>NW_026712871.1:0-2677500 GCF_030625045.1 Achroia grisella | reverse complement strand
CGCAGTGGCTGCAGGTGTGTGCGGGCGGGGTGTGTGCGTGTGTGGTGTGTGTGTACGTACGGGGCGTGGTGTCCGCAGTGGCTGCAGGTGTGTGCGGGCGGGGTGTGTGCGTGTGTGGTGTGTGTGTACGTACGGGGCGTGGTGTCCGCAGTGGCTGCAGGTGTGTGCGGGCGGGGTGTGTGCGTGTGTGGTGGGTGTGTGTGTACGTACGGGGCGTGGTGTCCGCAGTGGCTGCAGGTGTGTGCGGGCGGGGTGTGTGCGTGTGTGGTGGGTGTGTGTGTACGTACGGGGCGTGGTGTCCGCAGTGGCTGCAGGTGTGTGCGGGCGGGGTGTGTGCGTGTGTGGTGGGTGTGTGTGTACGTACGGGGCGTGGTGTCCGCAGTGGCTGCAGGTGTGTGCGGGCGGGGTGTGTGCGTGTGTGGTGGGTGTGTGTGTACGTACGGGGCGTGGTGTGTCCGCAGTGGCTGCAGGTGTGTGCGGGCGGGGTGTGTGCGTGTGTGGTGGGTGTGTGTGTACGTACGGGGCGTGGTGTCCGCAGTGGCTGCAGGTGTGTGCGGGCGGGGTGTGTGCGTGTGTGGTGGGTGTGTGTGTACGTACGGGGCGTGGTGTCCGCAGTGGCTGCAGGTGTGTGCGGGCGGGGTGTGTGCGTGTGTGGTGGGTGTGTGTGTACGTACGGGGCGTGGTGTCCGCAGTGGCTGCAGGTGTGTGCGGGCGGGGTGTGTGCGTGTGTGGTGGGTGTGTGTGTACGTACGGGGCGTGGTGTCCGCAGTGGCTGCAGGTGTGTGCGGGCGGGGTGTGTGCGTGGTGCCGCGCGTGGTGGTCGGCCGCGACGCCCGCCCGCGACCACGCGCCGCCGCACACCACGCAGCGCCACCTGACGACAACACCACCTCACACTACTCCAATTGTCAAAACTAACACACAAAAAAAAGACATTATAATGTAAGTTAGCCGCTTGAAGGTTGGAATCTCGGGGTGAACCCCAGCATCATTTTCGAATTCCGAAACATTTAATTAAATAAATCGCTGCTATTCTTTTCCTTCCGCTCGCTGTCTTTCCCGTGCCGTATAAAGCCAGGTATTGTCATTATAGGTCGTATTCGCGATCTCGATCCTGCAACCCCACCATGGCACCTCCACGCGGTTCCCCCTGGAAACCATCGTGATAAATTCTTGGTGCATTTGTCACGATGGGCTAACTGACCTGACTTCATGCTCATCTTATCATCCTCCACTGGTGCCCCGCCAGCGTAAACCGTTAGCGCAGGCGGGGGCACCATTCCATTATAATCGTAAAAAAAAACCCCACCATGGCGAAAAAGGAATGCCATGGGGATTTTTGTAAGTAAAAGTCCCACAGTACCCGTTCAACCCCTGAGACGGACGGCTCCTGTGAGGAGCACATTTACACATAAAAGAAAGTATTATTATTATAATAGTGTACTCACCGGAGTCTGTGTCGCCGTCGGTGCGCACAGAGTGCGTGCGCGTCTCGACAATGCACGCGGCAAACTGAACATACTAACTCGCCCGCTGACTGCACTCGCACCCACGCAATAAACAACAAACAAACGACGAGCTTAATTTACAGTCAGTCAATTATTATAACAAAAATGTGGGCGCAAAACCCCCATGTTGGTCCTTCGAGCCGGATAAGTTTACTTGAATAGTGTTTATTTCTATTACAACAAATCCATCAAACATTTGGTATGTTTGATGGTTTTGTTGTAATGTTGTAAAATATATGTTGTTCTACACAAATATATAATAAAGAGATAGATTCCTCGCACGGTACAAACATTTGTATTCATAACTATGATTGTTTGTATGTCTGGTTGTTTTATATGTTTACGAAAACAAATATATATCTATGTATTTATATCAGTTATCTAGTACCTATAACACAATTTTAGCTAACTTAACTTGAGTCTAGATGGCGCTGTGTGATTTGTCCTGAGAAAAGAAAGAGTTTTTGGTGGACGGAATGGTACACCTGTCAAAGTAGTGCCGTAACTCTGACAAAAGGTTAAAAGAAGAAACATATCAGGGTTTTTAACCGTTAAGAGTCGATCGGTAAGTTTTTAGTGGATATGATGATTCTCCTGTAGGGTCTCCATTTTAGATTTATTTTTATTTTCTTTTTTAAGGGTTAATAAATCAAGTAGTGGATACATACGGGGTCGTGTTTCTTCATATGATTCTCCAGTTTGATCCTGTGATTGAACCCGAGTACGCAGTCGTAACACCTGTACTCGTGTCTCGTGAACACTATCGAGGTAAGAGCCCGCTGGCGCTCCGCCTCCACCTGCCCCAAGTATATTTATAGAAATACAAATAGAAATAATCTTTATTCAAATAAACTCATTACAAGCACTTTTGAATAGTCATATTTTGATTCTACCACTCATTCGGAATGCAGATTCATCACAAGAAGAATGAGCGAGAAACTTGTGTGTTGCTCTTTTTAATAGATGTTTTTTTTATATAAATAATTACAGTGTAACAAGTAAGAGGCATGCGACAATCAACATAGAAATCGCTACGCACTCATTATTAGTGTAATCAGATAATATTGTCAGTGCTATGTATTTAAAATTTTTCTACAAAAACATTATTATCGTTAACGAATTACTACTTGTCTCCACGGTTCACACGCGTGAATCTTATTCTGGTATATATAATGTGACCATTTATTCTTCGACTCAAAACGGGACACAATTAACAGACAGCCAATGAAAAAAACTCTTTTTTCAAATTATCTATTCAACAAAAGTTATCAATTAAGAAATATATCCGATAAATATAATTAAACATTTTGTTTATTCATATATAGTTTATATTTATCCGATAAAAATAAAATGTTTTGTTATCGGAGGAACAAATTTGACTTTTTAAGAAGTATTTAAGTAAGAATGACACTCTTGGCACATTTTTTTATACTCACCTTAATTACCAACAACTAACAACCGGCTCGTCTACCCAAAATTTCGCACCGTTACCGAAAACGGGACAATTTTGCGTCCCAGAGTCCGTTTCGGGGACACCGGGACTCGTAATTATAAAAAGGGACTGTCCCGTTCATTACGGGACGTCTGGTCACATTAGGTATATATTAGTAATATTATAAACGCGGAAGTTTGTGAATATGGATGGATACATGTGTTACACGTTAAATTTAATTATATGTACATTTTATTTGCTCTTTTTTTTCGTTTCTCTCTTACGAGTATGTTGAGGGCGCCACTATATCTAGTATGTATTAATTATAAATATAGTATCTGTATAATTAAATAGTACTGTTAGTATAAAAATAATGTAGCAAATAAGTTATATATCTCACAATGATTATCTGTAGAATGCAAATATTGTTTACGTCATTTAGTTCCGAAATGAATACTAGATGGCGCTGTTAGATTTCTGAAACTCGATATTATTTCGTTTTCATCGATTGATATACACGATTGTAAAATTTTAAAAATTTTATTATTCAATCCCCTCCGATCGATCCCCGTCCAATTCAAAGGGGGATCGAAATTACGACGGCCTGAGCCGAGGTTCGAACCCCTAGTGGTGCCCTCAGACTAAAGTCGTATCCGTCGGGCAGGAGTTGGCCTTCAGCCGCTCCATAAGTCCTTCCTTGGTTTGGAGTGCCATCTGCACTCGCCCCATATCGTCCGGTGAAGCTGTAAAGGCCAGCTGCGGCCAACAGCATTAGAGTAGTCCGAAAAAAAAAAATTATTATTCAGTATTTTGTAACACCATTTTTGATATCATTATACTCTTTCCCTCGTATGTGGTGTTTCATTTCGAGGTTTTTGGGCTGTCTGAATATCGCGGCGCGGACGTCTTCAGACTATATACAGCCTCCTCACCAATTACGATTTTATAATAGTTGTTGTCAAATACTGATTGACATTATTGTAAATATATTATAATATTTACAATAATGTCAATCAGTATTTGACTTGTAAATATATTATAAAAGGAGACAATAGAATTCTTCTACTGCAAACGTACATATTATTTATTATTTAACACATACCATCTCAACACAAAAGAACCCCATAACAACATGGGTGGATAATACCAAAGAATATACTGGAATTACCCTTAAATAAATTCAAAACATCTGATAAATGATATTTACTGAGCAAAACCTATTACTCACTAAACGATTACTTGAATGACGAGCGTGCATGGCAATAGTTGTTCATGCACGGGATTTTCATTTAATGTTAAACATAGACACCTATATAAATATAAAAGTAAATAAACTGGCTTTTAAAAAATAAAGTAATTCAATTGAGTTTCAATTGCGTTGAGTTCTTCTCAATTGGATCTATATACTGAACTGGACGGTAGGGCAAACATTATAATGAAAATTTTTTGTCATTTTTATGAATGAGTGGTGGGATAATTTATATTATAATTTTAATTTTAATATATTATAATTTTTTTCCTACCATCCAGTGGTAGGAAAAAAATTATAATGTAAAGTTTTGACATTTTTGAAATATATGTAATATAGTTTACTAGCTGTGTCTATGAATGAGTGATGGAATAAAAAAAAAATAAGTATGACTAATCAAAAGTGCTTATATTAAGTTTATTTGAATAAAGATTATTTCTATTTCTATTTCACGAATGGTATCACAACCTCAAATTATGTATATTTCTATAAAGATTATTTCTATTTCTATTTCACGAGTCCTATCATGAGCTTATATTAAGTTTATTTGAATAGAGATTATTTCTATTTGTACTTCATGGATACCTCTTCCCAAGAAAGGAGCACCATCTCCAGCTGTCCACTCGGCACGTTGAGCTGCTGCAACTTGGAGGCGACCCTCGCGTTACTAATAACACCCGCCGGCTTCTCTCGCTTCGGACGAGGATTCTTACGTCTGTCTATTGTCTCTTCACCATCTGCTAAAGTATTTTTTATAAAATCAAACTAATTTATTTATTTGTTATAACAGTATTTTGATAACAAAACTAAGGAAAACTGTGATTGTTACAGCCTATGCTGTAAATAATAAATGACGAATAGTAACATGAAAGAGTCATGCTCGCTATAAAGTTCAAACTTGTGGCGGCGTGGTGGGCCGGGTCGATGTGCTTCTAATATAGTTGAGTGCACCGATGGCTGGCTCATTCGTCATAATCGTGAACGGGCGCTGCTTGTGGGGACTGGTCTGTTCAGGTTACGAACACTGATTAGACTATTTGCTTTTGCTATAGCATATGCCACCAGCATATGGTATGCCTATTCCCCCAAATTTGAATGTGAAATTAAAAATGAATCTATATTATTGTAATGTACAAGCTCATTTGAAAAGAATACGATCTGAGTTTCTTGTCAGTTCTTCTCAATTCGAAATCATTCCGAACTGACGGTGCATTTGACATATCATAAGAGTCTGTAATAGACCTACATGAATAAAGATATTTTGAATTTTCTACTTTCTCTTATGGAATGGTGGTGACCATTCCATAAGAGAAAATATCATTCATAAGAGAAAATAGGAGCAGAACTGCTATAAAACATTTTGCAAAAACTGAAAATATTGTACTACACACGAGTTATGTGGATCATCTAGGAAATTCAAATTCAAAAATAATTTATTCATGTAAGACATTTTAGCCACTTCGAAACATCAAACTTTATATTATAATTTTTCCCTACCGTCCAGTTCGGTATATAGATCCAATTAAGAAGAACTGGCAAGAAACTCAATTGAATTCTTTTTTTTTTAAACTCTCTTTTGATTAGTCGTACTTATTTTTTTTTTATTCCACCACTCATTCATAGGCACAGCTAGTAAGCTATATTACATATATTTCAAAAATGTCAAAAATGTTACATTATAATATTTTTCCTAGCGTCTAGTTCAGTATATAGAACTAATTTTGAAGAACTGGCAAGAAACGCAATTGAATTACTTTATTTTTTAAAAGCCAGTTTATTTACAATGTATATTTATATAGGTGTCTATGTCTAACATTAAATGAAAATCCCGTGCATGAACAACTAATGCCATGCACGCTCGTCATTCAAGTAATCGTTTAGTGAGTAATAGGCTTTGATCAGTAAATATGATTTAACAGATATATTGAATTTATTTAAGGGTAATTCCAGTATATCCTTTGGTATATTATTGTAAATTTTTATACCTATTCCCATAAAAGGCCTATTGACTCTTCTGGCATAGATGATATTTTCATAAATCTATTGCTTCTCAATACATTTATGAAAATATCATCTATGCCAGAAGGAATATAGACAGTTTCAAAAGAGTTAGTGATTGCACTAATAAAAGCTTACGTAACAATAACAAACTGATTTTACCTAAATGTCGTTTGGCTAAAGTTAGTAATTCGTTTTATGGCAATTGCGTAAGGTTTTACAATAAAATACCAGAGTCTGTTATAAATCTGCCATAAAAAAGATTTAAATGTCAAATAAAACAGTTCCTTTGCAAAAAAAGCTTACTATAAAATTGAAGAATTCCTTAACGATAATAATGTTTTTATAGAAAAACTTTAAATCTATAGCACTGACAATATTATCTGATTACACTAATAATGAGTGCGTAGCGATTTCTATGTTGATTGTCGCATGCCTCTTACTTGTTACACTGTAATTATTTATATAAAAAAAAAAACATCTATTAAAAAGAGCAACACACAAGTTTCTCGCTCATTCTTCTTGTGATGAGTCTGCGTTCCTAATGAGTGGTAGAATCAAAATATGACTATTCAAAAGTGCTTGTAATGAGTTTATTTGAATAAAGATTATTTCTATTTCTATTTCTATTGACTTTTTCTAAATGATACTTGGAGACAGCGAGTTTATTTTTAAATGTAGTATAGAATAAAATATCTACCTAAATCTCTCTTTTTCCTTCGTCCCCTCGGTTTGTACTCCTTATCTTCTGCCTTCTTCTTCAAAGGTTCGTCGTCTGACTCATTGAACTCGTCCTTGTTAGCTTTCCGTCTGGTTTTCCTTGACTTTTTAGGTTTCTTCTCTGTTTCTTCATATGCGAAAGAGTCTGACTTTAGTATTGTCTGCAAAAGGTATGAAACATGTTTTTTTTTATTTTTCGGACTACTCTAATACTGTTGCCCACAGCTGGCACTCCAAACCAAAGAAAGGACTTACGGAGCAGTTGAAAGACAACTCCCGCCTAAAGTAATATGTTTACATTTCAAGAAGAGTATATTAAGGTTTCTTAAGGGTCGGCAACGTGCACTTAACACCCCTGGTGTTTCAGGCGTCCATAGGCTATGGTAACCGTTTACCATCAGATGGGCCTCTTTGCATCTTCGTCTGTACATCAGTCTTACCTATTTGAGCCGGCAAGCAGCCTGCTTTGTAAGCTGTTTCGGTTGTAGGGATTGTATTAATTTAATTAATTAATTTAGGAAATATTTTATAGGGATTGAAACAAGTACAAGCGCAAGCATTCAACACATTAAACTTTTAATTTGTTACCCTCACATAATAGATGCTTAATCTACCGTCTACTACAGGGTGTAGATTAGGCAGAGAAATTACAGGAAAAGAGGCGAGACATCTTAAGTCTTCTGGAATGGCAGATCTTAAAGGGTATCACGGTTGCACATGATAACATGATATCGACGATATCTTCTGACTAGTGTTGATGGCGATTATTGCTTACTGATGGTAATAAGTAAGCAGAAACCATCAGTAGCAAACACCTTGTTGGCAATTCCAATTAACAACAAAAAATCTCCACAATGTGCTAACTGACCTGACCTCGTGTTCATCTTCTACTGGTGTCCCTCTATTGTAAACCGTTAGCGCAGGTAATTGTATTTTAATGATCCAATAAAAAAACTAACCCAGGACCATTGCAAGCTAAGACAGGTTTAATCCACTGCATCATTAAAGATATCAAAATTAAATCAAATATTGTTGACTTACCTCCATATAATTTTCACTGTTACCATCGAAATTTTCATCAACAAAGATTCCTTCCACATCCACAAACTCATCCTGTTTCTCTATCTTCAGAAATGACAACGAGCACTGACTGCACGAGCACTGCACTGAGTTTTGGGCGCATCCCGCATCGCCTACTGAGTTTTTTGTTTTCACAGAATCGCCAACTGAGTTTTGGTCGCATCCCGTATCGCCTACTGAGTTTTTTGTTTTCGCAGAATAGTGCACTGAGTTTTTGGTCGTGTGAGAGTTATTTGTTAGATCTATGTATTTATTAGTGTTTTGTGTGTATTCGTCTTTCGTGTCTGTGTGTGTGTATACATGATCATATGTGGTTTTATTGTTTTTTATGGACAATTGAGTGAGCGGTGATAGTATTATTTCTTGCAGCTGTAAATTTAATATTATTAAATAGATAAAATATAGTTTTTTTTAGAAATTCCAACTAAATTTATTAACGCAATAGTCTAGCTTAAGAGAAGTTAATATAATTTGACATGCTATTTGAAGTTGACAAGAAGTTTTATCCTTTATTGTCAAAAAAATAGTTCATAAATGATAACCTTTCATACCATATATCTGATGAGATGATTCCGTGCAGTTTGTACTTGTTGCCTGAAGTTAAGAATTCTTCGCATGGTGGCCGTACATTCCCAGCATAACAGCACACCATGGTTTATGTGTTCCTTAAAAAGATCATACCATCACAACTTTTAAATAATCTTTATTCAAATAAACTCATTACAAGCACTTTTGAATAGTCATATTTTGATTCTACCACTCATTCGGAATGCAGATTCATCACAAGAAGAATGAGCAAGAAACTTGTGTGTTGCTCTTTTTAATAGATGTTTTTTTGTATAAATAATTACAGTATAACAGAGATGGGGTAGTCAAGAGTAGATATGAGGGAAAGGGGGTTGAACTTGATGCCTGATGATTTCCCCTGGAAACAATCGTGGTAAATTGATATTTACCAAGGCTAACTGTTTATGTAAATCTTAAAAAGAAATTGTTATTTAATAAAAAAAAGTAATTTAACCGGATTTGGCACTTTTTAGAGTCAATTCTATGATTTTTATATGGTAACCCAGTAGAGCTTCAAGCTCTACTGGTACCCCGCCAGGGTAAATTGGTAGCGAGTGCACCATTCCATTACCAAAAAAAAATTTACATGGGGGATGGTTAGTAATGTCAACTAATAACCCCATTCCTAGCAATGTACCATGTCAAATTGACCATGTGTTCCCCGTGAAAACCATCATGATAAATTCCAGCTGAATTTACTATAATGTGCTAACTGACCTGACCTCATGCTCATCTTATCATCCTCCACTGGTGCCCCGCCAGTGTATAACATTAGCGCAAGCGGGTACATCAGAATATTATCATTCAAAAGACACATGTCATATGCATATTTACTCGGTATATTTCAATCCAACATGCTGCTGTGGCTTATTGCCCTATTTTAGGTTTACTCATAGATTTGAGACTAATTTAATATAATATAATCTCAGGAAAATTCACACAATGCCATCTAGACCCAAGTTAAGCTAGCTAAAGCTTGTGTTATGGTTACTAGACAACTGATACAAATACATAGATTTTTTTGTAAATACATACATATTATACATTGAAAACACCCAGACCGATACAAAACATACTCATGAAAACAAATGTTTGTGCCGTGCAAGGAATCGAACCCGTGACCGTTGGATAGCAAAGTGGTGTGCTAGACCACTAGACCACCGAGGTTGTTAAGTCATTTGTAATAAAGTAATTTGTCTAATAATTTTAAAATTATCTATAATATGTTAGAAATAATGTTTTACTACATATTTTTATATAGTTCTCATTAAATTTGTATGAAAGTGCACACTCTTATTGCATAAGTGATTACTTGCTGTGTGCTGACACTTAAAATAGAATAAGTACTTTACATTCAGTGACAATGTCATACAAAAAAAAAGTGAGAGATAGTTCTAAATTTAAATTAATAATATTCTAAATTCAAATTCATATTTTAAATGGCCAGTATCTCAAAACAAAAAGAATATTAACTGTAATAAATTAGTAAGTAAAAATTGAGCAGAAGATAGATCTAAATTTAAATTAATTATATTTTAAATTTAAAATCATTGATCAAAAGGCCAGTATCTCGAAACAGAAACAATATTATTAATTATAAATAAGTGAGCAGAAGATAATTCTAAATTTAAATTAATTATGTTCTAAACTTCTTAATCATAGATGAAATGGCCAGTATCTCGAAACAGAAACGACATTACCTTTATGAATTACGGCTGAAAAAGTACAAAATTCTAAAACTTACCATTTGATCAAGCATATACGTGTAAACACTTCGACTTTCATCATCACAAATTGGTGTTAAATTACGATCCACGCTTAAACAACCTTCACATATCGGTCGAGTGTCATTTGTACTCAATTCTAAACTCATTTTTTATATATTTACTTGTAAAATTATTGTAATAATTGACATATTACTTTTATATTTTGTTAATTGTTTAGGAATATAAGTTTCGCAATCGGTAAGAAAAACAAAACAAAAATATTATTAATCTGTACTGTAGTAGGGTTACCATATAAAAATCATAGATTTGACTCTGAAAAGTGTCAAATCCATTTTAATTACTTTTTTTTATTAAATAACAATTTATTTTTAAGATTTATAAACAGTCCGATTTTAAATTAATCTAATAAAAGGAGTAATCTATGTATACTTATTATTGAATAATATTTGTATTGGTCTTGTATTTTATGAATTGCCATTTTGATGTGTCTAATATTTACGTAGTGTACGGAATTGCATGTTAGACTATAAAAATATAGATGTAACAGTATACCAATGTTTGATATAGATAGATCATCATATAAAAAAACTAGATAAACTCAAATATTAATTTTTCTGCTCACTACTTTCAAAGCACGCAAAGTATTTTAACATAAGTTTCACTGTTATTTACGTATTTTTCTTGCACAAGTAATGTTATAATGTACAATGTAACGTAATATTATGTAAGCAGGTAAATACTCAGATTATTCGAATATAATATGGTATTATTTATTTTGTAAAATACATTGTTGAAAATCGTATTTTTTTTTGCTATGGATCATAATGGACCATAATGCACCCGCCTGCGCTTTACGGTTTACGCAGGCGGGGCAACAGTGGAGGATGATAAGATGAACATGAGGTCAGGTCACTTAGCCTATCGTGACATATCTAATCATAAGAAATGTAATTAAATATGCCAAAAAGGCAAATAAATTCTTCATGTGGTTACACTGAGCTGTGAACTTATGGACCTTTTACTTGTAATTTTATAATTATAAAGACGGCTCAAGAAATTGTATCATACAGCTTTGTTACGGTGTGATTATTATAATATTTTGTGTTATCTACGTTATTTTCATTAAATCAGTCACCATTTGCCTTTCGTTTCCTTTATTTTTCGAAAGGGACTATAGACGTCCAACTTATGTACAATGCCGGATACCCGTAGCAAATTGTTTCAAGAGACCCACAGATTTACTATGTAATATTATGTTATACGTTTTATATTTGTGGTTTTACACAGATCCTAGGTTTGGATTTAAAAAAAAAACAATATTTACAAATGAGTTTAGTTGGTTTAGACACAGTAGAAATAAAAATATTTTTAAAGATTTTTTTGTTACTTTTTCTTTGTATTATATACAGAGTTGTGAGTACGCAGGATGCCAGCCGGCACTGCTTATAAGAAAAATAATTAAATCCGACCCTTCCGAATTCACTTTGAAATCTAAATTACGCAAACACATCCACACACCCTTTACCTTCGCACCGCTCGCCATCGACAGGGAATTCATCCCCACACTGGAACCTAAGTGGTCTCGGACAGTGCGGTTTCAGAGGAGCTTCCTCCCGCGTACACTTACATTGTGGAATGAACTACCTGTCGAGTTTTCTATAGAGACTACAGCATGGGGTTTTTAAGAAGGGTATATTAAGGTTTCTTAAGGTCGGCAACGCGTGAGACCCCTGGTGTTTCAGGCGTCCATAGGCTACGGTAACCATTTACCATCAGATGGGCCGTATGCTTGTTTGCCATCTACGTGGTATAAAAAAAAACCTCACACCACATCATCTATGCACCCAATTTTCACTGTTGATTTGTTTAAATTTATATTTGTATGTGTATTTCTATATATATGGAGGTATATTTAATTTAATATATATGTTTTATCTGATATATAAAATTCTCGTGTCACAATGTTAGTTACCATACTCTTCCCAAACGGCTTGATCGATTTTTATGAAATTTTATATGCATATTCAGGTGTGAGAATCGGCTACTATCTATTTTTCATACCCCTAAGTGGTAAGGGATATCCACCTCTAAATATATATTATTTATTTATTTTATTTTCATTTTATTATTACTTAGGATTGAAAACATACCATGATACAACCCAACATTTTCACCCTTCTAGCATGAACCCCAATTTTTTAATAGCGATTTTAATTTATATGGCAACACAACGTTTGCGGTGTCAGCTAGTTATTATGTATAAAAGTATGTTCGCATAAGATGTCTCAAGGTGTTAAGTCCGCCATGTGCACGTTTGTTCATTAAAGTTTTAATAAATAAAACAATCAAATTTAAACTGTACATTTTATTTACTTACATGCATCAACTAACTAACGACAGTGTACCAATTGTACATACTAATGCGAATCCTCTCGAATCATCAATAAATAATAATACACCCAAATACTGCATACACTTAACTCTATGGTTACTCATATAAATAAAAAAAATTAAATAGTACTTAAGCTTTATGGATCCTCGGGCGAAAAAGGGCATTTAAAATTGCCAAGTAATATTTAGTTCTATATATTATGACAATAAGTGTCATTATTCTATAACTACACTGACAGATAAATTGATAACTTTGCCGCGTTTTATGGTACAAAGATTATATGTAATAAAAAAAAAAGTACCACAACTTTTTTCATCCGAGGATCAGAAAATAACTTAAATTAAAACTATAAATTAAAGATTTCAAAATGTATCCAAGTGATCACATTATCTATGATACATCTCAAACATATTCAATTTCGTTTGTAAAATTCATTCGGTATATTTATTTTAAAAGGACGACGAAAATCATCCATACATCTTTCACTTGTACATGGCTGTTTATACCAAAATGGCGCCAGTGAGCATTCTATCCGCCATATTGTATTTATATTACATCCTAATCTTTATTTATTTGTTGAAATAACATTACAGACTCATGTTTGATAAAACTTTGAGACAAAGTAATTACGTAAAAAAAATAATAATTTTGTAAATACATTATTCTTATTATAAATTCACTCAGTAATATAGAGCCAAAAAATGATAAACTATTATTAATTTTATTTTAACTGAACTGTTTTTTTTCCTCGTCTAAAGCTTTATTTCTCTCAATTTCCACAAAAGGGTTAAAATTATGAGTGTGTAGATTTAAATTATTACAAAAAAAGTCGATAAATCAAATATAGAGTCTAAAAATTTTTCGTTGCATATACCATAATAAATTTCCAAAAAGCTCACTGGTAAAATAGACTAGAATCTACCAAAATGGCTACAATCTCATGATTTCACAAGTTTCTCGCCGAATTCTGATTTCTTATCATTTAGATCGTCGACATTTTCACTTATACTAGTCGCTACAGATATTTCCGTTACCGGCTCATTATTTAAAATGGCGTCGTTAGAATCATTACCAAAGAATATAGCAACGTCGTTGTCATTGACTTCATCGACTGGCTTGATTATCTCTAATTTCGGAGGTGGTACTATAACGGAATGCTGAATAGAAGATTCAGCCCTTAACTCACAGTCAGATATATCACCTCTGTGCTTATGTATTATCTCATTGTTCAAAATACTTTTGATATCTTTATTCGTGCTTTGTATTTCTTGGTCAACAGTGTTGGTTTTCTCTTTCGTTCTATCGACAGGTTCGTATCCAGCAGGTAGAGTTAAACCTCTATTGTCTATGTTAGCGAAGTTAAACGAATTTGGTCTGAAGTTACCTTGAGGGGCAGGTTGGACCTTGATGCTCGTTTGCGTTGCTTGTCCAGATGGTTGCTCTATGGCTTGTAGTATACTCTGCAGAAGTCCTTCTGAAAGCAACTGCTCATGAGGTATCGTAGGGGGACCTCCTTTACCTCTTAATCCATCATCAGCCGATTGAATTTGTAAAGAGTAACTACCCTGTTTCCCCTTCACTGGGATTTCGTGGTTGAATTGATTGAAGTGACCATTACCGTGGTTTATATTCTTATTAGTTGTTACAATCTTTTGCTGTAATTGCTTCGCCTCTTCACTCAAGTGTCTGATCTTTTCTGAGGTCTGTTGTATTTGATCTGAAACGTATTGTAATCTGTTGTCTTTGTAGCCGTGTTTACCTAATGATTTTGCCTTCTGGTAATGATATTTTTCATTTTTCTCTTTTTTAAATTCATTGCTAGGGACTATAGTTTGGACTAGTGTATGTGAAGCTGTAGCTAAATCATTCGTGTTATAAGACACTGAATCGCTTCCTGCAACAGGAGTGTTAAAATCATTTTGCTGTGATATTAGAGTTTGCTGGCTTTTAGAAAGTGTCGATCCCAAAGAACTTAAACTAGCTACGTAACTCGATGCAAGTTCTGAAGGAATTTTGTCTCCTAATTTGGCTGCTTTAATAATCGCTTCATGGTAAGGGCAGTGTTTCAAAATGGCTGCGGCATCGAGGTTAGATAAATTCGCAAGTATTGTGCCATCCAGAGTTGCAGTTACTGAGTTTGTGTTCGAATCAGATGCGCTATGATCAGCTACTGTCAATAAAGGTGCTGTATAAGAATCTATTGGTGATCCATACAAATTACTCGGTGTCTGTTGTAGATTTTGGAAATTTATTGGACTTCCTGCATGTGGTAAACTGTACAAATTGGATGGTTCAATAGATAGGGATAGACTTGAAATTCCATGGTTTCCTGTATGCTGGTGGGTGTCCTTAATATCTCTAATTGGAGGCGGTATATATGTTGGTCCCTGTTTGAAATGATCTAGTCCATGACTGTCTTTATGGTGAGTGATTTGTCCGATTTGTTGAATTAATCCTTCTGGGACTGATTCTCTGAATTTGATGGGATGTCTTGGCGTGCTGCCTCCTGTATGGATGGAGTGTCCGCCTCCTGAATAAGATCCGTATGGAATTGGTAAGTTTGCAGGCGGTGGTCTCGGGGGAGCTCCGTATTGACTTCCAGGAGGTACGCCATATATCCCTGAAGGTGGGACAAGTCCTTTAGCTCCGTGTTGTCTGATCGAGGCTGGGTATGGACCGTTAGATAATGAATCTAATGGCGGAGCTGAATAGGTATCAATTGGTTTGTCAAGTCCAGTTGGAACAGAATTCTGTATGAAAGTTATATCTTGTGGCGTATTGTTCTCTGTGTAATGGGCTTCGAAAACAGTCTTGGATTGGTCAATATGATTAGAGTCACCTCCAACGATAGCATTCAAATCTATGTTAGCTAATGCATCTTGGTGGACACTTGAGTAGCCTGTTGTAATTTGCGCAGCACCTCCAAAGGCTGGTGGTTGGTCGAAATTTGGCAAACCTTGGTCCAAATTCAAGTGGAGATCTTGCACTGGTGGAGGAGGTGGACCATATTGGTCACCTAGATGAGCGTCAATATTTATATCACCAATGTGTTGTTCTACATCAAGTATCGGTTTCGATACTCCAGGAATTGGTTTCCAGCCGTCATACAGCACATGGGGTGGTGTAGGCGGTGCTGGGATACCTGGATGTGGTGGTCTAGGATTTGGGTCAGGTTGTGGTGGACCATAATGGCCAATACTGCTATCGTGGACCACAACTTGATCATTGGGGCCTATTGGACCTAGCGTGTGTCCTGGAGGGCCGTAAGTATCTGCTGGAATTGGGAAGTTTGGCTTCAAATCGCCCGGTAGAGATAGAGATGTTAGTGGTGTTCCATAAATAGGAGCTGGTAGATTCAATCCAAGATCCAAGTTCGAACTGACACTACCAATGCCTGAAGTTATTGGAGGCAGCTCGGGGATTGGCAAGTTTGGTATATTTAATAATGGTGGACCATATGTTTGTTTTGGGGGTCCATAAACAGGTTTAGGCGGTCCATAAACTGGTTTAGGAACCCCGTAAATTGGTTTTGGGTGGCTGAGTTTCGGTGGTTTGAATGGAACTCCGTAAGTTGGCTTTGGTAAGCTCAGTTTTGGAGGGCCATATGTTTTCTTTGGTGGGCCGTAAATAGGCTTAGGGGGGCCATAAGTTTGCTTTGGTGGTCCATAGCTTGGTTTTGGAGGTCCGTAGACTTTTGGTGGTCCATAAATAGGTCTTGGTTTGGAGATCGGTGGCGGGGGACCCTCGTAGGTCTGGCTCGGGAAGACTACAGGTGATGGAGGGCCGTATGCACCTGGAGGCGGTTCCTGCAGTGGTACTCCGTAGATTGGGGCTGGGAGTTGAATATCTGGAACTGGAAAGATAAAAATTATGAAAAATCAATTTATTTTTTATATCGTGAAAACGTTTTCAAAATATCGTCCTCTCGCGAGAGGGGCGACAAGGGGGTTCATAGGATTCTTTTACAAGATTCCTTTACCTCTCACTATCCCTGCTTATGCAACATTTTTCATTGCTGCTCCGCTGGTACTGGTCGTACTGTATATATAGTCTTTCTCGATAAATGGACTATCGAACACCAAAAGAATTTTTAAATCATCCGATACAAACAATCATACTTATGATTACTAATGCTTGCATCGTGCGAGGAATCGAATTCGCGACCATCGAAAGTAAAACTGCGTGCTAAACGTCATACATAAAAACATGATTTTGGATTTTTAATATTACTAATATGTGTAGAATACTTACTAATGTTGCTTATATCCTGAGGCGGGCCATATGCGTCAGCCGGCAGTGGTTCACCATATGAATTGGATAACCCCGCCTCTCTCTTTTGCGCTTGCCCTCCTGGAAATAGAGTTTTCAAATCAATATCGTAAGTTATAGAAATAAAAACATTGTTAACTTGACCATCTCGGTGGTCTAGTGGTTTAGCACACCGCTTTCCTATCCGATGGGCGTGGGTTCGAATCCTCGCACGGTACAAACATTTGTATTCATGAGTATGATTGTTTGTATCGGTCTGGGTGTTTTCTATGTACAATATATATTTATATATAAAAAAAATACATGTATTATCCATGTATTTATATCAATTGTCTAGTACCCATAACACAAGCTCTGCTTAGCTTGGGATTATGTGGCGTTGTGTGAATTGTCCTGAGATATTATTATATTAACTATTTATTAACAAATACATATACTTATATATCTATATATGTAATTGAATTGCTGTTCGTCAGTCTCGCTAAAACTCGAGAACAGCTGAACCGATTTGGTTCATTTTTGACGGCCTCGTGGTCTAGCGGTCTAGTACACCGCTTTACGTCCGATGGTCGCGGGTTCGATTCCTCGCACGGCACAAACATTTGTATTCATGAGTATGATTGTTTGTATCGTTCTGGGTATTTTCTATGTATAATATGTATGTATTTACGAAAAAAAATTATCTATGTAGTTGTATCAGTTATCTAGTACCCATAACACAAGCTTTAGCTAGCTTAACTTGGGACTAGATGGCGCTGTGTGAATTATCTTGAGATAATTATTATTATTATTATTATTATTTTAGTCTTTAAACATTCGTGGAAGTTCAGGGAAGATTTAAACGGTGAGAAAATAAGGAAAATTTAGACTTCAAAAACCGAAAACTAATGATTTAGATTTAAAACATGTCAGTCAAATAATGACACTATAATGACACTTGATTGATGTGTTGGGTGCGTTCAGAAATATACTTTTGAAAGTATTAGAAAAGTAGATTTTCTTTTATTTCAATTTGTTTTAATATATAGTATGACATGTTATTTAAATTATTCTTAAATGTATTGATATTGTAAAAATTACTGATAATTAATTGTGAAGTTTAACGAATTATTGTAATGTAAATGTATATAGTTATAATAATTTAATTGTGGTTACATCCGCTCCTCTCTCTCCCTACTACAATGACTTCGGTCTATAAATACTTAGACCAGTAGTTGAAAAATTCTACCCCTCCGATCGATCACCCGTCCAATTCTAACAGGGACCGAAATTACTACGGCCTAAGCCGAGGTTCGAATCCCTAGCGGTGTCCTCAGACTTGCGTCGTATCCGTCAGGCGGGAGTTATCCTTCAGCCGCTCCATAAGTCCTTCCTTTGGTTTGGAGTGCCATCTGCACTCGCCCCCTATACAAACAATCATGCATATGAACAATTGTAACATACCTAAGCTGCTGGCTTCAGCGATCAAGTCCTGCTCGCTGTCCTTGCTGACCAGCCCCGGGGGAGTCTCCTCAGCTACCGCCGCCACCAACAGCACGCCCCACAGCATCACCAACTGTGAATAAGATCATAATTATATTACAATCAAGGGATGTTTAGTTCTTACGACATGTTATATAAAAAGTTAAAAACACATACATACATATAAATAAAATTGGAGCGTCTGTTTGTAATATTGAAATAACAGTTTTTTACTACAAGCATATAAATATAAATACGGTACATACATGTTAGAGCGGGGATTGATACCAGACAACTCATCGTTACGATAATTAAATAATAAACACTTTTATCAAATTCCAGAGATGTATTCGGTGCAACGGTTACACACAGAAAGAGAGTTATTCAATTACCGACCTCCGTATTTATAGACCGAATTCAGTGTAGTAGGGAGAGAAGCAGGCGTAACGATTATCTTATGACAAACAACTTAGTTCGGTCTATAAGTACTAGATGGCGCTATTTACAATATTTATAATAATCCTTAACTTTAATACTTCATTATGTTAAATATTAAATAACAGTGATTTGATCAATACAGGTCGAATATAATTAAATTAATCAATTAACAATGAAAATAGTCATTGTATTGAGTTTGCGCTATCACGGCTATCCTGATGAGCTGCTCGTGCTCTGAGCATGCGAATATCCTAATCTGTAACAGAAATAATGTTATAATTCTATTATTAAAGAAAAACTTAATAGAAATGTTGGCCCAGTTGTCAGACAGTTGTTTACACTCGTCCAGACAAGTGGCTTGCTTATAATTGTAATGATAATAGCAAAAAATTAAGCCCAGTTGTCAGACTGAGTGTTTACACCCGTACAGATAAGTGGCTTTCATATCTTTGTAATAATAATTGCAAAAAGTTGAGCCCAGTTGTCAGACTGAGTTTTAACTCCCGTACAGACAAGTGGCTTTCATATTTTTGTAATAATAATAGCAAAAAGTTGTGCCCAGTTGTCAGACTAAGTGTTTACACCCGTACAGACAAGTGGCTTCATTATTCATCGCTAATTTTCTTCAGTACAGCTATCACGGTTATCATGGATCTGTGAAGTTTTGAACTCAGGATCGACTTCATGTGTTCATGTGCCACTAGTCACTACTCTTATTGTTTTTGATGTTGTCACTTTTGTTTCTTCGAGGGTAGTTGATAAGTATTGTCATAAGATGGCGGCCTATGAACGGTGACACAAATTGAAATATTTATTTTTATAAGTAGGCCCTTACAGGTACTACTCTAGTCAATAGAAATTAAATAATTTCTATCTATACAATCTTTAGAAGAAAGTTATATCTATCCAAAATAAACAGTTTATACAATACATTCATTTATTGGTATACTATTTAGTACAATCTATGTTTATTGCCGTTTTATTACAGTACTTCGTTAAACTACATTTAATTTATCATTAAATAAATTATATACTAGTAATTTAGTATAGGCCAACTTTTGTTTACAATAAAGGCGTATTGTACCTCCTGTCATAACAATTATTAACTATTTTATTTGTATAAAAAAAAAATAACAGTTTTTCACTATGCACTGACAAATTGTGCCATCACAAATTAAGTTTCAATATTTTATCATTTTACTGATGCAATGCATTAATATTAGCAAAGATGATATTATTAGTCTACCTACACCCTGCTCAATAATATTTGCGAGTGCGTGTATACAATCTATAATCCTGTTTATTTACATTCCACGAATTGCCAAAACAAAGTATAATAGTACTATTACTGTCAAAATTCTTTTCATTTATTATTTTGTTAGTTATGTGCCAAAGATAAAAAACCCGGGAAGCAGTACTTTCATTTCATTTACTTTAAATACTTTCTGGGTTTTGGTAATATTTTACCCATATGTATACGCAAACTATCTGAGATGATATACGTTTTAAAAGAACTAGTTAGTTGACAGTTGTCAATTACATTTTCTATTGGTTGAGTCTCAGCTAAAGTATCCTGTACAGAGGGAAATGTCATAGACTGTGACTCTCTAGTCCCATTAACACTGTTACAACTTGCAGATGTGTAATGATTATACGATATAAGTTATTTAGGGCTTAACCCAACTAAATGTTGTATAGCTAATAAATACTCTTTTATTTCATTTTGAGCGATATAGATTTTAATTTTACTTCATGTGTCTTGAATAAATTTGCGTTTTTTTTTTTTTTTTTTTTTTTTTTTTATTTATTTGTTTAACTTGACATATTTATTTGTTTGATTACTACCCATAAAATTTCGCTTGATCGAATTAACAGGTAGATGTGGCGGTTAAATCTATCGCCTTAGCTTTTTCAGATCCCGCGATGTTGTTGCAAGTAATCAGTTTACTATATAAATGGCATGTATTTTTCTGAAAAAGAACTTGTTTCTACGATATGAGAAAAGAAATTTGAGCTTGAGCTTCACTCAATTTATTTTCTAGGAAAGATATTCGTTCCAATGTAGCCTCATATGAGCATTGGTCATATGCGTGGAAGATTTCTTGTAAGCGATCCCTTTCTAAACAAATTCTTTCACAATAACCAGACATTTCCGCTAATTATGCTTTAAGAGTAGTATTCCTCTCAATGACATTATCGGTCTTATTACAAAAAATCTGTTAAAATTCTGACGAAACGTGTCTAAATAATCCTGGTTTAAACCATCCCTGAAGTTAATACTTGGAATAAACGTAACATTATTACGAATCCAGATCTAACAGAGAACTTCTCAGTACTACAGTTAAACTAGGGGCATCGCAGGTCTAACTTTAGACCATAGGCGAATCACAGTTTAGAGATAAACTTCTTTATGTATTAATAATAATACTTTGGTCAATGGTTTATTACTAGTGCTAAACCAGGTTTATTTTTTTTTTTTTTTTTCATAAGACGGTATATATTTTAATTTTCCCTTCATATCTTTCTTGTAGGCTGGGACTGTAGTCATGTGGAGCAATTTCATTTGGTAATTATTTAAAATGTTGTCAATTTAGTTAGTCTACAGTTTTGCTCTTTAAACTTTAAAGGTAAGACTACACTGAATCTAGCTTCGTAATATGTTAATAATATTGTAATAAGCAGCCCAAATACTATACAGAATAATAACAATGCACACAATATTGTAGATAAATTGTTTTGGCTTCACAAAAAGTGAGATAAGTTGTTAGGATTAGATCCTGCGAATTTATATTTAAATTCAGACTCGTTGCCATTGAACCAGATCTACTGCAATATTTTGTTCTAATTTACGAATTCATTTCAAGTGCTATAACGGTTTATGTCAGTACCTTACAATAGTGGATATTTGAATTGATAACAATTATCCACACACCCACATTAAAGAGATTATTGTAATTAAATGTTCGTAATGTCTTGCCTGTTAGTGAAGATTATGTATTATAATGGCCTAGTATTTATTTTGTTTGTTTTAACTATTGTACGGTTGTGATTTCAATTTAACTTGATTACACATACGATTTTAACACAAAACAGTATCAGTCCTTGGATTTTTTACAAAACGTATTTATCACAAACTGTAGAAACTATCACTAATACTGGCACATAATATTAGTTACTTATTTTTTAACATAAAAACATTTTTGTAATATTTTATTACGTTAATGTAATTTATTAAGCAGAGCGTAAAGTTTATACTGACAGTGGCGCCGCCACTTTCGTCACAGACTGATTAAAAAAAGGCATTATACGAGCAGCACGCGAGCCGACCAGACGAGTTGTGAACAGGTTTCTAATATTGTTTAAATTTCTTTATATTTGTCTTTTATTATTATTTTTTTTTTGTAATCGTTGGGTATCCTTACGGAAAACGAAATCGTTAAGTTTGTAGGGGGTACCATTGCCATATCTAATGTCAAATCAGTTTTTTTTTTTGAAGCTTGTTCGGTTATTCTGACTGAAATATTTTTTTGGTTGTATTTTATTTTTTCAATGGTAGAAGAATGAAGAACCTTTTATTGTTATTATAGCTATAAAAGGGAGTAGCCCGTTATTTTGGACTTTGTATAATTAATTTTATATTTTATTTAGTAATTCAAAATTGAAAGCTGTATTTTATAAAATTTAATTATTCATACCCCTTTTTTTTTTTCTAAAGTAATTAAATTATTATCATCATAGTAGTTATACTCGGTTGTAGAACGACCTCACAATTCAATCAATGAATCTACTTGCTGGCACCATTTTACTATTGTAAGCCTACGATTATCAGGATTGAAATCCGATAAATATACTTCATTAAGTTTCCGTTTATATAGTTCTATTTGTTTTTGTAGAATATTAAATTCGTTGTTGCTAATTATTTTGGCAGTGACGCGGTCAATACTTTAAAGAAGATGTTCTTATCTTAGACATTAGTCTGCTCTAACCACTACGACTGATTTACTTTTATTTAGTTACTCAACCAGTTGTGTATTTCTTATTGTGAGTCTATTGAATTGGGACTGGTGGTAGTTTGTATTCTTATCGTCCAGCTTAAAAATGTAAAATTACAACTAAATTATTCAAAAGAGTAACACGCAAGTTTTCTGCTCATTTTTCATAAGACAAATTTCCGAATGGGCGGTAGATAGTGCTTCAATGTAGGTTTATTTAAATAAATGATTTGTTATTCTCAATGTCAGTGAATGACACGATGGTTTATTAGATTGTTATTAGTTTCTTGGGCGTGATGATCATCCCTCTCTTCTGATGTTAGAGCGGGGATTGATACCAGACAACTCATCGTTACGATAATTAAATAATAAACACTTTTATCAAATTCCAGAGATGTATTCGGTGCAACGGTTACACACAGAAAGAGAGTTATTCAATTACCGACCTCCGTATTTATAGACCGAATTCAGTGTAGTAGGGAGAGAAGCAGGCGTAACGATTATCTTATGACAAACAACTTAGTTCGGTCTATAAGTACTAGATGGCGCTATTTACAATATTTATAATAATCCTTAACTTTAATACTTCATTATGTTAAATATTAAATAACAGTGATTTGATCAATACAGGTCGAATATAATTAAATTAATCAATTAACAATGAAAATAGTCATTGTATTGAGTTTGCGCTATCATACAGATATAATTTTTTAACTATAATTATAATTTTTCCCTACCGTCAGATCAGTATATAGATCCAATTGAGAAGAAGTGGTTGTAGCCCACTTCTACATAAACAAAATATCTCCTTTGGAAAGCACACACTATATCTTGAGAAGAAAAAAACATCGCTCCTAAGAATATCCTTCAATTCTAGTCCCTGTGTGGTCTAGGTAGCGAACTTTGAAAACGCGCGAGCACAATAGATCTATGTAAGTCGCAGTGTTACATCTGCGAGCGAAAACGCGTGAGCACTATAGATCTATGTAAGTCGCAGTGTTACACCAGCGGTCTTAGCATCTGATAATAGCGCAAAACCTTGTGTTATGAGTACTAGGATGACAGATACAAATACATAAAATTTTTTAAATACATACAGAATATACATAGAAAGCATCCAGACCGATATAAACATTTATACAAATTTGTGTCACGCGAGGAATCGAACCCGCGACCATCAGATTAGATTCAAACATACTCAGAAATACTAAAAAAATTGTTACCAAGTTTTATTAATCGCTGTTCTAGTCTCTGGTGAAAACGTTGGCCGATTACCTACTATTTTAAGTAAATGTTAATTTCCTTCGCGGACGATCAATTACAATGGATCGATATTTCCCACCTCGGCTGTGGATGCCCTCTTTTTTCATTCTTTTGTTATTTTCACACAATTGAATTGATAATATAATTGTTCATACAAAAAAATGTCATACTTTTTACTCTGGGAACTCGGATATACGGAAGCGGCGCGTTTTGTTTATTTTAGGAATATTTTTGTTTCTGGATTTGAATAACAGATGGCGCTAGTTTGTCTTATGATATTTGTACTTAATTGATTATAGGCAGTATGCAAAGAGTACCATGGTAGTTTTTTCGATGCATGAATATGGTATGGTATGATTTTTATGGATGATAATGTATGTATACTTATAGTTTATATAAGGAAGAAGTGCAGAATGGTAATATTTTTTAATTATGCATAAAAAATACATTCTTCCTTTGGCTGGCCTTGGTCCCATTTATTTGGGGTCGGCCCGTCTGGTCAGTCTTCGCCAGGACGTTCTGTCCTGGGTCGTCTGGCATGTTATTTTGGCGCTTTTTATATCCCTCTCAATAACGGATATCCATGTGAGACGGGGTCTGCCGCGTCTTCTGGGCTGGGTACTTATTTCGAGCACTGTTCTTGTCATGTGGTCCGATGGTCGCCGCATGACATGACCGTACCACGTCTCTAAAATCTTCTCCTGTATGGGAGTCACCTTAAAACTACCTCGAACGTGGATGTTTTCGATGTGATTCAGCATTGTTATGCATAAAAAATACATTACATTAATAAAATATCATACTACCATTTATTGGACGCATCTTACTGAATGTGGAATATAACCAGAATTAAATTATAGGCTGTACGGTCTAAGGATCTTTGCCTGTTCCATCTTTGAAATGAGAATAGAATAGAATAGAATAGAAATAATCTTTATTCAAATAAACTCATTACAAGCACTTTTGAATAGTCATATTTTGATTCTACCACTCATTCGGAACGCAGACTCATCACAAGAAGAATGAGCAAGAAACTTGTATGTTGCTCTTTTCAATAGATATTTTTTTTATATAAATAATTACAGTGTAACAAGTAAGAGGCATGCGATAATCAACATAGAAATCGCTACGCACTCATTATTAGTGTAATCAGATAATATTGTCAGTGCTATGTATTTAAAATTTTTCTACAAAAACATTATTATCGTTAACGAATTCTTCAATTTTATAGTAAGTTTTTTTGCAAAGGAACTGTTTTATTTGACATTTAAATCTTTTTTCTGGCAGATTTATAACATACTCTGGTATTTTATTGTAAAACCTTACGCAATTGCCATAAAACGAATTACTAACTTTAGCCAAACGACATTTAGGTAAAATCAGTTTGTTATTGTTACGTAAGCTTTTATTAGTGCAATCACTAACTCTTTTGAAACTGTCTATATTCTTCCTGGCATACATTGTATTTTCATAAATATATTGAGAAGCAACGGTGAGGATATTTGATTCCTTAAAGCACTCTCGCAAAGACTCCTTGGAACCCATACCATAAATGGAGCGAATGGCCCTCTTTTGTAAAATAAGAGATGGACGAATATGGGAAAAAAAATATGGTTTAATTTTGATCATTTGGCGACTAGATAGTATAGATATTCTAGAAAAGTCACTGGACTGGACAGTGCTAGCTACTTCTTCTCCCTTTCCTCCTCATAATCCATTTAGTATCATTAAGTTCAGCATTAAATTATAACCCACAAAAAACTACTATTGATATAATTTCCCGCCAAAATTTCTACCATTATGTTATCTGTGGCAGTAAAAAGTATTAGTATGTAAGCAATCCCGGATCAAGATTTGATGGTAAAAAGCACAGATAACATAATATTCTATGTAAAAAGCAAGTAATCACTACAAGTGCTTCCGTAATATTGTTCAATTTCCTTTTACGACTTTCTCGTTATCAAATCGGATATAATTAGGTATTTAATTAGGTTCGGATGTATAACTGAGGAAAGCATTGTTTTTTAAACTAGTTTCCTATTTCATTGAAATACGCGATAGCTATGTGGTTCTTCCCATAGGTCGCTGGTTCAAATCCTGATCTAAGAATCTACTGGTCTGCTCTGATAACTGTGACTGATTTATTTTGTTACTCTATTACTGTATTTATTACTCGCTGCACCCCCAACGTTGTTCGCGTGGAATTTAACTTTATTTTTCTAAAACAGAAGAATTTTTCTAAAATAAAAGTAGCCTAAGTTACTCCTTATTACAGCTACCTGCCAAAAAAAGTCCCATCAAAATCGGTTCAGCCATTTCAAAGATTAGCCGGAACAAACAGATAGACAGACAAAAGTTTAAAAAATGTTATTTTGGGGCATGTACCGTATTTATATTCATATGCATGTAGTAAAAAACGGTTATTTCAATATTACAAACAGACACTCCACTTTTATTTATATGTATAGATTACGCCATTCTTTGACGGCCTCGGTGGTCAAGCGGTTTAGTAAACCGCCTTACTTCCGATGGTCGCGGGTTCGATTCTCGCACGGCAAAATCATTAGTATTCACGAGTATTATTGTTTGTATCGGTGTAGTAGTTTTCTATGTATATTATGTATATATTTACAAAAAAGAAACATCTATGTATTTGTATCAGTTGTCTAGTACCCATAACACAAGCTGTTTAGTCTGGGACTAGATGGCGCTGTGTGAATTGTCCTGAAATATTATTATTCTTGCTAATTGGGAGTTTATATTAACTCAAAATCCTAAATACATATGTAATGCCGAACAACATTTATTTAAAAGAGCAACACACAAGTTTCTTGCTCGTTCTTCTTGTGATGAGACAGCTTTCCGAGTGAATGGTAGAATTAACAAATTCAAATTCAAAATATCTTTATTCATGTAGGTCTATTACAGACTCTTATGATATGTCAAATCTACCGTCAGTTCGGAATGATTTCGAGATGAGAAGAACTGACAAGAAACTCAGCTCGTATTCTTTTTTTAATGTTGTACATATTTACAATAATACTATTTCATTTAAATTCAAATTTGGGAGAATAGAGTGACCACCAGCATATGCTATTGCAAAAATAGTCTGACCAGCATTATGCTATTAAAACAAAAAAAAACAAAAAATCTAATCAGTGTTCGCAACCTGAACAGACCAGTCCCCACAAGCAGCACTCATTCACGAGTATGACGGAAGAGCCAGCCAAAATATTATATAACTATTTAAAAGTGTTTATAATATTAAGTTAATTTGAATAAAGATTATTCAAATAAACTTAATATAAACGATTACAAGTAATCAATTGAATGACGAGCGTGCATGGCAATAGTTGTTCATGCACGGGATTTTCATTTAATGTTAGACATAGACACCTACATATATAAATATACATTGTAAATAAACTGGCTTTTAAAAAGTAATTCAATTGAGTTTCTTGCCAGTTCTTCTCAATTGGATCTATATACCGAACTGGACGGTAGGGAAAAAATGTAATGTAAAAACTTGACGTTCATAAGCGGCTAAAATGTTCTACATGAATAAATGAATTTTGAATTTTGAATTTTATTTCTATTTCTGCTAAATAACACACAAGTTTCTTGCTCGTTCTTCTTGTGACGAGTCTGCATTCCGAATGAGTGGTAGAATCAACAAAATATTATATAACTATTTAAAAGTGCTTATAAGTTTATTTAAATAAAGATTATTTATACTAAATCATTAAAACGTGTTTTTAATTGCATTATTATTGAGAGAAAGGATTTCCATCCGCCATTTTGAATTTACAATAGTAATTATGACAACAAAATAGGCGCGAAATGTAAAATAACTTTCAATTTGAGGTATGTATAACGCGGGAAATGGCGGGAACTTTTACTTGCTTTCATAGATCACGACTCGCGATGTTATAGTCGTTATGGATGATCGGTACACGCGCATCACATGTACACAGGGTTGCCAACCTTCAAAAAATTTACCATGTAACAAAAAATAAAAATAAAACATATAACATAGCTTTAGACTTTTTTTGTTTTGGATATTACTCTGTGTTAAAGAGAACCTGTAACATTACGACCTGTATAGATCTATTGTGCTCGCCCTTTTTCAGAGTTGGCTACTTAGACCCGTCAGGGACAAGAATTGAAGGATATTCTTAGGAGCGATGGTTTTTATCTCCTCAGGATAGAGTGTATATTTTCCAAAGGAGATATTTCGTATAATCATGAGTGGACTACCATTACCATACCATTCTCATGCATTAAAAAATAGAAGGTTGGTAGCCCTGTCTCTGGATATATGTGCTTTATTTGATTATAAGGGAAATCATTTGACCGTCTTCCGTTGAAAGTTTTATTATTAAGCGAATTGTTAACGCTATACTTGGTACAAAGTGCATATTTTATATAATTAAAACTAGCTTTTGTCCATCTATCCCCTTAGGGGTGGAATTTATCAAAAATCCTTTCTTAAGGAATGCTTATGTTATAGTAGCTTTATGCATGCAAAGTCTCAACCCGATCAGTTTAAAATTGACAAAGTTTTATACAAACTTTCATCCCCTATTTCATCCCCTTGGGGGTAGAATTAATCAAAATCCTTTCTTAGCGGATGCCTACGCTCGCGTTAATTTATCCCCTTAGGGGTGGAATTTATCAAAAATCCTTTCTTAGGGAATGCTTACGTTATAGTAGCTTTATGCATGCAAAGTCTCAGCCCGATCGGTTTAAAATTGACAAAGTTTTATACAAACTTTCATCCCCTATTTCATCCCCTTGGGGGTAGAATTAATCAAAATCCTTTCTTAGCGGATGCCTACGCTCGCGTTAATTTATCCCCTTAGGGGTGGAATTTATCAAAAATCCTTTCTTAGGGGATGCTTACGTTACAGTAGCTTTATGCATGCAAAGTCTCAGCCCGATCGGTTTAAAATTGACAAAGTTTCATACAAACTTTCATCCCATATTTCATCCCATATTTCATCCCCTTGGGGTAGAATTAATCAAAAACCTTTCTTAGCGGATGCCTACGTCATAACATCTACCTGCATGCCAAATTTCAGGCCGATCCGTCCAGTGGTTTGGGCTGGCGTTGATAGATCACTATGTCAGTCAGTCAACTTTGAGTTATATATATTTAGATTACCAATTTGATCATAGTCGGTAAGCATTTGTTAAGAGTGATTTTCAGGCGAGAGTAGAGTAGCTATCGGTTACTGTTTTGTAATGGAGTAGGGTCTGGACTAGACTAGAGGGGCATAATTCATCGCGGGGGGGGGGGGGAAGGGGATTGTTAGTAATGTGGACTCATGACCCCATTACTAGCAATGCACCATATCAGGTTGACCTCCACGCGGTTCCCCCTGGAAACCATCGTGATAAATTCCTAATGAATTTGTCATGATGGGCCAACTGACCTGACTTCATGGTCATCTTATCATCCTCCACTGGTGCCCCACCAGCGTAAACCGTTAGCGCAGGCGGCTGCACCATTCCATTATCATCCATAAAAAAAAATTCATCGCGGGGCCCTGGGCTCGTGGCCAGTGTGCTCAGTGAGGAAGAGGGACCTCTAAATAGCCCTGACGTTCTAAGTATATTACGTTTAGAAGGTCGATTACGATTGTTGGTCTGTATGTCCTTGTCATACAAAATTATTATATAATTTTAAACCACTGTTCACCTCTTTGATAATGATTTCTTAATTTTAATGTATTTTGAACACAATAATAATGTAACATTGAGCTGAATATGTTATTTTTAAGGTTTTTAGTTATTGTACTAAAGTTTAATGTAAAATTAATGGCTATATAACCGTCATGGCTTAGATATTCAGTACTACGACTACGAGTTTGAATATGGTCGACACCAGATACGAAGATTTTTGAATTTTTTTTTCTTTTACATGCATAAAGCTCAATGAGATCGTGGAGATCTTTGAGGGAGGCCTATGTCCAGCAGTGGACGTCTTCAGGGCTGCGATGATGATGATGATGGTGATGATTCAGAAATAATATGTGGGTGTTTATTTAAAACATATATATAGTAGTTGTATAAAAGGGATTTTTTATTTTTCACTAAAATAAAAACATACAATACCAGCCGAGGTTTTCTCACGAGACAGAAAGAAGATTTAAAATATGTTAAAACAGTAAATAAAACAGGATGTAGATAAATAAAGGCAGACAGAGAAATCTAATTGAAAACCACAGTTAAGTAGTACATAATGCATTTAAATACATTTAAATACATTACAGTAAATATATTCATTCCTCGAATCTACGACCTTGGGTGGTATAACCGTTTAGCATACTGTCTCACGGATGATCGTCAGTACAATCCCGTTTCCATCCCACACTTTTACACGCACACGACACCGTCCTCACCGGCGAAGACGACGACCCCAAACATACCATACCGCGCAATCAACCTGATGCCTGTGCTACACACCGGTGCCCCAGGTCGCCCCTCAGATCGATTCCCCGTCCAATTCAAATCGATCGAAATTACAACGGCCTGAGCTGAGGATCGAACCCCTAGCGGTGACTTCAGTGCGTCGTGTCCGACAGACAGGAGTAGTCCTTCAGCCGCTCCATAAGTCCTTTGGTTTGGAGTGCCATCTGCACTCGCCTATAGTCCGGTGAAGCTGTAAAGGCCAGCTGCGGCCAACAGCATTAGAGTAGTCCGAAAAAAACCTCCCCCAATGCAAGCTACTGAGCACAATAGAATAGAATAGAACAGAATAGAATAGAATAGAATAGAAAATCATTTATTCAAATAAACTTACATTGAAGCACTTTTGAATAGTCATTACATTTTTTAATCTACCGCTCGTTCGGAAAGCTGTCTCATCACAAGAAGAACGAGAAAGAAACTTGCGTGTTGCTCTTTTAAATAATTTTATTATTACTTTACTTTAATTTTATTTTTAAGTGGTTGTATTGGTGGTTTGTATTCACACATTTAAGTGTGTGAATACAAACCACCAGTTAGCACTAATTCTATTAAATACTCAAATAGAAAAAAATATTGAATATATAACCAACTGGTTAAACAATTAATAAGAGGAAATCAGTCATAGTGATTAGAGCAGACCAGTATCCTACAAGCAGCACCCGTTCACGAGTATGACGGATGAGCCAGCCATCACTGCGCTCGACCATATTTTAGGGAGCCCAATGACCCGGCCCACCACGCCGCCACAAGTCTGGACATTTTAGTGAGCATGACTACTCAAAACACTAGACTACGTCAGAGCTACTTACAATTGCTATCTGATAGTTATAGTATTCACATTTTACATAAAAATGCATGCGGCAATCAATACAAAAACCGCTACGCTTTCATATTTCTAAAATCAATCAATTAAATCAAGAAATCTTCAGCTTTTCACTTCCAGTATTATCTTGATACAGTTGCTTGTGGAAACAACTGCCTAATATTTTTGAAACTCACGTATACTTGGGGCAAGTAAGCAAAAAAATGCGTAGTTCTTGCGTGAAAGAGTAACAAAACATCCATCCATCTATACTCATAAACTTTTTTTTTTAAAATACAGGGTACAAACGAGTATGACTCAACTGATGATAAGTGATTACCGCCGCCCATGAGCACCCGCAACACCAGGGGAATTGCAAGTACGTTGTCGGCCTTTAAAAAGGAATAAGCTCTTTTCTTGAAGGTTTCAATATCGTATCGGTTCGGAAATACCATTGCTGGAAGGTGATTCCACAATGTGGTTGTGCGTGGCAAAAAGTTTCTAGAAAACCGCACTGTGGAGGACCGCCATTCATCCAGATGATCAGGATGGTATTTTAGTTTCTGGCGGGTGGTACGGTGGTGAAACTCAGCAGCTGGTATTAATCCGAACAATTCCTCAGAACACTTCCCGTGATATATGCGGTAGAAAAAGCACAGAGATGCAATATCTCGAGTCTGTCACATAGACGTTGATTACCAATGAATAAAAATGAATCATCATAAACTTTCGCGTTTATAATTAAGAGTAAGACATGTTCCAAACATTGACCTCACAGCAAATGTAACATTTCAATTTGATTTCCCAATATCCATATCTAATGGATATGATCTTGATATTATATATCCATTTTCATTACACTACGACATGCAAGGTTCATTAAAACTGTTATATTCTTCATTTGTTAAAATTATATAATATGTGGAATATATAATTGTTATGAAAACAGCTTACATAATTTTAAATGTAGCTGTCTTTAGTGGACTGTATTTACGACACTAGGATTTGAGCAAGAAATTGATAATTTGGAAGGCACTCACCTTGAGTATTTAATAGAATTAGTGCTAATTGGTAGTTTGTATTCACACACTTAATCTTAAAAATGTAAAGTAATAATAAAATTATTTAAAAGAGCAACACGCAAGTTTCTTGCTCGTTCTTCTTGTGATGTGACAGCTTTCCGAACGAGCGGTAGATTAAAAAATGTAATGTCTATTCAAAAGTGCTTCAATGTAAGTTTATTTGAATAAATGATTTCTATTTCCAGTCGATGACACACGGGTCTGACCCAGCTAAAGTTCACTTCATATGAACAATCCAAAAAATGGGTCAATGATTTGATTGCCTCAAAATACGAATAATTTTTTCGAGTTGGCATCCGAAGATTACCAGAAAGATGGAAAAATTAGTGACCAGCAATGGACAATACTTCGATTAATATCTTTGGAACCATTATTTGAAAACGAATCCGTAAACTTAAAAAAAAACTCTCATTATTAATTCAAGTACTGACGACCTCGGTGGTCTAGCGGTCAAGCACACCGCTTTACGGCCGATGGTCGCGGGTTCGATTCCTCGCACGGCACAAACATTTGTATTCATGAGTATGATTGTTTGTATCGGTCTGGGTGTTTTCTATGTATAATATGTATGTATTTACAAAAAAAAATATCTATGTATGTGTATCAGTTATCTAGTACCCATAACACAAGCTCTAGATATCTTAACTTGGGTCTAGATGGCTCTGTGTGAATTGTCCTGAGATTATTATTAGATTATTATTAAGTACCCTATAATACAAGAAGTAGAGAGACGATCGACGTCAAAATATTATATACCATCAGAGGGGCGGATTTTGATGAAACTTTACAGTAACATAGCTTATACAACAGATAGGTATTTCATGCAGATGAAACTGAGGGCACAGCTAGTTGTCTATATTAAATTTTTTTAACATTCTCGTTTAGCGCTCATTATTTAAGTTTTTTAAACGATGATAAAACATTTTTCATTTTGTTCCTTCTCAACAATTTACATTGTGTTAAATAATTACAAGAGCAGAGTTTCTTATCAGTTCTTCTCATCTCGAAATCATTCCGAACTGACGGTAGATTTGACATATCATAAGAGTCTGTAATAGCCCTACATGAATAAAGATATTTTGAATTCGAATTGAATTTATTTGAAAAGAATACGAGCTGAGTTTCTTGTCACTTCTTCTCATCTCGCAATCATTCCGAACTGACGGTAGATTTGACATATCATAAGAGTCTGTAATAGACCTACATGAATAAAGATATTTTGAATTAAAAAATGAATCTGTATTATTTTAAACATGTACAACATTTATTTGAAAAGAATACGAGCTGAGTTTCTTGTCAGTTCTTCTCATCTCGAAATCATTCCGAACTGACGGTAGATTTGACATATCATAAGAGTCTGTAATAGACCTACATGAATAAAGATATTTTGAATTAAAAAATGAATCTGTATTATTGTAAACATGTACAACATTTATTTGAAAAGAATACGAGCTGACTTTCTTGTCAGTTCTTCTCATCTCGAAATCATTCCGAACTGACGGTAGATTTGACATATCATAAGAGTCTGTAATAGACCTATATACGAATAAAGGTATTTTTGAAGGATTCCATTATCATATATTAAAAAAAAATCTTTATATTTACCGTTCTCCACCGGGGATACTGTAACAAAAAAAAAACAAAATGAGTGAATAAAAAAAATACATATACTATATTACTAAAGGGACACGCGATTTGTATACAAGCTATTTAATATATAATCTTTATATACTACTACTAGCTGACTAGCGACTTCGTCCGCATGGAACTTAACTTTACTTTAACTTACTGAATTTAACTTACATTGTAAATAAACTGGCTTTAAAAAAAAAAGTAAGTCAATTGAGTTTCTTGCCAGTTCTTCTCAATTGGATCTATATACCGAACTGGACGGTAGGGAAAAAATATAATTATAATGTAAAAACTTGACGTTCATAAGCGGCTAAAATGTCCTACATGAATAATTGAATTTTGAATTTTTTGATATTATTTTTCTAAAATAAAAGTAGCCTAAGTTATTCCTTGTTACATTAGCTACCTGCCAATAAAAGTCCCGTCAAAATCGGTCCAGCCATTTCAGAGTTTGGCCGGAACAAACAGACAGACAGACAAAAAAAAAAAAATATTTTGGTTTATGGTTATAGGGTACCTATTTATATTCATGTGCATGTTGTAAAAAACGCCCTGTGCCCACGACTTCGTCCGCGTGGAATAAACATCCTCTATTTTATTTTACCCCCTAATGGTAAAATCTTCGCAAACTTTGCATGTCATATCACTACATAGTATAAAACAAAGTCGCTGTCGCTGTCTGTCCGTCCTCATATATGCTTAAATCTTTAAAACTACGCAACGGATTTTGAAGCGGTATTTTTAATAGATAGAGTGATTCAAGAGGAAGGTTTATATATATATATAATACATTTACCTGTATGTATGTATAATACATGTTTATTTATATGTAATCAGTAGGCTAAAAAATAAATTTCAAGTGACTTGCTTTGAAAATGACCAGACTTCGTGTTAAAACCACAAGGTCCTAAGGTGGTAAAGTGTTTTGGTTTATAGTACATAAACCAAAACACTACACTCGTGTATATAAGGTTTATTGGTCGGTTTCAAATACAGGTACAAAAAATCTTACAAAGTAAAATACATATGGACTTTCTACAAAACGAAACGTTAGCGAGTTTCAATTTTGTTACAGCGCCATCTATTGGCGCTGCATGCAAACAATACTATTTTATGGATTATAATACTTTAACATTCCGTACACCTTTCATCTCCCCCCCTTACAACCCTTTTTTCGCATTAAAAAGACCTAGATCTAGACCAGAGGTTCCCAAACTGTTTTTGTGTCGTAGACCTCTTGCCATATTTTTCGGTTATGGGGACCCCTCATTCCTACCTGCTATTGATTAGTTGTAAATTTCTAACTGTAGTAAAGTTTAGTGTTAAAAACATACAGTAAAAACAAGATGACCGCTGTCGTAGACCCTTGCAGTTTGTTATAAACCTTTGGGGGTAGATATAGCCCTTTTTTGGGAATCACTGGTCCAGACTATCTATGTACAAAATTTTATTTAAATCGGTTCGGTAGCGTCTTCTTCTTCTTCGTTTCAACGGCAACCAAATACATATATTTAAATATATTTTCCCCAGAACGCCGCGACAACCCTTGCGCACTCCGTCGCATCCCTTAGGTCCCCCCTTGTGCAGACTGCTGGGCACAAAGGACAAGCCAGCAGGTGTGCCATGGTCTGGGATGGCGCTCCGCAGTCACAAGCCTCCCTTGAAGCGGCACCCCACTTTACCAAGTTGTACCTGCAGCGGCCCATCTGGGTTCGTAGTCTGTTGAGCGATTTCCAAATGGGCCATTGCAGGTCGCTACCTGGGGGCAGGTGTTCGATTGGTTGAATAAAGTCCAAAGGAGTTTTAGCGTGAAAGCGAGACAGACAGACAGACAGACAGACAGAGTTACTTTCGCATTTATAATATCAGTAAAGATCAAGGATTATGTCACAATAACATACACGTGTCAAATAATTTCATTTGTAGAGCAACACATAAGTTTCTTGCTCATTCTTCTTACGATGAGTCTGCGTTCTGAATGAGTGGTAGAATAAAAAATATTGACTTTTAACCGCAGTGTTTGCGATGACCGTAATAAATCATTCATAGTCATTATATACTCTTGTATGTTTATCTGTAACGTTACATCTACATTACGTTCATGTACTGACCATTTGGAGTAATGGTATAGCATTATTGTATAATGGATCATATTCTGAAGTGGTTAAATTACAATGACATGAAATGAAATTTATTTGCGTATCATCATCATCATCATCATCGCAGCCCGGAAGACGTCCACTGGACATAGGCCTCCCCCAAAGATCTCCACGACGATCGGTCCTGCGCTGCTCGCATCCGATCCTTCCAGCGATCTTGACCAGATCGTCGGTCCACCTTGCTGGAGGCCTTCCCACGCTGCGTCTTCCGGTCCGTGGACGCCACTCGAGGACTTTACTGCCCCAACGGCCATCTGAGTACGTGTGCGAGTCCATTTATACAGTTAGATATTCGGTAATGTGTCCAGGTAATATTATTGGCAATTAACTGTTTAATTGCCAATTTACGGAATAGAATAGAATAGAATAGAAAATCATTTATTCAAATAAACTTAATTTAAGCACTTTTGAAACTATTCAAAAGTGTTATGACTACATAACAATTTGTTTTTTATCTACCACTCGTTCGCAAAGCTGTCTCATCACAAGAAGAACGAGCAAGAAACTTGTGTGTTACTCTTTTAAATAATCCTTGTAAGTTTACATTTACAAGTCGAAACGTGTGAATACAAACTACCAACAAGCACTAATTTTTTGGGTAAAATATAAATATGGAATAAGATTAAATCAGTCGTAATGATAAGAGCAGACCAGTCCCTACAAGCTGCACTCGTTCACTATGAAGGATGAGCCAGCCATCACTGCGCTCGACCATATTTTAGGGAGCCCAATTACCCGGTCCACCACGCCGCCACATGTCTGGACATTTTAGTGAGCATGACTACTCGTTCCACACGACCACGTCACAGCTACAAAAATTACAACAACGGGCATGCAAATTCTGAGTATATTAAAATTAAATCTTATATATAAAATTCTCGTGTCACAGTTTTCGTTCCCATACTCCTCCGAAACGGCTTGACCGATTGTCATGAAATTTTGTGAGCGTATTGAGTAGGTCTGAGAATCGGCTAACATCTATTTTTCATCCCCATAAATGTTAGAGGTAGTCCACCCCTAATTTTTATTTTTATTTTAAGGCAAAACAACGTTTGCCGGCTACAACAGCTAGTGATTTTATAGAAAACCTTAAAATCAATAGCACTGACAATATTATCTGATTACACTAATAATGAGTGCGTAGCGACTTCTATGTTAATTATCGCATGCCTCTTACTTGTTATACTGTAATTATTATATAAAAAAAACATCTATTCAAAAGAGCACCACACAAGTTTCTTGCTTATTCTTCATGTGATGAGTCTGCATTCCGAATGAGTGGTAGAATCAAAATATAACTATTCAAAAGTGCTTGTAATGAGTTTATTTGAATAATGATTATTTCTATTTCACATTTTTTGATTCTACCACTAATTCGGAACGCAGACTCATCACAATAAGAACGAGCGAGTAACTTGTTGTTTCTTACTTACTCCTCAGCTTATGTCTTTTGGGTTTTAAACACCTTTTATTTATCTCTTGAACGTAATACTTTCGCTTTCATATCCTTAGTTTAAAATAACTGGTTTTATTAACAAAGGAGGTTTCCACACTGGCATAGGTATTATGGATACAAGTTTTGGTTTGAGTCCGACACTGTAACTAATTAATCTATACATATAAATAAAATTGACTAAACAGCTTGTGTTATGGGTACTAGACAACTGATACAAATACATAGATGATTTTTTTTGTAAATATATACATAATATACATAGAAAACAACTACACCGATACAAACAATGATACTCGTAAATACGAATGTTTTTGCCGTGCGAGAATCGAACCCGCGACCATCGGAAGTTAGGCGGTTTACTAAACCGCTAGACCACCGAGGCCGTCAAAGAATGGCGTAATCTATACATATAAATAAAAGTGGAGTGTCTGTAATATTGAAATAACCGTTTTTTACTACATGCATATGAATATAAATACGGTACTTACACCAAAATAACATTTTTTATAATTTTTGTCTGTCTATCTGTCGGTCTGTTTGTTCCGGCTAATCTCTGAAATGGCTGGATCAATTTTGACGGGACTTTTTTGGCAGGTAGCTAATGTAATAAGGAGTAACTTAGGCTACTTTTATTTTAGAAAAATAAAGTTAAATTCCACGCGGACGAAGTCGCGGGAACAGCTAGTTTCAAATAAAAAAGAATATATTTTATCATATTCTTGACAAGATCTCTGGTTACTATTCTCTCAAAATTGAATTTAAACGAATTTGTATTATTGTAAACATGTACAACATTTATTTGAAAAGAATACGAGCTGAGTTTCTTGTCAGTTCTTCTCATCTCGATATCATTCCGAACTGACGGTAGATTTGACATATCATAAGAGTCAGTAATAGACCTACATGAATAAAGATATTTTGAATTTGAATTTAAAAACGAATCTGTATTATTGTAAACATGTACAACATTTATTTGAAAAGAATACGAGCTGAGTTTCTTGTCAGTTCTTCTCATCTCGAAATCATTCCGAACTGACGGTAGATTTGACATATCATAAGAGTCTGTAATAGACCTACATGAATAAAGATATTTTGATTTGATTTTTGTCTAATAAATGAAATTTACTATATCTGATACAATAAAGTGTATAAATAGGCCATTTCAAATAAAGAAAGAATCATCAAAATCGATTCATATACATAAACACAAGTATTTCCTCATTTTTTGAAGTTGATTACACGTGTACGTATATTATCTGTGGTATAACGGTTACATCAAGAGCTATCACCGTTGAGTTACATAAAAAAACCACACATATAGTTCAAAATATCGTCCGCCACACATTGAAGTGTACATATATGTACCGTAATTAACGTGTCAGGTAAACAAGAGACATGTCGGGGTTCGACTTTCGACTATTTCGCTTTCACTCCACAAATGCGGAGTGACCGGTTTGAAGCGGCCGGCTGCCAACTAGACTTGATTCAGGTGGTATCCAGTGATCACTTGTAACCTTTAATTCAAAATCAAAGTCAAAAATCATATTTACTGAGCAAAGCCTATTACTCACTAAACGATTACTTGAATGACGAGCGTGCATGGCAATAGTTGTTCATGCACGGGATTTTCATTTAATGTTAGACATAGACATATATATATATAAATATACATTTTTTTAAAATTTGTATCATCTTTAGATAAAATATCGTTTATATATGTATATCATAATGTAATATAATTATCGAAATATATATAACTCAAAGGTGACTGACATAGTGATCTATCAACGCACAGCCCAAACCACTGGACGGATCGGGCTGAAATATGGCATGCAGGTAGATGTTATGACGTAGGCATACGTTAAGAAAGGATTTTGATTAATTCTACCCCCAATGGGATAAAATAGGGGATGAAACTTTGTATGAAACTTTGTCAATTTTAAACCGATCGGGCTGAGAATTTGCATGCATAAAGCTACTATGACGTAGGCATCCCCTAAGAAAGTATTTTGATAAATTCCACCCCTATGGGGATAAAATAACGCGAGCGAAGCCGCGGGCAAAACCTAGTCTATAATAAAAGTGCATGTAATGGGAAGCAACTGGCTTCTGTCATACGGCTAATGCTAGTTCAGAAGACAGGACCACACAGAAATACTGAAAGGAATGATATAGTCTTGAAAGTGTACCTATTGTGTAAATAATATTGTAACGATCCCTCTAAGTTAAATAAAGATTATTATTATTAAGTATATGCTATGGTCGCATTTTCTCAGCTTTAGCTGGATTTTTTTACACACTTACGGTCCAAAACCAAGTAAGTGCAGTGTGTATGTACTTATTAAATGATTTTCTATTTTATTCTATACATTTAAAATGTATATATATAGATATCTATCATACCAATATCATCATCTGCTTCTTCCTTATCCCATTTATTTAGGGTCGGCGTAATATGTTTTTCTCTTCCATTCATCTCTGTTCGCAGTCATCCCATTATTTACTCCCTTTCTTACCATATCATCTTTCACACAGTCCATCCATCTCTTTTTCGGTCTTCCTCTACCCTTATAACCATCCACATTCATATATAACACCGTCCTTAGGATATGATCTTCATTCCTACGCATTACATGCCCATACCACGATAGACGATTACTCTTTAACCTCTCTGACATCGGTGCCACTTTCATACTTCCTCTGATGTATGGTATCTATCATACCAATATATATCTAAAAATATATACCTACTCTTAAAAAAGCACTACTTACCTTGAGATTAGATGGCACTGTATGAGTTGTCAATATCTGTATTCATGTAGGTCTATTACAGACTCTTATGATATGTCAAATCTACCGTCAGTTCGGAATGATTTCGAGATGAGAAGAACTGACAAGAAACTCAGCTCGTATTCTTTTCAAATAAATATTGTACATGTTTGCATTAAATTCAAATTTGGTTGAATAGAGTGACCACCAGCATATGTTATTGCAAAAGCAAATTCAGTGTTCGTAACCCGAAGACCAGCCCCCGGTCACGAGTATGACGGACGAGCCAAGAGTTTTAGAAAGGCTGAAAAGCTTGAGAAACACTGGACTAGACGAAAGTATGTAGTAAGTAATAAAATACTAACTATTACGAGAGTTGTCTCAGTGAAAGTTTAATGAAATACAGCAATATTAGTTTCCGAGATCAGTGAGCGTAAACAGACAGTGTCATTACACCGGGGAGGCACGGGGATGTCTCGAGATCAGCAGCCAGCCGGTCGCCGGATCGATTTCCTTTTCGAAACTATTATGCAGATTGCCTTTCTCAAAAATTATATCATCATTACATAGTAAAGTCGCTGTAGCTGTCTGTCCCTATGTATGCTTAAATCTTTAAAACTACTCAACGGATTTTGAAGCGTATTTTTTAATATATAGAGTGATTTAAGAGGAAATGTCAACCTTCCTCTTGAATCACTCTATATATTAAAAAAATCGCTTCAAAATTCGTTGCGTAGTTTTAAAGATTTAAGCATACATAGGGACAGACAGCGAGAGCGACGTATTTGGAAACATGCAACGGGCATTGCAACGTTGCATGTTTCCAGATACGTGTTATTTCTTCCTTTAGGTCTACAAATTTGTTTATTTCAGCAATTGTCTTCTGGAGATTGTGGGTATTTTTTTTAATGGATGATAATGGAATGGTGGACCCACCTGCGCTAACGGTATACGCTGGCGGGGTGCCAGTGGAGGCTGATAAGATAAGTATGTTGTATCATAAAATAATAGAAATTAAAAATTTTGTCTAAAAAATAAAAATTTAGGGGTGGACTACCCCTAACATTTAGGGGGATGAAAAATAGATGTTGATGTTCTCAGATCTACTCAATACGCTCACAAAATTTCATGAGAATCGGTCAAGCCGTTTCGGAGGAGTACGGGAACGAAAACTGTGACACAAGAATTTTATATATTTTTTAATTTTAATTTAATTTTAATTTTTAATTTTTTATGGACAATTCACACAGCGCCATCTAGACCCAAGTTAAGCTAGCTAAAGCATGTGTTATGGGTCCTAGACAACTGATACAAATACATAGATATTTTTTTTTTCGTAAATACACACATATTATACATAGAAAATACCCAGACCGATACAAACAATCATACTCATGAATACAAATGTTTGTGCCGTGCGAGGAGTCGAACCCGCGACCATCGGTTGTAAAGCGGTATGCTAGACCGCTAGACCACCGAGGTCGTCAACTCAATCGTCAATATATAAGAAGATACTATCATTTTTGTGGTTCTAAATATTCCGCTGCACCTAACAAACATAAAAGTAAAAGTCTTTTTTTTTATTTGAAACTAGCAATAAAACTCGGTTTCCGGTATAATTTTGCGGTTGAATTTTGAATAGAGTTTTGCGTGAACATTATCTATGCGTTATTTCTTATTCTGTGTACGTAGGCAGTCTGTGTTCTGTGTTACGTGCATTTATTTTTGTACTAGCTGTGCCCGTGACTTCATTCGCGTGGTTCTCAAAAACACTATCACCATTATATTTTGCGCAAACAAAAATTTTTTAGATCATTTAAACAGGAATGATTCTTTCCTACATATTTTTCGGGTAACGTGAACCGTTTACGCAGCGCACGCAACGGAAGCCCTCAAATATGAATAATTTACTCCAATTTTGCAACATTTTTCACTGATACTTCGCTTCTATTGGTCGTAGCGTAATGTTATATAGCTTAATGCCTTCGACAAATGGACTATCCGACACAAAAATAATTTTTCAATTCGAAGCAGTAGTTCCTGAGATTAGCGCGTTCAAACAAATAAACTCTTCAGCTTTATAATACATATTAGTATGGATTACTCTGCATATTACCTAATCTGTGGTGAGTATGGTACGAGATATATTTGCGCCAATTCTAACCTTCTACACATCTATCTGACACACGCAAGTTCGTTTGCGTAAAATTTTCTATATTTCTATCACTAAGGAGGTACTCTGTGTTCCGTATTACTTCTATTTATAATTGTATAACTCTAGAAAATTATCTAATCTGTGATAGTATGGTACGAGACATTTTCGCGCCCATTCTAACCTTAAACACTTTAATCTGTATTTTTAGAGAGAAGATTTTATACTCAAATTTGTCGACTGCGATTTGGACATTGTAAATTCAATGCACATTTACACCGAATGAAGATCATTAATTCTCCGATTTGTCTTTTATGCTCTAGTAACGAAAATCAAACATTAGAACATATATTTTTTTATTGCCCGGCCTTCAATTTAAACAGAATATTGCTCATTGCCAAGCTTCAAGAACTATATAAGATTATTCCGCCATCGCTTCAAGAACTATTCAAATGCACTGCAACTTTTAAACCAATTTACGACTTTATCATAGCAACTATCGGAGAATTATAAACATTTCAATTATGGACACATACAAGGACTTAACACAAACTTATAATTAATGAAAAGATTTGGCGATATCGCCTTGAAGAATTTTTGAATTTCATGGAAATACTACTGAAGATTAGGCTGTATGGTCTCGTACCTTTGCCTATCCACTTGTGGATAAAATATACCACTACTACTACACTTTAATCTGACACACGCAAATTCGTCTGCGTAAATATTTTCTATATTTCTCATATTTCTATCACTAAGGAGGTAGTCTGTATTCCGTATTACTTCTATTTATAATTGTATTACTCTAGCATATTGTATAATCTGTGGTGAGTATGGTACGAGACATTTTCGCGCCAATTATAACCTTAAACACATCTATCTGAAATCAATTATAATTAAAATCAAAACAAACTTAGACTGAATAAAACTCAAAAACTATCAATAAATAAAATTAAATCCTAAATAAAAATTGAACAGTTTTGAATTAAAAACAAAACATCTATGAATTCATGTATTTTTGTATTATTCTAGCATATTATATAATCTGTGGTGAGTATGGTACGAGAGATATTCGCGCCAATTCTAGTTAATAGTAACAGATTATTGTTTTCGGAGAAGGAGAATTTGTTAGTTTTTAATTGAATGAGCTGTGAATATGTATGTATGTATGTATGTCCAAAAAAATATAGAAATGCAAGTATTTACAAGTAACAGATGCTGAGCTTCTTGACACGTTGAAGATCTCGTTGACAATGTTTGAAACCTTATTTCTCACATAGAGACCGGCATTTTTTTATTGTTAACTAGCTCTTCCCGTGACTTCGTCCGCGTGGAATTAAACTACATTTTTCTAAAATAAAAGTAACCTAAGTACATCAGCTACCTGCTAAAAGTCCAGTCAAAATCGGTCCAGCCATTTCTGAGATTAGCCGGAACAAACAGACAGACAGCAGCGCAGGTCCGATCGTCGTGGAGATCTTTGGGGGAGGCCTATGTCCAGCGGTGGACGTCGACTGTGATGATGGTGATGATGATCAGATAAATCTATGATCACATTATATTGTTTTTTTTTCGGACTACTCTAATGCTTGTCCGCAGCTGGCCTTTACAGCTTCACCGGACGATAGGGGGCGAGTGCAGGTGACACTCCAAACCAAAGGACTTATGGAGCGGCTGAAGGACAACTCCCGCCTGACGGATACGACGCCAGTCTGAGGCACCGCTTGGGGTTCGAACCTCGGCTCAGGCCGTTGGAATTCCGATCCCCGTTTGGATTGGACGGGGGATCGATCGGAGGGGCGTTACATTGATGCATAACTTTCACTAACTTAGATATTGAACTTTCAATATTAAAATGATTTAACATAATTAATTCTATGACGCGTATATATATTCTGAACATACACGGAACTCGTTTGTTCGACATTATGGTCATTCATTTGAAGGTGAAATGGTAAATTGATCAAATTATACTAGTGCAATTCCGCGGTATTGCTCGAGTGAATTATATTCTTACTAGCTTTTGCACGCGGCTTCGCTCGCGTAGTAGTAAGTACTTTTATTAATTAGGTGTAGTTTTTGCGGCTTTACTTTTGTTTAGTTTAATTTTTAAAAAATTAGGGCCTGCAAAATCGAAGAAGATTTATTATACAAACTTTCATCCCCAATTTTATCCCCTTGGGAGTAGAATTCATCAAAATTCTTTCTTAGGGGATGCCTACGTCATAACATCTACCTGCATGCCAAATTTCAGCACGATCCGTCCAGTAGTTTGGGCTGTGCGTTGATAGATCACTATGTCGGTCACCTTTGAGTTATATATATTTAGATATGGTACATACACTAAAATAACATTTTTTACAATTTTTGTCTCTGTTTCGGCTAATCTCTGAAATGGCCGGACCATTTTAAGGGGACTTTTTTTGACAGGTAGCTTTTTTTTTTCACGTCAGGAAAATCCATCATGGAGAACCATCCGCTTAGGGACGAATGAATACTGCCGGACTCCTACCTGCTGAAAACCTGACGACTGTTCCTCCTCGACATAATCGCCGTGGCCATGGGATACGCAAGCATTCACCAAGACCACCGGCATGGTTCCCATCGAAGGGACCTCCATCTAGGCGTGCAGGGTACAGTGTCTGCACGCCACCTCCAGACCCTAAAACCTCCCCGGCGAGCTTCGGATTGCCCTAACAATCCTCTTGGCAGGTAGCTGATGTAATAAGGAGTAACTTAGGCTACTTTTATTTTAGAAAAATAAAGTTAAATTCCACGCAGACGAAGTTGCGGGTACAGCTAGGCAACAATATGTAAGTCACTAAATGCCTAATGCCTCCTCCAGCATTATCTTCATGTCAAACTACAAAACAAGTCCAACCTATCCCAAGGGATTTTCATTTAATGTTAGACATAGACACCTATATAAAAATACATTGTAAATAAACTGGCTTTAAAAAAAAGTAATTCAATTGAGTTTCTTGCCAGTTCTTCTCAATTGGATCTATATACCGAACTGGACGGTAGGGAAAAAAATAAATTTAGAATGTTAAAATTTGACGTTCATAAGCGGCTAAAATGTCCTACATGAATAAATGATTTTTAAGTTGAATTTGCAAGAAATAGAAATAATCTTATTCAAATAAACTCATTACAAGCACTTTTGAATAGTCATATTTTTCTACCACTCATTCGGAACGCAGACTCATCACAAGAAGAATGAGCGAGAAACTTGTGTGTTGCTCTTTTTAATAGATGTTTTTATATAAATAATTACAGTATAATAAGTAAGAGGCATGCGATAATCAACATAGAAATCGCTACGCACTCATTATTAGTGTAATCAGATAATATTGTCAGCGCTATGGATTTAAAGTTTTTCTATAAAAACATTATTATCGTTATCGAATTCTTCAATTTTATATACATAGAAAAAAAATGGAGGTAAGAAATTAAATATTTTCTCTTTCCACTCGTTATATTAGTCTCAATAATTAATTCAATGACGTAAATAACTTATTTTGAACGCTTCTACATAAACTCGTTTAGAAATAAGTTTACGTTCATTAATATTAATATATTTGACAGTGAAAATGTTGCCCGATTTGAAAACTGTTGATTGATAAATATTTATGATAATAAATATTGGTTATAAATACCTTTATAACCAACTAGCTGTACCCGCGACTTCGTCCGCGTAAAATACTGACATTATTTACATTTAAATAGCAGTCTCAAAAATAAGTTTCAAATTTCTAGCTTCAAAAATGACGATTCGTCTATACAATCTTTCATCCCCAACTTCAACCCCTTACAACCCTTTTTTCGCATTAAAAAGTAGCCTATGTCCTTTCTCAGGGTCTAGACTATCTGTGTACCGAAATTGACAAATTCACCAAGAATTTATCACGATGGTTTCCAGGAGAAACCGCGTGGAGGTCAAACCCTTTTTCGCATTAAAAAGTAGCCGTTCTCAGGTATGTCCTTTCTCAGGGTCTAGACTATATGTGTACCAAAATTTCATTTCAATCGTTCAGTAGTTTTGACGTGAAAGCAGGACTGACAGAAAGACAGACAGAGTTACTTTCGCATTTATAATACTTAGAAGATTGTATGTACATCCCTACTAGGGATGTACATACAAACTTCTTAGCCAATATCCTGCATATAAAAATATTACAATGCAAAAAACTTAAGACAACGCGAAATATGAATAATTGTATTTTTAATTTGACGACCTCGGTGGTACAGCGGTTAGCACACCGCTTTACGACCGATGGTCGCGGGTTCGATTGTTTGCACGGCACAAACATTTGTATTCATGAGTATGATTGTTTGTATCGGTCTGGGTGTTTTCTATATATAATATGTATGTATTTAAAAAAAAATCTATGTGTATGTATCAGTTATCTAGTACCCATAATACAAGCTTTAGCTAGCTTAACTTGGGTCTAGATGGCGCTGTGTGAATTGTCCTGAGATTATTATTATTATTATTAATATATACAGTTTTTTATATAGATTTTGTAAATATTTTATTTTGTTGTAATTATATGTCCTTCGATTATAATTATATAATAATATTTGACTCTGAGATGGTACCTTTGGCTGAGATAATGAATCATGGAAATGGATACTTAAAATCTGGATATGTACAATTATATGGATTTCTGAAGAAAATTATTTCGGATATTCTACTTAAGAAAAACTTGACTGAAGCAGTCAAGAATAGCTCGGATATTCTACGAAACACATAAATAAAACGATTTATATACTGAAGAACTAGGCAGTATGGACAATGCTCTTCGCCTGTCAAAATTGACGAATTTTAAAACAACTTAAAACAAAACTGTTTATGAACGAATGAAAAAAAAAATTTTTGCCGGTAAAATTTAAGGTTCGAAAATCGAATTGTAATCTTAAAAAAAGTCAAGTCTTTTTTTTAAATTGTCTATTCCAAAAAAAAAAAACTCAGTGATGTTACAAAACAGTAATGGCAGTCAGTTTAATAATATATGAACGTTTGAGATGGTTATGCACGGCGTGTGGTGTACGTCATCTGTGCAAATATTCATTGGCGGGTCATCTCTAAAATCCACTTTCACCTGCCAGCTTTCACAGCGGCGTGTTTATTTTTTAATATTTCTCGAGGCGTGTAGTGTATGCGTACAGGTTTTGTTGCGTAATCTGTGGTTTTGGAATGTCACACTCCTTTTTGGCGGGAGGCACTTATACCGAACTGTTGTAATAACTTTTTTTATACCGAAATATTATTCTATGAAAGTATATAACCACTTTTTTAAATTCTATTTCAACATTACAGATATTTTTAATGTTTAATTGTAAATAATGTTTTGTTCTTACAATTTTATACGAAAATGTGTAACCATTTTTTTTTAAATTCTATTTTATCAGTACAGATATAGTTCATTTTTATTATTACAACTAAAAATTTTTTGTAAAAAACTTATGTAATCACTTTTTTTATTCTATTTGTAAATTACAGACATATTTTGACAGCCGGTGGTCTAGCGGTTTTGCACACCTCCTTACTTCCGCTGGTTCGATTCCTCGCACGGCACAAACATTTGTATTCATGAGTTTGTTTGCATCGGTCTGGGTGTTTTCTATATATATCTTCTTATATATAAAATTCTCGTGTCACAGTTTTCGTTCCCATACTCCTCCGAAACGGCTTGACCGATTCTCATGAAATTTTGTGAGCGTATTGAGTAGGTCTAAGAATCGGCCAACATCTAATTTTTATCCCCCTAAATGTTAGGGGTAGTCCACCCCTATTTTTTTTTTATTTTAAGGCAAAACTACTTTTGCCGGAACAGCTAGTTATGTATGTATTTACGAATCGATCAGTTGTCTAGTACCCATAACACAAGCTTAACTTGGGTCTAGATGGCGCTGTGTGAATTGTCCTGAGATTATTATTATACTTTAGTTTTATTTGCACTGTCATAAGGTCAGTGCCAAATCTTAATAGAGTTTGCTCTGTAGACCCACAATGGAACGTGATATTGCGACTTTTAACTCTGCAATTTGGCCAAATTAACGTTATTTTTATTGCTCTGAAAAATGTTGGCAATTTGGCACTACAGCTTTCCATCCCCGGTAAAAGAGGCAGAGCCAGTCCAAGGAAGACCCCTCCATTCGATTCCCCTTCCAATTCAACCGGGAATCGAAATTACGACTGAGTCGGGGTCGGACCCCTTTTTTTTTATTTACGTGGCGAAAATCCCTCATGGAGACCCGGCCGTCTTAGGGGTTGGACGGACGGGTACTGTGAGACTCCTACTCACCAAAAACCCCACGATATTCCTCCTCGCCGCCATAGAGCCAGGGTCACGGGATCGAGCTGGTAATCAACCGCGACCCCAGCGGCGGTTGCCCGCAAGCGGGCTCTCCTCACGCGTGGGGGGAACTCTTCCCAGTTCCCCCCATCTCGGCTCCTGTTGTGTGAGCGACAGACTTGAACCCGGGGTCGAACCCCTAGCGGAGCCCTCAGACTGGCGTCGTATCCGTCAGACGGGAGTTGTACTTCAGCCGTTCCAAAAGTCCTTCCTTTGGAGTGCCATCTGCACTCGCCCCCTATCGTCCGGTGAAGCTGTAAAGGCCAGCTGCGGCCAACAGCATTAGAGTAATCCGAAAAAAACTAACCAAGAAAGAGGTGGGAGGATGTAATTGCTGGAGTCATAGTGGAATGCGATTCTGAAGACGATGTCGACACAGGATGAAGTGGTGGAGAAAAACAAGGATAGCTAGAAAGAGAAAGAGACAGCAAGAGGCCAATATTTTGTACAGACGATAATTTCCAAGTACAATGAATATTGTATTATTTTGTTTATCGTTTTAATAATTTTTCCGCCATTTTATATTTTTTTCTCAAGACGAAGGTTTACGACCAATATGTGTTGCCAGTGATGACTTACGGCACAGAGACGTGGTCTAACTATGGGCCTCATGAACAAGCTCGGAGTCACTCACAGAGCAATGGAGAGGGCTATGCTCGGAGTTTCTCTGCGTGATCGAATCAGAAATCGATCTGGTCAAGATCGCTGGAAGGCATTGGATGCGAGCAGCGCAGGACCGATAGTCGTGGTGATCTTTGGGGGAGGCCTTTGTTCAGCAGTGGACGTCTTCCGGGCTGCGATGATGATGATGATGATATGATATGATGACAACTGACAGCTGCTTTAAACACATTTAAAGAGTTAACCGTAGGAAATCAGACATTCAGAATTTATAAACGTGTTTAGCGAAATTTGTAGTGGTGAAATGCAACATAAAGCTTTGAACACGTTTGTAATGGCGTTCAGATCGAACTAAACGCGATCAGTTTCTTCGGTGAAATCCGACCTAAAACACTATTAATTAAATCACCTTTTATAATAAAAGAATTATCAGAATCTTTTATTCATTTAACAAGAAAAGTTCTGAGTTATTTAAAAGAAACTCAGAACTTTTGTTTAGGTGAACCGATCCGAACTGCACAGGCACATTAAAAAATTACGGTCAAATTATTTGCCGTCATTGGTTGCCATTTCATTTTCGACTGAATGTTCCCACGCTCAGTCATCTTATTTTTGATATTTGATATTTTTTTTTCGTAAATACATACATATTATACATAGAAATATGTATGTATTTACGAAAAAAAAAATATATTTTATGATACTTTACCATCCTGATCATCTGGATGAATGGCGCTCTTCCACAGTACGGTTTTCTAGAAGCTTTTTGCCTCGCACAACCACATTGTGGAATCACCTTCCAGCAATGGTATTTCCGAACCGATACGATATTGAAACCTTCAAGAAAAGAGCTTATTCCTTTTTAAAAGGCCGACAACGTACTTGCAATTCCCCTGGTGTTGCGGGTGCTCATGGGCGGCGGTAATCACTTACCATCAGGTGAGCCGCATGCTCGTTTGTGCCCTGTGTTATAAAAAAAAAACACCCAGAAAGATACAAAGAATCGAACTCATGAATACAAATGTTTGTGCCGTGTTACCGAACCCTTTTTTTTCGGACTACTCTAATGCTGTTCACAGCTGGCCTTACAGCTTCACCGGACAATAGGGGGCGAGTGCAGATGTCACTCCAAACCGAAGGAAGGACTTATGGAGCGGCTGAAGGACAACTCCCGCCTGACGGATACGATTTTAGTTTGAAGGCACTGCTATGGGTTCGAACCTCGGCTCAGGCCGTCGTAATATCAATCCCCATTTGTATTAGACGGGGGATCGATCGGAGAGGGTTACCGAACCCGCGATCATCGGAACTAAGGCGATGTGCTCAACCGCTAAACCAAGGCGTCTCAGCTTTTCGCCATTCATTAAAATTAAAAGTGTTTCAATGATACTTTACGGCTCCGATTGGCTCATATCATTGAATGAAACTTTCTAATTTAGTACTTACGATATTGATCGTACAGGTAATGATTTCAAAGTTTCTACCTGTTTATTCTTGTTTCCTGTTGATCCATATTAGTTATTTATATATATGTAATGAAACTTATTATATTCACTTGGTTATTTATTTATTACTCATGTTACTGTTACAGTCTATATTATATTATTCTCTTTTATAATCAATCATATCTCACCATCGACATAAAGCACAGATTATATATCTCTCTATTACACAGATACAGATTACACAATTTTAACAGATAACAAAACATCCATAAACACTACCATCACGCTTTTCACCGTATGGGTGTGGCAGAGTACAATATATAATAGTATGTACAGACAGACAGGCAAAAGTTGTGGTGAAAGTACAGAGAGGACCCGCCCACTGAGTTGTTATAGTTAAAAAATGAGAATCAATATAATCTCGGACACGTGTATATCCTGTGTAATACACAGGATGACGACCTCGGTGGTCTAGCGGTCTAGCACACCGCTGTACGTCCGATGGTCGCAGGTTCGATCCCACGGCACAAACATTTGTATTCATGAGTATGATTGTTTGTATCGATCTGGGTATTTTCTAAATATATTATGTATGTATTTACGAAAAAATATATCAATGTATTTATCCATTATCTAGTACCCATAACACAGGTTTTTTAGGCTTCTATTATTGGTTCGAATTGAAATTTTTTTTCGTATCGGATAGTTCATTTGTCGAGGAAGACTTTAAGCTATATAACATTACGCTACGACCAATAGGAGCGGGGCATCAGTGAAAAAAGTTGCAAAATCGGGGAAAGTTATATTTGAGGGCTTCCGTTGCGTGCGCTGAGTAAACGGTTCAAGTTACACAAAAGATATGTATGAAAGAATTATACCTTATTAAATGATCTAAAATAATGTCCGAGACGGTGTATGTCTATCTTTTAAGATTGACTCTCTATAACCTTTTTTATGGTAATCAAACTTGGTCGAAATTGCACGCATTATTGCCAATTATTTGCCAAGAAGGTAATGTTTTAAACAACCCAAACAAAGTCACCGGCACAATTAGTAAATTGCGGGCATAGTTAGACGACCTCGGTGGTCTAGCGGTCTAGCATACCGCTTTACATCCGATGGTCGCAGGTTCGATCGCACGGCACAAACTTTTGTATTCATGAGTATGATTGTTTGTATCGGTCTGGGTGTTTTCTATGTATAATATAGATGTATTTACGAAATAAAATAGGTGTATATGTATCAGTTATCTAGTACTTATAACACAAGCTTTAGCTAGCTTAACTTGGGTCTAGATGGAGCTGTGAGAATCGTCTAATGAGAATCTAATGATGCTGTGAGAATTGTTGAATTCATAAATGAATGAAACTTGTATTAGACTAGCTTTTTTTTAGCTCCCGTTAAGAAGTATTATTATTAATTAGGTATAGTTTTTGGGACTACTTTTGTTTAGCGTGTGCAAAAAATTAGGGCCTAGGTCATAGTAGCTTTATGCATGCAAAATCTCAGCCCGATCGGTTTAAAGTTGACAAAGTTTCATACAAAGTTTCATACAAACTTTCATCCCCTATTTTATCCCCTTGTGGGTAGAATTAATCAAAATCCTTTCTTAGCGGATGCCTACGTCATAACATCTACCTGCATGCCAAATTTCAGCCCGATCCGTCCAGTGGTTTGGGCTGTGCGTTGATAGATAACTATGTCAGTCAGTCACCTTTGAGTTATATATATTTAGATTTATTGAAATCGCCCGTCGTGATCGTGACCCACGACACAACTGCCATAACCCGTGATATTCTGTGGGGAAAGTTTATAATCTTCATACAATAATTATATCTTGGAAGGTAAAACAATTCCCGCCAAAACGCGTCCAATTCAATGACCTCACACTTGTTTTTTTAAACGAAACGAGCGCACCTCCCATGACCATTGTCTATGCTTTGTCATAGATTAAAAACTTTAGAAGCGACATGGCGCAGTTTTATGAAAGTGCCGGTGTCGGAGAGGTTGAAGAGTAATCGTCTATCATGATATGGACATGTAATGCGTAGGAACGAGGATAATATTTTAAGAAACGTGTTACATATGAATGTGGATGGTTATAAGGGCAGAGGAAGGCCGAAAAAGAGATGGATGGACTGTGTGAAAGATGATATTGTAAGAAAGGAAGTAAATAACGATATGACTGCGAACAGAGATGAATGGAAGAGAAAAACATATTACGATAACAAATAAATGGGATAAGGAAGAAGCAGATGGTGATGATGACGCGGTTTCAAACTTACACAAAGACTTTTCGATCTGTTATATTGATTTAATATTAGTAAAATATTAAATTTTACGTACTTCAGTGAGCTACTATTTGCACATTCTTTTTATTGTTCCTCTCATAGAAATATCCCTAAATCTACCTTTAAAAAGATTCAAAAGTCGTATAAATAGTTTCCTTTGTAAAAATGCATACTATAAAATTGAAGAATTCGTTAACGATAATAATGTTTTTATAGAAAAACTTTAAATCCAAAGCACTGATATTATTATCTGATTACACTAATAATAAGTGCGTAGCGGTTTCTATGTTGATTATCGCATGCCTCTTACTTGTTATACTGTAATTATTTATATAAAAACATCTATTCAAAAGAGCAACACACAAGTTTCTTGCTCATTCTTCTCGTGATGAGTCTGCTTTCCGAATGAGTGGTAGAATAAAAATATGACTATTCAAAAGTGCTTGTAATGAGTTTATTTGAATAATAAATTATTTGAATTTCTATTTCAAAAGAAAATAACAATTATATAAATAAATATATATACCAAATATAATGAAAAACAACAACAATGGGCGGCCTTATCGCTAAATAGTGATTTCATCCATTCAATTATAGATGATTATAATTCAAATTCAAAATATCTTTATTCATGTAGGTCTATTACAGACTCTTATGATATGTAAAATCTACCGTCAGTTCGGAATGATTTCGAGATGAGAAGAACTGACAAGAAACCCAACTCTTTTTCTTTTCAACTAAATGTACATGTTTACAATAATACAGATTCATTTTTAAATTCAAAATATCTTTATTCATGTAGGTCTATTATAGACTCTTATGATATGTCAAATCTACCGTCAGTTCGGAATGATTTCGAGATGAAAAGAACTGACAAGAGACTCAGTTCGTATTCTTTTTAAATAAACGTTATGTATATGAACAGTCTGGTAATTATATACTCTATGGTCTGTAGATCACGGCCGCCTCGTTGCCTGTGAAGGTTGAACGTCCGGAGCCGTATGCTAACGCGGCCGTATGGTTGCACTCGTCTCCGGCTTCACTTTCTTTTATTAGTGAACACATCTTGTTTCTCGCACTTTGGTTGTAAAGTTTATATATATAACTAAGTAGGTACGTCAGCTAGTTTATAAGAAACATTTTGAAATTATCTAGCGGTTTAGTATGTGGTTTTACTTTCCAATGGTCGCGGGATCGATTCCTCGACGGTCCAAATATCTATATTCATGAGTATGATTGTTTAAAAAAAGTCATTTGTTCATGTGGAACATTTTAGCCACTTATGAACGTCATTAATTATTGTTTCAAAATCAAATTAAAAAACATTTATTCACGTAGAACGCATTTTAGCTGCTCATTAATTTTTTTAATTAATAAATAAAAAATAAAAAAAAAATTTCCTACCGTCCAGTTCAATATACAAATTCAATTGAGAAGAACTGGCAAGAAATACATATGTATATCGTTTTTTTTTTAAAAAAAACATTTACATTTATATGTCGGTCTGGGTGTAGGTCTATTACAGACTCTTATGATATGTCAAATCTACCGTCAGTTCGGAATGATTTCGAGATGAGAAGAACTGACAAGAAACTCAGCTCGTATTCTTTTCAAATAAATGTTGTACATGTTTACAATAATACAGATTCATTTTTAAATTCAAATTTGGGAATAAAATTAAATGATTTTTTAATTTGAAAAAGTCGAAATCGAATCTGTAACAATTGGAAGTAGGGCGGTGCTCTAAACCACTAAACCACAGACGCCGTTATGTCATTGTATCATATGATAATGTAATAGATTACAAACGACAAGTTTACGATATTATATGTAACAGTTATGTACAATAGTTGTCATATATCAACATTACATAGTATAAAACAAAGTCGCTGTCGCTGTCCGTCCCTATGTATGCTTAAATCTTTAAAACTACGCAACGGATTTTGAAGCGGTTTTTTTTAATAGATAGAGTGTTTCTAGAAGAATGTTTATATATATAATATATGTACACCCGTGCGAAGCCGGAGCGAGTAACTAGTTATTTATATATGAGAATGGTTAGCAATAATATTCCAGGTACAGATAAAGAAAAACAAAAATCATACTCATTTATCGGTCTGGGTGTTTTCTATGTATAATATGTATGTATTTACAAAAAAAATATCTATGTATATGTATCAGTTGTCTAGTACCCATAACACAAGCTTTAGCTAACTTATCTTGGGTCTGGATGGCGCTGTGTGATTCAAGATCACTTACACGCCAAGAACCTAAAAATTAGAAATGTTATAATCGATTATGATTCAACAAAGACAAGCGTTTATTTTAAATCGACTATAAAACTTTTAAATCGACTAAAACATACAAAAAAAAGATTGTTTTAAATCTAATAAAATCGATTTAATTGATGATTAAATCGATTTTTTCGCGGCATCCCTATCTTTAATATAAAAATGTCATCCCACGGTCCACATCAAACAAGGCTACCAAACCAAATCGCTGCCATCCGTTTTTTTTCTCTGCCACGACATCCCAACGGAAATACGTTTTCCCGCGCTGCCGGATGTCGCCATTTTACTTTCTTGTTTACGCTAAATTGTTCGGCGATCATTCAATGGGGTTTTGAAATTGCATTTTGAAATATTGTCCTTGCATTGTTACTTGTTATGGGAATCTTAGAAATTTCCGCCATTACGCGTGCTGTTTATGGGGACTGGTCTGTTCGGTTTACGGCCACTGTTTAACTATTTTCTTTTGACAAAATTGCAATAGCATATGCTGGTGGTCACTCTATTTCCCTTAATTGAAATTAAAAATTAATCTGTATTTTTGTAAACATGTACAAGCTCTTTTGAAATGAAAAAGAGCTGAGTCTTGTTAATCAAATAAAATAAAAAATCATTTATTCATGTATACATTTTAACCGCTTATGAACGTCAAGTTTTTGTATTAATACTAGCTGTACCGGCAAACGTTGTTTTGCCTTAAAATAAAAAAAAAATTTAGGGGTGGACTACCCCTAACATTTAGGGGGATGAAAAATAGATGTTGGCCGATTCTCAGACCTATTCAATACGCTCACAAAATTTCATGAGAATCGGTCAAGCCGTTTCGGAGAAGTATGGGAACGAAAACTATGACACTAGAATTTTATATATAAGATTTGTTCCCTACCGTCCAGTTTAGTATATATTATAGATTCAATTGAGAAGAACTGGCAAGAAACTCAATTGAATTACATTTTTTAAAAGCCAATTTATTTACAATATATATTTTTATAGGTATCTACGTCTAACATTAAATGAAAATCCCGAACATGAAAACTATTGCCATGCACGCTCGTCATTCAAGTAATCGTTTAGTGAGTAATAGGCTTTTTGCTCAGTAAATATGATTTAACAGATGTTTTGAATTTATTCAAAGGTCGTTTGTTTTAAATAGACTATTCAAATAAACTTAAGCACTTTTGAATAGTCATAACAATTTTTTTTATCTACGACTCGTTCGGAAATCTATCTCATCACAAGAAGAACGAGCGAGAAACTTGTGTGTTGCTCTTTTAAATAATCCTTGTAAGTTTACATTTACAAGTCGAAACGTGTGAATACAAACTACCAACCAGCACAAATTTTTTGGGTCAAATATAAATATGCAATAAGATTAAATCAGTCGTAGAATATTATGTTATCTGTGGTCGTAGTGATAAGAGCAGACCAGTCCCTACAAGCAGCACCCGATCACGAGTATGACGGATGAGCCAGCCATCACTGCGCTCGACCATATTTTAGGGAGCCCAATGACCGCGGCCAGTGTGCTTTAGCCCAAAGGGGTCGCGAAATCAAACATATTGAAAAACACTGTCCTAAAATAAACCGAATGAATCTGGGAGATAACGGTAAGCTCACTCGAAACATTGCAGCAACGAAATTACGCACTTACGTTCAAAATTGCAAATTTTGAGACCGTTACATTAGCGAAATTAAATTCTAGAAACTTCTTTAACACCTGCCAATTTCACTGAATAATACCAACATTATACTACGTCTAGTAATTTGTAATATATATATACATATATATGAATATTTATGTTAATTCCACTTTCATAGTGATTAAATTATCATATACTTTAAAAATAATTGGCTTGCCAACATCTGTCTATACATATAAATAAAATTGGAGTGTCTGTTTGTAATATTGAAATAACAGTTTTTTACTACATGGATATGAATATAAATACGGTACATACACCAAAATAATATTTTTACAATTTTTGTCTATCGGTCTGTTTGTTCCGGCTAATCTCTAAAATGTCTGGACCGATTTTGACGGTACTTTAGTTACTTAGCTGATGTAATAAGGAGTAACTTAGGCTACTTTTATTTTCGAAAAATAAAGTTAAAATCCACGCGCACGAAGTCGCGGGAACAGCTAGTGTCAAATAAATTATTTTTAATCTGTAATAGCAAATAAGTTGTCACATCTGATTGTAGATGTTGAGTGTTCAATTTCAAAATATCTTGATTCATGTAGGTCTATTACAGACTCTTATGATATGTCAAATCTACCGTCAGTTCGGAATGATATCGAGATGAGAAGAACTGACAAGAAACTCAGCTCGTATTCTTTTCAAATAAATGTTGTACATGTTTACAATAATACAGATTATTTTTTTAATTCATTACTGTGATATTTACAAGTACACTCGGGGGGAAGTGCATTGTAAATAATGTGGATTAATTCCTTTACTGACAATGCACCATGTCAGGACCTCCACGAGGTTCAATATTTGTATTCATGAGTATGATTGTTTGTATCGATTTTGGTCGACGACCACAAATAAATGGTATAAGGGAGAAGCAGACGATGATGATCATGATGACGATGATGATGATGATGATGATGATGATGATACTCGTATGTGTTTGTGTGAAACCGTGTAAGAATTTCTCTTTAGAAACATTTTGTGCATTACACTAAATTTTGGTTCAATTCTCGTAAGCTGGCAACTCTTTTAATTTTACACAAGTTTCTTGCTTGTTCTTCTTGTGATGAATCTGCATTCCGAATAAGCGGTAGAATAAAAAAACTTGACTATTCAAAAGTTCTTATATTAAGTTTATTTGAATAAAGATTATTTCTATTTCTATTGCCCTTTTTTTTTAATATTATTTAATTATATATATCTTAATAGTGTTATAAACGCGAAAGTTTGGGAGTATGGATGGATGGATGTGTTAGTCTTTCACGCAAAATCTGCTAAAAGGATGTCGACGAAAGTTTACTCTAATATAGTCTAGCTACACACCTCGGCTTCGCACGGGTGTACATGTATAATATATATAAACCTTCCTCTTGAATATTTAAAACTACACAAAGGATTTTGGAGCGGTTTTTTAATAGATAGAGTGATCTATTAAAAAACCGCTACAAATCCTTTGTGTACTTTTAAAGATTTAAGCATACATAGGGACGGACAGACAGCGACAGCGACTTTGTTTTATACTATGTATAGTAAATGAGTTATTCTGATGTACTGATATAGTGTAGTGGGTAAAACCGCGGGCACAGCTAGTATTATATATCTCTTTTTTTTTTAAAAAAGCTATAAATTCTAACAAAAAAAAATTGATGCAGTGTATATTGCATCAATTTTTTTTTATATATAATACTAGCTGTACCCGCGGTTTTACCCATGAAATTTATAGTCAATGTGTTATTCTGATGTACTATATCGTTACACAGTATAAAATAAAGTCGCTAGACTTTTTAAGTCATTTTTCAATTTTGTTTAACTCAGCTATAAATTCAAATAAAAAATATTGATGGCATCTTTTAAACTGTTAAGTAATTTTTTAAATTTTATATATTTTTTTCTATACATATGCAATATATTATATATACGTAATGTAATTTAAAATATTTATATAGATACACTAGTTTAGTATTTATAAAAAAAATATTAAAAGCAACAAACAATATATTTTTTTGACCTAAAGAAAAAAAAATGCAAAGGAATCCTTTTATACAGTCAAATCCTGTACATACAGCCAAACCAATTTTTTTTTTGACCTAAAGACAAAAAAATGCAAAGGTATCCATTTATACAGCCAAATCCTGTACATACAGCCAAATGAAACTCACCATCTTCATATAGTGTAATATCCAAGGAAAGTTCACACACTAAGTCAAACACACCACACCACTTTATACCATGTGTATCATTTTTTTTAACGCGTGCGCAGAGCTTTGCTCGCGAGATGCGACTGAGTTTACGAGAACACGCATCTAGTGAAGAAAGTAGGATGTATGGCGGACTAGTGCGTACATCTGGTTTGCGTTGCATGTTTTAATGTTAAGAGGTCATTAATAAATTACTCTTTTACGTAATTGGAAGACTTTGTATAGTAGTCTGTATTGCTTGTGACTGATATCTGCGAACCGAAAATTTCAAAAACCGGTATATCTTTCGGACTACTCTAATGCTGGCCGCAGCTGGCCTTTACAGCTTCACCGGACGATAGGGGGCGAGTGCAGATGACACAAACCAAAGGACTTATGGAACGGCTGAAGGACAACTCCCGCCTGACGGATACGACTACAGTCTGAGGGCACCGCAAGGGGTTCGAACCTCGGCTCAGTGAGTCAGTCCGTCGTAATTTCGATCCCCGTTTCAATTGGACGGGGGATCGACCAGAGGGGACATAATGGGATGGTGCACCCGTCGATGGTGATGGTTTACGCTGGCGGGGCACCAGTGGAGGATGATAAGAACATGAGGTCAGGTCAGTTAGCACATCGTGATAAATGGTAATTTACCAAGATGTGCTAACTATAGTTACAGGTACTTATAGATAGTTTACAGGGGGTCCGCGTGGAGGTCAACCTGACATGGTACATTGCTAGCAATGGGGTTATAAGTCCACATGAATCACCTTCCTCCTATTGGACGGATCGGGCTGAAATTTGGCATGCAAGTCAAATTCAAATTTCAAATTCAAAATATCTTTATTCATGTAGGTCTATTACAGACTCTTATGATATGTCAAATCTACCGTCAGTTCGGAATGATATCGAGATGAGAAGAACTGACAAGAAACTCAGCTCGTATTTTTTTCAAATAATAGTGGAACATGTTTACAATAAATATAGTTTTTTGTGAGTGACCACCAGCATATGCTATCGCAAAAAACAAAAAATTTAATCAGTGTTCACAACCTGAACAGACCAGTCCCCACAAGCAGCACCCGTTCACGAGTATGACGTATGAGCCAGCCATCATTGTACTCAAGTAGATGTTATGACGTAGGTTTTTAAACCTAGGTCCTAGGACGGCCATCCAAAGCTCCACGAAGGAAAGTGGCCCGAGCGGGGCGCCCGGGCCTTAGGGTGTTCATCCTATCCTGTGGCCCTGGTTGACTTTTTAAAGCCTATAACTTTGCCTTATAATTCTTACTAATGTTATAAATGCGAAAAAACCTCTGTCTCTCTGTTCATTTAAATCTATATCTCTGTTGAATTAGATTAATTTTGGTACACAGATAGTCTAGATCCTGAGAAGGAACATAGGCTATTTATTAATTTGAAAAAGGGTTGTAAGAGGTTGAAAGGGGACATGAATTTTTTCCGGAAGTGACGTCATTTTTAAAGCTAGAAACATGAAACTTAATTTTAAGGCTGTTGATTAAATATAAATAAACATGACATTCAAAGTTTGTTAAAATTTTACTCTTAAAGGGGTAAAATAAAATAGGGGATGAAAGTTTTTATGTTAATTCATCATTTTTGAAGCTAGACGCCTAAAACTTATTTTTGAGGCTGTTGATTAAGTATAAATAAATATGACATTCAAAGTTTGTAAAATTTTTACCCTTAAAGGGGTAAAATAAAATAGGGGATGAAACTATTTAAGTAAATTCGTCATTTTTGAAGATAGTATGAATGAAACTATTTTAATTGGCTTTTTGGGTTAGTTTATTAAATACCCCACTAATATTATAACTGTGAAAGTAACTCTGTTTGTCTTTCTATCAGTCTTACACGCCCAAACTACTTAACCGATTTAAACGAGATTTGGTACACAGTTTGTTTACATCCGGACAAAGGACATAGGCTACTTTTGAATGCGAAAAAAGGATTGTAAGGGGGTTGAAAGGGTAGGTGCAAGGTTTTATGGAAGAATCGTCATTTTTAAAGCTAGAAGTTTGAAATTTATTTTTTAGCCTATTGATTAAATAAAGAAAAAGTGTTGTAAGAAGTTGAAAAAGAGATGTAGATTGTATGAAAGTGTCGTCATTATCAAAGCTAGATGCTCGAAACTTAGTTGTTAGGCTGTTGATTGAATTTTTTATCATCATTTTTGAAGATAAAACAATGAAACTTTTTTATTTGGCTTTTATTGGGTTAGGCTTATAATTTTTCATTATTTACGCGGACGAAGTCGAAGGTACAGCTAAGTACAGTAATTCATATTTTCATTTACATATTTTGATATTTTACATAGTTGTTGCAAAATTTTTTTTATAACACAGGGGACAAACGAGCATGCGGCTCACCTGATGGTAAGTGATTACCGCCGCCCATGAGCACCCGCAACACCAGGGGAATTGCAAGTACGTTGTCGGCCTTTTAAAAAGGAATAAGCTCTTTTCTTGAAGGTTTCAATATCGTATCGGTTCGGAAATACCATTGCTGGAAGGTGATTCCACAATGTGGTTGTGCGAGGCAAAAAGTTTCTAGAAAACCGCACTGTGGAGGACCGCCATTCATCCAGATGATCAGGATGGTATTTCTGTTTCTGGCGGGTGGTACGGTGGTGAAACTCAGCAGCTGGTATTAATCCGAACAATTCCTCAGAACACTCCCCGTGATATATGCGGTAGAAAATGCACAGAGATGCAATATCTCGCCGCAGAGCCAATGGGTCGAGTCTGTCACATAGACGTTGATTACCAATGAATAAAAATAAATCATCATAAACTTTCGCGTTTATAATTAAGAGTAAGACATGTTCCAAACATTGACCTCACAGCAAATGTAACATTTCAATTTGATTTCCCAATATCCATATCTAATGGATATGATCTTGATATTATATATCCATTTTCATTACACTACGACATGCAAGGTTCATTAAAACTGTTATATTCTTCATTTGTTAAAATTATAGAATATGTGGAATATATAATTGTTATGAAAACAGCTTACATATAATTTCATTCTGCCTGAAAAATAAGTAAGTATTATTTTTTAAACTCACCTAATCTCACGAGCGTGAAGGGGGCTAGCAAACATCCCCCGAGGTGAGTTTCTATTTCCCCCCCCCCCCTCCCTCTCCCCCCAGACCTGACAACTCGCCTAATCTCACGAGCGTGAAGGGGGCTAGCAAACATCCCCCGAGGTGAGTTTCTATTTTCCCCCCCCCCGCCCTCCCTCTCCTCCCAGACCTGTCAACTCGCCTAATCTCACGAGCGTGAAGGGGGCTAGCAAACACACCCCCAGGTGAGTTTCTATTTTACCCCCCCCCCCCTCTCCCCCCAGACCTGTCAACTCGCCTAATCTCACGAGCGTGAAGGGGGCCCCCCCCCCCCCCCCCCCTCCCCCCCCCCCCCCCCCCCCCCCCCCCCCCCCCCCCCCCCCCCCCCCCCTCGCCCCCCAGACTTGTCAAGTAATTAATGGCTGCCCCTCAAGTAATTAAATAAAATATATTTTCTAACACATTAACTGCGTGATCGTAAGCTTTTACTTGTCTTCAATGTAAATTAACATCCTACTGTAAAACACACGCCAATTTACACTTTAAACCTAAAGCAATAAAGTTCAATTTCTGAATCAACATTTACATTTATTGACACCATACGGCATGAAAATAAAATTGTTACATCAAATATATTATACACCTTATTGCGTTATCAATATAGTTGAAATTTCTTTAAATTACATATTAAAGGGAAATATAGTCGACAGTACATACACCCGATTTTATACTTTATCGCATTGATGATAAAGTTGAAAATTATTTGTGTTATAGTACAGTAACAGGTTTTGTATATATTACAGCAAGAAAGCCGTCTGTATGTATGTTGATGCTGTAGACACGGAACTAAAACGTTTAGTATCTGCTAACAACCTGCATCTAGTCTGATAGTATTGTACCATGTCAGGTTGACCTCCACGTGGTTCCCCCTAGAAACCATTATGATAAGGTCTTGGTGAATTCGTCACTATGTGCTAACTGACCTGATCTCATGCTCATCCTATCATTCTCCACTGGTGCTGGGCATCATTATAATGTATAATAATCTCAGGACAATTCACACAGCGCCATCTAGACCCAAGTTAATCTAGCTAAAGCTTGTGTTATGGGTACTAGATAACTGATACAAATACATAGATATTTTTCGTAAATACATACATATTATACATAAAAAATCTCTCAAATCGATACAAACAATCATACTCATGAATACAAATGTTTGTACCGTGCGAAGAATCGAACCCGCGACCATCGGAAGTAAGGCGTGGTAAACCGATAGGCCACCGAGGCCGTCAATGTCTAAAAACCTGCCCAAGTCTGGTAGCAATGTACCATGTCAGATTGATCTCCACGCGGTTCCCCCTGGAAACCATCGTGATTAATTCTTGGTGAATTTGTCACGATGTGCTAACTGACCTGACCTCATGCTCATCCTATCATCCTCCACTGGTGCTGGGAAACATTATTACTAATTGTTGCGGGTAAATAATATGATGTTGCTGGTCGAGACGATGTATATTACAGATGATAATAAACTGACAATATGTACATAGAAATAATGATCTTATATACTAAATAACAATAGGAACATGTAAGGTGGGGTGACACAGTTTAGACACGGCAGTGCTTAGTAGACAATATTGAGTTTGTCTTACTAGACATTATTAAATGCAATTATTATTTTGTGTATCTTTACAACTCAGCTTCAAAGACTTCGCATCGCTTTATATGTTCTACCGAATATACAACGGACTGTGTTCTGAGGAACTGTTCGACATGATGCCTACGGCCACCTTTTACCATCACACCGCTCACCATTGACAGGGAATTCATCCACACGCTGGGACCTAAGTGGTCTCGGACAGTGCGGTTTTAGAGGAGCTTCCTCCCGCGTACACTTACATTGTGGAATGAACTACCTGCTGAGGTTTTCTCACGAGACTACAGCATGGGGTTTTTCAAGAAGGGTATATTATGGTTTCTTAAGGGTCGGCAACGCGTGACACCATTGCTGTTTCAGGCGTTCATAGGCTACGGTGACTGTTTACCATCAGAGGGGCCGTATGCCTGTTTGCCACCATCGTAATATAAAAAAGATGGGCCAAATGCTTGATAGCCAGTTTCGTGGATAAAAAAAACTAGTTTCTTATATTGATTTCTCTTTCGAGGCGCGTGGAATTTTGGCGGTTAGAGGAAAGTGTTCAGACCAGTTTCATACCATTTGGTCGAGTATATCGACCGGACGCCGTTTATTGCCTCCTGGGGCTCATCAACTCATTTAATTAAAACCATTCAAATCAATATCAAGTTCAAATTGTCTTTGTTTATGGTCTCTGAAACTAGCCACACCCGCAACTTATAGTTACTTTGACTAAATAAAGAAAAAATATTCAATAATCGACAAAACTTTTTCGTCTCTGCTTTTTTTGGGTTAGGCCCAAAAAAATAAAGAAAAGTTTCGTCGTTCTAGCTTCAAATATGACGATTTTTTATACAATTTTTCTTGTAAGGGTAACATTTTTATAAACCTTTAAAAAGAATAGAATAGAAAATCTTTTATTCAAATAAACTTAATTTATGCACTTATAATAATATTTTACAACACGTATAATTAGTAAAAATCACGGGATCTTACCACGTTTTATATTTACTTACTCAGTTCCCGATATTTCGACAGTGTGTCAACACCGCCATGATCACGCGTAAATATTTTTTAATCTACTCATTCGGAAAGCTATCCATCAAAAGAAGAACGAGCAAGCAACTTGTGTGTTGCTCTTTTAAACAATCCTTGTAAGTTCACATTATACAAGTCGAAACGTGTGAATACAAACTACCAACCAGCACTAATTTATTAGGGTCAAATATAAATATACAATAAGATTAAATCAGTCGTAGTGATAAGAGCAGACCAGTCCCTACAAGCGGCACTTGTTCACGAGTATGACGGATGAGCCAGCCATCACTGCGCTCGACCATATTTTAAGAAGCCCAATGACCCGGCCCACCACGCCGCCACATGTCTGGACATTTCAGTGAGCATGACTACTCATTCCACTCGACCACGTCACAGCTACAAAAATTACTATATGGTAGTTACAGTATTCGCACTTTACATGAGGATGCATGCGGCAATCAATACAAAAGCCGCTACGCTAACATATATCAAAGCAGTATCATAAATGTATTTGAATATCACATTTATATTTAATCAATAATCTAAAACATAAGACTTTAGCTTTAAAAATGACGATACTTCCATACTATACATATATATATTATTTGAAAAGAATACGAGCTGAGTTTCTTGTCAGTTCTTCTCATCTCGAAATCATTCCGAACTGACGGTAGATTTGACATATCATAAGAGTCTGTAATAGACCTACATGAATAAAGATATTTTGAATTTTTAAAATTTGAATCTGTATTTTGAATCAGTTTATGTACAACTAGCTACTCGCCTCGGCTTCGCCCGGATGTACATGTATCTAAATATATATAACTCAAAGGTGACTGACTGACTGACATAGTGATCTATCAACGCACAGCTCTAACCACTGGATGGATCGGGCTGAAATTTGGCATGCAGGTAGATGTTATGACGTAAGCATCCGCTAAGAAAGGATTTTGATTAATTCCACCCCCAAGAGGATGAAATAGGGGATGAAATTTTGTCAATTTTAAACCGATCGGGCTGAGACTTTGCATGCATAAAGTTACTATGACGTAGGCATCCCCGAAGAAAGGATTTTGTTAAATTTCACCCCTAAGGGGATAAATTAACGCGCGGAAATCTAGTTATATATATAAACCTTCCTCTTGAATCACTCTATCTGTTAAGAAAAACCGCTTCAAATTCCGTTGCGTAGTTTTAAAGATTTAAGCATACATAGGGACAGACAGACAGCGACAGCGACTTTGTTTTATACTATGTAACAATAACGATTCTTGCCATTTATTAAATTAATTCGAATAGTTCACGAACGAAAGTTGTTATTCGATAACAAATAATTATGTTGATTTTAAAACAGATCCATTGATTTAGTGTGGCAGTGAAACTGGACAGAAGCGGATATGTCTGACGCCAACCGGTTACAGATGCAAATTTAAAAAAAATCCTATTTCGGACAATTTTCTGCCTACTTCGTAAGGAAAGACATAATACACGACTATCTGTGCCTGCGGATTCATCCGTGTGAAGTTTATAACCTATATGTTATTCTGATAATAGAAAAAAACTAATAAAAAAAACATAGAATGACGTCAGACCATGGAGCAAATATATTAGTGAATTTGTGGGGCCCTGGGCTAAATCTTACTACCTAATTATATTACTCAACTAAAAAAATACACCGACCAAAAACTGGCTAAATCTACTAAGTAGCCTACCTAATTGTAAGTAGCTTTGACGTGGTCTAGTGTTTTGAGTAGTCATGCTCACTAAAATGTCCAGACTTGTGGCGGCGTGGTGGGCCGGGTCATTGGGCTCCCTAAAATATGGTCGAGCGCAGTGATGGCTGGCTCATCCGTCATACTCGTGAACGGGTGTTGCTTGTAGGGACTGGTCTGCTCTAATTTTTTTTCTTCGACTGGCAACACCAACGACAGTTGTCTTTATCAGCTGGCCGTAATAAATAAATAATTTTTAATAGTTTATCACACGAATATTATAGTTCCGATATCATTATTAGTGATTTAATAGTGCAATAAGTGTCGATTATTGTTTGTGTACAAATTGGAGGTGTATTATTTGCAAAAATCGACATTAAAAAATAGTGTACCGGCCATCTGTCAAACTTCTTTCGTTGGTAAACAACTAAATATTTAAAACTATTCTATAACTATTTGTTGGAGTTATTCAAAGAATTTCATAATATATACAAGTTTTATACAAAATATTCATATCAAGTTAAATTAATATTAATAATTGTGAAGTTCAGTTGTTGCGTACGTCGAAGGAAAAAAATACCCACAAAATATATTGTAAGTAATTTTATGTTGTGTATTAATATAATTTGAAGGAAAGGAGCACAATCTAATTCCATTTACTTAATCTTATAAAATATAGGTTGTGTATAATATATCTAACAGAAATAATTAAAAATTTTAAGACTTAAAATAAGTAAGGTTCAGTTGCTGTTCTCGTTGTGATACTTTGTTTCTTTTAAAAATAACTCACTTCACTCTCCCTAGTAACTATTCATATATTCAATAATGTCACTATCTACCCGTTCCACAACTGCACGGCAGACAGAGATGAAGCTTAAAGTAGCCCTACAAGAACTTCAGGCATCCAAAGAAGATTTTTGCTAATATTCCGATTAATATTACATCTTCTCTGGACTCATCTCCATCTCGAGCAAAAATATTACTAGAGTCTAATATCGGTTGTTGTGCTTTAAGATTTAAATTTTCACATGTTAGCCCCGTTCATATCATAAAAATATTCAAACATCTAAATTTAAAAAATACAGAAGACCTTTGGGGCATGTCTGTAAAAGTAGTTAGTTCTTTCATAGATATTGTTGCTCCATATCTAGCTACTATTTTTAATAAATGTATTGATAATGGGACTTTTCCACAATTAATGAAATTTAGCAAATTAATCCCACTATTTAAATCAGGAGATAAATTTGAGCCAGGGAACTATAGACCTATATCTATTTTGCCAGTTCTAAGTAAGGTGTTTGAAAAGATAATGTTAAATCAAATGTTACAACACTTCAGGGATAACCGACTGCTTCACAGTCAACAATATGGTTTCACCGCCGGCAAGTCTACCACTGACGCAGGTGTAGCGCTGATAACACATATTTTCCAATCATGGGAGAAGTCACAGGATGCACTCGTAGTTTTTTGTGACCTATCAAAGGCATTTGATTGCGTGGATCATAAAACACTTTTGTACAAGCTCGAACATTATGGTATAAAAGATAATGATCTAAAATTAATGAGAACTTATTTAGAGGATATTTGGGTCCAAACTGTATATATTGACGGTATAAAATCTAAGGGAGCTAATATTGGGATGGGCGTTCCACAAGGGTCAATCTTAGGCCCCTTTCTCTTCATAATTACATAAATGACCTTCCCTTTATGGTAGAGAAAATTGCAGATATAGTGCTGTTTGCGGATGATACTTCGTTAGTGTTTAAAATTGGACGTCAAACTAATCAATTAGACGATGTAAATTGTGCTATGTCTGCTATATTAAATTGGTTTACATGTAATAACCTATTATTAAATTCCAGCAAAACAAAGTGTATAAAATTTACACTTCCTAATGTAAGACCAATAAATACACAGTTATTGCTTAATGACGAAATAGTAAATTTTGTTAATGATACAGTTTTTTTAGGTATAACAGTGGACTCGAAATTACAATGGGGGCCCCATATTTCAAAATTGGCCAATAGACTCAGTTCAGCTGCATATGCAATTAGAAGAATTAGGCAATTAACAGACGTGGCGACGGCTAAACTTGTATACTTTAGTTATTTCCATAGCATTATGTCATATGGTATACTACTGTGGGGTAAAGCAGCCGATATAAATACTATATTTATTTTACAAAAGAGAGCCATACGTTCTATTTATGGGATGGGTTCAAGAGAGTCATTACGTCAGTGTTTTAAAGACTCAAATATCCTCACCGTTACTTCACAATACATTTATGAGAATATCATGTATACGCGGAAGAATTTAGACAGTTTTAGAAAACTTAAAGACTGTACAAATAGAAACTTACGCAATAAAAATAAGCTAATTTTACCTAAATGCCGCCTGCACAAAGTCAGTAATTCATTCTATGGTAATTGCGTAAGATTTTATAATAAACTGCCAGAATCTGCACTAAATCTGACAGAGAGGCAATTCAAATCTTATATTAAACAATTTTTATGTAAGAAAGCCTATTACAGGATAGACGAATTCATAGAAGACAATATATCAAGTAAATAATTAGTTTATTAGCATACAACGTTATAATTTGTTTATCTCATTGCTGTCTTGATTCAATTATTTTAGAAATATGAAAGCGTAGCGGGTTTTGTATTAATTGCCGCATGCATTCTTATGTGAAATGTGAATACTATAAACATCAGATGGCAATTGTGAGTAGCTTTGACGTGGTCTAGTGTTTTGAGTAGTCATGCTCACTAAAATGTCCAGACTTGTGGCGGCGTGGTGGGCGTTAGGGAGCCCAATGACCCGGTCATTGGGCTCCCTAAAATATGGTCGAGCGCAGTGATGGCTGGCTCATCCGTCATACTCGTGAACGGGTGCTGCTTGTAGGGACTGGTCTGCTCTAATCACTATGACTGATTTCCTCTTATTAATTGTTTAACCAGTTGGTTATGTGTTCAATATTTTTTTCTTTTTGAGTATTTAATTGAATTAGTGCTAATCGGTGGTTTGTATTCACACACTTAAACTTAAATTGTAAGTAAGAATAAATTATTTAAAAGAGCAACACACAAGTTTCTTGCTTGTTCTTCTTGTGATGAGACAGCTTTCCGAATGAGCGGTAGATTAAAAAAAAAAAAAATGTTATGACTATTCAAAAGTGCTTCAATGTAAGTTTATTTGAATAAATGATTTTCTATTCTATTTCTATTCTATTCTAATCACTATGACTGATTTCCTCTTATTAATTGTTTAACCAGTTGGTTATGTATTCAATATTTTTTCTTTTTGAGTATTTAATTGAATTAGTACTAATTGGTGGTTTGTATTCACACACTTAAACTTAAAAATGTAAAGTAATAATAAAATTATTTAAAAGAGCAACACGCAAGTTTCTTGCTCGTTCTTCTTGTGATGAGACAGCTTTCCGAACGAGCGGTAGATTAAAAAAAATGTGACTGTAATGACTATTCAAAAGTGCTTCAATGTAAGTTTATTTGAATAAATGATTTTATATTCTATTCTATTCTAATTATATTACTCAACTAAAAAAATACACCGACCAAAAACAAGCGACCAGAGATTCCCCGTTCCTTTCAATAGACGCGCACTTCCATAGGTTGATTGATCTCAGTGTTGCCAACCTTATCTATCATAACATTCTAGATATTTTTTATATTCCAATTATCGTTTCAGTATGGACTGGGGGCCCATTGTATTCTCGGGGCCCTGGGCTGCAGCCCAAAAAGCCCTTAGATAGATCCACCCCTGTGTTGCTGCTATACAAACTGTTTTAGCCGAACCTTTGGACAATGTGGCTAAGTCAATTTGTTCATTGGTGATGGAGTGATTAGGTTTAGGGCACAATAGGACTGGCATGTACTTTTAGATTGTACAAAAGTCTCTAAATTTAAGACGAAATAAATGAATATATGTATATATATGTTATTCTGATGTATAAGTCCTTCCGCGGGTTTGGAGTGCCATCTGCACTCGGCCCATAACGTCCGGTGAAGCTGTAAAGGCCAGCTACGGCCAGCATTAGAGTAGTCCGAAATATAAGCTATATTACTGTAAAGTCTAATCAAAATCGGTTCACTAGTTTTTGCGTAAAAGAGTAACAAACATCAATAGTCACAAACTTTCGCGTTTATAATAATGTTAATAAGACTTGCCACTTATGTATTGAATATTAGTTGTGCCGCGACTTCGTCCGCGTAGCATAGTGGTCTTGACCAAATAAATAAAAAATATTTCGTAATCTATCAAAAAAAACCACAGACTCACAAGCCACGTTAGTAATTGTCCAACTATGCGAGCATTACATCCGTACAAATATATTTTTGGATAAGGTCCAAGATTCTGACGTATCACAGAAGGCTTGATTTCTATCTATACATCTATACATATAAATAAAATTGGAGTGTCTGTTTGTAATATTGAAATACACGTTTTCTACTACATGCGCATGAATATAAATACGGTACATACACCAAAATAACATTTTTTACAATTTTTGTCTGTCTGTCTGTCGGTTTGTTTGTTCCGGCTAATCTCTGAAATGGCTGGACCGATTTTGACAGGACCTTTATTGGCAGGTAGCTGATGTAATAAAGAGTAACTTAGGCTACTTGTATTTTAGATAAAATCTTTCATTTTAGATAAGTAAAGTTATATTCCACGCAGACGAAGTCACGGGAACGACTAGTAATAAATAAAATAAGAATGTTTTTTGTCGTTAAACAATTAAGGAATGTATAGTTAAGTTTAATAGTTAAATATAAACATCTTGGTAAATTTACATTGTGTTAATTGAATAAACCAAAACAAAAAAAAAAACAAAAAAGTTTTATCCTTCTACCTTCAAAAAAAACAAATTTCCGAAACTTGCATCCTCTATTTTAGTTTACCAATTAAGATTTACGAACTTTGAATATCATATTTATTTATATTTAATCAACAGCCTAAAAAATTACTTTCAAGATTCTAGCTTTAAAAATAACAACACTTTTTTTTTTTATACCACTACAAACAAGCATTTGATGGTAAACGGCTTTTGGACGCCTGAAACAACCCGCGTTCCAACCCTTTTTTACGCATTAATACAACCCTTCATCTCCCTTTTCAATGGTTTTTTCGCATTAAAAGTAGTTTAGTATATATTTTAATCAATAAAAAGCTAATTATATATATTTAGAAATCTAATGATCCCATTGCTAGCAATGTACCATGTCAGATCGACCTCCACGCGGTTCCCCCTGGAAACCATCGTGATACAATCCCGGTGAATTTGTCATGTTGGGCTAACTGATCTGACTTCATGTTCATCCTATCATCCTCCACTGGTGCCCCGCCAGCTTAAACCGATAGCGCAGGCGGGTGTACAATTCCATTATCATCCTTTAAAAAAAAACCTAAATGCTTTCATCTCTTCTTTCAACCCTTTTTCCCTATTAAAAGTAACCTATATCCTTTCTCAGGATTAGTTTTAGTATATTTTTTAATCAATTGAAAGGCAAATATATATAATAATAATAATAATAATCTTTATTTGTCTCAAACAAAAACTTTTTACACAATACAACTACTGCCCATAGAATAATATAATTTAAAACTAATGAATGAGACAAAACGGTCTGTAACTCAGTGAGGGCAGTGAGTCCACCCTCTCTGCTATTCTGTTATAGCCTTTATCAGTAAAATAATACAATATGAGATCAACGACGACGATAGCATATCAAATTAAGTTCTAAACTACCACTAACAATGTAAACATAAAAATTGACAATCATCATCATCATCTGCTTCTTCCTTATCCCATTTATTTGTGGTCGGCGTAATATGTTTTTCGCTTCCATTCATCCCTGTTCGCAGTCATCTCGTAATTTACTTTCTTTCTTACTATATCATCTTTCACACAGTCCATCCATCTCTTTTTCGGCCTTCCTCTGCCCTTATAACCATCCACATTCATATATATTATCTATTCCTACGAAATCGATTAACCTAAAAAACTTTCATACTTCCTCTAATGTATTTAAGTAAGTAAACATAAAAATTGACAATAACAAACTTAAATATATATAATCTAAACATTACATATATTTAGAAATCTAACCTAAAAAGCTTTCATCTCTTCTTTCAACCCTTTTTCCCCATTAAAAGTAACCTATATCCTTTCTCAGGATTAGTTTTAGTATATATTTTAATCAATAAAAAGGTAAATATACATATTTAGAAATCTAACCTAAAATGACGCTACGCAGAAATCGAGTTTCTATGAACAACATTTAACGACGTAAGTACCTCGATACGTAATTAGTCTGTGCTATTTAAAAATTTTCTTGACGTGTCATAGACAAATTCCGCATAACGTTTACTCTATGGCACTTCCGTGTCGCCATTACCAATAATGTACGCATATTTGTATTACGTAAAAATGGAAAAACAATACCGCAAGAGATTTCTCCAAACATTTGTTTGACGTCCGTACGACGCGGCCATCTTGTCATGACATTGCGTAATTGCGCGTTTTTCTTTTTTTTATTGAGGTCAATATTACGAGCAAAGTCAATAATCATCTATGACATGATAACCAAATGTAATGATATTTGAAGTAGTATCTATTTTTATTGAATACTAGCTACTCGCTCTGGCTTCGCACGGGTGTACATGTATTATATATATAAACCTTCCTCTTGAATCACTCTAACTATTAAAAAACCGCTTCAAAATCCGTTGAGGGGACGGACAGACAGCGACAGCGACTTTTTTTTATACTATGCAACTAGCTACCCACCCCGGCTTCGCACGGGTGTACGTGTAAATAAAATTGGAGTGTCTGTTTGTAATATTGAAATAACTGTTTTTTACTACATGCATATGAATATAAATACCGTACATACACTAATATAACATTTTTTTTTTAATTCTGTCTGTCTATTTGTTCCGGCTAATCTCTTAAATGGCTTGACCGATTTTGACGGGACTTTTCTGGCAGGTAGCTGATGTAATAAGGAGTAACTTAGACTACTTTTATTTTTTTTTTAACATTTTCTTTTAGAAAAATAAAGTTAAATTCCACGAGGACAGCTAGTTATACATATAAACCTTCCTCTTGAATCACTCTACCTATTAAAAAACCGCTTCAAAATCCGTTGCTGCGTAGTTTTAAAGATTTAAGCATACATAGAGACAGACAGACAGCGACAGCGACTTTGTTTTATACTATGTAATGATAGTGTCGGAAACTATTTTATATACCTTTTTTATTGTCTATATTTTTTATAATATTATATTGTTTTTATGACATAAGTCAATTTAATACACAAAAATATTCTACAACTACAACGGTGCCGTTTCACTTTTTGCTCGTCATCTTGATCTCCATCCTTCACAGATAGTTATAAGCAAATACTGAAGACAATGGCTGTATGGGCTGAGTCCTTTTGCCTTTCCCTAAAAAGGGAAAATCAGAACCAAAAAAAAAAAAAGTGATAAGCAAATATAATGATTTTTAAAAATACTATTTATTTTTATTGAATAACTAGCTACTCGCCCCGGCTTCGCACGGGTGTACATGTATTATATATATAAGTTGTCATTTGCGTTTTGTTATTCCAACATTCTTTTTTAGTTATACCACGTTTTATAGTGACTGACGTTTCATGTCAAGTCACACGAATCACTCTTCAAACGGGATAAAAAGTATCCTATGTCCTTCTCCTGGCTCTAAACTACCTTGTTTTCATCTAAATCGTAATGTTCTTGAGTTATAAGTGGAGTAACTAACATGACTTTCTTTTATATATATAGATAGATATATTACTTACCTATTTGAAAACGTAACTTATCAGTAAGGGGTCGTTCAAGTATTACATAAGCAGATTTATTACAATTATTTACCCCCATCCCCATTGTCAGCAAAAGCAAAACTCTTACCCCCTCCCCCATGCTTACGTAAACATTTTTCAATTAATGTATTGTTTTTTAGCAAAGACTATGTGAGTGTTGCCATTCGTGTAAAAAAGTAAATGACTACCGATGACGTAATCACCATCAGTACTCTCCCACCTTAGAGTTGCCAACCGTCCTATTTTCCCAGGACATGTCCTAGTTTTTATAGTTTCCTGGATAGTTTTTAAGCATCGTCCTGAGTAAAGACACCCCCCCCCCCCCCCCCCCCCACCCCCCCCCCCCCCCCCCCCCCCCCCCCCCCCCCCCCCCCCCCCCCCCACCCCCTTCGCCTCCCCACCCCACCCCATAGTGTTTAATTAATACTTGAACGACCCCTAAATTGATTTAAAAAGTACTTTCGTTTTCTTATACAATTTAAAAATATCCTTACTAATATTATAATGCGAAGTAACTCTGTCTGTCTGTCTCGCTTTCACGCCTAAACTACTTTTAATGTTACTTTTTTAAATTTTACGATTTCAATGAAATTTGGTACACTGATAGTCTAGAACCTGAGAAAGGACATAGGCTACTTTTTAATCCGAAAAAAGGGTTGTAAGGGGTTGAAAGGGGGGATGAAAAGCTATATGGAAGTATCGACAATACACGCGGACGAAGTCGCGAGAACATCTAGTATTTTATAAGACCAATCTTTGAGAGGTTTTTCTCTGCTATAAAAGTTAATCAATCATGTAACGAGAACTCTAAATATGATGTCAAGAATCTGTATTATTGTAAACATGTACAACATTTATTTGAAAAGGATACGAGCTGAGTTTCTTGTCAGTTCTTCTCATCTCGAAATCATTCCGAACTGACGGTAGATTTGACATATCATAAGTCTGTAATAGACCTACATGAATAGATATGTTGAATTGAAATTGAATTCAATATACTAATTTCACAATTTATTTAAATATTGTAAAACTAACATAGAAACTACAATTTAAATTTATGAATGAATTGATGTCGAATTATACATAATAGCTCAAGGACTGGCTGACTCAGACATACATCCGAGTGTGTCAAGTTCCTAAGATCAGGTATCAGATGACATAAACATTGGAAAGTGGCATACCAATGAGCACACACGAGCTTTCTACGTTTTAAAAAACATATTTTAGCGCCATGACGGCATTATTCCAAAATGGCGTCGCGCGCCAAAAGTTTCCGCGCCAAAACTGATTCGTTCCGGATATCGGTTGTTTGTGTCGTTTGGGCCATAGATAAATTAATATTTACATGTCTATGCTGTTGTTATTTGTGATTCTAGATGCTTTATTCACTGATAGGTGTAGTAGAGAGTCTAACGGACACTTGGTATGAAGTTATGTAGTTCTCGCTCGCGTTACTTTATCCCCTTAGGGGTGGAATTTATCAAAATCCTCTCTTAGGGGATGCCTACGTCATAGTAGCTTTATGCATGCAAAGTCTCAGCCCGATCGGTTTAAAATTGACAAAGTTTCATGCAAACTTTCATCCCTTATTTTATCCCCTTGGGGGTAGAATTAATCAAAATCCTTTCTTAGCAGATGCCTACGTCATAACATCTACCTGCATGCCAAATTTCAGCCCGATCCGTCCAGTGGTTTGGGCTGTGCGTGTGGATTGTGTTCTGAGGAATTGTTCGACATGATGCCTACGGCTACCTCTTGCCATCGCTGCATCGCACCGCTCACCATAGACAGAGAATTCATCCACACGCTGGAACCTAAGTGGTCTCGGACAGTGCGGTTTCAGAGGAGCTTCCTCCCGCGTACACTTACATTGTGGAATGAACTTCCTGCCGAGGTTTTCTATAGAGACTACAGCATGGAGTTTTTCAAGAAGGGTATATTATGGTTTCTTAAGGGTCGGCAACGCGTGACACACCTGGTGTTTCAGGCGTCCATCGGCTACAATGACTGTTTACCGTATCTCGAAATCATTCCGAATTTACGTAGATTAAAGATATCATAAGAGTCTAAGTCCAAGTTAGACCTTAGGCTACAGTATATTATCATAAGTTATAAGAAGAAATGATATTTTATATTGTTATAAATACATTTCAGGACAGACCATTGAACTTGGCACCCATTTAGATCTCATCTCTTTTGTCGTAGAAGTCAACAATCAAGGCATATATCATAATATTAAACTCGGCTATCATTTCACATTTATATTTTTAATGGGATATTTGACATATTATAAGAGTCTGTAATAGACCTACATGAATAAAGATATTTTGAATTTGAAAATTTTTAATGTACTTGTATGTTACCATCTACGTGGTATAAAAAAAACGTTATACACATACAATATATACATATAGGGGGAAGAAAGGGGATGGTTAGTAATGTGGACTGATGACCCCATTGCTAACAATGTACCATGTCAGGTTGACCTCCACGCGGTTCCTCCTTGAAACCATCGTGATAAATTCCTGGTGAATTTGTCACGATGTGCTAACTGACCTGACCTCATGTTCTTATCATCCTCCACTGGTGCCCCGCCAGCGTATACCGTTAGCACAGGCGGGTGCACCATTACATTATCATCCATGAAAACTGCTGTTTTAAATTTTTTGGTGGAAGTTGGACAGTTATAATACTATACGCGTATTACGACCTATAATATTGACGACCTCGGTGGTCTAGTGGTCTAGCACACCGCTTTATGTCCGATGGTAGCGGGTTCGATTCCTCGCACGGCACAAACATTTGTATTCATGAGTATGATTGTTTGTATCGGTCTGGGTATTTTCTATGTATAATATGTATGTATTTACAAAAAAAAATATCTATGTATTTGTATCAGTTGTCTAGGACCCATAACACAAGCTTTAGCTAGCTTAACTTGGGTCTAGATGGCGCTGTGTGAATTGTTCTGAGATTATTATTATTCTTATCTATATGTATATACTACATCTGATATAATATTCAGTCTAGTTTCTTACCAGTTCTTCTCAATTGAATCTGTATTGAACTGGACGGTAGAGAAAAAATATTAATTCAAGTAGCTGTTCCCGCGACTTCGTCCGTGTGGAGTTCAACTTTATTTTTCTAAAATAAAAGCAGTCTAAGTTACTCCTTATTACATCAGCTACCTGCCAATAAAAGTCCCGTCAAAATCGGTTCAGCCATTTCAGAGATTAACCGCAACAAATAGACAGACAAAAATTGCAAAAAAATGTTATTTTGGTGTATGTACCGTATTTATATTCATATGCATGTAGTAAAAAACGTTTATTTCAATATTATCAAACAGAATACAACATTTATTTATGTTTAATAATATAATTTGAAATGAAATGAAATGGACTTTATTTATGGTCATTAAAAAATCGGTATTTAATCATTAAAAAATTAATTTATGGACCCCAGGTCATGCATCTATTGCAATGGAATACAACTCAAACTCATTTTTATGGGGATATATTTTTTTTTTTACATATAAATAAAATTGGAGTGTCTACATGTAATATTGAAATAACCATTTTTACTATGGATATGCTCGCGAAATAACATTTTATACAATTTTTGTCTGTCTTATGTTTTGATTAACAGACGCTCTGAAATGGTCATGCACCTTATTTTGATGGGACTTTTTCTCTCAAGATCTCGTTTGTAATGGGGATATATTTTTTTAATTTGAAAATAAATAAAATTCCACGCGGACGAAGTCTGTTTGTAATATTGAAATAACCATTTTTACATGGATATGATTATACTGAAATAACATTTTGTACAATTTTTGTTTGTCTGTCTGTTTGTTCCAGTACTAGACAACTGATATAAATAAATAAATAACCCTGGACAATTAACACAGCGCCATCTAGTCCCACGGTAAGCAGAGCTTGTGTTATGGGTATTAGACAACTGATATAAATAAATAAATAACCCTGGACAATTAACACAGCGCCATCTATTCCCAGCAGAGCTTGTGTTATGAGTACAACAACTGATATAAATAAATAAATAACCCTGGACAATTAACACAGCGCCATCTAGTCCCACGGTAAGCAGAGCTTGTGTTATGGGTACTAGACAACTGATATAAATACTTAGATTTTTTCGTAAATACATACATTATATACATGGAAAACACCCAGACCGATACAAACAATCATACTCATGTATACAAATGTTTGTGCCGTGCGATCGAACCTGCGACTATCGGACGTAAAGCGGTGAGCACCCGCTACACCAGGGGAATTGCAAGTACGTTGTCGGCCTTTTAAAAAGGAATAAGCTCTTTTCTTGAAGGTTTCAATATCGTATCGGTTCGGAAATACCATTGCTGGAAGGTGATTCCACAATGTGGTTGTGCGATCTTTCTCCTCCACTGTGGAGGACCGCCATTCATCCAGATGATCAGGATGGTGTTTTATATATACATATAACTCTAAGTAAAATCCCATTTCCTTACCCTTTAGGTACGGCAGAGGAAAAATTATAATACAAAACATTTAACGTTCATAAGCGGCTAAAATGTCCTACATGAATAAATTATTTTTGAATTTTAATTTCAACTCTACTTTTTCCTTTCATACCTTCTTTCTTTCCTTAAATCTTTTCATGGGATATGTGTATTATTATTTATATCTATATTGAGAATATATGAATGTACTAGCTTTTGCCCGCGGCTTAGCTCGTGTTAATTTATCCCTTAGGGGTGGAATTTATCAAAATCCACTCTTAGGGGATGCCTACGTCATAGTAGCTTTATGCATGCAAAGTCTCAGCCCGATCGGTTTAAAATTGACAAAGTTTCATACAAACTTTCATCCCCTATTTTATTCCCTTGTGTGTAGAATTAATCAAAATCCATTCTTAGCGGATGCCTACGTCATAACATCTACCTGCATGCCAAATTTCAGCCCGATCCGTCCAGTGGTTTGGGCTGTGCGTTGATACATCACTCACCAGTCAGTCACCTTTGAGTTATATATATTTAGATGTATCAGTACATAGTATACAACAAAGTCGCTGTCTGTCTGTCCCTATGTATGCTTAAATCTTTATAAATAATTAAAAAAATCACTTCAAAATTGAAGTGATTTTTTTAATAAATAGAGTGATTCAAGAGGAAGGTTTATATGTATAGTACATGTACACCCGGGCGAGTAGCCGGAGTTAGTAGCTAGTTTATATATATAGATATATTTTAATCATTATCTGTGTCGATAAACCACCAAATTTCCTCTCATAAGTAAAGGTTGTAGGCCGCAGCTGGCCTTTACAGCTTCACCGGACGATAGGGGGCGAGTGCAGATGACACAAACCAAAGGACAAATGGAGCGGCTGAAGGACAACTCCCGCCTGACGGATACGACGCCAGTCTGAGGGCACCACTAGGTTCAAACCTCGGCTCAGGCCGTCGTAATCCCCGTTTAATTTGGAATAGAGGATCGATCGAAGAAATAGAAATAATCTTTATTCAAATAAACTCAATACATGCACTTTTGAATAGTCATATTATATTTTTATGTTTAGTTTTAATTATTTATGACATCTTTATTCAATTATTATTTGCACATTTTGACCCACTCACCACTTCCTATGCCACAATCTATTGGGTTGACTGGAAGAGATCTCTTTCAGTGATAAGTTCTCGTTTGCTAACATTAGTTGTAATTAATATAGTTATAAACGTATTAAAGGCAATAAAGAATATTTTATTTATTATTTAATTATTGTTTCTACCACTCATTCGGAACGCAGATTCATCAAGAAGAATGAGCAAGAAACTTGTGTGTTGCTCTTTTGAACATATGTTTTTGTATATAAATAATTACATAATAACAAGTAAGAGGCATGCGATAATGAAATGAAAGTGATATTTTATATTAATATATTTTTGTATATAAACAAGGTGCAATAAAGTGGACCTACAAACAAATAAATCACATCCAAAACACATGCACAGATCAATATTGGAAAGGTCAATAAAATCATAGATATGATAACATCTATACATCTATACATATAAATAAAATTGGTGTGTCTGTTTGTAATATTGAAATAACCGTTTTTTACTACATGCATATGAATATAAATGCGGTACATACACCGAAATAAATTTTTTATAATTTTTGTCTGTCTGTCTCTCGGTCTGTTTAAATAATAGGATGACTGCGAACAGAGATGAATGGAAGAGAAAAACATATTACGCCGACCCCAAATAAATGGGATAAGGAAGAAGCAGATGATGATGATCATGATGATGATGTCTGTCGGTCTGTTTGTTGCGGCTAATCTCTGAAATGGCTGGACCGATTTTGACGGGACTTTTTTTGGCAGATAGCTGTATGTAATTAGGAGTAACTTAGGAGACTTTTATTTTAGAAAAATAACGATAAATTCCACTCGAACGAAGTCGCGGGAGTAGCTAGTTACATAATAAAAACAAACCACTCCTCGACAAATGCGAGAGTAAAAAGAGTCGAAAGCGCGAATAAAAATTATTGACATTTAAAAAATCATGCCTAATGTTAAAAAATGTAAAATTTGGATTAAAACATCTTCGTATAAAAATATTGGCAGATTTTACTTTATGCAAAGTGCTATAATAACACTTGAGAACAGCCGAGTTTCTCTGTTGAATCCGCATTTCTAATGTATAAGTAGAAATTTACTACTAAATTACTATTTTGTATTTAATTGAATTAGTGCTAATTGGTAGTTTGTATTCACACATTTAAACTTAAAAATGTAAAGTAACAATAAAATTATTTAAAAGAGCAACACGCAAGTTTCTTGCTCATTCTTCTTGTGATGAGACAGCTTTCCGAATGAGCGGTAGATTTAAAAAAATGTGATGTATATTCAAAAGTGCTTCAATGTAAGTTTATTATAAAAAAAAAAAAATTTTCCTATTCTATTCTATCCTATTTAAAAATATAATAAACCTACTATAGACGCTGAAAAATTACTACAAAATTACTATTTAAAAATCCTAATAAACCTACTATAGAGGTAGAAAAATTACTACATAATTATCTACTATTTAAAATCTAATAAAGCTACTATAGAGGTAGAAAATATACTACAAAATTACTATTTAAAATCTATAGAGGTAGAAAAATTAGAAAGAAAGAAAATTCACTTAGGACATACATTAAAGCTAAGTGGAGCTATTTCAGTGCATTATTGGATGTAAAAAATGTTTATTTTATGTTTATTTTTACTTATGGTAAATTAAGTTTAATTATATGTACATTTTATTTGCTCTTTTTTTTTCGTTTGTTGTTGATATTGTATTTTTTACATTGCACTGAATAAAATATTTTTCTTTCTTTCTTTCAAATTATTACTAAACTTTTATTTAGGAACCTAGGAAACCTACCATAGAGGTAAAAAAATTACTACTAAAAAACCTAATAATCCTACTAAAAATATTAACAGAGGTAGACTGTAAAACTGGTCTGCGAGTGTACCTCAGTCTCACCTATTTCAGCGAAGCAGCTTGCTTTGTAAGCTGTTTCGGTTGTAGTGCAGATTAGGAAGTGTAATTGCAGGATAAGAGGCGTGACATGTTAGTACTCTGGAATGACAACGCGTGAGTGGTATCACGGGCGTCACGTGATAACGTGATGAAATTCAATTTAAAAATGTCATAATTTAGACAATTCACACAACGCCATCTAGTCCCACTGTAAGCAGAGCTTGTTTTTTTTATACCACTTAGGTGGCAAACAAGCATACGGTTCATCTGATGGTAAACGGTTACCGTAGCCTATGGACGCCTGAAACACCAGGGGTATCACGCGTTGCCGACCCTTAAGAAACCTTAATATACCCTTCTTGAAAAACCCCATGCTGTAGTCTCTCGAGAAAACCTCGGCAGGTAGTTCATTCCACAATCTTAGTGTACGCGGGAGGAAGCTCCTCGCTTGTGTTGTGTACTGGACAACTGATATAAATACTTAGTTTTTTTTGTAAATACATACATAGTATAGATAGAGAATACCCAGATCGATACAATCATACTTATGAATACAAATATTTGTGCCGTGCGAGGAATCGAACCCGCGACCATCGGGAGTAAACCGGTGTGCTAAACTGCTAGACCACCGAGATCTTTTAATATACATTAATATATATAAAATCGGTGGTTGTTACAAATGAATATGTAAAATTTATAAATCTATAACTGCCGCACGCGACTTCACACGCGTGAAATTTATAACCTATACTAGCTGTCCCGGCAAACGTTGTTTTGCCATATAAATTAATAACGCTATCAAAAAATACAGGTTGATGATAGAAGGGTGAAAATTTAGGATTGTATGTATTTTTGTATGTGTTCAAAATCTACCCTGTAACATCGTAAGCACAGATTATTATATTAGAGTCTGTTAGTTTTCTGTTCCCGCGCCTTTGCCTCCCCTCCCTTACCTAGTACTGAACCGACTGTACGGCGGCCATGACGCGCGCGCATTGTGTTGTGAATTAAAATAAATTAGAACTGTGAAACCTACTGTGAAACTGGAAAACTAGCGAAGATATCTTCGAGACCCTGAAGCCCAAGAAATCCGCAGAACCATACACGTACATGACTGACGCTTCCATCATTTTTCACTATATATATACAGAGAGTAAATTCCCTAACATTTTGGTAGCAGAGTAGTTTCCCTAACAGTATGTTATATCATAAAAAAATAGAAACTAAAAATTAAGTCTAATAAATAAAAATAAAAATTTAGAGGTGGACTACCCCTAACATTTAGGGGGATGAAAAATAAATGTTGGCTGATTCTCAGACCTACTCAATACGCTCACAAAATTTCATGAGAATCGGTCAAGCCGTTTCGGAGTAGTATGGTAACGAAAACTGTGACTATATTATTATAAACTATATTATTGTAAAGATTCCTTAAAATCCATTCCGTAGTTTTTGAATCACAGATCAACAAACATCCATCCATACATACACACAAACTTCCTACAGACTCTTATGATATGTCAAATCTACCGTCAGTTCGGAATGATTTCAAGATGAGAAGAACTGACAAGAAACTCAATTCGTATTCTTTTCAAATAAATGTTGTATATGTTTACAATAATACAGATTCATTTAAATTCAAATTTCTCATATTACTAAGATTGTATTATATCAATTAAGTTATTATCTAATTAAACATTTATCTTTTCATCTTAAATATATATAACTCAAAGGTGACTGACATAGTGATCTATCAACGCACAGCCCAAACCACTGGACGGATCGGGCTGAAATTTGGCATGCAGGTAGACGTTATGACGTAGGCATCCGCTAAAAAAGGATTTTGATTAATTCTACCCCCAAAGGGATAAAATAGGGGATGAAATTTTGTATGAAACTTTGTCAATTTAAAACCGATCGGGCTGAGACTTTGCATGCATAAAGCTACTATGACGTAGGCATCCCCTAAGAAAGGATTTTGATAAATTCCACGCCTAACGGGACAAATTAACGCGAACGAAGCCGCGGGCAAAAGAAATATATTACGTTTTCTTAATTGCTTTTGAAAATCATTTCAACATACCTGTATCTATTCCACTTTGAATCGCCTCATAATATTTGGGTGTGCATCGTAGTTTTGTAATCTATTACTGCATTCCGATGAAAAGGTGAATGGACGGATGGTAATACAGTTCAAATGCATATATTTTTCTGTAATTAGAAACCATTATTATATACCTACGTGAAGTGAAAACTTTTTATCCTTTTACACGAATATTTTGCGGACGGAGTTGTATGAAATTTCGCACACTTTTACTCTTTTAAATTTTTTTTTAGTAATGTGATTGCGCTTGGTATTACCTCATCTGATGGTAAATGATGGCAAGACCTAGGATGTAGAGCGCTTACCCAGAAGATATCTATTCACTACAAGGAAGAATAATAATAATAATCTCAGGATAATTCACACAACGCCATCTAGACCCAAGTTAAGGTAGCTAAAGCTTGTGTTATGGGTACTTGATAACTGATACAAATATATAGACTTTTTTTTTGTAAATACATATTATACGTAGAAAACACCAAGGTCGATACAAACAATCATACTCATGAATACAAATGTTTGTACCGTGCGACGAATCGAACCCGCGACCATCGGACGTAAAGCGGTGTGCTAGACCGCTAGACCACCGAGGTCGTCAATAAACTAGTTGTTCGTGTATAGATACCATTTACCAGCTTATTGGCCAAAAGGCTGTATGCCATTTCAATAACATGACATAAAAAAATTATTAAATCATGTTTTTTGTTAAATATTAATTATGTTATTTGAAATCGAACCCGCGACCATAGGCGGTAAGGCGGTATGTTAACCCGCTAGACCACCGACGTTGACATATATTTTTTCTATAATAAATAAAATTGTAGTTGTTAGTTTGTAATATTGAAATAATCGTTTTTTACTACATGCATATGAATATAAATACGAACCATACAATATACCAAAATAACATGTATTACTATTTTTGTCTGCATGTCTGTCTGTCTGTTTGTTCCGGCTAATCTCTGAAATGGCTGGACCGATTTTGACGAAACTTTTCTTGGTAGGTAGCTGATGTAATAAGGAGTAACTTAGCGTACTTTTATTTTAGAAAAATAAAGATAAATTCCACGCGGACGAAGGCGCGGGTACAGCTAGTATATAATATGAATATAATATGTATAAATAACATAGACAAGCTATAGATCCAAGCTATATTGTAGAGTTCACATGAGTGATCCTGGCACACAGAAAACCATAGAGCCTCTCTATGGTTTTCTGTGTGTTCATTGTATCGAATAAAATCTCCACTAATCCTTCAATTTGACATCCCAATAAGGCTGCTACGTAAAAATGTTATTTTGGTGTATATTTGGTGTGTATTTGATGACCATCATCATCATCATCATCATCTGCTTCTTCCTTAACCCATTTATTTCGGCGTAATATGTTTTTCTTTTCCATTCATCTCTGTTCGCAGTCATCCCGTTATTTAAACAGACCGAGAGACAGACCGACAAAAATTATAAAAAATGTTATTTCGGTTTATGTACCGTATTTATATTCATATGCATGTGTTAAAAAATGGTTATTTCAATATATATAGATGAAATTATAATATTTTGTTAACATGGGACGCCCGATTCATGTGTTGCCTTCATATCCTGTTACTAGATTTTGCCCGCGGCTCCGCTCGCGTTAATTTATCCCCTTAAGGGTGGAATTTATCAAAATCCTTTCTTAGGGGATGCCTACGTCATAGTAGCTTTATGCATGCAAAATCTCAGCCCGATCGGTTTAAAATTGACAAAGTTTCATACAAACTTTCATCCCCTATTTTATCCCCTTAGGGGTAGAATTAATTAAAATCCTGTCTTAGCGAATGCCTATGTCATAACATCTACCTGCATGCCAAATTTCAGCCCGATCCGTCCAGTGGTTTGGGCTGTGCGTTGATAGATCACTATGTCAGTCACCTTTGAGTTATATATATTTAGTTTTCACTACCTAATCTCACCCTACAACCGAAACAGCTTACAAAGCAAGCTGCTTGGCTAAAATAGGTGAGACTGAAGTACTCACGAAGCCCACTTTCTTCAAAGTCTATGTACAGGACTCCTTACATTTGGGCCGCTGGCTGGTACGACTATTCCTTATTTTTAAATATTTATATTTTATATCGGTTGCTATGGTTTTGTTATTTATTCCTTTTTACTATTCCTTGTATTGCTCTTGCTTTCATATAGTTTGTTACGATATATATTTTTATAATATACTATCCTTTTACATATTGCATCTTTAATTACCACCATCGTTGGCTGCACCCACCCCAGCGCCCTATACACAGTCCCACACAGTCTATTTAAATAAAAATAAAAAATTTCAAAGCGACTCCATGCTTCCTAGCTACCTGTTGCATGCGCCAGTGATCACCCCGCGCCAATACCGCCCTTAATTAAACCAGAGAACATATTGTATAAGCGGAGCGGAGAGCGATTTTGATACTTGATCTAAAATACCAATCCAAACGAAATGTGAAACCAAATGTATCTTTAGTTAATTTAAATGTATGTATTGTGCAATAAAGTGTTACAGACAAACAAACAAACCAATTACTTACCTTATTTTAAGTATTTGCGCCTATTTTCCTTCCCTTACGTCCCCTCCACATCTGTCTCTTTCCTTGACGAGGAATCTGAAAAGGACAGAGATGTATTCGCTCGATTCCGTCTCAATTGAATTGTTTTTTTTAATAAAACTAGTTTATGGGCCATATTTGTTTTACAAATAACTAGCTACTCACCCCGGCTTCGTACGGGTGTAAACGTATTATATATATAAACCTTCCTCTTGAATCACTCTATCTATTAAAAACGCTTCAAAATCCGTTGCGTAGTTTTAAAGATTTAAGCATATATGTATAGGGATGGACAGACAGCGACAGCGACTTTATTTTATACTGTAATGATATAAAATTGTCTGAAGCAAAGAAATAAATAGAAAACAGAATATTTATCAGATTCGGTCTCGAATGACAAAGCTGTTATACTTGTACTCTCGTAACTAGGCAACAGTGTTGCCACGCGATTTCAGTAAATTTGCAAAATATCTTTATTCATGTAAGTCTATTAAATACTTGTAATACATACGATCATCATCATCATTGCCTTGCCTTTATCCCATTATTTGGGGTCGGCGCAGTATGTCATTCTCTTCCACTGCTCTCTATCGGTCGTCATATCTAAACATACTCTTCTTTTATTCATGTCATCTTTCACACAATCCATCCATCTTTTCTTAGGGCGTCCCCTCCCTTTACATCCATCCACATTCATATTATACACTTTCCATAAGACATGATCCTAGTTCCTCCGCATAACATGCCCATACCAGCTCAATCTGTTACCTCGCAACTTTTCTATAACCGGCGCAACTTTCAAACTTCCTCGTATATACTCATTCCTTATTCTGTCATTCCTGGTAACCCCACACATCCATCTTAACATTCGCATTTCTGCCACATGCACACGCCTTTCGTCCATCCCCTTTACGGCCCAACATTCAGATCCATACAAAATGACAGGTCTTATGATAGATTTATATACTTTACCCTTTAGTTTCAAGGGCATTCGGGGGTCGCATATCGTTCCCGAGACCTGTCGCCATTTCATCCATCCCGCACTAATTCTGTGCCTTACATACGATATTACATTTATTTGGATTCTTACAAATCTCACACAGTTCAACATAATATAGATAATGTATTTACATAACTTTATTGTACAACTAACAACCTAAAATTAAATCCTTAAAAAATAAAATATATTATTAAAAGGTGTCCCTTTAGGCAAGGTTCTGAAGATACTGGCAGCGTTCCCTCTTTGAATGGCTAGACGAATTCTTTTTTTTTATTAATATTTTACGGCTCTGGATACAAGTCCTTTTTAGCCCAACATAAAGTATCAAAACTTAAAAACAATTACAATTTTTTCACAGTTGTGCGAGGTAGCTGCCAGCTCTTCGGTCTTCTGTGATGTCGACTAACCTTTTCGTTAGTTCCTTGAAAACTATGTAACTTTAATATTTCATAATATCAATTACGAAGCCATATTATTGTTGAAAACAATATTTTTTATTCTAAAATTATGTTTTTTGTAATATTCTATTATGATATGTCAAATCTACCGCCTGTTTAGCTATTTTAGCCGAGGGCGGTGCAGCTAAGGCAATTTATTCATTGGTGAGGTAATGGAGTGATTGGTTTTAGGGTGCAATGGGACTGACATGTACTTAGATGGTACAAAAGTCCCTAATTTAAAAAGAAATAAAAAAAAAAAGAATCTACCGTCAGTTCGGAGTGATTTCGAGATGACAAGAACTGACAAGCAACTCAGCTCGTATTCTTTTCAAATAAATGTTGTACATGTTTACAATAATACAGATTCATTTTTAAATTCAAATTCAAAATCTCTTTATTCATGTAGGTCTATAGCAGACTCTTATGATATGTCAAATCTACCGTCAGTTCGGAATGATTTCGAGATGAACTGACAAGAAACTCAGCTCGTATTCTTTTCAAATAAATGTTGTACATGTTTACAATAATATAGATTCATTTTTAAATTCAAATTCAAAATCTCTTTATTCATGTAGGTCTATTGCAGACTCTTATGATATGTCAAATCTACCGTCAGTTCGCGAGATGAACTGACAAGAAACTCAGCTCGTTTTCTTTTCAAATAAATGTTGTACATGTTTACAATAATATAGATTCATTTTTAAATTCAAATTCAAAATCTCTTTATTCATGTAGGTCTATTGCAGACTCTTATGATATGTCAAATCTACCGTCAGTTCGGAATGATTTCGAGATGAGAAGAACTGACAAGAAACTCAGCTCGTATTCTTTACAAATGAGCATGTATATAGCATTGTGTCTCCCAAACCACGACGTTGGCAAAATCACCGACCTCATTTGGTGGAAGCCATTTAAATTAAATGAAGAAGAAATTGTATAGATTGGAAAACAGATTTTTAAATTCAATTGGAGATAATATAGTGACCATCAGCGTATGATATTACATTTTGTGCTCATACCAAATCGCTAGTCTTCACGCTCCGCTCATGAGCGTGACCACACCTGTACCCAACCATGCGTGTCACAGGATTACGCCCTTGCCAGTTCAGTAGAACGCCGTGTTTAAACTGGGACATACAAACAAACAAGGTTTTATGTGAACTTTACAGTGACATATCATGTAAGTTTATTATTATTATGCAATATTAGAAATTTGTAACTTACTAGCTGTACCCGCGACTTTGTCCGCGTGGAATTTAGCTGTATTTTTCTAAAATAAAAGTAGCCGAAGTTACTCCTTATTACATCAGCTACCTGCCAATAAAAGTTCCGTCAAAATCGGTCCAGCCATTTCAGAGATTAGCCGGAACAAACAGACTGACAGACAGCCAAAAATTGTACAAAATGTTATTTTGGTGTATTTATATTGATATGCATGTAGTAAAAAACTGTTATTAAAATATTACAAACATACATTCCAATTTTATTTACATGTATAGATTAATATTATAAACGCGGAAGTTTGTAAGTACAGACGTATGTTTGTTACTCTTTCACGCAAAAACTACGGAACGCATTTTTACTTTTACAGTAATATAGCTTTTTTTTATATTACCATAGTAGCAAACAAGCATACGGCCCATCTGATGGTAAACGGTTACCGTAGACTATAGACGCCTGAAACACCAGGGGTCTCACGCGTTGCCGACCCTTAAGAAACCTTAATATACCCTTCTTGAAAAACCCCATGCTGTAGTCTCGTGAGAAAACCTCGGCAGGAAGTTCATTCCACAATGTAAGTGTACGCGGGAGGAAGCTCCTCTGAAACCGCACTGTCCGAGACCACTTAGGTTCCAGCGTGTGGATGAATTCCCTGTCGATGGCGAGCGATAGTAAAAGGTAGCCGTGGGAATTATGTCGAATATTCGGTAGAAAACACAAAGCGAAGCAGTTCCTCAGAACACAGTCCGTTGTATATTCGGTAGAACACACAAAGCGAAGCAGTTCCTCAGAACACAGTCCGTTGTATATTCAGTAGAACACACAAAGCGAAGCGAAGTCTCGGCTCAAACTACATAAGTGGTTCGATACGGCTAGCCTATCAGTTTCACGGGTGAAATCGCGGACACAGCTAGTAAATTAATAAAATTAAAGTGTCTGTTTGTATATCTAATTAATTGGTTTTCACTAAATGCATATAATCATAATCATAATAATCTCAGGACAATTCACACAGCGCCATCTAGTCCCAAGTTAAGCTATCTAAAGCTTGTGTTACGGGTACTAGATAACTGATACAAGTACATAGATTTTTTTTTTTTTCGTAAATACATATAATATACATAGAAAATACCCAGACCGATACAAACAATCATACTCATGAATACAAATGTATGTGCCGTGCGAGGAATCGAACCCGCGACCATCGGACGTAAAGCGGTGTGCTAGACCGCTAGACCACCGAGGTCGTCATATGAAAGTATATATGTTATTTACATCAAAAATATATTAAATTTCAAATTTACTGGCCGTTCAAGTATTACGTAAGCACTATTTGGAGTCTAAATGATGATCAGGTCATCGGTATTCATTTAATTTTTTACACGAATAGCAACTCTCACATTGTCTTTTCTAAAAAAACAATACATTAATTGAAAAATGTTTTTAGTAATCTGCACCGATTTCCGGTATCTAGGTTCTCTCCTCCAAAGCAATAGTGAATTAGACAGGACCATAAAGCACAGAATTAACGCAGGATGGATGAAGTGGCGGCAGGTCACGGCAACGACGTGTGACTCGCGTGTTCATCTTAAGCTTAAGGGGAAAATTTACAAGACCATGATACGGACTGGTGTCTTGTATGGATCAGAGTGCTGGCCCGTAAAGGAGACGGATGAAAGACTGCATGCAACTGAAATGAGAATGTTGATGTGGATGTGTGGTGTGACAAGAATGGATAAGATAAAGAATGAATACATTAGAGGAAGTATGAAAGTGGCACCGGTGTCGGAGAGGTTGAAGAGTAATCGTCTATCATGGTATGGACATGTAATGCGTAGGAACGAGGATAATATTTTAAGAAAGGTGTTACATATGAATGTGGATGGTTATAAGGGAGGAGGAAGGCCGAAAAAGAGATGGATGGACTGTGTGAAAGATGATATGGTAAGAAAGGGAGTAAATAACGCGATGACTGCGAACAGGGATGAATGGAAGCGAAAAACATATTACGACGACCACAAATAAATGGGATAAGGAAGAAGCAGATGTTGATGGGGGGAGGGGGTAAGAGCTTTGCTTACTTTTGCTGACAAGGGGATGGGGGGGGGGGGTAAATAACTGTAAAAAATCTGCTTACGTATTACTTGACCGGCCCCAGTACTATACCATAATAAAAAACTGCGTGGATTTTTTCTTCATGGCCCACAAGTTGACTGCCAACTGATGGTAAGTGGTAACCGTCGCATACATGAACAGCACTATGGACATCACGTTATCACGTGACGCCCGTGATATCACTCACGCGTTGTCACTCCAGAGTACTAACATGTCACGCCTCTTATCCTGTAATTTCGCTTCCTAATCTGCACTACAACCGAAACAGCTTACAAAGCAAGCTGCTTGGCTGAAATAGGTGAGACTGAGGTACGAGTTTGTACAAAGTCTGTTTCTCTATGATAATGTAATGGTGCACCCGCCTCCGCTAACAGTATACGCTGGCGGGGCACCAGTGGAGGATGATAAGATGAGCATGAGGTCAGGTCAGTTAGCACATCGTGACAAATTCACTAAGAATTTGTCATGATGGTTTCAAGGGGGAACCGCGTGGAGGTCAACCTGATATGGTACATTGCTAGCAATAAGATCATCAGTCCACATTACTAACAATCACCTTTCCCCCATATGAATTATGTAACAAGAATTAAATCTGTGGTCATACAGCCTCTAATGGTGGTCTAATGGTTTAGCATATCGCTTTACTATCCGATGGTCGCGGGTTCGATTCCTCGCATGATACAAACATTTGGATTCACAAGTATGATTGTTTGTATCGGTCTGGGTATTTCCTATGTACAATATGTAGGTACGTATTTACAAAACAAAAAATCTAAATATTTACATCAGTTGTCTTGTACTCATAAAACAAGATCTGCTTAGCTTTGGACTAGATGGTGTTGTTGTGAATTGTTCTAAGATATTATTATTATTATTATTAATCAAAATAGCTAACATAAATATTAAGTTATTTTGTAAATATATATTTAGTGAGTGCATGTTATTTTTTTTTAAGTATACATTGGAATATCTATGGTTATGTATTACAAAAACTCAAGCACTATCGTTGTCCGCTAACTACCACTTCTCTCACAGCGCTTAGTTGGCTGGAAGAGATCTCTTGCAGAGATAAGCCCGTCCTTACTCACATTTTAGTATAACTGTCTTTGTCTATTAATGTAATAAGTGCAATAAAGTATATATATTCGGTTAACGGCCTTGGTGGTCTAACGGTTTAGCATGTACTAGACATCTGATCATCTATAACACAAGCTGTGAGTTAGCTTAGGACTAGATGGCGCTGTGTGAAATATCGCGAGATATTATATTATATTATTATAAATAAAAAATTAAAAAATTCTTCGTTGTATTGGTTTACAAACATAAAAACGCCTGTTAAAGTTTAATAGCAAAACTATAAACCCTCTGTATTGCTATACGCTATTCATAATTGCTGCATATCAAGTTATTGAAATTTTTACAGAATTGTTTCTTTTTATTAAGAGTTTTGAGATCTTGCTCGCTGTTAAAGAAACTAGTACTGCGACCTGCATAGATCTATTGTGCTCGCCCTGTTCAAAGTTCGCTACCGAGACCCGTCAGGGACAAGAATTGAAGGATATTCTTAGGAGCGATTGTTTTTATCTCCTCAGGATAGTTGTTACTTTACAAAGGAGATATTTCGTTTATACATTAGTGACACATCCTATATGTGTCAACAATCTGCAAATTGTTGCTAAGCTGAGGCCTAACATTCCCATGTGTTTGTGTTCTTTGCATGAGTGAGCTACAACCACATAGGATGTGTCAACAATGTGGAAATTGTTGTTAAGCTGAGGCCTAATATTTCCATGTGTTTGTGTTCTTTGCAATATCCATTGTGGGCTCATAGTTTTTACTTAATAGCAATAGTCTAATGGAGTATTGATTCGAGTAGCCCGTTATTAGGGCAAACTATCCACCTAGATGGGTCCAATTTCGAGACAGAGGTTAGTAGTCGAATCGAACTCGGATACTCGGCAGCGTTCGGGAAGCTCCGATATATCTTTTCGTCCAAATTTCCGCAGCGTCTCAAGACGAAGGTTTACGACCAATGTGTGTTGCCAGTGATGACTTACGGCACTGAGACTAGTCGGGTCTAACTATGGGCCTCATGATTGTTTATCTTTAGGTAACGAGGCACGCCAGACCTCGTTAGGTTCAGAGCCCTGTTATGTTTTTGGCCGTAACTTTGGGCAGTTGGTCAGCATAACATCTGATAAAATATTGTCAAATAGGTAGAGTTATCAATTTTATTTAAAGGGCCTTAATACAGTTAGTTAAAAATATATTTTTAACTGACTGTACCCGCGACTTCGTCCGCGGGGAATTTAACTTTATTTTTCTAAAATAAAGATAGCCTAAGTTATTTATTACATCAGCTACCTGCCAAAACAAGTCCCGTCAAAATCGGTCCAGCCATTTCAGAGATTAACCGGAACAAACAGACAAACAGACAAAAATTGTAAAAATTATTATTATACGCCAAGTACCAAGTATGTACCGTATTTATATTCATATGCATGTAATAAAAAACTGTTATTTTAATATTTCAAACATACACTCCAATCTTATTTATATGTATAGATATATATGTGTAGATGTACAGAAACATACGTAATATCTAGTAAAGTACGTAATAACAAACAAGATGACGCCTAGTTTGTTACAGGTCACCAGGCTCGGCTAGTAAAGCTTATACTTAGATCTACTCTCACCGATATCTCCAGACTGAAGACATTAATTTTATATTTAATACCCGTACCGTACTGTACCCGCGACTTCGTCCGCGTGGAACTTCATTTTTCTAAAATAAAAATCGCCTAAGTTCATTACATTACCTAAGTACATTTTATCAGCTACCTGCCAAGAAAGTCCCGGGAAAATCGGTCCAACCATTTCAGAGATTAGTCGGAACAAACCCTGTAATAGGCATGCTCTCAGTTAGTTAAACTTGTTGTAAGATTTAAGAAATATGAAAACCAGTTTGTAATTTCCTGGAAATTAATATACGAGGAAAGTGTACAATAAAAAAAAACAGACGCACTCCATAGTACTTTGCTTTCAGTTATTTTTTCAGTGATTAATAAATATCAGTATATAAAACTTACATCTCTAAAATTTGTAAGCACTGACAATTACGAGATATTACGAAAAACACAACGAACTTTCTATTTTTTTTCTATAAAAGTATCAGTGTTGCCAATTTTCGAACCAAAAAAATACCACGATTAAGTATAAATATCAAATATTAATCTTTTCTGCAGAACAATGCAAAGAACAGACCGTTGGCCCGAGGAATTCGACCCAGAAGCATCCAGAAGCAGGCCCGGCTCCAGAAGGAACTCCACGTCTCAATCGAGAAGGAACAGCGTGAAGAAAGAGAAGGAAGTTAAGAAGAAATCACCAAACGCAACGCCGACCAGCAATGCTACGCCAAAGAAAGTGACCAAACCTCAAAACCTGGATTTTGTTGTTACTGGCAAGCAATGCACCAAAAGGTAGTTAAAAATATATTTTTTCTTTTTTTTAATAAATTTAAATAAAAATTATATATAGCTATCAGTCGTACCAACAGCTAAAAGGACTGATGGAAGATCGTGGAAGGTGGCGGGAGCTCCACCGACAAGAGCACAGCTCTTAAATTATAAATGAATGAATGAATCAGTTTTCTAGTACTCATTACACGAGCTCTGCTTAACTTGGGACTAGATGGCGCTGTGTGAATTGTCTAGGATTATTATTATAACATTATAATTAGGAATTAAGTCGCGGTGTAGTCGCCAAACAGTCAACTAGGCTTCCAAGCTATATCCGAACCCTATACAACGCCTGATGAATCGTTCAGAGGCGAAACACGACGCAATATGGGTGTAGACTTAATAACGGTCGGAATTTGATCGCCACTAGAGAAGGTCGTAGCGCTGGTCAGGTTTCCGCACTGAATATCTGTGGTCTCACACATGATAATTGTAGCGGAAATGAACTTCTTTTGTTTCTTCTTTTGCCTGGCCTTGGTCCCATTTATTTGGGGTCGGCCCGTCTGGTCAGTCTTCGCCAGGACGTTCTGTCCTGGGTCGTCTGGCATGTTATTTTGGCGATTTTTATATCCCTCTCAATAACAGACATCCATGTGAGACGGGGTCTGCCGCGTCTTCTGAGCTGGGTACTTATGTCAAGCACTGTTCTTGTCATGTGATCTGATGGTCGCATGACATGAGCGTACCACCTTTGGCGGCTCTATAAAATCTTCTCCCGTATGGCAGTCACCTTAAAACGTGGATGTTTTTGATGTGGTCCAGCATCGTTACGCCAACCATCTTAGGATTCTCATTTCTGCGACATTGAGTTTCTGCTCTTAGTGCTTTTTCAGCGCCCAGCATTCGGAACCGTACGTCATGACCGAACGCACTACCGCTTTATATACCCTGCCCTTGGTGTGAATGGGCATTCTTCTATCACAGAGTACCCCAGAGAACTCCATCCACTTGATGCACCCGGTGTTTATGCGGTGGGATATATCTGCATCTATTGTCCCATCACTATATACAATGGAACAGAGATATTGGAAGCGGTCGATTTTCTTTATTGGAGCTGTAGATAAATGGTGACATCCAACCCTCCACCAACCCATGGTCATTCCAACCTCTCGATTATACTGGCAGAATCTGCGGGGAATGCAGCGCGCATTCGGTTGGATGTCACCATTTATCTACAGGATGCTCCAATAAAGAAAACCGACCGCTATATATATATATATGCCATGGTAAAGCACGCATTCTCTTGACTGGGGGTCAAGAGAATGCGTGCTTTTCAGCGCGCATTCCCCGCAGATTCGGCAAATTGTTTTTACTCCTGACCCCTCTGTCGCTTTCTCCCCCTTCTGGGGCAGCGGACGAAATGGTGACATCCAGTATGATCTAACATGCTAAAACCTAAATGCTTAATCTTCCAGCAGATCAGATCGCGCCAACTCTCTGCCTGGGTACAACAGACGACCCTCCGCGGAATCCATCAGGACTAAGAGGTCATTCGAGTCCCCAAAACGCGTGGTGGACTCCCAGTCCTCCAAGAGCAGAGAGACCTCCTTGGAAGACGACGTTTCTTTGGATTTGTCTCAAGTGAGTTTTATAATTATTTCTAAATAACCTGTGGTTATCACCTCATCATTGTAGCGTTTCATATGATGTGATGAAGTGTCGCTACAGAATATATTGTTTATTGTAGTACTAGCTACTCGCCCGGCTTCGCACGGGTGTACATGTATTATACATATAAACCTTTCTCTTGAATCACTCTATTTAAAAAAAACCGCTTCAACATCCGTTGCGTAGTTTTAAACATTTAAGCATACATAGGGACGGACAGACAGCGACAGCGACTTTGGACTTTGTTTTATACTAAATTACCCGCATAGCTTTAACAGTCGACTGTTCCATGACGAATTTTTAAGGACATATAATAACAGCCGACTTTTATATAACGAGCAGAAAAAAATAGAATAGCAAATCATTTATTCATATAAACTTAATTTAAGCACTTTTGAATAGTCATAGATTTTTTTAATCTACCGCTTATTAGGAAAGCTGTCTCATCACAAGAAGAACGAGCGAGAAACTTGTGTGTTGCTCTTTTAAATAATCCTTGTAAGTTTACATTTACAAGTCGAAATGTGTGAATACAAACTACCAACCAGCACTAATTTATTAGAGTCAAAATATTAAATACACTAAGATTATAGCAGACCAGTCCCTACAATTATTGTTTTTGACAGCCTCGGTGGTCTAGTGGTTTGGCACACCGCCTTACTTCCGATGGTCGTGGGTTCGATTCCTCGCGCGGTACAAACATTTGTATACATGAGTATGATTGTTTGTACCGGTCTAGGTGTTTTCTAGGTATAATATGTATGTATTTCCAAAAAAATCTATGTATTTGTATCAGTTATCTAGTACCCATAACACAAGCTTTAGCTAGCTTAACTTGGGTCTAGATAGCGCTGTGTGAATTGTCCTGAGATTATTATTATTATTACTCTTTCAAAGACTAAGTCTGACGCGGTATAGGCACTTAATGAGTACGAATGAAGATCATATCTTAAGGAAGGTGTTACATATTAATGTGGATGGTTATAAGGGAAGAGGAAGGAAGAAGAGATGGATGGACTGTGTGAAAGATGATATGGTAGAAAGGAAGTAAACAACGAGATGACTGCGAACAGGGATGAATGGAGGAGAAAAACTTACGACGACCACAAATAAATGGGATAAGGAAGAAGCAGATGATGAAAGCCTAAAACTACTCTTACTATAATATCAACGAAAAAAAAAATAATAATACAAACGAAAAGATCAGGTTTCAGATTTCGAAGATACCAACTCTAAATATGGTATAACTCAGAAGATCACGGCGCTGGCCACCTCCACGCCCAAAGCGAAGCCCAGGAGTGGTTCCCTGCAGAACCAGCTGCATTCCCAGCGAGTTGAGTCTAGAAGAGCGCAGAAGGTGGATACGAAGAGCAGAGACAGCATCTGCAGCCGGGAGAGTCTGTACAAGACTTCTTCATCAGCAAGTCCATATAGGTATAGGTGATTATAATTTTTTTAAATACATAAATTCATAATTTAAGAGCCACTATCTTGTCGGTGGAGCTCTGGCCAGTTTCCACGGTCCTCGATCCAATGGGACTAGATGCTGCTGTATCAAAGGCTGAGCAAAGCCTATTACTCACTAAACGATTACTTGAATGACGAGCGTGCATGGCAACAGTTGTTCATGCACAGGATTTTCATTTAATGTTAGACATAGACACCTATATATATACATTGTAAATAAAAATAATATAAAATATTCAATTGAGTTTCTTGCCAGTTCTTCTCAATTGGATCTATACAATGAACTGGACGGTAGGGAAAAAATTAAAATTTTAATGTAAAAATTTGACGTTCATAAGCGGCTAAAATGTACTACATGAATAAATGAAATTTGCATTTTGAATTTAAATCAATCATCATTTTTTTATATAATACTACGTACGTGGCAAATAAGCATACGGCCCATCTGATAGTAAACGGTTACCGTAGCCTATGGACGCCTGAAACACCAGGGGTATCACATGCGCATTGCCGACCCTTAAGAAACCTTAATATACCCTTCTGGAAAAACCCCATGCTGTAGTCTCGTGGGAAAACCTCGGCAGGAAGTTCATTCCACAATGTAAGTGTACGCGGGAGGAAGCTCCTCTGAAACCGCACTGTCCGAGACCACTTAGGTTCCAGCGTGTGGATGAATTCCCTGTCGATGGTGAGCGGTGCGATAGTAAAAGCCGTAGGCATCATGTCGAACAATTCCTCAGAACACAGTCCATTGTATATTCAGTAGAACATACAAAGCGAAGCGAAGTATCTCCTCAAGCTAAGTGATAAATATTAATGTAGCCCAGCATCAGTGGAGGATGATAGGACGAGCATGAGGTCAGGTCAGACAGCACATTGTGGTAAATTCACCAGGGATGTATTGGGTTGGTGTATTTTTAAGGTACGGAGTAAGCACCGAGCTGGACTATTCGTCAGTGTCTCCGGAGTACTCTGGGCAGTCTTCCACGGAGGTGTCCCCGCGGGTGTCCAGGCTCACTGATACTGCTGTCACGCCTCGCAGTCAGGGGATGACCGTCTCCAGGTAATGACCAGGATTACATAACTTCGTTTATATTTCTCCTATGATAGTATAGTGAAAATGACATCTGCAGTTACGCGTCTAGCTATACATATAAATAAAATTGGAGTGTCTGTTTGTGATATTGAAATAACCGTTGTTTGCTACATGCATATGAATATAAATACGGTAGATACACCAAAATAACATTTTTTACAATTTTTGTCTGTCTGTCTGTCTGTCTGTTCCGGCTAATCTCTGAAATGGCTGGACCGATTTTGACGGGACTTATTTGGCAGGTACCTGATGTAATAAGGAGTAACTTAGGCTACTTTTATTTTAGAAAAATAAAGTTAAATTACACGCGTACGAAGTCGCGTGTACAGCTAATTGTTCAATAGAAATAGTAAAAGCAAAAATAATAATGCACAATTTGGCTTATAAATTACTAATTTCCTATATTTATTTAACCTCGTCTTTGCATCTATCAGCTGCTGCGCTGGCAGCTGGCAGGATTGCAGCGAGATGGAGCACACAGCAGTCGAGGGTCGAGCTGACGGGGAATGGAACAACTTCTGGGCGAATTACAACAACTCCATAGCCAAGGTCCCCATGAAGAACTACTACGACCAGTGCCCCACGCCGTATAGGACGGAGAACATCGATTTGGCTGATTTGGGTTGGTATTGCATATCTAAATATATATAACTCAAATGTGACTGACATAGTGATCTATCAACGCACAGCCCAAACCACTGGACGGATCGGGCTGAAATTTGGCGTGCAGGTAGATGTTATGACGTAGGCATCCGCTAACAAAGGATTTTGATTAATTCTACCCCCAAGGGGATAAAATAGGGGATGAAAGTTTGTATGAAACTTTGTCAATTTTAAACCGTTCGGGCCGAGACTTTGCATACATAAAGCTACTATGACGCAGGCATCCCCTAAGAAAGGATTTTGATAATTTCCACCCCTAAGGGGATAAAATAGGGGATGAATGTTTGTATGAAAGTACTGTAAAGCCACAAAAACTATACCTAATAATAATACTTCTTAACGCGGGCAAAACTAGTTATTAATGTTATTTTAAGATGGCGTAAAAAGAAGAAATTAATTAAACTTTTTCCTTAGCGCTGTCTAAATATAATAGTTGTTCTATAAAGACGTAAAAATTCTATTAATATCCAATTTTCCTCTTATACCCTTCAAGTATTATTTGGAAGCCCTCATAAAGTCGTATCCGTCAGGCGGGAGTTGGCCTTCAGCCGCTCCATAAGTCCTTTGGTTTGTGCCATCTGCACTCGCCCCTATCGTCCGGTGAAGCTGTAAAGTCTGCGGACAATATTAGAGTAGTCCGGAAAAAAGATTATTTCAGTGGTGCTCAGTGGTTTAGAGGTATAGAACTCCGCTTTACTTACGATGGTCTGTTCGATTCCTCGCACGGTACAAACATATTCATGATTGTTCGTATAAATCTGGGTGTTTTCTATGTATATTATATCTGGTACCCATAACGCAAACTCTGCTTTTTGAATTAAACCAAACTGAGTTATTGTAATTATTCTAACAAACAAAATTTGTTTTACCCAACAATTTTTAACAAAATATTCAAAATGGATCTATGCAAACTATTCATTGCAAAAAAGCTGTGATTTGAAAAAAAAAATACATAAAAATATTTTGTTTCTAGAACAATGTTTATTTATTACAATTATGAACTTAATGTTTTTAATCAAACTATATAGTGATGTTTAAATTATTAATATAATGGTTTTTTTTTTAGAATTCTCAGGAGATGGCTCCAGGAAACGCTCTCCAGATAACATTGAAGACATAAATTATATAATACGAAACGAAGGTTTGCGTCTAACGCCACGAGAGACGCAAAACATAATAAAATGTGCCCACATACTCGGCAACGTGCTAAGTAAAGCCATCGAGAGACGATGCCGAGAGAAAGACACCAAAATACAAGAAGTCAAATCCGAAATAGACGATCCAGATCGCGAAATTAAAAAGAAAACGATGACACTAGACTTGAAAGAGACGAACGTACCCGTAAACGCCAGTGAGGAAAAGAGAAGCGAGACTGCCACGACTCAAACTGACATTTCGCTGCCAAATACGAAAAGCGCGCCAAGAATATTCGAAAAGATTCTCAGACAGCTGTCAAGGACGTCTCTGGAGGAAACCACAGATAATAAAACCGGTGAAAACAAAACTAGTGAGGAGAAAGTGGTTGTCGATAACAAGGAAGACGTAAAAGAGGTTCAGAAAGAAAATTAATGTCTCTAAATATTTATTTAAGAAATTGTTTATGCATTTTAAGCCACTTTTAAAACAATAAGTGGTGTTTTTAAGATGTTATGTCTTATTTGAAGTAATGAATCGATCTCTATTACTAGTCAATTATCGTTTTAATCCATGTGATATATGACTAGACTTAAATAAACCTTTTTTTATAAGGTCTTACACCTCAAGTACTTATAGCTCAACTTCAATTCTCATTTTTAATATATGCAGTAGAAATTTTACATACAAAATTGTCTACTACGTTAACTTTATTGTCTACTAGCTGTACTCGCGACTTCGTCCGCGTGGAATTTAACAAAAAAGTTAATTAGAGATTTTTTTTTAAATAAAAGTAGCCTAAGTTACTCCTCATTACATTAGCTGCCTGCCAAAAAATGCCCGTCAAAATCGGTCCAGCCATTTCAGAGATTAGCCGGAACAAACAGACAGACAGACAAAAATTGTAAAAAATGTGTATGTACCGTATTTACATTCATATGCATGTAGTAAAAAACGGTTATTTCATTATTACAAACAGACACTCCAATTTTATTTATATGTATAGATGTATAGACGAGCATTGAGCATGTAGTTTTGTTTAAATATTTTAGCGTCTACGAACCTTTCACCTTTCAACATCATTATTCATTGAATGTATTTATTGAAAAAAGATATGCGTATTTAGGTTACAAATTAATTTGTTACAGATATGAACACAATGCAGAGTAGACATAAGTTTTTTTTTTTATGTTTCTGGAAGCAGTCGTAGACACAACAAATATATTTTAAAAAAATACCAGATATATAAATATATATTACTTGGTTTATAAAAGAAAAAAGGATGGACGTATGTAGAAGACTTTCTTACGTAGTTCAATTATTTAAATGTTTATTAAAAGGTGAGACATGAATTTTATTCTATTCAAATCTGTAAACAGTTTAGCTAAATATTTTAGTAATATATGAAGGATGGGCTAGGATATATATAATACAAAATTAAATATATCAAAGGATTTTTGAAGTTTAGTTACGTAATAAATTTCTGAACGCACGCTGTACAGAGTAGATACAAGATTTTTTTTATGTATCTGGAAGCAGTTTAGACACAATAAATATATTTAAAATGACTTTAGTTTAAATAAATATTACTTAGTTTATAAAGATCTTCTTACGTAATTTAATTGTTTAAATGTTTATTAAAAAGGTGAGACATAAATTTTCTAGTCAACTTTGTAAAAAGATTAATTATGAAAAAGTCTGTAAAAGCCAAAATTAATTAATAATTTTAGTAATATATGGAGGATGGGCTAGGATACTAGCTGTGCCCATGACTTCGTCCGCGTGGAATAGTCGACTAGCATTATTAAGCCAAAGAAAAAAGTTACAATATGTTATCTATGGTTTCAACGTTCTAGCTACAAAAATTATAAATAACATACAAACTTACATTCCCAATTTTATTTTAAGACTAAAATTTTTATAATCTTTGAATGTAATATATATTTATATTGAATCAATAACCTAAAAAATAAGTTTCAAGCTTCTAGTTTAAAAAATGACGATACTTGCAACCTTTCATCACCACTTTCAACCCTTTATTAGAATTAAAAATTAACCTATGTCCTTTCTCAGGGTCTAGACTAGCTGTGTACCAAATTTCTTCAAAATTTTTTTTTTTCTTTATTTCTTTTTTGGGATTTTTGTGCTTCTTCTAAATCTGTTCAGGAGTTTTAGTGTGTAAGCGCGATAGACAGACAGAGTTACTTTCGCATTTATAATATTAGTGAGAATAAAAGATATGGTCGCGGGTTCGATTCCTCGCACGGCACAAACATTTGTATTCATGAGTATGATTGTTTGTATCGGTCTGGGTGTTTTCTATATATATTATGTATGTATTTACGAAAAAAAATATGTATTTGTATCAGTTATCTAGTACCCATAACACAAGCTTTAGCTAGCTTAACTTGGGTCTAGATGGCGCTGTGTGAATTGTCCTGAGATTATTATTATTATTTAGATCGTTGACTGATTGTAGATATTTATTTATTAATAATGATTTATTTATTAATACTAGATAATGATGTTTTCAACTGTAATTCAATGTTTATAACTAACAACCAATAAATATATTTCTGTTTACGAAATGCTCTCATTATTTTTTAAATCCCTTTTTATTTTTTAACAAGTTTTTTTTAGTATAAGTGTCGCTGGAGTCGGAGAGGTTAAAGAGTAATCGTCTATCACAGTATGGACATGTAATGCGTAGGAACGAGGATAATATTTTAAGAAAGGGGTTACATATGAATGTGGATGGTTATAAGGGCAGAGGAAGGCCGAAAAAGAGATGGATGGACTGTGTGAAAGATGATATGGTAAGAAAGGAAATAAATAACGAGATGACTGCGAACAGAGATGAATGGAAGAGAAAAACATATTACGACGACGAAGCTGATGATGATGAACAAGTTTTTTTTTTTATTTTTTACTAATAAGAGTGCAAATTTAGGAACTTACGGTATACGGGTACCAGTGGAGTATGAAATCTGTTAGAACGAGGTTTGCAATCGATGTCTAGACTGGCTGGTATGGCAGATGAAGTATGTTTGAATATTTGAAAAGACAGTGTGTTTTGTCATCTTGTCTTACACTTATCTGTATATTGTATTAAATGTGTTTTTATATTATTTTATTTTGATTAGAAATATATTTTGTTTATCTTATTCTACGTTATTTACTTGAACACCACTATAGTTACTCTGTTAACGTGAGAAGTTCGGAGGTAACTTCCCTCACAAAATCAAGTCAATTAAGACCTCAGTGATGTCTGAGACTGGTCGTAACCGTCAGGCGGAAGTTGTCCTTTAGCCGCTCCATAAGTCCTTCCTTTGGTTTGGAGTGCCATCTGCACTCGCCCCCTATCGTCCAGTGAAGTTATAAAGGACAGCTGCGGCCAGCATTAGAGTAGTCCGAAAAAAATCACAGCCTATTGTGGCAAATTCACAACGATGACTTCAAGAAACTGCGTGGAGGTCGACATAACATAGTCAAATCAAATCTAAACATCTTTATTCATGTAGGTCTATTACTGACTTATGATATGTCAAATCTACCGTCAGTTCGGAATGATATCGAGATGAGAACTGACAAAAACTCAGCTCGTATTCTTTTCAAATAAATGTTGTACATGTTTACAATAATACAGATTCATTTAAATTCAAATTTGGGAGAATAGAGTGACCACCAGCATATGCTATTGCAATTATTCATTATACACACTTCTTAGACAATAAAAAACGACTTCTTAGAAAGTTAATATCTAATATCTCTAATACATACCACAGATAACAAAATATCAAATAGTAATTAGCGTTGCCCAGCGTCCCGTATTTTAGGCTTAGTTTAAAATGTCCCGGCGGGACTGACTGTCCCGTATTCGAATCGAGCTCCGTTTTTTATTATTACATAGATCGATCTACGCTAGGCAATGTCTTTTGATAATTTGTCCCAGGTAAACAACTAAATTCCCGTATTTTTATGCCTATTTAAACATTTGCCTCTTATAGGATGAAAAACAATCACAGCTCTAATAGTGTTAGAGTTCAGTTTAATATTGTAGAAAAATCCGATATTTTAAAACGATATTAAAAGAAGGTAGTTTGTGTTTAGTACTAATGAAGTACCCAATGTAAAGATTACGAATATTGTAAATAGCGCCATCTAGTATTTATAGACTGAACTAAGTTTTTAATCATAAGAAACCATTACCCCATTCTTTTCCCTCCTACACTGACTTCGGTCTATAAATACGGAGGTCGGTAGTTGAATAATCTTCTTTCGTTGAATAAGTCACGGCATTCAGTCGACGAGCGCAGAGCGTGCCGGTTGTGTTTTGGATACTAAAGTGAATTGTATTAGAAATGGGTTTATCCCGGTCTTAGTTGGGCCTGGGGGGAAGCTGCAAGTAGTGAAGGTGAGTGTTAATGCATTCTAAAAGGGCCTTTTAAACCTACACCCGTGTCACAAGTCACGGGCGCTACTTGGGGTTTCCCTTGCGGTAGCCGGCTTCAAAGCCTAAGTCGTCACCATTATTTAGTGCTTCTTACAATAGTAATACTCACTATACGACAACTTAATATTAGAAGCAGGAAGAAAAGATGGCGGAAGGTAAGAACAGAAACAAAATTATTTTCTTTAAATATATATATTCTATATAAAACTTACAATATGACCAACTTATCTATTTACATTCTTAGCTAATAAGCGTACGTTTTTCGAGTAACAACTATTCATTAATCTATAAACGCATTGTATGACGCACTGTCATTCAAGACTGACGTATTTCTCTAACATAATTTTGGCGCCAAATTTATTAACATACAGAAATGAAACCGAAGACTACGGCTGTATGAGCTTAGTCTCTTTGCCATTCCTATATGCATAAAAAAAACTAAATATATGATAAAGTTGTGATAAAATTTGGCGCCAAAAATTATTTTGACATTTGGGTTGTCATTTAAAATAAACATTATTTTTTTATAATTGATATTTAAATGCAGATAATAAATAATAATGAAAGTCATGTTGCTTTTATTGAATGTTCAGTACATCATACAATACGTAATACATGTTCGAAATAGTCTCGGAAAAATCTCATTAAAACCACTCCATAACACAGTTGAATAACACAGATTCTATTGAATAATAAAATGAAATTTGACAATTATATATCTTGTAATAACCTCAAATACAAACAATCTAAATTATTGATTTTATTACAATTTATTTAATACAGAGTTTTATATGTAACAATGGTTTATGTTAAATTGGTGAAATTTCTTACATACATACCAATTTTTAACTTTCTACCTCTATACATACACGAGTTACTAATTTTTGAAACAGTTTTTGTTTGTTTGTTTGTTTATATAAATATATATATGTACAATAGGTCTGTATTGACGTTGTATACAGTAGTGGGTTCATTTATCATATACCTAAGTTAATTCAATAAACTAACACAATTTGGAACAAACTAAAAATTACTTTTATATTTAAAAGTAACTTCTTACCATTTCACACGTATGCTCAGTCGATTACAGGCTTTAATAACAAGAGAATATGGTTTATTTTTAGTATTTCTGTTGTTTCTTAATTAGTTTTAACTAATCCACAACAGTATTATAAGAAGAGTTTGTTTGTTTGAACGCGCTAATCTCAGGAACTACTGGTCCGAATTGAAAAATGATTTTTGTGTTGGATAGATAGTTCATTTGTCGAAGGCATTAAGGTATATAATATTACGCTACGACCAATAGGAGCGGAGCTGCAGTGAAAAATGTTGCAAAAACGGGAAAAATAAAGATGTTTTTGATAACAACGCGAACGAAGTCGCGGGCATAGCTAGTACTGTTATAAAAATGTATAGGATTTTAAATCGGGATAATTCTAACAGCGCCATCTATTAACAAACTATACAGAGCTAGTTCTAAGTACTAGATAGATTTTTTTTAACACAATAAACCAACCAATACATACAATTGTATTCATGAACAATGTTTGCACCATGTGAGAATCGAACCCGTGATAATCGCAAGGCGTTAATAAACAGTATCATTAGAAAGGTACTTATAATATTATATTCACGAAGAATATTGTACCATTCGGGAATCGAACTCGTGAATATCACATAGCATTAATAAACTGTTTCATTACAAAGGTTCTGGCAGACGAGCGATAGTCTGAAAACGTAAGAAGCTACGCTGAAATAAAAAAAAAATAACATAAAAAAAATTTATATACAGTCGACATAAAATTAATATAGTATAATGTAACGTTAGCTATCGTCATAATTTGTTTTAAATAAAAAATAATTTTCTTTCTTTTCGTTTTAAATCAACCTTATATTCTAGTGCAAGCGTAAATTAGTATTGCTCATTTTTTAATTAACAATAATAGTTGTATCTTGTGTATGTTGTGTAATGAGGTAAAGACTAGAGAATTGAATTCTCTATGAATGTATCACGATTGAGGACTTTGTGTATTTGATTTGCTTTTGAATTGAATTTAGCATTTGAATTCTCTATCAATTGATCACTATTTAAGACTTTGTGTATTTCATTTGATTTTGAATTGAATTTAACATTTGAATTCTCTATCAATTTATCACGATTGAGGACTTTGTGTATTTGATTTGCTTTTGAATTGAATTTAACATTTGAATGCTCTATCAATTTATCACAATTGAGGACATTGTATATTTGATTTGCGTTTGAATTGAATTTAGCATTTGAATTCTCTATCAATTTATCACGATTGAAGACTTTCTGTATTTGATTTGATTTTGAATTGAATTTAGCATTTGAATTCTCTATCAATTGATCACTATTGAAGACTTTCTGTATTTGATTTGATTTTGAATTGAATGTACCACTTGAATTCTCTATCAATTTATCACGATTGAAGACTTTGTGTATTTCATTTGATTTTGAATTGAATTTAACATTTGAATTCTCTATCAATTTATCACGATTGAGGACTTTCTGTATTTGATTTGCTTTTGAATTGAATTTAGCATTTGAATTCTCTATCAATTTATCACAATTGAGGACTTTCTGTATTTGATTCGCTTTTGAATTGAATTTAGCATTTGAATTCTCTATCAATTTCTCACGATTGAGGAGTTTGTGTATTTGATTTGCATTTGAATTGAATTTAGCATTTGAATTCTCTATCAATTTATCACAATTGAGGACTTTGTGTATTTGATTCGCTTTTGAATTGAATTTAGCATTTGAATTCTCTATCAATTGATCACTATTGAAGACTTTGTGTATTTGATTTGATTTTGAATTGAATTCTTTATAAATTTATCACGATTGAGAACTTTGTGTATTTGATTTGATTTTAGCATTTGAATTCTCTATCAATCACGGACTTTGTGTATTTGATACATTCTACTATTGATAATTAAAATTATTTTATTTATAACATTAATTAGTAATCCTTTTACAAGACACTTAAATTGGTGTTTATGGTTAAATAATAGAATATATAAAAATTACTAATTAACATTAAATTTTAATATATATATATGGATTTTTATCAATATAATAGTAGGTTTCCTGAGCATATTATTTTCGGACTACTCTAATGCTGGCCGCAGCTGGCCTTTACAGCTTCACCGGACGATAGGGGGCGAGTGCAGATGGCACTACAAACCAAAGGACTTATGGAGCGGCTGAAGGACAACTCCCGCCTGACGGATACGACGCCAGTCTGAGGGCACCGCTAGGGATTTGAACTGGACGTCAGGCCGTCGTAATTTCGATCCCCGTTTGAATTGGACGGGGGATCGATCGGAGGGGGAAGGGGAAGTGATAAATAGTAATTAATATTGGGGGTATCGTTAGAAATGTTTATGAGGTCGACCAACACACGGTTGTCACTGAAAAGGTAAGTAATTCCTGGTCAATAAAACTCCGTCAACCCATTACTAATCTGATTTCCTTCACTGGTGCCACGCCAGCGTATACGGTTAGCACAGAGTGGTGCATTCCATTATGAACCATAAGCAGTAGGCTATAAGGACGAAATAGCCAGATCTGTTATCACAACGTTTTACAATATTTACTGGGAATTAAGTTTCCAGGGGAGACCGCGTGGTGGTCGACTATGTACATAGCCTTGTACGTTTTGCTAATAGTGAGGCCAGATGCCATTACTAATAATCCCCCAACAATGTGAAATGATCGACGAAGTGTGACATATTCGATGAAATGTGACATTGTTTGTCACACAATGTCACATTTCATCGACAATGTCACACTATGTCATACTTTGGGTACGAGTTATACGTTTCACTCCACACAATATGAGAGTTGGTATTGTGACAAATTTTTTTCTTCCCAATATCAAACCTAGCTTTCTAACTAATAACTGATAAAAATCCATTTACAATATGTTACTATTATAAAATTCAATTTAATTAACTTATTAACTATTTCTATATACAACTTATATATACGTTAATTTATTGGACAAACTTATTTTCCAATTTATTAACTAGTCGGATACCGTGGCGGTGCGTGGTAATTCACGAACAGAAGTCCAAAGAACTTGGAATCTTTAGTAAGTGTATATAGGCACTTATTTCTCGTAAAATCCTACAAACATTTTCAAGAGTGTTATAAAGTTTGATTTTATTTTTTAACTAGCTACTCTATCCGGCTTTGCACGGGTGTACATGTATTATATATATAAACCTTCCTCTTGAATCGCTCTATCTACTACAATAAACCGCTTCAAAATCCGTTGCGTAGTTTTAAACATTTAAGCATACATAGGGACAGACAGCGACAGCGACTTTGTTTTATACTATGTACTGATGGTTAAAATCATAAAACACTTGATTTTTAATACTTGACTGTACTGATAATGAAATGACCATCTACCAATCCAGTAGCAATACAGTCTGACCATCCATCTGATGGTAAGTGGTAACCGCCTATATACATGAACAGCACTACGGACTCTTCCATTGCCATTCCTGACGAGTTATATGTTATTTTGGAAGAGAAACTAATTTTGTCCAAAAAATTATTTATGTCGCCTATATACACGAACATCTACAGACATCACGGTATGTGACACCACTTTTCCATCACTATCCTGATGAGATTGATGTAATTTTGGTAAAGAAACTAATTTGGTCCAAAAAATTATTTATGTCGCCTATATACACGAACATCTACGGACATCACGGTATGTGACACCACTTTTCCATCACTATCCTGATGAGATTGATGTTGTTTTGGTAAAGAAACTAATTTTGTCCAATAAATTATTTATGTCGCCTATATACACGAACATCTACGGACATCACGGTATGTGACACCACTTTTCCATCACTATCCTGATGAGATTGATGTTATTTTGGTAAAGAAAATAATTTTGTCCAATAAATTATTTATGTCGCCTATATACACGAACATCTACAGACATCACGGTATGTGACACCACTTTTCCATCACTATCCTGATGAGATTGATGTAATTTTGGTAAAGAAACTAATTTTGTCCAAAAAATTATTTATGTCGCCTATATACACGAACATCTACGGACATCACGGTATGTGACACCACTTTTCCATCACTATCCTGATGAGATTGATGTAATTTTGGTAAAGAAAATAATTTTGTCCAATAAATTATTTATGAACTAATAAAATATTTACATTATATTTGGAGCTGACGGCACTTTATTGAATTTAAAGCTTGTGATCGCTTATTGCGTTAGGGGCCGTTCAAGTATTACGTAAGCACTATAGGGGGGCGGGGGGGGGGGGGGGTCTTTTCTTTGCTTATTTTGGATGACATGGGGGTGGGGGAGTCTGTATGATGATTACGTCATCGGTCGTAATTTACTTTTTTACACGAATGGCAACCCTCACATTGACTTTGCTAAAAAAAACAATACATTAATTGAGAGATGTTTACGTAAGCATGGGTGGAGGGGGTAAGAGCTTTGCTTACTTTTGCTGACAACGGGGGATGGGGGGTAAATAATTGTGATAAATCTGCTTACGTAATACTTGAACAGCCCCTTAATTACAACTACCCTACCTGGAATTATAGTCGTGAAGATACTAATGATTATATATTCGAGACTTCCCAACCAAATGTGTGGGGATTTTATGGCGATAAAGAGTAATTTGAGGGATCTAATGTATAGGCGGATTTGAAGAAGGAAAAATTTGGGTTTTTGGCCTACCTGGACTATAATTCCATTTAGGCCGAAAACCCCAATTTTTTCCTTTTTACTAAAGGCATTGATGATTATATATTCGAGACTCCCAACCAAATGTGTGGGGATTTTATGGCGATAAAGAATAATTTGAGGGATCTAATATATAGGCGGATTTGAAGGAGGAAAATTTGTTTTCGGTATATTTATGTAAAATTAGAAAATAAGATCATGAGCATTTCGGCTAAAATTAACGAGTAATTTGAAATAGGCAGCCTAAAAGTAGATAACATCGGGTTTAAGAATCGATTGATGCATAAAAACAAGTGTTAAGGTTGCAAACATATTAACAGTATATGTTAAAAAATATCAAGAAATTTGAAATTGCCGGTCTAAAAGTTGCCAGTAGAATCCGCTTTAAGAACTGATTGAAGCATAAAACAAAAATTGAAGATCAAAATAGGTTGCAAATATATAGACTAGCGATTTTTATTTTAAACCTGAATTTCAGCCTAAGTTAGGTCAGCAGCATACAGCGTTCTATTGGGGGTGTCTACTTATCTTTAAAACTTGTTTTAGGGAGGAATGCAACAGTAATTTTTTATAGGTGTGCGTGACACGACAGTGAAGATGAAGAGAAATTGCAGCAAGCACATTATTGCCATATAGAAAAGTATAAAATTGATCAGGAAAAGTTTTTTTAAAGAGTTATGAGTTGTTTCGTTGCTTTTACCGTATATAAGGACATCCATAAATATTTCGTCACAAGAATTTTGTCTTTCTTTGCTGCTGTGACAACGTGGGTTCTTGTCACATTACTTAAATTACAAATTGATTGTATATTCTGGAAGTATTTTAAAACTTTCCTATAATAGTTTTACATTACTTAAGAAATGTGACGTTGCGTAATTTAGGACCTTTACAACCCTTTGTCACACTATGTCACACTTTATCGATCACGTCACTCCGCAATGTGTGACGAAATTTATGAATACGCCCTCTGTGTATTTATTTAGGGAGATAATTGCTTCGATCTTAATTTCTTTACTCAGTTAATTTTTTTAATACTATTTTTAAGTAATAATTAGATACTACAACAGCTGATCATTAGGCGGGGCGTATGCTTAAAATGCGTTAATTAACGACCGTCCCGCTAATTTAACTAAATTATATTGCAAGCGTTTATAACCTAAAATGGCATATAAGAAAAGGTGGGATACAATTTTTTAATCTATGTTTTTTTGTACTTAAATCTTAAAATAGTATGGCGTTTTTTTTTCTATTTACAAATTCAGTACATATCATAAATCGACGTAAGGGGAATAAATAATATTTTAAATATACAGTTGAATGAACGAATATCCCTGGAAAATTCACACAGCGCCATCTAGTCCTAAGATAAGCAGAGCTTGTGTTTTATAATAGACAACTGATATAAATACTTAGATATTTTTTTGTACATGATATACTAGACAGAAATATAAATGACCGCACCGTGCGAGGAATCGAACCCGCGACCATATAGACCATTATTGGTAGTTTCTTTAAATCAAAATATCTTTATTCATGTAGGTCTACAGACTTATGATAAGTCAAATCTACCGTCAGTTCGTAGTGATTTCGACCCAAGAACTGATAAGAAACACAGCTCGTATTCTTTTCAAACGAACATGTACATGTTTACAAAAATTAAGATTCACTTTTAAATTCAAATTTGTAAGAAAAGACTGACCACCAGCATATGCTATTGCAATTTTGTCAAAAGGAAACATTGTAATCGGCTGTAAACCGGATAGAGCTCAGCATCTTTACATAATACGAATGGTATTATTTTTTTCAAGTGGCTCCACTGAAAATCAGCGCTGTAGTGACACACTGCCTTTTCAGCATAGCGAATTATTAGTTATTAAGTTTTCTTTTTTACTCTGTACTCTTTTTCATGCTGAATAAATGATTATTATTATTATTAATAACTTAGTACAAGCTCTGCTTAGGTTGGTACTAGATGGCGCTACGTTCAAGTTTTTAATAACCATTCGTTCTTCATTCACTCGATGTCATTCAGTAAAATTTGACAGATCTTGTTTCAAACACCTATTACGCATCGCAACGTAAATTTACTAAGAAATAACGCGCTTTTGCGAGACATTTATACATATTAAAGTTATAAGTAATTTTATTAATTAATTTTCAATTTTATTCATATTAGAACAAAGTCGATATTGTGTTGGCACTGAATAATAGTTACTTGTAAAGAAAAAATACACGTAAAGATGAAATGGTACTTGTTAATATCGACTTTGTAATATGAATTTACTTGCGAACTTTTAAACTATCATTCTCTCTCTTTCTATCACGTAATAAGAGAAAGAGACGCATTCATATATTACATTTAAATTTCAGTAATTAAAATTCAACCTTATTCCAATTAAAACAAGTCGATATTGTTTTGACGCCGAAAATAGTCACGTGTTGTTTCGGAAACATACAGAAACATCGGACTTTGTAAATAAAATTAATACACGTATCGTGCAGATATCTATCTCTTTCTATCACGTAATAGGAGAAAGAGATGCATTCATATATCATATTTTAATGACATTATTTAAATTTCAACCTTATTCCAATAATAACAAAGTCGATATTGTTTTGTCACTGAAAATAGGCACGTGTTGCTTCGGAAACATACAGATGTTTTTAATCGACTTTGTAAATACAATTAATTATCGTTATACCTCTTTCTTTCTTTACATCATAATTTGCTAATAAATGTATTAATTAAATTTCAACCTTATAAGAATTGAAACAAAGTCGATATTGTTTTGCACTGAAATATAGTCACGTGTTAAAGTTATACATACAGATAAGATCTTACTTATCAATCGACTCGTTCTATCTCTTTCTACCACGTACCAAGTGAAAGAGACGCATTCATCATATTTTAATTGCAGTAATTAAATTTCAACCTTATTTGAACTATAACAAAGTCGATATTGTTTTAGCACACAGATATTAATATCGACTTTGTAAATAAAATGAATTCACCTACAAAACTGTTAACCTATCATTCTATCTCTTTCTATCACGTAATAAGTGAAAGAGAAGCACTCACATATATTAATATAAAATGAATTTACTTGCAAATTTTTAACCTATCATTCTCTCTCTTTCTATCACGTAATAAAGAAAAGAGACATAATCATAATAATCACAATTCGACTATACTTCCATATCGTGCAAACATCTGTCTCTTTCTATCACGTAACAAGTGAAAGAGACACACTTCTAAAATATCGTTCTCTCTTTCTATCACATAACAAGTGAAAGAGACGCATATACCATATTCATGATTCGGTATTGTCCAATAGAATTAAAGTTATTAATTCTCATTACATACATAATTTGAGATTTTGTCTATGATTTTGATGTATAAACCAAAATTTTGTTGTCTCTGGACAGTGGATCATATTTATAGGATCTTATATAATGTAACTGCCCCTTAAAATTTAATTCTATTAATGAACTATTGTTAGATATTTGATATAAATGTTTTGTATGCATCAATATAAATATGTTTTTCTTTCTTTCATTAGCAAAAGAGAATTGAAAATTGTATGATCACGTGATCACAGATTTCGTATGAAAAATATTTATTTTAAAATTCCCTTGTTTCCTTTATTGGAGCTGTGTATGCAAAACACAAAGTCACGACCAATTCATTTTGTATGAGATCATTCAATTTGTATGACACCATACATTTTGTATGACACCATTCAATTTGTATGACTTCATTATGTATGACACCATACATTTTGTAAGAGACCATTCAATTTGTATGACATCATACATTTTGTAAGACACCATTCAACTTGTATGACACCATACATTTTGTATGAAACATTCTATTTGTATGAGACCATTCATTATGTATGACACCAGACATTTTGCATGAAACCAATAATTATGTATGACACCATACATTTTGTATGAGATCATTCAATTTGTATGTAGTTCACGTGTCAGTCACACCAATATAATTGACAAACAGCTCAGCTGAGACTCGAACCGTGTACCTTACGTTTCACATGCATAACACTGACCTCGTCTCGTTAAAACGGTCCATGATTCGTCAGTTATCGTTCATTAGAAACGTAGGAAACAATGGAGAAATGTCAAAACTAAATATTTCGCTACATAGTTAAAAACTGTTAGGTTTTAAAAGCAGACGTTTTAAAACGTTTTTATAAAACATTCATTTTGAAACGGCGACTTTTTTATCAGAATTGTTTCTAAAATGTATACCATTTTTAAACGCAGACTTCAGAGAAGCCACCGTAACCTGGTCAGACTTTAAAATGGCCCTTATTTTAACACGACTGTTTGTGAAACGTGTGCGTTTAAATAACTCAATCATTTTATGATGAACTTTTGTAAAATGTATGTTAAAAAACGCAGTCGTTTTCAAAAACGCATCACAGTAGCTGTAACATTATGTCTTTAAAAACGCCGTTTATTTTAACACGCCCATTTCTAAAACGCATGCATTTCAAAAACGACAACGTCTTTATCATAAACTTGTGTAATTTGTATGACGTTTAAAAACGTAGTCGTTTTTAATTGCATCAGTGTAGCGGTAACCTCGTCTGAATTTAAAAATGTAGCTTATTTGAATTGACTGTTATTATGTGTGCGTTTAAAATACGCATACGCTTTTAAAATGTATCAGAGTAGCTATAATCTCGTTTGAAAACGCTGCTTTTTTTGACACGTCTGTTAATTACACGCAAGCGTTTAAAAACGCATGCTTCTAAAAGCGCAGGCGTTTATAAAACGTTTTTGAGTAGCGGAAACCTCGACTGATTTTAAAACGCCGCTTACTTTAACCAGTAGTAAAACACATGCGTTCATAAATGCTTACGTTTTAAAACGCATACGCTTATAAAAGCGTAGACGATTAAAAAGCTTCATAGTAGCCGCTGTAACCTGGTCTGACTGGGCGTGGAGCGGTGCTGCTTGAGGAGTTGCTTGTGCTTGGGGTCCAGCATGGCGGTGTACCCCTCGGGGGTACACAGCTGCGGGTGACGCTGGTAGAAGCTGCGGTACCCCTCGTGGAGAAGGTAGACCTCGGGGTAGTGGAGAGATGGGTAGTTCTCCATGTTCTTGGCGCGATCGGACGAGCGGAGGAAACGAGATCTGTGGAGAAGATATACAAATATTATTAACATCTGTGGTCTAGCGGTTAGCACGTTGTTTTATAGTCACGGATTCGATTCCTCGCAAGAGAGCTGTGCTGTTTTCTATTTGATGTTGTTCATTTGTTTCATCTGTTTGTAGCTATATATTACCAACAGGAGCAAATATTTGTATCAGTCTGGGTGTTTTCTATACATATGTATATAATACTAGTTGTAGACGCGACTTCGTCCGCGTGGAATTTAGCTTTTTCTAAAATAAAAGTAGCCTAAGTTACTCCTTATTACATCAGCTACCAGCCAATAAAAGTCCCGTCAAAATCGGTCCATCCATTTCAGAGATTACCCGGAACAAACAGACAGACAGACAGACAAAAATTGTAATAAATATTATTTCGGTGTATGTACCGCATTTATATTCATATGCATGTAGTAAAAAACGTTTATTTCAATATTACAAACAGACACTCCAATTTTATTTATATGACTTACAACTTGGGTCCCCTCTCAAGTGAGAATTCGCAGTGGAAGACCAGTATGCTCCTTTTCGAGTCTTCATCCTTGGGCTGCAGTGGTTTGTTGACCATGGTGAGGATCTGAGCTGGTGTGTACAGGTTCACAGCGCCCAGGATGTGACCACCTTCAAACTCGTAGGGATAGCGGCAGTCTATCACCTGTAGAGTAAAGAATAAGTTTGTATTAATAAGATTGTTACTAATCACACACATTTTCATAAGAATAGACAATACATAATACGACATAAGATTTATAAAATTGTGTTATTATGTGTGATCTGTAGCAATACAAACAGGTCGAAGCTCAGCGTGGGACATTGTTCAGGGAACAAAACACTGATGTTCAGCTTCAACCCATTTGAGGGTACGTGAAAATAATAATTAAAATAAATATAAAATAAAAAGAGCAATATTATTAGTGATTGTCTGTGCGGTGTGTTTATAATAAAAGTAATGTAAATAGTTCACAGTATAATTTGATATAATTTTAACGTGAGTGGTAAGGATTAAAAAAAAATATATATTAAAAATAAAAGGCCGGATCATGTAAAGTATATCAAATTCAAATTCAAAATATCTATATTCATGTAGGTCTATTACAGACTCTTATGATATGTCAAATCTACAGTTCGGAATGATTTCGAGATGAGAAGAACTGACAAGAAACTCAGCTCGTATTTTTTTCAAATAATAGTGGAACATGTTTATAATAAACATAGTTTTTAAAATTCATATTTGGGAGAATAGAGTGACCACCAGCATATGCTATCGCAAAGAACAAACAATTTAATCAGTGTTCACAACCTGAACAGACCAGTCCCCACAAGCAGCACCCGTTCACGAGTATGACGTATGAGCCAGCCATCATTGTACTCAACCATATTTGAGGGAGCACATCGACCCGGCCCACCACGCCGCCATATATATTTCAGAGTATAGTTATATATTATTTTTTTTATATTAAGACATTTTTATACGAACCTGGAAATCGCTGATGGAATCCTGGAAGTCTCCCCTGAGGAGTGCTGCGAGGGTGTCACACGATATGGACTTCAGATCCGAGTGGTCCCCGCTGGTGAGAGGCAACGCGAACGGCACTGAGAAGTCTCCAATCAGATCTGGGTCCACGGCAGCTGGAATAAGTTTCATTTTTATACTGCTGGCAAACAAGCATACGGCCCATCTGATGGTAAGCAGTTACCGTAGTCTATGGACGCCTGAAACACCATGGGTGTCTCGCGTTGCCGACCCTTAAGAACTTATAAATGGGAAAGTAGTCATTTTTGTTACGCTATCACGCGAAAACTACTGAACCGATCATCATGAAATTTTGTACACATATTCTTAGAGATATTATAATGAACATAGGATACTTTTTATTAAAAAGAAAACGGTAAAAATCTAGTAGAAATATAAATGAACTTACATCTCGCTAATGCAGACATAATAGACGCATTGTTCTCTGAATACGCCCTCTGCAGCACTGGCCGTTGCACCTTCTCCGCATCACTAGTTCTCCGTCGCTTATTCACCACATTCTCCATCTCGCTCTTCTCCACTCGCTTCTGCGACCTCTTCTCCGGATTCTCCAGTATTGAATACAACGATACCCTTGCTTTACTCTGCGGGTTTAGACTGTAACTGCGTTGCAGTGGTTTCCTCTGGAAGTTCTTGTCTGTTAGAATACTATCCTTAATCTGTCCGGAGAGCAAGTCGTTGAAGTTTGCCATTTTTGGTGAATTCGATGCGTCTTCCATATCCAGGAAAGGTTCCTCCAGCTCCGATATGAACCCACTTTCCATTGAAGTTGTCGACTCTGATGTGAATATCCTCAGCCTGCTCGAAGCTGGTGAGGATATGGAACTCATGGATCCTATACTCGAGTCGCTACGTTCATGCCTCAGGGGGTTCTTCGTTGGCGTCTCTGTGAACTTCAGGGATTTCTTGACGGAGGCACTCGTGCTTGAGGACGATTTGGTGGCCGGTGAAGTGAATTCGAAAGTCTCGTCTTCGAAGTTCAGCATCCTCGTCGCATTTGCGTTCGGTCGGTTGAACGACGTCGACTGCTCATTATCAGCTAGTGGTGCTCCGAACGAGAAGTTTCTAGAATTAATTTTCCTTGCTGTGGTGGATCTACCTCTGGATATAATATTGGGACTGTCTGTGGATATTATTTCATACTTCGTGCAGTGATCAAAATTATCCGAATCGAATTCCTCTTCCAAGTCGTGCAGGGTTTGGAAATCCGAGTCCAGATCTGCATCGTTTTCTGGTACGAACATATCCTTGACTTCTTTCTCCATCTCGTAGGATTTCGATGGGATGCTGTTGGTGAAATCCAGCTGTGAACATGAAGAAATAAGACATTGTAATATTGTATTAAATTCGTTGTAATTGGTGTAGTAATGTAATAAATAGGCTCACATTGACGACCTCGGTGGTCTAGCGGTCTAGTGCGAGATTCCTCGCACAGCACAAACATTTGTATATGATTGTTTGTATCGGTCTGGGTGTTTTCTCTGCATAATATGTGTGTATTTACAAAAAAATATATATCTATGTATATGTATCAGTTATCTAGTATCCATAATACAAGCTTTACCTAGCTTAACTTGGGTCTAGATGGCGCTGTGTGAATTGTCCTGAGATTATTGTTATAATCTGTTTTCCGAGGACGGGACATGCCAAGTCTCTCGTAACTTTAGATTATTTGTATTGGGTATTGCTATATCTATTAAATATGTTACTTTATCTACTTTTATTATTATTATTCCTAACTTCCAAAAAATAAATCTCATCTCCCCTCTTAAGGAGAGGAGATGGCAACTTACCCCCGGCAGAATATTATTATTATTATTATTATTATTATTATGATAGTCCCTAGTTCTATATTCATGCAATAGAAATATTTGTATTCATAAGTGTGGTGCATGAATGTATTATAGAATGTAGAACAATGATATATTATAAGCTATTTTCTAAAATTACATTTCTATTTGTGAGACAATTTTAAAACTGTACATTCCCACAAAAAATTGTAATTAAATTAGAGAAAAATATTCAGAAAAAGGAAATATATTATAGAAGAATTTCTTGTATTATTCATATTAGTATAGAAAAGAGAGACAAAATATATTCTTTCTCATGAATAAACAAACAGGTATTAAACCCCATGACCAGAAGAAGCAACTGCTAAATCACATGGATGTAATATATTATATTAATAGGATGATACTCTAGTTATCAAAGATTTAATTGAATGTGTTTGCCCTCAATTATATCATTGATTTTTTATTGATGGGAGCCAATACAGTCAAGAATGTACAACTAAAGAAGATAAAGAATATAAATAGAACTAATATTAATTCAAATAAACTTATAATATAAGCACTTTAAAATGTTCAAATATTTTTATTTTAATATAAGATAGAATATTACCTTAGTCGTCGACCAGCTAGTCTTCGTCGACTGGAAACTCTCACCAAACGAACAATCCCTGGTTTCTTCCTCCACTTCCAGCTTCACGAAGGTCTCGCTCATCAATCCAATATTCTCTTTATCCATCTTGAATCTGGAACGTTCTTCGAAGATCCTAGATATCTTTGTCGTACTGGACTTCAGGATCCTGCTCGTTATAGGTGATGAGACATGCCTGTTAATTTGTGGTGACAGTCTATCCAGCACTGGAGAATTTCTCAACCTCTCAATAACGGGTGAGACTTTCGGCCTGTACAACGGAGAATTCTGTATCTCACCGAGGACTCTCCACTTCGAAGCTGATGCTATGGGTGACTGGGGTGAGTTGAAGTTCAACGAATGAGGACTCATTTTAATCTTGAAGTTTGTTGTGAGTGCTTCATCCTGTTTACGTTTTGTTCCGCTGTTCCCGGAGTTGATCTTGAAGTTTTCCGTGATCAATCTGTAAATACGGAAAGTTGTATGTTAGTTTGTGTTAATAAAACCACTCTGTTTACACCCTAAGGTAGAAGTTCCCAAACTCTTGTGTTATAGACCCCTTGCCATATTTTTCGGTTTTGGGTAGACTCACCATTCTTACCTGGTACTGATTTTTTGTAAATTTCTAACTGTAGTAGAGTTTAGTGTTAAAAACATGAAGTAAAAACAACAAGATGACTGCTGACCTAGAGCCTTTGCAGTTTGTCATAGACCCCTGGGGGTAAATATAGACCACTTATCCAGTGTTATAGATTAATTTTAAATCAATGTTATTGATGAGGGCCTTTTTATAATGGATATCACAAAAATAACAAATAATAAATATGATGTATTAAAAATAACTATTTCTAAATAGTACATATATAAATGTGTACATGTCACACAGCGCCATCTAGTCTCAACTTATAGAAAAACTTAAATATATTTTTTTAAATATACTTAAATGATGAAATAGTAGTGGAATATAATAGGAAGGGTGAATTAAGCCCATGGTATTAACCAGGCATTTTTTTACTATAATGGAATGGTGCATCCGCCACAAAATTTATACTAGAAACTTTTGGAAACTATGTACTCTCAAAATTATTTCTTCAACAAATGAAATGTGGTCATATCAAGTATTTGTGATGATAATGTAACGGTGCACCCGCCTGCGCTGACGGTTTACGCTGGCGGGGCATCAGTGGAGGATGATAAGATGAGCATGAGGTCATAGCCCGTGACAAATTCACCAGTAATTTATCACAATGGTTTCCAGGGGGAACCGCTTGGAGGTCAACCTGACATGGTACATTGCTGGCAATGAGATCATCAGTCCACAGTACTAACAATCTACTTACCCCCCAGGTCGTCCTAATTGAGTACATAGAAAATGTCACTACATCCCTTTGCTAACAATTAAGATAAATTTAATTAAGATAACATTTAAGATAAATTTTCACATAAAATATTAGGATGAAATTGCAACAATTTTGTACACACAGAAACCCTTTCGTTTGCAAAATGAATCATAAAAAACCAGTCACATTTATAAAAAAAAATATCAATGGATAAACAACTATTTTAAAAGTTGGTTAAACACTACACCAATGTATACCTGACACCCCATCCTCTAATGGCATTTATTAACACTACAAAATCCCTTAATAAATACTGCAAACCCATTGGACGTCACAAAAGAAGACGGGGTACAAAATCATTGTTTCCTTGTAGGGCCAATATAAGTTTCAAATAAGAAAACTGGTTTCACGCACCTATCAGCCCTTACAACACGTCACACATTATCAATAAAGTTCACAACACAAAATATATAAAGATATTACGGTTCACAATTCAACAATAGTATTTCCACGGAGGTTATGGGAACGTTACTTCGATATTATACGATTTCTCACGTAAACTATATTACAAACAAGGGTAGATCATATTATTTTATATCTTTAATATAATAACTCTGAGGTAGTTACAATATATGAGTAATTTACGAAAACTTGACACGACAAAGTAGGTTAGTGAATCGGCGAATTCTGTTTGCCGCGCTTTTTATTTTTTCCTTCACTTTGACGGCTGTCAAAAGAGGTTGCGTTCTAAAATTACTGTTTTGATAAGTCAGTATCTTTTTACATTCATTACTTTATCATGTAATATAATTAAATATAATCATTAATTTAAGTAATTTGGATATCATTATTGATTATTTATTATGTATAGATTTTTTTTTATAGCATTACTGATGTTCCAATGTTTTATACATATAAATACATAGTATAAAACAAAATCGCAATCGTCTGTTCGCATATCTTTTAAATTACGCAACAGACTTTAATACAGTTTCCAGCAATAGATAGAGTGATTCAAGAGGAAGATTTATATGTATAATACATACGTGTATAAAACAAGCCGAGAAAATTAAAGATTTGTAAGCCTTATTAAGCTACTCTTATTATTATTAGAATTATCATAGTCAATCAACCAGTCTTTCTTTTAATTGGAATGGCAGTACGGATCATTCATTGCTATTTAGAAGAACAAGATGGAATGGCTCTTATCCTGTAATTTTACTGCCTCGAATGAATACCAGTATTTACCATAATCTAAACCGTAACTCCATCTTGCCCGTCGGTTATTTATGTCTTATGTGCATTTCATGACAATAGAGAATCGGTTAGTTAATCAATATTCATCATAATAACAGATAGGGCGTTCTCGTTATTTGAATAAATGTTTTTAACGGCTTTTATTTCTGAACGGTTCTTTATGTATCTTTTTTTTTAATGGATATTTGAAAATTGATTTTTAAATATATGTATGTAGTAAGTCTGTTGATTCTCGAAACAGATTTAAAAAAATTAATGACCACAGATCTTACTTATTCTTAATATTTTTTTCCTAGTGTCCAGTTTTTTTTTTGGTTCGGTTTTTCCCTTTTTAGAGAAAGGCAAAAGGACTCAGCCCATACAGCCCCTAGTGTCCAGTTCACTATAAATGAGAAGAACTGTCAAGAAACTCAAAATGGATTAATCATGATGGGTATTTTTTAAACTGTTTTATAGTTATAGTTATTTACTACAATTTAATAGAATTTTAACGTTATAACTAACGTCTATTTTTTGTAACAAATACACTATTGAATATAAAAAAAAACAAAATTTAGGAAATCGCTAATTTATGGTGAGCATAGACATTTTGTGCAATTTTTTCAACGGTTACGTTATGCGTGTATTCATTTACCCTTGCGAGTACCTGCATTGATTGTGCTACGTCTTATCATAAAGCAAGGGGCTTTTTTATGCAGTTAACGGTACCAGGGGGACATAAATACGAGGAAGAATTGTTGAGAATTGACTAGAAAGTTTACGGGTTTATGTGATTAGTTGAATGGTAAACAAGGTAACGGCTTACCTGATGGTAAGTGGTAAGTGTCTAGTTTAATAATAATAACCCGGTTTAAACAACGCCATCGAGTCCTGAGCTAAGCAGAGCTTGTGGTACTAGATATTTTTTTTATAAAAGCTTAGAAAACACTTACATAATATAAATAATTATACATCAATACAAATTTTTGCACCGTGCGAGAAATCGAAACTGCGACCATTGGTAAGTGGTGTGGCCCTCTATGTACATAAAATAGAAATAATCTTTATTAAAATAAACTGAATATAAGCACTTTCGAAGTCTTATAAATTTTTTATTCTACCGCTCATTTGAAAGACAGACTCAGACAAGAAGAATAAGCAATAAACTTGCGTGTTGCTCTTTTACATAATAGTTGTTCTAAGTAAATATACCTCCATATAGTCAACATGTTTATATGTTACTATATTTTGGTGCTATACATAAATTGAAACACATTACTGCTTGTAGCCAACAAGCAGTATTTTTAGTTCTTCGTGAGTTTGAATTAGAAATTATAAAACTTGAATATCAATAACGCGTATCTACAATATTGCTAATTAGTTTCTATCAGGCGTTTCAATAATAATAAATTTATTTGTAGATTATGTAAGGTTTTGATTAAATTTTGTAAATATGGCCCTTGCAAAATCTGCTTCTATCAAGCGTACAAATCTTAAAGTTAATTAAATTATCGATTTTTTATATAATTAATAATTATTGTATATATGCCAATTTGTATCTATATAAATCTAAATGTCATGAGGTATAATTTATTATTTTAGGATTTCATAAATTCTTGAATTGAGTAGAAACACTTGGAAACTACCCATTCATGCAGTTTTCTTTTAAATAATATTCCAGAGAGAGTTCTTGTCATCAGGAAGTTTATTAAATATTTGTATCTCCATACAAAATGGACACTTATTTGTTATGGACAGTTTTATTGTATGTACTTTTATTTTACTTGTATGGCTGTCGCGTATTGATTTTTTCATCGTTGTCTCTTTTAGAGGAAAGTATTCTGGTTGTTCCTTTACGAATATGCATAATTGTTTAATATATAAACATATTAAGGTAAGCAGTTTATTTTTTTTAAAAAACGGACGACAAGACTATTGTATGTGCGCACCAAAAACTGACCTTATACTTTTTTTGTGATTTAAACACGATTTCATATGACAATGTTTATTGCAATGTTTTACAACAAACTCCCAGAGTCTGTACACAATTTTCCAGAAAAAAAAATTCAAATGTGTCATAAAATATTTTCTTTGTGAAAAATCTTATTATAAAATTGAAGAATTTATAAATGATAATAATGTTTTTGTAGAAAATATCTAACTTAAAATTCATAGCGCTGACAATGTTATCTGATTGAACAGAGATTAAGCGCGTAGCGGTTTCTATGTTGATTGTCGCATGCCTAATCCTTGTTAATTAAATATAAGTAAATCAATACTTATTTAAAAGAGCAACACACAAGTTTCTCATTCTTGTGATGAATCTGCATTCCGAATGAGCGGTAGAATAAAAAAACTTGACTAATCAAAAGTGCTTATATTAAGTTTATTTGAATAAACGTTATTTCTATTTCTATGAAGACATGTTCCACATACGAAATTATCGATACCAAAAAACTAGTGTTTACAAATATAATATTCAGAAACCTGTTACTGGTAATAAACCGTTTATACGAAACGTTCGTTATTCGGTATTGTCTATGTGTTTTATCTCAATACAATAAGGTCGAGATTGGTGTAGCGGCTGTTGTGGAGGGATAAAGTGCATTGGAGGTATGTAAATCTATCTGTAAACGACACTGACTGGTGTCGGTGCATCCACTTTTGTGTATTGTATTGTAAATAATAAAGAAACTGGTTTGCACGACTAACTGAGAATTTCAGTTGGTTGTCAGACTTATTGATAACTAGCTGTACTCGGGACTTTGTACGCGTGGAATTTAACTTTATTTTTCTAAAATAATAGTAGCCCAAGTTACTCCTTATTACATCAGCTACCTACACGTAAAGTCCCGTTGAAATCGGCCCTAAAAAGTTTGTTTGTTTTATTCAACGCTTTAAACACTGGAAATGATTTATCAAGGGAAATTTTGTACCTCAGTCCCACCTATTTTAGCGAAACAGTTTGCTTTGTAAACTGTTAATTACTGTAATTACTGGCAAGTTGTACAATAATAGGAACACGAAAAAAAAAAGGAAATTTAAATTAAGAACAATGTAATTAGCCAATAACATAATCATTACCTAAAATAATAGTTACAAAAAGAGAGAAGCGTTTATCATTTAAATTTCGAACATTAACCAAAATAGTGTTTTCATTTAAATTGCGACCGTACGAAAAATATCGATATTTATTTAAATTTCGAACGTACTAAACATCTGCATTTCGCATTCCATATTCAAATAGTGTTGTAACGATCGCGAGGTCGCGACGGCTCATCTCTGTCGATATCCTTCCGACATTGTCACAATAACAAGAACTTGAAAAAAAAAGGAAATTTAAATTTAGAACAATCTAATTAGCCAATAAAACATAATTATTACAGAACAAGACTAAATTACAAAGAAAGAGCGTTTTTCATTTCAATTTCGAATTTCGAACGGTAACCAAAACAGTGTTTACATTTAAACTTCGAACGTAAACATCGGTTTTCATTTAAATTTCGGAGCGTTTTTCATTTCAATTTCGAATTTCGAACGTTAACCAAAATAGTATTTTCAATTAAACTTCGAACGTACAAAAAAGATCGGTTTTCATTTAAATTTCGAACGTACCAAACATCTGCATTTCGCATTCCATATTCAAATAGCGTTGTAACGACCGCGAGCCCGCGACGGCTCATCTCTGGTATCCTTCCGACCTTGTCACCAGATGCGCCCGTTTTTATGCGCAACCATAATTCTCAGAATGCGCTAACGGATTTTCTGTATTTGTGGTTTATCCGGTCTTTAATTCAACACCTGTTTAATCTATGGTTAGACAATAAAATTGTGCAATAAACATAGATTGTGGAACTTTTTTTTTTAATTTAAAGTCTTAGTATGTAGGGACTGGTCTGCTCTAATCACTACGACTGAATTAATCTTATTGTGTATTTATATTTGATCATAATAAATTAGTGCTAGTTGGTAGTTTATATTCACATGTTTCGACTTACAAATGTAACGTTACAACGATTTTTTTAAAAGAGCAACAAGCAAGATAATTGAAATGAGACAGTTTTCCGATTGATAGGTAGGTTAAAGAAACTGATTATTCAAAAGTGCTTAAATTAAACTTATTTGAATAAAGGATTTTCTATATTATTCTATTCTATGATCATATTCGTAAGTTATTTCTTTTCTTTTTTAAGTTATATTTTTATATATATAACTAAAAAAGAATCGGTCTAAATTTACGCAAATATAATTCGAGAGCTTCTCTATACCTTTAGTATATTTAGTAACTTATTTAAAACTAAAACAACAATATACAACCAATAACTTTTATTAACATTATCACTGGCCACTATTCATGTATAAAAACATAACGTACACTATTGGAAACAGTTTAGAATCTGTGCGCAGACCTTCCCTGTTATAAAGAAAAAAGTTAATCGATCAAAAAACCGTTAATAACGTTCCGTGGTGCAACACTGCGGGCGTGGCGCATGGCGGCTCCGATACCCGGTTGTTAGTGCTGTGACCCTTCTAAGTAGGTGTTATTTTTTTATTTTCAAATTTAGAACAAAATATTACACCAAGACACAATACACCAAACTTTCTTAATTATTTTTTTAAAGTTCTTATTGTTATGACCCCTCTAAGTAGATGTTATTTATTTTTATTTTTAAATCTAGAACGAAATACACCAAGACAATACACAAATTTCCAGATATTTTTTTAATCAGTTGTTAGTGTTGTGACCTTTCAATATGTGTTTTTTTTTTTTGCAAATATAGAAAGAAATATGACACCAAGACAATAATACACAAAATGCCATATTATTTTGTTAAATTAAAATATGCTATACAAAGGTAGAACTACACGTACGTACAGTCAAATTATTAAATTGTTAGGTTACAAGCAATATTAAAGGTTTTTTTTTATTTATTTACTAGCTGTGCCCGTGACTTCGTTCGTGTGGTTATCAAAAACACTCCATACATATTTTTTGACTAACTTGAACTGCACACAACGGAAGCCCTCAAATATGAATAATTTTCGCCGTTTTTGCAACATTTTTCACTGATGCTCCGCTCCTTTTGGTCGTAGCGTAATGTTATATAGCTGAAAGCCTTCCTCGACAAATGGACTATCCAACAAAAAAATAATTATTCAATTCGAACCAGTAGTTCCTGAGATTAGCGCGTTCAAACAAACAAACAAGTTTGTGCTATGCCAGGAATTGTACCCACAATCAACTACTACACCGTTAAAACATATCTTTAATAAATACAATATGTTTTTTCCATACAGACACGCGTCTGTGTATTGTTGCGCCCACGCTTTCTAAAAAACGTTGTGCATACTTCGTTATAATAAAAAAAGCTGTCGCGTGCTCTATGGATGGGAGACAATTCAAGATGGCGGTATAAAAAATGATTGTCCTGAGTGTTCAGTAACAGATTATACTCAAATTCAAAATATCTATATTCATGTAGGTCTATTACAGACTCTTATGATATGTCAAATCTACCGTCAGTTCGGAATGATTTCGAGATTAGAAGAACTGACAAGAAACTTTATGCATTCTTTTCAAATATTGTTTACTGTTTGATATCACGGAAGTCAGATGATAACGTGATGTCCGTAGCGCTATTGACTGTCGGTTACCACTTACCATAAGGTCTAACGTTAGCTTATTTACCATTCCATAAAAAAAAATACATTTGAAAATACTAACTCACCCACAGATATCCAAGAGATTGTAGATACAAATTTCTGTATCATCCATACTGGCCACAAAGAAACACTAGGAAATTAATCACTATGTTTTATGACTAATCACTTCTCATATGAGAATAAAAGCTGAATTAAATTTATAAAACTATTAGTGTTAAAATTATTGTAACATTCTTATTATAATAAATATATACATTAAATAGTTTTAAATAAGCAACACTCAAGAATATGAACGTACAAATTCATAGAAATAATTCTCTCAATATGCCAATTCCTGAACTGAACCTACTCTCCCTAACACCAAGCATCGACTGAACGAAAATTGAAACTCGCTATTATAAATTTCTATAGAAAATTATTCTGCGAAGATGACACATTTACAATAGATAAATACAATAGCTGTATATCCTCGTTTCCTTATCCCCTGTACACCATAGACGACAATAGTGCTAGTCCGTTAAGGTCAACAGTGCGTTTATTTTGGCGCGTGCGGGGGAGCAGTTCAGCTGCAGCGACAAGTGAAATCTTCGCAGCTGGTAATAAACAGCTGCTATATTGTCTATGGATTACGGTGTAACGACCTCGGGGCGCTAGAATATGGTTTTTCTTTATATAATATTTCTTTCTTGAGGTAGTGTAGGGGAGAATCTATTCAGATTCTTAATTTCAAATAAACTCGATTATTAAGGAAGAAATTCTTACTCGTAAGATATGATATGATACTTCGTATTCTTGTTAGTAGTCTTAATTTTTTTTTTCGAGACTACACTAATGCTGTTGGTCTTTACAGCTTCACCGAAGTATAGAGGGCGAGTGCAGGCACTCCAAACCAAAGGAAAGACTTATGGAGCGGCTGAAGGACAATTCCCGCCTGACCGGATACGACACCAGTATGAGGGGCACTGCTAGGGGTTCGAACTTCGGTTAATCTTCATCTAGAGATCTAACACTTATATGGTTCACTCTAAAAACTTTAATAGCGCGTTTTACGATTTATTACACCAATTTAGGACTAACTTTATGCTGAAAGAAAGATAGAAAGAGAGAGAGAGAGAAAGGGAGGAAAGTAATTTGAATAGATAAGTTTTTATTTTCATACCAATTTAGCAAGTAATTACAATATAGAAGAGTTATCTTCAGTGAGAAGATTTTACACTTATATGCTTCACTCTAAAAAACTTTAATAGCGCGTTTTACGATTTATTACACTAATTTAGACTATTTTATATTGAAAGAGAGATAGAAAGAGACGGAGGAAATAATTTCAATTTCAATAGATAATATAATAGAGAAGTTTTTATATTTTCATACAAATTTAGCAAGTAATTATAATATAGAAGACTAGTTTTTATTAAGAAAATTTTACACTTATATCGTTCATACTAAAAAACATTAATAGCGCGTTTTAGGACATAACCTTAAATAAATACATTTTTCACTTCATTTACTGTTGAACGTGTTGTTTTTTTGTAAGTTTCTACCTAACTTTTGGCTTTAAGACAGTCTCTGTCAAAGGAAATAAATTTAAAACATTGATCCTTATAAAGTCTGTTAAAAAGGGGTCAAAGTTAAACGTTACGATTACAAAAGTTACTGCACTCGCGTGCGAGGGTGGCTACTTACAGCTGCGTTCAACAATAAGAAAAAGCAACAAGTGAATCAAATCCTCGCAGCTGCCAAGTACAGCTGCGAATTGTCTATGACTTTAATTTTTCACGACGTCGGCAAAGGAACCGTTTCATTCTGCCCTATTTTTTTTTACTTAGAACATTGACCTTACATCGGAAGGAAGGGGCAGATGGTTTTCGCGGGCGATAAGGTTATGATAAATTGTTATTGATATAGTTTTTTTAATAAACCTATGATCTTGGAACTCCATATTTTATTTACTTACCATAAATATAGTTTTTCACATACAGATATAGATATGAATATATATATATATAAATATTGTATGATACAATATTGAAATAATTTTAAAAAATACATTTTTTTACTAGCTGTGCCTGTAGCTGATGAACAAGGAGGAACTTAGACTACTTTTATTTTAGAAAAATAAAGTTAAATTCTACGCGGACGAAGTCGCGGGAACAGATAGGTCTCAATAAAAAGCATGCACTCAAAAAAGAAACAGACCAAAAATCAAATTGTTTTTAAATTTCTATTTTCCATTAATACTTTTTACTACTAAACGTGTTATATAATAAATATAATAGAATATATGTTGAACTAACATTTACGATATTAAATTAAATATTTAAAAATTAAATTCTTAATCAAACATTATTAATTCACATTCAATACCATCCAATTCCGTAAAACACATGACAAAAAAAGCACAACAAAAAGAGACTGAAAACACCAGAAAAGACCAAAGACGAGAGGAAATTTCCAATTCCATAAAACATATAACAAAAAAAAAGCGCAATTTAAAAAGATAGAAAACACCTTATTCAAGACCCAAGACCATAGACAAGAGGAAACACCTTATTCAGGAACCTTTCGAATCCGGAAGCGCACGTGCGCGCTCCATTCACTGCACAGATTATACAATAACATCCAATTGACAGATATTGAAATGTAAACCAGAAAGGGTTCAAATATAAGGTGTTTTAATAATAAAAAGTTAACATTACTAAACGTATCGTGGTTTTTTTTAAAGTGAAATAAATAATAAATAACCCTGGACAATTAACACAGCGCCATCTAGTCCCACGGTAAGCAGAGCTTGTGTTATGGGTACTAGACAACTGATATAAATAAATAAATAACCCTGGACAATTAACACAGCGCCATCTAGTCCCACGGTAAGCAGAGCTTGTGTTATGGGTACTAGACAACTGATATAAATAAATACATAAAGAGTCTGTAATAGACCTACATGAATAAAGATATTTAGAATTTGTATTTGAGTTTGAGTATAGTCTAAGAATCTATATAGATGTCTCTACTCTGACGTTGATGGATACCTCTATTACCAAAGTATACAGTTTATATAAGAACAAATTCATAAAAGAAAAAAAAACGGAACCATAAACAAAAACCGTTTTTTCAAGCGACAGACCGTTACTGATCGATACCCCGATGGCGGCGCATTGTTCATTGTTCGCTATTCAAATTCGAGGGTGCACAGATTATAAAGGGATGCTTCAGATTGTCTGTGGTATCGAACAAGTTGTGTTGATTGCGGTGACCATTAACTTATGATTCTTTGTTTTTTTTTTATACGATGAGGGTGGCACAGGCAGTTCTGCATACGGTTTAACCGATTTTTAAGTGGCAACATTATTAGTATATTATTGTATATATAAATATGTTTGTTTTTTTTAACGTTTTATTTTTGTTTGTTACTATGTTGTTCTATTATTTATTTTTCTGTATAAAATGATTTCATCTCTAATTTAATGCATTGTTTTTATTTACGTTTATCTTATATAATAATTTATATGCAGCTGTCGGCATCGTTGTTATTGTGTTGTGATGTGTGATGTAATAAATGTTATTCTATTCTATTCTATGGATTTTAAGTTGTTCTATAAAAACATTATTATTTAACGAATTCTTCAATTTTATAGTAAGCTTTTGGAAGAAAATGTAAGATTATATTTAAACTAATACGTTCTAAATGTAACATTTTGCTGATTTCATCCCCCCTCACCCCCTCCCTTAACGTTACAAATCTAAACGTCCATTAATATGGTACGACTTTCTAAATGTAACATTTTGCTGATTTCATCCCCCCTCACCCCCTCCCTTAACGTCTGTCGTACCATATGAATGAGCCCTTAGATTTGTAACCGCTGGCCGTGTAAGGAGATACGACCGGACGGAAGGCGGACAGGATTCAAGGTTCGTTTGTTTCTTGCGGTTGTAAAGAGGAAGTTAACATCGCTGAGGATACCATAGACAAGTGAGAGTACAGTGCACTACGCAGTTCCCTCTTCCCTACAGGGCCCCGCGTTGGATTCGGGCCCCCTAGTCTACTCCAGTCCCTACTGCACTGCCAAACGATAACCGATAGCTACTTAGTAGTGTAAGATTTATATAATTGTATATGCATATTGATAAATCTAATCCTCCAAATAAAGATGGGTGACACTGCATGTTGTCAACTCACCCGGCCGGCCAGCGGTGGTTCTGGGCCAGACGGATAAGGTCTGCCTCGGTGTCACTGTTAGGCAAATTGTAACATCTCGGCTGGAGTTGTACAAAAGTGGAAATTAAATAAATATTATAATATTAAAGTAAATTAAAAAAGGCACGGACGAATATGTCTGTGGAAAAATGTATTTAAATATTAAAAAAAAAAACCGATAGCTACTCTACTCTCGCCTGGAAATCAGTCTTAACAAATGCTTACCGACTATGGTCAATTTGATCGTTTCTGTATTTATTTGTGTGTAAAAAAATTACATTATCTTCTTCTTTCTTCTCTGTACTGTCATTTTCCTTTATGTTTGAACAAATTTTGACGTTCTAATTTCAAAACTAGTAAATAAATATTTAAATATTTTTCTATTTAAGCGACGAATGTGAGAACAATTTTCACGTTCGAATTTCAAAACTAGTAAATAAATATTTAAATCCGTTTTTATATGACTGAGCAATGCCAACAAACTAACTTTTTAATCTTACACGAAGCGAAGACCAATTTACAAACAGCTATATAACGTCTCAATTTAACTTCACATGTTTAGTATAAACAATATTTCAGTGATCACGAGTAACCAACTTTTTATTTTTACACGAAGCAAAGACCAATTTACAAACGGTTATATATAACGTCTCAATTTCAAACCTCACATGTTTAGTAAAACAATATTTCAGTGATCACGATTGCCACATGGCGTACACGCCGCGGGAGGGCCGCGCTGTGGGTCTGTATGCTCAGTAATTATACTATACTTAACGTGTACACCCACTGAAATGCATTCAATTAACAGGTTCAAGTTTTGAGCAACATTTTAATTTATAATCTTTTTTTTTAACGCTTTCTGCGTGAAATACTAGTAAATATTATACAATTATAGGATAAAATACAGACAGATTTTCAAATTTTAGGTTTAATATTTTTTATATATTTTTTTATTAGTTTTTTTTTTTAATCTTTTTTTTAAATACTACCTATTTTTTTTTCAAAGTTATCAAACATTTAAGGTTCTGTTCAGGTAGAATATACCTTAAAAATTACATATAGCTAAATAAATACACTAGCTTTTTACAATCTAATAAAAATATATGCTGAATTAAAAAAAAAATAAGAATAAACATTAGACTTAAGAATCTATTTACAAAGTCGACCATAAACCGAACAGTGAAAATAACAATTCACAAAATTGTGAATGAAGATGTTCAAACTTAGTATGAGTCATATTCAACAAATCCCACGAACCACGTGCAATTCCAAGTATATCAACATTTTAATCAATAAAAAAAAATATAGCCCTAAAACGTAGTCCTTTGCCTCAGATACCAAGTGATGTGAAAAAAAACCTTGTCTAATCGATGCCCTTGAAGCTGTTATAAAAAATCTCGCGCGTAAGTTGCGCCGCACGTGTTCCAAATTTGAACGAATATGGAACCAATTCTGTAACTGAAAACCATAACGGTTTTCCAGATATTGTTTTCATAGATTCATTTAGAAAAAAAAATTGGACGATCAAAGATTATGGCACTAGAAACCGAGTAATTTTAACACATTTACAAAATATAGTAATAATAATCTCGGGACAATCCACACAGCGCCATCTAGACCCAAGTTAAGCTAGCTAAAGCTTGTGTTATGGGTACTAGATAACTGATCTACGTATATATTTTCGTAAATACATACAATCATACTCATAAATACAAATGTTTGTGCCGTGCGAGGAATCGAACCCGCGACCATCGGACGTAAGGCGGTGTGTTAAATCACTAGTCCACTGAGGTCGTCATTTATAACGGTTTTCTTGAAATAAATAAAACATGATTTTAAATAATAAGTTTACTAGCTACTTGCCCCGGCTTCGCACGGGTGTACATGTATTATACATATAAAACTTCCTCTTGAATCACTCTATCTATTAAAAACCGCTTCAAAATCCGTTGCGTAGTTTTAAAGATTTAAGCATACATAGGGACGGACAGACTGCGACAGATACTTTTATGGATGATAATGTAATGGTGCACCCGCCTGCGCTAACGGTTTACGCTGGCGGGGCACCAGTGGAGGATGATAAGATGAGCATGAGGTCAGGTCAGTTAGCACATCGTGATAAATTCACCATGAATTTATCATGATGGTTTCAAGGGGAAACCGCGTGGAGGTCAACCTGACTTGGTACATTGCTAGCTATAAGATCATAAGTCCACATTACTACCAATACCCTATTCCCTTAGCGACAGCTACTTGTTTTATACTATGTAATGGTATTAGAAAAACCATCAAAGAATTTTCAAAAACTTCCAAAGTGAAGGTACGGCTAGGGGAGCAAACATAAAATTTACACAACTTCATATAAGGCACACGTTCAAAAACTAACGTATAATAAATCCTTCTTAAAACATTCCATTATCTAACCGGAAATGTGTTCAGGCCGTACTAAGACCGTATCCGGTCGAAAAAACAATAAGAAACTCAAACCCACTTGTTGCATGATGAGTTTGCAATTTAATTTACGATTGAAAAAAAAATTTGAATGCACATATCATAGAATGATATTGAATATTAACAAAAAGTACTTCATGAAAAAAATACGGTTATTTGGCATTCCAAAACTTGCTAAGGTCCATGACTATACTGCCAGGTAATAAAAATAAAAATGGTGCCATAAATTATAAGTAAATAAAAAAAAATTGTCAATTCTTTTTTTAATTTCAAAAATATGTTTTTTTTATAACACAGGGGACAAACGAGCATGCGGCTCACCTGATGGTAAGTGATTACCGCCGCCCATGAGCACCCGCAACGCCGGGGGAATTGCAAGTACGTTGTCGGCCTTTTAAAAAGGAATAAGCTCTTTTCTTGAAGGTTTCAATATCGTATCGGTTCCGAAATACCATTGCTGGAAGGTGATTCCACAATGTGGTTGTGTTAGGCAAAAAGTTTCTAGAAATCCGTACTGTGGGTGACCGCCATTCATCCAGACGATCAGGATGGTATTTCAGTTTCTGGCGGGTGGTACGGTGGTGAAACTCAGCAGCTGATATTAATCCGAACAATTCCTCAGTACACTCCCCGTGATATATGCGGTAGAAAATGCACAGAGATGCAATAACTCGCCGCCAATAAACTTAGTTTCTAAATTACTTCCACATAGTCTGTAAGTACGACTGGTATATAAAAAATGTTAGCACATATAAACGACTTTCAAAAATAGTATTGGCAAAAATACTATTATTTTATAATATCATTTTATAATAGTAATACACATATAAAAATTGTAAACTTTCCTAAATGGTATTAACAAATGCAACTACCAAACCATAAACAAAAATAAAAACTAATATGAGTCTATGATTATGTGCCGGACTGATATAGCAGCCTTGGCCTCATTTCATCAATCACTCTATTTATTTTAGTGGGTTAGTGTTTAGTAGTCGACATCCGTTTATGAACATTGAAAGATTACTACAATGGAGCAACCAAAGTTTGTGGCAGCAGAAACAAAAATTACATTAAATATTTCAACTTACGACCCAAGTTTGTGGCCCTAGATACCAAGCAATTTAGCACTTCTTGGACACTAGAAACAAAAATTACTTCAACTTAAATTCGAAATCATTTTAGCTGCTTATGAACGTCAAATTTTTACATTATAATTTTTTCCCTGCCGTCCAGTTCGGTATATAGATTCAATTGAGAAGAACTGGCAAGAAACTCAATTGAATTTTTCTTTTAAAAGCCAGCTTATTTACAATGTATATTTAAAAATCCCGTACAAGAACAACTATTGCCATGCACGCTCGTCATTCAAGTAATCGTTTAGTGAGTAATAGGCTTTGCTCAGTAAATATGATTTAACAGATGTTTTGAATTTATTTAAGCGTAATTCCAATATATCCTTTGGTATCTTATTGTAAATTTTTATACCCATTCCCATAAAAGACCTATTGGCTTTTTCTAAACGATACTTAAGTCTAAGTTTGTGACATTAGAAACCAAACAATTTTAGTTAATTATTTTCAGTACTATTGTTTTTAAAGATTCATTTAGAAAATAATTGACGACCAAAGATTATGGGACTAGAGACAAAAATTGCTTCAAGTACTTCAACTTACGACCCAAGTCTGTGGCACTAGAAACCAAGCAATTTTTACCACATATTTGCAACATATTGTAAGATTTCCATTATAAGGGCAGAGGAAGGCCGAAAAAGAGATGGATGGACTGTGTGAAAGATGATATGGTAAGAAAGGAAGTAAATAACGCGATGACTGCGAACAGGGATGAATGGAAAAGAAAAACATATTACGCCGACCCCAAATAAATGGGATACGGAAGAAACAGATGATGATTGTGAGATTTCCATCTTCTTCATTAATATAGAATAAAACAAAATTGCCGTCGCTATATGTCCCTATGTATGCTTCAATCTTTAATACGCAACGGATTTCGAAGCGGTTTTTTTTAATAGATAGAGATTCTAAGCGGGGTAAAACGTTGGGGCACTTGATACGACACGACGAACTAATTAACAACATTATAGAAGGAAAAATAGATGGAAAGAGAGGAAGGGGAAGACCGAGACACAGCTATATCAAGCAAGTTAAAGAACAAGTTGGAGTCGTGTCGTATCAACTGCTAAAAGGACTGATGGAAAATCGTGGAAGGTGGCGGGAGCTCCACCGACAAGAGCACAGCTCTTAAATTATGAATGAATGAATGATTCTAGAGGATGGTTTATATATAAATACATGTATAACCGTGCCAAGCCGGGACGTGTAGGTAGTTGACTAATAATATTCCCAAAGAAGCAAAGTGCAACATTTAAAGTAATGTTAGTTTATAAAATACGTGGCTACCATTTTGAATTGAAATATAAGTAAATAACTTAAACTTATCAAACACTAACAAGCACTAATGGAATGTTCTCGAATTCACCGCCAAACTTCAAACCTCGTATCTCATTCATAAATCATACGACTTGTAAATTATCTCGTAAAAACTCATTCCCTTTTTGCCGCGTTTTTCGCTGTCAAAAGAGCCGCCATTTTGGCAACGGCGCGTTCAAACAGGATGGAACACTTGTAAAGTTTTTTTTTTGGTGATTTATAAAGACACACAGGTTGTCTCTGGTTTACAGCCAGTGTTTTGAATGTTTGTTCGGTTAAGAAATTGTTTGTCATGACCACAAGAGACTAACTAAGATGAGAATGAATTGTATATACATTTGGAAACGAATATATATATATAAATAAAACTGGAGTGTCTGTTTGTGAATATAAATACGGTACATACCTACACCAAAATAACTATGTTTACCATTTTTGTCTGTCTGTCTGTTTGTTCCGACTAATCTCTGAAACTGTTTTGACGGGACCTTTCTTGGCAGGTAGCTGATGTAATGAGTAACTTGGCTACATTTATTTTAGAAAAATAAAGTTAATGTATTAATATAGATTACACAATCTGTCCTAAAATTAATGTAGTTTAGGTTTTTTAACCATTAGTCGTATCTAACTGGGTTACTGGCGTAATTACAATGATATTAGATGCCAAAGTTCATAACAGCGATATTTTGTTTAGTTCTTTCATTTTATTTCATAGTTTTGTGATGCCAAAGGCTAGTAAACTGGGACGTGTGAATAATACCAATTTATATATATGTATATAATAATAATAATGTGGAGAAAACCAGCAATAGCTGAGAAAAAATAAAGAATAACAATAATAATAATAATAATACCCACAATCTCCAGAAGACAATTGCTGAAAAAATAAACAAATATGCAGAGCTAAAGGAAGAAGTAACAAGAATTTGGAAACAGGAAAAAGTTTATATAATACCCATAGTCCTCTCATCTACAGGTATCATACCCAAACACCTACATCATAGCCTGAAACAATTAGATATACAAAAAACACTTTACATCACCCTTCAAAAAGCTGCCATCTTAAATACTTGTCGTACAGTCCGAAAATTTCTCGAAATCGATGAAAATGATATAACACCAGTCACACCAGGCACACAATAAGTACACACACACTCACACATACATACACGCGCACACACACATACACACACTCTGCACTTACTTGGTTTCGGCCCGTAAGTGTGGAGAAAACCAGCAATAGCTGAGAAAAAATAAAGAATAATAATAATAATGTCTCAGGACAATTCACACAGCGCCATCTAGTCCCAAGCTAAGCAGAGCTTGTGTTATGGGTACTAGACAACTGATATAAATACATGGATACATTTTTTTTGTAAATAAATACATATTATACATAGAAAACACCCAGACCGATACAAACGATCATACTCATGAATACAAAATGTTTGTACCGTGCGAGGAATCGAACCCACGACCATCGGATAGTAAAGCGGTGTGCTAAACTGTCAGATATACCTACGTGGTAATATTTTTACCCTCGAAATATAGTTTTTTTTAATGTATGATAATGTTATACACTTGCCTGCGCTGTCTTCGGGGGGAAAGGAGACTGTTAGAATTTTTTTTTTATACAAGTAGATAATGTAATGGAAAATTAAAAAAATGGTTACATAACGCATTTTTTAGCTATTTGTATTTTACTTTTGAAATTCCTTAAAATAAATATGCGTAACCGAAATTATCGGAACTAACGGATAATCCGAAATCATTTCATATCCGCATCCGTATCCGTATTCGGTATAATAATCATTGCTATATCCGAAACCTATCCGTGTCCGAAATTTCATATACATAACAGCCAACAACATAATATCACGGGGAGTGTTCTGAGGAATTGTTCGGATTAATACCAGCTGCTGAGTTTCACCACCGTACCACCCGCCAGAAACTGAAATACCATCCTGATCATCTGGATGAATGGCGGTCCTCCACAGTGCGGTTTTCTAGAAACTTTTTGCCCCGCACAACCACATTGTGGAATCACCTTCCAGCAATGGTATTTCCGAACCGATGCGATATTGAAACCTTCAAGAAATAGAGCTTATTCCTTTTTAAAAGGCCGACAACGTACTTGCAATTCCCCTGGTGTTGCGGGTGCTCATGGGCGGCGGTAATCACTTACCATCAAGTGAGCCGCATGCTCGTTTATCCCGTGTTATAAAAAAAATGTTTTTGAAAATAAAACAAAAAAATTCAATTTTTTTTTATTTACTTTACGTTACGTTTATGGCGCCATTTTTATTTTTATTACCTGGTGTTGCGGGTGAATAATACGATGTTATTGGTCGAGACGATGTATATTACAGATGATGATAAACTGACAATATGTACATAGAAATAATGATCTTATATACTAAATAACAATAGGAACATGTAAGGTGGGGTGACACAGTTTAGATACAGCAGTGCCTAGTAGACAATATTGAATTTGTCTTACTAGACATTATTAAATGCAATTATTATTTTGATGTATTTAGGTGACTGTGTCCCATACCTGGCAGTATAGTCATGGACATTAGCTAGTCTTGGAATGTCAAATAACCGTATTTTTTTCATGAAGCACTTTTTTTACTTTTAGTCGCATGCTATTTGCCCCTGTGTTATATAAAAAAAAGCCCTATTTTATACTATTTAGAGCTGAAAACTTAACAATGGTCATTCTTAAATTGAACGGCAAGACTAATTACACTAATTTGCTGGCGTCTGTTCTATATTTGAAACAACGCCAGCGTTGTGCATTTCAGCGGATGACGTCACTTAACGGTTTTCGCGCGTTCTACTGCACACGATGTGAACACCCTCTTTGGAGCGCGCACAATCGATTTTGCACTGTATAGTTATACAATTAAGAACACAATTCGATTGTGCATTGTTCTCATTAGTGTTTTGTTTATAAACGGTCTCTATGGCCCCGTCTGTGAATGGCGCCAATCGTATGGAGTTCTAAGAAATCTCATTTTGAAATTGGAATGTGACATATTACGTAGATAAGAAAAATGAATGTAATAGAATAGCTATTACACTTATTTTAATATAATATTGCTTTGCATATATAATATATATATATACAAGATTCTGACAGCGTCGGTGGTTTAGCGGTTTAAAACACACCGCTTTACTTCTGATGGTCGCGGGTTTGATACCTCGCACGGCACATGCCATGTTTGTATTCATTAGTATGATTGTTTGTATCTCTCTGGGTGTTTTCTATTATCTATGTATTTAAAAAAAAATCGTAAGTATTTATATCAGTTGTCTAGTACACATAACACAAGCTCTGCTTACCGTGGACCTAGATGGCAATGTGTTAATTGTCCAGGGTTATTTGTTTATTTATATATTTTTATTTAATCTACCGCTAATTCGGAACGCAGATTCATCACAAGAAAAACGAGCAAGAAACTTGCGTGTTAAACTGTCAGATAGAACAATAAATATGTATGATATAATACAAATTTTTCAAACTAATTTACTCTAAAAATATAACAACATAAAACATATACGATCGTGGGAAACAAGAATAAATATGGAGTTATAGTTTTCTATTTAAATATATTTACATAATTTCCTGTTTCGTTGCGAAAATATTTAATTTATAATAAGGCGTTATAGATATAAATATGCAAATTTTATTCTTATAACAAATATCTTAGAACTGGTTTTTATTTGTACTTTTACTTAAGTACTGTTCAGTTCCTAAAGATTGTAGCGTGATATTACATAGCCTAATCTTCTTCAATCATTTTAATAAATGCTTGAATACTTGTTTTTATTTGTACTTTCAGAAATGTAAGTAATGCTCGGATCCTAAAGGTTGTAGCGTAATGTGTAACCTAACCTTCAAACATTAGGCTAAATAAGTTTCCATATTTAACTGGTAGTTTTCAAACAAATAAACATTAAATATAATAATAATGCTGAAGTGAACAATTTCATCCCTTATTTCATCCCCTTCCATATTACTTCAGATAAAAAGTACTTGTCTGTCTCAATGTCGAATTTGATTAAGATCTGTCAGCTATTTAGTTGTTCAAAAGTGACAAACAGACAGATAAACATTTTAGCATTTATAATTTTTATCGACGTGTAAGTGTATAAATAAATATAAATAGTGTGTAAATAAACAAAATTACACATGCAAAAAAAATATATAAATAAACATCTCTAAGGGAACCCTTGTTTCGAATGTAAATATATTTTTTAATCGTATCACACGTTTAAATTATTATAATACACTCATTAAGTAAAATATTTTAAATTTGTGAAAACGACTTTATTTTATTTACAGCAAAGTAGATTATCCTTTTTCAGTTCAATCATGGCGCAGTATTAATGTTGCATTAGCAAAAATTATTTTCATTTTGTGAAAGCGACTTTAAATCATTACGCTCAAAGTCCCTAATCCTTTTTTCTGTTATTTAAATTAATATTTAATAATCGCGTAGTCTTAATATTAAACTGCATTAACTTAATTTTCTTTCATATTGTGAAAGCTACTTTAAAACAATAAACTCAAAGTCGCTAATCCCTTTTTCTTTTATTTAAATTAAAATATAATAATCGCGCAGTCTTAATATTAAACTGCATTAACTACAATTGTTTACATTTTGTGAAAGCTACTTTAAACCATTACGATTAAAGTCGATAATCCTTTCTTCTTTTATTTGAATTAATACTGTTTAGAAATGCGTGCGATTGTCATCCAGGTAACAAGACATGCATATCAGGCCGTGACAGACAATGGACGTTCTAATTTCAAAATCTTTTGTTGTTTATGGAACAGCGAAAGTTACAAAACAGGTTCCATCTTTGTGCATTTTTTTGCATTGTTTTCAATTTATTTCTTTAAAAGCGTGTGTGAATTTGTATTTTATAATAATAATTAGCGAACCCTTCCGGTTTCGTATGGATGCATTGCATATCTTTGAAAATCTCGGTTTGTTTTATACTACAACACGCATGTATTATACATATAAATCTTCCGCTTGAATCACTCTATCTATTAAAAAAATCCGTTGCGTAGTTTTAAAGATTTAAGCACACATAGGGACGGACAGACAGCGTAAGCGACTTTGTTTTATACTATGTAACTATATCAATTGTGGTGGTGAACGTAACTTGACATGTCCACATTTCGCTCAGTATATTTGAATACAACACCGAAGACAATGGCTGTATGGGCTGTGTTCTTTTGCCTTTCCCTCAGACGAAAAAAGTAAACAAAAAAATGGAATCCATTTTGATTTTTCCGCCATTTTCCGGTTGACTAAGGTTTGTTAGATTTTAATAGCTAAAGATTCATCTATATATATAAATAAAATTGGAGTGTCTGTTTGTAACATTAAAATAACTACATGCATAACAATATAACAATTGTTGTGTTTGTATGTTTGACTTAGGCTAGTTTTATTTTAGAAAAATAAAGTTAAATTCCACGCAGACGAAGTCGCGGGTATAGCTAGTTATAAATAATAACATAACAACTGTTATTGTGTCTGTATGTCCTTGACTGGGTTTTCCGTTATATTATCAGCTCCCTATAAATATATGTGCCTATTATTTATATGTTTGTAGCGACCTTCCTTTAGTTAGATAATATTATAACGGTTTTGCAATATTATTTGTTTATGGTAGACTCAACACAATAGCGCAAAATTACAGATTTATCTGAAATACACTCTTAAAGTGTTAACTTTAAGGTTTAATTTAAGAAATGTGTAATTTTGTCAACACAAAAATCTATTAATACATGTTACTAAACTAGCTGTTTCACTTTATTTTTAATTACAGATACATATCATATTTGGATAATCTAGTCAACTGATATAAGTACTTAGATACATTTTTTTCGTAAATATATATATATTATACATAGAAAACATCCAGACCAATACAAACAATCATACTCATGAATACAAATGTTTGTATCGTGCGAGGAATCGAACCCGCGACCGTCGGAAGTAAAGCAGTGTGCTATACTAGACTGAGTCCACTTATGATTTGTTACTCCGTCAGCTTAAGATTCCAGTTACATAAAAAAAATTCCCGCCTCTAACTAGCAGATATATTTTTTAAAAATTTCAATATTTAAAAAAATAACACAAGAAATTACAGTTACATAAAAAATTTTACCACCTCTAACTAGCAGATATATTTTTTAATAATTTCAATATTAAAAAAAAGAACACAAGAAATTGCTGTTACATAAAAAAAAATTCCCGCCTCTGACTAGCAGGCATAATTTTTTTAATAATTTCAAAAAAAGAACACCTAAAATTCAATTGAATTTAAAAATGGAACGGGAGGCTGCTGTCCCATATGAACCGTAGGCAATATTGGCTGCACATTTTTAATTTGCGAGCCGGGCAAAAGAACGTATTCTATTCAGCCGGGGTCACGACCTGACAACAAAGAGGTTCCCGTGCGAATCTGGATCATCTGATTTGTCTATTGTTATACTTTTTTCTTTCTCAAGCTTCCGCAACGTATGGTGGTGCAAGGGTAGTAAATTTAAGGCGCGAAATTGTCCCTTCCAAAACCTTTCCCACAGTATTGGTGTATTGACAGTTTAGTAGATGGGAATGGACAGGAGGACAGACAATCAGATATGTTACACTTTTGATTGAAGAAATTGCATTGTATGACCCCAATTTGGTCAGTACCAGCTTCTAAAGAAGCTGAGATATACTTTCATGCCAATTTAATACTAACCATCCGCCGCGGTTTCACACGGTTTAAAAAAATACACGTTACTCTCAGATTAGGTATCTTTATTGAAAGTAGACTTTTTTTGACGGCCTCTGTGGTCTAGCGGTCTAGCACACCGCTTTACGTCCGATGGTCGCGGGTTCGATTCCTCGCACGGCACAAACGTTTGTATTCATGAGTATGATTGTTTGTCTGTATCGGTCTGGGTATTTTCTATGTATAATATGTATGTATTTACGAAAAAAAATATATCTATGTATTTGTATCAGTTGTCTAGTACCCATAACACAAGCTTTAGCTAGCTTAACTTGGGACTAGATGGCACTGTGTGAATTGTCCTGAGATTATTATTATTATAATCAAAAATCATTTATTCATGTAGGATATTTTAGCCGCTTATAAATGTATTTTTTTTTGTATTAATATTTTTTCCCAACCGTTCAGTTCAGTATACAGATTCAATTGAGAAGAAATAGCAAGAAGCTTAATTGATTTGTTTTACAAATTCATCTGCATGTCAGATCAAAGACGTAGATACATTTTTTTCCTAAACACATACATAAAATACATAGAAAACATCAGACTCATACAGTTTTTTTTATAGATGATAATGTAATGGTGCACCCGCCTGTGCTAACGGTATACGCTGGCGGGGCACCAGTGGAGGATGATAAGAACATGAGGTCAGGTCAGTTAGCACACCGTGACAAATTCACCAAGAATTTATCACGATGGTTTCCAGGGGGAACCGCGTGGAGGTCTACCTGACATGGGGGGCCGTTCAAGTATTACGTAAGCACTATAGGGGGGCGGGGGGTCTTTTCTTTGCTTATTTTGGATGACATGGGGGTGGGGGAGTCTGTATGATGATTACGTCATCGGTCGTAATTTACTTTTTTACACGAATGGCAACCCTCACATTGTCTTTGTTAAAAAAACAATACATTAATTGAGAGATGTTTACGTAAGCATGGGGGGAGGGGTAAGAGCTTTGCTTACTTTTGCTGACAACGGGGGATGAGGGGTAAATAATTGTGATAAATCTGCTTACGTAATACTTGAACAGCCCCTGGTACATTGCTAGCAATAAGATCATCAATCCACTTTCCACTTTCCCCCCGACTCATACAGTTTAAGCACATGATAATAATCGAACCTGCGATCCGTTGGAAGTAAAGGAAAATATACGTAAAATCGAATGGCAAAAGAATTTTTCAAATCCCTCCAGAAGTTACCGAGCCTTCAACACAAACAAACATACGCGTCCATGTTAACATGAGACACTTGCTGTAATATAACATACACATATATACAAACATCCTGAATAGATACGTAATCACAAAGGAACGCCGGGTCGTTGTCCTAGTGTTTGGACCTTTATTTATAAAGGCTCGTTTTTAATGAGAGATAACACATACCAGAGACCCGCCCCGGCTTTGCACGGGCAATATTTGAGTTTATTTTATTAAAACTAAGATTTCTCCTAAAGTTTTTGTGAAAATCGTAAAGATGTAAACGACAATATAGTTCAAAATTAAATAATTTTAATAAACAAGGTTGGGCCCGCGGTTTTGTCCGCGTTAAATTTCAATAAAAAATATAGCCTAATGTTATTCTGATGCATAAACTTACTGCAAAGTTTCATCTAAAACCGTTCAAAAAAAATACGAAAGTTCGTGAGTATGGATGTTCGTTACTCTTTCACGCAAAAACTACTGAACTGATTTTGATGAAACTGTACAGTAATATAGTTTATACATTAGAATAACACAGGCCATATTTTTATTGAAATTTCACGCGAGTGAAAACGCGGGTACAGCTAGTGCTTAAATATACATATAACATCCATAGAAAACACCCAAGACTATGTAGTACATACTCAGGAATACAAATATGCATCGTAGGGGAATCGAACCCGCGATTATCGTATGTGCGCTAAACCTTGGTCAATTCTAATTTACTGTCTATTCCCAATAATTTATAGAAATAGAAATAGAAATAATCTTCATTCAAATAAACTCATTACAAGCACTTTTGAATAGTCACATTTTGATTCTACCACTCATTCGGAACGCAGACTCATCACAAGAAGAATGAGCGAGAAACTTGTGGCTCCTCTTTTGTATAATAACAGACCAGCGACTGTCGTAAGTAAATCAGTGTGCCAAAACTAGGTTAATTCTACATTATTGTCCATTGCCAATAATTTATATACATTTGTAACAAAAGTCACATGTGAGTGCAGTTCTGGAGATCCAGTTCGCGTCACAGAAATACAAACAAGAAATAATAAACCTGTATTCTACCTTAAACACTAACAAGTTATTAGAAATTGTGTTTTAATTTATAATCATAGTTAGACATAGACACATATATAAATATACATTGTAAATAAACTGGGTTTTAAAAAAAAAAGTAATTCAATTGAGTTTCTTGCCAGTTCTTCTCAATTGGATCTATATACCGAACTGGACGGTAAGGTCAAAAATTATATAATAAAAACTTGACGTTCATAAGCGGCTAAAATGTCCTACATGATAAATTAATTTTTGAATTTGAATTTGAAACCTAGATAATACTGAAACAAACATTCAAATCTCACAGATAACTTGCTCAGCTGTATGTAATACATGTTCAAGATCCCACTTTTATAAAAAAACAAAAGCTATGGGAAGGAATAGAAAACAAAATCAGTGTCTAAAAAAAAAAAGAACTTGTACTATAGAACTGGATTTAACGGCCGTTGGGATCAGTCTATCTCTTTCTAATGCGTGCTTTCGTCTCTCTCGCGCACACCATAAACGGTCCAGTTGATCCTTGGAGGGAAATATGTTTTTCTTTAAACGCACAGATAATGTATGGGATTCGTTATACGCCAGGATTGCTACTTTTTACGTGTTCTCAGACTGACAATGTACTGAGTTAGGTCTCTGATCCCTGCTCGATAAAAACAAATAAAATTCTTCATCTAACGTAACTTATATAAGAATATACATTTGTTCCTTTGCCTGCACAAAATGCAAAAAAATATATACTATTAATACATATAACATTCTATTTTTAAACGTAAGTACTTAAATCCGGAAATAGAAAATAGTTGAAACATAACGACTACAGCTGCATACAGAAATTTATATTCAAACTTTGAACTTAGAAACAATATAAGAACATTAATTTGTTCCTGTGCCTACACAAATTGCAAAAAAAAATACAACTATTAAGCATAACATTCCATTTTTAAACGTAATTACTTAAATCCGGAAATAGCTAAGAAAGTTGAAATAACGTCCACAGCCGCATACCGATATTTAAATTCAAACTTAGAATTTAGAAACTATATAACATTAATTTGTTCCTTTGCCTGCACAAATTGCAAAAAAAAATACAACTATTAAGCATAATATTCCATTTTTAAATGTAAGTACTTAAATTCTGAAATGCTACGAAAGTTGAAATTCAAACTTGGTACTTAACTATATTACAACATTCATTAGTTCCTTTGCCTAAACAAATTGCAAAAAAAAACTATTAAGCATAACATTCCATTTTTAAATGTAATTACTTAAATCCGGAAATAGCTAAGAAAGTTGAAACAAACAACGTCGACAGCCGCATACCGAAATTTAAATTCAAACTTGGAACTTAGAACTGATCCGGCGGTTAGCGTCCGTTGAGATTTAAACTTGGAACGGGATGGGATGGATGGTATATAACCATAGACTACGATTACGCAATTTCGTAAATAGAAAGCAAGTCCATTTCAACACGTCTTTATGGTCAAGTAATAGAGTAAATTGACTTGTGAAAAAGGTACAGTGCGCCGCAGTAATGCCAACGATACAGATAAAAAATAAACGAGTTAGGTATGCGATCGTTTTTGCACAATCCTTACGATAATTTTAGTGATTTTTTGCCTTTACAACGACTTAGTAAAAACACATATTAAATAAAAAAAATTCTCCGTCACAGTTTTTTTTTAATGAAACCGGATTGTTTTAGTAAATGTAATTGAAATAAATTATGTAATTAAAACTGTAATACGAAAATAGCAGGCCTGTGATTAATGTTTTTTACTTTTATATTATGTAAAGCAATTTTGATAGCAATAAATATAAATTAAAAAACGTGCGAAGGAAGAAGAAAGAAGTTAATTATTTCATTTAAGTTAGTTAAAGAAAGAGGCAATTTTCTTCTCTCATATATAAAAATGAAATGACGTTGGTTATTCTCGCTTAAACTCCAGAACGGCTGGACCGATTTGGGTAATTTTAATTTTGAAATATTTGTAGAGCTCCAAGGAAGGTTTAAGTGAGAAAATATGAAGAAATTGCATAGAAAATAGTAAAAACAATTATATTTTCCATACAAACTACTGATACCTGTCAAACAGAGTGCGTTCAGAGATTTATTGCGTAACTAAACTTTAAAAAACCTTTGACATAATATTATTTCAAGCGAAATGGAGTTCGCTAGTAATTGATATTCATATAAATAAATATATAATAATAAATATCTCTGTACAAACCAAATATTTTATTTTAATCGTAGGTACTCTGCTCATCTCATGAGACTGGCTGAAATTAGAAAATAAAACTTTTTAAATTTCGATCATATTCTGCCTCTTAGCTTGAACTGGTACTACTAACAAACCCCATATACAGCTGTAGTGATAAACGACCTTCAATTTCTTTTTAAACAGACATGTTCATATTTTTTTTTAAACGATTATACGAGGCAAAGGAATTATGAAATCCATTTGTATACTTAACACTTATCTGTCAAAATTAGAACTCCATAGAGGGAGTCAATATTTAAAAAAATAAGCCAACGTACGCTACACTGTCAATGGTCCGATCCATAGAGCATGATGTAATAGGAAATGACGACATTCCTTCTATGTCAAAGTTTAAAATCCGTTAAGGATAAAGTTAAATACTACATTTAAATGTTTATTTATATATGACGGCCTTGTTGGTGTAGCGGTTATCACACCGACTAACTCCTATGGTCGATGGTTCGATTCCTCGCGCGGTGCAAACATTTGTATTCATGAGTATGATTGTTAGTATCGGTCTGGGTGTTTTCTATGTATATTATGTATGTATTTACGAATATATATATTTAAGTATTTGTATCAGTTGTCTACTACCCATAACACAAGCTTTAGCTTAACTTGGGTCTAGATGGTGCTGTTTTATTTTTATTATACTACGATGGTGGTCAACTGATACAAATACATAGACAATTTGAATTGGTGAAGAGCACGTACGAGGTTATTTGCATAAATATTTTTTTCTATTTCTATACTTATTTTATTTTTCCTAAAAATAAAATATTATTTTATAATGTTTTATTTCAAATCGGACTTCAAAAGCCGTCAAATACATTAATAAAAAATATAGTGTAATCATTACGAAATATAGTGTAATTCAAGAGGTAAGTTTATATGTATAATACATGTACACCCGTGCGCAGCCGGGGCGAGTAGCTACTTATGTTATAATTCGTAAAATTTGATTGGCAAAGCGCATGAGTCCATACTGCCTAATCGGAATTTTTAAATTTTTTTTTTGTTGCTAGCATTATTTCTCTATATTTTAACAATTTTTTCTTACAAACAACATACTCTCACGTGACAACATCCTGATGACATAACCCAACCTTCCGCTGGAATGCGTAATGAAGAGTGTGCGAGCGAGACGACACGTTACACTAGAGTGAGACGACGAATAACGGCTGACTCTCAATGGGAGCCTGTTCTCGTCACACTTTTTTTTTTATTGAACGTGATTTTTTTTATAACCTGTGGTCTCTTAAGTATACTCCTTGGGATGTAATGGGTATAGGGTACTCTTGTTCTATGTTCAGTAAGGATGTACACTATCAAATGTAGAACGATTATCTATACATCTATACATATAAATAAAATTGTAGTGTCTGTTTGTAATATTGAAATAACCGTTTTTTACTACATGCATATGAATATAAATACGGTACATACACCAAAATAATATTTTTTACAATTTTTGTCTGTCTGTCTGTCTATATGTTTGTTCCGGCTAATCTCTGAAATGGCCGATTTTGACGGGAATTTTATTGATGCTGCTGATGTAATAAGGAGTAACTTAGGCTACTTTTATTTTAGAAAAATAAAGTTAATTACCACGCGGACGAAGTCGCGGTGTCAGGTAGTATAATATTATTCGCCAGATAATAGAATGATGTAATAACAAAAAATGTAATAAAAAAAAAAAATAACACCTTTAGAAAAAAAATTGGTAAATTAAAAATTTACAAAATGTACTTCTGATCATCATCATCATCATCATCATAAATCCCTACGTGATGATTAATAATAGAGTGGTGTAATAACGCCTTTAGAAAAAAAATAGTTAATTCTAGTCTATGCTCGCGAGGTTTTGTAATGTTAACCACAAAATTACAGCAATTCTGCTCAACAGTCACTCTCTAGACTGCTTGATCAGAATTGATGTTGTTCGAACCATTTTGTAGTATAAACTATTTGGAAGGGGGAAGGGATGGTAGTTATTTATCTAATTATGTATTTACAAAAAACTAAATATTTATATCAGTTGTCTAGTACCCATAACACAAGCTCTCCTTAGCTTTGGACTAGATGGCGCTGTGTTAATTGTCTAAGGTTTTGCGGAAGTCCATTAATATATAATAATAATAATCTCAGGACAATTCACACAGCGCCATCTAGACCCAAGTTAAGCAAGATAAAGCTTGTGTTACGGGTACTAGATAACTGATACATATACATAGATTTTTTTTTTCGTAAATACATACATATTATACATAGAAAACACCCAGACCGATACAAACAATCATACTCACGAATAGAAAATGCTAGCACCGTGCGAGGAATCAAACCTGCGACCATCGGATAGTCAAGTGGTATGCTAAAAACACCCACGGCGATACAAATAATCATATCGGAATCGAACCTGCGACCGTTGGAAGTGAGACGGTATGTAAACCACTATACCACCGAGACCGTTCAAGATATAAATAGCAAATAAGTAATAAATACAATACAAAGATGGCCTCATTACCCAATAACCGTGTAACCGAAAGATCTACAATTCTAAACCTCGTATAAGAATTACTTTCGCTGTCAGTATCACTTTCGGTTTCGTTGCATTTCGCTAGCCGCCTCCTATACTCGTCGATGGCTTCAACGAGCTACTTCCTTTGCCTGCGTTATAAAAGTTGGCGGCCATTGTTTAAAAAAAAAAAGAATACAGTTCATTTATATTTCCACTATCACGTTATATAGATTTGTTTAGTATTAACTTAAATAATTATGCCGCGCAATCATTGTGTTCTTAATTTGAAATAAATTTTGAACTTAGAATTCACTGACGTTTGTTTATATGAATATTAAAAAAAAAGACTGAGTATTTTTCCGCGATAACAAAGTTAGCGCTCAGTATTAAAAAAAAACATTTTTATTTCTACTATCGCGTTATATACTTAAATTTGTTTAGTAGTAACATCAATAATTATGCCGCGAAAACACTGTGTTCTTAATTTAAAAACAATTTTGAAATTAAAATTAACTGATGTTTTTAATTTTCACATAAACAATACGAAGATTAAAAAAAAATACACTGATAATTTTCGAAATTAGAAGTCACTGTATCAGATATAATAACTAAAGAAAAAGACGGAGAATATTCCCGCCAAACCAAAATGTTCTTAATTTAAAATAAAAGTTTGCGTTCAGTAATGAAAAAAAAACCATATACTACATTATTAATTCTATTATCGCATTAATCTTGAATAATTTACCCGCCAAATCACTTTGTTCATAGTTTAAAAACAAATTTGAAATTAGAATTCACTGTGTATTTATGCGATTACCAAAAAAAAAGATAGAGAATTTTCCCGCGAAACCAAAACGTTCGTAATTTAAAAAACAATTTCAAACTAAGAATACATTAATTTATGGTAGAAATGTAACAATTGTAAATTTCATCACTTGTTTTTATTGAATAGAAAAAAAAATGTTATTAATTGACACTTTTAATTAGATAGATAGATATATCGTTTATTTCATTGTTACTAGGGTTCATAATTTCTCGAGTTTTTCAATTTCTCGGGTCTCGAGAATTCTCGAGGTCAATTTCTCGGGTCTTCTCGGGTTGTCGAGAAATTTACATTTACGTACGTTTTCTGATATTATTTGGTTCCAATAACGTCAAAAAACTCTGTGGTTTCATTTGAGAGGAAAACAACTGCATTTTTTGTTAAATACTAAATATAAAATTTCACTATAAAATTAATTATAAAACTTTTATTGATTAAATTAAATTGTTATATTTTGAAAAAAAAAAAAACTTCAGGTTACTTACTCCCGTACAAAACACCACTTTCATATGTTAGGATCTAATATTATTCAGACTTATATTTATAATGACAGCACCATTTTTGGCTGGTTATTTATTAGAAAAAATCTACCTTAAACTTGTAAACAAAAATAGTTTCTGTAAAATAAAAAAAAAATTACATTAAAGAAAACCTTAATATCTTGTATTATTGTGCCGCCACGCAACAAAACAAACGTCAATTTAATTTCTATATCGGTACTTGATTTCTCGAGTTCTCGACTTTTCTCGAGCTTATTTTCCCGGGAACAAAACCCAACGCTTTCCGAAATGAATCCTAATTGTTACTAATCACAACTGCATGTTCATAATTTAATTAAAGTACAATAATCGAATAACAATGTATAAAAACAAAAATATTTCGCTAGTCGTGTCCTACATTAGACGTATGGCCGAAACAAGCTACTTCCTTTGGCTCTCAATAAATAAAGGAGTTCATTGTCTTGTTCTGACAAAAACTATGCCATTAAAACATAGTGATTACTAACTCAGACGGCCTTATTACAAAAAGATAAATCTGGTTTAGCACTAGTAATAAACCATTCACCAATGTATTCCTTATTACAAAATGAAGTTTATCTCTAAATCGTGATTCGTCTATGGTCTAAAGTTAGACCTGCGATGCCCCTAGTTTAACAGTGGTCTAAATGTAAAAATACAAACTCCATTTTAAAAATTCTATTGTTAGTTGTAGTTTTTGGAAAAATATTTTAACTAAATTAAAAATATATTAACTAAAAATATTTAAAGCTAATTTTACGACAATAAAAACATATAAAAGACGTTAATTGTTATTTTTTCACTCATTTGACTTTGAAATAGTCACCATTCAACGATCCAATAAAAATATCTCGCCGTTCCTTTTCTCCGTATAGGACTCCTACTTATAATTTAAAACTGATTTTCAGCCTAATAGTACATTAATAAATATTATATATTAATGAAATAGTTATAATGAAGACATAGATAAATAGAAATAAATTTATTTTTAGTTTATACATTTTTCTTTGAACTAATATTATTTTTGATCTTTTCAGTTTTCTGGTAAAATGGAACGTAATTGTACGGTGACAGACATGAGTGACTGATTTCTGTATGGAATACATAATGAACGATTTAACTGTAGTACTAAGTAGTCCTCTGTAAGATCTGGATTCGTAATAATGTTAGGTTTATTCCAAGTATTAACTTTAGGAATGGTTTAAACCACGACCATTTAGACCACGTTTCGTCCGAGTTTTAACAGATTTTTTGTAATAAGACCGAGAGTGTTCTATAATTATATTATGATATACTGTAATTGTGTTGTAATATTGAAATGAATAAATAAATAAAATATTGTTTACTTGCTGTACCCGTGACTTCGTCCGTGGATTTTAACTTTCTTTTTCTAAAATAAAAGTAGCCTTACTCCTTATTACATCTGCTAATAAAAGTCCGGTCAAAATCGGTCCAGCCATTTCAGAGATTTGCCGGAACAAACAGACAGACAGACCGACAAAAATTGTAAACTCAATGTTTAGAGACTGATTGATGATTGAAAATCGTGGACTTTCGCCGACAAGAACGCGGCTCTTACATTATGAATGAATAAATGACCATAAAATAGATTTTTTAGGGAACATATAAAAACTGAATTAAAAAAAAATACCATGGTTTCTATTGTAATAAACAGAAATAAGATCCGATAATTTCCAAATTCATAACGAAGTTCCGCGTGACATTAGAACTCCACGATCGAATGGCAGATCGATATAGTCACGATTAAAGTAACAATTCGCCAAATTAAACTCATTGTAATTACAAATCTAATAGAAGACAATAAGGTTTATTTTCCAATAAACAATTTAGAGTATACTATTAGATTCAAGCAGGTGGTATCACACCCCAATGGTGCCATGTGCACATCGCCCCTCAACAGCCCCATTTGGAGCATTCCTATAAATTTTATTGTTTCAGATAAAACAAAAATTTATTGCGAAACATTCGCCATTAAAGCATTACACACAATTTCTTTTGCCCGAAAAAAAATCAATAACCATAAACAAGAACCATTTGTCATTAATTCTCTTTTGGAATTTGAAAATAGAACATCTTTTCAGTTAGTATAATTTCTTTCGAAATTTGAAAATGGAAACACCTTTACAAAATGTAATCTTATTTCTTTGGAAATTTGTAAATGGAACATTTTTGCAATGTAGTCTAATTTCTTTCAAAATTTTAAAATAGAACATCTTTAAAATGTAGTCTTATTTTTCTTAATTTGAAAATGGAACACCTTTACAATGTAGTCTTATTTCTTTCGAAATTTAAAAAAAGAACTACAATGTTTTTTTTTGGCATGAGGCTAGTCTTTACAATGTTAACTAATTTTTCTTAATTTGAAAACGGAACACCTTTACAATGTAGTCTTATTTCATTCGAAATTTAAAAAAGGAACTTCTTTACAATGTAGCCTAATTTTTCTTAATTTGAAAATGGAACACCTTTACAATGTAATCTTTTCTTTCTTAATTTGAAAATGAAACATCTTTACAATGTAGTCTACATTGTAAACATGTTCCATTTACAAATTACATTCTTCTTAATTTCGCCCGGAAACAGATTCCTTTATGCGCATTATTACATATGGAAAGAAACACGCGAGCCAATCGACATTGCATGTTTCGGTGCGCAATTTAATAGTTATTTTAACCACAGTTTCAATAACAAAGGAACAAATGTGTATTATGGCGTCCGTTGCAAATTATATGATGCGGGAGAGTACTGAAATACAATCATTACAAGATAATTTCACAGGAATATCAACCATTACAACGCCATATTGCCTGCTCTTTCAGATAAAACTATCTTGGGGACTGGTCTGTTCGGGTTACGAACACTGATTAGACTTTGCTATTGAAAATATTGCTTTTCCGATCGATGTCACGTTCAATTCAAACGGGGATCGATATTACGAACCCGCTAGGGGTTCATCAGACCATCACTGGACGATAGGGGGCGAGTGCAGATGGCACTCCAAACCAAAAGACTTATGGAGCGGCTGAAGGACAACTCCCGTCTGGCGTATACGACGCCAGTCTTTGGCACCGCTTGGGGTTCGAACCTCGGCTCAGGGCGTCGTAATTTCGATCCCCGTTTGAATTGGACGGGGGATCGATCATTAGACCACATCGTATGAACTTTAATATCTAGTTTTATGGTGTACACCTTTGCGCTACATAAAGTCACCACCAAGTTACCTTTGTTCATGTATTTTTTTGTATGGAGCCGTGTATTAAATAAGCACTATTTGGAAGGGGAGGGGGGTCTTTACTTTGCTTATTTTGGTTCCTGGAAACCATCGCGATAAATTCCTGGTGAATTTGTCTCGATGGGCTAACTGATCTGACCTCATTTTCTTATCATCCTCCACTGGTGCCCCGCCAGCGTATACCGTTAGCGCAGGCGGGTGCTCCATTCCATAAAAAAAAATAGATTTAGCATAAAAAGCCTAGTTGCAATCTAATTGAGTGGAGGCCGTTGAAGGCATAAAAGGCCATTGGCTGCATCTTGAGACTTGGCAGACTGGTGCACCATTACATTATCATCCATAAAGAAAACTTATTGGGGCCGTTCAAGTATTACGTAAGCACTATTGCACTATTGTATTGTCTTTACTTTGCTTGTTTTAGATGACATGGGGGTAGGGGAGCCTAGATGATGATTACGTCATCGGCAGTTATTTACTTTTTTACACGAATAGCAACCCTCACATTGTCTTTGCTAAAAAAAATTTTTAAAAAACATTTATCGCGATGCTGTCCAGGAACCTCGTGGAGGTCAACCTGACATGGTACATTGCTATCAGTGGGGTTATCAGTCCACATTACTAACAATCCGCTTTCCCCCGGTGCTACAGTTAACGCTAGTGTTGAGTGTATGCGCCACCCCATCTACTAAACATATAATTGGTGACGAGGGTGAGTGTGCATCTGGTGGGTTGAATGAACTCGTATCGATCGATGCGCGGGCGCAATCCCAACATTGGTGTTTGATGTGCCATTATTAGGTAACATAGACGTAGTATCTATACATATAAATAAAATTGGAGTGTCTGTTTGTAATATTGAAATAACCATTTTTTACTACATGCATATGAACATAAATACGGTACATACACCGAAATAACATTTTTTATCATTTTTGTCTGTCTGACTGTTTGTTCCGGCTAATCTCTGAAACGGCTGGACCGATTTTGATGTGACTTTTTTTGGCAGGTAGCTGATGTAATAAGGGGTAACTTAAGCTACTTTTATTTTAGAAAAATAAAGTTAAATTCCCCTCGGACAAATCGCGGGAACAGATAGTTGATAATAAATATCATGGACAATTCACACAGCGCCATCTAGTCCCAAGCTAAGCAGAGCTTGTATTATGGGCATTAGACAAAGTTATATAAATACATGGATGCATTATTTTTGTAAATAAATACATATTATACATATAAATCATCCAGACAGATACAAACAATCATACTCATGAAAACAAATGTTTGTACCATGCGAGGAATCGAACCCGCGATCATCGGATAGTAAAGCGGTATGCTAAACCACAAAACCACCGAGGCTTTCCCTATGAGGCAGGGTGGTATCCTCGGTCATTTCCACCCCAGGGCAGTTACTGCAAAATCTACCTTCTGCTAACTGGCTTACCAGGGTGGGAATAGGGATGGTTAGTAATGTGGACTGATGATCTTATTGCTAGCAATGTACCATGTCAGGTCGACCTCCACGCGGTTCCCTTGAAACCATCGTGATAAATTCTTGGTGAATTTGTCATGATGTCAGGTCAGTTAGACCTGACCTCATGTTCTTATCGTCCTCCACTGGTGCCCCGCCAGCGTAAACCGTTAGCACAGGCGGGTGCTCCATTCCATAAAAAAAAATAGATTTAGCATAAAAAGCCTAGTTGCAATCTAATTGAGTGGAGGCCGTTGAAGGCATAAAAGGCCATTGGCTGCATCTTGCGTTGTATCCGCTTGGATGCGCGGGCGCACCGTCCGTGACCTGCCGTTAACGTAACCTAACGTAATATAAACTAAACGTTACACAACATATGTACAGTAACGATACGTACGTTTTTATCTAATAGATAGATAGATAGATAAAGCAATAAGACCGCCTTTTGTATCAGTGTATATTTTCCATTTAAATTGTTTTTTTTTGTTTTTGTTCTGTAATTGGTGCAATAAAGAGGATAAATAAATAAAAAATATCAAATTCAAATTCAAAAATCATTTATTCATGTAGGACATTTTAGCCGCTTATGAACGTCAAGTTTTTACATTATAATTTTTTTTCCCTACCGTCCAGTTCGGTATATAAATCCAATTGAGAAGAACTGGCAAGAAACTCAATTGAATTACTTTTTTTTTAAAGCCATTTTATTTACCATTTATATTTCTATAGATGTCTATGTCTAACATTAAATGAAAATCCCGTGCATGAACAACTATTGCCATGCACGCTCGTCATTCAAGTAATCGTTTAGTGAGTAATAGGCTTTGCTCAGTAAATATGATTTAACAGATGTTTTGAATTTATTTAAGGGTAATTCCAATATATCCTTCGGTATCTTATTGTAAATTTTTATACCTATTCCCATAAAAGACCTATTGACTTTTTCTAAACGATACTTGGGGACAGCAAGTTTGTCTTTAAATCTAGTATTATATAAAAATGTAAAGTAACAATAAAATTATTTAAAAGAGCAACACGCAAGTTTCTTTATGATGAGACAGCTTTCCGAATGAGCGGTAGATTAAAATTTGATGACTATTCAAAAGTGCTTCAACGTAAGTTTATTTGAATAAATGATTTTCTATTCTATTCTTATTATTTAGTTTAATTCCTCTACAATTAACATGTGTGAGACCACAAATATTCGGTGTGGAAACCTGACCAGAGTTACGACCTTCTCCAGTGGCGATCAAACTCCGACTGTTATTGAGTCTACACTCATATCGCGAGTGTTTCGCCTCTGAACAAGGCTTCATCAGGTGTTAATTAGACTTCGGGTACAGCTCGGAAGCCTAGTGTTGACCCATCGGCGACCAAACCGCGACAAACACATGTCGCGATATGGGTGTAGACTGTAGACTCAACAAAATAACAGAGTCTGTTATAAATCTGCCAGAAAAAAGATTTAAATGTCATATAAAACAGTTCCTTTGCAAAAAAGCTTACTATAAAATTGAAGAATTCGTTAACGATAATAATGTTTTTATAGAAAAACTTTAAATCCATAGCACTGACAATATTATCTGATTACACTAATAATGAGTGCGTAGCGACTTCTATGTTGATTATCGCATGCCTCTTACTTGTTATACTGTAATCATTTATAAAAAAAATCTATTAAAAAGAGCAACACACAAGTTTCTTGCTCATTCTTCTTGTGACGAGTCTGCGTTCCGAATGAGTGGTAGAATCAAAATATGACTATTCAAAAGTGCTTATAATGAGTTTATTTGAATGAAGATTATTTCTATCCACACAATCCATCCTAATCATCTCATCCATACCTATCTCTCCATCTAGTAGAGAAAATTACCCACGACCATATAGGTCCTTCGATTTATGGTATGTTCCTAAGATAGCCTATAAACAATTTTATTGCGATCGTTGAATTAAATTCAGACATAAACATGATACAATAGAACTCTATGGTCTAAAGAGAGCCATAGACACCGTTTATTGCTCTGCGGTTCTCAATGGCGGGAAATAACAATGAGCCCGCATTGTTTTGTCTATCATTTACCTGATTATATCAATATTAATCTTAATGCGGAACGAATAGATGTTATTTTAGAATATAATGTGTCATACAATATTGTGTTTAAAATGTTTTGTTGTGAAAAGCAGTTCTGAGTCTAAGACAGCCATTACTCTGTGCTAAGTCATCGTGGAGTAGAGAAACTGTGCTTTTTACGAAATTGCACGGACGGACGAGTATAAAATTGTAGTGTCTTTTTGTAATATTGAAATAACCGTTTTTTACTACATGCATATGAATATAAATACGGTACATACACTAAAATAACATTTTTTACAATTTCTATCTGTCTGTCTGTTTGTTCCGGCTAATCTCTGAAATGGCTGGACCTATTATGACGGGACTTTTATTGGCAGGTAGCTGATGTAATAAGGAGTAACTTAGGCTACTTTTATTTTAGAAAAATAAAGTTAAATTCCACGCGAACGAATTCGCGGGTACAGCTAGTCTTTCATATATATAGGGATCATTGAAACATAACTTAGTATTTCTCAAATTTATACTCTATTATGAAGGGATTGAGTTTAAATTTAGTTGTGGACGTGGGCGAGGGGTCGAACCATATGTTTATGCCTTCACGGTCCAACAAATAGGGGATGACCAGGGGAAGGTTGAAGGACATTTTACAATTTCCACATATATACTTTGTGTCCTTAACCTTTTTAATTACGGCATTCTGGCCAAAAAGAAGGCCTAATGCCTTTATACGAATTTAAAAATAGAAACAGGACATAATCTGTTCTGATTCTATTTTTAAATTTGTACGTTTATATTTTTAAATGGCTAAATATAATGTAATCCATTATACGAATTTAAAAATAGAATAAGAAAAAGTTTGTTTTGATTCTATTTTTAAATTTGTATGATTATATTTTTAATTGGCCAAAAATAATCTAATGCGTTATACGGATTTAAAAATAGAATCCATCAGAAAAAAGTTTGTTCTGATTCTATTTTTAAATTTCTATGATTATATTTCAAACTCTCTGGTTATGGTTATTTATAAATTGTATCTGGGAATCTCTCATGGAAACATTACTTTGACGACCTCGGTGGTCTAGTGGTTTAGCACACCGCTTTACGTCCGATGGTCGCGGGTTCGATTCCTCGCACGGCACAAACATTTGTATTCATGAGTATGATTGTTTGTATCGGTCTGGGTGTTTTCTATGTATAATATGTATGTATTTACAAAAAAAATATCTACGTATATGTATCAGTTGTCTAGTACCCATAACACAAGCTTTAGCTAGCTTAACTTGGGTCTAGATGGCGCTGTGTGAATTGTCTTGAGATTATTATTATTATTACAGAAGATTTGGCTGTATGGTCTTGTCTTTTGCCTATCCACTTGTGGATAAAATATACTACCACTACTAAATTGTATCTGTATTGCAATGTACTCTATGTACTGACAATTGTATAGTCTGTGCTGTACCTATAAATATACTCGTACAGTTTTATCAATACGGCCCACTTTATGTGTTTTAAACTTGTCAAATAATTAATATTTATTTGCACTAGTAATGATAACGGTGCCCTATATTGCAACAAAATAATTTTATCGTCAGTTCATTCACAAATGGTACATGTATATATACGCTATGGTTTATCAATTACAAGTTACGCCTTCATTAACTCGTGATATGCAGTAATAAATGTTCTTTTAATCAACACACAAGTTTCTTGCTGCATTCCGAATGAGCGGTAGAATAAAAAAATGTGACTATTCAAAAGTGCTTATATTAAGTTTATTTGAATAAAGATTATTTCTATTTCTATTTCTAATCTACTACATGAATATCTAATTTTCATTTAATGTTAGACATAGACACCTATATAAATATACATTGTAAATAAACTGGCTTTAAAAAAAAAGTAATTCAATTGAGTTTCTTGCCAGTTCTTCTCAATTGGATCTATATACCGAACTGGACGGTAGGGAAAAAAATAAATTTAGAATGTTAAAATTTGACGTTCATAAGCGGCTAAAATGTCCTGCATGAATAAATGATTTTTGAATTTGAATCTGTGAGCCCGTCAAAGCGGAATCAAATCTACTAAAGACAACAGGCAAAAGAACTCACATACAGCTCATAAGTAAAAATAAAAGAAGCTGAGAAAACTAAATGTACAAAAAATAATAATAATAATAATGATAAGTCTATTATCGGTGACGACCTCGGTGGTCTAGCGGTCTAGCACACCGCTTTACGACCGATGGTCGCGGGTTCGATTCCTCGCACGGCGCAAACATTTGTATTCATGAGTATGATTGTTTGTATCGGTCTGGGTGTTTTCTATGTATAATATGTATGTATTTACAAAAAATATCTATGTATTTGTATCAGTTGTCTAGTACCCATAACACAAGCTTTAGCTAGCTTAACTTGGGTCTAGATGGCGCTGTGTGAATTGTCCTGAGATTATTATTATTATTACCCCATCAAAGGGAGATATATATAAATACATAGATATTTTTTTTCGTAAATACATACATATTATAGGTATCTTCTAAATATAATTATATGACTCAAAGGTGACTGACATAGTGATCTATCAACGCACAGCCCAAACCACTGGACGGATCGAGCTGAAATGTGGCATGCAGGTAGATGTTATGACGTAGGCATCCTCTAAGAAAGGATTTTGATTAATTCTACTCCCAAGGGGATAAAATAGGGGATGAAAGTTTGTATGAAACTGTCAATTTTAAACCGATCGGGCTGAGACTTTGCATGCATAACGCTACTATGACGTAGGCATCCCCTAAGAAAGGATTTTGTTAAATTCCACCCCTAAGGGGATAAATTAACGCGAGCGACGCCGCGGGCAAAAGCTAGTTAACCATAATATTCATTGCCATCCGTTATAAGCTAATCCAACGAACTACAAACTGTCCCTTTCATTCTGAACGAGATTGAAAAACTTTCCGATCCTTTCATTCGAGGCATAGACAATATAGGTATATCGCACAGCTGAAAAAAAAAGGTCAATATTCTTTATGTTTCAAGGCTAGATAAGTTCGCACGAGTGACGTGTAGGTATGTTAAAATAAGTTTTTTGCGAGCTTAAATTATTTGTTTAATAATTTCAATATGCAGACTTTCTTGCCCCGGCTTCGCCTGGGTGTACATGTATTATACATATAAACCTTCCTCTTGAATCACTCTATCTATTAAAAAAACCGCATCAAAATCCGTTGCGTAGTTTTAAAGCTTCAAGCATACATAGGGACAAACAGACAGCGATTTTATTTGATACTAGCTGGACTTCGTCCGCGTGGAATTTAACTTTATTTTTCTAAATTAAAAGAAATTTTCTAAAATAAAAGTTGCCTAAGTTATCTTAAGTTGTTCTTATTACATCAGCTACCTGCCAAAAAAAGTCCCGTCAAAATCGGTCCAGCCATTTCAGAGATTAGCCGGAACAAACAGACAGATAGACAAAAATTGTAAAAAATGTTATTTTGGTGTATGTACCGTATTCATATGCAGGTAGTAAAAAACGGTTATTTCCATATTACAAACAGACACTCCAATTTTATTTATATGTATGTATAGACTATGTAATGATATACATTGTTAAGAAAACGTAGAGGTTATAAAAACCCTGGTAATTTAATATACTAATAAAAATAACATGTTATTTAGTTAAAAGTATCTTTACTTGTCTATGATACCTACAGGATATATTAAAGAAATATAAATCAGAGTATATTTTAGTTTATCTATGTTTAAATTAATAAGTACATTAGTTTAAAATAAATAATGTACTTAGTTAATTTTGGTCCCTAAAAATAAATAATAAATAAGATATCTCAATGCTAAAAATATTAAAAATAAAAATTATCTATGTACATCTGTATAAAAAAAAAATAACAATTTATCGCCGCCATAACAAACAACAATGGTGTTTTATTTTTCGAAAAACTATAGACAATACCAAAGTTATTTTTTAAATCTAACAGACTTACCCGGAGCACTGGCAGTTGCTTTCGCAATTGTTACTGGCTTCGCTCCACATTTTGGCAAGTTCCAAATATGCACTATATTTAAAAACACAATCACAAGTCCATTTTTCATTCAGTCTTTTAATAATCTCTCTCAAAGTTAATTCACGGTCGCGAGCAACAAAACGAATTGCAGCCGGCGCCGTCCGACGAACAACTGGCGCGATATGTGCTCGTTTCCAAAACCGTTGTTCCCAGAGCTAGTCCTGTCACCCCTGTGGTCCCGCGGTTATACGGTAGGAAATTTCTACTACTATAGTAGTTTTTTCATAACTTAAACTAAGCGTGGTGTTTATTGGAATGTATTTCTTTAGTTTTTTGCTTATATAATTATTCTGTTACTAAATAATGTTTATTATAATAAATTGCAAGAATTAATAATTATTTGGGAGTGTTTTTAATTATTAAGTGCTTATTTTTATACAACTATTTAATAGTCAATATTATTAACGGATTAGCAGAGAAGTTAGAAAATGTAGTAATATATTATTCTTGTTAATGAAAATATTGTAGAGTTCATTAAAATAATATGTAAAATATTATTTTAATGAACTCTACAATGTTTTACAGTTGTGTCTACAGTGTTTTGTGCTACTATTGAAGTATAAATGGGACAAATGAATAATTTATCATATAATTAATTATCGTTCACATAATCTCTAATAAAATTGTTCAAATTAGTTGTTTGTTTTATTTTTAATTGCATGTTTTATAGTGATGATATATTTATATTGTAATAGCTGTGCCCGCTTTTTTACGCGCGTGAAATTTATAACCTATACGTTATAATGATGTATAAGCTAAAGTTTCATCAAAATCCGTTTAGTATTTTTTGTGTAAAATAGTAACAAACATTCATCCATACTCACAAGCGTTTATAATTAATAAGATTTATAGGTCTTCACTTAATATATTTTTACATACTTTTGAAATAAATTCCTTTAGTGTTAGTTGAATATTAAAAAGTAATTAACACTGAAAAGTTTTAGGTTATATATGTCACTTTGCCGGGAAAAAAATCGGTTAGGTTTGAAATAATTTTAAATTTAGAAGATTCTCGGGTTGAAGCTGGTAACTAAAACTTGCACTGGCGCGTAATCCAACCCGTCTACCCTGCCAACTAACTAGATCGTATAACTATACATTGCATTTCCAACTCTATTACTAAGCTTATAAGACTTAAAACAGTTAAAGAAAATCATCAATGGAATGTCATACAAAAATCATATGGCCACCGAATCTAGACACGCGGTAGCGTGTCAAGCCGAGTTTCAAGTAAACTGGCGAGCAGCACCGTGTGTATATTTACACGAACCACAATAACTCAAAAACTCTTTCACATAAACCTGTCAAATTTGGTATATATTGAGACGTAAATATGTGTTCCAAATTTCATAAACATATCTCAAACGGTTATTTAGATATTAATGTCCAAAAATCGTCATTTTTATCACTGATCAACTATAGATCAAAATTATACACAATCAATATCAAGTTCAATCATATGCAGATAGTAATTATATAAACCAAAAAATGTCAAACTGGTAAATTGTTATCATTAGGGTATAAATTTTTCCCTAATTGATCTAATAATAAAACTAACCTGTACGATTACCATATAATAGCAAAAGCTTACGATATTCAAAGTCATCCGTTAGAAATCCTTATTAATATAGGGGGTAGGGTAGAAAATCGCTATTGTAGTTAGTTTTTTGAGTGTATATATTAATTTTGTCAATGCAAGGTAGTTCCTGAGAATTCCCTTCAAATCATATGGTAGTGCTGTGAAGAATTCCTTTCTGTTTGCCGACGATTTTAGGTTTTTTCAATACCAAATGGGTCACTCCATTGTACCAATTTCCGTAAATACTTACTGTATCCAATCCTTAAAAGTCTGAACAAGTATTCTAGTATTCTTTTCAATAGAAAGAAAGAAAAATATTTTATTCAGTGCAATGTAAAAAATACAATATAAACAACAAACGAAAAAAAAGAGCAAATAAAATGTACATATAATTAAACTTAATTTAAATTACTAACAGTATTTTTAATTGTTTTTTAATAGATATAGAATTTTTTTCCGGACTACTCTAATTACAGCTTCACCGGACGTTATTGGGCGGAAGAATAGAATAGAATAGAATAGAAAATCATTTATTCAAATAAACTTACATTGAAGCACTTTTGAATAGTCATCACATTTTTTTTAATCTACCGCTCATTCGGAATGCTGTCTCATCACAAGAAGAACGAGCAAGAAACTTGTGTGTTGCTCTTTTAAATAATTTATTCTTACTTACAATTTAAGTTTAAGTGTGTGAATACAAACTACCGATTAGCACTAATTCATATTGAATAATAAAATAGAAAAAACATTTAATATACAACAACTGGTTAAACAATTACCTATTAAAGGAAGGACTTATGGGGCGGCTGAAGGCCAACTCCTGCCTGATGGATACGACTTTAGCCTGAGGGCACCACTAGGGGTTCGAACCTCGGCTCAGGCCGTCGTAATATCGATCCCCGTTTGAATTGGACGGGGGATCGATCAGTTTGATTCACCTAATGAACCATAGTAAACCCCATAAAACTTATAACATGGCGAAAAACATATGGTGGGAACGTACAGATAATTATATTCTATTTATACTACATTATCTTTACATATAGATAAAATTGGAGTGTCTGTTTGTAATATTGAAATAACCGTGTTACTACATGCATATGAATATATATACGGTACATACACCAAAATAACATTTTTTATAATTTCTGTCTGTCTGTCTGTTTTTTTTTTATGGATGATAATGGAATGGTGCACCCGCCTGCGCTAACGGTTTACGCTGGCGGGGCACCAGTGGAGGATGATAAGATGAGCATGAGGTCACGTCAGTTAGCACATCGTGACAAATTCACCAGGAATTTAACACGATTGTTTCCAGGGGGAACCGCGTGGAGGTCGACCTGATATGGTACATTGCTAGCAATGAGGTTATCAATCCACATTACTAACAATCACCTTCCCCCCTCTATCTGTCTGTTGGTTCCGGTTAATCTCTGAAATGGCTGGACCGATTTTGACGGGACTTTTATTGGCAGGTAGATGTAATAAGGAGTAACTTAGGCTAGTTTTATTTTAGAAAATTAAAGTTATTTTCCACGCGGACAAAGTCGCGGGTACAGCTAACTATCACCCCCTATTTTATTTTAGCCCCTTAAGGGTATTTTTTTTACAAACAATGTATATTATTTATATTTAATCAACAGCCTCAAAAATAAGTTTCAAGCTTCTAGCTTCAAAAATGACGATTTTACATAAAAACTTGCATCCAATAATTATTTTGCCCATATTCCAAGGGTAATTTTTTTAAAACAATGAATGTCATATGTATTTATATTTAATCAACAATCAATAATAAGTTTCAAGCTTCTAGCTTCAAAAATGACGATTTTACATAAAAACTTGCATCCCCTATTTATTTTGCCCCCTTAAGGGTATTTTTTTACAAACAATGTATATTATTTATATTAATCAACACCCTCAAAAATAAGTTTCAAGCTTCTAGCTTCAAAAATGACGATTTTACATAAAAACTTGCAACCCCTATTTATTTTTTGCCCCCTTATATTAATTTTTTTACAAACAATGAATGTCATATTCATATGTATTTATATTTAATCAACAGTATCAATAATAAGTTTCAAGCTTCTAGCTTCAAAAATGACGTGTTTACATAAATGTATATATAATCTTACAAAAAATGTTAACGGCTTAAGTAACCACCGGTTTAACTGATCGTTTTTTATTTTATTTATTATTATTTTCTAGGGTACTAGACCCCTATTATAAATACCTTATAAACTAACATAGATATGTAAAAATAATATAAATTCATTATCATTACATAGTATATAACAAAGTCGCTGTCCCCGTCTGTCTCTATGTATGCTTATATCTTTAAAACTACGCAACGGATTTTGAAGCGGTTCTTTTAATAGATAGTGAAGTTTTAATAGAACTTTTATTTTATTAACAAAACAAGTAAGTAATCTTTTAATAACTAACAGCCGTACAAATCATAGAGAGAACGAATTGAACGGACATGAATGAACACTGAATGAACAGTGAATGAATGAATGTTGCCAACATAACAATAATGGAACACAAACTGACCAACTCTACAATATATCAATGTGTAACATTGCCACATCTAACAGATAGAGTGATTCAAGAGGAAGGTTTATGTGTATAATACATGTACACCCATGCAAAACCGGGGTGGGTAGCTAGTATAAATATAAATAGCCTGTGTGGTCACGGCACTGTCGATACACCATACCTTTCGGCCAGTAGTCCTCCTTCATGAAGGGCAGCTTTACTATCGAATATCGCGGTTTCTATTCCTCGATGCAAACATTTTTATTTACCCTATATACTTGATAGGATTTATGCATTTCTAATTAAAAAAAAAATATCAACATTCTGCAATATTTCTCTATATAAACTACTAGCTTTTTTATAATTTCTTCTCGCTATAATTTATCCCCTTAGGGGTGGAATTTATTAAAAGCCTTTCTTAGGGGATGCCAATGTCATAGTAGCTTTACGCATGCAAAGTCTCAGCCCGATCGGTTTAAAATTGACAGTTTCATATAAACTTTCATCCCCTATTTTATCCCCTCGGGGGTAGAATTAATCAAAATCCTTTCTTAGCGGATGCCTACGTCATAACATCTACCTGCATGCCAAATTTCAGCCCGATCCGTCCAGTGGTTTGGGCTGTGCGTTGATAGATCACAATGTCAGTCACCTTTGAGTTATATATATTTAGATAGTCGTGTGAAATTTCATACGCCGTCCTCGCAATTTTCGTAAAAAGTGGTACAAAGTGTTATTTACTTTTTGCAATTCACGTATTAACAAATAAATAAATAACACATCATAATAACAAATAAATGGCTGGCTCAAACTGGACATTAGTAGCACAAAACAGAGACAAATGGACATCTTTGGAGGAGGCCTTTACCCAAAATGGGGTTCTTGATAACTAAATATATGTAAATATATAAATACATATTAGTAACAAATAGATTAATAATAATAAATACATATAGTAAATAATAATAATAATAAAAATACTTGAATAATTATAAATTAACAAATAGTGGTAAATATATATATTCTAAGTTACTAACACATAAAATTGTAATAAGCAAGTAACCACCGTTTAAATAAAAAGGCTTTTTTAATTTTTTAATTTTAATTTAATAATAAATAAATAACACAGCGCCATCTTGCACCGTGCGAGGAATCGAACCCGCGACCACCGGAATTAAAGCGATGTGTTCATATTATAAAAATGTTCGTGAGTATAGATAGATAGATCGCTGGATGTATGTTTGTTACTCTTTCACGCAAAAACTACTCAATTGATTTTGATGAAATTTTAAAGTAATATAGCTTATACATTGGAATAACTTATAGGCTATAAATGTCAGGCGAATAAATCCGCGGGCACAGTCACTATGTATCTACATATAAACCAACTATACATCTGCCAGTTTTTGCGGGAGCATCGCACAAATGACATCAGATTATCGCCACCATCGCTCCGTAATTTGAACTGGTTTGATGTTACTAAATTACTATTATTCCTAGCTCGATAGCAACCGGCTAAACCACGTTTTGTATTTTTTTAAGATGGTAATGGAATGGTGCTCGCGTTTGCTCTAACAGTTTTTCCTGGCGGGGTACCAGTGGAGGATGATAAGATGAACGAGATCAGGTCATTAGGACCAGGAACACACAACAAGGAAGGACACACAAGTTTCTTGCTCGTTCTTCTTGTGATGAGACAGCTTTCCGAATGAGCAGTAGATTAAAAGAATATAATGACTATTCAAAAGTGCTTCAATGTAAGTTTATTTGAATAAGTGATTTTCATTTCGTTTCAATAACCGCCACGTTTGAGAAGTCCGCACATAACCTACAATTAGGATAACGAAGTAACGTTATCTTTGGCCATTTCTTCTTGTCCATATTAATTTAGACTAAAAACTGAGAGGAGAGAGTCAGAGAGAGAGAGAAGAGGTCAACCTGACATGGGTGTAAATATTCTTAATCATTATCATTACATAGTATAAAACAAAGTCGCTGTCGTTGTCTGTCCCTATGTATGTATAAATCTTTAAACTACGTAACGGATTTTGAAGCTAGTTAAATATAAACACATGGCAAAATTGGGCCTTAGTTTAAAAAACAATTTGCAGATTTAGCCGAACTGAAGAGGAAATGCCACAACAATAGTCACTCTATTCTCCCAAGTTTGAATTTGAAATAAATTTGTATTATTGTAAACATTTTTTTTTCTCTCTATCTGCGATCAGCCTTTCCGGCTATAATCAGATTTTTTAAGTTATTGGCTTTTTGAGATGATGTATGTAAGGTGCCATCTCATTTACTTTCTTTAGATGTTGGCAAGGCGAGGTCTTTTTAATCTAGATGGACAGTTATTTATATCCAGTACTTTTGAAGCTAACTGGTTCTTATAAACCGGCTAATCTGTGTTTATATCTTCCACAGGCTTTCTGTATCTCTTCTTTTACAGTTGGAATTTCTAGATGTGTATGTACTTCAATGTTTTTTATGAACCAAGGAGCTCTGGCTATGGTTTTTAATGCCTTGTTTTGGAAGCGCTGAAGAATTTCTATGTTAGAGTGTGAAGCTGATCCCCATAGTTCCATTGCATACAACAAGTCCACACTGGTTTTATGATGCTCTTATAGATGAGGAGTTTGTTTTCCAGACTTAATTTAGACTGTCTACCTATCAAAAGTACATGTCTTTAAGTTTTCTATCAGCTTGGTTTTTTTTTGCTTTTATGTGGTCTCTCCAAGTAAGTCTTCTGTCCAGATGCATTCCGAGATATTTTACCACCGTTTGTTGTGGCAAAATAGTTCCATCTAAGTACTGGTGTGCAATTTCCTCTTTTCAATGAGAATGTGATATGGAGAGAGAGAAGTGGTGCTCACTTGAATTCTCCACTTATTCAACCATTCTTTAATTCCATTCAGATGTTTCTGAAGCTCTGTAGATGCAATATGTGGGTCTCTATTACATGACAGCACTGCTGTAAACTCGTCTGCATATGTTGCTGTAACTATACCATTAGTAGTGGGAAGGTCAGCAGTATATATTGTGTACAATACTGGGCCAAGGACAGAACCCTGTGGCACTCCGGCTTTTATTTCAAAATAATCTGATAGGTGATCATCATACTTAACATGAAATATCCTATGTTATGTTATTGTAAACATGTACAACATTTATTTGGAAAGAATACGAGCTGAGTTTCTTGTCAGTTCTCATCTTGATATCATTCCGAACTGACGGTAGATTTGACATATCATAAGAGTCTGTAATAGACCTACATGAATAAAGATATTTTGAATTTAAAAATGAATCTGTATTATTGTAAACATGTACAACATTTATTTAAAAAAAATACGAGCTGAGTTTCTTGTCAGTTCTTCTCATCTCGAAATCACTCCGAACTGACGGTAGATTTGACATATCATAAGAGTCTGTAATAGACCTACATGAATAAAGATATTTTGAATTTAAAAATGAATCTGTATTATTGTAAACATGTACAACATTTATTTGAAAAGAATACGAGCTGAGTTTCTTGTCAGTTCTCATCTTCATATCATTCCGAACTGACGGTAGATTTGACATATCATAAGAGTCTGTAATATGTATGTCTAATGAATGTAGGTCTAATGAATAAAGATATTTCGAATTTTGAATTTGAATTGTATGCATCCTATGTGGTTGTAGCCCACTCATGCATATGCGAAATATCTCCTTTGGAAAGTATACACTCTATCCTGAGGAGATAAAAACCATCGCTTCTAAGAATATCCTTCAATTCTTGTCCCTCATAGTTGCTGTTAGCGAAAAAGGGCGAGCACAATAGATCTATGTAGGTCGCAGTACTACAGGTCTTAGCATCTGACAATAGAATAAAACCCTCAATAAAAGAGGTATTAGGACTTTTGAATGCACTAATCCTGACAGTAATTTAGTGCCTTCTGCTGAGCAGATTCTTGAAATACTCCAATCATTGCTACTTGAAACCTCATTGATTCTTTGAGCTGCTTACCTAACGTTATCACTACTCTTATCAGAATGGAAGGCCAAGCTTTCCCGCCATATGACCGTTAACTGATAACGTGATACGTCACGTTATCAACTATATGATTATTGATAACCAGGGATGTCATGGATATAAAATTTCGGATACGGATAGGTTTCGGATATAGTAATGTTGTATTGGTGTATACTGTTTATGTATGTAATATGTTATGTTATTTATTATTATTCATTTGTCATTATTATTATTATGTTTTTTTTTTCTCTTCTATTCTAGTGCCACCTTCCACCTTTTGTTTTTTTCTCCTCTACCCAAAGGTTGCCTGGAAGAGATTGCATAAGCGATAAGGCCGCCTTTTGTACCCTTTTATTTTAATTACTCTATTAATGTAATTTTTCCTGGTGCAATAAAGAGTATATAAATATAAATAAATAAATAAATAATGATTATTATACCGGATGTATGCGGATATGAAATTATTTCGGATTATCCGTTAGTTCCGGATAATTTCGGTTACGGATATTAATTTTTTAAGGAATTTCAAAAGTAAAATACAAATAGCTGATAAAATAGATACATAACGTGTCTCAATTAGTTTCCGCCCCTATCCGATATCCGAAACTTTTATTTCGGATTCGGTTATGGTTACGGATATTTTTTATATCGGATATCCGATAGTTGCGGTTACGGAGTTCCTTAGCATCCCTGTTGATAACTTTATAAGTTGAATTTACTCATGGCTGCGGAAGTGAGTTTCGCAAGAGTAGTGTGATAAATTTATACGTGAGGAATAAATATATCACACTACTACTAAAGTATGTGATAATAAATATAATGCACATAATTCGACGAATTCGACGACCTCGATGGTCTAGCGGTCAAGCACACCGCTTTACGACCGATGGTCGCGGGTTCGATTCCTCGCACGGCACAAACATTTGTATTCATGAGTATGATTGTTTGTATCGGTCTGGATGTTTTCTATGTATAATATGTATGTATTTACAAAAAAAAATATCTATGTATTAGTATCAGTTATCTAATACCTATAACACAAGCTTTAGCTAGCTTAACTTGGGTCTAGATGGCGCTGTGTGAATTGTCCTGAGATTATTATTATTATTCCTAACTTAAAAAAAATCTCTTATTATTATTATTATTATTATAATGTGGGGGAAGAGGGTCAGTAATGTGGACTGATGACCCCATTTACAAACTCCCAGAGTCTGTAAAGAAAGAAAACTGTTTATTTGGTACACTGAAAATAATTTTTAAATTTTAATTTACATTTTTATATTAATAATTACAGTACCAACTAGGTCTCCGCTCAGCATATGTCGTGACGGGGTGCCACGACGCTGGCTTTCAGCGGATACCTTCATATATAATAAATATAATAATAATAATACACATACATACATAAATCTAGGCGGATAACACAATAAACATTTACGACATACTACCATATATAAATAAACATAAAACATAACTACACTGAAACATAAAATAAACATAAAGTTCTGGTGACACTAGTAGGCTGACACCTTGCATTACCCCGCTCTTGGAGTGCAGACACATCACGACACAGTTTTCTGAGTGAGGAGGAGTATTTTTTTTAATTTATTTTAAAAAATCTGCACACTTGTACTCAATTTGCCAGAAAAAAATTCAAATGTGTTATAAAATATTTTCTTTGTAAAAAAGCTTATTATAAAATTGAAGAATATATAAATGATGATAATGTTTTTGTAGAAAATATCTAACTTGAAATTATAGCGCTGATAATGTTATCTGATTGAACAGAGATTAAGTGCGTAGCGGTTTCTATGTTGATTGTCGCATGCCTAATCCTTGTTGTTAATTAAATATAATTAAATCAATATTTATTTAAAAGAGCAACACCCAAGTTTCTTGCTTGTTCTAGTTTTCCCATTCAGTCCTCTCGCTCAGTTGTCGCCCGGCAATATTTCCGGCAGCGCGAGTGGCAGGGGAAGCAGCTGAATGTAAACGTAGCATTATGAGTGCGTAGCGATTTCTATGTCGAGTTAATTTTACCTAAATGCCGTCTACACAAAGTTAGTAATTCATTTTATAGTAACTGCGTAAGATTCTATAATAAACTGCCAGAATCTACGCTAAATCTGACAGAGAGGCAATTCAAACTTTATATTAAACAAATGTTATGTAAAAAAGCCTATTATAGGATAGATGAATTTATAGATGATAGCAATATATAGCAAGTATAAGTTTATTTGCGGACAACGTTATAATTTATTTTTCATACTGCTTTCTTGATATATGATGGCGTAGCGGCTTTTGTATTGATTGCCGCATGCATCCTTATGTAAAGTGCGAATACTGTAACTACCATATAGTAATTTTAAGTAGCTGTGACGTGGTCGAGTGGAATGAGTAGTCATGCTCACTAAAATGTCCAGACATGTGGCGGCGTGGTGGGCCGAGTCATTGGGCTCCCTAAAATATGGTCGAGCGCAGTGATGGCTGGCTCATCCGTCATACTCGTGAACGAGTGCTGCTTGTTAGGACTGGTCTGCTCTTATCACTACGACTGATTTAATCTTATTGTGTTTTTATATTTGAGCCTAAATGAATTAGTGCTGGTTGGTAGTTTGTATTCACACGTTTCAACTTGTAAAATGTGAACTTACAAGGATTGTTTAAAAGAGCAACACACAAGTTTCTTGCTTATTCTGCTTGTGATGAGACAGCTTTCCGAATGAGCGGTAGATTTAAAAAAATGTTGACTATTCAAAAGTGCTTAAATTAAGTTTATTTGAATAAATGATTTTCTATTCTATTCTATTCTATTCTATCACATACTTCTTACCAGTTACTGTGCAAATTCACAAGGAACTTATTACTATTATTTCCTGAATTAATAATAATTTACACGATTCAAACATATAACTCTTTATACCAACCAATCATATACACTATATCAATTCCGAATTAGATACTGGTCGGCCAATATTTGCATGACTGAGATAAGTTTTTTTTAGTCTGATCGAGCGAGTGGCGAAGTTTTAGTCATCCAATCTGCACATGTACAATATTCATAACTAGTTACCCATCCTGGCTTCGCACGGGTGTACATGTTATATATATAAACCTTCCTCTTGAATCGTTCTATCTATTAAGAAACCGCTTCAAAATCCGTTGCGTAGTTTTAAAGATTTAAGCATACATAGGGACAGACAGGACAGACTTTGTTTTATACTATATAATGTGCCTAATATTGTTGTAACCGAAAATCAGAACAAAGTGACCGACTATGAAACATGGATTCCGTCTTTGTAAGTTCATGTTCGAAATATGGTCATAAAACATTTCCTGAGTGTACGTGACCGTGCTTACAGCACAGAACATATAAATAGATATTGTTTAACAAAAGCTATTTGTAAATGTGACGCTTTAAAGCTTCCGAGAACAGCAATGGCGGATATTTATGAAATAGAAATAATCTTCATTCAAATAAACTCATTACAAGCACTTTTGAATAGTCACATATTTTGATTCTACCACTCATTCGGAACGCAGACTCATCACAAGAAGAATGAGCGAGAAACTTGTGTGTTGCTCTTTTAAATATATGTTTTTTTTTTTATATAAATAACAAGCCACCCACCCCGGCTCGCACGGTATAAATGTATTAATGCGAAGTAATCGGTATAATGGCGTAGTATATGCCTTGTAAATACCTTCTGATAACATTACTGATTTGTGAAAAAAGTGTAGTGTGACCGACAAAAATCTTTTGAGAATAAATGTGTGAGAAATATTGTCAGTACTTCGGGGACCCCTGAGAATGGGGCCCTGGGCACGGGCCCCGTGTGCCCTTATGGTAAAGACGGTATCTATGGCTATCTGTGGTTAACATATTAAAAAGTAATTGATACAATGGTATATACTGAAAAGCAATTGATACAAGTGATTATCGACCTTATCTGTACAGATATAGCTACTTTCACACACTGCAAAACAAAAACTACGGATGCAAAAGCGCGCGAAACCACCGCGTCGGTTAGTGTTGCCAGGCGTCCGGAAAAAGCTGGACATAGTTAGGATTTTTATTTATTTAATTGGTTCAGGCAATTTAATATTATTTATATAAAAATATTGTCAGTTCTTCTCATCTCGAAATCATTCCGAACTGACTGTAGATTTGACATATCATAAGAGTCTGTAATAGACCTACATGAATAAAGTTATTAAGTTTATTCATGTAGGTCTATTACAGACTAGTTAAGACAGTTAAGTTAAGTTATAGATTCCATTATCATCCATTAAAAAAAAATTCTTCATATTTACCGTTCTCCACCGGGGATACTGTAACCAAAAAAAAAACAAAATGAGCGAATAAAAAAAATACTTATACTATATTACTATAGGGGACGGGATTTGTATAAAATAGAATTGAATATCATAAGAGTCTGTAATAGACCTATATGAATAAAGATATTTTGAATTTGATACCTTACGAACTAACATCTTACGAATATTATAAATACAAAAGTTTGTCAGTATGGACGGATGTTTGTTTACTCTTTCACGCAAAAAGTAGGGAACATTTTGATGAAACTTTACTGTAATATAACTTATATATCAGAATAACACATAGGCTAACATATCAAAGGGGCGAAGCCGCGGGCACAGCTAGTATGTAAATAAATAGTTCCGGCTTTTGTAACTGTAAGTTTTTTACATTATTTTTATTGTTCATCTTAAAAAGACGTTTTATTTTGTTTAAATTATTTAATTAATTTTTATTTTTTGAAGTAACAGCAGGTAAATAAGAATTATTATTGTAATTATCTTTCATTAGTATTTAAAAATGTTGATAAATATTTATTTAGAACTAGCTGTTGCCGCGACTTCGTCCGCGTGGAATTTAACTTTATTCTTCTAAAATAAAAGTAGCCTATGTTACTTCTTATTACACCAGCGACCTGCCAAAAAAGTCCCGTCAAAATCAGTCCAGCCATTTCAGAGATTAACCGGAACAAACAGACCGACAGACAACAGACAAAAATTGAAAAAAAACAATTTGGTGTATGTATCGTATTTATATTCATATGCATGTAGTAAAAATCGGTTATTTCAATATTACAAACAGACACTCCAATTTTATTTATATGTATAGATACCCCGCCAAACTGGCTGGTCTGTCCGGCAATTAGGTTTGACGACCTGGCAACCCTAGCGTCGGTTAGTGTACCGTTGCGCAGGCGTTAAATTTTTAAATCTGGAATGTTACATACTGGTACTCCCGACAGCTCTCCCGCCAAGTGGCAACAAATTTCTTTTTCACTAGACAAAACGTATTGCTAATACATTTGCATTCTTATTGACTTAGACATAAGATTTATTATTTTCCAATATATGTCAACAAATTGCAAATGTCTTATGTCTATTGTTTTTACTCAAATATTGCACTCTAATATGTATGCTATAAGAGCTATATTTATATATAGTATATCGTGTACTTATCGAAGACTTATCAACATGTGCTAAATTCTTGAATGAAACTGACTGACAAGGAAATATGTAAATCAATTCTAATATATTCGAATTTGAATCTTAATCTGTTCGGATAAGAGTGTTTTTTTGTGTGGATGATGATGTAATAGTGACCTTGTGATAATCATGTAAATGAGGTACAGATATCCTTAGTTCCATAGACCATAGTTCCATAGATAATATAATATTACATAGTTAGAACTAAACCTTACCCGGGACCAATTTTTTTTAAATAAGTAAAATAAGTTAATTAAATTGAGTTTCCTGCCAGTTCTTCTCAATTGGATCTATATACTGAACTGGATGGTAGCGAAAAAAATAAAATATAAAAAATTTTACGTTCTTAAGCGGATAAAGAAAAAGTTGGAGTCGTGTCGTATCAACAGCTAAAAGGACTGATGGAAGATCGTGGAAGGTGGCGGAAGCTCCACCGACAAGAGCACAGCTCTTAAATTATGAATGAAATGAAGCGGATAAAATGTCCTACATGAATTAATGATTTTTTTAATTTGGACATTAATTTAACCCACGGTAAGCAGAGCTTGTGTTATGGGCACTAGACAACTGATATAAATAAATAAATAACCCTGGACAATTAACACAGCGCCATCTAGTCCCACGGTAAGCAGAGCTTGTGTTATGGGCACTAGACAACTGATATAAATAAATAAATAAATAACCCTGGACAATTAACACAGCGCCATCTAGTCCCACGGTAAGCAGAGCTTGTGTTATGGGTACTAGACAACTGATTTAAATAAATAAATAATCCTGGACAATTAACACAGCGTCATCTAGTCCCACGGTAAGCAGAGCTTGTGTTATGGGTACTAGAGAACTGATATAAATACTTTTTTTTGTAAATACATCTTATTTCTTAGTAGTATTATTATGTTATCTGTGGTAGTATTATAGACGTGAAACTTTGTGAATGTAGATGGATGGTTGAATGGACGTTTGTTACTCTTCCAGGCAAAAACAACTGAGTTTTTTTATACTACTGTGGTGGCAAACAAGCATACGGCCCATCTGATGGTAAACGGTAACCTAGCCTATGGATGCTGATGCCTGAAACATCAAGGGAGTCACGTGCGCGTTGCCGTCCCTTAAGAAACCTTAATGTACCCTTATTGAAAAACCCATGCTGTAGTCTCGTGAGAAAACCTCGGAATGCAGTTTAAAAGTTTTTTTCGGCCTACTCTAATACTGGCCGCAGCTGGCCTTTACAGCTTCACCGGACGATAGGGGGCGAGTGCAGATGACACAAACCAAAGGACTTATGGAGCGGCTGAAGGACAACTCCCGCCTGACGGATACGACGCCAGTCTGAGGGCACCGCTAGGGGTTCGAACCTCGGCTCAGGCCGTCGTAACATCGATCCCCGTTTCAATTGGACGGGGATCGAACTAATAAAAAAATCACGCTGGTGCGATCGCGGGTATAGATAGTATGTAATATACATAGAAAATACACCGACCGTCATTCATAAACTAATCCCCCCTCCCACGGCCAGTTACCGTCACCCCTCCTCCACCTCCCCCCTCCCCCCCCTCTCCATCCTCACCCTCCTTCCCCCCCCTTCTTCCTCAGTCAGGTATATCCCTTATCTATCATTCATAAATCTACTTCCATTGATTAGTATATAGCAAACTAAATATTGCAAGTAAGAGGCCGGTCAAGTGTTACGTAAGCACTCATGTAAAGTGCGAATACTGTAACTACCATACAGTTTTTTTTTATGGATGATAATGGAATGGTGCACCCGCCTGCGCTAACGGTTTACGCTGGCGGGGCACCAGTAGAGGATGATAAGAACATGAGGTCAGGTTAGTTAGCCCATCGTGACATATTTAGCAGAAATTTATCACGATGGTTTCCAGGGGGAACCGCGTGGAGGTCAACCTGACATGGTACATTGTTAGTAACGGGGTCATGAGTCCACACTACTAACAATCCCTTTCCCCCTACTACCATATAGTAAGTTTTGTGGCTGTGACGTGGTCGAGTGGAATGAGTAGTCATGCTCACTGAAATGTCCAGACATGTGGCGGCGTGGTGGGCCGGGTCATTGGGCTCCCTAAAATATGGTCGAGCGCCGAGATGGCTGGCTCATCCGTCATACTCGTGAACGAGTGCTGCTTGCAGAGACTGGTCTGCTCTTATCACTAGGACTGATTTAATCTTATTGTATATTTATATTTGACCCAAAAAATTTGTGCTGGTTGGTAGTTTGTATTCACACGTTTCCACTTGTAAATGTAAACTTACAAGGATTATTTAAAAGAGCAACACACAAGTTTCTCGCTCGTTCTTCTTGTGATGAGACAGCTTTCGGAACAAGTGGTAGATAAAAAACAAATTGTTATGACTATTCAAAAGTGCATAAATTAAGTTTATTTCAATAAATGATTTTCTATTCTATTCTATTCACTACTGTGGACTGATGACCCCATTGCTAGCAATCTACCATGTCAGGTTGACCTCCACGCGGTTCTCCCTGGACACCATCGTCATAAATTCCTGGTGAATTTGTCACGATGTGCTAACTGACCTGACCTCATGCTCATCTTATTATCCTCCACTGGTGCCCCGCCAGCGTAAACCGTTAGCGCAGGCGGGTGCATCATTCCATTATCAACCATAAAAAAAACCCGATAGGTCAGACATCTTAGAATCACTAAACTTTTTTATGACTGACTGACTGACTGAAAAATCACACACAGCCACATCGTTGAATCACCTTCCAGCAATGGTATTTCTGTTAAGATATTGAAACCTTCAAGAAAAGAGCTTATTATGACGACCTCGGTGGTCTAGCGGTCTAGCACACCGCTTTACCTCCGATGGTCGCGGGTTCGATTCCTCGCACGGCACAAACATTTGTATTCATGAGTATGATTGTTCGTATCGGTCTGGGTGTTTTCTATGTATAATATGTATGTATTTACAAAAAATATATAATATACATAGAAAACACACAAACAAACTCATGAATACAAATATTTGTACCGTGAGAGGAATCAAACTCGCGACCATCGGAAGTAGGGCTAGTATGTTAAACAGTTGGACCACCATGGGATACACATTTGAACCATAATATCTAGTATTTACACAGTACTTATTATGAACACTAACATCCGTATCCGTTTCCATCTAAGGCCATTAGTCTATGGTTCCCATAGACAAGAAATTTTAGCGACTCTTCGTGTAAATATTATCAAATATAGGGGTTTCACAGAATAGAATAGAATAGAATAGAAAATCATTTATTCAAATAAACTTACATTGAAGCACTTTTGAATAGTTATCACATTTTTTTTAATCTACCACTCATTCATCACAAGAAGAACGAGCAAGAAACTTGCGTGTTGCTCTTTTAAATAATCCTTGTAAGTTTTGACTTGAAATCTTTATACATGCACTCGTTGACTCCGCAAATGTTTTGTCATCTATACATATAAATAAAATTCAAATTGGTGGAATGATTCAAAAGGAAGGTTTATATATCGCACCTCTAGATCTAAACAGGTATTAACTCAAAAAAACTCATTTTACAGGAAAGACATAAAACTGATTGCCAAGTTCCTGCTTTGCAGAAGTTATTTTGTATAGATGTGTGAACGTTAGTTCCAGTTGGATATGATAAATATCATGATACTTGGGTTTTAATAAACGGCATTTTAATATTGAATTTTTCTATAATTTTTTTTTTTTATACCACTTAGGTGGCAAACAAGCATACGGCCCATCTGATGGTAAACGGCTACCGTAGCCTATGGACGCCTGAAACACCAGGGTGTCACATACGCGTTGCCGACCCTTAAGAAACCTTAATATACCCTTCTTGAAAAACCCCATGCTGTAGTCTCTCGAGAAAACCTCGGCAGGTAGTTCATTCCACAATCTAAGTGTACGCGGGAGGAAGCTCCTCTGAAACCGCACTGTCCGAGACCACTTAGACAATTCAATATTAAGATGCCCTTTATAAGGAAGGAAACAACTATTTGTTTCCTTATAGCATATCAATGAGTGTATACTGGCATTGTCGCTGTTTACGATGCGTGGGGGGTGGGGTCGCTCGTTCATCATCATCATCATCACAGCCCGGAAGACGTCCACTGCTGGACATAGGCCTCCCCCAAAGATCTCCACGACGATCGGTCCTGCGCTGCTCGCATCCAATGCCTTCCCGCGATCTTGACCAGTGGGCTAATTATGTAACACGATATGAAATTGTTTCTGTTCATGCACAAAATCATTTCAATTTAAAAACGATCAAGTAAGGTCGAATGACCGCAACATAAATCATTTCTATCGATAAAACACTACTATGAAGTTGCAGCGGAATATTGTTAATCCGACCAATTTAAAAAGTCAGTACATTACAAATACCTTAAGATACATTTTAATTTATTGGGTTGTTACACTAGTTGGTTGATTTGAAACAATTTTTATTGCGTTCAAAAATTACAAAATATACTGCAGCGTTCACTTGTTCTTTTATTTTAATTTTATTAATAGACATTTAATAAAATAAAATAAAGAAAGTCTATTCTATTCTAATGAAAAAATAAGGTTAATAATTTTGAATATAAAAGCATATTTTATACAAACTATTTATAATCATTAATAATATTAATCTAACCTACAAATTAAATTTTCTTTTCTGCTATAGATACCTAGGTAAGTACGTAGGTATCCATATAAATTTAAAATGATATGGGCACATCTTTTTAAATTTGTACATAATTGTAAAAACTTTAAACAAATAAATTTATTTACTTTAAACAAATCACAGAACATCATAAACGTTGTATTCCGTTCACAGAGCACCGTATTCATTGAAATAGTTTTTTAATTATATTAATATCATAATCAACCCTAATTTTATATTAAACATTTAAGTTAATACAACATTCTATGTGATTTGGGACGAAAATAAAATATCGAATTGGCAACACTGATGTCGTGTTGTGAGTCGTGACAATTTTCCCATTTTAATAAATTTAAAACCTTTTCACGACTTTCTACGTAATATTTAATATAATAAAAATATATGTAATACTGAAAATTACCAAAACAAGATAAATAATGCTGCTAATGCTGATATTTTAAAGATTGTCCAAAAGAAACACCTTCTAAATTGTTTCTCATAATGTAAAAACCGTTTCAATTCCACGCTGTCATTTCGGCAAAATAGCGATTACGTGACGTTACAACGAGGTTACTAAATCGACATTCGATAGAAATCATTTTTATCGATATGTAAAGTTGCGTTTACGTTGCAATGCTAGTTGACAGCGTCAAATGGCGTCTATATGATCGCATTATTGACAGATGACGTCATTTTCACTACGTTACATACGAAAATCGTTGCGAACGAAGTTACATAATTAGCCCACAGATCGTCGGTCCACCTTGCTGGACCTCGCTCGTTCAACAAAATAGGTATACAACGTCACGTAACGTTGAATATGGGAAATAATTTTGAACCTGCTTCATTGGTCGATAGGTATTGAAATGACAAATTCGAAGATGTCCAGAACACAAAAATTAAGATTTTTGAGATAGTTCCCTTTAGATCTAGAGGTGCGATATGTAATACAGGTACACTCGTGTGAAGCCGGGGTGGGTAGCCAGATTTGCATATCTTTTTCAGATTACGGATGCTTTGGCTGAGTAGTTCAATCGGGTGATTCATAGAGTCGAATTCCCTGCTAAAGTACACTGCTGCACTTTTCGGGATGGACATCTATTCCGACGGAACCATTAGCCCAATATGTTTAAGGTTTTGTGAAACCATCTGGCTATTGTCGCACCGGACTTGGCGGATGTAAAGAGATCCACACTACCACAGTGCGGTTTTCTAGAAAGATTTTGCCTCGCACAACCACATTGTGGACTCACCTTCCAGCAATGGTATTTCCGAACCGATACGATATTGAAACCTTCAAGAAAAGAGCTTATTCCTTTTTTTAAAAATACAACGTACTTTAATTCCCCTGGTGTTAGGTGCTCATGGGTGGCGGTAATCACTTACCATCAGTTGAGCCGCATGCTCGTTTGTCCTGTGTTATAGAAAGAAAATTACAAAACAATTATTACCGAACTCACATGTATATAAGATTTTCTTTAATAAAAACAGCCATGTTATTTTTGAGTTGGCAACCCTGATTCGTTGTGTAAAAGAAGAAATGTACTGTACAAGTCGTAGTTACTGAAAGCTAGTTTGTTATATAAATATTATTTAATTTTCGCGTACTTGCGGATTCTAGTTAAAATCTTCACTTACCTTCGTTCTGACCATGTTTGTATACTGTACACAAGGTGACCATTGTTTTTGTTAAAATAGGACAGAAAAACAAGTCAAATACAGACAATGTCGCGAGTAACGAATAGTATGTGACGGCCTCGGTCCAGCGATTTAGCTCACCGTTAAACCACTCGCGAGTTTAATTCTTTGGACAGTGCAAGATTGAAGAATTCGTTTTTTTATAGAAAAACTTTAAATCTATAGCACTGACTGTATTATCTGATTACACTAATAATGATTGCGTAGCGATATCTATGTTGATTATCGCATGCCTTTTACTTGTTATACTGTAATTATTTATATATAAAAACATCTATTAAAAGAAGATCACAAGAAGAATGAGCAGAAACTTGTGTGTTGCTCTATTAAATAAATATTGATTTAATTATATTTACATTAACAAGGATTAGGCATCAACATAGAAACCGCTGCGCACTTAATCTCTGTTCAATCAGATAACATTGTCAGCACTATTAGATATTTTCTACAAAAACATTATTATCATTTATAAATTCTTCAATTTTATAATGAGATTTTTTACAAAGAATATATTGATTTTTTTTGGCAAATTGAGAGTAACGGGAAACAAGAATGTTGCTCACATAATTCTTGTTTCCCGAGACAATTTGTAAACAGGACTGTCCCGACCAAAGCGGCAAGTATGGTCACAACAGCTATGCTCAAACTACAAGAATGTTTACTTTGCGTTGAGAAAATGAAGAGATTCTTTCAAAGAGTTCATAATAATGACGCTAATAAGCGAGTTTTTTTTTATTAATTTTATTTGTCTCTGTTTTATTTATTTACTAGCTTTTGCCCGCAGCTTCGCTCGCGTAGTAGTATTATTATTAAATAGGTGTAATTTTTGCGGCTTTACTTTTGTTTAGCGTGTGTAAAAAAATTTGTGCCTACAAAATCTAAGAAGATTTATACAAACTTTCATCCCCTATTTTATCCCCTTAGGGGTGGAATTTATCAAAATCCTTTCTTAGCGGATGCCTACGTCATAACATCTACCTGCATGCCAAATTTCAGCCCGATCCGTCCAGTGGTTTGGGCTGTGCGTTGATAGATCACTATGTCAGTCACCTTTGAGTTATATATATTTAGAAGCTGAATATCAGGAGTCAGTTCATTCCCAAAACAAGGATAACAGTTTTAATTAATTTACATACAGACATAAACTTAATTAATATTTTATACTATTTAGCCAGTGTGTGTGTGTATGTGTTTTTATTATCACATTTTTTTTTATTATAAATATATTATCTAGTACTTAAACTACTACTAAGTTTTAATTGTTTAATTTGTTCATCTAAAGGGGATGCTAAATTATCGAAATAAATACATATATATTATATTATAGTTATATACGTATGTAAATGAATATATATATATACATATATGTATATGTATATATTTCTTTTTAATTCAAATATAACATTATTATCAAGTAAGATAGGGTTATAAAGATACGGTACATACACCAAAATAACACTTTTTAAAATTTTTGTCTGTCAGTCGGCCTGTTTGTTCCGGCTAATCTCTGAAATGGCTGGGCCGATTTTAACGGGACTTTTTTTGGCAGGTAGCTGATGTAATACCGAGTAACATAGGCTACATTTATCTTAGAAATGTAAAGTTACATTCAATGCGAAGTCGCGGGAACAGCTAGTAATAAATAAAGCAATATATATAAACATTTACAAAGTTACATTTCAATTCTAAACAAAAATCAAACAGTCATACACCATACCACGTGCGACCTGTTACAAAAAGAGCGGGAATATCTCAATGTGATAATATTCCAATATATTTCTTATTACATACGCTATTAGAGCGATTATAAAAAGTTACCTCGTTTTGGTCATGTTTCAATAATGTCGATCGTGAGAACTAACATTTATTAAACTAATTTATACTCTATTCCTTCTGTAATAACGTTGAGAATCAACTTGAATATGTTTGAATACCTGTTCCTTCTTTGACCGACAGTGACCTCATGAAAAAGCGAACGAAATAGTTTATGGTGTAGTCTATCTACAAGGTGTTTTGAACTTTATTGATGTATGTAATTAAGTTTATTTCAGTTTAATTACAATATAAGCTTGTCAAGTGACGTAATAGCCAGTCATATGGCGGGTAAGACTTGAATGTTGAGGTTATGTTTGATTTCTATGTATTTATTTCTGTTGTAACACGTTTTTTATTCAATGAATGCGTTAATAATATAATTTTAATATAGCAACGATTTATATTTCTTGGTAAATTCAACCTATCTTGTGCATTTGACGACCTCGGTGGTCTAGTGGTCTAGCACACCGCTTTACGTCCGATGGTCGCGGGTTCGATTCCTCGCACGGCACAAACATTTGTATTCATGAGTATGATTGTGTGTATCGATCTGGGTGTTTTCTATGTATAATATGTATGTATTTACAAAAAAAAATATCTATGTATTTGTATCAGTTGTCTAGTACTCATAACACAAGCTTTAGCTAGCTTAACTTGGGTCTAGATGGCGCTGTGTTAATTGTCCTGAGATTATTATTATTATTATTATTTCACTAAATACATGTTGCTCTATATTTGGACGTTTATCTTCACACCTTAATACATATAACTACATATGAGTAAATTTACATATTCCTGCTGTCTTTATATTTCCAACTAGCTGTACCCGCGACTTCGTCCGCTTGGAATTTAACTTTATTTTTCTAAAATAAAAGTAGCCTATGTTACTCATTACATCAGCTACCTGCCAAAAAAAGTCCCGTCAAAATCGATCTAGCCATTCCAGAGATTAGCCGGAACAAACAGACATACAAAAATTGTAAAAAATGTTACTTTGGTGCATGTACCGTATTTATATTCATATGCATGTAGTAAAAAACGGTTATTTCAATATTACAAACAGACACAATTTTGTATGTATAGATGTTACATTATATTTTGAATTTGTGTTATTTTGGGGAGTACTTTCAGACCTCAAAAGTTTTGACAAGTCCAGCTTGGACTTGTCAAAACTTTTGAGGTCAGACACTGTGCTGTGTTAACAGAAAATGATATCACATATTCATACAAAAATATTCTGACTTAGAGACGGAATCCTACGTAAATCCTTGCATAATGAACCAAGGAATGTATGTGTAATTATAATACATGACTCTAATCGCCGTTTTAAACTAGGCTGGGGCTCTAGGGCACACAAGAAATCGGGGCCCTTTTGGAAAGCAAAAAAAAGCTCATTAGGTATAAGAACATAGGAATATGCGAAGTAATCGGTATAATGGCGTAGTATATGCCTTGTAAATACCTTCTGATAACATTACTGATTTGTGAAAAAAGTGTAGTGTACCCGACAAAGGGACCCCTGAGAATGGGGCCCTGCGCACGGGCCCCGTGTGCCCTCATGGTAAAGACGGTATTGATGACACTAAAATAATTCAGAACTCATTTCGTTAAACCCTCATTACACATTTAAAAACAAAAGTCTCTAATTAACACGTGGTACTTACGAGTATTTGGCATTTAAAACATTTTAAAAATTATTACCGGCCAGTATTTACTTCATTATCAGTATGCAAGTAATTCCTGAGTCGAATGTTTTCGTTTCGGTTAGAAGTTTCGAGAAAACGGAACAAGATAGTTCGACAAGCCGTTACTGGTGTCAATTGTGTGGGTAGTTTGAATTAGAGTTATTTTATTATCAGTTATTATATATATGTATATATATTTTATAATCAAAAGGGCACAATAAGTACCTGCCCTTATACAGAGAAAAAAAAATAGTCAAAACAGACAAAAGTATCCACTATACAGCTATCGTTCCGAACTATTTATATTAAGACCTACCTGTTGGTCCAGAGGTCGACGAAAAAACATCCAGCCTCCACCGTTCTGAGAAGGGACCCAAAATAAAGGTATGCGGCGTTGGCAAAGCACCAGAGACCTGTTCTTAAATAATAAGACGAAAAAAAGTGTTGAAAAAAGTTTTGCTCAGCTGATCGGCCATTTTGACGGCCCCCTGTACCACGAGAATGCAGATATCGCTTAGACATCGTTTACTTTTATGTAATAAAAATAATCTACCAAATAGAATATCATTCTATTTTATAACTTACTTGACATTTAACATTATGTTTCGTCCAATTTACATAATATTTTTTTAAATTAGAACATATATGTTATTGTGATCTACCAATAAGCTATATTATTGTACCGTTTCATTAAAATCAACAAAAAAACAAAAATCCATTCATCCATTGTGTAAGTGAATAAGTAGCCACTGGATATTAATTTAAATAATTTCTCAATTACAACCCATATATGGGTAATTTAAAATTATTTAATAAACAGTTAAACAGACTTTGAAACCAATTACGCGTCTGTGGAATCTAGACCGTTTAAAAACAATTACTTTTGTCTATTCTTGGTGTTAAATAATAATGCAATTTACAAATAATATTACTAAAATATGTCAAACAAGTTTCGATACAAAAGAACCACGAGTTTCATAATAAAAGCCGCGCCAGTCTGACGTCGGGCCTCACAGCTGATTCCCGCCAAAACTCGGACCTTGCACAGACAATAAATAGACCTTTATAATTGCTTTTGTCCGAATTACTTTTTAAATAACATGTTTTTGGGGGCAACAATAAGTTTTTGTCGTCTCAACTTTGGTTATAAGAGTTTTGTTGTACATTTTCTCACGTGTTGTGAACTAACAGCTGATTTTGGCGCGCAATCTCGCCGGCCATTTTGAATTAAACTGGTTGGTTGCTATGCGTTGTTCAATTCGATGTTATTATTGTATCACTCGATAACAAAGCGATTGACTCGATGCAGTTTATATACTTACTATTTTGTTTTTATTCTAATAAAACAAATACTAACTTTTAAACAAAGCTAAGAGCTATTAATTTTAGATATTATACTCAAATTGATTCAACCGTGTTCAGACTATTAGCGCGCGCAAATACATAGACATATTTTTAATCTATTGTTAGAATTTTTGTCTATGCAAATGCAGTGATTATGTTTTGGGTTCTGTTACATTCAGAAAATATCATCATCTGCTTCTTCCTTATCCCATTTATTTGTGGTCGTCGTAATATGTTTTTCTGTTCTATTCATCTTTTTTCGCAGTCATCTCGTTATTCACTCCCTTTCTTACTCTATCATTTTTCACACAGTCCATCCATCTCTTCTTCCTTCCTCTGCCGTTATAACCATCCACATTCATATGTAACACCTTCCTTAACATATTATCTTCATTCCTATGCATTATATGCCCACACCATGACGATGATTACTCTTCAACCTCTTCAATAATAATATTACATATACAGTACAGACAAACATCAATTCTATCATATTACAGAGTAGCTGCACCTGCATCTTCGTCACGTGGTTTTTAACTTTATTTTTCTAAAATAAAAATAGCCTAAGTTACTCCTTATTACACCTGCCAAAAAAAGTCCTGTCAAAATCGGTCCAGCCATATCAGAGATTAGCCGGAACAAACAGGCAGACAGACAAAATTACAAAAAATGTTATTTTGGTGTATGTACCGTATTTATATTCATATGCATGTAGTAAAAAACGTTTATTTCAATATTACAAAGAGACACTCCAATTTTATTTATATGTATAGATAAACATAGGTTTATATTGCTTGTTATTGTAATATAATGTCCCATTATGTTTTGCCTCATTAGGCATGCAAAATTTATAATTATTTTAAAATTATTTAATTCAGATGAATGTATCAGTTATCTAGTACCCATAACACAAGCTTCAGCTAGCTTAACTTGGGTCTAGATGGCGCTGTGTGAATTGTCCTGAGATATTATTATTATAACACTACGAGTTTCCGGGTATCGATTCTCGATCGGACCATTTTGGGAGCGGATTCTTCCTAAATTAACTCGGGTCTGGGTGGTCCACATATGTTTCTAGTACGTCACCTTACAACATACCAGCTTTTGCTTCCGACTGTGTCTGCTTATTTTTGAGATACAACCTGGTGTATATCTGGTCTGACCTCCTAAACATAGCGCTGACAATTTTATCTGATTGCACAAAGATTGAGTGCATAACGGTTTCTATGTTGATTATCACATGCCTCCTAACTGTTAATGTATATTTATTTAAAAGAGCAATAGGCAAATTTCTTGCATATTTTCTTGTCTTTTCGAATGAGGGATTTTATTTTGCAAAAGAGGGCCATCCGCTCCATTTACGGTATGGGTTCCAGGGAGTCTTTGCGTGAATGTTTTAAAGAATCAAATATCCTCACCGTTGCTTCTCAATACATCTACGAAAATATTATGTATGCCAGAAAAAATGTTAACAATTTTAAAAAAAGTAGTTGATTACACTAATAAAACCTTACGTAATGTCAACAAACTAGTTTTACCTAAGTGCCGTTTGACGAAAGTAAGTAATTCGTTTTATGGAAATTGCGTAAGGTTTTACAACAAACTCAGAGTCTGTACTCAATTTGCCAGAAAAAAATTCAAATGTGTCATAAAATATTTTCTTTGTAAAGAAGCTTATTATAAAGTTGAAGAATTTATAAACGATAATAATAATAATAAATAAGCTTTAGCTAGCTTAATATGAGTCTAGATGGTGCTGTGTGAATTGTCCTGAGATTATTATTATTATTATAATAGGTGCTACAGGCAGTCCTCTTTGTTCTCTTAGTTCGTCTTGTATTACACATTTACAATAAAGAGTTAATAAATAAATAATTTTTTCATTTAACCGTTACAAATCAACATGTCTGCTACTTTTTTTTGCTCCCTTTTCTCCATATCAGGCAAGCCGATACAGCCATTGTCTTCGGTACTGTGAACTAGTGTGCCTGCCAAGACAAGCTACCGCCAAACTACCATATATTTTATTATCGCATACAGAGCTTCGCCTAATCCACACTAATTGCATTCTCCCATTAAATTCGGTCTATCATGTGGAAAAAGATTATACATTGACAAATGGCCACCCATGGGTCGACGAAGCCATAAAAACACGTAGTTGGTATTCAATAAGGTTTTGTCGTAAAGAGCTAGTTTTAAGAATTTAAATAAAATAGATATTGATCTTTACGGCCTCGGTGGTCTAGCGGTTTAGCACACCGCTGCACTTTCCGATGGTCGCGGGTTCGATTTCTCATTCCTGTTTGGTATAAACGTTTATATTTACGCGTATCATAGTTTTGTACAAAAAAAATGTATATATATATATATTTATAACAGTTGTCTAGTACCCATAACACAAGCTCTGCTTAGCTTGGGACTAGATGGCGCTGTGTTAATTGTCCTGAGATTATTATTATTATATCAGTTATTTTTAGTTTAACAGTGTTAGATGTACTAGACATCTCTCTTTAGTTTCGGACTAGATGGCGCTGTATAAATCTGTTTTTATTAATATATTTTACTGAAATTCCTATCACGTACATGTACAACGGTATTCCGTACAACTTTGTTATATGTAATTTTATTGCATGGATTGTTATGTTTATTTACAAACACGTCATCTCCATAACTGTTTGGTTTAGTATGTTATTTTAACGTGACTGAATTATGAAATAAACTGACGACCTCATAAACAGGGTTCAAGAAAGGTATATTGTATTTGTACAATTAACTCTTGAACGCTTGCTTAATTAATACCGTTGGAATACCGTTGTACACGTACGTGATAGGAATACCAGTAAAATATATTAATAAACACAGATTTATACAGCGCCATCTAGTCTGAAACTAAGGAGAGACGCCTAGTACCCATAACACTGATAAACTAAAAATAACTGATATAATAATAATAATCTCAGGACAATTCTCACAGCGCCATCTAGTCCCAAGTTAAGCTAGCTGAAGCTTGTGTTATGGGTACTAGACAACTGTAATAATAATAATAATCTCAGGACAATTCGCACAGCGCCATCTAGTCCCAAGCTAAGCAAAGCTTGTGTTATGGGTACTAGACAACTGAACTGAACTGAAACTAAAAATAACTGATATAATAATAATAATCTCAGAACAATTCACACAGCGCCATCTAGTCCCAATTACACTCGTGAACGCTTGTAGGGACTGGTCTGCTCTTATCACGATTGATTTACTCTTATTTAGTTACTCAACTATTATAATTGGCTGTGTGTTAATTATTTTGACTCTAATAAATTAGTGCTAGTTGGTAGTTTGCTTTCACACATTTTAACTTAAAAATAGAAATAGAAATAATCTTCATTCAAATAAACTCATTACAAGCACTTTTGAATAGTCATATTTTTATGATTCTACCACTCATTCGGAATGCAGACTCATCACAAGAAGAATGAGCAAGAAACTTGTGTGTTGCTCTCTTAAATAAATGTTGTTTTAATTAGATTTACATTAACAAGGATTAGGCATGAGACGGTTGTGTCTGTAACATGACTAACATGCAAATGTTAAGTTACAATTATTTAAAAGAGTAACACACAAGTTTCTTGCTCGTTCTTGTGATGAGACATCTTTCCGAATGAGCGGTAAATTAAATATGTAAGGACTATTGAAAAGTGCTTAAATTTAAGTTTATTTAAGTAAAGAATCTTCTATTCTGTTCTAAATCAGGTGGTCTGTCAGTTTGTTTGCCATTATAGACGTACAAAAAAATTGCCTAACTGAATCGTTATCTGCTAAAGTATTTAGAAACATCATGTTACATATCCTACTGCTGCCATTTTTTTAGTCGGTGCCCGGCCGAGGCGTGCAGTTTTTGTTCCAAACGACCATAACCAAGAGGCTTTTGTGATCGGTCACGGCTGTTGAATGGTCATCATTTATTAAGGGATATGGCGATACCAAAAATTTTGGGATACCAAAAATTAATGGGTACTTATTATGTTGGTTGTATTTTCTAATATCAATATAACAATGTAGACTTCAATAGAAATAGAAATAATCTTAATTTAAAATAATTAAAGCACTTTTGAATACAATATATATTTTCAAAAGTGCTTAAATTACACTATACTCCCAAATTTGAATATAAAAATAAATCGGTATGATTGTAAACATGTAGATACAACATTTATTTGAAAAGAATACGAGCTGAGTTTCTTGTCAGTTCTTCTCATCTCGAAATCATTCCGAACTGACGGTAGATTTGACATATCATAAGAGTCTGTAATAGACCTACATGAATATAGATATTTTGAATTTTATCGAGTGATTTAATAATACGACCGGTCGATTACACGCTCTGCATTTTCAAGACCAACATTCATTACGTAATGCGGAAAAAGGACAAAATATGTTGCTGTCTCATTCGTTTACTGTTATCGTAAAGTTCGGTAAAAAGCACTTTATTATGCAGTTTCTGAGAAATTAAATATATATGTATAATATGTCAGACGGACTCGGTGGTTTAGTGGCTCACTTCCGATGGTTGCAGGTTCAATTCCTCGCACGGTACATTTGTATTCGCGGGTATGATTCTATTTATTTATTTATTTATTCTTTTGCACACAAAAATGTATACATGTCGGACTTAATGCCTGATGGCATTCTCTACCAGTCAACCGTCGCGTTGATCAGAGATAATAAGGCGGTGCACTTTAATAATGAATTGAAAGAAAAAAAGAAAAACAAAAATTATAACAAATAGATACATAAAAATAGTACATATATATATACAGATACAAATATATAAAAATACTAATATACCAATATAAAATATATAAGTTTATGGATTACATATAAATAAAATATAAATTTAAACTACATATAATAAATATTCATATAATCTCATGGAGTTTATATAATATCATATCTCAATAGAAGTTTGGTTGAATACTATTAAAGAAATTTGGAATAATGTTCACGCAAGGACCTTACACGCATGGGTTCTATATATCCATACATGTGTTTTGCTGTGTGAATTCTCCAGGGTTTTTTTATGATTATCGATAGGTTGGAATGGTGCATGCAATATTTATGTACATCAGATGGCCTTGGTGGTCCAGCGGTACACCTTACCTCTGTTGGTCGCGGGTTCGATTCCTCGCACGGTACAAACATTTATATCAGTCTGAGAACGTTCTTTTGGTGTATAACCTGTCTTAGTAAGGCTTTAGAACTTCAACCAGAGGGGCGAAGGGGGTTGTTCGTAATGGGGTCTAGTGTCCCCATTGCTAGCAATGTACCATGTTAGGTCGACCTCCACGCGGTAACCCCTATAAACCATCACGATAAATTTATTTATTTAAACTTTAATGCACAAATACAATATATAAATGTACATATGGCTAACTTAACACCTAAGTGATAGCTAATACTATTTAGATACAGGAAAATTACCCATGTATGAGGCAGAAAATAAGTTCAATAGAGCGGAAAAGAAAGAGATAAATAAAGAGAATCAGAAATTTAATTATGATTGGATATTGCATTTACAGATTTACTTTCGATGGTCTCGGGTTCGATTCCTTTCACGACATAAACGTTAGTATTCATGAGTATGATTATTTGTAACGGTCTGGATGTTATCTATGTATAATATGTATGTATTTATCAAAAAAATATCTATGTATTTGTATCAGTTATCTAGTACCCATAACACAAGCTTTAGCTAGCTTAACTTGGGTGTAGATGGCGCTGTGTGAATTGTCCTGAGATTATTATTATTATCAGTTATCTAGTGCCCATAACACAAGCTTTAGCTAGCTTAACTTGGGACTAGATGGCGCTGTGTGAATTGTCCTGAGATTATTATTATTATCAGTTGTCTAGTACCCATAACACAAGCTTTAGCTAGCTTAACTTGGGACTAGATGGCGCTGTGTGAATTGTCCTGAGATTATTATTATTATCAGTTGTCTAGTACCCATAACACAAGCTTTAGCTAGCTTAACTTGGGACTAGATGGCGCTGTGTGAATTGTCCTGAGATTATTATTATTATCAGTTGTCTAGTACCCATAACACAAGCTTTAGATAGCTTAACTTGGGTCTAGATGGCGTTGTGTGAATTGTTCTGAGTTTATTATTATTATCAGTTGTCTAGTACCCATAACACAAGCTTTAGCTAGGTTAACTTGGGTCTAGATGGCGCTGTGTGAATTGTCCTGAGATTATTATTATTATCAGTTGTCTAGTACCCATAACACAAGCTTTAGCTAGGTTAACTTGGGTCTAGATGGCGCTGTGTGAATTGTCCTGAGATTATTATTATTACAAATTCCTGGTGAATTTGTCACGATGTGCTAACTGACCTGACCTCATGTTCTGATCATCCTCCACTAGTGCTGCCAGCGTATACCGTTAGCGCAGGCGGGTGCACCATTACATTATCTTTACTAATCTATACATACTTATAGTTGCAGTTTTTATTGTTTATTATTTTTAATTTTTTTCTTCTTTTTATGACCTTATTGTTATCACTAGTATTATTATTAATGTATGTATTGCATACGTTTTATTCCTTGGTGAGTGCATTGGTATTGTACTGTAATACTCACTGAGAGCATGTAATTTTATAAATAAATAAATAAATATAAATAAAATTGGAGTGTCTGTTTGTAATATTGATATAACCATTTTTTACTACATGCATATGAATAAAAATACGGTACATACACAAAAAACCTACTTTCAAAAATTTTTGTCTGTCTGTCTGTCGGTCTGTTTGTTCCGGCTAATATCTGAAATGGCTGGGCCGATTTTAACGGGACTTTTTTGGCAGGTAGCTGATGTAATAGGGAGTAACTTAGGCTAGTTTTATTTTAGAAAAAATAAAGTTAAATTCCACGCGGACGATGTCGCGGGAACAGCTAGTATTATAAATATGATAGGAATGTTTACCTTTTGTTACGCTTTCATGCAAAAACTACTGAACCGATCATCATGAAATTTTGTACACATGTTCTTCGAGGTATTATAATGAACATAGGATACTTTTGATTCAACGCGAGCGAAGCCGCGGGTAAAATTTAGTTGTCCTTTAAAAAAAACTTTATTCCTAAAAAAAGATTAGGTTAGGTTCATATTATATCATATCATATATTTTTTGTGTCTTACCGTCGTTTGCACGTAACGCCGCACCCATATACTAGTTTTAGAGGTCAAACACGAGTTCAAGGACCATAACGTTTATATATAGAATTATTTTAGTAATGTATCACTTGTTTATGGTGTTTGGGAATTAAAAATCATGGATAATAATGTAGAAATGGTAATTAAGAAATCCATATATATAAAAATGAATTGCTGTTCGTTAGTATCGCTAAAATATATACTAAAATTAGCCAAATCTATTATTATAGATTTGGCTAATTTTAGTCTTGAAATATTCGTGGAAGTCCCGGTAAGGTAAAATATAAAGAAATTGCATGTAAAATAGTAAAAACAACAATTATATTTTCCCATACAATGAAATGAAATGAAATGAAATAAATATTTATTGCTTAAAATGTAATACATATGTGGTTTTTAAGGTCTTTAGAATTAGTTTCACACATTTTGTCATTTCTGACATGCAACAGACAAAACAGATGTCAATGTTGGTTATTCTTAGTTAGTTTATATTAAGTACGTACATTATTTATAATATGATTATGTCAATTTCGTATTAATGAAATATTTATAGATTTCGTTAGATTTGCAGTTTGGATATCGTTAGTAGCTGTATATGATCTGGGGGGAGGGCAATGCAGTCTGAGATATACGCTTGGCCTAGTTTAATTGCATTATATATTTTACTAGCTACTTGCCCCGGCTTCGCTCGGGTGTACATGTATTATACATATAAACCTTCCTCTTGAATCACTCTATCTATTAAAAAAACCGCTTCAAAATCCGTTGCGTAGTTTTAAAGATTTAAGCATACATAGGGACAGACAACGACAGTGACTTTGTTTTACAATAATATAGCTTATACATCTGAATAAGGCTATAAATTTCAAGCGGGTTCCGATAGTCGCGGGTTCGATTCCTCGCGCGGCACAATCGTACTCATGAATACCATGTATACAATACCAGATTCATGAGTATGATTGTTTGTATCGGTCTGGGTGTGTTCTATGTATATTATGTATGTATTTACGCAAAAAAAATCTATGTATTTGTATCAGTTATCTAGTACCCATAACACAAGCTTTAGAAAGCTTAACTTAGGTCTAGATGGCGCTTTGTGATTTGTACTTCCTGACAAAAAAAAACTATTTTTTATGTGTATATTTATATATTACTGGCTACTCGCCCCGGCTTCGCCCGGGTGTACATGTATTATTCACATAAACCTTCCTCTTGAATCACTCTATCTATTAAAAAACCGCTTCAAAATCCGTTGCGTAGTTTTAAAGATTTAAGCATACATAAGGACAGACAGACAGCGACAGCGACTTTGTTTTATACGATGTAATGAAATATGTTTGTAAAACAATTGAAATTGCGTTTTTTTTTTAAGAAAGAAATACAAAAACGTTACGGATGGCCCGGACACTGCAATATGTAACTTTTCTTTATCATTATACATAGGATCTCAATTATACAATACCACAATATCTAATAAATGTTTCCGTAATAGAAATATATCATTCTTTAGTATAAAAGACGCCACAAACTGTGGTAAAAAAAAACAATCGTCAAATTCGTGCCTACAAACTGACAATACACTTTATAACCTACTACCTGTCGTACAATACAAAATGGCGTTGGATATTATTAAAAAAAAATATACCGCAGACTTACATTATTTCACTCACGGCTTTTGTAAATAAATCATCGATTAAATAGAAAAATGACACATTTCTAAATCAAAAGCTAGAATTGCCTCCATTTATATAAGTCAATTAAATTAACCACGCCGTCTTAATCATTATCTAAATTTTAAAATGATATATAATACTAGCTTTTGCCCGCGGCTTCGCTCGCGTTATTTTATCCCTTTAGGGGTGGAATTTATCAAAATCCTTTCTTAAGGGATGCCTACGTCATTGTAGCTTTATGCATGCAAAGTCTCAGCCCGATCAGTTTAGGGGATAGGGGAAAAAAGTTTGTATGAAACTTTGTCAATTTTAAACCGATCGGGCTGAGACTTTGCATGCATAAAGCTACAATGACGTCGCCATTCTCTAAGAAGGATTTTGATAAATTCCACCCCTAAGGGGATAAAATAGGGGATGAAAGTTTGTATAAATCTTCTTAGATATTTTGTAGGCACTAATTTTTTACACACGCTAAACAAAAGTAAAGCCGCAAAAACGACACCTAAGTAATAATAATACTTACTACTACGCGAGCGAAGCAAAAGCAAAAGCTAGTAAATAATATTTTTTAAGAACTAACAAAATTAATCGACGGCAAAGAGGGTAATCTGTACAGCCAAACATTACTGCTTCTAGGAAATCTGCTTATTATTTTTTTTAAAAGAAATTCGACAAGAATTTTCATGTATATTGGCGTCACATACAATCAGGTGGACTGTTTGCTCGTTTAATTACATAATGCATAAAATGAATTGATTGATAGCAAAGACATCAAAGCTGTACAGCCTAACGTTACTGCTTCTACGAAATCGTTGTTCTTGAAAAGGATAACGTCTATTGCAATCATAATGTTTTTTTTTTGTTTTATTTAAACATTATTCCTTAGTATAAAAGCTTGGCTCCCGAGGGAAAGTTGAATATATTGAAGCCATTGTCTACACTTCCGTCGGTCGGTCGGCGCCTAACCAACTTTGCATTGACAACTTGATATTTTAAAACCATGTTGCACTTTTGTTATGGCCGTGTCTTGTCCACTTGTGGACTCAACAATGACGTCTATTATCGTAGAAGGTTATTTCACTCACGGCTACTTACCGCGCTTTTGTAAATAAAGATTGTACACTATAGACTTCTGCTTTTATTCCTAATCCTTTTGATTGTAATCTCTATACATTATTATTAAACAATCATGGTATTATGGCCGCACCATAGACAAGAAAAATTGGAGGTACTCTGTGCAAATTTCCCTCTAATATTTTTTTTATTTATAAGATACTAGAAGTGCCCTCGGTTTCAAATCTCAGAGAAATCTATAGTCTATGTATTATTCTGATGTATAAACTATATTACTGTAAAGTTTCAACATAATCCGTTCAAAACTTTTTGCGTTTAAGAGTAAAAACACCTATTCATCGACACTCACTTTCGCGTTTATAATAAAGATTCCGTTTTTTTTTTCGGACTACTCTAATGCTGTTGGCCGCAGATGGCCTTTACAGCTTCACCGGACGAGTGCAGATGGCACTCCAAACCAAAGAAAGGACTTATGGAGCGGCTGAAGGCCAACTCCCGCCTGACCGATATGACTTTAGTCTGAGGGCACCGCTAGAATAGAATAGAATAGAAAATCATTTATTCAAATAAACTTACATTGAAGCACTTTTGAATAGTCATAACATTTTTTTTTTAATCTACCGCTCATTCGGAATGCTGTCTCATCACAAGAAGAACAAGCAAGAAACTTGTGTGTTGCTCTTTTAAATAATTTATTCTTACTTACAATTTAAGTTTAAGTGTGTGAATACAAACCACCGATTAGCACTAATTCAATGAAATAATAAAATAGAAAAAAAACATTCAATATTAGGAGTTCGAACCTCGGCTCAGGCCGTCGTAATTTCGATCCCCGTTTGAATTGGACGGGGGATCGATCGGAGGGGAACAATTCCGTCTTTATATTAATATCGTCTCAGTTCGTGGTTGTCACTCGACTTTATTGTCCCAACAGCCATCTGTCCTACGAGCTGTGCCAACTCATGAATAACCATTCCCGCCAAAAATCCACCATTTTGACATAGTGCTGTCAATATTTTGGCGCCAAACGTGACGCTGTGTAATATTATCTAATCTGTGGTGGAACTGACAAATAAACGAGTCGAATTACCAAATCATGAATGGCCATTCCCGCCAAAAATACACCATATTGTTATAGAGCTGTCAATATTTTGGCGCCAAACGTGACGCTATGTAATGTTATGTTATCTGTGGTGAATAAACGAGTCGAATTACCAAATCATGAATGGCCTCTCGATCGCATTGTATAGTTGTCTATGGAATCCTTTTTATTGTGAATTTGTGAGAATTCCATGTACTTCTGCTTATTGTGGAGTGTTGTAACTCGCGTGCGTTTACCGGAATGCGTTTACGGTTTTTTTTATATTGAATGAACATCCGGTGCGCATGCGTGATTGCCCAATATAAACAGTCAAATGAGCAACTAGTTTAAAAAATACCACCTACTGTTAATTGTTGGAATGAAAAGGAAAACATGCGAAGACATATTTCTAATGAACTAGCTGTACCCGCGACTTCGCCCGCGTGGAATTTAAAAAAGTAGTCTATGTTACTCCTCATTACAGCTACCTGCAATAAAAGACCCGTCAAAATCGGTCCACCCATTTCAGAGATTGGTCGGAACAAACAAACAGACAGACAGACAAAAATTGTAAAAAATACAATAACAGACTCTTATATAACTTTACTGCATACAGAGTATATTTATTATTATACTAGCTGTTCCCGCGACTTCGTCCGCGTGGAATTTAACTATATTTTTCTAAAATAAAAGTAGCCTATGTTACTCCTCATTACAGCTATCTGCAATAAAAGACCCGTCAAAATCGGTCCACCCATTTCAGAAATTGGTCGGAACAGACAAACAGACAGACAGACAAAAATTGTAAAAAATACAATAACAGACTCTTACATAACTTTACTGCATACAGAGTATATTTATATATTATACTAGCTGTTCCCGCGACTTCGTCCGCGTGGAATTTAACTATAATTTTCTAAAATAAAAGTAGCCTATGTTTCTCCTTATTACAGCTACCTGCAATAAAAGTCCCGTCAAAATCGGTTCACCCATTTCAGAGATTGGCCGAAACAAACAAACAGACAGACAGACAAAAATTGTAAAAAATGTTATTTTGGTGTATATACCGTATTTATATTCATATGCATGTAGTATAAAACGGTTATTTCAATATTACAAACAGACACTGCAATTTTATTTATATGTATAGATGTATAGATAACGAAAGGCCTCATATGGTAACATTATAAATGTTTGAATTTCTAGCCTTGTTCTATACTATAACACGTATGTACTATACATATAAACCTTCCTCTTGAATCACTCTATCTATTGTTGGAAACTGCATTAAAATCCGTTGCGCAATTTAAAATATATACATAAGCTAACACATTTCTGAGCACAATATCAGTCTTAGAAATTATATAACAAATATTTCCAACGACTGAATACATGTGATTTTTGAAGCAACTTCAAAAACAAAGTTAAATATTATTTAATGTAGAGTAGCTTTTACTCGATTGAGTTTTTTAATCAATTGCAATGTAATATTAAAATTGAAATAAAAAATAAAACATTTGTCTGTCTGTTTGTTTTCGCCAATATTTCGCCTATCTAATTCGCCAAGTAATAATAAAGTTATTTAAAAGAGCAACACACAAGTTTCTTGCTCATTCTTCTTGTGATGAGACAGCTTTCCGAAAGAGCGGTAGATTAAAAAAAATGTGATGACTATTCAAAAGTGTTTCAAGTTTATTTGAATAAATGATTTTCTATTCTATTCTAATCTATTCTACGGATCCTTTGCAGATAGCTTTACTAATACATAAATGAGGTATAACTTAGGCTAAACTTTTTTTTATTTATTCAATATCTCCATATACAGAGCTTTTCCAAGATCTTCTTTTTGTCTTTATGTCTGTATTACTGTTCTTTCTACATGTGATTTTTGAAAGCAACTTCAAAAACAAAGTTAAATATTATTTAATGTAGAGTGGCTTTTACTCGCTTAATGAGATTTTTAATCAATGGTCAGGTAATATTAAAACAACAGTGAAAATAAACAAATAAATAAATAACCCTGGACAATTAACAAAGCGCCATCTAGTCCCACGGTAAGCAGAGCTTGTGTTACGGGTACTAGACAACTGATATAAATAGTTAATTTTTTTTGTTAAATCCATGGATATTATACATAGAAAACACCCAGACCGATACAAACATACTGAAGAATAAGTTTCGCACCACGCGAGGAATCGAATCTGCGACCTTCGGTGAAAGCACCTATATTTTTTATAGGTTTCCTCCGCCTACATGGTGACTTACTTTTGTAAAATTTCAGTGTAATTCCTCCATTCGATTTACCTGAAACATTAGACAAATTTATAAATAGCTGTGCCCGTGACTTTGTCCGCGTTGGATAATGACCTCGAATAGCATTTTTAATTATTTAGGCTAATTATTTTACATAAAGACATACGTAGAAATACTTTAACAAGCTTTAAGAATAAGTTTAATCAAAAATAACGAATTTCTGTAAACTTTCATTCCCTATTTCATTTTACCCCCTTAAGGGTAAACTTTTTACAAGCTTTAAATGACATGTTTATTTATGTTTAACTAGCTACTCACCCTGGCTTCGACCGGGTGTACATGTATTATACATATAAACCTTCCTCTTGAGTCACGCTATCAATTAAAAAAAATCGCTTCAAAATCCGTTGCGAAGTTTTGAAGATTTAAGCATACATAGGGACGGGCAGACAGCGACAGCGACTTTGTTTTACACTATGTTCAAATTCAAATTCAAATTCAAAATATCTTTATTCATGTAGGTCTATTACAGACTCTTATGATATGTCAAATCTACCGTCAGTTCGTAATGATATCGAGATGAGAAGAACTGACAAGAAACTCAGCTCGTATTTTTTTCAAATAATAGTGGAACATGTTTATGATAAATACAGTTATTAAAATTCAAATTTGGGAGAATAGAGTGACCACCAGCATATGCTATCGCAAAGAACAAAAAATTTAATCAGTGTTCACAACCTGAACAGACCAGTCCCCACAAGCAGCACCCGTTCACGAGTATGACGTATGAGCCAGCCATCATTGTACTCAACCATATTAGAGGGAGCACATCAACCCGGCCCACCACGCCGCCACAAGTTTGAACTTTATAGCGAGCATGACTGTTTCAAGTTACTCCACTACGTCAATTATATTATTTACAGCATAGGCTGTACCGATCACAGTTTTCACCCATTACAATATTAAATTTACATTATTTAAATTACAATATGTCATTACAAAATTTATAATAAGTTTCTTGTAACTATTGTAACTGTACTATCTGATTAACAACCTATAACATAATATACAGTTAGGTATGAAACTTTATTATTTTGTTTCCATGAAACGGACCTTGTTAACAATTTTATGATACTGTTTCTTTTGTGCTACCTGCTCTTTATCGCACCATTTTTACAGGCAGTGGTCCTGTCTGGAAGTAATTGTATAGCTACTTTCAAACCCATTTTAACTCACTTCATAAAGCTTTTTTTTTTCAAAAACCGAAGTTAAACACTCTTCTAATAGTTGAAAAATATATTTATTAGAAAATATCATTACATAGTATAAAACAAAGTCGCTGTCGCTGTCTGTCCGTCCCTATGTATGCTTAAATCTTTAAAACTACGCAACGGATTTAGAAGCTGTTTTATTAATAGATAGAGTGATTCAAGAGGAAGGTTTATATGTATAGTACGTGTACACCCGGGCGAGTAGCCGGAGTTAGTAGCTAGTTATAGTATAAATGAATTTCTGAATGATGAACATTAGTTATTTACATATTGTTTATTATGGAATCTTCTATTCTAACAATGAAAACTGTAATCACTAAACATATATCTTTATTTTGTTGCCTTAAATATATTTGTACTGTACTTCCAACCATTACATAACTTTGAAAACTGTTATAATGTATTTATGTAATAAATATGACAATATATATATATATTCTCTACAGTTCCCTTCTGATCTCTATAATGTTATGTTTTTTACATTTTGGCGCCAAAGTTATTTCACCTTTTTAAAATGGACTACAGGCAACAGAATTATAATTTTGTACGCCTAAATGCAGAAAATTAAAATTTTTTTTATCGCAAAAGGGACAAATTATCACACTCATGTAATAGTAAGTGATTACCACCGCTCATGAACACTCGCAACACCAGGGAATTGCAAGTAGGCTGTCAGCTATTTAAAAAAGAACAAGCTCTTTTCTTGAAGGTTTCAATATCGTATCGGTTCGGAAATACCATTGCTGGAAGGTGATTCCACAATGTGGTTGTGCGGAGCAAAAGGTTTCTAGAAAACTGCACTGTGGAGGACCGCCATTCATCCAGATGATCAGGATGGTATTTCAGTTTCTGGCGGGTGGTACGGTGGTGAAACTCGGCAGCTGGTATTAATCCGAATAATTCCTCAGAACACTCCCCGTGATATATGCGGTAGAAAATGCACAGAGATGCAATATCTCGCCGCAGAACCAACGGGTCGAGTCTGTCACTTAGACGTTGATTACCAATGATTCTGGCTGCTCGGTTCTGAATGCGGTCAAATGGAAGTAGCTGGTCTTGTGGTAGATACACCAATTATATGTTTAGTAGATAGGGCGTCCCGTGTGCAATAGGGGAAGGTTTGCGTTAACTGTAACAGCGCAACCAAAGCTGTATGCTAAACCCGTAGACTACGACGTCGGAAATAAAAAAGTATCATTTTGAAATTACTTTACTTTGTTTATTTATTTATTTACTTATTTGCAGAATACAATGTAACAAGTAGGTCTTACAATATGAATATTCGTTCAATGTATTCAGCCTGTTAACAGGCGTGCAAAATTGATATACATTATTACTTTTATAAATTTAATTAATTTTTAAAATACTGTTTGATAATCTTGAAACCGATTAGGTGTGCGACGTAGCCTGGTGGAACGACGTGAAGATATATTTGCCTCAGCAGGAGATGAAAGTGCAGGAAATTGATCTGTAAGAGATTGATTAGTAGGAGATTCTTCTGCGGGAGATTGGTCTGTTAGAAATTGGTCAGCAGTAGATTGATCCGCATTAAATGATTCAGTTTCTGCGTTCGGGTTCTGTTCTCCTACAGGTTCATTTAACAAAGGAGGATTAGCAGGAGCCAAGTGCCTATTTGAAATTGTAGTTTCTCGACCATTCTGCAAACGCACTTGAGAATAATGCGGGTTTACATTAAGTAGCTCTACTTCTTCTACAAACGGATCGTACTTACTCTTCCTCACAAGATTTTTCATGAATACTGATACTTTTTCTTGATATACTTTTTCATGATTGGTCATTGGATGACCTTCGTGGATGAGAAAACATTCTCTCGTGGGGTGTGCACCCAGTACTGGTGCATAATAATGAACGAATGCAATGTAATGTCTGGGTAATAACTGACTCCCAAGCACTTATAGGTAGCTCAAGAGACATAAGTGATAGTTGAATAGTTTTCCATTCCAATAATCCCATTATAACGCTCTCTAATAAGTAATTAAATGTTTATATATTAAAATATGTCTCTTTGCGCCTGTATACCAATTTTCCTTTCCTTACGTCCTCTCCACATCTATCTCTTTCCTTGGCAAGGAATCTGAAAAGGACAGAGATGTTTCACTCGAGCCCGATCGGCTAGACTCGGGCTGTCGCACACGTAGTCACTCGGAGATCGTTGAATGATGGCTATCATAGTTTTTTCATCGGCATTAAAATTAGTATTTTGGACAATATATAGACTGATTTAGTATATTTTTGCATATAGACAATATTTGTGTTTTGTGAAGTGTCATAGTATGCTGGTGCAGCATCGTACAAGAACGAGAGGACGGCCGGCCTCACATCGGGAAGACATCGAGTAATCCAGGTACCTTGCCTCCTTTCATCCTAAAAATCAAATGTACAGTCCACTTTCCTATTTCCAATTTCATTTGCGCATTTAGACACCAATGTCAACAATTAATATTATTTTCTATGTCAAAAAAATTCTTAATACTATAAAAACAATTTTCTAATAGCCTAAAATTTTGCATTTTGACGTCAGTTGGTAATTTATTGTTAATTTTGATCATAATGTTGTAACTATTTTTTTCAAAGAATGCACTTCTATATATTGGTTTTAACAATTTGCTGAAATACCCTATAAATATTAGTTTTTAGAACATCTTCCTTGTCCGTATAACTAGAGTGTTGATTTATAATAACATTATGTCTTTAAATATTAAATCTTCTCCTGAAATTAAACTTCTGCCTCGATTCTGCCATGGCGTTATAAAGATTTGATTTCAAATCTTGTTCATCATCGATATAACTTGATTCTTCTCTTATTATATGAGTTTTTGCTTTAAATTCAACATTATTTGAATATATTTTGAATCTTTTCATTGAATTACCATTATTTAATTCATTTATATTCATTTTTGTAGTTTGTTCAACCGCTCTAAACTTCCACATTTCTTTATTAACATTCTTTAAATTGATATGGTTTGTAAATTTTACTTTCTTAGATTTAATATCGTTGAACTTATCAGATATTTTATTATGATTACGTACAGTATGTACAAGTTGGAATATTTTAGTTTTTGCAGTAGTTTTAGTAGTTGTAGTTGATTCTTCTGTATGTTCATTGATAGAATTAAGATTGTCTAGATTTTCGTTATTTGTTACAGTGTTTGCATGATTGCTAACAGTTATATGCTCTAATACATTGTTCTTATATTTACGATATTTTTTCTTACGTTTATGTTGTTTTTTCCTCTTCTTAAGTACATATTTATGTGTTTTGTGAGTTTTCTTTCTGTGATGTTTGTTGCTCGTGTGGCGTTTGAAATATTTCTGATATGCTTCAGGATGATTGTACTTCAAATGTTTCAGACGTTTTATGTACAATTTTTGTTTTCTTAACTGTTTTTCTAGTACTTTCCAAAATTTCTCTGCTCCTGTATCATAATTTCTTAATGGATTGGTTATTTCTTGTGTATTTCCTGAAAATAAACTTATTTATATAATTTGTATTCATGAGTATTCAATCAAATTTGCATTTTTCAGCAATAGATAGAGTGATTCAAGAGGAGGGTTTATATATAATGTAAGTCAAAGATTTGTAATGCAAACCCGGGACCGGCTGCAATTGTTTAGTACCCATATATAAACTCTGTATAATTTGGAACTAGACGATGGTAACCCAGGATAATCCATACCATTATCATGGGTGACCATTCTTATTGTGCTATTAATCTCATGAATGAATGAATATTTTTTAATTCAGATCAGTACTGAATTAAAAAATATTACTGTTGAATAGTCCACTTATATGTATAATTAGTATCTTATCTTATCACTTCTTTTATTTTTATTGAATTCCCGACATTTCTAATAATTTCTAATTTTTAGTTTAAAAATAAAACGTGGTAAGATCCCGAGAATTTCACTACCATAGTCCACTTGCCAAAGTAGACTGTAACAACAAGTTCAATAGAAGAGAAGCCTGAATGAAATGCAGACGTTTCTAATATTATAGGAAGAATAAGTTTTAAGTAAAATTTACCTGAATTCAAAAGCATTTCTTTACGATGTTTCAATTTATCTCTACGTAATTTAGGTTCATATTTGTTGTCAGTTGTATGTCCAGGATGTTTATCTGCAGTATTTTTATTATAACCAGATCTGGGTTTACGGTTTCTATTAAATGATTTAACAGTATCTGTAGTTGTGATTCTGTTATAATTGATAATATTTTTGTATTTTCTGTATACCTTTTCAGACCTTATATTGTTTCCATCTGAAGGTTTCAAAAAACTCCTCATATTATTAATATTACTTTCAAATCTTTCAGAATAACGAATAGTCTCTGTTCCATCTAAAAAAGGTTTCGAGTACCTTCTCATAGAATTATCACTTTCAGATCTATTATAAGTATGACTGGCCTCATTTAAGAGTGTTTTATTTATTATTAATGACTCATTACCTACACTTTTATTCGTATTATTGCTTATATCATTATATACTTCAATATTTTTTGTTTTGTTTCCTTCAGTAACGTTATTAACAGTAATAAGACCCGTCCTTGCACCTATATTCTTCTTAAATCTTCTCCCTGGCACTTCATTGCCATAGAAATGACTTTTAATGATTATATTCAAAGAATCTACCAGTACTTGTGCCGTTATAGTACCAGACAATCTGATATAAGGCTGCAACATTGCACGAAAAGCTTTAGACATCACTTGATATGCAGAATCAGCTGTTTCAGGATATTTGTCGATTTGTTCAAGAGCTGAAAGAAGGTTATCCGCTTCTTTAGGTTCGTATAAGCTGTCTATATAATCTACTATTGCGTTAAAGTCTTTTCCAAATAGTTCACGCCTGTTTATCATTCCATAGTGAAGTAGGATGGCTTGACCTGTGAAATTATCAAGTTATTAATTTTTTTTATAGCATATATATATAACACGACTCCATCGTGTTGTATTAATTTATAGACGACCTCGGTGGTCTAGCGGCCAAGCACACCGCTTTACGAACGATGGTCGCGGGTTCGCTTCCTCGCACGGCACAAACATTTATATTCATGAGTATGATTGTTTGTATCGGTCTGGGTGTTTTCTATGTATAATGTGTATGTATTTACAAAAAAAATATATATCTATGTATATGTATCAGTTATCTAGTACCCATAACACAAGCTTTAGCTAGCTTAACTTGGGGTCTAGATGGCGCTTTTTGAATTGTCCTGAGATTATGATTATTATTATTATTATGTATGACTATTATTATTATATACATACTCTTTAGATAATCTTTGGGCATGCCAGCTACGTTGTCGGATACTTTGATGAGAGCATCATTCATTGGTTGACGGAATCCCAACAGCACATTATCGTTGCTATGTCTGAAAACAAAAAGAAAAACACATATACCATCACGATCAGTCCCCTGTCCAATTCAAACGGGGATCGAAATTAAGATGGCCTGGACCACTAGCGGTGCCCTCAGACTGGCGTAGTATCTGTCAGGCGGGATTTGTCCTTCAGCCGCTCCATAAGTCCTTTGGTTTGGAGTGCCATCTGCACTCGCAGGTGCAGCTGTAAAGGCCAGCTGCGGTCAACAGCATTAGAATAGTCCGAAAAAAACTTAACGTCACGATTGTTGTGATAGATAATAATAATTATTATTCAAATTAACTCAATACAAGCACTTTTGCATAGTCATTTTTGGTTATACCACTCGGAACGCAGATTCGTCACTAAATGTGTTCGTCACAAAAGAATGAGCAAGAAACTTGTGTGTTGCTCTTTTTAATAAATGTTTTACTAGAGTCTTCAGAGTCATTGTGAACGCAGATTCATCACAAGAAGAATGAGCAAGAAACTTGTGTGTTGCTCTTTTTAATAAATGTTTTACTCGAGTCTTCAGAGTCATTGTCAACGCAGATTCATCACAAGAAGAATGAGCAAGAAACTTGTGTGTTTCTCTTTTTAATAAATGTTTTACTCGAATCTTCAGAGTCATTGTCAACGCAGATTCATCACAAGAAGAATGAGCAAGAAACTTGTGTGTTGCTCTTTTTAATAAATGTTTTACTCGAGTCTTCAGAGTCATTGTCAACTGTGGCTGCGGTGAATGCAACACTTGACCGGTCCACATTATTTCCCATATATTTGAATACAACGTAGCATGGAGCGAGTCCTCTAAGTCTACTGGTAGGGACTGATCTGCTCTGATAACTATAACTGATTAATTTTGTTATGTTAATTCAGAACCATGTAGGTCTATTACAAATTCAAATTTAAAAATCATTTATTCATGTAGGACATATCAGCCGCTTATGAACGTCAAATTTTTTACATTATAATTTTAAATTTTTCCCTACCGTCCAGTTCAGCATATGGATCCAATTGAGAAGAACTGGCAAGAAACTCAATTGAATATATTATTTTATTTGTTTCAAAGCCAGTTTATTTACAATGTATATATATAGGTGTCTATGTCTAACATTAAATGAAAATCCCGTGCATGAACAACGATTGCCATGCACGCTCATCATTCAAGTAATCGTTTAGTGAGTGGCTTTGCTCAGTAAATATGATTTAACAGATGTTTTGAATTTATTTAAGGGCAATTCCAGTATATCCTTTGGTACACCTTACAGACTCTTACGAAATGTTAAGTCTACCATCAGTTCAAAATGATTTCGAGACGAGACTAGATGGCGCTGTGTGAATGACGACCTCGGTGGTCTAGCGGTCTAGCACACCGCTGTACGTCCGATGGTCGCGGGTTCGATTCCTCGCACGGCACAAACATTTGTATTCATGAGTATGATTGTTTGTATCGGTCTGGGTATTTTCTATATATAATATGTATGTATTTACAAAAAAAAATATCTATGTATTTGTATCAGTTGTTTAGTACCCATAACACAAGCTTTAGCTAGCTTAACTTGGGTCTAGATGGCGCTGTGTGAATTGTCAAAAAAAAAAAGAGAAAAAGAATTGTCCAGAATTATTTATTCAAAATACTTACTCTCGTATCACTCGAGCGAAGTTGTTGCAAAGCCCGTAGAGATGTTTATCTTCCTTCCAAGCAGTTATATGGAACATCTTGATGATGAACGCAGAAAACACACCAATGTGCAATACCTTCATGTCGCTCTTTATTTTGGTCACGAAGGACGTTGCTGGTGCTGAAATGAGAAATAGAACAGTCATTCTCTTTATTTCGTAGGTGGCAAACAAGCATACGGTCCATCTGTCTGGGGTGCTGGGAACATAAACCTATTAAATATTTTAATTATTTTTTGTTCTGTAATCTAAATATATATAACTCAAAGGTGACTGACATAGTGATCTATCAACGCACAGCCCAAACCACTGGACGGATCGGGCTGAAATTTGGCATGCAGGTAGATGTTATGACGTAGGCATTCGCTAAGAAAGGATTTTGATTAATTCTACCGCCAAGGGGATAAAATAGGGGATGGAAGTTTGTATGAAACTTTGTCAATTTTAAACCGATCAGGCTGAAACTTTGCATGCATAAAGCTACTATGACGTAGGCGTCCCCTCAGAAAGGATTTTGATAAATTCTACCTCTAAGGGAATAACGCAAGCGAAGCCGCGGGCAAAAGCTAGATAGTGTATTTATACTCTAAATAAATAAGTAGTACCAATCTAAATTATTAATAGTATTTATAAATAAATGATGATGATTATTATTACTAGCTGTTTCCGCGACTTCGTCTGCGTGATATTTAACTTTATTTTTCTAAAATAAAAGTAGCCTAACTAAAAATTATTTTGTTCGTCTTAATTTATTCGTTCCAATAGGTACTGACCAGTTCAAATTAATACATTTACATTCTGCATCATCCCTTATTTTATCCCCATGGGGGTTGAATTTATCAAAATCCTTTTTAGGCGAACATCTTCATCATAGAAGCTCCAATCTTTAATTTCAGTTCAATCAGTTGAAAATCTAAGAAGATTTATACTAACTTTCATCCCCCATTTCATCCCCTTAGGGGTGGGATTTATGAAAATCCTTTATTAGGGGATGCCTACGTCATAGTAGCTTTATGCATGCCAAATTTCAGCCCGATCCGTCTAGTAGTTTGGGCTGTGCGTTGATAGATCTACGTCAGTCAGTCAGTCACCTTTGAGTTGTATATATTTAGATTAAATGACAGTTACGGTTTATCATCAGGAGGACAATTAGCAAATTTATTATTGCAGTTAAATTAAAAATCGTTTTATGTACCTGTTACCTGACTTGGCTCAGTCGGAGATGGAGGTATACCGTCACCTGGCATGTACACCACTCCTGGACCCATTGGCACTGTGTGATCAGCTATAAGACCACCTCCAGGTCCACCAGCTCCTGATCCCCAACCGGTTCCACCAAGCAGCAATCCTCCAGGACTTATTGTTGCGTATTCAGACACATTCGTTGTTAAAGTCTCAAATGTGCTAACTGTCGGAAATTCTAGATTCGGAAGTTCTTCAAAATCTTCATCACCAGATTTTGATGAAGTAATATTATTAATTGAAATATTATTTAGTGTGGTTTCGTCTATGTTAGCAGTATGTGTTGTTACATTGTTGCCTACTGTATTTGTTTCAACAGTGGGAGTCATATCAGTAGATTTAGCAATGTTTTTCAATATATTTATTAAATCATTGTCTACAGTCGACGCGTTTCTTTTATCAGGCATAACTTCAAAATCATATCCATAGTCAAAACCTTCATTCCTTTTATTTTTTGGTGTAGTTACCATAGAATTTAATTTATCAAACTGCGCAGAGAAATCATGATTTTCATGTTTAGTTATGTTGTTTTTAATTATATTATCAAACCCAAGTTCGAATTGTTTGAAAAATGTTTCTTCATATCCTATTGTATTATTATTAAAACGTTTAGCATGTTTTATTTTATCTGCATCTACATTATTGTTAGTTTTATTATTATTAATATTACTATCCTTAATGTCAATTTCTTGAGTCTTCTTATAACTAGCTATTTCTGATGTATGTTCTTTTACTTCAAGGCCTTTTATAAGAGAATAGTTTGTATAGTCATTGCTAGTTTTCTTATCAACGTATGCTGTATTATTTAGATCTATCCATTCTTCTCTATTAGCTGTTATGTTTTGGACAAGTGTTGTAGCATTGTTAATTTTATTTTCTTCTGTCTGTTGTCCATCTTCAACATTAACATGGTATTGTACATTATTGAATGTTACCGATTGTGTTATATTACCTGTTTCTTGTTCTATGTCTGTTAGAAATAATTCGTTAAAATTACTGGCAACCTTTATTGAGACCTTGTTTAAGTCAACTTTATTGTTGACTTAAACATATACCAATACTTAAAGAACTACCTATGAAGCCCTTTAAGTTAGCATTTAAGAAATGGTTAATTGATAAATGCTTTTATAATGTGCAGGAGTATTTTCAACGATGATCGACTACTACAACATATCCTCAGCGCTGTATAGAAGAAGCTCAACTTCAAACAGGGATTATTTCCTATAAATGACAACCATAAATAATAATAATAATCTCGGGACAATTCACACAGCGCCATCTAGACCCAAGTTAAGCTAGCTAAAGCTTGTGTTATGGGTACTAGATAACTGATACAAATACATAGATTTTTTTTTCGTAAATAGAGAAGAGCTGGCAGCTACCTCGGACAAAGAATTAGTCTAGCCATTTAAAGAGCGAACGCTGCCAGTATCTCCGGAACCTTGCCTACAGAGTTTTTGGCTTTTTGATAATATATTTTAGTAATTATATTATATTTATAAGAATTTTAATTTTAGATTCTTAGTTAGTTAGTTAGTTACACAATTAGTTGTACAATTAAGTTATATAAATAAATTTTCGTTCGTATATTAAAAAAAAAATTATGAACGAATGAAAATTTGTTGTTAACACTTGTTAAATTTAATACTAACGTGAATTTAAATTTCATTCTCAAAATGTAGCTGAATATAGAACTGTAAATTAATTTGTAAGAACATTGTAACCTATTAAAATCCTAAGTCTATTATTAACCTAAATCAGAAACAAAACCGAGATATACATAATTATAACACATAAAATAAAGACAAAATTGTCATTCCGAAAACAATAGACTAGCAAAATCTTTATATATTAATCAGGTACAGCTATTGAAGACAATAATGTACAATAAATTGCCATTAAGAAGTAGCCGATTTACCAATTTTAAAATTTAGAAGAACTATGAAGTAATTTTTTGAAATTAACCATTTTATTAACATCTGTGAATTTATGTTAAATTAAATAATAATAATAACTTAATAACAATGAAAATAAATGTTTTACAAAAGGCGGTCTTATCGCTATCAGCAATCTCTTGCAGACAACCCGGTGCTAACAGAGAGTATTTACATAAAGAGAGAAGGTAGGAGCCGCACTAAACACTCTATTTATTAAACAATTATAGATAAACATACATTTTATAAACGTAAATAAATAAACTTACACACCAATACATACATAGAGACATATAATAGGCTAATAGGCAGACAATCAGCTCTAAGCCTGGAAAATAAGATTTGTTAGGGAACCTACTCTCTGCTACCAAAATGTTAGGGAAAATACTATGTATATATTCATTCATTCATTCATAATTTAAGAGCTACGCTCTTGTCGGTGGAGCTCTTGCCACTTTCCACGATCTTCCATCATGCTCTTTAATCTTTAATTCTTGATACGACACGACTCCCATTTTGTCCTCAATTTGTTTGATGTAGCTATTCCTTGGTCTTCCCCTCCCCCTCTTTCCTTCTATTCTATTTTCCCCTCAATAATAATTTTCATGAAATCATCGTCCCGTATCTATATATATATATAGGGAAAAATATGTGTGGAAACGTCTGTCACGTACCTGTATGGTTCTGCGGATTTTTCCAGTTTCACAGTAGGTTTAACACAGTTCTAATTTATTTTAATTCACAACAAAATGAGCGCGCGCGTCAAGGCCGCTGTACGGTCAGTTCAGTACTAGGTAAGGGAGGGGAAGGAAAGATGCGGGAACACAAAACTAACGGACTCTAATATAATAATCTGTGCTTACGATGGTACAGGGTAGATTTTGAACAAGGTTCTTATATTCAAATCCATCTTAAGGCCTATATGGACATATGGTATAGAGCTATGGGGATCGGCAAGTCATTCCAATATCGAAATAATTCAGCGTTACCAAAGTAAGGTGTTAAAGACCATAACCAATGCACCTTGGTTGTAAAAAACCGGGAGGTGCATGACTACACAGAGATCCCAACGGTGCACAAAGAGATAAAACGCTTCTGTAAGGCTTACCGGTAAAGACTTCAACACCATACCAACCCTTTAGCAACAACTCTCTTGGACTCTAGGAATTACGTATGCAGGCTGAAAAGGTCACATCTGGCTACGATTTAAAACAGCAGATGTATATATAAAGAGGACCAAATTATTGGATGTCGTAACTCAAAGCGACAGATAACGAAAGCTATAAAATCTGATAAAAGCTAATCGCAGATAGATAAATGAGAAAAAAAAACCAATACATACAATATACATACATATACTACATAATAATGGACGAGAGGACGTGATATTATTCTATTATAAGGATAGATAATGCGATTTTAATAATGTTTGAAAAATGGCATATGATTGTGCTGATCGAATGGGAAATGGTAAGGAGTTCCAGAGACAAATAGCTTGTATAGTAAAAGAATCAGTGTAATATTTAGAAGAATGAGATGAGAAGGTAAGATAGAGGCTTCTTTAAATTTATTTATGTTAATCATTACTATTGAATTATAATTTTGTAACTGACCAGTTTTACATGCCAAATCTTATATATAAAATCCTCGTGTCACAGTTTTCGTTCCCATACTCCTCCGGAACGGCTTGACCGATTCTCATGAAATTTTGTGAGCGTATTGAGTAGGTCTGATAATCGGACATCTATTTTTCATCCCCCTAAATGTTCGGGGTAGTCCCCACTAATTTTTTTTTATTTTAAGGCAAAACAAAGTTTGCCGGGACAGCTAGTAAATAAATATGAATCTATTTAAAGCAAATATATAAATAAATAAAAATCACACCTTTTTCAGTACATGAAATAAACTGAAATATAAACTTTATCGAAACTATTGTAACGAGTTTCAGAATCATTGGATAAATACATAATACATGTAACTTTATAGTTTAAATTCAATTTTATAGCTTTTTATACTACATTTTATATTAAATCTTGAAAATGTGTTTCCTTTCAAATAATATATTTATTACAACAATATGTTTTGAATAAAATGAATTTCATTTTGATTTTAATATTTTATACAGTGTCAGGTACTTTTTTGAAGTTATCAAACTAATTGGGAAAGGAATATAAACAAACGTGTCGTGGCTGAGTAGTTATGTGTTTAATACTTACTTAGGTTGCGAATTCGAACCTGGTGGGAAAAAACAGTGTGACAAACTCTCCGGTGACGGATCACTGACGTCATAAAATACCTATAAGCCGTCGCTATATGTTATATACTACGATGTTGGCAAACAAGCATAATGCCTTTCTGGTGGTAAATGGTTACCGTAGCCTATAAACACCTAACTGTGTTACTTGGTCGTTGCCGACCCTAAGAAACCTTAATATACCCTTCTTGAAAAACCCCATGCTGTAGTTCTTAGCTCTTAGCTTAGCAGCTTCTTAGTTCTTAGTTCTTAGCTCTTATGTTTGCTACTAATTTGTCATGTAAATTAACTCATTTATAATTTTATTATTATATCTCAGAACCTAGGTTAGAAAGCAAGCTGATGGAGTCAGGCTCATCTGATGGTACCATAGTTTATAGAAACCTGAAACAACAGGGCTGTCGTTGCTGCTGCTGGTTTAAGAAACCTTCCTGAAAAACCCCATGCTGTAGTTCTTAGCTCTTAGCTTAGCAGCTTCTTAGTTCTTAGCTCTTATGTTTGCTACTAATTTGTCATGTAAATTAACTCATCTATAATTCTACTAATATATCTCAGAACCCAGGTTAGAAAGCAAGCTGATGGAGCCAGGCTCATCTGATTGTACCGTAGTTTATAGAAGCCTGAAACACCAGGGCTGTCGTTTGCTGGTTTAAGAAACCTTCCTGAAAAACCCCATGCTGTAGTCTCTCTTATTCCCACTACAATTATTTATTATATATATTATTATATATTATTTATAATTTTACTATCTTATCTCAGCTTCATACCTGAACACAGCTTAATAAGTAAGCTGCTGGAGAAAAAATAATTAAGAGAGATAGAGGTTCCCAAATAAACGACATTGAAAACCTCTTCTTTTGTAATGAGACAGTAAATACCGGCTACGGTAACCGTTTACCATCAGATGGGCCGTATGCTTGTATGCCACCTACGTGGTATAAAAAAAAGTAAAGGTCTAAGTGACAAAATTTACCTATATATTTTTTTTTCAGCGCAAGCCGAATCGCCCAAGCATAGAAGCGTGAACCTAGCTCTTGAAACTGTATTGGAGTTCAACAACAAACACGATAACGGCGATGTTAAAATTATAGACAAAATCAGAGGATTTCTAGACAGACTAAAAACCATGATAACCAATAACGAAGATTCCAGACGCAATTTGCAAATCGAACATATGAAATTTACTGATTTCATTAAAAATGCTATAGCCATTATAAGTGGGTATGAAGATGAGGATATAGAGGATACAGTGGCTGTTTTGAATGATGAAATTAGGAGATATCATTACAAGGGATGCAAATTTTACGAATTAATAGAAAATGGTAATGTCCGGAGATTTATAGCAAAAAAATTGGACAACATAAATGATATACCAGGCAATGTATTAAGAGACAAATTAAGTGACATTTCAATTGTATTCGACGATGATTCAATGAATGAGAAACAGAACAACATGTTAGATTTCATTAATTCATTATATGGTAAAGATTCAACACCAAAACTTAAGAATTTCCTTGAACATTTAAAACTATATAAAAGTAAATCGAAACGTGCAAATTTAGACCTAATTAGAATCATACGAGATGGATTAAGATCTGTTTTATTTGATCATTACACTAATCTCAATCGGAATGTAAAAAGGGAGCTGATAGTAAGACTTGATCTGTTTTGGAAAGATTATTCCAACGCTAGAGCACATAATATGTGGAATGCTAAAAATGCTAAAAATAAACGTGATGAACTTTCGAAAACAAGCAGTAAAATCAATATCAAAGATACTAAAGGTCTAAATAATAAACAGGCAAGTATAGTGACAAATAAGAAAATAAATCATTATATAAGTCTGTATCCTGAAACAATAACCAAAACAGAGAAACAAAAACTTTTGAAAAAGAAAACGACGTCTATAACGAAAATATACACATATTTTAAAAATAAAAAGAAGAAACATAAAAATGAAGTTAAATTTAAAGCACCGAAATTAGTAAAAGATATGGTTGAGGAGTTTGATGCTGTTGTTGATGTTAAAAGTGCAAGGAAAGAGAGAGAAAGATATTTAGACACCGATTCAAACAAGAGAACTACATTTACAGATATATGGAAATATAAGTGAGTAGAACTACATCTATACTATAGAAAATCTTTTGAAACAGCTACGAGATTTCTCAATTAGTCAAGCAGTTCAAATAGTCAAAATTTTTTTTATTTAAAAACCGTTATGTTTGATGAAAAATAATTGTCAATAATCCAATACTAGTATTATAAATGCAAAGAGTTTTTTTTGTACATTTGTACATAGACAAAATTAATCATACTCATGAATACAAATATTTGTAACGTGCGAGGAATCGAACCGGAAGTAAAGAGGTGCTAAAGCTCGAGGTCATCTGTATAGGTTGGTATAGGTTATATTTTATCTCAAATAAATGGACGAAGTGATATATTTAGTGATAGTATGTAATATTATGTTATCTGTGGTGATACGGTGAGGTTAACCAGGAAGGTTCCTAATGGAAACAATTGTGGTTAATCCTTGGCGAATTTGCCACCATGTGCGCTAATATTACTAGATTCCATGAAAGTAACATATGTAATTTTTCCACAGACTCGACAGAAAACCCAAAACACACAAATCTGCAAACAGTAAACAGAGTAATAAAGTAAGATTCAGAGCAACCACGCCATCTAGTGAGGGCATATCCATAGAAGTTACCAATCGTTACAAAGAGAAATCGTTTAGAAAAAGCAATGATAATATAACAGATGATAATATCACACTTGATAATGCTAAAACTAAAACACAAATCCCTAACAATTATGTTAGACGAATTGAAGAATTAGAAAAGGAATTAAACGCAGTTAAGAAACAAATGCTTGATAAGAATATTAATGACCTGATAACAACTAAGAATAATACATCACTGGAGTACTGGGTTAGTACAACAGAAACTCATAATAAAGATGCAATAGTCACTAAGAAATTAGCAACTGATAAATCAACCAACACAAATACTACAGATAGTATAAAAATGACTGAAAATACAACTATTCTACGAAACAACGAAATTGGGAATGTTATAGCTGCAAATAACACTAATGAAGATAAATCAAGTCCAGTATTACGAAGTAATTTAAATTTGAAATCTGATTTTGAAAGTAACGAAATTAAAATAGACAATGAAAAAGTTTCTACTAAAGACAGTGTGGCCATTACGAAAAATGAAACTACTACCATAACGTCATCTAAAGATTTAGGAAAGACAAATTTAAATGAGAGTTTTGAAGAAAACAAATTGTATGATGTTGATAAAATTCTAGAAACTGGTGTTGGTGATGACGATATAAATTCTAATTTAACGCCGTTCAATTTTGATTACAACAAGATGTTTAATGATTCGAAAGCACTGGATTTTGAAGATCCCGCCAAAAAGAGATTGGTACAGGAGTTAATTAAAAAAGATTTCAGTAGAATGTTTTCAAAGACAACGCCAGTCGGTGTGGAAAGTTTTACAAATGTATCTCTTATGTTCACAGATCCATTCGAAGATTTGGACAGAGATATCGACATTTAAAGTGATTAAAAAAAATATAATTTTATTTTTTTTATTTATACTATGCTCCGATCGAACTTTCGTTTTCGTTTTAGACCTAAAAATAGGGTTTGGCTAGGAAAAAAGAAAGGTTTTTTCGGTTAAAATTATACTGAAATAAGTTTATTTTTATTTTTAACTATTTTGTGCTGTATGTATATATTATTCTAGATTAAAAGTTTGCATAAATTTATCTATACATATAAATAAAATTGGAACGTCTGTTTGTAATTGAAATAACCGTTTTTCACTATATGCATATGAATATAAATACGGTACATACACTAAATTAACATTTTTGTCTGTCTGTCTGTCTGTTTGTTCCGGCTAATCTCTGAAACGGTTTGACCGATTTTGACGGAACTTTTTTTAGTAGGTAGCTGATGTAATAACGAGTAACATAGGCTACATTTATTTTAGAAAAAATCTTTTATTTTAGAAATATAAAGTTAAATTCCATGCGGACGAAGTCGCAGGAACAGCTAGTAATAAACATAGCAGCTAGTATAAATAAATATTTATTGCATTATTTATTTTATTTTATAATGTAATAAGGAGTAACTTAGACTACTTTTAGTTTAGAAAATGAATTTAAACTCCACGCAGACGAAATGTTTAGTTAGTTAAAAATATATTATTAAGAGGCCTTTCACATTTTTTGGCCTAAAAGCAGTGTCTTTGGGGTTCTGGTTCTAAGAAATTAAGAGTCGGATATACATTTTGATTCCTGAATTATATAGATAGATATCTAATCTTAAAAACAACATCTTTGAAATGTTAATTTTCTCTTTGTTAGTCTTCCTAATTTCTAAAATAGTTTATTCAAAAACGCTAAATGACAAAAGTTAGGGGTCGTCGTTCATTAATAAACAAACATAAATTGATATGATATCTTTACTAAAACTTGATAATTACTTTATAAATTGAGACAGCATCGTCTTTTTTTTTCATTTTCAACTTAAATATCTAAAAAATTGATCATAATTAAACCCGAAATTTCAACAAAACTTTGCCATAATCATTTCTAATTTTCTCATAAATACAACGAAATTTTTGCATAAAAAAAACATAATAATAAAGTTAATATACTTGTAAATTAGAAATATGAAAAAAAAATATAAGTTTCTAAGAAAAAAATAAAAAATAATAATAATTTAAAGTTGTATAAATTCCGTTGCGCCAAAAGTAAATTCTCAGTGCTGCGCTAGCGCTCGTCGAGGTAGGACCTATGCCATTTTTTACAACACCGCTAAGATAAGACATTCGTCAGTGAACATTAGTATAGAGCGACTAAACCATTTTGATAATTTAAGTAATATTTAATTATTTTTGCTAATATATACTTATTTCTACGAATATTAATTTAAAGTTGTTGTTAAATATATATATATAATATTTATTTTAGCATGCCAAGACAAAAGTACAGTTATGCTACAAATAAAACCTACCTACCCTGCTGGACTATGAAAAGCACAAGAGCATGGTATTTCGTCACACTAATGGCAATTAATTGTTAAAATTAAAAAAGATAACATTTTAGTATTTTTAAAAATAACGCTTATCTGAGAGAAAAATGTAAGAAAATGTAAACCAATTTTACTCTATGTTTATTTTGTAGTTTTTTTCTAAATTAAAATAGGGTTATTGTTTATAAAAATACCATTATTATTTTTACGTACATTTGTCTTGTGTTATATAGTGTATATCATCTAGTATGCAATGTGGATTGTAAATAAATTACCAAATTATATATAAATTATATTCCTTAATGTTTAGAGATATTTTATCCAATTTTATTTTATTTTACACAATACAGATATTTCTAAATTGCAGCTATTCTGTTATTATACTCGTTGGACTTTCATTACTGTACAGTTATGTCAAATAATTATGCGTGTTTGGGTGAAAAGTCAACAACATTATAAATGTTTTTATTTAGAGACTAGCTTTTAGCTCGCGGCTTCGCCCGCGTGAATATGGGATATATAGGTTATCGCGCGTTTAAAGATCCGTGTACAGTATTGGGACGTTATATATAAACCTTCCTCTTGAGTCTATCTATTCTGTCTATTAAATAACAACGAATCAAAATCTGCGTAGTTTTTTAAGATCAAAACATACATAGATCTATTACATGTGTAGATGATATTTTAACCGGAAATCTCCATTGAAGCCGTTAAAATGGTATTGGCAGATCAGTTGGAATCATCGGTATTCTTGGTATATAAGCTGGTTGCCCAGCTAACGTACCGGTTATAATGGTCTACAATTAAATTGTCTTTCAATTCTTTAGTAAGCAACATATCCAATGGGACGCCATTGCACATGTTCGGCGGGCTTAAATTTCATGACTGGATCAAGCTTTTGAGAAATTCCTTCCTCAAGTTTGAGCATTTAGTGTGGGAAATCACTATCTGTGCTTCCATAAAAATGAGCTCTCAAATTTGTCAGTAGTTTTAAACTTTCAATTAAAGTCCATAAGGGAGACGACGTTAATGACACAGAGAGTCTTTCAGAAATCTCCAGCAAAAGTAAGTCGCCTATATACATGAGCAGTACCTGCCATGTTCATATCAGCACATTGTTTCCCTCATGCGTTGCCATTCCTGAAAATTCGGGTATTATTCCCCTGTACCTTGTAAATTCACTACCATATATATACACAGGTAGTCTATATAGATAGATATACATATACACAGATAGTATACCCTGAGAAAGGTCATAGACTACTTTATAGTGCGAAAAAAGTATTGTAAGGGATTAAAAGCGGAGATGAAAGGTTGTATAAAAGTATCGTCATTGTTTAATTGAAACAAAGAAACTTTTTTAGGTTATAATCTAAATATATTTCCTTTATTTGGTCAATTTCATTATACCACGCTGACGAAGTCGCGGACACACCTAATATACATATAAGGATGGGACCTTTAAATCAAAACAAAGCCTTGAAAACACAACTATTATATATAAATAAAATAATTATTTGCTAAGTATAATATTTAGAACAAGTGAATATGGCAATAATGTATCCGACTCTTATAATAAATTATATTGTATCTATTAATAAATAAACTGAATTAATATGTAAGAAGAATTAATTAGTAAATTTATGTTATAGTAATTTCATCTTCCTGTCCTTATCCCAATTATTTGTTACTCATATTACTTAAGGTTTTGGCTTTTAGTTGTACAATCGGCCAGCATCCTGACATCAACCCTCTAGGAATAATATAATAAAAAAATATGGTCATTATTAGCACTTTGATAATTAAGATAAATCACGTTATTTAAAAAAATCCAATAAGTAGTCTCAGTTAAGTAGAAACATATCACATTATTAATTAAAATATTACAAGGATCAAAATGGTTCATACTAAATCCACACCGATTGCGCTACACGTTTATTTGCGTCTGTGTGCGTGTATTACTGTATGTGTGCGTAAATCCATGCGATTAAACCTAAAGTTGAGCGGCATCGTTTTGTAATAGGCCTCTTAAGGCCCTTTAAATAAAATTGATAACTCTACCTAATCAAATCAAATCAAAATATTTTTATTTGGGAAGGTCTATTACAGACTCTTATGTGTTAAGTGTACCGTTAGTTCTGAGCGCTTTCGAATTGAGACGAACTGACAAGAAAGTCAGCTCTTATTCTTTTGATATGATATTGTACATGTTCACAAAAATATAGATTCATTTTTTAAATCAATTAGAGAAATACAGTAACCACCAGTATATACTATTGCAATTTTGTGAAAAAGAAATTCTGAATGAAGTCTGTATCGACATCTGTAGGAAATATTTTAAAATCTAAATATAATCTACCTGCGCTATAGACTAGATGTCGCTAAGCGTCAATGTTAAACTGTTACATTTTATTAACAAAAAGTACTCCATATACCGCTTCAAAATTTAAAAATAAGTATTTACGGATATTTTATTTAAATACACTAAGTAACTCTTGAGATAAATAAATTTATAATAATTTCGTTATTCTTCTACAAAAGTAAAACACACTGAATAAATATTTTAATATTTTACTATGGCAACACGTTACCGAGCAATTAATGTTTTTGACACGCCTTCCATAACATAGTGTGCGATTTTAGTGATTATTTCATTTAAATTGTGTTTTAAAATCGATTTGATCAACTTATTTTAGTGCATTGTGACTTTTTCTATATTGTGGATATATTTACTGCCTAAATAGCCATTGTATTTCCGGAAATAATAAGGTAAAAGTACAACAATAAAGTTGTCAACGCATTATACTAGCAAATTAAGAAGTCCATATCTCTCATTAAGTGATAAACATAAAATAGGTTCATATAATTTTTTATCTTAATCGATAACCGTCCTACATAAAAAATTGTTTATTTACATGAGTTTTCTTATTTTTTAAGAAATTCTAATATGTTATTTGCCTTTTAGATTACAGTATAATATCATTTTAATTCCTATCTGTGATATTGTATTCTTTATTTGTCGATATTTCATAAATACTGTTAGGCATGAGTCATTCCAAAGGGAATTAAGTGTTTCCTAAGTATTTCTGAATAAGTACTATCTATATTCACGTTTTACTTTGTATTTGAGATGCTATACAAAGTCTGGACATGTCTATCGCGCGAAATTCTATCGGCAGAAACTTTATAAGTCGTGTTCCGATTTAAAAATTATATTAGTGCACCGTCAACAATCTTTCTCTGCACCACTCATGGTTGCCTAGTACATAACGGCGCGAGGTGATGTTTTTATGAATGATAATGGAATGGTGCACCCGCCTGAGCTAACGGTTTACGCTGGCGGGGCACCAGTGGAGGATGATAAGATGAGCATCAGGTCAGGTCAGTTAGCACATCGTGATGAATTCACCAAGAATTTATCATGGATTCCAGGGTACTGTGTGGAGTCAATCTGACATGGTACATTGCTAGCAATAAGATCATCAACATTACTAACAATCCCCTTCCCCCCTATGCACTATGTTTGTTGTATCTAAACTTTATAAGACGTGTTTCGGTTTAAAGATTATATTTGTGCACCGTCAACAATCTTTCTCTACACCACTCATGGTTGCCTGGTACATAACGCGGCAAGGTTAAGTTAGTTTAAGTAGTTAGTATACATACATATGTATACATTATTTTTGTGCTTTGAAGTTAAAGAAATAATTAAGTATGCCTGGAATATTACAGCGTATATAGGCACGAGAGATTAGACCTCTGAAATGACAGCAATTTAGAGGTTTTCAGCATATTCGTAACATGTTTTTAGCCATCTATATTGGCATTCAAGGTATATTATAGTTATCTATGACAACCTATGTGATCTAGGGGTTTAGCACAGCAACTTACTTCTGATGGTTGCGGGTTTGATTGCTCATACTGCACAAATATTTGTATTCATGAGTATGATTGTTTGTATGTGTTTTATATGTATAATATGTATGTATTTAGGAAAAGAAAAATATATCTATATATGTATCAGTTATCTAGTACCTGTAACACAAGCTTTAGCTAACTTAACTTGAGTCTAGATGGCTCTGTGTGATTTGTCCTAAGATTATTATCTATTGAAAAGCTTAAATCTTCAGTGTTGCCTCGCAGTTGGTTGTTGGAGCTAAGGGGTGGTGGTGGTGTGGATAATCCATCTTACATCAAGGTCATCAATTAACAGCCACCACTTTAAATCATTTGAGACCACTTTGTTTGCCATTTGAAATGTTAAAAAAGTGAAGTCCAAGGTGGGCAGAGATGATGAAAAATTGCATCCCCTATTTTATTTTATCCTCTTAAGGGAATTTTGTTTACAAACATTGAATGTCATATTTATTTACATATAATCAACTGCCTCAAAAATAAGTTTCAAGCTTCTAGCTTCAAAAATCACGAATTTACATAAAAACTTGCATCCCCTTCATTTTACACCCTTAATGGTACATTTTTTACAAACATTGAATGCCACATTTATTTATATTTAATCAACTGCCTCAAAAATAAGTTTCAAGCGTCTAACTTTAAAAATGACGATACTTCCATACAATCTTTCATCCCCCCTTTCAACCCCTTACAACCCTTTTTTAATCAACAGCCTCAAAAATAAGTTACAAGCTTCTAACTTTAAAAATGACGATACTTCCATACAATCTTTCATCCCCCCTTTCAACCCCTTACAACCCTTTTTTAATCAACAGCCTCAAAAATAAGTTACAAGCTTCTAACTTTAAAAATGACGATACTTCCATACAATCTTTCATCCCCCCTTTCAACCCCTTACAACCCTTTTTTACAACACATTAAAAAGTAGCCTATGTCCGTTTTCAGGGTCTAGAGTATCTGTATACCAAATTTCATTTAAATCGGGTCAGTAGTTTTGATGTGAAAGCGAGACAGACAGACAGACAGAGTTACTTTCGCATTTTTATATTAGTAACCACATAGTTATTTTGATGACTATTATTACTAATAATACTTTATTTATATTATAACTGGACAGACATTGTCCTGTCTTAACTATGAGTATTGAATTCACATTGATATAGTTAAAAAAAATACAGAACGCTTTCTTAATTTTGTTCTATCATAAAAATCTTCTGACAATTCCTCAGGTCCATAGGCTAGGGTCACCATTTACCATTAGATGGACCATATGCTATTTTACTACCAGTGTATAAAAAAATTAACTCAACAGAAAGTGAAATAGCAATATTGGCCAGCTGTTCATGAGTGATGCTGAGGGAAATAGAGTTTCATTTATGTATAGATTTAAGTACCTTAGTTTTGAAAGGAATTTCTTTTTTTATTTTATTTATGACTTGCTGTTCCTGTGACTTCGTCCACGTGGAATTTAACCATTAAAAATATTTTTCCTAAAATAAAAGTAGCCTAAGTCACTCCTTATTACATCAGCTACCTGCCAAAAAACTCCCGTCAAAATCGGTCCAGCGATTTCAGAGATTAACCGGAACAAACAGACAGAAAGACAGACTGACAATAATTGTAAAAAATATTATTTTGGTGTATGTACCGTATTTATATTCACATACAATCATACAATTTATTTACTTTAATACTTAAATATATTCATACCTTGAACAGTTGGCCGCTCTTCAAGTGTTGGCAGATATTGATGATATATCAAAAAACAGATTCAGCAGTAGATATCACTAGAGAGTTTACAGTTTATATTCCAAATGAAGAGACACTACTCACTAGCTCATACACATATCACTCACATATCACCATCCAATAGAAACGGGGACAGAAATTACAACAGCCTAAAGTTCAAATCTGTTGCTCTAGCCCTCAGACTGAAGTCACATCTGTCAGGCAGGAGTTGTCCTTCAGCCGCTCCATAAGTTCTTCCTTTGGGAATGCCATCTGCACTCGCCCCCTATCGTCCCGTGAAGCTGTAAAGGCCAGCTAACAATGCGGATAAATATTAGATAAGTTTGAAAAAGCACTGACACAGAAGTTCACATTATTTATAACAAGTTATGAGTATTTTATAATTAATTTATATTGACAACAATTGCAAAACGACACTTAATTAGCTGTCACGCTGAATCATATTATTTAATAAAAGGTTTAAACAAAAAGTTTCTAACCATTTTGTTATTTAATATCAACATCATTCATCTAAATATATATAACTCAAAGGTGACTGACATAGTGATCTATCAACGCACAGCCCAAACCACTGGACGGATCGGGCTGAAATTTGGCATGCAGGTAGATGTTATGACGTAGGCATCCGCTAAGAAAGGATTTTGATTAATTCTACCCCCAAGGGGATAAAATAGGGGATGAAAGTTTGTATGAAACTTTGTCAATTTTAAACCGATCGGACTGAGACTTTGCATGCATAAAGCTATTATGACGTAGGCATCCCCTAAGAAAGGATTTTGATAAATTCCATCCCTAAGCGGATAAATTAACGCGAGCGAAGCCGTGGGCAAAAGCTAGTTCATTCATAATTTAAGAGCTGTGCTCTTGTCGGGCCCCCGCCAACGTCCACGATCTTCTAGAAATAGAAATAGAAATTGGTCATCACAAGAACGAGCAAGAAACTTGCGTGTTGCTCTTTTAAATAATTTTATTCTTACTTTACATTTTTAAGTTTAAGTGTGTGAATATAAACTAAATAATGCAAATTAAATATTGTAATGGGTGAAAACTGTGATCGGTACAGCCTATGCTGTAAATAATGTAATTGACGTAGTGGAGTAACTTGAAACAGTCATGCTCGCTATAAAGTTCAAACTTGAGGCGGCGTGGTGGGCCGGGTCGATATGCTCCCTCTAATATTGTTGAGTGCAATGATGGCTGGCTCATCCGTCATTCTCGTGAACGGGTGCTGCTTGTGGGGACTGGTCTGTTCAGGTTGCGAACACTGATTAGATTTTTTGTTTTTTGCAATATCATATGCTAGTGGTCACACCTCCTAAATCTGAATTTAAATGACAAGTGAGTGACAAGAAAGTGTATTATTGTAAACATGTACAATATTTATTTGAAAAGAATACGAGCTGAATTTCTTGTCAGTTCTTCTCATCTCGAAATCATTCCGAACTGACGGTAGATTTGACATATCATACGAGTCTGTAATAGACCTACATGAATAAAGATATTTTGAATTTGAATTTGAATACTTTCTCACAAACGGCTGCTTACGTATTCGTCCTATTTCGGAGCGGCTCGTCTCGATCCGTTCCGTGCGAGCTTCGTACAGTGTGCTAGTCGCACGCACACGAACACCATGCCGAAGTTTGCCGAAGTCTGCCGAAGTCTGCCGAACTGAAACGACGTTAGACGATGCACGGCTTTTTATTATTTACTTATTTAATTAACAGAATATAAACTTACAGCTAATTGCCAACACGTTTATATTTTTGTTATACGTTGTTATATGTTATACGTGCTTTCAACGTCGCAGCGCTGCCGATCGGGGTGATGGGTGTTAGGTTTATTTTCGTTACGGAATTTCTTGAATCGCTCGCCGCGCTCAAAGCTCGCGATGAAAGCTATGCAATAGCTTGATATATAGAATAGCTTAGCAAGAAATTATGAATGAATGTAAAGTCGCCATAGACTTAAGTAAATAAAGATAGTTTTATCTTTATTTCCTCAAGTCTATGGCGACTTTACATTCATTCATCATTTATTTACATTCATTTCATTCATTCATTCAAGTCGTCATAGACTTAAGTAAATAAAGATATTTTTATCTTTATTTCCTCAAGTCTATGGCGACTTTACATTCATTCATCATTTATTTACATTCATTTCATTCATTCATTCAAGTCGCCATAGACTTAAGTAAATAAAGATATTTTTATCTTTATTTCCTCAAGTCTATGGCGACTTTACATTCATTCATCATTTATTTACATTCATTTCATCCATTCATTCAAGTCGCCATAGACTTAAGTAAATAAAGATATTATCTAAATTGGTTTTTGTACTAAGCTTTCGGGGAAACCTGCAAGTAATTGAAAAGAGTTTGCAGCATCACTCCGCAATATAAAGATGTTATGAGTGCAGCTAAAGCTATCCCTGTTAGCGTTAGAACACAAATTAGTTTTCTATTTTTATCTTTATTTACTTAAGTCTATGCTGACTTGCAATATCTTTATTTACTTAAGTCTATGGCGACATTACATTTGTGGCAAAACGCGGCAACACCGTTGCCTAGCTACGACAGAGCAATAAAATAACAGGCCTGTCATTCAAGACCGAATCGCCTTCTTGTACATACCTATATATTAATTGTAAATATTTCGTAATTATAAATATGTACATAACAACAATCTGGACTCATCATTTCACCTCCTTCTTTCCCGCTGTTGCTACAAGAACACAAATAATAGCGGTAACAACAAAGACGCTAAACATTCATTCATCATTTCTTTACATTCATTTCATTCATTCATTTCATTCATTCATTTCACGCGGCAACACCGTTGCCTAGTTACAATGTGAACAAGGAAAATCACAGCCTTGTCATTAGAATTATGTCATTTCTATTTCTAGTACAGTATTATCTTCTTCAGCATATACTAGTCCAGTTCTAGATGTATGCCTCTTGCTTAATTTTCCGGCTTCTTCAGTCTGCCACGCATCAGTTCCGCATCTTGTCCAGGTCGGATCTGCTGTCTTTTATGTCGTCCGACTTTCTGGCAGCTGGTATACCTACTCTTCTGTTTCCCATCCTAGATTTTCAATAAATAGGGGTTTTTCAAGAAGGGTATATTAAGTATTAAGTATATTAAGTTTCGGCAACGCGTGATACCCCTGGTGATTCAGGTGTACATAGGCTACGGTAACCGTTTACCATCAGATGGGCCGTATGTTTGCCGCGATGTGCTAAACATCTAGACTACTAAGTTATGATTTGCTAAAATATTTTAAATCTTTCAGACAATGGCGACTATGACAGACCCCTACGGTACTACGGGGACTCTCACGCTCAAGTGGGACCCCAAGAACCTGGAGATCCGGACCACCTCCGTAGAGAGGACCCTGGAGCCTCTCGTCCTGCAGGTCACCACGTTGGTGAACAGCAAAGACAGAGCTGCTAAGAAAAAGAGACGTAAGTATTGTAGAAATCTCCTTAAGAAGGAGAAATGAAGTTATTTGCAAAACATTGGTGCAGTAAATATTATGTTATCTATACATGTATATATATAAATAAAATTGGAATGTTTGTTTGTAATATTGAGATAACAAATTTTACTACATGCATATGAATATAAATATGGTACATACACCAAAATAACATATTTTTAAATTTTTGTCTGTCTGTTTGTTTCGGCTATTATCTGAAATGGCTGGACCGATTTTGACGGGACTTTTATTGGCACGTTGCTAATGTAATAAAGAGTAACGTAGGCTACTTTTATTTTAGAAATATTCGCTAATTAACTTTTTTGTTAAATTCCACGCGGACGAAGTCCCTACAGCAGTAAGAAATATTATTGATCAGCAATATTTACGATATAGGCATGCAAATCATGTAAAAGTGTTCGTTTTAGTCAAATATTCTTGGGCACTATAAATGACCAAGTGACAGCCAATTCTTTAGTTTGCATCTGAACAGTGAGATCTCAGTTCTCTAATCTCTCTTGGAAGATTGTTGTACACTTTGATTGCTATACAGTGTACATTTCTCTTATATAAGTCGTTCTGAGGAATTGTTCGGATTAATACCAGCTGCTGAGTTTCATCACCGAACCACCCACCAGAAACTAAAGTACCATCCTGATCATCTGGATGAATGGCGGTCCTCCACAGTGCGGTTTTCTAGAAACATTTTGCCACGCATAACCACATTGTGGAATCACCTTCCAGCAATGGTATTTCCGAACCGACACGATATTGAAACCTTCAAGAAAAGAGCTTATTCCTTTTTAAAAGGCCGACAACTTACTTGCAATTCCCCTGGTGTTGCGGGTGCTCATGGGCGGCGGTAATCACTTACCATCAGGTCAGCCGCATGCTCGTTTGTCGCAATGTTGTGTCTGTTAATTTCTTTAAATAGTCCGGATGTTCTCTTCCAAATGTCTAATATACATGACAATGGAAACAGATGAAAATTGAAGTCTATTTTTTGCATTGATCCCAGCCACGGATCTAGGACCAGCGATCTATGGACCCGTGTTGTCCCGGGTCCATAGGTCGCTGGTTCATATCCGGCCCGAAGGACCATAAAGATGAGCCTGCTGTGACACACACAATCTGGATGCTATGATGTAGAAATGATAACTCAGGACTGCTTTTCAACTTGATTTATTGAGTACACGATGATTGAGTGTGGACTGATGCTTGCTCGTGAGTATTTGGCGTAGTGAAGGGAGAATGGTTTTTTTTTTGTTTATGATAATGGAGTGGTGCACCCGCCTGCGCTAACGGTTTACGCTGGGCACCAGTGGAGGATGATAAGATGGGCATGAGGTCAGGTCAGTTAGCGCATCGTGACAAATTCACCAAGAATTTATCACGATGGTTTCCAGGGGGTACCACGTGGAGGTGGACGTAACATGGTACATTGCTAGAGGGAGAATGGCACATGTGGGTGTTATATGGACGCGGAGCGCTGTAAAATGCTGGCGGCTGTACGGTGACGTACCATACAGTCCATGCCCCAGGCGTCCAGTTCTCACCATTTTTGATGCATCTTTGACAACTTCACCAGTGATAGACGGACGTCAAGTAAATTGTGTTCAATGCATTTGAAAATGAAGACATCACTGTTAAAAAGCCACGATAATAAACAGAAATACTGATTGGCAAATTGTATATTAATATGTATATTGTAAGAATGTTGGCCTGAGAGGGGAAAAGATTTTGTCCCGCCTCGAAAGGAATGATGATCTGGGCAGTGACGTAGTTAGATAACCAAGGCCGCTGGTGCAAATAAAAGAATGGGCAGTTTTATTAAAACACACATATCGCTATCCATCAAATTGACAACACTGCCAACCCACAGATAGAATTTAGGGGAGTTCCGAAGGTATAACTTTAGAATTTCTCTCAACTGAGTTGCCATGATTAAAATCGGGTTGCAACCATATTTATTTCGAAAATGGGAGAAATTATCAAAAGTTCAGTTCGATCGAGATTTTCTGGTAAGGGTTCGAGGGTCCCCTGAGCTTGAGGGCCCCGGGACACTGCCCTGCCTAGCCCCTAGGTAGCTACGCCACTGGATCTGGCGCTAATTGATCCTTGCATTTAATCTATTGTGCATGTAGAGTGGAGACTACTAAAGTCGCCATAAAAGCTTCTCCCACAAGCACAGAAGTTAACTTTATATTTTTTTTATTGTGGCACAATGTTGGCAAACAAGCTTATGGTTTTTTTTTCGGACTACTCTAATGCTGTTGGCCGCAGCTGGCCTTTACAGCTTCAGCGAACGATAGGCGAGAAGCCCTCGGAAGGACTTACGGAGCGGCTGAAGGACAACTCCCGCCTGACGGGTACGACTTTAATCTGAGGCCACAGTTAGGGGTTCGAACCTCGGCTAAGGCAGTAATTTCGATCCCCGTTTGTTTTGGACGGACTCCATTATATATTGTGAACAATTGTGAATAAAGTTTACAAAGGTATCATTTGTGGTTTTTTTTTATAATTTTTTTTTTATTTCCACAGACAGCGGTCCGTGCCGTTGTTGATTTTATCTATCTCCATTAAAATTAATTATAATTTTCATTTATTAACGTTTTATGGTTTACCGCCCTATCTTATATATAAAATTCTCGTGTCACAGTTTTCGTTCCCATACTCCTCCGAAACGGCTTGACCGATTTTCATGAAATTTTGTGAGCGTATTGAGTAGGTCTGAGAATAGGCCAACATCTATTTTTCATCCCCCTAAATGTTAGGGGTAGTCCACCCCTAATTTTTATTTTTTATTTTAAGGCAAAACAACGTTTGCCGGGACAGCTAGTATTTATATATATATATAACAATTAGAAATTACATTATATATTATATGTAAATTACAATTAGAATCCGATCCAAAAACTATCAATAAACAAAATTAAAGCAACATTATATATTAATTCAAGTAATCTAAAATATATTGATTACAAAACATTTGTGGTTTGATAAAGAAGTATGATAAATTTAACTTTCATAAAAGTCAGTAATAAGTCGCAAATTTTTGTATTACATGACTTTAATAGTGGAAAAGGAGCGGGGTAAATATTATTCAGTATTATTTATAGACAATTAAATGATGAATGTTCATCAAGTCATCATAATCAGGATGATGAAAGCAGATTTTATCCTATCATCACTGTCAGGATATTTCTCTGGGAAGAGATGTTCCCTGTAATCCTTACTTAATATTATAAAAGTTAATGTTACGCTTTCACGCAAAATCTACTGAACCGATAATCGTGAAATTTTGTACACATGTTCTGGGAGGTATTAGAATGAACGTTGGATACGTTATATTAAAAAAAAAATGTATTCAATGCATGCGAAACCGGGTAAAAGCTAGTAATATTATAAAGAGGTAAAGCTTGTGAGTTTGGATGTCCAGGATTTTCTCCGGAACTATTGAACCGATTTTGACTATTCTTATAGTGTTTGATAGCCCATTTATCGAGGAATCTTATGAGCTATATCACATTACGCTACGACCAATAGGAGTCGAGCTGAGATAGGATATTGTTGCAGAAACGGGAAAATACTATGCAGAAGATGCGTGAGTTTAGCAAGTATATCTACTTGCTAACAAATTGCTCTTTTAGCATTCAATAGATATCTCAGGACTGTTCACACAGCGCCATTTAGGCCTAAGCTAAGCAGAGCTTGTATTATAGGTACTCAATTCTTCGCACATTACAAACATTTGTATTCATGAGTATGATTGTTTGTATCGATCTGGATGTTTTCTACCTATATTATGTATGTACTAAAAAAAAGTATCTAAGTATTAATATCAGTTGTCCAGTACCCATAACACAAGCTCTGCTTATCTTGGGCCTAGATGGCGCTGTGTAATTAACACAGCGCCATCTAGCCCCAAGATAAGTCTAGGGATATTATTAAATAAATAAATTATAAATAACCCTGGACAATTCATACAGCGCCTTCTAGACCCAAGTTAAGCTAGCTAAAGCTTGTATTATGGGCACTAGATAACTGATACAAATACATAGATATATATTTCGTAAATACATACATAGAAAACACCCAGACCGATACAAACAATCATACTCATGAATGTTTGTGCCGTGAATCGAACCCGCGACCTTCGGAAAAAAAGCTGTGTACTTTACCGTTAGTCGGCCGTTACTTAATTCAATTGTTTATCTTTCCAGCGGGCAAGTCCAAACGTGCCAGTGCTTTGGTGGCGACCGTGGAGAGAGCTACGGAGATCTTCATAGAACGAGGGCAGACCATCGCCTATGAGAACCCTGATATAACTGACGAGATGATGGCAGCAGTGGAGGAAGTCAGGAAAGCTGGTGAGTTTTATAATGAAATGGTACACCCTGGTATACGCTGGAGGCACCAGTGGAGGATGATACGATGAGCATGAGGTAAGCACGTCGTGAAAAATTGACCAGATATTTATCAGGATGATTTTCAAAGGACACAACTTGGAGGTCTACCTGATATGGTACAATTATTGTCAGCAATGGGGTCATCAGTACACAGTGGAGGAAGTCAGGAACGTTGATACATTTTGTAATGGATGATAACGGAGTGGTGCACCAGTCTGCCGTCCAGGGCCGCCGAAGACCAGACGCCGTGTTCATGGCTAAACAATTTAAGACAGTGGTTCGGGATTAGCACTGGATCCCTATTCAGAACAGTGGTGGATAAAATTAAGATCGCCAGGATGATCATCAATCTCCAGTAGGAGACTGCACATACAGAAGAAGAAGCTTCTGTCTGTGCTAACGGTATACGCTGGTAGGGTACTAGTGGAGGATTATAGGATGAGCATGATGTTAGGTCTATTAGCAGGTTGTGACAATCTAAGGATGTTTTCCAAAGGGGACCACTTGGAGGGCAACCTGATATGGTACATTGCTAGCAACGAGATCATCAGTCCACAGTGGAGAAAGTCAGGAAGGTTGATGAGTTTTTTATGACTTGTAGGAATGGTGTACTAGCCTGTGCTAACGGTATACGCTGGCGAGGCACCAGTGGAGGATGATAAGATGAGTATGATGTCAGGTCTATTAGCAGGTTGTGACAATCTAAGGATGTTACCCAGAAGGGGACCACTTGGAGGGCAACCTGACATGGTACATTGCTAGCAACGAGATCATCAGTCCACAGTGGAGAAAGTCAGGAAGGTTGATGATTTTTTTATGACTTGTAGGAATGGTGCACTAGCCTGTGCTAACGGTATACGCTGGCGAGGCACCAGTGGAGGATGATAAGATGAGCATGAGGTCAGGTCACTTAGCCAATCGTGACAAATTCACCAAGAATATATCACGATGGTTTCCAGGGCGAACCGCATGGAGCTCAACCTGACATGGTACATACATTGCTGGCAAGGAGGACGATAGTCCACATTACGAACAATCTGCTACCTCGGCGCGTGTAAACTTTGCTCTTCAGCACTTTTCTATAGAGCTGTGCACTGCATATGTGAAATGCGGGATCAATTTGTCGTTAGTAATATGTTACAATATTAACGGCTGAATGTACCATTAATATTATTTTATATCCAGATGGCCGATTATTTTTTTTTAATCTTTTGAAGGCGCGGCAATGAGCCTGGCCGCTCGCGAGTTCTCCGAGGAGCCGTGCGCGTCGGCCGTGCGGTCCGGCATGGTGCGGGCGGCGCGCGCGCTGCTGTCGGCCGTCACTCGGCTGCTCATCCTGGCCGACATGGTGGACGTGCACCTGCTGCTCTCCAAGCTGCGCACGGTCACTACACTACACCACAACACTCCACACCACTACACACCACACCACACCACACTACACCACACCACACCACACCACTACATACCACACCACACCACACTACACCGCACCACACCACACCACACCACTACATACCACACCACACCACACCACTACATACCACACCACACCACACTACACCGCACCACACCACACCACACCACTACATACCACACCACACCACACCACACCACTACATACCACACCACACCACACTACACCGCACCACACCACACCACACCACTACATACCACACCACACCACACCACACCACTACATACCACACCACACCACACTACACCGCACCACACCACACCACACCACTACATACCACACCACACCACACCGCACCGCACCACACCACTACACACCACACCACACCACAACACAACACACCACACTACTACACTACACACCACACCACACTACACCACTACACTCCACACCACATCACATATACTTCAAATTATATGTATAAACAAAATCCTATCACATTGTCTTTACACTCTCACACCCGGCAAACGTCGTTTAACCATGTATATAAAAAAATAAGAGTTTTACTACTAACACCCAAACCGATACAAGTAATCATACTCGTGAATACAAATATTTGCAACGAGTGAGGAATCGAACCCTCGACCATCGAATGTAAAACAGTGTTTTTAACCGCTAGATCACCAAGGCCGTGAATATTCTAGAAAAAGAATTAACATATCTGACCGTTATAATTGAATTGCAGGTAGAAACAGACCTAGATAAGCTGAAATCAGCATCATCCCAATCTGAACTAGTGGAGTCAGCTCGTCAGTTTGGAAGGTCAGCCAATGAGCTGGCGGCGCAGGCTGCCAAACGTCAGCAGGAGCTGAAGGAGCCCCGCATGAAGGATGAACTGGCAGCAGCCAGAGCAGTCCTCAAGAAACATTCCACTATGCTGCTCACAGCTTCCAAGGTATAGATGACTTCAAATGAAATTAAATCAAAAATCATGTAGGACATTTCAGCCGCTTATGAAAGTATTTTTTTTTGTATTAAATATTTTTCCCTACCGTCCAGTTCAGTATGTGGATGCAATTGAGAAGAACTGGCAAGAAACTCAACTGATTTTTTTAAAGCCAGTTCATTTACATTATATATTTAGGTGTCTATGTCTAACATTAAATGAAAACCCCGTGCATGAACAACTATTGCCATGCACGCTCGTCATTCAAGTAATCGTTTAGTGAGTAATAGGCTTTGCTCAGTAAATATGATTGAACAGATGTTTTGAATTTATTTAACGGTAATTTTAGTATATAAATTACTACTCGCCTCGGCTTCGCCCGAGTGTACATAAATTATATATATAAACCTTTCTTTTCTTTTTCTTTCTTAAAAAACCACTTCAGAATCCGTTGCTTAGTTTTAAAGATTTAAGCATACATAGGGACGGAAAAACAGCGACGGCGATTTTGTTTTATACTGTGTGATGATAATAACAATTTTTAATAATAATATAAATAAATATATACATACACTAGCTGTCCCGTCAAACGTTGTTTTGCCTTAAAATATAATAAAAATGTAGGGGTGGACTACCCCTAACGTTTAGGGGGATGAAAAATAGTTGTTGGCCGATTCTCAGACCTACTCAATACGCTCACAAAACTTCATGAGAATCGGTCAAGCCGTTTCGGAGGAGTATGGGAACGAAAACTGTGTCACGAGAATTTTATATATTAATTAATTAATACTAGTTGGTGTTGAACTTAGATCATAAAAAAATAGAATAGAATAAATATTTTTCGCAACATTTTAAAAGTTAAGTACCATCATCGATAAATTTAGTAATGGGTACATCACTACTGACTTTGTCGATGATGCTAACGATTGTGTCGACGATGGTGGTGATGACGAAGGCGGTGGCGATGATGATGCTGCTAATGATGATGAGTAATGTAGTCGCCTGTGGTAGGTGTACGTGGTGATAACGAAGGCGGTGGCGATGATGATGATGCTAATGATGATGAGTAATGTAGTCGCCTGTGGTAGGTGTACGTGGTGATAACGAAGGCGGTGGCGATGATGATGATGCTAATGATGATGAGTAATGTAGTCGCCTGTGTAGGTGTACGTGGTGATAACGAAGGCGGTGGCGATGATGATGATGCTAATGATGATGAGTAATGTAGTCGCCTGTGGTAGGTGTACGTGGTGATAACGAAGGCGGTGGCGATGATGATGCTGCTAATGATGATGAGTAATGTAGTCGCCTGTGGTAGGTGTACGTGCGTCACCCGGAGCTGGCGGCTGCGAAGGCCAACCGTGACTTCGTGCTGCGAGCAGTCTGCGGCGCCGTCGACACCATCTCCAGCGTCGCACAGGGCCGTCCGCTACCCAACGGTGACCACCACCTACCGCCGCGGTGGTAACACCGCACGGTATCGCTAAAAAGAATCCATTTATCGTATCTCCTCAGTTTCAAGACACTCTCCTTGATGTGAAGCCAAATCTCGAGGTCCTTGGCGTTGATATATCCAGTGACGTTCAGTTTTGCGGTCATTTGGAGGACGAGGCTAAAATAGCCTCAAAAAAGCTTGGTGTGCTCAGTAGAGTGGGACAGTATTTCACGGCGGCCCATCGCTTGCAATTATACAAGGCGCAGATCCGGCCGCACATGGAATACTGTTCTCATCTCTGGGCCGGAACACCACAATACCAGCTACTTCCATTTGACCGCATTCAGAACCGAGCAGCCAGAATCATTGGTAATCAACGTCTAAGTGACAGACTCGACCCATTGGCTTTGCGGCGTGATATTGCATCTCTGTGCATTTTCTACCGCATACATCACGGGGAGTGTTCTGAGGAATTGTTCGGATTAATACCAGCTGCTGAGTTTCACCACCGTACCACCCGCCAGAAACTGAAACACCATCCTGATCATCTGGGTGAATGGCGGTCCTCCACACTGCAGTTTTCTAGATTTTTTTGCCACGCACAACCACATTGTGGAATCACCTTCCAGCAATGGTATTTCCGAACCGATACGATATTGAAACCTTCAAGAAAAGAGCTTATTCCTTTTTAAAAGGCCGACAACGTACTTGCAATTCCGCTGGTGTTGCGGGTGCTCATGGGCCGCGGTAATCACTTACCATCAGGTGAGCCGCATGCTCGTTTGTCCCCTGTGTTATAAAAAAAAAATCCTGTCGGCCCGACACTACCGCAGATCGCCCCAAACATACCCATTCACAGATAACTTCATTAGAATATAGGATCATATACTGTTATTCTAACAGTTTTAGTGCCATACATTTTGTCGTAATTTATGTGAAAAACACCAAGAATAATTACCCTCTTTTTTGTGATTTCTCATCAGTACTATTCATGAAGACTTGCGCGTGATAGTGTGTAGTACAAGCAAGTTATTGTACTAACAATAAATAGTTCAATAAAATTCAAATCAAAATATCTTTATTCATGTAGGTCTATTACAGACTCTTATGATATGTCAAATCTACCGTTAGTTCGGAATGATTTCGAGATGAGAACTGACAAGAAACTCAGCTCGTATTCTTTTCAAATAAATGTTGTACATGTTTACAATAATACAGATTCATTTTTAAATTCAAACTTGGTAGACTAGAGTGACCACGAGCATATGCTATTGCAAATCAAATAGTCTTAAGTGTTCATTACCCGAACAGACCAGTCCGGACAAGCAGCTTTTTTAAAACCACTTTATCTACAGTGTACTCTATAATGACACTCACCTCGACCAGCTTGTTGGCGTGTTCTGTGAACACGATGGCGTATTCTTCTACTTCTTTCTCATTTCCGTGCAAGCTGCTTCCATCAGCACCAGGAGCGGCACGTTGGTCTCCAGGAAACTGGAAAATATATATTTATGTTCATTACATACCACCTACTTTCTTCTTATTTTTATTGTTCCTACTTTATAGTATTAATACTAGATTTAAAGACAAACTTGCTGTCCCCAAGTATCTTTTAGAAAAGTCAATAAATCTTTTATGGGAATGGGTATAAAATATATTATTAGTCTGCTGACGATGCTCTTCCTTCAACCCCAACAAACACCACCCCTAGGGTAGGGGTGCTCCAACCGCCTTTCCCCATCTTTTGTTTACGTGAGGAAAATCCCGCCCGTCTCAGGGGTGGAACGGACGGGTACTGTGAGACTCCTACTCCAAAAACCCCACGATACTCCTTGCCTCCATCCCCCAACCCCAAGCTAGTAGTCCCTGGTATGGTACAATATACTAAGTCTCAATGTACAGGTGGAGCGAGACCCCAGGCGGAAGGTCCGGGTGAACTGGCGCAAGCACTTGATGACTTCGATGTGAGTATATGCTCTTGTTTCTTAACCCATTAACGGTTGCTGTACTTAATTAAGAATAAAAATAGAATAGAAAATCATTTATTCAAATAAACTTACATTGAAGCACTTTTGAATAGTGATTACATTTTTTAATCTACCGCTCGTTCGGAAAGCTGTCTCATCACAAGAAGAACGAGCAAGAAACTTGCGTGTTGCTCTTTTAAATAATTTTATTATTACTTTACATTTTTAAGTTTAAGTGTGTGAATACAAACCACCAATTAGCACTAATTCAATTAAATACTCAAAAAGAAAAAATATTGAATACATAACCAACTGGTTAAACAATTAATAAGAGGAAATCAGTCATAGTGATTAGAGCAGACCAGTCCCTACAAGCAGCACCCGTTCACGAGTATGACGGATGAGCCAGCCATCACTGCGCTCGACCATATTTTAGGGAGCCCAATGACCCGGCCCACCACGCCGCCACAAGTCTGGACATTTTAGTGAGCATGACTACTCAAAACACTAGACCACGTCAAAGCTACTCACAATTGCCATCTGATAGTTATAGTATTCACATTTTACATAAGAATGCATGCGGCAATCAATACAATAACCGCTACGCTTTCATATTTCTAAAATCAATCATTCAATCAATTGAGTACAGACAAAAATATTTTTTTTCTGCACACATACTTGGTATTTTAATTGTAGGTTATTATTTTTAAAAGACAGTCAATCATTCAATTATTAAAAAAAAGGAAGCTGAGGGTACCTTCGAAAAAGTTAATATTACGAATTGTCAAAGTTTTAAATTTTAAAAGTCACTACAGGTAAGTTTTCACATTGTTATTTTATTTTATATTTAGATCTATTTTTTTGTAAGGATTCTAGTAAGGATATATATAGACATAGAATAGAATAGAAAATAATTTTTTATTCAAAAATGATTTCATCTTTTGTCTAAGACGTTAGGTATTACTTATAAATGTATGCAACCTCATTTTACTATATTATATAACTTTTAAAAAAGAACACAGAACACTAACTAAACTTGTCATTTTGAGCTAGGAAAAAACAAGATCCTTTACATGAGTACAAAATATTTATTTTATTTACAAAAGAACAAAAGGATAGTACAAACATCTTTCATCCCCCCTTTCAACCCTTTACAACCCTTTTTTCGCATTAAAAAGTAGCCTATGTCCTTTATCAGGGTCTAGACTATTTGTGTACCAAATTTCATTTAAATCGGTTCAGTATTTTGGCGTGAAAGCGCGACAGAAAGACAGACAAGAGTTACTTTCGCATTGTAGTAAGGATATATATGGACCAATATCTGTTCCCCACAGGAGAGAATGGTTATGGAGCCATTGGCTTATTCTGAGTTGCGTACGCGGCCGTCGTTGGAGGAGCGGCTCGAATCCATCATTTCTGGCGCAGCACTCATGGCCGACAGTTCTTGTACCAGGTATTATTTTTTTTTTATTTGTAACCGGCTTCGAAAATTTTGTTATAAATACAAGTTCATTTTTATGTAATTGTTTAAGTCAACAATAAATGTAACTTTTTATAGCAATAAATATGGAAACTTTTTATACATGGCAACACCAACGTTGCAGTGTAGCCATTACCGCAACAAGTGCTTTGTAATGTGTGCTCTTACAATTAAATAGTATATTTTCAACCACAACTGTTTTTCACTTCAACGCTAACAATATATTTGAACATACGTGTGGAGTGTGGACGGCCTCGGTGTAGCGCTTTTGTACGATGGTTGCCGGTTCGATTTGTCGCGCGGTGCTTTGTCTAGCGGTTTAGTACATGTCAATGTTTTAAATTAGCACTTACTTAATTAAACACATTGACAGGTAGAATTTATAAATAATATATTTATAAATTTTATATATTTGTTGTTTATATTGTATTTTTTACATTGCACTGAATAAAATTCTTTCTTTCTTTCTTTATAAATAAATAAATAATATCTCAGAACAATTCGTTTCATAAATAGTATTTACGAAAATAAAATATCTATGTACTTGTATCAGTTATCTAGTACCCGTAACACAAGCTTTAGATAGCTTAAATTGGGACTAGATGGCGCTGTGTGAATTGTCCTGAAAAAAGAAAAAAAAATCACACAATACCATCTAGTCCCAAGGTAAGCAGAACTTGTGTTATGGGTACTACACAACTGATATAAATACATGGATACATTTTTTTTTAATAAATACATATTATATATAGAAAACACTCAGACCGATACAAACAATCACTCATGAATACAAATGTTTGTACCGGGCGAGGAATCGAACCAGCGACCATCGGATAGTAAAGCGGTGTGCTAAACCACTAGATCACCGAGGCTGAATATTTAGGCTGAAATATTTCATTAATACGAAATTGACATATTCATATTATAAATAATGTACGTACTTAATATAAACTAACTAAGAATAACCAACATTGACATCTGTTTTGTCTGTTACATGTCCGAAAGGACAAAATGTGTGAAACTAATTCTAAAGACCTTAAAAACCACATATGTATTACATTTTAAGCAATAAATATTGTTCAAAATCTACCCTGTACAATCGTAAGCACGGATTATTATATTAGAGTCCGTTAGTTTTCTGTTCCCGCGCAGTTACTTCCCCTCCCTTACCTAATACTGAACTGACCGTATGGCGGCCATGACGCGCGCGCGCATTCGTTGTGAATTAAAATAAATTAGAACTGAGTGAAACCTACTGTGAAACTGGAAAGCTAACGAAGATATCTTCGAGACCCTGAAGCCCAAGAAATCCGCAGAACCATACAGGTACGAGACAGACGTTTCCACATATTTTCCCTAACAAATATTTATTTCATTTCATTTAGCCCACTGCTGTACTGCCGGTGGTGGCTGGTTCAGTTTCTCGCACGGTACAAACATTTGTATTCATGAGTATGATTGTTTGTATCCGTCTGGGTGTTTTCTATGTATAATATGTATTTATTTGTGAAAAGAAAATATATCTATGTATTTGTATCAGTTATCTAGTATCCATAATAAAAAATTGAACCAGCTATCTTAACTTGGGTCTAGATGGCGCTGTGTGAATTGTCCTGAGATTATAGATTAAATTTAAACTAACAGCAATGTTCATAATATTAATACTAGATTTAAAGACAAACTTGCTGTCCCCAAGTATCGTTTAGAAAAAGTCAATAGATCTTATAGGAACAGGTATAAAAATTTACAATAAGATGCCAAAGGATATACTGGAATTGGAATCATGTTTACTGAGCAAAGCCTATTACTCACTAAACGATTACTTGAATGACGAGCGTGCATGGCAATAGTTGTTCATGCACGGGATTTTCATTTAATGTTAAACATAGACACCTATATAAGTATACATTGTAAATAAACTGGTTTTAAAAAAAAAGTAATTCAATTGAGTTTCTTGCCAGTTCTTCTCAACTGGATTTATATACCGAACTGCACGGTAGGGAAAAAAATAAAATTAGAATGTAAAAATTTGATGTTCATAAGTGGCTAAAATGTCCATTACAAACTGAAGAATGAATGAATGAGAATGAAAGTCTAGTACAGACTCTTATGATATGTCAAATCTACCGTCAATTCGGAATGATTTCGAGATGAGAAGAACTGACAAGAAACTCAGCTCGTATTTTTTTCAAGTAATAGTGGAACATGTTTATAATAATACACAGTCATTAAAATTCAAAATTGGGAGAATAGAGTGACCACCAGCATATGCAATCGCAAAGAACAAAAAATTTAATCAGTGTTCACAACCTGAACAGACCGGTCCCCACAAGCAGCACCCGTTCACGAGTATGACGTATGAGCCAGCCATCATTGTACTCAACCATATTAGAGGGAGCACATCGACCCGGCCCACCACGCCGCCACAAGTTTGAACTTTATAGCGAGCATGACTGTTTCAAGTTACTCCACTACGTCATTTATATTATTTACAGCATAAACTGTACCGATCACAGTATTCACCCATTACAATATTAAATTTACATTATTTAAATTACAATAAGTCATTATAAAATTTATAATAAGTTTCTTTAATGTTATTACATTATCCATGTCAATGGGAAAATTATATGCCTCATAACAAAAGTTAAAATTGTAATTAAGTCCACACATTGTGGTCATTTAAGTAGTCGTTTATTTTATAATAAGATTTAGAGCAAAGTGTATTTTTTACATGTATCTTAATTAAAACACTATCTGGCAATTAACAAAATAAAATGTTAATTTAACGCTTCACATTTAATTGGCCGTTCCCGCCATTTTTACAATCAGGCTCTGTCAACTGCACAGAGTACGTTATGAACAATATTAATTATGCCAAAGACTATTGTTTGGGAAACTACTCTGCTACCAAAATGTTAGGGAATATATAGGGGGATTTAGTGTGTCTGGCGTACCTGTATGGTTCTGCGGATTTCTTGGGCTTCAGGGTCTCGAAGATATCTTCGCTAGCTTTCCAGTTTCACAGTAGGTTTAACCCAGTTCTAATTTATTTCAATTCATAACAAATGCGCGCGCGCGTCAAGGCCGCTGTACAGTCCGTTTGTTACTAGTTAGGGAGGGGAAGGAAACGCGCGGGAACAGAAAACTAACGGACTCCAATATAATATAATATCTGTGCTTACGATGATACAGGGTAGATTTTGAATAACTATATATACTACAATATTATACTAGCTGTGACCGCGGTATCACTCACCTCAAATTTATAGCCTCTATGTTATTCTGATGTATAAGCTATATTACTGTAAAGTTTCATTAAATTCCATTCAGTAGTTTTTGCGTGAAAGACTAACAAACATCCATTCATACTCAGAAACATTCGTGTTTATAATATTAGTAAGATCTACTTTTCTAATAAGTATGCCATTTAAAAAAAAAATAGCGAAGCTCGGTTGCCTGTTTATTTTATGGTTTGTTACAGAGACGAGCGCCGGGAGCGTATCGTGGCGGAGTGCAACGCCGTACGACAAGCGCTGCAGGATCTACTGCACGAGTACATGACCAACGTAAGTGTAACTCCGGCGATGGGGAACACCCATAACAATTTTTTTTTATTGTGATGATCTAGATGTATGGCGGTCTTTCCGCATACGTTTTTCTTGAAACTTTCTATTTATTTATTACTACTACGTTACACCCGCTACTACGTCCGCGTGGAATTTAAGTTTATTTTTCTAAAATAAAAGTAGCCCAAGTTACTCCTTATTACATCAGCTACCTGCCAATAAAAGTCTCGTCAAAATCGATCTAGCCATTTCATAGATTAGCCGGAACAAGCAGACAGACAAGAAATTCTAAAAAAAAATATTTTGGTATATGTACCGTATTTATAATCATATGCATGTAGTAAAAAAGGGTTATTACAATATTACAAACAGACACTCCAATTTTATTTATATGTATAGAGTTTTGTGTGGTGGTAAGACTGACGGTAATGATGGTAACATGCAGGCGGGGCGAGCCGAGCAGTCAGAGGGACTGGAGCGAGCCATCGAGAACATGTGCAGGAAGACCAGGGACCTGCGGCGACAGCTGCGGAAGGCGGTCGTGGACCACGTGTCCGACAGGTGACAGACACACAAATACACACAAAAGCAAACACACATAAACCCAGAAGCAGTTCAACAAACACAAGCAAACACACTTATACCCAGAAGCAAGTCAACAAACACAGAAAAAACACTCAAACACAGAAACAAACACTCAATCACAAGTAAATGTACACAAACACTCAAGCACAAGCAAACATGCACAAACACACACAAACTCAGAATAGAATAGAAAATCATTTATTCAAATAAACTTAATTTAAGCACTTTTGAATAGTCATAACAACTTGTTTTATCTATCAGAAGAAAACACACAAACTCAAAAGCACACAGTGGTACATAATGAATATATATTTTCCAGTTTCCTGGAGACCAACGTGCCACTCCTGGTGCTGATGGAAGCAGCTCGCAACGGAAACGAGAAAGAAGTAGAAGAATACGCCATCGTGTTCACAGAACACGCCAACAAGCTGGTCGAGGTGAGTGTCATTATAGAGTACACTGTAGATAAAGTGGTTTTAAAAAAGCTGCTTGTCCGGACTGGTCTGTTCGGGTAATGAACACTTAAGACTATTTGATTTGCAATAGCATATGCTCGTGGTCACTCTAGTCTACCAAGTATGAATTTTAAAATGAATCTGTATTATTGTAATTGATGGTGACAGAACTATGTACTATAGGATCCCTGGTCGTATGGTCGGACGGCGAAGTAAAAATGCTCGGTTGTTTGCACTTAGTAGGAAGGCACCTATCGGGTCGCTGTCTCGCCAGTGAATGCCGACCGCGCTCTTTATATAGACGCCCGACGGGTGGCCTTCCCTACTGCAACTGTACGTTGCGCGTGATTTATTATTATTAACAAAAATGATCTTACTTATATACAAACTCTGCTTATACTAATTACTTATATCTAGGGCAATAAAAACACTATGTTATATATTTTCTTGAGGATGACTTATTATACTAATTACAGCTAAAACTTATTTTCTAATTGATTCCGTCGTGTACAGTAATCATGTACAACATTTATTTGAAAAAAATACGAGCTGAGTTTCTTGTCAGTTCTTCTCATCTCGAACTGGCGGTAGATTTGACATATCACAAGAGTGTAATAGACCTACATGAATAAAGATATTTTGATTATTTTTTTCAAAAAGATATTCAGTTGAGTTTCTTACCAGTTCTTCTCAATTGAATCTGTATACTGAACTGGACGGTAGGGAACAAATATTAATACAAAAAATTGATGTTCATAAGCGGCTAAAATGTCCTACATGAATAAATTTTTGATTTGATATAAAATTAACTTATTATCTTTTCATATATGAAAACAAAGTCTTCGCCGCTAAAATACATATTCGCTTATATCTTTTACATCTCGTCACAGATTTTAATGCAGTTTCCAGCAATAGATAGAAATAGAAAATCATTTATTCAAATAAACTTACATTGAAGCACTTTTGAATAGTCATTACATTTTTTTAATCTACCGCTCATTCGGAAAGCTGTCTCATCACAAGAAGAACGAGCAAGAAACTTGCGTGTTGCTCTTTCAAATAATTTTATTATTACTCTACATTTTTAAGTTTAAGTGTGTGAATACAAACCACAAATTAGGACTAATTCAATTAAATACTCAAATAGAAAAAAATATTGAAAATAACCAACTGGTTAAACAATTAATAAGAGGATATAGAGTGGTTCAAGTGGAAGGTTTATGGCTTATTATTAACTGAAGAACACTATGAACTTAGAAATATTATAACCAATAGAGTATCGACTTAGTAGTCTAAATTACAAAACCAGAATGTATCTCTGCCTCTTTTTCGGACTACTCTAATGCTGTTGGCCGCAGCTGGCCTTTACAGCTTCACCGGACGATAGGTGGCGAGTGCAGATGGCACAAACCAAAGGACTTATGAAGCGGCTGAAGGACAAATCCCGCCTGACGGATACGACGCCAGTCTGAGCGCACCACTAGGGGTTCGAACCTCGGCTCAGGCCGTTGTAATATCGATCCCCGTTTGAATTGGACGGGGGATCGATCGGAGTGGGGCATGTCTGTGCCGGGAGAGCATCGTCTTTTATAGTCTCTCCCCTCTACACTTAATCTTCTCGCCAACAATATATATATCTAAAATTGTCCGTTCATCCGCAGGTGGCCAATTTGGTGTGTTCAATGTCCAACAACGAGGACGGTGTTAAGATGGTTCGCCACGCTGCCGGGCAAATTGAAGCACTCTGCCCACAGGTGAGGCAATATTGTCACCATTCTTTATTATTATTGTACACACATATAGTAATGAAATTATATACAATGAATGTAATGTACAAGGGTGAGATTATTTCTCCCTCTCTCCCGGGTCCTTGCCTCTCTCCGGAAGCCAGTCCGCCAAGCTGGTTTAAATTGGCCACTTTCCGATGAGTCTGGCCCGGGTCAACACATCAAGAGTGGACTGATCTCATTGAGCTCTCTATAAAAAGAGATTTCTTCCAGCAAACCTAGAAAATGTTATAGGGATAGAATATATCGTTGCATAGTATAAAACAAAGTCGCTGTCGCTATCTGTCTGTACCTATGTATGCTTAAATCTTTAAAACTACGCAACGGATTTTGAAGCGGTTTATTTTAATAGATAGAGTGATTCAAGAGGATTGTTTATATATATAATACATGTACAATCGTGCGAAGTCGGAGCGAGTTTTATATAAAGAATTCTCGTGTCACAATGTTAGTTACCATACTCCTCCGAAACTCCGGCTTGACAGATTTTTATGAAATTTTATATTCAGTAGGTCTGAGAATCGGCTACTATCTATTTTTCATACTCCTAAGTGATGTTGTTGATGAAATGATGAATGATAAGGGATGTTCACATATTTTTTTTGGGGTTTATCAAGAAGGATATATTAAAGTTTCTAAAAGTCGGTAACGCGTGACAACCCTGATCTTTCAGACGTTCATAGGCTATGGTATCCGTTTACCATCACGAGCCGTATTACTGTTTGCCACCAACGTGGTTTTAAATATATAGTCATGTTGCTGAAGTAGAATTCAGTTGTTGTTGAACTTCTTCAACGACCACAAACAACAGGAGAGCCATTTGTGCCGAGCGTGGCGGGTGTGAGCGTTGTGGTATATCACTGATATGATACTGCTTCTGGAGGTGGAGTTGTGGTGTACACATCGCTCAACTCACAGCAATGCTCCGGGCATTGGTGTAAGTAGAGCGATGTTGTGGCGAGCGTGGCAAGTGTGACGGGTGTGACGAGTGTGGTGGCCGCAGGTGATCAACGCGGCGCTGGTGCTGGCGGCGCGACCTCGTTCGCGAGTGGCGCAGGACAATGCGGGGGCCTTCGCACGAGCCTGGGACCTGGCAGTCAGGCTGCTCACGGAGGCAGTCGACGACATCACCACCATCGACGACTTCCTCGCCGTCAGCGGTCAGTACCACACACACAGGTCTGGGACCTGGCAGTCAGGCTGCTCACGGAGGCAGTCGACGACTTCCTCGCCGTCAGCGGTCAGTACCACACACACAGGCCTGGGACCTGGCAGTCAGGCTGCTCACGGAGGCAGTCGACGACTTCCTCGCCGTCAGCGGTCAGTACCACACACACACAGGTCTGGGACCTGGCAGTCAGGCTGCTCACGGAGGCAGTCGACGACTTCCTCGCCGTCAGCGGTCAGTACCACACACACAGGCCTGAGACCTAGCAGTTAGGCTGCTCACGGAGGCAGTCGACGACTTCCTCGCCGTCAGCGGTCAGTACCACACACACAGGCCTGGGACCTGGCAGTCAGGCTGCTCACGGAGGCAGTCGACGACTTCCTCGCCGTCAGCGGTCAGTACCACACACACACAGGCCTGGAACCTGGCAGTCAGGCTGCTCACGGAGGCAGTCGACAGTACCACAGGGGGAGAAAAGTTGTTACTAATCTGAACTAATTACTCCATCGCTAGCAATGTACCTAGTCAGGTTGACCTCCATTCGGTTTTCCCTCGGTGAATTTGTCACGATGGGCAAACGGACCTGACCTCATGCTTATCTTATCATCCTTCACTGGTGCCCCGCCAGCGTAAACCGTTATCGCAGACGGGTGCATCATTCCATAAACAACATAATAAAAAAAAGCACTCACCACGCACACACACACATAAACACACACACACATAAACACACACACACACACATAAACACATACACACAAAATATCAGCAGTCAACTTACAATGACTCACTATATTTATTTAATTAAAAGACCAATACACAAGTTTCTTAAGCATTCTTCTCAAGATTATTCTGCTTTCCGAATGAATGGTAGAATCGAAAAATATTACATGACGATTCAAAATACTTATGATTATAATTAAAATATAATTTTGTTTTCTATTCTATTCTGATCATTTCACTTTTTTTAAATTGTTTATTGCACTATAAAGTGTACAAGAGGAGAGCTTAATGCCATATAGTATTCTATACCAGCTAACCTTTGGATAGAAATAGAAAGCGTTGTAGGGCAGTGATGACGAAAATATGTGATAATAATACTGTAATATATAATAATAATAATAATATCTCAGGACAATTAACACAGCGCCATCTAGTCCCAAGCTAAGCAGAGCTTGTGTTATGGGTACTAGACAACTGATATATACATGGGTACATTTTTTTTTGTAAATAAATACATATTATACATAGAAAACACCCAGACCGATACAAACAATCATACTCATGAATACAAATGTTTGTACCGTGCGAGGAATCGAACCCACGACCATCGGATAATAAAGCAATGTGCTAAACCACTAGACTACCGAGGCTGTCATGTCATATAAATATACTTTGTATGCAGTAAAGTCATATAAGTCCCTTATTGTACTTAAAACCTTACGAAAATTCACTTTGTCTTTGTTTTTATTAAAGTTATATAAGAGTCTCTTATTCTACTTGATTAAAATCGCCACTTAATAATTGTTCTACTAAAAACCTTATTAACATGTTGAAATCTCAAATGATTAGTTATATTTTGTAATATTGCAATGTGTATGTACAGAGAACCACATCCTGGAGGACGTGAACAAGTGCGTGGTGGCGCTGCAGGAGGCCGACCCTGACTCGCTCGAGAGGACCGCAGCAGCCATTCGCGGACGAGCACACAGGTAACACTGCCACTCTCATCATCGTCACTGACACCGTCATCACCACCAGCGTCATCATCACTCATAACCCGCGCCGTCATCACTAACACCATTATCACCGGCACCGTTATCACCATCACCAACAGCACCAGCTCATCATCACATATCACATCTATATCACAGAAATCTCAATAAAAGTAACACTGACCACGCTGACCACTCTATTCTCCCAAATTAGAATTTTAATGACTGTGTATTATTGTACATGTACAACATTTATTTGAAAAGAATGCGAGCTGAGTTTCTTGTCAGTTCTCATCTCGAAATCACTCCGAACTGACGGTAGATTTGACATATCATAAGAGTCTGTAATAGACCTACATGAATAAAGATATTTTGAATTTGAACTTGAATTCATTTAAATATAAATTTACTCATCGAAATTTCTTCAAAGAGAAAATTGTAATTAATAACAATATATTTTACTTCCAATTAAAATTGAAATAAAATAATCTAACAATTTTTTTTAGAAATACAAATGTGTATAAAATTATACAAATAGTACTTTCAGAGTACAGGATTTCAAAAGAGTATGGTTTGCGAAAATAGAGTACAAAACTCAGTAAATGAGTATAGTTACACCCTACCTACATGAATAAAGTGTTGTGAATTTTTTTATTATACAGGGTGTGTTCAGTAGTAACACAGGAGATGGACAACTACGAGCCCTGTATATACACGAAGCGAGTGCTTGAAGCTGTCACCGTGCTCAGAGATCAAGGTTAGTGCAGTTTAGTTTACATACATTGTCATACATACATTAGTTTTTTTTTTAAGGAATGTATGTCAAATATCCTCGACTTGTATGGATAGCTTTCGGACTACTCCAATGCTGGCCGCAGCTGGCCTTTACAGCGTCACCGGACTATAGGAGGCGAGTGCAGATGGCACTACAAACAAGAGGAAGGACTTATGGAGCGGCTGAAGGACAACCCCCGCCTGATGGATACGACGCCAGTCTGAGGGCACCGCTAGGGGTTCGAACCTCGGCTCAGGCCGTCGTAATATCGATCCCCGTTTGAATTGGACGGGAATCGATCGGAGTGGGGCATGTCTGTGCCGGGAGAGCATCGTCTTTTGTAGGGTCTCCCCTCTACACTTAATAAGAAACTCAATTGAATTACTTTTTTTTAAAGCCAGTTTATTTACAATGTATATTTATATAGGTGTCTATGTCTAACATTAAATGAAAATCCCGTGCATGAACAACTATTGCCATGCACGCTCGTCATTCAAGTAATCGTTTAGTGAGTAAGGCTTTGCTCAGTAAATATTATTTAACAGATGTTTTGTGATAGTGGAAAGGAGTTTAATAAAACAGTTATTACATTATCAATGTCTGTATTTATTAGTTACAGCGTTACTTTATAGTGATTATTTACCACAATGGCACTTGTTGGTGGTGATCAGATTTCACAGAAATCATATTTGATATACACTTATAGTAAACTGGACGTTTCTCACGGAACTCTCTCTTTCTCTCTCTCTCTTATCAACCTCATTTTTGTCATTTTGAATTTGAAATTACTGCAAGACTTGATTTTTTGCACGTTTGTTATGAACAACTCAAAAACTACTCAGATACTGTTATAAATTTGACGCGATCTATATCTTATAGGTACAATTAGAAAAAATCACGAGATCTTACCACGATTTTTATTGAGTTCACGATATTACGAGTATAAAACTGTAAACTAATGAAATAAAACTGAAAAACACTATCAGAAAGTGTATTAAATGTACGTGAAGATACTGTGAGTATAGTTTGCCGAGATGAATATCGAGAGAGTTTCAATAGTAGCGACAAACGAAGATGTGTGAAGGTAGACGCATATGTCTGCTTATAAAAGATTTATTTACCATCTACCAGCTGGTCTTCAGTTTACCCGTGATCATGGCGGTCGAAACACTGCCGAAATATCAGGAACGTAGTAGAATAGTGACGTAGTTACCTAGGGGCTTGGCGGGGCAGTGCCCCGGTGCCCTCAAACTCAGGGGGCCCTCGAACCCTTACCAGAAAATCTCGAACGAACTGAACTTTTGAAAATTTCTCCCATTTTCAAAATTAATATGACAGGTTGCAACCCGATTTTAATCATGGCAACTCAGTTGAGAGAAATTCTAAAGTTATACCTTCGGAATTCTCCTAAATTCTATCTGTGGGTTGCCAGTGTTGTCAATTTGACGGATAGCGATATGTGTGTTTTGATAAAACCGTAATGTAGGGCCCCATTTTTTTATTTGCCCCAGGGCCCTTGGTTACCTAATTACGATGTCTTAATAAAACTGTAATGTAGGGTCCCGTTTTTTTATTAGCCCCAGGGACCATGGTTACCTAACTACGATGTTTTAATAAAACTATAATGTAGGGCCCCGTTTTTAGATTTGCCCCTGGGCCCTTGATTACCTAACTACGCCACTGGGTAAATTCCTGTGATTTTTTTTAACTCTACTTGTAATATTTTGTTGCTTTTCATTTTAAGATACATTAGTCTACAATGTAAATTCATACTATGTTAATATATACAAAAGTTGTAACCACCTGGGCGAGACCGGGGTGATATACTAGTTATGATTAAGGGAGATACGCGTTTATTGTTCAGGGGGTGGGGGGTGGGCGCGGATGTACTCCAGCGCTTTCAGGATCGCCTCCGGTATTGGTGGAGGGGTTGGAAGATGGGAACCCTGTAAATAATAATAATAGTTTTATAACCCCATCAAAAGGAGTTGTTAAGATTATATAAAATTTATATAAAATCTTTATATATAAAAATTACGTGTCACGTGGTTCGTCCGCGATGGACTCCTAAACTACTGAACCGATTGCAAATTTGATTTGCACATTGTGTGCAATTTGATCCAACTTGAAAGATAGGATAGCTTACATCTCAATTTATTGTCGCAATATTATTTTATTCAAGAACCTTAGACACAGCAACGCGTGGCCGGTCTGATAGTATATATATGAAAATTAATGATTGTTAGGTATGTTGGTACACCTGTGTGGCTGCGCCCACCATCAAGCTGTCTTATAATAAAGCAGTGCGATACGAACCCGTGTACGTTTCACTTGTCTTCACTACGCATATCTAACATTGGCGACGAGGTACCCACATATTGGCGGAATAAAAAGCAAAATGGCGACAACGCAGTTTGGTATTTTAAGTTGTTTCGACCACAATGTACAGACGTGGAAGACATATAAAAGTCGTTTACTACAATATTTTATTGCGAACGACATCAATGGACATACAGATGCCACGGGTAAGAAGAGGAAGGCCATTCTTCTTAGCGCACTCACCGAAGGCACGTACAAGCTGGCATCAGACCTAGCACTACCAAAAGACATTGGAGAGGTACCGTATGAAGAGATTCTGACGTTTCTGGATGACCATTTCACGCCAAAACGTATTGGATTTGGAGAACGCCACAACTTCTACACAGCTACGCAGCTACCCGGCGAATCCCATACACAGTGGGCAGCGAGATTGCGAGGACTGACAGCTCACTGCGGTTTTCTCAACGTGGAAGAGATGTTACGCGATAAATTTATCATGGGTATGCGTCCAGGATTCGAAAAGGAAAAGATATACACACAAGATCTGTCGGCCCTCACATTAGCAAAGGCCGTGGAACTAGCAGAGAACCTGCAGTGTGCCCGAGTGGCAGCCGCAGTCAGTGCGAGTAGTCTGGCAGCGTCCAGGGACGTCCTACCGGCTGACAGTCATATAAATCAGATTACAAAAACCAGAAATAACTCAAATACGGGTAAAGTGAAGTGCAGTGTCTGTGGTTACACAAATCATAAATCGTCCGAATGCAAATTTGCTAATTATCAGTGTAAAAAGTGTCACAAAAAAGGCCACTTGCGTAAAATGTGTTCAAAAGTGAATTACGTAGACGTGGATGGCGGTGACAAGAGTGATGATGATGGTAAGTTGTATCATATCCGATCATTAAGGGGAGAACCCATGGTGGTGATAATATTTATTAATAGCTTGCCATTCAAATTTGAAATTGATAGCGGTTCGGCAGTGACGGTGATTTCAGAATTTTATTATAATTTACATTTTAAAAATGTGCCGTTATCAAACGCTCGTAAACAATTGTCGACATATAACGGTAAAAAAATTGTATGTTTAGGAATATTACGGTTACCAGTAAATTATAAAACTCAAACACACGAACTGGACGTGCACGTGGTACGGGATGGTGGTCCACCGCTGTTAGGCAGAGATTTTATATCCCTATTTAAATTAGAGTTGAGCCCAGTAAATTTTTGTAACAAAATAGATTTATCCGTTAATCAGTTGCAACAACAATACCCCAAGCTATTTTCGGACAGCTTAGGTACATTTAATAAATACAAAATTAAGTTATTGCTGAAAGACGGTTCTAACCCTATATTTTTTAAGTCTCGTCCCATAGCTTTTGCATTACGAGACAAAATAGGGGAGGAAATTGATAGGTTAGTCAATTTAGGTATTCTAGTACCTGTAGAATACAGCGAGTATGCTTCACCTATAGTACCCGTCTTAAAGCGAAATGGTTCAGTTAGATTATGTGTGGACTACTCGGTAAGTCTTAATAAACAGTTATTAGTGGAACAGTACCCTCTTCCTACCATCAGTGAATTATTTTCAAAGCTGCACGGTGGAGTACAGTTCACAAAATTAGATTTATCTATGGCCTACAATCAGTTTTTGTTAGATGATGACTCACAAAGCTTAACGTGTATCAATACACACCGCGGCCTATATAAATATACTCGCCTGGTATTCGGTTTAGCAAGCGCGCCGGCTATTTTCCAACGTGCAATCGAAGGGGTGCTGGCAGGCATGGACGGAGTCATCTCTATGCTCGATGACATTCTCATAACGGGAAAGGACAGGGCAGAGCATTTAAATAATTTAAATACGGTCCTAGAACGTCTGCAAAATGTAGGATTAACGTTACAGAAAGAAAAGTGTCAATTTTTTATGGACGAAATCCAATACCTTGGCTACATAATTACCAAGGATGGCCTTAAAAAGTCACCAGATAAAATTAAAGCTATGGTGGAGGCTCCAGTTCCCACTAATGTTAACCAACTACAGTCATTTTTGGGGCTTATTAACTACTATAGGAATTTTGTACCTAATGCATCAAGTATACTTAACCCCTTATATGCACTATTAAAAAAGGGTTGTAAATGGGACTGGACCATACAACATGACATCGCTTTTAAATCAATAAAAAAGGCACTGACGTCAGAACAAACTCTAGCGCACTTCGATCCACACGCAAAATTGATATTAACGGTAGATGCGTCACCCAGTGGCTTAGGAGCAATTCTGTCACAAATTGCAGCGGACGGGATCGAAAGACCTATTTCATTTGCGTCGCGCACTCTAAACGCCGCCGAGAAACGATACGCACAAATCCAAAAGGAGGCAACGGCCATTATCTTCGGTGTGCGGCGTTACCATCAATATTTATATGGTAGATCTGTACCGTTTATAATAAGAACGGATCATAAGCCCTTAATTTCGATATTTGGACCATACAAAGGCATACCGGAAGTAACAGCGAACAGGTTGCAACGGTATGCGTTGTTTCTTAGTGGTTATTGTTATATTATAGAATATATACGTAGCGCTGATAACAGCGCAGACTACCTGTCTCGGGCGACCGTACCTGGCCCCGTCCCCCACCCGCCGGTGCTCCCGCCTCTGTCGTCCGCGCCTAGTAATATTAAGTGCGCGTGCACCGAACAGTGTATCTCTAACGAATGCGACGAGTTAACATGCGATAAGGCGACGTATATTTGTTTTACTACGGACGGCAGTATACCAATAACTCTGTCTAAGTTGCGAGAAGAGACTATGAAAGATGCAATTTTGAATCGAGTATTAAAATATATACAAAATGAATGGCCAGCTAAAATTAATGATATACGTCTCAAACCGTTTCACCTTTGTAGATCACAATTATCGTTAGAAAATGGGTGTATTATGAGAGGTCACAAGGTCGTCATTCCGGAGAGTTTATACACGATTATTTTAAATGAATTGCATTCTTCTCATTTAGGTATAGTCAAAACTAAGGCCGAGGCGCGGTCACGATTTTGGTTTCCAGGAATCGATCAAGCATTGGAAAGAATGATAGGATCATGCGATATATGCATTCAGTTACGGCCGTCCCCCCGCGCGCCCCCCCTCCTGCTGGGAATATCCATTTTCGCCTTTTGATAGGATACACATCGACTATTTAGGTCCAATAAAAGGTTGTACGTATTTAGTAGTAGTAGACGCCCACACGAAATGGGTTGAAATGTACAATATGAACACTAATACGACGTCCAGCGCAGTGATCGAAAAATTATGTGATTTTATGTCGAGGTATGGAGTACCAAAAACGCTAGCGAGTGATAACGGTACTGCTTTTTGTTCTCACGACTTTGAAAGCTTTTGTATTTCCAACGGAATATCACACGTCACATCGCCGGTATACCACCCTGCGAGCAATGGGCAAGCTGAAAGCTTCGTCAAAGTAGTGAAAAAGGGAATTAAATCATGTCTTTTGTCACGTTGTAATGTAAGAGAAACAAAGATTAAATTACTAAAATATCTCATGGATTACCGTAACTCCGTACACACCACCACGGGTTTATCGCCCGCTCAAATGGTATTTGGCCGTAAGTTAAGATCGCGACTAGATTTGATTAATCCAACATCATCATCACCCTCGTCACCGACCGTATCTAATCATGTACAAAATAAACAGTGTACGCAAATTAAGTTACACGCGAAAACTAAAACGAGGGATTTTAACAAAAATGATAGTGTGATGTATAAAAAATATACAAATAAAAATTGTTTTACATGGTGTAAGGGCATAATAGTTAAACGATTGGGTAAAGTGTTGTATATAATACAAGATACATATAGCCTAGAATGTGTCAAAAGACACAAAAATCAATTGTTATTATATAAAGGGAGTAGTAACAACCATGAGCAAAGTACAGATGGAAGTACGTACTTACCTAGTCCTCTGCCGTTGCCGCCGTCGTCACTGCCGCGGCCCCGATTGACGCTGCACCAGTCGTCTCCTCCACCTGCAATGACGTCATCGCTGCCGTCAACGCCTGTCCCCGTGTCACCGCAAGCAACGGGTTCCGATCCGTTATCACCTACCTTATTGCACCCGGAACAATTGGCATTATCGTACGAGTCGCCAGACTGGAGTTGCCGGGCCCGAGAGAGAAGAGCAGAAATTTATGAACCAAATGATTCGGCGCATTCAGAAGACCCTGCAGTGAATGATAGGTTGGGAACACAGTCAGATGATGATGACTTTCAGGAAGCGGAAAATATATGATGAATATTAAATACCCTGACGGTCAAACCATGAACGGCTTATTAATATATATATGTATGTATATACAACACCTTAGATATGCTCTTGAGTTAGTTGAACTAGTTCCACAATAATTACAAAATGTACAACTATTGTTAAAACTTTGATTTTCTTAATATTGTTTTTGTTTTTTTTATGGGTTTTGTAATAAGGGGAGGGATGTTAGGTATGTTGGTACACCTGTGTGGCTGCGCCCACCATCAAGCTGTCTTATAATAAAGCAGTGCGATACGAACCCGTGTACGTTTCACTTGTCTTCACTACGCATATCTAACAATGATAATCTCAGGACAATTCACACAGCGCCATCTAGACCCAAGTTAGGGTAGCTAAAACTTGTGTTATGGGTACTAGACAACTGATACAAATATATAGATATTTTTTTTTCATAAGTGCATACATATTATACATAGAAAACACCCAGACTGATAGAAACAATCACACTCATGAATACAAATGTTTGTACCGTGCGAGGAATCGAACCCGCGACCATAGGAAGTAAAGCTGTGTGCTAAGCCGCTAGATCACTGATGCCGTCAATCCTATTACGCGAAAGTTTGTGAGTGTGGATGGATATTTGTTACTCTTTCACGCAAAAAGTACTGAATTGGTTTTGATGAAACTTTACAGTAATATAGCTTATGCATAAGTATCATGCATCATGCATGATACTGCCAGTATCATGCAGTATAACACATAGTCTATATTTTTTATTGAAATTTAACGCCAGTGAAACCGCGCGCTCGGCTAGTATTGTTTTAAAAAGTAACAATGGATCAATTCAAAACAACATCAGTGTACTTACTTGGGGCTGGTACCCGTTCTCGTCAGCAATGTACTGCAGTTGGATGACCTCACCCCCGGGGGCGGTCCACTGCGCCTCACCCTGCACAGATTGGGCGGCGTTCTCCTGAAAAGTGAATCAAAGTAAGAAGCAAACTCGGTAATGTGGACTGTTAACCCCAATGCTAGCAATATACAATTGGGACATCTACGATTCCCTCTGGAAACCATCATTATAAAGTCCTGGTGAATTTCTCACGATGGGTTAACTGACCTGGCCTCATGCTCATATTATCATCCTCCACTGGTGCCCCGTCAGCGTAAACCGTTAGCGCAGGCGGGTGCATCATTCCATTATAATGCTTAAAAAAACTCGTTTAAATGGAGAGAAGGAGAATTGTTAGTAATGAGGACTATTGACCCCAAAGCTAGCAATGTAGAGTCAGGATCTCTACTCGATTTCCCCTGGAAACCATCATTATAAAGTCCTGGTGAATTTCTCACGATGGGTTAACTGACCTGGCCTCATGCTTATATTATCATCCTCCACTGGTGCCCCGTCAGCGTAAACCATTAGCGCAGGCAGGTGCATCATTCCATTATAATGCTTAAAAAAACTCGTTTAAATGGAGAGAAGGGGAATTGTTAGTAATGAGGACTATTGACCCCAAAGCTAGCAATGTAGAGTCAGGACCTCTACGCGATTTCCCCTGGAAATTATCGTCGTAAATTCCTGCTGAATTTATCACGATGGGCTTCTTAAGAGTTATGCTCTTGTCTTAAATAAATAGATCTAAAAACTAAGTTACTGACAGTGTTCCTCTAAGCTGATGTCCAACTCTTGCCTCAGAATCTTGGTATCCTTTCCACCATACATAAAAAAAACCACAGCTGGATTTTTTAAATGGGAGAGTGTTGTACTCACTGACTGGGTATTTTTTAACGATCTCTGATCCTGCATACAGATTCTATCCTCAGCCTCGTGTTGATACTGATAGTTAGCCTCCAACCCTTTACTAAGGATCTTAGCGCCCTTGTTCAAATCCTAGCTGAGGACATTTCAAGTCGGGGAGTCTTGTACTCACCGACTGGGCATTTTTCAACGAGCCCTGCTCCTACGCAGAGATTCCATTCTCGGTCTCGTAGGACATACTGGTAGCTGACTTCCAAACCGACGTCCAACTCCTGTCGCAGGATCTTGGCGTCCTTTCCACCACCTCAGCTGAGAATATTTCAAGTAGGGGAGTGTTGTTCTCACCGATTGGGCAATTTTTAACGATCCCTGCTCCTGCGCAGAGTTTCCATTCTCGATATTGTACACCTACTAATAGTTACCCTCCAGCTGGATATCCAACTCCTACTTTAGGATCTTGGCGTCCTTCTCCAGATCCTAGCTGAGACTATTTCAAGCAAGGGAGTGTTGTACTCACCGACTGGGCATTTTTCAACGATCCCTGCTCCTGTGCAGAGATTCCATTCTCAGTTTCGTACGCGTATTGGTAGTTGCCCTCCAGTCCGACGTCCAGCTCCTGTCTCAGGATCTTGGCGTCCTTCTCACCACCCTGGTTGAGGATGTGCGAGACATCGGCGGCAGCGTACGCCACAAACAGAGTCAGGAGTAGTAGTTTCTGTAGATGTGACATTAGAAATAGAATTACTCTTTGAATGAGTGAATGAAAGAATGAATGAATGAAACTCTTCATTGTTTCTCATACAGAAAATACAATTACATACATAATCTATACATCTATACATATAAATAAAATTGGAGTGTCTGTTTGTAATATTAAAATAACCGTTTTTACTACATGCATATGAATATAAATACGATACATACACTAAAATAACATTTTTTATCATTTTTGTCTGTCTGTCTGTCTGTCGGTCTGTTTGTTCCCGCTAATCTCTGAAATGACTGGACCGGTTTTGACGGTACTTTTTTTGGCAGGTAGCTGATGTAATAAGGAGTAACTTAGGTTACTTTTATTTTAGATTTTTTTTTATTTTAGAAAAAAAGTATCAAATTAAATTCCACGCGGACGAAGTCGCAGGAACAAGTGATGAACGTATAAAATGATAAAGAAAAAAACAAATAAACTAGACAAAGACAAAACTTTATTCAAATTAATAGAAATAGAAATAATCTTTATGATAATAAATAAATAAATTGCACAGCACCATTTAGACCCAAGTTAAGTTAGCTAAAGTTCGTGTTAGGGAACTAATTACATATAGAAAACACCCAGACCGATACTGTCTGTATAGGTGTATCATACTCACGAATGCTTGTGCGGTGCGAGGAATCGAATCCGCGACTATCCCAATTAAGTGATACAAACAATCATACTCGTGAATACAAATGTTAGTGCGGTGCGAGGAATCGAATCCGCGACTATCCCAATTAAGTGATACAAACAATCATACTCGCGAATACAAATGTTTGTGCCGTGCGAGGAATCGAACCCGCGACCATCGTAATTAAAACGGTGTGCTAAACCACTAAACCACCGAGTGATAGTGGAAAGGAGTTTAATAAAACAGTTATTACATTATCAATGTATATTTATTAATTACAGCGTTACTTTATAGTGATTACTATCTGTCCCTGCAAACGTTTTGCCATATAAATTAATAACGCTATAAAAAAATAGGGGTTGATGATAGAAGGGTGAAAATTTAGGATTGTATGTATTTTTGTATATTGTATCATAAAAAAACAGAAACTAAAAATTTTGTCTAAAAAATAAAATAAAAAATTTAGGGGTGGACTACCCCTAACATTTAGGGGGATGAAAAATAGATGTTGGCCGATTCTCAGACCTACTCAATACGCTCACAAAATTTCATGAGAATCGGTCAAGCCGTTTCGGAGGAGTATGGGAACGAAAACTGACACGAGAATTTTATATATAAGACCAGATTTTTTATACCACGTAGGAGGCAAAAGCATACGGCCCGTCTGATGGTACGTTTTAGGCAATGAGGCGAGCCACAAAATGGTTCGGGTCCCAGTTGGGCGGTTTTAGATTTGGATACTAACGAATTGAATATGTCTGTTACCCATTAACTACAAAACGGCTGAACAGTTCTTAATGCAATTTAACACGTAATAAGGTAAAAAGGGAGACGAAGTCGCGCGTAAAGGCTAGTACAGTAGTAAACAAACGAGTATATATTTTTGTTATTGTAAATTGCATAATCATTACATAGTATAAAACAAAGTCGCTGTCGCTGTCTGTCCCTATGTATGCTTAAATCTTTAAAACTACGCGACGAATTTTGAAGCGGTTCTTTTTATAGATAGAGTGATTCTAGAGGAAGGTTTATATCCTCAGGTTCATATATTTCTAGACGACCTCGGTGGCGTAGCGGTCTAGCTCACCGCTTTACGTCCGATGGTCGCGGGTTCGATTCCTCGCACGGCACAAACATTTGTATTCATGAGTATGATTGTTTGTGTCGGTCTGGATGTTTTCTATGTATAATATGTATGTATTTAGGAAAAAAAATCTATGTATTTGTATCAGTTATCTAGTACACAAGCTTTAGCTAGCTTAACTTGGGACTAGATGGCGCTGTGTGAATTGTCCTGAGATTATTATTATTATCAGTTATCTAGTACCCATAACACAAGCTTTAGCTAGCTTAACTTGGATCTAGATGGCGCTGTGTGAATTGTCCTGAGATTATTATTATTATCAGTTATCTAGTACCCATAACACAAGCTTTAGCTAGCTTAACTTGGATCTAGATGGCGCTGTGTGAATTGTCCTGAGATTATTATTATTATCAGTTATCTAGTACCCATAACACAAGCTTTAGCTAGCTTAACTTGGGTCTAGATGGCGCTGTGTGAATTGTCCTGAGATTATTATTATTATCAGTTATCTAGTACCCATAACACAAGCTTTAGCTAGCTTAACTTGGGTCTAGATGGCGCTGTGTGAATTGTCCTGAGATTATTATTATTATTATTATTATTACTATTATATATAATAATACACCCGTGGGAAGCCGAGGCGAGTAGCTAGTAACTGTATAAATTAAGTTAATGACCTGAATACAAACAGACAGTATATAGTTACGTAATAGTAATGATGCGAAGTGGCACATTTGTTAGTATTAAACTGTTTGTTCATATGTCTCAGTGCAGAAGCGTTAGCGATTTCTATGTACAGGTTTTGTAATTTTTTATGTAAATTGAATTTACTTCAAAGGTCGCGGGATGGTATTAGTGTTAAACTGTATGTTGTTATGTCACAGTGTCCATAACACAAGCTTTAGCTAGTTTAACTTGAGTCTACACACAGAATGGTTCGGGTCCCAGTTGGGCGGTTTTAGATTTGGATACTAACGAATTGAATGTCTGTTACCCATTAACTACAAAACGGCTGAACAATTCTTAATGCAATTTAACACGTAATAAGGTAAAAAGGGAGACGAAGTCGCGCGTAAAGGCTAGTACAGTAGTAAACAAACGAGTATATATTTTTGTTATTGTAAATTGCATAATCATTACATAGTATAAAATAAAGTATATTGTTATGTCACAGTGTCCATAACACAAGCTTTAGCTAGTTTAACTTGAGTCTAGATGGCGCTGTGTTTAATTAACACAGCGACATCTAGACCCAAGTTAAGCTAGCTAAATGAATACTAGATAACTGATATATATACATAGATATTTTTTTTTGTAACTACATACATATTATATAATAATCTCAGGACAATTCACACAGCGCCATCTAGTCCCAAGTTAAGCTAGCTAAAGCTTGTTTGGGTACTAGATAACTGATACAAGTACATAGATATATATTTTTTTTAGTAAATACACACATATTATACACTTCGATCTGACGGTAGATTTGACATGTACGACATTTATTTGAAAAGAATACGAGCTGAGTTTCTTGTCAGTTCTTCTCATCTCGAAATCATTCCGAACTGACGGTAGATTTGACATATCATAAGAGTCTGTAATAGACCTACATGAATACAGATATTTTGATATCGCTCCGCTCGACACCAACCTGTTACCCTAACACTTAATAACGCCAAAATGTCAACTAAGTCAGCCAACTTGCGTACAAGGTCCAGCTTAGAAAGGAATCTTGTCACATGTTTACAAATTTGTTCAATCACCTCGTTACACTTTGACCAAAGTCGGGTCAGCGTCAGCGTGGGTACCTCAGTCTCACCCATCCTTGTCCAGCATCACTATAGTAACCTATCCTTGTCTACCTTCACGTAGCCGAAGCCGCGGACAAAAGCTGCTATACTATATAACCTTACAATACTGTATATCGAGTAAGTTAACTCGCTTTCGGGTTAATACTAGCTATTACACACGACTTCACGTGGAATTAAAATAAAATTTCTAAAATAAATCTAGCCTAAGTTTCCTTTCCGCATAATAATTCGAAACCCCACAAAAGATATCACTTTTAATGCACTTCACAATAATATAGATAAGCTATCAATTTTATGTAGGAAACCGCGTGCACAGCTAGTATAGTTATACAAACTCTGGAACATGCACTGTACACCCGAGAGAAACCGAGGTGCGTCACTAGTGAACAAGTAAATCACAATACACTGTTCTAATGGAAAAAACATAAAACAATTAACTTTAGAATTTCATTTTTTTTAACACACGCGTCATGTCTTCGAAATGGCTTAACTTATTTTGATGAAATCATATATAAATATATAAAACAACTTTTATGTATTTTTCTTTATTGTATATTATGAATTTACCATGTCTACCTATCTATCTATCTATTTAAATAGTATTTGGTACACATATAGTCTAGATCTTGATAAAGTATAGGCTACTTTTAATGGATGAAAAAATGGTTGAAAGAGGTTGAATTGGGGATGAAAGTAAATATATAAAACTGATGTCTACCTATCTATCTATCTATTTAAATAGTATTTGGTACACATAAAATCTAGACCTTGATAAAGTATAGTCTACTTTTAATGAATGAAAAAATGATTGAAAGAGGTTGAATTGGAGATGAAAGTAAATATATAAAACTACTGTCTATCTATCTATCTATTTAAATAGTATTTAGTACACATATAGTCAAAATCTTGGTAAAGTATAGTCTACTTTTAATGGATGAAAAAATGGTTGAAAGAGGTTGAATTGGGGATGAACAGTTTTATATATCTATTTAAATAGTATTTGGTACACATATAATGTAGACCTTGATAAAGTATAGTCTACTTTTAATGGATGAAAAAATGTTTGAGAGGTTGAATTGGGGATGAAAGTAAATATATAAAACTACTGTCTACCTATCTATCTATCTATTTAAATAGTATTTAGAACACATATAGTCTAGACTTTGATAAAGTATAGGCTACTTTTAATGGATGAAAAAATGGTTGAAAGAGGTTGAATTGGGGATGAAAGCTTCTACGGAAGTACCATATTGTTAAAGCTAGAAGCTTGAAACTTATTTTATAACTAGCTGTACTTGCGACTTCATCCGCGTGGAAGTTAACTTTATTTTTCTAAAATAAAAGAACTTTTATGACATAAAAGTGGCCTAAGTTACTCCTTATTACATCAGCTAACCTGCTAAAAAAGTCCCGTCAAAATCGGTCCAGCCATTTCAGAGATTAGCCGGAACAAATAGACAGACAGACTGACAAAAATTTTAAAAAATATTAGTTTGGTGTATGTACCGTATTTATATTCATATGCATGTAGTAAGCAACGGTTATTTCAATATTACAAACAGACACTCCAATTTTATTTATATGTATAGTTTAAAAAAGGAGTAACTTAGGCTACTTTTATTTTAGGAAAATAAAGTTAAATTCAACGCGGACGAAGTCACGGGTAAAGCTAGTATAATATAAAAAAATTACGTTCATAAGCGCCTAAAATGTCCTACATGAATAAATGATTTTTTAATATGAATTGTGAAATAATTAGCCTAAACAATTATAAATGCTATCCAAAGCCACTATTTCCCGGACGAAGTCGCGAACACAGCTAGTATATATGTGTCACAGACTCACCATTTTGCAAATCTGCCACAGAGTAACTGCGCGCACGTCGGCCGCCCTTCGCTTATATAGAGATGCACCGAGGTCGTATATTTATTAAAATTCACGCTCAGAATGTGGATTTCTTGTTTGTATTTCTGTGACGCGAACTGGATCTCTAGAACTGTACTCACATGTGACTTTGGTTATAAATATATATAAATTACTAGCTGTCCCGGCAAACGTTGTTTTGACATATAAATTAATAACGCTATAAAAAAATAGGGGTTGATGATAGAAGGGTGAAAATTTAGGATTGTATGTATTTTTGTATGTTGTATCATAAAAAAAATAGAATCTAAAAATTTTGTCAAAAAAAAATTTGGGGGTGGACTACCCCTAACATTTATGGGGATGAGAAATAGATGTTGGCTCATTCTCAGACCTACTCAATACGCTCACAAAATTTCATGAGAATCGGTCATGCCGTTTCGGAGGAGTATGGGAACGAAAACTGTGACACGAGAATTTTATATATAAGATTAGCAATGGACAATAATGTAAAATTAACCTAGTTGTGGCACACTGATTTACTTACGACAGTCGCTGGTCTGTTATTATACAAAAGAGGAACCACAAGTTTCTTGCTCATTCTTCTTGTGATGAGTCTGCGTTCCGAATGAGTGGTAGAATCAAAATGTGACTATTCAAAAGTGATTGTAATGAGTTTATTTGAATGAAGATTATTTCTATTTCTATTTCTATATATTATTGGCAATAGACAATGATTTAGAATTAACCAAGGTTTAGCACACTTTTTTACGATAATCGCAGGTTCGATTCCCCTACGATGTAAACTATCTATAACTAAAAACTATATAGCTTTATTTTTCAAATTTTTACATCATTACATAGTATAAAACAAAATTTTTACATCATTACATAGTATAAAACAAAGTCGCTGTCGCTGTCTGTCCCTGTCTGCTTAAATCTTTAAAACTACGAAACGGATTTTGAAGCGGTTTTTTTTTAAATAGATAGAGTGATTCAAGAGGAATGTTTATATCTAAATATATATAACTCAAAGGTTACTGACATAGTGATCTATCAACGCACAGCCAAAACCACTGGACGGATTAGGCTGAAATTTGGCATGCAGGTAGATGTTATGACGGCATCCACTAAGAAAGGATTTTGATTAATTCTACCCCCAAAGGGATAAAATAGGGGATGAAAGTTTATATGAAACTTTGTCAATTTTAAACCGATCGGGCTGAGACTTTGCATGCATAAAGCTACTATGACGTAGGCATCCCCTAAGAAAGGATTTTGATAAATTCCACCCCTAAGGGGATAAATTAACGCGAGCGAAGCCGCGGGCAAGAGCTAGTATATAATATATGTACACCCATGCGAAGCCGGGGTGAGTAGCTAGTTATTTATAATACTATCCTGCAAACACCTCTCGGGGTTTGAATATAGATGAGTATCACCCAAGATTCACATCAGATCATGAAAATGGTTATTTCTATATTACAAACAGACACTCCAATTTAATTTATATGCATAGATTATAGTTTTTTCCCTACCGCCCAGTTCAGTATACAGAATCGAATTAGTAAACCGGCAAGAAAGTCAAAGTTATAGTCAGTTAACCTTAAAAGATTTGCGGCCTTATTACAAAAAGATAAACCTGGTTTAGCACTAGTAATAAACCATTCACCGATGTACAGCTTATTACAAAATGAAGTTTATCTCTAAACCGTGATTCGTCTCTGGTCTAAAGTTAGACCTGCGATGCCCCTAGTTTAACAGTGGTCTAAATGCAAAAAATCAAACTCAATTTTAAAAATTGTACTGTAAGTTGTAATATGTACATGTAATATGTAATAATTGTAATATGTAATAATAAGACCGATATTGTCGCGGACTTTTTTTTACAAATTTTAATGCGAATAATTCCGTCATAAATAATATTTGAGCAACACTTGAGTGTTTCTTGATCTATCTTCTTATGATGAACTGCTTTCCGAATGAGCGGTAGATTGAAATGTGATAAGTGCTTCAATGTACGTTTACTTGAATAAGTGATTTTCTATTCTATTCTTTTTCTAAGATCTTCGCCTGTCTAGAATTAGATTAGTTCTATATTGGAGCGTGTCTCTAAAGCTGCACTAGCAGGCTCCTACCAGATTTGTCTGGGCATGGAAACACGAACGGTTAAGGTGAGTGTTGACGTATGTGGGCAAGGGGCGTCTTTAATTTTTTTTTTTTTTATTTGGTTGTTTGGGCTATTGTCAGATGTGTAGCACCTGTAGTACTGCGACCTACATAGATCTATTGTGCTCGCCCTTTTCAAAGTTCGCTACCTAGACCCGTCAGGGACAAGAATTGAAGGATATTCTTAGGAGCGTCTTAAACCTACACCCAGGACACAAGTCCCGGAAACTAAGAGGCAGGGCCATCTTTCACCTATTAGAAATCCTGGGCACTTTAGGATAATGAGGCCCTTATGACCATAGTAATAAAGCACTATTTTGTTAGAATAGACAAAGTCAGGTTTGGATGACTCTTTAGAGATATACATGGGTATGCCCTGCCTTCAAAACCAGGCAAGAATAATTTTAAGTTGTTATGTGATGAGGTGCTCAAGTTCTTGGTAGACATTCATAAAAACTAACAAATATAGATATAGATACCTTCAAAACAAACTAGGCAAGAATAATTTTAAGTTGTTATGTGATGAGGTGCCCAAGTTCTTGCTAGACATTCATAAAAACTTTCAAAAACGAACGATTTCAACATAGTCGGTAAGCATTTGTTAAGACTGATTTTCAGGTCAGAGTAGAGTAGCTATCGGTTATCGTTTGGTAATGGAGTAGGGTGTAGGCTAAGCCCCAATCCATAGCGGGCACGTACCCAGTATGCCCATCGGGGAAGTGGAGCCTGCTGGGAGGAATTTCCCTCTCTGCCATAAGATGGATCCAGTACCCGCACCGTGAAACCATGGAATCTTAACTTCGTTTAAACCTTACTCCAGGATCACTATTATTATGACTACTATTGATATAAAAATAGTTACATTCATAATTAATACTAGATATAAAGACAAACTTGCTGTTACTATATCTATAGTATATCTATAGCCATCTGCTTCTTCCTTATCCCATTTGTTTGTGGTCGTCGTAATGTGTTTTCTCTTCCATTCATCTCTGTTCGCAGTCATCTCGTTATTCACTCACTTTCTTATATCATCTTTCACACAGTCCTTCCATCTCTTTTTCGGCCTTCCTCTGCCTAACCAAAGTTATGAGCAAATTATTTCTGTTACTAAGTATCGTTTAGAAAAAGTCAATAAGACTTAAATATATAAAAAATTAAAGTACCAAAGGATATACTAAAATTACCTTTAAATAAATTAAAACATCTGTTAAATCATATTTACTGAGCAAGGCCTATTACTCACTAAACGATTACTTGAATGACGAGCGTGCATGGCAATAGTTGTTTTTGCACGGGATTTTCATTTAATGTTAGACATAGACACCTATATAAATAAACATTGTAAATAAAATGGCTTTTAAAAAAAAAGTAATTCAATTGAGTTTATTGCCAGTTCTTCTCAGTTGAATCTGTATACTGAACTGGACGGTAGGGAAAAGTATTAATACAAAAAATACATGAATAATTTTTTTTTTATTTGATTTTATATTATACGATGCTGATTTTTGCCCGGGCTTCGCTAGCGTTAATTTATCCCCTTAGGGGTGGAATTTATAAAATCCATTCTTAGGGGATGCCTACGTCATAGTAGCTTTATGCATGCAAAGTCTCAGCCCGATCGGTTGAAATTTGACAAAGTTTCATACAAATTTTCATCCCCTATTTTATCCCCAAGGGGGTAGAATTAATAAAAATCCTTTCTTAGCGGGGATACCTACGTCATAACATCTACCCGCATGCCAAATTTCAACCCGATCCGTCCAGTGGTTTGGGCTGTGCGTTGATAGATCACTATCAGTCAGTCACCTTATATATATTTAGATTATGAAATTGTTTTTTTTTGCTTTCCATAAATTGAATTTACCTTTTGCTTTCCATAGACTTAATGTGCCATTTCTTGCGTCTTATTTATTCTAATTATTTCTCCGTGAAAAATATTGTGACAAGCATATGTGTAGTGAGTGTAGGTTCTCTTCTCCACCTTTATAGAATACTAGCTGTGCCCACGGTTTGACCCGCGTTAGGTTAGATTTCAATAAAAAATATAGCCTATATGCATGACTTATTACTGTAAAGTTTCATCAACATCCGTTCAGTTTATCAAACATCCATACATACAAACTTTCGCTTTTATAATATTACCAGCTACTCGCCCCGGCTTCGCCCGGGTGTACATGTATTATACATATAAACCTTCCTCTTGAATCACTCCATCAATTAAAAAAAACCGCGTCAAAATCCGTTGCGTAGTTTTAAAGATTTAAACATATATAGGGACAGACAGCGACAGCGACTTTGTTTTATACTATGTAGTGATGATTAAGTTAAATATAATGTTTTAACACACTGGTAACATTTGTAGAATAAAACTCATAAATCTTGACCAATAGTTAGACGAGCACTGTCCCTCCGGTGGGTCAAAAGTATTTAAGATTACATCAGTACGGTCGAAGTGCGCGCGCGCAGCCTTGACATTTGTAATGACAGCGCTATAAAGCCGCGTACACACTTGAATCTTTCAAGTCAAGTGTACACGCACCTTTAATTAACAGAGAAATCCGTCATACTCGTGAACGGGTGTTGCTTGTGGGGACTGGTCGGTTCAGGTTGCGAACACTGATTAGATTTTTTGCTTTTTGCGATATCATATGGTGGTCACACCTCCTAAATCTGAATTTTAATGACTGTGTATTTTTGTAAACATGTACAACATTTATTTGAAAAAAATACGAGCTGAGTTTCTTGTCAGTTCTTCTCATCTCAAAATCACTCCGAACTGACGGTAGATTTGACATATCATAAGAGTCTGTAATAGACCTACACGAATAAAGATATTTTGAATTGAATTGAATTGAAAAATAGAAGTAATCTTGTTAAAATATAAGAAATCGGTCTGTCTGGGATTTTCATTTAATGTTAGACAGAAACACCTATATATGTTAAGTCATTTATTGAGCAAAACCTATTACTCACTAAAAGATTACTTGAATGACGAGCGTGCATGGCAATAGTTGTTCATGCACGGGATTTTCATTTAATGTTAGACATAGACACCTATATAAATATACATTGTAAATAAACTAAACGGCTTTTAAAGAAAATCTGTTGAGTTTCTTGCCAGTTCTTCTCAATTGGATCTATATACTAAACTGGACGGTAAGGAAAAATTGTTTAATAAAATAAATTTGACGTTCATAAGCGGCTAATGTCCTACATGAATAAAATTTAGATACATTATTTTTGTAAACACATACAGGTAAATAACATACATAGAAAACACCCAGACCGATACAAACAGTCACACTCATGAATATAGATGTTTGCGCCGTGCGAGGAATCGAACCCGCAATCCATATGGAAGTAAAGCGGTGTGCTTAATTGCTAAACCACCGAGGCCGTCAAATAAAATGTATTTAAGTGAGTCTGTTGAATGTTTAATAGATTGTTTCCTCTCACGGTGTAAATATTTGTATTCATGACTATGATTGTTTGTATCGGTCTGAGTGTTTTATATTTATAACCGTACATAGTTGTATCCGCGACTACGTCCGCGTGGAATTTAACTTTATTTTTCTAAAATAAAGGTAGCCTAAGTTACTCCTTATTACATCAGCTACCTGCCAAAAAAAGTTCCGTCAAAATCGGTCCAGCCATTTCATAGATTAACCGGAACAAACAGACAGAAACACAGACAGACAATAATTGTAAAAAATATTATTTTGGTGTATATACCGTATTTATATTCATATGCATGTAGTAAAAAACGGTTATTTCAATATCACAAACAGACACTCTAATTTTATTTATATGTATAGATATGTATGTATTTATAAAAAAAAAACAATGTATTTGTATCAGTTGTCTAGTACCCATAACACAAGCTTTAGCTACCTTAACTTGGGTCTAGATGGCGCTGTGTGAATTGTCCTGAGATTATTATTATTTGAAATCAAATCAATCAATCTGCAGTCAGTTTAAATTTGTTTATTTATTTATTAATTTCATTGTGAAATCTCACACTGACTAAGTGGATGCTCAGCAAACAATTATTTTTGGATTCAGACCTTGGCTAACGTAATCACAATGTAATTATCCCCAAAATATATTATTTTATCATTAAAAACATTATGCAATACAGTACTACACTTAGCTCTCTTATACTCAATTAGCTGATCATAAATTCACAATACTATACCAAAATTTATTTTGGATTTATAAATGAATTAGAGATCAAAGCTAGCCATCTTCACTCTCGAGATCATCCTCTAACTCGCCTGTGAAAGTTTAACATTTTTTGTAACATTACTAAATGTTAGCTGCGACCCGGAAAGCACATACCATCCACATAGAACCCATAGTTTTGTCATCCACATGCACTATTTTTTTTTATAATCTCAGTACAATTCACAAAATGCCATCAAGACCCAAGTTAAGCTAACTAAAGCTTGTGTTATGAGTACTAGACAACTGATACAAACACATACATTTTCTATTCTATTCTATTCTGTGGATTGATAACCCCATTGCTAGCAATGTACCTTGTCAGGTCGACCTCCACGCGGTTCCCCCTGGAAACCATCGTGATAAATTCCAGGTCAATTTGTCACGGTGTGCTAACTGACCTGACCTCATGTTCTTATCATCCTCCACTGGTGCCCCGCCAGTGTAAACCGTTAGCGCAGACGTGTACACCATTTTATTATCATCAATAAAAAAAAATTCAATCATGTATCACGAGAGAGAGAGAGGGAATAAACCTCCGATCGATCTCCGTCCAATTCAAATGAGGATCGAAATTACGACGGCCTGAGCCGAGGTTCGAACTCCTAGTGGTGCCCTCAGACTGGCGTCGTATCCGTCAGTAGGGAGTGCCCTTCAGCCGTTCCATAAGTCTTCTTTTAGTGGCGGGATTACCAGATTGCGTTAGTATTCGACAAGGAATGGATCCTCGTGCCCTGTAACTGTTTTCTGACCTGGGGAAAACCCTCATGGAGTCACCGCTCCGGGGAAGGGCACTGCCAGACTCTAAGCTAAGTGTCCACTAGCTTTTAGGGCCGGTGTTGCCAGATCGCATTAATATTCGACAGGGAATTGTTTATAGGGCAGGGACACATGCCCTATAAACCTTTGATCTGACGAAAGTTCTCGTGAAAGCCCGCCAGTGCCCGTGGAGGTAAATTGGTGGAAAAACCCAAGGTGTCCACTCGATTTTGGTGTCCCTCCGATCAATCCTCTGTCCAATTCAAACGGGGATCGAAATTACGATGGCCGTAGCTGAGGTTCGAACCCCTAGCGGTGCACTCAGACTGGCGTCGTATCCGTCAGGCGGCAGTTGTCCTTCAACCGCTGTATAAGTCCTACCTTTGGTTTGGAGTGCCATTTGCACTCGTCCGCTATCGTCCGGTGAAACTGTAAAAGGCAGCTGTGGCCAACAGCATTAGGTAGTCAGAAAAGAAAAAACTCGATTTTCGTGCCGTGCTCGCGGGGTGTCTACCGGCTCCTCGGTAGACATACTGAAACCCAAGTAAGATTCTGGACTGAACTACCTGCCGAGGGTTTCTTTACACTACATTTTGGAGGTTTACAAAAAACGCATATCAAGTTTGTTAAGGTCTCGACAACGCGCTCATTACTCTCCTGGAATTTCAAGAGTCGATAGGCTATAAACCTTTACCATCCGACGGGCCGTATGCTTGATGACCTCTGTGATATAAAAAAATTCGCGTAAGTTACAACAATACAATTGTCACTGCAATAATAATCAGCAGTTAGGGACCATTCATAAGTTACGGCATGCGGATTTTGCGAGTTTTACATATTCTTGTCACAGTTCTTGTCACAGTTGGTCACATGTCACATTTATGCTATACCTCCTTGGTGTGACAACGTCACAAATTTTGTAATTTATATAGTTACGAGTTTAAATACTTAGATATATGTATGACAGTTAGGAATGAAATGATATTACGAGACAAGGACGGGGGAAGGATCACTTCCGTCCTTGTCACATTGGTCACATTTATGTCACATATATTATAATTGTAAACAGTTACGTGTAATACTTAGATAGATGTATGAAATTTTGAAATACCACGACGAAGTTTACGACAGCTTCCACCTCGTTGTAACGGCACGAGATGGGGGGAAGGTCACCCCTGTTTTTGTCACAGTTGGTCACCTTTATGTCACATATTTTGTAATTTAAACAGTTACGTGTTTGAATACTTAGATGTATTAGGTTTTAAAATGTCACGATACGAAGTTTAGGACAGCTGCAGTCTTTTTATTACGAGACAAGGCTGGGAGAGGGGTCTCCCCATCCTTGTCACAGTTGGTCGCCTTTATGTCACATATTTTGTAGTTTAAACAGTTACGTGTTTGAATACTTAGATGTATTAGATTTTGAAATGTCATGATAAACGTTTACTGCAACTTCCACCTTCTTATTACGTGACAAGGACGGGGGTGACGTCTTTCCCCGTCCTTGTCACAGTTGGTCACATTAATGTCACATATTTTGTAATTTAAACAGTTACGTGTTTCAATACTTAGATGTATAAGATTTTGAAATGTCACGACACAAAGATTACGGCAACTTCCATCTTCTTCACTTCATTCACAAAATGTCACACTATTTTTTTTTTTTACGATTTTTGTCTGTCTGTTTGTTTGTTCCGGCTAATCTCTGAAATGGCCGGACTGATTTCGACGGGACTTTTATTGGCAGGGAGCTGATGTAATAAGGAGTTACTTAGGCTACTTTTATTTTAGAAAATAAAGTTAAATTACACGCGGACATAGTCGCGGGTACAGCTAGTCATATAATGTATGGAGGGCCCCTTATGTAGAAAGCTGATTGCTTACGAAATGTATCCACCAAAGAGTTATCATAAATTACATATGACACGACAGAGATACGTGTCCAATTCCCAACCGGTTGTGAGGCGTCTTCATGAGTCACAGGTTCGAGTCTCCGTGTTGCATAATATCTGTTAAAGTTTCGGCAACGATTGTAAACGTTTTATAAAAAATTTAAGATGTAACCGGATATTTGTAGTCGTCATAATAATTATAAATTATAACCAGCTGTGCCTCCGGTTTTACGTGATATTCGACGGGCTCGGTGGTCTAGTAGTATAGCACACCGCTTTATTTTCGGAGGTCGCGGGTTCGATTCCTCAAACGGCACAAACGTTTGTATTCATGAGTATTATTGTTTGTATCGGTCTGGGTGTTTTCTATGTGTATTCTGTATGTATTAAAAAAAAGTATCTATGTATTTATATCAGTTCAAACTCTGCTTAGCTTGGGACTAGATAGCACTGTGTGAATTATATATAAACGAACAGATAGCGGCCACTACTTTGTTTTATACTATGTAAAATTTGATGATAATGTAATGGGGCACCCGCCTGCGCCAACGGTATACGCTGGCGGGGCACCAGTGGAGGATGATAAGATGAGCATGAGGTCAGGTCAGTTAATCCACCATGATGAATTTGTTCGGCACGGTGTAACCATGATATAATTAGCAACGGGGTTTTTTTATTGAATTAGTAACTAGTTACTCGCCCCGGCTTCGCCCGAGTGTTAAACATTCCTCTTGAATAACTCTAACTATTAAAAAAACCGCATCAAAATCAGTTGCATAATTTTAAAGATTTAAGCATACATAGGAACGGACAGATGGCGACAGCGACTTTGTTTTATACTATGTAATAATAATGTGCCTGCGCTAACAGTGTACGCTGGTGGGCACCAGTGGAGGATGATGAAGTAAGTGGGTGGGTCAGCGAGCCCACCGTCATGAATTTTCGGGGCACGATATAATCATCATCTACTTCTTCCTTATCCCATTTGTTTGTAGTCGTCGTAATATGTTTTTCTCTTCCATTCATCCCTGTTCGCAGTCATCGCGTTATTTACTGCCTTTCTTACCATATCTTTCACACAGTCCATCCATCTCTTCTTCCTTCCTCTGCCCTTATAACCATCCACATTCATATATAACACCTTCCTTAAAATATTATCCTCATTCCTACGCATTACATGTCCATACCACGATAGATTATATAGATTAGATAGATTCAACCTCTTCACTGGGTTCTAGGGCACGACACTTCCATAACATAATTAGCAATGGTGTTTTTAAGGGGATTATAATGTAATGGCACCCGCCTGCGCTAACGGTATACGCTGGCGGGGCACCAGTGGAGGATGATAAGAACATGAGGTCAGGTCGGTTAGCACATGGTTGTACATTTCAAAATCATGAATGTATTTATTGTGATAACATTTAGAAATACACTATCTGTCCCGGCAAACTTTGTTTTGCCTTAAAATAAAAAAAATAATTTTGGGGTGGACTACCCCTAACATTTAAGGAGATGAAAAATAGATGTTGGCCGATTCTCAGACCTACTCAATACGCTCACAAAATTTCATGAGAATCAAGCCGTTTCGGAGGAGTATGGGAACGAAAACTGTGACACGAGAATTTTATATATAAGATAAAGTAACTGACTATTCGGATATGTTCATGTACGGGCAGCACATGACTGCTTACTGTGCAATACACAATGTCCGACGCATGCATTTTCACCTCATTATATTTCTTTTAGTAATAAAAATCAGTGTTCGAGTAGCATTCAACCGAGGCAGTTCTATAACCCCTAAGCAATAGCAAAAACCCCTCATAGAAATAGAAATAGAAGAAATAGAAATAAGCTTTATTCAAATAAACTCATTACAAGCAATTCAATTTTAATTTTATATTTATATTATGTATGATGTATGTATATATATGACATATTACTATTATTATTCATGTCCATTCATTCTATCTCGCGCCATCCACCACCGTCTTTTCTCCTCTACCCAAAGATTGTCTGGAAGAAATCGCTTTAGCGATAAGACCGCCTTTTGTACCTAGCGTACCTTTCTGTACATTATGAATATTGTTTTTTTTTGTATTGTTTTTAAGGTGCAATAAAGACTTATAAATAAATAAATAAAAATAAATACAAGCACTTTTGAATATCATATTTAGATTCTACCACTTATTCGGAATGCAGATTCTTCACAAGAAGAAACTTGTGTGTTGCTTTTTTATATAGATGTCTTTTTATATAATAATTACAGTATAACAAGTAAGAGGCATGCGATAATCAACGTAGAAGTCGCTACGCATTCATTATTAGTGTAATCAGATAATATTGTCAGTGCTATGGATTTTAAGTTTTTCTATTAAAGCATTATTGTCGTTAACGAATTCTTCAATTTTATAGTAAGCTTTTTTGGTGACCAGCATTAGAGTAGTCCGAAAAAAACCTGGCATATATATTTTTGTAATACCTGTTAATGTTTACATTATCTATTAAAAAAAATTAATCGATGCAGTAATGTGATAACCGCAATCTACCCTTTACGAAATTGCTATGAACTTTGCACTTCCAAGCATTGAACCGACGACCGTAACAATCACATTTGTGGCTGGTGTAGGTCAAAGTTGAACGCTACGTAATTATATATGATTTTTACTGACCTTTTGTTAGTGTTTTTACTGTGTCATCTTTATTGTAATAAGTCTGGACAATTCACACAGCGCCATCTAGTCCCAAGCTGTCATTATAATCATTTACCTGGACAATTCACACAGCGCCATCTAGTCCCAAGCTGTCATTATAATCATTTACCTGGACAATTCACACAGCGCCATCTAGTCCCAAGCTGCCATTATAATCATTTACCTGGACAATTCACACAGCGCCATCTAGTCCCAAGCTGTCATTATAATCATTTACCTGGACAATTCACACAGCGCCATCTAGTCCCAAGCTGTCATTATAATCATTTACCTGGACAATTCACACAGCGCCATCTAGTCCCAAGCTGTCATTATAATCATTTACCTGGACAATTCACACAGCGCCATCTAGTCCCAAGCTGTCATTATAATCATTTACCTGGACAATTCACACAGCGCCATCTAGTCCCAAGCTGCCATTATAATCATTTACCTGGACAATTCACACAGCGCCATCTAGTCCCAAGCTGTCATTATAATCATTTACCTGGACAATTCACACAGCGCCATCTAGTCCCAAGCTGTCATTATAATCATTTACCTGGACAATTCACACAGCGCCATCTAGTCCCAAGCTGTCATTATAATCATTTACCTGGACAATTCACACAGCGCCATCTAGTCCCAAGCTGCCATTATAATCATTTACCTGGACAATTCACAAAGCGCCATCTAGTCCCAAGCTGTCATTATAATCATTTACCTGGACAATTCACACAGCGCCATCTAGTCCCAAGCTGTCATTATAATCATTTACCTGGACAATTCACACAGCGCCATCTAGTCCCAAGCTGCCATTATAATCATTTACCTGGACAATTCACAAAGCGCCATCTAGTCCCAAGCTGTCATTATAATCATTTACCTGGACAATTCACACAGCGTCATCTAGTCCCAAGCTGTCATTATAATCATTTACCTGGACAATTCACAGAGCGCCATTTAGTCCCAAGCTGTCATTATAATCATTTACCTGGACAATTCACACAGCGCCATAATACAAGCTTCTCATCTGCTTAGCTTGTATTATGGTACTAGACAACTGATGGGATATATTTAGATACATTTTTTTATAAATGTTTTTTGTTTGTAAATGTTTAGTTACGGTTCTATATAACTGTAACTAAACTTCAAAAAACATTTGACATTTTTAATTTTAAGTCAGCATGGAGTTCGTAGGATCTTTTAGTTTTACTATAAAACAAATATAAATTGATTAATCACTGAATGATTATGCAATAATGAAATCATTGGATACGCAGTAGTTTTGACGGTGACCTCGCTTGGAATTCGTTTGTTTTTAATCACATTTGAGTAATAAAATTAATATACCACATATCATGGTCAAGTTGACTGAAGATCATGACAGTGACCAATGTCTTGAGGTCACCAATCATCATTTGAAATTATATAATCAATCCTTACTAATATTATAAACTAGCTGTACCCGCGACTTCGTCCGTGTGGAATTTAATGTTACTATTCTAAAATAAAAGCAGCCTAAGTTACTCCTTATTACATCAGCTACTTGCCAAAAAAAGTCCCGTCAAAATCGGTCCAAGCATTTCAGAGATTAGCCGGAACAAACTGACCGACAGACAGACGGACAAAAATTGTAAAAAATGCTAAATGGTGTATGTGCCTGTACATATGCATGTAGTAAGAAACGTTTATTTCAATATTACAAACAGACACTCCAGTTTTATTTATATGTATAAATGTATTACCTAACAGGTACTATCATTGCAATAAAAAAAATGTACCAATTTTAATAAACTTAATTTTATTTCTATGCAAGCAGTTCATTTGATTCTCATCCAAAGAAATAATTGTTATAAGGATTGTCTTGTATCTGATATTCTGGTCCCTTGGTATCTATTGTTGGTGTCTGGGTCCCCTTGGCGCAGGTGTGGTCCCGCCAGGGTTCTACACTGAGCCGTTCATACTGTGAACAGTCAGTGTAGCGATTCCTGAAACATAATCATCATCATCAACTGCTTCTTTCTTATCCCATTTATTTGTCGTCGTAATATGTTTTTCTCTTCCATTCATCTCTGTTCGCAGTCATCGCGTTATTTAATTCCTTTCTTACCATATCATCTTTTACACAGTCCATCCATCTCTTTTTCGGCCTTCCTCCGCCCTTATAACCATCCACATTCATTTGTAACACCTTTCTTAAAATATTATCCTCGTTCCTACACATTACATGTCCATACCATGATAGACGATTACTCTTCAACCTCTCTGACACCGGCGCCACTTTCATACTTCCTCTAATGTATTCATTCTTTATCTTATCCATTCTTGTCACACCACACATCCACCTCAACATTCGCATTTCAGTTGCAGTTGATTCCTGAAACATAATGGTGATGATTTTTTTGGCAAGCTTTTTTTGGCAGCAAGCAAAATGTACAAGCTTATTTGAGAAGAATAATAGCTGATTTTCTTCTCAGTTCTTCTCATCTCGAAATCACTCCGAACTGACGGTAGATTTGACATATCATAAGAGTCTGTAATAGTTGGTCTTTGGTCTATTACAGACTCTTATGATATGTCATGAATAAAGATATTCGGAATTTGAATATAAAAATGAATCTGTATTATTGTAAACATGTTCCACTATTATTTGAAAAGAATACGAGCTGAGTTTATTGTCAGTTCTTCTCATCTCGAAAACACTCCGCCCTGACTGTAGATTTGACATATCATAAGAGTCTGTAATAGACCTACATGAATACAGATATAGCGAAGGTTATCCTCATCACTGTAGCGTTATATATGTTGTGATGAGGTGGCGCTACATAATATATTATTTATTGTAGTCTGTAGGTAGTGAGTATACAGGTAAAATGATTGCACTATTTATTAGACATTATTAAGTTTATTAGTAGTGAGCTACATGGCTTATTAATGTGGCGTACAGTCGACGCGGAGTCGGGACGTAGACTGATTTTACACTTAACTTTAATCTATGTTAGTGCAGACGTAAACTAATGGAAGGGTGTCAAGTGTCGACAGAAATATTACAAGTGTAGGCACACAGATATTTGTAATTTGATTTGATGGAAGGTCAAAAATAGTAATGTTCTTTAATAAACACGGAACGCCATCTAGTCTGAAGCCAAGCAGACATCGTGTTACGGGTACTAAACAACTAATATAAATACTTCTATTTCTTTGTAAATACATGGGAAACAACCAGACCGTTACAAACAATCATACTCGTGAATACAAATGTTTGTGCCGTGCGAGGAATCGAACCTGCGACCATTAAGTGGTGCGCTAAACAGCTAGACCACCGAGGTCGTCAATATTAATGGCCCCTTTCTGGACATCAAGGCGAGGGATTCTCTCCCTGTACCGTGCGAGGAATTGAATCCGCGACCATCGGACGAAAAGCGGTGTACTAAACAGCTAGACCACCGAGGTCGTCAATATTAATGGCCCCTTTCTGGACATCAAGGCGAGGGATTCTCTCCCTGTACCGTGCGAGGAATTGAACCCGCGACCATCGGAAGTAAAGGAGTGTGCTAAACCGGTACGCCACCGAGGTCGTAATAAAAATAAATTCTCACCCAGGTCCTGCTAGAAGGAAGGGGTAAGGTTGTACAGCGTCTACTTGGTCTCCGTGATCACAAAGAAACCTCGCCATTGACACGCCACGGATCTGTTTTAGTTGCTCTGAAAACATTATATTATCTATACATATATATAAAATTGGAGTGTCTGTTTGTTAATTTCATGATACACTTTTTATGGTTACTTTTCAAATTAAAATACGGGAATGTGTCTAGTACTTGTGTATTACGATGACATTAGAACATTGACATGCTGACAGCTGACTGAATTGCAACACTGTTTGTAATGTTGAAATAACTGTTTTTTACTACATGCATTTGAATATAAAAACAGAACATACACCGAAATAACATTTTTTTTAATTTTCGACCGTTTGTCTGTCTGTCTGTTTCGGCTAGAAATCATATGAAAATAACGATACGGTACGGTACATACACCAGAATAACATTTTTTACAATTTTTGTCTGTCGGTCGGTCCAGCCATTTCAGAGATTAGACGGAACAAATAGACAGTATTTGTTCCATCTAATCTCTGAAATGGATGGACCGATTTTGATGGGATTTTTATTAACAGGTAGCAGAAATAATAAGGAGTAACTTAGGCTACTTTTATTTTAGAAAAATAAAGTTAAACTCCACGTGGACGAAGTTGTGGAAACAGCTACTCAATTAATATTATTGGATTTCAATTGTACTGACCTTCAGTAAACGCCATCGGTCGATTAGGATGCTCATACCAAAACCGGTCGGCCCTTCTCCATCTTAACAACTGGTCGGTCATGATGCAGGCAAGAGTGGGCCCCATGACGGCGCCAGGCATCTGTCGTTCAGCTATGATCCCCACCATCAGTTCTACATCTTCGACACTCTCGTAGTTCATTCGGATTGCGTTAACTTGCTGTAATAATTAAAGAATCGTGTTCAATTCTTACTAATATTATAAATGCGAAAGTAACTCTGTCTGTCTGTCTGTCTTGCTTTTACACCAAAACTACTGAACCGATTTAATGATATTTGGTACACAGATCGTCTAGACCCTGAACAACTGATTCATTCATTCATTCCTAATTTAAGAGCTGTGCTCTTGTCGGTGGTGCTCCCGCCACCTTCCACGATCTTCTATCAGTCCCTTTAGCTGTTGATACGACACGACTCCAACTTGTTCTTTAACTTGCTTGATATAGCTGTGTCTCGGTCTTCCCCTTCCTCTCTTTCCATCTATTTTTCCTTCTATAATGTTGTTAATTAGTTCGTCGTGTCGTTCGTCGTGAACAACTGATATAGGCTATTTTTTAATGTAAAAAGGGTTGTAAGGGGTTGAAAGGGGAGTTGCAAGCTTGTATGGGAGAATTGTCATTTTCAAAGCTAGAAGCTTGAAACATATTTTTTAAGCTGTTCATTAAATATAAATAAAGGAAAAGGGTTGTATGGGGTTCAAAGTGAGATGAAAGATTGTGTGGAAGTATCATCATTTTTGAAGCTAGTTGCCATTGTCAGGTCACCCGTGACACTGCGACCAGTATAGATCATGTTGCTCGCCCTTTTCAAAGTTCACTACCTAGACTTAACTATATAACTTACGTCAACTGGCATCCATTTGTATAAGTCGTGGAAGGATTCGGCTACTGGCAGGCCACACAGCTGTCTGTAGCTGTTGTAAGGTCTGAAACCCATGTCGCGGCCCTTCATAATGTCGTTTGCTAGCACGTCTGAAGCCCTCTGCAGTGGACCTAACACCCTCTCGCCCATCTGTAAAGAAATATGCATAACTAACTGTATTCGCGACTTCGTCCGCGTGGAATTTAACTTTATTTTCTAAAACCAAAAGACATTTTCTAAAATAAAAGTAGCCTAAGTTACTCCTTATTACAGCAGCTACCTGCAAATAATGGTCCCGTCAAAATCGGTCCAGGCATTTCAGAGATTAGAGAGAACAAACAGATAGACAGACGTCTGTCTGTCTATCTGTTGGTTCCGGCTAATCTCTGATACAGTCTATCTATCTAATCTCTGAGACACAAATTGTAAAAAATGTTATTTTGGTGTATGTACCGTATTTATATTCATATCCATGTAGTAAAAAACTGTTATCTTATTATTACATTTGCCGTAAATTTAAAAGACCACTTACGTCAGGATCTATGGTGTAGTCTTCAGCAGCGCATGGTTGCCGGAAGCTCCCCTGCGTCATACCCTCCAAGGTGTTGTTAACGCGTAGGATTCCAGTCCGGAGTATCAGATCCACTGCCAACAGCTGATCGTATAACTCACCGTTTCTATCATATAAGCTGAAAAATTTTTTGAAATATAAATATCAAGTTTCAAAATTCTACCTTTAAAAATGACGATAATTATATACAACCTTTATTCTCCCCTTTCAACATTTTACAACCCTTTTTTATTTAATCAACAACCTAAAATGTAAATTTCAAGCTTCTAGCTTTAAAAATGACGATACTTCTATAAAACCCTTCATCTTCCTTTCAACCCCTAACAACGAATTTTTCTTTGTTTATATCAACAACCTAAAAAATAAGTTTCAAGCTTCTAGCTTTGAAAATGAGAGTACTTTTATACAAAATTTCACCTCTCTTTCAACACCTTACAACCCATTTTTCTTTATTTATATTTAATCAACAGCCCAAAAAATAAGCTTCAAGCTTCTAGCTTTAATAATGACGATTTTTCCATACAACCTTGCATCTCCCCTTTCATCCCTTAACAACCCCTTTTTACATTAAAAAATAGCCTATATCAGTTGTTCAGGGTCTAGACGATCTGTGTACCAAATATCATTAAATCGGTTCAGTAGTTTTGGCGTAAAAGCGAGACAGACAGACAGACAGACAGACAGAGTTACTTTCGCATTTATAATATTAGTAAGGATTGAACACGATTCTTTCATTATTACAGCAAGTTAACGCAATCCGAATGAACTACGAGAGTGACCATTACAACCCTTTTTCGCATTGAAAAGTACCCTAATGTCCTTTTTCAGGGTCTAGACAATCTGTGTACCAAATATCAACCCTATGTCCTTTTTCAGACTAGGTCTAGACGATCTGTGTACTGTGTACAAATATCATTTAAATCGGTTCAGTAATTTTGGCGTAAAAGCTAGACTGACAGACAGAGTTATTTTCGCATTTATAATATTAGTAAAATAAGATAGATAGATAGATAGATAGAATATACTTTATTTGCAACGTACAGTAAAGAAGAAGCACAAACAATATAACAAAGGACACATGTATCGTTACAATAAGGCGGCTTTATTGCTAAAAGCAATCTTTTCAAGGCAACCTTAGGGAAACGGATTGAAACATCGAACAGGTAGGTAAAATGACATGAACAAATAAGGATTATATCTAAAAGAAGAATTCTAAAATTTAAGTTTCTAAACTGATCCTATATCTACATACTTGACCCTGCCTTCTTGCAGCGTGTGGAACCACCTGTTCCCAACCATGTACTCGATGCTGACCCTCGGCTCCAGGGTCCCGTCGTAGTCGTCCACGTGCAAAGCGCCTGGGTATATCACGCCCCTACTTTTCAAGTAGTCGTAACCTGAATTTAGGGAAAGATTGTTAGTAATATGGACTGATAAACCCATTGCTAGCAATGTACCATGTCAGATTGGTCTCCTAGATGTTCCCCCTGGAAACCATCATCATAGATTCCTTGGGAATTTGTCACAAGAGCAACTGATCTCACTTCATCGTCATCTTATCCTCCACCACTGGCGTTCCGCTAGCGTAAACCTTTGCGCAGACGGATGCACCATTGCATTGTCATCCATAAAAAAACTGAATTGAGGGGTAAAGGGACTTCTTAGTGATGTGGACTAATAACCCTATTGCTAGCTATGTACCAAGTCAGGAGGTCCAAGCAGATCCACTTCGAAAGCATCGTGATAGATTCCTGATGAATTTGTCACGATGTGCTAACTGACCTGACCTCATGCTCATCTTATCATCCCTCACTGGGCGCCCTGTCAGAGCAAACCGTTAGCGCAGACGGGTGCACCATTCCTTTGTCATGTATAAAATGAATTGAGGGGATTGTTAGAAATGAAACTGTTAACCCTATATATGTTTCACAAGTATTGTATCACCAATATATACTATATTTGGATACAGATATAGTATAAATTGGTTGCAATGGTCTCACTGACCTGCCCTCGTACTCATCATACCATCCTCCTTATGACTGATGTAATTTGTTACTCACTTATCTGCCTTACATTTTGTCAACTTTGCTAGGCAGTTTGTACTCACACATTTTTTTTGTAAAAATGTAATTCTGAACAACATTTCCTTAAAAGAGCTAGTTTCTTGATTGTTCTTCTTAAGATGAGTCTGCGTTCCGAACGAATGGCCAACAGAAATCGTTAGCGCAGGCAGGCGCACCGATCCATTAAAGTAAATTTAAAAAAACGCCTCCATTGTGTCGTCTCTAGAAGTTCTAAATAAGAGAATATTATATAATTTTAAAGATTTCACTTATACATTGATTCAGAGTGGAAGGTCGAATTCTTCCGCCGCAAATGTCCAAAAATGTCCGCGATGGAATTCTACACTACTAAATATAAAACTACATTTAAACTTCTAAAACATAGACTCCACCCCAAAAAACTTGATTTGAAAATCGAAAACACTTCAATTTTAAACCCCTTTACGTGTATACGGTCCTCTAACTGACCAATAATCTGCGGCATCAGCTCATAGTAGATGATCTGCATGATTGCAGCAATGTTTATCTCCCTGGCCGTGTAGTACAGCTCGTCATCGTTCCAGCACGGATTGATGGTCTCCAGCTGACGAGCCAGGCTGTTGTGTTGCCGGAACACCCACATGCCGACTACATTGGGTCCCATGATTGCATTCATGCCATTGACAGCTGCAAAATACTTTATTTCAATGGTCAATCTCAAAACTGGGACTACTTTATTTGACGCCTCAGTTCCGATGGTCCCGGATTCGTTTTTTCGAATTTGTATTCATGAGTATGATTGTTTGTATCAGTCTGAGTGTATTCTAGGTGTATTATTTTTGGATATATTTTATGTAGTAATTTTTGAATTTTTTTTTATTTGCCAACTTATTACCCACTCAATACCACTGTTTTGGGTTGACTGGAAGAGATCTCTTCTGGGGTCCACATTTGGGCATATTGTCTCTAAATTATATTATATGTAATAAAAAAAAAAATAGAAATGTATTTAAGTATTATATTTCTATCAGTCGTTTAGTACCTGTAACAAGCTCTGCTTAACTGTGCTTAACAGCGCCATGTAGGAAACATGTCGGAACATTTCACCCAACCCCAAAGTGGGACTTTGGGGTTGGGTGAAATGTTCCGAGTTACTATTATTTTCACCTTCTGCTTCCTTCTCAACAGGCTACTTAACTGTGCAAATTGGATCAGTATAAGTAGTTTCTGAGATTAATGTGTCCGATCAAACAGTTTTTTTAATTTATTAATGTTTTTGATCTGGCTGCGAAATCTGTTATTCCAAAAGACCATCGGTTTTTATCACTTTACTCAATTTGCCAGAAAAAAATTCAAATGTGTCATGAAATATTTTCTTTGTAAAAAGGCTTATTATAAAATTGAAGAATTTCTAAATGATAATAATGTTTTTGTAGAAAATATCTAACTTAATATTCATAGCGCTGACAATGTTATCTGATTGAAGAGAGATTAAGTGCGTAGCGGTTTCTATGTTGATTGTCGCATGCCTAATCCTTGTTTTAAATTAAGTATAAGTAAATCAATATTTATTTAAAAGAGCAACACACAAGTTTCTTGCTCATTCTCATGAATCTGCATTCCGAATAAGCGGTAGTATCAAAAAAGGTGACTATACGAAAGTGCTTATATTAAGTTTATTTGAATAAAGATTATTTCTATTTCTATTTCCATCTACTCAGAAATAAGGGAAGTCAACTCACCCCCATTATGACATCTAGTCTCGTTCGGCTGTTCATTGTTGATGCAAACTGTCCCACCATCCGGGGGCCACTCCTTTCCCCTAATGTTGTCAGCCCTCATTCTACCCCCAGAGAACTCCCTCGCTTTCCTCGCTCCTGTCTCACCGTGACCATAGACGAACGATAACTCCAACATTGGTGCTGCTGCGTTGAGCTAGAATTTAGAAGTTTTATGTAACTGGAAACAGTCATCAGTTGGACGTCATGTATATACATGAACCATTCCAAGGAAAGACGTAGCCGATGGCAACCTTTTTGATAGTTTTATATATATCTTATATATAAAATTCTCGTGTCACAGTTTTCGTTCCCATACTCCTCCGAAACGGCTTGACCGATTCTCATGAAATTTTGTGAGCGTATTGAGTAGGTCTGAGAATCGGCCAACATCTATATTTCATCCCCCTAAATGTTAGGGGTAGTCCAACCCTAAATTTTATTTTTTTATTTTTTAGACAAAGTTTTTTTGTTTAGAAACTCTTTTGATATATTTAATGTTTTCTTGTATTCTCTAATCAAAATTATAAAAACAAAATTATATTATGTCACTTCACTCTCTGCCATCTTACCATTAAATACATTTTTCCAGTCATAAATAGTTTTACTACATATTTCTACTACACGTTTACATTCAGCCGCTTCCCTTGCCACTCGCGCTGCCGGAAATATTGCCGGGCGACAACTGAGCGAGAGGGCTGAATGTAAACATACGCTGCCACTTGCGCTAACAGTCCTTTGACTCGCGCACGAGAAACCGACAATCGAAGGGGTGCTGGGCAGCGCGAGTGGCAGCGTCAATGGCATGGGAAGTATCGTGTTTACACTCTCGCGCTGCTCATTTCCATGCTTACTTCCCTGCCTACTTGGGCTGAGTGTAAATTAGGCATCAGAATACAACAAAGGCCATAAATTTCACGCGAGTGAAATCACGCCCACCCCTAACAAATTAATATGAATACCAACCCTTTCTCCCGGCACGGTCATAGGAACACAACCAATCCTCTGATACGTGTAAGACCTCGTCAGATTCAAACATCTGATATCTGTCCTTCTCAAATGTATATCATCATCAGACACGTATATAGGTATACACCTAGGGTCCAAGTTTCCACCTGGTCGACAGCAGGTGTTAGTCAGTACCACGTAATTAATAGTATCGTGCACGGTGGTGACATCACTAACTACGAATACCACCATGTTGATCATCAGATGCGTGAACTTGGTGCTAGGTACCCGTCCATCAGACATTAGGTCGACTCGAAGTCGTCTCGCGTTTGGAAGAGGGTTTCCACTCCCAGCGGTGGTGATTCCACCGTCAGCAGCGTAGTTTGGAGGCAGCATACGATGGAAAGGCGTGATGCTGGCTCCACGGGATGGGTATTTGAAATTGTTGCAGGAGTGGTCCATTCGGCGGGGCTCGTGTGGATGACACTCTCTGACTTGCATAGCGCACCATCTGAAAGAGTATCCTTTTTTATCAAACTTTCAATTATTTACTCCCATAGGACATACAGCCTTTTAGGCTGCTCGTAACTGGGCGATCTTTACCGAAGTAGGGCTACCAGTTAAGGTAATATTAAAGTCTGTTCTATATCCACTCAGCTCTGAAATCTACATTTCCACTTACATAGAAAATAAAAAATAAACCGTATTCTAGTCGTTTAACGTTATAAACTATCGCTAAATTATCTAGATTGCTAGCTACATAAAAAGTCTAATGTGAACCCTATTTGAATATAGGCTTACGGTATAAGATTGCTTGCTCGTAGCTGTGCGACCCTTACTGCAGATGTCAGTCTAAGTCAGATCGCTAAATCATCAAAATTGCCAGTTTCTTAAAAAATCAAATATAGACACTATTCTAATAGATTTACGGTATAAGATTGCTTGCTCGTAGCTGGGCGACCAATACCGCTGAAGTCAGTCTACACTCTAACAGTAAAAATGTCACAGTAGATAGGTATGACACTATATTCCCCGTCGCTCTCGGTTCACTAAATTAAAGTCAAATATAGACCCTATTTTAATAGACTTACGGTGTAAGATTGCTTGCTCGTAGTTGGGCGACCCTTACCGCAGATGTCGGTCTACCAGTAATGGTGTCATAGTAGATGGCTCTGACACTTCAGACTCCGTCGCTCGCGATATAGATCGCTAAATCATGTAGATTGTCAGATAAAAACTCAAATGTAGACCCTATTCTAATAGACTTACAGTATAAGATTGCTTGCGTGTAGTTGCGCGACCCTTACTGCAGATGTCGGTATATTATTGGAGGTGTCATCTTAGATGGGTCTGATACTAGAGACTTCATCACTCGTGGATTCGATCGCTAAATCATCGAGTTATTTACCACTTACATAAAGTCAAATGTGGACCCTATTCCAATAGACTTACGGTATAAGATTGTTTGCTCGTAGCTGTGCGACTCTTACCGCAGATGTCGGTCTGCCAGTAAAGGTGTCATAATAGGTGCTGTTCGAGGTCATCTCAGGTCTGAGAGTGTCGCGTCGCTTGCAGATTCGATCGCTAAATTATCTAGATTCCAGCTACATAAAAATTCAAATGTTGACCCTATTCCAATAAATTTACGGTATAAGATTGCTTGCTCGTAGCTGTGCGACCCTTACTGCAGATATCGGTCTTCCAGTAAAGGTGTCATAATAGACGGGTGAGACACTAGAGACTTTGTCGCTCGCGGATTCTATTACTAAATCATGTAGATTGACAGATAAAAAGTTAAATATAGACCCTATTCTAATAGACTTACGGTATAAGATTGCTCGCTCGTAGCTGTGCGACCCTTACCGCAGATGTCGGTCTGCCAGTAAAGGTGTCATAATAGGTGCTGTTCGAGGTCATCTCAGGTCTAAAAGTGTCGCGTGCGCGCGTGGCTCCGCTCACGACAGCCATGAAAGCGGCCGCTACGACCGCTAACACTAACCGCATTTTCCTTGGTGTTTTTTACTGTGAAAGAAATTTAATAATAATAATTATTGTAATAATAATTGTAACGACTGTACCTGTAATACTAGTGTTAAACTTTACTAACAATTAATTATATTGATTATTTTTATCGGTCTGGGTTCCAAAAAACAGCAATATTCATAATATTTATGAATATTGCTGTTTTTTGGAACATACTAGATTTAAAGACAAACTTGCTGTCCCCAAGTATCGTTTAGAAAAAGTTAATAGGTCTTTTATGGGAATAGGTATAAAAATTTACAATAAGATACCAAAGGATATATTGGAATTACCCTTAAATAAATTCAAAACATCTGTTAAATCATATTTACTGAGCAAAGCCTATTACTCACTAAACAGGCAATAGTTGTTCATATAAAATAACATTGTAAATAAACTGGCTTTAAAAAAAAAAAGTAATTCAATTGAGTTTCTTGCCAATCTTCTCAATTGGATCTATATACCGAACTGGACGGTAGGGAAAAAATAAAATGATAATGTAAAAATTTGACGTTCATAAGCGGCTAAAATGTCCTACATGAATAAATGATTTTTGAATTTTGAATTTTACTTTCAATTCTATATGATGTATGTATTTATAAAAAAACATCTAAGTATGTACATCACTTGTCTAGTACTAAGTTCGGCTTAGCTTGAGATTAGATTATGCGGTGTGAGTTGTCCAGGTTTATTATTGTTGTTATTAAAAATGTTATTTTTATCGGTCTGGGTGCTTTCAATTCTATATGATGTATGTATTTATAAAAAAACATCTAAGTATGTACATCACTTGTCTAGTACCAAGTTCGGCTTAGCTTGAGATTAGATTATGCGGTGTAGTAGGTACCCCTTTTCTGGATAATAACATGGCCGGGAAGTGTTATTATATTTATCTTTAGATATGGTAGATAAAAAACAAATTGTTATGACTATTCATCATCATCATTGCCTTGCCTTTATCCCATTGTTAGTGGTCGGCGCAGTATGTCATTCTCTTCCACTGCTCTCTATCGGTCGTCATATCTAAACATACTCTTCTTTTATTCATATCATATTTCACACAATCCATCCATCTTTTCTTAGGGCGTCCCCTCCCTTTACATCCATCCACATTCATATTATACACTTTCCATAAGACATGATCCTTGTTCCTCCGCATAACATGCCCATACCAGCTCAATCTGTTACCTCGCAACTTTTTATAACCGGCCCAACTTGCATTGTTATGACTATTCAAAAGTGCTTAAATTAAGTTTATTTGAATAAATGATTTTATATTGTATTCTATTCTATTCTTGAAGTAACTTTATGAAGTAATGTCTGCGGTTTTCATTATGTATATATTCGGCAGTTGCCACTTACCACCAGGTAGGATATTAGCTTTATTTGAAATTTCAGTTATATAAATAAAATTGAAAAAATATATCACCATTCACAAATATTTAGTACTTTAACACATTGTAATAAGACTTGAAACTGAATGGCCGTGCGAGCGGCGCGGTGTAACAAATTGCTTTTTTGCCAAAAAACACAATCGTACTGAACCATGTTTCGTGTTAATAGTTACCACAGTTACCTGCAGTTAAATACATTGTTATTATTCTGCGTGTATGATTTGAACGTTTAAATCTATCCTAATTATATAATACTAGAGATCTGCCCCGGTTTTGTCCAGGTACTCTTATCTATTCTAATATTTTACGAGACGACCTCGGTGGTCTAGTGGTTTAGCACACCGCTTTACGTCCGATGGTCGCGGGTTCGATTCCTCGCACGGCGCAAACATTTGTATTCATGAGTATAATTGTTTGTGTCGGTCTGGGTGTTTTCTATGTATAATATGTATGTTATAACGAAAAAAAAATATCTATGTATTTGCATCAGTTGTCTAGTACCCATAACACAAGCTTTAGCTAGCTTAACTTGGGTCTAGATGGCGCTGTGTGAATTGTCCTGAGATTATTATTATTATCAGTTGTCTAGTACCCATAACACAAGCTTTAGCTAGCTTAACTTGGGTCTAGATGGCGCTGTGTGAATTGTCCTGAGATTATTATTATTACAGTAGTCTAGTACCCATAACACAAGCTTTAGCTAGCTTAACTTGGGTCTAGATGGCGCTGTGTGAATTGTCCTGAGATTATTATCAGTTATCTAGTACCCATAACACAAGCTTTAGCTAGCTTAACTTGGGTCTAGATGGCGCTGTGTGAATTGTCCTGAGATTATTATTATTATCAGTTATCTAGTACCCATAACACAAGCTTTAGCTAGCTTAACTTGGGTCTAGATGGCGCTGTGTGAATTATCCTGAGATTATTATTATTAATATAATTGTACACACAGTCGTACATATACAATTTTACTATATCATTTTGACTATATAAAGATATTATTGTAGTCTATATAATCAATTATATACTGTACTAGCTATACCTGCGACTTAGTCCGCGTGCAAATTAACTTCATTTTCTAAAATAAAAGTAGCCTAAGTTACTCCTTATTACATCAGCTACCTGCCAATAAAAATCGGTTCAGCTATAAAGATTAGCCAGCACAAACACAGACAGACAGACAAAAATTGTAAAAAATGTTATTTTGGTGTATGTACCGTATTTATATTCATATGCATGTAGTAAAAAAAGGTTATTTCAATATTACAAACAGACACTGCAATTTTAGTTATATGTATAGATGTATAGATAATACAAGTAATTAATTATATGGTTTGATTTGAAAACAATTAAACTATGAAGTTATTTTTTTTAATTAATTGCCAAATTGGTAACCAATTACATTGTAGTCTATACTGTATAATAATATTATAAAGCTGAAGAGTTTGTTTGTTTGAACGCGCTAATCTCAGGAACTGCTGAGCTGAATGGAAAAATAAATGTTTGGGGTGGAAATCCCTTATCACGTAGGGGTATGAAAAATAGATAGTAGCCGATTCTCAGACCTACTGAATATGCGTATCATTATATAGTATAAAACAAAGTCGCTGCCGCTGTCGATCCCTATATATGTTTAAATCTTTAAAACTACGCAACGAATTATATATTATTAATGTATTGAATAATAGGTAGAGTGATTCAAGAGGAAGGTTTATATATATAATAAATATAATACCCGTGCAAAGCCGGGCCGAGTAGCTAGTAAAATGTTATAAAAATCGTTCAATCCGTTTCGCATTAGTATGGTAACTAACATTATATATAAGACTAGCTTTTCCCGCGGCTTCGCTTGCGTTAATTTATCCCCTTATGGGTGGAATTTAGCAAAATCCTTAGGGGATGCCTACGTCATAATAGCTTTATGCACGCAAAGTCCCATCCCTATTGGTTGAAAATTGACAAAGTTTCATACAAACTTTCATCCCCTATTTTATCCCCTTGGGGGTAGAATTAATCAAAATCCTTTCTTAGCGGATGCCTACGGCATAATAGCTTTATGCATGCAAAGTCCCATCCCTATTGGTTGAAAATTGACAAAGTTTCATACAAACTTTCATCCCCTATTTTATCCCCTTGGGGGTAGAATTAATCAAAATCCTTTCTTAGCGGATGCCTACGGCATAATAGCTTTATGCATGCAAAGTCCCATTCCTATTGGTTGAAAATTGACAAAGTTTTATACAAAGTTTCATCCCCTATTTTATCCCCTTGGGGGTAGAATTAATCAAAATCCTTTCTTAGCGGAAGCCTACGTCATAACATCTACCTGCATGCCAAATTTCAGCCCGATCCGTCCAGTGGTCTGAGCTGTGCGTTGATAGATCACTATGTCAGTCACCTTTGAGTTATATATATTTAGATAAGATACATATAAAACATATTATTATTCTAGAGTTTCACTATTTACGATGTAGGAATGTTTTTCAAGTACTAGTAGTAAATAATGCTAATCGTTACCTTCCGGTTATAGTCGAATTACTTTCGTAACGGCTTCAAGGTTTTTTTTATAAATTAACTTAGATCTTAGATAGATTGTGTTGTGTGTACTAGACGACTGATGTGAATATAATAATAATAATCTCAGGACAATTCACACAGCGCCATCTAGACCCAAGATAAGCTAGCTAAAGCTTGTGTTATGGGTACTAGATAACTGATAATAATAATAATCTCAGGACAATTCACACCGCCATTGTGTACAGCTTGTGTTATGGGTACTAGATAACTGATAATAATAATAATCTCAGGACAATTCACACAGCGCCATCTAGTCCCAAGTTAAGCTAGCTAAAGCTTGTGTTATGGATACTAGATAACTGATAATAATAATAATCTCAGGACAATTCACACAGCGCCATCTAGACCCAAGTTAATCTATCTAAAGCTTGTGTTATGGGTACTAGATAACTGATAATAATAATAATCTCAGGACAATTCACACAGCGCCATCTAGACCCAAGTTAAGGTAGCTAAAGCTTGTGTTATGGGTACTAGACAACTGATACAAATAGTAATCTCAGGACAATTCAAATTATTATATATAAATATCCCTTCGTCTTGAATCACTCTATCTATTTAAAAAACCGCTTCAAAATTCGTTGCGTAGTTTTAAAGATTTAAGCATACATAGGGACAGACAGCGACAGTGACTTTATTTTATACTAGCTGTTCCCGTGACTTCGTCTGCTTGGAATTTTATTTTATTTTTCTAAATAAAAGGATTTTCCTAAAATAAAAGTAGCCTAAGTTATTCTCCATTACATCAGCTATCTGCCAGATATTTCAGAGATTAGCCGGAACAAACAGACAGAGACAAAAATTGTAAATAATGTTATTTTGGTGTATTGACCGCATTTATATTCATATGCATGTAGTAAAAGACGGTTATTTCAATTATTACAAACAGACACTCCAATTTTATTTATATGTATAGATGTATAGACTATGTAATCGTAATGAAGATACCAGTATAAGATAATGTTATGTGTATAGCCATGACAAGTGGTTCTAGTACATGTGTTGGTACCATGACCCTAGAGTACTGTGACACAGCGGCCGTGACACGAGGAGCTGTTGATTAGTGGTAGCATGTCCAACTATTGCGGAGTTTACAGCACATTTTTGCACACAACGTTAACCAAGTTAAGCCAGCTAAAGCTTGTGTTATGGGTACTAGATATCTGATACAAATACATAGATTTTTTTTCGTAAATACATACATATCATAATAATCTCAGGACGATTCACACAGCGCCATCTAGTCCCAAGTTAAGCTAGCTAAAGCTTGTGTTATGGGTACTAGATATCTGATACAAATACATAGATTTTTTTTCGTAAATACATACATATCATAATAATCTCAGGACAATTCACACAGCGCCATCTAGTCCCAAGTTATGCTAGCTAAAGCTTGTGTTATGGGTACTAGATATCTGATACAAATAGATAGATTTTTTTTCGTAAATACATACATATTATAATAATCTCAGGACGATTCACACAGCGCCATCTAGTCCCAAGTTAAGCTAGCTAAAGCTTGTATTATGGGATAACTGATACAAATACATATATATTTTTTGTACATACATACATATATCTAGAAAACACCCAGACTCATACAAAGAATCATACTCATGAATACAAATGTTTGTGCCGTGCGAGGAATCGAACCCGCTAGACTACCGTCTGTCAATATTCGTAATTCATTACCCACGTTCTCCACAATGCTACGACAACCACATGATAGACACTCCATCCACACGATGGTCTCGCACCCATACGATGAACCTCCCATCTACACTATGGACCTGGCAACCACACGAAGGACCCGGTGTCCACAGAATGAACACTTTACCCACACCATGGACCAATCACCCACACGATTGACCAGTCAGGGTGTACTCGGAACCCACACGATGGACACACCACCTACACGAGTTCCCCCACCCACACGTAGGATCCGCCACCCTCACGATGGACTCTCTACCCACACGATGGACCCTCCACCCTAACGATGGACCCTCCACCCTAACGATGGACCCTCTATCACACGATGGCATCTTCACCCACACGATGGACTCTCCTCCCACACTATGGACCATCCACCCTCCCAATTGATCATCTACCACACGATGGACGGTCTACCCACATGATGGACCCGCCACCCACACGATCTTTTCATTAATAGTGATCTGTCGTACAGTGAACATCCTTGAATCAGATTCTTCTTATAACTACGCACATTTGTGGACATTCCAATGTAATTATGAATTAGTAATGTTTATACTTAGACAGTTTTATTTCTGTTATAATTATACATATAGATGACTAATAAATATATTATTTTTTATTAATATTTATATTAAAAACTAACCTCGTAACATAATCGACGACCTCGGTGGTCTAGCGGTCTTGCACACCGCTTTACGACCGATGGTCGCGGGTTCGATTCCTCGCACGGCACAAACATTTGTATTCATGAGTATGATTGTTTGTATCGGTCTGGGTGTTTTCTATGTATAATAAGTATTTACAAAAAAAATTATCTATGTATATGTAGCAGTTATCTAGTACCCATAACACAAGCTTTAGATAGCTTAACTTGGGTCTAGATGGCGCTGTGTGAATTGTCCTAAGTTATTAATAACTAGCTGTGCCTGCGACTTCGTGTTTTATATATATAGTTTTGCCTTGACCAAATAAAGAAAAGGCAAAGAAAAAAGTCTCATCGTTCTAGCTTCAAAAATAACGAGTATCTCCCCTAACAACCTCTTTAGAACCCTTTTTTTCTTATTCAAAAGTAGCCTATATCCTTTCTCAGGGTTTAGACTGTGTTTCATTTAAATTGGTTCAGTACTTTTTTCGTAAAAGCGAGACAGACAGACAGATAGAGCTACTTTGGCATTTATAATATTAGTGTGTCTGTCCGTCCCTGTGTATGCTTAAATATTTAAAATTACGTAACGGATTTTGAAGCGCTTTCTTTAATACATAGAGTGTTTCAAGAGGAAGGTTTATATATGTGTACATGGGCGTACATGTATAATACATGTACACCCGGACGATGCCGGGGTGAGTAGCTAGTTAATCATAAAAGACACTAAAGTACGCACGATTGAAGGATCTTTGTCTACATTGACATGCACTTTTTTCCTGCTTGAAAGCCTATTTGCGCCTGAAAGTGTAATCTTCCTTTACACGGAGCTAATGGAAACTTTTTGAAGGGTGCAATAGTTTTTTATTGCTATTATTGCTATTGTTACAGTAATGTCAAAGTTTGCGGTACGCGTCGACGCGGCGGTCTCTGCTCTGGGAGGCGGCGCGGGCGCTGGTCTGGACGAGAACGACTTCATAGACGCGTCGCGACTTGTCTACGACGCAGTCAGGGAGATTAGGAGGGCCGTGCTGATGAACAGGGTGAGTTTGATGAGGGTGGTATGATGTACCTGCCTGCGGTAACGGTATACGCTGGCAGGGCACTAGTTGAGGGTGATAGGATGAGAATGAAATCTGATAGTATGGTGCAGTCGTTGTGCTAATGGAATCCGCTGGCGAGGCTCCAGTGGAGGGTGATATGAGAAAGAACTCTAGTGGTATGGTGCAATCGTCTGCGCTAACGGTATACGCTGACAAAGCACCAGTGGAGGATGATAAGATGAGTATGAACTTTGATGATATGGTGTATCTGTCTATGCTAACGGTATACGCTGGCGAGGCACCAGTGTAGGATGATAAGATGAGTATGAACTCTGATGACATGGTGTATCTGTCTATGCTAACGGTATACGCTGGCGAGGCACCAGTGGAGGATGATAAGATGAGTATGAAGTCAGTATTATTTTGTTTAATTCCACTACTATTAGCATGTGAGACTACAAATATTCAAAGGAGAAATAAGACCACTGCTCCTGGAAGCGTTACGATCTTTCCCACTAGTGGACACTCCGACTGTTATTCAGTCTAGACACATTTTGTGACACGTGTTTCGCCTCGGGCATATGTCCACCGCTAATGGAATCGTTACGACCATTATAATAGTGATCAAACTTCGACTCTAAGTCTAGAACCCCATATTGTGACACGTGTTTCGCCTCTAAACGAGGCATTATCAGCCATTGAATAGAGCTCGGGCATGTGTCCACCGCTACTGGAACCGTTACGACCATTACACTAGTGATCAAACTCCGACTCTTATTGAATAGAATAGAATAGAAAATCATTTATTCAAATAAACTTAATTTAAGCACTTTTGAATGGTCAACATTTTTTTTAAATCTACCGCTCATTCGGAAAGCTGTCTCATCACAAGAAGAATAAGCAAGAAACTTGTGTGTTGCTCTTTTAAACAATCCTTGTAAGTTCACATTTTACAAGTCGAAACGTGTGAGTACAAACTACCAACCAGCACTAATTTATTTAGACTCAAATATAAAAACACAATAAGATTAAATCAGTCGTAGTGATAAGAGTTGAGAAGAGAAGAGTTGAGTTGAATTGAGTCTAGGGACCCCATATTCCGACACGTGCTTCACCTCTAAAAGAGTTTCTCATCAGGCGTTGTTTGGATATAGTTTAGAAGCCTAGTTTTAACTGTTCGATGTCCAGACGCGGAATTAAACAAAATAATGCTAAACCATTAGCCACAGACTTCAGCAAAATAACACCCTAATTCGATAGACAATGAAGTCAGGTCAGTTAGCACGTGCTTTGGACAAGAATTTTGATGGATGTGAGACCTTCGTGGTCAATTCTTGACCTCAGTTCTACTACCACGAGATCAATCTGCAGATGAGACCTCGTGGAAGTAGATAAGGTCTGCGATGACGAGCAATGCGACCACCCCTTTATTGAGGGGGGAGGGGATTGTTAGTAATGTGGATTGATAACCCCATTGCTAGCAATGTACCTTGTCAGGTCGACCTCCACGCGGTTCCCCCTGGAAACCATCGTGTTAAATTCCTGGTGAATTTGCACTACGGGCTAACTGACCTGACCTCATGCTCATCGTATCATCCTCCACTGGTGCCCCGCCAGCGTAAACCGTTAGCGCAGGCGGGTGCACCATTCCATTATCAACCCTCAAAAAACCCCTTTATTGATAATTCCCTCTATGAAGAAAGAAAGAAAGAAACGTTTATTGACAACCATTATTGATATAAACATACATATAAACTATGCCACGTGTTTCAAGAGAACGGTAAAATATGGCAATAAAATTAAAGTATACCAATGCATCTTAGTACGCAAAAGTGATATGACGGGTGTCACATGATAACGTGATGTCCGTAGTGCTGTTCATGTATATAAACGACAGTTACCACTTACCATCAGGTGGACCGTCACTAATTTGTCATTATTCCTTTTGTTGTCATTTTGGTTTGGTGTAGTATATTATATTTCACTGGCCATATGGTTTGGCATAGTGCCTTTCTTCGGGCACTGGTGTATTTGTATAGATTATTGACGAAATCTTTTCCTACAGCAACCTCTGATAATTCTTATAATTAAATATAATATGACAATGCTGTTAGGATGAAGAAGAGCTAGACCCCGAGGATGTGGAACTAGATGAGCACTACACCCTGGAGACACGTAGTAAATGTGAGGGGGTCATTGAACTAAGTTTAGCTGGAATGTGTCGTGTTAACTATGTGTTAGTGGTGCTGTCTCTCTCGCTAGTAGGACGTGTGAAAGAGATAGGTTATAATAATTCGGTGGAGTAAGGGAGTGTTCGGTCTGATCTACAAAGTACCAATAGATTTTAGGTATACGTAAATATTATTTAAAATGGTATTGCAATTTATGAATCGACAAATTTCTATTAACACGTAAAATTATATTTATTTCTAAAAATAAATGTTTTTGTCACTCTATATATTAAAAAAACCGCTTCAAAATCCGTTGCGTAGTTTTAAAGATTTAAACACAAAGTCGCTGTCGCCGTTCCTTACATAGGAACGGACAGACGGCGACAGCGACTTTGTTTTATACTATGTAATGATATATAAAGTAAGAAGTCAGTAACTTAAATTGAGATTTTGATATTTATTCTTGTAAATTAATAAAGAATCTTGAAATAGATTAATTTAGAAAGAAAGTTCTGTTTAGTATGAAGTTATTTATTTCTAAAAAGAGGTTTATTGGTCCTACTGCTAGAAATATAAAATTTTATCCTCTCTGAAATATATTCACATCTCTTTCACACTCCTCTATATTAATATACGGCGTAAGAGAGACAGCTGTCTTGTGATTGTCTAAATAGCTTCATCTGCATTTTCATTCAATATTTATTTCAATACTTAGTGATTCAGTTGATTTCATTAGATGTAAGGGTAAAATTTTAGTATAGTTTTGTTGTAACTGTGCATGAAAACTGATTTCAAATAGAAAGAAAGAAAGAAAACTGTTTATTTGGTACGCTGAAAATAATTTTTAATATTAATTTACATTTTTAATTTTATATTAATAATTACAGTACCAAATAGGTCTCCGCTCAGCATATGTCATGACGGGGTGCCAAGACGCTGGTTTTCAGCGGATACCTTCATATATAATAAATATAATAATAATAATACACATACATACATAAATCTAGGCGGATAACACAATAAACATCTCTTACTAATAATATTAGTAAGAAAGAAACGCGGAAGTTTGTGGTTATAATTGAATAGTTCTTTGTTAATCTGAGGCTAAAACTTCTAAAAGACATAGATGGAATGTGTGAAAGAAGATATGGCTAGAAAGAAAGTGAATAACGAGAAGAATTTACAAAATCATTTATTCAAATAAATTTAACTTAAGCACTTTTGAATAGTCATAATTCTTTTTATCTACCGCTCATTCGGAGCTGTCTCATCACAAGAAGAACGAGCAAGAAACTTGTGTGTTGCTCTTTTAAATAATCCTTGTAAGTTTACATTTACAAGTCGAAACGTGTGAATACAAACTACCAACTAGCACTAATTTATTAATGTCAGATATAAATGCACTAAGATGACTGCGAACAGAGATGAATGGTAGAGAAAAACATATCACGACGACCACAAATAAATGAGATAAGGTAGAAGCATCTGTAATAGATGCACATGAATGTTTGACTTGATTTGATTTGATTTTATAAGGAAGCAGATGATGATGATGGTATTGATAGTGATGATGATAGTGATAGTGATGATGACGATATAGTACTCTACGTGTTAAACTCAAATATGAAATCGGTTTGCAATATTCTCACATAATTATGACTTGATGAGGTATGGAGTTAAGCAGATGATGATGATGGTGATAAAATACTCTACGTATTAAACTGAAATATGAAATCGGTTTGCAATGTTCTCATATAAGTATTATTATAGATTAGATGAGTAATGGGGTTATGCAGATGATTATGATGATGGTGATAGTGACGATGATGATGATATAGTACTCTACGTGTTAAACTCAAATATGAAATCAGTTTGCTATATTCTCACATAATTATGACTTGATGAGTTATGGAGTTAAGCAGATGATGATGATGATGGTGATAGTGATGATGATGATATAGTACTCTACTAAATCTGTTAAATTCAAATATGAAATCAGTTTTCAATGTTCTAATATCATTATGACATTATGCGTTATGGAGTTAATATAAAATAATGTGACATACGATCCTAAATACCCCATTGGTTGGTCACTAAATGTTGCATGCCCCCCTCCCCTAAATTCATTTTAAACCCCTTACTTGAAAATGGTGATTATTATGTACTAGCTACTCGCCCAGGATTCGCACGGGTGTACATGTATTGTATTGTATTATATATGTAAACCTTCCTCTTGAATCGCTCTATCTATTAAAAAAACCGCTCCAGAATCCGTTGCGTAGTTTTAAAGATTTAAGCATACATAGGGACAGACAGATAGCGACAGCGACTTCATTTTATACTATGTAATGATTCAGAAGGAGACTTGTAGATCGCGTTTGGTGACTCTGTTTCGAGTATAGTTGTTTTACAACAGGCAGGCCGTATGCTCGATTATGATTAATATAAAATTAGTTGCCAACTTTCAAGTAGAATGCTGATCTGTTTGCCTCTTAGCTGTTTTGTTTTGTGATTACCATCAGTCGGGCCGTATGCTCAACTATGGTTAATGTAAAATTTGATACCAATTTTTAAGTACATTAAGCAGCTGTCTTATGTTTTGTGATTATATTCGGCGAGCCGTATGCTCATTTATGAAAAAAAAATAATGCAAATTTTCAAATACTTGGTAGCGTTTTGTGATTACCATCAGGCGGGCCGTATGGTTAATTATGTTTATATAATGTAACGTCAAATTAATCACCATTTGCCGTAAGGGGTTTGTTCCATGTTGTGATAATGTGATAGTGCTATGTTATATGTTGCATGCTATATGTGTGTGTTTGCATGTGTCGTCGTATATCGAAAACTAGACGAGCGACGATCTAGACACGGATACAGAGTTCGAACCCGTCGAGGACATGACCATGGAGACCCGAAGCCGATGTGAGTATCTGGTCAACCGGGCGTCGCTCGTTTTTTTTTTTCTAATTTAAATTGCAAACTTCCAGACCTTATATGTGACGACCTCGGTGGTGTAGCGGTTTACTACGCCGCTTTACATCCGATGGTAGCGGGTTCGATTCCTCGCATGGTGCAAGTATTTGTATTCATGAGTATGATTATTTGTATCGGTCTGGGTGTTTTTTTTATATTATGTATGTATGTACAAAAAAATGTATTTATATCAGTTGTCTAGTACCTATAACACAAGCTCTGCTTAACTTGGGACTAGATGGCGCTGTGTGAATTGTCCTCAGATATTATTCGTATAATTATAAACTTATTTCACAATCCTAAATTCGCAGACAGTTAAGAATTTTCTACAATCCAGCCATTCCAGCCGTTTCAGAGATTAGCCAGAACAAACAGACCGACAGACAGACTGACAAAAATGATAAAAAATGCTATTTTAGTATATGTACCGTATATATATTCATATGCATGTAGTAAAAAACGGTTATTACAATATTACAAACAGACACTCCAATTTTATTTATATGTATAGATGTTTTAGGTGATGGAGGATGAGTTGTCTAAAATAATAATGTATTTTCACAGCGAGCGCTCACACTGGAGAGCACGGTGTCGACGAGTATCCGGACATTAGTGGTATTACCAACGCCAGGGTACGTACATGTCACAGTTTCTTGCACATAGTACACACGCGAGAAAATTGGAGTAAATATATATTTATTTTAATTATTTAACTTTAATGCACACAATACAATATATAGTTACAGTACATTTGGCGGACTTAACACTAATGCACACTATACATATTGTATTGTGTGCATTAAATTAAATAATTAAAATAGTTGCAGTACATTTGGCGGACCTAACACTAATGCACAGTATACATATTGTATTGTGTGCATTAAATTAAATAATTAAAATAGTACAGTACATTTGGCGGACTTAACACTAATGCACACTATACATATTGTATTGTGTGCATTAAATTAAATAATTAAAATAGTTGCAGTACATTTGGCGGACTTAACACTAATGCACACTATACATATTGTATTGTGTGCATTAAATTAAATAATTAAAATAGTTGCAGTACATTTGGCGGACCTAACACTAATGCACACTATACATATTGTATTGTGTGCATTAAATTAAATAATTAAAATAGTTGCAGTACATTTGGCGGACTTAACACTAATGCACACTATACATATTGTATTGTGTGCATTAAATTAAATAATTAAAATAGTACAGTACATTTGGCGGACCTAACACTAATGCACACTATACATATTGTATTGTGTGCATTAAATTAAATAATTAAAATAGTACAGTACATTTGGCGGACCTAACACTAATGCACACTATACATATTGTATTGTGTGCATTAAATTAAATAATTAAAATAGTTGCAGTACATTTGGCGGACCTAACACTAATGCACACTATACATATTGTATTGTGTGCATTAAATTAAATAATTAAAATAGTTGCAGTACATTTGGCGGACTTAACACTAATGCACACTATACATATTGTATTGTGTGCATTAAATTAAATAATTAAAATAGTACAGTACATTTGGCGGACCTAACACTAATGCACACTATACATATTGTATTGTGTGCATTAAATTAAATAATTAAAATAGTACAGTACATTTGGCGGACCTAACACTAATGCACACTATACATATTGTATTGTGTGCATTAAATTAAATAATTAAAATAGTTGCAGTACATTTGGCGGACCTAACACTAATGCACAGTATACATATTGTATTGTGTGCATTAAATTAAATAATTAAAATAGTACAGTACATTTGGCGGACCTAACACTAATGCACACTATACATATTGTATTGTGTACATTAAATTAAATAATTAAAATAGTACAGTACATTTGGCGGACTTAACACTAATGCACACTATACATATTGTATTGTGTGCATTAAATTAAATAATTAAAATAGTTGCAGTACATTTGGCGTACTTAACACTAATGCACACAATACATATTGTATTGTGTGCATTAAATTAAATAATTAAAATAGTTGCAGTACATTTGGCGGACCTAACACTAATGCACACTATACATATTGTATTGTGTGCATTAAATTAAATAATTAAAATAGTTGCAGTACATTTGGCGGAGTTAACACTAATGCACACTATACATATTGTATTGTGTGCATTAAATTAAATAATTAAAATAGTACAGTACATTTGGCGGACCTAACACTAATGCACACTATACATATTGTATTGTGTGCATTAAATTAAATAATTAAAATAGTTGCAGTACATTTGGCGGAGTTAACACTAATGCACACAATACATATTGTATTGTGTGCATTAAATTAAATAATTAAAATAGTTGCAGTACATTTGGCGGACCTAACACTAATGCACACTATACATATTGTATTGTGTACATTAAATTAAATAATTAAAATAGTCACAGTACATTTGGCGGACTTAACACTAATGCACACTATACATATTGTATTGTGTGCATTAAATTAAATAATTAAAATAGTACAGTACATTTGGCGGACCTAACACTAATGCACACTATACATATTGTATTGTGTCAGTTACCAGTCAACCAGACCCAAGTTAAGGTAGCTAAACCTTAACTTGGGTCTAGATGGCGCTGTGTGAATTGTCCTGAAATTATTATTATTATTATGTAACTATGACTATTTAAAAATACTTAAATTAAGTTTATTTTAAATAAATGATTTTCTATTCTATTCTATTCTTACGTATAGGAAGCCATGCGTAAAATGACAGAAGAGGACAAACGCAAGATCCTGCAGCAAGTGGAGCTGTTCAGACGCGAGAAGATGACCTTCGACAACGAGGTGGCCAAGTGGGACGACGCCGGGAACGACATCATCATGCTGGCCAAGCATATGTGCATGATCATGCTGGAGATGACAGACTTCACCAGGTCAGTACTGATTCAATTCAAAATATCTTTATTCATGTAGGTCTATTACAGACTTATGATATGTCAAATCTACCGTCAGTTCGGAATGATTTCGAGATGAGACGTCTCCACTAATATAGATTTAAGTTAAGTGTAAAATCAGTCTACGTCCCGACTCCTCGTCGACTGTACGCGTTATTAATAAGCCATGTAGCACACTACCTGTTACTGGAGCGGGAACACAACTATTTTAATAAAAACCAAATACTAGTAAAAATGTGTATTCTTCCCAAAAGGGCTCACAGCGAGAAGTAACAAAACAATATTAGTCAAAAGTGACATAAAAAATAGATATAAAAAATATAAAGTTTGTAAAAAAGAAAGCTCCACCGACAAGAGCTTAGATCTTAAATTATGAATGAATGAATGAATGAATAAAAAAGAATGGTAGACAAGCTGCCAGTAACACTACCAATAAACTTAATAATGTACAATAAATAGTGCAATCATTTTGCCTGTATACTCACTACCTACATACTACAATAAATAATATATTACGTAGCGACACATCATCACAACATATATAACGCTAGTGATGAATAACCTTCGCTATATCTGTATTCATATAGGTCTATTACAGACTCTTATGATATGTCAAATCTACAGTCAGTTCGGAATTATATCGAGATGAGAAGAACTGACAAGAAACTCAGATCGTATTCTTTTCAAATGAGCTTGTACATTACAAAAATATAGATTCATTTTTAATTTCACATTCAAATTTGGGAGAATAGGCATACCATATGGTAATGTGGTGGTGGTATATGCTATAAGAAAAGCAAATAGTCTAATCAGTGATTATATAATCAGCTCTTTTAAATAATTATAGTAACTTTACATTTACTGGATGAATGGCGGTCCTCCACAGTGCGGTTTTCTAGAAACTTTTTGCCTCGCACAACCACATTGTGGAATCACCTTCCAGCAATGGTATTTCCGAACCAATACGATATTGAAACCTTCAAGAAAAGAGCTTATTCCTTTTTAAAAGGCCGACAACGTACTTGCAATTCCCCTGGTGTTGCCGGTGCTCATGGGCGGCGGTAATCACTTACCATCAGGTGGAGCCGCATGCTCGTTTGTCCCCTGTATTAGAAAAAAAAAAATTAAGTTGAAATGTGTGAATACAAAATACCAACTAGCACAAATTTATTAGGCTCATAATATTAAATATACAATAAGATTAAATCTGTCAGTGATTAGAGCAGAGCAGTCCCTACAAGCAACACTCGTTCACGAGTATGACGGATGAGGTAGCCATCAGTGCGTGTCTCACCCCACCATTACTTGAGTGAAAATAATGTTTCAGGGGTCGTGGCCCTCTGAAGACCACGATGGACGTCATCAACGCAGCCAAGAAGATATCCGAAGCAGGCACCAAGCTGGATAAGCTCACCAGAGAGATTGCTGAACAGGTACAGAATTAATAAAATTACTAAATTTTTTATGGATATTAATGTAATGGTGCACCCGCCTGCGCTAACGGTATACGCTGGCAGCACCAGTGGAGGATGAGGTCAGGTCAGTTGGCACATCGTGATAAATTCACCAAGAATATATCAGGATGGTTTGCAAGGGGAACCGCGTGGAGGTCAACCTGATATGGTACATTGCTAGCTATAGGATTATCACACTCTTTACCCCTCAATTCAGGTTTTTTTTATGGATGACAATGGAATGGTGCACCCGCCTGCGCTAACGGTTTACGCTGGCGGGGCACCAGTAGATGATGATAAGATGAGCATGAGTTCAGTTAGCCCATCGTAAGAAATTCACCAAGAATTTATCACGATGGTTTCCAGGCGGAAGCGCGTGGAGATCAACCTGATATGGTACATTGCTAGCAATAAGATCATCAGTTCTCATTACTAACAAATCCCCTTTCCTCTCAAATTATGATATTTAATATTTATATATGCGACGAGTTCGGTGGGTTTTTTTTTATGGATGATAATGTAATGGTGCACCCGCCTGTGCTAAAGGTTTACGCTGGTGGGGCACCAGTGGAGGATGATAAGGTGAGCATGAGGTCAGGTCAGTTAGCCTATCGTGACAAATTTACTAGGAATTTCGCGTTGTGGGTTCGCGGGTTCGATACCTAAAGACTATGATGTGATACCTATTATAACTATACTATAACCTCGACCCTGGTTTGGTCACAGTGCCCGGAGTCGTCCACGAAGCAGGACCTGCTGGCGTACCTGCAGCGGATCGCGCTCTACTGCCATCAAATACAGATCACCAGCAAGGTGAAGGCGGACGTGCAGAACATCTCCGGGGAGCTGATCGTCAGCGGGGTGAGTCACCTTTCATGATGATGATGACGATGATTGATGATGATGATGGTGATGGTGATGATGATGATGGTGATGGTGATGATAGTTACTAAATTAATTTATATTTTGTTTAATTCCGCTACCGTTATCATGTGTGAGACCACAAATATTTAGCGCTGAGATCTGGAACCGCTACTGGAAGCGTTACGACCTTCTAATGGTGATTCATTCCCACACGCTGGAACCTAAGTGGTCTCGGACAGTGCGGTTTCAGAGGAGCTTCCTCCCGCGTAGACTTAGATTGTGGAATGAACTACCAGCCGAGGTTTTCTCACGAGACTACAGCATGGGGTTTTTCAAGAAGGGTATATTAAGGTTTCTTAAGGGTCGACAACGCGTGACACCCCTGGTGTTTCAGGCGTCCATAGGCTATGATAACCGTTTACCATTAGATGGGCCGTATGCTATCTACGTAGTATAAAAAAAATATTTATTTATGTAGGAACTTTTAGCCGCTCATGAACGTCGAATTTTTTACCTACCGGCCAGTTTATATATTTTTTTTTACCCTTGCCGTATTTTGTCGTCCAGTTCAGTATATTGATTCAATTGAGAAGAACTGGCAAGAAACTCTACTGAGTTTCTTTTTTTTAAAACCAAGTTTATTAACAATGTATATTTATATAGGTGTCTATGTCTAACATTAGTAATTCAATTGAGTTTCTTGCCAGTTCTTCTCAATTGGATCTATATACCGAACTGGACGGTAGGGAAAAAATATAATGTAAAAACTTGACATGTTCATAAGCGGCTAAAATGTCCTATATGAATAAATGATTTTTGAATTTGAATTAAATGATAATCCCGTGCATGAACAACTATTGCGATGCACGCTCGTCATTCAAGAGGCAGTATGTGGTTTTTCAAGGGTTCTTAAGTGACACTCGTGATACTTCTATTGTTTTAGGCGTCCATAGTCTACGGTAACCGTTTACCATCAGATAGGCCGTATGCGTATGCACTTTTGTAGTAAACATTTTTGAAGTTTGCTGAAAACTCTATGTTTGCAGTTGGACAGTGCCACGTCTCTCATCCAAGCGGCCAAGAATCTGATGAATGCTGTGGTTCTGACAGTCAAGGCTTCCTACGTAGCCTCCACAAAGTACACCAGGCAGGGCACCATCGCTGTAAGTATATCCTCGAAATTGATCGAGTCTCGCCCCTGACTTCCTGTCAAGAAGAAGAGACGCCACTACACATCCTATGTGGTTGTAGCCCACTTATGCATAAACGAAATATCTCCTTTGGAAAGTATACACTCTATCCTGAGGAGATAAAAACCTTAGATAAGAATATCCTTCAATTCTTGTCCCTGACGGGTCTAGGCAGCGAAATTTGAAAAAGGGCGAGCACAATAGATCTATGCAGGTCGCAGTGCTACAGGTCTACACCTGACAATAGCTTAAAACTCTCGATAAAAGAAAATAAAAAAAATGCTCGAAATGTATTTATTTACTAGCTATGCCCGCGAGTTTGTCCGCGTTTTAAAGTGACCTTGACCAAATAAAGTGGCATAAATACAGGCTATATGTTTCCTAAACAAAGATTTGTAGTATGCAATATGACCATAAAAAATTTCAATTACCTCCCAGACAATTATAGAAATTGGAACAATCATGATTATTTATGCACCGTGCGAGGAATCGAACCCGCGACGGAAGTAAAGCGACGTGCTTAACCGCTAGACCACCGAGGCTGTCAAATGTGCATGATGACTGAGCTTGCAATACAGCAACAGCTTGATTAACTGTAGTTATTATAAGAGTTAAAAATAACTGGGTACGGGTGAAGTCAGTAATATATGTTGATTTTTTTAAATTATAGTAATAAAGTCATTTACTCTGAAATTTTTAACTGTAATATACAAATTCTTTTTTTTTTTTAATTATATCTCTAATTTCAGTGTGCCTTTTGGCATAGGACTCCTCTAGCGACTTCCATTGACTCCTATCCTGTGCAATTCTTCTCCATTTTGTGTCCACAGTTGACTTCAACTCATCTTCCCATTTCATCATCTACCTTCCCCACTTTCGCTTTCCGCCTCTATTATTATATATTCATATAATATTAATATACTGTATACTGTATAATATACTGTATATGCATATAAAATTTCATAAAAATCGGTCAATCCGTTTCGGAGGAGTATGGTAACTAACATTGTGACACAAGAATCATTACATAGTATAAAACAAAGTCGCTGTCGCTGTCTGTCCCTATGTATGCCTAAATCTTTAAAACTACGCAACGGATTTTGAAGCGGTTTTTTAATACTTAGAGTGATTCAAGAGGAAGGTTTATATGTATAATACATGTACACCCGTGCGAAGCCGGGGGGGGGGGCAGATAGTAAACTATATTACATAAAATAATTTATATTCATTGTGACACGTGTAGTAAAATGAAGGAATCAACTGGGATAAGTTCACCATCAACTTCATACATTTCTGATAACAAAATACAAGAAACTTTTATAAAAACTCAACTAAATTAAGTTATTTTCTCTTTTATTATAATATACTTGTTGTTAGGGAATTTACTCTCTGCTACCAAAATGTTAGGGAAAGTACTATGTATATATATAGGGATAAATATGTGGAAGCATCTGTCACGTACCTGTATGGTTCTGCGGATTTCTTGGGCTTCAGGGTCTCGAAGATATCTTCGCTAGCTTTCCAGTTTCACAGTAGGTTTCACTCAGTTCTAATTTATTTTAATTCACAACAAATGCGCGCGCGTCATGGCCGCCGTACGGTCAGTTCAGTACTGGGTAAGGGAGGGGAAGTCAAAAGCGCGGGAACAGAAACTAACGGACTCTAATGTAATAATCTGTGCTGACAATGGTACAGGGTAGATTTGAACACTTGTAATAAACAAAAATGAACGATCAATTTCAATAATTTTCACATTACATTATCTTCTATATTTGTTTTATTTATAAATTAATTGCTGACTATACCCGTATATATAAATATCATATTTTAACGAAATTTATAATGCATTAATAATGTATTATGCTGGCTGGACAGAATTATGTAAGTATATATGTTATATGTCGCTGCTGTAATATATATATATACTAGCTTTTGCCCGCGGCTTCGCTCGCATTAATTTATCCCCTTAGGGGTGGCATTTATCAAAATCCTTTCTTAGGGGATGCCTACGTCATAGTAGCTTTATGCATGCAAAGTCTCAGCCCGATCGGTTTGAAATTGACAAAGTTTCATACAAAATTTCATCCCCAATAGGGGATGAAATTTAAAATATTATCCCCTTGGGGGTAGAATTAATCAAAATCCTTTCTTAGCGGATGCCTACGTCATAACATCTACCTGCATGCCAAATTTCAGACCGATCCGTCCAGTGGTTTGGGCTGTGCGTTGATAGATCACTATATCAGTCACCTTTGAGTTATATATGTTTAGATATATATATATATATATATATATATATATATAGTCGGTTAAATAGAATGGCAGTATACAAAAAGTACATTTTTGTTTTATCTTGTAGATAACCATTCAAAGTTTTAAAATTTATATAAAAGGAGGCAATTCTAGCTTCTGATTTTGAAAATTGATTCATTTTTCTATTTAATCTACGTTTCATATACGCTTCTGCATAATATTATTATTTCAAAACAATTCACACAGCGCCATCTAGTCCCAAATTTAGCTAAAGCTTGTGTTATGGGTACTAGATAACTGATATAAATACATAGATTTTTTCGTAAATACATACATAATATACATATAAAACACCCAGACCGATACAAACAATCATACTCGTGAATACAAATGTTTGTAATGTGCGAGGAATCGAACCTGCGACCATCGTAAAGCGGTGTGCTAGACCACTAGACCGCCGAGGTTGTCAGGCTTATATATATAATACATGTACTTCTTGGACACCTGAGCGAAGCCGGGGCGAGTAGGTAGTTAAATATAAAAGCTTACATTACATAAATTTATTTTATTACTAATTTTGTTTATTATTATAACATTTTATTGCACCAACTTATAAAGGACATGAACAAAATTAAAAACAAAAAAAATATGTATTTATGTAATTATTTGTATTTTAACATAAATATTGCACTTTATAAAGCTTTTATTTGTTGATTGTAGTTAGAAGTTAATTTTATTAATGATTTCAAAGGACTCCGATTAAAAATAAAGAATTTTTAATTCAATTGCTTAAAAATTAAATTGCAAGTTGTAAAAATTAATCTGGATTTTCGTAGTCATGTGAGAGCAAGCACATTTGAAAATAATATGAGCAGAGTCTCTCATTTGAAAATAATACGAGCTCGGATTTCATTGAAATATAACATTGTTAAGTTACATTTTTATATAGTAACTGCTCCCGCGACTTCGCGTGGAATTTAACTTTATTTTTCTAAAATAAAAGTAACCTAAGTTACTACTTATTAAATCAGCTACCTGCCAAAGTCCCGTCATAATCGGTCCAGCCATTTCAGAGATTAGCCGGAACAAACAGACAGACACAAATTGTAATATGTGTAATTTTTTTCGTGTATGTACCGTATTTATATTCATATGTATGTAGTAAAAAACGGTTATTTCAATATTACAAACAGACACTCTAATTTTATATTTATATATGTGTGTATAAATAAAATGAAGTCGCAGTTTCACTGTCTGTTCGCTTATATCTTTTAAACTACGCAACGGATTTTGATGCAGTTGTTAGCAGTAAATAGAGTGATTCAAGAGGAAGGTTTATATCTGCCTCCTTAAATTATGTACATGTGTAGATTTTTATGTAAATTAATTAAACTATAACAAAATTGTTATTATTTAATTATTTTGTACTGTATTAATGTATTTGTAAGATTTATTAAGTGGGTAATTTTTTTTATAGTATTTTTAATAAATATTCTTTATTTCACTTAAATACATTTGTAAGTATATTAATTACAACTAATGTTAACAAAGGAGGACTTATCACTAAAAGAGATCTCTTCCAGTCAACCCAATAGATTGTGGCATAGGAAGTGGTGAGTGGGTCAAAATGTGAAAATAATAATTAAATAAAAATATCATAAATAATTAAAACTAAACATAAAAATATAATGTCCAAAATACAGATACTAATACAATATACATAAAGATAATAAAAAATATATATTAATATATATATATGTACTTGAATACCTAAACAAAAAATTACATTTATAATAAATATATGATAAACATAAATATATTTAATGCCACATAAAAAAAACATTTTGAGGGTGTGCTTTATCACTTTGGGGTATAAAAAATAGATAATAACCCATCCTCAGACCTACTAAATATGCATATATTCATCAAAACCGATCAAACGAGTATCAGAGAATATATATTTATATGTAAACTCCATTTAACAGTTTTTTTTAAAGGACCTGAAACTCGACTTGCACTCAAATGAAATAATAAAATCATTTATTCAAGTAGGACATTCCAGCCGATTATATTTGCATTCCAATGAAATGAAAAAAATTAATGAAAACCGAAAATTAAAGAAAAATCATGAAAAAAATGATGAACTATGTTTGATATATGATGATATGTCAAGTTTTTTGTATTAATATTTTTCTCTACCGTCCAGTTCAGTATACAGATTCAATTGAGAAGAACTGGCAAGAAGCTTAACTGAATATAGTTTTTTAAAGCCAGTTTATTTACAATGTATATTTATATAGGTGTCTATGTCTAACATTAAATAATAAATACATACATATTATAGGCCGCCCATTGTTGCCTCTTTCCTTTCTCAATGTTATATGTTTATACATATAAATATATATATATATATACTAGCTGTCCCGGCAAACGTTGTTTTGCCTTAAAATAAAAATAAAAAATTTGGGGTGGACTAACATTTAGGGGGATGAAAAATAGATGTTGGCCGATTCTCAGACATACTCAATACGCTCACAAAATTTCATGACAATAGGTCAAGCCGTTTCGGAGGAGTATGGGAACGAAAACTGTGACACGAGAATTTTATATATAAGAAAAAATATATATACAAATGTTTGTTTTGTATTTTCATTTTTTTTTTATTAAATCACCAGTCGCCGATCGTGGTGTGGCGCATGAAAGCGCCGGAGAAGAAACCCCTCATCCGGCCTGAGAAGCCCGAGGAAGTTCGCGCTAAAGTCCGTCGTGGCAGTCAGAAGAAGCAGCCCAGTCCTGTACACGCGCTCGCAGAGTTCCAGAGCCCCGCTGAGAGTGTTTAAGGTATGTAGGGATTGTAGTGTGTGGGAAAGAGAGGTAAGTATGTTGTCTCTATTGCACACTGCTGGCGTCATGCAGCATTAAGCTGTGAACGGCAAGTCAGATGAAACCATCACAGTGGTTTCATTATTTGTTTTTTTTTTTCAATAAACAGTACAGGGAAGAAAGTTAAAGATACAGACAGATAAAATTACATAAAAATCGGTCAATCCGTTTCGGAGGAGTATGGTAACTAAAATTGTGACACGAGAGTTTTATATATAAGATTACTTATTCATACTTAATAAAGTATTTCGTTCTTCATCTGAGATAGTATTTCATTGTAGTAAATTTATTTTCTTTTTTCTTTCATTTCAGGCAATAAGGCGAGATGTAGTAATCGTCGAAATTATTTATATCCATAGGAATATTAGCTCACAACAATATTATTTTGTGATTATAATTATGTAGTTAAAACTCGTGTATTATTAATAATTCAATATTAAGGCCTGTTTCATATTGCACGGAGCGTGGCATTGAACTATATCTACTGGAGTAATAGAATGAAAACAAATTTATCAGCGATCAACATAGAAAGAATCTATATTCAAATAATCTTAATTTAAGCACTTTTGAATAGTCACAGTTAACCGTGTTTTAATCTACCGCTCGTTCGATAAGCTGTCTCGTCACAAGAAGAACGAGCGAGAAACTTGCGTGTTGCAATTTTAAATTGAAGATTATTTCTATTGCTGTAAATAAAAAACAAAACATATCTTTGTAATATTTCTTTACATGGATGTTCTTGTTTAATTTATATTATTATAAACGAGTTTCTCATTGTTTTACACATGTCTCGAGCGCTATGTAACAATAAAAAGTGGATAAAAACAATAGATCACGCGAGAACGACACGTTCAACCTGCTACGTACATTTGTCTATTGTATTGTACTGTCCTATATATATATATATATATATGATAAATGTGTGATGTAAACATGTAAAATGTACGCAATAATAAGTCACTCCAGTCTCTACAATACAGGCCTGCGAGCCTAGTGTAGAACTACAGTAAATTAAAATGTAAATGTGTATCATGAATAAATATTATTATTATTATTAAATATATATATATATATATATTTTAAAACCAAGTAAAGCATATACAATATATATATTACTTGGTTTTAAAATTAAACACTTAATGAGACTAGTACGGAATAAAATCGTATCGATGCTCGTTGTGTTTAATATGAAACAGTCCTAATCGGCAAAAATTGTATTATTTTGCCGGCATTTTTTATACTGTTACAATAATTATTGTAAAATTACAATTAAATTGCAATGTACACTATATACTAACAATGTGCTCCGACATTGCTCGCGTTAAAAGCTCTTCAGTTTTGTGTTAAGTGAAATACTTGTCCACATTATTATAAATTTTAAATTATATATTCAACCTAAGTGGTCTCGGACAGTGCGGTTTCAGAGGAGCTTCCTCCCGCGTACACTTACATTGTGGAATGAACTACCTGCCGAGATTTTCTATAGAGACTACAGCATGGGGTTTTTCAAGAAGGGTATATTAAGGTTTCTTAAGGGCGTCCATAGACTGTGGTAACTGTTTATCATTAAATGGACGCCTGTTTGAAAGAATATTTCTAAAGATGCCGGAAATAACACGTATCTTACTATACAGCGTTATCTGTCTATATACATATAATAAAAATAAAACTGTAGATGACTGTCTGTACATAAAAAAAGCCGAGTCAGGGAATGTTGCTGCTTCAAAAATCGAGTACGGTTTATTACCAGCTAAGGAGACTATCTTGGAATTCATTCCTGCTTTGGTGACTATTCTAAATGATAATCGTTCGTGTAAAAAATACAGTTATGTTTTATATGTCCTTTACACTAGAAATTTTGGTCACAGATCTATTCTATAAGGTATAAAGGTTGGTTAGGTTAGGTACGGTAGGGAAAAAAATTATAATATAAAAAATTTGACGTTCATAAGCGGCTAAAATGTCCTACATGTATAAATGATTTTTGAATTTGAATTTGAAAAAAGAAAATAGTTAGTACATAACAATAATAAATATATTTTTATATTTTAAATTACATACTGGTTTATATTAATTACACAGTACCAAATAGGTCTCCGCTCAGTATGATGATGAGGTGCTACGACGCTGGTATTCTGCAGACACCTTATATATCTATACATATAAATAAAATTGGAGTGTCTGTTTGTGATATTGAAATAACCGTTTTTTACTACATGCATATGAATATAAATACGGTACATACACCAAAATAACAATTTTTATAATTTTTGTCTGTCTGTCTGTCGGTCTGTTTGTTCCGGCTAATCTCTGAAATGGCTGGACCTATTTTAACAGAACTTTTTTTGGTAGGTAGCTGATGTAGAAGGAGTAACTTAGGCTGCTTTTATTTTTGAACAATAAAGTTAAAAACCACGCGGACGAATATAAATACGGTACATACATCAAAATAACATGATTTAAAATTTTTGTCTGTCTGTTTGTTCCGGCTAATCTCTGAAATGTCGGACCGATTTTGACGGGATATTTATTGGCAGGTAGCTGATGTAATAAGGAGTAACTTAGGCTACTTTTATTTAATTATTTCAGAAAAATATAGTACTGTTGTAAAATTCCACGCGGACGAAGTCGCGCGTACAGCTAGTAATATATATAATAAAATAATATTATACATACATAGATCTAGGCGGATAACACAGTAAACATTTACGACATACTACCATATATAAATAAATATCAAACATAACTACACTCTCAATCATTCATAATTTAAGAGCTACGCTCTTGTCGGTGGAGCTCTTGCCACTTTCTGCGATCTTCCATCATGCTCTTTAATTCTTGATACGACACGACTCCCATTTTGTCCTCAATTTGTGTGATGTAGCTATACCTTGGTCTTCCCCTCCCCCTCTTTCCTTCTATTTTCCCCTCAATAATAATTTTCACGTGGATGGTCATAAGGGCAGAGGAAGGCCGAAAAAGAGATGGATGGACTGTGTGAAAGATATGGTAAGAAAGGTAGTAAATAACGAGATGACTGCGAACAGGGATGAATGGAAGAGAAAAACAAATTACGACCACAAATAAATGGGATAAGGAAGAAGCAGTTGATGATGATGATGAATAATTTTCATGAGATCATCGCGCCGTATCAAGTGTCCCAACATTTTCTCTCGTCTATTTTCTATTGTGTTCAGTATCTGCCTTGTTTCTTTTACCCTGTGTGGTACTTCTACGTTTCTTACTTTATCCTTCCAGCTAATTCTTCCATCTTCCTCCAACACCACATTTCAAAAGCCTCCATTTTATAATGTAACTACACACTGAAACATAATAAACGTAATGTTCTGGTGACACTAGATGGCTGACACCTTGCAATCACCCTGCATTTAGAGTGCAAACACATCAGCACATTTTTCTAAGTGAAGAAATATTTAAATTTTTTGATACTCTGTTGTGTATAAAAATTGAAAATATTTGTGAAATAATTAGCCTATAATAAAAATGCTATCCAATGGCAGGATTCCACGTGAGCGAAGTCGCAGGCACAACTAGTTAAGTATATAAAAGTGTGTATGTACATTGCAATTAAGTTGATTTCCAATCGGCTATAAATTAACGAAAACTTTATATTAAGGCAGCCAAATTTGAATAGATGTCCCGTGTATAGTGGACATATATTGTATTTTAAACATTAAGTAGATAAATAATAATATAGTGTATTGTCCTGGCTTTGCTCCGGTGATTTTGTGTTTTGTTTCTGAATTTCTATTTTTTTTTACAAATAATTCAATACCAATATTACTCTCTGGTAATAGTAACCCTGGACAATTAACACAGCGCCATCTAGTACCAAGCTAAGCAGAGCTTGTGTTATGGGTACTAGACAACTGATATAATTACTTAGATTTTTTTGTAAATGCATCATTACATAGTATAAAACAAAGTCGCTGTCGCTGTCTGTCCCTATGTATGCTTAAATCTTTAAAACTACGCAACGGATTCTAAAGCGGTATTTTTAATAAATAGTGATTCAAGAGGAAGGTTTATATGTATGTATAGTACATGTACGCATATTGGTCTAATCTGCTTAGCTTGGTGCTAGATGACACTGAATTGTCCAGGTTTATTATTTATTTATTTAGCACGACCTCGGTGGTCTAGCGGTCTAGCACACCGCTTTACGACTGATGGTCGCGGGTTCGATTCCTCGCACGGCACAAACATTTGTTTGTATTCATGAGTACGATTATTTGTATCGGTCTGAGTGTTTTCTATGTATAATATGTATGTATTTACAAAAAAAATCTATGTATTTGTATCAGTTATGTAGTACCCATAACACAAGCTTTAGCTAGCTTAACTTGGGTCTAGATGGCGCTGTGTGAATTGTCCTGAGATTATTATTATTATTATATAAACAATAGGAGCCAGATCAGAAATCCTAATCCCCGCGCACTCAAAACTGTCGGAACGTAATAAAAAAAAAACAGTAGTTTGTAAAACTTGCCCAAAAACAGATCTGGCCAGGAAGGACCGAAGACCTTTTGAAAGAATTTTCTACCGGCCTCGTATTGACTACATTCGTCATTGTGTACTCAACCCAACGCCGAACTAGTTACAAATGATACAGTGGAGCCCTCTATAGGGCTCCTTTAAGTTGCTACGGTCCCCGTAACTGGACATTGTACATGTTTGCAGTATCCCCACGTATAAATTCAGCCCATATATACTTAGATTTAATTTAGTTTGAAATAATTCTAGATTTTAAGAAGTGCAGGCAATATTATGAACAATTTATATTAACTATTTAGAGGCACAATAATATAACTGTCCCCATTTGTAGAGATAACAGCATACGGCCGGCCTGATCATGTTTTTATTAAAATGGAAAACTACTAAACGAATCTGATGATGGTAATAATATGACTATCCCCATTTACAGCATATGGCCGGCCTGATGGTGTTTTTTTTTATAATTGAAATGATAACCTAACGAACCTGATGAAGAGTTCTTTTTAAGTAATGGTGCACCAGCCTGCGATAACGGTATACGCTGGCGGGGCACCAGTGGAAGATGATAAGATGAGCATGAGATCAGGTCAGTTAGTATATCGTGATTCACCAAGAATTTGTCGTGGTGGTTTCCAGGAACCGCGTGGAGGTCAACCTGACATGGTACATTGCTACCAATGGATTGCGAGCATCTGTATTCATGTAGGTCTATTACAGACTCTTATGATATGTCAAATCTACCGTCAGTTCGGAATGATTTCGAGATGAGAAGAACTGACAAGAAACTCAGCTCGTATTCTTTTCAAATAAATGTTGTACATTTTTACAATAATACAGATTCATTTTTAAATAAAAATTCGGGAGAATAGAGTGACCACCAGCATATGCTATTGCATTTTCGTCAAAAGCAAATCACTTAATCAGTCGCCGCAACAAGATGTGTTTTAGTGTAGTGTTTTTTTATAGTAACATAAAAAATTGTGATAATTTGCTCTACTATAGAAAATAATTTGTCAAACTTAATGGTTTAATAAATGCTATACCGGAGTAAATGGAACTTTACTAATTGTGCCTCTAAATGTGTTTTTTTTTTATTTATGAACTGTAGAAATTATATATAAATCCTAAACTCACCATTGCTATTTGTTAGAGTATTTTCGAATTTAAGAAGCTGTTCATATGGTTTATTTTCGAAATTTCCAGTACATATCAGATGATTTTATATAATTATTTTACATGACATTTTTATATGACGACCTAATTACTGTTTTTAGAATTAAAAATTGAATCACTGAACGATTGAAATCTAATAAAAATAGTTTTGTTGCTGCTTTCGGACTACTCTAATGTTGTCCGCAGCTGGCCTTTACAGCTTCACCGGACGATAGGGGGCGAGTGCAGATGGCACTCCAAACCGAAGGAAGGACTTATGGAGCGGCTGAAGGACAACTCCCGCCTGAATGATACGACGCCAGTCTGAGGTCACCACTGGGGTTCGAACCTCCGCTCAGCCCGTTTGAATTGGACGGGGGATATTTTGTTACTACATTTTTTTTTGACTACTCCAACTGTTGACCGCAGCTGGCCTTTACAGCTTCACCGATAAAATGATTTTATAATATATCTAAACAGAAAACGAAAATATAGCGCGTTGCAGGATCTGTACGGCGCCATCTAACGGCAAAAAGGTGAATTAATACCAACAATGACTTTTTATATTTATAGACTTAGTAATTATTTATTATTAGTAAATATAATCGATGTAATTACGAGGAAGTATTATAGTTCGCATTGTGATTGACAATTTTTTCAATTTTCTATAAAAAAAATGTTTTAAACTCAATAATTAAGTTACGAAATATAATAAATTGTACTTACAATAAAATTCTTTTATTTCTACCTGATAATGCTGTCGATTGTACCTACATACATCTCTAGAACGCGGGTTTGTATCCAGCTCGAAGGACCATAAATTATTTTTTCTCTAAAAACTCGACGGCCTCGTTGGTGTAGTGGTTTAGCACACCGCTTTACTTCCGTTGGTCGTGGATTCGATTCCTCGCACATTACAAACATTTGTGTTCATGAGTATGATTGTATCGGTCTGGGTGTTTTCTATGTATATTATGCATGTACTTACGGAAAAAGGAATGTTTTTGAATCAGTTGTCTAGTATCCATAACACAAGCTTTAGTTAGCTTAACTTGGGTCTAGATGGCGTTGAGTGAATTGTCCTGAGATTATTATATTATTATATAAACAATAGGAGTCGGATCAGAAATCCTAATCCTCGCGCACTCAAAACTGTAGGAACGTAATAAAAAAAACAGTAGTTTGTAAAACTTGCCCAAAAACAGATCTGGCCAGGAAGGACCGAAGACCTTTTGAAAGAATTTGCTACCGGCCTCGTATTGACTACATTCGTCATTGTGTACTCAACCCAACGCCGAACTAGTTACAAATGATACAGTGGAGCCCTCTATAGGGCTCCTTTAAGTTGCTACGGTCCCCGTATTGACTACCAGGGGTGTCACGTTCGCGTTGCCGACCCTCAAGAAACTTTAATATAAACATGTATTATATATATAAACCTTTCTCTTTAATCACTCTATCTATTAAAAAAAAAAGCACTTCAAGATCATTTGCGTAGTTTTAAAGGATTAAGGATACATAGGGACGGAGAGACAGAGATTTTAAAAATAAAATAACAACTTACAAAATACATTTTAATGTTTCAAACTTAATAAAGAAATTAACAACTATTATGATCCACAAATGACAACTGAGCAGGTACTAAATTAATACTAATATTATTTACCCGCGACTTCGTCCGCGTGGAATTTAACTTTATTTTTCTAAAATAAAAGTAGCCTAAGTTACTCCTTATTACAACAGCTATCTGCTAGATAAGCGTCCCGTCAAAATCGGTCCAGCTATTTCAGAGATTAGCCGGAACAAACAGACAGACAGACAAAAATTGTAAAAAAAATTATTCTGGTGTATGTACCGTATTTATAATCATATGCATGTAGTAAAAAACGATTATTTCAATATTACAAACAGACACTCCAATTTTATTTATATGTATAGATTATTGCAAAATGGCTATATTTCGACGGCTTCGGTGACCTAGCGGTTTAGCACACCGCTGTAACGGTCGCAGGTTCGATACCTCGCACCGTACAAACAGTATTCACGAGTATGATTGTTTGTATCGGTCTGGGTGTTTTATATGTATATTATGTATGTATTTACGAAAAAAATATCTAAGTATTTATATCAGTTGTCTAGTACACATAACACAAGCTCTGCTTAACTTGGGACTAGATGGCGCTGTGTGAATTGTCTACAGTTTTTATTATTAGTATTACGTGTCAATAATGTTGATTTTAAGGCCTTTGTTTGAAGTGGACGTCTTCCGGGCTGAAATGATGATGATGATGATGATGATGATGAAGCACATTTTATGGATTTACATACAAACTGGTTAATCTAATAGTTACAAGATATCACAAAATTCACACCAAAAATGTGAGTACGTAATGAGGTAGATTCTTGCTTTTGCAATATCATATGCTGGTAGTCACTGTATTCAAATTCAAATTCAAATTCAAATTCAAAATATCTTTATTCATGTAGGTCTATTACAGACTCTTATGATATGTCAAATCATTTATTATATAGATGAGAAGAACTGACAAGAAACTCAGCTCGTAATTTTTTTCAAATAATAGTGGAACATGTTTATTATGTCTCCCAAATATTAATTTAAATGAATCTGTATTACTATAAATATCTCATTCCGAACTGACGGTAGATTTGACATATCATAAGTCTGTAATAGACCTACATGAATAAAGATATTTTGAATTTGAATTTGGTAGAAAAAATGGAACAATTCTTGATACATTCTGCGTGCTCTGTGCTCTGGCGGTTTGACCTTACACCTTACTTATGCTGCTTCTATGATGCCTTATTAGCTTCTATGATTCTATGATGATAGCATAGCTGTGTGCCAAACCGCTGGACCACAAATCCGTCATAAAAAAATATTTATAGAGTTATAAAAATACTTATAATACTGCACAGCTATCACCAACAAACTGGAAGTATGTAATCTTATATATAAAATTCTCGTGTCACAATGTTAGTTACCATACTCCTCTCAAACGGCTTGACCGATTTTTATGAAATTTTATATGCATATTCAGTAGGTCTGAGAATCGGCTACTATCTATTTATCATACCCGTAAGTGATAAAAGTTGTCCATCCCTAACATTTTTTTTTTACAATTTTTATTTTATAATGGGCCATTAAAAATACAACTCCAATCAGCTACCTATTTTTCATACCCCTAAGTGATAACGGTTGTACACCCCTAACATTTTTTTTTTTATTTTATTACAATTTTTTTCTTTTATAATGTGACAGTAAAAATACTTACAAACCCAAATTTTCTCTAAAATTTCATAGGAATTGGTGAAGCAGTTTTGCTACAAACATTGTGACACGAGACTTTTATATATTAGATAGACCAGCTGACATCGCAAACGTTTTGCAAATGTAAATTAAAATCGCTATTAAAAAAAATGTGTTGATACCAACAGGGCGAAAATTTATGATTATATGTATTTTTCAGTGCTAAATTGCTAAATCGCTAAGTAACATTAAAAACAGATAAGTCAAATATTATATATTCAATTGCATTTTTTCTTATAAGTAATAAACACCTAAAACATTATTTGTAGTTATATTTGCAATAGCTAAATCATAACAAAAAATATATATGTCGAAAAATAAAAACAAATACTTAGGGGTTGACAACCCTTATCATTTAGGACTATGAAAAATGAAAGCAGCCGATTCTCAGACCTACTGAATATGCGTATAACATTTTACAAAAACTTACCCTTTCAGAGGAGTATGCTAACTAGCATTGTGACACGAGAATTTTATATATAACATTATTTAATCAATTAAGTTTCTCATTTATTCTCGTTGATTCAGTATCATGAGATTTCTTCTAGTGTTTGATTAGAAATATCATTTAAAATCCAACTCTAAGCAGATTTAGCGTTAAATTTACAAAAATAATTAAAAACGCCTCAAGACCCAATTTTTATCTTCTTACTGACGTGTTCTGATTCTTCTCCAAATGCAATATCTTCTAAATCTCTCTTCGAGTTTCTTCTTACATTACCATCTATATTCTCCTTGTCTTTCGTCTTCTTACCTTTACCTTTCGCTTTCAGATCGTTTTTAGGGTAATATTCTTCTATTTTATGACTGTTCTCTCCGCTCAATGGCTCCAATTCAATTGTTTCGTCCAAAACTTTGTTCTTTGGACGTTCTGAGTCTTCGTGTTTCTGTGGACTATCCTCTACAGTTACAATATCTTCTTCATCAGATTCTATTACGTTCCGCTTTGGTTTTGATTTGGAACTGCTTGCTGAGAAAAAGAAGAGAAACATTTTTTTTAATTTTGAAAATTATCTTTTTATGGCAAACAAGCATACGGCCTATCTGATGGTAAATGGCAGGGATGTTATGGATATGAAATATCCGATACGGATAGGTTTCGGATATAGGAATGATTATTATACCGGATACGGATACGGAAGTGGATATGAAATATATTTCGGATTATCCGTTAGTTTCGGATAATTTAGGTTACAGATAATAAAATAGTTACAAAACATATCTCAATTAGGCTCCGTCCCTATCTGATACTATCCGAAACTTTTATTTCGGATTCGGTTACGGTTACGGATATTTTTTATATCGGATATCCGACAGTTTCGGTTACGGTTACGGAGCTCCCTAACATACCTAGTAAATGGTTACCGTAACCTATGGACGCCTGAAACACCAGGGGTGTTCTTTGGCACAAGGTTCGAAATGATCGAAGGTTCGATTCCTTGCGCGGTATAAAAATTTGTATTCATGAGTATGATTGTATCAGTCTGGATGTTTTATAAGTATGCTATGCATGTATGTACAAAAAAAATGTATCTAAGTATTAACATCAGCTGTCTAGTACACAACACAAGCTCTGCTTAACTTGGGACTAGATGGCGCTGTGTTATTTGTCCAGGTTTATTATTATTATTAATCAGTTCGGTAATTTAGGAGATAACTTACCAGACGAAAACCCTATTACTCACTAAACGATTACTTGAATGACGAGCGTGCATGGCAATAGTTGTTCATGTACGGGATTTTCATTTAATGTTAGACATAGACACCTATATAAATATACATTGTAAATAAACTGGCTTTTAAAAAAAAGTCATTCAATTGATTTTCTTGCCAGTTCTTCTCAATTGGATCTATATACTAAACTGGACGGTAGGGAAAAAATTATAATATAAAAAAATGTACGTTCATAAGCGGCTAAAATGTCCTACATGAATAAATGATTTGTCAATTTTGAATTACCAGTGATATCATCTTCCGGCTCCATCTCCTTTCCATCTGTATCTTTGGTGATGAAGAAGTTCGTAATTGGTTTCTGCCACTTGGGTGTCTCCCGGGGACAGACTGGGTTACCCCCCGAGTAGCTCCGAGCTGATTTATCACTACTGCCTGTAGATTGCAAAAAATAATAATACTCAGTTTTCTTAGAGAAGAAAAACAATAAGTGATGGGCCGGGTCATTGGGCTCCCTAAAATGTGGTTGACCTACATAGATCTATTGTACTTGCCCTTTTCAAAGTTGGCTACCTAGACCCGTCAGGGACAAAAACATGGTTGGACGTTTGTTACTCTTTCACGCAAAAACTATACAACAGATTTTAATGAAACCTTACAGTAACATAGCTTATACATAAGAATAACATAGGCTTAGGCTATAAAAGCCGGGTGAATCCGTGGGCACGACTAGTAAAATATATGTAAGGATGATTCCCAGTTGATGGTGAATAGTGAGATAGAGCAATCTTCTCTACCTGTTTCTTATATTGTAACACCATGGAAAATATTATTCTCTACCTAATGTAATGTGAGTTGGACTCCATTCTCCGCAATAAGCCTCTCTTTTAGGCCATTATGCGTGTAGACCCAGACTACTAAAGTAGCCAGCCAAGCTCCTCCTAGAAGCGCAGAATACTCCTAGTGTCTTCACAGGCTTCACGGAGCGACCTCACCGTTCCGAGGATTTGTTTTCGTTGTGTGGCCACTGTAGCACTCCAGGATTACGTGAGCCGCCGTTTCTTCGGCTTCAAAGCAGCCCCGATGAAGGTAATGTCTGTAGCGCCTATTGTGTACAGGTGTTTATTATGATAAGGGACAGTGGCCCGATATTGTCCTTATCATTATTGTAAAAGGGACAGTGGCCCGTTATTCTCCATTTCATTATTTTGAAAGGGACAGTGACCCGTATTGTCCCTACCATTATTTTGAGGTTATGCCTATCTAGATTCAGTAGGCGTTTTATCATTGGTTTGTTTTAGTTTTATTCCCTACCTATTATTTTTATATTTACTACCATACTGACCTGCTGATGCACTGCTGTTGCTAGGTGGCGCCACACTGCAACGGGCCTTGCTGCTCTTTCCTGATGCCACTGGAGAAAGAAAGAATTTTATGAGAATTACTCTTTCCGTGATATAAATTGGCAGAGAATGGAGGAGGCTTTGCATAGGGAGGCCAAGAGAAATAAATAAAGAAACTACGAACAATATGAATATGTTTTTTCCAAGCATTTTTTTTTTAAACAACAAAAATAATTAAATTGAGGGTTTTTTTATTAATGATAATGGAATGGTGTACTCGCCTACGCTAAAAGTTTACGCTGGCGGGGCACCAGTGGAGGATATGACGAGCATGAAGTCGGGTCAGATAGCACATCATGACAAAATAACTATGAATTCATCACGATGGTTTCCAGGGGAACCGCGTGGTGGTCAACCTGACATGGTACATTGCCAGCAATTGGATTATGAGTCCACATTACTAACAATCCCCTTCCCCCCGACTTGTCTGGTTACATAATGCTACTTGCGAAATGGCAATTTACCGCAATAGTTTCCAGGGGAAACAGCGTAGTGGTTAATCTGACATGGTACAATGCCAGCAATGGGGTTATTAAACCACATTACTAACAATCCCATTCCCCCTGTTTCTTTGTATTTGTTGGAGGGTGGAGGGAGATCAAAGAAACTAAATTAAGACTTGAAATTGTAAATATATGGAAAAGAGTTTAAATAAATAAATCAATATGACAAGCTCGGTGGTCTAGCGGTCAAGCACACCGCTTTACGACTGATGGTTGTGCGTTTGATTCCTCGCACAGTACAAACATTTGTAATTATGCATATGATTGTTTTCTCTGACTGTGGCAAATCCGTTAGAAATTAATAATAATATCCCAGGTCAATGGATACTAGACAACTGATACAAATACATTTTTTTTTATTTGTTAGTAAATATATACATATTATATATAGAATACAAACAATAACCCTCATAAATGTAAATGTTTGTGTAGTGTGAAGAATCGAACCCACAGACCACAGAGGCTATCAAAAGTTGTCTAATGATATAAATACATACAATTTATTTTGTAATAGATACATGATATACATATAAAACACCCAGAACAATCACACTTATGAATACAAATGTTTGTACGGTGCGGGGAATCGAACCCGCAGCCATCGAAAGTAAAGCGGTGTGATATACCGCTAAACCACCGAGTCTGTCATAATTAATCACAATGTTTTCCAGATGGTAACAGATATTCTAAACTTTCAAGAAACATTGTATGCTCCATACATGGGAGATGATTACAGACGGTAGGTACAATGCGAACTACTAATAATCATGCCTACTCAATAATGTGGAAAAATATGGTCAAAATAAAACACACATTTCAGAGAAAAGTTGCAACATGACAGTATTTTTCAATTTTACCAACCTTTAGCTCCTACTGAAGCTTTAGTTCTAGCCATTTCTTTTTGATAATTATATTTATAATTCACACAATAGAACAAGTTAAATATAATTGTAACAAAATTAAAATAACAAATGTAACAGCTATAAAAACAGTACAATAAATTATTTGTCATCTGAATAAAAACGCGCGAAAATAAAAATAATAAAGCAGAACTTCAAAACAGTAAGTTCAGATATGTCATAAACATATTGTCAATGTCAATACAAAAAAGTTTGAATTTCAAGATAAATATGTAATGAAGAAAAAATAGGAAATAAAAGTTGATTTTACGCATGCTTCCTAACTGGAATACTCTGGAGAATCCGCTAAGATTCAGAACCGATTTTGATGGTAACATTGCAAATTACAATATAAATTTAGTTATAAGGCACATTGTACATAAATATATCTACGAACATATGCGTTACACATTTGTAAAAACAATTCCTATACATTAATAACAGTTTATAAATTAATAATATTAATTATTCTATAATTAAAATAAATAAATTTTATTATTTTAATTTTTTTTCAAATGGCAATTTTATTGATTTCTATCCTACAGAGGTAGAATGCCTTATTACGACTTTTCATAGTAATATCGTTTACATCAATTGAATTCAATTGTTCTGCCAAATTAAAAAAATACCTTATGCTTCGCGCATAAAATTGCTTTTCCTTTACTTTATAAATTAAATCCACAGTCAAGCTACACTGTGTCCAAATTCCATGAAAATTCTGTTCTATTGTTATTCTGTGATTGCTGTTTTAAATCTGTATCTAATCTACTCTTTTTATTTCTATTTATCTGTGATTTACTGATTTACCTTCCATTGAATTTTGATTGAGGTTAATTCAGTGCATCTAAATTCCGTTAATAATTATATTTTCTAATAGTAAATTTGTGATTTGTGAGATATTCTGTTTGCTATGTGATTATATTGTATATACACGATTGACAAGTTGCTATTAAGGTGAGCTCAAAAGCATTACATGGAAAGTTACGTTTAGTTCAACTTTCTCATCATCAATATTATACTATTCTTGTTGATAACTGATTTCAGCAACAGCCCATAAAAAAGATTTTTAATAATTAAGAAACCGTTCTAAATTTCTGTTCGAGATTAAGTTTATTGATAAGAAACTTAAGTAACAAGCCTACCCACAAACAAAACATGTTTTGTACCTCATCCATTGACCGATACCTAATTTTATTATTAAAAATATCAAATAAAAAAATATATAGCTGTTTATATCCTATTTCCAAATATGAAACACCTAAATTTAAAAAAATATAGAATTTTGCTTGAAGACACATTGGGTATGTTTATTTGATATTTTTTTTATTTGTAAATAAAGCTTAGGTAAAGCTTTCTCATCACAAGAAGAATGAGCAAGAAACTTGTGTGTTGCTCTTTTAAATAATTTTATACTTTTGCTATCAGAAAAATTAGACAGTTAACTGATACTGCAACAGCGAACTAGTATATTTTGGTTACTTCCATAGTATAATGTCGTATGGTATTGTATTGTGGGGAAGAGCGGCTGATGTAGAATAAATTTTTATATTACAAAAAAGAGCAATTCGTTCAATATATAATTTACCGTGTAGAGAATGCTTTAAAGAAACAGGTATCCTCACTGTTCCCTCTCAATATATATATGAAAATATTATGTATGTACACAAAAACTTGTGTGTTTTAATACAAGCTATCTTTTAAATCAGATTTTTTGAAGTTATTGGCTTTTTGAGATGAGGCCCCTCCAGTAAGGTGCCATCTCATTTACTTTCTTTCTTTAGATGTTGGCAAGACAGTTTTTTAATCTAGATGGACAGTTATTTATATCCAGTAGTTTTGAAGCAACTGGTTCTTATGCGAATCTGTGTTTATATCTTCAGGCTTTCTGTATCTCTTCTTTTACAGTTGGAATTTCTAGATGTGTATGTACTTCAATGTTTTTTATGAACCAAGGAGCTCTGGCTATGGTTTTTAATTTGTTTTGGATTTTCTATGTTAGGGTGTGAAGATCCCCATAGTTCCATTGCATATGTCCACACTGGTTTTATGAATATGAGGAGTTTGTTTTCCATTAATTTAGACAATCAGCCAGTACATGTCTTTAAGTTTTCTATCAGCTTGGTTTTTTTTTGCTTTTATGTGGTCTCTCCAAGTAAGTCTTCTGTCCAATATATAATATTTTACCACCGTTTGTTGTGGCAAAATAGTTCCATCTAAGGATACTGGTGTGCTTAATGAGAATGTGATATGGACCGACTTTGTGGTAAGAATTCTCCACATTCAACCATTCTTTAATTCCATTCACATGCTTCTGAAGCTCTGTAGATGCAATATGTGGGTCTCTATTACATGACAGCACTGCTGTGTCGTCTGCATATGTTGCTGTAATATATATTAGTAGAAGGTCAATATATATTGTGTACAATACTGGGCAACAGAACCCTGTGGCATTTTTATTTCAAAATAATCTGATAGTCATCTTCATACTTAACATGAAATATCCTATGTTGTATATAGGACTTTAAGGATATAAATGGTGTTCGGTAATAAATTTATAATATGTGCCTAGTGTTGTACATCCAAAAATCTCAAAAAATTGTATGTGCGACTCGGTGTATCTGTTCCGTAGTTCCATGATGTGCCCGGACAAATTGGTGTTCTGGTACTATATTTTTCTCCTCATAAATCTTTTCAAAGTATTTTTTCAAATAATTTGGATATTGCTGGTTTTAATATGACGATACTTCAGTGGATGGTTTTCCATTTAAGAACCATATTTATTATAGATACTTTCCACAATTGTAAAAAAATTGCACTCAGTACTGCATTAAAGAGAATTGTTAGTAAAGCTATTCTGTTTATAAAATAAATCGAAGCTACTTAAATTTTAGATTTATAGTCTTTCTACAATGTCTGTGGTACTTAATTACATAAATCAGCTTTATCTCTAGTTTTCCATGCTTCCATTTGTTTTTTTATATAATTTTTCCTCTTTATAAATTTAGTTATTTTCCACATAGTCATCTGATATAATGTCATCAATTTATCTTGGATTGTGTTGTTTTCGTTTTCTCTTAACATTATTTTTAATAGTTTTTGAGCTTTATTACTTTTTATTATAAATTTTCAGTTTTCTTTTTTCTGATATCATGATTTCTATATCTTGTAAATTTAATATTGATATCAGGTTTGTGACATACCACTGTTTCTTCTACATCTTCTTCTGTTTTTATCAGGTTTGTATTTTCAGGATATGCTGTAAATAATATAATTGATTAAATTTGTGCATAGTGGAGCAACCTGAAACAGTCATACCCGCTATGCCTTTTGTTATAAAGTTCAATTAAGTCAGGTATTTTATTTGGATCCGTGGTGGGGTTCTCCTGTGGATATAATATTAAGGGAGTTAGTGTCAATTGCCTTTTTTAATTCTCTGCAAATATGGTTGCAATGTATCAAAGTGTTTTGAAAAACTGATCGCATTTGATCATCAATTCGATGACGAGGCGGGGAGTAGATAGCGGCGATATTCTCCTGTGACACAACTGCTGCCTGCAGGTGGGATAGGTATTTAGGCATACTGTGTTGTTTAATATTTTCTTTAATAATTATTGAACACTGATTAAATATATATTGTTCTTTGTAACTTTTTGATCAGCATATGCTGGTGAGAACATCTATTTTTTTGTCACTAAGAAATAGCTCTATTCTCCCAAATATGAATTTTAATAACTGTATTTATCATAAACATGTTCCACTATTATTTGAAAAAAATATTTTGTGATTGTTTAATTATGATTTGTTCTAACAAATTTGTTCTTCTCATCTCTGTTTGATCATTCTCGAACTGACGTTTGTAGATTTGACATGTTTGGTGCATAAGAGTCTGTAATAGACCTACATGAATAAAGATATTTTGAATTTGAATTAGACCAGTGTTTTCCTATTATTGACTTGGTTGTATTTTCGTGCACGTCTCCTTGGATTCTATGTTGATTATCACCAAGACAGAGTGTGCATGTGGCTCTTACTTGCTATTCTGTAATTATTTATATAAAATTGTTGGCATCGGGCACACACAAGTTTCTTGCTAATTTTAACTTTTTGTGGTATGAATGCTTCTTGCAGCTGGATTGTTTGGGCAAATGTTTACAAAGAACATATTTAAGGGCTTTTTGTTTCTTCGAGAATAAAAAACCTATGACTATTTAAAAGTTTTTTTATTACTAGCACTTGTAAACGTGAGTTTATTTGAATAAATATTATTTCTATCCATAAAAAACTGTATATTCGGGTTATATAAGTGCTGATTTTCTTGGCATTTTGTTCTTCTTCGCAGTCTTCAGTTAAGTCCACTAGTAGAATACTGAATCTATTGGAGTCTGTAGTTTCCTTGTTGGTAGAGCACTCCGGGATTTGTGTATCATGTTAATTTTTCTCTTTGGGTTCCGTTGTTCTGGTACTCTTTGCCAGGGTGGAATTTATAAAATTTTCCAAAAGAAATATTGCATTTATGCATTAGTGGGCTACAACCATGTGCCCACCAATGTGTAGTGGCGTTTGCTCTTCAGTTTGGCAAAACTGCAAGCTTACGCTATGCCGCATCGTCACATTTTCAGAAGAATATCCTTTAATTCTTGTTCCTTGACGTTCTTTACGGTTAGTTCCTCGGTGTTAGCGAACTCATGAAAAACCCGGTGACCGCAATAGGTAAAAATAAATTAAATATGCCTAGTTATCGTCTCAAAAAAAAGTAAGTACATCTTTCATGGGACATTGTATACGTTTTTATAATAAATTGCCAGATAGTGTTTTAAATTTAAGTGAAGCCAAATTTAAGATACATGTAAAAAATACACTTTGCTCTAAAGCTTATTAAAAATAAAAAACTACTAAATAAAATGTGTGACTTAATTACTTTTAACTTTTGTTATGTATAATTTTCCCATTGACAATAATGTAATAACACGTTTTTTAATATATGCAATTTAAATATTGAATATAAAACTGTGACGGTACATATGCTGTAAATAATATAATTGATTTACATTTTTTACAAACTTTCGTCTGTATGTCTGTCTGTTTGTTCCATACGTCATACTCGTGAACGGGTAATCTTGTGAACACTGATTAAATTTTTGTTCTTTGCGATAGCATGGCAGGTCCCAAATATGAATTTTAATAACTGTATTTATCATAAACATGATCCATAAAAAAAATAAGGAGTCAATCTCGATATCATTCCGGACTAGATTTGACTTCATAAGAGTCTGTAATAGACCTACATGAATAAAGATATTTTGAATTTGAATTAGACCAGTGTTTCCCAACGTGCGTAGTGGATTCTATGTTGATTATCGCATGCCTCTTACTTGCTATTCTGTAATTATTTATATAAAAGAGCAACACACAAGTTTCTTGCTAATTCTTCTTGTTATGAATCTGCGTTGCAAATGAGTGGTAGAATAAAAAATATGACTATTTAAAAGTGCTTGTAATGAGTTTATTTGAATAAATATTATTTCTATCCATAAAAAACTGTATATTCGCGTTATATAAGTGCCTAGTAGCTACTAGCTTTTTGCCCGCGTGTCGTTTAATTTATCCCTAGCATTTATAAACAAAAAGAAATGTTTCATTTATGCTGACGATATTGACATAGTAGGCGTTTGCTCTTCAGTTTGGCAAAACTGCAGAGCTTTGTATCGCTCCCAAGAATATCCTTTAATTCTTGTTCCTGACGGGTTAGTTAGCGAACTCTGAAAAAAGGTGACCGCAATAGGTCTATGTAGATTGCAGTGCTATAGGTCCAAAAACCTGACAATAGCCCAATCCCCCAATAAAAATAAAAAAATCTAAATAAAATTGGAGTGTCTGTTTGTAATATTGAAATAACCGTTTTTTACTATATGCATATGAATATAAATATGGCACATACACAAAATAACATTTTCTACAATTTTTGTCGGTCTGTCTGTTTGTTTGTTCCGGCTAATCTCTGAAATGGCTGGACCGATTTTGACGGGACTTTTTTTGGCAAGTAGCTGATATAATAAGGAGTAACTTCGGCTATTTTTATTTTAGAAAAATAAAGTTAAATTCCACGCCGACAAAGTCGCGTGTACAGCTGATTCTACAGAAAACATTCCTTAAATAAAAGTGCTTATATTAAGTTTATTTGAATAAAGACTACTTATATTTCTATCTCTGTCTTTATACAGCAATACAAGATGTCTGACGATATTGATATAGAGGAGCACGATATCTTGGAGAACCCTCACATCCAGGACATACTGCCGCAGATTGTGAAGGTCAAGTCTGAACCTGTGGACTTGGATGATGAAGGTAACTGTAAATCTTATACTCTAACCATTAACTTTTTACCAGATGTAGACTGCAGTTACATATAACAGTAATAATAATAATCTTGGACAATTCACACAGCGCCATCTAGTCCCAAGCTGCAGCTGAGCTTGTGTATAACTCGGCTGCAGCTTGGCTATTAACTGATATAAAAACTGGAAAACACTCAGGAAAACAACAGCACAACAATCATACTAATGAATACGAATAGTTTGCCGTGTGAGGCATCGAACCTGTGACCATTAGAAGTAAGGCGGTGTGCTAAACCGGTACACTAGAGAGCCGTCGTTAAACTGTAACTAAATAATGAACTTTTTATCAGAAATAAGCTGCAGTTATATATAATAATTATAATAATAATAATCCTGGACAATTCACACAGCGCCATCTAGTCCTAAGTTGCAGCTGAGCTTGTGTTATGGGTACTAGATAACTGATGGGGAAACATGAGGACCTTTTCGAAGGATAGAGATCCTCTCACAACAACTACCAACAACTCACCTGCTTGTAGTACCAGTACTGACTGCAAATAGGCAATTTCCAAAAAAGAAAACTCACGTTTCACAGACAACTTTACAATCTTCCTTGGTAGTATGAACAAATGTTAGTAATAACAAATTTAATGTTCCAGATTTTGAACAATATGACGACTCGTATGACTATAACATTGGTGAAGATGATAGTCCCCCATCTGAAGACACCACAGAGCAGATATATCACAGAAGCAACAGGATTATATTAGGATCAAAACCAGCGGTAAGCAAATTACATTCCGAAGTCAGGGTACTGTTAGAAGACTGGAACGACAGACTGGAGAGTAGTATATGTTACTGCAGACAATGCTGCAGACTGTTTGCCACTCGCAACGGAATCGACGCTCATAACATGACCTACCATTCATTTCTAGTCCCTATAGATAAGGAAACAAATACTGCAAGAAAATCCACAACTCATATTACAATAGGTAATGTTAAAGTTAACTCAAATACAGCCAGGAAAAGTACAGGATTCAACTCAGTATTTTCAATGAATGTAGCCCGGAAGAGCACACAGCCAATTTTTAATGCAGCTAGAAAGACTACAGCAAGAAAAAGCACAGTTAACCTAAAACGCAAAGCAAATACAGCTAGGAAAAGTACAGGTGCAACATTGGCGACTACAGCGCAGGATATCGTTAAAAATATTAACAAACAAAATATAAAAAATGCTAAATATTGCAATCACTGCAATAAACATTTCTCAGACAATACAGAACTGATAAAACATTTGTATGAACTAATAATATCGAAACCTAATCCGGTTGATACAAAAAATATACAAAAAGAAGACCAACCATCGTCATCATCAGAAACGTCCGGCACTCTCGGGCATTACTATAGGTGTTCTATATGCTCATGTTATTATAGAAGTCTAACTACATATAATTCACATGTAAGAGCCAATCATAATGGTGTTTCATTAACGAATAAGGTTAGTGAAGTACCTTATGTACCAGTATGTTGGTTGTGTAACCAAACATTCAAACGGTTCGAAGGTTACAATTCTCATGTGCAACATATTCATCCCGATGTTTATAGGAAATATGCTGATAACGTCACCGCTAAAATCTTATGTTCAATTTGTAAAGGTACTTTTGAAAATTATTCAGAAGCGAAACGGCACATAGCGGATGTGCATCCAGAGTGTACTAGTAAGCATATATTTAAGATGTTCAAAGTTAAAAGTAATGTGAAAACACTTGATGATGATAAGGAAGCGTCTGTTAGTCATGTAAGCAGTAATGGAAGCGGTAAATTCAAATTCCCAATCCCCAAATCTGTTCTTTTCAAGTGTAACAAATGTGACACACATTTTTTAACCTGTGCGTCCTCTGTAGGACACGCCAGTTGGTGTCGCTTAAACTCAACATTTAAGGTATCCCCTGTCCCATGCGACAAATGCAAGCGATTATTCAAACCCATCGATATTGATGCGCATTATAAGCAGCATTCCGTTAATGATAAGTTCAAAGTTTATTTAATTCACGACCATATGCATTCTAGAGTCGCTTACCAATGTCTCAATTGCTCTATGTACTTCGATGAAAAGAAATTCATATGCCACTTGCAGAATGGCTGCAAAAAATCCAAACCGGTACGGTGTACGATTTGCAACATTAATTTTCATTCAAATTGTATTAAATATCATAAAAAGATTCACCACATTAGGAAATTTATACGCGATGACTTTATCCTAATTGATTTTATTGATGATCGGAAGATTTTGAAGAGGAAGTTAGAATGGGGTGAGGAGAATTCACAGAAAGTTGCTAAAAGGGACACGAATGATCCTTATGTTCTGCTATATTGTGATACATGTAAATGTTACTTTAGGATATCAACGACTCATAGAAATAGACAGTTGCATTTGGACGGCGAATGCAGAACTAGCATAACACATCAGTGTACGCACTGTGCCCTAACTTTTAGAACTTTTACTTCCTTGAAGTTGCATACAGAAAACCATAAAGAATCGATTGGTGAATTGAGCAATTACACATTTCTTAGACTCATTGACGAAGAGCCAATAGTGCCTCCTCAACCAGAGTTCCCTTATTGTAAAACTTGTAAAGTTTACATTTTAAAACAACGTGATCACATATGTAGACAGGAAAATGTAAGGAAATGTAACATGTGTTATAAAAGATTCTCAGAAACAACTTACAATCTTCATTTACCGTACCACAAATATAAGGTGAGAGTTAAGGAAGAGATGGATGAGATGCCTAAACTTATGGAGAAATATGAATCATTAACCACTACGTGGAATATTTTATACACGTGCGAATCCTGCGATACAACTACTGATTCGTACGACAAAGTGATTGAACACTGTCAGAATCATTTTAGCCATTTGGAGCATTACGGCGTGACAATAAGGAATTGCAAGGTGTGCGATTTTAACTTCGACGAACCATGTTATTTGAAGCATCTTGAATTACATAATGCTCATCACACCATAACTCGCGATTCGTTCAGGATCTTGACGTTTTGTTACTATAAATTGTTTTCTAAAGACTGGATGGAGCTGTTTCGAAGCTTGTCGACAATGCAGATCAGGCAAATCCAATCTAAAAGTATACACGTGGCCATTGACGTTAAAATGAGGCTGTTAGCAGATGGTTTTTCCGAATTAACAATATATAAATGTAAGAAATGCAACGTCTTCGTTGATCCGGATATAGTATCCGATCATGTACATACCAAATCTTGCGGCAATTCCAATCAGTATGAATGTTCTATATGCTATATACCGTTCACAACGTTTTTGGGGCAAAAGAAGCATGAAAAATTACATGAAATTTACGGTGAAGAGAAGTCGTTCAGAGTGGTTGGTTTTAATGAAATTCAGGATGAAAAAATCAATGAAACTTTGAGAATGCATAAAAATGAATCGGAAGGGAATGTTAAAAAGAAACCTGTAGATTATAAAGGGAAAGAGAAAGTACCAAAGGTATCAGATGACTTTAAAACTAAGAAGAAGTATATGGTTTACAAATGCGTTAAGTGTATGGTAGCATTGTTTAAAAAGAAACTAACACAGCATGTCTGTGTGGAAAATGTCAAAAAATGTAATAAATGTAAACAGTACATCCCATCTAAACGATATTCAAAACATCTAAGATATCACGAGTTAGTACCAAAATTCACTAATGCTAATTTAGTAATAGCACTGTTTGATCCTGATAAAGATTACGCAATAGTTCGCCAACCTAACATAAAAGCGATAGCACCAGATCGCGAAGATAATGCGCCAGCGACTAATTCATATAAAGTTTTTGAAGTGTATCAATGTCGTTGTGGCCTACACTTCAGTTCGGAAATCAGCTTGGGTATTCACATAGATGTGTGCTCTACGAAGAGTGTTATATCTAAAGAAAATTGCAGCAAATGTGGGCTGTTGTTCCCTACTCAGTCGTTAGTCAGCCATCTTTGCAGTCACCACAGCAAAGGTGAGAGCACTATTGTAGTTAAGAAATTCCTAACATTTTACAGGTGTGGTTTATGTAAATTATTATTCATCCACATGTCAACACTCACCAAGCACATGAAGACTTGTAATTCGTCGGCAACGCCAATAAAATGCTCTCCATGTAATTTGAATTTCCATAGTCAAGTCATTACTGCGCACAGAGCAAAACATCGTAGAGTAAAGAATCTAGAGAAGAGACCTTTTGAAATTATAACTATCGATAGAAGTGGTAATGTAATCGATCGATTCGTGAACGAGACTCGCAAAACCAATGCAGATAACAAGAACCTTAAAACATTGTACAGGTGTAGTCGCTGCGATGTTCATTATTTGACATTAAAATCTTTGAGATACCATATGGACATAAAACACATTATGCAAGGCATTAGCACCTGCGGTATCTGTCATTTGAAATTCAGTAGACGATCGCTACCAAACCATATGAGAACACATCACACTCTACTTAGATGTAGACAAAAAGACTTCAATATTATTAACGCATCAAGTATGTCAGATTATCAGTCTTTAAGAAAGGAACTGCTTGAAAACGAGAGGAATGATCTATTTCAATCAAGCGATTCAAATGCAGCTGTTGAAATGCAACAACCTGCTCCTAATTTAAACAGGAAATATACATATGTGCCTCCATCGCATTTAGATATTAGCCAATACAATGAGAATCTTTATAAATGTTCCGTCTGTTCACTGTGCTTTTTGATACCAGGTTCATTAGTGAAACATCAGTATAAAAATGCACACGCAGAATCGCAATACCAATGCACGATTTGCGGACATTACTTTACAGCACAATCGTTGTCTCGCCATCAATACATACATCATACAAAATTAAAAATCAAGGAATTCAATGTCATTGTCGATGGTGATGGTGGAAATGCAAAACCAAAGACCAAACCTAAGAAACTTAATTCTGAAACATCGGACACTGAGTGTAATGATACATTGGAAAGTGAATCTGTTGAGACAGATAGTAGTTTATACGTTTCTAAAACAAAAGTAAATAATAAAGACGAAATATCAATTGATAATTCGTTATTGGAATTAGACTTGAGCCAATATAGTGATAATCTATATCAGTGTACAATCTGTTCTCTATGCTTTTTAAGGCCCACTACATTAACACGACATCATTATACATCTGAACATAGACAAACAAAGAGACGATGCTTGCAGTGCGGCTACTGCTTCACAAAACAATCATTGTTAAGACACGAATACGTGCATCATCAAAAAATGTGCGTTAAACAATTCAACATTGTAACGCAAGTAGAGGGAGTTAAATTAAATATGAAGATTGCGAAATCTAAAGATACATCAACAGCTTCAGACATGTCTATAGATTACAAGGACTCAGTAGAGAGCGAGTCGAATGTTTCAATTCTGACGCAGAACTCGTCCGACCAAAATGTAATAGATAATCCGACGAAGCGTCTTCGGACATGTTTCTCGTTATCAGAAGCTGTACTTTCGAAGCTAGATGTTTCAAGATACAGTGAAAAGCTGTACAAGTGTCACCTATGTCCATTACACTTCCTTAATGAGAAAGCGTGTGACAGTCACCTGAGGACGTCTGATCACAAACAAATAGTTATTAATTGTGGCACTTGTGGCTTAGAATTCACTCAGTTTAGTCTTCCCCGACATCAGTATATTCACCATGAAAAGCTAAATTTCAAACGGGATGATTTTATTATTATAGTTACAGATTTAAATCCGCCAACGGTAGAGAGTGAAACTAAAGAGGTAGCTATTGCACCAAGCGATATAAAACAAGAAAATATAACCGACGAAGATGATAAAGAAACCGTAGTGTCACAGAGTAATACAGTAGAAACTGTAGAGCAAGATGACAGTGTAGTTTCTAATAAAACAGCGGAAGAAACGCCTAGAAAATATAAAATAGAATTATTCAAATGCGGAGATTGTAATGTATTCTTCTTAACACGGAAGTACTGCTGCCAACACACATACAATCATAAACCGCTACTGGCTAAAGACTACATTGAGTGTAAACTGTGTGGATTTCAATTTAAAACGGTCTCTCTGTTTTCACATATGAAGAAACACCATAATTCTGACTTTAATTTAGAGGATATACTAATAGAGGAATATCGGCAAGATCCGAATCTTGGGATACCCCGAAAAGAAACTTATTACGCTGACGATAGGGATCAATCTAGATTAGTTAGCACTACCGCTGACATTAATGAAGTAACTGAAAGTAAGAGCACAGACTTAGCAAATACAAACCATAATGTTCATACAGAGACAAAAAGTGATAATAGTCACGATGATAATGCGGTAGTAGAAGAAGTTTCAAATACTGAATTCACAGATGTAAATATTAGCACAGATAATACTAATGCTAATACAAATGCGGTAAGAGACGAAAATTCGAAAACAAAATCTATCGATCCAAATGCTGACAAAACTAGTGAACATATAGAAGATAAATCCAACAATATTGAAAAAGATAAATTAAACAATGATGAAGAGGAAAATAATGTAGTCTCTGAACCAAATCTTATTAATGAAACAGAACATATATGTGTCCCAGAACCAAACCTTGTTAATGAAACAGAACATATGTGTGTCCCAGAACCAAACCTTATTAACGACACAGAACATATGTGTGTCCCAGAACCAAACCTTATTAACGAAACAGAACATATATGTGTCCCAGAACCAAACCTTGTTAATGAAACAGAACATATATGTGTCCCAAAACCAAACTTTGTTAATGAAACAGAACATATGTGTGTCCCAGAACCAAACCTTATTAACGACACAGAACATATGTGTGTCCCAGAACCATACCGTATTAACGAAACAGAAGAAAAATGTGTCCCAGAATCAAACCTTATTAACGAAACAGAACATATATGTGTCCCAAAACCAAACTTTGTTAATGAAACAGAACATATGTGTGTCCCAGAACCAAACCTTATTAACGAAACAGAACATATGTGTGTCCCAGAACCAACTCCTAATGAAACAGAAACTTTAAGCAATGCTAATGAACCAATCGACAGCAAAGAAGAAACAGATGATAAAATATCCGATAATAGAACAGAATACGCTACAAATTGCGAGAATGTTGTAATCAAAACTGAAGCGGCTATCAGATGTAATTTTTGTACGGAGACATTCAAAAACCAACGCACCAAAGAGTTCCACGAGAGTCTAGAGCACTTGGACGAGCCGCAGAACTGTCGCATATGCTCAAAAAGTTTTAATATATCAATTCTGAAGGAACTACACTTGTCTATAAAAGACAATATATTTACATGTTGTATTTGCAATAAAAAAATAAACGTAAATGAAATTAATGAACATAGTGTGGAACATAGAAATTTCGATGAAAATACTTGACTATGTAATCCATTTTGTCTATAGCAAAGGACATTAGGTTTTCTAAATTAGTTTATGATTATTGACATCATAAATGATATAAAGATTCTTGTATTTAATGTAAATACTTTAGAATAAATTAGATATTAATAAATATATGTCTTCACGATTGTTGTTTTTGAAATAGAGGCAAAGCACTTGGTTTTACAAGAACAGCTTTGATTTGCACAAATTCAAATTAAAAAATCACTTATTCATGTAGGACATTTTAGCCGCTTATGAACGTCAAGTTTTTATATTATATTTTTATATATTTCGGTATATATGTATATCCAACTGAGAAGAACTGGCAAGAAACTCAATTGAATTACTTTTTTTTTAAAGCCAGTTTATTTACAATGTATAGGTATTTATATAGGCGTCTATGTCTAACATTAAATGAAAATCCCGTGCAGGAACAACTATTGCCGTGCACGCTCGTCATTCAAGTAATCGTTTAGTTAGTAAGGCTTTGCTCAGTAAATATGATTTAACAGATGTTTTGAATTTATTTAAGGGTAATTCCAATATATCCTTTGGTATCTTATTGTAATTTTTTATACCTATTCCCATAAAAGACCTATTGACTTTTTCTAAACGATACTTGGGGACATCCAACAACGTACGAAGTGTAGATGTTAGCGCTAAATTATAGAATAAGGGTACCAGTGCTTGTTGATTATAAAATAGATTTATTTAATAGTTTAATAGATTTTTTCTATATATAAGAATACTACAGTATTTATGGACTGAGTCAGCAGCTCGTGACACCCTGGTGTTGTCCATAGGCTACGGTAACCGTTTATTATCAGATGGGCCGTATGCTTATTTGCCACTATCATATAATAAATGTGATTTTGTTATAATACCAACTGATTTATTATATAACTATCAACCCTAGAAATGTCTTGACATAATAGAAATAATGTTAGTAATAACCCTGAACAATTCACGCAACGCCATCTAGACTCAAGTTAAGTTAGCTAAAGCTTGTGTTATGAGTACTAGACAACTGATATAAATACATAGATATTATTTGTTTGTAAATACATCCAACCATTTATTAGCTATAACATAAGCTCTGCTTAGCATGGGACTAGATAATAATGCTAATTGTCATGGATTATTAATAAAACAAATGGTTGCAAGAAAAATCATTTTAATATACGTTTAACAACATTTTTCGCGCCTTTTGCAAGCGACCATCTCAATAAATGATTTGTAAATAATTATTCTATATTTTCTAAGAATTATTCAGTTTTTTTTTATAATAAATACTATTTAAGAGTATTTAATTTGATTCTATTACATATGTAATTTAATTGTATCAATATTTGATTTAGGTTATGTCAAAATTGGCGGGAAATGACTGATTGCTGTGTGGTTTTCCCTGATTATGAAATGAGTATTATTGTTTTTTTTATGCTTAATTACAACTTAGTGTTACGTCTTATTTCACTAATTTATTCGTAATTACTTTTTTAAACATTCGATAAAGTACCTAATACCAGTCACTTTTTTTTTATTAAATTTATAATTTTTGTGTGGCGTTCTTACTTTATTTATAATATATATTGCGTAATAATATATACGGATGTAAACCTAATCGATTATAGTGAAGAAAATTAGTTAATAAGTCGATTTTAATAATCCACTAAATCGATCGATTTAAGAACTGAAGATATTTTGCCTGCCAAACTGTAAGAAAATCATTCACAAATTAAAGGCTTTTATAAAGTTACTACGTTTAAAATCGACAATTCATTGTAAAAGTAACTAACATTGTAACACGAGAAAACATTGCCTTGAATCACTCTATCTGTCAAAAAAAATCGCTTCAAAGTCCGTTGCGTAGTTTTAAAGATTTAAGCATACATTGGAACAGACAGCGACAGCTGTATGAGTAAAAATATCTGTAAATAATTAGATTGTTAATTAGTCGATTTATTAGTGGATTAAATTGATTTTTATAAGAAAACTAATTGACTTATTATATTTATAATCGACAATTTTGACATCCCTACAGTTTGTTACCTTTCTAGTGTCGAGTTCCGTACGAGCATAATTCATTAGTATATTAAAATCGATGTAATTGTAAAACTAATCGACTTATTATATTTATAATCGACAATTTTTACATCCCTACCGTTTGTTACCTTATGTGTGCCGTATGAGCATTATGGACTATAGTAGTTATATATCCATGGTTTATATCGTAATTTCTGATTTATTATTAAATATTGTAATTGTACCTTATTTGACCGCGTTGCCGGTCAGTAACTGTTTGACAGTTGGTTTTACGCATTTATTTTGTAAAATTAAATTTATTTAAAAAAATGTTGTTTTAATTTACCTTTTTATATAATAAAAGAAAGAAAAATATATTTATTTGTCGCATACAGAACAATCATACAACATATTACAAAAATTATAAGTAAGTATTTTAAGAATACAGCTGCGACCAAATTGGTTTCCACTCAGCCTTGTGTCTGGGCTATAATGCCCAAACGCTGATTTTCAGTGGAACCTTGTATATAATTGGAATTACAAACAAGCTCACCTGATGGTAAGTGGTAACCGTCGCCTGTGTACATGAACAGTACTACGGACTGGAATTACAAACAAGCTCACCTGATGGTAAGTGGTAACCGTCGCCTGTGTACATGAACAGTACTACGGACTGGAATTACAAACAAGCTCACATGATGGTATCGCCTGTGTACATGAACAGTACTACGGACTGGAATTACAAACAAGCTCACCTGATGGTAAGTGGTAACCGTCGCCTGTGTACATGAACAGTACTACGGACTGGAATTACAAACAAGCTCACATGATGGTAAGTGGTAACCGTCGCCTGTGTACATGAACAGTACTACGGACTGGAATTACAAACAAGCTCACATGATGGTAAGTGGTAACCGTCGCCCGTGTACATGAACAGTACTACGGACTGGAATTACAAACAAGCTCACATGATGGTAAGTGGTAACCGTCGCCCGTGTACATGAACAGTACTACGGACTGGAATTACAAACAAGCTCACATGATGGTAAGTGGTAACCGTCGCCCGTGTACATGAACAGTACTACGGACTGGAATTACAAACAAGCTCACATGATGGTAAGTGGTAACCGTCGCCCGTGTACATGAACAGTACTACGGACTGGAATTACAAACAAGCTCACATGATGGTAAGTGGTAACCGTCGCCCGTGTACATGAACAGTACTACGGACTGGAATTACAAACAAGCTCACATGATGGTAAGTGGTAACCGTCGCCCGTGTACATGAACAGTACTACGGACTGGAATTACAAACAAGCTCACATGATGGTAAGTGGTAACCGTCGCCCGTGTACATGAACAGTACTACGGACTGGAATTACAAACAAGCTCACATGATGGTAAGTGGTAACCGTCGCCCGTGTACATGAACAGTACTACGGACTGGAATTACAAACAAGCTCACATGATGGTAAGTGGTAACCGTCGCCCGTGTACATGAACAGTACTACGGACTGGAATTACAAACAAGCTCACCTGGTAACCGTCCGTAACCGTCGCATACATGAACAGCACTACGGACATCACGTTATCATGTGATACACGTGATACCACTGTGTTGTCATTCTAGAGGACCGTAGCAGCTTACAAAGCAAGTCTGCTTTATAGGTTATTCGATATAAGTTTAAGCAGTAAGAAGTGCCTCGGTGGTCTAGTTGTTAAACACATGGTCTTACTTCTGATGGTCGCAGGTTCGATTCCTCACACAAGTCTGACGACTACCGATTTAGATGGGACTTTCATTCGCAGATAGCTGATAATGTAACTGAGATCACTCTTATTTTAGAAATTGTATTTAAATAAAAAATATTCAGTTGGACGGGGGTAACAGCTAGTCTATACATATAAATAAATTGGAGTGTCTGTTTGTAATATTAAAATTACCGTTTTTTACTACATGGATATGAATATAAATACGGTACATACACCAAAATAACATTTTTAACAATTTTTGTCTGTCTTTTACGGCTAATCTCTGAAATGGCTGGACCGATTTTGAAGGGACTTTTATTGGCAGGTAGCTGATAATAAGGAGTAATTTAGACTACTTATATTTTAGGAAAATGAAATTAAAATCCATGTGAACTTGGGTAACAGGCAGTATCATATAAAAACACAAATTAGAATTAAATTATTTTATTGAAATAATTACAATTGTGTAAACATAAATCTAAATATATATAACTCAAAGGTGACTGACTGATATAGTGATCTATCAACGCACAGCCCAAACCACTGGACGGATCGGGCTGAAATTTGGCATGCAGGTAGTTGTTATGACGTAGGCATCCGCTAAGAAAAGATTTTGATTAATTCTACCCCCAAGGGGATGAAAATTTGTATGAAACTTTGTCAATCTTAAATCGGGCTGAGACTTTGCATGCATAAAGCTACTATGACGTAGGTATCCCCTAAGAAAGGATTTTGATAAATTCGACCCCTAAGGGGATAAATTAACGCGAGCGAAGCCGCGGGCAAAAGTTAGTTATGTAATATGCAAAATGAATAGTTTTCTATATGTATATATAAAATTAGGAAATATCACAAGATCTTAAAACGTTTTATATATTTTTATTGAGTTCCCGATGTCGCGTACGAGCAGCAACAAAACGCAATACAAAAGGAACTCGTTCTGGTTCGTGCGCACACCCATCCAATTTAATACGTCAATCGCCATGCCGGTCATAGGCACAGTCTGACGCTACATTCAGCCGCTTCCCATGCCAATCGCGCTGCCGGAAATATTGCCGGGCGACAACTGAGCGAGAGGGCTGAATGTAAAAACATGCTGCCACTCGCGCTGCCAGTTCCTTGACTCGCGCACGAAAAACCGACAATAGAAAGAGCCCCGGGCAGCGCGAGTGGCAGCGCCAATGGCATGGGAAGTGTTTCCACTCGTGATTACTTACACTCTCACGCTGCTCACTAACCTGCCCACTCGGGCTGAGTGTAAATTGGGCATTTTATGTGAAATAAAACAGTATTTCCGGGAATTTAGGCAAAAAAAAATTCTGTGATACATTAAGTTTCCTTGATACATTTTTAACTAAATTATCTAATAAAGTTACAATGGCCCGTGTGAATTTTTTTCTGATATTATCGTGGCGAAAAAGCAACCGACATTTTTATTGGATTAAAATTACTTTTTAAACAGTTCAATAAAAAATATCAGTTAAAACGAATAAAACGTGGCAAGATCTCGTGATTTTTCCTAATTGTACGTATAAATAATGATCGCGTTAAATTTAAAATTTGTTGTTTGGTACCCAAAACACAAGCTCTGCTTACACTGGGACTAGATGGCGCTGTGTAAACTGTCCAGGTTTATTATTTTTATTCATACAAACATTTTATTAAAGACAGGCATTAAAGAAACTTGCAAATACATTCTATTACAGCGTGCTGTCACTTTTAAAGAACAGGAGAAAATAATTCTTTTTATCGATAAGGGTGTTATTTTTTTCTAAGGAGGAAGGCAAAGATACTATGTCCTTACAGCTATTACATCTAGAGTTATTAGTAAAAAGTATACAAATATCTGCTTTATTTTTATTTTTTTAATTATTGTGTTTTACGGCTTTGGATACATGTCCCCAAATATGTGCCAGTTCTTCTCAACTGTAGTATCTAACTGAACTGGCCGGTAGGGATATAAAAAATTGCTACTAATATATTTATTTATATATATTATAATATCTAAATATATTTTTGTGTTTGTAGTCTCTAATATTATAATGTTGCCAACTTTGTATACTACTTTAAAATTATTAAATATATTAAATTTATTTATATTTCTCTATTTGTCATAAAAAAAAGTTATGACAGTGTATAAACATTATTATTAATTTAATGACTTGCATAAATGGCATTTGACTACATTTTTACTTTACCAAGCCGAAGGGATACATCAGAAACTGAACTAAATTCACCAGTAAACAAAGTTGAAATTTGAAAGTCCTTTTTTTATTTTCATACAAAATGATTTATGACATCTGTAGAGGATGGACTTAATTTTTTTTTCTACTTTCCATTCTTTGGGATTGGGACCTAGAGGCCCCATTACTAGCAACGTTCAACATTCGTACATCTCTATAAACGGTAGTTTCAGATTTTTTTTATCAGAGAAAATATATTTATAATCAATATATCAATAAAAATATATTAAAACTAATCTTTTGATTCAAATAATTTTGATATTTGCTAGTAATGGGGCCCGTAGGTCCCATAACTAAGAATCCCTCGACTCTATAAACGTTAGGTAGAAAACTTTTAATTTAATGATTATCATCATTACATAGTAATTGGTAATTTTTACAGTGTCCAAGAATATTTAAGTAACACAAACACCTTCACGTAACTTGCATGCCTGTATGGTAAATATTGCTGAACAATCAATTTCATGTAACATCATATTAATTATAATACTGTACCAATGCTTCGCAAATAAATTATTTCATTTCATTTAGTATAAAAAAAAGTCGCTGTCCGTCCCTATGTATGCTTAAATCTTTAAAACTTTTAGTGGCTTTTTTAAATAGATAGAGCAACTCAAGAGGAAGGTTTATATATATAATACATGTACACCGGGGGGAAAAGATATTGTTAGTAATGTGGACTGATGATCTCATTGCTAGCAGTACCATGTCAGGTTGACCTCCACGCGGTTCCCTCTGGAAACCATCGTGATAAATTCTTGATGAATTTGTCACGTTGGGCTAACTGACTGACCTCATGCTCATCTTATCATCCTCCACTAGTGCCCCGCCAGCATAAACCGTTAGCGCAGGCGGGAGCACCATTCCATTATCATACTTCAAAAAAAAATCCGTTCTCTTCGCTACTTGATCGAGAGTGGTCAGTACATCCGTCATTGAATCCGTCAATGATCATTTTCTTAATAGATAGGTAAATAAATTCCGGAACCACAAAAGAAATCCTAATCCACTGAATATCTCCATCAGGAACATGGGTTGGACAGAGAAAGAGAGAGAGAGAGAGAGAGAGAGAAAATACGAGCTGTTTCTTGTCAGTTCTTAGCTAGAAATCACTCCGAACTGACGGTAGATTTGACATATCATAAGAGCCCGTAATAGCCCGTTATCATACTTTTAAAAAAAATCCGTTCTCTTCGCTACTTGATCGAGAGTGGTCAGTAGAGCTTTTATTAATAAATTCGTTCTGCCGCGAGGTACTGCCAGCAGTTAGACCTTTCGTCGGCGTATGCAATACTATGCTTATCCTTCTGCTTTGTGTACAGTTTACAAATAACTATATAATAATAATAATTTATTTATTTTCAGGTCTTTTTTGTTAGTATTACAGTTTTTTTAGAATTAATATTAGTATATTACAATATTAAATATACATACGAGATCATATCTGTAGGTACATATTGTTTTACTAATCTACAAAAACATTGAGATTAAAGAAATGTATCTTTTACAAAGAGCATTATTTAACTAACAAGGACATGCTACGAATGTACCATGTCAGGTTGACCTCCACGCGGTTCACCCTGGAAACCAACGTGATAAATACTTGGTGAATTTGTCACGATGTGCTAACTGACCTGACCTCATGTTCTTATCATCCTCTACTGGTGTCCCGCCAGCGTATACCGTCAGCACAGGAGGGTGCATCATTCCATTAAAAAAAAACACGATGAAATAAAACCGATACATACATTTTTCAATCTCAATTTACATAATTAAAACTACTAAATATCGACCATGAAATATGAATACAGACAGAACAACCGACTTATTTATAGTCAAACTACATGAATAAGAGAGAAAGCAGATTTTCTTAATAGATCATCATCTGCTTCTTCCGTATCCCATTTATTTGTGGTCGTCGTAATATTTTTCTCTTCCATTCATCCCTGTTCGCAGTCATCCTGTTATTCACTCCCTTTCTTACCATATCATCTGCTACCATCTTACCACATTCTTACCATATCATCCATATACTGCTACTACCCACATCTGTTCGAAGACTAAAATCAATGCAGAGCTTCAAATTAGGGATCAAAAACCACAATTTACGTAAGTTATCGTTATAGTAGTATTACGGTCGTTTGTATGTATGATTGTATATATATTCAGATATATGTATGTATATGTAAGTTTATTATATTATTTTGTATTGTATTATGTTATATGTATATATATAAATCTATTAAGAAAATGATCATTTTCTTAATAGATAGGTAAATAAATTCCGGAACCTCAAAAAAAATCCTAATCCACTGAATATCTCCATCAGGAACATGGGTTGGACAGAGAGAAAGAGAGAGAGAGAGAAAAGAATACGAGCTGTTTCTTGTCAGTTCTTAGCTACAAATCACTCCGAACTGACGGTAGATTTGACATATCATAAGAGTCCGTAATAGACCTATGAATAAAGATGTTTTGATTTGAATAAAGACTATTTCTATTACCAAAAATGTACAGTACATTACTATATACTGTTTTAAGTTGGACGCGGTCATTGTTGACTACATCCGGACTAAAAGCAACCTGACATTGAGGGTGACGCAGTTGGAATCGAGCCACAACGCCAGCTTCAAAGCGTTCGTGGCCCTGGTCCCCACCAACATGCTGTCCACCTTCATGAAGGAGGACTACTGGCCGAAGGGGGTGGTCTATCGGCGCTACCGTGGCAGATTGCCGTCGTCAGTGCCGTGACCATAGAGACAATTTTATTTACATATTTAATTATTATTTCTTATGTATGGTAGTCTATAAGGTATTTATAATATGGGCCATGTAGCCTGAATTAAATAAATAAATAAATCACGGGATCTTACCACGTTTTTGCCTGCCATAAAAGATTTCTTTACCATCTAACCGCTGCTATTCAGTTTACCCGTGATCATGGCGGTTGAAACACTGCCGAAATATCGGGAACTCAACAAAAATAAAACGTGATATGATCCCGTGATTTACTAATTATACATTACTGTAGTTAATCATTGCATAGTATAAAACAAAGTCGCTGTAGCTGTCTGTCCCTATGTATGCTTAAATCTTTAAAACTACGCAACGGATTTTGAAGCCGTTTTTTAATAGATAGAGTGATTCTAGAGGAAGGTTTATATATATAATACATGTACACCCGTGCGAAGCCGGGGCAAGTAGCTAGTAATATTATAAACGCGAAAGCTTGTGAGTATACATATTCGCAAAAACTACTCAACGAACTTTGATGAAACTTTACAATAATATAGCTTATGCATCAGAATAACATATAGGTTATTAATTGCGGGCACAGGTAGTATTATATATACTGCAGATATATATACATATAATTATATACATATAATCTCAAAATCAAAGCAAATAAGTACCCGAAATTATTATATATCCCTTTAAATTACCTAATTTGTCTATCAGTAGATGTTGGTATTGTCAAGCAACAAACAGACAGACATTCCTATATGTTATTCTGTTGTTGTTGTGTTATTTTTATTGAAATTTAATGGAGGTGAATCCGCGGGCACAGCTAGTAAAATAAATCCCATCAAAAACATAAATGTGAAATTATAGCCGAGTTTAATATTATGATATATGCCTTGATTGTTGATTCCTACGACAAAAGAGATGAGATCTAAATGGGTGCCAAGTTCAATGGTCTGTCCTGAAATGTATTTATAACAATATAAAATATCATTTCTTCTTATAACTTAGGATAATATTCACATTTCACTGTCGATATTTAGATATTTCGAACATCTTTTAAAGATGATTCTTTTTTAATATTCAACCTTGTAGCGTATCTTCAAGGTATGTAGGGGAACACTTGTGTGATGCGCCCGATTGCTCTGTGAAAGAAAATTAATAATTTAATTTTTTTTTTATAACACAGGGGACAAACGAGCATGCGGCTCACCTGATGGTAAGTGATTACGGCCGCCCATGAGCACCCGCAACACCAGGGGAATTGCAAGTACGTTGTCGGCCTTTTAAAAAGGAATAAGCTCTTTTCTTGAAGGTTTCAATATCGTATCGGTTCGGAAATACCATTGCTGGAAGGTGATTCCACAATGTACTATGTAAATAAAATTTTTATTAATAACGGTTTTTTTTAGAATAGTGGGGGGGTATGTTGCGGGTGAGTGATACGATGTTGTTGGTCGAGATGATGTATATTACAGATGGTAATAAACTGACAATATGTACATAGAAATAATGATCTTATATACTAAATAACAATAGGAAAATGTAAGGTGGGGTGATACAGTATAGACACGGCAGTGCTTAGTAGACAATATTGAATTTGTCTTACTAGACATTATTAAATGCAATTATTATTTTGATGTATCTAGCTAACTGTGTCCCATAGGGCACAAGATGAACAAGAACAAGATGGCGGCTTGTGAACAGTAACTCTAGACAAAAAGGTATTACATGAGCAGCCCGCAAACTGAGCGGACGAGTCGTGCTCATGTTGCTAATACACATGAACAGTGTAATTTTTTATGTAATTAAAAGAAACAAGCTGACGACGCCTTGCCGGTAATGGAGATAATAAAAAAGTATGGAAAAAAAATATTATATATAAGGACTAGCTGTCCCGGCAAACGTTGTTTTGCCATATAAATTAATAACGCTATAAAAAATAGGGGTATCATCAGATAGAAGGGTGAAAATTTAGGATTGTATGTATTTTTGTATGTTGTATCATAAAAAAATAGAAACTAAAAATTTTGTCTGAAAAATAAATAAAAAATTTAGGGATGAACTACCCCTAACATTTAGGGGGATGAAAAATAGATGTTGGCTGATTCTTAGACCTACTCAATACGCTCACAAAATTTCATGAGAATCGGTCAAGCCGTTTCGGAGGAGTATGGGAACGAAAACTGTGATACGAGAATTTTATATATAAGATAATTCACACAGCGCCATCTAGACCCAAGTTAAGCTAGCTAAAGCTTGTGTTATGGGTACTAGATAACTAACACAATTACATAGACATATATATATTTTTGTAAATACATACATATCATACATAGAAATCACTCAGATCGATACAAACAATCATACTCATGGATGCTTGCACCGTGCGGGGAATCGAACCCGGGACCATAGGAAGCAAAGCTTGTGCAAAACCGCTAGACAACCGAGACCGTCGACGATCATGTGTACAATTTGTGTGGAAGGTTCTAGAACAAAAAAAAACTGAGCGATATCTTGCCAACAAACTGTTCTACAGTTCGGCGAGTCAATGTATAAAAACAACTGTACAATTATCTTTATTAAATAAATTAAAAACAAAAAACAGGTGAATAAAGAATGACCTGGTCCCAAGTCCGGCCGTGAACAGCATCCTCCGTCCGCGCACCAAGTACTCCGGACACCTCACGAATCTGAACAGCATCGATGCTGACTCGCCTGCTCTCAGTTGGTTGTCACTGGACATTATACCCTGGAAAGAGTAGGTATAGAGTCGTTAATAAATCAAACCGAAATATCTTTATTCATAGGTCTATTACAGACTCTTATGATATGTCAAATCTACCGTCAGTTCGGAATGATTTCGAGCTGAGGACTGACAGACCTGACTGACTGGCCTGAGTTTATTGTCAGTCTAAGCTCAGTTAGTAATGTAACTCAGGTTCTACGTAAGTCTACTTTACAATATCTTTATTCATGTAGGTCTATTACAGACTCATATGATATGTCAAATCTACCGTCAGTTCGGAATGATTTCGAGCTGAGGACTGACAGACCTGACTGACTGGCCTCAGTTTATTGTCAGTCTAAGCTCAGTTAGTAATGTAACTCAGGTTCTACGTAAGTCTACTTTACAATATCTTTATTCATGTAGGTCTATTACAGACTCATATGATATGTCAAATCTACCGTCAGTTCGGAATGATTTCGAGCTGAGGACTGACAGACCTGACTGACTGGCCTGAGTTTATTGTCAGTCTAAGCTCAGTTAGTAATGTAACTCAGGTTCTACGTAAGTCCACTTTACAATATCTTTATTCATGTAGGTCTATTACAGACTCTTATGATATGTCAAATCTACCGTCAGTTCGGAATGATTTCGAGCTGAGGACTGACAGACCTGACTGACTGGCCTGAGTTTATTGTCAGTCTAAGCTCAGTTAGTAATGTAACTCAGGTTCTACGTAAGTCCACTTTACAATATCTTTATTCATGTAGGTCTATTACAGACTCCTATGATATGTCAAATCATCCGCCAGTTCGGAGTGTTTTCGAGCTGAGAACAAACAATAAACTTAGGTCTCAACCTGAGTTTATTAATTAATATTGTCAGTATAATGTATAACTAGTTTTTGCTCGCGGCTTCGCTCGCGTTAATGTATCCCTTTAGGGGTGGATTTTATCAAAATCCTTTTTTAGCGGACGCCTACGTCATAACATCTACCTGCATGCCAAATTTCAGCCCGATCCGTCCAGTGGTTTGGGCTGTGCATTGATAGATCACTATGTCAGTCACCTTTGAGTTATATATATTTAGATTGTGGTTAAAAATTATAGAATTTTTGCTGCTAACAAATTCATAAATACTACAATATGCTGCTTACCTCGACGATGGCCGTCTGCCGTACATTCCCCACGTGTACGGAGCACTGGAACCCTCGAGAAATGGCGGTAGAGTGCCGCAACACATGCACGCTCGCCTACAACAACATTTAAATCAAAACAAAATATTCAGAAATACAATAAAGCTTGTATTGAGTTTATTTAAATAAAAATTATTTATTTTTATTCAAATAAACTCATTACAAGCACTTTTGATTGATTTGAGTGATATTTTATATTCTACCGCTCATTCGGAACGCAGATTCATCACAAGAAGAACGAGCAAGAAACTTGTGTGTTGCTCTTTTAAACAATCCTTGTAAGTTCACATTTTACAAATAGAAACGTGTGAATACAAACTACCAACCAGCACTAATTTATTTGGGTCCAATATAAAGCTATACATATAAATAAAATTGGAGTGTCTGTTTGTAATATTGAAATAACCGTTTTTTACTACACACATATGAATACAAATATGGTACATACACCAAAATAACATTTTTTACAATTTTTGTCTGTCTGTCTGTTTGTTCTGGCTAATCTCTGAAATGGCTGGACCGATTTTGACGGGACTTTTTTTGGCAGGTAGCTGATGTAATAAGGAGTAACTTAGGCTACTTTTATTTTAGAAAAATAAAGTTAAATTCCACGCGAACAAAGTCACGGGTACAGCTAGTTTTTATGTATAAAGATAAAAAAACTCACCTGGAAGTAAATACAACCCCTGGGATCGTTAGGGTCCTCCAAATAAACCTTATCATCGCATATACAATCTTCTGCGTTATCATTCTCATCTGCGATCACATTTACAGCATCCCTCGATGTTCTCCTCTCTGTTAAATTGCTGCCATTATCTTTAATAGGTATAAATACGTTTTTGTCATGGTTTGTTACATTTTCTTCCAAGTCCGATTGGTATATGTTGTCGTTTAGGTTATTTATATCTTTTATGAGTGAATCTTCAACGTGCTTCAAATCTTGAAGCAGGTTTTTGTTTTTTCGCCGCATGCTTTTACGGTTTTCCGGTTTTTGTTGTTGTTCATTCTTAATTTTCTGCATCATCTGAAAAAAATATATATATATATATAGTAATAATAATAATAATAATCTCAGGACAATTCACACAGCGCCATCTAGACCCGAGTTAAGCTAGCTAAAGCTTGTGTTACGGGTACTAGATAACTATACATATACATAGATTTTTTTTTTTTCGTAAATACATACATAATATACATAGAAAACACCCAGATCGATACAAACAATCATACTCATGAATACAAATGTTTGTGCCGTGCGAGGAATCGAACCCGCGACCATCGGACGTAAAGCGGTGTGCTAGACCGCTAGACCACCGAGGTCCTCTAATAGTAATAATAGTCCTATTGACGACCTCAAATTGCGAATGTTGAGATGGATGTGTGGTGTGACGAGGATAGACAAGATAAAGAATGAATACATCAGAGGAAGTATGAAAGTGGCATCGATGTCAGAGAGGTAAAGAGTAATCGTCTATCGTGGTATGGGCATGTAATGCGTAGGAATGAAGATCATATCCTAAGGACGGTGTTACATATGAATGTGGATGGTTATAAGGGTAGAGGAAGACCGAAAAACAGATGGATGGACTGTGTGAAAGATGATATGGTGAGAAAGAGAGTAAATAACGGAATGACTGCGAACAGAGATGAATGGAAGAGAAAAACATATTACGCCGACCACAAATAAATGGGATAAGGAAGAAGCAGATGAGTCAAATTGACGACCTCGGTGGTCTAGGGGTCTAGCACACCGCTTTAGCTCCGATGGTCGCGGGCTCGATTCCTCGCACGGCACAAACAATTGTATTCATGAGTATATGATTGTTTGTATCGGTCTGGGTGTTTTCTATGTATAATGTGTATGTATTTACAAAAAAAATCTATGTATATATGTATCAGTTGTCTAGTACCCATAACACAAGCTTTAGTTAGCTTAACTTGGGTCTAGATGGCGCTGTGTGAATTGTACTGAGATTATTATTATTATTATTAATTATATGAATAAAGATTAAATAATATGAAGAATTAAAGAGCATGATGGAAGATCGCGGAAAGTGGCAAGAGCTTCACCTACAAGAGCGTAGCTCTTAAATTATGTTTGAATGACTATGAATAAAGAAAATATGGTATAACAAATTAGAAATTGTACAAAATCTAAATATATATAACTCAAAAGTGACTGACTGATATAGTGATCTATCAACGCACAGCCCAAACCACAGGATGGATCGGGCTGAAATTTGGCATGCAGGTAGATGTTATGACGTAGGCATCCGTTAAGGATTTTGATTAATTCTACCCCCAAGGGTATAAAATAGGGGATGAAAGTTTGTATGAAACTTTGTCAATTTTAAACCTATCGGGCTGAGACTTTGCATCCATAGATCATCTGAAAAAATTAATATTAATATTTCAAGGCAATATCGAGGTCGAGATCGTTGGAAGGCATTGGATGCGAATAGGGCAGGACCGATCTTTGTGGAGATCTTTGGGGGAGGCTTTTGTTCGGCAGAGGACGTCCTCTCGGGCTAAGATGATGATCGAATAAATGGATATCAAATCTACTAGGATGATCAAATAAATCGAAAAATTTACCGCCGTTTCATTGCCCTAAGCAATGCAAATTTTTCGGGAGGCTAAAATAGTTACTGTAAGTGTAGGAAATTTAGTTAAATGGCAACACTGTTATTCGAATATCACGGGAGAATCTTCGAGTTAGTGTACTTGTTAAGTTGGGTTAAAAAGGATTTGTATTCAGAGCCGTAAAATATTAATAAAAAAAAATATCACGGGAAGTGTTGCTGAAATCGCCATCTTTTATGACCGCGTACAATAGTGTTATTGACCTTGAAATAGAACAGCTGATTTTAAAGCTGTGTCTATTATTATTATTGTATTTTTATAGAAAAACTTTAAACCTATTTTACTGGAAATATATATGGTTCTAGGAAAAGTTGTTCGTTAAAATGGATACTGAAAATACCCCATTTTCATACATGCCGCTTAGTGTACCATTTTGGTTAATCCTGTAAATTAGAAAGAAAAAAGCAAGCAAGCGGCTCTCGGGCACCCGAAGAGCTTGGCCTGCCCCGGGCGGGGCCGATCGTGTCCCGGGCGGGGCCGATCGTGTCCCGGGCGGGGCCGATCGTGTCCCGGGCGGGGCCGATCGTGTCCCGGGCGGGGCCGATCGTGTCCCGGGCGGGGCCACCACTAGCAGCACGTGTCCGGCTGCTCGCGCGTGTGATACTGACCCGGGTGCGGCAGCGCGCGGGCGGGCATCCGAAGGTGGGTCGCGGGCCGGACGGGGCCGGACAGACCCCGGGCGGGCCGGACGGGTTCGGACGCGGGCCGGACGGGTCCGGACGCGGGCCGGACGGGCGCGGTCCGAGCAGCACGTGTCCGGGGCGGGCGCGGACGGCGGCGTGGAGCCCGAGGGAGGCGCAGTGTCCGGCCCGCACGGCGCCGGCCGCCACCCTGTTCCTGTACACGCTGCGCACTCGAGTCTGCACGAACTCGCCGTTCTCCATCGGCCCTGTTCACGCGCAACACTTTTTTTTTTAAAGCTCATCTTAAGAGGTGTGTCAGCCGAGCTCGGGTAGGTCTAATATATGCAGAGAGAGAGGAAGAAACGATCGATCCTCATATAATATTGACCGATCATCGAATTGTCCCTTCGTAGATCTGCCCCCTAGCAGGAAGTCATCGTAATTTCGATCCCCGATTATCATTAGTCGGGGAAACCAGGTTTAAAGCGAAAAAGACTGTCCATGTAAATGTAGACATAGAGAAACAGAAAATTAATTCTTATGTAATACTGACCTATCATCAGATTGTCCCCTTCATAGATCTGCCCCCTGGCTAGTAGTCCCCCTACTACGGGTTCATTTGAATCCCCCACGTGGAAAATCTCATCTATCTGAAACTCGCATGTCTCCTGAAAGACAAATATATCAAATTATTCATCACCATCATCATCTCAGCCCGGAAGACGTCCACTGCTGAACAAAGGCCTCCCTCAAGGATTTCTAGTTATACAGTTATTCTTAATTCTTCGCGTTTCAAATAAAAATAAGTTATAAATGTTGGAGTAATAAAGTCCTGGCAATCGCGGACCGAAAGACGCAGTGGGAAGGCCTCCAGCAAGGTGGACCGACGATCTGGTCAAGATCGCTGGAAGAATCGGATGCGAGCAGCGCAGGACCGATCGTCGTGGAGATCTTTGGGGGAGGCCTATGTCCAGCAGTGGACGTCTTCCAGGCTGAGTTGATGATGATGTAGAACATTTTAGCCGCTTATGAACGTCATATTTTGTTTTTAATTCTACGTGTTTCAAATCAAATCAAAAGTAATTTATTAATGTAGGACATTTTAGCCGCTTACGAAAGTCAAGTATATAGTTTTCATATTATGTCCCTACCGATTACATTTAATACACATTGTTAAGTAACATTAAACAATATCTATGTATTAATATAAGAATCTACATGACGATACAAACTCGTCTAATTTTTTTTTCGAATTACTCTAATGCTGTTGGCCGCAGCTGGCCTTTACAGCGTCACCGGACGATAGGTGGCTAGTGCAGATGACACTCCAAACCAAAGGAAGGACTTATGGAGCGGCTGAAGGACAACTCCCGCCTGACGGATACGACGCTGTCTAAGGGCACCGGTAGTGGTTCGAACCTCGGTTCAGGCCGTCGTAATATCGATCCCCGTTTGAATTGGACGGGGGATCGATCGGAGGGAGGTTGTCTAATACCCATAACACAAGCTCTGCTTATCTTAGAACTAGATGGCGTTGTATAAATTGTCCAGGAATATATATTATTATTAAATGGTGGAGTAGCGATTTAGCAACGCTTCAAATGGTCTAGGGTTCGATTCCTAGCACGGTATTAAATCAAATCAATATATTAATTTATTTTTATTCATGTATGTTTATTACAGACTTTTATAATATCTCAAATCTACATTTCGGAGTGTTTTTTAGTTCAAAACGCATCTTGAGTATGATTATTTGTCCGATACAAATCAATTTGGGTGTTTATTACGTATGTATTATATATAAAAAAAAATAATTATATATGGATATACTTCTTATATATAAAATTCTCGTGACACAATGTTAGTTACCATACTCCTCCCAAATGGCTTGATCGATTTTTATAAAATTTTATATGCATACTAGCTTTTGCCCGTTGATTTATCCCCTTAGGGATGGAATCTATCAAAATCCTTTCTTAGGGATACCTACGTCATAGTAGCTTTATGCATGCAAAGTCTCAGCCCGGTCGGTTTAAAATTGACAAAGTTTCATACAAACTTTCAACCCCTATTTTATCCCCTTGGGGGTAGAATTAAACAAAATCCTTTCTTAGTGGATCCCTACGTCATAACATCTACCTGCATGCCAAATTTCAGCCCGATCCGTCCAGTGGTTTGGGCTGTGCGTTGATAGATCACTATATCAGTCAGTCACATTTGAGTTACATACATTTAAAAGATTCTGTAGGTCTGAGAATCGGCTTCTATCTATTTTTCATACCCCTAAGTGGTAAGGGATATCCACCCCTAAATATATATTTATTATTTTATCGACATAATATTTCATTTTCATTTTATTATTATTTAGGATTGAAAAATACATACAACCCTAAATTTTCACCCTTCTAGCATCAACCCCTATTTTTAATAGCGATTTTAATTTATACGGTAAAACAACATTTGCGGGTTCAGCTAGTATATTTATATATAACTAGTTCTTTATGAGTTTCAGTTACCTCTTCCGCTTTGGGCTGTGGTGGGGGCGCGGGGGGCTGCAGCGCGAGCAGATACGCGTGCAGTGAGTTGAGACCAAAGCCCCGCACGCAGCTCACAGGAAACACGGGTATGTTTTCTACTTCCGGTCTGTAATGTATAAAAAAATGCAATATATCTTTCACAGTCGTAATCAGCCCACCTATGCGGGTGAGTGATACGATGTTGTTGGTCGAGATCATGTATATTACAGATGGTAATAAACTGACAATATGTACATAGAAATTTTGATTTATATACTAAATAACAATAGGAAAATGTAAGGTGGGGTGACACAGTTTCGACACGGCAGTGCTTAAATTCAAATTAAAAAATCATTTATTCATGTAGGACATTTTAGCCGCTTATGCAAATTTTTACATTCTAATTTTTTTTTTCCTACCGTTCAGTTCAGTATATAGATCCAATTGAGAAGAACTGTCAAGAAACTCAATTGAATTACTTTTATTTTAAAAGCCAGTTTATTTACAATGTATTTTTATATAGGTGTCTATGTCTAATATTAAATGAAAATTCAGTGCATGAACAACTATTGCCATGCACGCTCGTCATTCAAGTAGTTACTAAGTTCTTAGTAGACCACATTGAATTTGTCTTACTAGACATTATTATTATGTATCTAACCGTGTCCCATATCCAGCAGTGGACTGCATCCACTGCTATATATAGGCACCCAAGGCACGCCACTGGGCACGATCTTCAGCCCTTCTCATCCAGTTACTACCCGCAAACCTACGTATGTCGCTCCATTTAGCTGCGGGGCGTCCTACACTACGTTTGCCAATTCGCGGTCTACACTCTAGAACACGTCTACTCCAGAGCATAGGTTCTGCGACAGATATGACCAGCCCACTGAAGAGCTATGTCGGTGACCTATGTTCTCTGACGTTACTTCGTTTCGGACTTGATTGAGGAATGAAATCCATAACGAAGAAAATCCCATTCCGATCCCACGGGATCTCACCACGTTGTTTTATTGAGTGAACTATAAATATATTATAATGTGTGGTTGCCTTTATATGCTGTGATGTCAATTTTTTTAGAATTAGTCTGTTGTTATTTGTGAAGACCTGTCAGTGGGTTAGTTCATTCATTCATTCATAATTTAAGAGCTACGCTCTTGTCGGTGGAGCTCTTGCCACTTTTCGCGATCTTCCATCCTGCTCTTTAATGGGTTAGTATGATGTTTATATTGATTTTAATAATAATCTCAGGACAATTCACACAGCGCCATCTAGACCCAAGTTAAGCTAGCTAAAGCTTGTGTTATGGGTACTAGATAACTGATACAAATAAACATCGATATTTTTTTTGTAAATACATATATATATTATATCTAGAAAACACCCAGACCGATACAAACAATCATACTCATGAATACAAATGTTTGTGCCGTGCGAGGAATCGAACCCGCGACCACCAGACGTGAAGCGGTGTGCTAGATCACTAAGGAGATTTTATTTAAGTATAGTCAGCCTTGGTTTTCCTTTAATAAGTAAATAAATAAATTTACAAAGTGTTCATTCATTCACAATTAAAGAGCTGTGCTCTTGTCGATAGAATAGAATAGAATAGAATAGAATAGAAAATCATTTATTCAAATAAACTTACATTGAAGCACTTTTGAATAGTCATTACATTTTTTTTTAATCTACCGCTCGTTCGGAAAGCTGTCTCATCACAAGAAGAACGAGCAAGAAACTTGCGTGTTGCTCTTTTAAATAATTTTATTATTACCTTACATTTTTAAGTTTAAGTGTGTGAATACAAACCACCAATTAGCACTAATTCAATTAAATACTCAAATAGAAGAAATATTGAATATATAACCAACTGGTTAAACAATTAATAAGAGGAAATCAGTCATAGTGATTAGAGCAGACCAGTCCCTACAAGATAGAGTTCTATTAACTCTATCAGTCCCCATTCTGCCCTGGTATGTGCTCACCCCTGTATTATAACTAGTACCCATAACACAAGCTCTGTTTACCTTAGCACTAGATGGCGCTGTGTAAAATGTCCAGGGACGTTATTATAATTATTACTATATTCACCGGTCCCCATTTTCCCCCTTATCACACATAAGGGGGAAAATGGGGACCGGTGGTTCACCCCTCTATTGTCCTAACTAGTACCCATAACACAAGCTCTGCTTAACTTGGGTCTAGATGGCGCTGTGTAAAATGTCCAGGGACATTATTATTATTAGTACTGTACTTACCGGTCCCCATTCTCCCCCTTGTGTGTGTGTTCACCCCCCGTGGGGTTGTCGACACTGTCCAGTATGAGTTTCCGCGGCGCAACACAATTCCGCGCCAGATTTTCGTCCGTTATCAGGAGCGGTTTCTGTAACATATCAGTTTTTGTAACTAACACATAATGTTTGTTTGGGCTTCAAGGAATGGCGACGAGGTCGTCGTCTTCGCCGGTGAGGACGGTGTCGTGTGTACACGTGGAAGAGACAGATTTGATACGAACTCTGTTTTATTATTATATATATACAAAGTTACAAAAAAATCTTAATAGCGCCTTTTAAATTGTTCACTAACGCCATCTAGCGTCAAAAAAGGAAGCTGTCAATGACATAAACCCGCTGACCCGCGCAATGTCATCTGCGTTTAATTTCCCCACCTTTTGCAATATTTTTCAATGCAGCGCCGCTTTTATTAGTCGTAGCGTAATGTTATATATCTTAAAGCCTTCCTCGACAAATGGACTCATTCATTCATTCATAATTTAAGAGCTACGCTCTTGTCGGTGGAGCTCTTGCCACTTTCCGCGATCTTCCATCATGCTCTTTAATTCTTGATACGACACGACTCCCATTTTGTCCAACAAATGGACTATCCAACACAAAAAGAAATTTTCAATTCGAACCAGTAGTTCCTGAGATTAGCGCGTTCAAACAAACAAACTCTTCAGCTTTATGATATTAATATAGATAAAGTACATATCATCACACAGTATAAAAGAAAGTCGCTGTCGCTGTCTGTCCCTATGTATGCTTAAATCTTTACAACTACGCAACCGATTTTGAAGCGGTTTTTTTATAGATAGAGTGATTCAAGAGGAAGGTTTATATATATAATACATATAAGTAAGGGCGAGTAGCTAGTAGATTATAAGTGGAAACTGGTAATAATATTGTTATACATGTTTAGTCTCTAAATTATACAGATAGGCAATAATGAACCTTGTTACTACCAGCAATAGATACCTTATTAGTAGACGCGATCATGGTGGCCAGCCGCGCCACCAGCGTCTGCACGGTGGACGCCAGCTCGCACTTGGTGATGACCACGAAGAACGGAAGGTCCAGCGCCAGCAGCAGTCCTACGTGCTCCTCCGTGATGCGAGTGATGCCTGCCGTTGCCGAAATCTGCGACAATTGGCTCAATGTCACAAATTACGTAGCTCTCCATTAATCACGTGATGTTTTTTAGCATTATTAACCCCCCCCTTCCCCCTCTGACCCTTAACGATATGTGGTGAGGTGTAACCTACCCTCCAATCCCCTATCAACGAGTATTTTTATCGAGAAGTTTACAACAATTACAAGTTTTAGAATATCATGGCTTACGTACGGCACTAAAACGATTATAGTAATTAGATGTGAATATGGGGCTGGTATTTGAAGTACCCCGCTGGTACTTGTAGTGCCCGCTAGTACTTGAAGTACCCCGCTGGTACTTGTAGTGCCCGCTAGTACTTGAAGTACCCCGCTGGTACTTGTAGTGCCCGCTAGTACTTGAAGTACCCCGCTGGTACTTGTAGTGCCCGCTAGTACTTGAAGTACCCCGCTGGTACTTGTAGTGCCCGCTAGTACTTGAAGTACCCCGCTGGTACTTGTAGTGCCCGCTAGTACTTGAAGTACCCCGCTGGTACTTGTAGTGCCCGCTAGTACTTGAAGTACCCCGCTGGTACTTGTAGTGCCCGCTAGTACTTGAAGTACCCCGCTGGTACTTGTAGTGCCCGCTAGTACTCGAAGTACCCCGCTGGTACTTGGAGTGCCCCGCTGGTACTTGAAGTGCCCCGTTGGTACTTGAATTGCCCCGTTGGTACTTGAATTGCCCCGTTGGTACTTGGAGTGCCCCGCCAGCTTCACAGCCGTAGTGATATGATGGAGTACTCACCAGGAGCATGGCGTAGTGCGGCGAGTACCCCGTGAGTCCGTGCAGCGTGGTGCGCTGGTACTTGGAGTGTCCCGCCAGGTCCACAGTGATATGATGGAGTACTCACCAGGAGCATGGCGTAGTGCGGCGAGTACCCCGTGAGTCCGTGCAGCGTGGTGCGCTGGTACTTGGAGTGTCCCGCCAGGTCCACAGTGATATGATGGAGTACTCACCAGGAGCATGGCGTAGTGCGGCGAGTACCCCGTGAGTCCGTGCAGCGTGGTGCGCTGGTACTTGGAGTGTCCCGCCAGGTCCACAGTGATATGATGGAGTACTCACCAGGAGCATGGCGTAGTGCGGCGAGTACCCCGTGAGTCCGTGCAGCGTGGTGCGCTGGTACTTGGAGTGTCCCGCCAGGTCCACAGTGATATGATGGAGTACTCACCAGGAGCATGGCGTAGTGCGGCGAGTACCCCGTGAGTCCGTGCAGCGTGGTGCGCTGGTACTTGGAGTGTCCCGCCAGGTCCACAGTGATATGATGGAGTACTCACCAGGAGCATGGCGTAGTGCGGCGAGTACCCCGTGAGTCCGTGCAGCGTGGTGCGCTGGTACTTGGAGTGTCCCGCCAGGTCCACAGTGATATGATGGAGTACTCACCAGGAGCATGGCGTAGTGCGGCGAGTACCCCGTGAGTCCGTGCAGCGTGGTGCGCTGGTACTTGGAGTGTCCCGCCAGGTCCACAGTGATATGATGGAGTACTCACCAGGAGCATGGCGTAGTGCGGCGAGTACCCCGTGAGTCCGTGCAGCGTGGTGCGCTGGTACTTGGAGTGTCCCGCCAGGTCCACAGTGATATGATGGAGTACTCACCAGGAGCATGGCGTAGTGCGGCGAGTACCCCGTGAGTCCGTGCAGCGTGGTGCGCTGGTACTTGGAGTGTCCCGCCAGGTCCACAGTGATATGATGGAGTACTCACCAGGAGCATGGCGTAGTGCGGCGAGTACCCCGTGAGTCCGTGCAGCGTGGTGCGCTGGTACTTGGAGTGTCCCGCCAGGTCCACAGTGATATGATGGAGTACTCACCAGGAGCATGGCGTAGTGCGGCGAGTACCCCGTGAGTCCGTGCAGCGTGGTGCGCTGGTACTTGGAGTGTCCCGCCAGGTCCACAGTGATATGATGGAGTACTCACCAGGAGCATGGCGTAGTGCGGCGAGTACCCCGTGAGTCCGTGCAGCGTGGTGCGCTGGTACTTGGAGTGTCCCGCCAGGTCCACAGTGATATGATGGAGTACTCACCAGGAGCATGGCGTAGTGCGGCGAGTACCCCGTGAGTCCGTGCAGCGTGGTGCGCTGGTACTTGGAGTGTCCCGCCAGGTCCACAGTGATATGATGGAGTACTCACCAGGAGCATGGCGTAGTGCGGCGAGTACCCCGTGAGTCCGTGCAGCGTGGTGCGCTGGTACTTGGAGTGTCCCGCCAGGTCCACAGTGATATGATGGAGTACTCACCAGGAGCATGGCGTAGTGCGGCGAGTACCCCGTGAGTCCGTGCAGCGTGGTGCGCTGGTACTTGGAGTGTCCCGCCAGGTCCACAGTGATATGATGGAGTACTCACCAGGAGCATGGCGTAGTGCGGCGAGTACCCCGTGAGTCCGTGCAGCGTGGTGCGCTGGTACTTGGAGTGTCCCGCCAGGTCCACAGTGATATGATGGAGTACTCACCAGGAGCATGGCGTAGTGCGGCGAGTACCCCGTGAGTCCGTGCAGCGTGGTGCGCTGGTACTTGGAGTGTCCCGCCAGGTCCACAGTGATATGATGGAGTACTCACCAGGAGCATGGCGTAGTGCGGCGAGTACCCCGTGAGTCCGTGCAGCGTGGTGCGCTGGTACTTGGAGTGTCCCGCCAGGTCCACAGTGATATGATGGAGTACTCACCAGGAGCATGGCGTAGTGCGGCGAGTACCCCGTGAGTCCGTGCAGCGTGGTGCGCTGGTACTTGGAGTGTCCCGCCAGGTCCACAGTGATATGATGGAGTACTCACCAGGAGCATGGCGTAGTGCGGCGAGTACCCCGTGAGTCCGTGCAGCGTGGTGCGCTGGTACTTGGAGTGTCCCGCCAGGTCCACAGTGATATGATGGAGTACTCACCAGGAGCATGGCGTAGTGCGGCGAGTACCCCGTGAGTCCGTGCAGCGTGGTGCGCTGGTACTTGGAGTGTCCCGCCAGGTCCACAGTGATATGATGGAGTACTCACCAGGAGCATGGCGTAGTGCGGCGAGTACCCCGTGAGTCCGTGCAGCGTGGTGCGCTGGTACTTGGAGTGTCCCGCCAGGTCCACAGTGATATGATGGAGTACTCACCAGGAGCATGGCGTAGTGCGGCGAGTACCCCGTGAGTCCGTGCAGCGTGGTGCGCTGGTACTTGGAGTGTCCCGCCAGGTCCACAGTGATATGATGGAGTACTCACCAGGAGCATGGCGTAGTGCGGCGAGTACCCCGTGAGTCCGTGCAGCGTGGTGCGCTGGTACTTGGAGTGTCCCGCCAGGTCGAGGAACGACACCAGCTTGGCGCTCCGCTCGCCGATCCTCTCTGCGGTCATCAGCTCCGAACACCCGTAATTCACCACTTTGCCCTATTGACAACGTATTCTTTTTGGTCCATTTCATCTATACATCTATACATATAAATAAAATTGGAGCATCTGTTTGTAATATTGAAATAACCGTTTTTTACTACATGCATATGAATATAAATACGGTACATACACCAAAATATTTTTTTTTACAATTTTTGTCTGTGTCTGTTTTTTTCCGGCTAATCTCTGAAATGGTTGGCCCGATTTTGACGGCATTTTTATTAGATGTAATAAGGAGTAACTTGGTTACTTTTATTTTAGAAAAATAAAATTAAATTCCACTCGGACAAAGTCGCATGGTACAGTTAGTAATTAATGATATCCTAGAATATTTCAGCAGTAAAAAACTTCTATTTCAATATTACAAACAGACACTCCAATTTTATTTATATTCTATACTTATAAATAAAATTGGAGTGTCTGTTTGTAATATTATACAGATAATTACAGAACGTTAATTGGCAGCTACAATAGGTACCATAGAGGCACCCATCAAATCAACTATGTCACAGTCTCCCTCCAGTCAAATACTAAATATGTGTTACCTGAGCATCGAATCCTAGTATCTCGTGGCTGAGTGAGGACGTCCTGCCACTCTTGACTTCGTGGAGATGCCTGAACATGTTCAGACGAGCGCTACCTCTGCCATTATCCAATTCACCTAAAACAAACAAATAAGATGCAATGTGTCTTTCATTATTGTCTCATCTCATTAATATATTTTTTTAAATTTTTAGTTTCAAATTACAAAACTTAATATTTGAGCCTAAATAAATTAGTGCTGGTTGGTAGTTTGTATTCACACGTTTCGACTTGTAAAATGTGAACTTACAAGGATTGTTTAAAAGAGCAACACACAAGTTTGTATGTATGTATGTATGTATGTATGTATGTATATATATATTTATATATATATATATATATATATATATATATATATATATATATATATATATATATATATATATATATAAATATTGGTGTATACTGTTTATATATGTAATATGTTATGTTATTCATTATTATTCATTTGTCATTATTATTATTATGTTTTTTTTTTTTTTCTCTCCTATTCTAATGCCACCTTCCACCTTTTGTTTTTTCTCCTCTACCCAAAGGTTGCCTGGAAGAGATTGCATAAGCGATAAGACCCTTTTATTTTAATTACTCTATTAATGTAATTTTTCCTGGTGCAATAAAGAGTATATAAATAAAATAAATAAATAAATAAATAAGTTTCTTGCTTATTCTTCTTGTGATGAGACAGCTTTCCGAATAAGCGGTAGATTTAAAAAAATGTTGACTATTCAAAAGTGCTTAAATTAAGTTTATTTGAATAAATGATTTTCTATTCTATTCTAATCAAGATAAATGTGTTTTGTTTCCCATGTGTATTACTAGATGGCGCTAGTAGCAAAATTAAAACGCGCTATAATTTGACTTTCGTCCCATACATATTAAAATTTTAACTAATTTCATGTGGTTACACTCCTGCGATCGATCCCCCGTCTAATTCAAACGAGGATCGATATTACGACGGCTTGAGCCGAGGTTCGAATCCCTTGCGGGGGTGCCCTCAGACTTGCCGTATCCGTCAAACGCGAGTTGGTATTCTCCATAAGTCCTTCCTTTGATTTGGAGTGCCATCGCGAACGAGGGTCGATATTACGACGGCTTGAGCCGAGGTTGGAATCCCTTGGGGGGGTGCCCTCAGACTTGCCGTATCCGTCAGACGCGGGTTGGCATTCTCCAGAAGTCCTTCCTTTGATTTGGAGTGCCATCTGCACTCGCCCTCTATCGTCCGGTGAAGTTATAAAGGGCAGCTGCGGCCAACAGCATTAGAGTAGTCCGAAAAAAAACCCTTATACTACAACTCCGGGACTTATTGATCCCGATGACCCCAAAACGGCAGCAAACCTCCCTAAGGCCACCCGTTCCGTCCCTACTACGCTATCATACACACACACGACACCGTCCTCGCAGGCGAAGACGACGACCTTCACCACACTAGAACGCAATTAACTGAGCGCTCCATACCGGGCTCCCCGTAAAAGTAAGACTATTTTATTACATATGACTCAGTCATACGAAAAATTAAATAAATCACAGTCTCCTAAGACTGTGATTTTTTTTAACCGTATTTTTATTCTTGTGGACGACTAGTAGTGCCCATCCCCTCCTATCGATCCCCCGTCCAATTCAAACGGGGCTCGAAATTTCTTACCAAAACTTGTCTCTCAGTTCTTAACTCGAAATGTATTATTTGTATTGGCTGTGTGTTCTCTACGTATAATAATAATAGAATAGAATAGAAGAGAAAATCATTTATTCAAATAATTAATTTAAGCACTTCTGAATAGCCAACAATTTTTTTTTAATCCACCGCTTATTCGGAAAGCTTTCTCATCATAAGAAGAAAGAGCAAGAAACTTGTGTGTAGCTCAAACAATCCTTGTAAGTTTACATTTACAAGTCGAAACGTGTGAATACAAACCACCAACTAGCACTAATATATTTAGGCTCAATTATAAAAACACAATAAGATTATATAGGCTCCTGAAACGGGTGGCTGTACCGATACGCTTCCCTTCGCGACTCCGGTAATGGCGTTTGTATAGAATAGAATAGAATAGAATAGAAAATCATTTATTCAAATAAACTTAATTTAAGCACTTTTGAATAGTCAACATTTTTTTAAATTTACCGCTTATTCGGAAAGCTGTCTCATCACAAGAAGAATAAGCAAGAAACTTGTGTGTTGCTCTTTTAAACAATCCTTGTAAGTTCACATTTTACAAGTCGAAACGTGTGAATACAAACTACTAACCAGCACTAATTTATTTAGGCTCAAATATAAAAACACAATAAGATTAAATCAGTCGTAGTGATATCAGTATGTAAAACATGTGTTTTTTTAATGGGTAACAATCCTACACTACCTTGTCACCTCTCTGGCGCGGCGACGGTTTTACGAAGAGTTTTTCATAAGCGTAATAACAGCTTCAGATGGCCGTTGGGGCAGTAAAGTCCTCGAGTGGCGACCACGGACCGGAAGAAGCAGCGTGGGAAGGCCTCCAGCAAGGTGGACCGACGATCTGGTCAAGATCGCTGGAAGGATCGGATGCGAGCAGCGCAGGATCGATGGTCGTGGAGATCTTTGGGGGAGGCCTATGTTCAGCAGTGGACGTCTTCTGGGCTGCGATGATGATGATGATGAACAACAGCTTCAAGGTCGCGACAGCTGTGTTGCTAATGAGTTACACGTGCCGTGCGATCAGACAAGGACTAGAGGTGGCACGTGTAGAAAGTATTTATATACTGCTAGAATTAATTTTTTTATTGTACCTTGTGTTAACACTCCAATTAGTGTAGATTTTCCAGCTTCGTTGGCACCCATTACGGCTACCCTCAGCTCTACACTCTGATGTGGGTCGGCCAACTAAAACAATATGATGTTTTGTAAGCCAATATATGCAGGAGATTTTTATTACATTTATATATATAATAAATATACAATTTTCACTACATATATATTTTATATATAATTGTTTAGAATGTTTATTTTACCTACCTTAGTATTATTAAAAGAACAGGTATGTGTATTGACCCGTAAAACGTACATACGGACAGTATGCAAGTGTGCCCCATACCAAATCATTGTTTAGTACCTTCCCACTAAAGATCGCGAACGCGGCTGGTGTGACCTGGAGGATGTATATCCCGACGACTGTGTCACCTACCTGGCGGATGTAGACCCCAGTTCATGACGTCACCCACCTGGCGGATGTAGACCTCTGCGACGGCGCGGCGCGGCGTGACGCGGCGCAGGGCCACGTGCGCGAGGCGGGCGGGCAGGGCGCGGGCCATGACGTCACACTCGTGACGTCACCCACCTGGCGGATGTAGACCTCTGCGACGGCGCGGCGCGGCGTGACGCGGCGCAGGGCCACGTGCGCGAGGCGGGCGGGCAGGGCGCGGGCCATGACGTCACACTCGTGACGTCACCCACCTGGCGGATGTAGACCTCTGCGACGGCGCGGCGCGGCGTGACGCGGCGCAGGGCCACGTGCGCGAGGCGGGCGGGCAGGGCGCGGGCCATGACGTCACACTCGTGACGTCACCCACCTGGCGGATGTAGACCTCTGCGACGGCGCGGCGCGGCGTGACGCGGCGCAGGGCCACGTGCGCGAGGCGGGCGGGCAGGGCGCGGGCCATGACGTCACACTCGTGACGTCACCCACCTGGCGGATGTAGACCTCTGCGACGGCGCGGCGCGGCGTGACGCGGCGCAGGGCCACGTGCGCGAGGCGGGCGGGCAGGGCGCGGGCCATGACGTCACACTCGTGACGTCACCCACCTGGCGGATGTAGACCTCTGCGACGGCGCGGCGCGGCGTGACGCGGCGCAGGGCCACGTGCGCGAGGCGGGCGGGCAGGGCGCGGGCCATGACGTCACACTCGTGACGTCACCCACCTGGCGGATGTAGACCTCTGCGACGGCGCGGCGCGGCGTGACGCGGCGCAGGGCCACGTGCGCGAGGCGGGCGGGCAGGGCGCGGGCCATGACGTCACACTCGTGACGTCACCCACCTGGCGGATGTAGACCTCTGCGACGGCGCGGCGCGGCGTGACGCGGCGCAGGGCCACGTGCGCGAGGCGGGCGGGCAGGGCGCGGGCCATGACGTCACACTCGTGACGTCACCCACCTGGCGGATGTAGACCTCTGCGACGGCGCGGCGCGGCGTGACGCGGCGCAGGGCCACGTGCGCGAGGCGGGCGGGCAGGGCGCGGGCCATGACGTCACACTCGTGACGTCACCCACCTGGCGGATGTAGACCTCTGCGACGGCGCGGCGCGGCGTGACGCGGCGCAGGGCCACGTGCGCGAGGCGGGCGGGCAGGGCGCGGGCCATGACGTCACACTCGTGACGTCACCCACCTGGCGGATGTAGACCTCTGCGACGGCGCGGCGCGGCGTGACGCGGCGCAGGGCCACGTGCGCGAGGCGGGCGGGCAGGGCGCGGGCCATGACGTCACACTCGTGACGTCACCCACCTGGCGGATGTAGACCTCTGCGACGGCGCGGCGCGGCGTGACGCGGCGCAGGGCCACGTGCGCGAGGCGGGCGGGCAGGGCGCGGGCCATGACGTCACACTCGTGACGTCACCCCCCTGGCGGATGTAGACCTCTGCGACGGCGCGGCGCGGCGTGACGCGGCGCAGGGCCACGTGCGCGAGGCGGGCGGGCAGGGCGCGGGCCATGACGTCACACTCGTGACGTCACCCACCTGGCGGATGTAGACCTCTGCGACGGCGCGGCGCGGCGTGACGCGGCGCAGGGCCACGTGCGCGAGGCGGGCGGGCAGGGCGCGGGCCATGACGTCACACTCGTGACGTCACCCACCTGGCGGATGTAGACCTCTGCGACGGCGCGGCGCGGCGTGACGCGGCGCAGGGCCACGTGCGCGAGGCGGGCGGGCAGGGCGCGGGCCATGACGTCACACTCGTGACGTCACCCACCTGGCGGATGTAGACCTCTGCGACGGCGCGGCGCGGCGTGACGCGGCGCAGGGCCACGTGCGCGAGGCGGGCGGGCAGGGCGCGGGCCATGACGTCACACTCGTGACGTCACCCACCTGGCGGATGTAGACCTCTGCGACGGCGCGGCGCGGCGTGACGCGGCGCAGGGCCACGTGCGCGAGGCGGGCGGGCAGGGCGCGGGCCATGACGTCACACTCGTGACGTCACCCACCTGGCGGATGTAGACCTCTGCGACGGCGCGGCGCGGCGTGACGCGGCGCAGGGCCACGTGCGCGAGGCGGGCGGGCAGGGCGCGGGCCATGACGTCACACTCGTGACGTCACCCACCTGGCGGATGTAGACCTCTGCGACGGCGCGGCGCGGCGTGACGCGGCGCAGGGCCACGTGCGCGAGGCGGGCGGGCAGGGCGCGGGCCATGACGTCACACTCGTGACGTCACCCACCTGGCGGATGTAGACCTCTGCGACGGCGCGGCGCGGCGTGACGCGGCGCAGGGCCACGTGCGCGAGGCGGGCGGGCAGGGCGCGGGCCATGACGTCACACTCGTGACGTCACCCACCTGGCGGATGTAGACCTCTGCGACGGCGCGGCGCGGCGTGACGCGGCGCAGGGCCACGTGCGCGAGGCGGGCGGGCAGGGCGCGGGCCATGACGTCACACTCGTGACGTCACCCACCTGGCGGATGTAGACCTCTGCGACGGCGCGGCGCGGCGTGACGCGGCGCAGGGCCACGTGCGCGAGGCGGGCGGGCAGGGCGCGGGCCATGCCGCGCAGGGCCCGCAGCGAGGCCCGCAGGTCGTTGACCCGCAGCCCCCGCAGCGCCCCGCAGTCCCGCACGCCCACCACGTACACCGCGCTGCCGCCGCCCGAGCGCAGCCGCCACTTCAGCTAAAGTCGTAAAGTCGCCGCTTCAAATCCGGCTCGAAGGACCACACATGTTTTAAAGGGTAGCTTCATTTGAAAGTATGAACTATATGTAACGCTTTAGTAATAAACTGTTTGTATTTCTTTTTCATTTATTCAAAAAACAATAATCGAAAATTTCCATTATCGATTCATAATAATTTCATACAAATTCATGATTCATTGACAGAAATATTACAAGTCCTCATCTGCTTCTTCCTTATCCCATTTATTTGTGGTCGTCGTAATATGTTTTTCTCTTCCATTCATCCCTGTTCGCAGTCATCTCGTTACTTACTTCCTTTCTCATCTTACCATCTTTCACACAGTACATCTATTTCTTTTTCGGTCTTTCTCTACCCTTATAACCATCCACATTCATATGTAACACCAATCTTGAAATAATACAAGTGTAGGCACAAAATTATAAAACAAACCTGCGTGACTAGATGCTGAAATCGCCTCTCACACGGCGACACCAACTGTAATTTGTACTCCACATTACCAAACCTAGGCTCTGGGGGCAGACGGCCGTACACCTCGTCCCCCGAGTCATCATCCGCTTCTGATGCACTGTACAAGAAAATAATCTTACTAATCCCATCAAAAACATAAATGTGAAATGATAGCCGAGTTCAATATTATGATATATGCCTTGATTGTTGACTTCTACGACAAAAGAGATGAGATCTAAATGTGTGCCAATTCAATGGTCTGTCCTGAAATGTATTTATAACAATATAAAATATCATTTCTTCTTATAACTTAGGATAATATACTGTAGCCTAAGGTCTGACTTGGCCAGTTCTCATATACCAATTATTACTTTCGATGGCTAGTTACTACTAATAATAAAATAGGAACCGACAAGTAACATGTCTAGAACTTGTGAAGGCTACAGTATATTTCGTTTTCATAGAATTTTAGTAATCGTCCAATATAAGTTGAAATAGAATCAATTAAAGTGAAAAATTATAATAAAATGATAACAATTTGCCAGTTTCAGTTTCATTTTTTCCTTTATATTCACCTAATTACCTATCTGCATGCCAAATTTGAACTTCCTAGGTCATCTGGAAGTAGGTTATAATTTTGATCTATAGTTGATCAGTGATAAAAATGACGATATTTGGACGTTAATATCTAAATAACCGTTTGAGATATGTTTATGAAATTTGGAACACATATTTATCTCGCAAGTCTTAATGTATGAACCAAATTTGACAGGTTTATATGAAAGATTTTTTGAGTTATGAGGGGGTCAAAAGTGGCTCCAAATGGTTCGTGTAATACTACACACGGTGCTGCTCGCCAGTTCTCTTACTTAAACTCGGCTTTGACACGCTTCCGCGTGTCTTTGTGAGTATGGATGGATGTTTGTTACTCTTTCACGCAAAAACTACTCAAGGGATTTGATGAAACTTTTACAGTAATATAGCATTTTACAGTATATACATCAAATTCAAATTCAAAATATCTTTATTCATGTAGGTCTATTACAGACTCTTATGATATGTTAAACCTACCGTCAGTTCGGAGTGATTTCGAGATGAGAAGAACTGGCAAGATACCGAACTGGACGCTAGCTAAACAATTATAATATAAAAAATTTTACGTTCATAAGCGGCTAAAATGTCCTACATGAATTTTTGAATATGAATTTTAAGCAACTAGTAGCACACGCGATGTAGCGACACGCGAAAAAAGTCCCGTCAAAATAGGTCCTTCCATTTCAGAGGTATTAGCCGGAACAAGCAGACAGACAGACAAAAATTGTAAAAAATGTTATTTTGGTGTAAAAAACGGTTATTTCAATATCACAAACAGACACTCCAATTTTATTTATATGTATAAATTTATTAGATCCTTTTATGTTATTTACCTTTTTAGATGTACCAATGATCTCTAAACGACGGCAGATATATAAGAGAGAGAGAGATAGAGAGAGACGACAATATAATAAAAAAAAAACACTCACGTATCATCAAAAGACTCGTTCAAATCTTCAGAACTATAAAAGAAATCATTGTCCAGATCGTCAGCATCAAAATCACCGGACAAATACATGTCATCTTTCAACGCAACCCTCTCCAATTTATTGATAACGTTATAAACCTCTCTACCTTTGAAATTATCGTTATCGACCTCTTTCCTTTTATTCTTCTTGAAGCCATCACTAGTTTTGAGGTCGTTAACATTCTTTCCAATGTTGCCATCACAAACTTTAGGTATCGACGACTGATTGTTCAAAGTTTTGTCTTGCACGTTTTCGTCCCAACCGGTGTGCGGCGACATCTCTTTGGCTGGTGATATTTTGTTCTTTTTTCTTCTGCTCTTGCGTCCTGAGTTCCGGCGGTTTGGTTTCTTGTCCACACTAAGGTTCTTTGAGTCTCCAACTGTAAGTATTATAAAAACATATAGAATAGAATAGAATAGAAAATCATTTATTCAAATAAACTTAATTTAAGCACTTTTGAATAGTCATAACAATTTGTTTTTATCTACCACTCGTTCGGAAAGCTGTCTCATCACAAGAAGAACGAGTATATATATATTACTGTGTTTTGGATTCCGAACCTCCTTAGTCTAAGCAGGTTGTATCACCGGCTTGATTACTGAAGCAAAGGGCGCTCGGTAATACTGGCCACATATAAAACACACATATGGCCACTTAAATTAAAAAAAAAAGAATAATAAAACAATTGAAAATAAGAACTGGAATTAAAAGGACGCTCCGTATTTTTATCTATATAAAACAAGATAATTAAGGAATTATTTAACACAATATAATTGTTTTTGATGAAAATATACACTGTAGAGTGCGTGGCCACTAAACAGTACTACACATCGGGACGTTCCTGAGCAAAGGTGAGTAAGTTTGGTGTTACATTGCTTACTTTGGGGTGTTCGGAGTGTGGAAGACGTTCTTCCAGGTCGAAATTGTATTTTTACTTCCTTTTCCATTAATTATTTTCTTTTCAATAAATACAGTCCACTCTCTATTTTATATATTCATTTTAAGGATTCGCAGTCCAACATACTGTTAGGGTTCACATCAATATTGTAGAAAAATCAGATATTTTGATTGATTTAATCTTATTGTATTTTTATATTTGAGTCTAAATAAATTAGTGCTGGTTGGTAGTTTGTATTTACACGTTTCGACTTATAAATGTGAACTTATAGGTTTTATTTAAAAGAGCAACACACAAGTTTCTTGCTCATTCTTCTTGTGATGAGACAGCTTTCCGAATGAGCGGTAAATAAAAAAAAATATGACTATTCAAAAGTGCTTAAATTAAGTTTATTTGAATAAATGATTTTCTATTCTATTCTATTCTATTCTAGTAGTTGTTGTATTAAAAAAGGATTACACCAATAGACAAATATAGACCGTATAGTACATACCTTCCTTTTTATTAATTTCTATAAAATTCTCGATATAGCTGCCATTCTTCACCAGCAGGTCGGTGCTGAGATCCGGCTCGCAGAGGAAAGAAGATTCTTCTGGGAGAGTCTCATTTTTCCCCTGACATTTCCGGCCTCTGCGCCTACCTAAAATTAGAATATTGTAATATGGTTGTTACTACGCAATGTATGGTGGCGGGGCTCGAGGTGCGGGATCAGGTCGGTCATCGCAGCGGCCGGTCGGCGATCGCTCTTCAATGCTCACGAGCGGACAAGGACGCGTGTCGTCAATTCTCTTATTCAATTATCAATTTATAAATTCGCAATTTAACTAACAAAATATAAATAACACTATAACTAACTAACAATATAAAGAACAAATTATAAAAATGACTGCGTTTGAATGTCAAAGTCTATACACTGTGAATCGAATCGTAAAATAAACCTTATTTACATCAACATAAAGGACAAATTATAAAAATGCCTGTGAATTACGACATCAAAGTCCATACACTGTGAATCTAATGGGAAAATAAACCTTATTTACATCAACATAAAGAACAAATTATAAAAATGCCTGCGTTTGAATGTCAAAGTCCATACACTGAATCGAATCGGAAAATAAACCTTATTTACATCAACATAAAGAACAAATTATAAAAATGCCTGCGAATTACGACATCAAAGTCCATACACTGTGAATCTAATGGAAAAATAAACCTTATTTACATCAACATAAAAAACAAATTATAAAAATGCCTGCATTTGAATGTCAAAGTCCACACACTGAATCGAATCGGAAAATAAACCTTATTTACATCAACATAAAGAACAAATTATAAAAATGCCTGCGAATTGACATCAAAGTCCACACACTGTGAATCGAATCGGAAAATAAACCTTATTTACATCAACATAAAGGACAAATTATAAAAATGACTGCGTTTGAATGTCAGTCCACACACTGAATCGAATCGGAAAATAAACCTTATTTACATCAACATAAAGAACAAATTATAAAAATGCCTGCGTTTGAACGACATCAAAGTCCATACACTGTGAATCTAATGGAAAAATAAACCTTATTTACATCAACATAAAAAACAAATTATAAAAATGCCTGCATTTGAATGTCAAAGTCCATACACTGAATCGAATCGGAAAATAAACCTTATTTACATCAACATAAAGAACAAATTATAAAAATGCCTGCGAATTACGACATCAAAGTCCATACACTGTGAATCTAATGGAAAAATAAACCTTATTTACATCAACATAAAAAACAAATTATAAAAATGCCTGCATTTGAATGTCAAAGTCCATACACTGAAGCGAATCGGAAAATAAACCTTATTTACATCAACATAAAGAACAAATTATAAAAATGCCTGCGTTTGAATGTCAAAGTCCATACACTGAATCGAATCGGAAAATAGATCTTATTTATATTACCATAAAGTACTTTATAATTCACGTATCGTTCACGTTTGCAATCTGAATAAACATACAAATATATACACAGATTAAAAGTTTATTACTTTTGACAACAAATTATAATCAACTATTAAAAAAAATGTTTTTATTCGGAAAATAATAATGTTGTATGAAATATTAATATAACGATGTATGATCTTGAGTACTTATCACACATACACGCGTCTCGTGTTAGAATTGTAAATTTATTTTCTACTACGTCTCTATCTGTGAAAACCTCTAAGTGGCCTTTTTTATCATCATCATCATCATCATCATCTGCTTCTTTCTTATCTCATTTATTTGTGGTCTCTTATCCCATGGATGGTGGAGTGTGGATGGTTATTTCTTTTTTACTATATTCATTACTAGCTGTTCCCGCGCCTTCGTCCGCATGGAATTTAACTTTATTTTTCTAGATAAAAGAGTTTTTCTAAAATAAAAGTAGCCTAAATTACTCCTTATTCCATCAGCTACCTGCCAAAAAAGTCCCGTCAAAATCGGTCCAGCCATTTCAGAGATTAGTTAGAACAAACAGACAGATAGACAGACAAAAATTGTAAAAAATGTTATTTTAGTGTATATGTATTTATATTCATATGCATGTAGTAAAAAATGGTTATTTCAATATTACAAACAGACACTCCAATTTTATTTACAATGTATATTTATATAGGTGTCTATTTCGATCATTAAATGAAAATCCCGTGCATGAACAACTATTGCCATGCACGCTCGTCATTCAACTAATCGTTTAGTGAGTAATAGGCATTGCTCAGTAAGTATTATTTAACGGATGTTTTGAATAGTTTTTTATTATTATTTATGTATGTATTTAGGTTTTTATATTATTCTATCTTATATATAAAATTCTCGTGTCACAGTTTTCGTTCCAATACTCCTCCGAAACGGCTTGACCGATTCTCATGAAATTGTGAGCGTATTGAGTAGGTCTGAGAATCGGCCAACATCTATTTTTCATCCCCCTAAATGTTAGTGGTAGTCCAACCCTATATATTTTTTTATATTTTAAGGCAAAACAACGTTTGCCGTGACAGCTAGTTATTCTATAATATGACAAGTAAGTAAAATAGCTCTACCAATTACGACCACTGCTTATTACTCCCGGAAAAATATCGTAAATGTGTTGGTGTTGGCCAGATTATAACAAATGTCATAGGTATGAAATTAAATGCGTGTTTCGGAAGAATATATAAATGGCATGGCGCCAATGTTACGATTGCGTACACAATGTATTGTGTAAACATACAAACAACTATAACCGACTTCAAAAAAGGAGAAGCAAATTCAAGAAAAAAATCGGTACACATTCAAAAGTTCTAAGGTAACAAAAGGGTTGCGTACACAATATATTACGTTCAGATAGAATCAACTCAATATTTGTTAACTGACTTCAAAAAAGGAAAATCAAATTCAGTAAAAAAATCGGTACATTAAAAAGTTCAGGTATAACACGTAAATGTTTTTTGTAACACATGAAAAAAACTACTTGCTACGTGAATCGATTTTGATTTAGTTATTTTTAAACTTTCGTGTTTAATATACATTATTTATATTATAAAATAAATACCTTTATTTGCCATAAAATTAGTTCGTGTTAAGACCCGTTTAATAAATAAGGGTATATTAAGGTTTCTTAAGGGTCGGCAACGCGCACGTGACACCCCTGGTGCTTCAGGCGTCCATAGGCTACGGTAACCATTTACCATCAGATGGACCGTGTGCTTGTTTGCCACCATAGTAGTATAAAAAAAAAATTATATATATTTTTTTATTGTTTTACTGATTTTGATTATTACAATAAAAAAAAATATATTGATTAACTACTGATCTTAGTTATTCTTATGAACGAGATTCAAGCCTAATCATGACCTAAACCATTATAATTATTTAATGTACTGCCAGAAGTAGACTCGTATAGGCAACCGTATGCCTGTTTGCCAGTGTCGTAGTATAAAAAAAAATACCACTAAAGTATCTCAGTACTACCACAGATAAGATAATATTACATAGTATCACTTACCTTTAACTGCTTCTGTTTTTTTCTTAACATTGTCCTGCTCTGGCTTCTGTTTCTTTTTATTCTTGCTTTGGTTCCCATCTGATGGGTCGAACAAGCTGAAGAAGGACTCCATTATTCTGTAAATATTAAATAAAAAAAAATATTGACATACCAATTAAGGAAGAAAAATATAAAGTAATTTTATAATCAATATTAATACCGAATACAATGGATGTATGGGCTGAATCCTTTTGCCATTACCTGAGACGGGAAAACAGTACAAAAAAAAATTAAAAGATATGGGGGATGTCGCTTTAACTAATTTAGAAATCATTAAGCAAATATTACTGAAAATCAGCAAGAACTAGCAGAGAGACGACAAAAATATTTTAAATTATTTTTTTTATGTAAGTATCGTATATACCTTCATATGCATTTATTGAAAAGCTGTTAAATTGAAATTACAACCAACAACCAGACGCTTAAATTTTATTTACTTGTACATAAATATATAAATGCGACGGCAGCCTTAGCCAAGTGTATGTAGACATGGAGGGCTAGCAACAAGTGCCAAAGAAAATTCAGCGGTAAACTATACGCATTCCCGCCAAAAATGACATTTCTGTTTACTACTAGTCTTGCGCAAATCAGCTCAAATTCAGTTCGGACGTCTTTTGCGAACTATATACTTCGTTCACTCCATCCTTGAGTCATTGAAGGGCAGAAAGCTAATCAGTTATTTCCTTAAAAATACCTATAAATATTTTAAATGAAATAACTGCTTTATTTATTTTTTTGTAAGAATCAACCTCTAACCAAGTATTGTTAAAGAAAGGTTTTTTATTACTAAGAATTTTCGCGATTTACTAAACGAACTAAAGAGCGAAAACTGAAATTTGTTTGCGTAATTTGTCTTAGGTTTCGCTCTTTTGAACTAGTTTGTTATTGAACTACACAAGTTTATTTACTACTTACTTCGTTATTTATTTTTGGCAGCAAACAGTTTAATATAAAATTTGACTTTGTTTTTATTTGAAAAACGCGGGAGAATGTATAGCGGTTTTTTTTATTTTCGATATAAATGTATGTATTAATCAAGTATATGATCTACCTGTATACCAAATTGTTGTTTTAGAATAAAATAGCTTGCCTTATTGCAATCATTATTTATTTCCCTCTTTTTACATACTATTATTTATTTTTTATATGTTTTAAAATAAAAAACACTGAGTACACAGACTTAGAAACTAAACAGTACAGACTACATCTCATACCTTTGGCTATTCCACATCCATACTATTTGTTATTGCATTATTTCATACAACATTCAAATTATTCGTTTTTTATGTAATTAAAATGACATATAAACTGATGGCCCATTTAATGAGGTAACCATCATTGGCTGTATGGGTGCAGTTCCCTTAGCCTTTCCGATAAAGGATAAACAGAACCAAAAAAAAAAGGTAACCATCATATATACATAAGGCTGAAGGGGCTTAGACTCTTTCATATAAGAATAAATAAAACTAAAAATAATACTTTACTTGATGATTATAAAATATATACTTGAAGAGCAATACAGGCACTATGTTACTATATACACAGACTATTCGGTTTTATGTGATGCCTATGATATCACTTAAAAATTGCTATTCTGGAGAGCCAAAAGGATGTGCTTCCATGTCCTGTAAATTCACTGTGTTATCTCTACTACAATTGAAATACATCTTATTGTTAGAAAACAAGTTGCATGGTGGCTGAAGTAAGTAAAACTGAATTAACCCTCAGACACACTTATTTTCTTCATTACCTCATTGTTATATTGTTTACCTCATTGGGTACATACAGATGACTTTTTACAAAGTCTATAGTGTCTTATATATGAATTAAATTATTTTTACTTTGGCAGGTAGCTGATGTAATAAAGAGTAACTTAGGCTACTTTTAAATTTAAAAAATCCATTATTTTAGAAGTTAAGTTCCATGCAGACAAAGTCACGAGTACAGCTAGTTAATCAACATAGGAGGATAAAGCAGATGGGAAACCTGACAATCTCCATAACAAGTCACCTTATTATAATTAAAATTAAAGGTTAAATTCTCCTTTTATAATAATAATCATCAGAAAAGGACTGACTGTAAACTGTTATAACAATCATTATGATGAAATATGATGAATGAACTACAAATAATAATTACTACTTAGATACTTTAGTATACTACAAATCAGTACTTATTACTTAAACAATACAATTTGCATAATTAAAGCATAGGTGATGCAATTTCATAGTCTATTAATTTTATTTTTTTGTATTATTAAGTACCTATAACATTTTCACAACGTTTATTTTCGATTATTAAAATGAAAGTTTCAATAAAGCAATAAATTAATATTTGTTAATTTTACTTCTCAATTAAATGAAACTAATTTAATTTAGGAGGAAAAAGTACAATCTAAATTGTCAAGGTTCATTGCAAAATCATTAGAAAGGGTAACGCAACTTTCGCGCCAATTACCTTTTTAAATTACGAACAAGAATCTAATTAGAATATCGTAGTTTATATTTTTTTTAATTAAGAATGAATAGATAAAGGATTTACTTACAAACAGCTGTTGCAGGTTCAAGGCCGCACAAAAAACAAGCTCACTGTTACCAACGAGACGTTCGTAGCGTTTGTGAGTCAACAAAACTAACACAAACAAGGGAACACTGCCAAGTTATTTACAATGACGTAAAGAATAAGATAATGGTGTAATAAAGAACTGTGTAAATAATAAATAATCAGATCTTTGTCAGATCTAAATAGTACGATAGTATGACGGCGCAATTGTATTTCATTTTACGCAAATTATATTGTTATGCTTGACATGTAACATGTATTGCCGATAAGAAAAGTTTCATAACATTTAATAATCCAGTTATGAAATAAAGATTTTCTGATTATAGAAATACAATAAGCAATACATTGAATGTATACAAACGTCAAATCCTATTTGACATTTTTGACAATTTTAAACCGACATTGACTGTCAGTTTCAGACAGTTTCAGATATAACAGCTATTCCAAAGCCACAAAACAATGTAACATTAAAACAATTGTTTGTTTGTTTTTCTTCGAAATTTGAAATTATTATTTTTTGTTTACTTGAGTATATTTTATTTTAAGTACAAAACAGTGTTTAGAATTCAATTAAAATGTCCATTCAAGTGGAAAACAATTTGAAAGATACGGAGAACGATAATATATTTAATCAGAGCGTACATTTTATGCCTTGCAAGGTGGAGGAAGACGGGCCGGCAAATGTTCGCAAATATTTCGAGCCGTATATTAAAGAAGACGAAAATGGAGGTATATTTAAACAATTGATTTTATTATTCAACAACTAATATTATAAATATTACATTTTAACCGACTACGCAGAAATAGAAGGGTTATAAATTACTCCCGTCATGACAGAGCTGCGCACGATTTCTATTGTAGTGAATTCTTAATGCTACGTTTACATACAGCCGCTTCCCCTGCCACTCGCGCTGCCGGAAATATTGCCGAGTGATAACTGAGCGAGAGGGCTAAATGTAAAAACACGCTGCCACTCGCGCTGCCAGTGCTTTGACTCGCGCACGAAAAACCGACAATCGAGGGAGCGCCGGGCAGCGCGAGTGGCAGCGCCAATGGCATGGGAAGTGTTTCCACTCTCGCGCTGCTCACTTCCCTGCCCACTCTGGCTGAGTGTAAATTGGGCATTTAAGTTTTTTTTTATAAATTAGTACTAATTTATGAATTTAAATATACATATAAATTTGCTTTCTATAGGCAGGTAGTGTTAGAATATTAGATAGACCTAATAAAAACCTTAAAAAAAATCCAATATGTGTCTTTTCTGTAATTATTATAATGATTTCTTATGTAGTTATTTTGATTCCATATTCATTATGATTGTTTGTATATATTGGTATGGGTATAGTATGTATTTACAATAAAAAAAGTATTTATTGTGTGTTTTTAATGTATAGTATGTGTTTACAAAAAAACCTAATATCAGTTGTATCATACCCATAACACAAGCTCTGCTTAGCTATCTTAAAAATATCAGGACAATTCACACAGAGCCTAGTCCCAGGCTCTGTGTGAATTGTCCTGATATTTTTTTTATATTCTAGATTTATCTGCGACCTTCTGGAGATATTTATATTATGTTGTTTTATATTTTAGATTTATCTGCAACTTTCCGGGGACGCCAACTCGATGGCGTTAAGATGGCACTGCCAGATGGTTACAGAGCAGTTGTGATCACTGAAGCGAAGAGGCCACTCACAGAAAATGCAGATAGAAGATTTCAGGTATTTTGTTTAATATGCACAGTTCGCTAATACATATCTGCAATGCAATGTATAGTATGATGTAACATCACAGATTTTGTTCTAACACCAGGATTATTACACTGAAATGGCTGGACCGATTTTAAAAGGACTTTCACTCGCACATAGCTAATATAATAAGGAGTAAATTAGGCTATTTTATTTTAGAAAATTTAATTATATTAATAAAATAAAGTTAAATTCCATACAGAGAAAGTTGCAAGTAGTTGGAAAAATATTTAGCTTAAATTGCAAATAAAATCATGCAGACAAAGATAGGGGTAACAGCTAAGTAGTTTGATAATTGCAAGCAAGATAATAGTAATAATAGAAGAACTATTTATATTAATCATCTACTGGTGCACCTGCTTGCACTAACGGTGCGGGGCACCAGGCTACAGTGGAGGATGATAAGATGTACAGGTTTTTTTTTACTCCGAGTACATTTACCAGCAGTCATAGGACTATAAGCGAAAATGTTCTGTGATGCTGTCATGTAGAGTGGCTTCCCATTGGAAACTTCTACTCATCTGTATTTTAGAGCTACTGCCGATCTTCTAGCTCCAGAATATGATGGCGTTTTAGTCTCACATGCTGTTCTATATGAGTTGTTTAGCAAGTTTGTTAGGGTAATGGATCAACAGTTCTTATATTTGGCTGCCAAACTCTAAATTCCTCCTTCACTGTTCTTACTTTAAGTTGGTCATGGACTTGTTGGTTATGTACCATGGTACTTGTACAATGGTTCTTAAAATCCTGATATTTACAATGTGCTAACTGACCTGACCTCATACTCATCCTATCATCCTCCACTGGTGCCCCGCCAGCGTAAACCGATAGCGCAGGCGGGTGCACCACTACATTTACAGGAATGTATCACGATAGTTTCCAGAATAAACCATATGTAGGTCAACCAGACATGGTGGGGAGAAGCAGACTGTTAGTAATGTGGACTAATGACCCCATTACTAGTGTTCAAAATCTACCCTGTATCATCGTAAGCACAGATATTATATTATATTAGAGTCCGTTAGTTTTCTGTTCCCGCGCGTTCCCTTCCCCTCCTTAACTAGTAACAAACTGACTGTACAGCGACCTTGACGCGCGCGCGCATTGTGTTGTGAATTAAAATAAATTAGAACTGTGTTAACCTACTGTGAAACCTACTGTGAAGCTGGAAAGCTAGCGAAGATACCTTCGAGACCCTGAAGCCCAAGAAATCCGCAGAACCATAAAGGTAAATGACTGCCGCTTCCCTAACATTTTGGTAGCAGAGTAGTTTCCCAAACAACTAGCAATGCACCATGTCAGGTTGAACTCCATGCGGTTCCCCCTGGAAACCATCTTGATAAATTCTTGGTGAATTTGTCACGATTTGCTAACTGACCTGACCTCATGCCCATCTTATCATCCTCGACTGGTGCCCCGCCAGCGTAAACCGTTAGCGCAGGCGGGTGCACTATTCCATTATCCTTACTTCCTTACTAATATTATAAATGCGAAAGTAACTCTGTCTGTCTGTCTGTCTCGCTTTCACGCCTAAACCATTGAACCGATTTAAATGAAATTTGGTATACAGATAGTCTAGACCCTGACAAAGGACATAGGCTACTTTTTAATGTGAAAAAAGGGTTGCAAGGGGTTGAAAGGGAATATAAAAGGTTCTATGAAAGTATCGTCATTTTACGCGGACGAAGTCGCGGGAGCAGCTAGTCATCCATAAAAAAACCAGACATGATACTCTACCACTACTAACCAATGGAGTTATCAGTCCACATTACTAACAAGTTATTATATATTATTATATAGTTATATATTATTAACAAGTTCCAGTTTGGTACTCTACTTGTATTAAAAGAAACCAACTTTTTTCCAATTCTTCAGGTAGCTGGTGGCTTCACAGGCATGACTCACTGGAATTGGGATAAGAAACCTTCCAAGAATGATAACCTCGTGAAAGCATTAGACTGGGTGGATATTGCTGAAGCTGTAAGTAAAAATATCTATATATAAATTAAAACCAGGGATGTTAAGGCGCTCCATAACCGTAACCGAAACCGGATATCCGATATAAAAAATATCCGTAACCGTAACCGAATCCGAAATAAAAGTTTCGGATAATATAGGATAGGAGCGGAACCTAATTGAGATACGTTGTGTAACCGTTTTATTAGCTATTTGTAATTCACTTTTGAAATTAATATCCGTAACCGAAATTATTCGAAACTAACGGATAATCCGAAATAATTTCATATCATTTTTCATAGCATCCGTATCCGTATCCGGTATAATAATCATTCCTATATCCGAAACCTATCCGTATCCGAAATTTCATATCCATAACATCCTTAATTAAAACTATAGAATAACTTCTTATTAATATTATAAATGCGGAAGTTGGTTTGGATGGATGTTTGTTACTCTTTCACGCAAAAACTACTCAACGGATTCTGATGTATAAACTATATACTGTAATTTGATTATCAGATCATTATATATTTATTTATATTTATGTATATATATATTTTTTTTTATAGAAATTTATATTTAAATATTTCCCTTTATATTTTTGTTTTTGACATTTCTTATTTATATTAGTGCACCGCCATCTTTCTCTACACCACTCATGGTTGCCTGGTAGATAATGCCACAAGGTAATAAGTCCGCCGTATGTACATATTGTTTTTGTGCATTAAACTTAAATAAATAAAGCTTCATCAAGAAGCTTACAGTATATAGCTTATACATCAGAACAGCACATAGGCTATAATTTAAAAAGATATGTGAATTGGGCGATATATAATGATAAGTGTGAAGCAGACGAAGTGACGCGGGTCAACTAGTAACTGTATAAAAATTAATCTTACCATAAAAAATCTGTATGTTCTTATTTTAGACAACATCTTCATAAACACAATTAAATACCTACAATATTTCGATGTCATAGTAAAATATTTAAAAGAACTACTCTTTATAAAGTGTCTGATTCTAATGTCAAATTAACAAATGTAATAATTATTTTTTCAGATACATGGAGACTGAAATTTGGAAGGTTAGAATAAGTTACGTGCTATTCATGTCAAGGTGCAGGTTGTAAAACAGATTCCATTTTGCACGTAATTCTTATCTTTTTTCTTCTCCAATTGTATGTATATACTTTCAAAATACACTTTTACTAATTTTATTTATATATATATATATATTATTTTAATACCGACTGCGCCATGTCAAGGTGCAGGACCAAGGTGCTAACAGAAAGACGTTTTGATTGAGACTGTTTAATAAAGGAACATGCAATACAGTACCCACATAATATTCATAATACAATTACCCACAATTCAAATCAAATAAAAAATAATTTATTCATGTAGGATATTTTACCCGCTCACTAAAGTAAAAAATGTATTAATTTTTTCCCTACCATCCAGTTCAGTATATAGATTCAATTGAGAAGAACTGGCAAGAAAATCGACTGTTTTTTTAGCCAGTATTTTTACATGTACTTTGTAGGTCTATGTCTAACATTAAGTGTATTGTAATACTTATTTTATTTATATAACATTAACCTTTCGAATGTCCGTCGTCTCGCAGCGACTGAAACTGAAGAGGCGGTATGCGTGCGCCAGCTGTATTTTTTCAAATGCGTTTCGATCTTATTTCGTTCCAAATAAGGACTAAATTGGTTAAAAAGAAGTCACGGTTTTGCGGGCACAGATCTGTGTCAAAATGTTCGAAGGGTTAATGCACATACGTGCAAAGGCGACCTGCCTTATGTACTTTACATAAGGCAGGCATAAGGCGTACATAAGGCGACCTGCCTTATGTACTTTACGCTTTACGCCTAACATTGTAACCTTAAACTGTAAATAATTCATGTTAAACTAAATGATGTTTGATGTGGTTTGACTTTTAAAAACTATGTATGTACGTCAGTTCAAAGTTACATCGCTCATTCGATCCTGATCTGTCCGAAATGCAATATTCGAGTGGTTGGACTGTAATTATTTCAAACTCTGCATTGTATTGTCAACCTAAAACAGTTGCTAGTAGTATCTAAAACCTAAAACAGCCAGAATCATTGGTAATCAACGTCTATGTGACAGACTCGACCCGTTGGCTTTAGGCGAGATATTGCATCTCTGTGCATTTTCTACTGCATATATCACGGGGAGTGTTCTGAGGAATTGTTCGGATTGATACCAGCTGCTGAGTTTCACCACCGTACCACCCACCAGAAACTGAAATACCATCCTGATCATCTGGATGAATGGCGGTCCTCCACAGTGCGGTTTTCTAGCAACTTTTTGCCACGCACAACCAGCCTTCCAGCAATGGTATTTCCGAACCGATACGATATTGAAACCTTCAAGAAGAGAGCTTATTCCATTTTAAAAGGCCGACAACGTACTTGCAATTCCCCTGGTATTGCGGGTGCTCATGGGCGGCGGTAACCACTTACCATCAGGTGAGCCGCATGCACGTTTTTCCCCTGTGTTAAATATTAAAAAAAAGAAATAAAACGATTGAACAAAAACAAAAACAATTTTTTATTTTTTTATTAAATGTACAAGTTGTAACATATATATATATATCTATGTATAATAGTCTATGTTAATAAGTTAATTGTAAATATTGCTTTATAGTCTGTCCGTCTGTTAACTCGGCGACAAATCGGACATTATAGAGCAAGAGCCCACAACGGCCAGACATACGTCATTTTCTTGCTCAGTTTAATAATTCTCTCAATAATATATATAAATTTCAGCTTTATTAAAATGACGTAAGTTTATTTATAAAATAGTATAGTTTAGGGGGGTCCGGCGGGGGGTTGGAACCACACTACGTGTCTGGCAATGAGCAGAGCAAGTTATAATACTGTTACGAGCAATATGTGAAAAAATGGAGCATCTTAAAATAACGAATTTGATATGAAATTGTATACACCGTTGTTACCCAATATACGGTTTAAATTAGTCTGGTAGGATAAGGAACCAAGAAAACTGTCTGGCAATTTAGGAAACTCAGTTTAATAGTTCTCTCAATAATATATATAAAGTTCAGCTTTATTAAAATGACGTAAGTTTATTTATAAAATAGTATAGTTTAGGGGCGTCCGGCGGGGGTTGGAACCACACTATATAATGATTATAATAATGCTACGAACAATATATGAAAATATGGAGTTTCTTAAAATAACGAATTTGATATGATTTTTTTTACACCTTTGTTACCTGGTACCTGCTAAAGGAACCACGATCCAAATTTCATATTTGGGGATCGTTCTTACCTGTGTTGGGGACACACATACAAGAACTTTCACGTTTACTAAAATGACGTATGTCTGGCAGTCGTGGGCTCTTGGGCTATTATCTATGTTGCCAGCTTTTTGGGATAGGCAGTCGGAGTGCTTGCGGCATGTTATTTTTTTAATATGGATGATAATGAAATGGTGCACTCGTCTAACGGTTTACGCTGGCGGGGCACCAGTGGAGGATGATAAGATGAGCATGAGGTCAGGTCAGTTAGCCCATCGTGACAAATTCGCCAAGAATTTATTACGATGTTTTCCAGGGGGAACCGCGTGGAGGTAACCCTGACATGGTACATAAATATAGGGTTGTTGAATCAAAATAGATTTTTATTTACATATATTTCACTAAAACAAGGATTGCCTTTTTATAAATCAAATGACCTTCGTATGGTTTCATATATATATAAACAAGCATATGGCTAAACTAGGCCTATGCACGACATGTATCTGCAGATTCTGCCAAACTGAAGAGGAAACGCCGCTTCACATCCTATGTGGTTGTAGCCCACTCATGCATAAACGAAATATCTCCTTTGGAAAGTTTACACTCTTTCCCGAGGAGATAAAAACCATCGCTCCTAAGAATATCCTTCAATTCTTGTCCCTGACGGGTCTAGGTAACGAACTTTGAAAAGGGCGAGCACAATAGATCTATGTAGGTCGCAGTGCTACAGGTGCTATAGATATCTGACAATAGCACAAACAACCCAATAAAAAAAATGGTTTCATATTTCATAAAACACATCTATTTGAAATATTTAGCTGTTTTTCAAAAAGAAAACCAATTGTTTTAGCTTAATACCGTAAAAATTACGATATGTATGGAAACAACAAAAATGTATTTTTGTGTTGTTTAATACAAAGACAGTAATCGAAACACTAGTGCAGGGTAGGCGAACCTAAAACGTGCCATTTTTTCCAAAAAATGTTTAATGGGATCATTGACGTGACATCAAATAATTTTGACTTTCTGATTATTTCGAAAATAATAATAATAAATGCTATCAAAACTCTATGAAAAACAAAAGAGGTAGATTTTGGATTGTTTTCATTACACGCATAAATTAAATTACTGTAAAATTAGTGTGACTTCTGTTGCTGCAGGTTAGATGACAAATAATTTATGTCAGGCTTGTACGATGTTACTTTTAGCAAAATGCATGCTGAACTGGATTCATCTGTCAAACGGTTTCTAACCGAGTTTTTAATGTTATTCATCTCTGAAAATAATGACTCGCAGGCATAGGTAGGTGGAAATATTGTTAAAATATCATGAGCCAGCTTCTTCAAACAGTTTTATGATCGACGACGTGCCCAAAATATTTTGTCGCGTACCGTTAGTACTACCCTGCACTAGTGTATCTAAATTTCTAAAATACATCGTGGAAACTAGAAAAATTTAAAAAGTAATCGTTTAAAATGAAAAATTACGATTCAACAAATCGGTATCGCGGGTACTCCACTACTCCGCTAGAGGTGGTAACATAATTTGAAAATTTGATATACCTGTCAATTTAGTCACATTATTTGAAAATTTTAGATTTACAACTGTCAATTTAGTCACTTTATTTGAAAATTTGACATTTACACCTGTCAATTTAGTCACATTATTTGAAAACTTGACATTTACATCTGTCAATTTAGTCACATTATTTGAAAATTTGACATTTACAACTGTCAATTTAGTCACATTATTTGAAAATTTGACATTTACAACTGTCAATTTAGTCACATTGTTTGAAAATTTGACATTTACAACTGTCAATTTAGTCTCCGGGATTAAAAAACAGACTATACGTACTAATAGGGTATGGATAAGAAATATGTGTTTTTGTTTCAATTACTGTATGTAAATTCCAGTGTTTGATATTTTTTTAATGGTCCTGGATTTCACTCCTAAAGGTAAATATTTTTATAATAAAAAATGTGATGTTAATTATAATTGCATTGAAAATATATGTAATTTAACTATTTATATACAAATAAATAACATTGAACTGTCTGTTTGTAACATTAAATTAACTTTTTACTAAATAACTGTAATTAACCTACTTACATCCAAAAATTTTTTTTTGTCTGTCTTGTTGTTTGTTCTTGGTTATCTCTGGACACATTTTAATGGTAGAACTGAACTGTCTGTTTGTGATTTCAAATATATATATTACAGCTCTTTCCTGCATATGCATATAAAAGTATATAGTACTTACATAAAAAAAAATGTTTGTTCTTGTTAATCTCTGAACCGGCTGGACCGATTTTAATGGGACATTCACTCGTAAATAGCTAATGTTATAAGTAGTAACTTACGTTATTTTATTTATTTCATTATTGTAAAATAAGTTAAATTGCACGTGGACTATATCGAGGATAACAGCTAGTACATAATAATGAAAAAACACCCAGATCAATACAAACAATCATACTCGTGAATACAAATGTTTGTACCGTGCGAGGAATCGAACCCGCGACCATCGGAAGCAATCTGCTAACCGTTAGTCCACAGAGGCCGTCAATTACTTTTGGCATAACTTATATTTTTCTCTTAGTTTCTGTTTTATAGCTAACCTTCTCCTATTTTCTATTTTACTCATTGCAATTTTCCTATTTCTATTTTCTACTATCCTACTCTTCGTATTTCTACCAAATTTCCTATTTTCTACTACCGCACTTTTCATATTTCTATCATTTATATTATTATTTTCTATAGTCTTATTTCTACTATGTTTTTTGTTATCTACCGTAGTTTTTTTATCATTAGCAGTTTCCGATTCAGCGGCTATTGGATTCGTATTTCTACCGTATTTACCTACTGTTGCTTTTTTATTATTACCAACTTCCGATTCAGATATTGGATGTAAACCGAACTCGGGTCTCGACTCCAGCGTATCGAAATCATCAACATTTTCTCTACTAATCTTGTTATATATTTTCAAAAACTGCCAAAACTCTATATCTCCTCCTTTGATATTCTTCTCATAAAAATCTATTAGTTTTGGATCGCATTTATGATTGTTCACCACCGGTTTCGGATCCGCGAATCGGTTATCGCTAACCGTTTTATCTGTTTCAACTGTAACGTCGTTTTGACTGGAATTTTCCGGTTTTTGCGCATCATTAGCTAGTTTATGCTTCCATACTTTGCGCTTGAACGGTTTAGGATTTTTTTCGTGTCTTCTATTGTGTAGTTTTAATGCACTTAGTGTTCTACAGATTTTCTCGCATTGGTCGCAAGGGAAGAGCATTTTTATATCATTCTTTTTAGCTATGTGATACATACTTTTCAATCTTTCGCAATGATTATCACCCTTTATTTTCATTCTTTTAATCTCTTCCTCACTATACTTGGGTAGCATAAATTGGTTTACATCGATCTTCTCTCTTTGGACCATCCATTCGCTTCCCTTCTTAACCAATTTCGTTTTCGACACACATTTGTCTCTCCCCTTCCTTTTCCGTCTATCAATTTCTTCACTGGCCTGTTTATTCAGAATTTTAACGCTCGGTATAATCTCCATCGTGTTCACAACCGCATTGTCTATTTTGTAATAATATCTAGACGTTTTGTCGTTGACTTTTTTGTCGTTGATGCGAGCGAACGGCAGCTTGTCTATGATCACGTCGTGTATCAGTTTTATATGTCGTCGAATGTTGCCTTTGGTTACGTATTCGCATAGAGGACATTTCTTGAGCGTCATTTCAGAGCACACATCGAAATGTATTGTACAATGACGGAGCAGTTTCTCTTTCGTTTCGTATAGCTGAAACCGTAAATGTATTATTAAATTCATAACTATTTCGAACCGTGGACACAAAATACAGAAGACTGAATCAACAAACACAGAATCTTAGAAACCAATGAAATGATATACTGGATTTACCTTAAAAATAAAAACACCTTGTTCAATAAAAACATCTGTTAAATCATATTTACTGAGCAAAGCCTTACTCACTAAACGATTACTTGAATGACGAGCGTGCATGCCAATAGTTGTTCATGCACCGGATTATCATTTAACGTTAGACATAGACACCTATATGGTACACAATGTACATAAAATGTAATAACCTAGCTTTTAAAACAAAGAAAATTCAGTTGAGTTTCTTGCCAGTTCGTTTAATTGAGTGTCTATACTGAAGTGGACTGAAAAATTGATCGATCATACTAAAAATAAAATCTCCTACATGAATAAATTATTTTTGAATTGATTTAAAATGCAGAGAGAGGTAAATATCTTTATTTACCATAAAATTCGTTTTAAGACCCGGTTAACAATATTAAAATTTGTTATCTTTTCTTTTATTTCCCTATTAGTGCCCATAAGGGCAGTATATTTGGCAAATGTACCAAGTCCCAAGCCATTATAAAAGAAAAAAAGGGGCAGTGTATATATAATAAGTTAATAAAGATGTACACTAACCTTGAAACATATATAACACTGATGCGTATTAAACGTTATTTTCGCATGTTTTTGCTTTGTTCTAATATTGTTCATCTCGCTCACACTTGCAGGCGTCTCTTCTTCATCCATATTAGTTCTTTCTGATGCAATATTGCTATCTCTTTCGGTTGTAACTTCCTCTGCTTCACTATTGTCTCTTTCTGCTGTCTCTGCATCTTTATTGTTGTCTCTTTCTGCTTCCTCTGCATCACTTATGTCGTCTCTTTCTGCTGTATCTGCATCTTTATTGTTGTCTCTTTCTGCGTCCTCTGTATCACTATTGTCGTCTCTCTCTGATGCAATATCGTCATCCCTTTCTATATTAGGCAAATTGCTCTTATTCATGTTATCTTCCGAAACAATATTACCATCTCTTTCCGTTTCATACGCATTGTCTATATTGCTGTCACCGTCTGGTGTAATATTGTCTTTTTCAATGATTTGGTTATTTTCATTATACTTAGATCTATCATTAGAATCACTTAGTTTAGACTTCTCAGACATTTTTCCTAAAAAAAAAATATAATCTACTAGACAACTGATATGAATATTGAGATATTTCTTATATAAATACATACATTTGTATGTATATTACATAGAAAACATCCAGAATGATAAAAAAATCATACTCATGAATAAAAATGTTTGCATCATGCCAGGAATCGAATTGGGGAAGGACATTGTCAGTAATGTGGACTAATAACCACATTACTACCAATGTATCATATCAAGTTGACCTCCACTCAGTTCCGCCTGGAAATCAGTGATAAATTCCTGGTGAATTTACCACGATGTGCTAACTGACCTGACCTCATCTTATCATCCTCCACTGGTGCCCCCAACGTATGCCGTTAGGCGGGTGCACCATTACATTATCATCCATTAAAAAACATAATAATAATATTCGACTTAGGACTCGATTAGGACAATTCGCACAGCGCCATCTAGTCCCAAGCTAAGCTTGTGTTATGGGTACTAGACAACTGATAATATTTAGTAATAAATACATGGATGCATTTTTTTTAAATAAATACATATTATACATAGAAAACACCCAGACCGATACAAACAATCATACTCATGAATACAAATATTTGTACCATCGATTCCTCGAATCGAACCGCGACCGTCGGATGGCAAAGCGATATGCTCTTTTTTTATCTGCTGATATAGAAAACCAATTACATACAATTTGGTACACTTTGTTTATATGTAACTTGCATAATATTTTGTATCTCATTGTGGTGTTCATTTATAAATTTACAGAGTACCACACAGACACACACACACCAATATGTATGATGACAGATGACCAATGAAAACAATTTGCAAACTGAAACTGTAAGTGAAAGAAAGAACAACAATAGACAGAAAGAAGATCTTGGAGAAGCCCTGAATATGGAGATATTGAATAAATATAAAAAAGTTTAGCCTAAGTTATAGAATAGAATAGAATAGAATAGAGTAGAAATCATTTATTCAAATAAACTTACATTGAAGCACTTTTGAATAGTCATCACATTTTTTTTAATCTACCGCTCATACGGAATGCTGTCTCATCACAAGAAGAACAAGCAAGAAACTTGTGTGTTGTTTTATACCTCATCCACTAGACCACCGAGGCTGTATAGACCGCAATAAATACAAAAATAGCCTATAGACATACATATAGATGTATGTCTATAGGCTGTTTTTGTATTTATTTCTCTACTAAAAGTCCATATACATTATATGGACTTTTAGTAGAGAAATAAATACATTTTTAATATGACAGACCAGTCCCCACAAGCAACACTCGATCCGTCATACTCGTGAACGTGTGCTGCTTGTGGGGACTGGTCTGTTCAGGTTGCGAACGCTGATTAAATTTGTTCTTTGCGATAGCATATGCTGGTGGTCACTCTATTCTCCCAAATTTGAATTTTAATGACTGTGTATTATTGTAAACATGTACATTTATTTAAAAAGAATACGAGCTGAGTTTCTTGTCAGTTCTTCTCATCTCGAAATCATTCCGAACTGACGGTAGATTTGACATATCATAAGAGTCTGTAATAGACCTACATGAATAAAGATATTTTGAATTTGAATTTGAATTTAATAATGAATCTGTATTATTGTAAACATGTACAACATTTATTTGAAAAGAATACGAGCTGAGTTTATTGTCAGTTCTCATCTCGAAATCATTCCGAACTGACGGTAGATTTGACATATCATAAGAGTCTGTAATAGACCTACATGAATAAAGATATTTTGTATTTTAATTTATGTAGTTTGATTACAAACTCACCATTTTTATTCACCCTTTTTTTGTTGTCGGTATTCACATCATCCATCTTGTTGGATTTAGTAACTTTTAGCTTTCTGTTCTTTTTATTAAGTAACCTCTTTACAGAATTATTTTTTACATCTGATCTCTTGTCTCTTTCTTTTCTATCTGTAAAGAGAGAGAGCGACTTTATTGTAATGTATGTACCTTATTGGTTATACTGACTATTGTAAGATATAGGTATGAAGTTTTGATATTTTTATTAATAACTAGCTGAGCCGGTAAACGTTGTTTTGCCTTAAAATAAAAAAAAAATTACGGGTGGACTACCCCTAACATTTAGGGGGATGATGAAGATGTTGGCCGATTCTCAGACCTACTCAATACGCTCACAAAATTTCATGAGAATCGGTCAAGCCATTTCGGAGGAGTATGGGAACGAAAACTGTGACACGAGAATTTTATATATAAGATAAAATCCGCGGACAATTCACACAGCGCCATCTAGAGCTTGTGTTATGGGTAATCTAGTCCTAAGCTAAGCAGAGCTCGTATTATGGGTACTAGACAACTGATACAAATACATGGAAATTTTTTTATATGTAAATACATAATAAACATAGAAAGCCCAGACCATTACAAACAATTATATTCATGAATACAAATGTTTACACCGTGCGAGGAATCGAACTCACGACCATCGGAAGCAAGGCAGTTAGACCAGGCCGTCAAACATTAGTTGTCTAGTAACCATAACACCATATATATGCATTTAGTGAAAAGCTGTTAATTCGAAATTACAAACGGATACTTAAATTTTATTTATTTATACAGATTAAACATCATCATCATTTTAGCACCGAAGATGTCCACTGCTGAACAAAGATCTCCCCAAAAGTTCCACGACGACTCCTACACATTTCTTCCCATCATCACCATCATGATCATCATCATTTTAGGACCGAAGATGTCCACTGCTGAACAAAGATCTCCCCAAAAATTTCACGACGACTCCTACACATTTCTTCCCATCATCACCATCATGATCATCATCATTTTAGCACCGAAGATGTCCACTGCTGAACAAAGATCTCCCCAAAAATTTCACGACGACTCCTACACATTTCTTCCTATCATCAACATCATGATCATCATCATTTTAGCACCGAAGATGTCCACTGCTGAACAAAGATATCCCCAAAAATTCCACGACGATTCCTACACATTTCTTCCCATCATCACCATCATGATCATCATCATTTTAGCACCGAAGATGTCCACTGCTGAACAAAGATCTCCCCAAAAGTTCCACGACGACTCCTACACATTTCTTCCCATCATCACCATCATGATCATCATCATTTTAGGACCGAAGATGTCCACTGCTGAACAAAGATCTCCCCAAAAATTCCACGACGACTCCTACACATTTCTTCCCATCATCACCATCATGATCATCATCATTTTAGCACCGAAGATGTCCACTGCTGAACAAAGATCTCCCCAAAAATTTCACGACGACTCCTACACATTTCTTCCCATCATCACCATCATGATCATCATCATTTTAGGACCGAAGATGTCCACTGCTGAACAAAGATCTCCCCAAAAGTTCCACGACGACTCCTACCCATTTCTTCCTTCTCCCACTCCAGAACGCTTTCCAGCAATCTTGACCAGATCGTCGGTCCAGCTTTAAGTTAATGTATATTAAACATCCTACATCTATACCATATAAATAAAATTGCAGTGTCTGTTTGTAATATTGAAATAACCGTTTTTTACTACATGCATATGACTATAAATACGGTACATACACGAAAATAACAATTTTTTACAATTTTTGTCTGTTAGTTTGTTCCGACTAATCTCTGAAATGGCTGGACCGATTTTGACGGGACTTTTTTTAGCAGGTAGCTGATGTAATAAGGAGTAACTTAGGCTACTTTTATTTTAGAAAAATAAAGTGTAATTCCACGCGGACGAAGTCGCAGGAACAGTTAGTTATTAAATATTTTTTTAATTTGAGTACCTCTGACATCTTTATGTTCACAATTGTCTATGACTCGCTCTGTGTCCTCTGGTTGCTTCCCCTGTGCCACGCTCAAAGCTGTCTTCTTGGATGGTATGGCGTTTGAGTGGCTTATACTGTCGTTCAGCTTCAATTCCGAATTGAGATTCAATTCTGAAAATAAAATTAAACATTTTCTTTCAAAACACAAAAAAAAAATTGTTATAGAATGCAATTTTTTTTTATTGAGTTTTTGGGCAATTGATAGATAAAATAAATTGCAATAAATATATTTATTTATTTATTTATTTTATTTAACTCTTTATTGCACCAATAGAATTAATACATAAGAATTATACAGAAAAGAGATATGGAAGTACAAAAGGCGGTCTTATCGCTAGAAGCAATCTCTTCTAGACAACCTTTAGGTAGAGAAAATACAACAAAAGTGGTAGGTGGCGCATGAATAGAATGGAAGAATATATATATAAAGGTAATAATAGGGATAGGATAATAATACCAATAAATATTAGAAAATAACACACATTATATATACTATATATAAAATATATACATACATAGATATATAAATATATAAATACAAGTACAAAACAACAATGTCATATGCAATGAAACAAGACACATAGCAAGAAGGAATACAGGGAGATTTAAGTGGAAAGGTAATGGGATTTAACTGAGCTCTTAAAAATGGGTAGTGATTGTGCTCTACGAATGGAGAAAGGTATAGAATTCCAAAGGCGAACAGTATGAACTGAGAAGGATTTACTGTAGAATGAGGAACTATGTGAAGGAGTTTTAAGGAGGAGGTTTGATGCACTACGCAAGCCATGGTTTTGTGCCTCTCCGAGAATGAATTATTTGAAACAAAAAATATTTTTTACAGTTTTGGGCTAATGTTGTCTGCTTGGACCTGTAGCACTGCGACCTACATAGATCTATTGTGCTCGCCCTTTTTCAAAATTCGCTAGCTAGACCCGTCAGGGACTAGAACTACCTTTAGTAGTTCTTGCGTGAAAGAGTAACATATGTTAGGGTTCACATGGATATTTTCGAAAAATCTGATATTTAATATTAAAAGAAGGTAGTTTCATTATTACTCGGTATCGTTAAACTAGTTGCATATAACCCCCACTCATATCTTCTCTGTATAAAAGGGAGGGTTTTTGTAGGCCGCGGCATTCGGTCTTTGAGCACAGGATGTGCTGCTTGTATTTTAATTGCTAAAGTGAATTGTGTTAGAGACATAGTTAAATTAGTGTTATATAGTTGTTATTTTATTATAATACATACTTTTACTGACGACCTCGGTGGTCTAGCGGTCTAGCACACCGCTTTACGTCCGATGGTCGCGGGTTCGATTCCTCGCACGGCACAAACATTTGTATTCGTGAGTAAAATTGTTTGTATCGGTCTGGGTGTTTTCTATATATAATATGTATGTATTTACGAAAAAAAAAAAAAATTATCTATGTATCTGTATCAGTTATCTAGTACCTATAACACAAGCTTTAGCTAGCTTAACTTGGGACTAGATGGCACTGTGTGAATTGTCCTGAGATTATTATTATTATTATTATATTATTTTACTAGTACATAGAGTTGATATATCTTACACAAACATTCATCCATACCACAAACTTACTCGTTTATAATATTAGTAAGATAGTAAGGGAGGTACAATTACTATATCTATATTCAAAACATAGTAACTGACTTCTAATGTGTAGTAATAATAATAATAATTAAATAATAATAATAATAATAATTAATTAGAATAACGTAAAATAATGCTGTGAATATAACCTCACCTGCAAACACCTCATGTTTCTCTATCTCCAGCAGATCAATCTCCGCGTCCGGTACCAGCTCGTCGTGGTCCTCAGGCTCCTCTTTGATGTGGACCATCGGTGGTACATCAACCATCCTGTTTAGATAACGATGTTTCTAGATTATTTACATTTTAATCGGGTCTTAATCCGGGTTAAAAAATAACTATGTTTCTACTTAATTACAGTTTTAGGAATTAAAAATTGAAATGTAGAGAAACTCTTTTGATATTAATGGAGATGGTAACTTACGCCCGGCAGAAGCACAGTCGGCCGGGGTTCAGGGCCCCAGGGAGAGAAACCGGCGTACAATGCGGGCAGAATCTAACAGCACCGCTTTCTGCATCTTTCCCGGGAGTGAGCCGCCGAAATATTATTATATTTCCATTTGACCGCATTCACAACCGAGCAGCCAGAATCATTGGTAATCAACGTCTATGTGACAGACTCGACCCGTTGGCTTTGCGGCGAGATATTGCATCTCTGTGCATTTTCTACCGCATATATCACGGGGAGTGTTCTGAGGAATTGTTCGGATTAATACCAGCTGCTGAGTTTCACCACCGTACCACCCGCCAGAAATAGAAATACCATCCTGATCATCTGGATGAATGGCGGTCCTCCACAGTGCGGTTTTCTAGAAACTTTTTGCCTCGCACAACCACATTGTGGAATCACCTTCCAGCAATGGTATTTCCGAACCGATACGATATTGAAACCTTCAAGAAAAGAGCTTATTCCTTTTTAAAAGGCCGACAACGTACTTGCAATTCCCCTGGTGTTGCGGGTGCTCATGGGCGGCGGTAATCACTTACCATCAGGTGAGCCGCATGCTCGTTTGTCCCCTGTGTTATATAAAAAAAACTCTTTTCTTTCTATTCCTTTAAAAAATTTAAAAGAAGGTAATACTCACATATACGGACCTTAGCCAAGTGTGTGAGAGGTTGTGCTGTGTGATGATATTGTTGAGGAGGTCGGGAATTTTCGAGTTATGCGACAGGTATTTAATATTCTGGCTTTTTGTAGGAGATGTGTTTTGGATGGGTGAATATTTAATGTTTGCAGACTATTCTGGAGTGTTTTGGGTACATATATTATTATAGTTATTAAGAATAGAATAGAAAATCATTTATTCAAATAAACTTACATTGAAGCACTTTTGAATAGTCATCACATTTTTATAATCTACCGCTCATTTGGAAAGCTGTCTCATCACAAGAAGAACGAGCATGAAACTTGCGTGTTGCTCTTTTAAATAATTTTATTATTTCTTTATATTTTTAAGTTGAAAGTGAATACAAACCACCAATTAGCACTAATTCAATTAGATACTCAAATAGAAAACAATATTGAATAAGTAAAATAACTTACGCATCGTATCCAATAAGTTTCACTCCGCGCTGTCTTAAACGCATCTTCATTCCTTTCTGTCTCTGAAACAACAAATAAAATATTTAATAATAAAGCATTTTGGAAAATATTCACCAACTAACTGTACCCGCCACTTCGTACTGTTATGCCCGAGCCCAGTACAAAGAAAATGCTGAGCCTGAATAATTCCCGATTTACATCGTTATATAAAAACAGTTTAGACAGTTAGTCAAACCAGTCCGCGTCGATAACTCATTGCACTTGCACCTACATAGTTTGGGATAAGTTTGTTAATATAATAACTTGTGAAACCACATTTTCGAAATAAACTATCTGAAATCAAGCCGCCTAACAGTCCGCGAAAAGAGTGACCTTGAACAAACAATGAAAAAAATATTTAACGACCTAACCCAATAAAAGCCAAATGAAAAAGTTTCATCGTTTCATCTTCAAAACTGATGACACTTCCATACATAACTCTTTCAACCCCTTATAACTCTTCTGTCGCATTCAAAACTAGGTCTAGACTATTTGTGTACTAAATTTCATTTAAATCGGTTCAGTAGTTTAGGCGTGAAAGCGAGACAGACAGACAGACAGAGTTACTTTCGCATTTATAATATTAATAAGGATAAAGCCTTTCTTTCAAGGAAATAGGTGATTATTTTACCATTCTATTCTTGCGCCACCTTTTGTCTTTTCTTCACTCTTTCACCCTTCTATCATCAACCCCTATTTCTTTATAGCGTTATTAATTTATATGGCAAAACAACGTTTGCCGGGACAGCTAGTAAATATTGTAACATCAGAATCACCGTATTTTATATGTGGTTAAAATACTGTCTATATTAGTGTTTCTCAAACTTAGTCTTTTTACCAACTCAACATTACTCTAGTTACTATATTTATAACTAGCTGTTCCCGCGACTTCGTCCGCGTGGTTTTTAACTTTATTATTCAAAAATAAAAGTAGCCTAAGTTACTCCTTATACATCAGCTACCTACCAAAAAAAGTTCTGTCAAAATAGGTCCAGCCATTTCAGAGATTAGCCGGAACAAACAGACCGACAGACCGACAAAAATTATAAAAATTGTTATTTTCGTATATGTACCGTATATATATTCATATGCATGTAGTAAAAAACGGTTATTTCAATATTACAAACAGACACTCCAATTTTATTTATATGTATAGATAATAATAATAATAATAATAATTACTCAAATGTTAAAAATAACTTTAACACTTACCGGTGTTGCGACGCCGCCACGTGCCCGAGCTCCGTACATATGTCTATGTATATGTTTGCCTAGCACAATCTTACTGAAGAAACTGAAAACACAAATGCAGACATTGTTAATTTTTTATACGCAAGTAGCAAACAAGCATACGGCCCATCTGATGGTAAGCTATTACCCTAGACTATGGACGCCTGAAACACCAGGGGAGTCACGCGTTGCCAACCCTTCAGAACCCTTCTTGAAAAACCCCATGCTGTAGTCTCGTGAGAAAACCTCGGCAGGTAGTTCATTCCACAATGTAAGTGTACGCGGGAGGAAGCTCCTCTGAAACCGCACTGTCCGAGACCACTTAGGTCCCAGCGTGTGTTACAAATACAGTAATACCTGAGAGACGGACAAGTGCCCTGGTTTCTTTTGTGAATTGTTTTTTTTAGACTATTGTCATCTCTAATAATTACCAATCATGACTCGAACATTGGTCCTTCGAGCCGGACAAGTGCCCTGCTTTCTTTTATGAATTGTTTTTTTTTAGACTATAGTCATCTCTAATAATTATCAATCATGACTCGAATATTGGTACTTCGAGCCGGACAAGTGCCTTGGTTTTTTTGGGAATTGTTTTTTTTAGACTATAGTCATCTCTAATAATTACCAATCATGACTCGAACATTGGTCCTTCGAGCCGGACAAGTGCCCTGGTTTTTTTGATGAAATTTTTTTTTCAGACTAGTCATCCGTAATACTAATAATCCGTAACGGAGTTTGGTAAACTCCGCAATAATCGCACGTGTAGCTCTTCATCTTTGTGGGCTGACGCGAACATTGGTCCTTCGAGCCGGAGCATAGTTTTTTGCCTTTTTTTTTATTGTTTTTTTAGGACTATAGTCATCCGCAATACTTATCTTACTCGAACCCTTGACTCGAACATTGATCCGTCGAGCCGGAACAAGTGCCTTGGCTTTTTTGGGAATTTTTTTTTCTGGCTATAGTCATCCGTAATACTTACCAAACTCCACAATAATCGCACATGTAGCTCTTCATCTTTGCGTGCTGACGTATGTGCGCGTTGAGACGTGTCCTCCGCGTGAACAGTTTCCCGCACACGTCACAGGGCAGCTGCTTTTCGGGCATATGGATTACCAAGTGCCGTTTTAATGCCCACTGGAAGGAAGAGGAAAACCTTATTGACAACCATTGCTTTGTTGCAAATTACAATTAAAAAATCATTCAAAACATCTGTTCAATCATATTTACTGAGCACAACCTCACTCGCTAAACGATTGCTTGAATGACAAGCGTGCATGGCAATAGTTGTTCATACACGGGATTTTCATTTAACGTCAGACATAGACACCTATATAAATATACATTGTAAATAAACTGGCTTTAAAAAAAAAGAAATTATGTTGAGTTTCTTGCCAGTTCTTCTCAATTGAATCTGTATACTGAACTGGACGGTAGGGAAAAGTTATAATATAAAAAATTTGACCTTCATAAGTGACTAAAATGTGTGAATAAAAAAAACATAATCACTCACTTTGTCTTTAAATCGTTTCCTGCACCCGTTGAACGTTTTGCTTTCTTCTTAATTGAGTCTGTATACTGAACTGGACGGTAGGGAAAATTTATAATATAAAAAATTACCTACATAAGCGACCAAAAGGTCCTACAAGAATCTCACTCACTTTGTCTTTGAATCGTTTCCTGCACCCGTTGAACGTACATTTGTACGGTCTATCTTCTTTATGGCTGACCATGTGCGCCGCCATATTGTTTTTATTTGTTAATTTCTTCCCGCATATATCACATTTGCACGCCGTCGACTTCTCGTGTATTGCTCGCTAAAAAGAATAATGTTGCGGGTGAATGATACGATGTTGTTGGTCGAGATCATGTATATTACAGATGATAATAAACTGACAATATGTACATAGAAATAATGATCTTATATACTAAATAACAATAGGAAAATGTAAGGTGGGGTGACACAGTTTAGACACAGCAGTGCTTAGTAGACAATATTGAATTTGTCTTACTAGACATTATTAAATGCAATTATTATTTTGATGTATCTAGGTAACTTATGGGTGTACCCCAGGGTTCTATACTTGGCCCATTTCTTTTTCTTGTTTACATAAACGACTTACCATACCAGTTTCAAAACATACTTGACATAGTATTGTTTGCTGATGACACATCACTTATTTTCAAAGTGAAAAGAAATACAAAGGATTTTAATAATACAAATATAGCTCTTGAGGATGTCCTAAACTGGTTTACATCAAATAATCTAGCGCTTAATTCAGTGAAAATAAAATGTGTTAAATTCTCTTTACCAAATATATTCTTTATTCTTTATTCTTTATTGTACACACACAGGAAAAAAAAAAAATAGCAATAATAAAATAAAAGTAATGTACAAGGGCGAGCTTATCTCTAAAAAGAGATTTCTTCCAGCAAACCTAGAAAATGTTATAGGATAATTTGGTCATTAGATCAGCCATACATACGTGTACGAGAAAAGAGAAGAAAAAAAGGGAAAGGAAGACATTAAAATTATATAAATATTAATAAGTCACACTATAAGAAGGAATAAACATACACAAATATATAAATATATAGACATACATAAATTGTACATAAATAATATATAAGGTAAATATAAAACAAGTAACGACAACTGTTAGTCTGAATCATCATGTTTTGGACTTTGTTGATGAGACTTCGTTTCTTGGTATTGTAATAGATAATAAATTGCAGTGGGGTCCACATATATTCACACTAGCCAAAAGACTAAGCTCGGCTGCTTTTGCTATGAGAAAAATTAGACAGTTGACTGATACTGCAACAGCGAAACTAGTGTATTTTAGTTACTTCCATAGTATAATGTCGTATGGTATTATATTGTGGGGAAGAGCGGCTGACGTAGAATCAATTTTTATATTACAAAAAAGAGCAATTCGTTCAATATATAATTTACCGTGTCGCGAATCTCTTAGAGAACGCTTTAAAGAAACAGGTATCCTTACTGTTCCCTCTCAATATATATATGAAAATATTATGTATGTACACAAAAACTTAAATTTATTTCCAAAAAATAGTCACTTACACGCTTTTGATACAAGGAATAAAAATAAATTAAATATGCCTAGTTATCGTCTCAAAAAAGTAAGTACATCTTTTTTAAATGTTTTATTTTTATCAACTTTTGGACATTTCAACATAATATTGTTAATTGCACATGTGTTACCCACTCACTAATAGTTATGCCTCACTGTTGGGTTGACAGGTAGAGATCTGTTTCAGAGATAAGTCCAACTTTGCACACTCTGTATATATTTAAAGAAGAAGAAAGTTTAGAACTATATTTAAAAGTGCAATAAAGAATATATAATAATAAGAGATAGGTAATTGTGAATATTGTAGGCATTCAGGTGTTTCTCTCCCTGACCAACCGGCATCTACTAGTGATTTTAATACATTTATATTAACAAAAAAAACCCTTACTATATGATTCCTCAGAATAGGCTTCAATTTAAACATTTTCCCACAATAATTGCACGGGTACTTCCTCAAGTCGATGTCCAGATGTTTCTCTGAGACGTGTGCTTTCAGCAGAGACTTTGTGTTGTATCTGAAAATAAAACAAACCACGGGTTCAGTGGTTTAGCGGTCACACCGTCTGATGTTCGCGGGTTCGATTCCTCGTACGGCACAAACATTTGTATTCATGACTATGATTGTTTTATCGGTCTGGGTGTTTTGTATGTATAATATGAATGTATTTTTTTGTAAATACATACATATTATACATAGAAAACACCCGCCCGTCCGATTGGGATTTGGGGCCTCAGGGCGACTCCAGGGGCGCTAGTGTGGAGCATCAAGTTGATTGCGCGGTGTGATGTGGTTGAGGTCGTCGTCTTCGCCGGCGAGGACGGTGTCGTGTGTGTATGTAGTAATAGCTGCAAGCAATCCTTCTTCTGCCCACAGATAATAAAACACATTCGTCCACAGATAGTAAAACACAACCGTCCACAGACAATAAAACACACTCGTTCATAGATAATAAAACACACTCGTCCACTGATAATAAAACACATTCGTCCACAGATAATAAAACACAACCGTCCACAGACAATAAAACACACTCGTCCACAGATAATAAAACACAATCGCCCACAGATAATAAAACACAATCATTCACAGATAATAAAACACAACCGTTCACAGACAACAAAACACAATCGCCCACAGATAATAAAACACAATCGACCACAGATAATAAAACACAATCGACCACAGAGAATAAAACACACTCGTCCACAGATAATAAAACATACTCGTCCACAGATAATAAAAAACACTCACTGTTTGGAGCAATGGCTGCACGTGTACATTTTGAGGCGGCCCGTGTGCCGGTCGTGGTGTCTCCGCAGCGTGGAGGTGTCGCGGCAGGCGTACTCGCAGTACGAACACTTGTATGGCTTCTCGTCTGCGGACAATTATATCAATCAACTACCTGATCCCGCGACTTCGTCCGCGTGATATTTAACTTTATTTTTCTAAAATAAAATTAACCTAAGAAACTCCCTATTACATCTGCTACCTGCCAATAAAAGTCGAGTCAAAATCGGTCCAGCCATTTCAGAGATTAGCCGGAAAAACAGACCGACAAAAATTGTAAAAAATGTTATTTTGGTGTATGTACCATATTTATATTCATATGTATGTAGTAAAAAACGGTTATATCAATATTACAAACAGACACACCAACTCTCTTCACTATGAAAATTGAAAATATATTGGTAGAATTAAAAAAAATACGGGACAATCATAATGAAATGAAATGAAATGAAATTTTATTGCATAAAATTAAAGTACATTGGATGTGGTATTTTGAATATTATTATATTGTTCGCACATTGTAGTCATTTCTGACATGCAACAGACAATTGTCAATTGAAATATCGTCATTATACATTGCTCATCATTACATACATATATTATTATAATTTATTTATTTATTAGTACTAGTCACTTTTTCACCATTTTTGAAAGGTATTCGTCTATAAAAGTCTATAAAAGCAGTTAGATAACAACCAATTATACAATTCTTTTTTTAATTTGCTTTTATTTAATTGTTTTAACTCCTTTGGCAACTTGTTCAATATTTTTATGGCCATTGGATAACAATTAGAGCTTGCTAGCGTTGAATTTATCAACGGATAATATAATTTATTAGGACGCCTCCTTGTGTACTTGGTCTCAAAATCATTAGATGTTTTAAATAATTCAGGATGCGATTTAACAAATAGGCACAGTTCGTAAATGTACATAGATGGCAATGTTAACAGTTTTAATTTTTGAAATAACGGTTTGCAACTTGTTATTGGTGAAACATCAAATATGGCTCGTATACATTTCTTCTGGGAAAGAAAAGCTCTACTTAATTCCACCGAATTTCCCCATAAAACTAAACCGTATCTTAATTTAGAGGCAACGCAACTGTGGTATACTAGAATAGCGGTTTTTGTTCCTGCTATTTTTGCTATTCGCCATATTGCATATGAGAAACGATTTAGTTGAATACATAGATTATCAATGTGGGTTTTCCAAGTGCAGTTTTTATCCAAAGCAAAAGCATTTGTTTCATTAATCGTTTGTCCCTGACACGTAATGTTTAGATTTCGGCAACTATTGCCAAGTTGATTTTGAAATTGTATTGCATTTGTTTTTCATATATTTACTTTTAAATTATTATATGTCATAGCAATTAACTTGTAGGTTTTTTTTGTTTTTTTTATTATATATTTACCATGTAATTAATTATAAGCTTTGTTACATATCTACTAATTATACCATTAATTAAATAAAAAATTTATGATTAGATAAAAAAAAACGTGTAATTAATTTAGTTTTTTCTTTCATAAGAACATCTTCTGACAATAATAAACTCATCAAAAAAAGAATTAACGAAATCGGCTCAGCCGTTACCGCGTGATACCGCGACCAGGGGAAATAGAAATTTTATTTGCTGATAAAGCTAATTCTCCACCTTGCTGAATTTGACCCATATAATATATGTACCCTATGCTATATGATTTGGACCCATATAATATATGTGCCCGAGGGGAAAGGGAATTGTTAGTAATGTGGAATGATCTCATTGCTAGCAATATACCATGTCAGGTTGACCTCCACGCGGTTCCCCCTGGAAACCATCGTGATAAATTTCTGGTGAATTTGTCACGATGGGCTAACTGACCTGACCACATGCTCATCTTATCATTCTCCACTGGTGCCCCGCCAGCGTAAACCATTAGCGCAGGCGGGAACACCATCCCATTATCATCCATAAAAAAAAAATATATGTACCCTATGCTATATGATTTTGACCCATATAATATATGTACCCTATGCTATATGATTTTGACCCATATAATATATGTACCCGGGGGGAAGGGGATTGTTAGTAATGGGGATTGATAACCCCATTGCTAGCAATGTACCATGTCAGGTCGACCTCCACGCGGTTAACCCCTGGAAACCATCGTGATACATTCCCGGTGAATTTGTCACGTTGGGCTAACTGATCTGACTTCATGTTCATCTTATCATCCTTCACAAAAAAAAAATATATATGTACCCTATGCTATATACAGTGGTGGTCATATAATTAGAAACACTTCTTATGAATAAAGAAAGTATAACTTAAACGTACAAATTATCGGAAAAAATATATACATTCAATAATTAATAATCATGCAATAATATAGCCACTCAAATTAAAAACTCATTAAATAGATAAAATATAAAACATATTTTAGTTTCAATTACAAAATCAGTCTTACGTATGTAGAAGTTTATTTTCTGTTACTTGCTGCTTGGACAACTAATTAGAAACATTTAAAAAAAAGCATCAATATATCGTTCTCTGTTTGGATTTTGACCCATATATGTACCCTATGCTATATATATAACAACTAGCGCCACACGCGACTTCGTCCGCGTAAAATACTTCCATAAAACCTTTCATATTCCTTTTCAACTCCTTGCAACCCTTTATTCACGTTAAAAAGTAGCATATGTCCTTTATCAGGGTCTAGACTATCTGTTTTTTTTTTCGGACTACTCTAATGCTGTTGGCCGTAGCTGGCCTTTACAGCTTCACCGGACGATAGGAGCGAGTGCAGATGGTACTCCAAACCCGCGGAAGGACTTATGGAGCGGCTGAAGGCCAACTCCTGCCCGACGGATACGACTTTAGTCTGAGGGCACCACTTGGGATTCGAACCTCGGCTCACGCCGTCGTAATTTCGATCCCCGTTTGAATTGGACGGGGGATCGATCGGAGGGGGGACTATCTGTGTGCCAAATTTCATTTAAATCAGTTCAGAAGTTTAGGCGTGAAAGCGAGACAGACAGACAGACAGAGTTACTTTCGCATTTATAATATTAGTAAGTAAAGTAAGTATAATAATCCTGGACAATTTACACTGCGCTATTTAGTCGCAAGTTAAGCAAAGCTTGTGTTATGGGTACTAGACAACTGACAAAAGTACATATATACATTCTATGTATACAAACCAACTGATACAAACAATCATACTCGTGAATACAAATGTGTGTACCGCGAATCGGACCGCGACCATTGGAAGCAAGACCGTGTGCTAAACGACTAGAGGTCTGGGGTTATCAAGCATAAGGCTGGGTGTATGGAAGTACTTACTGCTGTGTATCAACTTGTGTGTGTCCAATGTATATTTAGCACTAAATGTCTTGCCGCAGTCATCACATTTGTACGGCTTCTCACCTGCAATAACAAAATTATAATGTTAATAATAATGGCCTATATCATCATCATCATCATCATCATCACCATCATCATCTCAGCCCGGAAGACATCCACTGCTGGACATAGGCCAAATTGGGGGAGCCAAAGATCTTCACGACGATGGCCTACATTGCTCTAAATAAATTAAATGATACATTTTTCTAAAATAAAAGTAGCCTAAGTTACTCCTTATTAGAGTGACAGACTAGATTCGAGTCAGAAACTCACCCGTATTCACTCTCATGTGACAGACTAGATTCGAGTCAGAAACTCACTCGTATGCACTCTCATGTGACAGACTAGATTGCTTCAGGAAACTCACCTGTATGCACTCTCATGTGACAGACTAGATTGCTGCAGAAAACTCACCTGTATGCACTCTCATGTGACAGGCCAAATTCGACTGATAGTGGAACATCTTCCCGCACACGCTACACTCACACGAGCTGGGGTCGCCGTGGGCTCGTTGCACGTGCCTCAAGAGGTACTGCCGCGTCTTGCATGAATAACTACATATATCGCATGTAAACGGTTTCGACGTGTTGTGTAGCTGCATATGTTTTGTTAATGAACCTCTTTCTTTAAATATCTGAAATGAAATGAAATTCATTCCCACACGCTGGAACCCAAGTGGTCTCGGACAGTGCGGTTTCAGAGGAGCTTCCTCCCGCGTACACTTAGATTGTGGAATGAACTACCTGCCGAGGTTTTCTCAGGAGACTACAGCATGGGGTTTTTCAAGAAGGGTATATTAAGGTTTTTTAAGGGTCGGCAACGCGCACGTGATACCCCTGGTGTTTCAGGCGTCCATAGGCTACGGTAACCATTTACCATCAGATGGGCCGTATGCTTGTTTGCCGTCATAGTAGTATAAAAAAAATTTGAAATTAAATTAACACATCATGAGCGGGGTAGGTATTTGTACTGTCGCTGTCTGTCCCTATGTATGTTTAAATCTTTAAAACTAGGCAACAGATTTTGAAGCGGTTTTTTTTAAAGATAGTGATTGAAGAGGAAGGTTTATATATATAATATATGTAGATCCGTGCGAAACCGGGGTGAGTGGCTAGTTAATAAATATATATGTTGTATGTATATATATATTTTGCCTGTATCACTTAAAATTACTTATTTTAAACGTGTACTAAACCTTCCCCTCTTTCAAATGGCAATGTGCAGAAAGAGTTCTAGTACCTGCCCCACTTATAAGTGGCAATCATCGGGATGAGTATAAATAGCTGTCCCACTCATAATTTGTTAATATAGAATTGAATAAGCTATCCACAGATGGGTGGTGGGTGGTAGGAAGGGTGTTTTTTATACTATAAAAAAGGTTGCAAAAAGGCAATCAGTCTGTCTGGTGATAAATGATTACTGTAGCCTATGGACGCCTGAGACACTTAATATATGCCTGAGACACCAGGGGTGTCATGTGTTGCTGACTCTTAAAAAATCTTAATTCTTGAAAAACCCCATTGATAGGTAGGTAGTTCATTCCACAATGTAAGTGTATGCGGAAGGAAGCTCCTCTGAAACCGCACTGTCTGAGACCACTTTGGTTCTAGTGCATGGGGATGAATTCCCTGTTGATGGCGAGCAGTGCCATAGTCGGCCAGGTTTTTATCAGTTCTTTACAATTGAAGCTATATACTTGAATTTGTATTAATACAAAAAAAATTACATTCATAAGTGTCTAAAATGTCCTACAATAATAAATATATTTTTTTGATTTGAAATTATTTACCATTTAGATTAAACTAAAGAAAACCATAGCAAAATATGTCATGTGGATACTGTAGTGTAATGAACATAGACTACTTAAGTGTAGTATATTAATCTACTCTGTGGTTGTAATTATTGTACCAACATCACCATTTTTTTTATACTGCAAACATGCTTGTTTGCAGTATAAAAAAAAAAAATCTACTCTGTACTGTTTTGGCCTCCATAACAAACATGTGATTAATTAGAGATTGGTGTAATTTATAATAGATACATTTAAGAATTTAGAATAGATACATTTAATTATTTAAGATTTATACTTCTCAACTGACCTTTTTACAGATTTTGCATTTAGGCTCGCCAAATGTGGTTGCTCTTTTCTTAGATTTCAAGTTCCCCCGAAGTATTTCTTCTGAAGGAATCATGTCTGTATCATCCTGTAATGTGAAGATCATCATCAACCATTATGACTGCTTAAGTGGTCTAGAGGTCCGCATACCGCTTTATATCCGATGGTAGCAGGTTCGATTCCTTGCACAGTGCAAACATTTGTATTTATAATTATCATTGTTTGTATCGGTCTGGGTGTTATCTATGTATATTATGTATATATTTATAAAAAAAGAACTATTTATGTCAGTTATCTAGTACCAATAATACAAGCTCTGCTTAGCTTGGGACTAGATGGCGCTGTGTGAATTGTAGAGGGTTATTGTTATTATTAAATAAAATACAAATAATATTGATATATTTTAAAACATGTTACCAATAATTCATTCAAGAAAAATGGGTAAGAAACTTGGCTGATTGCGGATAGACAAAATTTAAGTAAATAAAATAAATTTTTAAAGAAAAGATTTATTGAAATGGGATTCATAGATAAAGCTGAGAAGAACCATAGAATTACAAGTAAATATTTAAAAAAATATTAATGTATACGTAAATATTTTAAATTAAAAAAAATATAGGTGTCGGTAAAAAGAATATACATTCTTACCTCCTCCATGATTATTATTGAATTATTTATTACTTTATTGCACAAAATTTTAACAGTAATATGTACGTTTTATTATAGTAATTACACAAAAATACAAATGTGATGATTTTAAAAATTGCATATTTTTTTATTTAAAAAAAGAATTTTTTTTTTTTATGTTTTCCCAGCGAACGTAAACTAAAGCTGTATTTGACATATGCATGACAGCTTCGATTTTTGTATCTGTCATTTGCAGTTTACAGATGATAAAAACAAGATTTTTTTTATTAAGCAGATTTAAGGCTTGTGAGTTAAGATACAATATAATGAAGGGTTGTCACACAATTTTGGAGGGGTTTTGATGTAATTTCAATAAACAAAGGTTTATGGGATACTAAAGCAAAATTTTTTGGGGTATCCAACCAGTGTCAATCAGTCAGAATGACGTTTGCTGTCTACTGTGAAAACACTATATGTCAGTACAGCTGTCAACGTCAATATGCTCATAAAATATATCATGTGGTTCTCTGGTTTCTTTAATATTTATCGCGGTTTATTTAATCAGCTTGTTTTCGTATATATTTAACTAAATATACTAACATATATTGTGCAAATAAAAGTGTTCAGATCACCTTCATAAACTGTATTATATTCATGTGAAGCGTGTTTTCGTTGCGTAGAATTTTGTTTTTAATTCCAACTGATCTAACCTTGTTACCTCATCGAGTTGATTTTTATGGGTAAGTTTTTTATTACTCTATAAACCTGTAATCATCTATGTAGCTATTAGGTACTCTTTGACCTTAAGGTAAAGATAACATAAATTGTCTATTATTTAACGTGTGAATGTTTTATAATTTTATTTATACACTACATAACTAGCATTATAAAAATCATTATAATTAATGTTAGCGAAAACCATAAGTATCAATTTCGCATGTAAATAAAAAAAAAACAGCATCAAAATCGGTCCATTTGTTTATGCTGATGATGCATGATGCTACAGACAGAGAAAATACAGGAACACATCTTTTTTCTATTTTCAATTCTCAAATGGTATTTTTACTGAAAATCCTCAGTAAAAAATTCTCTGCAGTTTTATTTTACAAATATTTGTATCCAAGAGTATGGTAGTATGAGTAATGCTGTTTCTGTGTTTACATTGTGCATATAAACTTACAAATTATTTTATTACTATACTATCTTAATCTTAATAATATTATAAACATGAAAGTTTGTGAGTATGTATGTTTGTTGCTTTTTCATGCAAAAACTACTGAATGGATTTTGATGAAACTTTACAATAATATAGCTTATACATCAGAATAACATCCCTTAAAAATATAAAGAGGATGAAGCCGTAGGCACACAGCTAGTTATTTATAATTGTACTGACAAACATGGTGTGGTGACTGTGTTTAATAATTATTACCATTTTTATTTCAGTAATGGTGTAAGAAGCTAAGGAAAACAATGATTCAGCCATCAAGGAATAGTCCAGTAAAATTATATAATCTATGGAGGAATATAAATTTAATAAACAAAAGACATAAATGTAATAGTGACCACAATATTATAGCTAGAAAATATATAAATTATTTAAATGTATATGAGCACCAAAGAATATTAATACAACACATAAGAGTTCATTCAACAGGAAGTGATTCACATAGACAAAAAGTTGTCATAGAGACAACAAGACCTAAAATAGTCATAGACAAAGTATTGCCAGATAGAGAAATTGTGGATAAGAGAGTAGATTTTAGAAGTGTACTAGAGCCTTATGTAAAATTAGCTAGATGGGATAGACCGATAGGTAAGTTTTATTTTAATGTACATTGTAAAATAGATTTATGTAATTATAACAAGCATAAGGGTAAGTGATAACTGTCCTCTATACACAGTTCAATATATCATCTGTTAAATAGAAAAATAGCAGTTTTCAAAATGTACAGTTTTTACAAGAAAAGATTTGAAGTTTTTAAATTAATTAAATTATTTCTCCATTAAAGTATTTAGACAATGATTAACACCTTCATGAAGGAGGACTACTGGCCGAAGGGGGTGGTCTATCGGCGCTACCGTGGCAGATTGCCGTCGTCAGTGCCGTGACCATAGAGCCAATTTTATTTTACATATTTGATTATTATTTCTTATGTATGTTAGTCTATAAGGTATTTATAATATGGGCCATGTAGCCTGAATTAAATAAATAAATAAAATAAATAAATAAGATGGCGTGGTTTAATTGACTTATATAAAAGGTGGCAATTCTAGCTTCTAATTTAGAAAATTGACATTTTCCTATTTAATCGACAATATGTTATGAAGACCCACCTGATGGTAAGTAGTAAACATTGTCTGTATACATAGCATCTTATGAATACAAGCAAGCTGCTTGCCAACTGAAATAAACAGAGTTACCCATGCAGATGACAACTACTTTAGTGTCACACCACTGCTATGGGTTTGAATCTCGGCTATGCCGTCGTGATTTCGATTAGTTGAATGCGACAGGTGATCGGAGGGGATGAAGCAAGCTGCTTGGCTTGCAATTATAACAGATGACAAAATAGACAGACAGCGGTCTAGGGGTGTACAGACGACAAGTTTGCTGTACATTCTCTACCTGTTACAGGAGTCTACCTCCTCTACTGGCCCTGCACGTGGTCGATAGCATTAGCATCCATTCCTGGGAATGTACCGCTGCAGACGACTCTTCAGACGGCCGGCTTGTTCCTGGTCGGAGCTGGTCTCATGAGGGGCGCTGGATGTACGATCAACGATTTATGGGACAGAGATGTTGATGCTCAGGTGAGAATCAATATTACATACACCTATTTCTATTCTCAATCATTTGAATTTAACAAAAATCTTTTGAATTTCTTGCTAGTTCTTCTCAACTGAATCTGTATACTGAACTGGACCTTTTGGTAAAAATGCAATAGCGTGTGCTGGTAGTCACTACATTCTTTCTAATTGAATTTAAAAATTATTCTGTGTTCGATTCATGAGTATTCATGAGTATGATTGTTTGTATTGGTCTGGGTGTTTACTATATATAATTTGTATGTATTTACAAAAAAATATATAAGTATTTATATCAGTTGTCTAGTACCCATAACACAAGCTCTGCTTACCGTGGGACTAGATGGCGCTGTGTTAATTGTCCAGGATTATTTATTTATTTATATCAGTTGTCTAGTACCCATAACACAAGCTCTGCTTACCGTGGGACTAGATGGCGCTGTGTTAATTGTCCAGGGTTATTTATTTATTTATATCAGTTGTCTAGTACCCATAACACAAGCTCTGCTTACCGTGGGACTAGATAGCGCTGTGTTAATTGTCGAGGGTTATTTATTATTTAATTATAATTACAAATCAATCAAATCAAAATATCTTTATTCGGGTCGTCTTATGATATGTCAAATTCACCAATTTTCATATACAACTTTCAGACTAACCCAATCATTTGTGTGCAGGTGGAAAGAACGAAAGACAGGCCGCTGGTGTCCGGTGCTGTTAGTGCTAAACAAGCTGTGGCGTTCCTGGCGGCGCAGCTTAGCTTGGCGCTGGGAGTGTTGCTGCAACTGAATTGCTACAGTGTTGTCTTAGGAGCTAGCAGTATGAGTAAGTTAATTTCTAAATAAATATCTATAAATATTTATTCAATAGCTGTAACTGTGGTTTCACCAGTAAGAAATTTATAACCTACTAGCTTTTTTAGCTGTTGATATTTAATTTTTTTTTTTTTATAAAAAATATTTGGTTTATTAAAATAAAAAGTGTACTGTATTCATTCTAATACCTCCAAGAGCATGTGTACAAAATTTCATGATGATCGGTTCAGTAGTTTTTGCGTGAAAGCGTAACAAACATAGCTGTTCGGACATAGTCGGCTCGCCGGACCGGAGGCCGCGAGCAATGCTGCGGGCGCGGCTCGACGACCAACCGTCACCCTCACTTCGGATCTCACCACCGATTACGACACGCGCACTCAATATTCTATCATTCTTTGTATTTCATATTTAAATTATTACATCTAATCTACAGTCCATAACAAGAACCTTTAATTTAAAAGTCCTTAGTTTAGGACCCTACATACCTATTTTCACATTACTAATGTACTTTGTGTTCCTTACTTTCACATTTATAACAGTAATGAAGTTATCCGAGCGAAGCCGCGGTTAAAAGCTAGTAGTCTATAATTGTTTCGCTCGCATAACTTAATTACTGGTTGCTAGATGGCGCTGAAATAGAAAAATGTATATATTTTATTTTTTTGTTCTTGTAGTCTATATATTACCTTATTATTATAACCTCCTTTGCTAAAACTTAGAACTGTGTTAGCATGCCAATCAAACTTAGGCAAAGAATACCTTATAGTAAAAGGACAACAAAGGAGTTTAAAGAAATCCCGGGGCAATAACAACTAGTACAAACGGGCGCCTTTACGGTGGGCGTTAAACAACCAACAATAGCGTTCACAAGGGTTGGTGTCAGGCAGGCGGCCGGCCGTAAAACACTTATCCCAAAAACCTTTGCAGTATGGAGTAGTCTATGATTATAATCCTTCCGACTAGCCGTGTGCTCCACCTACTCTATTTCAGTTCTAGTAGTGACGTATCCACTAGCGAAGAGGTTTACCAACTATCCCCAAATCTTCCTCGGGGCGACGTTCAACTGGGGGGCACTGTTGGGGTACTCAGCGGTGCAGGGTACCCTGGTGCCGGAGATCTGTCTGCCGCTGTACTTCGGAGCGCTGGCGTGGACAATCGTCTACGATACCATATATGCCCATCAGGTTAGAAGTGTATTTTTTTTTAATTTAGATTATTTATTTTTCTTTACAGTAGAAAATAGAAAATATCTTTATTCACTTTTTAATAATAATAATAACCTCAGGACAATTAACACAGCGCCATCTAGACCCAAGTTAAGCTAAAGCTTATGTTATGGGTACTAGACAACTGATACATATACATAGATATATATTATTTTTGTAAATACATATAAAACACCCAGACTAATACAAACAATCATACTCATGATTACAAATGTTTGGTACCGCGCAAGGAATCGAACCTGCGACCATCGGGCGTAGTAAGGCGGTATACTAAAACCACCGAGGCCGTCAAATTTAATAGTTTTTATATTATTATATATAATGTATAATAAATTTATCATCATCATGATCATCATCATCTGCTTTTTCCTTATAAAAACAAATCAAGTCAAACCTCTTCATGTGCGTTCATTACAGATGCTCCTTCCTTATCCCATTTATTTGTGGTCGTAATATGTTTTTCTCTTCCATTCATCTCTGTTCGCAGTCATCTCGTTATTTACTCCCTTTCTTACCATATCATCCAAGTGAACAGTTATATTTTTTTATCTTACTAGTGAAGTAGTTACCCCATGGCTAGCAATGCACCATGTTGACCTCGACGGTGCCCCCTGGAAACCATCGTTATAAATCCCTGAGGGGGGAAGGGGACTGTTAGTAATGTGGATTGATAACCCCATTGATAATCAGGTCCACCTCCACGCCGTTCCCCCTGGAAACCATCGTGTTAAATTCCTGGTGAATTTGCCACCATGTGCTAACTGACCTGACCTCATTCTCATCTTATCATCCTCCACTGATGCCCCGCCAGCGTAAACCGTTAGCGCGCAGGCGGGTGCACCAGTCCATTATCATCCACAAAAAAAACCCTGGTGAATTTGCCACCATGTACTAACTGACCTGATCTCATGTTCACATTATTATTATTCCAGGATAAATTGGATGATGCACGTATAGGCATGAAGTCGACGGCGCTGACGTTTGGCTCGCACACTAAGCCGGCGCTCGGGGGAGCGCTGGCAGCCAGCGTGGGGTGCCTGGCAGCCGCCGGGGCCAACGCTCAGCTCGGCCCGCTCTACTACGCAGCGCTACTTGCCTACACCGCACACGCCGGCAGACAGGTCAGGACATGGCACGGATCTGCTAACCGGGGAGGGTCACTTGGGGGAAGGGATGGTTAGTAATGTGGACTGATGACCCCATTACTAGAAATGTACCATGTCAGGTTGACCTCCTGGAAACCATCTTGATAAATTCCTGGTGAATTTGTCATTTTTGACATGAATGAACTATTAGTGAATGTAGAAAGATGTCAACATAATTCAAGTACACAAGCTAACCAACCACACAATGATTTTTTTTTTAATAAGTTTTACGGCTCTGGATACAAGTCCTTTTTAGCCCAACTTAAAGTTTCAATGTGTAACATTGCCATATCTAACAAGAATAATATTTATCTTTATATAATAGGTTACCTGCCGTTAACGTTCAGTAGGTCTGAGAATCGGCTACTATCTATTTTTCATGCCCTTAGTGACAAGGGTTGTCTATCAACAACCCCTTTAATAGCGATTTTAATTTATATGGCATAACTACGTTTGCTGGCGCAGCTAGCAGTTTTATAACTTTTATGCCTATTTTTAAATTCTGTATTTTTTTCAGATATACACTCTGGACCCGGATTCTCCCAACGACTGCGCGAAAAAGTTCAAATCAAACTCTCTGGTTGGTCTCATTATATTATTGGGAATTATAGGCGGAGGATACACCCAGTACATAAGGAATAGACAAGAGTATAAAGGTAAAGAAGACTTGTCTATATCCAAAAGTTGCATTTTCAGTTAAGTTGTAGAGATACTAATTGTAATTTCCCGGTGATTTATACCGCGGGAACAGGTATAAATTGAGCTATCACGACAGTTTAGTAAATTACCAAAAGTTAATGTACACTGTTTTTATGGTTATCGTAAGGATTTATTATATTAGTGTTTTAATGGGTTATCAACTGAAATCAAAATATGAAATGTAATTAAATGAAAATTCCTTATTGTTGTCCTCACATAATACAAACAATTATATACAATATCTAAATATATATAACTCAAAGGTGACTGACATAGTGATCTATCAACGCACAACCCAAACCACTGGACGGATCGGGCTGAAATTTGGCATGCAGGTAGATGTTATGACGTAGGCATCCGCTAAGAAAGGATTTTGATTAATTCTACCCCCAAGGGGATAAAACAGGGGATGAAAGTTTGTATGAAACTTTGTCAATTTTAATCCGATCGGGCTGAGACTTTGCATGCATAAAGCTACTATGACGTAGTCATCCCCTAAGAAAAGATTTTGATAAATTCCAACCCTAAGGGGATAAATTAACGCGAGCGAAGCCGCGGGCAAAAGCTAATTATTATATAAAACAGGAATGCTTTTATAATGAATGTATCAGTGAGTTGTTGATTTTATATGACCATTTGTAGAAAGTTTATTTACATAACTTGTACAACAAAGAACCTAAAATTAAAAAGCTTAAAAAATATAATATAATAACTAAAATATATTATTAAAAGGCGTCCCTTTAGGATATATAAAATGTATATAAACATTACATTGACACAGTAAAATGGGAACAGTGGGAAAATATGTATGTTACATCATACAATCATACAAATGTTATAAATATTTTTATTATATTATATACATAACATAAAAATCATACCATATCGTCAGTAATTCTATGATGATATATAATTTGTATATATATATATATATATACATATATAACCATCACAACATACAGGCGGTCCTCGTACTTACGGCATGTAGGTTCTCGAAATATGCGACGTAATTCGTGATATATTTCTCATACGTGAGATTTAAGGTACCATACAGACTCAACAATAAAATAAAAACTGCATTTATAACAAAGGATATACTAACAAACTTTATTATCGATGACGTAAATCGAAACGACGTAAGTCGAGGACTGCCTGTATTTGAATTTTAAAAGTTATTTAATATTCTGTTATATTTGAAAAATGTGTTAAATTTCTTAGATTTACTTAACGAACCAAATGGTTAACCTGTTAAAAATATGGTCTGTGCCTCTATATAATAAGGTTATTAAAAAAATAAGTTCAAGATGGCGCATTTTCGCGCCAAATTTGAAACAGTGCTGTGAGTCATATACGTTGCCAACAAGTTTCGAATATGTTTGAATAATGTAGATTTATTATTTTCGTTTTTTTTTAATATTGTTGTTCCTAGAATTTTGTAATTTATTGTGTTTAGTTATAAAGTTCAAAACAATATAAGTAGGCTGTGTGACTTAGGTTATTCGACATTTAAAAATAGAACACGAACGCTGTTCCAATATGGCGGTCGCCGGAGCCAAAATAAAAGAAAATGGCGGAAGATTTTTCGAGCTGTACAAACAACTGCATGTCTACTCTGTAGTCTCATCTCTATATAGATTTCAATACAAACCATTTTTTTTTATTTTCTTTAATTATTTTAAATTTATATATTGAAGCTAACATAAGATTTAACAGACCTGTCTGGTCTTAATAATTGTTTTTATCCAACGTATTCTGTCAAATAGAAGATGAAACGCCACTACACATCCTATGTGGTTGTAGTCCACTTATGTCCACTATAAACGAAATATCTCCTTTGGAAAGTATACACTCTATCCTGAGGAGATAAAAACCATCGCTTCTAAGAATATCCTTCAATTCTTGTCCCTGAGGAGTCTAGGTAGCGAACTTTTAAAAGGGCGAGCACAATAGATCTATGTAGGACGCAGTTACAGGTCTTAGCACATTAACAATAACCCAAAGCCCTCAATAAAAAAATCAACCAACGCCATCTATTGTCGACGCCTGACAAAGTTTGTAATAATTATAAATAATAGTTTTATATAATGTTTCCTACCTCTTACAATATTGAGTCTTAAATCAAGAGTGAATAAGCATTATTTAACTTTGCATGTAACATCTTATCATTTAAGATTGAGGACAAATTTTGATATAAAAAAAATTAAGTGGCACTCGGGGCTGCCGCGGTAAAGCTATTGCATAGCATTTTTTATCAACTTATGCAATTATAATTATTTATTTATTTTATTTATGCAGTATTTATTTTCTTTGATATAAATTCAAGTTACACTTTATGAGCGTGGTGACCGATAAGAAAACAATTTATTATACTGTAATCAAATAATATTTCTCACAAACGGCTGCTTACGTATTCGTCCTATTTCGGAGCGGCTCGTCTCGATCCGTTCCGTGCGAGCTTCGTACAGTGTGCTAGTCGCACGCACACGAACACCATGCCGAAGTTTGCCGAAGTCTGCCGAAGTCTGCCGAACTGAAACGACGTTAGACGATGCACGGCTTTTTATTATTTATTTATTTAATTAACAGAATGTAAACTTACAGCTAATTGCCAACACGTTTATATTTTTGTTATACGTTGTTATATACTTTATTAATTTGCCTACTATTTTTTTCGTTTTTTTTTCTTTATATCTCTAACCGTTGTATAATTATAATTTATTTAGTGTAGTATAAGCATCATAATTTGTTTAACTTATATCAATTTTCGGTTGGGGCCTGTATTACAGGTTATGCCTATCTCAGACACCAGCTCCTCACAGCAAATCGATTAAAATAATAAATTTAAGTATTTTACTATAAAAAATACTACATGTATTGTTGCCATTATGTTTGTGAGGAGAAATAAATAAATCATATTATTATTTTTATCCAAAAATTCTCATCTCCCCTCTTAAGGAGATTTATTATTATATGTTATACGTGCTTTCAACGCCCACCGCTACCGATCGTAGTGATGGGTGTTAGGTTTATTTTCGTTACGGAATTTCTTAATTCGGTCGCCGCGCTCAATGCCAGCGATAAAAGCTATGCAATAGCTTAAAAATTTAAACGGTGTTTAATCATCATCGCAGCCCGGAAGACGTCCACTGCTGGACATAGGCCTCCCCCAAAGATCTCCACGACGATCGGTCCTGCGCTGCTCGCATCCAATGCCTTCCAGCGATCTTGAGCAGATCGTCGGTCCACCTTGCTGGAGGCCTTCCCACGGTGTTTAATATTGTTAGCAATTTATTTACAAATTTAAACTAGGTCTATGGGTAAAATAATTACATTGTTAATTCTGGGCTATTAAAATGGTTATTTTACGCAAATTATATGATACCTCGTTCAGAGACGAAACGCGATGCAATATAACACATATAACGCAATACTCAATAACGGTCGGAATTTGATCACCATTAGAGAAGGTGGTAAGGCTTCCAGTAGTGGTGGTCAGGTTGAACTGAATATTTGTGGTCTCACACATTAAGTAATGAAATGGACTTTCGCAAAATAACACATAATAATAATAATCTCAGGACAATTCACACAGCGCCATCTAGACCCAAGTTAAGCAGAGCTTATGTTTTGGATACTAGACAACTGATATCAATACATTGATACCTTTTTTTAAATACATACATATTATACATAGAAAACACCCAGACCGATAACAACAATCAAACTCATGAATACGTTATGTATGTGTATATGTATATATGTTTATGTGTATTTATGTATTTATATTTTGTTGTTATTATTTATGCTTCTATTAAAATTTACTATTATTTCTTGTACTATTAATATTTTTATATATATTGCTTTTCGACGCGTATTTTCTTATTGTACTTGTATCCACCACTCCACAATTCCTTTCAGTCACTCAAAGGTTGACTGGAAGAAATCCCTCTTTTGGGATAAGTCCGCCATTGTACCATCTATTTATTTTTTAAGACATATGTATCTATTAATATTTTGTACAATAAAGAATTACAAACAAACAAACAAATGTTTGTATCGTGCGTGGATTCGAACCTGCGACCTTCGTAAATAAAGCGATGTGCTAGTCTTAGATAATAATAATAATTCGATAAAGTATAAAAATCGAGTTACTTACAGAATAATGAAAATATGATTTGCGTAAATTATCTTATTTAATATTCTGAATGTCTAGTCAATTGTATGTATGTATGTATGTATGATGTGGTTTAATAAATAAATACATGAATTGAGTTTTTTTTTTTTATTGTACCCTTTATAGTTTAGTTATTATAAATACCTTATAGAATCAACGGCAGATCCAGGGGGGTCATGGGGGTCATGAATGAGGTGGTTCTAGGACTTAGGTGGAGCACTAATTGAACATAATGATTTTATTTATATATTTTGACACCATACAGATTTTATGTAACTACATACCTTCAATATTTAATTAATTATATTTAGATAGTGCTTCTCTGGATGTCTTCAAGAGAATATGGCGATATGTACGTGTATATGTACAAGTTTTTCTTGTGTTCAATAAAGAATAAATATTCTTAAGTACAGTACTTACATACATTAATAAATTAACTACTTTTTACCTGTATCTGTTGTTATCAAAATTAAATTATAAGTTCTTGACTTGACCACGACTATGTGACCCCCTCCTAGTGCCAAAGCTGGATCCGCCCTTGAATAGATCAGGGGTGACCAACTTGATTAGACCTAAGATCTCCTGTTTACTATTGAAGCTGTGTGATGTACCAATTACATACTTACTGAAATCTTAAATAAAACAACACAGTTCAGTTAATTTTATTAAGAGAGAAAACATAAATATCCTATATGTTCATAAAAATCTTGACTTATTTCCAAACAACAGCAATATTCATAATATTAATACTAGATTTAAAGACAAACTTGCTGTCCCCAAGTATCGTTTAGAAAAAGTCAATAGGTCTTTTATGGGAATAGGTATAAAAATTTACAATAAGATACCAAAGGATATGTTGGAATTACCCTTAAATAAATTCAAAACATTTGTTAAATCATATTTACTGAGCAAGGCCTATTACTCACTTTAGTGACGATTACTTGAATGACGAGCGTGCATGGCAATAGTTTTCATGTTCGGGATTTTCATTTAATGGTAGGGGAAAAAAATCTAACATTAAAAACTTGACGTTCATAAGCGGCTAAAATGTCCTACATGAATAAATGATTTTAGAATTTCAATTTGAAATGTGAAAAATATTCTCAGTAATGTCTGACCATCTTCCACTAGTTTAGCATAACCAAGATTGTAGTTGGAAATTGCCAACCTTTTTTACGATTACGTTGCGCAGTCTATTTATGTTTTTTGCCTTACCACGATCTTTCGATATTACGACGGCCTGAGCCGAGGTTCGAACCCCTAGTGGTGCCCTCAGACTAAAGTCGTATCCGTCAGGCAGGAGTTGGCCTTCAGCCGCTCCATAAGTCCTTCCTTTGGTTTGGAGTGCCATCTGCACTCGCCCTTAACGTCCGGTGAAGCTGTAAAGGCCAGCTGCGGCCAACAGCATTAGAGTAGTCCGAAAACAAGTGCCACGGTCTGGAGGAGAAAGTTTGTGTTAATATCATGAAATACCCCTTCCAACCTTATATGTATATTTATGAGGTTAGAACTAAAAACAAAACCTGCATTTATAACAAAGGATATACAACTTGAAGCGTCAGTCGAGGACTGCTCTGTAATTTCAAATTCAAATTCAAATTAAAAAATCATTTATTCATGTAGGACATTTTAGCCGCTTATGAACGTCAAGTTTTTACATTATAATTTTTTTCCCTACCGTATAGTTCGGTATATAGATCCAATTGAGAAGAAGAGAGTCGAGTCTTTCGAGAATCTTTACGAGAGTGCTCAAATATCCTCACCGTTGCTTGTCAATACTATGATTCGTTCTAATACGTTTTATTATCGCATGCCTCTTACTTGTTATACTGTAATTATTTATATAAAAAAAACATCTATTCAAAAGAGCAACACACAAGTTTCTTGTTCATTCTTCTTGTGATCAATCTGCATTCCGAATGAGTGGTAGATTCGTAATTTGACTATTCAAAAGTGCTTGTAATGAGTTTATTTGAATAGAGATGTTTGGGATCCTACTCCTCGAAGATGAATCAAACTTGAGCAGACTGTATAAACTGGTTTGTTAACTAATATTAGAGAGATACGGTAAATATGCGCTTACGCCGATGGTGCAGTGGCAAGTGAAAGGTGTGGTGTGTGGTTCCCCGGTCGTGCAACAGTCTCTCAACGTCACTTCGCCCCCGCTAGCGGTGTTCTCGCGAACAAAGATTATTTCTATTTCTTTCTATTTCTACTTAATTATAGTTCCACACACTTATGGATGACCTCATACACACACACACAGGTCACAGTATTAGTCGTCGGTCGGTCACAATATGTCATATTATGTTATCTGTGCCTATAGGCTGAATTCCGGTCGAGATACGAACTAAAGTTCTGAAGAATACTGGCCGCTAATAAAGCGAACATTCTTTTAAATAAAAAGAAAAAAAGAATGAACGGCCGCCATCTTTTGTTGTCAATAAAAATGTCATATGAATTAGACATTGTGCTCCTCTTTTTCTACATTAACTAATTATTTATACATAGACGCGTTATGGAACAGTTCTGTAAAATGACTCCTACACGAAGATACCGTGTGCGTTCACTGATAATACAGACTATTTCGCGAGTGTCGTTCGTTGTGTTCCATAAGAGACTGTCTCCGTTTTCCTGTCATCCGGTCGTCTTCTGTCTGGACCCGGTGTGTGTGCTCTTTAACAGTGCTCTGGATTGGGTTGCAGGTCAGTGGGTACTGTTATTTTATGGGTATTTGTTGCTACGTAGTCAAGGACTATATATGTTTGTGGAAGGACGCCCTGTAGGTCCGGTTAGGCGTTTTTTATAGGAGCTAAAATATTACTTCTGTTCAAATAGAGAATAAACAATCAATTATATAGACGAACAACAATATAAAGAAACAATCAATTCATAAAATAAACCCAATATTCTATTTCTTTAGGACTTGTAGTTTTTTTTTTATACTATAAAGTACTAGTAGACCCGGCCACGCGTTGCTGTGTCTAAGGTTCTTGAATAAAATAATATTGCGACTATAAATTGAGATGTAAGCTATCCTATCTTTCAAGTTGGATCAAGTTGCACACAATGTACAAATCAAATTTGCAATCGGTTCAGTAGTGAGTCGATCGCGGACAAACAATGTGACACGTAAATTTTATATATAAAGACAATTCACACAGCGCCATCTAGTCCCAAGTTAAGCTATCTAAAGCTTGTGTTACGGGTACTAGATAACTGATACAAGTACATAGATAATTTGTTTTTCGTAAATACATACATATTATATATAGAAAACACCTAGACCGATACAAACAATCATACTATTCAATTGAGTTTCTTGCCAATTCTTCTCAATAGGATCTATATACCGAACTGGACGGTAGGGAAAAAATAAAATTATAATGTAAAAATTTGACGTTCATAAGCGGCTAAAATGTCCTACATGAATAAATGATTTTTGAGTTTTGAATTTTTCTTATGAACACAAATGTTTGTGCCGTGCGAGGAATCGACCCCGCGACCATCGGACGTAAAGCGGTGTGCTAGACCGCTAGACCATCGAGGTAGTCTAGAAAAAATGTTTGCCCCGGATAGAAAAAAATAAGATCCTATCCTAAAAATAAAATAATATTTATACATTTCTGTTATAATTTAGTGTCTATCTTAAAATAATGGAAAGTTAAAAAAGATTCAATTTATTGATTTCTATAAGGGGCCGTTCAAGTATTACGTAAGCACTATAGGGGGGCGGGGGGTCTTTCCTTTGCTTATTTTGGATGACATGGGGGTGGGGGAGTCTGTATGATGATTACGTCATCGGTCGTAATTTACTTTTTTACACGAATGGCAACCCTCACATTGTCTTTGCTAAAAAAACAATACATTAATTGAGAGATGTTTACGTAAGCATGGGTGGAGGGGGTAAGAGCTTTGCTTACTTTTGCTGACAACGGGGGATGGGGGGTAAATAATTGTGATAAATCTGCTTACGTAATACTTGAACAGCCCCTAACCACCTATGACGAAATAATTATATGTATATTAGCTGACCGCCCAAACGTTTTGCTTACTGCCTTTCTATGGTCGCGGGTTCGATTCCACGCACAGTGCATGTTTGTTTTCTATGTGCGCATAATGTATGGTTCAGCAGCTTCGAGGGACGCCAGTGTTGTGATAAACTGGTCAGTATGAGCACTCAATCAAATGAGATTTTAAATCTAACTAAAGTCATGATCATGTAGTAAATGCACATGTTCAATATTCGCACCGTACCAGGAATCGAACCCGCGATCATTGGAAGTAAATCGTCGTGCCAAACTACTAGACCAGCGTGGTCAAACTTAACTAGAGATCATATCTGAACTCAATTGCTTAAAATATAGGTCAAAGTATTATGTGTACTGTCAAGGGATATAATTATATTCAAATTAATAAAGAGTAACGATTTGGTACCTATAAAAATAATCTATACATCTATACATATAAATAAAATTAGAGTGTCTGTTTGTAATATTGAAATAACCGTTTTTTACTACATGCATATGAATATAAATACGGTACACACAATACATACACAAAAATAACATTTTTTACAATTTTTGTCTCTGTCTGTTTGTTCCGGATAATCTCTGAAATGGCTGGACCGATTTTGACGGGACTTTTTAGCAGGTTGCTGATGTAATTTGGAGTAACTTAGGCTACTTTTATTTTAGAAAAATAAAGTTAAATTCCACGCGGACGAAGTCGCGGGAACGGCTAGTAATGAATATTAATTGCCTTGAAACCGATTCCAACCGATATTTTTTTTAATGGATGATAATGGACTACTGCACCCGCCTGCGATAACGGTTTACGCTGGCGGGGCACCAGTGGAGGATGATAAGATGAGCATGAGGTCAGGGTAGTTAGCACATCGTGACAAATTCAAAGGGAATTTATCATGATGTTCCATTACAGAGTCTTTTTTTATGGATGATAATGGAATAATGCACCTTCCTGCGATAGCGGTTTACGCTGGCGGGGCACCAGTGGAGGATGATAAGATGAGCATCAGGTCAGGCCAGTTAGCACATTGTGACTAATTCCAAGAATTTGTCATGATGGTGCCAGGGGGAACCGCGTGGAGGTCGACCTGACATGGTACATTGCTAGTAATGAGATCATTAGTCCCCATCCTAACAATCCCCTTTCCCCCTTCAACCGATATTAGCTTTTGCTGCTGTAGCCGAAACCGATTTTCGATATTATAATTTAGGCCGAAATCAGATCGAAACTAATAAATAATAACTGCCCTGATAGTTTCGAATATTTCGACCGATACCAGATTTTGGTATTAAAATCGAAACGATTTTCGATGTTTAAACTTAGGTCAAAACCAAATCGAGTGCAAAACTGCAAAGTCGAGTCTTAGGATGTAATTTTTTATTAGAATAGAAAGTAATGTAACACCACAGGTCGTCAGGTCGGTTTTCTTTAAATATATTTGGTAAATATGAAACACTCAGACCCATACAAATAATCATATTATGAATACAAATGTTTGTACTGTCCGAGGAATCGAACCCGCGAATATTTAACGTAAGATGGTGTTAACCACCACTGAGGCTGTCAAAAATTTATTGATTCTCACAAATATTTATAACACATTCTTATATATAAAATTCTCGTGTCACAATGTTAGTTACCATACTCCTACGAAACGATTTCACTGATTTTTATTAAATTTTATACCTATGCTTATTCAGTAGGTCTGAGAAACGACTACTATCTATTTTTATATTTATAAGTGATGATAAGGGCTGTCTACCCCTAACATTATTTTTTGAACAATTCTTGTTGTTAATTTTTTTATGTGGAATTAAAAAATACATAAAACCCCAAATTTTCGCCCTTCTTTAACTAACCTCTATTTTTATTAACTATAATTATTAATCTACTTATTATATAAAACAACGTTTGCGGAGTGAACTAGTAATGATATTAAATAACAAAGAAATAGTTTATACCTACAACTATTGTTTTAGCTAATTCAATCATCATCATCATCATCATCATCATCTGCTTCTTCCTTATCCCATTTATTTGTGGTCCTCGTAATATGTTTTTCGTTTCCATTCATCCCTGTTCGCAGTCATCGCGTTATTTACTTCCTTTCTTACCATATCATCTTTCACACAGTCCATCCATCTCTTTTTCGGCCTTCCTCTGCCCTTATCTATCTATCTATCTTAACCATCCACATTCATTTGTAACATCTTTCTTAAAATATTATCCTCGTTCCTACGCATTACATGTCCATACCATGATAGACGATTACTCTTCAATCGAGAGGTAAAAATGACAGATTTTTTATATGTTCACGAGGGCACTACTTCTTAACCGATTATCCTGCTTAGAAAAAAACTAGCTATGGCCGCAACGTCGTCCGCGTGGAATAGTGATTTATACCAAATAAAGAAAAAATATCTTATAAACTAAACCAAAAGAGCTAAAGAAAGTTTCATCGTTTTAACTTCCAAAATTACGAATTACCATACAAACTTTCATCCCCTATTGAATTTAACCAGGGTAATTTTTTTACAAATATGTGATGACAGGAGTGGTGGTGAGAGTAAACACACACACACAGTAGGGTGTAACTTGTATATTTAACTGTTACATCTTGAATACTCTAGCTTAGACTAATTACATAAACTATATATATGAGGTACTGCGTGACCTACGTGTCGTTATACAAAACGTACACCGGCACAATCGACTATCGAACGTGCTGATTTGCATCACTATACCACACTTTAAATGTCATATTTATTTATATTTAACCAATAGCCTAAAAATTAATCTCAAGCTTCTAGCTTTAATAATGACGATACTTCAATACAACCTTTGATCACCCCTTTCAACCTTTTACAACCCTTTTTTCGATTCTAAAAATAGCCATATCCGGGTGAGGGTCTAAACTATCTGTGTTGCAAATTTCATTTAAATCGATTAAGTAGTTTTAGCATGAAAGTGCAACAGACAGTAACTTAAATCAATTCAGCTTATTTGTAAGGTCTTCAGCGTGAAGTAATCGTCGAACAATACAAAAAACAAGTTTATGTTGACTTTAGAGATGTTTCTCTACTTTAATTGCGATTATGTAACCAGCGTAACATAGGTATGCTATGTATATGTTTAATCAGACCAATAACCACTTACTTTATAAGTTTTTGATATCAACCTTTCATCTCATTATTCAATTGTAAGTAGCTTTGACGTGGTCTAGTGTTTTGAATAGTCATGCTCACTAAAATGTCCAGACATGTGGCGGCGTGGTGGGCTGGGTCATTGGGCTCCCTAAAATATGGTCGAGCGCAGTGATGGCTGACTCATCCGTCATACTCGTGAACGGGTGCTGCTTGTAGGGACTGGTCTGCTCTAATCACTATGACTGATTTCCTCTTATTAATTGTTTAACCAGTTGGTTATGTATTCAATATTTTTTCTATTTGAGTATTTAATTGAATTAGTGCTAATTGGTGGTTTGTATTCACACACTTAAACTTAAAAATGTAAAGTAATAATAAAATTATTTAAAAGAGCAATACGCAAGTTTCTTGCTCGTTCTTCTTGTGATGAGACAGCTTTCCGAACGAGCGGTAGATTAAAAAAAATGTAATGACTATTCAAAAGTGCTTCAATGTAAGTTTCGTTGAATAAATGATTTTCTATTCTATTCTCCCCTTTTAACCTTGACAGTTCTTTTTTCGATTAAAAAAATAGCCATTTCCAGGACAGGGTCTAAACTATCTGTGATGCAAATTTCATTTAAATCGATTAAGTAGTTTTAGCATGAAAGTGCAACAGACAGTAACTATTCATTTACAATATTAGTCAGGATAAGTACAAAAAGGCAATCGAGATAAAACGGCTACAACTCACAGGGGGTAGTCCACCCTATGTTAATCTGTTAAAACCTTTATCGGTAAATTACAATAAAAAATAATCGACCAATTAATGACTATTCTACGATCATTATAGTCGTATTGTAGTTTGATTTTTATAGTTAATAAACGTAGATATGGCCGATAGATTGAAGCTGCACTTGGAGTACAATGAAATGTACGATAGCATATATTTTTGGATAGTCCGACTGTTTGGTTTCTGCAGGATTAGAGTTAGTGGGACACAAGTTGTGGACAAGTCTGCATTTTGTACGTCATACGGTTGTTTCGTAATTCTCTTAGAAGTTATATCGTTGACTATTATATTGTATAAAGGTGTTATAAAAGAGCAAACAGTTCTAGTGGAAGAAGGTGTGATATGCGTGCAGATTTTCGTAATGTTGCTATGTATTTTAATCGAGTTTACGTTTGGCAACTCTAATTGCACGGATTTAATCGATCGTTTCGTAAATATCGATTTATTATTAGGTGTAAATGATACTGTATTAATGAGGAAACGTGTAAAAACAGCTCACTATTTCACAATAAAAATCAATATAGTGTTGCAAGTAGTTATTATTAGTATATTTAATTTTATGTTCGATGTGCGTGTGGCAACACTTGTGGCTGGCTCGATTTTATTAACACTGGCAATTGGTGTTATTTTTGATGCGTGTCACGCGTATATATGTTTCTCGTTTTTGAGTATGCGCATTAAATATCTGAACCTGGCCATCATGAAGTATTCAAACATGAACCCGGAGTACATGCCTGATGTGTTCCTCTTCGATGGAATCTTCTGGAAGAATAGTTACAATGATCTTGTTACATTCCATACCAGAGCAGGTGTTACAAGTTATATAGAAGCTTTTAAGCAAATTTACGAACAAATACGCGGTTTGGAGCGATGTTATAGATTAGTGGTAAGTTGAATAAAAAAACCGTTATTATAAAAGATTTACAGATACTATCACGACTTTTCCCAGATGGGGTAAATGTTGTAGTTTTATTTCATTTGTTTATCTATTGGTAAAACGAGAAAAGACTAGGTATATGGAGAAAATATATTCAGAAAGACTTTGGCTGTATATGTATATAGATATATTGTATAGGCAGCGCGCATACGATCATAAATATGTCACTTTGTTGTCTTATATAAAATTAAATTAGATAATCATTTGCTTCGTACATTTTTTAAATATACATAAATATATTCCAGATAAAGCCCATAGACTATTGACAATAGAATGTAATATAAAAGAACTATAAATTCAAATACAAATTTATTTAGGATATAAAATACATTTCTGAAGTGTTGTTACTGGCTAATCTATACATATAAATAAAATTGGAGTGTCTGTTTGTAATATTGAAATAACCGTTTTTTACTACATGCATATGAATATAAATATGGTACATACACCAAAATAACACTTTTTACCATTTTTGTCTGTCTGTTTGTTTGTTCCGGCTAATCTCAGAAATGGCTGGACCGATTTTTATATGGAAGTGTCGTCATAGAAGCTTGAAACCTATTTTTAGGCTTTCGATTGAGTAGTATCGAATTCTGTAAGGAAATTTGTTTTTGAAGCTAGAACGATGAAACTATTTTATATGGCTTTTATTGGGTTAGATTATTACGCAGGCGATGTCGCGAGTACAGCACAATAATTGAGTTAGCAATCAAGTTTGTCTATGTTTGTCACATTCCTAAGAACAAGAATAAGACAGCAATCAAGTTTGTCTATACCTATTTGTCACATTCATAAGAACAAGGACTAGACAGCAATTCAGTTTGTCTATGTTCGTCACATTCCTAAGTACAAGAATAAGACAGCAATCAAGTTTGTCTATACCTATTTGTCACATTCATAAGAACAAGAATAAGACTGCAATCAAGTTTGTCCGTATTTGTCACATTCCTAAGATCAAGAATAAGACAGCAATCAAGTTTGTCCATATTTGTCACATTCCTAAGAACAAGAATAAGACAGCAATCAAGTTTGTCCATATTTGTCACATTCCTAAGAACAAGAATACGACAGCAATCAAGTTTGTCCGTATTTGTCACATTCCTAAGATCAAGAATAAGACAGCAATCAAGTTTGTCCGTATTTGTCACATTCCTAAGATCAAGAATAAGACAGCAATCAAATTTGTCACTTTTCTAAGAACAAGAATAAGACAAGATTCTTATTCTTGGCTATTACCACAGATAACATAATGTTACATACTATTACCACAGGTAACATAATTATACATACTATTACCAGTGGCACTCAATGAGGAAGTAGCCATTATTATTGCTAAAAGTTGCATATAGATGGCGTGATTGGTATCGATGGAATTCTTCATAGTTTTGCAAACGTTTTAAAAAACAAAACTGTGTTTTCAAAAATGTTTAATCAATTTTTAAAAAGTTATATATACATGTTAAAATGAAATAATGCGTTTAGAAAAGTAATTTTCATATATTTACTCATTTTGTTATTTTCCAGTACTTAATTACACTTTAATCAGTGCTAATATGGGGCTCAATGTTTTCAAAATGCTTTCATAGATGGCATTGTCGTCATTTGTATCGGCCTAATTAAATGTCTTTTTTAAATTTTCCAATAATAAGCACTTAATATATTATTATTGTAAATTAAACATATAATTTTTTTTTAAGTAAATTAAAAATAGCCGAACAAGCAAGTAATACTATTTCCAATAATACTTATGTATGAAGTGTTGTCATATTAAAAATAAATACATGTATTATCGATTTTTTTTAATAATCGATAACAGGATTTTATTACAGCGCATTATTCGATGATGCTTTTAATGAGTCGTTGTGAACAGTAAATTTTCATTATTATGTATTATAGCAGTGTTCCGTTTCAAAGAACGGAATATAGTAGTACATTATTAGTGTCGTTGGTTATTTACATTTGTACTGAATAATCGATTACATAATAATTTAAAATATCGAGTACGAATCGTAGCTGTCTTCGAATACTGGCAACTGGTAAGATTAAAATAGTATTTAAAAAAAAGAGACAAATCGACCCTAACTCGAATACCATAAAGTTGATTTTCCTTTCTCATTAATATATCATAGCAGTTTGTTTTTAACTTGCGTATGACTCTGTGGTATGATGTTTAACGTGTATTGTTATTATACGGTGCATACATTTCAAAAATTATATTTTAATGTAGGTACATACATTTCATACATGTCAAAAATTATCTTTTAATGTAGGTACATACATTTCTTTCATACATTTCATACATTTCAAAAATGAACTTTTTATGTAGGTACATACATTTCTTTCATACATCTCATACATTTAAAAAATTATATTTTAATGTAGGTACATACATTTCATACATGTCAAAAATTATCTTCTAATGTAGGTACATACATACATTTCTTTCATACATTTCATACATTTCAAAAATGAACTTGTAGGTACATACATTTCTTTCATACATCTCATACATTTAAAAAATTATATTTTAATGTAGGTACATACATTTCATACATGTCAAAAATTATCTTCTAATGTAGGTACATACATACATTTCTTTCATACATTTCATACATTTCAAAAATGAACTTTTTATGTAGGTACATACATTTCTTTCATACATCTCATACATTTAAAAAATTATATTTTAATGTAGGTACATACATTTCATACATGTCAAAAATTATCTTCTAATGTAGGTACATACATACATTTCTTTCATACATTTCATACATTTCAAAAATGAACTTTTTATGTAGGTACACACATTTCTTTCATACATCTCATACATTTAAAAAATTATATTTTAATGTAGGTACATACATTTCTTTCATACATTTCAAAAATTATCTTTTAATGTAGGTACATAACACCCCATGTCAGACCCCTTGTATTTGGAAGAAACTTAAAAATAATGCCAAAAATATTAGATGAATATATTTTTAATACGAATATTGTTTTATTTTTGTTCATCAACTTTATCCCTCACTAACAATACTAGTAGTAGTACATAACCTGGTTTATACCGCTAAAGATATTGAAAGATATACGAGTAATTCAGAATGTTATCAAGTTCAAAATAAGCACACATTACTTGCTTAGATAACAGAGTAATATTACTCGTAATAAAAACATTTGTAACACCCATATGTATACTACGTATGTATAGTAAGTACTTACGCTGCGGCGCCGTGAGACTCGTCTACCTCATCTACTAACCAATAGGAGCGCGCCTCTCGTGTTTCCAGAAAGTTCGCGACTAACGGACGATATAGTAGTAAGGCAATGAGTGTCTCAGTGACATCATTATAATATTTTCTCGTTAAATTTTATTGTAATATACACAATTTCGCACTAAATAACGTGTTACCCCGTTACACATTTCTAATAATGAAAAACCTAGACCAACCCTGTTCACTTAATCTTACAAGATCTGACTTTAAAAATTACGATATCCTCATATAGCCTTTCATTTCCCCTTTCAATACTTTTTCGCATTAAAAAGTAGCCTTTCTCAAGGTCTACATTATCTGTCTACCAAATTTCAATTAAATCAGTTCAGTAGTTTTGGCGTGAAAGCGAGACAAACAGACAGACTGAGTTAATCATTTATAATATTTGTAAGAATATCGCTATTAAAAATAGGGGTTGGTGAAAGACGGGTGAAAATTTAGGCGTGTATGTATTTTCAATGTAACATTATAAATAAATAAAAAATTGTCCATAATACAAAAAAATATTTTTTCGGGGTAGGCCACCCCTATGACTTAGGGGTATAAAAAATAGATAACAACCCTACCTCAGACCTGGCAAGTATACATATCAAATTTCATCAAAATGTGGGAGAAATATGGCAACTAACACTGTGATACAAAATTTATATATAAGATATAGCGGAATTCTCATTAGGGAAAAGAGGGGTACATCGTAGAATACATGAGGTATATACCAGTAAATTAATTGTAGCTAAAACCAGTCTCTTACACATAAAGATTGAAATAAAAAATCATATAGCCCGATTTTGATACGTACGAGTATAAAAGTATCAAAATCGGGCTATACGTATAGCGCAGACGCGTTACAACATATCAAAAAAATAGGCATGGAATGTAAAATAAACCATAACATAATAGGTATATACATTGGCACATAAGCCATATCTGCAGAGTGTCGGCTAACGATATTATACCTACATATTTACATTGAATCTTGAATCGTCCCTAATGAGGTACACGATACAGTTACCTACATATCTATTATATACATATCTTTGCAAAACAGATGTCATGTAGACTGAATTGACTGCCATCTATTTTCATGCTATATAAGCACCCACTAGTAATCCGAACTGCTTCAGATCTAGCGACATCTAGCGGCTACGGTGGCGAAATAAAATAGCCCGAAGAATAGCCCGAGTTAGGAAGGAACCATTTTCTTGTATGGGATGGGGTATCTGTATGTAATATTATGTTATCTGTGCTATTACTGACTGTATCATGATTTGATTGTAGGTATTCTTAGCGACCGGAGCCATACTGACTGGGTCACTAACAGTGGTGCAAGCTGTGATCCTGCAGCAGTCAAAGGTGAATGTTTAATTTATTTTTTTTATATTTTTTTTTTATTGGATTATCACAAAAATTAAAAGCATATGCACACGGAGTGTTTAAGCTTATTTGTGTTCACGCCAATGACCTCATATACGGTTTTAGATGTAACGTGTGTAAGGAGCACTTGATAAGATGATGACTTAGGCTTTGAAGCCGGCTACCGCAAGGGAAACCCCAAGTAGCGCCCGTGACTTGTGACACGGGTGTAGGTTTAAAAGGCCCTTTTAGAATGCATTAACACTCACCTTCACTACTTGCAGCTTCCCCCCAGGCTCGACTAAGACTGGGATGAACCTATTCCTAATACAATTCACTTTAGTATCCAAAACACAACCGGCACGCTCTGCACTCGTCGACTGAATGCCGCGGCTCACCCAACCAAAGAGGATTATTCAACTACCGACCTCCGTATTTATAGACGGAAGTTAGTGTAGTAGGGAGAGAACCGGAGGTAACGGTTATCTTCTGACAAACAACGTGGTTCGGTCTATAAATACTAGATGGCGCTATTTACCAAATAGATCATATTAGATACTCAATTATATTCATAATCTTACACGTGCGTACTCTTATTTAGATATATAATAGAATAGAAATAGAAATAATCTTTATTCAAATAAACTTAATATAATCACTTTTGAATAGTCAAGTTTTTTTATTCTACCGCTTATTCGGAATGCAGATTCATCACAAGAAGAATAAGCAAGAAACTTGTTTGTTGCTCTTTTTAATAAATATTGATTTAATTATATTTACATTAACAAGGATGAGGCATGCGACAATCAACATGGAAACCGTTACGCACTTAATCTCTGTTCAATCAGATAACATTGTCAGCGCTATGAATATCAAGTTAGATATTTTCTACAAAAACATTATTATCATTTATAAATTCTTAAATAGAATAGAAAATTATTTATTCAAATAAACTTACATGGAAACGCTTTTGAATAGTCATCACATTTTTTTAATCTACCGCTCATTCGGAAAGCTGTCATTACAAGAAGAACGAGCAAGAAACTTGCGTGTTGCTCTTTTAAATAATCTGTGCCTACACTTGTAATATTTCTGTCGACACTTGAGACCCTTCTATTACTTTACGTCTCCACTAACATAGATTTAAGTTAAGTGTAAAATCATTCTACGTCCCGACTCCGCGTCCACTGTACGCGTTATTAATAAGCCATATAGCACACTACCAATAAACTTAATAATGTACAATAAATAGTGCAATTATTCTACCTGTATACTCACTACCTACATACTACAATAAATAATACATTATGTAGCGACACCTCATCACAACATATAACGCTACAGTTATGAGAATAACCACCACGCTACAAATCCTTGTAACTTTATTCTGTTCACAGGAAATTAATATAGCTCGTAAATTTATAGTTTCCGCGTGGTTTGTATTACCTTTAGTCCATTTGACGTTATTCAGTCTGCTCTACGATGGACTGCTACGCTTGTTGGAGCAGACCAAAGTTATATGTACCTACATACAACTGAAACCGACCAATTCTGGTAAGAGAAACGTTTTTTAATTTCCTATATATTTTATGCCTATTTCTTGTTTTATTATAGTTTTTTTTTTAGTACATTAATATTTATGATAATGTAATAGGGCTGATTACAAGCTGTGGTCTAGTTACATGCGTCCTCGCGTATGTCTCTGGGCAGTGCCTGAATATCAGTGGTTTGCTGCTTGTATGCTGCAAACAATACACTGAGGTGCTGCCTTTTTACGTATGGGCTATGCACACACACTACGTTACTCATACCGTTTTTTGTTATCTGTATTGCATTTTATTTTATCTGTATAATTGTTATGTATTGTATTTTGTTTGACTTCACTAATGTAATGTGTATATCTGTTTTTATTTTTGTTCTCATTATTTCAGTGCCTTTTGTGTGTGTGTGTGCCTTTAACGTGAATAAAACTTTTATCTATCTATCTATCTATCTATCTTTTAAAAGCCTATTAACCTTATTAAAGTACGAGCATACGGCGCGTTTACTTGCTCTTACTGTAAAACTGTAAATTTATATATAGATATAGATTAACAGTTTTACAGCAAGAGCAAGTCAACAAACAAACAAACTCTTCAGTATAATATTAGTATAGATATATAGATATTTATACTATGTAGTATTATAAAGTTTGTTTGTTTGAACGCGTTAATCTCAGGAATAAAGATACATTTGATTTGATTTGATTTGATAAGCGGTCTTGACTTCTATGTTCACTGTACTTATAATTTATAAGTATTTGTAATTTTACCTACATGATTAAAGATACATTTGATTTGATTTGATAAGCGATCCTGACTTCTTTGTTCACTGTACTTATCTTATATATAAAATTTTCGTGTCACAGTTTTCGTTCTCATACTCCTCCGAAACGGCTTGACCGATTCTCATGAAATTTTGTGACCGTATTGAGTAGGTCTGAGAATCGGCCAACATCTATTTTTCATCCCCCTAAATGTTAGGGGTGGTCCACCCCTAATATTTATTTTTTAGACAAAATTTTTCGTTTCAATTTTTTTATGATACAACATACAAAAATGCATACAATCCTAAATTTTCACACTTATATCATCAACCACTATTTGTATAAAATAAAGTCGCTGTCTGTCCCTATGTGTATTTAAATATTTAAAACTACGCAACGGATTTTGAAGCGTGTTTTTTTAATAGAATGATTCTAGAGGAAGGTTTATATATATAATACATGTACACCCGTGCGAAGCCGTGGCGAGTAGCCAGTAATTAATAAACAAATTACTTCCAGATGACGTGTTCAAGCTGACCAAGCGTGTTTACGATATGGTACGTGCTCAAGAGCCACGTATGTCTATATACGACATATATATATTCGACAGTGGCTTCATGCTCAAGTTGGCTGCCTCCATCTTTGTATATATAACAGTTCAAGTGCAATTCGCGTTGTATAACCGGAAATATGGTATAGTTAATGTGATCTCACCACCGGTTGTGTAATGATTAGCTGTGCCCGCGACTTCGTTCGCATGGTTATAACAAACAGTATCGTGATTATCTTTGGCACGCCCTCAAATATGAATAATTTTCCCCATTTTTGCAATATTTTATGCTAAGCTTCTATTGGTGGTAACTTAATGTTAGCTTAAAGCCTTGCTCGACAAATGGACTATGGAACTGTAAAAAATTTTTCAATTCGAACCAGTAGTTCTTGAGATTAGCGCGTTCAAACAAACATATCTTCAGCTTTGTAATATTAGTATAGATTTATATATTAAACTTGCCGTTACCTGCAACTTTGTCTGCGTGGAAATAAAACAGAAAAAAATCTTAAATAAATGTAGGTTATGTTACTTCTTATAACATTTGCCGTTGCAAGAACAAATAGATAGACAGACAAAAATGATTAAATTTATGTTTTTATGTAAGTACTTAGTAAAAAGCTATCATTTTTTATTAAAAAAAATGAAAGTAAGTCTAAGCTATTCGTTATAATAATAATCGGCGAGTAAAAGTCAAGATCAGTTTAGCTTATGTTATCTGTGGTTTAGCCGAATCAGAGATTACCAAAAACAAAGAAGAAAAAATAAGACAGATACACAGAATTTTTTTTAAATTAATGAAATGATGTAAGTACCTTATACGTATAGTTTCATATGTATTTAGTAAACATATATTGAAATTTCTAAAATAAAATAAGCGTAAGTTGCTTTTATAGCATTAGCTATTTGCGATTGAATGTCCAATCAAAATCGGTCTAGCCGTTTCAGTTAGAGAGTTTCAATTTCAGTTTCAGTCAGAGATTAGCAAAAACACACATACAAACAGACATTTTTGTTAAATTTAAATTAATGTCTTGCTACTTTTAAAATATAAACAGACACTTGTACAATATATTGATTGAGCATTGATTGATGTTTTTTTTTTATGTAATTGGGATGGGAAACCACCTGAATAGCCTGACATAAACAGCCCTATGAACATCACGTTATCACGTGACGCTCGTGATTGGTATCATGCATTGTCATTCACGAGGACTAAGATGTCATGCCTTTTATCCTATAATCTCTAATTGCACTGTCTAATCTGCACCCTAAACCTGAAACACAACTTACAAAGCATGCTGATCAGCCAAGCACAAACGAAATATCTCGTTTGGAAAGTACACACTACCCTGAGGAGATATCGGTCCTAAGAATATCCTTCAATTCTTGTCGCTGACGGGTCTAGACTGCGTAGAATATAGAATAGAATAAAATAGAATAGAAAATCATTTATTCAAATAAACTTAATTTAAACACTTTTGAACAGTCAACATTTTTTTTAATCTACCGCTTATTCGGAAGGCTGTCTCATCACAAGAAGAATAAGCAAGAAACTTGTGTGTTGCTCTTTTAAACAATCCTTGTAAGTATACATTTTACAAGTCGAAACGTAATAAATAAATACAAACAAATACAAACTACCAACCAGCACTAATTTATTTAGGCTCAAATATAAAAACACAATAAGATTGAATCAGTCGTAGTGATAAGAAAGAAAGAAAGAAAGAAAGAAGACCTGGTATAGCAATAGTAAAATGCTTAGTAAAATGAGCGAGAACAAAAGATCTATGTAGGTCGCAGTGCTACAGGTTCTCTAGCTTCGAGTAATAGCACAATTTTTTCAATAAATAAAACCTGCTTGGCGGCTGAAATAGGTGAGACTGAGGAGACGTGTTTTTAGAAACTATCTCGGTTCTATGCTGTGAGCAGTTCAAAATATTACTCCGACAACTTCTAGAATCAATGTGGCATGAAAGTGACTTCAAACTTTTATTAACTCTTCGACAAGTCATCATTTATATCTGCCAGTAACATGATATGCAAACTACCAAAACTAAATACAAACTAGATATGCAAATAAAGTTGAATCCCGACTATTACTTCAGACTAGCGGTGCCCACGGTCTTCCGCGTAAAACTTATGGCCCACGCTGATGTATAAACTATATTATTGTAAAACCCATTCAATAGATTCTGTCTGAAAGAGTCAGAAACATCCATCAATGCATCCACACTCACAAACTTCTTATATAATTAGTAAGATAAATCAGGAGAATTCACACAGCGCACTTTACGATTGGTGTTTCCTAATTCCTTCCAATAGCGATGCCCTTCGGCTCCCAAATAAGAGGATTTCAGTAGATCCTGGAAAAAAAATTCCTTCGCCTACTATGTCTTTTTGATAGTCCTGCAACTTACCTGCAATTCTTCTAGTGTTCCATGAGCACCCATTTATGGCCGGCGATAACCATTTACCACCGGGGAAAAGGTGATTGTTAGTAATGTGGATTGATAACCCCATTGCTAGCAATGTACCATTTCAGGTCGACCTCCACGCGGTTCCCCCCTGTGAAGGATGGAGATTAAGATGACGAGCAAAAAGTAAAACGGCACCGTTGTAGTATGTAGAATATTTTTTGTATTAAATTGACTTCTGTCATATAAAAACAATATAATATTATAGAAAAACATAAACAATAAAAAAGGTATAAAAATAGTTTGCAACACCCCCTGAAAAACAATCGTGTTAAATTCCTGGTGAATTTGTCACGATGGGCTAATTGACCTGACCTCATGCTCATCTTGTCATCCTCCACTGGTGCCCCGCCAGCGTAAACCGTTAGCGCAGGAGGGTGCACCATTCCATTATCATCCATTAAAAAAAAACCATTTACCACCATTGGTGGGAAGAGAATAATGTACCATGTCAGGCTAACTTCCTGGTAATCATCGTGATAAGTTCCTGATGAATATGTCGCGATGACCTACCCTCATGCTCATCTTATCATCCTTCACTCTAGATACATAGTCTAACATTAACGGCTAAAATGAACTACATGAATACATGATTTTTGATTTCATTTACTCCAGATACATAGTCTAACATTAGCGGCTAAAATGAACTACATGAATACATGATTTTTGATTTCATTTACTCCAGATACATAGTCTAACATTAGCGGCTAAAATGAACTACATGAATACATGATTTTTGATTTCATTTACTCCAGATACATAGTCTAACATTAGCGGCTAAAATGAACTACATGAATACATGATTTTTTATTTAATTTACTCCAGATACATAGTCTAACATTACCGGCTAAAATGTCCTACATGAATAAATGATTTTTTATTTAATTTACTCCAGATACATAGTCTAACATTAGCGGCTAAAATGAACTACATGAATACATGATTTTTGATTTAATTTACTCTAAATACATAGTCTAACTAAAACATCACATAACTGGTGTAGCAGTAATGTTATGATCGATCCCATATTTGCGGTCATACAGCGTGAATTGTACCAGCACTGTTATGTACACGAAAATGGAGGCAGCCAGCTTGAGCATGAACCCAGTGTCGAATAGGAACATGTTGTACACGGATATTCTGGCGTCTTGAGCGTGTACAATGTCGTATACCCGCTTAGTTAGCTTGAAGACATAATCTGGAATGGATTCTTTTATATAACAGCTTTTTATACAAAAACAACTGTTCCCGTAGATTCACCCGCGGGACATTTAATATTATATTAATTTATGTAGTTATAATAATAAAACTCTTTATTGTGTACACAAAAAATAATGAGAAAATACAGTAAATAGTAAAATAATAACAAAAGGCGGTCTTATCGCTAAATGCAATCTCTTACTGACAACCTAGAAGAGAGGACTTATGTACATAGAATAGGGTAGGTGGCACACATAAGACACTATTTATTATACTACTAGATATACATACTTACATTAGGGATAAATATATAAACCTACATATATACTACATATTGGAAGAAATGAGAAAAAAATAAAATAAATTAATGTACTATGAAGAGAGATAATGAGATCTTAGTCTATTTTTAAATGATGCATATGTTTGAGCTGATCGAATGGAGAGTGGTAGAGAGTTCCAGAGGCGAATGGCTTGGACAGTGAAGGAGTTGGAATAATATGTGGAGGAGTGAGCAGGGATCGTCAAACATAGGCTTCTGGTACTACGCAAAGCAGAACCGGGGGATTTAATATGAAATTGGAACTTGGTTTTTAGTTATATTGTTTTATCTATTTAACTTTTTTCTAATTTATTAGTTTTGCAAAATGTCGGATATCCATGAAGCATAATTTAATTATTGATAATGATAATTAAAGGTGCCTTTGAAATATAAAGCATAATTTTTAAAAGTAAGTGACATAGCAAAAATCTTACGCGCGCGCTGAGTTTGCGCGCGTTCCTGATCGCACGATTGAATAGGTCATGGAATGGCAGCTAAAGGACCGTTCAAGTACGTAAGCAGATTGATTGCAATTATTTACCCCCATCCCCTTTTTCTGCAAAAGTAAACAAAGCTCTTACCTCCTCCCCACATGCTTATGTAAACATTTTGCAATTTTTTTTTTTTTATTCTTACATTTATTTAGGGACTTTTATCATAATATGATAATGCCAGTCCCATCGTATCTTATTACTAATCTTATCTTCTACTGCACAATGAAAATAAAAATTTTGCTGGCGATGATACAGGATCAGATAGTATACCGTGGTACATACCAACATCAAGCCGATTCAGTCCAATTTTTTTCAAAAACAATTCCCTTTTAACAGCGTCTCGGACACACTCCATTAATATGTGATGCAGATCTTCTATAGTATTGCATGTTTCGCAGTTGGGGGAATTCGATTTATGCATTAAAAAGGCAAATGAATTTAATGGATAATGTCCGGAACGCAGCCTTAATTTTGCAATTATATATTGTTTTTTTTTAGGAAAGACAATATGACGGTTGCCTTTTATGTAAAAAAGTAAATGCCTACCGATGACGTAATCATCATCTAAACTCTCAACCCCCATGCCAAATAAGCAAAGTGAAGACTACAATATGACGGTTGCCTTTTGTGTAAAAAAGTAAATGCCTACCAATGACGTAATCATCATCTAAACTCTCAACCCCCATGCCAAATAAGCAAAGTGAAGACTCCCCGGACCCCCATAGTGCTTACGTAGTACTTGAACGGCCCCTACCTCCTCGAAGTGTTCCTCTTACCAGAATTGGTTGGTTTCAGTTGTGCGTAGGTACATATAACTTTGGTATGTTCCAATAAGCGTAGAAGGCCATCGTAGAGCAGACTGAACCAGACCAAGTTCATAAGGGGCAGAATGAACCAACTAGTCAGTATGATCTTCCGTGTCATATCTATTTCCTGTCATACAAATGAATTGTGTATTTAATATCTGATCCTAATAAATTTGTGCCAGTTGTTGGTTTGAATAAAATGTGCGTACATTTTTTTTTCTTACAGGACAATTCACACAACGCCATCTAGTCCCAACCTAAGCAGAGCTTGTGTTATAGGTATTAGACTAATGTTATAAATACATGGAATCCTTTTTTTTTTCTTGTAAATAAATACATATTATACATAGAAAACACCCAGACCGATACAAACAATCATACTCATGAATACAAATGTTTGTACCGTGCGAGGAATCGAACCCACGACCATCGGATAGTAAAGCGGTGTGCAAAACCACTAGACCACCGAGGCTGTCATTTATAATTGGAAAAGTAAAGTTATGATGATTATTTAAAAGAGCAACACGCAAGTTTCTTGCTCGTTCTTCTTGTGATGAGACAGCTTTCCGAATGAGCGGTAGATTAAAAAATTAGTAACTATGACTATTAAAGAGTTCTTAAATTAAGATTATTTTAAAAAATGATTTTCTATTATGATTTTCTATATTCAAACTCGTCTTCAAAACTCAGACTGTAAAAACTTGTCTGCGTCGGTACCTCAGTCTCACCTACTTCAGCCACCAAGCAACTTGCTTTGTGAGCTGTATTTGGTTTGGATAATGATATGGCTATGGCACAGATAATATTATATGCTATGGTTTCCGTTTACCAGCAGATGGGCTGTATGCTTGTTTGCCAACGTCCCAATATAAAAAAATACACGTAGACGTCTGGGTGACCGTTATGAGGTGTACTATCTGATTGTAAGTCATATAAAAGTACTTTTATTTTTTTTTAAGCAACTTACTACTTATCCTTTCCACTAGTGATCTGCCAGTGTATATCATTAACTAAGTGGGGATATCGTTTCAGATTTATTCGGAAAGACAACAAAGAAAAAAAATTTGATAAAGAGTGACGCCAAAGTCTCCATATAAAATATTCCGTATTTTGCATATAAAAATTTCACTGTAGACCACCTACAGTAAAATGAAGATTTGGTATTGGGATATGCTTTATAATTAGCAGGATCGTTTGTCCAAGTACCAGTTATAAGGACCTTGCCTTCACGAGATATGTCACTGGCGGCACATTGTGACTCCCAAACTTTTGGTACGCTATATCTTGGGAAAGCAAAGTCCTCTAGAACCTGTACTTGGACATATTCTAATAAGTATAAAATCTAGCCTAAAATCAATAATCCGTCCAATTCAAACGGGGATCGAAATTACGATGGCCTGAGCCGAGGTTTGAACCCATAGTGGTGCCCTAAAATTAAAGTCGTATCCATCAGGCGGGAATTGGCCTTCAGCTGCTCCATAAGTCCTTCCTTTGGTTTGGAATCGTAGACCACTATGTAAAATGCGGGCTAAACTTGGCGTGACTCTGTGCAATGCTTTCCTTTACCCAGTGGTGAAACAAAAAAAATAAACGTACCTTTGATTTCTGCAGGATAACGGCTTGCATCACGGATAATGAACCAGTCAGCACGGCCACAGTTGTCAATATAATCTGTGATTTATTATTATTGCATAAGATTATTTTGTTGTTTGTATTAATCTGGAGATTTCTAAGTATATATCTTTAAGTATTTCTGTCCCTTGTCTAGTGCGTACAAATCTGCTTAGCTCGAAACTAGATGGCGCTGTGTGAATTGTCTACGGTTATCTACATATTAATAAGTGAAGCAAAAAGCTTGTATGTCTTTCCTGTGATATTTCATTTCACTTCTTTGTTTTCGCCTACATTTTGTGCCCTGTAATTTGTCTGGATTATCTAATTCCCCCCTCCGATCAATCCTCCGTCCAATTCAAACGAGGATCGAAATTTCGATGGCCTGAGCCGAGCTTTGAACCCATAGTGGTGCCCTAAAATTAAAGTCATATCTATTAGGCGGGAATTGGCCTTCAGCTGCTCCATAAGTCCTTCCTTTGGTTTGGAATGCCATCTGCACTCGCCTCCTATCGTCCAGTGAAACTGTAAAGGCCACGAAAAACCAACAGCATTAAAATAGATAAAAAAATATGAAACTTCGACTATAACAGTTAATAAAGTAAGTTTTTAGTGATTTAAATAGCTGAGCTACAGTTACCCACGCAGCCCTACCTCGATTTAATGATTATGTAACAAAATACATATTTACATGATTAATGCACTTTACTTCACTCGTGTTTCAACTCACCAAAAATCTGTAACAACGCCCCAAAAAGCGCATTTGTTCGTAAATCTGCCTAAAAGCTTCAAGAAAAGTACTCATCCCCGCTCTAGTATGGAGAGTGACGAGGTCATTGTAACTATTCTTCCAGAAGATTCCATCGAAGAGGAACACGTCAGGCATGTACTCCGGGTTCATGTTTGAATATTTCATGATGGCCAGGTTCAGATATTTTATGCGCATACTTAAAAATGAGAAACATACATACGCATGACAAGCATCCAACATCATAGACAATGCTAGCCACAATATAAGTGAAGCTGAAACATGAGTTTCCATGCTCAAATAATCAAAATATATAATATTGAAGGAACTAACAAGTACAACATTTCCAAACATTATTGTTATTATAGCATTATAATGAATTTTCTTGACTCGGTCTCGCATAAATTTTGTTTCGTCGATTCCTAAAATGGCGTCAATATCAACAAAATGGTCGATTACATCTTTGCAATTATTGTTGAAAAATGTTATTTCTCCAGATAGGAAAAACAACATTAAAGTAATCTCAATACATATATGGCCCTCTTCCACTAAAATTGATTCTTCTATAACCACTCCTTTGTACCATATGATCGAAAGTGACACAATTTCTACAAGCATCGTAATGCAACCGTATATCAAAGCAAATGTGGATCCGTTTACGACTTGTTTCTTCCATACCTTCACCCGGCAGAAGCCAAAAAGTCGTGCAATCCAGAAATATATACTATTGTACATTTGGTTGTATTCATCGATGAGATCTATCTTATCCTTTACATGCATGGTGGACGTACTACCAAATTGCTTGTGAATTCCGACTAATGTTGTTATTATTAATTGATATTAATACGTTTTGACTAATCTATCTATTACTTTAGAATTCATTAAGTACATTATAATTATGTCCCTTGATAATTGTATCTCGAACTTCTGAATGACTGTACATTATTTTATTTTAAAGTTTAATTGCATACTATAATAGATGAAATACTTATAAATAGATATGCATTTATATATCATTGCTATATATAATACACGCTATGCCCGCGGTTTTACCCGCATGAAATTTATAGACTATTTGGTGTCCAAATAATTATAATCTCAGGACAATTCACACAGCGCCATCTAGACCCAAGTTAAGGTAGCTAAAGCTTGTGTTATGGGTACTAGATAACAATCGATATCGAACAATAGATACAAAAACATAGATATATTTTATTCGTAAATACATACAGATTATACATAGAAAACTCCCAGTCCGATACCGACAATCATACTTATAGAATAGAATAGAAAATCATTTATTCAAATAAACTTACATTGAAGCACTTTTGAATAGTCATAACATTTTTTTTTAATCTACCGCTCATTCAGAATGCTGTCTCATCACAAGAAGAACAGGTAAGAAACTTGTGTGTTGCTCTTTTAAATAATTTATTCTTACTTACAATTTAAGTTTAAGTGTGTGAATACAAACCACCGATTAGCACTAATTCAATGAAATAATAAAATAGAAAAAACATTCAATATACAATAACTGGTTAAACAATTAATAAGAGAAAATAAGTCATAGTGATTAGAGCAGACCAGTCCACACAAGCAGCACCCGTTCACGAGTATGACGGTTGAGTCAGCCACCACTGCGCTCGACCATATTTTAGGGAGCCCAATGACCTGGCCCACCACGCCGCTACAAGTCTGGACATTTTAGTGAGCATGACTACTCAAAACACCAGACCACGTCATAGCTACTCACAATTGCCATTTGATGGTTATATTATTCACATTTCACATAAGAATGCCTGCGGCAATCAATACAAAAAACGGTACGCTTTCATATTTCTAAAATAATTGAATCAAGAAAGCAATGAGATAAACAAATTATAACGTTGTATGCTAATAAACTAATTATGAATATAAATATTTGTGCAGTTGCCAAGAATGTTATAGAACCTTGACATATTTTTTTTAACACCGGGCAATTAACACTGCGCCATTTAGTCTGACGGTACGCAGATCTTGTGCTATGGGTACTAGACAACTGATATAAATACTTAGATAATTTTTTTTAAATACCTACATAATATACATAGAATACACCCAGACCATCAAATGAGCAGCCCAGAATTACGTGTCACGGTTCTGTCCGCGATGAACTTTTAAACTACTGATTGAATACCCGATTGTTAATTTGATTTGCACATTGTGTGCAATTTGATCTACTTGAAAGATAGGATAGCTTACATCTCAATTTATAGTCACAATATTATTTTATTCAAGAACCTTAGCCACAGCAGTCCGTGGCCGGGATATATATACTCACGATCTACCAAATCGACTCAAGCGCTACCTCCTACATTGACATAACAAACATTTAATGGTAGCGGTTTAACAGTACATTTAGTAAGTAAGTAAGTAAGTAAGTAAATAAGTAAGTAAGCAAGTCATTTATTCGCATTACAGACAGATATGCACATAACAATAAAGCCCCAGTGATAGTAGTAGGCTGCGCTGTAATATGCCTTTTTTCAGTAGGCATGCAAATTTTATTAATAAACCTAATAATTACATATATTAATATCTACATTACAACAATTAGATTAATATTACATATTTAAATTTATAGATTATTAGCATTATTACAATTATTATTACATTATTATTTATAATATTTATAATTGAAATAATCGTCCAGAGTTTGGTTAATTTATTTTTAAAATTATCTCCTGTTAATTCTATTAGATCTGCGGGTAACAGTGCCATGTAAAATACATTTTTTTGAAATAGGGTTAAGTTACTTTTGGGCAACACTAACTTAATTTTTCTGGAGGATCTTACATTATTTTTTATTTGACAGTGGGATGTAAACATAGATAAATTCTGTTTTACAAACATATTTCAAATATGTATAGACACGGCAAAGGAAGAATATTTAGTTTTTGATACAATGGTCTACATGAATCTCTATTACCTAAATTACATATTGCTTGTATACATTTTTTTTGAGCTTTGAACACAGTTTCGATCTCAGTGGAATTGCCCCAAATTATTATGCCGTTTAATTGTAACGGTAACTAGTTGTTGATCTCTAAGTGAATGCTCCAGTCTCTTAATATCGTCTGTTTACTCGGGATATATCCCGACTGCTGTAGCAGACTGACTCAAGTGAAGTTGGGAAGCGATTACTCGCTGACTAAATCTCTATTGCAATAAGGCAACAACTTGAGCGGATCCTTGAGGTGTGGTATCCATGGTTTCTTGAAGACAATGAATGCAGTTTGTTTGTGTATCGGTCAACTGTTGGAAAGTGACTGATGAAGGGTGATTTTTTTTTTTCGGACTACGGCCTTTACAGCTTACAAGGATTATTTAAAAGAGCAACACACAAATTTCTTGCTCGTTCTTCTTCTTCTTGTGATGAGACAGCTTTCCGAACGAGTAGTAGATAAAAAACTAATTGTTATGACTGTTAAAAATATTTTTTTTCGGACTACTCTAATGCTGTTGGCCGCAGATGGCCTTTACAGCTTCACCGGACGTTAGGGGGCAAGTGCAGATGACACTACAAACCAAAGGAAGGACTTATGGAGCGGCTGAAGGAAGTCAACTCCTGCTTAACTGATACGACTAGTCTGAGGGCATCGCTAGGGGTTCGAACCTCGGCTTAGGCCGTCGTAATTTCGATCCCCGTTTGAATTGGACGGGGGATCGATTGGAGGGGATCACTGAGGCCTTCGATTGATATTTCTACATTTGTACCAGGGATGTTAGAGAGCTCCGTAACCGTAACCGAAATTATCGGATATCCGTTATAAAAAACTATCCGTAACCGTAACCGAATCCGAAATAAAAGTTTCGGATAATATCAGATAGGGGTGGAGACTAATGGAGACACGTTATGTAACCGTTTTATTAGCTGTTTGTATTTTATTGAAATTCCTTAAAAAATTTTATCCGTAACCGAAATTATCCGAAACTGACGGATAATCCGAAATAATTTCATATCCACATCCGTATCCGTATCCGGTATAATAATCATTCCTATATCCGAAACTTATCCGTATCCGAAATTTCATATCCATAACATCTCTGATTTGTACAACATTATAATTAAAACTGACTCTATAAAATCGAACCCGAGACCACGTTAGCAACAGCCCTACCATTATCACTACACCACAGAGCTTGTTAAATTCAAATCAAATTTCGTATAAGGTCAAAGAGCAAGTTATCCTATCGCAATAATTAGTGATATTTCACGTTAGTTTGTTGAACATCGCCATGGAGTGCAGATTATCGTTTGGTTTAATACTTTGTTGTATTGTAGGACATGTGTTTGCAAATAGGTAAGTTAAAAAAACTATAATTATATCCTTTAATAAGAATAAACATCTTTATGTATCTCAAACAAAAACTAATACAATTGATGCCCATCTATACCTATAAATAAAATTGGAGTGTCTGTTTGTAATATTGAAATAACCGTTTTTACTACATGCATATGAATATAAATACGGTAGGTACATATACCAAAATAACATTTTTTGCAATTTTTGTAATAAAATGTTATTTTCGTACGCTGTTGTTTTATTGGCAGGTAGCTGTCCATCAGCTACTAAGGAGTAACAGGCTATTTTTATTTTAGGAAAAAAAATATTAATGCTATTTAAATCAAATAAATAAATATTTATTTAACACATTTTGTAACAATATATGGTAAATGTACTCTTTTTTTGTAATTGTTGCATTGTTTAGAATTCATTTTTTGTTTGTTTAATATGTGATTAAAGTTTTTTTTAACTTCTACCGTATAAATATAATTTCATTTCACATATAATATATACACAACCTTGAAATTCTCAGGATTTGTACACCATAAAGCTACAAGGGTACGTAATTTTATTGTTTACCTTATCTACCTAGTGTATTATCACCCTGACCTTGACAATGATTGATTAAGACATGATGAAAGAGGTCATTGTATTGGTCCAATCTAGAATAGATAAGGAGTTGCACCAATTAACAATAATTAATAAGAGGAAAGGAGATCAATTGCACTGTGTTACCGTTATAATTATATGCGCTGTATTTATATGCCAGTTTTGGTTGTATATATAGGAAATCAGGTGGCAATAATAAAAACAGTCAATCTATATGCAATTTAAATTTTAGTTTATTCAAAGTTCCTCTTTGCTGCAACTCCAGCGAGTAACTAACTTTCTGAACCGATTACTCCTTTTTAAGAAGAAGGCTAGTCGTTTCAGTCCTTTCCTCTATCTATCATTACACTAAAATTATACAAATTAGTGGAACATATAATACTTAAAATAGTTTTAGAAAATAACATAATTATTTAGCATTTCCTTGTTGTACTTTGTATTATTATTACATTTTTGTATTATAAATAAGTTATGAAATAAACACGAATGTCTCTAATCTAACTGATTGCAAGATGGCGCTGTATAGTCAGTATAATACTTGAATAGTTTCCTGTTTACATATAATATTATTTCTTACATATATAAGTAGTTTATTCTAATAAAAGTAAATTACAGACATATAAAGTATACATTACTTTAAAAGAGTATAAAATAATCACAATCAGAAGTACAATAGTTTATAAGAATGTCTGCAGAAGAAGCCATTTTGTCGTTAGTTATTTTCCCGCGCAAACGCAATGCGCCACAGATTCACAATCGCACGGCGCGTAGCCGCAGTAGGTACGAGCGCGTCATGGCAGTATGTGATGTTAATACTATGAGTATTAACAACTGTCCTCCTTAGTACAGACTCTTCTTTTGAAGAAATTGATGCACCTGCTTGTCCTAATGGTTGATGCTGGCGCCTTCCATTTGACGATGATAAGATGAAAGTTGAGTTAGATCATCTCGACAAATTCTTCAATAATTTGTCATGATGGTTTCCAGGGTGGACCGTCGAGGTCAACCTGATATTGCAGACTTGTGCGTCAAAGCTACCTTCTATTATTATTATTATTACTAATAATTACTGACAAAACCGTACATCACAATAGACCCGACATAACATTACACGACAAAAAGTATATATAGTAGATATAGCCATCCCAAACACACACAATGTACAAAGCACCGTCAATGAAAAACTAACAAACTATACAGATCTAGCGATAGAATTAAAAAACAATGGAAAGCACACACCATCCATATAGTACCAATAGTTCTATCATCCACAGGAATTATACCAAAAAGTCTTAGCAAACACGTAGACACGTTGCAGATTCGTCTACAATAGAACCATTACAAAAAGCCGTCACTCTCAACACATACCGAATAGTAAGAAAATTTCTTTCTTCATTACTTTTATCATCATCATATAAAATAAACTCATCCACGCTTGGCTTGGCTATTACCCCCGTAAAAAGGGAGAGAAAGGGGCTGACTCAGCCGATGCTGTGAGCGTAACATTTACACATAGGTACGCCCAGCGCAGGTTTTCAGTCAGACATGTAATGAAATATATAATTATGCGAGTTGCTTAGTAGTCCAGAAATTAATCATTTTAACAATTTTTTACAAACAAAACATAGAAAATTCAATTAAAAACGAGATATAAATGTTCAAATTCAAATTCAAAAATCATTTTTTGTAGTATTATGTAGGACATTTTAGCCGCTTATGAACGTCAAATTTTTACATTATATTTTTTTTTTCCTACCGTATAGTTCGGTATATAGATCCAATTGAGAAGAACTGGTATGAAAATCAATTGAATAACTTTTATTTTTAAAATCCAGTTTATTTACAAAGCATAGGTATTTATATAGGTGTCTATGTCTAACATTAAATGAAAATCCCGAACATGAAAACTATTGCCATGGACGCTCGTCATTCAAGTAATCGTTTAGTGAGTTTTGCTCAGTAAATATGATTTAACAGATGGTTTGAATTTATTTTAAGCGTAATTCCAACATATCCTTTGGTATCTTATTGTAAATTTTTATACCTATTCCCATAAAAGACCTATTGACTTTTTCTAAACGATACTTGGGGATAGCAAGTTTGTCTTTAAATCTAGTATTAATATTATGAATATTGCTGTTTTTTGGAAATAAGTCAAGATTTTTATGAACATATAGGATATTTGAATATATAAATTGAGAAGAAACGGTGAGAATATTTGCCTCTTTGAATTTCTCTCTTAATGAGTCACGACTCTTCATACAGTAGATCGCTCTATGTAGATGAAATATCGCATTGCAAAATAAACAAATAGGATGTGTAGCTGGCTGAGAAGATGTACTATATTATTATATTGTCCACAGTGCTAATACATATGACACGATTGTCATCGGGCTTGGATCAGCAGGCACCACTGCAGCGTCGACCCTCGCACGAGCTGGTCGAAGAGTGCTAGCGCTGGAGGCTCAGGATCGAGTGGGGGGACGAGTCTACTCAGTGCCGTTTGGTGATGGAATTGTAGAGCTGGGTGCTGAATGGTAAGTTCTTCGATTGTGCCATAACTTTGGGGGTGGCGGACAGGGTAATCGCCCGGTACTTCGCTTTTACTCTCTCGCATAACAACTAAAGCAAATAAACAACCCTTGAGTGGCATTTTGCCTAGTGGCAAGTTGCAAAGTCTGGGACCTACCTCACTTTTGCAGAGGCTTCGTGTAACAACTAAAGCAAATAAACAACCCTTGAGTGGCATTTTGCCTAGTGGCAAGTTGCAAAGTCTGCGACCTCGTTCTTGCAGAGGCCTCGCGTAACAACCAAAGCAAATAAACTGTCATTGAGTGGCGTTATGCCTAATGGCAAGTTGCAAAGTCTGAGACCTACCTCGCTTTTGCAGAGGCTTCGTGTAACAACTAAAGCAAATAAACAACCCTTGAGTGGCATTTTGCCTAGTGGTAAGTTGCAAAGTCTGGGACCTACCTCACTTTTGCACAGGCTTCGTGTAACAACTAAAGCAAATAAACAACCCTTGAGTGGCATTTTGACTAGTGGCAAGTTGCAAAGTCTGGGACCTACCTCGCTTTTGCAGAGGCCTCGTATAACAACTAAAGCAAATAAACAACCCTTGAGTGGCATTTTGCCTAGTGGCAAGTTGCAAAGTCTGGGACCTACCTCGCTTTTGCAGAGGCCTCGTGTAAGAACTAAAGCAAATAAACAACCCTTGAGTGGCATTTTGCCTAGTGGCAAGTTGCAAAGTCTGGGATCTACCTCACTTTTGCACAGGCTTCGTGTAACAACTAAAGCAAATAAACAACCCTTGAGTGGCATTTTGCCTAGTGGCAAGTTGCAAAGTCTGGGACCTACCTCGCTTTTGCAGAGGCCTCGTGTAAGAACTAAAGCAAATAAACAACCCTGGAGTGGCATTTTGCCTAGTGGCAAGTTGCAAAGTCTGGGACCTACCTCGCTTTTGCAGAGGCCTCGTGTAAGAACTAAAGCAAATAAACAACCCTTGAGTGGCATTTGCGACTTTGAAGTGGCAATGGGCAGGGCACATAGCTCGTAGGACAGATGGCCGTTGGGGCAGTAAAGTCCTCGAGTGGCGACCACGGACCGGAAGACGCAGCGTGGGAAGGCCTCCAGCAAGGTGGACCGACGATCTGGTCAAGATCGTGGGAAGGCATTGGATGCGAGCAGCGCAGGACCGATCGTCGTGGAGATCTTTGGGGGAGGCCTATGTCCAGCAGTGGACGTCTTCCGGGCTGCGATGATGATGATGATGATGATGAGTGGCATTTTGCCTAGTGGCAAGTTGCAAAGTCTGCGACCTCGTTCTTGCAGGGGCCTCGCGTAACAACCAAAGCAAATAAACTGCCATTGAGTGGCATTATGCCTAATGGCAAGTTGCAAAGTCTGGGACCTACCTCGCTCTTGCAGAGGCCGTAACAACCAAAGCAACTAAACTGCCATTGAGTGGCATTTTGCCTAGTGGCAAGTTGCAAAGTCTGGGCCCTCGCTCTTGCAGAGGCCTCGTGTAACAAACAAAGCAAATAAACAACCGAGTGGCATTTTACCGAGTGGCAAGTTGCAAAGTCTGGGCCTTTGCTCTTGCAGAGGCCTCGTGTAACAACCAAAGTAAATAAACAACCGTTGAGTGGCATTTTGCCGAGTGGTAAGTTGCAAAGTCTGGGGCCTACCTCGCCCTTGCAGAGGCCGTAACAACCAAAGCAACTAAACTGCCATTGAGTGGCATTTTGCCTAGTGGCAAGTTGCAAAGTCTGGGACCACGTTCTTCCAGAGGCCTCGTGTAATAACTAAAGCAAATAAACAACCCTTGAGTGGCATTTTGTCTAGTGGCAAGTTGCAAAGTCTGGGACCTACTTCTTGCAGAGGCCTCATGTAACAACTAAAGCAAATAAACTGCCATTGAGAGGTATTTTGCCTATTGGCAAGTTGCAAAGTCTGCGACCTCGCTCTTGCAGAGGCATTGTGTCGAGTGGCAAGTTGCAAAAACTTCCCGATTTAGGCATTTAATCGCAAATGAACAAAATTTCCAACTCTGAAATATACATCTAAAAAAAAACGATATAAAAAACATATACAATAAGGCATAGTTTTCTTCAAATGAATCAACGGAATATTTTCTATATATATTATGTATGTATTTATAAGAAAATATGTATTGAAATATTTGTATCAGTTGTTTAGTACCCATAACTCAAGCTCTGCCTAGCTTGGAACTATGTAGAGACTTTATATTTTTATTGTTATATTCAGGATTCATGGAACAGTTGGTAGTAGAGTATACGAGCTGGCCGTAGAGAGCAACATTACTACTCTACCACAATATTTCAAAGCAGAGTTGTATGCGTAAGTAATAATATTATTCATCAACAGAGTTTATTCAAATACACTTAATATAAGAACTTTTTAATACTTGATGATAATGTGTGAACGTACATTGTCAAACAGTTGAGAAATATTAAGAAAACAAGCTTATTTTTATATTGCAGATCGGATGGTAGAGATGTGAACAGCACTTTGTTGTTTGAGTTAATTAGCTACGCATATAAAGTAAGTATTTACTTAAATTAAATTAAATTAAAAATATATAGAATACAGAAATTTAGATGGAATCCTGTCCTTCTTTATTTTAAGGCAGGAGCTAGCCTTCAGTCTCTTTATTAGACCATCTGCTGGTTTGGACGGCCCTCTACACTTGCCCACATTTTTGTCCGGTTAAGCAGCTTTAATGAGCAGTAAAAAGCATATAATATATAAATATAGCATATATATATATATATGCTATATTTATATATTATATATACACATATTATAAACATATACTTAATTTAATACATATAAATAAAATGATAATATTTCATTGTACAATTGTCTGTAATTAAAACTTAATATTTATTATTTAATTAATTAATTAATTATATAATAAATTAATATATTAATATTAGTTTTAAATTACATTTTAATATTGTAATGTTTAAACCTCTTCATGATAAATAGATACTGTTAATTATTATAATAAATAAAATTGGAGCGTCTGTTTGTAATATTGAAATTACCGTTTTTTACTACATGTATATGAATATAATACGGTACAAACATCAAAATAACATTTTTTATAATTTTTATCCGTCTGTCTGTTTGTTCCGGCTAATCTCTGAAATGGCTGGACCGATTTTGACGGGAGTTTTTAGCATATAGCTGATGCAATAAGGAGTAACTTAGGCTACTTTTATTTTAGAAGAATAAAGTTAAATTCCACGCGAAGTCGCGTGTACACCTAGTATGTAAATAGAAATAATAACATTTTACAATTATAGATAAGGAAACAGCCGCCCTCGGAGGCTATTCCACTGGGACAGTTCATTACTGACAGGTAATTTATTCACCTACTTTCATGCCAAATGTGTCTGACAGGTCGGGATCGAATGGGCGACCAAAATTTATTTTTAGATTGTGTACAACGACAGTAATATAGGAGTATTGTATACAAAGACGTACTATAGGAGCTGAGTGGACACTACAACAGATGTAAATTTTAAATTTCATTTTGGGAGTGAGTCATCTACGAAATTGCCACTCTTTAAACAGAGTGCATGTGTATTGTTGATTTATCTTATATATAAAATTCTCGTGTCACAGTTTTCGTTCCCATACTCCTCCGAAACGGCTTGACCGATTCTCATGAAATTTTGTGAGCGTATTGAGTAGGTCTGAGAATCGGCCAACATCTATTTTTCATCCCCCTAAATGTTAGGGGTAGTCCACCCCTAAATTTTTTTTTCATTTTTTAGACAAAATTTTTAGTTACTATTTTTTTATGATACAACATACAAAAATACATACAATACTAAATTTTCACCCTTCTATCATTAACCCCTATTTATTTATAGTGTTATTAATTTATATGGCAAAACAACGTTGGCCGGGACAGCTTGTTATATGTAAATTTATATATATGCATGTGCATTTATAAATAAATAAATAATAGACACATTAGTATGTATATATCCCAAGGATGTTAGGGAGCTCCGTATCCGTAACCGAAACTATCGGATATCCGAAATAAAAAATATTCGTAACCGAATCCGAAATAAAAGTTTCGGATAATATCGGATAGGGGCGGAGACTAATTGAGACACGTTATGTAACCGTTTTATTAGCTATTTGTATTTTACTTTTGAAATTCCTTAAAAAATTAATATCCGTATCTAACCGAAATTATCCGAAACTCGAAATCCGAAATAATTTCATATCCGTATCCGGTATAATCTTTCCTATATCCGAAACCTATCCGTATCCAAAATTTCATATCCATAATATCCCTAGTATAATATACGTAAATTTAAAAAATCTGTCGTGGAAACGTCTTTAAGCTTTAAGAGTAATATGTTAAAATAAAAGTTTCCGATTAAACAAATCGGTATCGCAGGTACACCACTACCCCTCAATAAATGGTAACATTATTTGAAAATAGATATTTGGACATATATAGTTTCCGGGATTAGAATAGAATAGAAATAATCTTTATTCAAATAAACTTAATATAAGCACTTTTGAATAGTCAATTTTTTTTATTCTACCGCTTATTCGGAATGCAGATTCATTACAAGCAGAATAAGCAAGAAACTTGTGTGTTGCTCTTTTAAATAAATATTGATTTGCTTATATTTAATTAACAACAAGGATTAGGCATACGACAATCAACATAGAAACCGCTACGCACTTAATCTCCGTTCAATCAGATAACATTGTCAGCGCTATGAACTTTAAGTTAGATCTCGACACGCGGTAGCGTATCAAGCCGAGTTTCAAGTAAAGAGAACTGGCGAGCAGCACCGTGTGTATATTTACACGAACCATTCTGAGCCACTTTTGACCCCCTAATAACTCAAAAACTCTTTCACATAAACCTGTCAAATTACAATATAAAATATAATTTCTTCTTATAACTTAGGATAATATACTGTAGCCTAAGGTCTAACTTGGCTAGTTTTCATATACGAAATATACTGTAGCCTTCGCAAGTTCTAAACATGTTACTTGTCGGTTCCTATTTTATTATTAGTAGTAACTAGCCATCGAAAGTAATAATTGGTATATGAGAACTAGCCAAGTCAGACCTTAGGCTACAGTATATTATCCTAAGTTATAAGAAGAAATGATATTTTATATTGTTATAAATACATTTCAAGACAGACCATTGAACTTGGCACCCATTTAGATCTCACCTCTTTTGTCGTAGAAATCAACAATCAAGGCATATATCATAATATTAAACTCGGCTATCATTTCACATTTATATTTTTGTTGATGGGATATTTTCTACAAAAACATTATTATCGTTTGTAAATTCTTCAATTTTATAATAAGCTTTAATAAGATTAAAATACAGACTATAGTTATAATGATTCTTTATATTATTTACAGAGTGCTGGAATATTTAAAAGAAACCCATCCGTCTGTGGCCTCTGACGGAGAGTTTCTCAACCAATACCTCCACTTTATGGAAACGCTGGTGAATCCTTACGAAGGTACCACGAGTTGGTACGAGATCACAACAGATCGCAGGTTCAAAGAGTTAGACGGCTATTATTACACAAGTTGGAACAAGTTCGGATATAGGACGTTTATCCACATTTTATTGGTGAGTGGATTTTACTAAGCGTAGTGTTCACTTATTTGTTATTTACTGGCTACTCGCCCCAGCTTCAAACGGGTGTCATGTATCTAAATATATATAACTCAAAGGTGACTGACATAGTGATCTATCAACGCACAGCCAAAACCACTGGACGGATCGGGCTGAAATCTAAATATATATAACTCAAAGGTGACTGACATAGTGATCTATCAACGCACAGCCAAAACCACTGGACGGATCGGGCTGAAATCTAAATATATATAACTCAAAGGTGACTGACATAGTGATCTATCAACGCACAGCCAAAACCACTGGACGGATCGGGCTGAAATCTAAATATATATAACTCAAAGGTGACTGACATAGTGATCTATCAACGCACAGCCAAAACCACTGGACGGATCGGGCTGAAATCTAAATATATATAACTCAAAGGTCACTGACATAGTGATCTATCAACGCACAGCCCAAACCACTGGACGGATCGGGCTGAAATCTAAATATATATAACTCAAAGGTGACTGACATAGAGATCTATCAACGCACAGCCCAAACCACTGGACGGATCGGGCTGAAATCTAAATATATATAACTCAAAGGTCACTGACATAGTGATCTATCAACGCACAGCCCAAACCACTGGACGGATCGGGCTGAAATCTAAATATATATAACTCAAAGGTCACTGACATAGTGATCTATCAACGCACAGCCCAAACCACTGGACGGATCGGGCTGAAATCTAAATATATATAACTCAAAGGTGACTGACATAGTGATCTATCAACGCACAGCCCAAACCACTGGACGGATCGGGCTGAAATTTGGCATGCAGGTAGATGTATGACGTAGGCATCCGCTAAGAAAGGATTTTGATTAATTCTACCCCCAAGGGGATAAAATAGGGGATGAAAGTTTGTATGAAACTTTGTCAATTTTAAACCGATCGGGCTGAGACTTTGCATGCATAAAGCTACTATGACGTAGGCATCCGCTAAGAAAGGATTTTGATAAATTCCACCCCTAAGGGGATAAATTGACGCGAGCGAAGCCGCGGACAAAAGCTAGTTATATAGATATAAGAACCTCTTGAATCACTCTATTTATTAAAAAAAAAAACGCTACAAAATCCGTAGCGTAGTTTTAAAGATTTAAGCATACATAGGGACAGACAGACGTGCCTACACTTGTAATATTTCTGTCGACACTTGACACCCTTCCATTAGTTTACGTCTCCACTAACATAGATTTAAGTTAAGTGTAAAATCAGTCTACGTCCCGACTCCGCGTCGACTGTACGCGTTATTAATAAGCCATGTAGCACACTACCAATAAACTTAATAATGTACAATAAATAGTGCAATCATTTTACCAGTATACTCACTACCTACATACTACAATAAATAATATATTAGACGACCTCGGTGGTCTAGCGGTCTAGCACACCACTTTAAGTCCGATGATCGCGGGTTCGATTCCTCGCACGGCACAAACATTTCTATTTATGAGTATGATTGTTTGTATCGGTCTCGGTGTTTTCTATGTATAATATGTATGTATTTACGAAAAAAAAAATTAGTTAACTAGTACTAATAACAAGCTTTAGCTAGCTTAACTTAGGTCTAGATGGCGCTGTGTGAATTGTCCTGAGATTATTATTATTATTATATAGCGCCACCTCATCACAACATATATAACGCTACAGTGATGAGAATAACCACCGTGAACCAGAACAATGTCCGGTATTTTGAGGAAAGTCGGAACTCGGTGTTCAAAAGCTTCAATTGGTTGGACCCTGAACGCGGTCTACCAACTCTTTTTTTTTTCTTGGGGAAATCCGAAGACCCGCCCGTTCAAGGGGTAACGAGCGGATACTGCCAGACTCCTACTGTCTTAAACCCCAAGGTGTACCTCTACCGCTTGTAGCCGGAACTCCGGGTGTGGGCGAGTATTCTTCCGCTGCTCCGACGGCGGGGACCGATTTCAATAGACGGGTCTATACTCGTCTTCAGGAGAAGTAGCTCGGGTACACGCGCGCACCTTCTCAAGGCTGCGATGTTGACGGGGAAGCAGCTGCTGACCCTGACCCTTACGTAGGGAGGGATACAACATTCCATCCGTCTAGCTCGTCTCCGATGTATTTGGTCGGCAGATTTAGCAGGTCTACCAACTCTGGGCCAACTAATTTGTGGACTCTAACGAGAAGCAACGATACTCCACCAGAAGAACTCTACTCAGAGTTGGCTATACTTAGCATTGTTCACCAGTCCTTGAAGCGAAAGTCAGTGGATATGTGGCTGTTGGGTAAAAAAGGGAAACTAAGGACCAACCTGGTTCGTGGCGTCCCCGCGTGTCTACCAACTCTGGGCAATTAAATTGTGGACTCTAACGAGAAGCAACGATACTCCGCCAGAAGAACTCTGCTCAGAGTTGGCTATACTTAGCATTGTTCACCAGTCCTTGAAGGGAAAGTCAGTGGATATGTGGCTGTTGGGTAAAAAAGGGAAACTAAGGACCAACCTGGTTCGTGTAGTCCCCACGTGTCTACCAACTCTGGGCAATTAAATTGTGGACTCTAACGAGAAGCAACGATACTCCGCCAGAAGAACTCTACTCAGAGTTGGCTATACTTAGCATTGTTCACCAGTCCTTGAAGGGAAAGTCAGTGGATATGTGGCTGTTGGGTAAAAAAGGGAAACTAAGGACCAACCTGGTTCGTGTCGTCGCGTAGCCGTTTCACTTTAAAAACGCACAACACTACGATGAATTTCACTGGATGATGTACTAATCAGATGATTGCGCAGAGATCGCGGCTGATGGTTCCGTTAACGTTGATTCGCGGAGAATATGTTGATTTGCGTGTGCTCGACGCGACGTACAACGAACGACTCATTTTGTTGATGCTACCCCCAGATTTGGTGGATAAAAATAGGAGTAGGATTTAGGGTAGTAACATATTGAAATTTGGCTAGACATAAGTAGATTTATATCAACCAGTGGCGCAGTTTTTTTAGTAAAGAATCAGTGCCAAATCTTATTGAAATATATAAATGAATACGAATACTTTGAGTGAAGCGATCAGTGAAACAGAATACCAATGCAATGACAGCCTCGGTAGTCTAGTGGTTTAGCACACCGATTTACTATCCGATGGTCGTGGGTTCGATTCCTCGCACGCTACAAACATTTGTATTCATGAGTATGATTGTTTGTATCGATCTGGGTGTTTTCTATGTATAATATGTATTTATTTACAAAAAATAATGTATCCATGTATTTATATCAGTTGTCTAGTACCCATAACTTGGGACTAGATGGCGCTGTGTGAATTGTCCTGAGATATTATTATTATTAATGCTGACATTACAGATTACTCTTTTTTACTGTTTACATTTGGTTATTGCCAGTGTCCTAGTGGTATTGCTACACTCGATATTCTTAGTACTTACTACACTAAATGAATCTCCTATAAAATGTCTGCCATTTTCAGAATATATACAATAACGGCCCGGGTCTACCCACACTAGATATAAAGTTAAACACGGAGGTGACGGCAGTGTCCTGGTCGCAGGATCTCACCCGGGGAGTGACGGTGACGACCAAGGATGGTACCACCTACACGGCTGACAACGTTATTGTTACCGTCTCACTCGGAGTACTCAAAGAACGGTACTATATTAGTTTACATTATAGTCTTATCCCCCGCCCAATTCAAACGGGGATCGATATTACGGCCTGAGCCGAGGTTCGACCCCTAGCGATGCCCTCAGACTAGTCGTATCAGTTAAGCAGGAGTTGAATTCCTTCAGCCGTTCCATAAGTCCGTCCTTTGGTTTGAAGTGTCATCTGCACTCACCTACTATTGTCCGGAGAAGCTGTAAAGGCCAGCTGCGGCCAACAGCATTAGAGTAGTAGGAAAAAAAATTGTCTTACTAATCTATTACTAATATTATAAAAGCAAAAGTTTGTGAGTATGAATGGAAAGATGGATGGATGTTTGTTACTCTGTCACACAAAAACTACTGAACGGATTTTGATACAGCTTTACAGTAATATAGATTTTACATAAGAATAACACATAGGTAATAATATAATATTTTCTATGTACATTGCGTTGCGGTAACAGCTTAATGGCGAAATGACGCCAGCAGTGTATGACAGAGACGACATAATGCTTCCTTCTCTTTCCCACATATGTAGCATATAAGTATAAACGATTGTATTCATATATATGACTGATTGTATTTTACCGGGTATTTTCTATGTACATTGCGTTGCGGTAACAGCTTAATGGCGAAATGACGCCAGCAGTGTATGACAGAGACGACATAATGCTTCCTTCTCTTTCCCACATATGTAGTATATAAGTATAAACGATTGTATTCATATATATGACTGATTGTATTTTACCGGGTATTTTCTATGTACATTGCGTTGCGGTAATAGCTTAATGGCGAAATGACGCCAGCAGTGTATGACAGAGACGACACAATGCTTCCTTCTCTTTCCCACATATGTAGTATATAAGTACAGACAAATGTATTCAAATATGACTGTTTGTATTTTACCGGGTATTTTCTATGTACATTGCGTTGCGGTAACAGCTTAATGGCGAAATGACGCCAGCAGTGTATGACAGAGACGACACAATGCTTCCTTCTCTTTTCCACAAATGTAGTATATAAGTACAGACAAATGTATTCATAAATATGACTGTTTGTATTGGTCTGGGTCTTCTATGTATATTATATATTACATAAATATATATATTTAAGTACATCAGTCGTCTTCTACCCATAAAACAAGTTCTTGGGACTAGATGGCGTTGTGTGAATTGTCCAGAGATATATTATCTTACTAATATTATAAATGCGAAAGTTTCTCTATTTGGATGGATGTCTGTTTGTTATTATTTCACGCAAAAACTACTGAATTTGTATAAAAATGTCTTTCGTTATTTTTTGTTTATTTTTATTTGTAATTATTCCAGTTATGAAACTCTATTCTCGCCACAGTTGAGTGAAGCCAAGAAAACGGCTATAGAAAAACTGTCAATGGGGGTAGTTGGTAAAGTTATTTTATTATACAAAGAGCAATGGTGGCCTAGCACCAGTATTGGCTTAATCTGGAGTCGTGATGATGAGAGAAAATTGTCTGATGATGATCGCTGGTTGTACAATGTGACGAATGTCTCCCAATCCATGGGGAACCCGCACGCTTTGGTGTTTTGGAGTTCTGGAAATACTGCAAGATTGGTTAGTATATTTTTAATAACTCATCCGTCATACTCGTGAACGCGTGCTGCTTGTGGGGACTGGTCTGTTTGGGTTGCGAATACTGATTAGATTGCTTTTGAAATAGCATATGCTGGTGGTCACTCTATTATCCCAAGTTTGAATTCAAAATAGAAATAGAAATAATCTTTATTCAAATAAACTCATTACAAGCACTTTTGAATAGTCATATTTTGATTCTACCACTCATTCGGAATGCAGATTCATCACAAGAAGAATGAGCAAGAAACTTGTGTGTTGCTCTTTTTAATAGATGTTTTTTTATACAAATAATTACAGTATAACAAGTAAGAAGCATGCGACAATCAACATAGAAGTCGCTACGTACTCAATATTAATGTAATCAGATAATATTGTCGGTGCTATGGATTTAAAGGTTTTCTATAAAAACATTATTATCGTTAACGAATTCTTCAATTTTATAGTAAGCTTTTTTGCAAAGGAAGTGTTTTATTTGACATTTAAATCTTTTGTCTGGCAGATTTATAACAGACTCTGGTATTTTATTGTAAAACCTTACGCAATTGCCATAAAACGAATTACTAACTTTAGCCAAACGACATTTAGGTAAAATCAGTTTGTTATTGTTACGTAAGCTTTTATTGGTGCAATCACTAACTCTTTCGAAACTGTCTATATTCTTCCTTTTATCATCTAGATATTTTCATACAAAAGTGTAGGCACAGATGAAATGAAATCTGTTATTTTGCAGGTAGAGACATTGTCTGATGAAGTGGTAAAGAGGAAATATCATGAACTGCTGCAAAGGTTCATAGCTCCCCACATCAACAGGACCGTCCCAGAACCTATTGCTATGTTGAGGTCTGTTCTTCCTTATTTCGTTTTCTTTCAAAGTACAATATACTAACTTTTCATCTATACATATAAATAAAATTGGAGTGTCTGTTTGTAATATTGATATAACCGTATGTTCAAAATCTACCCTGTATCATCGTAAGCACAGATTATTATATTAGAGTCCGTTAGTTTTCTGTTCCCGCGCTTTCACTTCCCCTCCCTTAACTAGTACTGAACTGACCGTACAGCGGCCTTGACGCGCGCGCGCATTGTGTTGTGAATTAAAATAAATTAGAACTGTGTTAAACCTACTGTGAAACTGGAAAGCTAGCGAAGATACCTTCGAGACCCTGAAGCCCAAGAAATCCGCAGAACCATACAGGTACGTGACAGACGTTTCCACACATATTTTTCCCTATATATATACATAGTAAATTCCCTAACATTTTGGTAGCAGAGAGTATTTTCCCTAACACCGTATTTTACTGCATGTTTATGAATATAAATACGGAACATACACAAAAAAAAACACTTTTTAAAATTTTTGTCTGTCTGTCTGTCGTTCTGTTTGTTCTGGCTAATCTCTGAAACGGCTGAACCGATTTTAACGGGACTTTTTTTGGCAGGTAGCTGATATAATAGGGAGTAAATTAGGCTACTTTTATTTTAGAAAAAATCTTTTATTTTATAGAAAAATAAAGTATAATTCCTCGCGGACAAAGTCGCGGGTACAGCTAGTGTATAATATAAAAAGTGGGTGTTAAAAATCTTAATCTTAATAGTATTAGCACAGATAATGTAATAATTATTATGTTATCTGTGGTATTACTATGAAAGTTTGTGTGTATGGATGTTTGTTACTCTTTCACGCAAAAACTACTGAACGGATTTTGTTGAAACTTTACAGTAATATAGCTTATGCAGCAAAATAACTATTTTTTACTAGCTGTTACCGCGACTTCGTCCGCGTGGAATTTAACTTTACTTTTCTAAATTAAAAGTAGCCTAAGTTACTCCTTATTACATCAGCTACCTGCCAATAATAGTCCCGTCAAAATCGGTCCAGCCATTTCAGAGGTTAGCCGGAACAAACAGACCGACAGACAGACAGACAACCCAAAATTGTAAAAAAAAATATTTTGGTGTAGGTACCGTATTTATATTCATATGCATGTATTTACTACATGCATATAAATATAAAAACGGTTATTTCAAAATTACAAACAGACACTCCAATTTTATTATATGTATAGATGTTGTTATGTAAATAATAAGAAGTATAATAAATAAATGAATTTCTTTGCAGAACACATTGGGCCAGTAATCCATTCACACGAGGCACATACTCGTACGACAATCTCCTGACTCCCCAGTACCCCACGGCCAGGTCGGACCTGGCTGAACCGCTGACGGACTCCTCCGGAAACCCAAGAGTCCTGTTTGCTGGAGAGGCCACCAACCCTACTCACTACTCGACCGTGCACGGCGCTAGTGAAACGGGGTACAGGGAGGCGGCAAGGCTTTTAGAAAATAAACAAAGTATATAATAAGTTTTAACTGTAAGTTTTAACTTTAATAATGGGTTTTAGTTTTTTAGTATCATTTATTGTTTTCAAATTCAAAATTTAAAATATCTTTATTCATGTAGGTCTATTACAGACTCTTATGATATGTCAAATCTACCGTCAGTTCGGAATGATTTCGAGATGAGAAGAACTGACAAGAAACTCAGCTCGTATTCTTATCAAATAAATGTTGTACATGTTTACAATAATACAGTTTCGTTTTTAAATTCAAATTCAAAATATCTTTATTCATGTAGGTCTATTACAGATTCTTATGATATGTCAAATCTACCGGCAGTTCGGAGTGATTTCTAGCTGAGAACTGACTAGAAACTCAGCTCGTATTCTTTTCAAATAAATGTTGTACATGTTTACAATAATACAGATTCATTTTTACATTCAAATTCAAAATATCTTTATTCATGTAGGTCTATTACAGATTCTTATGATATGTCAAATCTACCGTCAGTTCGGAGTGATTTCTAGCTGAGAACTGACTAGAAACTCAGCTCGTATTCTTATCAAATAAACGTTGTACATGTTTACAATAATACAGATTCATTTTTAAATTCAAATTCAAAATATCTTTATTCATGTAGGTCTATTACAGATTCTTATGATATGATATGACGGTATATTTGATATACCGTCAGTTCGGAATGATTTCTAGTATGTATTATGTAGGTACGAGTATATTTATCAAACCGTACATAGATATTTTTGAAGAGTTAATTATTGATCGTCATATTTATATTATTATTATTATTAATCCACATTACCTGCATTTTGTCCGCGAGGAAATTAAATTTATTTTTCTAAAATAAAAGTAGCCTAAGTTACTCCTTATTACATCAGCTACCTGCCAAAAAAAGTCCCGTCAAAATAGGTCCAGCCATTTCAAGACGAAGAAGTTATTTCAATATTACAAAATTATACTTATAGGACCAATATTACGGCTGGCAACGGCAGTGAAATAGGGTAATATAAATAAAATTACTTACCAAAATTATAGATGTATTTAGTGGTAGCGTATATGACACAATGTAGCAAAACAATATAATAAAAAATATATGTCAAAAATTGTATATAAAAATATATGGTTTAAAAATAGAAATATCTATAAAAAGAGGTCTGTCGCCAACATGGCACGCCCCGGTGCAGAGCACCAATCTACAGTGGCGACTGTGCACAGTTTTCTTGGGTGCCCTGCTCTAGGAGTAAGGGCAACACTTTGCGCACTGGTCTTTTCAAGATACCCATGCTTCCCCGGATCTCCACCACCCTGACCACTCCGTCAGGACCGGTGAATATCTTAGAAATACGGCCTTTGGGCCATGTATAGATGTATAGACTATCAGACCCGGCCACGAGTTGCTGTGGCTAAGGTTCTTGAATAAAATAACATTGCGACTATAAATTGAGATGTAAGCTATCCTATCTTTCAAGTTGGATCAAATTGCACACAATGTGCAAATCAAATTCGCAATCGGTTCAGTAGTTTAGGAGTTCATCGCGGACGAACAACGTGACACGTAAATTTTATATATAAAGATAAAGTTATTATTTTCGTACTGTTATATGTTTAAAAAGACTTATTGTCTAAATAAAGCTAAACAATATGTTACTGTACACTTAGATATATATTGTATTAATTTTATTATACATAAATAATATGAGTAAAGAAAATAAAAAAAAAAAGAATGGATTTTTATTATAACCAGCATGTTCACAAGGAACACACTATAAAGCTGATTGGAGCCATTTTAATGCCTATATGTGTGTAAAGCAAGGTGGACCGACGATCTGGTCAAGATCGCTGGAAGGCATTGGATGCGAGCAGCGCAGGACCGATCGTCGTGGAGATCTTTGGGGGAGGCCTATGTCCAGCAGTGGACGTCTTCTGGGCTGCGATGATGATGATGATGATGATGATGTGTGTAAAATATATATATATATTTGTTTATCTTTAATTATCTATAATATATGTTTAATTAACCTTAATTATATTATGTAATATTATATTATCTGTGATTATATATACATTTTGTTTTTTTTTATTTCGTTTATAATGTAACTAAAAGATATATTTATATCAGTTGTCTAGTACCCATAACACAAGCTTTGGCTAGCTTAACTTGGGTCTAGATGGCGCTGTGTGAATTGTCCTGAGATTATTATTATTATCAGTTATCTAGTATCCATAACACAAGATTTAGATAACTTAACTTGGGTGTAGATGGCGCTGTGTGAATTGTCCTGAGATTATTATTATTATCAGTTATCTAGTACCCATAACACAAGATTTAGATAACTTAACTTGGGTCTAGATGGCGCTGTGTGAATTGTCCTGAGATTATTATTATTATACATGTATTATCAATAAATATGAATAGTTTTTATGTATTTTTTCCTATACTTTCTATCGTATCTCAATCGAGTTTTACGTAAGCACTATTTCTTTGCTTTGCGTATTTTGGATGACATGGGGGGTGGGGGAGTCCAGATGATGATTACGTCATCGACAGTTATTTACTTTTTTACACGAATGGCAACCCTCACATTGCCTTTGCTAAAAAAACAATTAATTGAAAAATGGTTACGTAATCTTGGGGGGAGGGGGTAAGAGCTTTGCTTTTGCTGACAAGGGGATGGGGGTAAATAATTGTAATAAATCTGCTTACGTAATACTCGAACGGGAAAAATCCCTCCGATCGATCCCCCGTCCAATTCAAACGGGGATCTAAATTACGACGGCCTGAGCCGAGGTTCGAACCCCTAGTGGTGCCTTCAGACTAAAGTCGTATCCGTCAGGCAGGAGTTGGCCTTCAGCCGCTCCATAAGTACATAAGTACTTCCTTTAGTTTGGAGTGCCGTCTGCACTTGCCCCTAACGTCCGGTGAAGCTGTAAAGGCCAGCTGCGGCCAACAGCACTAGAGTAATACGAAAACACCGACTGAATGTGCATATTAAATTTCATAAAAATCGTCTCGTTTCATAAAAGTCTAGCCATTTCGGAGGAGTATGGTAACTAACATTGTGACACGAGAATTTTATATACAAAATATTTATTAAATAAATATAAATATTATTCTTATAAAAAAAAAACCATGAAAATAAAGAAAATTGTTTATTTCGTACATAACCATATAAATGAAGAGTGTACTACGGCATTTTTTACATTAATATTTCTTTCTTTTTATTTAGAATATCGTAATAGCATAATTCGCCAGATATTAGAGTACCATCCTAATCACCTGGATGAATGGCGGTCCTCCACAGTGCGTTATTCCAGAAACTTTACCAACCACATTGTGGAATCACCTTCCAGCAATGGTATTTCCGAATACGATATTGAAACCTTCAAGAAAAGAGCTTATTCCTTCCTAAAAGGCCGACAACAATTCCCCTGGTGGTGCGGGTGCACATGGGCGGCGGTAATCATTTAAAAGAACGGTCACTCGCCCGCAATTTCACTCCAAAACGGGCTCATGGACTTGATGCGCAAAACTATCTATCCTCTATGCTATAAAAAAATATTTAATTGGTTCAGTAAAAGAAAGAAAGCAAAAACTGTTATTGTCAAAGATTATATTGCTGCACACACATTCACATAAACAAATATCTTTTTCACAGTTTCACTCGTATGAAACTCAATAGAAAAAAAAAATAATAAAAAAAAAAAAAAAAATAGAAGGGAGGGCATAGCTTGATACATTTCGATACGTCTTGCTCGACTTGGGACGGCCCGAACTGGCGTAGTACTTCCACCAAGCGGAAAACCACAGCCAAACAGTGCTGTACTTGCACCATACAACAGCACTGTGTTCCTGTGGTGAGTAAGGTGACCAGAGCCCAATGGGAATTGGTAGTGCTGGTATTGGAGGACCTGTGTGTTCAACAGTGCCGCGGGATTGCATAGGCGCGACGTGGTGGCGCAGCGTTCAGGGAGAACCGGTGAAACGGTTAACGGCTGGCCACCCGCAGGTTGTTGGGTTCCCGAACCCAGGGATTACTTAATCTCCGCCCTAGGAGGCTGAACCGCCGCCTGCGCATAATCCCTGGTGTAGTAGTCGTGCCGGAGAAGGAGACCGGAGTGGACCCGGCTGCTGCACCAGTGGGGGTACCGGGGGCCCTTCCGGCCGCTGTGCCACCAAATTGCCAAACCTGTCCAATACTGTCCAAACCTGTACAATAATATGCGTTGATACATCTTTTGTCCTTTCTAATACCAGCGCGATCATTCCCCTTCAACCTTAAAAAAATTAATACCCAAAAGGCCAGAAAAAGAAAAGGAATCGCAGTAAATCAGCGGCACCCCTATCCACTATTAATATGGATTACTGTAACATCAGGGGACTACACGGAAACATCAATGCGGTCCACCATCATCTCGAGACCGCCAAGCCGACCCTTCTGTTCCTTACGGAGACACAGATATCCGTCTGATACTTCGTACCTTACGTATTCCGGGTGTACGCTTGAGCACAAATTTGTGCGTCGAGCTGGGGTATGTTTGTATGTCCGGGAGGATATCTGCTGTCGCCGCCTTCTTGACCTAGAAAAAAAAGACCTGTCAGTACACTGCCCATAGTACGCGTTGATCAGGGTGAGTACACCGGTATCTACGCGTGCCTATACAGGTCTCATAGCGGTGACGAGGACACGTCTCGTCTGTTTGAGCACCTTCAATTCACGTTAAGTTCTTGAGCAATATACCTCCGCGATTTTTGTTAAGATAAACAAACTGGGGTTCTAGAGTCTCGAAAACTATGACTCTAGCGCCGCTGGAGACCCATAAGATCCATAAGGGTCGGTTTATAAGTGCCTGCAAATTCAAGTTTAAATTCAAAATATCTTTATTCATGTAGGTCTATTAAAGACTAATTTTCTCAAATCAAAATCCACTCTATATCTTCATAATATTATTATATATATATAGCTTCACTGACCTTCAGATTAAATTACATAAGGTCAGCCGTAGGTTATCCCTCGGTAACAAATAAATATAATTCAATTAGTGTGATACGGAGCACAATGGAGAATAGAGTGTTATTTTGTTTAATATTATATGTTTTTTTAGCATGTGTCAGAGCTGCTAGTGTTGGAGACAGGTGAGTTTTTTTAAGTAGATACATAGATCACTGGAGAAAAATGATTAAAAATGAAAAGGGACTAAAAATTAACGTGTAACATGTATTATTTGGAAAGAATACGAGCTGAGTTTCTTGTCAGTTCTTCTCATCTGGAAATCATTCCGAACTGACGGTAGATTTGACATATCATAAGAGTCTGTAATAGACCTACATGAATAAAGATTTTGTTTTTTTAAATTAATGAAGATCTGAAGATCTCATTACTGGTTTTAATGGAGCTTCCTCCTGCATACACCTATATTGTGGAATGAACTACCTGCCGAGGTTTTCTATAGAGACTACAGCATGGGGTTTCAAGAAGGGTATATTAAGGTTTCTTAAGGGTCAGCAACGCGTGGTGTTTCGGCCATAGGCTACGGTGACAATTTACCTTCAAATGGGTCGTATGCTTGTTTAACATATATGTCTAACATTAAATGAAAATCCCATACATGAACAACTATTGCCATGCACGCTCGTTATTCAAGTAATCGTTTAGTGAGTAATAGACTTTGATCAGTAAATATATATAAGTCCATTAAGTAAATATTAATAACTTTTATTGGTAGTTCCAAAGATTATGACACAATTGTCGTCGGACTTGGGGCAGCGGGTACTGCTGCGTCTTCGACCCTCGCACGAGCTGGTCGAAGAGTGCTAGCGCTGGAGGCCCAGGATCGAGTGGGGGGACGAGTGCACACGGTGCCTTTGGGTGATGGAGTAGTAGAATTGGGTGCTGAATGGTAAGACGAGTTAAATATCTAGTTTAGTTTTATTGTATCTCTTAGTACGAACACTGTGCGAATACTGTAACTACCATATAATAAATTTAAATAAGTAGCTATGACGAGGTCGAGTGGAATGAGTAGTCATGCTCACTAAAATGTCCAGACATGAAGCGGCGTGGTGGGCCGGGTCAAGGGGCTCCCTAAAATATGGTCGAGCGCAGTGATGGCTGGCTCATCCGTCATACTCGTGAACGAGTGCTGCTTGTAGGGACTGGTCTGCTCTTATCACTACGACTGATTTAATCTTATTGTTTTTATATTTGAGCCTAAATGAATTAGTGCTGGTTGGTAGTTTGTATTCACACGTATTGACTTGTAAAATGAACTTACAATGATTGTTTAAAAGAGAAACACACAAGTTTCTTGCTTATTCTTCTTGTGATGAGACAGCTTTCCGAATAAGCGGTAGATTTAAAAAAAAATTTTGACTATTCAAAAGTGCTTAAATTAAGTTTATTTGAATAAATGATTTTCTATTCTAAGTACATCAACCTAGCGTACAGCTATGGCACGCTCGTGATCCTACTGCGGCTGCGCGCCTATATTCTATATTCTGTATCTGTAGCGCATTGAATTGCGCGGGAAAAATAACTAACGACAAAATGGTTTCTTCTGTATACACACTGATTTACTGTTGTACTCCTGATTCCTAATTATTTTATACTATTCTACATAGCTTTATATGTCTGCAATTTACTTTTATTTAATACTAGCTGTACCCTCGTCTTCGTCTGCGTGGAATTTAACTTTATATTTATAAAATAAAAGTAGCCTAAGTTACTCCTTATTAAGCTACCTGTTAAAAAAAATCCCGTTAAAGTCCGTCCAGGCATTTCAGAGATTAACCGGAACAAACTGACTTTGGTGTATGTACCGTATTTATACTCATATGCATGTAGTAAAAAACGGTTATTTCAATATTACAAACAGACACTCCAATTTTATTTATATGTATAGATCAAATATTGCATTATTTTCTATTGCCTTAGCTTTAATTAATTATAATTATATCATAAAATATTATCTGATTGCACTAAGAACGAGTGCGTAGCGGTTTCTATGTTGATTATCGCATGCCTCTTGTTATTGTGTAATAATTTATTTAAAATAACATTTATTCAAAAGAGCGACACACAAGTTTCTCGCTCATTCTTCTTGTGATGAGTCTGCGTTCCGAATCAAAATATTACCACAGATAACATAATATATATTACATATAATTACATAGTATAAAACAAAGTCGCTGTCGCTGTCTGTCCCTATGTATGCTTAAATCTTTAAAACTACGCAACGGATTTTGAAGCGGTTATTTTTAATACATAGAGTGATTCTAGAGGAAGGTTTATATATATAATACATGTACACCCGTGCGAAGCCGGGGCGAGTAGCTGGTTATGTATATATTTAGAAAGAAATGTATCAAGGTTTCTTTTCTATCAGTTGCCTGAAACCTATAACACAAAACACAAGCTCTACTTATTTCAAACGAGAATTGTTAATCATATCTTCATATAAATAAGGTTTTTTTTAGTTTGACAGTTTTTATCAATTGTAATCTTCTCTAATATATTTTGACTATTAGAATAGAATAGAATAGAAAATCATTTATTCAAAAAAAACTTAATTTAAGCACTTTTGAATAGTCTATGGGACACAGTCACCTAGATACATCAAAATAATAATTGCATTCAATAATGTCTAGTAAGACAAATTCAATATTGTCTACTAAGCACTGCCGTGTCTAAACTGTGTCACCCCACCTTACATTTTCCTATTGTTATTTAGTATATAAGATCATTATTTCTATGTACATATTGTCAGTTTATTATCATCTGTAATATACATCGTCTCACAGTTTCACTCACCCGCAACATAGTCATAACAATTTTTTTTATCTACCATTCGTTCGGAAAGCTGTCTCATTACAAGACGATTCAAAAGTGCTTGTATTGAGTTTACTTGAATAAAGATTATTTCTATTTCTATTATATTGTGTGTCCAATACATGATTTAAGTAAGGTTCTGAACTTTCAGAACAACATCACTTATATTGTGTGTGATTCTATATGGTGTGATAAATTTAATTTAATAATAGATATTTTAAAGTATAAAATTGCAGTTCTCATTTTTAAATTCAAATTTGGGAGAATAGAGTGACCACCAGCATATGCTAATGCAAAAAACAAAAAGTCTAATCTTGCAGAACAACATCACTATATTGACAGCTCAAGATTCATCGTCCCCACCAGACCTCCACGCTGCTCCCCCTGGAAACATTCGATTCTGGTAAATATGTCACGATAAGTGTGTTCATCTTAAATTTTAACGCAGTTTAATAACATCCAGATATTTTAAATGTGGAGTATAAAATTACAGTCAGGTCTCATTTTTAAATTCATAAATTGTTGGAGAATTTGTCACGAGAATACCTGACCTCATGTTCGTCTTATTATTCTCCACTGGTGCCCCGCCAGCGTAAACCGTTAGCGTAGACGGGTGCAGCGATCCATTAAAAGCCCACCACGCCGCCACAAGTTTGAAGTTTATAGCGAGCAAGACTGTTTCGTCACTTTTTCATTCACCATCATTTGTACATTTAACACTGATTAAACTATTTTTGTATTTGCTTTCAAAAAATTGCAATATCATATGCTGGTGGTCACTTTATTCTCCCAAATTTGAATTTATGAATCTGTATTATTGTAAACATGTACAACATTTATGTATTTTACTTTTGTTTTAGATTATACAATTTGTTATTTGAATTTTATTTAGTATCTAGCGTTTGAAATCTTTTTGTTTGGACCAGTTATTACCCACTCAGTACCACATATCCCACTGTTTTAGGTTGACTGGAAGAGATCTCTTCTAGGGATAAGTCCACCTTTGCTCACATTGTCTCTAAATTATAATATCTTTCTATTATCTGTGCAATAAAGAATATATTTACATTTTCAAATAATGAAAAGAATACGAGCTTAGTCCATTGTCAGTTCGTCTCATCTCGAAATCATTCCGAACCGACGGTAGATTTGATATATCATAAGAGTCTGTGATAGACGTACATGAATTTGAATTTGAATGATAGTGAAACTGACAGTTAAACGGCCCGACTCGTGAATCGATCCTCACCATTATTGCTCCATAATAACGCAAGACTGCACGATAAACTAAATAATGTAACTGTAGAGTTGCAAAGGACAGTTAGAACTTATTAATATTACGCCGTACTCGCCAGACCTTGCTCCACGGACGGACGGTAAAACGGACTACCATTTTTTCTTGATTTGGACAATTTTTTACGCAATAAAAACATTTCTTCCCAGGTGGCAGACCAAAACGTTTTCTGTTAAGAATGATAGCACTAGTATAAAGTCTATGACTATGTTCCTAAGTCTAACTTCTATGTTTAGGCTGTCACTAAAATCACAAGCTTTAGCTAGCCTAACTTGGGTCTAGATGGCACTCTGTGACTTGTCCTGAGATTGACGACGGTGGTCAGCGGTCTAGCACACCGCTTTCACGTCCAATGGTCGCATCGATTCCTCGCACGGCATAAACATTTGTATTCATGTGTATGATTGTTTGTATCGGTCTAGGTGTTTTCTATGTATATTATGTATGTATTTATGAAAAAAAATATCTATGTATTTGTATCAGTTATCTAGTACCCATAACACACGCTTTAGCTAGCTTAACTTGGGTCTAAATGGCGCTGTGTGAATTGTCCTGAGATTATTATATATATTATTATTATAATTATAACTAAATCATTTTTACAGATCCATAGGTAGGGAGGAAGACAAAGCGTTGATGATCGAGTTAATTTTCTACGCACTTAAAGTAAGTATCACAAACAATATTTAATCTTAAACATTACTTAATCTTATTAATTTTGCTACCATTTGGTAGGTTTCCTATAATTTTTCAGACTACTCTAATGCTGTTGGCCGCAGCTGGCCTTTACAGCCTCACCAGACGATAGGGGATGGCTGAAGGCCAACTCACTTCTGACGGATACGATTTTAGTCTGAGGGCACCGCTATGGATTTGAACCTCGGCTCAGATCGTCGTAATTTCGATCCCCATTTGAATTCGACGGGGAATCGATCGCAGGGGAAATAATTTTATGTTGGATTGGATTGGAGATCGAAATTACGACGGCCTGAGCCGAGGTTCGAACAGGCGTGAGTTGGCTGCTCCATAAGTCCTTGCTTTGGTTTGGAGTGTCATCAGTACTCGCCCCATATCCTCCGGTGAAACTGTAAAGGCCAGCTGCAGCTAACAGCATTAGAGTAGTCTGAAAAAAAATTAAACATTAGTCTCACGAATATGAATTGTCAAAAAAAACTATAACAAAAATCAAACAACAATATATATTTATTTATTTATTTATTTGATTTTAATTCGGATTACATCCATATTGTGTTAGTAAAAACTTATAAAACTATGTTAGTAACTTATAATATACATATACGTAGATATATTTAATTCATATATCTGTGTCCACGTCCAGAAGCACTGGGTCCACAATGCAACGTTATCCAGTGCCTCTGGAGCGGACAATCAGGTATATTCGCAGTTTTTAGTTTTATATATATACAATAACAAAAAATAAAGAAAAGTTGTTCCCATGTATAGTACTACTGTTGCATGTTGGTCAAGTTATTAATTTTATATTCTATTTAAACTATTACCCGAGTCTTAATCGTTAAAACCCTGTTTGTATAATAATTTAAATAATGTATATTAAACATGAAAGTTTAAAAATAACAATTTTATACTCGCCCTAAAAGGCTTCATCAATTCATCCATTCAACCTTCGTTGTTGCCCCCGGAGTTGATACCGGGGCCTCAAGGCTCCAACCATCACCTCACAAAAGTCCAGGGCGTTGTCAAGGGAGGTCCCCTTGACAAAGCCGCGAGAGGGGTCAAAAAGTCATGTAATTCTTGAGACTTAATTTGTGAAAAGTGCGTAGCGGTTTCTATGTTGATTATCGCATGCTTAATCCTTGTTGTTTATTAAATATAAGTAAATCAATATTTATTTAAAACAGCAACACACAAGTTTCTTGCTTATTCTTCTTGTGACAGATTCATCACAAGAAGAATAAGCAAGAAACTAGTGTGTTGCTCTTTTACATAAATAATAATTACACAGTAACAAGTAAGAGGCAAGCTGCTGCAGGATGTAAAGGGGGGTGGACGCCCTAAGAAAAGATGTATGGATTGTGTGAAAGATGACATGAATAAAAGAAGAGTATGTTCAGATATGACGACCGATAGAGAGCAGTGAAAGAGAATGACATACTGCGCTGACCACAAATAATAGGATAAAAGCAAGGCATTCCGAATAAGCGGTAGAATAAAAAAGACTTGACTATTCAAAAGTGCTTATATTAAGTTTATTTTAATAAAGATTATTTCTATTCTATTCTATTCTATTGAATGTCTTAGTTCAACAGTCATAATATTATGTTTATACAAAGCCCAAAAAAGCGAAACGAATTTGTGCGCATTTTTTCAAACTAAAAATATCTTTATTCATGTAGGTCTATTACAGACTCTTATGATATGTCAAATCTACCGTCAGTTCGGTGTGCTTTCCAGCCAAGAACTGAAGAACCACAGCTTATTCTTTTCAAATATGGTTGTACATGTTTACAATAATAGAAATTCATTTTTAATTTCAAATTGGGAGAATACAGTGAGCACCAGCGTATGCTATTACAATTTTGTCAGAAACAAATGGTCTAATCAGTGTTCGTAACCCGAACAGTTCAGATCTACAAGCACGCGTTCACGAGTATGTCAGATGAGTCAGCCATCATTGCACTCAACCATATTATTATTAGTATGCACATCGACCCGACCCACCATGCCGGCAGAAGTTTGAATTTCATAGCGAGCATGACTGTTTCGGAGTTACTTAATTACATCTCGGTTTTATTGAACATTTCCTTTTAGATATCTTTATTGTTCTAGATACGCGACGAGTCTCCTGCCACACCACAATCTGAGGGACAATACGTTACTGACAGGTGAGGTATCAAATTCCAAATCTTTTACTGACATAGGTTCAGGTCTCTATTCCTCACCTCATCACATCATATATTCTATAACTCCATTCCCATCGATCGATACCCTGTCCAATTGAAACGGGGAGCACGGGGAGAAATTACGACGGCCTGAGCCGAGGTTCTAATGCCAAGCGGTGCTCTCAGACTAAAGTAGTATCTGTCAGGCGGGAGTTGTCCGTCGGCCGCTCCATAAGTTCTCTCTTTGGTTTGGAGTTCCATCAGCACTAGCCCCTTATCATCCGTTGAAGCTGTAAAGACCAACTGCGGCCAACAGCATTAGAGTAGTCCGCAAAAAATCGATTTCTCACACGATACACACATTTGTACAAACCTCAATTTTACCTCAATTAGTTCTTAGCTTAAAAACTGCACATTTCTATAGATTTTGCCAAGCAGAAGAGGAAACGCCACTACACATCCTATGTGCTCACTCATGCATAAACGAAATATCTCCTTTAGAAAGTATACACTCTATCCTGAGGAGATAAAAACCATCGCTCCTAAGAATATCCTTCACTTTAGTCCCTGACGGGGCACCAGTGGAGGATGATAAGATGAGAATTGAGGTCAGGTCTGTCAGCCCATTGTGACAAATTCACTAAGAATTTATCACGATGGTTTCCAGGGGGAACCGCGTGGAGGTCAACCTGACATGGTACATTGCTAGCAATGGGGTCAATAGTCCCCATTACTAACAATCCTCTTCCCTCCTTACATTGGTACTAGATGTCGTTGTGTAATTTGTCCACGGTTATTATAATAATTTACAGAGTGCTGGAATACGTAAAAGATAAACATCCATCGGCAATAGACAATAAAGAGTTCCTTAACGAATTCTTCCACTTGATGGACACGGTGGCAGACGCGTACGAGGGTACTACGAGCTGGTATGAAGTGAGCACAGACAGCAGGTATGAGGAGTTGGGAGGAAACCAGTATATGAGTTGGCATACGTACGGATATAAAACATTATTTGATATATTATTGGTAAGTGAATGTCTGTCTTTACAAAAAAATCCATTAAGTCGAAGAGTTGCGTGAATGCCTTTTCTTTAGAGTTAAGTGTCTAAGAGTTGCGTGAATGCCTTTTCTTTAGAGTTAAGTGTCTAAGAGTTAAGTGAATGCCTTTTCTTTAGAGTTAAGTGTCTAAGAGTTGCGTGAAGAAAATGCCTTTTCTTTAGAGTTAAGTGTCTAAGAGTTAAGTGAAGAAAATGCCTTTTCTTTAGAGTTAAGTGTCTAAGAGTTGCGTGAGTGCCTTTTCTTTAGAGTTACGTGTCTAAGAGTTGCGTAAATGCCTTTTCTTTAGAGTTACGTGTCTAAGAGTTGCGTGAGTGCCTTTTCCTTATAGTTAAGTGTCTAAGAGTTGCGTGAAGAAAATGCCTTTCTTTAGAGTTACGTGTCTAAGAGCTGCGTAAATGCCTTTTCTTTAGAGTTATATGTCTAAGAGTTGAGTGAATGCCTCTCGTTATGAATACAAAAATACAATAAAATGTCTTTAATTTTCAGAATACATACAATAACGGCCCGGGTCTACCCACACTAGATATAAAGTTAAACACGGAGGTGACGGCAGTGTCCTGGTCGCAGGATCCCACCCGGGGAGTGACGGTGACGACCAAGGATGGTACCACCTACACGGCTGACAACGTTATTGTTACCGTCTCACTCGGAGTACTCAAAGAACGGTCAGTCATACTTAAGATTTGTTTCCCGTGCTTGATAATTTATTTAGTACTAGCTGTTCCCGCGACTTCGACCGCGTGGAATTTAACTTTATTTTTCTAAAATAAAAGTAGCCTAAGTTACTCCTTATTACATCAGTTACCTGCCAATAAAAGTCCCGTCAAAATCGGTCCAGTCTTAAACAGACAGATAAACAAAAATGTTATTTTGGTGTATGTACCGTATTTATATTCATACTAGCTACTTGCCACGACTTCGCCCGGGTGTACGTCTATTATAATATATAAACCTTCCTCTTGAATCACTCTATCTAATCTATACATATATATAAAATTGGAGTGTCTGTTTGTAATATTGAAATAACCGTTTTTTACTACATGTATATGACTATATATACGGTACATATACCAAAATAACATTTTTTAATCTCTGAAATGGCTGGACTGATTTTGACGGGACTTTTATTGGCAGGTAGCTGATGTAATAAGGAGTAACTTAGGCTACTTTCATTTTAGAAAAATAAGGCTAAATTCCACGCGGACGAAGTCGCGGGAACAGCTAGTATAATATATATCCTTCAATTCTTGTCCCTGACGGGTCCAGATAGAGAACTTTGAAAAAGGGCGAGCACAATAGATCTATGCAGGTCGCAGTGTCTTAACCTCCTGGTCCTGACAATAGCACAAAGGGGCGAAAAGGGGTTTGTTAGTAACGTGGACTGATGATCTCATTGCTAGCAATGTACCATGTCAGGTCCACCTCCACGCGGTCCCCCCTGGAAACGATCGTGGTAAATTCTAGGTGAAATAGTCACGATGTGCTAACTAACCTGACCTCATGCTCATCTTATCATCCTCCACTGGTGTCTGATGGATATATTGAGTGGATTACATATATAGCAGTAAATATAATTTACTTTTGTTCCGATCACAGTTGCACGTTACATACAAACTGTTACTTAGCAACATTACTTATTTTAAATGTGATGGATTATAATATTTCTTCTTAAATCAATGTGCCTAATAGTGCCCGCCAGCGTAAAGCGTTAGCGCAGGCGGGTGCACCATACCATTATCATCCATAAAAAGACCAAAACGACAATAGCCCAAAACCCTAATTTTTTTTGTTTTAATAAGCCCTTATTTCCAGACATGAGTCGCTATTCTCACCACAGTTGAATCAAAAGAAGAAAACAGCTATAGACAAAATATCTATGGGTTTAGTTGGCAAAATAGTCTTGCTGTACTCACAAAAATGGTGGTCCAGTAACTCTATAAGCTTCATTTGGACCAGTGATGATGAGAGACTGTTGGCTGGTGATGAGAAGTGGCTGTACAATGTGACCAACGCATCTGAATCTATGGGTAGCCCTAAGGCTTTAGTGTTTTGGACTTGTGGGAATACAACTAAAGTGGTTAGTAGCGTTATATATGAATTTTTTTGGACTACTCTATTTACTAGCTGTGTCCGCGGTTTCTCTCTCGAATAGAAATATAGATATTTTCCATTCAACGCTGGTCCAGTTCCGGAGACAATTAAATTTCCACCGTAAAGTGACAAATTATATTTAACATTGTGGAAGGCAATTTTCTTTTCTTTAATATAAATAAAATTCTGATCTTTGGGGGAGGCCTATGTCCAGCAGTGGACGTCTTCCGGGCTGCGATGATGATGATGATGATGATGGACGGACAGCGACTTTGTGTTATAACGTTAGTATGTAATGATATTATAGCACAGGAGACAAATGTGCTTGCGGTTACTATTTATAAATCCGTGACTGCCTGACATTGCTAAACATGAAGTGGACTAATAGTCCACATCACTAACAGTGCCCTTTCCCCATCATTTTTATGTTTGCAGAACCTACTGGAACACCAATCCATTCACACGAGGCACATACTCGTACGACAATCTCCTAACTCCCCAGTACCCCACGGCCAGGTCGGACCTGGCTGAACCGCTGACGGACTCCTCCGGAAACCCAAGAGTCCTGTTTGCTGGAGAGGCAACCAACCCTACTCACTACTCGACCGTGCACGGCGCTGTTGAAACAGGGTACAGGGAAGCGGCCAGGCTGTTACCAAAGAGTAACTAAATAACTTGATAAGTTAATATAAAAAAATACGTTTCGTTACGTTACTAGTTCTTTAGTTACCGTTCAAGTGTGATTAGTATTCGCACAAGGGGAACTCGGAAGAAATAATGTTATATTTATGGTTTTATAATTTATACTTTTTTTTCATGTTAACATGGGCCTATTTAAGTATATAACTTAAAAAATAATAGGATGTTATCACATTTTGTTTTATTGTACCTGTCACCCCACCAAATACATTTCCCTTTTTCAGTTATCTCCTATTTCTTAATGTAAACTATGAACGACTAAATATATATATATAGTATTTTTTTTTTAAATGCTGTCATTACACCACATTTAAATCTGCTTGTAAAAAATATAAATATGACAAAAAAACTCAGTACCTTAAAATCTAGAACAAACATTTTTCTAGATGTGTCAACAGGAAATATCAATAATTTTGGTTGTTCCGTAATTAGAAACTATTACCACAGATAATATAATATTACATACAGATACCCCATCCCATACAAGAAAATGGTTCCTTCCTAACTCGGGCTATTCTTCGGGCTATTTTATTTCGCCGCCGTAGGCGCTAGATGTCGCTATATCTGAAGCAGTTCGGATTACTAGTAGGTGCTTAGTAACAAAGCATGAAAATAGATGGCAGAGAATTCGGTCTACATGACATCTGTTTTGCAAAGATACGTACATAATAGATATATAACTGTATCGAACTCCTGATTGGGTACAATCGAAAATTCAATGTAGGTATAATATTGTTCGCTGACAGTCTACAGACACGGCTACCTATGTATCTATGTACTATGTTACAGTTACTTTTTTACATGCCTACTTTTTTTCTCCCGACGAAGATATGTCGTAACGCGTCTGCACTAAAATCGGGCTATCGGTTAAGGAGCAATAGCTCCTTAACGAATAGCCCGATTTTAATACGGTTTTTTTATTTAAATTGTTATGTGATAGTGATAGATTTTAGCTATAATCAATTGATGTGCATATGGGTACCTCATATAATTTTCAGTGTATAATTATTTCTCAATATGTAGTTAATTATGGTAAACTGGCAATTTGTAAAACTGAAAATAATATCTGCAAAACATCAATCTGTTATATGTAGGTTCTTTCAGGGATACTACATCGGTGCTAATGACATGTAGGTACTTATTTTGATGTTATACCTATTTGTAGAACCTTCGATATCTACGTACCTTTACTGCTAGTTTTTTGGTATTTATGTAAGTTGTTATTCAGTTGAAATTAAGCTGCGAAATTACAGGATATTTGGACATAACATCTATGTTCTCCGGAATGATAACGTATGCGGGATATAGCGGGCACGACATGATGACGTAATGCTGTTTAATAATATATGTGTATGTATGTACGTCGGATAGCGTCGTGGTTGGATGGATCGTCAGCTTATTTACCATTTCAGTTAATAATAGTAGGTAGTAACTTTTGACAATATGGATGAAGGAGGGTAACGGTGATGATGATGAGATCAATAATGACTGTTGACGATAGTGACGGTGGTATTTATTTATGACCACCATAAAATTCATCATTGGCAGCATTCTCAACATTATCATCATTGTTCATCATGATGATTGAGATCAAATTAATTAATTGATTAAAAAAGTAGCAAGTATTAGGTAGGTACTAAGTCCTTATATGACTTAAATACAAGGTTCTGGGATGCTGTGATATACTACAGTCTCTAGATTTTGTTTCTTATTAGTATTCCACGACCAAAGTCTATAGACAGAGAAATATAGATTTACACAAAGTTTCTTGATGTAAATGGGAATTATTATACACATTGCATTAAAAAATATATATGATTACCATCTAATACAAAATCATTATGTAGTAAATAATTCCTGACATTTTAAATTGAATGAGGTGAAACTAACATTGCATGAACACAACACTTGAAGATCATAACATTTTTATTTCAGGTAATAAAACACTTTTAAATAATTTATTAATCACAGAATAAACAATTGTTAATAATTTACAATAATATTTCTTTCACTGCTTGTCTGTTATACCACTAAAACTTCAAACACTTCTGTTATTTTTATAGTATATTCCAAATAAATCAATATCAAGACATAATATTTCATCAAAATCATTTCATAATTAATTCCTGGTACACAAAATATTCCTGGATTTGTTGATGAAGCAATATAATAATAATCATGAGCTTAAATCATAAACTTATTTGCAGTCGGTTACACATAATATAATTACTTGGAATTTCTTCTCATCACTAGTCCGTTGCTTTCTTACTTATTTAATTATATTATTAATTGCATTGTGATTAATAATTTACAGATTTTTCTTCTGCTTTTTTCTCTTATTTTTACTTGCATTATTATTTTATACAGTAAAATGTTCATATATATATATATATATTTCTTATTCTTTCGAACTCCTGTTCTTTACAGTAAAAATGTTATTTATCTTCATCTGAATGACTAGGAGATTTAGAATATCATCTCTTATTTGTTTAAACTTTGTTCAGTATTAAGTTGTTGATGTCAGGAAAATCTGAAAACAATATCATATACCATGTTACATTTTCATGAACTTACATGAAAGTAACTAAACTGTAACCTTATTAGTACAATAAACATATTATTCATACATCATATTCATTCAGTTCTAATAAAATATAAAAATAATACTACTGTTTAGTACTTTATTTTGATTAATAATTTTCAGTATTTTCTCAATCAATCAAAAATTATAAAATCAGTGTTAGTTTTTTGAAGTTACATTCATACCAATAATAAAAACATAATAATACCACATTAAAGCGGTCACCAAGTACCTATGTTTATTATATTTTAATATGAAAGATACACACGCATACATATGCAAGTTTTTAACAACTTATAGTTACACCTGGTATGAGATAATCCTCAAAGACACGATAGTTTACTAAATATTTGTAGTAGTCCTTAGACACATTTAAATTATTGAGTTTGACAAAAAAATAAGAAGTTCAATGAACTCTGAATAGGGACAATTCAAAAGTTGAAGTACCTACTTAACTTAAATGATGAAAAAAGAGAAAAAATCCAATGCTAGTGAAAATATGTTTTAAGCATTTGACTTAAAGTCGTTTATCCTATTCTTTTATTCCTATATTTTATATTTTTAACATTTCATTTATGTTGCCAGTACTCGTTGTCATTTCGATATAATAAAAAAATATGGACCAACCTACGATTTTAAATCGATATTTTTATTTGTGATGAAATCTAATAATATAAATTATTAATAACCTACCCTTGAATGGAGATATTAAAAAACTAATTATCATAATGGTACGAGGATCAGTAATATGTATATCATAGTATTATGAATGATTATCGTTTCAAAACCTTGTACAATTTAGTAAAGTTGAAAATATCCTTCTACAAAAGCAAAATTCGAGTATTTGTAAAGTTTCTTATGAGTATTTTTAAAAATTCGAGGATCCTCATATTTAGCTATCAATGTCAGTAATTTAGATACCATATAACACTTGTTTATTGAGGTTTCATAAAGGTATAGCTGACCTTATATACTCTATACCACATTCAATTCTCATTCACCAATATGGCCTAGTTAGTAGTGTACATGTGTACCAATTTACCACACAGATACTCTGAGTTCCAATCCTACACTTTTTAGTCGCTTTCCAATTTGTTGCTTGTTGAGTTTACCGTTGGTCGTGTGATCCTCTGTGAGACTCCGGTTCGCCGTCGAGTCTCCAGAGTGAGCCCCGCAACTGGTGCCCACTTGCGCAAATTGTTGAGAGCGATACAGTTCGTAATCCAGCTACACAAAGTGTACTTTGTTTAGTCAGAGAACGCGCTAGGATTGCAGACCGAATTTGTTGACACAAATTCGTTGCTGCAATCCACTTGCGACTGTCTTACAGCGTGATCACCTGCCCTTTCAGGGCGGAATATACCTTTCGGTAGGTTCGTCGTGGGGTTCCAGCCCCCACATCACCCTCTTCCACCCCTCCAGTCCCCTTTCGTGTCGTGATGTCGCAAAGGGGCAAAGCCCCCAGGAAACCTCCTGACAGGGGAACTCCCCGAACTGTCGTGCGTCGGGATCTGAGGAACCCGACCAAGCTGGTCCCCGCCACTGAGCTGGGGACCTTCCACGCTCGCCCGGCATCCAAGGGCACCCCCTCTGCCCTCGCGGGAAGCGGGAATGATGCCGCCGACCGGGAACCAGGCAGAGGGGAAAGATGCGCACAACCCGGCCCATCTAAAAGACGCGCACCGCCGTCGCCGACCTCGCCCGCTAGAGGCGACAAACGGAGGGACGTAGAGGAGTCCCCCCCCCGCGACATTGACCTAGTGAAGGCGCCGCCGACGCCGAGAATCCGGCTTGTGGACAAGGGCTACCAACCCCTACCGTCCCAGTCGGGTACCGTGCGGCGAAAGCCTTCACCCCCTCCGCGCTCACCCTCCCCCCCGCCGGATAGCGGGAGCGAGGAGGGAGGGGAAGACAGGCGTTTTTACGGTGACGCATGCTCGTCGCCGTCACCAGCGTCGTCGCCCGAGACATCGCGAGCACCCTCGCCACTACCCCGTTCCTACACATTGGATAGGGGTGGATATGACGCCACTTCTTATGTGGCACTCGAGGCGGTTTCACAATCGCCCGAGCCGATGCTCCCCCCCGTCCCCTCGCCGCGACGACGAACCCCGCCGTCATTCGCGACAGTAGCGGCGGGTCCCGCCACCGCGGCCCCCGCCACCCCAGCCCCTGCCACCTCAATTGCCCCGGCCCTCGCTCCGCCCCTCCCCTCTCAGACGAGGAACGCCGACGCAGGCGCTGAACCCGCCACAGGGCGAGGAAAATACCCCCATAGTGGCAGAACGCCTCCCTAACTGGACGCGCCACTTCGACCAGCTCAGGCGCGTACTGGGGGAGGCACCCAACGCAAGACCCTACGGCACGGGGGTCAGATTCCTACCTAGGACGGACGAAGAATTCCGTGCCGTCCAAAGGTATTTGGTAGAGGCCAGCGAAAAGGACCCAACAATAAGTTGGTACTTTTATAGTCTGGCCTCCGAACTGCCCACTAAGGTGGCGATAAGAGGATCCCAGCCGACACGCCCAATGACAAGATTGCGGAGGCACTAAGGAGAAGGGGTTCGGAGTGCGGCTAGTGCGGGGTATACCCGCGCGTCGCGGCCGCCCCGGCTGCATTTTCCACGCCCAACTCGACCCCATGGACAGGGACGAGCTCACACGCTTGTACGCGACTGATGAGCTCCTGTACATGCGGGGCGTCGTCGTTGAGGCGTGGAAGCCGGCATCGGTGCTGCCACAATGCCACAGATGCCAGGCATTCGGCCATGCATCGGCCAATTGTCACCGGCCTGTGAAATGCGTTCGCTGCGGTGGGGAGCACCCGGCGGCGAACTGCGACAGGCCGAGGGACCAAAATTCATGCGCCAACTGCGCCAAGGCACATACGGCCAACGACAGAAAATGCCCGGTGTATAAGAGGGTGGCACGGCAGAGGGGCATCAAACCCCGCCCCCCCGTCCCTACCGCGACGACAAAAACGCCCGTGGCGCAAACACAGCGTCGTAATAAACCCACCGCGGCGCCGCGTACCTACGTCGCCCAGGCCCCCCCTCCCGTAATACCGGTCGAGGAAACAGCCGGCGCCAACCTAATGGCGCCGGCCAACGAGCCGAAGCATCGCGGCACCGACACCGGTGAAAATAAAAGATTTTGCCGAAGACGCGGCAAGAAGAGGCGCGGTGATGGGCCAGTTACGGCCTCAACTCCAATCCCCTTCTACCGATCCCACCCCTACATATATGCGCACATCGCACCGGAAGGGTGGGGCCTTCCCACGCATGCCGTCCCAAATGGGTCCACGAGTTGCGCCACGTCGCCGCCGGGCGCCACCGGCACACAGCGTGCCGAGAGTGGCATTAAAAAATATACGCAAGACGCGCACCTCCCGCGCCCCCACACGGACCGCACACCCAGAGGCGCGAACGATATACAAACACAAGCGCCCGTCGACAGAGCACTGAACATGCTTATTAGCCTGTTGACGGAGCTGCTAACAACGAATGGCCGGCGCGGACACAAAGTCGGCGGCATTAAATGGATTGGCCAAAATCCAACAGTACACAAATGGCGGGTACTAGCCTGCGCATTGTGTACTGGAACCCCGGGGGAATAAAGGATAAAGTCCAGGACCTTTCTCCTAGCTCGCACCCAGGATGTGCACATCATACTCCTGGGTGAAACGAAGCTCACAGAAAAGGAGACGTTGAGGGTGCCTAACTACCACGTGTATAGACGCGACGAAACGTCACCGGCGGGCATTGCGTACCGCGGTACGGCGGTACTAGTCCGTCGGGACGTAGTCCACGTGGAGTTAGAGCGCCCCGAGTTCCGCGTCATGCGCTCCATAGGAGTCAGCATCAACGTCGACGGCGCGGAACTGAAGGTCCTGGCAATTCCGTCCCCGGGACTGGAAAGCCCCTCCGATGTCCGGAACGTTCTGGATGGGAGGAGTCCCACCCTATTATGGGCGACCTAAACGCGAAGCACACGGCTTGGGGTTCCCGTCTGTGCTCGCCGATAGGTCGAAGACTCCTCCAGGATTCGCAGATCCACGGGTACGAGGTGTTGGGCCCAGCGCACCCAACCCACGTACCCTCAAATCCCACACATAGCCCAGACGTTCTGGACATTGCCCTAGTGCAGGCTGTGCCTTGCCCGGTCTTACTGGAGGTGCTGTATTTGACACGCAGCACCTCCCAGTTCTAGCCACGCTTGACCTCTCCATCACCACCACACCGACGAGACCGTCGAGGCGGCGGATGGATTGGCGTGTTTTTCGCGCAGAATTGGAGCATCTACACCTCGACGGCGAACTATCATCGCCAGCGGGTGTCGAAGCCGCCACCACACTCATAACGGAGCGAATCCGCACCGCAGTGGAGGCGGCAACTACCACAATAAACGTGGCTTCTCGCCGTCGAGAGGAATTGCCACACCATCTGCGCGAAAAACTCGCCCGGAAAAAGAATCTCCGTCGCCTATGGGCCCGAACCCGTTGCCCGCGGGTCAAGCGTGAGCTCATCTGCTTGCAGAGCTGTCGGAGGGAGTGCGGGATTGGCGTGGAGCCGCCTGGGAGGGTGTCATATCCCGGGCCGGCGAACACGATACCGACCTGCACAAACTCAATCGACAGCTCACCAATGCACGACCCCCGGTCTGCCCGTTGCTTGACGAGACGGGCAGACGTCGTTACGCAGCCCAAGACCGGGCAGAAATCCTGGCACAGCACTTGGAGGGGCAATTCACGGCCAATCCAACAGCCGCCGACGCACCCAGCAAAATCGTCGAGCACCACGAGCGAGTCGTACGTCGCGTATGCGATTTCCGTACCGCTCCGTCGCCGGACGTAAACGAAGTGAGCTTCGTTTCGCCCGGCGAGGTAAGGCGGCTCGTCAGCCGCCTGCCGAAGCGCAAAGCGCCCGGAGCGGACGGGATCAGCACCGCAGCGCTCGCACAGCTGCCCCGTAGAGCCCTAGCGTGTCTAGCGAGGCTCTACAACGGCATACTCCGGACCGGCCACTTCCCTACCAACTGGAAGTTGGGTAGAGTCATAGTCCTCCCGAAACCCGGCAAGGACAAGCGCCTGCCGGCAAGCTACCGGCCCATCACTCTGCTCTCGCACGTAGCAAAGTCGTTCGAGCGCCTCCTGCTCCGCCGCCTGAGACCGACTCTGTCGCCTCGCGACGAGCAGTTCGGTTTCAGAGGCGGACACTCGACGACTTTGCAGCTGACGCGCGTGCTCCACCATATGGCTGTCGAGCACAACCGCGGCCACTACACGGTCGGCGTATTTCTCGATATAGAGAAGGCGTTCGACCGTGTGTGGCACGACGGTTTGGTGTCGAAGTTGCTCGACACCAACACGCCGTCAGCATACGTGCGAGTAGTGGACTCGTTCCTCTCGGGCCGGAGCTTCTATGTTTCGGTCGAGAACTGTGACTCTACCACACGCCCAATTGCCGCCGGAGTCCCGCAGGGCAGCTGCATTTCGCCAGCGCTCTACGCGACGTACACAGACGACATCCCCACCTTGAGGGATGAGCTCCGAGAGGGAGAGAGGGATGTCGTCCTCGCTCTTTTCGCCGACGACAGTGCCTTTCTTACGTCGTCTCGCCGAGCCTACGCAGCCGCTCGCAAAATGCAGCGGCTGTTGGACCTGCTCCCCGAGTGGCTGGATAAGTGGCGTACCACCGTTAACGTGGGTAAAACGGTGGCGCTGCTTACCCGCCCCGGGTGCAAATGCCCGCCGCCCCTCTTACTGAGAGGCCAGCCCATCCAGTGGGAGCGCACAGTGCGTTACCTAGGGGTGGAAATCGACCGGTCGCTGCGTATGACGCCGCAGGTGGACCGGGCTGTCACCCAAGCCAAGGCCGCGCGCGCTATGCTGCGACCGGTCTTGCAATCCAGGCTGCAGCTGCGGACGAAAGTAGGCATTTATAAGACCTACATTCGTTCGCGGCTCACATATGCCGCCCCCGCATGGTACGCACTGTGCTCGGCCTCACAGCGGCGGAGACTGCAGGTCCAACAGAACGCCGCCCTCCGTCTGTGCACAAATGCCGGACGGTACGTCCGTAATGACGTGATCGCCCGCGATCTCAAGGTCCCATCGGTGGAGCAGTTCGTCGTCCGGTTGACGCGCGCGATGTTCTCGCGCGCGGACAGCGGGCGCGAAGCGCACCTGCGCGACCTCGCCCCTCTCCACGCGCGCCCACCGGACGCCACTCGCGCGCTCCCGCGCGACTTACTCTCCACCGAGTGATCACGTCATTTACGTGACGTGGCGGCGTTAAAAATTCGGCGAGCGACTTATAGAGTCCCACTCACACGACTCCCTCAGCCGGCTGCTGGGAAGCAGCCGGCTTCCGGCCGGTAAACGAACGACGCTGGGGTGGTATACCCCAGCAGTATGCCCGGGTAAAGAGCGTAAGCTCGGGGCCCGTACCCAGCGGTCCATATAAAGGATCAGCGGACGACCCCATAATAATAAATTCTCATTCATTAAATTACAATAAGTAGGTATTTATTTTTTTAATAGAAGAACTATGTCACTAATGTCATTAATTGCTATAATTACCAGGGTGACCGCGTGGAGGTTGATATAATAGAGTACACTTGTATCAGATCAATCTAATTAATATTTCCCTCTTCAAGTTTCGAAGTTATGAGCGAACAGATAAATATATAGTACTTGCATACCTGTCAAAATCTCTCTATTTTGCCGTCGTCAAGTAAAAATTATGCATTGCAATTCGTTCCAAATAAGAGTATAATACAAAATGATGAAATTTTACTGTTTGCAAAGACTAATTAAAAGCACCATCGAATAATGCGTTGTAATATCCTGTTATCGATTATTCGAAAAAATCGATAAATCTATGCATTTATTTTTAATATGGCAACACTTTCTAAATAAGTATTACTGGAATAATATGGTTTTCTTGTTTAGCTGTTTTATATTTACTTAAACTTTTTTTATGTTTAATTTATCATAATAGTATAGTAAGTACTTATTATTTGAAAATATAAAATAAACATTTAAAATACGGTGATACAAATGAAAACAGCGCCATCTATGAAAGTATTTTGGAAACAATAAGCCCCAATTAGCAATGATTAAATTGTAAACAAATACAGGGCAACAACAAAATGAGTAAATATATGAAAATTACTTTTCAAAACGCATTATTTCATTTTAACATCTATATATGACTTTTTAAAAATAGATTAAACCTTTTTAAAAACATAGTTTTGGGTTTTAAACGATTACAAAACAATGTTGAATTCCATTCGATACCAATGACGCCATCTAAATCCGTTTTTCGAACTAAAAATGGCTACTATGCCATTGATCCCCACTGCTATTACTAACTTCTTTGTTAAAAACCTCTAAAATTAAAATCTAATATAACTGTCCTATAACTGGCTCTTTGCCTCATTTTCAAAACAAATTATAATTATGTTATTATTTTTTTCGAATTTTCCGATCACAAGGAAAGGCAAAAGGACTCTGCCTGTACATTCACTTCGGTATATGTTGTCATTACTATCTGTCAAACATTAAAATGTCACTGTCATTACTGTCAATCAATCTGTCATGTATTATTTACAACAATGGCGTCTGTTTTGTTTACTATTGTTTGATTTTTAGCTTAAACTTGTTTTGAATTTTATTTACGTAAAATGTCGCATAACTACGAGAGTAACATTGCAAATGTGATACATTTATGCCGGACTTGCCTTACCACCGGAGCCAACGTACGTCTAATGACGTATGAAGAAATAAATACGTATAAACTCATAATGAATGAGGTTAGTTTATTTTTAGTAAATTACTTTTTACCGGCGGTTTCGTTTACCCTAAAATATATATAACCTATTAAAAATAGTTAATATATTAAGGAACACAAATTCATTTTATTTTAAATTGAATAACATTTACTTTGAGCAACAGGCAAAGTTTCGTGTTCATTCGTCTTAGCTGAATTTGAATTTCGAATGAGCGGTAAAATAAGAAAATTACTATGCAAAAATACAATATAAATATTTATAATTAAACAAGAGTATCAGTACTGGAATATTTCTAAGATTTTTAAAAAAAAACTTATTAATTCTGTGTAGTTTTGGTACTTCTTTAAATGGCAGCCACGCCATACAGTATACGATTGCGGAGCACCAAAGGACATATTATAAGATTAAGTCAAGGCAGTAGTAGGTCATAGTGACATGTTTACCATAAAGTAAGCATGGACCGGAAGACGCAGCGTGGGAAGGCCTCCAGCAAGATGGACCGATGATCTGGTCAAGATCGCTGGAAGGCATTGGATGCGAGCAGCGCAGGACCGATCGTCGTGGAGATCTTTGGGGGAGGCCTATGTCCAGCAGTGGACGTCTTCCGGGCTGCGATGATGATGATGATGATGAAGCATGGTTTACAAGGCAAGGGTTAACATGACATAACATTGGCAGTTATGGGACCTCTAGGTCCCATTACTTACAATTGTCTGTCTCCCCTTTATAGTTTTGTTATTTAAAATGTAATGGTGCACCTGCCTATTCTAATAGTATATACTAGTGGGATACCAGTGGGTGATGATAAGATGGATATCAGGTCAGGTCATTTAACACATTGTGATGAACTCACTTGGAATTCTTAATGGTCAGCCTGGCCGTTATACATGTAGAGCCGAGACTACCAAAGTAGCCAGCCAAGCTCCTCTCAAGAGCGCAGAAGTCTCCTGTTGTTTCACATCGTCACCATTCCAAGGATCTGTTTTTATTGTGTGACCACAGCAAGCATTCCACGATTGCATGAGCAGCCGTTTCTTCTGCTTCAAAACAGCCCCGATAAAGGGGACAGTCTATAGCACCTATTGTGTACAGGTGTTTGTTTAAGGGAAGGCCACTACCCTTATATCATCCTATCTATTTAACATGTTTAATTAATTATTTCAGTTAAACAACAGTTGGGAAGATTTGTACACTTGTATCAATTGTAGTTTTTTACTCTCAAAGATATCAAAATTCATTAAGCAATGTCGAGAAGCCAATATTCTGTTCAACAAATGTTTGAATCAGGTAAATATTTATATATTATTCTGATATATATTATATAGCGTATGTCTTATACTTACAGTTATAATATTTCTGTCCACAATCTGTATTCTTTCATTTATTTCAAACAGTCAAAATTCATAATTATTTATTTAAATTTATAATTATTTATTTATATATATATAAAAACACAATTTTTATTACATTCTACAGTTGTTGAAGGCTCCTTTTAAACATAAAGATGCCTGTTCCAGGAGGCTCTATTCTTCCATAGCTTACTGTCGCGTACCAAGCAGTAACAAAACGCAATACAAAGGGAGCGTTCTGATTGGACCGCACACCCATCCAATTCAAATACGCAACGTAATGTAACAGACTTAAAATATCAACCGACCGATCTAACGTACTTTTGTTCACTCCACCAAAATTGTAATTTATCACCGTATTTACCCATTAAATTGAAGACTATAAATGAAATCTATCATTTCTACAACCCTGTAATCTGCTGAAGATAACCTCACCGACCATCTGAGCATTCGAGCCGCATCATCACGTACCACTTACATATATCAAACATTAGTAAAATATTTCTAGTTTATTATATTGTAATCTTATATATAAAATTTTCGTGTCACAGTTTTCGTTCCCATACTCCTCCGAAACGGCTGGACCGATTCTCATTAAATTTTGTGAGCGTATTGAGTAGGTCTGAGAATCGGCCAACATCTATTTTTCATCCCCCTAAATGTTAGGGGTAGTCTACCCCTAATTTTTTTTTTATTTTAAGGCAAAACAACGTTTGCCGGGACAGCTAGTTAGTTATATATATGATAATTGTTTATGTCTCCACATAAGCTGTTCTAATTATGACTCCAATAAAAATACATAGATACAGTTTTTTTGTAATAACATTCATAATATACATAGAAAACACCCAGACCAATACAACATACTGATGAATATAAATGCTTGTAGCAGGAATCGAACCCGCGTCAGGTAAAATGGTGTGCTATATCGCTAGACCACTGAGGTTGAGGTTGAGGTTAATATTATAAATGCGAAATTTTATGAGTATGGATGAATGTTTGTTTCTCTTTCACGCAAAAACTACTAAACGGATTTTGATGAAACTTTAGAGTAATATATATACATCAGAACAACACATAGGCTATAATTTTCACCCGGTTGACCGCGGCCACAGCTAATGTAATATAAACCGGATGTATTTTCAGGACTTAAAACCAAAATTAATGAACCCCAAATCAAGATTTAATCTAATCTCAGAAGCACCCGTACATCACTACATAGGTCCAAATTGGGATGCGAGTGATGATGATTTTAACAATGATGATGTGCCGTTGTCGAATTTTGTCAACGGTGATGTAAAAGTGGAGAAGGTTAGGAAGAAGAAGAGGAAGAAATTAAAAAATGAGGTATATATCTTTAAATTAAATAAATAAATAACCCTGGACAGTTAACACAGTGCCACAGCCCAGCGTAAGCAGAGCTTGTGTTACGGGTATTAGACAACTTACATAAATGACCGCATGGTGTTAAGTCCGCCAAATGTACTGTTACTTTTGTACTGTGTGCATTAAAGTTATATAAATAAAATAAATAAATAAATAAATACTTAGATTTTTTTCTCGCACGCACGTAAATACGCTCTCACGCAAACACGCACGCACCCAAACAAGCACGCACGCACCCAAACACGCACGCATGCAATCACGTACGCACGCAAACACACACTCACGCAAACACGCACGCACGCAAACACACACGCACCCACGCACAGTGCCATCTGCACTCGCCCCTACGGTCTGGTGAATCTGTAAAAGCCAGCTGCGGCCAACAGCATTAGAGTAGTCCGAAAAAAAACCATGTAATGCTAAGTTCGTCTCTGTAATATTACTAACTTGATACAAATCCATAATTCATATTCATTTGTGCCACATTTTAAGCAATAAATATATAAATAATATTCATTTCATTTCATTTCGTTTCGTTTCATTTCATTTTAAAAAAAACTTCTTTTCAGGACCCCAAATTAGGAACTGATGAAGAAATGCCTATGAAGGCCGAACAAGATTTAAGTGAATCTAGTCAGGGGCCTGATGCTTACGATATCATCATGGAGGGTCCAACGCCAGAACCTACAAAATCAAGAAGACAGAAGGTAGTAAAAGAGGGTTTTACTTCTAGAATGGTGCAGGAAACAGATGAGTATGTGGTCATCAAGCTGACTAAAGAACAGGTAAGACTGAGTGGTGTATATATTTGTATGACAATTATTTCATATCAAATTTTTGTCTGTCTGTCTGTTTGCTCCGCCTAATCTCTGAAATGGCTAGACCGATATTGACGGGATTTTTATTGGCAGGTAGCTGATGTAATAAGAAATAACTTAGGCTACTTTTATTTTAGAAAAATAAAGTTAATTTCCACGCGGACGAAGTTGCGGGAACAGCTAGTCATCTATAAAAAAAAGTAAATTGGTATATTAACCTGTCTATCTAGACACGCGGGATCGTGTCAAAGCCGAGTTCAAGTAAGAGAACTGGCGAGCAGCGCCGTGTGTAGTTTTATAGAAACCATTTGGAGCCAATAGTTAATTTTAACTAACGTATAACTTTCGTGTTTAATATACCATACCATTTTAATATGCCATAAAATTATTCGTGTTAAGACCCGGTTAATAATTTAAATAATGTACATTTGGAGCGACTTTTGACCCCCTCATAACTCAAAAACTCTTTCACATGAAGCTGTCAAATTTGGTTCATATATTGAGACTTGCGAGATAATAATATAATATCTCAGGACAATTAACGCAGCGCCATCTAGTCCCAAGCTAAGCAGAGCTTGTGTGCTTGGGCGTGGGCAGTATGCTTGTTTGCCACCATCGTAGTATAAAAAAAAATTTGCAAAATACATACACTCTGAAGAAAAATATGTTTTTAAAAGAAAATAAAGTTTTGACCTATGAAATAATTGCAAAGTATACTATTTTTGAACAAGAAATAGTTGATCACCTTACATTAAAACATGATCTTTGTCCAATCTTATTAGTTTGTAATTTTGTTATTGTCAATTTTTATGTTTAATAATAATAATAATAATATCTCAGTACAATTCACACAGCGCCATCTAGTCCCAAGCTAAGCAGAACTTGTGTTATGGGTACTAGACAACTGATATAAATAGATGGATACATTTTTTTTGTAAATAAATACATATTATACATAGAAAACACCCAGACCGATACAAACAATCATACTCATGAATACAAATATTTGTACCATGCGAGGAATCGAACCCACGACCATTAGCGATATGCTATACCACTAGACCACCGAGGCTGACAAAGAGATAAATATGTGTTCCAAATTTCATAGGTATTACAAGAAATGAAGGAGAGATCTAAAAGCATAGAGTACCAGAGGACCTTGTTCAAATGCGAGAAATGCGTCAAAGGATTCAATTTCGAAGATGTCTTAAAATCGCACATGCAGAAACATTCGCAGGTATCTCATCTATACATCTATACATCATCATCATTGCCTTGCCTTTATCCCATTATTTGTGGTCGGCGCAGTATGTCATTCTCTTCCACTGCTCTCTATCAGTCGTCATATCTGAACATACTCTTCTTTTATTCATATCATCTTTCACACAATCCATCCATCTTTTCTGAGGGCGTCCCCTCCCTTTACATCCATCCACATTCATATTATACACTTTCCATAAGACATGGTCCTAGTTCCTCCACATAACATGCTCATACCAACTCAATCTGTTACCTCGCAACTTTCTATTATAGAAAGTTTCGGTTATAGAAAGTTGATACATACGTCTATACATATAAATAAAATTGGAGTGTCTGTTTGTAATATTGAAATAACCGTTTCTTACTACATGCATATGAATATAAATACCGTATATACACCAAAATAACATTTTTTACAATTTTTGTCTGTCTGTTTGTTCCGGTAATCTCTGAAATGCTTTGCTTGGACCGATACTGACGGGACTTTTTTTGGTAGGTAGCTGATGTAATAATTAGTAACTTAGGCTACTTTTATTTTAGAAAAATAAAGTTAAATACCACGCGGACGAAGTCGCGGGAACAGCTAGTCTTATCTTATATATAAAATTCTCGTGTCACAATGTTAGTTACCATACTCCTCCGAAACGGCTTGACAGATTTTTATGAAATTTTATCTGCATATTCAGTAGGTCTGAGATTCGGCTACTATCTATTTTTCATACCCCTAAGTGATAAGTCCACCCCTAACATTATTTTTTTATCATTTGGGCAAAATATTTTATTTCTATTTATTTATAATGTGGCATTAAAAATAAATAGGACACCAAATTTTTGTCTTTCTACCCTCAACCCCTATTTTTAAAAGCCGTTTTAATTTGTGAACAGAACAATGTTTGTGACGTCAGCTAGTCTAAATATATATAACTCAAAGGTGACTGACATAGTGATCTATCAACGCACAGCCCAAACCACTGGACGGATCGGGCTGAAATTAGGCATGCAGGTAGATGTTATGACGTAGGCATCGGTTAAGAAAGGATTTTGATTAATTCTACCCCCAAGTGGATAAAATAGGGGATGAAAGTTTGTATAAAACTTTGTCAATTTTAAACCGATCGGGCTGAGATTTTGCAAGCATAAAGCTACTATGACGTAGGCATCCCCTAAGAAAGGATTTTGATTAATTCTACCCCCAAGGGAATAAAATAGGGGATGAAAGTTTGTATGAAACTTTGTCAATTTTAAACCGATCGGGCTGAGATTTTGCATGCACAAAGCTACTATGACGTAGGCACCCCCTAAGAAAGGATTTTGATACATTCCACCCCTAAGGGGATGAATTAACGCGAGCGAAGCCGCGGGCAAAAGCTAATATAAATTGAAATAATCTTTATTTAAATACAATCCTTGCAGGTATAAGTTAAACACATATTTCAGTAAACGCTTATATTGACAGTTCTACAATAATACATAGAATTTCGAAATGAATTGAAATTATTGTTATTTTGAGTGCGCGCAGATGATAATGTAATGGTGCACCCGCCTGCGCTAACGGTTTACGCTGGCGGGGCACCAGTGGAGGATGATAAGATGAGAGGTCAGGTCAGTTAGCACATCGTGACAAATTCACCAAGAATTAATCACGATGGTAGGGGGGAAGGGTATTGTCAGTAATGTGGACTAATGATCCCATTGCTAGCAATGTACCATGTCAGATCGACCTCCACGCGGTTCCCCCTGGAAACCATCGTGATACATTCCCGAGAATTTGTCACGTTGGGCTAACTGATCTGACTTCATGTATCATCCTCCACTGGTGCCCCGCCAGCGTAAACCGTTAGCGCAGGGGGGTGCACCATTCCATTATCATCATTAAAAAAAAAAATCACGATGGTAGCGGATTGTTAGAGTAATTGTCTATCATGGTATGGACATGTAATGCGTAGGAACGAGGATATTTTAAGAAAGGTGTTATATATGAATGTGGATGGTTATAAGGGCAGAGGAAGGCCGAAAAAGAGATGGATGGACTGTGTGAAAGATGATATGGTAAGAAAGGAAGTAAATAACGAGATGACTGCGAACAGGGATGAATGGAAGAGAAAAACATATTACGACCACAAATAAATGGGATAAGGAAGAAGCAGATGATGATGATAGCGGATTGTTAGTAATGTGGACTAATGACCCCATTACTAGCAATGTACCATGTCAGGTTGACTTCCACGCGGTTCCCCCTGGAAACCATCGTGATAAATTCATGGCGAATTTACCACGATGGACTAACTGACCTGACCTCATGCTCACCTTATCATCCTCCACTGGTGCCCCGCCAGCGTAAACCGTTAGCGCAGGCGGGTGCACCATTACATTATCATCCATAAAAAAAAACTCCCGTATGTGCGGCCCTGCACATCGCTTCCTCCAACCTTGTACATATATATTACACGTTGTAGTTGTTTATATTATAACTAAAGAGAACTAAATACTATTTCATACTTTCTTATGATTTACATTTGGTTTTCTTTCAGGAAAATGGTACATATTTATGTGAAATATGTACACAATACTGCCCGAGCGTCGTTTCACTGCGTGGCCATATGAAATCACATACTACCAGGTAATATGATATACCAGTTGTTACCTGAAGGCTTTTAAAATGCTTTCTTTTCTAAATCTTGACGACCTCGGTGGTCTAGCGGTCTAGCACACCGCTTTGCGTCCGATGGTCGCGGGTTCGATTCCTCGCACGGCGCAAACATTGGTATTCATGAGTATGATTGTTTGTATCCGTCTAGGTATTTTCTATGAAAATTATGTATTTATTTACGAAAAAAAAATATTATCTATGTATTTGTATCAGTTGTCTAGTACCCATAACACAAGCTTTAGCTAGCTTAACTTGGGTCTAGATGGCGCTGTGTGAATTGTCCTGAGATTATTATTATTATTAATCTAGTAGTAACAATCTTCTATATACATGAACGATCCGAGGTTCCAATCCCCAGCGGTGCCCACAACAGGGAAGTTGGCCTTCACAGCTTCACCGGACGATAGGTGGCGAGTGCAGATGGCACTTAAAACCACAGGAAGAACTTATGGAGCGGCTGAAGGACAACTGCTATGAGAATTGTCGATGATCCCAATCTCTCTAACGGTATCGAACCACTTAGCTTGAGGCGAGACTTCGCATAGCTTTGTGTGTTCTACCGAATATACAACGGACTGTGTTCTGATGAATTGTTTGACATGATGCCTACGGCCACCTTTCACCACCGCACCGCTCGCCATCGACAGGGAATTCATCCCCACACGCTGGAACCTAAGTGGTCTCGGACAGTGCGGTTTCAGAGGAGCTTCCTCCCGCGTACACTTAGATTGTGGAATGAACTACCTGCCGAGGTTTTCTCGAGAGACTACAGCATGGGGGTTTTCAAGAAGGGTATATTAAGGTTTCTTAAGGGTCGGCAACGCGCATGTGACACCCCTGGTGTTTCAGGCGTCCATAGGCTACGGTAACCGTTTACCATCAGATGGGCCGTATGCTTGTTTGCCACCTAAGTGGTATAAAAAAAAAAAGCAACTCCCGCCTGACGGATACGACGCCAGTCTGAGCGCACCACTAGGAGTTCGAACCTCGGCTCAGGCCGTCGTAATTTCGATATCCGTTTGAAAATTCAACATTCAAAAATCATTTATTCTTGTAGGACATTTTAGCCGCTTAGGAACGTCAAGTTTTTACATTATAATTTTTTTTCCCTACCGTCCAGTTCGGTATATAGATCCAATTGAGAAGAACTGGCAAGAAACTCAATTGAATTACTTTTTTTTTAAATCCAATTTTATTGAATTTAAAAAAAAAGTATTGAATTACAATGCTTGATCATCACGGGCACATGATAACGTGATGTCCATAGTGCTGTTCATGTATATAGGCGACGGTTACCATATACCATCAGGCGGGACTTATAGATGATAATAGTGCACCCGCCTGCGCTAACGGTATGCGCTGGCAGGGCACCAGTGGAGGATGATAAGATGAGCATGAGGTCAGGTCAGTTAGCACTTTGTGATAATTTCACCAAGAACATACGACAACCTCGATGGCTAGGAGTGTGAAGTGTAGTGAAGTGTAGTGAAGTGAAGTGAAGTAGAAATAGAAATAGAAATAGAAATAATCTTTATTCAAATAAACTCATTACAAGCACTTTTGAATAGTCATATTTTGATTCTACCACTCATTCGGAATGCAGATTCATCACAAGAAGAACGAGCAAGAAACTTGTGTGTTGCTCTTTTTAATAGATGTTTTTTTTTTACATATATAAATAATTACAGTGTAACAAGTAAGAGGCATGCGACAATCAACATAGAAATCGCTACGCACTCATTATTAGTGTAATCAGATAATATTGTCAGTGCTATGTATTTAAAATTTTTCTACAAAAACATTAGTGAAGTGAATGATGCAATATAATATGACTCTGGTGTTTTTTATAAATAAATTATTTATATGTATAGATATTCGTGCAAAGTGTGCAGGCTGCAGCGCGGATCGAGGCAACACTTGCTGGAGCATCACTCGCTCGCGCACACCGCACTTGCTGCGCACTATCGCTGTCGACGCTGCACTTACACTACCCAGTGAGTTATGTTACGTTTACATTCAGCCGCGTCCCCTGCCACTCGCGCTGCCGGATATATTGCGCGTCCAGTGACCAGTCCCCACAAGCAGCACTCGTTCACGAGTATGACGAATGGGTTCACGAGTATGACGGATGGGTTCACGAGTATGAAGGATGAGTTCACTTGTATGAGGGATGGGTTCACGAGTATGACGGATGGGTTCACGAGTATGAAGGATGAGTTCACTTGTATGAGGGATGGGTTCACGAGTATGAGGGATGGGTTCACGAGTATGACGGATGGGTTCACGAGTATGACAGATGAGTTCATTGTATGAGGGATGGGTTCACGAGTATGACGGATGGGTTCACGAGTATGACGGATGGGTTCACGAGTATGACGGATGAGTTCACTTGTATGAGGGATGGGTTCACGAGTATGACGGATGGGTTCACGAGTATGACGAATAGGTTCACGAGTATGACGGGTGTGTTCACGAGTATGACGGATGGGTTCACGAGTATGACGGATGGATTCACGAGTATGACGAATGGATTCACTAGTATGACAGATGGATTCACGAGTATGACGGATGGATTCACGAGTATGACGGCTGAGCTATGTTTATTTGCAGTAAGCGCACCGTGATGCAGCGTCACGCGAGGTCTCACGGACCCCGGGAGAGGCTCGCCTGCCCGCGCTGCGGGAAGCTGTTCCTCAACGTGGAAACGCTGCGTGTCCACACCACGTGAGTAATGAAATGAAAATAACATTTTTTACAATTTTTGTCTGTCTGTCTGTTTGTTCCGGCTAATCTCTAAAATGGCTAGACCGATTTTGACGGGACTTTTTTTGACTGGTAGCTGATGTAATAAGGAGTAACTTAGGCTACTTTTATTTTAGGAAAATACAGTTAAATTCCACGCGGACGATGTTCGCGGGGACAGCTAGTCTATACATATAAGTAAAATTGGAGTGTCTGTTTGTAATATTGAAATAACCGTTTTTTACTACATGCATATGAATATAAATACGGTACATACACTAAAATAACATTTTTTACAATTTTTGTCTGTCTGGTAGTGTTCTGTGAATTTAACTTTACTTTTCTAAAATAAAAGTAGCCTAAGTTACTCCTTATTACATCAGCTACCTGCCACAAAAGTCCCGTCAAAATCAATTCAGCCATTTCTATCCACGAGTATAACAGAAGTGTTCACTAGTATGACAGATTGGTATCACTTACCATCAGGTGAGCCGCAAGCTCGTTTTTTATACTATAAAAACAACTTTTTTTTCTTCAGACGTCACGACAAATCGAAGCGGTTACAATGTGAACAGTGCAACAGGATGTTCATTTATCCATCGATGCTGCACAAGCATATACAGGCTGTTCACGTAAGGAAGGATTACTATTGCGTGGAGTGTGACATCAAATTTAAATCAAGGGTAAGTATTTGGATTTTGTTGAATGGTAAAAAGTATAAGGTTAGTTACCTTATATTTTTTACCCTTTGTCGCGTACAGCAAGCAGCAACAAAACGCAAGCAAGAGAGCGTTCTGATTGGAGCGCACACCCATCCAATTTAAATACGAAAAGTAACGAAGAGACTTAAAATATCAACCGATCGATCTAACGTACTTTTGTTCACTCCACCAAATTTGTAATAAATAGTATATTTGCCATTAAATTCGAGACTATCAAGCGAAATCTATCATTTATTCACCCCGTAATCTGCTGAAGACAACCTCACTGTTACGAGTATATATGACCTACTTATTAATTTGTGATTTAATATATTACGAGTAATAGTTTAGTTGTCAAATATAGATTGACATCATTGTAAATATATTATAAAAAGAGACAATACAATTATTCTGCAAACATACATATTATTATTATTTAACACATCTCAACAAAAAAAACCGACCATCTGAGCATTCGAGACGCATCACCACGTACCACCCTTCAAAACATTAAATATATCTATATTAACTAGTTTTAACATTATATCTCTATTAACTCTATATATATTAACTAGTATTGGCAAACGTTGTTATTATATGAAATCTCTTAATAAAAAATAGGGGTTGGTTTGTTTTTTTATATTTATTTATCTAAATATATATAACTCAAAGGTGACTGACATAGAGATCTATCAACGCACAGCCCAAACCACTGTATGGATCGGGCTGAAATTTGCCATGCAGGTAGATGTTATGACGTAGGCATCCGCTAAGAAAGGATTTTGATTAATTCTACCCCCAAAGGGATTAAATAGGGGTTGAAAACTTGTGTGCAATTTTGTCAATTTTAAACCGATCGGGCTGAGACTTTGCATGCAAAAAGCAACTATAACGTAGGCATCCCCTAAGAAAGGATTTTGATAAACAAACGCGAGCGAAGCTGCGGGCAAAAGCTAGTTAGCATATAAAACAGATTACAATCAATACAATAATATAATTAGGAGCGTATAGTTTGGTACAAAACTGGATTGTAATACAACATTTTTACCTTACCTCTATTACCATATCTAGTTATCTACCGTATATTGAATCCCATCAAAAACATAAATGTGAAATGATAGCCGAGTTTAATATTATGATATATGGCTTAATTGTTGACTTCTACGACAAAAGAAGTGAGATCTAAATGGGTGCCAATTCAATGGTCTGTCCTGAAATGTATTTATAACAATATAAAATATCATTTCTTCTTATAACTTAGGATAATATACTGTAGCCTAAGGTCTAACTAGTTTTCATATACGAAATATACTGTAGCCTTCGCAAGTTCTAAACATGTTATTTGTCGGTTCCTATTTTATTATTAGTAGTAACTAGCAATCGAAAGTAATAATTGGTATATGAGAATTTAGGCTACAGTATATTATCCTAAGTTATAAGAAGAAATGATATTTTATATTGTTATAAACACATTTCAGGACAGACCATTGAACTTGGCACCCATTTAGATCTCATCTCTTTTGTCGTAGAAGTCAACAATCAAGGCATATATCATAATATTAAACTCGGCTATCATTTCACATTTATGTTTTTGATGGGATTCAATATACGGTAGATAACTAGATAAGGTTATATAATGAAAAGTAAACTAAATAGAAAATAATAGATATAAAATTCTCGTGTCACAATGTTACCATTCACCTCCGAAATGGCTAGATTTATGAAATTTGATATGCATTTACCAGTAGGTCTGAGAATAGAATAGAAAATCATTTATTCAAATAAACTTACTATATACATTGACATTGTTGTAAAATCTTATCTACCTGTTAGGTGTATATACGGCCTCCTCACCGATTACGTTTTTAATAATAGTTGTTGTCAAATATAGATTGACATTGTTGTAAAAGAAAATTATAAAAAAATGCAATAGAATTATTCTGCAAACATACATATTATTTATTATTTAACACATCTCAACAAAAAAGAACCCCACCACAACACTACCGCTCATTCGGAAAGCTGTATCATCACAAGAAGAACGAGCGAGAAACTTGCGTGTTGCTCTTTTAAATAATTTTATTATTACTTACAATTTAAGTTTAAGTAAGAATAAAATTATTTAAATCGGTTCAGTAGTTTTGACGTGATAGCGAGACAGACAGACTGAGTTACTTTCTCATTTATAATATTAATAAGGATTTAGTTTTAGTTATAATAATTGGGATTTTAAGTTATTTTTTACTTAATGACTATTTAAAAGTGCGTAAATTTAAGTTTATTTGGGTTTTATTTTACAGGATAACTTAAGACTACATTTCAAGAAAGCAAAAAGACACCGAGATGCAGTCTCTCATCAGTAAGTATTTAACATATAACAGTAATATCTCAGGATGTTGTGTTGACCTGAATATCAGCGCCATCTACCTGGTCCAATGGTATTGTCAAACCTGATTGGTGCACCAGTATACGCATTGTATTGTAATGAAATTAAATCTAATAAAAATATATTAATAATAATAATAATCTCAGGACAATTCACACAGCGCCATCTAGACCCAAGTTAAGCTAGCTAAAGCTTGTGTTATGGGTACTAGATAACTGATACAAGTACATAGATATTTTTTTTTTCGTAAATACATACTTATTATACATAGAAAACACCCAGACCGATACAAACAATCATACTCATGAATACAAATGTTTGTGGCGTGCGAGGAATCGAACCCGCGACCATCGGACGTAAAGCGGTGTGCTAGACCGCTAGACCACCGAGGTCGTCAAAATATATTAAATTAAATTATATAAATAAACAACAAACTAACAATATTTTTTTTTATTAATAAGTTTACGGCTCTGGATACAAATCCTTTTTAGCCCATATATAAGAGACGTTATTGTCAATTTACAAATCAAACAAATATTTACTATTAATGAACAATATTCTTTTGCAGAACACGCTCTTTGGGCCGATAGTAATGGATAACTCGGGTCTATATATAACGCCGCCCGGTTTCACACGTCGCAGGTAAAGTAAAATAATATTTATTCATATAGGACAGTCATGTCAAAGATATGGCTCCTGGTCTATCTATAAGGCTCGCGATCATATATTTGTCTCATAATTACATATTGCAACTATAAATTGAGATGTAAGCTATCCTATCTTTCAAGTTGGATCAAATTGCACGCAATGTGCGCTCAGACTGGCGTCGTATCCTTTTGACGGGACTTGTCCTTCAGCCGTTCCATAAGTCGTTCCTTTGGTTTGGAGTGCCATCTCCACTCGCCTCTATCGTCCGGTGAAGTTGTAAAGGCCAGCTAGGGATAACAGCATTAGAATAGTAAAAAAAAGGACTTACGGAGCGGCTGGAAGTCAACTCCCAGCTGACCGATATGACTTCAGTCTGTGGGCACCGCTAGATGTTCAAACCTTGGTTCAGGCCGTCGTTATTTCATGTCTGTTTGAATTAAACGGCAGATTTATCGGAGATGCAACTAGGAGCGCCTGGTTGATTGCACTGGATTATGTTGTTGAGGTCGTCGTCTTCCCCAGCGAGGACGGTGTCGTGTCGTGGTGATAATATATATATACATTTGTATTGTTACAGAAAGAAGAAATTATCTCGTCAGCTTCTAAAATATTAAGTAATAATAATATTGATTACTTAAAATGCAGTGTCGATAATTAATAATATTATAAAAAGACAAATAAAGTATTTTTTTTTGTAGTTGAGTAATTATTTATATGTAGTACAATAATAGTTATTCCTTGTGAGTCTGGAGTGTGAACTAGAGCGAAACCTGCATCTAGATCATTAATTTTTTATCTCACTTCACTTCGCTTTTTTTTAAATAACTCGATAACGGTAAGAGATATGAAAAAATGTTTTAACTAAAAGTTGTAGAGAATAAAAATCTGCACAAAACGGGTAATAATTAGTATAGAAACTAAATCTTATATATAAAATTCTCGTGTCACAGTTTTCGTTCCCATACTCCGCCGAAACGGCTTGACCGATTCTCATGAAAATTTGTGAGCGTATTGAGTAGGTCTGAGAATCGGCCAATATCTATTTTTCATCCCCCCAAATGTTAGGGGTAGTCCACCCCTAATTTTTTTTTTATTTTAAGGCAAAACAACGTTTGTCGATACAACTAGTAAATATATAAAAAATTGGGAAATCTAACTCTGCACACAAATTCGGGGAAACGAGGAGCGCTAAACTACGTCGACCCCAAACAAATGGGTTACTGAAGAAGCAGATGATGATGATGATGATGAAGGAGCGCTAATCTGGGTCTCAGGCCCCGTTCAAGTATTACGTAAGCAGATTTATTACAATTATTTACCCCCATCCCCCTTGTCAGCAAAAGCAAACAAAGCTCCCAATACACAATTTATAGACAATGTCTTTCGAAAGCGATGGAATCGAAATAAAATTGAAATGATGACAAATGCTGGTGTTATATATGATCGATTCAAACTCAATTGTAATAGTAATACGAGGTATATTTATTTATTTATTTATTTAACTTCAATGCACACAATATACAAAATATAGTAAAGTACATAAAGGTTGCCTGTAAGATATTGCTTAGCGATAAGGCAATATACATATTTTTAATATTAATATTTCTGTAACTGTACATATGTAAAAATAAATACATATGGCGGACTTAACACCATGCGGCATTTTCTACCAGTCAACCATAGGTGAGAATGGCGGAGAAATAAATAAATGATAAATACAATATATATCTAAGGAATACAAATATAATAAATATATATAATACAATATATATCTAATTACGTAAACATTTTTCAATGAATACAATCATAATATATCTAATAAATATATTAATAAAAATATATGTAACAGTAAAATACCTATATACTTATAATAGACTTCCTCCACCCATGATTACTTAAACATTTTTCAATTAATGTATTTTTTTGCAAAGACAATGTTGAAAAAAAGTAAATAACTACCGATGACGTAATCGTCATCTGATATCAGAATTAGTGATAATAATCACAGCCGAGAAGGAATTAAAAAAAAATACAATTTCTTATAAAATATTACACTATTATTAAATACTACACTATTGGTTATTACACACTATATACACACTATATTAAGATGGCTACAAATTATATATATATGTTGTCCCGAACAGTGCGGTTTCAGAGGAGCTTCCTCCCGCGTACACTTACATTGTGGAATGAACTACCTGCCGAGGTTTTCTCACGAGACTACAGCATGGGGTTTTTTAAGGATATTAAGGTTTCTTAAGGGTCGTGTACACGTTATACCCCTGGTGTTTCAAGCATCCATAGGCTACAGTAACCAAATACCATCAGATGGGCCGTATGCTTGTTTGCCACCATCTTAGTATAAAAAAAACTTGAACGGCTACTGTAGTTTGTGTGTACATTAAACATGAATTGCTATAAATAAAAACACAATAAATTTTTTTTTTAGATTTCATTTTTTTTATTAATAAAAAAATAAACTGTTATTAATTCATTAAATGTGTACAATATTTTCTGTACTTTATAACAATATATAATTAAACTTTACAATATTTACAATACGCAATCCATTAGCTTTTTATAAAAGCTCACATCTTAATATCTGAATCATTACATAGTATAGAACAGTCGCTGTCGCTGTCTGTCCCTATATATGCTTAAATCTTTAAAACTACGCAACGGATTTTGAAGCGGTTTTTTTTAATAGATAGAGTGATTCTAGAGGAAGGTTTATATGTATAATAGGCGAGTAGTTAGTAACATTATAAACGCAAAAGTTCGTAAGTTAGTATGTTTGTTAATCTTTCACGCAAAAACTACGGAACGGATTTTTATGAGACTACACAATTCACTAGCTTCTCGCCCCGGCTTCCCACAGGTGTACATGTATTATGTATAAACCTTCATGATCACTTTATCTACTATCTATTAAAAATATATTTTTAACATTAACTTCCAATAATAGGTACTGGGAATCAAAAATGCACACTGACCTTGTCGCCAAACTTGCACAATCTTCGTTCCCGGGAACTTTCGGCAGAATTACCACACTGCACTGCTTTTCATGAACTCATTATGATACACATACAGTCTTTTCTTGTTTTGTTGTATTTTATTTGAAAATTATAACAGAATTATTTTAATATTGAATTAATGATTTGATGCGATGGCGGCAATGCGAACAAGTAACCCGCCTTTCTTTTTTTTTTTTTAAGTGCACGGCTATAGACTCCCAGTATGAGGCAAAGACCAGCGCGAACACTATGTAATGATGATGATACATCAGAATAACATATAGGTTATAAATTTAACGCGGGAAGAGCTAGTATACAGTATTCTGAATACATTAAATAAAACTAATTCAATATTACATTTGAAATTATTGCCTTAAAATGTCTAATAGGCAAGACATTTCTGGAATGGTAGCGCATGATTATGCTTAACATGATAACGTGACATCCAATGTCAAAAAGGCATGACATCTTTGGAATGACAATGCGTGATCATCACGGGCACATGATAACGTGATGTCCGTAGTGCTGTTCATGTATATAGGCGACGGTTACCATTTACCATCAGGCGGGACTTATGGTGCACCCGCCTGCGCTAACGGTATACGCTGGCAGGGCACCAGTGGAGGATGATAAGATGAGCATGAGGTCAGGTCAGTTAGCACTTTGTGATAATTTCACCAAGAACATACGACAACCTCGATGGCTAGGAGTGTAGCACACCACCTTACTTCATATGGTCGCAGGTTCGATTCCTCGCGTGATACAAACATTTGCATTCAAAAGTATGATTGTTTGTATCGGTCTGGGTGTTTTCTATGTATAATATGAATGTATTACATATTATACATAAAAAACACCCAGACCGATACAATCATACTCATGAATACAAATGTTTGTACCGTGCGAGGAATCGAACCCGCGAACATCGGAAGTAAAGCGATGTGCTAAACCTTTGAACCACCGTGGATTATTATCCAAGTAAGTATCCTTTTATATATGTACAATATATAACAACAAACTGTCTTTTCTTTTACCGGTCACCCCCACAGAAAGGGACTTTCAGCCCCCTTGGGGTTTCATCCAGTTTGTAACAACTATGAACCCACTACCCCCGCGAAAGCCATTGTCATTCCTTCCTCATGCAGCTCCGCTTCTCCAAAACGATCATATTCTTCAGTGCAGACGCTATAGTGTACCTTAACTCGTGGAATTTACTTATAGATAATCTATATGTGTTTGTTTGTCCGTTTGTAAGCGTTAACATTAATATCACATGGGTATCTCTTCGCATGATCTCTTTAGATCTTTCAGGATCGGCGTTTTCTGAAGCTATGTTGGATTGACTGAAAATGAGAGAGTAGAAAAATATATTAAGAGCTTTTTGGTAATTTACAACCCCGATTTCAACCCCTTAAAGGTTGAAAGGAGGGTGGGGGTTGTTAGTTATGTAAACTAGTGGTTCCAGTAATATAATATCCTTGGACAATTCACACAACGCCATCTGGTGGTTTACAACCCCGATTTCAACCCCTTAAAGGTTGAAAGGGGGGTGGGGGTTGTTAGTTTTGGAAACTAGTGGTTCCAGTAATATAATATCCTTGGACAATTCACACAGCGCCATCTGGTGGTTTACAACCCCGATTTCAACCCCTTAAAGGTTGACAGGGGGATGGGGGTTGTTAGTTACGGAAACTAGTGGTTCCAGTAATATAATATCTTTGGACAATTCACACACAACCATCTAGTGGTTTACAACCCCGATTTCAACCCCTTAACGATGGGGGTTGTCGGATTACACGATACTCTATTGTAAAAAAATCCGGATTATAGGGGACCCTTAGGCAGTACTCTATAATCCGACAAATTCGATGGTCCGACGCTGCCCTGCAAAACGTTTGTCGGATAACCGGGGGTCCACTGAACAGAGATTAAGTGCGTAGCGGTTTCTATGTTGATTGTCGCATGCCTATTCCTTGTTATTAATTAAATATAAGTAAATCAATATTTATTTAAAAGAGCAACACACAAGTTTCTTGGTTATTCTTCTTGTGATGAATCTGCATTCCGAATAAGCGGTAGAATAAAAAAACTTGACTATTCAAAATTGCTTATATTAAGTTTATTTCTATTTCTATTTCTACTGTATTTCAGTTGCGCTGCCAATACAATATGTTTACATGCATATACAGCCATAAGTTTAAATCTCAATGAAAACTAAATTACCTTAAGGAAAGATCTATTCTCCACTGCAAGTTCACGAGGCCGGGCTTCGTTCTCAAATGTTTCGGTATATTTTCGTACATCTTTTCCAAACATAGCAGTGAGGTCAACTCCGCAACGCAGTCTGGACTGAATCTGCAAACAAATTCTTGATTATTTCTATTTATTTCTATTGTAGGGTTTGGACTATTGTCAGGTACTTTAGACCAGGTTAGGGTAACCGAAACTATCGGATATCAAAAAAATATACGTAACCGTAATCGAATCCGAAATAAAAGTTTCGGATAATATCGGATAGGGGCGGAAACTAATTGAGACACATTATATAACCATTTTATTAGCTACTTGTATTTTACTTTGAAATTCCTTAAAAATATTATATCATTAACCGAAATTATCCGAAAGTAACGTATATTCCGAAATAATCTAGACACGCGGTAGCGTGTCAAGCCGAGTTTCAAGTAAGACAACTGGCGAGCAGCACCGTGTGTATATTTACACGAACCATTTGGAGCCACTTTTGACCCCCTCATAACTCAAAAACTCTTTCACATAAACCTGTCAAATTTGGTTCATATATTGTTCATATACAAAATATTATTTCTTCTTATAACTTAGGATAATATACTGTAGCCTAAGGTCTAACTTGGCTAGTTTTCATATACGAAATATACTGTAGCCTTCGCAAGTTCTAAACATGTTACTTGTCGAATCCTATTTTAATATTAGTAGTAACTAGCAATCGAAAGTAATAGTTGGTATATGAGAACTGGCCAAGTCAGACCATAGGCTACAGTATATTATCCTAAGTTATAAGAAGAAATGATATTTTATATTGTTATAAATACATTTCAGGACAGACCATTGAACTTGGCACCCATTTAGATCTCATCTCTTTTGTCGTAGAAGTCAACAATCAAGGCATATATCATAATATTAAACTCGGCTATCATTTCACATTTATGTTTTTGATGGGATTTCATATCCGCGACCATATCCGGTATAATAATCATTCCTATATTCGAAACGTATCCGTATCCGAAATTTTATATCCATAACATCCCTGATTTTAACTCACTGGGTAGTGTAAGTTTGTTGGGTACTTTAGACCTGTAGCACTTGAACCTGTCTAAATGTATTGTGTATTCAGACAAAAGAGACAAAAAAAATAAAAAAAAAGTAAAAAATATATATAAACAGAAAAACAAAAAAAAAATATTAACTGCGGGAAGCCACAATGTATGTTATTCGCGGGGAGCAATGAAGGCGTGGAAAGAAAATATAATAGAAAGATAGGATTAAAAAAAATTGCAAAAAAGGGCATGGACCTTCAGTCTATGGAAATAAGGGCGTAAAAAAATGTATTGTGATCACTATTTTTCAAAATTCACTTTCATTTGCATATAGATAAGTATTTTCAGTTTATAAATATAGATATAGATTAGAAGGTATTTTTTTTTATAAAACCTAAAGGCTATAATTCGGTGCTTTAGATTGTAACACTGCGACCTGCATAGATCTATTGTGCTCGCCCTTTTTCAAAGTTCGCTACCTAGACCCGTCAGGGACAAGAACTGAAGGATATTCTTAGAAGCGATGGTGATGATTTTATCTCCTCAGATAGAGTGTGTACTTTCCAAAGGAGATATTTCGAAAAAAAGTTGTTATTACAATTTTTATGAAATAGAAATAGAAAATAATCTCTATTCAAATAAACTTAATGTAAGCACTTTTGAATAGACAAGTTTTTTTATTCTACCGCTCATTCGGAATGCAGATTCATCACAAGAAGAATAAGCAAGAAACTTGTGTTGGTCTTTTAAATAAATATTGATTTAATTATATTTCCATTAACAAGGATTAGGCATGCGACAATCAACATAGCAACCGCTACGCACTTTATCTCTGTTCTACGTTGATTTCAACTATAGTTTGTTTACTAGCGAAATTGGAATGCACTACTCTTGCACACATGCGCTGCGCTACGCTCTTAGAGTGTAGGTTTCCCTCTTGAATAAAATGAGTGCCCTTCAGAATAGAGTGGGTGCCCTCCGGAATGGAGTGAGTGCCCTCCGGAATGGAGTGGGTGCCCTCTGGAATGGACTGAATGCCTTCCGGAATTAAGTGAGTGCCCTTCGGAATGGAGTGGGTGCCCTCCGGAATTAAGTGAGTGCCCTTCGGAATGGAGTGGGTGCCCTCCGGAATTAAGTGAGTGCCCTTCGGAATGGAGTGGGTGCCCTCCGGAATTAAGTGAGTGCCCTTCGGAATGGAGTGGGTGCCCTCCGGAATTAAGTGAGTGCCCTTCGGAATGGAGTGGGTGCCCTCCTGAATAAAGTGGATGCTCTCCGGAATGAAGTGAGTGCCCTTCAGAATGGAGTGGGTGCCCTCCTGAATAAAGTGGATGCCCTCCAGAATGCAGTGGGTACCCTTCAGAATGGAGTGGGGGCCCTCCGGCATAGAGTGAGTGCCCTTTGGAATGGAGTGGGTACCCTCTATGAGTGCATCCACATGTGTAATTATAATTTGAAGTAATAAAAATCTAATAAAATCTCCTACAATCACTCAATTTAATTATCTAATCATAAAATTTTGATCAAAACCACATAGACTTGTATGAGATGCTATCGTGGCAGATGCTATATTGCCATCATCAGTACCGTGATCAAAGAGACAATTTATATTATTATTGTATATTAATAATAACATCATTGATATTATAATTAATTTTATGTTAATCCCTAAGGTTCTTACAATATGGGGCTGAAAAAAAAATACATATAAATCTCACCTTAACCCTTCTAAAAAAGTTTTAATATCTTCCTGACTCCAGGCCTCCTTGGTAGCAGAGCGTGACCTGGTGACGTGTCTCACCACAGACCGGACCGCTGAGAACTTGTCCGCGTTCATTAAACTAGATGTCCTACTGTCAGGATTACCTTCCAACTCTTTCAGGGCCACTGAAAATGTTAAAATTCAAGATTCTTTATTTGTAAAACACACGCCGTCAAATTGCTGATATCATTTACTTGATCAAAGTAGCCTCCGGCGTCATAGACTGTCCAGAGTTACTTTCAAAATTTAATTTTAATGTACCAGCTAAACGTACCAGATTTACCCCTTCTATTTCTATACCTTCTGTATCTAACTATAGGCAAAACAGTTATATGTGGAGAGCAAGTAATAACTTCAATAGATTAAGTAGGGTGTTAGATATTGATTTGTTTTCCGATAGAATATCTTTAGCGATGATGAGCATAGTTATAAGTATTGAATTTAATGTTACTTATATGCATTTCTATTATTCAAAAAAGCTTACTATAAAATTGAAGAATTCGTTAACGATTTATTTATTTATTTATTAGAAAACCAACAGCTTACAATCTAATACATTAATCAAAAGTACATATCTAAATAACAGGTTTTCAGTGAATGAGCAAAAGAAAATAAAACAAACAGAATAAGGATTAATTTAAAAGTTACAACCGATAATAATGTTTTTGTAGAAAAATTTTAAATACATAGCACTGACAATATTATCTGATTACACTAATAATGAGTGCGTAGCGATTTCTATGTTGATTGTCGCATGCCTCTTACTTGTTACACTGTAATTATTTATATATGTAAAAAAAAAACATCTATTAAAAAGAGCAACACACAAGTTTCTTGCTCATTCTTCTTGTGATGAATCTGCATTCCGAATGAGTGGTAGAATCAAAATATGACTATTCAAAAGTGCTTGTAATGAGTTTATTTGAATAAAGATTATTTCTATTTCTATTTCTATTTCAAAAATGTTTGTTTGTTAATTTCAGCATATGTTTTAATTTAGTGGATTGTTATTGTTTGATATATGATTTTATGAGTAAACAAACACGCCTCTCGTGTTAGCACTGTAATTTATATACGTTTCTATTCGTGAAAACCTATAAGTGGCCGTTATCATTTAATTATGTTTATAACTATGTTTGTAAATAGCCTTGGTTTTCCGAAAGTAAATAAATAAATAAAACATTGGCAAAACATATTTACGAAAAAAATTTATGTATTAGGTTTTAGATATTTATTCTCATTAAGAATTACAAATAATTCACTTAACATGAGAACTAAAAGCATAAACTTATACAAAATTAAATATTAGTGGAAATACAAAAGAACACATGCTTTCAATTTGTACCTAAAGATTAGCTGGTAGAGAATGCCATATGGCATTAAGCTCGCCTTTTGTACTTTTGTTGTTGTACAATAAATAAAAAAAAAGAAGATATATATAATGCAGATGGTGTAGTAACAAAATCTAAGCAACTACCCGCAGAAATGCTAACATTTATTGTTTGGCTTACCGCCATAAATGGCCTCAGCGGTACTGGGTTAACATGTACATAGATGTAGCATATTAGAGAGATTTTTTTTTATTTTATTTATTTATTAATTGTTTATGATATTTACAAATAAAAATAAAACAATTATAAGAAAAACATTATATATATCTACAGTGACATATTTTTTGAGATTACTGATAGTGGTTTATTATATAGTGTTTCAATAGTTTTTTAAATGTAGTTATTGACTGTGATTCTTTAATGTCTTTGGGGAGTTTATTATATATGTATTTGTATCAGTTATCTAGTAACCATAACACAAGTTATAGCTAGCTTAATTTGGGTCTAGATGGTGCTGTGTGAATTGTCCTGAGATTATACCTATATATATAAAAAAAGGTATATTGTGTACATATTTAATTAAAGTAATTTTATTTATTAATAATAATTGTAAATAGTTTTTATTTGTTATAAATATTAATGAATGTATGGCTATATTTAAGATGCGCGCACAGCTTCGTATGCGCGCTGCCTATACAATATATTTATGTACGTATACAGCCATATTACGGCGGGGTCACCAGTTATGGGCTAGATCTGGATTATATTTATATATATTTAAATAAAATAACAAAGCATTTTTATGAGACAAGACAGTTGACATATTGTTGACTATACAATATATTTATGTACGTATACAGCCATAAATGCATGTTATGACTTGCTATATATGTAAAGAAGTTTTTTACAGCCTTACTAATATTATAAATGTAAAAGTAACTCTGTCTTTCACGCCAAAACTACTAAACCGATTTAAATGAAATTTGGTACACAGATAGTCTAGATCCTGAGAAAGAACTACTTTTTATTGCAAATGAGATTTTTTTTGTGAATGATAGTAGAATGGTTCACCCGCCTGCGCTAACGGTTTACACTGGCGGGGCACCGAGTTTTTTTTTATAAATGATAATGTAATGGTGCACCCGCCTGCGCTAACGGTTTACACTGGCGGGGCACCAGTGGAGGATGATAAGATGAGCATGAGGTCAGGTCAGTTAGCCCATCGTGACAAATTCACCAGGAATTTATCACGATGGTTTCCAGGGGGAACCACGTGGAGGTCAACCTGACATGGTACATTGCTAGTAATGGGTTCAGTAGTCCACATTACTAACAATCCCCTTCCCCCCCGGGGCACCGAGTTGTAAGGGAGATAAAAGTTTATATAGAAGCATTGTCATTTCTAAAGCTAGGAGCTTGAAACTTTTTTCTTTGCCTTTTTTGGGTTAGATTATTGTAGATTAGTGTATATGGGTTAGTGTGTAAAATGTGGAGGAAGTCGCGGGCTTAACTAGTATGAAACAAGCCAGTATTACTAAGGCACGTCAAGAACTGCGTTCCCCACATCGACAGTTGATAATGCCTCTGCCTACCACATGTAGAATAATAGTCGTAGCGGTTAAATATAATTAAAGATAACTTACGAACAACAAATGGTTTGATTTCCTTTTTCAGTATCTCTGGTGTTACATACAAAATCGTTGACCACTGGGCCGGATTTTCAGTTAATAACTCTAATTGTTGAGACATTATACAAGTAAAATAATGTGATTAATTAAATTTTACGCAAACAAAATAATAAATAAACAAGTTTTGAAAAATTTTATTTTCTTTCATTTGACATTGATAGTTATTTTTTGGTTCTGCTTATTTCTGACCGAGAAAAGGAATTATGCCCATACAGCCAAAGCAACAGTTTCTTTTTTATTATAGCTTCGCACAAAGATAAAATAAGAAAGAAGTAGATGATGACAAAGTTATAATTACATTGCTATTAGTGATAGTTTAAGTATTGTAGTACTTGCATTTTTTTTTTATCTGTCCGTGATATTTTTACTTTAGCGAGACAAAAAGAAAAAACACCGTATTTGTAAATTAGGCATAATATAATTACATAAATTTTCCTTTTTATCTCCCTGGAATAAACCGAAACCTCTGTACACAATTATTTGATAATGTAATACTCCTCTCAAATGATAGTACATCCAAAGTCGTAAAATTTATTATTAAAAAAAATCATAAATTAAATGGCTGTCGCTTGATTGTTTGCCAATTAGCGTCTTTTTCGTTAGTTTAGTTAGTTTCTCTGTTTGACTGTTAAAATCGTGTGATTTATTTATCTGAATAATTAGTAGTGTAATTTTTCATCACGGAACCGAAAGTATACATAATGGCTGCAGTCCAAGGTGCCCCGGGCAATAAGCAATGGCCGAGACCGGGCGTACAACATCAAAATAGTCAAAATAATGCTAGTCTGACTCTGAATAGATCAATAAATTTATATCCACTAACGAACTATACATTTGGTACAAAAGAACCGCTATTTGAGAAAGACGCATCAGTGCCGGCTAGGTTTCAGCGTATGAGGGAAGAATTCTCAAAAATTGGAATGAGAAGGTAAGAATAGGTTATGTTTTTTGCTACTTTGGCTTGTGTGATATTTTCTGAGCATTATTTTCTAAATAAGCTGATTGCTGTAACACCGTCTGCATATTGAGTCACAGTCAATACATATAGAAATAATTTTTATTCACATAAACTCAATACAAACACTTGAATAGTCATATTTTTTTATTCTACCACTCATTCGCATATAAATAAGTATTTTCAGTTTATAAATATAGATTTAAGGTATTTTTTTTTATAAAACCTAAAGGCTATAATTCGGTGCTTTACATTGTAACACTGCAACCTGCATAGATCTATTGTGCTCGCCCTTTTTCAAAGCTCGCTACCTAGACCTCAGAATAGAGTGTATACTTTCCAATGGAGATATTTCGAAAAAAGTTGTTATTACAATTTTTATGAAATAGAAATAGAAATAATCTCTATTCAAATAAACTTAATGTAAGCACTTTTGAATAGACAAGTTTTTTTATTCTACCGCTCATTCGGAATGCAGATTCATCACAAGAAGAATGAGCAAGAAACTAGTGTGTTGATCTTTTACATAAATAATAATTACACAATAACAAGTAAGAGGCAAGCTGCCGCTGGATGTAAAGGGAGGGGACGCTCTAAGAAAAGATGTATGGATTGTGTGAAAGATGATATGAATAAAAGAAGAGTATGTTCAGATATGACAACCAATAGAGAGTAGTGGAAAAGAATGACATACTGCGCTGACCACAAATAATGGGATAAAGGCAAGGCAATGATGAGCCAAGCTATAATCAACATATAAACCGCTACACACTCATTCTTAGTAATTTGAGTATAGTTTTTTTTTAATCCTAGAGAATAAATTAATAGGTGTAAGTGTCAAATTTTCAAATAATGTTACAACATATAGTGGGGTAGTGGTGTACCTGTGATACCGATTTCTTCAATCGGAAACATTTATTTTAACATATTTATTTTAAATTTTTAAATGATGGTCCAACAACATAATTAAAATCTACAAACATTTACTAGTGTTTCCATTACTGTCTTCATATTATATAGCATAAAAATGCATTTTTGTTTTTTCTGTACAAATAGTAATTTTTACAGTATTAAGATCAACATTTTTTTTCTTTCAAACAGCTAAATATTTTAAATAGGTGTTTGTTTTATAATATATGACACTATAAAAGGGTCATTTGTTTTATAAAATAGATATTTTATCTTTATTTTAGTGAAAAGTAAAAAAATCTATTTTGATACAACAACTATATATTTATTAATACCCATACTTTGGTGACCTCTGTGGTCTAGAACACAGCTGTATGTCTGATGGTCGCAGGTTCGTTTTATCACACGGCACAAACATTTTATATTCATGATTATGATTGTTTGTATCGGTCTGGGTGTTTTCTATGTATAATATGTATGTATTTACGAAAAAAAGATCTATGTACTTGTATCAGTTATCTAGTATCCGTAACACAAGCTTTAGCTAGCTTAACTTGGGACTAGATGGCGCTGTGTGAATTGTCTTGAGATAATTATTATTATTATACTTTAATAATTTTGTGTTAATGCATGTTAAATAAACACCCACACATTATTTCTGAATAACCTATAAACATGGGTAATTAAAATTAATTTCCGATACTGTCACAACCCTATTAAAAAAAATCAAAAACCTGGCAACATCAGAAACTTCAAATTTGTCTCTGGGATTAAAAAGCAGACTATTAATACATCAGAGACAAAATTTTAAATACACAGTCAACTCGTAAGATTAAACCAGTCGTAGTGATTAGAGCTGACCAGTCCCTACAAGCAGCACTCGTTCACCTGACTGACCATGCATCTGTTCAGGTCAGTGGAAGGTGTACTCCTGGTCCACGAGCATGGTCTACCACATGTGCTGCTGTTGCAACTTGGGACTGCTTTCTTCAAGCTGCCTGGTGGAGAACTGAATCCTGGAGAGGTGAAATTGATTGCTTTTATTATTGTTTTTTCATTTGACATTTATAGTTTCTTTTTTTTTTTGTTCTCTATATTTCGGAATGATTCAAAGAACTGTGCCCATACAGCCATGTCAGTTGAAAAATTTTTTTTTATTATTATGGCTTGGCACAAAGTAATAGTTACAAATACACCTACCCAGGTCTGGATGTTTTCTATGTATAATTTTTTTTTTATGGATGATAATAGAATGGTGCACCCGCCTACGCTAACGGATTACGCTGGCGGGGCACTAGTGGAGGATGATAAAATGAGCATGAGGTCAGGTCAGTTAGCACATCGTGACAAATTGACCAGGAATTTATCACGATGGTTTCCAAGGGGAACCGCGTGGAGGTCGACCTGACAAGGTACATTGCCAGCAATGCGGTTATCAAACCACAGAATAGAATAGAATAGAAAATGTATGTGTTTGTATCAGTTGTCTAGTACTCATAACACAAGCTTTAGTTAGCTTAACTTGGGTCTTGATGGCATTGTGTGAATTGTACTGAGATTATAAAAAAAAATAGTGCCTGTGGATGACAAAACTATGGGTTCTATGTGGATGGTGTGTGCTTTCCATTGGTCGCGGCTAACATTTAGTAATGTTACAAAAAATGTTACGAGATGAGTCGTAACTTTCACAGGCGAGTTAGAGGATGATCTCGAGAGTGAAGATGGCTAGCTTTGATCTCTAATTCATTTATAAATCCAAAATAAATTTTGGTATAGTATTGTGGAATTTGATGCCCATTCCCATAAAAAACCTATTTTATGTTTATTATTTATGTTTTCAGGATGAAATAGAGGGGTTGAAGAGGTTATTAACAGAGACACTCGGCAGACAGGACGGGGTGAAACAAGAGTGGCTGATTGAAGATACCATAGGTATGATCGAACTATATATGTACCAGGGATGTTGCGGATAGATTTTTTTTCTCATCCGCGAATTATCAGTGATATCAGAATTAGTGATAATAATCACAGCCGAGGACTTTAAAAAAAATACAATTTCTTATAAAATATTTATTAAATACTACACTATTGGCAGCTCCGCAATGGAGGCCAGTTCTTACACAATTACATTATATATACAATTCTATTGAAATGTAATTTTTAATTTAATTGGAAAGTGCTGCATCGTCAGCGAAACTGCACGTGGAAGAATTTTGTAGCTGACGGTGCAGTCTAGAGTCTAGATTACTGTAACGGTTATTACACACTATTGTATTAAGATGGCTACAAATTATATATATATGTTGTCCCGAACAGTGCGGTTTCAGAGGAGTTTTCTCCTGCGTACACTTAGATTATGGAATGAACTACCTGCCGAGACTACAGCATGGGGTTTTTCAAGAAGGGTATATTAAGGTTTCTTAAGGGTCGGCAACGCGCAAGTACCCCTGGTGTTTCAGGCGTTCATAGGCTACGGTAACCATTTACCATCAGATGGGCCGTATGCTTGATTGCCATCATCGTAGTATAAAAAAAAAATATAGTTCTGTATACACGGATATAACACTCGGATGGGGATTCTTGGCGTTCACAACTGCAGATGCGGATGCTGTTTAGATTTTATTCACAAAAAATATATATAAGTGCAGAAATAAAGCAACAAGAATGGTTTTTCATATTTTTATATGATACGATACGTAATGTTTAATTTATGGTGAACAAATCATTTGTACACAACAAACGCGTCGAAACTTGTCAATGGATGAAACTCCGCTCCTATTGGTCAATGAGTGCGGTGATCGCCAGCCCCATGGAATTTCTTGTAGCAACTTGTCCGTCATCAAATTCAGAAATCATATATCACTTATGAACGTCAAATTTTTTATATTATAATTTTTTCCCTACCTTATATAGATCTGTGTCGCAAAGTGGTCGCACTTGAAAGTATATATGCACTGATTGTAGTTGGACCATACTTTTAAAATCTCTAGTATTCTGACGACTTAGGCGTAATGCCGGTTGGTCAGGGAGAGAAACACCTCAATGCCTATAATATTCACAATTACCTATCTCTTACTTGTTTTTATAATAATATCAACACTTTCGCTCCAAAACTGCCGCTGCTTCCGTTCAATCATCCGTCATCCACTTGTCAATGTCACATAGATTACTTTGGCTCTGGCCTCTGACGTTCCGTTTCAGGTTACATGATTATTGACTTTACCATTTTTAATTAATGGTGCGTCACACGATAGTTAACAATACGATGTGACGCATTCATTGCCTCAACAACACGATTTATTTTATTTATAAGTATACCCTACATTAGACTTATTTTTTCGTTCAACGCTTTAGAATCGTATAGCGTGTTATCTTTAGGAGGGCAATGGTGTCTGAGATACAGGCTAGACCTAGTTTAGACACTACTGCACTGGACTTGATATTAAATAGTTTTAAAAACTATTATATATATATGGATTAATATAGATATTGTTGGAAAGAAGATTAAGAGTGGAGGGGAGACCTATAAAAGTTTAGACACTACTTTGCTGTTACGTTACTCTGACTTGATATCTAAATAGTTTTAAAAAATTATTTCTATTATATATATATGGATTAATATAGATATATAATGTATTGCCTTAGTTAAGAGTTTAATTTACTTAGGTAGCCTAATTATTTCTTTTTAAAAAAATCACTTCTGGTCTTATTTTATATAACCTTAATTAAGTCCCTTTTTTTTTTTTTTTGCACAATAAAGTTATTATTATTAAAGATCTGACAAGAAAGTCAATTTAATTACTTTTTTTTTAAAAAGCCAGTTTAATTACAATATATATTTATAGAGGTGTCTATGTCTAACATTAAATGGAAATCCCGTGCATGAACAACATTCTAAGGAAGGTGTTACATATGAATGTGGATGGTTATAAAAAGAGATGGATGGTGTGAAAGATGATATGGTAAGAAAGGAAGTAAATAACGAGATGACTGCGAATAGGGAACTGTTGTCTAGTACCTATAACACAAGCTTTAGCTAGCTTAACTTGGGTCTAGATGGCGCTGTGTGAATTGTTCTGAGATTATTATTATTATTATCAGTTATCTAGTACCTATAACACAAGCTTTAGCTAGCTTAACTTGGGTCTAGATGGCCCTGTGTGAATTGTTCTGAGATTATTATTATTATTATCAGTTATCTAGTACCTATAACACAAGCTTTAGCTAGCTTAACTTAGGTCTAGATGGCGCTGTGTGAATTGTTCTGAGATTATTATTATTATCAGTTATCTAGTACCCATAACACAAGCTTTAGCTAGCTTAACTTGGGTCTAGATGGCGCTGTGTGAATTGTTCTGAGATTATTATTATTATTATCAGTTATCTAGTACCTATAACACAAGCTTTAGCTAGCTTAACTTGGGACTAGATGGCGCTGTGTGACTTGTTCTGAGATTATTATTATTATTATCAGTTATCTAGTACCTATAACACAAGCTTTAGCTAGCTGAACTTGGGTCTAGATGGCGCTGTGTGAATTGTTCTGAGATTATCATTATTATATTGTTTCAACAAATTAACCATAATGTTACAGGCAACTGGTGGCGCCCTAACTTCGAGCCCCCGCAGTATCCCTACATCCCCCCGCACATCACAAAACCGAAAGAGCACAAGAGACTATTTCTAGTGCAACTACAAGATAGAGCTCTATTCGCAGTGCCGAAGAACTACAAATTGGTTGCAGCACCTCTGTTCGAGTTATACGATAACGCTCAAGGATATGGACCCATCATCTCGTCGCTGTCTCAGAGCTTGTGTCGATTCAATTTTGTATACATGTGAGGTTGTCTGTGAGAAATCACCTCCTAAATAGGAACAGTCCGATACTGCTTGCTAAAATAAATGCGGAAGTAACTTTGTCTGTCGTGATGTCACGCCAAAATTAATGAACCGATTTTAATGGAATTTGGTATACAGATAGTCTAGGTCCTGGAAAGGATATGGGCTACTTTTTAAAGAGCTGCTTCGTCCACGTGTATATTAGTGACTTTGTCAAGTAAAGAAAATATTTAATTATCTAACCTAAAAAGGATAATCAAAAAGTTCTAAAAAGACGAATATCCATACAAACTTTCATCCCCATATCCCAAAAATGTGATCTTAAGGGTGTGACATAAAAATTATCCCCTTAAAACCATTTTTTTTTTTAATTTTCAATGTCATATTTATTTACCATCATCATTACATAGTATAAAATAAAATCGCTGTCGCTGTCTGTCCCTATGTATGCTTAAATCTTTAAAACTACGCAAGCGGTTTGGTTTGTTTAATAGATAGAGTGATTCTAGAGGAAGGTTTATATATATATAATACATGTAGACCCGGTAGCTAGTATTTAATAAATAGACCTAAAAAAAAATTTAAGTTTCAAAAATGACAGTATTTTCATACAACTTTTCATCTAGCATTAAAAAGTAGTCTATATCTTTCTCAGTGTCTAGACTATATATGTATTAAATTCCATTAAAATCGTTTCAGTAGTTGTGGCGTGAAAGCAAGACAGACGAACAGACAGTTTTCACATTTATAATGTTTGTAATGATTAGAACAGCAGAGAAGCTGACTCCAGACAGCATGGGGTTGTTCAAGAAGGGTATATTAAGGTTTCTTAAGGGTCGGTAACGCGTGACACCCCTGCTGTTTCAGACGTCCATAGGCCACGGTAACCGTTTACCATCAGATGGGCCGTATGTCTGATTACCATTATAATTGTATAAATAAATATATATACATGAACAGAATTACTGTCATCACGTTATCATGTGTTAGTATCGAGGTCTGACAATTTTTTTATATCCTCAAGTGAAAAGTGACTCTATTCCGAAATAATTTATACCGCAAAACAGAATTGGGTCAGTCAGCTGGTCTATTCATAATAATGAAGGAATTAATCAAAAACTCTGCCCCTCATACAGAAAATGTAGTTATTTACCATACTAAATACATAAAAAAAACGGACAGTAAGTGGTAACCGTCGCATACATGAACAGCACTACTGACATCACGTTATCACGTGACACCCGTGATACCACTCACGCGTTGTCACTCCAGAGTACTAACATGTCACGCCTCTTATCCTGTAACTTCACTTCCTAATCTGCACTACAACCGAAACAGCTTACAAAAGCTGCTTGGCTAAAATAGGTGAGACTGAAGTACACATATAGACCAGTTTAAACAAATTGGTAAATATAAAATAACTTTGTTTTGAAGACTGTTCCTATATAACTGTGGCAAGTAACTCCTCACAGATCATAAATATGGACTATATTTTAGAATAAGTTGTATTGTATAATGTTTAGTTTAAGAAACACGTTTTAAAACCATACAACTGCCAGCGTTTTATTTTGTACCTCAAGAAAGAAGATTGTTTTTAGTATTTAAGTTAGGATAAGACTAGCTTTAATTCACGGCTGTACCTGAGTTAGGAGTACTTAGACGATGCCGCTTAGCTCGGTGATATTTTTTAATTGTTTTGTTAAACGATATTGGGAAGGTTTGTTAAAAAATAACTTGTAAGTTGATTTGTTTATATTAATAGCAAAACTAGAATTTAATTCATATATACAGTGGACCTCCGGTTATCCGACAAACGTTTGGCAGGGCTTTTGGTCTTAAGGGTGTGAAATAAAAATCACCCCCTTAAAACCATTTTTTTATTTATTTTCAATGTCATATTTATTTATCAACATCATTACATAGTATAAAACAAAGTCGCTGTCGCTGTCTATCCCTATGTATGCTTAAATCTTTAAAACTACGCGACGAATTTTGAAGCGGTTTTGTTTAATAGATAGAGTGATTCTAGAGGAAGGTTTATATATATAATACATGTAGACCCGGCCGAAGCCGCGGCGGGTAGCTGGTATTTAATAGAGCCCTAAAAAAAATTTGTCGGATTATAGAGTGCTACCTAAGAGTCGCCTTTTTTTTTAAAAAAGAGTATCTTGTAATCCGACAAATTACAGATCCAGTGATAAGATTCTATATTATATATGTATGTATGAATATGCACTCTGAAGTATATTGTAAATATATAAGAGCTGGCAGCTACCTCGGACAAAGAATTAGTCTAGCTATTCAAAGAGGGAACGCTGCCAGTATCTTCGGAACTTTGCCTAAAGGGACTCCTTTTAATAATATATTTCATTTTATTATATTATATTTTTTAAGCTTCTTAATTTTAGGTTCTTTATTGTAAACAAAATATTCAATCTAAATATATAATAAAATATATAGTAATAATAGTCAATTATATGAATATAAATAAAATAAATTAGAAATTGTTCAAAATCTAAATATATATAACTCAAAGGTGACTGACTAACATAGTGATCTATCAACGCACAGCCCAAACCACTGGATGGATCGGGCTGAAATTTGGCATGCAGGTAGATGTTATGACGTAGGCATCCGCTAAGAAAGGATTTTGATTATTTCTACCCCCAAGGGGATAAAATAGGGGATGTAAGTTTATATGAAATTTTGTCAATTTTAAACCGATCAGGCTGAGACTTTACATGCATAAAGCTACTATGACGTAGGCATCCCCTAAGAAAGGATTTTGATAAATTCCACCCCTAAGGGGATAAATTAACGCGAGCAAAGCCGCGGGCAAAAGCTAGTAATAAATAAGATGCCATGTCAGATTATAAGGGGGCCGGATTACCGGGTCCACTGTATATACAAAATAGATCGGGTTAAAAGTCAAGTCGGGATTCTAGCGGTTTAGAACACCGATTTACTTCCGATGGTCGCGGGTTCAATTCCTCGCACGGTCCAAACATTTGTATTTATTTATTTATTAGCATACAAAATAGATTGCAATCAATATAATAGTCTTTGGAATAGATTTCCTGTAGCCCTGCGCAAAGCACAGAGTAAGTCTGTTTTCAAACGGAAAATGTTTGATTATCTCTAGAATGAACAAAACGGTTTTTAATTATTTATTTATTTATAAAATTACATGCTCTCAGTGAGTATTACAGTACAATACCAATGCACTCACCAAGGTATAAAACGTATGCAATACATACATTAATAATAATAATAGTGATAACAATAAGGACATAAAAAAAATAAAATAAAAACAGCAACTATCAAATTACAATAATATCAATAATCTAGAAATATACTAATACTGAGACTCCACAAAATTTGTTACCGCTCTGTGAAACTCTGTAGCAGTACAATTAAATATGTCAAGTAGAAAAAAAATATATAACTCATTAAGCAGACATATCACTTGTTCAAATATGAAGAAGTTTAAAAGTAGACTAGGCTGTACGGTCTAAGGATCTTTGCCTGTTCCATCACTGAAAAGGAGATGGACGAATATGGAAAAAAAAAATCTATTGTTGTCATAATATATATGTAAAATTCTCTTTTATTTAATTTTATTGGTGTATATATATATTATTATGTATTATATCAGGTATATGTTTATATTTATATATGTATATTTGTAAGTATTTGTAAAGAAACCTATTTATCTATGTTAGGTAAAATTATAGGTTAGTCCTTTCCCACCACTGCCTATCAACCGCTTTCTGTTCTTACCTAATGGTTAGCTGATAGAGAATGCCATATGGCATTAAGCTCGCCAAATTGTACAATTTTATAAGTGCAATAAAGAATAAATAAATTAATAATATAATTAACAGCGTGTAGTTAGGTACAAAACTGGATTGTAATACAACACTATGTATGATTAAAAGCTAAATTATATAGACGCATTCAATATACGCTAGATAGCTAGATAAGGTTAGTGGATGTGTGGTGTGACAAGAATGAATACATTAGAGGAAGTATGAAAGTGGCGCCGGTGTCGGAGAGGTTGAAGAGTAATCGTCTATCGTGGTATGGACATGTAATGCGTAGGAATGAGGATAATATTTTAAGGAAGGTGTTACATATGAATGTGGATGGTTATAAGGGCAGAGGAAGGCCGAGAAAGAGATGGATGGACTGTGTGAAAGATGATATGGTAAAAAAGGAAGTAAATAACGAGATGACTGCGAACAGGAATGAATGGAAGCGAAAAACATTACGACGACCACAAATAAATGGGATAAGAAAGAAGCAGATGATGATATTTATGAATACAATCGTCTGTACTTATATACTACATGTGTGGAAAAGAGAAGGAAGCATTATGTCGTCTCTGTCATACACTGCTGGCGTCATTCCACAACGTAATGTACATAGAATATACCCGGTAAAACGAGTAACGATACCCGAGATGACTGCGAACAGGGATTCAGTGGAAGAGAAAAACATTACGCCGACCACTAATAAATGATGATATATTTATGAATACAATCGTCTGTACTTATATACTACATGTGTGGAAAAGAGAAGGAAGCATTATGTCGTCTCTGTCATACACTGCTGGCGTCATTCGGCCATTAAGCTGTTACCGCAACGTAATGTGCATAGAAAATACCCAGTAAAACTAGTAACGGTACCCGAGATGACTGCGAACAGGGATCAATGGAAGAGAAAAACATTACGCCGACCACAAATAAATGGGATAAGGCAGAAAGAGATGATGATGAACCAGATAAGGATATATAATGAAAAGTAAATTAAACAGAGTAGACTGTATTCACGAGTATGGTTGTATTGGTCTTTGGAAGTATTGGGTACAATTATGTGTGAATAAAAAAATGTATTTAAGTATTTTTATCAGCTGTTTAGTATCCGTAACACAAGCTGTGCGTACCTTGGAACTAGATGTCGTTTTGTTGATTGTCCTAAGATATTATTAAACTCAAATGTTTTGTACCGTACGGGATATCGAACCCACGACCATCGCAAGTAAGGCGGTGTGCTAAACCCATTAAAACAAATAAATATTAAAATGTGTTTATTCGTACGATAAACTACGATAGCAGTTTACCATCAGATTGGCCGTATGCTTGTTTGCCACCATCATAGTATAAAAAATCATGAAATTTACTGTGATCGAAGTGAAATATGAAATTATTCTGTGATATTATAGTCTAGTTATTATTAAGTAGTAATTTCTATACTCGATACTCTTCAGTTTGGCAAAACTGCAGACTTTTACATTTGGTTGTGCCTAACATAAGCCTAGCCTATGTTTGTCATATGTTCATTGCCTTACAAAATAGTAAAGTACATTTTCTTGCGGCTATTAAAGTGGATTCGATTTTCCGAATCGTAAATATATGGAAATTAATTGTTATTAATATATAAGAACACAAATTCAGTCTGTTTGTGCCTAAATTTAATACTAGCTGTCCCGGCAAACGTTACTTTCCCATATAAATTATTAACGCTATAAAGAAAATAGGGGTTGGTGATAGAAGAGTGAAAATTTAGGGTCTTTTTTTTTTAGTGACCCACACTTAACACTTAAGGATTTAAATATTATAGCGGCATATCCGAATTTAGTAGATGACTGCACATCTTTCATTATTGCATCTTTGACAACTTATGTCTATATGTATTGACTGTTATGTGCCAGAATAAAAAAAAAAATACTAATAAATAAAGAAATAAAAAACACTTGAACTTGACGTCAAGTAAATTATTGCTGTTAACTTCATTTGAAAATGTTACAATCATTAACAGCAACAAAATGTATATTGTAAAAGGGTTTTTTTAGGCATGATAATGTAATGGTGCACCCGCCTGCGCTAACGGTTTACGCTGGCGGGGCACCAGTGAAGGATGATAAGATGAGCATGAGGTCAGGTCAGTTAGCACAAATGACTGACAAATTCACCAGGAATTTATCACAATGGTTACCTGGGGGGAACCGCGTGGAGGTCAAGATATAGTACATTTCTAGCAATCATGTGGACTATTACTAACAATCCCCTTTCTTCCCCCCCTCCCCTAATTTAATAATAATAATAATAATAAAACTTTATTGTGTACACATAAAATAATAAGAAAATACAGTAAATAGTAAAATAATTACAAAAGGCGGTCTTATCGCTAAATGCAATCTCTTACTGACAACCTAGAAGAGAGGACTTATGTACATAGAATAGGGTAGGTGGCACACATAAGACACTATTTATTATACTACTAGATATACATACTTACATTAGGGATAAATATATAAACCGACATATATACTACATATTGGAAGAAATGAGAAAAAAAATAAAATAAAAAAATGTACTATGAAGAGAGATAATGAGATCTTAGTCTATTTTTAAATGATGCATGTGTTTGAGCTGATCGAATGGAGAGTGGTAGAGAGTTCCAGGTGAATGGCTTGGACAGTGAAGGAGTTGGAATAATATGTGGAGGAGTGAGCAGGGATCGTCAAACATAGGCTTCTGGTACTACGCAAAGCAGAACCGGGGGATTTAATATGAAATTATTGTAAAAGTCTTGGCCGAGGGGGGGCCATCATTCTAGGGGGCTGCATTATTTAGTTTTTGCAGCGCCTCATAAGAAATGATGATCCGGGGCTGCCTAAAATGTGTGAAGTTATAAAGTTAAATTGGGCATGTAGGAAACCGTTGCTAAAAACTTACTAAAAAAATAGTAAAATCAGTTTGTAATAAGTACTCACAACTTGTCTTTTATTTTATCTCCGTATATCATGAATAACATTAGGGATCAACTCCTACACCCCCAATCCCCCGTCCAATTCAAACGGTGATCGAAATTACGACGGCCTGAGCCGAGGTTCGAACCCCTTTTTTTTTTTTTTTTACTTGGAGAAAATCCCTCATGGAGACCCGCCGGCCCCGGGGGAAGCCCGCGGGTACTGTGAGACTCCTACTCACTAAAAACTCCAAGATGTCCCTCACCCAACGCCATATGCCGGAGCCGCGGGATCGATAACATTCAACCGCGACTCCGACGGCGGTGGCCCACTCTACAGCGGGCCCCATCTCTGCGGGTTCCCTGTGGAACCCACCACTTCCCCCGTCTTCCCTGGGGAAGGAGCGCGGGGACATGCGCGCGACTTCTTCGGGCCTAGTGTGGAGGGGTGGGACCGCCCCCGCGGTCGTCACCCCGGCCCGAGGTTCGAACCCCTAGCGGTGCCCTCAGACTGGCGTAGTATCTGTCAGGCAAGAGTTGTCCTTCAGCCGCTCCAGAAGTCCTTTGGTTTGGAGTGCCATCTGCGCTCGCCCCCTATCGTGAGGTGAAGCTATAAAGACCAGCCGCGGCCAACAGCATTAGAGTAATCCGATAAAAGACTTGGGTGGAAATACCTATATATTTTCTACGAGTAAAGTCATATGATTGAATTATAGTTTATATCCATAAAAAGGTATGTAAGCGCAATAGTGATAAACAATATTCGAAATGAAATTCACAATACTTGTACTGTTTTTAATAAAATACATTTATTGCAAACTATGGCCGAAAGGAGTTGTTCATTATACCATAAACAAGAAAGATTACGGTACTTATTTTTTTTTTTATCTTACCTTTGCAGTCGCTCTGGATTAGGGGCTGTTCAAGTATTACGTAAGCACTATGGTGGAGGGTCAGACATTTGCTTATTTTGGATGACATGGGGGTCAGAGGAGGGGGCAAATGATGATTACGTCATCGGTGTAGTTATTTACTTTTTTACATGAATGGCAACCCTCATAATCTTTGCTAAAAAAACAATATATTAATTGAAAAATGTTTACGTTAGCATGGGGGGAGGGGGTAAGGATAGCTTACTTTTGCTGACAAAGGGGATGGGGGTAAATAATTGTAATAAATGTGTTTATGTAACTTGAACGACCCCTAATTACTGATGATTTTTTTTAGTATGGTGCACCCGCCTGCGCTAGCGGTTTACGCTGGCGGGGCACCAGTGGAGGATGATAAGATGAGCATGAGGTCAGGTCAGTTAGCACATCGTATTATAAACGCGAATTTGTCAGTATGGATGGATGGATGTTTGTTACTCTTTCACACAAAAGCTACTGAACGGATTTTGTGGAAACTTTACAATAATATAGCTTATACATCAGGATAAAATATAGCCTATAAATAAAAAAGATATGTGAATTGGATTAAATATAATAGTAAATGTCAAGTATGTCCGTCTGTCCCGGATAATCTCTGAAACGGCTAGACCGATTTTGACGGGACTTCGAAGGTAGCTGATGTAATAAGGAATAACTTAGGTTACTTTTATTTTAGAATAATAAAATTAAATTCCACACGGACGAAGTCGCGAGTACGATAGTAGATAAATATAAACAAACATTTATATACATTATCTAAATATATATAACTCAAAGGTGACTGACATAGTTATCTATCAACGCACAGTTCAAAGCACTTGACGGATCGGGCTGAAATTTGGCATGCAAGTAGATGTTATGACGTAGGCATCCGCTAAGAAAGGATTTTGATTAATTCTACCCCCAAGGGGATGAAAGTTTGTATGAAACTTTGTCAATTTTAAACCGATCGGGCTGAGATTTTGCTTGCATAAAGCTACTATGACGTAGGTATCCCCATAGAAGGGATTTTGATAAATTCCACCCCTAAGGGGATAAATTAACGCGAGCAAAAGCTAGTTAATATATAAACACAATGAACCTAAATCTAAAAATCTTAATATTACAGATATACACTCACAAGATGTTATAATGTCAACCTTCAGTCAACTTCAGAATGAAGTTTGCGTGAAGTTTTTTAATAATAACCTAAATAGCTCTACTACCGAAATAGATAAAATATTGTACATAAGTAATCCTTACAAGAGTAAACACTGTCCTCCACGACATTACGATTACACGAAGAGTGTCGTGGTATGTATGGCTATCTTAAAAAGATCTAGCACATATAATTACATAGTATAAAACAAGATCGCTGTCGCTGTCTGTCCGTCCCTATGTAGGTATGCTTAAATCATTAAAACTACGCAACGGATTTTGAAGCGGTTTTTAGTGATTCAAGAGGAAGGTTTAAAAAAAGTAATTCAATTGAGTTCCTTGCCAGTTGGATGTATATACCGCACTGGATGGTAGGGAAAAAATTAAAATTAGAATGTGAAAATTTGACGTTCATAAGCGGCTAAAATGTCCTATATGAATAAATGATTTTTTAATTTGAATAATATCTATCTTTGGGGGAAAGGGGATTGTTACCAGTACCGGATTTATATGTTTTACTAGAAATAACCGTTTTTTACTACATGCATATGAATATAAATACGGTACATACACCAAAATATCATTTTTTAATGTGTTTGTCTGAAAGGGCTATACCTATTTTGATGGGACTTTTATTGGCAGGTAGTCTTTTATTTTACAAAAAAATATATTTTTTTTCTTTACTTTTTTTTATAGTCGCGGGAACAGGCCGCGACTATATAAAAAAGTATTTTTTTAAAATAAAAGTAGCCTAAGTTACTCCTTATTACATCAGCTACCTGCCAATAAAAGTCCCGTCAGAATCTGTTTAGCTCTTTCAGACAGACAAGCAGACAAAAATTGAAAATAAAATTTTGGTGTATGTACCGTATTTATATTCATATGCATGTAGTAAAAAACGGTTATTTCAATATTACAAAAAGACACTTCTATTTTATTTATATGTATAGATAATGGAATGGCATCTCTACGCTAACGGTATACCCTGGCGGGGCACCAGTGGAGGCTGATAAGATGAGCATGAGGTCAAGTCAGTTAGCACATCGTGACATATTCATTAGGAAATTTGTCACGACGGTTTCCAGATCCCTCCGATTGATCCCCAGTCCAATTCAAACAGGGCTTGATATTACGACGGCCTGCATCGAGGAACCCCTAGCGGTGCCCTCAGACTAAAATTGTACCCGTCAGTCAGGAGTTGTCCTTGAACCACTTCATAAGTCCTCGGTGACGACCTCGGTGGTCTAGCGGTCTAGCACACCGCTTTACGTCCGATGGTCGCGGGTTCGATTCCTCGCACGGCACAAACATTTGTATTCATGAGTGTGATTGTTTGTATCGGTCTGGGTGTTTTCTATGTATAATATGTATGCATTTACGAAAAAAAATATCTATGTATTTGTATCAGTTATCTAGTACCCATAACACAAGCTTTAGCTAGCTTAACTTGTGTCTAGATGGCGCTGTGTGGATTGTCCTGAGATAACTTCCTTTGGTTTGGATTGCCATCTGCACTCGCCCCATATCGTCCGGTGAAGCTGTAAAGGCCAGCTGCGGCCAACAGCATTAGAGTAGTCCGAAAAAAAGAAGGTTTACCAGACATAGTGTCAACTGAGACATGTTTTCATAACGACTTGTCATTGCAGGATATGCCTATTGGCTACAAATGTATTGATCAGAAGGAAATTGCTAAAGTTGTTGTGGACATGCTCAGAGCAAGCATCGATCCCAATGGTAAGGTACAATTTAATCTTTATAATTTAAGAGCTGTGCTCTTGTCGGTGGAGCTACCGCCACCTTCCACGATCTTCTATCAGTCCTTTTAGCTGTTGATACGACACGACTCCAACTTGTTCTTTAACCTGCTTGATATAGCTGTGTCTCGGTTTTCCCCTTCCTCTCTTTCCATCTATTTTTCCTTCTATAATGTTGTTAATTAGTTCGTCGTGTCGTATCAAGTGCCCCAACATTTTCCCCGCCTATTCTCAATAATATCTATGATCTGTCTCTTTTCTTTAATCCTCTCAAGCACTTCTTCATTCCTTATTTTATCTTCTTACATAGTATAAAAGAAAGTCGCTGTCGCTGTCTGTCCCTATCTATGCTTAAATCTTTAAAACTATGGAACAGTTTTTGAAGCGGTTTTTGTAATAGGTAGACTGATTTAAGAGGAAGGTTTATATATATATAATACATGTACACCCGGGCGCGGTTGGGTAGCTAGTAATATTATAAATACGAAAGTTTGTAAGTATGGATGTTTGTTACTCTTTCACGCGAAAACTACTGAACGGATTTTGATGAAAGTTTTCAGTGATAGCTTACGCATCAGAAGTATACATAGGGTATAAATTTCTTGCAGATGGAACAACAGATACGGCTAGTCTTATATATAAAATTCTCGTGTCACAATGTTAGTTACCATACTTCTCCGAAACGCCTATACTGATTTTTAAGGAATTTTATATGCATATTCAGTGGGTCCGTGAATCGACTACTATCTATTTTTCATACCCCTAAGTGATAAGCTCCACTCTTCACATACATTTATTTCTTATTTTTTTAATTTATATTTTAACATCCATATCTACTTACAAACTTTCGTGTATATAATATAATTATTAAGATTAAATATCTTTGTTGCAGACTCGCCAATAAATAGTTACGATTTAATTAAGAAATTTAAAGAGAAGGTATTTTAATTATATTATATTGCTTTTGAAAGAAAGAAAGATTTTTCTTAATGACTTTTTACTTATTCAGAATATTTTATATTTTAAGTATTCAATGAAATATCATATAATCTTTAAGATTAAAATCAACATGCGAAATTTGTTTTTTTTTCATTTTTCTTAACTGCACTGGTTACCGAGTAAAGATGCTATATCTATATAACTCTATTCTCCCAAATTTGAATTTAAATGAATCTGTATTATTATCACGACCTCGGTGGTCTAGCGGTCTAGCACACCGCTTTACGACCGATGGTCGCGGGTTCGATTCCTTGCACGGCACAAACATTTGTATTCATGAGTATGATTGTTTGTGCCGGTCTGGGTGTTTTCTATGTATATTATGTATGTATTTATATACCACTTGTCTAGTACCTATAACAGAAGCTCTGCTTACCGTGGTACTAGATGGCGCTGTGTCAATTGTCCAGGGTTATTTATTTATTATTCCGAACTGACGGTAGATTTAACATATCATAAGAGTCTGTAAAAGACCTACATGAATAAAGATATTTTGAATTTTAATTTCATAATGATAGAAAACTTACTTGCATGTTAAATTATTTTTAATTTGACAATTAAATTGCATGCTAAACCCTCGGAAGATGTTAAAGAAGTTTAATAATGATTATTTCTATTTCTTCTCCATCTTCTAGAAGGAGGACCGCACTCTTCCTTCTCTACTCACCCCCACAGATCGTAACTACATAAATGCCCATTACCACTTCGAGTGTGGCGCCCTCTCTGAGAGACCAGCGTTGTCTCGACGTACTGGCCAGGATGACGCGGAGTTTTTAGAAATAACTGCAGCCAATGTCGATTACTATGAGAACAAGTTATGGCCGCTGGGTATAGTTATGTATGGACTCGAGGAGAAATATAGTAAGTTATCTTTGTATTTGCTAGGGTTCATATCAATACTGTAGAAAAGTATGAGATTTTAAAAAGATATTAAAAGAAGGTAGTTTGTGTTTAGTACTAATGAAGTACCCAATGTAAAGATTATTACAAATATTGTAAATAGCGCCATCTAGTAATTATAGACCGAACTAAGTTGTTTGTCAAAAGATAACCGTTACCCCCCGCTTCTCTCCTTACTACTCTGATTTCGGTCTATAAATACTCCGATCGATCCCCCGTCCAATTCAAACGGAGATCGAAATTACGACGGCCTGAGCCGAGGTTCGAACCCCTAGTGGTGCCCTCAGACTACAGTCGTATCCGTCAGGCGGGAGTTGGCCTTCAGCCGCTCCATAAGTCCTTCCGCGGGTTTGGAGTGCCATCTGCACTCGCCCTTTAACGTCCGGTGAAGCTGTAAAGACCAGCTGCGGCCTACAGCATTAGAGTGGTCCGAAAAAAAAATTGTATAATTCTCTTTCGTTGGGTGAGCCGCGGCATTCAGTCGACGAGTGCAGAGCGTGCCGGTTGTGTTTTGGATACTAAAGTGAATTGTATTAGAAATGAATTTATCCCGGTCTTAGTTGGGCCTGAGGGGAAGCTGCAAGTAGTGAAGGCGAGTGTTAATGCATTCTAAAAGGGCCTTGTAAAACTACACCCGTGTCAGAAGTCACGGGCGCTACTTGGGGTTTCCCTTGCGGTAGCTGGCTTCAAAGCCTAAGTCGTCATCATTATTAGTGCTTCTTATATATATATAGCTTACTTGTGGCGGCGTGGTGGGGGTTTTTTTTATGGATGATAATGGAATGGTGCACCCGCCTACGTTGCATATGCTAGTGGTCACTCTATACTCCCAAATTTGAATTTAAAAATGAATCTGTATTATTGTAAACATGTACATTTATTTAAAAAGAATACGAGCTGAGTTTCTTGTCAGTTCTTCTCATCTCGAAATCACTCCGAACTGACGGTAGATTTAACATGTAAGAGACTGTAATAGACCTACTTGAATAAAGATATCTCGAATTTGATTTGAGATTTTAATAATAATAATTAAAACTTTATTGACGGCCTCGGTGGTCTAGTGAGACGTAGCGGTGTATTAAATATACACCGCTTTACGTCCGATGGTCGCTAAGAGTCTGTAATAGACCTACATGAATAAAGATATCTCGAATTAGATTTAAGATTTTAATAATAATAATTAAAACTTTATTGACGGCCTCGGTGGTCTAGTGGTTTAATACACCGCTTTACGTCCGATGGTCGCGGGTTCGATTCCTCGCACGGTACAAACATTCGTATTCATGAGTATGATTGTTAGTATTAATCTGGGTGTTTTCTATGTATATTACGTTTGTATTTACAAAAAGTAAAGTATTTATGTCAGTTGTCTAGTACCGTAACACAAGCTCTGCGTAGCTTGGAACTAGATGGCGCTGTGTGAATTGTCCAAGTATATTATCATTAATATTATATTAAAAACTAGCTGTACTCGCGACTTCGTCCGCGTGGAAATAAACTTTATTTTTCTAAAATAAAAATAGCCTAATTTGCTCCTTGTTACACCAGCTACCTGCCAAAAAAAGTCCCTTCAAAATCGGTCCAGCGATTTCAGAGATTAGTCGGAACAAATAAACAGACAGACAGACAAACAAAAATTGTAAAAAATGTTATTTTTGTATATGTACCTACCGTATTTATATTCATATGCATGTAGTAAAAAAACAGTTATTTCAATATTACAAACAGACACTCCTTTTCTGACAAAGTCCGGCCCGAAGGACCAATGTCCAAGATATCTAATAGACAATTAATTTTTTTATTCTTCTACAGGAGAAGAACCACTGTTTGCATTCCTCAAGCACGCCATGGCATCCATTGAGCTATCGACCTGCGTGGTCTTCCAAGAGATCACCCCTGATGATGTACTGACTCCGAAGAACCTGCTTTGGTTCGGCAGTGAAGGAGAAGACATGCCGAACCTTGGGTTTATGAGTGGAAACCAGGTGAATGATATTTTACGTAGATTTTTTAATGGCAAAGACGCTTATGGTAACCTGATGATGGTAACCGTCGTATGTATACGTGAACAGCACTACGGACATCACGTTATCACGTGACGCCCGTGATACCACTCACGTGTTGTCATTCCAGAGTACTAACATGTCACGCCTCTTATCCTGTAATTTCACTTCCTAATCTGCACTACAACCGAAACAGCTTACAAAGCAAGCTGCTTGGCTGAAATAAGTGAGACTGAGGTACACACGCAGGCTTGTTTGTATACTCTATTACTATTAGGTATTAGACGGCTTTGGTCTAGCGGTTTAGCCCACCACCTTACCACCACCTACGATGCATACATTCATCTTCATGAGTACGATTGTTTGTAACGTTGTTGGAAGAGGATTGTCAGCAATGTGGATTCATGAACCCGTTACTATCAATGTACCATGTCAGGTTGACCTCCACGCGGTTCCCCCTGGAAACTATCGTGATAAATTCCTGGTGAATTTGTCACGATGGGCTAACTGGAAAATTAGCTTGCTGCCAATTACAAGTGCGTTGCTGGCCTTTTAAAAAGGAATAAGGACTAGTTTGCAGCCCATGAGCAACGCCAGGGGTACTGCAAGTGCGTTGTCGGCCTTTTAAAGCATCAACTTTTTTCTTAATAGTTTCAATATCGTATCGGTTCGGAAATACCATTGCTGGAAGGTGATTCCATGAGTGTTAATAATGAGAATAGTAGCATCATTGCTAGCAATGTACCATCAGGTGGACCTCCACGCTGTTCCCACTGGAAACCATCGTGAGAAGTGTCTGGAATATATCTCTCGATGTGCTAACTGACCTGACCTCATGCTCATCTTATCATCCTCCACTGGTGCCCCGCCAGCGTAAACCGCTAGCGCAGACACCATCCCATTCAAATTCAAATTAATTTTTTTTTAATTTGATGTGTCCATCCCATCCCGTTTTTTTATGGATGATACCATCCCATTATCATCCATAAAAAAAACGGTATAGATCTTGTTCTTATAAAATAAAAAAGTTGTTTCCTACTTAAGCTATAAGAAACAGTATTTTATTTACATTTCTCTTTCACTTTTTATACGACGTAGGTAATATGGTCTGATGGTAAGCAGTTACCATAGCCTATGAACGCCTGAAACACCAGGGTATCACGTGCGCGTTATCGACCCTTAAGAAACCTTAATATACCCTTCTTGGAAATCCAAGCCGTAGTCTCTCGAGAAAACCACGGCAGGTAGTTCATGTATATGTATCATAACAATGTAACATGTCAGGTTGAGCTCCATGCGGTTTCCCCTGGAAGCTATCCTGATGAAATTCCTGGTGAATTTGTTACGGTGTGCTAACTGACCTGACCACATCATCATCATCATTCATCCTCCACTGCTGCCCCGCCAGCGTTGTTAAAGAGGTCACAAATCTCGTATAAAAGAAATGTTTTTTAAACTGGTGACAATCAAGCATACGGCCTATCTGATAGTAAACGGACACACCAGGGGTGTCACGCGTTGCCGACCCTTAAAAAACCTTAATATACCCTTCTTGAAAAGTTGGCAGGCAGTTCATTCAGCAATGTAAGTGTACGCGGGTGGAAGCTCCTCTGAAACCGCACTGTCCGAGACCACTTAGGTTCCAGCGTGTAGGGATGAATTCCCTGTCGATGGCGAGCGGTGTGATGGTAAAAGGTAGCCGTGGGCATCATGTCATTATATGCAGTTTGCCGACAATTGTCAGAATATTTTTTTTAATTTCCAGACAATCAGATTGGAATCTATGTCCCAAGGCGCTCCTGGACACACAGCGCACGCACTGAACATGTTGACGCGTGTTCTGGGCGTCCCCATGATGTCCAACCGGTTCGACAGAGACAACTATGTGGTTATCAACTGGAAACGTGTCGAAAAAGGTATTATAATAATAATAATCCCAGGACAATTCGCACAGCGCCATCTAGACCCTTTTTTTTTTTTGACTTGGAGAAAATCCATCATGGAGACCCGCCGGCCCCGGGGAAGCCCGCGGGTACTGTGAGACTCCTACTCACTAAAAACTCCAAGATGTCCCTCACCCAACGCCTAAGCCGGAGTCGCGGGATCGATGACATTCTACCGCAACTCCGGCGGCGGTGGCCCACTCTAGCAGCGGGCCCCATCTCTGTGGGTTCCATAGCGGAACCCGCTACTTCCCCTCCTCTTCCCTGGGGAAGGCGCGCGGGGACATGCGCGCGACTTCTTCGGGCCTAGTGTGGTGGGGTGGGACCGCCCCCGCAGTCGTCACCCCGGCCCGGTAGCGATCGAGGAGCGGCTAGTTACCGCCCCTACCTCCCTGATCGCCAGGAGGGGGACTGGGCTCGTGGGCCGTCTCCATCCCCTCCTCCTGAACGCTCCTTCGGCCTGGGGCCTGAGTGGCTGGCCGTTTCCCCTTTTTGTTTTTGGGCGGGGTGCAAGATTTAGCACCCACCCAATGGTTCGCCGGGCGACCTAGCGCGGCGCAGATGACGCACCGCGGATCGGCTGTGCATGTTGCTGCACGAAGCGCCATCTAGACCCAAGTTAAGTTAGCTTAACCTTGTGTTATGGGTACTAGATAACTGATACCAATACATAGATATATATTTTTTTCGTAAATACCTACATTTTACAGATAGAAAACTCCCTAACAATCATACTTTAATACAAATGAATGCCGTGCGAAGAATCGAATCCGCAACCATTGGAAGTTAGGCGGTGTGCTAAACCACTAGACTACCGGGGCCGTCGGTGTAGTGAAACTTTTATTTATACCGTGTCTGAATCATCCGCAGGCCCTTACGCCTGGGTTCGAGTCCCGAGCTTGTGTTTCTTCTTCCCGGGCATTCTCCTGAGGTGAATCACCCCATCGTCGTTTTTTTACGGTGTTATTTGGCGAATGTAACCGGCTGAAGTAATAGTGTAGCGAGAATGAGAACGGATTCTAATCTGGTTTATAATGCAATAAAAAGTAAAGTCATGATCTTTGAGGCAAGAGACAAAAACACATGCAAACATGATTTTCCGGATGTCAAACTGTAAAGAGCATTGCTTGGAGAAGATATACTAGCATTGCAGTTTTGGAATTTATTCCAGGAAAAGAGCATTACTTGAAGAAGATATATCCATGAAGTTTGGACTACTCTAGAATTAATATTTTGCAATTTAGCCCAGGCAAATAGCAATGCTTGGAGAAGATATATCCTTTAAGATTGAACTCTCTAGCATTGCAGTTTTGGAATTTATTCCAGGAAAAGAGCATTACTTGAAGAAGATATATCCATGAAGTTTGGACTACTCTAGCATTAAAGTTTTGGAATTTAGCCCAGGCAAATAGCATTGCTTGGAGAAGATATATCCTTTAAGATTGAATTTTTTTAGCATTAAAGTTTTGGAATTTATCCCAGGCAAATAGCATTGCTTGGAGAAGATATATCCTTTAAGATTTAACTTTTCTAGCATTAAAGTTTTGGAATTTATCCCAGGCAAATAGCATTGCTTGGAGAAGATATATCCTTTAAGATTGAACTTTTTTAGCATTAAAGTTTTGGAAAATATCCCAGGCAAATAGCATTGCTTGGAGAAGATATATCCTTTAAGATTGAATTTTTTTAGCATTAAAGTTTTGGAATTTATCCCAGGCAAATAGCATTGCTTGGAGAAGATATATCCTTTAAGATTTAACTTTTCTGGCATTGAAGTTTTGGAGTTTATTCTAGCAAAGGAGCATTGCTTGGAGAAGAGATATCCATCAAGTTTGGACTACTCTAGAATTAATATTTTGGAATTTATTCCAGGGAAAGAGCATTATTTGGAGAAGACTCCTATAGCGGCTTGGCTGCAACAAATACCGTACGACTTTGCTAGCGCTACACACGCCCCCGCCAACTATTTGTGTGGTAGCTGCTCTGAAACATCCCCGTACACTGTGGAACCTTTGCAGGTATACCTCAATTTTTTTTATAAAGGTTTAGCATACGGCTCTGCTTCCGATGGTCGCGGGTTCGATTCCTCGCACGGTGCAAACGTTTGTATTCATGACTATGATTGTACTGGTCGGGGTGTTTTTTCTATATATCACTATTACATATTATTACATAGTATAAAGCAAAGTCGCTATCGCTGTCTGTCCCTATGTATGCTTAAATCTTTAAAACTACGCAACGAATTTTGAAGCGGTTATTTTTAATAGATAGTGATTCTAGAGGAAGGTTTATATATATAATACATGTACACCCGTGCGAAGCAGGGCCGAGTAACTAGTTATGTATATATTTAAAAAGAAATTTATCAAAGTTTCTTTTCTATCAGTTGTCTGAAACCTATACACAAGCTCTACTTATTATTTCAAACGAGAATTGTCAATAATATCTTCATATAAATAAGGTATTTTTTAGTTTGACAGTTCTTATCAATTGTAATCTTCTCTAATATATTTTGACTATTAGAATAGAATAGAATAGAAAAACATTTATTCAAATAAACTTAATTTAAACACTTTTGAATAGTCATAACATTTTTTTTTATCTACCGCTCATTCGGAAAGCTGTCTCATCACAAGAAGAATGAGCAAGAAACTTGTGTGTTGCTCTTTGAAATAATTATAACTTTACATTTTTAAGCTGAAAAGTGTGATTAAAAACTACCAACTAATACTAATTCAATAGTGTATAGCAGTGATGGCTGGCTCATCCATCATACTCGTGAACGAATGCTGCTTGTAGGTACTGGTCTGATCTTATCACTACGACTGATTTAATCTTATTGTATTTTTATATTTGACCCTAATAAATTAGTGATGGTTGGTAGTTTGTATTCACACGTTTCGACTTGTAAATGTGAACTTACAAGGATTGATCATCTGTGGCAAAAGACTATGTCTATGGACCACTTGATTAATTTAATCTGTATTTTTTTCAGGACCACCTGTGGCAAAAGACCTTGTCTATGGGTCATAGAATTGACCTGAGCGAGACAGATAGACACGTAATCAATATCTTATACGGGAGACAGTGTCAATATAGATATTTGGCCAAGAATTAAAATAAAGAATGCCTTATGGTGTTAAACCCGCAAATGTAGTACCTTTTATAATAATAATAATAATCTCAGGACAATTCACACAGCGCCATCTAGACCCAAGTAAAGCTAGCTAAAGCTTGTGTTATGGGTACTAGACAACTGATACGTATACATAGATATTTTTTGTAAATACATAGAAAACACCCAGACCGATACAAACAATCATACTCATGAATACAAATTTTTGTGCCGTGCGAGGAATCGAACCCGCGACCATCGGTCGTAAACCGGTGTGCTAGACCGCTAGACCACCAAGGTCGTCATGTTATTATACCGCATGAGCTGTATTACTGTAAAGTTTTATCAAAATTCTTCGAGTCGTTTTTGCGTGAAAGAGTTACAGACATGAGACATCCGTCCAACTATACTAATTTCGCGTTTATAATATTAGTAGTAAATGTAATATTATGTTATCTGGGGTAGTAACTAGTAAGTGGTATATGATTAACGACTTTTAAAGCGACTTATGGAGATTTACCAAAGGATCGCTTAAAAAAATAGCCAAATTCGAACTCACGACCTTTCTTAGGTCTAATATTTACATAAAATAACAGCTACCGATTACTATGAGCGGCAAAACGTAACGTTAGCGCGTTTTACGTTTCTGTGCACCGCCATCTAGTAGCAAGTTTGTGAACTAAAGCCAAAGAGTAAAGTAAATATACCAGAAGGAAAAGCGAAATATTTAAGTTTTTAACCCAAAATAGCCAATGAATAAAGTTAATTCCATTTTTATAGTTCTAGCTTCAAAAATGACGATATTCCATACAAATTTAAATCCCCTATTTTTTTATATTCCCTTAAATCTATGTATGTATATTATTATTTATGTATAGTAATATTTTAATTTCATTATGTTGTGGTATGGGTAAACTGAAAACCAGCGCTGGACGCCCATCAGTCCAGCAATAACTGAGTTTGTACCTATCGCCAATCATAATAATTATGTATAGGGGGAAAGGAATTGTTAGTAATGTGGATTGATAACCCCATAGCTAGCAATGTACCATGTCGGGTTGACCTCCACGCGGTTCCCCCTGGAAACCATCATAAATTCTTAGTGAATTTGTCACGATGGGCTAACTGATCTAACCTCATGCTCATCTTATCACCCTCCTCTGGTGCCCCGCCAGCGTAAACCGTTAGCGCAGGCGGGTGAAACATCCCATTATCATCCATAAAAAAAAATGTATAAATGTGTAACTATATATTACTATACTAATATTGGCAATAAATTTATTTATTATTATTTAAAAGTAACATTTATACAAACTGAATGTCATATTAATTTATATTTAATCAAAACAGTTTGTGAACTTATTATATTAAAGCAAAAATATTTAATAATCCAAACCAAAGTAGCGAAGAAGAAAAGTTTCATCGTTCTAACTTCAAAAATGTCGAAATCCCAACTTTCATTTCTTATTTTATTTAGTTTTAAGGGTTATAAACTTTGAATGTCACATTTACTTATTTAATCAACAGCCTAAAAAATAAGTTTCAAGCTTCTAGCTTTAAAATATACGATACTTCCATACAACCTTCCACAAAAATGAATTCCCAAATTTCATCTCTTATTTTATTTTACCCCCTTGAGGGTTGTAAAGTTTTAATGTCTCATTTATTTATTTAATCAACAGCCTAAAAAATATATTTCAAGTCTTTAAAAATGACTTTACTTATACTATACAACCATCTATGTTTCTTTTCAACCCTTTTTTGCATTAAACAGTAATCTATGTAAGGGCACATAGTCCTGTATTGTGAATATCTACATTTATTTGAAAAGAATACGAGCTGAGTTTCTCTTCAGTTCTTCTCATCTCGAAATCATTCTAAATTGAGGGTAAATTTGACATATCATGAGTCTGTAAGACCTCGAGAAAGCTCTCAAGGTCTGGACTATGTACCAAATTTAATTTAAAATGACCTCGATGGTCTAGCGGTGCAGCAGGTGTAGTGCCTTACTTCCGATGGTCGCGTGTTCGATTCTTCCCACAGCACAAACATTTATAAGTATCCATAAGCATGATTGTTTGTATCGGTCTGGGTGTTTTCTATGTATAATATGTATGTATTTACTAAAAAAAATATCTATGATTAGTATCTAATACCCATAACATAAGATTTGGCTAGTTTAATTTGGGTCTAGATGGCGCTGTGTGAATTGTCCTGATATTATTATTTAAATCGGTTCAGTAGTTTTGGTGTGAGAGTCAGACAGACGGAAAACTGTACCTATAGTTTACAACATAGATATTTTTTTTTAATACATTATGTATTTAAAAAGGTTTTGGTTTTAGCTGTCTTGTACCCATAACACAAGCTCATAGCTTGGGACTAGATGTCGCTGTGAGAATTGCCCTGAATTTGTATTATTAGAAAAAAAAACTACAAAAATCACTGTTACAATTATTATTTATTTACACAATGGTTCCCTATATTAATACATAATAGGAACCACCAATTAATATTACAACTATATATCAACGGAAGAAAGAGGAAATGTAACTTAAAAATCCAACATGAACCCAGAGCCAAAAAACTGATTAAAAACTTCAATAAAATTGGAGTGTATTTGTAATATTGATATAACAGTTTTTTTACTCCATGCATATGAATATAAATACGGTACATACACCAAAATAACATTTTTTACCATTTTTGTCTGTCTGTCCGTTTGTTCCGGCTAATCTCTGAAATGGCTGGGCCGATTTTGACGGGACTTCTTTTGGCAGGTAGCTGATGTAATAAGGAGTAACGTAGGCTACTTTTATTTTAGAAAAATAAAGTTAATTTCCACCAGTATATTTATAAGGGTATAGAAAGTTGTAAATTGGTTAAATATATACCAATTTTCATTCAATTCTATTTCGATAAATACCTTTACGAGTTTAGTTTTTTTTTTAATAAAAGAATCTGAAACATTTTTGTAAACTTGGGTTTTAAGATTTTACAACAAACTACCAGAGTCTGTTCTAAATCTGCCTGAAAAAAATCTAATATCATATAAAACACTCTCTCTGTAAAAATGCTTATTATAAAATTGAAGAGTTTGTAAGTAACAATGTTTTTATAGAAAAAAACTTAAAATTCATAGCGCTGACAATATTATCAGATTGCACTAAGAATGAGTGCGTAGCGGTTTCTATATTGATTATCGCATGCCTCTTGTTATTGTGTAATTATTTATTAAAAAAAAACATTTATTCAAAAGAGCAACACACAAGTTTCTTGCTCATTCTTCTTGTGATGAGTCTGCGTTACGAATGAGTGTTAGAATAAAAGAATGACTATTCAAAAGTGGGGCATTGGGCTCCCTAATATATGGTCGTGCGCAGTGATGGCTGGCTCATCCGTCATACTCGTGAACGAGTGCTGCTTGTAGGGACTGGTCTGCTCTTATCACTATGACTGATTTAATCTTATTGTATATTTATATTTGACCCAAATAAATTAGTGCTGGTTGGTAGTTTGTAATCACACGTTTCGACTTGTAAATGTGAACTTACAAGGATTATTTAAAAGAGCAACACACAAGTTTCTTGCTTGTTCTTCTTGTGATGAGACAGCTCTGAATGAGCGGTAGATAAAAAAAATTGTTATGACTATTCAAAAGTGCTTAAATTAAGTTTATTTGAATAATGATTATTTCCATTGTTACTTCAAGTTACAATTCCTGAGAGCTTCCTTCCGTCTTTATAATAGGATGTAATAAAAGTTACAAATTATATCTTACTCCATTGTTTTATTCTAAAGAATTGTTACTCAGATCTAAAATCAGCAGATTGTGTTCAATTCATATATGTTAACAGCCATAGTAATTTTCCCGCGAAAATAAACAATTATTTTTTTATTAGGTAATTTTACGGCCCTGGATGCTTTGCCAGTCTGAAGGACTAAGATGCCTTATATAGACTGGCTCGGTGGTCTAGCGGTTTAATAAGAGTATATCGCTGTATTTCCGATGGTCGCGGGTTTGATTCCTCGCACGGTATAAACATTTGTATTCATTAATATGAATGTATAGGTTTGGGCGTTTTCTTATGTATATATTTACAATAACTATATATATGTATTTATATCAGTATCTAGTACTCATAACACAAGCTCAGCTTTACTTGGGACTAGATGTCGTGTGAATTGTGCAGGGAGAACATTAAAAAAATATCCTGTACTTTCACTGCTTAATCTGCACCTTACAACCGAAACAGTTTACAAAGGAAGCTGCTTGGTTGAAATAGGCGAGACTGAGGTATACACGTAGACGAGTTTTTAGTCTAACTGTATATATCCAAAGCCGTAAGAATTCATATATACATTGTAGATTAGGCAAGAGGAAAGCAAAATATACTATTATAATTATTATACATTAAATTACTTTGACTTGCTGCATTATATCTAGTTGGAGATAATATTCTTGTGCAATTTGAACTGGTTTTTTTTAAATATTTTACGGCTCTGGATACAAGTCCTTTTTAGCCCAACATAAAATACAAAACCTTAAAAATTTATAATTTCTTCCCAGTAACTGGTTTTAGTACAGTGTTGCTATTAGTAAATTACTCAAAATATCAGTAAATTTCACACCCAATTATCTCATGAGCCTTCCCACGTCATATCCGTTCACATTATGATAACTTTCGTGTTTTTAAATGTTTTCTCACAAAATCTAAGACCGACACTACAAAGAGTTTTAGATATATGATAGCAACTGAACGACCAATGTTTGCTCGTCTATTTTTTTTAGGTAAACAATAAAACAGACTGTGTTTTGAAGAATTTCTCGACATGATGCCTAAGGTCACCTTTTAAGATCGCACTGCTCGCCATCGACAGGGAATTCATCGCCACACGCTAGAACCAAAGTGGCTCGGACAGTGCGGTTTCAGAGCTTCCACCCGCGTACATTGCTGAATGAACTGCGTGCTAACTTCTCAAGAAGATATTAACGTTTTTTAGGGTCGGCAACGCGAGACCCCTGGTGTTTCAGGTGTCCATAGGCTACGGTAACCGTTTAGTATCAGATAGGCCGTATGCTTGATTGTCACCAGTATAAAAAACATTTCTTTTATACGAAATTTGTGACCTCTTTAACGCCTTGTACAACGCTGTCGGGCAGCAGTGGATGATGATGATGATGATGTGGTCAGGTCAGTTAGCACACCGTGACAAATTCACCAGGAATTTCATCAGGATAGCTTCCAGGGGAAACCGCATGGAGCTCAACCTGACATGTTACATTGTTAGCGATAAGATCATCTGTCCATATTACTATCTGATGACCATACATACCAATGTACATGTCAGCTTGTGTACGCTTCTCCCTGGAAACTTTGTAACCGAAACATTGCTAAACAAAACGGCGCTATACGAGGCTGTTTGTCTTCCTTTCTTCAGAATCAGTACTGTTAATATTTTTTCTTCATGCTCAGTTATTTCCTTAAGCTCATTAGAAAGGCTAGCTGCTGTCTTGGCTAAACTAGGCCTATGCACGACAAGAATCTGCAGATTCTGCCAAACTGAAGAGGAAACGCCTCTACACATCCTATGTGTTTGTAGCCCACTCATGCATAAACGAAATATCTCCTTTAGAAAGTTTACACGCTATCCTGAGGAGATAAAAACCATCGCTCGTAAGAATGTCCTTCAATTCTTGTCCCTGACGGGTCTAGGTAGCGAACTTTGATAAAGGGCGAGCACAATAGATCTATGTAGGTCGCAGTGCTACAGGTGCTAAATATCTGACAATAGCCCAAACAACTCAATAAAATAATAGCTGCTGTTTCTTGAACTTTTTCCTCGACGTCTTTCTGTTGTACATATTTGGAAACTTCGCGCACAAATTCAAAGAATCCCAGGGTTGAAATAAAGGAGCGCTAAACTGAACATCGTTAAACGGGATCTTACTGTATTTGCCTTTCTTGCCACATGATCAATGCCCCTAAATACACTTCCAATTTTCCAAGGGGTTGTTCAATTAAGGATGGGAATAGATAAGACAAATCAGTTTTCACATACACTGCAGGGTTGCATTTCGTAAACTGTTTTATCTATTTTGTGACTGCACTTCCCGTTTATAGCCTCTGTGTTGCCATTACTCTTATTGCAGTATGTACAATATGAGGTTTCGAAGATGGATGAGCATTTAAAACAATATTTCACGCTTCCATTCAATTCCATTGTCTTTGGTGCAATACTTTTTAAATCTGTATCATTAATTTTATTTGTTATATCTTTTTTATGGTTTTCCGTGTTGATTATTTCATTATTTTTTCGTCTATTGATACTTTTACATTTTTTGTAAAAAGAATTCAGTTGGGCTCTACTTCTCTCTACTTCTTTCGGACTCTCGCCTTTAGAGACTTCTGAGTGAGTTTCATTTGTATGTTTATCGTTGCGTGGAATTGTTGATTTAGCATCATCGTCAATATCATCAGAGATTATTCTATAAACTGTAATAAAATTCTTCTTGTCTATGTCATTATTATCTTCTTCAGTTTTACCCTCATTCACATTGCGTCCAATACCTTTTTTATTTTTGGACTTTTTTAAGAAGAACTGTTTTATTTTGTCTAATATAACTTTTGATGTGTCATCTATTGCTTCCATTTCCTCGCTCTTAGATGATTTGCCGTTTTTGTCATCCGCATTATCACCATCGGCATTATTAGTCTGTTCATCATCTTCTATCAAATACTTTATATTAGTATCAGATATTGTATCTATTTCATGATCTACACTTGAGGATTCGTCAGAACTTTTAATAGATACAGGAGATGTAAACGCACCTTTGTTGCTGCTCAGAGGGTATTTTTTCAGAGGTGGCAAGTCTTTCGGTACCATACTTAGATCTCGCAGATTGAGCTTCTTTTTATCAATTATAGACGTTTTCAAATGATCTTCTACATCGTTTATGTGTTCTAGAGGCGGTGGTGTTTCAGGTTTTTTATTTTTATTGTCATTCGTCCGTGTTGTGCTAGTGACTTCGTCGTGTTGTGTTGCTGTATCATTGTTGTCAATAGGTATTTCCATATTCTCTAAATCGGTTAGCATGTCGTCATGGAATATAATATGAGATAGGTCCTCTTCAGTACTTTCCGATTGTCTGTTTTCTGAATCTTTTCTTGGACATGTTTCGTTATCAGCTTCTTTATCAGTAACAGTTTCATTTGATACATTATTTTGTTCGTCTTTGTTCGTAGTTAAATCAACATGTTTGGACATGTCAGTTTTATTACTTTTATGTTTTATATTATTAAGTAAATGTTCAAGTTTTGTCTGTTTTCTAACAAATTTAGGATCATGTTTGTTTGTTTGTGTGTTTATAATTTTGGTTGCAATAGATTTATCTTTTAGAAGGCTTTGTGGATCCTTTTTGGGCGGTGTTGCTCTGGTAAGTATGGGTTCTGAAACATAGATGTATAAATTGTTACTAAACATATTATAACTTTAGCTGCTGAGAGAATTTGTAGGAAAATCCTAGTACAATATATATGGAAACACAATTATACTAGAATGACCTCAGTGGTCCAGCAGTTTGACACAGTACTAACTTCCAATGGTTGCGGGTTCGATTTATGTACAATACAAACATTTGTATACATGAGTATGATATTTTGTATCGGTCTGGATGCTTTCTATATATATTTACAAATAAAATTTTTAGAAAATCCTAGTAAAATGAAACAGCTTCGGAATGAGAAATTTCCAAATTTATTTATAAAAAATAAATTCCACGCGGACGAAGTCGCGGGATCAGCTAGTAAAGAATATAAGAATATATAAGATGCTTACCAACCAGCAGTCTACATTATTAAAAAATATCTGCTCTCTATTTCTTTTAGTTATAAATATATAATAATTTTATTTATTTATTTATTTCAGGCAACTAGGCCCATATTATAAATACCTTATAGACTAACATACATGTTATATACAAAATTCTCGTGTCTCAATTTTCGTTCCCATACTCCTCCGAAACGGCTTGACCGATTGTCATGAAATTTTGTGAGCGTATTGAGTAGGTCTGAGAATCGGCCAACATCTATTTTTCATCCCCCTAAATGTTAGGGGTAGTCCAACCCTAATTTTTTTTTTATTTTAAGGCAAAACAACGTTTGCCGGGACAGCTAGTATAATATAATATTTAAAAACTAATACAATGATATTGTCTGTGTGATCACAGCACTGAAGACGGCAATCTGCCACGGCAGCGTCGATATACCACACCTTTCGATAAAACATAAAAAAAAATGCAAATACTTACTCTCAGTGTACCAGGCTTCTGGTGGATCCTCCCACCACACTGGACTCGGGCAGGTCAGTATCTCCATTAGGTCCTCATCGTCCAGCTGTCCGGTGTCTTCGATTATCCTCACCATCTCTGACATACTCAGCTCGGAGTAGACTGGACTCTGGTCTCTGGAGGAGCACCGGATGTTGGTTTCCAGTGGCAATGACATTATATCTGTAATAATAATAATAATCTCAGGACAATTCACACAGCGCCATCTAGACCCAAGTTAAGCTAGTTAAAGCTTGTGTTATGGGCACTACATAACTGATACAAATACATAGATAAATAAATAACCCTCGTCAGGGGGGAAAGAGATTGTCAGTAATATAGATTCATGACCCCATTACTAGCAATGTACCATGTCAGGTTGACCTCCACACGGTTCCCCCTGGAAACCATCGTGATAAATTGCTGGTGAATTTGTCACAATGGGCTAACTGACCTGATCTCATGCTCATCTTGTCATCCTCTACTGGTACCCCGCCAGCGTAAACCGTTAGCGCAGGCGGGTGCACCATTACATTATCATATTAACACAGCGCCATCTAGTCCCAAGTTAAGCTAGCTAAAACTTGTGTTATGGGTACTAGACAACTGATACAAATACATAGGTTTTTCCCAAATACATACATATTATACATAAAAAACATCCAACAATTATACTCATGGACACAAATGTTTACACCGTGCGAGGAATCGAACCCGTGACCGTGAAGTAAAATGGTGTGCTAAACAGCTAGACTACTATTGGGGATTGTTAGTAATGTGAACTAGTGATCTTATCATTTTCTTGACATATTTGACATTATTTTACCATATATGATTGCTTTACGCTTCAACGTATCTGATGGCAAGGAATTAGACCGGCTCCCTGCCAGCACCGGCCCACGTAGTAGCAACGGACAATGTACTATGTCAGGTTGACCTCCACGCGGTTCCCCCTGGAAACCATCGTGATAAATTCATGGTGAATTTGTCACAATGGGCTAACTGACCTGATCTCATACTCATCTTGTCATCCTCCACTGATGCCCCGCCAGTGTAAACCGTTAGCACAGGCGGGTGCACCATTACATTATCATCCATATAAAAAAATATAAAAACGGCACATATACCAAAATAACATTTTTTACAATTTTTGTCTGTCTGTCTGTTTGTTCCGGCTAATCTCCGAAATGGCTAGATCAATTTTGACGGGACTTTTATTGGCAGGTAGCTAATGTAATAAGGAGTAACTTAGGCTACTTTTATTTTAGAAAATAAAGTTAATATCCACGACGAAGTCGCGTGTAACTAGTAAGCTAGTGTAATAATAATAATGATAATGAAGTAAGGATTATTAAGATTATTAACCTCGTTGTGGTGTGCACAGCTTCCGTTTGTTCGTCTTAGCCACCAGTTTCATCTCATACGTTGGCTTCAACCAAACCTTTTGTTCTGGTTTCACTTTCTTCCTCGATACATTCACTATTTGCGGTGCATCATTACTTTCCAATTGTAATTTTTTTGGTGTTAGAGTGCTGGAATTTTCTAGAATCTTCTGTGGTTTCTTCGGTGACAGTCTTGGTTTCTTCTGGAATATATAGAATAACTTACGATTGAAGGCCTATATGGTCCAGGGATATACTGGAATTACCTTTAAGTAAATTCAAAACATCTGTTAAATCATATTTACTGAGCAAGGCCTATTACTCACTAAACGATTACTTGAATGACGAGCGTGCATGCCAAAAGTTGTATTTTCACTTAATGTTAAATATAGACACCTACAGAATGTACAATGTATATAAACTCGGCAATTTTATTTATACGTATAGATTACATATATATTTTTTAAATATTTTTAGTGTACAATAATTTGAGGTAGACATTATTTAAGCCCTAGACTTATTTCAATTAAAGTGCCCACAGGTCATCACCCGGTCCCAACATGTAAATGTACTTTCGTAAAGTGACCCACCGGTGATGACCCTGTCCCAACGTGTAAATTCACTTTCATAAAGTGACCCACCGGTGATCACCCGGTCCCAACATGTAAATTTACTTTCGTAAAGTGACCCACCGGTGATCACCCGGTCCCAACGTGTAAACTCACTTTCATAAAGTGACCCACCGGTGATCACTCGGTCCCAACGTGTAAATATACTTTCGTAAAGTGACCCACCGGTGATCACTCGGTCCCAACGTGTATACTCACTTTCATAAAGTGACTCACCGGTGATAACCCGGTCCCAACGTGTAAATTTACTTTCGTAAAATGACCCACCGGTGATCACCCGATACCAACGTGTCAATTTACTTTCGTAAAGTGATCCACCGGTGATCACCCGGTCGCAACGTGTAAATTCACTTTGGTAAAGTGATCCACCGGTGATAACCCGGTCCCAACGTGTAAATTTACTTTCGCAAAGAGACCCACCTGTGGGCATGTGATCTTTAATGTGTTAATATTTAAACTGACTGTACCTGTCCAGATTTTGTAGGTGATTTGAGTAACTGCGTAATGTTCTTCATACTGCGATCCTTGTTGCGTAGCTGTCGCTGCTGTTGTGCCGACTTATATCTTGTCAGGATCATCTCCTTGGCTGGTAACTTCACCATCTTATGTGACTTCATAGACATGCTGCTCTGAAATTATAATACAAATTTAAATATTATTTAATCTATATATATAAATAAAATTGGAGTGTCTGTTTGTAATATTGAAATGACCGTTTATTACTACATGCATATGAATATACATACGGTACATACACCAAAATAACACTTTTGACAATTTTTGTCTGTCTGTCTGTTTGTTCCGGCTAATTTCTAAAATAGCTGGACCGATTTCGATGGGACCTTTATTAGCAGGTAGCTAATGTAATAAGGAGTAACTTAGGCTACTTTTATTTCAGAAAAATAAAGTTAAACAGATTTAGTTAGTTGAATATATAAATAATAAGAGAGCCTAGAGCCAAGTTCATTATACAATCCAAGTACATTTCGAATCTTTGACTCTGATAGTAATAAATAATTTTATTATGAATTATACAATTAATATATTTATAATATTTTGTGTAATTCTGCTACAATGAGCATGTGAGAGACCACTAATAATCAAAATCTTTATTCATGTAGGTCTATTAAAGACTCGAACTATATGTTAAATCTACCATCACTTCAGAATGATTTCGAGACGAGAAGTACTGATGAGAAACTCACCTCATTCTTTTCAAATAAATGTTGTACATGTTTACAATATTACAGATTCGTTAAATTCACTGCTTAAGTTGCTGTTGTAGAGTAAAATTTACTATATATATAGTGTGTAGTATGACATAATAACTATAACTTATTATTGTCATACTACACAATACACACATACAATTCATATTCTTTTGTATGAATAAATATATATATATAATAAATAAATATTTGTTTATAGCCTTTATTGTTGTACGAAATATGTAGTTAAACTATTTATGACTGGAAAAATGTATTTAATGGTAGATGGTAGACAGTGAAGTGAGATAATATAATTTTGATTAGAGAATACAAGAAAATTGTAATTACATCAAATGACTTTCTCAACATTTATATTGATGGCAAAGTTAATGTTGTTTTTGTTTATTGCTATTTCATTGCATATAATAGACACTATATTCCTCTGTCCAACGCTTTCCGTCTCCGCGTTGGTCCAGCCACTGTCCTTATGGTATCCTCCGATCATTTCAGTCACCCTTGTTTCTTTTTTTGATCTCATGGATACCAATCTAAGATATTCTTGGTTTATTTCTCTCTCTTACTTCTTATTGCATATCATATCTACTTCTAATACAGTTTCTTAAATATTCCAAATGGTTAGTGATGTTTGAATTATTAAAAAAAATAATAAATATCTCAAGACAATTCACACAGCGCCATCTAGACCCAAGTTAAGCTAGCTAGCTAAAGTGTTATGGGTACCAGATAACTGATACAAAAACATAGATATTTTTTTTCCGTAAATATATACATATTATTCATAGAAAACACCCAGACAATCATACTCATGAATACAAATGTTTGTGCCGTGCAAGGAATCGAATCCGCGACCATCAGATGTAAAGTGGTATGCTAGACCGATAGACCACTGAGGTCATCACTAAATAAGTAAGGTATAATTATATATATTGTCTTTAATATAAACAGAACTTGCTCTTTTTAGTTTGTTTGTTTATTTGCTGTTAACGACTAGAAGCTTCTTAGCCAGTTTGTTTGGGTGAATAGCGCCTACTTCCACTAACTTCATAGTATACATACTGATTGCAGATAGACAACATACAAAAATAAAAAAGGAAGGCAGAGTTATGACAATGCCTTATTGTAATTAATAAATAATAAGCAATATAATAAAGAAAAATGTAATTAATAATTTCAATTATTGATCAATAATTACAATATACCCATATTGCAATTATTAATAATTCTTAATTAAATTACTAATTTATTACTATCATATTGCAATTATTGATGAATAATTACTGCAATTATTAATAATTGCAATATGAGTATATTGTAATTATTCATGAATAATTTATAATTAAATTACTAATTTATTACTATCATATTGCAATTATTAATAACTGCAATTATTGATGAATACATTTTTCTTTATTATTAATAATATATTATAAAATAATAGACTCAATAATAGTCAGAATTTGATCACCATTAGAGAAGGTAATCAAGTTTCCGCACTGAATATTCAAGTTTTCACACATTGTAATTCTAGAAGTCTTAGACGGTCTGAATTATATCACCACTAGAGAAGACAGTAACCATAGTCAGGTTTCCATACTGTATATGAGAAGAATACAATTGGAGTATTTAAGTAGTTCTTCTCATCTCAAAATCATTCTGAACTGACTGTATATTTAACTTATCATAAGAGTCTGTAATAGATCTACATGAATAAAGATATTATGAATTGAAAGAATAGTGTAATAGGTCATTTGACAACCTCTGTGGTTTAGCAGTCTAGCACACTGCTTTACGTCCGATGGTCATGGGTTTGATTCCTCGCACGGCACAAACATTTGTATTCATGAGTTTGTATGTAACAGTTTGTGTCGGTCAGGGTGTTTTCTATGTAGAATATGTATGAAATTACGAAAAAAAAAATCTATATATTTGTATCAGTGATCTAGTACCCATAACACAAGCTTTATATAGTTTAACTTTGGACTAGATAGCTCTGTGTGATTGTCCTGAGATTATTATTATTTTTTATAACTATTTTAATTATGACCATAAATAAAAAAAATATGGTCAGAATTAAAATAGTTATCTATAATAATAACACTTATTCAATAAAACTGCCCTCAATCTTGTTGTAAACAATATAGAATTGTAAATATCTTTTTAAAACCAATGGAAAATTAGTAAATAATTTCACACATTGATAATGTTTATGTAGTTATATAAATGTATATACATATAACTTAATCTAGGATTGACTACATATAATTAGGGCACGTCTATTTTACACTGTGGTCATCAAAAATGACGTAATATAAAATATTGAAATTAGAAGTTACGTCTCATCATTCTACATTATTCACGCCATTGTTTATAACAGGTTAAAGATAAGATTTAATCCGCAAATCATATTTATGCGTATCAGCTTACAGATAAACGAATCAGGTATCTTGCGTGATAATGTTCAGTCTCTTGTAGTACATGAGTTACGAATTACGAGGTCACAGAATGCATATGATATTTAGATAAGTAATAATTAATGATACCTTCTGTGTGTTATCCAAATTGTGCTGACAACAGATGGCAATAACCAATGTTAATTGGCGAAACTCAACAAACGTCTCGTTCAAGCGTTTTGCCACAATGCAGTGGCTGATTCAAAATTAACACCTGTGTTAGATTTTTTCTATAAACATTGTCTAATATATCGTTTGGTATGTTATAATTAAACTTTATTATAACAACATTACAAAATTAAACAACAAATGTGCGCAATTATAATATTATTACAAATATTCTTTTCTTTAAACCATTGAATGTACAACAATTGTAAAGCATTCAGACATGACATGTCACGAAATAGAACTTTGTCGAACTTAATGCTTGTATTTATATTGAATTAAACTGTTCCCGGTATATTATTAACAAAAATATAACTTAATTTCTCAGCATATTAATATAATTCAAGAACGTAGAAATTATGCGGAAATAATTATATTAAGCACATTACTTTGCTACATCTATAGATGCTTTACAATTGATATATTTGTGACTGGCATTCTAGATGAGGTAAAACATGTTTTTTTTTATTTTTGTTTTTAGTGTTTTATGAATAGACATGAATGTTTCTTTTTAAACTTACCAAATTGTATCAGTGTTTATAATGAACGATCATGGAATTTATTACAGAATTTGTACCTTCGAACAAGCTTATATGGTGAAAATTATTAGAGTAAATTAAACAAACATTCTTACTCTGATTAATATATTATAGTAAATTTGTCATCACAAGCACAAAAAAGAAATTTTAGTATCAAGTTATTTCATTGTGTGTTACACAAACAATACAATTTAAAATTTTTACTAAAACTTTTTCATTTTTGGTCTATGCCTAGTACAGTATTTAAAAAAAGTTTAGAAGTAAAATCTTGCTGAACGGAATTCTTGTCTATTTCCAATTTGTACCAAAACCTTCGAACTGACGCCATCTATAGTTTACCCCTATAATTAAAATATGTAATTGTGTACAGGGGCGATATCTATATTAATAGTGTGATACACACTGTGTCTTAATTTGTATCAATCAGATTTTTGTATATGTTATTGATTGTGATTGAATTTATCTCGCCAGCGAATTACTGTAGTCGCAAGCAATAAAAACAAAAAAATCGTAATGCTGAATAACTTAAATATTAAAAAACACTATTTTTGTAATAACAATCATGAGATACTAACTAAAACTATAGCTAAAATATGTGTAATACCGTGAGAGACAGATGAAACTTGTCCACGAAAATCAATGTTTATTTATTTAAAATTTTAATTTTACATTTATTTGAAAAGAATATGAGTTGCGTGGCTTGTCAGTTCTTTTCATCACGAAATCATTCCGAAATGATGGTAGATTTGACATATCATAAGAGTCTGTAATTGACCTATATGAATAAATATATTTTGAATTTGAATTTAGTTATAAACTTTTTGTTGCACTAAGAAATTTACACAAGAATTATTGATCTTATCGCAAGTAAGCAAACATACATTAGATGACGTTTAACAATTTGGAATATATCTGTGTAACTGCAGAGGTGCATGTTATTATTAGTATCTTACATTATCTTTGTTTTGTTTTAGGTGAAATCCTATAGATGGCGTCAACTACCTATGTGATGTTATCTTTTCCTCAATGAAATTGCATCCCGTCTATACGCACAGTCCCACTCAGTGTTGCTATATTATGCAATTCATAACACGTACTAATGTTGCCGTTTTATATTATTACCCGTTTTAATAGAAAATTACCTTTTAAATTACTCAACTTTCTTCGTAAATGAAGCTAAAATGTGAGCGAATTATTTTCATTGAGTCTTTTTTTTTTAAAGTAAACTTGTCTTTTTATGTATTATTTTAATTAAAATACCAACTTTTAAATTACTTGTGCGTTTTTCCTTGCCGAGTTTACACAAACGAGACAAATGTCGTTAGTATGTTCCTTGGTCGTTAGTAACACTAGTCTTTGAGGATATTTTAATACTCATACAAGTTTGTACTAAGCCTTGATTTTGATAGTTGTCAGTAATTTAGTGACATTACAAAAGAACAATAGCAAAACGTTTCCTCTTGCAGAATATATTCTCAGATTTTTCTTATTTCATTCCCTTAAAGTTATACATATTCACTATTAACTATGATTTTTTTTTATCAATTATTTTACTGAAACTATTTGACAGATTTAAATTTAAAAGTGATTCTTGTATTATAATTTGTTTAACGGAACCACTTCTATCTATAGTCTTAAAAAATAATAAAAAAAAAACTTGCAGTTTACTTTCGCTGACATATTAATATCTATTTTCTTGTACATAATAAAATTAATAAATTAGTGTTAGATACCAATTAATAGATCTAATATTCCACAACTACCTCTGCTCTGCCTGTTGTTATATCGTCGTTAAACAATATAGTTTGCATTTATACACTTCATAATATTTATTAATAGAAAAATGGAGTAACTGAGTTGCCGTAAAACATGTTTCGATCCGAAGCTTATCGGATTAATGTGGAGAAAACAAATTCATCACATGTATATTACAATTGTGATATGTGTGACGATGGTGGTTGGTGCAGTGAGACCGAGTTGGAAATACATCGTAACTCCATGCATCCAGACTTACTGTGCGAATTGCTGAATAATAGGAACAAAATTGTTTGTTATGTAAGTATTAATTATTTTGTGACGAACTTAGCGTCATTGTTTGAAGACCTCGGTGGTCTAGCACATCGCTTTACTCCCATGACCGCGGGTACGATTCCTCGCACGGCACAAACATTTGCATTCATGAGTCTGATTGTTTGTATCGTTCTGGGTGTTTTCTATGTATAATATGTATTTACGAAACAAAATATCTATGTATTTGTATCAGTTATCTATAATACAAGCTTTAGCTAGCTTAACTTGGGTCTAGATGGCGTTGTGTGAATTGTCCTGAGATTATTATTATTATTATCAGTTATCTAGTACCCATAACACAAGCTTTAGCTAGCTTAACTTGGGTCTAGATGGTGCTGTGTGAATTGTCCTGACATTATTGTTATAATTGTTCTGGTACATTATGTGGCAGAGAAGATCTCTAACTAGTGACCAGGACTTAACCCATTACTTCCCAAGCATCAATGTAATAGGATTAAGGTCTTAATACATTAGAAAAAGTTATAATATGTATTAAAGTATGTATTACTACCAAAAAAGTAGTTTAATAGATAAAATATTTTAAAATACAAATTTCATCAGTAGCTATAGTATAAATACATAGTTTGTTGAAAAAAAAATTAAATATAGTGTCCATATAGTGACCACCCGAATCAACTGGCTGCTCAATTACTACAAATACTTTACCCCAAGCGACTAAAAAGAAGCGACATTGTGTAATGTTTGTAGTATGCTTAAGGAGTAGATTCTCCCGCTGGGGTGGACACTCTATTCTTAGATCCCACACCCAAAAAATCTGCTCATAGTTCCGGGACTGATTGCAGATAAGAAAAGAGAAAAAAAAAAGAAATAATATAGTGTCCTAAATATAGGACCATGGGAAGGAATGGGTTAAGTATAACCTGGGTGTAGGTTTAAGATGCCCCTTGTGGACATACATCAATACTCATCTTCACCGCTTGTGTTCCCTGCCCACACAAATCATGTAGAAGCCTGCTAGTGCAGCTTTAGGTACAAATTCTAGTATTGAAATTTACATGGTTCTAGACAGGCTGAGATAAAAGATCTCGACCTGTCTGTAGAAGATTGTAGGGAGATCTAGCTGATATCTCTCACACACCACTCTATTCCACTTTAAGTGCATGTAAAATAACCATATTGTCATTGTTACTTCATTAGTTAGTTACTCAGAGGTTACTAACTGACAACCCCCGAAAATATACATACATTTCTACTGCATTTCGATAATCAACACTCAAGTTCTTAACCGGAGAATTCCTTTTTTAATTATGCAGCATATAACAGGCACTGTCTCTCACTAGGACCTGTCATCAGCACAATATAATTTAATATTTATATATATATTTGATATGAAATATTCCACCCGCTCCAGTTTCTAGGGTGCAGCAGAAATTTCAAAAATGTAGGTATACATATGTCCTACACATACACAAAAGTTTGATGTTTGACATATTTATATGTCCCGCTCAGTTTACAGGTTAATTCCTGAAAGTATGCCGGAGGGCATCATTAAATAAGAAGTCTTGCACTCAATGGACAGCAGACTTATTGCTATTGGCCAACTAAAACCTGATTAGTAGACATACTGATTGCGGATAAACCAGGAACAAAAAAAAAATTGTTACACTTTGTAACAATACCCCTCAAATAATAAAAAAAATATCTATGTTCATGTAGGTCTACATACATACAACATTTATTTGAAAGGAATAGGAGCTAAGTTTCTTGTCAGGTATTCTCATCTCGAAATCATTCCGAAGTGACATTATATTTGACATCATAAGAGTCTGTAAGACCTACATGAATAGAGATATTTTGAATTTGAATGAAGGTATAAAAATTAATAAGGCAAAAGTTCTTATAAAATATAACAATTATATAAAGAAAATACATTTAAGATCATTAGAACAATAAATAATAGTAAATATTGATTATTCTTATTTCAGACATGCAAAAGAGAGCAGCCCGACCGCAAAACGTTGCTCGAGCACATCAAAGTGGAACATTTATTAAGCTCCAAGAATGCTACGCGAGTCGAGCGTCAAATTTACGTCTGCGACTACTGTTCTTACATCTTCTTTAATAAGCTCCTATTAGCAGCTCATATACAGAAGAAACACTATCCAAAGTCAAGAAAAACATGCATACAATGTCCGAAATGCCTCAAAACAACCAGACCTACGTTAGCATACGGACATTTCGAGTTGCACCAATTCAAAAGCATAACACTCTGTCCGATATGTCTAGACAAGTGTACCAGTAGACAGGACTTGTTGGAGCATCTAAAAATGCACACAAAGTATTACCACTGCAACATGTGTGCTTATGAGACAAAGAAGGAGACTAACTACCTCTCTCACTTGCTCACACATAAGAAATTCCAGAGTCAGTACACAGGTGATTTCACTAAGTATTATATACCAGTTAAAGGTGTCATGAAGAAGAAATTCCATTCTCCATACGTTATTAATGGATTGCCATTGTGGAATAATCTGTATATATGCATCTTGTGTAGGGAGATATGTACAACTCGGAATAAAATGCAATTGCATATAACAGAGCATGAGATGCCGAAAGTAATGCAAATAAAAAGACATATGTGTTCATGTGGTGAGGAGTTCTTCAATAATGTCCTTCTAAAACATCACATCTTCAAGTTGAAGGGGAATCATAACACATTAGGTATGTATATTGTATTTATCACACAATCTGGTGGAGTCTAAATTTCGTTACAGTATACAGTACTGGAGAAACAGTTATAAATATAATACTAATCAGGGATGTTATGGATATGAAATTTCGGATACGGATAGGTCTCGGATATAGGAATGATTATTATACCGGATACGTATGCGTCGACTGGACTTTTGAAGGCGCTTTCTATTATTTTTTCCGCCAATTTCTTTATCCCTGAAATATCATCCAATGATTTGGCTTCTATTGGGTCCGGTGCGTCTTTAAATGAATCTGCAATAGATAGTTAATTTATATTTATATATAACACTTTATGTCCAATAAAATAAAGAACAGAACAATATTCATCAGGGATGTTATGGATATGAAATTTCGGATACGGATGGGTTTCGGATATAGTAATGATTATTATACCGGATACGGATATTAAATTATTTCAGATTATCCGTTAGTTTCGGATAATTTCGGTTACGGATATTATTTTTTTAAGGAATTTCAAATGGAACATACAAATAGCTAATAAAATGGTTACATAACGTGTCTCAATTAGGCTTCGCCCCTATTCGATATAATCCGAAACTTTTACAATCTTATTTCGGATTCGGTTACGGTTACGGATATTTTTTATATCGGATACGTATCGTACGGATCGTATTTATTAGTAATACTACTATATCTGTATTTTCTAAACTAAATTGCTCCTTATTACATCTGCTACCTGCCAATAAAACCGTCAAAATCGGTCCAGCCATTTCAGAGATTAGCCGGAACAAACAGACAGACGAAAATTGTAAAAAGTGTTATTTTGGTGTATGTATATTCATATGCATGTAGTAAAAACGATTATTTCAATATTACAAACAGACACTCTTTATTTATATATATAGATTCTGTTCTTCTTTGTTTCAGAAGTGAAATACGACGATAATGCACCAAGTATATCACAAGAAATGTACATAGTACAAGAATAATAGTAAATAATTAGAACAATATGGCGGCAGAGCGGGGCCTCGAGGTCCCTAGCTGAATACGCAGTCAGCAGTCACAATGTAATATTTATGTAATTACTAATAAACCTGTTTAATCAATTTAAGAAACAATATGAAGCTATTCTCAACTGTTCGGCTGGCTCATCCGTCATACTCGTGAACGGGTGCTGCTTGTATAGACTGGTCTGCTCTAATCTCTATGACTGACTTCCTCTTATTAATTGTTTAACCATTTGGTTGTATATTTAGTATTTTTTCTATTTGAGTATTTAATTGAATTAGTGCTAATTGGTAGTTTTCAACTTACAAATGTAAAGTAACAATAACAATTTTTAAAAGAGCTACACGCAAGTTTCTTGCTTGTTCATCTTGTGATGATATAGGTTTCCGAATGAGCGGTAGATTAAAAAAAATGTGATGACTATTCAAAAGTGCTTCAATGTAAGTTTATTTGAATAAATGAATTTCTATTATATTCTAAATTCTAAAAACGAAGTTCTTTTGACTGTTTTATTTGGTTCAAATAGGAAAACTGAGGAGAAATTTAGATGATACTGTTTTTATAAGACGCTAGTGCTTTAAATGTTATACGATAAAAGTTTGATCATGTTCTGTTCCGTAATATTTTAGTTCTTTATTATTACATAGTATAAAATAAAGTCGCTGTCGCTGTATGTCCCTATGTATGCTTAAATCTTTAAAACTACGCAACGGATTTTGAAGCTGTTTTTTAATAGTTTATGTGGTGGATAATATATTATGTATTGTTTGTATGTCGGTTCTTTATGTGCAGAAAGCTATTGCATCTACTCTATAATTATGTAAAAATAAATCGATGCAAAAAAGAGTAAAATAACATCATATATTTTCTTATGTCACAAAATTAACAAATCAAATTTATACAATACTTTTTAAAGGTAAAAAATTAGCTTTTAAGTGGCCAGCAATATACTACGAAGTCCACAATAGATAGAGTGATTCAAGAGGAAGGTTTATATATATAATACAGGTATACCAGGACGAAGTAGGGGCGAGTAGCTGGTCATAATTAAAGTAACTTTGAATACATTCGTGATGTTCTTTTATTTCCAATGTTTTGATGACTTTGGTGGTCTAGTGGTTTAGTAGACCGCCTTTCTTCCGATGGTCGCGGGTTCGATTCCTCTCACGCCACAAAAATTCATCCAAAACAATAAAATAGTGTTTGATAACATAATAGTAACTTTACAGTAAATTTTCGTCTACAACACAATAGCAACAGTAAATCTCGTGTTAGAATAGTGGAATATTCATGAGTATGATTGTTTGTATCGGTCTGTGTGTTGTCTATGTATTAATGAAAATAAATGTATTTGTATCAGTTATCTAGTACCCATAACACAAGCTTTAGCTAGCTTAACTTGGGTCTAGATGGCGCTGTGTGAATTGTCCTGATTATATTATTATTATCAGTTGTCTAGTACACATAACACAAGCTTTAGCTAGCTTAACTTGGGTCCAGATGGCGCTGTGTGAATTGTCCTGAGATTATTATTATTATATTATTATTATTATATTATTATTACTGTCCAATGTGGTCGCGGTGGTCACCGCAACACTTGTCCACATTTCGCTCGGTATATTTGAATCTGTTTTTTATTACACATTCAAATTACACTATTAAGCAAACACATACTAAAGTAATTTATTGTTTTTAAGTTTTTTACTTATGTTTCGTGTGAGTCATATTGTTTATGTTCATTTTATATTAAGTTGTTTGTAATTGAGTGTCGATTACCTAATTGATCTGACTTGGTGTTCATCTTATAATCCTCCACTGGAGCCCCGCTTGTGTGAACCGTTACTGTAGGCGGGTGCATCATTCCATTATCATCCACAAAAGAAGAAAAATATGCAACAGTTGTATGCGCTGGAAATAATAAATGCGATCAATTGCACCTGCATCCGTATTTGTCATGTCGTATTATACTTCAACAAGAGCTATTAACCTAATTGTATAACTAAGAACCTAAAATTAAAAAGCTTAAAATATATAATATAGTAACTAAAATATATTATTAAAAGGCGTCCCTTTAGGAAAGGTTCTGAAGATACTGGCAGCGTTCCCTCTTTGAATGGCTAGACTAATTCTTTGTCCGAGGTAGCTGCCAGCTCTTCGGTCTTCTGTGATGTCGACTAACCTTTTTGTTATTTTGACGACCTCGGTAGTCTAGTGGTCTAGCACACCGCTTTATGACCGATGGTCGCGGGTTCGATTCCTCGCACGGCACAAACATTTGTATTCATGAGTACGATTGTTTGTGTCGGTCTGGGTGTTTTCTATGTATAATATGTATGTATTTACAAAAAAAAAAAATATATCTATGTATATGTATCAGTTGTCCAGTACCCATAACACAAGCTTTAGCTAACTTAACTTGGGTCTAGATGGCGCTGTGTGAATTGTCCTGAGATTATTATTATTGTTATTATTTCCTTAAAGTCTTATTGCGCTAGTCTTTGAATCTGTTGTATTATTATGTTTAACACGTTTGATGGTAATTGTAGGGAAAAATTGTAATGTAAAAAAAATTGATGTTCACAAGCGGCTGAAATGTCCTACATGAATAAAAGTTTTTTGAATTTAAATTAGACCAAGTAGTTGTCCATGAGAGCACCATCGACGGTGGTACATACCCGTATAGTGCGCATGTGATCGCTCTTGGCTCGAGCGTGGCCGCACAGCCTCCAGCAGCCAGCGCCATGCGTACACCAGTGACTTGGGTGAGGGTATCACATTGAAGGGTGGCAGCGCCGTTCATTGAAAAATCTTATTCTCACATAGGAACCTGTGTACGGAACACCGTACCATAATAATAATATATTTATAAATTATCACTTACGTAGCATATATCATTTCACTATACATATATTATTGTATATATTTATGTTATCTAGTATATATATATATATATATATATATTTATATTTTGTTGCATTTTGTTTATGTTTATAATTTTGCACCGCCAACAATTATTCTCTGCACCACCAATGGTTGACTGGTAGAAAATGCCGCATGGTGTTAAGTCCGCCAAATGTACTACACTATATATTATATTGTGTGCATTAAAGTTAAATAAATAAAAAAAATAAAAAAAAAATATATTACTATACAATAAATCAGTGTATAACATCAAGCAGTCACTACGGGACCTATCTTTTATTTATCATCCCCGTACATTATCAATATCAATTATCATTATCAACAAGTGTAGGAACAAAACCCCTACAACCTGCACTTTTATTCTTAACTAGCTGTTCCCGTGACTTCGTCCGCGTGGAATTTAACTTTATTGTTCTAAAATATAAGAATTTTGTCTAAAATAAAAGTAGCCTAAGTTACACCTTATTACATCAGCTACCTGCCAAAGAAAGTCAGAGATTAGCCGGAACAAACAGACCTGCAGACAGACAGACAGACAAAATTGTAAAAAATGTTATTTATGTATGTATATATTGTATGTACCGTATTAATATTCATATGCATGTAGTAAAAAACGGTTATTTCAATATTACAAACAGACACTCCAATTTTATTTATATGTATAGATTATTTTTATATATATAGGTTACATATTATTTTTTAAATATGTTTTTAGTGTACAATAATTTGAGGTAGACATTATTTAACCCTAGATTTATTTTAATTAGTGCCCACGAGTTATCACGCGGTCCCAACGTGTAAATTTACTTTAATAAAGTGACCTACAGGTGATCACCCGGTCTCAACGTGTAAATTTACTTTAATAAAGTGACCCACCGGTGATTACCCGGTCCGAACGTGTAAATTTACTTTAGTAAAGTGAGTCACCGGTGGGCATGCGATCTATAATTTGTTAATTATTAAGCGTGCATATTTTGTACATTTATAAATACATATATATGAAAATCATTGTAAATGTAAATCAGGATTAAATGTAAGTAAAATGTATTTTGTTTTTTAATTAAATCATCAGCAACTTTTGGATTACACCTTCTTCTGACGTATGCATGAATAGAAATAATCCTTACTAGCTGGGCCCGCGGATTCACCCGCATGTAATTTATAGCCTACTAGTTGTGCCCGCGTTCGTTCGCGTGGAATTTAACTTTATTTCTCTAAAATAAAAGTAGCCTAAGTTACTACTTATTACATCAGCTACCTGCCAAAAAAGTCCCGTCGAAATCTGTTCGGCCATTTCAGAGATTAGCCGGAACAAACAGACAGACAGAAATTGTAAAATATGTTATTTTGGCATATGTACCGTATTTATATTCATATGCATGTAGTAAAAACGGTTATTTCAGACACTCCAATTTTATTTATATGTATAGAATGTATAGATGAAATATGTCGAAAAATGTAGTGCTTATCGCCATCGGATCGTGTGTTATAATCCTTATAACGCACTTATATCGTAACATACTATTTTCGCATTATATTTATTTTGTTTTGTTAAACGACTAGCTGTTCCCGCGAACGTACGTGGAATTTAACTTTATTATTCTAAAATAAAAGAGTTTTTCTAAAATAACAGTAGCCTAAGTTACTCCTTATTACATCAGCTACAAAATCGGTCCAGCCGTTTCAGAGATTAGCCAGAACAAACAGACCGACAGACACAGATAAAAATTATAAAAAATGTTATTTTGGTATATGTCCCGTATATATATTCACATGCATGTAGTAAAAAAACGGTTATTTCAATATTACAAACAGTCACTCCAATTTTATTTATATGTATAGATGTATAGATGAAATATGTCGAAAAATGTAGTAGGATATACGTGCTTATTTAACACACTCGGCTCTATAACGCCCTCGCCATCGGTGTGTTATAACCCTTATAACGCAAGTGCGTTATAACACACGATCACGAACACGAAAATAGTATGTAACGATAAGTATATTGTAACATACTATTTTCACATTATATTTAATTTTGTTTAAAAACGATGACATACGCTCATTGTTATTAATTTAATTGTTTTGAATACCTGAATATTATTAATACTAATATTTATTATTATGCGTAATTGGATACGTAATGTGTGATTAGCAACAGTATTTTTGTTGATTACAAACGCCATATTTTCGTATTGTCTATGCTTTTATGAATGACGCAAATCGTACGCCATACTGGATTTACGCAATTCATGACACACGACCATAAATAATTTGCTTATTATTTTTCTGTATTCATTCTTATTTGTGAATGACAGTTATTTTTTTTTTGGACTGTAATGTTATGGCAATGGAATGCGTAGTGACTAGGGTTATGTGATAAGTCTTAACATTATCAGAACGTAAAGGGTAGAGGACATCCTCCAGCCCAATTAAATAAACCACTAAACTTATCGTTACGGAAAAATCGCCGGACTTGACAACCCGGGGCACACCCTCCAACCAACCCATGGCCATTCCAACCTCATGGTTATACTGGCCGAAACGCGGGATGTGCGCTTTCGCTCATCTCTCTTGACTCTCTATAAGTTATTTAATCTACATTCCCTAGTGCTTGTCCCTAGTGCACTTCTTCTTCCTGTTGTCTTTCTGGGGTGGACTCCACAGCAACAGCAGTTGAGTCGTCGTTGCCGGGCAGCACGCGATCTTCTTCCTGTTGTCCATAGTGCACTTTCTCCCCTTTCTCGGGCAGTGGACTCCACAGCAACAGCAGTTGAGACTTCGGTGCCGGGCAGCACTCCATCTTCTTCCTGTTGTCTTTAGTGCACTTTCTCCCCTTTCTCGGGCAGTGGACTCCACAGCAACAGCAGTTGAGACTTCGGTGCCGGGCAGCACTCCATCTTCTTCCTGTTGTCCCTAGTGCACTTTCTCCCCTTTTTCGGGTAGTGGACTCCACAGCAACAGCAGTTGAGACTTCGGTGCCGGGCAGCACTCCATCTTCTTCCTGTTGTCTTTAGTGCACTTTCTCCCCTTGCTCGGGCAGTGGACTCCACAGCAACAGCAGTTGAGACTTCGGTGCCGGGCAGCACTCCATCTTCTTCCTGTTGTCCCTAGTGCACTTTCTCCCCCTAGTTTTCGTTGTCCCTAGCACTTTCTCCCCTTTTCGTGGACTCCACAGCAACAGCAGTTCTTCTTCCTGTTGTCCCTAGTGCACTTTCTCCCCTTTCTCGGGCAGTGGACTCCACAGCAACAGCAGTTGAGACTTCGGTGCCGAGCAGCACACCATCTTCCGGATACTCCCGAATGTCTTCTTTGCTTCCTGGTGCCGCTCCACGGGTCATCCTCTCCGACCTGCTCAGCCTCCTATGCCACTGATGCGCGAACTCCCATAGTCGTCTAAAATTCTGCAGCAGGGCAGTTGTCTTGGCGTCGCAAAATTAGGGGAGCCCACATAAAGTAGGACAGAGTTAAGCAGAAGAGAAGGACTACTCTGACTGGTCGCCGCGCTGGCCTTTTTAGCTTCACCTCACGATATGCATGCAGATGGCACTAAAAACCAAAGGAAGTACTTATGGAGTGGTTGAAGATCAACTCCCGTCGGACTGATACGACTTTAGTTTGAGGGTACCGCTAGGTGTTCGAAGCTCACGATATGGGGCGTGCAGATGGCACTCAAAACCAAAGGAAAGACTTAAGGAGTGGCTGAAGGGCAACTCTCGTCTGACGGATACGACTTTAGTCTGAAGGAACCGCTACTTAGTAGTTCAAGCCGTCGTAATTTCGATTCCGTTTGAATTGGACGGGGTATCGATCGGTGGGGCGATCGGGGGCACTGGTGTGCACCTCACGATATGGGGCGTGCAAATGGCACTCAAAACCAAAGGAAAGACTTAAGGAGTGGCTTAAGGGCAACTCCCGTCGGACGGATACGACTTTAGTCTGAGGGCACCCCGTGGAGGTCAACCTGACATGGTATATTGCTAGCAATGGGGTAAACAGTCCCCATTACTAACAATCCCCTACCCCCAATTATAATGATATCGTCCGCAGCTGGCCTTTACTGCTTCACCGGACGATAGTGGGCGAGTGCAGATGGCACTCAAAACCAAAGGAGGACTTATGGAGTGGCTGAAGATCAACTCCCGTCGGACCGATACGACTTTAGTCTGAGGGCACCGCTAGGTGTTCGAAGCTCAGTTCAACCCGTCGTAATTTCGATCCCCGTTTGAATTGGATGGGGGATCAATCGGAGAGGGCGCTAAAAAACGCCTGAACCTATTTGAAATGAAATTTGGTACACAGGTAACTGACGCTGACACCCTGGATTGACAGATGGGCTTAAGCCGCGGGTGACACAGCGGGGCACAGCTAGTGATAAATAAAAAAAAGTCGGTGTTAATAACAAAATAACATTAATAACGGGGGCAGCTGAGATGCGGCAGGCGCGGGATTGCGCACGGTCGGTCAGATTGTACAGTGCTCCGTACTTTTACGATTATGATCGTTATAAAATATGACGACCTCGCTAGTGCTTTACGTCCGATGGTCGCGGGTTCGATTCCTCGCACGGCAGAAACATTTGTATTCATGATGTATGATTGTTTGTATCGGTCTGGGTGCTTTCTATGTATAATATGTATTTACGAAAAAGATATCTATGTATTTGTATCAGTTATCGAGTACTCATAACACAAGCTTTAGCCAGCTTAATTTGGGTATAGATGGCGCTGTGTGAATTGTCCCGAGATTATTATTATTAAAATAATGTTTTGGAAATTGTTCTTGTTTTTACTGATAGCCACACGTACCCCTGGGGGTACGCGTACCACTAATCGGGAAACACCGATGTAGGTATATTACAGGCTCTTATATCAAATTTACCATCATTTCGGAATGATATCGAGACGAGAAGAACTGAAGAAATTCAGCAAAAAAATATACATCTAAAATATATATAACTCAAAGGTGACTGACATAGTGATCTATCAACGCACAGCCCAAACCACTGGACGGATCGGGCTGAAATTTGGCATGCAGGTAGATGTTATGACGTAGGCATCCGTTAAGAAAGGATTTTGGCTAATTCTACCCCCAAGGGGATAAAATAGGGGATGAAAGTTTGTATGAAACTTTGTTAATTTTAAACCGATCGGGCTGGGACTTTGCATGCATAAAGCTATTATGACGTAGGCATCCCCTAAGAAAGGATTTTGATAAATTCCACCCCTAAAGGGATAAATTAACGCGAGCGAAAATGCGGGCAAAAGCTAGTACTTAGGTATACAAAAAATCTTATTTACTATATCTACAAAAATATAGTACCTATTTATATGTATGTATATCTTCTACGTACGTATGTCTCATTAGCATATATACCTATACCTATTATATGATAGTAACCTTAAAAATTCCTATAATTTGTGCCAATTTAGTGGCAGCTGTTTAAATAATTTTATTAGATATGTAATTATGAAAACAATCCAAGTGTGAGATCGTTTTTCTCATTCCGGGTTCCGTACCCGAGTTTTTTTTATACCAGTTGATATAAACTTTTGCACCGAGCTAGTGTAGTAAAATTTTAAATTAAACATGATGTGACCAATATAAAAAAAATGGCGCAATATAAAATAATATGTCCGTGAGTAAATACACGAATTATAATATTCGAAAAGAAGTTTTGATTTAAGTTGGTTTAAGGAAAGGGATTTTGGTTTAAGGAAAGGGATGAAAAATTTAGATAAAGGGTTGAAAAACGCTTTTTTTTAAATAACTCGTTTAAGGTAAGAACTATGAAAAAATGTTTTAAATAAAAGTTGAATTAAATTGTACACAATACAGCTCCTTTCATATTTTCATTATTGGCTGTTGTCTTAATCATTATTACATAGTATAAAACAAAGTCGCTGTCGCTGTCTGTCTCTATTTATGGTTAAATCTTTAAAACTACGCAACGGATTTTGAGGCGGATTTTTTAATAGATAGAGTGATTCAAGAGGAAGATTTATATATATATGAAATATATGTGCGTGCGAAGCCGGGGCGAGTAACTAGTCTATACATATACATAAATTTGGAGTACAGCAGCTGGTATACATCCGAACAATTCCTCAGAACACTCCCCGTGATATAACACGGTACAAAATGCACAGAGATGCAATATCTCGCCGCAGAGCCAATGGGTCGAGTCTGTCACATAGACGTTAATTACCAATTATTCTGGCTGCTCGGTTCTGAATGCGGTCAAATGAAAGTAGCTGGAATTGTGGTGCTCCCGCCCAGAGATAACAGTATTCCATATGCGGCCGGATCTGCGCCTTGTATAATTGCAAGTGATGGCCGCCGTGAAGTACCGTCTCGCTGGTGCACACCAAACTTATTTGTAGCCATGACATACAAATGACAACTATTTATTTACCGTGTTTGATAATTCAATTGATATATGTGTTTGTAATGTAAATATAAACCTAAAAAAAACCTTACTATAAAATTAAAGAATTCGTTAAGAATAATGTTTAGATAAATAAAATACAAATAAATATGACAACTATTTATTTACCGTGTTTGATAATTCAATTGATATATGTGTTTGTAATGTAAATATAAACCTAAAAAAAACCTTACTATAAAATTAAAGAATTCGTTAAGAATAATGTTTAGATAAATAAAATACCAGAGTCTGTTATAAATCTGCCAGAAAGAAGATTTAAATGTCAAATAAAACAGTTCCTTTGCAAAAAAGCTTACTATAAAATTGAAGAAATCGTTAACGATAATAATGTTTTTATAGAAAAACTTTAAATCCATAGCACTGACAATATTATCTGATTACACTAATAATGAGTGTGTAGCGATTTCTATGTTGATTATCGCATGCCTCTTACTTGTTGTACTGTAATTGTTTATATAAAAAAACATCTATTCAAAATAGCAGCACACAAGTTTCTTGCTCATTCTTCTTGTAATGAATCTGCATTCCGAATAGTGGTACAATCAAAATATGACTATTCAAAAGTGCTCGTAATGAGTTTATTGGAATGAAGATTATTTCTATTTCTGTAAATATATAATAAAGTACTCTGTAAACTTAATCTACATACTTAAATAAGTAGATATATTGTTATGTAATGAGTTATATATTACGCAAGCATTCAAATTCAAATTCAAGAATCATTTATTCATGCAGGACATTTTAGCCGCATATGAACATCAAATTTTTTCATTATAATTTTATTTTTTTTCCTACCGTGCAGTTTGGTATATATATCCAACTGAGAAGAACTGGCAAGAAACTCAATTGAATTACTTGTTTTTAAAAGCCAGTTTATTTACAATGTATATTTATATAGGTGTCTATGTTTAACATTAAATGAAAATCCCGTGCATGAACAACTATAGCCATGCACGCTCGTCATTCAAGTAATCGTTTAGTGAGTAATTATTTTAAGGAATGAAATGGTTCTTTTAACAACTTTATTGAACCCTTTAAATACTAAAATACGTCAATATTGAACTAAATTCGGTATAAAAATACGATAGTTTGTTCTAACACATGGATTTTTCCCGAAAACGAATAGCAAGTGGTATACTGTTTACAATTCAAGAAGAAAAATGTATTTCACCATAGGCTGTTTGATATATTTGGTGAGTTGATTTTGTTAGCAATTCATAAATCGTAAACTTATATATATATATATACTAGCTGTCCCGGCAAACGTTGTTTTGCCATATAAATTAATACGTTATAAGGGTGAAAATTTAGGGTTGTATGTATTTTTATATGATACATATTAAAAAAAATATAAATATAAAAATATACTAGTATATAGTGCAAAACCCTTATCACTTAGGGGTATGAAAAATAGATAGTAGCCAATTCTCAGACCTACTGAATATGTACATAAAATTTCATAAAAATCGTACAAGCCGTTTGGGAGGAGTATGGTAACTAACATTGTGACACGAGTAATCCATAATATGTTAGTTCTTTCATTATCTATTTTTTAATTTTTTTTCAACATTTTGGCGCCAAAGTATTTTTTTAACCTATTTACTTTACTCCATGTACAGGCAACGGCAACGGAACGACGTGAAACAGTTATAACTACATTGTTAAAATTAACAAGTTGTTACAAATTCTAATAATTAAGCATATTTAACAGTCATAGTGATTAAACACATCTTCGTTCACGAGTATGACGGATGTATAATAATAATAATATAATAATCTCAGGACAATTCACACAGCGCCATCCAGTCCCAAGCTGATATAGATACATGGATACATTTTTTTTTGTAAATAAATACATATTATACATAGAAAACACCCAGACCGATACAAACAATCATACTCATGAATACAAATGTTTGTACCGTGCGAGGAATCGTACCCACGACCATCGGATAGTGAAGCGGTGTGCTAAACCACTAGACCACCGACTGTATATTGGCGCGATGAGTTATACGTGTTACACGGATCGTAATGATGTTTGCTTTCTTCAGGTGACCGCCACCGTTGCTGCTCCAGGAATATTTGACGATGATGCACCTTTGAATCCTATACGCGAAGAATTCTTACAAAGTTCTAAGCATTATAATGCTCCAGAAATATGTGATGACGATGCACCATTGAATCCTATTCGCGAAGAATTCCTACACGGTAAGTATAATAGTAATAATATAATAATCTCAGGACAACTCACACAGCGCCATCTAGTCGCAAGCTAAGCAGAGCTTGTATACTGGGCAACTGTTAGAAATATATAGATATTTTTTTAAATAGATCCACTATGCACTTAGAAAACATTCAGACTCAGCAAGCTGCTTGGCTGCAAATAGGCGAGACAGAGATATCCTACATCGATGAACTACTTTCTAAAAGGTCTCCTTATAAAGAAGAAACTAGCAAATATATATCTCATATAATGAACTAATTGGGTTTTTTTATTTACAGATAACAAACATAAGCCCCATATATTTGGTCATAAACCACATGTATCAGGCGATGATAAACCAAAAGATGCACCATCAGACGACGATAAACCAAAAGATGCGCCATCAGACGACGATAAACCAGAAGATGCACCATCAGACATTACCAATGTCAATTTAGCAAAACTGAGCAAATACGCCGATGACGTACTTAGTGGAAAGATTAGTGCACCGAAATCAGACGCAGAAATACTTAAATCACCAGAATTCAAACACTTCCTGAGGAATCTGTCAAAGGATCCATATGATTTGCTACAACATAAACACGAGGCAATAAAAGAAAAACGTAGACGTTTAAAGGAGTTCGCCCACGACATTCTCCATGGGAATATCTCAAAACTATCGCACGATTGTCCAATCAAAAAGTTTTTAAAGTCCGTTGTAGATAAAGCCAATACAACACCAAATCCCAATGAGGAAAAAGCTACACAACCAACGACTGAAGGAACTGATGAGAGTAATACTACAGAAGGGCCAACTACGACAAAACCATTAACAACTTTAGAACCGTAAACAACATCAGAACACCAAATCTCAAATCTCACTGAGGAAAAAACTACACCACCAGCAACTGAAGGATCTGATGAGGGTAATACTACAGAAGCGCCAACTACGATAAAACCATTAACAACTTTAGAACTGTAAACAACATCAGAACATCAAATCTCAAATCTTACTGAGGAAAAAATTACTCCACCAGCAACTGAAGGAACTGATGAGAGCAATATTATAGAAGCACCAACTACGACAGTACCTACAACATCTTCAGAAGCAACACAATAAATTAAATTCACAATAGTTATATTAATTTGAAAAGAATACGAGCTGAGAGTTTCTTGTCAGTTTTCATTTCGAAATCATTCTGAACTGACGGTAGATTTGACATATCTTAAGAGTCTGTAATAGATCTACATGAATAAAGATATTTTGAAATTGAATTTGTTAATATCAATATGTAATTGTTTAATATTTTACCATTACATTTCAAACTGTTTATAATTTCACATTGTTTAAGACCAGTTTAGGACATTTTATTGAATAAGTTTTCCGTAGATAACTATTACAATGATGGTCACCAAAGAGATATCTAAGGATCTATTGCTGCAGCTCACACATCGGGATTTACTGTTTAAGTTGCTGTTATGTTGTTGATGAAAATATACTGTAATGTTACTATTATATCATTCTACACAATTTGTAACCCCCTCCGATCGATCCCCCGTCCAATTCAAACGGGGATCGATATTACGACTGCCTGAGTCGAGGTTCAAACCCCTAGCGGTGCCCTCAGAATAAAGTCGTATCCGTCAGGCGGTGGCCTTCAGGCGCTCCATAAGTCCTTCCTTTGGTTTGGTGCCACCTGACCTTGACCTCCACGCGGTTCCCCCTGGAAACCATGGTGATAAATTCTTGGTGAATTTGTCATGATGTGCTAACTGACCTGACCTCATGCTCATCTTATCATCATCCACTGGTGCCCGCGTAAACCGTTAGCGCAGGCGGGTGCACCATTTCATTGTCATTCAGTAAAAACTACTGATATTGCGCTGTTTGTGTGCTCTGATAAAAGCAATTTAATATCTATATATTATCTATATCCCTCGTAGTTGGTAATTATTTGATTGTCTATTATTTAATAAACAAAATACGGTCGAGCGCAGTGATGGTTGGCTCATCCGTCTTACTCGTGAACGGATGCTGCTTGTAGGGACTGGTCTGCTCTAATCACTGACTGATTTCCTCTTATTAATTGTTTAACCAGTTAGTATTTTTTCTATTTCAGTATTTAATTGAATTAGTGCTAATTGGTGGTTTGTATTCACACACTTCAACTTAAAAATGTAAAGTAACAATAAAATTATTTAAAAGAGCAACATGCAAGTTTCTTGCTCGTTCTTCTTGTGATGAGAAAGGTTTCCGAATGGGCGGTAGATTAAAAAAAAATGTGATGACTGTCCAAAAGTGCTTGAATGTAAGTTTATTTGAATAAAGGATGTTCTATTCTATTCTATTCTGTTCTATTTTTAAGAATTTCCGATTAGTTTGTAATATGGTGTTGACATGTTTGAAAACCAAAATCCCAGGATAAATTTAGATGAATAATAATAATAATAATAATCTCAGGACAATTCACACAGCGCCATCTAGACCCAAGTTAAGCTAGCTAAAGCTTGAGTTATGGGTACTAGACAACTGATACAAATACATAGATAATTTTTTTTTCGTAAATACATACATATTATACATAGAAAATACCCAGACCGATACAAACAATCATACTCATGAATACAAATGTTTGTGCCGTGCGAGGAATCGACCTGCGACCAGACGTAAAGCGGTGTGCTACACCGCTAGACCACCGAGGTGTCAAAAAGATTAAAAAAAAATAGTTTTCTTAGGCTAATCATTAAAAGAGATTTCAATCGTTTTGTTCTCTTTAATTATTAAATAAAACAATATTTCTATCGTCACATATCAACGGGTGTTGTAATTATTACATTTGCATTTAAAACACAGATCCTATTGCTTTCGCCGCACCTTTTATTGGATTCAAAAATTTGTCAATCGGAGAGTGGTCTTTCAATTTTGGCGGAATTTTGGAGGGTGGAGTGGGGGCTGTGCAAGATTCAGTCGTTGTAGCCGACGTTGTTGTAGCCGATGTTGTTGTAGCCGATGTTGTTGTAGCCGGTGTTGTTGTAGCCGGTGTTGTTGTAGCCGATGTTGTTGTAGCCGATGTTGTTGTAGCCGGTGTGGTTGTTGTAGCCGATGTTGTTGTTGCCGGTGTGGTTGTTGTAGCCGATGTTGTTGTCGTAGCCGATGTGGTTGTAGCAGGTGTCGTTGATGATGTAGTAGTAGTAGCACTAGTAGTGCTTCCAGTCGTTGTCGCATCCGGACATGGCGTAGTAGTTTTACCCGGTTTGGGAGTAGTAAGTTTCTTTAAGTCTTTTAAGAATTTCTTGAAATCGTCTGGATTGGGAATTTTCTCGCCTTCGACGGGACTCTTGAAGGCGCCTTCGATTATTTTTTCCGCCAATTTCTTTATCGCTGACAAATCATCCAATGATTTAGCTTCCTTTGGGTCCGGTGCGTCTTTAAATGGATCTGCAATAGATAGTTAATTTATATTTATATATAACTCTTTATGTCCAATAAAATAAAGAACAGAACAATATTCATCAGGGATGTTATGGATATGAAATTTAGGATACGGATAGGTTTCGGATATAGAAATGATTATTATACCGGATACGGATACGGATGCAGATATGAAATTTCGGATTATCCGTTAGTTTCGGATAATTTCGGTTACGGATATTAATTTTTTAAGGAATTTCAGAAGTAAAATACAAATAGCTAATAAAATGGTTACATAACGTGTCTCAATTAGGCTTCGCCCCTATCCGATATTATCCGAAACTTTTATTTCGGATTTGGTTACGGTTACGAATATATTTTTATATCGGATATCCGATAGTTTCGGTTACGGGGTCGGAGCTCCCATATATCCCTGATATAGTATGTATGTAGATACAAAAGGAGGAGGAGTATCACTTAAGCGATCTCTTCCAGACCTTTGGGTAGAGGAGAAAAGAACATGGTGGATGGCGCATGATGGAATGAATAAACAGAAATAATCATAGTGTATTATAATTACATTATACATAACATACCTATACATATAAATATAATCTGTTTGTAATATTTAAATAACCGTTTTTACTACATATATCTTATATATAAAATTCTCGTGTCACAGTTTTCGTTCCCATACTCCTCCGAAACGGCTTGACTGATTCTCATGAAATTTTGTGAGCGTATTGAGTAGGTCTGAGAATCGGCCAACATCTATTTTTCATCCCCCTAAATGTTAGGGGTAGTCCACCACAATATTTTTTTTATTTTTTATACTAAATTTTTAGTATCTATTTTTTTATGATACTACATACAATCCTTAATTTTCACCCTTCTATCATCAACCCCTATTTTTTTATAGCGTTATTAATTTAATGACAAAACAACGTTTGCCGGGACAGCTAGTATGAATATAAATATATAAATACGGTACATACACCAAAATAACATTTTTACAATTTTTGTCTGTCTGCCTGTTTGTTCCGGCTCTTTTATTGGCAGCTGATGTAATAAGGAGTAATTAAGACTACTAACCTCTTTTTTGTTTAGGTTATAATTTAAAAAAAAAGGTATAAAAATAAATTCCACGCGGACGAAGTTGCGTGAACAGCTAGTTTATAATATATTTTATCTATGAACATTAATATTTAACAAACAGTTGTCATTTTAGAAACCTTTGTAGCTTGATGGTTCTCTACCCTGAAATACACCCGGAAGGTCGTAACTTGAAATCTGGCCGACACCAAAATATGACAATTTATATTCCCCACTTTACTTCCGATAATCGCGGGTTCGATTCCTCGCATGGTGCAAATATTTGTATTATTTAGCATAACTGTTTGTAGCAGTCTGAGTGTTTATGTATTTACAAAAAATATATAATAATCTCAGGACAATTCACACAGCGCCATCTAGACCCAAGTTAAGCTAGCTAAAGCTTGTGTTATGGGTACTAGATAACTGATACAAATACATAGATACATTTTATACATAGAAAACACCCAGACCGATACAAACAATCATACTCATGAATACAAATGTTTGTACCGTGCGAGGAATCGAACCCGCGACCATCGGACATAAAGCGGTTTCCTAGACCGCTAGACCACCGAGGTCGTCAAATATATATCTAAGTATTTATATCAGTTGTCTAGTACCCATAACAAGCTCTGCTTACGGTGGGATTAGATGGCGCTATGTTAATTGTCCAGGGTTATTTATTATTATTAAAATAATCGTATATATATATACAGTTCTATTAGTAGGAAAAACTCACCAAAATCAAAAAGTCCAGGCATTGCGCTACAGACAACGATCTGAAATTAAATGTTCAAATCAAATCAAACCTTGTGATATGACAAATCTACCGTCAGCTAAGCTCAGAACAGCTACCAAAATATCTATATTTATGTAGGTCTTTTACAGACTCTTATGATATGTCAAATCTACAGTCAGTTATCTCAGAACAGCTGACAAGAAACTCAGCTCGTTTTCTTTTCAAATATTGTTTACAATAATACAGATTCATTTTTAAATTCAAATTTGGGATAATAGGGTGACTAGCATATGCTATTATAACTTTGTCAAAAGTATAGTCCAATCATTGTTCATTACCTACAGATCATTCCCTACAAGCAGCACTCGTTCACGAGTATGAGGGATGAACCAGTCATCATTGTCAACGAATTTAATATACACTACATCACAGTGCGACATCTCCCTCTACCAAATATAGACAATACGATTTTGTAATTATAATAAATTTCAAATTTTCAAATTCAAAAATCATAAAATTTTATCCTAATAGGTCATTTCAGCCGCTTATGAACGTCAAATTTACATTATATTTTTTCCATACCGTCCAGTTCTGTATATAGATCCAATTGAGAAGAACTGGCAAGAAACTCAATTGAATTACTTGTTTTTTTATAAGCCAGCTTATTTTTATTTACAATGTATATTTATATAGGTGTCTATGTTTAACATTAAATGAAAATCCTGTGCATGAACAACTATTGCCATGCACGCTCGTCATTCAAGTAATCGTTTAGTGAGTAATTATTTTAAGGAATGAAATGGTTCTTTTAAGGGGGTCTTCCTATGAGATGGGTTGAAAAAATCGTTTTTTTTTTTCATAAATTGCTCCCTTAACATTTCTAGAATACGGTAGTAAAGCGATTTTAGAAAATTCGAAGTCGTTTTAAAGATACAGCAGGTAAAAGAAAATCCGGTTCGGAGCGGTGAGTTGGCAGTTAGAGACCGGGCTTATTGTGTACCGTCGGCTTTATACCTGGCCTCCTTTTATTAATATATTTGTTTATACAAGTTTAGACACGTTTCTACAGACTTAAACAGAAATTTCTATTGTTATAATATTTTATATAAGTTATTTTAGATCTTGGTTGAACTGTCGAAGAGAGCAACAATACAAATTATTTTTTTTCATAATGAAATTTCGGACGGAAAGGAAGTACGAGTGGAAATGTTCATCCTATCTTCTGATGAAAACCCTCAGCATCAATTTTGTCCAGAAGGCGAAGACAGTATGGCGTAAGGCTGAAGCTAATAATGAACTGGACCAATTTCATCACGATAAACCACCTCTAATTCCGCAAGTCCAAGATGCTATCAAACCGGTTTTCGAAGATTTATCGAAAGACGAATTATTAATTCGTTGTTTAGGAGCAGAGCACAAAACAATAACGAATCTTTGAATACAGCCTTTGATTTGGAAAATTTCGCTCCTAAACATCTGTCATTTAGTCCCAAAGTTGTTGAAATTGCTAGCTACTTAGCAGTTATTATCTTTAATGAATGTTTTCAAATATTTTAAAAGTTACTGGTCGATTATGGGATGCCCCGCATGTTTATGGTCGTGAAGCTCGACCCCAGAGAAACGGGATGATAAAGCAATTGGCTTACGCGGGACGAGAGGGTAAGGTTGAAAGTTAAACAAGCCATAGGAAAAAGAGGAAGAAAGAGAACAATCGGTGGTTTAAAAGAGTTTCACGAGGAAAGAGCGACAAAACTCTATGAAAACGACCAGGCATCGCCGATTGACAGTAAGTCGCGTTTTTAACGGACTAAACTTTAAAAAGTTTTTCTCAAAACTGTGTTTTCAAACTTTCCTCCATGTAAATCGGCGAACCGAAAGAAATTTACAGGGAAAGATGTTTATATGTAAGCAATTGGAATTAACTATATCAATCGAAAATAGAGAGTGCTTAAAACAAAGAGGTTAACAGAGAATAAACTTTAAAAATTATATGTTTTGTTAATTTATTTTTAATGTTGATTTAAAATAAAAGTTATTTGTATGAATACTTTTGCACTTATTATTTATTATAGTATTTATTAAACACAATGAACGAAGCTTTACGTATCTATGCCTTGCTTACTTAATATTCTTTAAGAACCGATGTCTACACAAATATCTACACGAGCGAAGCCGGGTTTTCATCTAGTTATATATATAAACCTTCCTCTAGAATCACTGTATCTATTAAAACAAACCGCATCAAAATCCGTTGCGTAGTTTTAAAGATTTCAGCATACATATTTACGGTCGTACACAGCGACAACTTTAAAATATCCCTAAAAACAGGCCGTCACCCGGAAGCTTCGCACGGGTGTACATGTTAACGGGTGTACACATAAGCCTTCCTCTAGAATCACTGTATATATTAAAAAAAACCGCTTCAAAATCCGTTGCGTAGTTTTAAAGATTTAAGCATACATAGGGACGGACAGACAGCGACCGCGACTTTGTTTTATACTTTGTAATGATATTGTAATAATCCTTCCGAGTTAAGTAAAGATAATTGTTATTATTTATGTATATATTTTATATATCTCCCTTTGATTGGGTGTTAAACTCGTCATTGCGGGTGAAAATCACCAAACAATGACAATTATAAAAGAAATTATTATGATGACAAAAATTTGCGGACTATTCTACAGGTGTTTAGAATTACAGCTTTTTGTAGAAGTTAAAATCAGTGGATGTTATTGTGGATATGAAATTTCGGATAAAAATAGGTCAAATATAGGAATCGTTTTATTCCGGACATATACTTTACTGTTTGGATACATTCATAATGCACGCGTGTTTATATCAATTTGTCGAAAACAAATCCAATTTAAACTTTAAAATAATGTGTTTAAAAACTATTTTATTAAACAAATAATTACTAAGGTGATATTTTTTTTTTGGTTCTGTTTAACCTTAATTTAGAATGCAAAATAACTCTTTACGGGCGATCTTTGAAAGTGAGCATAACATTATTTGACAATATTAACCATTTAAATTTTATACAGTCTAAAACCGGTAAAAAACAAACTAATTTACGAAATATTTAAAAAACTATTTTATTTAATTCTAAGATATTTTGGTATTACTTACCAAATTTAGAACACACAATACACTCCTTACGGGCGCCATCTTTGAAAGTGAACATAACCCTATCGACTTCCAATATTAATCAATTAAGTTATTTTATACATCGAAAACCGGTAAAATACAATCTAATTTACGAGCAAGTGTGTTTAAGAAACTATTTTATTCAATTTCAAGGTATTTTGGTATTTATTAAAATTATTTTGGTTACACTTACCAAATTTAGAACACACAATACACTTCTTACGGGCGCCATCTTTGAAAGTGAACATAACCTTATCAACTTACAATATTAACTACTTATTATATTGATTTGTATTAATAATATTTCATATATTGACGTAGAATGTAATATATTTTATATATTACATGTTTGTACAGCTTTTGAGACGCTAACAGTTATACAAAATAATTTGATTTATACATTATGTATACATATATACACTGTTTTATATTATTCGGTTAACAATGAGATTCATTTTGAATGGTTATGATTTATCTGTGGTATAAGACTACAGGTAATATAATATTACATGTAATAATATTACAAAAGTAAATGTTTGTGAGTATCGATGGATGGATGGATGGTGGATGTTTTTACTCTTTCACGCAAAGACTACTGAACACATTTTGATGAAATTTTACAGTAATATAACTTGTACACAAGAATATTATATAGGCTATAATTTAAAAAGATATTATGTAAATTGCGCGAAATCTATATATATAAATAAAATTGGAGTATCTGTTTGTAATATCGAAATGAACGTTTTTACTACATGCATATGAATATACCTACATACGGTACATACACCAAAATAACATTTTTTTTACAATTTTTGTCTGTCTGTATGTTCAGGCTAATCTCTGACCGAACAGCTCGACCGATTTTGACGGGACTTTTTTATTTATGATGTATATATTTAATATATACTTTTATTTTAGAAAAATAAAGTTAAATTCCACGCGGACGAAGTCGCAGGTACAGCTAGTAAATGAATAGATTCAAATTCAAATTGTTTATTTGTGAATTTACAGGTAACACAGATCTTAGAATAAATTATAAGTTTAACTTTTGTTGTATGTACCGTATTTATATTCATATGCATGTAGTAAAAAACGATTATTTCAATATTACAAACAGACACTCCAATTTTATTTATATGTATAGACTTATTTATATGAATAAAAGAAAAGTATGTTTAGATATGACGACCGATAGAGAGCAGTGGAAGAGAATGACATACTGCGCCGACCACAAATAATGGGATAAAGACAAGGCAATGATGATGATGTATAGACTGTACCAATTTTTTTTTAATTAATATAACCTTCTGATAACATAATTAATGATTGCATTACGTACCTAGTTATATATACTACCTGCCACAGTCGATGTTGTTTTGCCATAAAAATTAAAATCGCTATTAAAACATAGGGGTTGGTGATAGACAACCCTTGTCACTTAGGGTATGAAAAATGGTATAGATATATGTATTTATAAGGTAAGTGTTGTATCGTCGGCGAAATTCAAATACAAATTCAAATTCAAAAATCATTTATTTGTATGTATATCGCTGATTAAATGCCAAAAACTGAAACTATTTTCTTTTCCAAAAATGGTATCTAAAACGTTATAATTTTTATATTAAAAAATAACACCTATGAGTCTAGAGCTAACAGAAAGATACCACTTATAGATTAGTAAAAGAAGTAAAAAAATTACAGTGAACATTTTGATGAGCTCTATTGTATAATTTACCGTTTACGTTCTGTCGCCCTTTGGCACATAATATTATTATATATGTGTTTACAAAAAAAAACAATATCTAAGTATATATATATATATACTTAGTCAAGTGCCCAAACCACAAGCTCTGCTCACCTTGGGACTAGATGGCGCTGTATTAATTGTTCAGAGTTGTTTAATTTAGTTACGTGCGTCGCAGCCTCAGGAGTTAAAAAAACCGTAATTATTTTAATATATGTAATTAAGAATAAAATATTACAAATTAAAATCTAACCATAACTATCTTCAGAAGAAGTTGGTACCGAATTAGATTGAATTGACAAATATTGAGCCGCTGAGACAGTACACTGCGGTGTCAAGTCAGCAGTTGACTAGCGTGGTGGCGCAGCGAAGATGTGGAGCGCTGACTCCACATTTCCAAGTACTGGCACAAAGTACAAGGCAAGGAAATTGCTGATGAGGAGCACACCTCATCAGCAATTTCCTTATTAGCAGCAGCTATAACACTCTTTATTGCACCACAAAAACAAAAATTACAGAACAAAAAAAATCTATCCAAATAGAAAATATACATTGACGGATATAAAATGCAAGATCACATTATTTCTTTCTATTTCAATTATTATTCTTATATTATTCTGCTATTATTATTCTTTTCTAATGCAATTTATAATTATAAATTAATTAGAAAAGAATAGAAAATCATTTATTCAAATAAACTTAACTTAAGCACTTTTGAATAGTCATAGCATTTTTTTATCTACCGCTCATTCAGAGCTGTCTCATCATATAAGATAAAATAAGAAACTTGTGTGTTTCTATTATTGAAATAATCCTTGTAAATTCACATTTACAAGTCGAAACGTGTGAATACAAACTACCAACAAGCACTAGATTATGTTATTTTGGTATATGTACCGTATGAATGCATGTAGTAAAAAAGGGTTATTTCAATAATACAAACAGACACTCCAATTTTATTTATATGTATAGACTAGCTGTTTCCGCGACTTCGTCCGCGTAGAATTTAACTTTATTTTTCTAAAGTAAAAGAAATTTTCAAAATAAAGTAGCCTAAATTTATTATTATAATACATCATTTTGTATCCGTCAAAAAAAGTATATTTTCACAATCGGATCCAGATTTTTTTTGTTCTGAGATTTTTGTTTTGTGAACAAACAAACTGACAGTCAGACAGACGAAAATTATAAAAAATGTTATTTTGGTCAGCATGTTCCGTATTTATATTCATATGCATGTAGTAAAAAACGGTTATTTCAATATTACAAACAGACACTCGCATAACAATAAAATGATGAATAACAATACAAATTTATAATTAATTTGACGTATGAGCCTGCCAACACTGCGCTCGACCATATTTTAGGGAGACCAATGACATTGGTCGGAGTTTATCCACATTACAAACAATCTCCCTTCCCCAGATTGTTCTGATTACTCACCAGTGTTCCAATAACTTTTGAATAACCTATTTATTGAAATAAAACTACCATTATTACATGTAAATGTACATATATGTACAAAGACACATGTGTTTATCATATATCACGAGGTTCATATAATCTATACACATAAATAAAATTGTAGTGTCTGTTTGTAATATTGAAATAACCGTTTTTTACTATATGCATATGAATATAAATACGGTACATACACCAAAATAACAGTTTTTACAATTTTTATCTGTCTGTCTGTTTGTTCCGGCTAATCTCTGAAATTGCTGGATCGATTTTGACGGTACTTTTTTTAGAAGGTAGCTGATGTAATGAGGAGTAACTTAGGATACTTTAATTTTAGAAAAATAAAGTTAAATTCCACGCGGACGACGTCGCGGAAATTGCTAGTTGTAAATAAATGGTATATTTTGCACTAAGATGTCTAGCTCTCCTATATATATCTGACGCCAAGCAGCTCTCTTAATGAAGGCCAGAGTGGTCAAGTGGAATAGCACACCGCTTTACTTCCTATGGTCGCGGGTTTGATTCCTCGCACGGTACAAACATTTATATTTATGAGTATGATTGTTTGTCTAGGTTTTTTCTATGTATATAATGTACGTATTAACAAAATAAAATTTAAAAGTATATCTATCAGTTGTTTAGTAACCATAACGTGAAGTGGCAATGGGCAGGGCATATAGCTCGTTGGACATATGGTTGTTGATGATGATGATGATGATGATGATAGATGACTGTCAGTACCGTCGGGGCAGTAAAGTCCTCGAGTGGCGACTGCGGACCGGAAGACGCAGCGTGAGAAGGCCTCCAGCAAGGTGGACCGACGATCTGGTCAATATCGTTGGAAGGCGATGGATGCGAGCAGCGCAGGACCGATCGTCGTGGAGATCTAGAGGTTTTTGGGGGAGCAGTTCCTACTTATTCAGCAATGAACATCTTCCGGATTAACATGGTGATGAAGATAATATATATCTTATATATTTTCACATGACCTTATAGGAAATTTGATAATTCAAAATTATATACAGCCACGTCAATTTTATTTATTGGTTTACGGTAAGCTATATATTAAATATCCACATTAAGCATTTTTAAAAGATAAATATATATAACAAAAATGTTTTTACGGCATTGGAAGCGTTCTCTTTGAATCTGTAGGCCCCACCTACACCAAAAAACCACTTTTTACAACTTTTGTCTATTTATCTGCCGGTCTGTTTATTCCGGCTAATCTCTGAAATGGCTGGACCGATTTTAACGGGACTTTTTTTGGAAGTAAACTGATGTAATAAAGAGTAACTTAGGCTACTTTTATTTTAGAATAATAAAGTTAAATTCCACGCGGACGAAGTCGCGGGAACAGCTAGTAAATTATAAAAATCAACAACAATGATTTTCTTTTTAAAATTTTAAGGTACCAGATTAAAAATTATTGGTCAGATTTAAATTTATCTGGAAATCTGATGGCACGTACGTAGAATTCAAGCAAACATCAATTAATTATAACAATAGACAACAATGTTTTTCTTTTTTGAAATCTGACGGCATTGGAAGCGTTCTTTTTGGATGTGATGTCAATTATTCGAGTACGCAGACGGTAAAATTTCACGGAATTTCGTAAACTACTATGACGTTGTAACATTTTTTGTTTATGACATTATTCAGTGATGCATCACAATAATGTGTCACGCATATTAGTTCTGCGCCATTCATCACAGGAGATTGGGTATAAATGTACTATCATAAAGTTTTATTATCTTTTCTTTTTTCTTCATTAAACAATAGATTAGAAATAATTTATTAAAATAAACTTATTTTAAGCACTTTTGAATAGTCATCGCAATGTTTTTAATCTACCGCTCATTCGGAAAGCTGTCTCATCACAAGAAGAATGAGAAAGAAACTTATGTGTTGCTCTAGAAAAAAATTAAAATTCATGCGCTGACAATATTAGCTGATTGCACTGAGAGTGTACGTAGTGGTTTCTATATTGGTTTTCGCCATGTCTCTTAAGCCCTCAGCTCTTACTCTCAGCCCGAGTGGGCAGGGAAGTGAGCAGCGCGAGAGTGTAAATAGTTACTTCCCACGCCATTGGCGTTGCCCGGCACTCTCTCAATTGTCGGTTTTTCGTACGCGAGTCAATGGAGTGGCAGCGCGAGTGGCAGCGTCTGATTACATTCAGCCCTCTCGCTGAAGTGTCGCCCGCCAATATATCCGACAGCGCGAGTGGCAGGGGAAGCGGCTGAATGTAAACGTAGCATTACTTGTTAATTGTATGTGTAGTTATTTAAAATGATATTTCTTAAAAATAGCAACATACTCGTTGCTTATTGAAGAAGAATGATCAGTCTGCGTTCTGAATGAGTGGTAGAATAAATAATATATGAATATTCGAAAGTGCTTGTATTGAGTTTATTTAAATAAGGATTATTTCTATTTCTCTTATTATTTATTGAATAAAAGGCAAGTTTAATGCCGTATGGTATGCGTAAGGTAGTTTTAAGAATAGAATAGAATAGAATAGAAAATCATTTATTCAAATAAACTTACATTAAAGCACTTTTGAATAGTCATTACATTTTTTTTAATCTACCGCTCGTTCGGAAAGCTGTCTGATCACAAGAAGAACGAGCAAGAAACTTGCGTGTTGCTCTTTTAAATAATTTTATTATTACTTTACATTTTTAAGTTTAAGTGTGTGAATACAAACCACCAATTAGCACTAATTCAATTAAATACTCAAATAGAAAAAATAGTGAATATATAACCAACTGGTTAAACAATTAATAAGAGGAAATCAGTCATAATAATTAGAGCAGACCAGTCCCTACAAGCAGCACCCGTTCACGAGTATAACGGATGAGCCAGTCATCACTGCGCTCGACCATATTTTAGGAAGCCCAATGACCCGGCCCACCACGCCGCCACAAGTCTGTACATTTTAGTGAGCATGACTACTCAAAACACTAGAGCACGTCAAAGCTACTTATAATTAACGACATTTTGTTACCGAATAGCTTTGTAAAAGTCTAAATAAAGTTTTAATAATAAAAACAAAAAATGTTTCATCGTTCTAGCTTCTAAAATGACGAATATCAATTCAAACTTTCATCTCCTATTTTATTTTACCCTCTTGTGTATAAAATATGTACAAACTTTGAATGTCATACTTACACATTTAATCAACAAACTTAAAAGTAAGTTTCACGCTAATAGTCTTACAAATGACGATACTTCCATACAACCTTTCATCTTCCCATTCAACCCTTTTCGCATTAAAAGGTAGCCAATATCCTTTATCAGGGTCTAAACTGTCTGTGAACCAAATTTAATTTAAATCGGTTCAGTAATCTTGGCGTGAAAGCGCGTTAATGGAATTGCTAATTGATAAGATGTGCAAACTGACTTGACCTCATGTTTATGAACATCCTCCTGCGAGCACATCAACGTTCCCCGCCAGCGTATTCTGTCAGCTTACGCAGGTGCACTATTACATTATTATCAATTAAAAAAAACACTATTACTATATTCCCCAACATACCCAAACTTATTAAAATACTTACGTAAACTGTAACAATTGTACCAAAACAACACTTGAGAAAACAAAACTCGTCAACAATATCATATTATTATATACTCTGTTATATTAGCATTTTGTATTAAATTAACATTATATATATAAAGTATGAATTGCAGGGTATTATTTTTAAAACTGACATCACCTCTGCAGCGGGAAGTTGTCTAAAAACTAAAATGAAACTTGCCGTAATTTGTTTGTTGTTCGCGTTGGTAAGCACCTTACTTGTTTCTTTAAAACCACGACGGTGGCTATCTCTCCTGTAGCCTATCTGATGGTAAATAGTCGAAACATTAATAATAATAATAATGTAGGACAATGAAAACAGTGCCATCTAGTTCCAAGCTAGGTAAAGCTTGTGTTATTTTAAAGATTTAAGCATTCATAGGGACAGACAGCGACAGCGACTTTGTTTTATACTATGTAATGATGACAACTTAAAACCAGGTATTTTTTCATGAAAATAGTTTATTGCATAATAATAATAATAATCTAGGACAATTAAAAAAGCGCCATCTAGTTCCAAGCTAGATAAAGCTTGTGTTATGGGTACTAGACAGCTGATACAAATACTTGATACGTTTTTGTAAATGCATACATAATATTTACAGGAAACACCAATGACCAATAAAACGTAAATAACAAAATATGTGTGCAAAATAACTGAACCATCAGAGGTGAGGTCGTCAAATAACCCAGGACAATTCACACAGCGTCATCTAGTCACATACAAAGTAGAACTTGTACTATCGGCATCCCTTTGATCGATCCCCGTCCAATTCAAACGGGGATCGAAATTACGACGGCCTGAGTCGTTGAACCCCTAGCGGTCCCCTCAGACTAAGGTCGTATTTGTCAGGCGGGAGCCCTCAGCCGCTCCATAAGTCCTTCCCTTAGTTTTGAGTGCTGCACTCGCCCCCTATCGTCCGGTGAAGCTGTGAAAGTCAGCTGCGGTCAGCTGTGTAACAGCATTATAGGCTCGGCAGGTAGTTCATTACACTTGTGGAATGAACTACCTGCCGAGGTTTTCTCGAGAGACTACAGCATGCGGTTTTTCAAGAAGAGTATATTAAGGTTTCTTAAGGGTCGGTGTTTCAGGCGGTACGGTACGGTAACCGTTTACCATCAGATGGGCCGTATGCTTATTTGCCACCTAAGTGGTATAAAAAAATATAACTGTTTAAAAAAAAATTGGTTCCTAATAAAAATTCTTGTCGTATATACATGAACAGTACTACTGACATCACGTTATCACATGACGCCCGTGATACCACTCACGCGTTGTCACTCCAGAGTACTAACATGTCACGCCTCTTATACTGTAATTTGACTGACGTATTTTTTTTTTTATTGGATTGTTTGGGCTATTGTCAGATGTGTAGCACCTGTAGCACTGCGACCTACATAGATCTATCGTGCTCGCCCTTTTCAGAGTTCGCTACCTAGACCCGTCAGGGACAAGAATTGAAGGATATTCTTAGGAGCGATCGTTTTTATCTCCTCGGGAAAGAGTGTAAACTTTCCAAAGGAGATATTTCGTTTATGCATAAAACCACATAGGATGTGAAGCGGCGTTTCCTCTTCAGTTTGGCAGAATCTGCAGATACTTGTCGTGCATAGGCCTAGTTTAGCCATATGCTTGTTTAATTTGCAGTGTCCTGTGAGGGCCCTAGTCATCATGCATATGTTGTTTTTACTCAATAGCAGTAGTCTATTGGAGTATTCGAGAAGCGGGTTATTAGGTCTTTTGAATGTGTTAATCTATTACAAAATGATGCCGCTCTTGCGCATGGATTTACGCACACATACAGTAATACACGCACACAGACGCAAATAACCGTGTAGCTCAATCGGTGTGGATTTAGTATGAACCATTTTGATCCTTGTAATATTTTAATTAATAATGTGATATGTTTCTACTTAACTGAGACTACTTATTGGATTTTTTTAAATAACGTGATTTATCTTAATTATCAAAGTGCTAATAATGACCATATTTTTTTATTATATTATTCCTAGAGGGTTGATATCAGGATGCTGGCCGATTGTACAACTAAAAGCCAAAACCTTAAGTAATATGAGTAACAAATAATTGGGATAAGGACAGGAACATGAAATTACTCTAACATAAATTTACTAATTAATTCTTCTTCCATATTAATTCAGTTTATTTATTTATAGATACAATATAATTTATTATAAGATACAATATAATTATTTTATTTATATATAATAGTTCTGTTTTCAAGGCTTTGTTTTGATTTAAAGGTCCCATCTTTATATATATTAGGTGTGTCCGCGACTTCGTCAGCGTGGTATAATGAAATTGACCATATAAAGGAAATATATTTAAATTATAACCTAAACAAGTTTCTTCGTTTCAATTAAACAATGACGATACTTTTATACAACCTTTCATCTCCGTTTTTAATCCCTTACAATACTTTTTTCGCACTATAAAGTAGTCTATGACCTTTCTCAGGATATACTATCTGTGTATATGTATATCTATCTATATAGACTACCTGTGTATATATATGGTAGTGAATTTACAAGATACAGGGGAATAACACCCGAGTTTTCAGGAATGGTAACGCATGAGGGAAACAATGTGGATATGAACATGGCAGGTACTGCTCATGTATATAGGCGATTATTTCCATCAGAGAGCCGTCGGCTTGTTTTCCTTTCTATAATTTCAACTTACGGTTCCTGCATCATTGACGTTGATATTGGCTGATATTGCAGCTTCTTTCTTGGTTGGCCGATTCTTGATTCTTGATAAATAATTAATTGTTAATGTCAAACCTTTTTATAAATTATTATAAGGTTTGATTATATGTAATGAAATCACCATGAGCTATAGGGATTTTGGACAGAACCTTAAAAGACCTTAGAAACACCTCTGCTCTCATTGGCGGGATTACTTTTATACTTTTGTGATTTAAAGACTCTCTGTGTCATTAACATCGACTACTCTTTAATTGAAAGTTTAAAACTACTGACAAATTTGAGAGCTCATTTTTATCACAGATAGTGATTTACACTAAATGCTCAAACTTGAGGAAGGAATTTTTCAAAAGCTCAAAAATTTAAAACATGATTTATATATGTAAAGAATTGAAGCTTATATACCAAGAATACCGATGATTCCAACTGATCTGCCAATACCATTTTAACGGCTTTTTCCGGTTAAAATATCATCTACACATGTAATAGATCTATGTATATCTTAAAAAACTACGCAGATTTTGATTCGTTGTTATTTAATAGACAGAATAGATAGACTCAAGAGGAAGGTTTATATATAACGTCCCAATACTGTACACGGATCTTTAAACGCGCGATAACCTATATATCCCATATTCACGCGGGCGAAGCCGCGTTAAAAGTTATCTCTAAATAAAAACATTTATAATGTTGTATACCCAAGCACGCATATTATTTGACATAACTGTACAGTAATGAAAGTCCAACGAGTATAATAACAGAATAGCTACATTTATATCTGTATTGTGTAAAATAAAATAAAATTGGATAAAATATCTCTAAACATTAAGGAATATAATTTATATATAATTTGTTTTTTTACAATCCACATTGCATACTAGAATATAAATATATAACACAAGACAAATGTACGTAAAAATAATAATGGTATTTTTATAAACAATAACCCTATTTTAATTTAGAAAAAAGCTACAAAATAAACATAGAGTAAAATTTTTACATTTTTGTTTTTCTCTCAGTCTTATTTTTTCCGGGTAAAATCTCTTTTTTAATTTTAACAATTAATTGCCATTAGTGTGACGAAATGGCTCTTTTTTTCATAGTCCAGCAGGGTAGCTGATTTGTAGCATAACTGTACTTTTGTCTTGGCATGCTAAAATAAATATTATTATTATATATATATATGTATATATATATTTAACAACAACTTTAAATTAATATTCGTAGAAATAAGTATATATTAGCAAAATTAATTAAATATTACTTAAATTATCAAAATGGTTTAGTCGCTCTATACTAATGTTCAACGAATGTCTTATCTTAGCGGTGTTGTAAAAAATGGCATAGGTCCTACGTCAGCGCGCCACTGAGAATAATCGTTTATACAACTTTAAATTATTATTATTGTTTATTTTTTTCTTAGAAACTTATATATTTTTTTTATATTTCTAATTTACAAGTATATTACTTTATTATTATGTTTTTTTTATGCAAAAATTTCGTTGTATTTATGAGAAAATTAGAAATGATTATGGCAAAGTTTTGTTGAAATTTCGGGTTTCATTATGATCAATTTTTTAGATATTTAAGTTGAAAATGAAAAAATGGACGATGCTGTCTCAATTTATAAAGTAATTATCAAGTTTTAGTACAAATATCATATCAATTTATGTTTGTTTATTAATGAACGACGACCCCAAACTTCTGTCATTTAGCGTTTTTGAATAAACTATTTTAGAAATTAGGAAGACTAACAAAGAGAAAATTAACATTTCAAAGATGTTGTTTTTAAGATTAGATATCTATCTATATAATTCAGGAATCAAAATGTATATCCGACTCTTAATTTCTTAGAACCAGAACCCCAAAGACACTGCTTTTAGGCCAAAAAATGTGAAAGTCTTAATCCTGGCATTTCTTGCCAGTGATTCAGTGCTTCTCGTGACTGCCGTATGTCACCCTTCAAGCGAAATAGATAGACATAGACTGAGATAAGTACCTCTGTTCACCTCCAACAGGTAGACGAGTCTTTACTGTTAAAGTATTATAATCCATAAAATAGTATTGTTTGCATGCAGCGCCAATAGATGGCGCTGTAACAAAATTGAAACTCGCTAACGTTTCGTTTTGTAGAAAGTCCATATCTTTATGCCATTTTTTGTACCTGTATTTGAAACCGACCAATAAATATATACACGAGTGTTGTTTTGGTTTATAGTACTAACCTTGTGGTTTAACACACAACACGGCCTTCTGATGACACGATGTATAAAAATAACATGCCTTTTAAATGATATTTATTGATTAATGTTCGCAAAAATGTCATTCTAATCAGTCTCTATTTTTTTTATTCGGTTTTTCTTTTTTCAAGGAAAGGCAAAAGGACTCAGCGCCATTGTCTTCAGCAGGGATGTTATGGATATGAAATTTCAGATACGGATAGGTTTTGGATATAGGAATGATTACTATACCGGATACGGATATGAAATTATTTCGGATTATCCGTTAGTTTCGGATAATTTCGGTTACGGATAATAATTTTTTAATAATTTCAAATTTTGACTGAGAATTTAAAAAAAAGGTTGTGGTATGCAGTGGCCGACCAAATGATTATAGTAAGTGATTTATTTTTCTTTTCGGACTACTCTAATGCTGTTGGCCCCAATCGGGTTTACAGCTTCAAAATTCAAATTAAAAAATGTTTATTCATGTAGGACACATTAGCCGCTTATGAACGTCAAATTTTTATTTTTTCCCTACCGTCCAGTTCAGTATATAGATCCAATTGAGAGAACTGGCAAGAAACTCGATTGAATATTTTACTTTATTTTTAAAAGACAGTAAGTTATTTACTATGTATATATAGGTGTCTATGTCTAATCTATACATATAAATAAAATTGGAGTGTCTGTCTGTAATATTGATATAACCGTTATTTACTACATGCATATGAATATAAATACGGTACATACACCAAAATAACATTTTTTACAATTTTTGTCTGTCTGTCTGTTTGTTCCGGGTAATCTCTGAAATGGCTGGACCGATTTTGACTGGACTTTTTTTGGCAGGTAGCTGATGTAGTAAGGAGTAAATTAGGCTACTTTTATTTTAGAAAATTAAAGTTAAATTCCACGCGGACGAAGTCGCGGGAACAGCTAGTATTAAATAAAATTAATCCCGTGCATGAACAACTATTGCCATGCACGCTCGTCACAAGTAATCGTTTAGTGAGTAACAGGCCTTGCTCAGTAAATATGATATAACAGATGTTTTGAATTCTTCACCGGTCGATTGGGGGCGAGTCACCCACAACGGCCCAGAGAGGCTAAGGTTAATTGTGGAGAATGAAATCCAACTTACAATTAGTGGGCGAGTGCAGATGACACTCCAAACCAAAGAAAGGACTTATGGAGCGGCTGAAGGCCAACTTCCGCCTGACGGATACGACGCCAATCTGAGGGCACTGGTAGACGTCCGAACCTCGGCCGTCGTTATTTCGATCCCCTTTGAATTGGACGGGGGATCGAATATACGTGAACGCGTGCCGCTTGTTGGGACCAGTCGGCTCTAATCATGTTAGATAGATAGATATATCGTTTATTTGTTTGTTACTAATCACACACAACACGTTCATACACACACACACATAATACGACACACACACACACACACACACACACAGAGAATAAAACACTGATTTTCATCTTCAACCCATTTGAGGGTACGTGAAAATAATAATTAAAATAAATATAAAATAAAAAGAGCAATATTATTGGTGATAGTCTGTGCGGTGTGTGTATAATAAAAATAATGTAAATAGTTCAGAGAATTTAATATAATTTTAACTGAGTGGTAAGGATAAAAACGAAAAGAAAAAAAAAGAAAATATTAATGATAGTAAAATAGAAAAAAAAATATTAAATATCATTACGAGAGTTTGCAACCGCTAGCCAAGAAATTTCTGTAGAATGCTCTCTCACACATACTAACACACACACGCACACACACACACACACACACACACACATAAATTTTTTTTAATTGTCTTTTTATAAATTGATGTGTTGTTTAAAAATTATTACGACTCATTTAATCTTATTGTGTATTTAATATTTTGAGTATAATAAATTAGTGCTAGTTGGTAGTTTGTGTTCACACGTTTTAAGTTAAAAATGTAAAGTTACTACAAATATTTAAAATCAACACGCAAGTTTCTTGCTCGTTCTTCTTGTGTTGAGACAGCTTTCCGAATGAGCGGTAGATTAAAAATAATATATATGAGTAAAGTGTTGGAATTTAAGTTTATTTGAATAAAGCATACTTTAATAATTATTTACGTAATTCTAAAAGGTATATATATATGCAGTACAAGAAATGGAAATTCTTATGACTATTCAAAAGTGCTTAAATTTCAGTTTACTTGAATAGTATTTTGATTTGATTTAATTCTAAAAGTTATAAAGGTCAGTACAAAAGAGCACGAAAACTATGGGACACAGTTACCTACATCAAAATAATAATTGCATTTAATAATGTCTAGTAAGACAAACTCAATATTGTCTACTAAGGACTGCCGTGTCTAAACTGTGGGGTGACACACCCCACCTAACATTTTCCTATTGTTATTATCTTATATATAAAATTCTCGTGTCACAGTTTTCGTTCCCATACTCCTCCGAAACGGCTTGACCGATTCTCATGAAATTTTGTGAGCGTATTGAGTAGGTCTCAACATCTATTTTTCATCCCCCTAAATGTTAGGGGTAGTCCACTCCTACATTTTTTTTTAGTTTAACGGGACAGCTAGTTTAGTGTATAAGATCATTATTTCTATGTACATATTGTCAGTTATTATCATCTGTAATATACATCGTCTCGACCAACAACATTGTATCGCAACAAAAACCAAGGAATGAAAAAAAATTGTCAAAAAACGCAAAACTGTGCATGGACCTTCAGTCTATGGAAAATAAGGGCATAACAGAATAAAAAAAAACAGTTCAATTAAATCAAAACTCAAAAAATTTCTACCAAATTAGTCTCTTAGTCGTCTTCAGTGCCGTGATCACACAGACAATATCATTGTATTAGTTTTTAAATATTATATTATATGTATGTTAGTCTATAAGGTATTTATAATATGGGCCTAGTTGCCTGAAATAAATAAATAAATTGTTTATACCAATTAAGTAAATTAAGTCGTTAATAAATAATATAATAATAAAATTTCAGTACAAGAAAAGAAACCATAACTAAAAATTAAATACTACCAAACTAGGGGGAAAGGGGATTGTTGGTAATGTGGAGTAATTACCCCATTGCTCGCAATGTACCATGTCAGGTTGACTACCACGCGGTTCCCCCTGGAAACCATCGTGATACATTCTTGTTGAATAGAATAGAATAGAAAATCATTTACTCAAATAAACTTACATTGAAGCACTTTTGAATAGTCATAACATTTTTTTTTATTTACCGCTCATTCGGAATGCTGTCTCATCATCACATCACAAGAAGAACAAGAAAGAAACTTGTGTGCTGCTCTTTTAAATATTTTTTTTTTAATTTGTCAGGATGGGCGTAGACCTGACCTCATGCTCATCTTATCATCCTCCACTGGTGCCCCGCCAGCGTATACCGTTAGCGCAGGCCGGTGCACCATTACATTATCATACATAAAAATAGAATTTAGTGTCTATTTGTAATATTCATATAACCGTTATTTATGCATGTACTAAATAACGGTTGTTTATAACGGTTACATACACCAAAATAACATTTTTTACAATTTTTGTCCGTCTGTCTGTCTGTTTGTTCCGGATAATCTCTGAAACGGCCGGACCGATTTTGACGGGACTTTTTTTAGACAGGTAGCTGATATAATAAGCAGTAACTTAGGCTACTTTTATTTTAGAAAAATAAAGTTAACTTCCACCATCAATAAAAAAAAATACTGCCAAACTGTTTATCTTTATTTAAAAGAATAATATCTTGCAGACATAGAGCAGACTGCAATTGGCAAGGAGTCAGCCAGTAACGTGGCCGTCATCAACGATGGGGGATCATCAGCTCCGCAGCCAAGTCCTAGCGTCCAGGCGCCAAGTGTTCCCAAGAAACCGAAGAAGATCTCTAAAAAACCTTATCCTATAAGTCCCTGTTAATTGAAACATAAAGCTCTCGTGTCACACTGTGAAACCAAATAAAATAAAACATCATTTATTCATGCAGGACATTTTAGCCGCTTATGAACGTCAAGTTTTTTGTATTAACATTTCTACCAACCAGTTATTTAGTTGGCATACTTCTCCGAAAAGTCTAAACTGATTTTAAATAAACTTTTATATGTATACTTAATAGGTCTGAGAATTGGTTGTTTTCAATGTTTGTATACCTGACCGAAAGAATTGTTTTTAATATTAGCAACAAAATTTTTAATTTTTTTATAATGCGACATTGAAAATTTTCAAAATTCAAAATACAAAAATCATTTATTCATGTAGGACATTTTAGCCGCTTATGAACGTCAAGTTTTTACATTATAATTTTATTTTTTCCCTACCGTCCAGTTCGGTATATAGATCCAATATTTGTATTTATAAAAATATTGGATCTATATACTATGTAATTGAAAAATAAACTCTTAAATATTCACCCTTCTACCCCCAACTCCTATTTATAATAGCGATAGCAGTACTTCAATTTATACGGCAGAACAACGTTTGCAGTTTGAAATATATAAACATTAAAATTGTGTGTTTGAATTTTATTCTTATTGGCTGAGTTGCTGGAACTCAGTTCCGCCTAAAAAATAAAAATTTCAAAGATTTTTTGAAGTTTAGTTACGCAATACATTTCTGAACGCAACCTGGTTGACAGGTATCAGGCATGGTATAATAAAATTGTTGTTTTTTACTATTTTACATACATTTTCTTCATATTTTATCACCGTTTAAACCTTCCCTGGAGTTCAACGAATATTTCAAAACTAAAATTAGCCAAATCAGTACAGCCGTTCTCGAGTTTTAGCGAGACTAACGAATAGTAATTCAGTTTTATATATATTTGAGCTGACATTAAGTGCCTAGCGGTTTCTATGTTGATTGTCGCATGCATAATCCTTGTTGTTAATTAAATATAAGTAAATCAATATTTATTTAAAAGAGCAACACACAAGTTTCGTGCTTATTCTTCTTGTGATGAATCTGCATTCCGAATAAGCGGTAGAATAAAACTGGACTATTCAAAAGTTTGAATAAAGATTATTTCTATTTCTATTTCTATAGATATATATACTCTGAATTACGACCGAGAGTATTTTAGCCAACATCAAAAACTTCGTCAAATCAAAAACATCAAATACTTATATATAATTAAACTAAATATAATAATCTTAACATCTATACATATAAATAAAATTGGAGTGTCTCGTTTGTATATTGCAATAACCGTTTTTTACTACATGCATATGAAAATACGGTACATATCACACTAACATATTTTTTACAATTTTGGCTGTCTGTCTATCTGTTTGTTTGTTCTGGCTAATCTTTGAAATGGCTGGAACGATTTTAACGGGACTTTTTTTGGCAGGTAGCTGATGTAATAAGGAGTAACTTAGGATACTTTTATTTTAGAAAAATAAGTTTATTGTTAGTTAAATTTCACAGGGACGAAATCGCGAGAACAGCTAACTAATAAATAAAGAAAAAATAAATAAAGCTAACTAACTAAATAAATAAATAACCCTGAGCAATTAACACAGCACCATCTAGTCCTGCGGTAAGCAGAGCTTGTGTTATGGATACTAGATAGCTGATAAAAACACGTAGATACTTTTTTGTCATAAATGTTCAAATTGAAATTCAGAATATCTTTATTCATGTAGGTCTATTACAGATTCTTATTATATGTCAAACCTACCGTCAGTTCGGAATGATTTCGAGACGAGAAGAACTGAAAAGAAACTCAGCTCGTATTCTTTTCAAATAAATGTTGTACATAAAGGATTTTGATTAATTCTAGCCCCAAGGGGATAAACATTCAATTTTAAACCGAGCGGGCTGAGACTTTGCATGCATAAATCTACTATGACGCAGGCATTCCCTAAGAAAGGATTTTGATAAAATCCACCCCTAAGGGGATAAATTAACGCGAGCGAAGCCGCGGGCAAAAGCTAGTAGAATATAGAATAAAAATGGAAACATAATAAAAATATAAATAATGAATTTCCTGTCAGAATGAGACAGTCTATTTTACAAGCACTTGCCTTCAGGACATTGTTCATTGTTGGAACTCGCCCGCACTCTGCTTAATAGGTACGCTATTCTCTTCCGCCGCATGACGTAATTCATCAGGGAATTCATCCCCACACACTGGAACCAAGTCCCGAACAGTGCGGTTTCAGAGGAGTTTCCTCCCGGGTTGTGGTAGTATAGAAACTCTTTATAATACTATGATTTGTTTTTTTATTGTCTTGTCATATTGTAACATTTCAACATGTATATCTTACTAGCATTTTAGTTGAATTAAACCAATATTTCCTTATGGTCTATATCGTTTTGTATCAATTAATTCAACTAATAAAATACAATTAACAATGTCAAGAAAAAGTCGCAGTAAAAAGATTGAAGCAGATATAATGTCGATACCAGGGCCGGCTTCTACAAGTTTAGCACGATATCTACGTCCGGAAAGATTTGAGTTAGACCCGAGTTCTACTGATGCCGATATTGAATGGACGCATTGGCTATATACATTTAACAATTTCCTATCAGAAAATAATGGTGAGTTTACTGATGAACATAAACTAAAAATTTTAATTAATCACTTATCTCCCAGTGTGTATGTAAACATAAAAGAATGTATTGATTATGAATCGGCTATTTTAATTTTGAATGGAATCTATATTAAACAGAAAAATGAAATACATGCACGTCATATTCTTGGCACTCGAAAGCAACGTAGTGATGAATCTATAAATCAATACTTACGTCAACTTAAATTACTTGCTCAAAAATGCTCTTTCAAGGATGTCAAAGCAGAACAATATCGATCAGAATATATCAGGGACGCATTTATTGCTGGTATTTCTTCACACAAAATACGCCAACGTTTGCTAGAAAATCTGGAACTGTCACTTGATCAAGCATTTAACCAAGCACTTTCACTAGAAATGGCAGAAACAAATTCTCGATCTTTCAATGATAACATACCGCTTAACGCAGTTGATTCCATATCTACCTTATCTGATTCACAAAATAAAAAAACCAAAACTTTGTCTTCTTACGATAATGAAGCGTCTACATCCATATCAGGAGATAATATAGCAGAAACCGTTATAGCTGCCACAACAAATAAAAGAAGATGTTTCTTTTGTGGTAGTAATGTAATTCATCAGCGGATAAGATGTCCAGCTTTAAATAGCACTTGTCAAATTTGTTTTAAAAAGGGACATTTTGCTAATGTTTGTCGAAGCAAACAAACTATGAATGCTGTCATAATAAATGAGACTAATAATAGTAACTCTGCAGAGGTTGCAGCTATATCTGCAGCTTCTTTACCTAGTTTACATAAAGCAACTGTACCTATCACCATTAATAAGTATTATGCTGAAGCCCTTATCGATACTGGAAGCTCATTAAACTTTGTAAATGAAGAATTAGCGCACTTGAAACTTAAACAGAAACATTGTCAACAAATTATAACTTTAGCTTCACTTAATCATACATCACCAGTCAACTGTTACTGCAATGCAACTTTACAATTGAATAATCATTCGTACGACAATGTCAAATTATTAGTTGTATAATTTATATATATATACTAGGTCATGACTTACTTAAAGCTCATCACTCCTTAGAACTGAAGTTTGGTGGTCCCCGAGATCCTTTGAAGATATGTAATGTCATGCTAACTTATCATGCTACATTATTTTCAAATTTATCTCCTAATGTCAAACCCGTAGCAATAAAATCAAGACGTTACAGCGAGGGTGATCAACAATTTATTAAAGAAGAAGTTGAAACACTATTAAAAGATGGAATCATTGAGCCAAGTATATCACCTTGGCGGGCACAAGTTCTAGTAACTGGCGGTGGTATCCATCGTAAACGTCTCGTTATTGATTATTCTCAAACTATAAATAAATTTACAGAACTTGATGCATATCCTTTACCTAATATTGAAGTACTTATATCAAAAATTGCGCGGAATAAATATTTTAGCCAAATTGATCTCAAAAGTGCCTACCATCAAGTACCAATTCAACAGAGAGAACGACCTTATACAGCATTTGAAGCATGCGGTAATCTATTTCAATTTACACGTATACCGTTTGGAGTAACAAATGGAGTATCAGCATTTCAAAGAACGATGCAATTTATCATATCTAACGAAAATCTTACTGACACTTATGCATATTTAGATGACGTTACTGTTTGTGGTAAGGATAAGCTTACTCATGATGCTAATCTAGCAAAATTTATGGCAACTGTAGCAAAGTATAAAATTACTCTAAACAAAGACAAATGTAATTTTGGTTCTGAGACTATTAATATATTAGGTTATACTATAGAGAACAATGTTGTAAGACCTGATAAAGAGCGTCTTAAACCTTTACTCTCCATGCCTGCACCTACAGATATAAATTCTCTAAAGAGAGTATTAGGTATGTTTGCACATTATAAATGGATAAATAACTATTCAGAGAAAATAAGCAATTTAGCGACTAATAATTCATTTCCATTATCAAAATATCCTTTGAGAGTCTTAAGAAAGATATTGCAATGCTTTAATTGCTATTGACGACACACAAATGTTTACTGTAGAGACTGATGCTTCTGAACATGCCTTAGCAGCAACACTTTCACAAAATAGTCGCCCGGTAGCATTTTTTTTCTCGCTCATTGACAGAGTCCGAAAGAAACCATTCTTCAATAGAGAAAGAAGCGTCGGCAATTGTTGAAAGCCTACGTAGATGGCGTCACTATTTAATTGGAAAACATTTTCTTTTAATAACGGATCAACAATCGGTTTCCTTCATGTTCAATCAAAAACATTCAAGTAAAATTAAGAACGAGAAAATAGAGAGATGGAGGCTTGAATTATCTTGTTTCAAGTTTGATATTATATATCGACCGGGTAAACAAAATATTGTATCTGATACATTGTCAAGAGTTTGTGCTAATATGTTTTCACGCAAAAATTTATATGAGCTTCATAATACATTAAGCCATCCAGGAATCACAAGAATGGCTCATTGGGTGCGGTCTAAGAATTTACCGAATTCGATTACTGAAATTAAGAATATGACTGCAAGTTGTCCTATTTGTTCAGAGATAAAGCCAAGATTTGCAAACAGTAAAGGACGACTTATTAAAGCGACGTCCCCATTTGAAAGACTTAGTTTAGACTTCAAAGGGCCGTTGCCTTCAAATTCCGAAAATAAATACATTTTAACTATTGTTGATGAATTTTCTCGATTTCCCTTTGCCTACCCCTGCAAAGATGTATCATCCGCTACTATAATAGCAAGTTTAAAGCATCTTTTCTTTACTTTTGGAAGATAAGAAAATAGAGAGGAGCTCTATGTACATTCAGACCGTGGAACTGGATTTATGTCACAAGAATTTAAAGAGGAATGATATTGCATGCAGCAGGACTACGCCTTATAATCCAGAAGGAAATGGCCAGGTCGAAAGACGAATGGGACTCTGTGGAGAACTTACAATTTCACGATCCAAAAACCTAGATATTCGGTATTGGGAAGATGTCTTGCCTTTAGCGCTGCACTCAATTCGATCGTTATTATGCACAGCTACTAATGCTACACCACATGAGAAGATGTTCTGTTTCCCGAGACGATCTGGTAATGGAGTTTCTTTACCTTCTTGGTTAATGATTCCGGGCCCAGTACTATTAAAAAAAAATGTAAGAAAAAGTAAATATGATCCTTTAGTGGAAGAAGTGGAACTGCTGGAATCAAACCCAAACTATTCTATAATACGCTTTGCTGATGGGAGAGAGGATTATCAAATCGACATCTAGCGCCAATTAATAGGCAAATTGAAGAAGTAGTCACTGAAGATGAAACTACCATTCATAACCCTTCTGATACAGATAGATCTACATTTGAAAATTTAAATGCTGATAATTCAGGTTCAGAATTAGTTCATTCGCCCCAACGGCCTGTTCGTGCCACCATAAGGATGGGTGAATAGTATAGAAACTAAAAAAATTGTCGTCATATTGTAACATTTCAACATGTATATCTTACTAGCATTTTAGTTGAATTAAACCAATATTTCCTTATGGTCTATATCGTTTTGTATCACGGGAACACTTAGATTGTGGAATGAACTGCCTACCGAGACTACAGCCAAGAAGAAAAAGCAAGTGATACCCCTGGTGTTTCAGGCGTTCATGGGCTACGGTAACCATTTACCATCAGATGGGCCGTATGCCACCATCGTAGTATAAAAAAAACGTACAAATATGTTATAGCATTATACATGGGAATCGAAGTACCGAATACCGAAAAAAGAGGATTGTTAGTAATATGGATTGAAATCTTATTGCTAGCAATGTACCATGTCAGTTTGACCTCCACGCGATTCCCCCTGGAAACCATCGTGACAAATTCGTAATGAATTTATCACGATGGGCTAACTGACCTCACGCTCATCTTATCATACTCCACTGGTGCCCCGCCAGCGTAAACCGTTAGCGCAGGCGGGTGCACCATTTCATTATCATACATAAAAAAGGTACCTGATGCCGATACTCCTTCTTCTTACACTCTCCTAATTCCTTCCACTACCCACCTCCTTTTAAAAGACCTACAATTCACCTGCAATTATTGTCATGTTCACTTACCATCAGGTATGCTGCTAGTTCGTGCTATAAAAAAATAGAAACATACACTTTTATAATAGAACTCTTTTATCACAAACAAGCTGACGGTTCACCTGATGGTGATGATGTGATCCCGGCCGATTTCAGCTACAGCGACTGTCTTCAAGGGTCATCTGATGGTGACGAATCCGGGCCGATTTCGTCCACGGCGACTGGTTTTGCCGTGACTTATGAAGCCAATTTTGTTTGTAAATTCCTCGCACATTGCGGACATGACAGCACACCACTCACATAATTATAGCTGATAGCTGCAGGTGGTCGGGCTTTCAGGTCGTCGCGTCTGGAAACCAGCTCAGGGAGCCGCCGGTTTTCAAAGGCTTTGACGCTAGATTTAACATCTAATCTGATGGTAAATTGTAACTGTCGTCTATATACATGAACAGCACTACGAATATTACATCATCAGCCAAAGACACTATTTTCTTCTCTAAAATTGAAACAACATGTGCAGGAAGTCACTCTATTCTCCATATTTTAAATTTAAATTTATATTTTTGTAAACATGTACAAGTTGATTTTAAAAGAATACCAATTCAAAAGCTAAAGGTACAACAATTATTAAAATTTCTTGCTCATTCTTGTGATGAGACAGCTTTCCGAATGAATAGATTACAAAAATAAGTAATGACAATTCAAAAGTGCTTAAAACCTAAGTTTATTTGAATAAATAATTTTCTATTCTATTCTATTTTTCTCCTGTAATTTCACTATCTTTTCAGTCTATAACTGAAGCACAGCTTACATTCATTTGTAAGCTGTGCTTCAGTGTTGTGCTGCTTCGCGACTGATGTAGTTCAGGCCGGAGTACTCGCGCCTATGACTTTCTACAATATAAACACATCAATCAACATCACTCGCACAAATAAAAAACAAGAGCTCGAATAAATTACCTTTTGTTAATTTGTCGTTTAATGTTTAATTTGTTAATTAAAATATTAACGTAACACTTGTCAAAACATATTGCATTATGATGTTATTTTGAAGTACACGCATGACGTGTTCTTGTATGCATGTTTTGTAACTATAAAAAGAGATCGAAGTGTAGCATCTCCGTACATTCAACTGAGGGAGTCAATAACTCAATATGAAGTTACTTGCAGCCACCGTACTTGCAACTTTGGTGAGTTTAATTCTAAAATATCTAATTTGTAAAGCTCAGATCTACATCTTTGTTTGTATTGCATTTTTAAGAAATATGTACACATATTTCTTTATTCAAAATTCATAATTCAAAAATCATTTATTCATGTAGGACATTTTAGCCGCTTATGAACGTCAAATTTTTACATTATAATTTTATTTTTTCCCTACCGTCCAGTTCGGTATATAGATCCAATTGAGAAGAACTGGCAAGAAACTCAATTGAATTACTTTTTTTTTTAAAGCCAGATTATTTACAATGTATTTTTATATAGGTGTCTATGTCTAACATTAAGTCTTAGTGTACCTTTCTTATCTTTACATAGTATAAAAAGAACTCGCGTCCACTATTGACTCGTTTAGATCTTTTAAATAACGCAACGGATTTCAATGTAGTTTTTAATAAAAGAGTGATTCAAGAGGAAGGTTTATTAGGGCAGCTGATTATGTATTAAGGGAATATCTTCTATAGAAAGTACACATTCTATACTGAAGAGATAAAAACCATAGCTCCTAAAACTACCCTTCAATTCTTATCCTTGCCGGGCCTAGCCAGTGAACCACAAAAAGTCTAACTGGTGTTAAGTTAAATAATAGGTCTTTTTTAACCCCGTTGTTTATGTTGTCGTCTAATATTTCGCATTTTATTTCAAAGTAATCAAAGAAATTTTCAACCGTAGTTGTTGACGGGTTAAATTTTTCACATTTGAAATTATTTAATATTGATAGATAGATAAGATAGATAGATAGATAAAAATCTTTATTCGTATCCCGATAACAAAGATAGTACAAACAAAATTCAAATAACACATAAGAATAGTAAATAATTATAAAAAAAAAAAAAATACAACACATAATACTTTAACTTCCACATAAAATAAACATTAAAATATATATTAGGTGCCACAGGGATACGAAAGGGTTGAGCTACTCAGTGAACAATTTGCTCAGCGAGCAAAACACTGATTTTCAGTAGCAGCCCAGTGGTGGTGCGATCGCGTGCAGCGACATATTCACTCAACAATCTTAATGTTACCAAAATTTAAATTAAACTAATTCTTAATAAAAATAATAGAAGAAAAAAATAATAAAATAAATAAATCAAAATGTATCAATATCAATATCAATTCAAATACAAATAACTGTTGACGCAGACCATTACCTAAGCGACCAAAGGCTTTCAAAAAATAATAATAATATATAAATGCTAGGAATTGTCTAGTAGAAAAAGTTTTATCTTTTTCTTAAATACCTGTTTTGAAGTAATGGCTCTTATAGGTGGAGGGATATTATTCCAGCATTTAGTCGCCTGGTAGCGGAAACTTCCTGTAAAAGCAACAGTTCGGTGAGAATACATTGCTAAAGGAACCCGTGCTGATCTAGGGACGCCGACATAATGACTTTCAAAAGATGAAAATTTTAATTTATTATATAAGTATTCTGGATTTTTAAATGTCATTATATCAAACATCAGTACTGCGAGATGCAACCGCCTCCGTGATTCCATGTTAAGAATTGATGCATTATTTAGAAATGGAGAGACATGAGTACGTGGAGGTATGTCAAAACAGAATAAAGCATTTTGTACGCGTTGCATTATATTCCGAGAATTACATACAAGGCGAGGACCATATACTAGATCACCGTAATTGAACTTAGAGAGAATAAGGGACTCACATAATAATATTCTTACTCTCTCTGTGAGATAATTACGTACTTTATATAATATTTTTAAACGGTAGAAACAGTCTCGGACTACATTTAATACATGACGCTCGAATCGCAACTGGCTATCAAAAATAATACCCAGATTTTTTTGCCTCATCAACACGTACAAGATCAGTTCCAAGTATCTTCACGGAGGGACTTCTACTTAGAATGGCTTCTTTCTGGTTTTTTGAGCCAATGACCATGAATTTAGATTTAGATGGGTTAAGGACTAGAGCATTATTAATTGACCAATGAGCAATTCGATCTAGATCTTCATTTAAAGCCTGTACCGCTACGTTAACCTTATCAGGACGTTCAGAAATGTACAACTGAACGTCATCTGCATAACAATGGTATTGGCAATTCCTTATTACGTTTGATAGATCAGCGCTGTATAAAATAAACAAAAGCGGACCAAGTATTGATCCCTGTGGAACGCCTCTTTTAACTGATCCAGGATCCGACAATAAATGACACCCATCATCCTTTAAGAGTTATTATATTGATAATTTGTGAATACCTGATGTGCTAGAAACAGGTGTGCAGGGCGTATCCTGGCTGTGCGAGCCCACAGGCGTCTCCGTGGGACAATGTGCATGTTACGTAGTTGTCGTAGCTAGAAGTTTTATTACTTCAGTTAATTGATCATGTTGTGTGCACTGTAATTGCAGGAACTGTTCAAATTGTGCTTTATCCATTTTATGTCCTCGTCGCCAACATTTTATAAATTAAAGTAAGGATTTATAGTTAGTAGTAACATTTTTTTTTTCCCATATTCGTCCATCTCCTTTTCAGTGATGGAACAGGCAAAGATCCTTAGACCGTACAGCCTAGTCTACGTTTAAATTTCCTCATATTTGAACAAGTGATGAGGCCAAAGGCCAATTCTTATGTATGTTTGTTCGTTATGTTTTCATTCGTGTTCAAAATGTAAGTCTTATCCATATTCTTGTATCAATTATTTAAAGTTCTATCGATATAGAGGTAACGTATAAATATATAGGTATATATGTTTCAAAAGCAGCAGCGTTCTACTGAGTAACTACCATCACACTGCGATCGCCAACCCGCATGCCAAGCGCCAAAATGGGGGAGGCCTTTGTTCAGTAGTGGACGCCATCGGGCTGAGATGATGATGTTTCAAAAATGCGTAGTAACAATTTATTGAATTCATAGATGACAATCTACATCAAAAGACACATCATATATTTTATTAATAACAAAGAGTATATAACATCGAGCAGTGAATTAAAAGATCTTTTTTGGATCCTGTACTCTTTTTCTATATAAACTATAAGTGTGCAAAGTTTCTGCTTCACGTATAAATATAATGTCGAGTCGTTGTATTGGTTTGCCTTCTAGTGCAGCTGAGTATTCCTATCAGTGGTCTAGTACCCATAACACAAGCCCTGCTTAGCTTGGGATGATATGGCGCTGTGTAAATCTCCGGAGATATTCATCATTTGTTTCTTCCTTATCCCATTTATTTGTGGTCGTCGTAATATGTTTTTCTCTTCCATTCATCTCTGTTCGCAGTCATCTCGTTATTTACTACCTTTCTCACTATATCATCTTTCACACACTCCAGAGATATCTTTATTATATTATTAAATAAAGACATATGGTCTATAACCCATATTATTAAAATTATATTAATAAATTATGTTTAATATTTATTAGAATAGAATAGAATAGAAAATCATTTATTCAAATAAACTTACATTGAAGCACTTTTGAATAGTCATAACATTTTCTTTTAATTTACCGCTCATTCGGAATGCTGTCTCATCACAAGAAGAACAAGCAAGAAACTTGTGTGTTGCTCTTTTAAATAATTTATTCTTACTTACAATTTAAGTTTAAGTGTGTGAATCTTCTTCTTCTGAAGGTCTTCCTCTACCCTTATAACCATCCACATTCATATGTAACACCGTCCTTAGGATATGATCTTCATTCCTATTGTATAATATAAGTAATTAATTTATTCTTTCAGGTAATCAGTTGCCATTGCAGGCCAAACAATTATAGTAAGTATTTTAGGGTACATAGATTTCAAATTCTAATAATATTTCTTTCTTTCTTTCTTTCTAATGTTAACAAGATGACGGTCTAAAAGAAGTCTCTAATGATATTTACGTAGTACGCAGTATTTTTTTAATTATTTATTCATGAACAATGTAAATTGTGTTTGAAGTAAGTATGTACATAAGTAAGTAAGTAAGTCATTTATTCGCATTACAGACAGATGTGCACATAACAATAAAGCCCCAGTGACAGTAGTAGGCTGCGCTGTAATAAGCCTTTTTTCAGTAGGCATGCAAATTTTATTAATAAACTTAATAATTACATATATTAATATCTACATTATAACAATTAGATTAATATTACATATTATTATAAAAAAAAAAACAAATTTTAGGCATTCCACAGAAATTTCTTGGCTAGCGGTTGCAATCTCACGTAATGATTTTTAATAAAAATTTTTCTATGTTACTCTCATTATTATTTTCTTTTTTTTTCTTTTCTATTTTATCCTTACCACTCGGTTAATATTATATCATTTTATACTGTGAACTATTTACATTATTTTTATTATACACACACCGCACAGACAGTCACCAATAATATTGCTCTTTTTATTTTATATTTATTTTAATTATTATTTTCACGTACCCTCAAATGGGTTGAAGCTGAAAATCAGTGTTTTGTTCCTTGAACAATGTTCCACGCTGAGCTTCGACCTGTTTGTATTGCTACAGATCACACATAATAACACAATTTTATAAATCTACTGTGCTATTACGTATTGGCTATACTCACTAACATGTTGTGTGTGATTAGTAACAAACAAATAAACGATTTATATCTATATTTAAAATTGTAGATTATTAGCATTATTACAATTATTATTACTTTATTTTTATTTATAATATTTATAATTGAAATAATCGTCCAGAGTCTAAAAACACAATTGAATGTTGATTTTAAGTATACAGTTTCAAGTTGTATTATAATAAAATAACATTAATAATAAAATAACTTCAAAAATCGCCAGATTTATAGGTACAGGAATTTCTTTAATAGCAGTCACTTAAATTCTTTGGTAAAATAACTTCGTTTCTTTAATAATTTAAGTTCTTGCGGTAATTTATATAAATTATCACTTTTACCATAATGTCGCTGCTATATCATCATAGTTCCCTTACCTTAATCCGATTATTTGTGTTCGGTAACTGGCAAGAAACTGAATTAAATTTATATTTTTTAACCGAGTTTTTTTTAAAGTACTATATGTCTATGTCTAACATTAAATGAAAATCTCGTACATGAACAACTATTGCCATACACATTTGTCGTTTAAGTAATATTGATTTAATAAACTATACTATTATTCTATTCCACTAAAAGACTGCTCTATAATTACAGACGTACAGCAAACCGCAGTTGGAAATGACGCAAGCAACGTTGCAGTAATAAATAGCAACGACCCATGCGATCCTACACCTCCAAAGGAGCCATGCAACGATCCTAAACCTCCAGAGAAGCCATGCGACGATCCTAAACCTTCAGAGAAGCCACCCAAAGGTCCTAAACCTAATAGCAAAGAGGATCCATGCGATGGTCCTAATCCCCCAAAGAAGCTACCCAAAGATCCTAAACCTAATAGCAAAGAGGATCCATGCGATGGTCCTAATTCCCCAAAGAAGCCACCCAAAGATCCTAAACCTAATAGCAAAGAGGATCCATGCGATGGTCCTAATTCCCCAAAGAAGCCACCCAAAGATCCTAAACCTAATAGCAAAGAGGATCCATGCGATGGTCCTAAACCACCAAAGAAGTCAGGCAAAGGTCCTAAACCTAATAGCAAGGAAGACCCATGCGATGATCCGAATCCTCCAAAGAAGCCATGCAAAGATTCTAAACCTAATAGCAAGGAGGACCCCTGTGATGATTCTAATCGTCCAAAGAAACCATGCAAAGATTCTAAACCTAACAGCAAGGAGGTGCCATGCTAGGACCCAGAACCCCATGCGATGAAGAGAGACCTCGTCCCTGCTAATTAAATACTAGTTTGTTGTGTGATCTCCAATGTTTTTATACATATTATTATGGTCCATGTGTCTCGCAAATAATTTCAAAGAATTGTCTAAATTGGTAAAGTATTTTTGAGTGTGTCCATTATAAAGTAAACATTAAATATTTCTTTTATATAACATAAGTTCAGAGAGGAGAGGTGTCTAGAGGAGATTAGAGCAATCTTGAGTCCTTTATTTGTTTTGTTTTGTTATTGTTATTATTTAATTAATTAAATTATTGAAAAAGATATAATTACTTAAATTACAAAATGATGTAAATTGTTTGGTCTGTATGGAAGTTTTCCCTAAATGCTGGCAACACCTTGTTGAATGGCATATCGGATCCGTGGAGCATGGAAAATTTCGACCCCGAGTTCAGTCGACTAGACTCCTCGATAGTACCTACTCATATTGTACATTGTGTCAAAATAACATAATGGATTTTAATTAAAAACTTATCAGGGTCATATTTTGATAGTGTATTGACTTGCCATACCAGAACAATGCTGCCAGTATCTTAAGAATACAGCCACAAGGGCCCAATGTTTTAGATCATTTGTGATTTTAATAGAATTTATTTATTTTTGGAGTTATCGGAAATAAAGTTTCAGTATACATAACACATGTGTTTCAATATATAACGGCTTCGGTCGTATATCGGTTTTATACACCGCTTCACTTCCGATGGTCGCTGTTTCGATTCCTAGTACTGTGTAATGTTTGTTTGCATCGGTCTAAGTGTTTTCCATTTATAATATATTTGTACTTACAATCAACATGTTTAAGTATTTATACCAGTTGTGTACTAGACACATAACACAAGCTCAGTTTATACCAAAACCTCAAAACCAGGTAGACTACTCATGAAATAGTGCCATGCACAAAAAATATAGTGAATATCTGTAAAGAAACAACTCTTGTTTAGTTCAATATAATATGACAAATAGGGATGAATGTTCTTTTGATCGAAATTATCTTTCCTAGTGCACAGAATTGTAGTATTTATTTATGGATGACTAGCTGTTCCCGCGATTTATTTTTCTAAAATACAAGTAGTAGTAAAATACATCAGCTACTTGCCAAAAAAAGTCCCGTCAAAATCGGTCCAGCCATTTTAGAGATTAGCTGGAACAAACAGATCGAACATACTGACAGACAGAAAAAGTAAAAAATGTTATTTTGGTGTATGTACCACATTTATATTCATATACATGTAGTAAAAAACGGTTATTTCAATATTACAAACAGACACTCAAATTATCTTTATATGTATAGATAATGGAATAATGCACGCGCCTGCGCTAACTGTTTATTAAAATTCTCTTCCTCCCAAACTCTGGCACTCACTGATAGTTTCCGCTACCACACAACAAAATGTTGTTGGAATAACAACAATAGTTTTAAATAAGATCAACGAAACAACAATATTTTTTGTCATTAAGTGTTATCGCATTACGCATAGTGCGTCCGGATATCATTATCATCATCATCGGCCACAGATTGGACCATTTTCTTTTCACAGAATTGACGTAGCATATGCTGTTGGTCACTTTATTCTCCCTAATTTATATTAAAAAATGACTGTATTTTAGTAAACATGTACAAGCTCATTTAAAAAGGATAAGAGCTAAGTTTCTTGTCAGTTCTTCTCAGTTTGAAAGCACTCCAAACTGACGGTGCATTTGAGATATCATAAGAGTCTGTAATAGACCTGTAGGTATAGACCTGTGTAGGCATGTAGGTCTATTACAGACTCTTGATGAATGAAATCAATCAAAATATCTCTATTCATGTGAATAGATATATTTTGATTGATTTGATTCATCTACCACTTCTGCGTTGTTATTCCGGAGAATAGAGATGTCACGACTGTTAGTCTTGATGCTAAAATATGGTCGAGCGTAGTGATAGCTGACTCATCCGTCATATAGTGAACGAGCGCTGCTTGTAGGGACTGGGGACTGGTCAGCTCTAACGACTGATTTACTCTTATTTAGTTGGTCAACCAGTATCTTGAGTATTAATTATTTTTATTCTAATCAGTTAGTGCTAGTTGGTAGTTTTAACTTAAAATTGTAAAGTTACAATAATTATTTAAAAGAGCAACACGCAAGTTTCTTGCTCGTTCTTCTTGTAATATTATAGAATTCCAACTGAGCGGTAGATTAAAAAAATTACTACTAACTATTCAAAAGTGCTGAAATGGTGAGGTGAGTTACTAGTCGCTACTGTAAATAATTGTATTATTCAAGTATCTACACCTAGGTAACTAACAAAAGATTAAGTACAGGAATAGCTTATTAATGTTACAAACGTGAATTGTTAATTTGTGATGGATGGATGCTTGTTACACTTTTTCTCTCACTCGTTCTTTTACGCCAAAACTACTGAACGGATTTTAATGAAACTTTACAATTACATAGCTTACACATTAGAATAACACATAGGCTATAAATTTCACACTTGAAACCGCTGGCACATCTAGTAATGATATATGTTTAATATTAATACATAAAGTAGTTCTGAAGTTAAATATCATATAAGTCATTATTATAGAGATAGAAAAATATTTTGTGGTTTAGGTACGTATATAATACTATGGTGTAGATATACCTAATTCCAAATTGTATATCTTATAAATAGTTATTATAACTTAATTTATCTATTAGACAATAAAAAAAACATTTATTGTGAGTTGTATTTATTGTACAATTGTGAGTAGCTTTGACGTGGTCTAGTGTTTTGAGTAGTCATGCTCACTAAAATGTCCAGACTTGTGGCGGCGTGGTGGGCCGGGTCATTGGGCTCCCTAAAATATGGTCGAGCGCAGTGATGGCTGGCTCATCCGACAATGACACTCGTGAACGGGTGCTGCTTGTAGGGACTGGTCTGCTCTAATCACTGACTGATTTCCTCTTATTAATTGTTTAACCAGTTGGTTATGTATTCAATATTTTTTCTTTTTGAGTATTTAATTGAATTAGTGCTAATTGGTGGTTTGTATTCACACACTTAAACTTAAAAATGTAAAGTAATAATAAAATTATTTAAAAGAGCAACACGCAAGTTTCTTGCTCGTTCTTCTTGTGATGAGACAGCTTTCCGAACGAGCGGTAGATTAAAAAAAATGTAATGACTATTCAAAAGTGCTTCAATGTAAGTTTATTTGAATAAATGATTTTCTATTCTATTCTATTCTATTTAAAAATTAGATAAGTATTTGCAAAATATTATCTGTGAATAAATTTAACATTGTAAATTATTCTATAATAAATTTATTTGAATAAACAATTTCCTATTCTAATAAAATGGTATTTATTAGGTAAATGTTTATACACACGACACTCACATAATCAACTTACTTTAAAATTAACATAAACAATGAGATATACACGAAACAAATACAAACTTAAAAACACTAACAAGATTACAAAATAAAAGAAGAAATGCTTTTAATATATTATCTGTAGTGTATGAAAAAGTTATGTGTTTGTGCGCATTTATGTGTATTATATTCTTCTCCTGTAATTTCACTATCTTTTCAGTCTATAACTGAAGCACAGCTTACAAACGAAGCTGCTTCGCAACTGATGTAGGTCAGGCCGGTGTACTCGCGCATTTGACTTTCTACAATATAAACACATCAATCAACATCATTAGACCAAATAAAAAACAAGAGCTCGAATAAATTACCTTTTGTTAATTTGTCGTTTAATATTTAATTTGTTAATTAAAATGTTAACGTAACACTTGTCAAAACATGTTACATTATGATGTTATTTTGAGGTACACTTGTGAGGTGTTATTATGCATAATTCGTAACTATAAAAAGAGATCGAAGTGTAGCATCTCCGTACATTCAACTGAGGGAGTCAATAACTCAATATGAAGCTACTTGCAGCCACCGTACTTGCAACTTTGGTGAGTTTAATTCTAAAATATCTAATTTATCAAGCTCAGATCGACATCTTTGTTTGTATTGTATTTTTAAGAAAGATGTGTAATTGTGTTTTTCTTATTTTTACATAATACAAAATATTAATTATTGGATTTTGGTGTTTTCTTGTGTATCTAAGTATAGCTATCAGTTGTCTAGTACCCATAACACTAGCTCCGTTTAACTTGGGACTAGGTAGCGATTTGCGATGTGTATAGTATAGGTATATATATATATTTTATGATAATGAAATGGTGCACCCGCCTGCGCTAGCGGTTTACGCTGGCGGGGCACCAGTGGAGGATGATAGGATGAACATGAGGTCAGGTCAGTTAGCACATCGTGATAAATTCACCAGGAATTTATCACGGTAGTTTTCAGGGGAAACCGCAATACGCTCCGCTTAACTTAGACCTAGATGACGCTGTGTGAATTCCCCTGAGACATTATTATAAAGTAAGATGGAACTCCGGATAACTCACACAGTCTCAAAAAACTGTTTGTTATAGATATTAATGAAATCATTTACCCGTCTGCTCTAACTGCATACGCAGGCGGGGCATCAGTGAAGACAGATAGGATGAACTTATAGTCCATTCTTTTCTAAAACCACGATGGTGTCCAGGACCAAATACCCATGTATTTGGTCCTGGACACCATCGTGGTACATGCTAACAATGGGACCTCCAGTTCCCGTTACTAACCATCCTCTCCCCACTAGGGATGGTACATGCTAACAATGGGACCTCCAGTTCCCGTTACTAACCATCCTCTCCCCACTAGGGATGGTACATGCTAACAATGGGACCTCCAGTTCCCGTTACTAACCATCCTCTCACCACTAGGGATGGTACATGCTAACAATGGGACCTCCAGTTCCTGTGACTAACCATCCTCTCACCACTAGGGATGGTACATGCTAACAATGGGACCTCCAGTTCCCGTTACTAACTATCTAGTGGGGAGACCATTAGGGATTGTACTATATCTTAAATCCTTTTTTTTAATACAAGTAAAAAAAAAAAATACAAGTAATATTTGTAAAATAATATAATTAATTTGTTCTTTCAGGTAATCAGTTGCCAATGCAGGCCAAGCAATTTTAGTAAGTATTTTAGTGTATATAGATTCCAAATTCTAATTATTCTAAGAAAGATATAGTTAATGACCTAAATCAAGTCTGTATAACGTTTACGAAATACAAAATGTACAATTGTGTTTGAAAAAATACAAACAAAAAACTTACTATTCTAGTTAATTGTTCATGTAGGACACTTTAGCCGCTTATCAACGCCAAGTTTCAGCATGTTTTTTACCGTTTATCCAGTTCAGTGTACAGATTCAATTAAGAAAAACTGAGCTGAATTTCTTTTTCATTTAAATATGATGAATGAACACCCACTGCCATGCACGTTTGTCGTTTAAGTATTAGTAATTTATATAACTACACTTTTATCCATTTAACTAAAACTGCGCTATACTTACAGAAGTGAAGCCTAATAGCAAAGAAGACCCATGCGATGACTCTAAATCTAATAGCAGGGAGGACCCATGTGATAATCCTAAACCTCCAGAGAAGCCATGCAATGATAATAATCCTCCAAAGAATCCGGGCAACGGTCCTAAACCTAATAGCAAGGAGGACCCATGCGATGGTCCTAAACCTCCAAAGAATCCGGGCAACGGTCCTAAACCTAATAGCAAGGAGGACCCATGCGATGGTCCTAATCCTCCAAAGAATCCGGGCAACGGTCCTAAACCTAATAGCAAGGAGGACCCATGCGATGGTCCTAAACCTCCAAAGAATCCGGGCAACGGTCCTAAACCTAATAGCAAGGAGGACCCATGCGATGGTCCTAAACCTCCAAAGAATCCGGGCAACGGTCCTAAACCTAATAGCAAGGAGGACCCATGCGATGATCCGAATCCTCCAAAGAAGCCATGCAAAGATTCTAAACCTAATAGCAAGGAGGACCCCTGTGATGATTCTAATCGTCCAAAGAAACCATGCAAAGATTCTAAACCTAACAGCAAGGAAGTGCCATGCTAGGACCCAGAACCCCCATGCGATGAAGAGAGACCTCGTCCCTGCTAATTAAATACTAGTTTGTTGTGTGATCTCCAATGTTTTTATACATATTATTATGGTTCATGTGACTCGCAAATAATTTCAAAGAATTGTCTAAATTGGTAAAGTATTTTTGAGTGTGTCCATTATAAAGTAAACATTAAATCTTTCTTTCATATAACATAAGTTCAGAGAGGAGAGGTGTCTAGAGGAGATTAGAGCAATCTTGAGTCCTTTATTTGTTTTGTTATTGTTATTATTTAATAAATTAAATTATTGAAAAAGATATAATTACTTAAATTACAAATTGATGTAAATTGTTTGGTCCGTATGGAAGTTTTCCCTAAATGCTGGCAACACCTTGTTGAATGGCATATCGGATCCGTGGAGCATGGAAAATTTGGACCCCGAGTTCAGTCGCCTAGACTCCTCGATAGATCGTTAATTGATTTACGGGCGTTGGGACCCCAAGGCCCCGAATGGGACAATCATATAGTTTTATTTAATCAACCTAACGTGGTCAAATCTTGACAGTGTATTGTCTTGCCGTACAGCGGACCAATGTTGCCAGTATCTTAAAAATACAGCCACAAGGGCCCAATGTTTTAGATCTTTTGCGATTTTAATATAATTTATTTATTTATTTATGGAATATTTGGAAATAAAGTTTCAGTATACATAACACATGCGTTTTATTATATGACGATGGTCTAGCGGTTTACTTCTGTTGGTCGCGGGTTCGATGCCTCACACGGAGCAAACACATGCATTCATGAGTGTTGAAAACTATTGTTATACCTTTACCATCCTTCACAATGAGTTTGATTATTTGTATCGGTCTGGGTGTTTTCTAAGTATATTATGTATGTATTATCAATAAAAAATATCTATTTATATCAGTTGTCTAGTACCCATAATGGAAGCTCTGCTTACCGTGGGACCAGATGGCGCTGTGTTAATTGTCCATTGTTATTTATATTAATTTTATATGTATACTAACTGGAATGTTTTTAGTCATATAAATTAAAATCGCTAGTAAAATATAGAAGGGTGAAAATACATGGTTACGTGTATTTTTAATGCCACATAATGATAAAGTAAAATTAAAAAAATGTCAAAAAAATGAAAAATTTTTTTTGGTGTGAGCCACCCTTAACACTTAGGGGTATAAAAATTAGTTATAAACCTATTCTCAGACCTACTGAACATACATATAAAATTCATAAAAATGGTCGAGCCATTCCAGAGAATGAACTAACATTTTAACACGAGAATATTACATATAAGACTAGCTACTCGCCCCGGATTTGCCCAGGTGTACATGTATTATACATATAAACCTTCCTTTTGAATCACTCTAACCATTAAAAAAAACTGCTTCAAAATCTGTTGCGTAGTTTTAAAGATTTAAGCATACATAGGGACAGACAACGACAGCGACTTTGTTTTATACTATGTAATGAGGACAACTCAAAACCAGGTCTTTTTCATGAAATAGTCTATTGCATAATAGTAATAATAATCTCAGGACAATTAACACAGCGCCATCTAGACCCGAGTTAAGCTGGCTAAAGCTTGTGTTATGGGTACTAGACAACTGATACAAATACATAGATATTTATTTTTCATAAATATATACATATTGTACATAGAAAACACCCAGACCGATACAAACAATCATACTCATGAATACAAATGTTTGTGCCGTGCGAGGAATCGAACCCGTGACCAGACGTAAAGCGGTATGTCAAACCGCTAGACCACCGAGGACGTCATAAAGATATAAAGTGATCATCTGAATTTAAATAGCTCTAAACATGGGCTCTAAAACAGGGGTCTAGGCTCCGAATATGAATTTGTCACATTCGGGGTCGAGACCCTTGGTCCGTGGGGTCCTAGCTCTATAAGACTTTTCAATGAAATAACGAAAAGGTTAGTCCACAGCACAGAAGACCGAAGAGCTGGCAGCTACCTCGGACAAAGAATTAGTCTAGCCATTCAAAGAGGGAACGCTGCCAGTATCTTCGGAACCTTGTCTAAAGGGACGTCTTTTAATAATATATTTTAGTTATTACATTATATTTATTAAGCTTTTTAATTTTAAGTTCTTAGTTATACAATTAGGTTAATAGCTCTTGTTGAAGTATAATACGACATGGCAAATACGGATGCAGGTGCAATTGATCGCATTTATTATTTCCAGCGCATACAACTGTTGCATATTTTTCTTCTTTTGTGGATGATAATGGAATGATGCACCCGCCTACACTAACGGTTTACACAAGCGGGGCTCCAGTGGAGGATTATAAGATGAACACCAAGTCAGATCAATTAAGTCATCTACGACACTCAATTACAAACAACTTAATATAAAATGAACATAAACAATATGACTCACACGAAACATAAGTAAAAAATTTAAAAACAAGAAATTATTTTAGTATTTGTTTGCAGTGTATGAAAAAGTTACGTGCTGGTATAAAGTGTAATTTGAATGTGTAATAAAAAACAGATTCAAATATACCGAGCGAAATGTGGACATGTCAAGTGTTGCGGTGACCACCGCGACCACATTGGACAGTAATAATAATATAATAATAATGTTTAAAAAATATAATAATAATAATAATCTCAGGACAATTCACACAGCGCCATCTAGACCCAAGTTAAGCTAGCTAAAGCTTGTGTTATGGGTACTAGATAACTGATAATAATAATAATCTCAGGCCAATTCACACAGCGCCATCTAGACACAAATTAAGCTAGCTAAAGCTTGTGTTATGGGTACTAGATAACTGATACAAATACATTTATTTTCATTAATACATAGACAACACACAGACCGATACAAACAATCATACTCATGAATATTGCACTATTCTAACACGAGATTTACTGTTGCTATTGTGTTGTAGACGAAAATTTACTGTAAAGTTACTATTATGTTATCATACACTATTTGTATTGTTTTGGATGAATTTTTGTGGCGTGAGAGGAATCGAACCCGCGACCATCGGAAGAAAGGCGGTCTACTAAACCACTAGGCCACCAAAGTTATCAAAACATTGGAAATAAAAGAACATCATGAATATGACTCACACGAAACATAAGTAAAAAACTTAAAAACAAGCATTACAAAAAAAGAAATTATTTTAGTATTTGTTTGCAGTGTATGAAAAAGTTACATGCTTGTGTGCGTGCGGATGTGTGTGTGTGTGTGTATGTGTGAGTGTCTGTGTTTGTCACACAGATGAGTTTCTACAGTAATATTATAAATATTGACGACCTCGGTAGTCTAGCGGTCTAGCACACCGCTTTACGTCCGATGATCGCGGGTCGATTCCTCGCACGGCACAAACATTTGTATTCATGAGTATGATTGTTTGTATCGGTCTGGGTGTTTTCTATGTATAATATATATGTAATTACGAAAAGAATTATCTATGTATATGTATCAGTTGTCTAGTACCCATAACACAAGCTTTAGCTAGCTTAACTTGGGTCTAGATGGCGCTGTGTTAATTTTTTTTTAGTGGACGATAATGGAATGGTGCACTCGCGGCGCTAAAGGTTTACGCTGGCGGTGCACCAGTGGAGGATGATACGATGAACATGAAGTCAGGTCAGTTAGCCCATCGTGATAAATTCACCGGGAATTTATCACGATAGTTTCCAGAGGGAACCGCGTAGAGGTCAACCTGACATGGTACGGTATGGCGCTGTGTGAATTGTCCTAAGATTTGAAGATTATTATTATTATAAAATATATCAATCAATATCATTCACACAAATGAAAAATAAGAGCTCGAACATATTACAGTCTTTTGTTAATCTGTCGTTTAATATTCAATTTGTTAATTAAACTATTAACGTAACACTTGTCAAAACATATTGCATTATGATGTTATTTTTAAGTACACGTATGACGTATTCATTATGCATGTTTTGTAACTATATAAAGAGATCCAAGTGTAACATCTACATATATTCAACTGAGGGACTCAATATGAAGTTACTAGCAGCTGCCGTACTTGCAACTTTGGTGAGTTTTATTCTAAAATATTTAATATATCAAGCTCAGATGGACATCTTTGTGTGTATTTTATTTTTAAAGACATAGTACATATGTATATCTTTATATATATGTCTTTACTTAGTATAAAATGAAGTTGTGTCCGTTGTCTCTTCGCGTAGGTCTTTTAAAATATATTTATAAACTATCTGTACATAAATAATAATAACTGTAATTAAATTTTATTTTCCTAAAATAAAAGATTTTTTAAAATAAAAGTAGCCTAAGTTACTTCTTATTACATGAGCTAGCAGTCAAAAAAAGTCCCGTTAAAATCGGTCCAGCCATTTCAGAGACAGAGAAACAGACAGACAAAAATGGTAAAAAATGTTTTTTTATGTATGTACCGTATTTATATTCATATCCATGTAGTAAAAAACGGTTATTTCAATATTACAAACAGACACTCCAATTTTATTTATATGTATAGATTTAAAAGCTTAATCTACATTTTGTTTTTTAATCCCAGACAAAAATTTGTTATTATCGATGTTGCCATGTTGCAATTTATTGCAATTTTTAAATAGGGCTGTGGCACTATCGGATATTAACATTAATTGCCAATTTTTATAGGTTATTCAGAAATAAAATGTAGATATTTATTTAAAACGCAATATCACAAAATTAATAATGTAAAAATAAAAAATATATTGTGATACAACAAACATATATTTATTAATTTATACATAGATATCAAAATACTTTTATAGGTCATTCAGAAATAAAGTGTGAATGTTTATTTAAGATAAAATTAATAATGTAAAAATGAAAAATATATTGTGATACAACAAACATATATTTATTAATTTAGACATAGATATCAAAATATGTATGTATCAAAACGTATTTTTTATTTTTCACTACAATAAAAACTAACTGCCTTTTTTATAAAACAAATTACGTTCTTATGGTGTCATATATTATAAAACAAACATACCTAATCAAGGATTTAGTTGTTAGAAAGAATAAAAATGTTGGTATGTAAGTCTAGATGTTTACCACACCGACTTTCTTCCGATGGTACCATTCGTTCCATCGCACAACACAAACATTTGTATTCATAAGCACTAGTGGCCGCCCAATGGTCGAAAACCAACTATAATTAATTTAAATTTATAATTTAAGTAAGGAAGAACTCCGAACAACTCATACAGATTTGTTTTCGGACTACTCTAATGCTGTTGGATGCAGCTGGCCTTTACAGCTTCACCGGACGATAGGGGGCGAGTGCAGATGGCACTCCAAACCCGCGGAAGGACTTATGGAGCGGCTGAAGGCCAACTCCCGCCTGACGGATACGACTTTAGTCTGAGGTCACCGCTAGTGGTTCGAACCTCGGCTCAGGCCGTCGTAATATCGATCCCCGTTTGAATTGGACGGGGGATCGATCGGAGGGGCGATCGGGCGCGCGTGGACGCCCGGTTGAATGCGCGATATAGTATGTGATTTTTAATTGATGACAATGATATTATATATCCGTCTGCGCTAACAGTATGATATGATGATATATTTCTTTCTTTATTATTTTTTTTTTTCCCAAAAAATCTCATCTCCCCTCTTAAGGAGAGGAGATGGCAACATACCCCCGGCAGAAGCACAGTCGGCCGGGGTTCAGGGCCCCAGGGAGAGAAACCGGCGTACAATGCGGGCAGAATCTAACAGCACCGCTTTCTGCATCTTTCCCGGGAGTGAGCCGCCCCGGAATCCCAACCGTCTGAGATGTTGTTCCAGACTGGTTGGGATAAGACCGTTCACCGACATAACGATTGGAATGATTTCGGTGGACATCACCCCCCACATTTCGGTCACCTCGTGAGTCAGGTCGAGATATTTTCTCTTTTTCTCAGTTTCGGCTTTCACGAGGTTCTCGTCATGCGGTATGGTGATGTCCTCCAAAAACACCCTCGAAAGTGCCCGATCCATCACCACGATATCAGGTTTGTTCGCAAGAACGGTCCTGTCCGTGATGATGGATCGGTCCCAGTAGAGCTTGACGCTGTCGCTTTCGAGGACCGGCTGGGGCTCGTACTTATAGTACGGCAACCTCTCATTCGCGAGGCCGTACTTCAGAGCTAGTTCTTGATGGAGTATTTTGGCTACCTGGGGGCGTATTATGAACTCTTTAAAATCCAGTCAGTTTCCAGGCAGTTCAGTTTACGGCCTTAAACTGAATTGTTCTTTTTCGTATTATGAGGGTCCAAATTCAAACCGTATTCTGCCTGGATAGTTTGTCTCTGGCTGGTTAGTGGATTTTCTCGCGCTGCGTTCGGATACGCATACATTCGTTGCAACGTTAAGTTGAGTTTTTGTGTGTCACTTTTTGGACAAAATATTAATTAAATAAATGTAAATTAAATATAGAAAACAGTAATTAAGATACAATGGTAGAATTTGTGTAATATACAAAAATATTCCAGACAGTTTTATTGTCTTTTTTAATAATTCGGATTTATTTGTAAAAAACATTTTCATTGTAATATCCAAACGAACTTTGTGCATATACTTAAAATTCCGCGCAAAGTACAATTTGAAACTTAGCCTTTCCATGACTTTATACGCAAGTTATATTTAATAATTCAATTATTGTGAAAATATACCTAATGTAACGTAAGTATTCCTAACATTTTCTTAGTAATGTTTTTTTAAAATGATGCAAATATTTAACTGTTTATATTTGTATATTTATCTAACTAAATTGTAGATCACGGACTGAAACCCCTCGCCGACGTCGTGTATCGTACCGGTAATTTAAAATTATATGGGATTTTTAAAATCCCATAGGGAAATGGCAAGTGGCTTTAATAAGTCCGCCCAAGAATACCATACCAATCGCTTGTGTGAGGACGTCGCTCAACAATTAAACTCCTTAGGAAAAGGGGGTTTTAAATACTGGAAAGGATTGTCAAGTTTAAGTGTTATAAGGTAACCATCTGAATTTTAATTTATTTCATTTAATAGGAATCTCAGTAAAATCTGAAATACATGTATCTATGCAAATAAATTGAAGTATCTGTTTGTAATTTTGAAGTTCACCAGTTACAACAGCTTTTCAGTAAATGCATACATATATAAGGTAAGATAAATGACATTAAAAAAAATATATATTTGTCTGTCCGTTTGTTTGTTCTTGCTAATCTTTGAAACAGCTGGACCAAATTTGAGGGATACTTTCACTGTCATATGTAATGAGTTGTGTAAAGGAGTAACAAGTTGCTTTTATTTGAGATATTTTATTTATTTTAACAAAAACTAGGTATGCCATATGGACAAAGTCATAGGTAATAACTAGTATATAATAAAATTATCATATCCCTTTAATTATAACCACCAATAAGACATAAATAATGTACCTATATCATTTATTATAAAAACAAATAATTAAAACATTGACCTATTAACAATATTATTATTTATAAATGTTTCAATTTCTTAGTTCCACAACTAAACAACATGGGTTTGTCTAGCAGCTAGACCTTCATTTAGTTCTCTATAAGAACTCAAAGTACATGTAGGCATCTAAATCTAGAAGCCCAATTGTGCTCTCAATGATATTCCATGTTCTTACAGTGTAATATGCTTCTTGTGGTCCTGGTATAGCATTTGAGATGGGAGTATACTTCTCTAAAGCATATCCTGGATCTCCTAAAAAAAAAAAAAAACATTATATACTATAATATTAATATTTATTTACAAAAAGTATTATTTCATTAAAAACACAGCACAATAACTGTTGGTGCTGATAAATAACTATGTTTCTAAATTACTGAAGTTTAGAGCTTAGATGTAATGATGTTTGTAGTTTCATAATAAAATTTTGTGCTTACCAAGTAATCATAAGGATTTATTCCAGCTTAAGTCCTCTAGATGTTGCCTAATGCCTCTGCTTTGCCCAAATGTCATGAGTAGCTCCAGTTCCAGTTGGCATCCACACTTATAATCTCCATGTCAGCATTACTAACCTAAAATTTTTTTCCAGATTAATTACATAGATGAAGATTATTTGAAACATAAGAGAATAATTAATAGATAAATATTATTTGAAACATATGAGATTAATTACATGGATACAGATTATTTGAAACATATGTCTAAGTGTTATGGTCATTTAATATTTAAGTAAACAATTTATTGTTAGTATATAAGTAGCTTTAGAGATGTAAAATCATTAACATATTTTGCATGTCTAAAATCTTGTTTATTGTTAATTTATATAATTATATTAAAAAAAGATATTAAAAGTGCTTATATTATTAAACATGTCTTTTAATTTATATTTCACTTACCAATTATATATTTAATGAATGGTATTGTTTTCTACAGTAATATCTCTTCTTAATTTACAATGGGGTGGCATGTGTACAGTCAAATACAGCCCAATACACCCAGCATTCCAAATTCCAATTATAAAACCTAAAATATAATTAATTTAATTTAATTAATTGTCCTCGGAGGAAAGTGCCGGAGAGACTGCACATCATCAGACTGTTGCATACTTGTATACTTGCTTTCTAGGCTTTACTTGTATGCATACATTTTACCATATATATTATCACTATATCATATGGTATGGTACATGGTACTCATAGATGTATTTGCAACAATAACAGTTGCTAATTGTATAGAAATAGATACCTTTGAATATTTATTATCTATCCTTTACTCAGATGTCCTTGGAATTTTATATATGTATTTACTTTTGGATGTTGGGTAAATGCAATAAATCGGTTATTTGCCATTGGCTGTGCTAAAGAATGAACAGCAATATCACTAATAGGCCGTTGATAAATATGCCTGTAGCATAAATAATAATCCTACTAAAACCTGACATAGTCAGCTAGTGATTTAGTGAAATAATTACAATACATTATACCTTAGTTTCCACTGGTAGGTCTGTAAATTTCGATGATAACGGCATATGAGTTCGCACGCATATTACGCACCAAATCTTTATTTAGATTATAACGTTTTCTAAATTGTTCATTTTGATTGGATTGGTCGCGTAATCGCCGTCTTTTCACTTTCCTCCTTCCTCCTTCTTTTTCGTAGGGTGCACACATTTCCAAAAACTCCAATACTTCGAGTCGAGTCTTCACACATAATTAAAATTAAAAGGAAACAAAAACAATCGAAATAACTGCACAAACATGTTACAAACATAATAAAAACTAACATAGAAATAGAAATAATAACCAAATTACAATAATGAAGCTATAAATTAGAAAACAATTCAATAAAAGCTAATATGAAGCCACCGTAAACTGAATTGTTTTTAAACGGTCTTTTCGACAGTTGTGTCCTTAGATCTGTCAAATGAAACGCTCATAATACGAAATAGCCGGTCAGTTTTCGGGCAGAAGACGTTCAACTGTCACGTGACCGCTGACTGGCTGGCTAATAGCGTTCGTAATACGAAATCGCCAGGCAGTTCAGTTTAAGCCGTAAACTGAATGGGAATAAGAGTTCATAATACGGCCCCTGGTTGTGTCTGTGCAAGTACTCAGTGTTGGCAAGAGCTGAACAACCCGAAAGCACTTATTATTATTATTATTATTATTCCTAACTTCCAAAAAAAAATCTCATCTCCCCTCTTAAGGAGAGGAGATGGCAACTTACCCCCGGCAGAAGCGAAGTCGGCCGGGGTTCAGGGGCCCATTATTATTATTATTCTTTTCTAATACCACTGTGGTTTCCAGGTAGGAATATTTGGTATAGGCTGACAATGGGACCTCCAGTTCCCGTTACTGACTATCCTCTCCCCACTAGAAATTGTACTATAATAATCTCAGGACAATTCACACAGCGCCATCTAGACCCAAGTCACTAACTAAAGCTTGTGTTATGGGTACTTGATAACTGATACAAATACATATAGATTTTTTTTCGTAAATACATACATATTATACATAGAAAACACCGTACAAACAATCATACTCATGAATACAAACGTTTGTACCGTGCGAGGAATCGAACCCGCGACCATCGGATAGTAAAGCGGTATGCTATATCACTAGACCACCGAGGCCGTCAAAATCTTAAAGATTTTATTTTCAAATATAAGTACTTACTTATAATATTTATAGAATAATATTATTAATTACTTTGTCCTTTCAGGTAATCAGTTGCCATTGCATGCCAAGCAATTATAGTAAGTATTTTTAGGGTACATAGAGTCCAAATTTTAATAAAGACATAGCTGTCGGTCTAAAAGGAGTTTATAATGAAGTTCATATATTACGCAATGATTTGACTGGTCACATCATCATCATTGCCTTGCCTTTATCCCATTATTTGTGGTCGGCGCAGTATGTCATTCTCTTCCACTGCTCTCTATCGGTCGCCATATCTGAACATACACTCCTTTTATTCATAACGTCTTCCACACAATCCATACATCTTTTTAGTCTCTTGCCCTCTCGCTTTTTATTCCATCCATGATAATATTAAATACCATACTTTCTTTAAGATATGGTCCGCGCACCATCGCATAAAATGCGCGTACCAAGATGTTGTCTCTAATCACTACGTACGTCCGAAATGGATAAACTGGTCGTTTCCATATATGATGTAACACAGTTATAGACAATAAATGCTTATCTTATCTTATCTTATCTTATCTTACGATTGATTTACTCTCAATTAAATACTTAACCAGTTGGTTGTATATTTAATATTTTCTCTATTTGAGTATTTAATTGAATTAGTGCTAATTGGTAGTTTGTATTCACACACTTCAACTTAAAAATGTAAAGTAACAATAAAGTTATTTAAAAGGGCAACACGCAAGTTTCCTGCTCGTTCTTATGATAAGACAGCTTTCCGAATGAGCTGAGATTTGCTAAAACAAGTTTATCATTTAAATAATCGTTTAGTAAGTAATATTCTTTACTTACTACATAGGTATGTTTCATTATAAGTTTTAAAGATTATTTAAGTGTAACTCCAGAATATTGTATCTTCTAAATATAACTCAAAGGTGTATCTTCTAAACTGACATAGTGATCTTTCAAGTCCAAACCACTGGACAGATCGGGCTGAAATTTGGCATGCAAGTGGATGTTATGACGTAGCCATCCGCTATGAAAGTCTGATTAATTCTATCTCAAGGGGATAAAATAGGGGATGATAGTTTGTATGAAACTTTGTCATTTTTAAACCGATAGGGCTGAAACTTTGCGTGCATAAAGCTACTAGGCATTCCCTAAGAAAGAATTTTGACAAATTCCACCCCTAAGGGGATAAATTAACGAGGGAAGCAGCGGGCAAAAGCTAGTTCCTTGTATATACCATTTAATTTCTTATTCTAAATAATTCTAAATATGGTAAATTAAAAATCATTTATTCATGTACGACATTTTGTTATTCAGTTCAGTGTACAGATTCAATTGAAAAGAACTGGCAAGAAACTTAACAAATATTTTTTTATATTGTATTCTTATGTAAGTGTCTATTTCTAACATGAAATGAAAATCCCGTGCATGAACAACTGCCATGCACGTTTGTCGTTTAATTAATCGTAATTTAATTCAAAATTCAATAATCATTTATTCGTGTATGTCATATTAGCCGCTTATGAACGTAAATTTTTTTACATTATAATTTTATTTATTTCCCTACCGTTCAGATATAGATCTAATTGAGAAGAACTGGCAAGAAACTCAATTGAGTTACTTTTTTTTAAAAAGCCAGTTTATTTACAATGTATATTTATATAGATGTCTATGTCTAACATTAAATGAAAATCCCGTGCATGAACAACTATAGCAATGCACGCTCGTCATTCAAGTAATCGTAAAAAACTATACTTTCATTCTATTCAACTATAACTTTTCTTCTTTATAAAAACAGAGGTGGACCAAAAAGCAGCTGGAAAGGTAGCAAGCAATGTCGCAGTAATAAATACCAAGGAGAAGCCTGAACCTCCATGCGAGAAGCCTGAACCTCCGTGCAAGGAGCCTGAACCTCCATGCGAGAAGCCTGAACCTCCGTGCGAGAAGCCTGCACCTCCTTGCGAGGAGCCCCCTTGCGAGGAACCCACATGGGAGGCGACCCGCTACGAGGAACCGGAACCCCCTTGCTATGAACCATGCTAATTAAATAATATTTTGTGTGATCTCTAATGTCTTTTATATATATTACTAGCTGTTCCCGCGACTTCGTCCGCGTGGAATTTAACTTATTTTTTTCTAAAATAAAAGTAGCCTAAGTTACTCCTTATTACGTCAGTTACCTGCCAAAAAAGTCTCGTTAAAATCAGTCCAGCCATTTCAGAGATCCGTTCCGGCTAAACAAACGGACCGACAGACAGACACAAAAATTGTAAAAAGTGGTTTTTGGTGTATGTACCGTATTTATATTCATATGCATGTAGTAAGAAACGGTTATTTCAATATTACAAATAGAAACTCCAATTTTATTTATATGTATAGATGCATTATATAGACCCAGTCACTCGCAAAAAAATTAGCTTTGTATAGTGAGAGAATTGTTAAAATCAGTAATGTAATATCTTTTGGGTAAGCGCGCTACATCCCAGGTATTACCATCATTTGACGAGGTAAGACCAAGCGCAATCACATTATTAATTAAAAAAATTCTTGTCACAGTCTTTAGGTACTTTCTAGGTCCTTAGTTACAGATTATCAGCTATTACAATGAATCAATTATGAAAAAAGAATGCATTTAGAATGTAATATCAAAAATTGTATATTATAACTATTAAGAACTCTTCTATTTATATTTATTATTATTATTATTTTTAATAACTATTCAAATACAAGCATGTAAGTCCTAAAATGAATATCATATTTACATAACCTAATTGTACAACTAAGAACCTAAAATTAAAAAAAAAATGTATTATATTTTAATGTGTCCAGTATAAGCAAAGATCAAAATCTTACTTCGATAACATAAGTTCAGAGAGGAATGATTTAATCTTGATACCAATTTGTTATTCTTTATTATTATTATTATTTAATAAATGAAATTATTGAAAAAAAATGTATAATTACTTAAATTATAAATGGTTAGGTCGGTATGGAAATATTCCCGAAATGGTGGCAACACTTCTCCGAATGGCCTAGCAGATCTGTGGAGCAAGGAAAGTTTGGGTTCCCAGTACAGTCGATCAAGGGCATAGATAGATCGTTAAAGAATTTAAGGGCGCTGGGACCCTGAGGCCCCGAACGGGACAAATATATTCGGCGCTTTTAAGTACTTATATGATAACATTTTGTTGACATATATAGTTGACACATATTAAATATTGGTTTTTATTTAAAGCTTCAGTGAATGCTCGTATCCACGGATCCCCAAGGGTGTCTTTGATTAGGGTAGTTAAATAAATTAAACTACGGAAACCTTTCCACAGTGTTTGTTATATTATGTAATTAATAATTATTAAAAGACTATGTGTTCCAAAAAAAATCTAAATAGCGTGATGTAGAAAAAAGTATAAAACTAAACAACGCCATCTAGTGGTACACTTAGGAACTAAAACAAACATGTAATCTCGTTCGATTGTACATTCAGTAATTTTGATACATCAACCTACCGGGGGGGCCATAATTTGACAGATTTATTTATATTTACAAAATTATAATATATATATAGTTACTGGAGCAATGAATTTAAAACCACAGATAATATTACATACTAGAAACCTTAAAAAATATAATATAACTAGTTACCCACCCCGGCTTCGCACGGGTGTACATATATTAAACATATAAACCTTCAAAATCCGTCGCGTAGTTTTAAAGATTTAAGCATACATATAGAGCAAGAGCCCACGACGGCCAGACATACGTCATTTTAGTAAACGTTTCTTGTATGTGTGTCCCCAACACAGGTAAGAACGATCCCCAAACATGAAACCTGGATCGTAGTTCCTTTGGCAGGTAACAGGTAACAAAGGTGTAAAAAATTTCATATCAAACTCGTTATTTTAAGAAACTCCATATTTTCATATATTGTTCGTAGCATCATTATAACTTGCGCTGCTCATTGCCAGACACTTAGTGTGGTTCCAACCCCCCGCCGGACCCCCCTAAACTATACTATTTTATAAATAAACTTACGTCATTTTAATAAAGCTGAACTTTATATATATTATTGAGAGAACTATTAAACTGAGTTTCCTAAATTGCCAGACAGTTTTCTTGGTTTCTTATCCTACCGATGCGAGATAGGCATGAGGTCAGGTCAGTTTGCACATCTTATTATATAGCAATTCCATTGTCACGCTTTCACGCCAAAATTCCTGAACCGATTTCAATTAAATTTAGTACACAGATAGTCTAGACCCTGAGAAAGGATATTGGATATTTTAATGCGAAAAACTGTTGAAAGTGAAGATGATAGGTTGTATAGAAATATAGTCATTTTAATAGTTTTAACTTATTTGAAGGATGTTGATTAAATGTGTAGGTATGACATTCAAAATTGTACACATTTTATCCTCAAGAGGGTAAAATAAAATAGGGGATGAAAGTTTGTACGGACATTCGTCATTCCTTTGAAGGTGACATGAAGTGACCTGACTTCATGTCAGCTTCTAAAATTACGAATGTTAGCAGTGGCAGTTAGCACATTGTTAAAGTCACTAGAAATTAAAACGGTCGTTTCCAGAGGAACCGCGTGGAGGTCAACCTGAGGTGGTACATTGCTAACAATACCTTCCCAATCATAAGATAGTATTGTCAGCATTATAAATTTTAAGGTTTTTTTAGAGATGAAACGGATATCCGGTAATTATCCGGAATCTGGCCTATCCGGTGTCCTTTATACTATCCGGCCGAATACCGGATAACTGAAAAATCTGGGTAAAAAAATATTTTTTTAAAGTAATTATTTGTTTTATTTAGTTAGTCTTAGTATTGCTTAAGGAATAAAATTAGTTTTAGTTTTAAATTTTCACTCAATAGTAAATGACTGTTAATAGAAATAGAAATAGAAATAATCTTTATTCAAATAAACTCATTACAAGCACTTTTGAATAGTCATATTTTGATTCTACCACTCATTCGGAATGCAGATTCGTCACAAGAAGAATGTGTTTGCTCTTTTAAATAAATATTGATTTACTTATATTTAATTAACAACAAGAATTAGGCATGCGACAATCAACATAGAAACCGCTACGCACTTAATCTCTGTTCAATCAGATAACATTGTCAGCGCTATATTTCCTACAAAAACATTATTATAATTTATAATTTCTTCAATTTTATAATAAACTTTTTTACAAAGAAAATATTTTATGACACATTTGAATTTTTTTCTGGCAAATTGACTACAGACTATTTTTATTATTTTATTCTAATCTTCTTTCTATTCTAAAATGAATGAATAAAGAAAAGAATAATAATATACTTAAGATGACGCATCACAACTATTGAAGTTGCAATCTCAATTTTTCTCAGCAATTACAAATTATTTTTATACACATTTGAATTTCTTTTCTGGCAAATTGACATTGACATTGTAAGAAAATGAATTTTCCGCCGGATATCCAGCGGCCGGATATCCGGCTATTCGGTCACATGGTTGGCCGGTCGGTATCCGGTATCCGGCCAAACTGCTATCCGTTTCATCTCTAGTTTTTTTACAAAAACATTTTTCATAGCCCTGTCAAAGAGGGTTGTAGGTGGCATTTTAAGGTTTTTACGATTAAAAAGTCTCAAAAAATATGATAATATTTATTTACTTCCATCCTCTTTATTGCACCAGGAAAATTACATTAAAATTAATAGAGTAGTTAAATTAAGAGGGTACAAAATATAGCCTTATTTCTTATGCAATCTGTTATTGTTTACTGGCTACTCTGTACCTTCCTCTTGAGTCACTCTATCTATTAAAAAATCGCTTCAAAATCCATTGCGTAGTTTTAAAGATATCATACATAGGACCAGACAGCGACAGCGACTTTATACTATGTAATGATTATAACCACGATGTGCACAAAGAAAATAATTCAATAACAAAAATTGAAATGTTAGAAGTTACATTTTTAAATATATATAAATGTCTGTTAATTTATTTGTCTAAGCAGGCAATAGAGTCCAATTTTCCGTCTTCATTTTCCGACATTTACCAAATCTGTAAAAAAAAAAATACAATAATTAACAAATTTATATATATAGAAGATATGGGTCGGCAACGCGCAAGTGATACCCCTGGTGTTTCAGGCGTTCATAGGCTACGGTAACCATTTACCATCAGATGGGCCGTATGCTTGATTGCCACCATAGTAGTATAAAAAAAATATATTGTTGAACATTCTCTTAATTTAGCAGTTATTGAGTATATAATAACTACATATGCCCGCGGTTTTTTCCGCATGAATTTTATAGCATACTAACTCAGGGGCGGATCTACCTAAGAGTCCGAGGGTACAAAGGGCCCCCAGTCCCCACTGAAACGATAATTAGAATATAAAAAAATATGTAGACTGTTAAAAAAACTTAAGGTTAAACATAAGGTTGGCAACCCTGAGGTCAATCAACCCATGCAAGTGCGCGTCTATTGAAAGGAACGGGGAATTTCTGGTCGCTTGTTTTTGGTCGGTATATTTTTTTAGTTGAGTGATATAATTACGTAGGACCCTAAGTAGACTTAGCCCAGGGCCCCACAAATTCACGATCCGCTCCTATACTAACTGTACCCGCGGTTTAACTCGCATACAATTTATAGATTATGTGTTATTCTATATATATAAGCTACTAGTAGACCGGCCGATTCTTGGATAAAATAATATTGCGACTATAAATTGAGATGTAAGCTATCCTATCTTTCAAGTTGGATCAAACTGCACATAATGTGCAAATCGGTTTAGTAGTCGTAATTTTTATACGTAAAGATATTTAAAGTTTCATCAAAATTCGATCAGTAGTTTTTAAGTGAAAGAATAAAAACATACATACTCACAAAATTTCGCGTTTAAAATATTAATAAGATGTGTTAATCAAATCAAATAAAAATATCTTTATTCATAGGTCTATTACAGACTCTTATGATATGTCAAATCTACCGTCAGTTCGGAGTGATTTCGAGATGAGCAGAACTGACAAGAAACTCAGCCTTTATTCTTTTTAAATGAGCTTGTACATGTTTACAATAATACAGATTAATTATTAACTTCAAATTTGGGAGAATAGAGTGACCACCAGAATATGCTATTGCAATTTTGTCAAATATATAAGCTATATTATTGTAAAGTTACATTAAAATCTAGTAGTTTTTGCGTGTTAGAGAAACGTCCATCAATTTTATTAAATTTGGAAATATTTTTAAGTTTTTCTTATAATATAGTACATTTCGGAATGTGACATCATGCGATTCAGGACCTCCTACCCTTTGTCACGCAATGTCACGTTTTGTCTATCTAACGAGTCACAAGTTGAAAGGGAGAAGGGGTTGACAAAATGTAAAATAAAAATATAACTTATTAATTTAAAATACATACGGCTCAATACGTCAACTGTAGTATCGCCGCAACCCTTCTTGCAACCTTTGTCGCATCCGTTGCCTCCGTTGTCTCCACCCCCGTTGTCTCCACCTCCATTATCACCACCTCCATTGTCACCACCTCCGTTATCACCACCTCCATTATCACCACCTCCGTTGTCACCACCTCCGTTATCACCACCTCCGTTATCACCTCCTCCATTATTGCCGCCGCCTCCGCCGCTTCCACCTCCACTTCCACCTCCACTTCCAATGCCATTTCCGATGCCGATTCCACCGCCACCTCCCCCTCCTCCGCCACCTCCTTTTCCTCCGTGGCCTCCACCGCCACCACCACCAGCGCCGATTCCAATGATACCGCCTATAACGCCTCCAATTCCGCCTCCACCTCCTCCTCCTCCGCCACCTCCTTTTCCTCCGTGACCACCGCCGCCACCACCGCCTGCCCCAACTCCGATGATGCCACCTATTTAATTCAATTAAATGTATTCATTTCATTAAGAATGTAATACAGTGACAATATATAATAATACTAACAATCTCAGCCACTGCTGTGGCTAAGGCAATAAAATAATATTGAAACTATAAATTGAGATGTAAGCTATCTTATCTTTCAAATTGAATCAAATTGCACACAATATGCAAATCAAATTTGCAATCGGTTCAGTACTTTAGGAGTCCATCGCGGACAAACCACGTGACACGTAATTTTAGATATAAAGATAATAACAACTGTTATAAATACATACATAAATAAAATACATAGAAAACATGTCAGGAAGGGAACCTGCGATCACCGAAAGTAAACAAAAATTAAAAAAGTAAGGGCTAAAGGGCTAGACCTCCGAGGACGTTATGTACAAAATGTTATAATACCTATTACTCCTCCGATACCACCGCCACCTCCGCCGCCTCCTCCGCCACCATTGCCTCCCCCGCCACTTCCGCCGCCGCCCCCGCTGCCACTTCCGCCGCCACCTCCGTTACCACCTCCACCACCTCCGTCACCCCCGCCCCCATCTCCTCCGCCTCCATCTCCTCCACCGCCGTTATCACCGCCATCTCCACATCCACCTCCAGGTACCGGATTACATAGCACCATCTGAAAAAATCATCAGATTGACGTACAAAGTTGAGTCTTTGTAATTGAGTCTTTTCCTAGTTTCCGACTGTCTAAATTCTTCTACGTGTATATCTAATGCTCTTGAATTTGTGTATGTTGAATTTAATTCGTTTTAGAATATGGAAAATTTATTTGACTATCGGCATAATATGTATAAAAGGAGAGTGAGTTCAGATATGACGGCTGATAGAGATCAGTAGAAGAAGCGGACATACTGCGCAGAACATAAATGAAGGGATAAAAGCTGCGCAATGATGATGACATAACACTATCACTATACGAGTTCGAGGGGGGATTGGGACGGCAGTTTTTTTATTTTTATATTTATGGATGATAATGGAATGGTGCACCCGCCGGTGCGGTTTACGCTGGCGGGGTACCAGTGGAGGATGATAAAATAAGATGAACATGAGGTCAGGTCCGTTAGCCCATCGTGACATATCCACCATGAATTTATCACGATGGTTTCCAGGAGGAACCGCGTGGAGGTCAACCTGACATGATACATTGCTAGCAATAAGATCAGCAGTCCACATTACTAATAAATGTAAATAATAAATAAAAAATACTTCCCCCTGGGGGACGGCTGTTGAAGGGGCGTCACTTAGGGAGGGTGAAGGTGGAAGGGGCTTAATATTGAAGGATAGAGATGAATAGACCGTGTGAGTGGGACAGAACTATAATTTTCCGGGGACTGAATCTTAGTTTGCTGAGGGCCTGAACTTGGGATTAGAGCGAGGGTTACAATTTGACGTGACGATATCATGATATCACGTCGTCATGAGACGCTCATGGAGGTTATGCATTGCCATTCTGAGAACTAAACCATAATGTTATCAGACTCTGTAATTTCACTGCCATATCTCACCCACTGAACTATGATATTAATCTGGCAATACCAGGAAGTTTACCAGTTTCTAACTCAGATTTACAAAATACTTTTAGATTCTGTTGTGGTAACTCAATTTCGCCTCTATCCCCCACTAGGGCCAAGGTGCTCGCCTTGAGGAAGGCACCGCCCTAAAAAATAGTACTGGAGACGTGCGCGTGTACACACACGCTTCCATAATTAACTAGGTTTTATAGCCTCGCCGTCGCCCTAACACCGAGGTAGGACGTCCTAACAACAAGATAGGACGCCCTAACAACGAGATAGGACGTCCTAACAATGAGATAGGACACCCTAACAACGAGATAGGACGCCCTAACAACGATATAGGACACCCTAACAACCTGCCCTAAACCACCTACAAAACATCGAATCGCGATAGAATGGTAACGTGACCTCAGGACTTGTTAGTAATGTAGGCCGATGACACGATTGCTACCAATGTACCATGTCAGGTTGACCTCCACGCGGTTCCCCCTGTAAACTCGGTAATAAATTCCTGCATTTACCACGACTGGCTAGCTAACCTGTCCCCCTTCCCAATCTATCATCCTCCACTGGTGCCGCGTGGTAAACCGTTAGCGGAGGCGGGTGAACCATACCATTATCATCCATTAAAAACACCCAGCGGGGAATCGAACCAGCAACTATCGGGCGTAAAGCGGTATGCTAAACCGCTAGACCACTGAGCATCTTATATATATAAATCTAATTATAAATATAAATCTTACCGTTAAATAAACACAGAGTAAAAAGATTATTCGCTTCATGTCTCTACCGTGGTCTGGTACTTAGAAAATAACTTGAATGTATAAATTTCTACATTCACATTCCTTATATATATATCATTTCTCCATTTATTTTTCGACCTTCCGCTGACATTTTCTATTATACACATGGTTAATGTCCTTTTTATTACATTTTTTTATATGTATATTCATTTACATTGTTATACATTTATATTCATATTCACAATAGATATGACTTTCTCACAAGTGTTTCTAGTCCCTTCCTAATAAGAATTACATTGCTACATGTGTTGTTTTGCGGTTTTCCATGCCATTTAATTCAGACTCCACCTTCAGTAATTATTTTATTACTATCTGTGCCCCCGTCTTCATCTGCGTCTCTCTCTTGAGTAAATTAAGCAAAAATTCCAATGTCTAACCCAAAAAAGTCAAAGAAAAAAGAATCATCGTTGTAACTTTAAAAATTATGATTATATATACAAACTTTCATCCTCTATTTTATTTTACCCCCTTAAGGGTGACAATGACGTTCAATTTTTTTATAAACTTTGAATGTCATATTTATTTATATTTATTTCTCTCTTGAGTAAATTAAGAAAAAAATCCAATGTTTAACCCAAAAAAGAATCATCGTTGTAACTTTAAAAATTATGATTATATATACAAACTTTCATCCTCTATTTTATTTTACCCCCTTAAGGGTGACAATGACGTTCAATTTTTTTATAAACTTTGAATGTCATATTTATTTATATTTATTTCTCTTTTGAGCAAATAAAGAAAAAATTCCAATGTCTAACCCAAAAAGGTCATAGAAAAAAGAATCATCGATGTAACTTTAAAAAATATGATTATATATACAAAATTTCATCCTCTATTTTATTTTACCCCCTTAAGGGTAACAATGACGTTCATTTTTTTTTATAAACTTTGAATGTCATATTTATTTATATTTAATCAAATCAGCCTAGAAACAAAGTTTCAAGCTTTAAAAATTATATTTCCATTCAAACTTTCCCCAGTCAATCCCCTATATGGGACACAGTCACCTAGATACATCAAAATAATAATTGCATTTAATAATGTCTAGTAAGACAAATTCAATATTGTCTACTAAGCACTGCCGTGTCTAAACTGTGTCACCCCACCTTACATTTTCCTATTGTTATTTAGTATATAAGATCATTATTTCTATGTACATATTGTCAGTTTATTATCATCTGTAATATACATCGTCTCGACCAACAACATAGTTTCATATACACCTTACAACCCTTTTTCCTATTGATCGTAGCGTCACGAAAAGTATACTATAACCTGTCCAGGAGTATGAAGAATAATTGTACCAAGTTTCGTTAAAATCATATATTTTTTTTTTATATCATATAAATTATATAAGAAAAAAATCGGTATATATATATATATAAACTAGAACAAAATAAAAAGATCAATATGTATACATATATAAACTTCTGTGAACATTTACGCATGCCGTGGCAGCCAGTAATTAAGTCAACACTATATACCTGAACTTTCTGAAAGTGATAATAAATGTAACATCATAGTATGTCTTGTTGGTCCCTTAAATAAATAAATAAATAAATGTTGTATACGTTCTAAACAAAAGTATACTTACCATATCAACATCTGCCACATCGTAGTGACCAGCGGCCGAAAAACAATATTACGCCGACCCCAATAGAATGAGATAAGTAGATGATGATGATGATGATGATGACGATGATGATGACACATATATATATAATTATAATAATAATAGTAATAAATATATATATAAAGTAAAATAAAATAAAAAGATCAATGTGTATACATATATAAACTTCTGTGAACATTTACGCATGCCGTGGCAGCCAGTAATTAAGTCAACAACTATATACCCTTTTTGCAAGTGATAATAATTGTAACCTCATAGTGTATGTCTTGTTGGTCGCTCAAATAAATAAATAAATAAATAAAAAAAAATCCGACGAGAGTTACCATGGCGTAACGGCGTAACCTATGTCCAGCAGTGGACGTCTTCCGGGCTGCGATGATGATGATGATGATGAACGCCTGGTAAATTGCTGTGTGGCACAATAAGCTGACACCGCTACCGGGAACAGTAAATTACCAAGAATATTGGCACCTAACTTATATAATTGTTTGTTGCATGTAGGACAGTCTTGTTCAGACAACCATATATCAAAGTACAAATGTATAATTATGTATAATTATACATTTGTACTTTGATAATTTTATTGTTTTAATTAAATAAAATATATTTTTTAAAACGCAAATATCGCCCGCCGTAACATAAAGCGAGTAGTTTTTGTTTCTATAACGAACAGATTGCATTTTTGTCATCAGTATCTATCACTAATCGCCCCCTAATAGTTATTTTGTTTAAATATATTTCATCTACAGAATTGACAACTGTACAGATTTATTATAAGTATAGATATCGTATGGATATAACTTGTTTAACCACATTAAACACAAATGGTATGGAATTAATAAAAAAATCTATTTCAGTAACAAACTACAATATATTTTCATGTGTAATCGTATTTGTTTAATGTTTAGTGTTCATGTTTTAATGAGGTATTATTCAATAATGTGTATTTATTATATAATTACAATAAAACATTAGCTAATATGATTATTATAAATTATTACATAGTATAAAACAAAGTCGCTGTCGCTGTCTGTCCGTCATTATGTATGCTTAAATCTTTAAAACTACGCAACGGATTTTGAAGCGGTTTTTTTAATAGATAGAGTGATCCAAGAGGAAGGTTTATATTATATAATACATGTAAAACCGTGTGAAGCCGGGCCGAGTAGCAAGTTAAGTATAAAACAAAGTCGCTGTCAATGTCTGTCCGTCCCTATGTATGCTTAAATCTTTAAAACTACGCAACGGATTTTGATGCGGTTTTTATAAATAGATAGAGTGATTCAAGAGGAAGGTTTATATATATAATACATGTACCCCCGTGCGAAGCCGGTGTGAGTAGCTAGTCATATATATAAAATTCTCGTGTCACAATATTAGTTACTATACTCCGGCGAAACGGCTTGAACTATTCTTATGAAACTTTATATGTGTATTCAATAGGTCTAAGAATCGGCTACATCTATTTTTCATACCTCTAAATGATAAGGGTTATTCACCCCTAACATTTTTTTTTTGGACATAACATTTATTTCTTTATAATGTTGCATTTATAAATACATACCACCCTAAATTTTCACCCTTTCTATCACCAACCCTTATTTTTTAATAGCGATTTTAATTTATATGGCAAAACAACGTTTGCAATATCGGCTAGTGTACATATAAAACAGCCAGACCGATACAAACAATCATACTCATAAATACAAATGTTACCGTGCGAGGAATCGAAACGGATAACCGTTTAGCACACCGCCATTCCGGTGTGCTAAACCGCTGGGTCCCAAAGCCGTCAATGGCCTCTTATTGTTCAAGAATAAATTATTTCCCGAGGTTTAATAATAGCCGTGGTAACAATGAACATAGGCGAACAAACTACATTACATTTGAACAAATATTAATATTGTTAATAATACAATAACGTTTTGTTTCATCCGCTTCTTTTCTTCCATATGCAGGGTCGGATTGACCTTGTTAGGGCGTTTAAGCTTTATAATTATCTACCTTTGCCTGTTTAGTGTTAAAAAAAACTTTAGAAGCGATGTTATATCAAGACTAGTGATGGCCTTACATTTGAACAAATATTAATATTGTTAATAATACAATAACGTTTTGTTTCATCCGCTTCTTTTCTTCCATATGCAGGGTCGGATTGACCTTGTCAGGGCGTTTAAGCTTTATAATTATCTACCTTTGCCTGTTTAGTGTTAAAAAAAACTTTCGAAGCGATGTTATATCAAGACTAGTGATGGCCTTACATTTGAACAAATATTAATATTGTTAATAATACGTTTTGTTTCATCCGCTTCTTTTCTTCTATATGCAGGGTCGGATTGACCTTGTCAGGGCGTTTAAGCTTTATAATTATCTACCTTTGCCTGATTAGTGTTAAAAAAAACTTTCGAAGCGACGTTATATCTAGACTAGTGACGGCCTTAAGTTGACTGGTCATTCGCAACCCCCTAGGGAGGTATAGGTTGGGGACTCGGGGCGAACTCCTTTGCCCCGGCATGGTTTACGGGGGCAACAACCTCCAGGAGACTGGTTAGAAACTTCTTAGGGCAAGTATAGAATTAAAAACAACTTAACCTAACTAACAGGGGGGAAGGGAATTGTTAGTGTGGACTAATGATCCCATTGCTGTCAGATCGACCTCCACGCGGTTCCCCCTGGAATCCATCGTCATACATTTCCGGTGAATCTGTCACGTTGGGCTAACTGATCTGACTTCATGTTCATCCTATCATCCTCCACTGGTGCCCTGCCAGCGTAAACCGATAGCGCAGGTGGGTGTACCATTCCATTATCATCCTAAACAAAAACCTAACTAACAAAAGTAGGGACAATATTTTGTATATATATAATTTTTGTTTCAACTTGCTTTGTTTCATACACTACAGGTCTTCCATAAATGAATTAGTGCTGGTTGGTAGTTTGTATTCACACGTTTCGATTTGTAAAATGTGAACTTACAAGGATTGTTTAAAAGAGCAACACACAAGTTTCTTGCTTATTCTTCTTGTGATGGGACAGCTTTCCGAATAAGCGGTAGATTTAAAAAAATGTTGACTATTCAAAAGTGCTTAAATTAAGTTTATTTGAATAAACGATTTTCTATTCTATTCTATTCCATATGCAGGGTCGGATTAACCTTGTCAGGGCGTTTAAGCTTTATAATTATCTATCTTTGCCTGTTTAGTACTAAAAAACTTTTTAGTGGTAAACGCGCAAACTTGTGTCTTCTTGAGGTTGAATTGAACACGATTTTCCTGACCCCAAACCGAAACTTGACGGAGTGAAGCTTCGAATTCAGACACAAGTTTGTTCCGGTACTCTATAACTTTTGCCTGCGACATATTAGCATGGCTGTACAAGGCATCACCGGTACTGTTGTTGATTTGTAACATGTCATTAGGGATAAATTAACGCGAGCGAAGCCGCGGGCAAAAGCTAGCTTGTTAATAAATACATAGTATCTTGAGTTATATGACGTGTATGTTTTATGATTTGGTATATATGTATGTATTATTCGATTGGGTAGGCCGAATAGCGAGTAGTAGCGGAATACACGTGACTTCTTTGCTACAGAGCGTCCTTTCACAAACTTATATAGTCCCTGACTATGTAGCATAAAATAACAGTACCCACTGACCTGCAACCCAATCCAGAGCACTGTTAAAGAACACACACCGGGTCCAGACAGAAGACGACCGGATGACAGGAAAACGTAGACAGTCTCTTATGGAACACAACGAACGACACTCGCGAAATAGTTTGTATTATCAGTGAACACACACGGTATCTTCGTGTAGGAGTCATTTTACAGAACTGTTCCATAACGCGTCTATGTATAAATAATTAGTTAATGTAGAAAAAGAGGAGCACAATGTATAATTCATATGACATTTTTATTGACAACAAAAGATGGCGGCCGATCATTTTCTTTTTATTTAAAAGAAAGTTCTCTTTAAAGTAGGTATCACTGGATTGAACTACATGCGCCTAAGATCCTCTCTACTGATCGCCACTATTACCCACGAATGGTCAGGGAAGCGATTGAAATTAAAAAACATCCCAATTTCAACAGAGAGGATGGCTTAAAATTATCATCTGCGTGGAGTCCAGTCATAAATAAATTCAAGCAAAGTTCAGTAGCATCAATAGTCAATAAGTGTACGGATACCGTGAGTGCTGTGTGTCGCGAACTTTCGTTAAACAATCTAGTGACGGTAGATGAAGAAAAAACTGCTGTCACCTATCTACATTGACATCGCTGTTACTCCAGTCAGCTCGTGACCACGGCTAGTGCAAACTAGTCGAAACGTCGAGAGAGGTAAATACCTTTATTTGCCATAAAATTATTCGTGTTAAGACCCGGTTAATAATTTAAATAATGTATATTAAACACGAAAGTTTAAAATTAATTAAAGTTCTCTTTATTGTCAATGTTAATATTAATATTACTGCCATCCTACTGCATCTACGCACCGTGCAACATTTGTGCATCTGTGGCGCTTTACTTTTGCGCGGGAAAACTGACAACAAAATGTAGTGTCCGCCCGAAAGTTCGGTTTCGGTTTCGGCCAAAAATTAAGTTTCGGCGGTAGTTTCGGTTTTGGCTAAAATTGGCTAAAACTTTGGCCAAAACTTTTACCGAAACCGAAATTGATTTCCGAAGTAGTCGTGCACGCTCGCCTAACTTCTTCTCGCGGCAACGTTATTGCGGATGCTGGCGGCTCTAGCAACAAAAACATTATCGCCCAACAGAAACATTCTTTAGAGGTTGTTTTTTATTTTCCATATTCGTCCATCTCCTTTTCAGTGATGGAACAGGCAAAGATCCTTAGACCGTTTTAGAGGTTATGTTTTGATGGAACTACATGTAAGTTTTTGTTTCGTTTCTGTATCGAGCTCAGATCAGTCGACTCTTGTTCAGACAACCATTCCAATTTTGACCTCTAAACCTAAATTTGTACTATTGTATGATGATCATGAAATTACAAAAAGGATTGATAAAACTATGATGGATCTCACAAATCGTGGACATGCTGCCTTATACTTAGGTGGAACGTTTGAAAAAAAAATGAAAATCGAAATATTGTCTTAAATGGCCTGAATTAAAAAAATGAACTACAATAAAAATAGTTATAAGTGTATGGTTATACAATATGTTACAATTTTTAGATAAATGTTAATATGACAAAAGCTATGAAACAAATTATACATTGGATTACTTACAAAGTTAGTATGTCTATTTTTGTACGTCTTAATTAATGCAGAATAATGGGTGAAATGCACCAAATTTCAGTATTTTAAGGAATTTTATACTTGATCACGTGAGTTTCGGTTTCGGCCGGAAAACAAGTTTCGGTCGGACTCTAACAAAATGGCTTCTTCTGCAGACATCCTTATAAACGGTTGTTCTGATTGCTAATTATTTTATGCTCTAGAAGAGCGTAACTTTATATGTCTGCAAATTACTTTTATAAAACAAAACTTGCATATAAATACCTTTAGCATAATTTATAATAGCGTTTGTTATACGCTAACAGTCGGCCAGTTATATAGTCCAGAACACCAGTTCGTATCTCTACCGGAATTCAGGCAAAAGGTAATGGATAGATTATAGCGGGGCAACACAATACAAAATTGTATTTTATGTTGGGCTAAAAAGGACTTGTATCCAGAGCCGTAAAATATTAAATAAAAAAAAATATACCTTTAGCATAATTTATAATAGCGTTTGTTATACGCTAACAGTCGGCCAGTTATATAGTCCAGAACACCAGTTCGTATCTCTACCGGAATTCAGGCAAAAGGTAATGGATAGATTATAGCGGGGCAACACAATACAAAATTGTATTTTATGTTGGGCTAAAAAGGACTTGTATCCAGAGCCGTAAAATATTAAATAAAAAAAAATATACCTTTAGCATAATTTATAATAGCGTTTGTTATACGCTAACAGTCGGCCAGTTATATATTCCAGAACACCAGTTCGTATCTCTACCGGAATTCAGGCAAAAGGTAATGGATAGATTATAGCGGGCAACACAATATAAAATTGTATTTTATGTTGGGCTAAAAAGGACTTGTATCCAGAGCCGTAAAATATTAAATAAAAAATATATATATATAATAAGCTTCTAAAACAGTGATTCCCAAAGTGGTCTGTATCGACCCACAGGGGTCTATGACAAACTGCAAGGGGTCCTCGACAGCGATCATCTTGTTTTTACACTAAACTTTATTACAGTTAGAAATTTACAAAAAATCAATAACAGGTAAGAATGGTAGGTCTACCCAAAATGGAAAAATATAGCAATGGGTCTACTAGTTTGGGAATTTCTGATGTAAAACATATAGGTACTATAACTACATCATTTAAGTACATACATTATGTATTTAAATATTAATAATAAACTTTATTATAATAAATATCTCATTACATATCTATATACCTACTTAAATTCGCGACTTCGTACATGTGGAATTTAACTTTATTTTTCTAAAATAAATATTTTTTTTCTAATATAAAAGTAGTCCAAGTTACTCCTTATTACATCAGCTACCTGCCAAAAAAAGACCCGTCAAAATCGGTCCAACCATTTCAGAGATTAGCCGGAACAAACAGGCCGACAGATAGACAAAAATTGTAAAAAGTGCTTTTTTGGTGTACCGTATTTATATTCATATGCATGTAGTAAAAGACAGTTATTTCAATATTACAAACAGACAATCCAAAGATAAATTACACGCGAAGTCGCGGGTGCAGCTTGTAGTAAATAAGATAGACAATATTCTAATGCTATAATAAATACCTTTATTATTATATCTGATGCGTATTAGTCAAGTAAACAATTAGATTTTTTTTTCGGACTACTCTAATGCTGTTGGCCGCAGCTGGCCTTTACAGCTTCACCGGACATTAGGGGCGAGTGCAGATGGCACCCCAAACCCGCGGAAGGACTTATGGAGCGGCTGAAGGCCAACTCCCGCCTGACGGATACGACTTTAGTCTGAGGGCACCACTAGGGGTTCGAACTCGGCTCAGGCCGTCGTAATTTAGATCCCCGTTTGAATTGGAAGGGGGGTCGATCGGAGGGGGCTATTAGTTTAGTTGAAAAGGTCTAACCAGAATTAAAACGCGAAATTTTAACTGTAACCGGAACACTTAAAAATACAAGTATAGGTAAGTCTGCACGAATAAACAGTGTTTTAATTTGAAGAATGTACTCGTACACTCACCGACAGTATAATTTCAACCACATGCATATAAATATAAGGTCTAAATTGTTTCGTTGGATATTCTATATAGGTGTATGTTTTATTTATTTCAACTATATTTTTGTACAATAAATGTTTAATGCTAATAGCATTCTCTAAGAACAGAGGACTCATCATCAGGACAAGGGTGACACGCCTCTTATCCTGTAATTTCACTTCCTAATCTGCACTACAACCGAAACAGCTTACAAAGCAAGCTGCTTGGCTGAAATAGGTGAGACTGAGGTACACACGCAGGCGAAATATTACAAAGTCCTCTGATTATAATAATAAATAACTTTTTATTTATTCTACGACGTTGGCACACAAGCATTTGGCCCATATAATAATTACTCCTAAAATAATCAACAATATTATGCTTAAGATTATCAAATAATATAAGACAATATTTAATAAATTACAATACCTATAAATAGAATTAAAGCTATCATATTACGATTGTGATAATCAAAATTAAACAATAATAATAATAACAAACAATAACACCAGTCAAATAAAAGAAAAGGCTTACAATTACACACTCATTCACACACACGCACACGTACGCACATACACACGCGTTTCCACATGCACACAGACGCGCGCGCGCACGCACGCGGGCACGCATGTACGCGCGTACACACGCACACACACGCGCGCGCACGCACTCACGCGGGCACACATGTACGCGCGGGCACACATGTACGCGCGCACACACGCCCGCGCTCAAACACGTGCGCACGCACACACAGACACTGCACTTACTTGGTTTCGGCCCGTAAGTGCTACGCCACAAAGCGTAAAAAACCAGCAAAAGCTGAGAAGTTTAGACAGTCGTATAAAGAATAATAATAATTTAAATTATTAACCGAGCTGAGCTGAGCATGAGCTGAGTCAGCTCGTGACCACGGCTAGTGCAACCTAGTCGAAACGTCGAGAAGATTTATTTGCCATAAAATTATTCGTGTTAAGACCCGGTTAATAATTTAAATAATGTATATTAAACACGAAAGTTTAAAAAAAATAATAATAATGGAAAGCACACACAATCTGTAGTACTAATAGATCTGCCATCCATTCCATGTGATTCCCTGGAAACCATCGTGATAAATTCATGGTGAATTTACCACGATGTGCTAACTGACCTGACCTCATGCTCATCTTATCATCCTCGATTGGTGCCCCGCCAGGGTAAAACATTAGCGCAGGCGGGTGCACCATTCCATTAGCATCCACAACAGCACACGCATAATAGCAATTTCTCCGCGAATATCGAAACGTATTCATTCAACGAGTCAAGGTAGCGAATTCCGAAAAAGGGCGAGCACAGGACGTACCGGACAATAGCTCAAGCCCGCAATAATAAAAACGCATTCATCAGCTACCTTCTCCACACAATCATCACATTTAGAACATCATCTCGTGTTGGATACACATCATCAAAGTGTTGGATATCTAAAGTTCAACGAGGGAACGACGCGAAACGATTTTTCAGATTCCCTTTTTTTACCCAACAAAGTCCTTCTAAAGCACCATTGACACATTTTATAAAAGGGATAGATATGTTTTCTTATCTATGATAATTCACATAGCGCCATCAAATATCATGCTAAGCAGACCTTGTGTGGGTACCACAAGCTCTGCTCTGCTCACAGGTCGTACCTAACGCTTCCAGTAGCGATGGTCAAGTTTTCACACTGAATATTTGTGGTCTCAAACATGCTAATAGTAACGGAGTAGATAAACAAAATAATCTAAATCTTTTAAGTTGACTTGACGTTTCCAACCTTTTCTTTTAGAACTTTATGTTTAAACAACTTATGGTGTACAAGATAGCGTTTCAGGACTCTCTTCTGGCAGATATCACATTGTATTGTTACTTTCCCAGTTTTCACTCTAACACGCTTCAGCGTCGGGTACAAATGGGTCAAATCTACAACATCTGTGTCCATATCGTTCACTTTGATCGCCGTCTTCTCACTCAGCTTCCTTATTACCAACGAATTCGCCCCGGTTTTGCGCACTTCGATGATATTGTTGGAATTCTGTACCTTCTCGAACCAGACTTGGTTGACTTTCTTCATGTTGCAGTACGGTGTTTTGGCTTTTAGGTTGAAATGCGTTTGTCGGATATGGTAACGTAGATCCCATACGGTTCGGTAGTGGAGATTGCAAACGTGACAGTAGGAGCCCTTGAGTTCTTTACTGAAAAGTACAATGCTAGTTACCCTGACTATACCTGCGTGTATTAATCACAATGTTGTTAGTTTTATCTAATTACTAGCTATATTAATTTTACTATTTCTTTATTAATATAGATAACATTTCTAAAATATAAGTGGCCCTAGTTAATCCTCATAACATTAGCTATATACAAGTGAAAGTTCCGTCAAAATTGATCCAGCAGTTTCAGATCTTTGCAAGATCAAAGAGACACACACACTACTTATGATATTAGCTATCTGCGATTGAAAGTCAAATCATGATCGCTTCAGCCTTTGCAGAAATTAGCAAAAACAAACAGAAAGACAAAATTGTTCTAATTAAGTTTTTGAAGTACCATACTCGTATAGACTTTCATATGCACTTAGTGAAATCTGTTAATATGAAATTATAAACAGACACTTCAGTTGTATTTATTTATATAGATACACTTTAGAGGGCATCCACATATTACATGATACCAATTTCAATATTTTTTATGTCCTCCTCTAAATCTTGAAACAGAAATAGAACAAGGCAGGTCACTTAGAAAGATACAGGGGTAGGAGTTAGAAATAGCCTTGCCAAACAAAATGGCCGCACCCAGTAAGGCAAAAAGGAGTTTATTTATCTAAGCTTTGCATTCCATAATTTAAAGTACTAGTAGTTAGTAATAGGTATAGACCAGAGCAGATCGATTAGACCCTGTTGGACAGCAAGCGGAAGAGAACAGAGTAGCTACATTGTACCTTGTACCTTAGTGGAGTTTCTTGCCAGTTCTACTGAGGTAGCTAGTGAAACTGGATGGTAGAGTTAGTGTTAATAGAAATAGAAATAATATTTATTCAAATAAACTCATTACAAGCACTTTAGAATAGTCATATTTGGATTCTACCACTCATTCGGAATGCAGATTCATCACAAGAATGAGCAAGAAACTTGTGTGTTGTTCTTTTGAATAGATGTTTTTATTTATAATAATTACAGTACAACAAGTAATGCGATAATCAACATAGAAATCGCTACGCACTCATTATTAGTGTAATCAGATAATATTGTTATGGATTTCAAGTTTTTCTATAAAAACATTATTGTAGTTAACGAATTCTTCAATTTTCACAATGTTAAGTTTTGTATAACAATAATTGTGTGTTAGGGGTACGAACCCCCTAGGTCCATTATTTTTTTTCGGACTACTAAGAAATAGAAATAATCTTTATTCAAATAAACTTAATATAAGCACTTTTGAATAGTCAAGTTTTTTGATTCTACCGCTCATTCGGAATGCAGATTCATCACAAGAAGAATGAGTAAGAAACTTGTGTGTTGCACTTTTAAATAAATATTGTTTTAATTATATTTACATTAACAAGGATTGAACATGCGACAATGAACATAGAAACCGCTACGCACTTAATCTCTGCACAATCAGATGACATTGTCAGCGCTATGGATTTTAGGTTAGATATTTTATACAAAAACATTATTATCATTTATAAATTCTTCAATTTTATAATAAACTTTTTTACAAAGAAAATATTTTATAAGACATTTTTTTTTGCCAAATAATGCTGTCCGCAGCTGGCCTTCACACTAGCACTAAGGATTCGACTAGATTTCACTAGCCGTGGTCACGAGCAAACTAACTGAGAGTGGCTTTTATTTAACATTATATTATTCATGTTAAAACTCGTTTAACGATATTAATCACTTTAGGACTCTAATGCTGTCGGCCGCAGCTGGCGTTTACAGCTTCACCGGACAATAGGGGCGACTTCAGATGGCACTCCTCGCGGAAGGACTTATGGAGCGGTTGAAGGCCAACTCCCTCTTGATGGACATGACTTTAGTCTGAGAGCACCGCTAGGGGTTTCGGCTCAGGACGTCGTAATTTCGATTCCCGTTTGAATTGGATGGGGGATCGATCGGAGGCCTAGTTGTTATCGCTATTTCCGGATATAGATGGCGTTGGAAGCAAGCACCGACGCGAAAGTAATATTTACTATTAAAATTACCCGCAGTTGTAATATTGTGAAACTAGATGGCGCTAGCAGCGTCCTCGTCCCCACTACTACTTTACCATACTTTAAAACGCCATATTAAAATGCAGATTCATTTTGGACTGATTCTGGAACCGTTGACGAGAAAGGTTTACTTCGGAAAAAGTTTACTTCGGAGTTTGTTGCATTATTTATATATATTGTTATTATAGAGACTGGCTCTCTAGACACCCTAATCCATTGACAGTATAGCTTTTGGCGTCTTCTCACACAGTCAAGAGACTGAAGACGAGAAGATACTATTTTTTTTTATTGGGTCATTTGGGCTATTGTCAGATGCATAGACCTGTAGCACTACGACCTACATAGATCTATTGTGCTCTATATAGGACTATATACTATAGAAAGGCAGAAGTGGTGCTGACCTCTTTGTCTACAAATCAAGTAATACTCGACACATTTGCTTAGTCTTGCGACTGATCGCTGACTAAAATAGAAATAAATAGGTTAATTGAATTTTGTCTTTTAAAAAACTCATCACAGATATCACAAAGTGATTTGTGTTATTGTTTTTTATTGTTACCATCATTATCATAGCGTTTTCTAAAAATATATTTACAGTACTTAAGATAGTCTGTGTGAGCAACAAAATGAGCATTGACATTAAAACATGATCTTTATTTTTAAAAATGTTTTTTTTTCTTTCCGAGTACAATCGTCATCAGTACCGTGGACTGTGGGAATATGTTCTGTGATGCTGTCATGTAGAGTGGCTTCCATTGGAAACTTTACTCATCTGCATCCCAGAGCTACTGCCGATCTTCTAGCTCCAGGATATGATGGAGTTTTAGTCGTCTCACATGCTGATCTGATTTAATCTATAATACATTTTTTATTGAGGGTTTGGGCCTGACCTAACATTTTAATCGAGTTCAAACAAATTAAATTAAACCATCACTCTGAGACTAGAATATCCTATATTCTTGTCCCTGACGGGTCTAGGTAACTAGCGGACTTAGAAAATAATTATATATTTATAAATAATTATATATTTTTTTTATATTCATAATTACATAATAACATGCAAGAGGCATGCGATTTTTTTTTTATTGTTGTTTGGACTATTGTCTAATTTTTGTAGCACCTGTAGCACTGCGACCTACATAGATCTATTGTGCTCGCCCTTTTTCAGAGTTTGCTACCTAGACCCGTCATGGACAAGAATTGAAGGATATTCTTAGGAGAGATGGTTTTTATCTCCTTGGGAAAGAGTGTAAACTTTCCAGAGGAGATATTTCGATAAAACCACATAGGATGTGTAGTGGCGTTTCCTCTTCAGTTTGACAGAATCTGAAGATTTTTTTCTTGCATAGGCCTAGTTTAGCCATATGGTTGTTTAATTTGCAGTGTCCCTTGAAGACCCTGGTCATCAGGCATATGTTGTTTTTACTCAATAGCAATAGTCTATTGGAGTATTTGTTCGAGTAGCCCGATATTACGGCTTTTGAATGTGTCAATCCTGGCATTTCTTGCCAGTGATTCAGTGCTTCTCGTTTGGTTATTAATTTGAGATGTCCCAGTTTTAGGCAACGAGGCACACCACAGGGTTCGGAGCCAAGAGGAATGCGGTAATCAAAATAGAAACTGCTACACACTCAGTCTTAGTGCAATCATATTATATTGGATTTTAATGTGGTTTTCAGCAACAGATATTCAAGAGACAAAAATTAAAGATAACTTAAAGACAACTCATATATATTAAGTCTGGAAAACAAACTCCTCATATATAAGAGCATCATAAAACCAGTGTGGACATTTGGAACTATGGGGATCAGCTTCACACTCTAACATAGAAATATTCAAGATTAAAAACCATGTCCTTGGTTATATATAAAACATTGAACTACATACACATCTAGAAATTCCAACTGTAAAAGAAGAGATACAGAAAGCCTTCACAGATTGTGAATTTAAAACAGTCCATCTAGATTAAAAAGAGCTTGCCTAACATCTAAAGAAAGTAAATGAGATGGCAAAATCTCAAAAAGCCAATAACTTCAAAAAATCTGTCATAATAAGAGAATGTTTAATATATATAATAAATACATTTAAGCTAAGTAATTCAAAGATTTGTAAGGCATTCATTGTGAATTTAAAACAGGTTGTAAGTTATAATTCAAAACTAATGTCATAATTAGAGATGAAACATATAGCAGTTTGGCCGGATACCGATACCGGATATTCAGTCAACCATGTGACCGAATAGCTGAATATCCTGTGGAACTTAGCTAACTAATTAATTCATTTTCTTTCTATAACAGTCATTTACTATTGAGTGATTAAAAATTTAAAACTAAAACTAATTTTATTCCTGAAGTAATACTAAGACTAACTAAATAAAGCAAATAATTACTTTAAATATTATTTGCTCAGAATTTTTTTTAATTCAACCAGATGCCTATCCGGCTGAATAGTATTAAGGCTGCCGGATGGGCCGGATACTGGATAACCATTTCATCTCTAGTCATAATTCAAAATGAATGTCCGGGTGATGAAGATGAAGAGAGAAATTAAGCATAAACCATTAGCGCAGACGGGTGCATCTTTCCATTATCATCTATAAAAAAAACAGTAAGGAAGGAGATTGTTAGTAATGAGGCTAGTGGGTTGTTGATAATAATGTACCATGTAAGGTCTAAATTTAGACTAAAGGTCTTGCACCTAATGGACTGCACTCTCATTGCTATCTGCCAGCCAATCCGTTTAGCAAACATACTGATTGATCATGCTCATCTTATCCTCCACTGGTGCCCGCGTAAAGCGTTAGCGCAGGCGGGTGCACCATTACATTATCAACCATAAGAAAAAGAACTCGCAGATATATTAGGACCAAAAAGTTTAAGGCCGATTCGACAATGTACAAACCTGCTATTACTAGGCACTATCTCGTCATATGTTGGTGATATTTCATCAGTTTTCCCACCAATTCGCTCATTATTGTTGCAACAACGTTTCAAGTGATCGATTAGTAATCGTTTACTTCCAAACTTGTCGCTCGTACCACAGTAATTGCAAAGAAAATATCTATTTAGGCTACTAGTTGCAGAGATGTTTGGATCAAATTTTGACCTAAAAACCGGTGAATTTTGAGCGTTTGTCATTTTTCTAATAGTACATGTTAAGTTACATGATTCCAAATTGCATTTATAATTATTTATCAGGAGACTACATTTTTTTTATGACCTATATTTATTACTTTTTTATGGAGATACAGATGGAGGTGAAATTCTAAAAGAAAAATGTAAACAAAAAAACATCATTGTCAAAGTGACATCTTATGGTTAAGATATGAACACATGGCTGTATGGGCGCAGTTCCTTTGCCTTTCCGATAAACGATAAACAGAACCAAAAAAATCATGTTTAGCCAATATTTTCTCTTCACACTTTCACATTGTCTAAAAAAACGAAAATACATAATAAAAAAAATACATTAATGAAAATTGTACACAAGTATGACACTACTTCTTAAGTTAGGTGAAGTCCACTTTAATTGTATTTCTGTTAGTTTTTGAAGTCCTAAGAACTATTATAGGCATGTATACCAACTTGAAACACAATCAATTCAATTCAGTTTGGAAGTGTAAACAAAAATTGATGTGATGATACACTACAAAGAAACCCATATTATAAAACTTCCGTGTTTTGTGTACTTGTTAAAGAACTTGTATCATGAACCGTAAAACATATATAATAAAAAAAAAATTTGGTTATTTTTATTCTGTGGGCTTGAGGATGATAGATTTTGACTTTTCATTCCAATTGTCATTATTAAAACGTCAAAACAATAAAAGTATATATAAAATTATTGAAAATTTGTTTAATTGTTATTTAATTAATTTATCTGTATAATAAATTAATGTTATATTAAAATTTACTTAAAATGCTTTTGTTGTGACCCATACTGTTATTATCCATTTTATTATCATTGTTACGTGAAATATGGGCAAAAATAAAATGATTGCAAAAAGCTGCCCAAAATGCGAAATGCAGGTGAGTAATAATCTTTTTCTTTTAATTTTCATGTCTTCCGCCATAGGTCATTTTGCCAACATCGTGGTAAGGGAGAAAAAATGTTTTGTTTTGCAAAATATTCACATATTATGTTTATATACATATTATTATTATTACAGGGTTATTATTATTTTTAATAATAATAACCCTGTAATAATAATAATACTTGTAATAATCTGTTATCAGCCACAGTATCCATCATTCATTAAAATATTCATCAAGGGAGTAAAACAATTTTTTTTATAAATATTTATATGTATGGATGGACATACGGCTTTCAACTTTGGGGAAGTGCGTCAAAGTCAAATATCAACATCATTCAAAGGGCCCAAAATATTATACTGAGAACAGTATCGGGTGTCCCTTGGTACATCACCAACAATGAAATTCACAAGGAACTTGGCATACTGACAGTAAAGGAGATCCTCAATTGTAAAGACAAATATAAAAAGCGACTATGTAACCACCCAAATCAACTGGCTGCTCAATTACTACAAATACTTTACCCCAAGCGACTAAAAAGAAGCGACATTGTGTAATGTTTGCAGTATGCTTAAGGAGTAGATTCTCCCGCTGGGGTGGACACTCCATTCTTAGATCCCACACCCAAAAAATCTGCTCATAGTTCTGGGATTGATTGCAGATAAGAAAAGAATAACAAAAAAAAAATTTTTTAAGCTTCATTCTGATTGTGTAATTATGTGTCAATTAATATAGGCTTTAAAATTGTATACTTCAGGTGGCAGTCGCATCAAAGACTTGTAAATGTGGGCACACATTCTTCGCAGCTCGACGCACAACAGAGAGTCTACCTGCCTCTGAGGATATTCGCAGAAGAACGGGCAGAGTAAGACGGTCCCAGCCACAATTCTATGATGCACAACATTATCAGAAACAAATAAAAAAACGAGTAAGTATTAATGTAGGAGAATTCACAGTCTTATCTAAGCTGAAACTAAGCAGAATTTGAATACCTTCTTATTGATCCCAATGACCCTATAACAGCAGTTAAACTCCATATGGGTCCACCAGTTCCGTCCCGACCACTCTTTCAAACACACATGACACGAGGGGGGCGAGGGGTCTTTACTTTGCTTATTTTCGATAACATGGGGGTGGGGGAGCCTAGATGATGATTACGTCATCATTAGTTAGTTTTTTACACAAATGGCAACACTCACATTGCCTTTGCTAAAAAAACCAATACATTAATTGAAAAATGTTTACGTAAGCATGAGGGGAAGGGGTAAGAGCTTTGTTTACTTTTGCTGACAAGGGGTAGGGGGGGGGGGGGGGTAAATTGTAATAAATCTGCTTACATAATACTTGTACGGCCACGATAAGTAGGTAACATATGCGGCTCATCCATCATACTCGTGAGTGCTGCTTGTAGGGACTGGTCTGCTCTAATCACGACAACTGATTTAATCTTATTGTGTATTCATATTTTACCCTAATAAATTAGTGCTAGTTGGTAGTTTGTATTCACACACTTTAACTTAAAAATGTAAAGTTAAAACAATTATTTAAAAGAGCAACAGGCAAGTTTCTTGCTCATTCTTCTTGTGATGAGACAGCTTTCCTAATGAACGGTATATTAAAAAAATGATAACTATGACTATTCCAAAGTGATTAAATTAAGTTTAATTGAATCACTTTTGAATAGTCATAATTCAAAAGTGATTAAATTTTTCTAAGTTTATTTGAATAAAAAAACGACGTATTGTATCGGTCTCTGAGCTTTAGTTAGCACACCGCTTTACGTCCGTGTGGTCGCGAGATTATTATAGTTCGAATTTCTCGCACGGCACAAACATTTGTATTCATGAGTATGATTGTTTGTACGGTGTTTTCTATGTATAATTTGTATGTATTTATAAAAAAAAATCTATATGTATTGTATCGGTTATCTAAAGCTTTAGTTAGCTTAACTTGGGTCTAGATGGCGCTGTGTGAATTGTCCTGAGATTATTATTATTATCAGTTATCTAGTACCCATAACACAAGCTTTAGCTAGCTTAATTTGGGTCTAGATGGCGCTGTGTGAATTGTCCTGAGATTATTATTTGAAGAAATGATTTTCTATTCTATTCTATATTTGTAGTCTCCAAAAAAACGTACCCTGGATGATGACTTCAAGGCGAAAACGAAAGGAGAGAGTGGTGAGTAATCACTATAGTATAAAACAAAGTCGCTGTCGCTGTCTGTCCGTCCCTATGTATGCTTAAATCTTTAAAACTACGCAACGGATTTTGAAGCGGTTTTTTTTTAATAGATGAAGTGATTCTAGAGGAAGGTTTATATATATAATACATGAACAATACCAATAGCTTGTGAATATATAAGAGACTCAATAAGATGAGGTGGCTAAGAAATATAAACACTTCTCCATTGTCATTCTAGAGGATTAAGATAATCGTATTATTAATAACACTTAAAACGCGAAATTTTGTAAGTATGGATGTTTGTTACTCTTTCACGCAAAAACTACTAAACGGATTTTGATGAAACTTTACAGTAATATAGCTATATTTTTTATTGAAATTTAACGCCGGTTAAACCGCAAGCACAGCTAGTGTGGATATATTTTTAACTAGCTGTACCCGCGACTTCGTCCACATAGAATTTAACTTTATTTTCTAAAATAAAAGTAGCCTAAGTTATTATTTATTATTATTAAAGCTTTATTGTCCATATATTACAATTATAACTAATATTTTAAGTTAGGATATAATTTATTTTCTTTTTATATATAAGGACCCAATGTGGGTAAAAATATAAACACCTCCTCCAACTTGTTCCATTTCCCTATTCACAGCCACGCTCATCCAGTTTTTGTTACTCTTTCCCCGGTTCTTAATATAGCTATATTTTTTATTGAAATTTAACGCCTAGGTTACTTTTTAACTATTAAATCAACTACCTGCTAAAAAAAAGTAGTTATTATTTATTATTAAAAGTCGGTCCATTTCATAGATTAGTTAAAACAAACAGATGGACAAACAGACAGACAAAATATGTAAAAAATATTATTTTAGTATATAGTGGTATATATACCGTATTTATGTTCATATGCATGTAGTAAATGACGGTTATTTCAATATTACAAACAGACACTCCAATTTTATTTATATGTATAGATAGATTATTATTTTTATCTCTCTTCTTATTATTATTTTCATTATGTGTGCTCTGAATAATAATAAAGAAATTAATATGATTTTACAGCCACCGCGCGAGCTCGTAGAAGGCGAGCACTGAGACGCGCGCAGCGGTCACCTCAAACGGGCGGAGATCGAACCCGCGACCCCACGCCGCAACTGCGACCGGCGCAGCTAGCCCGCTGTCAGCTTATACTGCAAGAAATTAACAGGAAAATGCAGGCCGTCACCTGGCAGCCGCCTACAGAAGGCTGAATGGTAGAGGCTGTTAGTAATGTAGATAATCCTATTGCTAGCAATGTACCATGTCAGATTTTTTTATGGATAATAATGTAATAGATAGATAGATAGATAGATAGATAGATAAAAATCGTTATTCGTATCTCGATAACACAAAAAAATAATAATTTACTATTCTTATGTGTTGTAGGAATGAAGATCATATCCTAAGGACGGTGTTACATATGAATGTGGATGGTTATAAGGGCAGAGGAAGACCGAAAAAGAGATGGATGGACTGTGTGAAAGATGATATGGTGAGAAAGGTAGATAAATAACGGAATGTACTGTCGAACAGAGATGAATGGAAGAGAAAAACATCATTATTCGTATCTCGATAACACAAAAAAAAAAAAGCAGATGATGATGATGTGTTATTTGAATTTTGTTTGTACTCAAACAAATAACATTTACTCAAGGAGCAACATGCAAGAGTATTTAGTAGCAAAATGCAGTTTCTAATAAGTTTAGATCGGATTTACCATAGCCTATGGACACCCTGAGACTACAAGGTGTGTCACATGTACATGTATTCCTTAAGAAACATTAACATGTTAACCGAGCAGGATGTATAAATAATAATAATAAACAATGGAAAGCACACACCATCCACATAGTACCCATAGTTTTGTCATCCACAGGAGTTATACCAAAAAGTCTGAACAAACACCTAGACACGTTGCATATCCCCTCCTCTACAATAGACCTATTACAAAAAGCCGTCATACTAAACACATGCCGAATAGTCAGAAAATTTCTATCTTCATCACATAACTCATCCATGCTTGGCTAAGGCCCGCGTGTTTGAATATATTACCCCCGTAAAAAGGGAGATATATATATATATATATATATATATAATAATAATATATATATATATATATATATATATATATATAATAATAATAATATCTCTGGATGGATCGTTGGATCATACACTTTTCAACCTCTTTCACATTGAAAAGTAACCTATCTCCTTTCTCAGGGTCTAAACTATCTATGTACCAAATTTCATTTCAATCGGTTCTGTATTTTGGCGTTATAGCAAGACAGACAGACAGACAGTTACTTTAGCATTTATAATATTAGTAAGGTTAATGGAATAGCCCGCCAACGTAATCGTTACATATGGGTGCAGCCGCCTGTGCTAGCGGTATACGCTGGCGGCACCAGTGGAGGATGATAGGATGAGCATGAGGTCAGGACAGTTAGCACATCGAGAGATATATTCCAGACACTTCTCACGATGGTTTCCAGTGGGAACAGCGTGGAGGTCCACCTGATGGTACATTGCTAGCAATGATGCTACTATTCTCATTATTAACACTCATGGAATCACCTTCCAGCAATGGTATTTCCGAACCGATACGATATTGAAACTATTAAGAAAAAAGTTGATGCTTTAAAAGGCCGATAACGCACTTGCAGTACCCCTGGCGTTGCTCATGGGCTGCAAACTAGTCCTTATTCCTTTTTAAAAGGCCAGCAACGCACTTGTAATTCGTCAGGTGTTGCGAGTGCTCATGGGCTGCAAGCTAATTTGTACTCTATGCCATAAAAAAACTGTATTATTATTTTTAGCACTACTCTAATGCTGTTGGCCGCAGCTGGCCTTTACAGCTTCACCGGACGTTAGGGGCGAGTGCAGATGGCACTCCAAACCCGCGGAAGGACTTATGGAGTGACTGAAGGCCAACTCCTGCCTGACGGATACGACTTTAGTCTGTTGGGAACCACTAGGGGTTCGAACCTCAGCTCAGGCCGTAATATCGATCCCCGTTTGAATCGATCGATCGGAGGGGAGCCTTTACAATTTTGTTAATAAATTTAAATAAAAAGTAGAAAACGAAAACATAGCGCGTTGCAGAATTTGCGCAGCGCCATTTAACGTAAAAAATGAGAAATATGACACTGAGTTTATTGTATGTTTTATTAGTGATTTTTTTATATATGATAATGAAATGGTGCACACGCCTGCGCTAACCGTATACGCTGGCGGGGCATCAGTGGAGGATGATAAGCATCGCAGATTACATATATATATTATATAAATATACAGTAAACAAAATTATTATATACATGTATGAATACCGAAGGATCTTAAATTATTGAATAGTTTGAAGAAGAAAAATATTTCATTCAGTGCAATGTAAAAAATACAATATAAACAACAAACGAAAAAAAAAAGAGCAAATAAAAGTTTGAGTTGCTTTACAAAAAAATTGAAGTCAATACTAATAGATGCCTGTACTCAGTTGACGATTTTTGATGTTTTTTTTTGTTAATAATAACATTCTGTAAAATGACAACACTTAAATTTATTAATTTTATCAACCATCATACCAACATTAAAATACAATGTACATTGTTCATGAATAAATAAATAATAGGCAATAAACATTTCTGCCACCATCCTAATAAAAACGACCCTTTCCAGACCTCTCGCAGATCAATCTGATATAGCACATAATTTTCCTGAATAATTCACGCAGCGAGTTGAAAGGGGATTGTTAGTGATGTGGATTGATAACCCCATTGCTAGCAATGTACCATGTCAGGTCGACCTCCACGCGGTTCCCCCTGGAAACCGTCGTGTTAAATTCCTGATGAAATTGCACTATGGGCTAACATGACCTCATGGTCATCTTATCATCCTCTACTGGCGCCCCGCCAGTGTAAACCGTTAGCGCAAGTTAGTACACCATTCCATTATCAACCCTCAAAAAAAAATTCACGCAGCGCCATCTATGATAATCCCAAGCTAAACTGAGCTTGTGTTATGGGTATTTGTATAATCTTATTATAATATGAATATTGTAATTATGTTATATAATATTTAAGTTCTGAATAAAATATTTTTAATTTACACTTTTTTTTTAATGTTCGCAGTACTAATATTAATAATCTCAAGACAATTCACACGGCGCCAACTAGACCCAAGTTAAGCTAGCTAAAGCTTATGTTATGAGTACTAGGTAACTGATACAAATACAATAATATATTTCTTTCGTAAATACATACATATTATACCTAGAAAACACCCAGACCGATACAAACAATTATACTCATGAATACAAATGTTTGTACCGTGTGAAGAATCGAACCCGCGACTATCGGAAGTAAAGCTGTGTGCTAAACCGCTAGACCACCAAGGCCGTCAGTATAATGTGTGTTCTGAATAAAATATGTTTAATTTACAAACGCGTTTTATTGTGAACTCGCAGTGCTGTTGTCGCAGAGCTTGAGATCTTTGAAATAAAACTTAATTTTTTTTTTTTTTTAATAAATATACCTAAGTACATTTATTTTTACACAATGAATTAATTATCCGTTGCGTAGTTTATAAGATCTAAGCGAACAAACAGCGGAAACGGCTTCATTTTATACTATGTAAAGATTATAGAATAGAAAATCATTTATTCAAATAAACTTACATTGAAGCACTTTTGAATAGTCATTACATTTTTGTTAATCTACCGCTCGTTCGGAAAGCTGTCTCATCACAAGAAGAACGAGCAAGAAACTTGCGTGTTGCTCTTTTAAATAATTTTATTATTACTTTTCATTTTTAAGTTTAAGTGTGTGAATACAAACCACCAATTAGCACTAATTCAATTAAATACTCAAATAGAAAAAATATTGAATATATAACCAACTGGTTAAACAATTAATAAGAGGAAATGAGTCATAGTGATATATGTAGATAAGTATAGGTCAATGCAACAGTTATTCAGTCGATCAAAATGTCACGCATAGTGCTATCGAGTTTAGCATTATGCAGCATTTCCTGTGCCGCTACATTTGGATGTAAAACGTAAGTGTCAAACGCTATCAACTTTTTTTTCTCTTCTTTTAGCTCCATTTTATCTACTTCAAAATGTTAGTAATATTCTATAACCATCCCAAATTATAGTTGTTAATTCTGAACAACATTTATTTAAAAGAGCAACAAGCAAGTTTCTTATTAATTCTTTTGTGATGAGTCTGCGTTCCGAATGAATATTAGAATAAAAAAATATGACCGTATAAAAAATGCTTGTAATACTTATGTTAGTAATATTCTATAACCATCCCAAATTATAGTTGTTAATTCTGAACAACATTTGTTTAAAAGAGCAACAAGCAAGTTTCTTGATGATTCTTTTTGTGATGAGTCTGCGTTCCGAATGAATATTAATACTTAAGTTTATTTCTATTTCTAATATTTTTTTTATACAGTACATTTTCTTTGATTTCCCGCCAACATAAGTAATTTGCGCGGGAACTTACAGGACACCACATGCTAGTGATCATCTGCTTTGTTCTTATCCCATTTATTTGTGGTCGTCGTAATATGTTGTTCTCTTCCATTCATCTCTGTTCGCAGTCATCTCGTTATTTACTCCCTTTCTTACTATACCATCTTGCACACATTTTTTATCCTACTAGTGAAGTAGTTATCCCATTGCTAGCAATGCACCATGTTGATCTCGACGGTGCCCCCTGGAAACCATCGTTATAAATCCCTGAGGGGGGAAGCAATGTACCATGTCAGGTCGACCTCCACGCCGTTCCCCCTGGAAACCTGGACCTGACCTCATGTTCATCTTATCATCCTCCACTGGTGCCCCGCCAGCGTAAACCGTTAGCGCAGACGGGTGCACCATTCCATTATCATCCATAAAAAAAAGACCCCTTGCATAGGCATTTTTTTAATAGATGATAATATCATTACATTATCATCTATAAAAAAAAATGTATGTGCATATAAACAACAATAAATTGGTGCATTAAATTGTCCTTAATCCTTGAACTATATATATATATATATATTGCATACAGCTCTGATAGGTTACAAATATAGGTAAACAAGTAGAGATAACAAAATTATTTAATAATAACTCTACCTTATCTGTGGCTATACTAAATACAAACATGATAAAGAAACGATATATACCTATAAATAGATAATAAACAAACATTAATGCTAGCATAGATAATTGATGGAGTAATCACTCCCCCCCCCCCCCCCGGGATCGATCCCCCGTCCGATTCAAACGGGGATCGAAATTACGACGGCCTGAGCTGAAGTTCGAGCCCCTAGCGGTGCCCTCAAACTAAAGTTGTATCAGTCAGGCGGGTTGGAGTGCTATCTGCACTCGCCCTCTATCGTCCGTCGAAGCTGTAAAGGCCAGCTGCGGCCAACAGCAACAGCAACTGAAAGCAGGAGCAGATGGCTCTCCAAACGAAAGGAAGGACTTATGGAGCGGCTGTAGGCCAAGTGGATACTACAATCGGATGCTATTTCCTATTAAATAAATCATCAAATTTTATTTCAAAGTTACTCTTTCTTTTATTTTTGGCAAATTTCTGTAAATCAACGTCGGTATAAAAACTCTAGATACTTTCGATTCGTTTAACTACTGATTGCAATAGAATTGCAATTTTTTCAAAATGAATATGCGTTCAAAAATCAAATTGTTAGTAATGGCATTTTTATTTTTCGTTTCATGTCGGATTTTTTATTTTTCGTTTGGAAGTGAACTTTGTTTTTCCATGTTCGTCCATCTCCTTTTCAGTGATGGAGCAGGCAAAGATCCTTAGACCGCACAGCCTAGTCTACGTTTAAACTTCTTCATATTCCGAACGATAATTCAAACGTCAGTTACACATGTTTTTGACTTTATGTTGACTGTTATGAGACTGTTATGTCATCAATTTGTCAATAAAAATATTATATTTACATATTTCGTAAATTAATTAAAATACGTGTAATGTCTAGATAAGAGTTATTACATACAATTATTACACTTCCCACTCAATACTGATAATAACAACATTAAAATCTAGTTTTTTATTAGTATTGAGGTTGCTTTTTATTGCGGTAAGTTTTAGAATTAATCTACTGTCCTGCCCGGGTTTGCGCCGGTGATCATAACTGAGATTATTGTTTATATTAACATTATAACACTCTAGAATAATGTACAATGGACTGCGTTCTGAAAAATTGTTCGACCTTTTACCATCGACAACGAATTCATCCCCACACGTTAGAACCTAAGTGGTCTCGGACAGTGCGGTTTCAGAGGAGGTTCCTAAATACCTTTAAACCAATGAAATACATAGCAATAGTTTTTATTCTAATAAACTTAATATAAGCACATTTGAATAGTCCTATTATGAAAGTACTTTAAAGTTCAGTGCAATGGTTCCGGAATTAACTTTCGATATAACAATTTCCGCTGTTTCTCTTCAAACTTTTCATTGACAATAGAAATAGAAATAATCTTTATTCTAATCATTATCATTACATAGTATGAAACAAATTCGCTGTCTGTCTGTACTATGTATGCTTAAATCTTTAAAACTACGCAATGGATTTTGAAGCTTTTTTTTTTATAGATTGTGTGATTTAAGAGGAAGGTTTATATGTGTAATACATGTATCTGCAATCAGCCTTTCCAGCTATAATCAGATTTTTTGATGTTATAAGCATAGGAGGTGCCTCATCTCAAATGAGGCACCTCCAGCCAGATGCCATCCCATTCACTAAATTTAAAGTTAACTGCAATTGTTCCAAAGTTTACTTTCAATATTTTTTTTTCCTCTATCTGCAATCAGCCCTTCCGGCCATAATCAGATTTTTTGATGTTATTGGCATTTTGCGATGAGGCATCTCCACTAAGTTGCCATCTCAGATTCTTTAGATGTTGGCAAGCCGAGCTCTTTTTAATCTAGATGGACAGTTATTTATATCCAGTAGTTTTGAAGCTAACTGGTTCTTATGGCCTGCTAATCTGTGTTTATATCTTCCACTGGCTTTCTGTATCTCTTCTTTTACAGTTGGAATTTCTAGATATGGGGTGTGTAGTTAATAAAATTCTTATTTAATAAATTTATAACACTTTTGAATAGCTATATTTTGTAAAAATTTAAAGTTAACTGCAATTGTTCCAGAGTTTACTTTCAATATAACAAAATCCCCTGTCTCTCTTCAAACTATTCATTGCTAATTCATTGTTGCAGTGCTCTTTTCAATAATTCATTAACAATTTATTATTACCAGTGCCAATATGGTATCATATGACACAATAGTCATTGGGCTTGGGTCAGCGGGCACCACTGCAGCTTCGACCCTCGCTCGAGCTGGTCGGAGAGTGCTAGCGCTGGAGGCACAGGATCGAGTGGGCGGGAGGGTCCACACTGTGCCGTTTGGTGATGGAATGGTGGAATTGGGTGCTGAATGGTAAGACTGAAATAAAACCTACTTATTTGTAAATTTACCTAATTAGTACAGATAAGGCTTTTTACTTTTATTTATTTATTTATTTATTGGCATACAAAATAGATTACAATCAATATAATAATATAATTAGGAGCGTGTAGTTCGGTACAAAACTGGATTGTAATCCAACACTATGTATGCCTAAAAGATAAATTATATAGACGCCTTCAATATACGCTAGATAGCTAGATAAGGTTATATAATAAAAAGTAAACTAAACAGAAAATAATATATAACTTCTCCAGGATCCATGGTACGGAGCAGAGTAGAGTATATAGCCTGGCCATCCAGAATAATGTCAAGATAATACCCCAGGAGCTGGACATGATGCAGTTCAGATCGGATGGTGCGCAGCCCAACAGTGATTTAATGAATGAACTCATTGTCTTTGCTTTGCAGGTAATTCTATAATAACTAGTATAAGATCCACTAATTATGATGACGACTTAAACTTTGATGCCGGCTCCCGGAAGAGAAACCCCAAGTAGCGCCCGTGACTTGTGACACGGGTGTAGGTTTAAAAGGCCCTTTTAGAATGCATTAACACTCACCTTCACTACTTGCAGCTTCCCCCCAGGCCCAACTAAGACCGGGATAAAGCCGTCTCTAATACAATTCACTATAGTATCCGAATTACAACTGGCACGTTCTGTGCTCGTCGACTGAATGCCGTGACTTATTCAATGAAAGAGAATTAATCATTTGTTTCTGTGGGTTGACAGTGTTACAATGTATCAGATAACGATATGTGCGTGTCATCAATGGGGCCCCATATTTTCATTTGCCCCAGGGCCCTTGGTTACCTAACTACGCCACTGGTTACATGATAACGTGGTATTACGTGATAACCTAGCGCTGTTCATGTAAATAAGATAAAAAAGAAAAGATATAACACAAACAATAATAATAATAATCTCAGGACAATTCACACAGTGCCATCTAGACCCAAGTTAAGCTAGCTAAATCTTGTGTTATGGGTACTAGATAACTGATAATAATAATAATCTCAGGACAATTCACACAGCGCCATCTAGACCTAAGTTAAACTAGCTAAAGCTTGTGTTATGGGTACTAGATAACTGATAATAATAATAATCTCAGGACAATTCACACAGCGCCATCTAGTCCCAAGTTAAGCTAGCTAAAGCTTGTGTTATGGGTACTAGATAACTGATAATAATAATAATCTCAGGACAATTCACACAGCGCCATCTAGTCCCAAGTTAAGCTAGCTAAAGCTTGTGTTATGGGTACTAGATAACTGATAATAATAATAATCTCAGGACAATTCACACAGCGCCATCTAGTCCCAAGTTAAGCTAGCTAAAGCTTGTGTTATGGGTACTAGATAACTGATAATAATCATAATCTCATGACAATTCACACAGCGCCATCTAGACCTAAGTTAAACTAGCTAAAGCTTGTGTTATGGGTACTAGATAACTGATAATAGTAATAATCTCAGGACAATTCACACAGCGCCATCTAGACCCAAGTTAAGCTAGCTAAAGCTTGTGTTATGGGTACTAGATAACTGATAATAATAATAATCTCAGGACAATTCACACAGCGCCATCTAGACCCAAGTTAAGCTAACTAAAGCTTGTGTTATGGGTACTAGACAACTGATAATAATCATAATCTCATGACAATTCACACAGCGCCATCTAGACCCAAGTTAAGTTAGCTAAAGCTTGTGTTATGGGTACTAGATAACTGACACAAATACATAGATACATTATTTTTCATAAATACATACATATTATACATAGAAAACGCCCAGACCGATACAAACAAACATACTCATGAATACAAATGTCCTTCTAAAGTAAACTAAAGAAGTAATGTAATCTAAACCACTATACTACCTAGGCTGTCGACTGATTTGAATAATGACTATTTATATTTCTAACTATATTTTGCTCGCGGGTTAGATATTTTTTCTAAAATAATAGTAGCCTAAGTTACTCCTTATTACATCAGCTACCTGCCAAAAAAAGTCCCGACAAAATCGGTCCAGCCATTTCAAAAAAATGTTCGGGGTCGTTCAAGTATTACGTAAGCAGATTTATTACAATTACTAACTATTGCCCGCGGCTTCGCTCGCGTTAATTTATCCCCTTAGGGGTGGAATTTATCAATATCCTCTCTTAGTGGATGCCTACGTCATAATATCTACCTGCATGCCATATTTCAGCCCGATCCGTCCAGTGGTTTGGGCTGTGCGTTGATAGATCACTATGTCAGTCACCTTGAGTTATATAAACTGACCGTACAGCGGCCTTGAAGCGCGCGCGCATTGTGTTGTGAATTAAAATAAATTAGAACTGTGTTAAACCTACTGTGAAAGTGTGTGAAAGCTAGCGAAGATATCTTCGAGACCCTGAAGCCCAAGAAATCCGCAGAACCATACAGGTACGTGACCGACGTTTCCACATATTTTTCCCTATATATATACAAATATTTTCCCTAACATTTTGGTAGCAGAGAGTAAATTTCCTAAAATTTCTAATATTGTTTTTTTCAGGTAGTGGATGAACCACCCTCGACAGCAGAACCCTTAGGGCAATATATAACTAGGAGGTGAGTTTATATGTATTTGGTATTATCTGTGTCCAAATTCAAATTCAAATTCAAAAATCATTTATTCATGTAGGACATTTTAGCCGCTTAGGAACGTCAAATTTTTACATTATAATTTTATTTTTTCCCTACCGTCCATGAAATATATTCTGTTGTATAATATATTCAGATGTATAAACTATATTATTGGAAAGTTTCATTAAAATCCATTAAGTATTTGACGACCTCGGTGGTCTAGCGGTCTGGCACATCGATGGTCGCGGGTTCGATTACTCGCACGGGATAAACATTTGTATTGATGAGTATGATTGTTTGTATCGGTCTGGGTGTTTTCTATGTATAATATGTATTATTTAAAAAAAAAATCTATGTATATATATCAGTTGTCTAGTACCCATAACACAAGCTTTAGCTAGCTTAACTGAGATGATTATTATTATTAGTTTTGTATTGTGATGTTTTATATATATATATATAATAATAATCTAATAATAATCTCAGGACAATTCACACAGCGCCATCTAGTCCCAAGTTAAGCTATCTAAAGCTTGTGTTATGGGTACTAGATAACTGATACAAGTACATAGATATTTTTTTTTTCGTAAATACATACATAGAAAACACCCAGACCGATACAAACAATCATACTCATGAATACAAATGTTTATGCCGTGCGAGGAATCGAACCCGCGACCATCGGACGTAAAGCGATGTGCTAGACCGCTAGACCACCGAGGTCATCAATATTATATATATATATATATGTTGAACTTTAGCGCGAGTGAATCTGCGGGCACAGCTGTAAAAATAAATAAATATTCCCCAGGGTACACGCGTATATAAAAGAGAATCATCCATCAGTACTCCAAGACCAGGACTTCATCGACGGGTTCCTGCACTTCATGGATCTATACATAGACAACTATGAAGCCACCAGCTCGTGGAACCAGGTCACCACAAGCAGTAACTACCACGAGTTGGACGGTCACCAGCACTTGAGTTGGCACCGCCTCGGCTATAGGACATTCTTCGAGCTTTTACTGGTAAATAACTGTTAAATAACATACTGTTTGTTCATAAGTAAACAACTTATGAACTAACACAATGTCATAGTGATATTATTCTACAGCCTGTGTTTATATTAGGAACTTGTTCCATTCAGTTCAGTATACACAGCATAATAATATCTTATACTAATTGTTGCAAACTATTTTTATACCTTTTTTATTGTTTGATTTTTTATAATATTATATTGTTTTTATATGACATAAGTCAATTTAATACAAAAAAAATATTCTATCAACTACAACGGTGCCGTTTTACTTTTTGCTCGTCATCTTGATCTCCATCCTTCACACTAATATTAACCATCATATAACAATAACAGAGGTAAATAAATAAATCTGGACAATCTGGTATTAAATATAAATAAACTAGCTACTTGCCCCGACTTCGCCCGGGTCTACATGTATTATACCTATAAACTTTCCTCTTGAATCACTCTGTAGCAGCACACAAGAGTAGTGGAACACAGCTACGCGCCAACTGCCGGCGCAATTTTTCGGAAAATGCTGTTGGCCGTAGCTTGAATCACCGGACGTTATGGGGCTGTAGATGGCACTCCAAACCCGCGGAAATATTTATGGAGTGGATGACTATACGACTACGACTTTAGTCTGAGGGCACCGCTAGGGGTTCGAACCTCGGCTCAGGCGGCGTAATTTCGATCCCCGTTTGAATTGGACGGGGGATCGATCGGAGGGGCGCCCGGGGGCGCCGGTGTGGAGCGCCCGGGCGCGCGCAGGCGCCCGGTTGAATGCGCGATATTGTGTGTTTGAGGTCGTCGTCTTCGCCGGCGAGGACGGTGTCGTGTGTGTGTGTAAAAGTGTGGCCGGGGTGGAACGGGTGGGCCCGTGGGGAGGTTGCCGGCGCAACGCGATCGCCGCGCTTATAAACCCGGTGCGAGCGGGAGCGCACTAGCATTGCCTTCTCACTTCATGAATGGAATCACCTGTTTGTATAGTATACTAATGACATGATTTTACGCAAAGTTGTAAAGCATTCCAAATAAATCAATCCACGGATACTACTAAATTATTGGTTTCTCTTCATCCCATACGAGCCACTACACCTCTGTCTATTAAAAAAAACGGCTTCAAAATCCGTTGCGTAGTTTTGAAGATTTAAGCATACATAGGGACAGATAGCGACAGCGACTTTGTTTTATACTATGTAATGATGATGATATGTAAAAACATATTATTATGAAATAAAAATAATCTTTAGTCAAATAAACTTAATATAAGCATTTTTGCATTTTTCAATAGGCACATTTTATTATTCTTGTGAGAGACACTTGTGTGTTGCTATTTATTATTTATAGAATAGAAATAGAAATAAATCTTGTTCTGAGTTAATACACATTAACAAGGATAAGGCATTTATTTATTCATTATATACTAGCTGTACCCGCGACTACATTCGCGTGTAGTACTTGACTAAATAAAGAAAAGATATTCAATTATATAAAGGTAATATTTTTACAAACTTTCATGATTATTCATATTTAATCAACAGCCTAAAAAATAAGTTGTAAGCTAAAGCAAAGTTTTAAAAATGACAATAGTTCCATACAAACTTTCATCTCAGCTTTAAACTCTTTTGTCGCATTAAAAAATAGTTATATATTAATCTTAATATCCTTTCTCAGGGTCTGGACTGTTTGTGTGCCAGTTTGTATATTTATATTTGACCCATAAAATTAGTGCTGGTTGGTAGTTTGTATTCACACGTTTCGACTTGTAAATGTAAACTTACAAGGATTATTTAAAAGAGCAACACACAAGTTTCTTGCTCCTTCTTCTTGTGATGAGACAGCTTTCCGAACGAGTGGTAGATAAAAACAAATTGTTATGACTATTCAAAAGTGCTTAAATTAAGTTTATTTGAATAAATGATTTTCTATTCTATTCTATTACAAACTTCATTTAGATCGGTTCAGTAGTTTTGGTGTGAAAGCGAGACAGACAGAGTTACTTTCACATTTTTTATTTTAATAAGTAATTATCGTATTTTCCAGAACAAATACAACAATGGACCAGGATTACCAACACTTGAAATAAAGTTGAGTACAGAGGTCACCAACATCACCTGGTCTCCAGATCCTGAAGCTAAAGTAACGGTGAGCTGCAAGGATGGTGCGGCATATACAGCTGACAGTGTAATAGTCACTTTATCACTTGGAGTGTTAAAAGAAAGGTAAATATTATTTATGAACTCAATTTTTAAGTTATGTAAAGGGTAAATAAGGTAATGGGCCATTTGATGGTAAGTGGTGACTGTCGCCTATATACAGATACATTAAGTAATTCTGTTTGTAACACAACTCACAACTGTGTGTGTAATTTTATTATATATATATACATATATATATGACAATGACAGTTATATTAAAAATAGACAATTAAAAAGTTATGTCATAAATAAATTCAAAATTGGACAGATTTTCCTATGGATGATAGTGAAATGGTGCACCCGCCTGCGTAAACCGTTTATGCTGGCGGGGCACCATTCCATTATCATCCACTAAACTGTCATCGTGTACTGTCATTGTTACACAACAATGAAATCAATGACAATTATATTAAAAGTAGACAATTAAAAAGTTATGTCATAGACAAATTCAAAATTGAACAGATTTTCCTATGGATGATAGTGAAATGGTGCACCCTAACAATCCCCTTTCCCCCGACGGTCATTAAGTTAAAAAACACCAGTGGAGGATCTTGTTATTAATAAATAGCCCCCAGTTAGTCTCGTGACAAATTCACCAAGAATGACGATGGTTTCCTTGGGACTGAGATGGCGCTGTGTGAATTGACATGGTTATTGTTATTTTATATCATCAGTCCCCATTACTAACAATCCCCTTTCCCCCCCGAAATCATTAAGTTAAAAAATACTAAAAAGATCTTGTTATTAATAAATAGCCCCCAGTTGTCTAGTACCCATAACACAAGCTCTGCTTAACTTGGGACTAGATGGCGCTGTGTGAATTGTCCAGGGTTATTGTTATTTTATATCAGTTGTCTAGTACCCATAACACAAGCTCTGCTTAGCTTGGGACTAGATGGCGCTGTGTGAATTGTCCAGGGTTATTGTTATTTTATATCAGTTGTCTAGTACCCATAACACAAGCTCTGCTTAACTTGGGACTAGATGGCGCTGTGTTAATTGTCCAGGGTTATTGTTATTTTATATCAGTTGTCTAGTACCCATAACACAAGCTTTTTTATACTACGATGGTGGCAAACAAGCATACGGCCCATCTGATGGTAAATGGTTACCGTAGCCTATGGACGCCTGAGACACCAGGGGTATCACGCGTTGCCGACCCTTAAGAAACCTTAATATACCCTTCTTGAAAAACCCCATGCTGTAGTCTCGTGAGAAAACCTCGGCAGGTAGTTCATTCCACAATGTAAGTGTACGCGGGAGGAAGCTCCTCTGAAACCGCACTGTCCGAGACCACTTAGGTTCCAGCGTGTGGGGATGAATTCCCTGTCTATGGTGAGCGGTGCGAAGCTATGCTTAGCATGGGAATAGATGGCGATGGTCAATTGTCCAGGGTTTTTATTATTAACAATGTTACAGACACACGTCTCTGTTTGCACCGCCGCTGCCCATAGACAAAGTGACATCCATAGACAAAATATCTATAGGGGTCATGGACAAAATAATTCTATCCTTCAATAAACAATGGTGGCCTATGGAGACGAGTTTCTATGCGTTCATCTGGAGAGGAGAAGAGAAGAAGAAAGTTAGTAAGGAGGATGTTTGGACCACGAAAATATTTGGGGCCAGCCGTCCCATGGGGACGGGGCACGCTTTGACTTTATGGACGAGTGGGGAAACTGGCATACTGGTGAGTTGTTCTTGAATTGGTGTTATCTATACATATAAATAAAATCGTAGTGTCTATTTGTAATATTGAAATAACCGTTTTTTACTACATGCATATAAATATAAATACGCTACATACACCAAAATATCATTTTTTACCATTTCTGTCTGTCTGTCTGTTTGTTTCGGTTAATCTCTAAAATGGCTGGACCGATTTTGACGGGACCTTTTTTGGCAGGTAGCTGATGTAGTAAGAAGTAACTTAGGCTACTTTTATTTTCCACGCGGACGAAGTCGCGGGAACAGCTAGTATAATATATATATAAAACAATAATAATAATAATAATGTACGCCGCAAAACGTAAAAACCAGCAAACGCTGTGAAGACAAAACAAAAAAATAATAATCTCAGCACAATTCGCACAGCGCCATCTAGTCCCAAGTCAAGCTAACTAAAGCTTGTGTTATGGGTACTAGACAACTGATACAAATACATAGATTTATATATTTTTTCGTAAATACATACACAACATACATAGAAAACAACCAGGCCGATACAAACAATCATACTCATGAATACAAATGTTTGTACCGTGTGAGGAATCGAACCCGCGACCATCGAAAGTAAGTGCGAAATCGGACTAGTTGTATATAGATATTAATTTCTAGGTGGAGTCACTGCCTGAAGATGTGGTGAAACGGAAATGCATGGAATTACTGCGGAGGTTCATGGGTCGGAGTGTTACTATACCAGAACCTACGGCCATGTTGAGGTAACACATCTGTACATAGTATAAATCAAAGTCACCACCGTTTGTCTGTGTAACGCAAAAAAATTGTTTGTGTACTCTTAGATGTATATATGTATGAGTATTTAATAGAATTAGTGCTAATTGGTGGTTTGTATTCACACACTTAAACTTAAAAATGTAAAGTAATAATAAAATTATTTAAAAGAGCAACACGCAAGTTTCTTGCTCGTTCTTCTTGTGATGAGACAGCTTTCCGAACGAGCGGTAGATTAAAAAATGTAATGACTATTCAAAAGTGCTTCAATGTAAGTTTATTTGAATAAATGATTTTCTATTCTATTCTATTCTATTCTATATATATTTGTATTGATTTTGTTATACTTAAATAAAGATGAATTAAAAAAAAAAATCATCGCCGCTTACATCTTTACACTACGCAACGGATTTCAGTGCAGTATTCAAATCAAATCAAAATATCTTCATTCATGTAGGTCTATTACAGACTCTTATGATATGTCAAATCTACCGTCAGTTCGGAATGATTTCGAGATGAGAAGACCTGACAAGAAACTCAGCTCGTATTCTTTTCAAATAAATGTTATATATGTTTATAATAATACAGATTCATTATAAATTCAAATTTGGGAGAATAGAGTGACCACCAGCATATGCTATTGCCATTTTGTCAAAGGCAAATGTGTGTCTTAGAACCCACACCTTATATGGAAATTACATTTATTACAAATAAATAATATATGTATTTTAAATATTTCTTTCTGTCTGTTTGTTCTGGATCGATTTTTACGAGACTTAAATTTTAGTGACAATCTTTATTCAAATAAACTCATTACAAGCACTTTTGAATAATCATATTTGTTTATTCTACCACTCATTTGGAACGCAGACTCATCACAAGAAGAACGAGCAAGAAACTCACTCCACTCCACATTAAAAATATATTCTATTTTTTTCAGATCAACCTGGCACTCAAACCCATACACCCGAGGTAGTTACACGTACGACAACCTATCTTCCCCCCATTACCCCACAGCGAGGGCGGACTTGGCCAGACCCCTGACTGACTCTTCAGGTAGACCAAGGGTACTCTTCGCTGGAGAGGCTACAGACCAGTTCCATTTCTCCACGGTTCATGGAGCCAGTGATTCGGGGTATAGGGAAGCTATGAGACTCTTACCAAGAAGTAAAGTCTAGCTATGATATTAAAAATGTGCCTTATGTGACCCTAAGTGGTCTATATCGACCCCCAGGGGTCTATGACAAACTGCAAGGGGTCTACGACAGCGATCATCTTGTTGTTTTTACACTAAACTTTACAACAATTAGAAATTTACAAAAAATCAATACCAGGTATCAATGGGGGGTCTACCCAAAACCGAAAAATATAGCAAGGGGTCTAAGACACAAAAAAAGTTCGGGAACCTCTGGTCTAGCGGTTGAGCACACCGCTTTACAGCCGATGGTCGCGGGTTCGTTCCTCGCACGATGCGAACATTTGTATTCATGAGTATGATTGCTTGTATCAGTCTGGGTGTTTTCTATGTACATTATCTATTTCAACTTATGGATTTTTTTTTCTAAATACATACATAATATAATAACTATAATCAGGAGCCTAACACGATTTACCAAATAGCATATTCTAATGACTATAACAAAAAAGGTATAGATAAACTTATTACTAGAAAATACAATAGTCAAAAAACAATTGTACGCAGTTCCAACTACAAATGAAACGTTTTTTATTTTATTTTTCGGACTACTCTAATGCTGTTGGCCGTAGCTGGCCTTTACAGCTTCACCGGACGTTAGGGGCGAGTGCAGATGGTACTCCAAACCCGCGGAAGGACTTATGGAGCGGCTGAAGGCCAACTCCTGCCTGACGGATACGACTTTAGTCTGAGGGCACCACTAGGGGTTCGAACCTCGGCTCAGGCCGTCGTAATTTCGATCCCCGTTTGAATTGGACGGGGGATCGATCGGAGGGGAAATGAAACGTGCTATACTGGGAGTTTAATATAATTAGGTAAAATTACAGATAAGTTTAGTTAACATATTTAAGAAAATTAATGCAGCTGTCAAAACGTCAAACTCATTAAGATGTCTTTGTAATTCAAAAGAAAAAATAGATAATAATAACAAGAAACCCGATGTCTCTATCATGCGGATATCCTTTTCAGCATAGCGAATTATTAGTTTTTAATTTTTCTTTTTTACTCTGTACTCTTTGTTATGCTGAATTAATGATTATTATTATTATTATATATATATATATATATATATTTATTATATCTCCCTTTTTACGGGGGTAATATATTCAAACACGCGGGCCTTAGCCAAGCATGGATGAGTTATGTGATGAAGATAGAAATTTTCTGACTATTCGGCATGTGTTTAGTATGACGGCTTTTTGTAATAGGTCTATTGTAGAGGAGGGGATATGCAACGTGTCTAGGTGTTTGTTCAGACTTTTTGGTATAACTCCTGTGAATGACAAAACTATGGGTACTATGTGGATGGTGTGTGCTTTCCAATGTTTTTTTAATTCTATTGATAGATCTGTGTACTTTGTTAGTTTTTCATTGACTGTGCTTTGTATATTGTGTGTGTTATTATTATTATTATTAAGTTGTGATTGTATATACATAGGTCAAACGGGTCGTAGTTTCGAAACGTGTTTAAATGAACATTGGACAAGTCACACAGCGCCATCTAGTCCCACGCTAAGCAGACCTTGTGTTTCAGGTACTAGACAATTGAATACTTAGATTTTTAGTTGTAAACACATACATACATAACTGGCTGTGCCCGCGTCGCACCCGCGTGTAGCCTATATCTTATTCTGATGTTACTGTAAAGTTTTACCAAAATCCGTTCAGTAATTTTTGCGTGAAAGAGTAACAAACATCCATCCATACTCACAAACTTACGCGTTTATAATATTAGTAAGATAAACATAGAAAACACAAAGACCGATACAAACAATCATACTCATGAATACAAATGTTTGTACCGAGCGTGGAATCGAACCAGCGCTATCAGAAGTATGGCGGTGCTGAATTAGAAGATTAGAACACCTAGGTTGTCATATATAATCCTATACAATTCACACAGCGCCATCTAGTCCCAAACAAACCAAAGCTTGTATTAGAAATCTTGGGAAGGGCACAAAGTTAAGTTTTTATCATATATACATATAAAGTTATCTTTATAGAGAACTAGTTACTCGCCCCGGCTTCGCACGGGTGTACATGTATAAAACAAAGTCGCTGTCGCTATCTGTCCGTCCCTATGTATGCTTAAATCTTTAAAACTACGCAACGGATTTTGAAACGGATAGAGTGATTCAAGAGTAAGGTTTATATATATATATATATATATATATAATACATGTACACCCGTGCGAAACCGGGGCTAGTAACTAGTTATATATATATAAACCTTCCTCTTGAATCACTCTATATTAAAAAAAAACTGCAAAATCTGTTGCGTAGTTTTAAAGATTTAAGCAAACATAGGGACAGACAGCGACAGCGACTTTGTTTTATACTATGTAATGATGTATAAGAATACATTTTAAATAAGTATGAATAAAACAATTGTATATTGTTATTATATATTATATACATATAAATGTATAAATTGTTATAAAATGTTTGTTTGTAAATGTTTGAAGTTTTATATTTTGTATGGACATTAATAAATTTATACACAAATATTGTAGTTTTAATAAGAAAAATATTACTCAATCTGTATATATAATACTAGCTGTACCCCGCGACTTCGTCCGCGTGGAATTTAACAAAAATGTTAATTAGATATTTTTTCTAAAATAAAAGTAGCCTAAGTTACTCCTTATTACATCAGCTACCTGCCAAAAAAAAGTTCCGACAAAATCGGTCCAGCCATTTCAAAAAAATGTTCGGGGCCGTTCAAGTGTTACGTAAGCAGATTTATTACAATGACTAGTTTTTGCACGCGACTTCGCTCGCGTTAATTTATCCCCTTAGGGGTGGAATTTATCAAAATACTTTCTTAGGGGATGCATACGTCATAGTAGCTTCATGCATGCAAAGTCTCAGCCCGATCGGTTTAAAATTGACCAAGTTTCATACAAACTTTCATCCCCTATTTTGTCCCTTTGGGGGTAGAATTAATCAAAATCCTTAATCAAATAACATCTACCTGCATGCCAAATTTCAGCCCGATCCGTCCAGTGGTTTGGGATGTGCGTTGATAGATCACTACAGTCACCTTTGAGTTATATATATTTAGATAATAACATCTACCTGCATGCCAAATTTCAGCCCGATCCGTCCAGTGGTTTGGGCTGTGCGTTGATAGATCACTATGTCAGTCACCTTTGAGTTATATATATTTAGATTTTGACACCATACAGATATGTAACTACATACCTTCAATATTTAATTAATTTAATACAATATAATAACTTTGTTCATTATTAAAATACCTACTTTTTAATTGTATCTATTGTTATCAAAATTAAATTATAAGTTCTTGACTTGACCCCCTCCTGGCGCTATGACCACGACTATGTGACCCCCTCCTGGCGCCAAAGCTGGATCCGTCCTTGGTTGAAATACTATAGCTGCAAACTTCAACGGACAACGCGAAATATCGTCTACTCTCTCCACGGTAACCCTGTTTTCTGATCGAAAAATCCTAAAAGATAAACCTCGTCTATGGAAGTTTCACTTTAAAAATTGCAATGCCATATGTACTTCTATATACAAGCTATTTAATACCACTAATTACAAATTTGATGACTTGCAATAAATTTTTTAATTGCTTGATAATCATATAAAGATTTCATTAATAAACCTCAAATCAAGAACAACAAAATGTTGCTTTTCAAAATCATCATTACCATATTTCTAATTGACTATTCTTCCAGCACAAGTATTTATATACCTATATTAAATGAAACCTCAATAGATTTACATATAATATATGTGAACGAAATGTGTTCTAGAAGAGAGGTTATATGTAAAAAGAATGGTACATATATTTGTGCAATGAAACTTATCAATAATATAACAACATATAAGGAATATCAAAATTCGTGTTATTTATTTATGAGTAATATTTGTGAACATATTGGAAACGGTAAGTAATATTAATTAATATTGAGGCACCACCCCAGGACCAGGCCCCTGGAGGCGCGCGCGAGTGCCCACGCGCCTCCACGAGAAGGTAGGGTGCAAGCCTATAGCACCCTAACCAGAGAGATGGGGCCTGTCCTGCAATATCTACAGGACAGGCCAAGCCGCCGAAGTCTGGGTTGAGTGCCAAGTGCGAACCCTGGACTTCGGCCCGCGGCACCTCGAGGTATACCGTGTGGTTTTTTAGCGGGTACGAGTCCCACACACCACCTCGCCATCCCTCCGGCGGGGTGACGGTCTTGTTGAAGAATTTTTCCACACGATAAAAAAAAAAAGTAATATTAAAGCATTATGCATAAAACAAATGCATAAACAAAAGAAAAAAAAAACTAGGTAAAACCACAGAAAACATAATATTACATAGTAAAACGGAGAAAATATATTAATAATAGACAACTAACATATTGACAACAGAAAAAGAATGAATTGAAGTATCAAAAAAAAAAGAATGTAATATAAAAGAACTATAAATTCAAATACAAATTTAGAATATAAAATACATATCTGATTAGCCAGTTACAACAAAATGTATGAAATTTATTTGTGTAATTTCAATGCACAAAAGTAATGTGTATATATGGCGGACTTAACACCTTGCGGCAGGGGGGCAGGCTTTTTTTTTGAGGGTTGATAATGGAATGGTGCACTCCCCTGCGCTAACGGTATACGCTGGCGGGGCACCAGTGGAGGATGATAAAATGAGCATGAGGTCAGGCCAGTTAGCCCATCGTGACAAATTCACCAGGAATTTAACACGATGGTTTCCAGGGGGAGCCGCGAGTAATGAGGACCAATGATCCCATTGATGACGACCTCCACGCGGTTCCCCCTGGAAAAAAATACCACGGTGACGAAATCGTTATGTACTTAAGGTAATTAATTTTTCAGTCTCACTATCCATTCTCTATTACCCACTATTACCCTCGCTCTCTTTCTCTCTCGCTCTCGCGCTTTCTCTCTCTCTCTCCCTCTCTCTCTAATTCTCACTCCCTACATATTTCATACATTATTTATTTTTCAGAATATTTCATCGTCACAAGCGGGACCTGTCAACAGTATTTGAAGTCACGTAGAAATGAAAAGAACGAAAAAATTAATAGTACTACAGGTTGTTTTTTTATATCTCAGGACAATTCACACAGCGCCATCTAGTCCCAAGTTAAGCTAGCTAAAGCTTGTGTTATGGGTACTAGATAACTGATAATAATAATAATCTCAGGACAATTCACACAGCGCCATCTAGTCCCAAGTTAAGCTAGCTAAAGCTTGTGTTATGGGTACTAGACAACTGATAATAATAGATATTTTTTTCTCGAACGGAACGAAAACAACGATTCAGGTATCGAACCCGTATCGGAAATAAGCTATCTAAAGCAAATTGAGTGTCTGTAATATTAAAATAACCGTTTTTTACTACATGCATATGAGTATAAATATATAGTACATATACCTACCAAAATAATATTTTTACATTTTTTGTCTGTCTATCTGTTTGTTCCGGATAATCTCTGAAATGGCTGGACCGATTTTGACGGGACTTTTATTGGCAGGTAGCTTATGTAATAAGGAGTAATATAGGCTACTTTAATTAAAAAAAAAATTGTTAAATTCCACGCGGAAGAAATCGCGAGAACAGCTAGTATTGATATAAAAAGGAATTGGTTGATTGTTTTTTGTAATTGTTTGTATTGAATTATGGAATTGATAGGCTGTTGATTAAATATTCTTATTATAATATAAAAGAAATTTAATTCCAGCAAATAGTACATATGGCGCAACAGAAAGCTTTCTCAGATTGGGAAAATCAACAACAAAATTTACAACAAAACCAACATCAATTTACGATATCGACACTGCATATGACGAGCTGTTGATTAAATATTCATATTATAATATAAAAGAAATTTAATTCCAGCAAATAGTACATATGGCGCAACAGAAAGCTTTCTCAGATTGGGAAAATCAACAACAAAATTTACAACAAAACCAACATCAATTTACGAAATCGACACTGCATATGACGAGCTGTTGATTAAATATTCATATTATAATATAAAAGAAATTTAATTCCAGCAAATAGTACATATGGCGCAACAGAAAGCTTTCTCAGATTGGGAAAATCAACAACAAAATTTACAACAAAACCAACATCAATTTACGATATCGACACTGCATACGACAACCACATCTGCCCGCTGTCCTGTCCGGACACGTACTCGCCAGTTTGTCTGAGCGTCAACCGAGGATTTGGGAAATACTTCAAATTCTTCACATTCATAAATCATTGCTACGGAGATGTTTATTACTGCAAGAACTGGGAAGGTAACACTATCCGTTGATACTAATCCGTCATGCTCGTGAACGGTGCTTGTAGTGTTCACTTATTTGTGATTTGTGTGATTGCGATGTTTACTACTGCAAGAACTGGGAAGGTGACACTATCCGTTGATTCTCATCCGTCATACTCGTGAACGGTGTTTCTAGTGTTCACTTATTTGTGATTTGTGTGATTGCGATGTTTACTATTAAGAACTAAGGTTTTCCGTTGATTCTCATCCGTCATACTCGTGAACGGTGTTTCTAGTGTTCATAGATTTGTGTGATTGCGATGTTTACTACTGAAAGAATTGGGAAGGTAACACTATCCGTTGATACTAATCCGTCATGCTCGTGAACGGGTGCTGCTTGTGGGGACTGGTCTGTTTAGACTATCGCAATAGGATATACTGGTCACTATTCTCACAAATGTCACAGATTCTCATCCGTCATACTCGTGAACGGTGCTTGTAGTGCTCACTTATTTGTGATTTGTGTAATTGCGATGTTTACTACTGCAAGAACTGGGAAGGTAACACTATCCGTTGATACTAATCCGTCATGCTCGTGAACGGGTGCTGCTTGTGGGGACTGGTCTGTTTAGACTATTGCAATAGGATATACTGGTCACTATTCTCACAAATCTCACAGATTCTAATCCGTCATACTCGTGAACGGTGTTTCTAGTGCTCACTTATTTGTGATTTGTGTGATTGCGATGTTTACTACTGCAAGAATTGGGAAGGTAACACTATCCGTTGATACTAATCCGTCATACTCGTGAACGCGTGCTGCTTGTGGGGACTGGTCTGTTTAGACTATCGCAATAGGATATACTGGTCACTATTCTCACAAATCTCACAGATTCTCATCCGTCATACCCGTGAACGGGTGCTGCTTGTGGGGACTGGTCTGTTTAGACTATCGCAATAGGATATACTGGTCACTATTCTCACAAATCTCACAGATTCTCATCCGTCATACTCGTGAACGGTGCTTGTAGTGCTCACTTATTTGTGATTTGTGTACTTGCGATGTTTACTACTGCAAGAACTGGGAAGGTAACACTATCCGTTGATACTAATCCGTCATGCTCGTGAACGGGTGCTGCTTGTGGGGACTGGTCTGTTTAGACTATCGCAATAGGATATACTGGTCACTATTCTCACAAATGTCACAGATTCTCATCCGTCATACCCGTGAACGGGTGCTGCTTGTGGGGACTGGTCTGTTTAGACTATTGCAATAGGATATACTGGTCACTATTCTCAAAATCTAACAGATTCTCATCCGTCATACCAACATCTCAATTTGTGATTTGTGTGATTGCGATGTTTACTACTGCAAGAATTGGGAAGGTAACACTATCCGTTGATACTAATCCGTCATACTCGTGAACGCGTGCTGCTTGTGGGGACTGGTCTGTTTAGACTATTGCAATAGGATATACTGGTCACTCTATTCTCACAAATCTCACAGATTCTCATCCGTCATACTCGTGAACGAGTGCTGCTTGTGGGGACTGGTCTGTTCGGGTTACGAACACTGATTAGACTATTGCAATAGGATATACTGGTCACTATTCTCACAAATCTCACAGATTCTCATCCGTCATACTCGTGAACGGTGCTTGTAGTGTTCACTTATTTGTGATTTGTGTGATTGCGATGTTTACTACTGCAAGAATTGGGAAGGTAACACTATCCGTTGATACTAATCCGTCATACTCGTGAACGGGTGCTGCTTGTGGTCTGTTCAGGTTACGAACACTGATTAGACTATTTGCTTTTGCAATAGCATATGCTGGTGGTCACTCTATTCTCCCAAATTTTATATTAAAATAAATCTGTTTTATTGTAAACATGTACAACATTTATTTGACAATCATACTCATGAATACAAATGTTTGTGCCGTGCGAGGAATCGAACCCGCGACCATCGGAAGTAAGGCGGCTAGACCGCTAGACAACCGAGGCCGTCAAATGCTATCTATACATATAAAAAAAATTGGAGTGTCTGTTTGTAATATTGAAATAACCGTTTTTTACTACATGCATATGAATATAAATACGGTACATACACCAAAATAACATTTTTTACAGTTTTTGTCTGTCTGTTTGTTCCGATTAATCTCTGAAATGGATGGACCGATTTTGATGGGACCTTTTTTGGCAGGTGATGTAATAAGGAGTAACTAAGTCTACTTTCTTTTAGAAAAATAAAGTTAAATTCCACGCGGACGAAGTCGCGTGTACAGCTATTGTTATATATATATATATATCAAATATTATGTTTCAGATTTCTCCCCACCACCCGATGAAGAATTCGAGATGGTGAATAGTTCTCCACTTGGATGGTCATATTGTGGCGCTTCTCGGTAAGAATTACTAAGTATTTTTAGATGAAGACCATCAAAAACCTTATCATATTATCATATCATACTCGTGAACGAGTGCTGCTTGTAGGGACTGGTCTGCTCTTATCACTACGACTGATTTAATCTTATTGTATTTTTATATTTGAGCCTAAATAAATTAGTGCTGGTTGGTAGTTTGTATTCACACGTTTCGACTTGTAAAATGTGAACTTACAAGGATTATTTAAAAGAGCAACACACAAGTTTCTTGCTTATTCTTCTTGTGATGAGACAGCTTTCCGAATAAGCGGTAGATTTAAAAAAATGTTGACTATTCAAAAGTGCTTAAATTAAGTTTATTTGAATAAATGATTTTCTATTCTATTCTATTCTAACTATAGTAACTAGTAATTATAATATCAGGGGCGGATTATGAATTTGTGGGGCCCTAGGCTAAATCTACTTAGGTACCTGCCTAATTATATTACTCAACTAAAAAAATACACCGACCAAAAAATTATTTACAAGCGACCAGAAATCTCTCCAAAGACAATGTTCCTTTCGATAGACGCGCATCGAATATACATATATACATATTCTTATTAACATATTGACTTCAGCTGCGATTTGATACAGCAGAACTTTTCATAGGGCTAGTTATGTTTCACTATGTTTATTATCTTATATATAAAATTCTCGTGTCACAGTTTTCGTTCCCATACTCCTCCGAAACGGCTTGACCGATTCTCATGAAATTTTGTGAGCGTATTGAGTAGGTTTGAGAATCGGCCAACATCTATTTTTCATCCCCCTAAATGTTAGGGGTAGTCCACCCCTAAATTTTTTTTTATTTTTTAGACAAAATTTTTAGTTTCTATTTTTTTATGATACAACATACAAAAATACATACAATCCTAAATTTTCACCCTTCTATCATCAACCCCTATTTTTTTATAGCGTTATTAATTTATATGGCAAAACAACGTTTGCCGGGACAGCTAGTCTTATATATAAAACTCTCGTGTCACAATGTTAGTTACCATACTCTTCCGAAACGGTTTGACTGATTTTTATGAAATTTTATATTCATATTAAGTTGGTCTGAGAATCGACTACTATTTTTCATATCCCTAAGTGATAATCCCTTATTTTTATTTTTTGGACAATATTTATTATTTTTATAATGTGGAATTAATACATATAAAAATCCAAAATTTGTACCTTTCTAGCATAAACACCATTTTTTAATAGTGATTTTAATTTATATGGCAAAACAACGTTTGCCGGGACAGCTAGTATATTATATATACAAAATATACCATACACACATAAATACATGACATATAATCTCGCAGGTACCTACAGTTCGCCAGATTCTCCGAGGTGGCGTCTTCCATGGGCCACTACGGGTGGCTGGCCGGAGACCAGCGGTATTCCCACATCATGGCACCTGGCGAGAGAAGTCCAGGGTACGGGTAGATTACATCCGCGTCTATAGTCATCACTAGAGACTGGATTATATGCATTTGCATTTCGCATATGCATTTGCATATTTTAGCCATTCTCAGAGGTAATAGCATATTTTACCTAAGATCTAGTTATGATGCATATTATCGGTACATTTACAATATTTGTTACTCACCCTGCGTTCCGAAATGCGACCAAGTTTAATATAATAAACAGCAATATTAATAAAACCCCTTGGTTTTGTAAGTCTACATATTTTAACAGTAGTAAGTTTTATTCTATTATAATATGTAGAAATAAAATTTATTCAAATAAACTCATTACAAGCACTTTTGAATAGTCATATTTTGATTCTACCACTCATTCGGAATGCAGATTCATCACAAGAAGAATGAGCAAGAAACTTGTGTGTTGCTAAGAGTGATAAGGCCGCCTTTTGGTTGTAATATTTTTGTTTTTTGTAATTATTTGTCTTTTATCTATACATATAAATAAAATTGTAGTGTGTGTTTGTAATATTGAAATAACCATTTTTTACTACATGCATATGAATATAAATGAAAATAATTAACATTTTTTACAATTTTTATTTATCTGTCTGTTTGTTCCGGCTAATGTCTGAAATGGTTGGACCGATTTTGACGGGATTTTTTTGGCAGGTAGCTGATAGAATAAGGAGTAACTTAGTCTACTTTTATTTTAGAAAAATATTTTATTTAGAAAATTAAATTCCACGCGTACGAAGTCGCGGGAACAGCTAGTAATTCATAAAATTAAACAATTGAATTGTTCACTTAAGAAAATTCAATAATAACAAATGAAATAGATCAAATAAAAAGGTTCTAGGAAGAAATCACTAGGAAATTGTTAATTAATAGTCGAGTAAAATTTTAAATTCAACATGACGTGACCAGTTTCGACGCAATATATAAAAATAAGTCCACTAATACATGAATAATAACATTCAGAAGGAAATTTTGATTTAAGTCAAAGGTACAGGGATGAAAAATTAAAAAAAAAATGGTAGAAAAACGCCTTTTTTCGAAATAACTCGATAATAGTAAAAAATACGAAAAAATCATTTAAATAAAAGTTGTAGAGAAAAAAAATCTGCACAAAACAGGTCCTCTTAATTTTTTCATTATCTGCTGTTGTTGAGCCACAAAAATTAAAAATATATGTATATATATCTATATAAACATCTCTTTGGGCACTTTGTTGATCACGCCACAACCCCAAAACTTGGTGATTCCACCTTTTGCACTGAATAACTTGAATCCTGTCGCGCACTTTCAGCAAGCAATATATATATATATATTATATATATATATAATGATATTTTCAGGGTTTCTTTATAAAATAAACTAAAATTTGTTTCTCTGTAAACAAAGAAATGTTTTATTTAATTTTAAAACGCTACAATTATTTAACACTGAAATAATGAATCACACATAACTCACCTGTAAAAAAAGAAACGACATTTAAATTTTATTACAATTATTATTCAGCTATTACTGTCTTTTTATAATATATTTGATATATATAACCTTATTCACGCACACTTGTTTTTGCACGATCCATTTTTATGTTATTTCTATTGACCCTTTGACACTCCTTGCAATCAACAGCGCGGAACGCGGCAAAATTTGAATTGTTGAAATATTTAATTATATTATTATAATGTTAGGAATATGCTCTAAATTTATTAATTATTATATTAATTTTAACAAAATCAGTAAAAGAACTTTTCAAGCAAACATGGTATGATACGGAGATTCGTTCGAGAGCACGTCTGTCGACCAAAAGAGGCCGCACACCGGGTTTCGCAGCCTTTTATAGACGCGCCGCACGACGGTGGCGCCACCACAGGAAGTTACATCTAACAAACTTATATATATATAAACTTACAAGAACTTTTTCTCGTCAGGTCATAATTTCCAATTGCTTCAAAATACTGACATCTATAACCGTCTCATCGACCATCTGCTCGGGATGATGTATCAGATGCAGCAGTATTCTGGCCTTACTGTTACCTCCCCACCTGCAGATACTGCATACAAACGTGTACTCCCGACTCTCCTCGACTTTTACGTTATGTTCCGTATACAGATGTTGTTTGAGACGATGTTTCGTGCACAATTGGATATTGCATTCTTTGCATCTTTTTCTTAAACGTTTGTGAGCTTGTAATGCCCTCATGTTGGGATATCTGTAACATAATAATGTTTATATAGTATTATCTATTCGCCCCGGCTTCGCTCGGGTGTACATGTATTATACATATAAACTTTCCTCTTGAATCACTCTATCTATTACAAAAAACCGCTTCAAAATCCATTGCGTACTTTTAAAGATACATAGAGACGGACAGACAGCGACAGCGACTTTGTTTTATACTATGTAATTAAAAAACAATTATTTTTAATTCAATGCGAGCGAAGCCGCTGGTAAAAGCTAGTTATCCATCAATATTAGCATAGATAAAGAGAAGTAAATTACCTGGCATCGCATTGACTGCATATGAAAATCTTATTGCTTTTATGCAAGTTGGTATGATCCTGCAGGTCCTCATCATCCTTCGCCACGTACCGGCAGTCGGGGCACTTGTTCCCGTGGTTCATCTTCTCTCTATGACACATCAGGGATCTATAGTGCCGCCCTATGAAGGGGCACTGGGGGCACTTGAGGGGGTTGTCGGGCCGGTGGCGGAGCTCATGCTTCTTGGTGTTCTTCTTGGAGGCGCTGCGGTAGGGACAGTATGCGCATTTGAAGGGTTTGATACCTGAAAACAGTGATAGTGTCATCAGAGATACGAGCGGATCAAATTTTTACTGTGGTCAATAATAATAACAATTAAATTTAGAAAAAACACTGTACTACCCTTCAAAAGGCCGCCATTTTGAATACCTATTGCCTGAAAACAGTGAGAGTGTCATCAGAGATACGAGCGGATCAAATTTTTACTGTGGTCAATAATAATAATAACAATTAAATTTAGAAAAAACACTGTACCACCCTTCAAAAGGCCGCCATTTTGAATACCTATTGCCTGAAAACAGTGAGAGTGTCATCAGAGATACGAGCGGATCAAATTTTTACTGTGGTCAATAATAATAATAACAATTAAATTTAGAAAAAACACTGTACCACCCTTCAAAAGGCCGCCATTTTGAATACCTATTGCCTGAAAACAGTGAGAGTGTCATCAGAGATACGAGCGGATCAAATTTTTACTGTGGTCAATAATAATAATAACAATTAAATTTAGAAAAAACACTGTACCACCCTTCAAAAGGCCGCCATTTTGAATACCTATTGCCTGAAAACAGTGAGAGTGTCATCAGAGATACGAGCGGATAAAATTTTTACTGTGGTCAATAATAATAACAATTAAATTTAGAAAAAACACTGTACTACCCTTCAAAAGGCCGCCATTTTGAATACCTATTGCCTGAAAACAGAGAGTGTCATCAGAGATACGAGCGGATCAAATTTTTACTGTGGTCAATAATAATAATAATTAAATTTAGAAAAAACACTGTACCACCCTTCAAAAGGCCGCCATTTTGAATACCTATTGCCTGAAAACAGTGAGAGTGTCATCAGAGATACGAGCGGATAAAATTTTTACTGTGGTCAATAATAATAATAATTAAATTTAGAAAAAACACTGTACCACCCTTCAAAAGGCCGCCATTTTGAATACCTATTGCCTGAAAACAGTGAGAGTGTCATCAGAGATACGAGCGGATCAAATTTTTACTGTGGTCAATAATAATAATAATTAAATTTAGAAAAAAACACTGTACCACCCTTCAAAAGGCCGCCATTTTGAATACCTATTGCCTGAAAACAGTGAGAGTGTCATCAGAGATACGAGCGGATAAAATTTTTACTGTGGTCAATAATAATAACAATTAAATTTAGAAAAAACACTGTACCACCCTTCAAAAGGCCGCCATTTTGAATACCTATTGCCTGAAAACAGTGAGAGTGTCATCAGAGATACGAGCGGATCAAATTTTTACTGTGGTCAATAATAATAATAACAATTAAATTTAGAAAAAACACTGTACCACCCTTCAAAAGGCCGCCATATTGAATACCTATTGCCTGAAAACAGTGAGAGTGTCATCAGAGATACGAGCGGATCAAATTTTTACTGTGGTCAATAATAATAATAACAATTAAATTTAGAAAAAACACTGTACCACCCTTCAAAAGGCCGCCATTTTGAATACCTATTGCCTGAAAACAGTGAGAGTGTCATCAGAGATACGAGCGGATCAAATTTTTACTGTGGTCAATAATAATAATAACAATTAAATTTAGAAAAAACACTGTACCACCCTTCAAAAGGCCGCCATATTGAATACCTATTGCCTGAAAACAGTGAGAGTGTCATCAGAGATACGAGCGGATCAAATTTTTACTGTGGTCAATAATAATAATAACAATTAAATTTAGAAAAAACACTGTACCACCCTTCAAAAGGCCGCCATTTTGAATACCTATTGCCTGAAAACAGTGAGAGTGTCATCAGAGATACGAGCGGATCAAATTTTTACTGTGGTCAATAATAATAATAACAATTAAATTTAGAAAAAACACTGTACCACCCCAAAGGCCGCCATTTTGAATACCAATAGAACAGTACGAAATTTCATGGAAATAGATGTTGAAGACGACAGAAGTGTATACTATAGGATCCTGGTTCTGGATAGGATCCTGGATCCTGTTTCGTGCAAAATCAAGATCCCTGGTCGTACGGTCGGACGGCGAAGTAAAAATGCTCGGTTGTTTGCACTTAGTATAAAGAATTAATACATCGGAGGAAGTATGAAAGTGGCACCGATGTCAGAGAGGTTAAAGAGTAATCGTCTATCGTGGTATGGGCATGTAATGCGTAGGAATGAAGATCATATCCTAAGGACGGTGTTACATATGAATGTGGATGGTTATAAGGGCAGAGGAAGACCGAAAAAGAGATGGATGGACTGTGTGAAAGATGATATGGTAAGAAAGGGAGTAAATAACGGAATGACTGCGAACAGAGATGAATGGAAGAGAAAAACATATTACGCCGACCCCAAATAAATGGGATAAGGAAGAAGCAGATGATGATGTTTGCACTTAGTAGGAAGGCACCTACCACCTGTCGCTGTCTCGCCAGTGAATGCGGACCGCTGCCGTTTTTCGGACTACTCTAATGCTGTAGGCCGTTGGCCTTTACAGCTTCACCGGACGTTAGGGGCGAGTGCAGATGGCACTCCAAACCAAAGGAAGATCTTATGGAGCGGCTGAAGGCCAACTCCTGCCTGACGGATACGACTTTAGTCTAAGGGCACCACTAAGGCGGCGTTTTAAACCGCTAAACCACTGGGGCCGATAAACATTTCATCGAGTTATGTAACCTGAATTGGACAGCAGATCTGAAGTGAAAAGTAGACGTGTAAATCCCAAGGGATATACACACAATAAAGAAAAAGAAAGAAAATTGTTTATATGGCACACAGAAAATAATTTTTAAATTTTAATTTACATTTTATCGGTTTATATTAATTATATATGTCGTGACGGGGTGCCACGACGCTGATCCGGCTCTTCCAGGGAAATATCTAATAATATAATAGAAATATCAGACGATTCGGCTATATGTAAGTAGTGCTTTGTCTATATCTTTATACAAAGACTGGCGTGTGTGATCGTCCATAAGTTGGATCTCCCAAAGTGTCATCGGTTCTACCGAATTGATACATAGCTTATACATCATATTACTTAGATACTTAGGATAGATGAATTTATAGATGATAGCAATATATAGCAAGTATAAGTTTATTTGCGGACAACGTTATAATTTATTTTTCATACTGCTTTCTTGATATATGATAGCGTAGCGGCTTTTGTATTGATTGCCGCATGCATCCTCATGTAAAGTGCGAATACTGTAACTACCATATAGTAATTTTTGTAGCTGTGACGTGGTCGAGTGGAATGAGTAGTCATGCTCACTAAAATGTCCAGACATGTGGCGGCGTGGTGGGCCGGGTCATTGGGCTCCCTAAAATATGGTCGAGCGCAGTGATGGCTGGCTCATCCGTCATAGTCGTGAACGAGTGCTGCTTGTAGGGACTGGTCTGCTCTTATCACTACGACTGATTTAATCTTATTGTGTTTTTATATTTGAACCTAAATAAATTAGTTCTGGTTGGTAGTTTGTATTCACACGTTTCGACTTGTAAAATGTGAACTTACAAGGATTGTTTAAAAGAGCAACACACAAGTTTCTTGCTTATTCTTCTTGTGATGAGACAGCTTTTCGAATAAGCGGTAGATTTAAAAAAATGTTGACTATTTAAAAGTGCTTAAATTAAGTTTATTTGAATAAATGATTTTCTATTCTATTCTATTCTACTTTACAAACCAAAGATGGAATCAAACCACTGATTGCAAACAATCAAAAGTGGCAATTCCAAAAAAAACCATCGACTAACTAAACGCCTACTGAATCTAGATAACATCTAAGATCTAGAATCTAGATAGCATAATCTTACACACAATGATAGGGACAATAACGGGCCATTGTTCCTTAAACAAACACCTGTACACAATAGATGCTACAGACAGTCCTCTTTGTCGGGGCTGGTTTGAAGCTGAAGAAACGGCGGCTCACGGAATCCTGGAGTGCTACAGTGGCCACACAACGAAAACAAATCCTCGGAACGGTGAGGTCGCTCCGTGAGGCCTGTGAAGATACCAGACTTCTGTGCTTTTGTGAGGAGCTTGGCTGACTACTGTAGTAGTCTGGCTCTACTCGCACAACGGCCCAAATGAGGGGCTAATGGCGGAGACTGGAGTCCAATTTACATTTACATTTTTATACATCAGAACAACATATAGGCTATAAATTTCTATCTATTTCTATTTGATGGATCATCATTATCATTATCATCATCGCAGCCCGGAAGACGTCCACTGCTGAACATAAGTGCATCATCATAATCCATGCAAATACCCACCTTGATGTATCCGGACGTGTTCCTCGAACACTGCCTTGTTGTACGTCGAGTAGTCGCACATATAACATTGGAACGGGTTCTCTCCTCGGTGTACCTTCCTGACGTGACGCAGCATTCTCTCTTCTGTCGTGGCCGTATATCTATAATTACAATATAAGAGGAAAATATGAGTATAGTTTTAACTGATAACTCCTAGAAGTATGGTAATAGGGGTTGTATGTGTTAGGGTTCACATCAATATTGTAGTAAAAATCAGATATTTTAAAATAATATTAAAAGAAAGTAGTTTGTGTTTAATACTAATGAAGTACCCAATGTAAAGATTATTATAAATATTGTAAATAGCGCCATCTAGTATTTATAGACCGATCTACTACACTGACTTCGGTCTATAAATACGGAGGTTGGTAGTTGAATCCTCTTTCGTTGGGTGAACCGCGGCATTCTGTCGACGAGCGCAGAGCGTGCCGGTTGTGTTTTGGATACTAAAGTGGATTGTATTAGAAATGGGTTTATCCCGGTCTTAGTTGGGCCTGGGGGGAAGCTGCAAGTAGTGAAGGTGAGTGTTAACGCATTCTAAAAGGGCCTTTTAAACCTACACCCGTGTCACAAGTCACGGGCGCTACTTGGAATTTTTCTTCCGGTAGCAGCTTCAAGTATGGACTAAATGACGTAGTGGAGTAACTTGAAACAAAGATGATAGAATAAATAACATGTTTCACTGTCTCCTGTAATCTTACATAAATATTGTAAATTATGTTGATTACAGGAATTTATGCTTATGAATAAGTTACTAACCTGATACATTCTGGACACTTGATCCGGCCAGACGTATGCTGGGTTGGGGTTTCTGTGACTTCCTGTCTTAACAGTGAAAAAATTTCTATTAAAATACATTATAAGTAAAAAAAAGGAGTGTATTGTTGGTTTGAACTTGACAGCCTCAGTGGCTTAGTGGATTAGCATACTGCTTTACTTCCGATGGTAGCGGGTTCGAACCTTGCATGGTACATTTTTATATATGAGTATGATTGTTTGTATCCGTCTGGGTGTTTTCTATGTATATAATGTATGTATTTACAAGAAAATGTATATGTAAGTGGTTCTATTAGTTATCTAGTACCCATAACAGGCGTCTGCTGTGACCCATACAATCTGGATGCTATGATGATCATTACATAGTATAAAACAAAGTCACTATTGCCGTCTGTCCGTCCCTATGTATGCTTAAATCTTTAAAACTACACAACGGATTTTGAAACGTTTTTATTAACAGATTAAGTGATTCAAGAGTAAGGTTTATATGTATAATACATATACACCCGTGCGAAGCCGGGGTGGGTAGCTGGTGATGTATAAATGATAAGTCCAGGTTGCTTTCCAACTTGATTTATTGAGTACACAATGATAGAGTGTGGACTGATGCTTGCTTGTGAATATTTGGGTGGGTTTTTTGATGATAATGGAATGGTGGACCCGCCTGCGCTAACGGTTTACACTGGCAGGACACAAGTGGAGGATGATCATGAGGTCAGGTCAGTTAGCCCATCGTGTCACGGACAAGAATTGAAGGATATTCTTAGGAGCGATGGTTTTTATCTCCTTATATAGTAGAGTGTAAACTTTCCAAAGGAGATATTTCGTTTATGCATGAGTGGGCTACAACCACATAGGATGTGTAGCGGCGTTTCCTCTTCAGTTTGGTAGAATCTGCAGATTCTTGTCGTGCATAGGCCTAGTTTATATGTATGCTACTGTGCTTGTATGTATTGAGGCTTCATGGAATGATTATATTTAAGTACCCTACATATTTAATTTTGATAAAAAGTTATATTGAGGGTAACATTTATTGTTACCCTCAATATAACTTTTACACTGACGCCGCGGACGAACTAGCGAGAGTAGGATCCGGTATGATGGTTGCAGGCCCCCTCCCGCTTATGCCAATACCATTCTCGCAAATTCGCACCTGGATTCGCCAGAGATCCACCGAAATACAAAACCAAAGATGGAACCTAACCACTGATTGCAAACAATCTAAAGTGGCAATTCCAAAAACGAACCATCGGTTAACAACACGTCTACTTAATCTAGATAGACATAACCTCAAAATAATGATAGGGACAATAACGGGCCATTGTTCCTTAAACAAACACTTATACAAAATTGATGCTACAGACAGCCCCCTTTGTCGGGGCTGCTTTGAAGCTGAAGAAACGGCAGCTCACGTAATCCTGGAGTGCACGGCAGTGGCCCAACAACGAAAACAAATCCTCGGAACGGTGAGGTCGCTCCGTGAAGCCTGCGAAGACACCAGGAGTCTTCTGCGCTTTTGGGAGGAGCTTGGCTGGCTACTTTAGTAGACTGGCTCTGCACGCACAACGGCCCGAATGAGAGGCTAATTGCGGAGAATGGAGTCCAACATACAATTACAATTACATATAACTTTTACACACAATTATTGTTATACAACAAGATCAGACTAAATTTCATAACATATAGACTATATATCACATAGATGAAACCGCAGGCACAGCTAGTACTTAAATATTTTTAAAGATCAACTCACTGTTCCTCTTCAAACTTATCATTAATATCTGTAAATGCTGTTTGTGTATCTTCAAGAAGTGGTATGGTCTCTGTTGCTGATGTAAGTGTGGTGTCAGGCTGCTGGGCTTCGTTAGTTGCATAGTCGGAGTCCTGGACATCAACGAATAGCGGAAGATCCGAGGATTGGGTTGTGCTGTCTGTTAGAGGGGAAGCGTTATGTTTTAAAACACATTTATGCAGAGATCCTGTTTTAATGTAAGGTGACCAATTATTTTTTGCCCAAAAAGAGTACAGTTTGCAAGTATTCCATAGGTGAAAAAAAAGATAAAATGATATAACCCTCATTTTCTTATAAAAACATATTTTTCTTTGGAGTTATTATTAGATAACTTTTTCTAAATGAGGATGTTCATCTAATAATGTAGTCACATTGGAACAATTTTAATTTTGCATATAAAATTTTACTTTGAATGATTTTACAGAAAGTTGCTACTTCTCACTGCATCCCTAGTGATAACACCCTTTCAACAGCAGCAATAGTGCCTGGACTCATCATCATCATCAGCCCACTGCAGTCCACTGCTGGACATAGGCCTCTCCCAAGGCACACCACTGGGCATGATCTTCAGCCCTTCTCTTCCAGTTTTTACCTGCAATCCTACATATGTCATTGTTCCACCTAGCTGCGGGGTGTCTTACACTATGTTTGCCAATTCAGTGGCCACTCTAGAACACACCTACTTCAGCGAGCATCAGTTCTGCAATAGGTATGACCAGCCCACTACTACCACAACTTGCAAATAGGAAGAGCTATGTCAGTGACCTTACTTCTCTGGCGAATTACTTCGTTTCGGATTTGATCCCTCAAAGAAACTCCAAGCACAGTCTTTTCCATAGCTCGTTGAGCGATTTTGAGTTGGTGGACCAGTCGTATCGTCGTACCTTGGTCTTAAGGCTTTGTGGTAGCGACGACGAGAAGACTTGACGAAGTTTCCCAAAAGCCGCCCAGCCTAGCTGTATTCAACCCATCCCTATCAAAGTTGTTTTTACCTGAACTACATAAGGAAATTTCTATTGAAACTTTTAAATTTTCAAGTGGGATATGTTCTCTAATATGCAGAAAGCCTCAAATTACTGTCAAAATAAGTTTAAATAAATAAATAATAAAATTGAAATAAAATAATCTAAAAAAATGTTTTAGATGTTGATTATAAAATTATACAAATGAATACTTTCAGAGTACAGGATTTGAAATGAGTACGGTATAATAATAAATAGAGTACAAAACTAAGCAAATAGTTGGTCACCTTATCTAATGTGAATGTTCATATTGTTGCTTATACGGACTATATCTACGAATTACCTTCTATTATACTTAATTCCATTGCAACACCCTACAATTAATTGTAACTTCTTAAATACATATGAATAATAAATTAAATAAATTTATTTACTGTTGACAAAGTTTGTTTAATCAGTTCTCATTTTTTTTTATTCTAATTTGACAGTTAGTGCACAGAGTGCCAGTAATTGACAGAGATTAGTCCCACAGATTAACATTTTGAATTGTTTAATTGATTAACACTTCTGTTTAGTCTATAATTGGAACATCCCTAAAATAAAAGCAATGTAAAAAATAAACCTAGTGCTTTAGGAAAAATTAATTGGCCATGTTTTTTTAGGATAATGTCCTTCTCCCCCATTGTAACGATGGAGTTTTACGATAGTATACTATAAACTATATTGTGGGGTACGTTATACTTTGATAGAGTAACAAGAAGGATAGGATGAAGAAAAGTAACATACGACACCGAAGGTCAATATGATTATAACACGTATTTTATTATATTAATTTCAATTAAATATACTTAATAAAATTTATATTCTTAGCATTTTCTTTTTCAAGTTTAGCTACTTCGTCATGATACTCATCATAATCTGGCGAAGTTTCAAAGGTGAATAATTTGCTTCCCTCTTTTCGAATAAGACGTGACTGAACTGGTTTATTCCTTGTTTTACTTTCCAAGTTAGTCTTAAGTTGTTTAGCCCTGTTTTTAGCAAATACTTCATTGTCGTCAGTTTCTATACTATTTGTTTTTACAGAAATTTCGTTTATATTATCGTAGTGTGTCATCATACGGCTTTTATTTCTTTTTGTACTATTTCCATCATTGTTTTTGACAACATTACTTTCCACGTTGAGTTCTAAATTTGCATTGCTGCTATTTTCATTGCTTATTTCTGCATCTTCTTCTTTACTAGTTTCTTCAGAATGCAATTCAGAATCATTTGAATTTTTCACAGTAGCATTAATTTCTGCATTTGGCTTTTGTTCCACAGATTTCGAGGTATCTTCAATATTTTTTTTGCTATTTATATTATTTGTATTTCCTAATAGGAAATTAAAATCCTCCGTGGATGTATCATTTTCTTCTGCTACACTAGTAACAGGTATTTCTTTACTTCCATTCGATACTATTTCATCAACTGAGTCATGTATAGATTTGTCTAATATTTGTTCTCCATCTAAAGGGTTTTCTACCCTCACGTTTATGTACTTTTTAGTAGATTTTGTAACATCAGTACGAGACACTTGACTTTCATTTGATCTAGTCTGCATAATAAAATGTTTGTATCTTAAACTTAATTCTTTCAACGGCATTAATTGAGCTGTTTTCATAACGAGTTCTTTATTTATCTTCTTTTTATGATTGCTTATATTGCTTGCTTTAGGTTTTATTTTCAACTTAGTATTATTTTCATTAATTTCCGGTTTTACATTTATTCTATATATGGGCGATCGATTATCTCGACTGGTGTAATTGTCATTTCGAGCTAATTGTACGCTATTTTGAAAGTTGTAAACTTTCTTTGCCGCTTTATCTGCAATCTTTTCAGCTAATTCATCAAACTTATCAGATGATAATAGTTTTTTAATAAATTCTTCCATATCATAATTTCTGATTGAAGATTGAGTTGCGGATATATCTTGTATATTGTAAACTATTATAATAAAATCTAAAAAAGAAAGTGTTAAATTAAACAAAATCATGACCATTGCAATGTAGTGATTTATTATCACGGTTTAAACTCGGAAGGTAATAGGTTCAAATAAAGTACTACTTGGTTTCAATTGATATCTCTGATTCTCCATTGAAAATCAAAAGTTATGTTAAACTAGATATAACTAAAAGAGAAGTTTGCAAAATACAAATATTCATACTTACACAAAGGCGATACATAAATAATTTTATTTTTAATGACAGCCATATCACTTTAAAATATTAGGATACCAATTATTTTTTATTGCATACAGAACAATAAAATTTCAGTAGGTAAATATTTCCTTGATTTTATATGTAATAAAATATAATTTTATGGACAATTGACTATAAACAACAAAAATGTATTAGTTTTTTTTTATTTATTAGGTCACCAACAAGGTTTACACCAACTATTGAGCTGTTTTTATAACGAGTTCTTTATATATATATAATTATGATATTGAATTGTTAGGTTCGTATTTTCAATAAAAGAGGAAAGTAAAATATTATATCACAATTATATTTCTCGATGAAGTCTAAATTTACAGTCTTTATTTTCTATAGTTCTAACGATGACAAGGAATGTACAATTTTCAAATTTATATTTTCTTTATACAAACTAAAGAGTTATTAACATCCTCCACACCAGAAGATAATTAATTTATCAAATATGTATCAAACTGTAGAACTACAATAGTTTTTCATAAAATTCACAATAATTATAAGTACTAGTATATGTGAATGAGTATACGTATATATCTAATGTGTGTATTGTAAATTTAAAATATTTGAACAATAATAAAAAAAAGTGTTAATTAAACATTTACATACCTACTTGGAATGTATGTGTCGATCCGTAACGAGTAGTCTGCCCAACCTGTGTGGAAATGGGAACAACATTATTGATATCTCGATTCTATATTAAATACCATTCTCCGACCTTGGACGAGAGATTTAACTAAAGGATCAAAATAACTTTCATAATTGATATAGTTTTTGGAAAGGTCGTATTTTCAATTTTATTTTTAATGACAGCCATTCTACAAAATATTACCTGTGAAAATATTTGTTATTGCACCACACCTAATGGCCATTTAATTCAGTAGGTTTTTCCTTGATCATGTACGATAATATAATTTATATTTTCATAAACAGTCATTTGTTTTCTTTTATTTATTAGGTCACCAAAAGTTATTAACACCAACACTGTTACATTATATATATTACATTACAATCTATTTATTATACTAAGCGCAACCTTAATTATAGGCAACTACGACACTCATGTGACAAACAGTTACAGTTTTCTATAAAATTGTGTAAAAGAAAAGAAATCAGTCAACATTATTCTATTTTGTTTAACAAAGTTATTCAATTTGATGTATTTGTTGAAAATCGCTGTTGTGCGGTCTTTCAATTATATATTGACGGCGAGATAAATTAATAAAATAATACTGCAGATTCAGTTTTCAACATATATTTTTATTGTAACATTTTTTGTTATATATATTTATTTTTCTATACAAAATAAATGTAGGCTGCCAGTAACTGTCAATCTGCAACAGTATTCTCTCGCACTAGCCTTCGGTTAAATGAACTTAAATTAGGCTTCCTATTAGGCTTATTGTTTTAAATTTAAACGTCTAGTTGCTTCTATGTGTGCTGTACCCTGTTTTACCTCGCCACCCCCTCATGCCCATTTGAAATGTCATGCCCCTCATGCCCCTCCGCTAATGGTCAAAGCTTAAGCCGATGCCAACGATACTATAGATAGCAACAAAACTACATAACGCTGACCCAACTATTAATTTGTGTACACTAATATTATAAAGAAAAAGAATTCATTTATTGCATGATTGTCATTTTTTCACTAGAAAGCTATTATTATCAGTAGGTAACAAAAATCTATATACACGGACGGTTACACGAAGTTAGTTTAAAATTATTTTATGATTACAATCTACAATCGCATCACTAAAACTGGAACACTATGATGACAGTCATTATAAATACACATACTTTGGCTGTATGAGTTTAGTATCGTTGCCTTTCCTAAAGCTGTAGACATACTAAAAAAAATATCTGTTTAAAACTTATGAAAAGTTTCGGATAATATATATTCTATTTATTATCAGATTCTGTCGCGAAATAAATAAGTAAACATTTCAAATGGCCGTTCCAGTACTACGCCAGCCAAAGGTGCAACAGCACGAGAAATCTAAACCCTTTAATGACACGGCAGATGTAATAATTACATTAAAAGACCAAAAGAAGCTGGTAGTCTCTTCGGATGCCTATCACGGCATATTGATGTCAAGTGATATGTACAAATGTGTGTTTTGTGATAGTGATATGCACAGAGACGCAGCGTATAAAGAGCAACATAAAAATACAGATAAGCACAAAGAAAATTTACGCAACTACCCTCATGTTGATGGTTACGATGAGAATTTAGTGCGAAAAGTAATCACAGAATTTTTTTAGGCATGATAATGTAATGGTGCACCCTCCTGCGCTAACGGTTTACGCTGGTGGGGCACCAGTGGAGGATGATAAGATGAGCATGAGGTCAGGTCGGTTAGCCCATCGTGACAAATTAATCAGGAATTTACCACGATGGTTTCCAGAGGGGTTCCCTCGCAAGGAGGTCAACCTGACATGGTACATTGCTAGCAGTGGGGTCAACAGCCCTCATTACTAACAATCCCGTTCCCCACGAATTATGTAGAAGTTTCTGGAAAAATCTCTTATTCAAATTAAAAAATCATTTATTCATTTAGGACATTTTAGCCGCTTATGAATGTCAAGTTTTTACATTATACTTTTTTTCCCTACCATCCAGTTCGGTATATAGATCCAATTGAGAAGAACTGGCAAGAAACTCAATTGAATTACTTTTTTTTAAAAGCCAGTCTATTTACAATGTATGGGTATTAGGTATTTGGTATTTTAGACATAAGCTCTGTCCTGTACATTACTCTTACTTTATTACTGTTTTTTTCCTATGTGTGTGTACAATAAAGAATAAAGTAATAATAAAATGATTTAAAAGAGCAACACGCAAGTTTCTTGCTTGTTCTTCTTATGATGAGACAGCTTTCCAAATGAGCGGTCAACTATTCCAAAGTGCTTTTATGTAAGTTTGTTTGAATAAATGATTTCTATTCTGTTCTACTCTAAAAGACTTCCTTATTTTCAGCTAAACAAAGACACATGGTATTGTACAATATGCCGAGTAACAGTCTCCACTTCTTGTTTGTCACGTCACATCAACAGCTATGGTCATAGGGAGGAGTTGAAGACAGCTATCAGGAAAGCCACTGCATATAAGTAGTGTGTTAAACATACATTTAAAATTATTAACAGAACTAGCTGTTCTAAAATAAAAGATTTTTTCAAATACTTTCTTGGCAGGTAGCTGATGTAATGAGTAATTTAGACTAATTTCTAAATTACTCCTTATTACATCAGCTACCTGCCAAAAAAGTCCCATCAAAATCGGTCTAGCCATTTCAGAGATTCGCTGGAACAGATCAACAGACAGACAAAAATTGTAAAAATGTTATTTTGGTGTATGTACCGTATTTATATTCATATGCATGTAGTAAAAAACGATTATTTCAATATTACAAACAGACACTCCAATTTTATTTATATGTATAGATGTGAATGTTTAAAAAAGATTTAATTAAAAAAAAAAGATTTAATTAAATGAAATTAAAAAAAAATTAATTTAAAGATTTAAAAAAATAAAAGAAAACAATTATAAACATTTGCAATACCTATTATTGCAAATGTTTATAATTGTTATAAACATGTATTATATTAAAAAGGGAAAAGGAATCTGTTTTTATCTAATCTATATGATACTTTGTTACAAACATAAGAAATAATCGACGACCTCGGTGGTCTAGTGGCACATCGCCTTACTTCCGATGGTCGCGGGTTTGATTCCTTGCACGGCACAAACATTTGTATTCATGAGTATGATTGTTTTGTATCGATCTGGGTATTTTTTATATATAATAAGTAGTAGTAGTAGTTTTTATATAATAATATGTATGTATTTAAAAAAAAATCTATCTATGTTTTTGTAAGTTATCTAGTACCCATAACACAAGCTTTAGCTAGCTTACCTTGGGTCTAAATGGCGCTGTGTAAATTGTTCTGAGATAAAAAAAAAAACTATTGAACTACCTGCTGAGATTTTCTCGAGAGACTACAGCATGGGGTTTTTCAAGAAGGGTATATTAAGGTTTCTTAAGGGTCGGCAACGCGCACTTGACACCCCTGGTGTTTCAGGCATTCATAGGCTACGGTAACTGTTTACCATTAGATGGGCCTTATGCTTGTTTGCCACCTATGTGGTATAAAAAAAAGAAAGGGATGTTACACACATTTTCTATGTGAATGTAAGATAAATTAATACAATTTCCACTTATTTAGATGATAGTAAATGTATTTATAATATTTTAAATACTTTTTTTATTAACTCTCCCAATTTAAATGCAAAGGAATTTATCTTATACATCTGCTTGCAAAAAAAAACAAATTACTCATATATGTAAATTAATTAATAATTTTGGTTAAGGGGTATGAATATGTGAATATTTAAAATTCAATTGGATAAAGTGTTTAAGTTATAAAAATAAATCTTTAAAATAATAGTGGTGTTTTAGTCTTTACAAATTAATTTTACAATAATTAAGATATATCACCCATCGAGCATAATACTACCACTGTAGTCTGTCTATATTTCCATTTATTGAGTCTATGATTTAATCTTATTGTATACTAGCTGTTCCCACGATTTCATCCGCATGGAATTTAACTTTATTTTTCTAAAATACAAGTAGCTTAAGTTACTCCTTACTACAGCCTGCCCGCCTACCTGCCAATAAAAGCTCCCTCAAAATCGGTCCAGCCAATTAATTAATTATCCGGAACAAAGTCTTTTGTAAAAATGTTCTTTTGGTGTATGTACCATATTTCTATTCATATGCATGTAAATGTAAAAAATAGTTATTTCAATATTACAAACACACTCTTTATATGTATGTATAGGTGTATAGATAAAAATATGTTTGTCTTATTCTATATTTCCATTATACTGAAAATGTATGTAATTATAACGTAAATAAACACATGTTAAGACTGTTCAAGTATTACATAAGCTACTCAAAATTTTCTTTATAGAATATTTTTGTGAATGGAATTTTCATTTAACGGTTGTAAATAAAAAAAAAATATAATATATGCTATTTAATTCATCGCCTACGCTTTTTGGACTTCCTTTTTACATTTTTCTTAGCGGCCTTGTTGATTTTTGCTATTTTCCTCTTGTGCAACCATACCGGATACTGTCCATTTTGATCTTTTAACGTTTTCGTACTGAATATTCTTTTCTTTCCGTCTTCGGCGTCGACCTCCACGTTCTCGTCATCCGAACTCATTTCTACATCTTCAGGCTCTTCCGCCACAACTTTCTTGGTTGGTTTCTTCTTTTTAATTTCGCCAGCGTCCAGATATATCACCTGATCAGATTCCATAACCTCACTTTCTGTAATTTTTTCCTCTTCTTTTACGCCGAGCATTTTCTTCAATCTGGCCAGTTCTTTTACTGCATACCTTTCTCGCTTTACAGCTCGACACTTTCGCTTCCATCTGCTCCGTAAAGACTTGGCCATTGTTATTTACAAAACAAAAATATTGTGGAATACTGTGTAACAACAAGTAACACGTTTGAAAAGAAGGAAATGTCAAAAAACTTCAAATCAAAAACATTTGCTTGTCATTTGATTTGTCAATGTCAATTGTCAGTTCTAATGAATATACTACTCTGTGTAGGGCATAACCAGACTAACAAAATAAAATAAGACCAAAACTTAATTACAATTAATTTATTAAAGGATAATAAAAAGTAACTGCGTTTTCAATTTGTAAATAAAATTGTGTATTCGAGTTTCGTATGTGACATATTTGGTATGCTAATTAAAATGTTCTTGCCGCTGCATCTGAAATGAAAAAAAAGTTGTTTATTTTTTTTTTGACAGAATGATGATTTGACAGATATTCCTCCCTAGCGGATCTTATTTATTTCTGAATGTTTTTAACTTGTAAATGCTTACACTTACTGGTGTCGTTCTTTATAAATTCCTAAATGAAATCTCACGGAATACTTTTTGGAACGTTTCCAACAAGTATTTGTTTATATCAACCGGCGTATTAAACCTTTACCGTGGTTTCTTTGTCTGAAATTTATTTTTGGTGTTTGATACTCACGCGGTGTTTTTGTTAAGAATTATTGTGTTTTAATAATTTGTTTTGAAAATGGACTCATCGCCTGTTGAGTCTGATACCAAAACAGAGCTGAACGACAGTGGTTACGTCCATGATGGTAAGTACAAAATATTCAAGTTATTTTCTTAATGCTTAGCTATTTGTTTAAATTTTTATTTCGTAGCTTAAAGAGGGTACTTTGTTCCTCTGCGTATTTTACTAAAGTACACTTTGTAGAAACTTGTCTGCCTGTGTACCTCAGTTTCACCCATTTCAGCCACCAAGCAGCTTGCTTTTTGCCGTTTTGTTTGAAGGATGAGCTGTGGCTGTTATACTGCAGGATTTTCAGGCATAGCATCTTGTTCGTGATTAGTGAAATTTTTTAAAAATATTTTATATAATAACCCAGGACAGTTCCCACACCGCCATCTAGTCCTAAGCTAAGTGCAGCTTGTGTTATGGGTACTAAAAAATTGATACATTTTTTTTCAAGCTTTCACTTGAACAAATTTATTCTGTATGATATTTCTAGTCTGTATGATGTCAGTCATTTCAGACATTAGCCAAAACAAACAGACAGACAGACACAAAAATTTCAAAAAATTTTAGTGTATGTACCATATTTATATTCATATGTATGTAGTAAAAAAAGGGTTATTTCAATATTACAAAAAGACACTCCAATTTTATATGTATAGAATTTATATGAAAACCTATGTAGTGTAATTATGTCAATAATTGTTTGGTCAATATAGGCACAGTCGATAAACAGATTCTACTGTATAATGATAAGTGTGATACAGATAGAGTTGCCCAGGTCATCTAGTGTATAATAATAATAATAATAATAATTGTATTATACTTTCTTCTACATGTACTGTACCCAAAACACTTCAAAATAGTCTGCAAACATTAAATATTCACTCTTCCAAATATATATATATATCTCCTACAAACAGCTACAATATTAAATAGAATAGAAAAGAGTAGAAAATCTTTTATTCAAATAAACTTACATTGAATTACTTTTGAATAGTCATTACATTTTTTTAATCTACCACTCATTTGGAAAGCTGTCTCATCACAAGAAGAATGAGCAAGAAACTTGCATGTTGCTCTTTTTAATGATTTTATTATTACTTTACATTTTTAAGTTTAAGTGTGTGAATACAAACCACCAATTAGCACTAATTCAATTAAATACTCAAATAGAAAAAATATTGAATATATAACCAACTGGTTAAACAATTAATAAGAGGAAATAAGTCATAGTGATTATACCTGTCGCATAACTTGAAAATTCTTGACCTCCTCAACAATATCATCACACAGCACAACCTTTCCCACACTTGGCTAAGGACTGTGTATGTGAATATTACCTTCTTTAAATTTTTAAAGGAAGAGAAAAAATAATAATAGTAATAGCAATTCATATAAGAGTTATTCATCGTAACAATAGGATACCTGCATTAGAGAGAGATGGACAAAAGTAAAACATTTGGTTATTTGAGCCTCTATCGGCTTTTGAATAAACTCATGATTTGTCCCAAACAGTAAGACTGTATCATCAGCGTAACATATCATTCCTAGATGATGAAACGAATAGCAGTTTGCCCGGATACTGGATGTTCGGTCAAACATGTGACCGAATAGCCGGATATCCGGCTGAACTTAGCTAACTAATAAATTAATTTTCTTTCTATAACAGTCAATTACTATCGAGTGATTAAAAATTTAATACCAAAACTAATTTTATTCTTTATGTAATACTAAGACTAACTAAATAAAGCTAAACTAAATAATAAATTCTAGTACTTATCGGGTATTCGGCCGGATAGTATTAAGGCCGCCGGATAGGCCGGATACCAGATATTTACCGGATATCCGTTTCATCTCTAATCATTTCAGTATTTTCCAACTTAATATTATGTATATTGTTTAGGTATACTTAATATATTAGGTTGTTCGGAAAGTAATTTCTTTTTTTCCTAACTTAGGATTACCAACCAAAAACTACTGCTTGGATTAATTGTAATTTTTCACACACAAGCCTTGTTATATGAGCTCTCAAAGCATATAAAAATTATACGGCTTAAGTGTGAAGTTGAGTGCAAAAAATACAATTAAATCCTAAGTTAGGAAAAAACGAAATTACTTTCCGAACAACATAATAAATAGTGTGGGGCCGAGAATACTACCTTCTACTACTACTCCAAAATTTGTTTTATACGTAAATGTTGCTATTTGATGACAGATGCTACTCCACACAAGCCGCCGGAGGTCCAGACCAGTCTCCTGGACCTGTCTGACGATGTACTGCTTTATATACTGTATTACTGCTCCCCGATGGATCTCAAAGCTTTAGGATAGTAAGTAAATTTTAAAATCTACAGATTTCTCCAAACTGAAGAGGAAACGACCCTACACACCTATGTGGTTGTAGCCCACTCATGCATAGAAATAATCTTTATTCAAACTTAATTTAGAAGAGACTCTGATATTGTTTGACCTTGCACAATTACTCTTAGTGACAAGCTCAACCCTAAACCACTTTCTAATTTTGGTCATATAAGCACTGCATTTTACGTTGTTCAGTTAGTCTGTAAGCATCCGCTGCATTGTAAACACATGTACTAAAAGTAAATATATCATCGATTAAATAGAAAAATCACATTACAAAATTAGAAGCTTCTTTTATATAAGTCAATTAAATTAACCACGCCATCTTAATCAATATGTAAATACTTTTAAAATGATATATAATACTTTTGTGTAAATTTAAAACTTTAAAGGGAAAAATTGTTTAAATAAATTTAAAAACTTTAAAAGACAAAAATTTACATTTTGAATACTGCCATTTTTCTATTTAACTGACGATATGTTACATGTGTACTTATGTAGCTTTTCTAATACCGACCCCATCACCATCCCCTCCGATCGATCCCCCGTCCAATTCAAACGGGGATCGAAATTACGACGGCCTGAGCCGAGGTTCGAACCTCTAATTGTGCCCTCAGACTAAAGTCTGTATCCGTCAGGAGGAGTTGGCCTTCAGCCGCTCCATAAGTCCTTCCGCGGGTTTGGAGTGCCATCTGCACTCACCCCCTAACGTCCGGTAAAGCTGTAAAGGCCAGCTACGCCCAACAGCATTAGCGTGGTCCGAAAAAAAAACCCATCACCGTTATCATCAATCACCATAAAACGAATTACTGACTTCAGTTAAACATTTAGGTAAAGCTAGTAATTCTAAGATAGAGAAGAATAAGATAGAAGACGAAAGAACTTAAAATGTCTATTTAATTCCTACAGTTCGTGCAGTCGTCTGGGGCAGTTGGTTCGCGACCGTACACTATGGATCCGGGTGGACGCTCGCAGGGAGCCCTATGGGCACGAGAGGCTGCAATGGCTGCTCAATTACACCATCAACCAGTCCACCACGGAACTGCTCCTTGCAGGATTTGCAAGGGAAACCGACGAGTAAGTTAATCTTTATTTTTTTCTTGGTTAGTTTGGGCTATTGTCAGGTGCTTCGAACTGTAGCATTGTGACTAGATCTATTGTGCTCGCCCTTTTTCAGAGTTCGCTACCTAGTACTACTACTAGTACCCGTCAGGGACAAGAATTGAAGGATATTCTTAGGAGCGATGGTTTTTATCTCCTCGGGAAAGAGTGTAAACTTTCCAAAGGAGATATTTCGTTTATGCATGAGTGGACTACAGCCACATAGGATGTGTAGTGGCGTTTCCTCTTCAGTTTTGCCATATGTTTGTTTAATTTGCAGTGTCCTGTGAGGGCCCTAGTCATCTGTATAAGAAGTTATTATAATACTATTAGAATTATATAGAATCGCGACAATTTTTTTATTGCTGTATCTTATCTTGGTAATCCTTAAATATAAATGAATAAACAACTAGGTCTACCCGTTTGAAATGGTTACCTTGACTAAAACTATCCCAAAGCCAAATAATAAACGTTTCATCGTTCGAGCTTCAAAAATGACGAATTTCCATACAAGTCAATCAAGAGCCAAAAACAAAGTTCTAGTTTTAAAAATAACGATGCTTCTGTCCTTTCACCTTACAACCCTTTTTTCGCATTCTAAAGCCTATGTCCTTTCTCAGTGTCTAGTCTATCAGTAAACGAATTAACGTCAGTTTTTGAAACTAATACGATGTAACTTTTTGGGTTAGGTTATTGAATATCTTTAATTTATTTGGTCCACGCGGATGAAGTTACAGGTACAGTTTGTCTACATATATATCTATAATTGACAGAAAACATTAATATAAATTAATAAAGAATTAATAATAAAAGAGATACTTATATAGTCTTGTTTAAAATGGTTTTGACCTACCGCAAGGGAAACCCCAAGTGACTAAAACTATCCCCCCCCAGGCCCAACTAAACAACCGGCACGCTCTGCGCTCGTCGACTGAATGCCAAATAAAAATCGTTTCATCGTTAGTAGGTTGGTCTATAAATACTAGATGGCGCTATTTACAAAAATAATCCTTACATAAAGAAATATATTTTTAAAATATCGCCTACACATAAATCAATCGAACGTTAATTAATCGGCCAATCGCTGGTAACCTACCAATGAGCAAGAGGCGGGGACTCGCGGATGGATGGGTGACCGTCGAGTCATTCCAATTCGACAATCAGATTCGACGTCACGTAGCATATTATTTCACGATTTAAAATATCAATGTTATACCTCTATTAGCACAGTACATATTTTTTTATAATCTTTAACCTAAAATTCCTGTGGAACACCTGACTGGAGCAAACATCACAAACAAGGCAATTGACAGAAGATGTGTTTGCGCCTTTCCCTCTGTATATTTTAGTTTCTTGTTGGTAATTACGAATACAATCCTTTGATAATAATACGTATTTAGTTTTAATAGTTATTTATCTTTACATAGTAGCATAACACGTAAAAGTTTATAATGACAAGACAAAATTCGAAGAGTTGACTGAAGTTGTGGCCAGTCATGTCGAGGGAGGCAATCCGTGTTCCACTTCACATTGATGACGCCTTTCATTCCTTATGAGTCTGATAGATGGCGTTAACAGATGTCCTAAATGAATAACTGTTTTGACTAATAAAATCTATGAAACAGACAATACATAGCATTATCTATTCTTTCAGAACTCAAGGAACTGACGTCACACTTGGGTGGCAAGAATGGCAGAACGCCAGGTGTTCGCAGATTGATTATCAAGCAATAAGTATGGCCTTTATCTCTTTTATTTCACTGATTTATTATAACACAGGGGACAAACGTGCATGCGGCTCACCTGATGGTAAATGATTACGGCCGCCCTGCACCTGCTATACCAAAGGAATTGCAACTACGTTGTCGGCCTTTTAAAAAGGAATAAGCCCTTTTCTTGAAGGTTTCAATATCGTATCGGTTCGGAAATACCATTGCTGGAAGGTGATTCCACAATGTGGTTGTGCGTGGCAAAGTTTCTAAAAACTGTGGAGGACCGCCATTCATCCAGATGATCAGGATGGTGTTTTAGTTTCTGAAAGGTGGTACAAGAGGTGATTTTCTATTTGTTTTTTGTTCGCAGCTTGGCCCCGGCGTTTTTACCAGCCTCATGGATCAGGGTACCGTATTTCTATCTTACTTTAAATTAACTTTCTAACATATAAAATTCTTTATAATATTTATAATAAAACTCCTCCGAAATGGACGTCCGATTGACGACCTCAGTGGTCTAGCGGTCTAACACACCGCTTTACGTACGATGGTCGCGGGTTCAATTCCTCGCACGGCACAAAAATTTGTATTCATGAGTATGATTGTTTGTATCAGTCTGGGTGTTTTCTATGTTATTCTAATTAAGAAAAAATGTTATTATTATTTTACATGTTCGCATATTGAATTTGACTGTATATATGTGAATAAAAAATTAATAAAGAATAAGAAAAATGTATTATTATTATTTTATAAGTACGCCTACTAAATTAATTAATAATATTTTGTATTATATATTAATCTTTTATTCACAAATATGGACTGTATAGTTGTGAATAAAAGATTAATAAATAATAAAAAATATTATTAATTAATTTAGTAGCCGAATATACAGTCAATAATTGTGAATAAAAGAATATATAAAAATATATAATAAAAATTAATATTATTATTTTACAAGTTTGCCTATTAAATTGGACTGTTATTTGTGAATAAATAATTAATAAAGAATAAAAAATTAATATTACTATTATTTTACAAGTTCGCCTATTAAATTGGACTGTTATTTGTGAATAAATATTTAATAAAGAATAAAAAATTAATATTAAAAGAAGGTAGTTTCATTATTACTCGGTATCGTTAAACTAGTTGCATATAACCCCCACTCATATCTTCTCTGTATAAAAGGGAGGGTTTTTGTAGGCCGCGGCATTCGGTCCTTGAGCACAGGATGTGCTGGTTGTATTTTAATTGCTAAAGTGAATTGTGTTAGAGACATAGTTAAATTAATGTTATATAGTCGTTATTTTATTATAATACATACTTTTACTAGTACATAGAGTTCGTATATCTAACACTATTAAATTGGACTGTTATTTGTGAATAAATAATTAATAAAGAATAAAAAATGAATATTACTATTATTTTACAAGTTCGCCTATTAAATTCATTTCATCATCACTGCACATTTGTGAATAAAAGATTAGTAATTAATAAAAAAACTTTTTTTAAGGTCGCCGAAGTGGACAAAGGACGAATCGATACAGTGCAACTCGCCACTGGACATGGACGAGTCCAACCAAGGCGACAAGCCGCTTTACACGATCAACTCTATGGAAATGGAACGTTTGAAGCGTATCTCCAACTTGACGTCGCTGGCTCTCGAATACTGCAACATCGATTGTAACATGGTGAGCGTATTGAGTGTTGAATGGAGTTGTATTGCAAACAAACCGTTTCTGTCTTATTACAAAAAGACAAACCTGTTTTTTTTATACTACTATGGTTGCAAACATACGGCCCATCTGATGGTAAATGGTTACCGTAGCCTATGAACGCCTGAAGCACCAGGGGTGCCACGTGCGCGTTGCCGATCCTTAAGAAACCTTATTATACCCTTCTTGAAAAACCCCATGCTGTAGTCTCGTGAGAAAACCTCGGCAGAAGTTCATTCCACAATGTAAGTGTACGCGGGAGGAAGTTCCTCTGAAACCGCACTGTCTGAGACCATTTAGATTCCAGCGTGTGGGAATGAATTCCCTGTCGATGGCGAGCGGTGCGATGGTGAAAGGTGGCCGTAGGCATCATGTCGAACAATTCCTCAGAACACAGTCTTTGTATAATCGGTAGAACACACACAGCGAAGCGAAGTCTCGCCTCAAACTAAGTGGTTTAGCACCAGTAATAAACCATTGACCAAAGTATTCCTTATTACAAAACGAAGTTATTTCTAAACTGTGATTCGTCTATGGACTAAAGTTAGACTAACAGTGGTCTAAATGCAAAAAGTAGGGGGGAAAAGGGGATGGTTAGTAATGTGGACTGATGATCTTATTGCTAGCAATGTACCATGTCAGGTTGACTTCCACGCGGTTCCCCCTGGAAACCATCGTGATAAATTCATGGCGAATTTACCACGATGGACTAACTGACCTGATCTCATGCTCACCTTATTATCCTCCACTGGTGCCCCGCCAGCGCAAACCGTTAGCGCAGGCGGGTGCACCATTACATTATCATAATTAATAAAAAAATGCAAAAAGTAAAAAAAATTGTATGTCGTTTTTTTTAAATATCTTAACTAAATTAAAAATATATTAACTAAAAATATTTAAAGCTAATTTTACGATATATTATATTATATTATATACGAATAAGATTATCTTATATATAAAATTGTCGTGTCACAGTTTTCGTTCCCATAATCCTCGGAAACGGCTTGACCGATTCTCATGAAATTTTGTGAGCGTATTGAGGTCTGAGAATCGGCGAACATCTATTTTTCATCCTCCTAAATGTAAGGGGTAGTCCACCCCAAATTTTTTTTTATTTTAAGGCAAAACAACGTTTGCCGGGACAGCTAGTAAAAATATATAAATTTGTAAAATATATAAATTGTTACATATAAGGCACATGAACTTACGTCTGCTAAACTATGTTGTGACAACTCATGCTGAGATTTGAACCTGAGATCCCATATCTTGCACTTGTGAGGTCCAGCTGCCTGCAATACATACAAATCATCATCATCATCTGCTTCTTCCTTATCCCATTTATTTGTGGTCGTCGTAATATGTTTTTCTCTTCCATTCATCCCTGTTCGCAGTCATCTCGTTATTTACTTCCTTTCTTACCATATCATCTTTCACACAGTCCATCCATCTCTTTTTCGGCCTTCCTCTGCCCTTATAACCATCCACTTTCATATGTAACACCTTTCTTAAAATATTATCCTCATTCCTACGCATTACATATCCATACCATGATAGATGATTACTCTTCAACCCTCCGATCGATCCCCCGTCCAATTCAAGCGGGGATCGATATTACAACGGCCTGAGCCGAGGTTCGAACCCCTAGTGGTGCCCTCAGACTAAAGTCGTATCCGTCAGGCTGGAGTTGTCCTTCAGCCGCTCCATAAGTCCTTACTTTGGTTTGGAGTGCCATCTGCACTCGCCCCCTATCGTCCGGTGAAGCTGTAAAGGCCAGCTGCCGCCGTATTAGAGTAGTCCGAAAAGAAAACTCTTCAACCTCTCTGACACCGGCGCCACATACATCATTCATTCATCATCATTACCTTGCCTTTATCCCATTATTTGTTGCAGTATGTCATTCTCTTCTACTGCTCTCTATAGCCGTCATATCTGAGCATACTCGTTTTATGGTAATTGCGTAAGGTTTTACAACAAACTCCCACAGTCTGTACTCAATTAGGCAGAAAAGAAATTCAAATGTGTCATAAAATATTTTCTTTGTAAAAAAACTTATTATAAAATTGAAGAATTTATAAATGATAATAATGTTTTTGTAGGAAATATCTTTTTTTTTTTTTTTTTTTTTTTTTTTTTTTTTTTTTCTCTCTATCTGCGATCAGCCAGGAAATATCTAACTTAAAATTCATAGCGCTGACAATGTTATCTGATTGAACAGAGATTAAGTGCGGTTAGCGTTAGTTAGAGGTTTCTATGTTGATTATCGCGTGCGTAATCCTTGTTGTTAATTAAATATAACTAAATAAAAGTATTAAATTAATATTTAATTTAAAAGGGCAACACACAAGTTTCTTGCTTATTCTTCTTGTGATGAATCTGCATTCCGAATAAGCGGTAGAATAAAAAAACTTGACTATTCAAAAGTGCTCATTAAGTTTATTTGAATAAAGATTATTTCTATTTCTATTTCTACTCTCCTTTTCCATCTATCTACGTTTATATTATACACTTTCTTTAAATACGTCATCAGCATCATCACAATCAGAAATATATAATCATCATATCCTCAGAATAAATAAATAAATGGCACGCAAAAATATGATGGCTGGCTCATACGTCATACTCGTGAACGTGTGCTGCTTGTACGGTGGTCTGCTGTAATCACTACGACTGTTTTAATCCTATTGAATACTTAATATCCGAAGCTAATAACGTAGTTCTAGTTGGTGGTTTGTATTCACACGTTTCGAATTGGAAATGTAAAGTCAGAATGATTATTTAAAAGAGCGACACGCAAGTTTCTTGCTCGTTCTTCTTGTGATGAGACAGCTTTTCGAATGAGCGGTAGGTTAAGAAATAATATAAGCAATCTAAGTTTGTGTTATGGGCACTATACAACTGATACAAATACATAAATACATTTTTTGTAAACATACATAATGAATGAATGAATGAATGAAATGAATGAAAAACATTTATTGTTCCTCTCACAGAAAGAATAATTACATAAATTAATATGTACATCAAATATAAAAATAAAAACAAAATAATTATAATATAGAGGTAATATAAGATATACATAGAAAACACCCAGACCGATACAAACAACCATACTCATGAATGTTTATGCCGTGCCAGGAATCGAACCCGTGAATCGAATCGTGAATTGTCCTGAGATATTATTTAATTAAATATACATATATATTGTTGCAGATATCTTTGAGTAACTTCCCACCGAATCTCAAGAAGCTGTCTATTAGAGGGACCAAGTGTTTTAACCAGCGAGTGGACAAGACCTTCCTCTTCAGGATATCTGACTTTCTACCAAAATTGGAGGTACGTTGATCTCTAACTTGAAAGAAAGAAAGTAGTAAAGAAAATAATCTTTATTCAGTGCTATTCACTAACTTCACATAATTTTAATTCGTAATGAACATATGACATTTTTATAAATATCTAAATAATTTTTAATAATAAGAATGATAAATGTATAATATAAAATCTCAAGGGTCTAACTGTGTCCCATAGATATTCGCATGGGACACAGTTACATACATCTCAGGCAACATCGTATCATTTACCCGCAACAAATATTTAACTTTTATTTATTTATTTATAAACTCTTTATTGCACCAATAGAATTAATACATAATAATATACATACATATATAAATATATAAATACACAGAAATACAAGTACAATTTTTTTTTTATTAAATTTTATAAAACGTGACAAATTCACGATGGTTTCCAGGGGGAACCGCGTGGAGGTCAACCTGACATGGTACATTGCTAAGAGAATACACAAGTTTCTCGCTCATTCTTCTTGTGATGAATCTGCATTCCACATGAGTGGTAGAATCAAAATTTGACTATTCAAAAGTGCTTATAATGAGTTTATTTGAATAAAGAATATTTCTATTTCTATTTAATCATCAGCTCGTAAGTCGACACATAAATTTTTCATATGTTTACATCTAAAACGCAAGGGATCCAAACTGAGTCGAAATTAACAAAAAAACTGCGTTTTTAGTCTGTTTCTGTTAATAAACAGATTCAGGGTCATTGGGCTCCCTAAAATATGGTCGAGCGCAGTGATGGCTGGCTCATCTGTCATACTTGTAGACGAGTGCTGCTTGTAGGGACTGGTCTGCTCTTATCACTACGACTGATTTAATCTTATTGTATATTTATATTTGACCCAAATAAATTAGTGCTGGTTGATAGTTTGTATTCACACGTTTCGACTTGTAAATGTAAACTTACAAGGATTATTTAAAATAGCAACACGCAAGTTTCTTGCTCGTTCTTCTTGTGGTGAGATAGCTTTCCGAACAAATAGTAGATAAAAAAAAATTGTTGTGACTATTCAAAAGTGCTTATTTAAATTAAATTTATTTGAATAAATGATTTTCTATTCTATTCTATTGCGCCAAAACTACTCACATTATGGTTTAATTTAAAACAAAACATTTATTTGTAATGTGAATTTCAATTTTTCATTATGTTCTCAAGTGCTTATTTAAATTAAGTTTATTTGAATAAATGATTTTATATTCTATTCTATTCACTAGCAATTATAATATTATTCCAGTATCTGGATGTATCAGAGTGCCAGTGGATGGAGCCTGTGTCGCTTATGACCCTCAGCAAGATGGCCCACCTGGAGAGCCTGCTCATGTGCGACTGCCAGCGACTCAGCGAGTTCGTTGCGTACGCCTCTCTCTCGATGCGGTACGGGTTCAGGAATTTGAAGGTATGTACAGTGCAGGGATGTTATGGATATGAAATGTCGGATACAGATAGGTTTCGGATATAGGAATGGTTATTAAACCGGATGCGGAAATGAAATTATTTCGGATCATCCGTTTCGGATAATTTCGGTTACGGATATTAAGTTTTTAAGGAATTTCAAAAGTAAATTGCAAATCTATACATATATAATTGGAGTGTTTGTAATATTGAAATATCCGTTTTTTACTACAGGCATATGAGTATAAATATGGTACATATATCAAAATAATATTTTTTATAGTTTTGTCTGTCTGTTTGTTCCGGATAATCTCTGAAATGGCTGGACCGATTTTGACGGGACTTTTTTTGGAGGTAGCTGATGTAATAAGGCTGGACCGATTTTGACGTGACGGGGAACAGCTATAATACAGCTAATATATAGTATATTGTTAAAACTATAGTATGTTTTCAAATAAATGTTAGGACTCGTTTTAATGAGACGATGTTTGTGTATACAGTCGCTGGACGTGCGCTGGTCGCCGGTCGGAAACTCGGAAGTGACGGCGCTGGGCTGGCTGCCATCACTACAGCGGCTGAGACTGGCCGCCCCACGACACAAGCCGGACAAGGCGGGGCCCACGGGGCCCGCGGGGCCCGCCCTGCACGCCTGGGAGCGACACGTAAGTGATGGGGGCGGGGCCCACGGGGCCCTGCACGCCTGGCAGCGACACGTGAGTGACGGGGGCGGGGCCCACGGGGCCCTGCACGCCTGGCAGCAACACGTGAGTGACTCGTAGGACGGCGGCCGAGCCCACGGGGCCCTGCACGCCTGGGAGCGACACGTGAGTGACGGAGGCGGGGCCCACGGGGCCTGCACGCCTGGGAGCGACACGTGAGTGACGGGGGCGGGGCCCACGGGGCCCTGCACGCCTGGGAGCGACACGTGAGTGACGGGGGCGGGGCCCACGGGGCCCTGCACGCCTGGGAGCGACACGTGAGTGACGGGGGCGGGGCCCACGGGGCCCTGCACGCCTGGGAGCGACACGTGAGTGACGGGGGCGGGGCCCACGGGGCCCTGCACGCCTGGGAGCGACACGTGAGTGACGGGGGCGGGGCCCACGGGGCCCTGCACGCCTGGGAGCGACACGTGGGGGAGTAGAAGGGTTTAGACAAATATGGTAATTTTTTCGCAAAAAATCTGGGTAAAAACTAAAATTACATTTACGTTTATTTATGTATGTATGTATATTTGTAAGTATTTTTAAATACCTATGTTAGGTAAAATTATAGGTTAGTCCTTTCCCACCACTGCCTATCAACCGCTTTCTGTTCTTACCTAATGGTTAGCTGGTAGAGCCATATAGCATTAAGCTCGCCAAATTGTACAATTTTATAAGTACAATATAGAATAAGTAAATAAAAAATAAAATATAGCCGAATCCTACATAATAATGATCATCTCGGTTATACAATCGCCAGTAGCATAGTATGTATAAATAATTAACATTATTCTTATGTGATATATATAGTAGAGCCTGAAATTTAAAGTTCAACACTTTGTTTCAGGTGCCTGAATATTTCAAGGGTGCTCGGAAAATAATAAAATCGGAAATTACTCCTGAAGAGGACCAATATAACGCAGAAAAAGAAAAATATAGGTGAGTCTTTGGTTTCAAGTGTTATAAATAAGTTGTTTATTATATGGTCTTGTTATTCGTGAAGAATAAATAATAAAAAGTGATGATTTATTTGCAAAATTGTTCAAAATATAGTAATAATAATATCTCAGAACAATTCACACAGCGCCATCTAGTGCCGAGCTAAGCAGAGCTTGTGTTATGGGTACTAGATAACTGATATAAATACATGGATACATTTTTTTTGTAAATAAATACATATTATACATAGAAAACACCCGGACCGATACAAACAATCATACTCATGAATACAAATGTTTGTACCGTGCGAGGAATTTAACTTAAGACCATCGGGTAGTAAAACGCTGTGCTAAACCACTAGACAACCGAGGCTGTCAATATAATGTATTAATTAGAAATAGAAATAGAAATAGACGTCAATTCGTCAACCTGAAATTTTACTTTATTTTTCTAAAATAAATGTAGCCTAAGTTACTCCTTATTATGTCAGCTACCTGCCAATAAAAGTCCCGTCAATATCAGTCCAGCCATTTCAGAGATTAGCCGGAACAAACAGACACACAGGAAAAAATTGAAAAAAATCTTTTTTTGATGTATGTATCGTATTTATATTCATATGCATGTAGTAAAAAACGGTTATTACAATATTACAAACAGACACTCCAATTTCATTTATATGTATATACAGCAAGAGTAACTTGAAGCAGTCATGCTCGCTATAAAGTTCAAACGCCACAAGCGTCGTGGTGGGCGAGTCGATGTGCTCCCTCTAATATGGTTGAGTGCAATGATGGCTGGCTCATACGTCATACTCGTGAACGGGTGCTGCTTGTGAGGATTGGTCTGTTCGGGTTACTGACACTAAACTATTTTCTTTTGCAATAGCATATGCTGGTGGTCACTCTATTCTCCCAAATTTGAATTTAAAAATGAATCTGTATTATTGTAAACATATACAAGATTTATTTGAAAGGTGAGTTTCTTGTCAGTTCTTCTCATCTCGAAATCATTCCAAACTGACGGTAGATGGCGCAAGAGTCTGTAATAGACCTACATGAATAAAAACATTTTGAATTGTATGCAGTGTAAATGTGTGTATGAATGAATGAATATCATCCAATTTATATTTCAGAATCGAGAACTGTCAGGATAAAGAACAACAGACAGACGAAGAGCGAGAGCGTCCGAAACGTAAGAAAGGGAAAGGAAATGCATCAGAAGATCAACCTGAATCGTCGAAGCGTCCAAAACGCAATCTGAGCGCTGGCCCGTCGACCAAATATGGAAACTCATCTGATTCTGACTCAGATGATAATGATAACACGCCCAGTCGCATTATCTACAAGACGTTGATGGGGAACCCTAGAAATTTCCGCATAGGCACCATTATGAACATGGGGAAACCTCCTAGTTTACGTGCATCCACTTCGAACTCATCCAATGCAGCTGGCAACTCCAACCAACCAAGGATGGAAAGTTACGTCCGTTTCCGGCAGAACGAAGTACCTGTTATAATCAATTGTCCGGCAGTTGATAATGAGAATGCAAATGGAAGTAACGAAAATTCAGCAAATAATGATAATGTGAATTTAAGTAATGGAAATGCTGGAGCTAGCAGCAGTAACGATAGCAATAGTAATGAAAATAGTAACAACGCAAACAGTAAGAATGGAAGTAGTAGCAGTAATGCAAATTGTAGCAATAATGAAGCTAGAAATCACGACAGATGTGGCCCAACTTTTAGAGTCGAGGAATTCAATTTGCACGATCCGATGCATCGTCTACCTAGAGCTCACGTTGTCTATGTCAATATCAGAGAGCAACGCCATAACCTGTGTCGCTGGTCAATACCAAACGAAGCCGGAAATGCACACGAGCCAAGACACTGCGAATTCGTCTCCGGATTTCCACCAATGCGGCAAGCAGACCCATCGACACTGGTAACCGATATTGCTCTACAGCATTTTGGAAGAGCCGAAGGTGAAGACCTCAATTACTTCCGGATAGGACCACCAGGAGAAATGGCTGTGGGTAGACCCAACGTTTCCAATCTTATAGAGCTGACGGTGAATGGGTACAGGAATGTAACTAATAGGAGTCTGGTGCATCTAGCGACGGCTGCGCCGTTTTTGAGGAGGATAGACTTCACGGGTACTACGGTGAACCAGAGGGGTATTGATGATTTTAAAAGTCTACGTCCAGATGTCGAAGTGGTGTTCAATGAAGAAGTTGAAGAGAAGAAAAATTCCGAGTAATTACTAGTCTTTAATAATATTGTGGTTTGAAAATGTACTGTAGTAGCTAATAATTGCTAAAAAGGTTAGTATTTGTAACAATATGCTTATTTATTTATTTATTTCAGGCTACTAGGCCCATATTATAAATACCTTATAGACTAACATACATATGAAATAATATAAAATTAAGAAATTGTGTGATCACGGTACTGATGGCGGCAATCTGCCACGGTAGCGCCGGTACACCACACCTTCGGCCAGTAGTCCTCCTTCATGAACGTGGGCAGCATGTTGGGGACTTGGCCCGAGTCCCCAACATGCTTATTGCAAACGCCTTGAAACTCGCGTTTTGATTCGACTCCAGCTGCGTCACCCTCAATATCAGATTACTCTTGATACGGATATAATCGACAATGTTCTGCTCTTTATTTTTTTATAACACAGGGGACAAACGAGCATGCGGCTCACCTGATGGTAAGTGATTACCGCCGCTCATGAGCAACACCAGGGGAATTGCAAGTACGTTGTCGGCCTTTTAAAAAGGAATAAGCTCTTTTCTTGAAGGTTTCAATATCTTTATGTAAGGAGCAAAACAAACGGATGCTGCGCGCACGCACGCAATAAAAGTCGGCTACGCGCATGTGTCCGGTGTTTCAGGGGTTCATAGACTAGTCATCAGACGGGCCGTATGCCTATGTTTACCACCGTTATAATAATAATCTCAGGACAATTCACACAGTGCCCTCTAGCCCCTCTAGATTGGTACTAGATAACTGATACAAATATATAGTTTTTTCTCACCGATACAAATAATTATATTCATGAATACAAAAGTTTGTGCCGTGCGAGGGATCGAACCCGCGACTAAGGGAAGTAATGTGCTAAATCGCTAGACCACCGAGGTCGTCAAATTTTTATAGTATACTAGTTAGTATATTATGCGACTTAGTGTGAGTGGAATATAACTTTATTTTTCAAAAATAAAAGTAGCCTAAATTACTCCTTATTACATCAGCTATCTGCCAAAAAAAGTCCCGTCAAAATCGGCCATTTCAGAGATTACCCGGAACAAACAGACAGACAGACAAAATTAAAAAAAAAATGTTATTTAATTATGTATTTATATTCCTATGCATGTAGTAAAAAACGGTTATTACAATATTACAAACAGATAAATTTTATTTACATACAGATAAAATTTGTTCGAACATTAACTATAATCTATAAGTTTCTCTTGATTTTTGAAGATCGCTGTGCAATTATAAAATATTGCAGTACATTTTCAAACATTACGTGTGTAGACAGTTGTCTCTTATTATTATATCAACGTTAGAAGTAAATAAAATGATTATATATACCCAATGACGTCATAGAATGACGTCACATCTATGTAGTAGCACTTTTAATAATAAACTGTATTTACCCTAAACCGCTAAACCGTGACATATGTTTAGCCAATTTAGTCCTTATTTAAAACGAAATAAGATCGAAATGCATTTGAAAAAATACAGCTGGCGCGCGCGTACCGTCTTCACTTTCGGTCGCTGCGACAGACGACATTAAAAAAATAAGAGTATTGGAAAATCTACTCTATTTCCAAATGCTTAAAGTATATTATTAAATGTGCGATATATTAGCTTGAATTTTTTCTTTTGCAGTGCAATTAGATTTCAAACTGAGTTTATAAGTATAGATAATTTAATATAGGAAAATTAATTTCATCTGAGAGCGACGTGACCAGTGGTTTACTGCCATTATTTAACAGCCAAAAGGTCAAATTTGGGCGACACCAAAACCACTCTGTGTCAATTTATATATCTTACTAGCTCTCCGGTGATGTAAACATCGTTAACAAATAATTATTGTGAGATACGACGTTACGGTAGGTATTTGGATTAAATACCCAATAACTTGCAGCCAAAAGGTCGTGAGTTCAAATTTGGGCAACTAATGAACACAAAAAAACTTTGTGGCAACAAACAAACTTGTCGACACCAAAAATCTTTGTGTCAATTTGTATTTCTAACTAGTTCTTGTGTGATGGAAACATCGTTAACAAACAATTGTTGTGAGATACCACGTTAGGGTATTTGGATTAAATACCCATCGAAATGTGAGCATGTCTATTCAATTGGACAATATCTCTGACTGCCCCACCTGGAGTAAATGTCGTGATGTTAAATAATAATAATAATAATAAAAATTAATTTATATGATGATCAAACATCGGACTGGAAAGATCTCAGAATTATACTTGCTATTATATTCGTAGTTTTAATCACAAGATGGCGGACAGAGGACGCCATCTTGTGACTTAAGGTTAGAAGATGGCGTCCTCTGTCCGCCATCTTGTAATCTTAAGTAAATGAAGTAGCTATTATTGTAATCACTATTAATATCAATTTAAATGTTAAGCATCCATATATTAATTAGCAATAAAATGTAATAAATGAAATTTTTATAGTTTTATTTATTTACTTTATTAGGTACCCTTTATAATATAAATTAATTTTATTTTGATGTAATTGTAGCGCGGTGTATCCCCATCACTATTGCTTTATATATGTTATGATGAGGTGCCGCTACATAATATATTATTTATTGTAGTACGTAGGTAGTGAGTATACCGGTAAAATGATTGCACTATTTATTGTACATTAGCTTTTGCCCGTGACTTCGCTCGCGTAAATTTATCAAAATCCTTTCTTAGGGGATGCCTACGTCATAGTAGCTTTATGCATGCAAAGTCTCAGCCCGATCGTCTTAAAATTGACAAAGTTTCATACAAACTTTCATCCCCTATTTAATCCCCTTGGGGGTAGAATTAATCAAAATCCTTTCTTAGCGGATGCCTACGTCATAACATCTACTTGCATGCCAAATTTCAGCCCGATCCGTCGTGGTTTGGGCTGTGTGTTGATAGATCACTACGTCAGTCATCTTTGAGTTTATATATTAGATTATTAAGTTTATTGGTAGTGTGCTACATGACTTATTAATAACGCGTCCTGTCGACGCGGAGTCGGGACGTAGACTGATTTTACACTTAACTTAAATCTATGTTAGTGGAGACGTAAACTAATGAAAGGGTCTCAAGTGTCGACAGAAATATTACAAGTGTAGGCACATCATAAACAGTGTGAGGAGCCATCCGCAAGTTTATTTATTACCTTTTTTATAGACTTAGAACAGATTGGCAGTTTATTCTAAAACCTTACTTACGCAAATCTTTAAATTTCTCGGCATGTTTTATACTACAACACGCATGTATTATACATATAAACCTTTTGAATCACTCTATCTATTGCTGAAAACTGCATTAAAATAATAAATAAATAATTAACACCGCTATCTAGTCCCACGGTAAGCAAAACTTGTGTTATAGGTACTAGACAACTGATATAAATACTTAGATATTTTTTTCTATAAATACATACTTAACATACATAGAATACGCAGACTGATACAAACAATCATACTCATGAATACAAATGTTTGTGCCGTGCGAGGAATCGAACCCGCGAGCATCGGAAGCGGTGTGCTCAACCGCTAGACAACCGAGGCTACCGCAAAATCCGTTGCGTAATTTAAAAGATGTAAGCGAACAAACATTGCCTCTGACTTTATTTTATAGTATGTATAGATTATAAAAACTGCGCTCTCTCGTTTATATCAAAAAATATATGCACATAAAGTTATTTCCTTCGTTAAATTTATCGGTTACCCAATTAACTAGTATTTCATAGTCACAATTAGACTATTTAGTTATATTTTGAAATAGTAACAATGTGGTTACGTTGTAGCTTGGTTCTGTTGTTTAATATATTGTTTGTAGAATGCGGTTATCCACCAGTAAGTTTAATATATTATTTAATATTAATATTAACAGCTTATTATAAGTCTACGTTCCGAATGAGTAAAAGATGAGCGTAAAAAGATTATATTCAAAGTGGGATTATATAGTAAGTATAGATCATTTAATATAGGAAATTGATTTGATCTGAGAGCGCATGCCGCTGTGGTTTAAAAAAGGTCGTGAGTTCAAATTTGGGCTCAAGCTCAGAGAGACAAGCTCTCCGGTGATGTAAACATCGTTAACAAATAATTGTTGTGAGATACGACGTTACAGTAGGTATTTGGTGTTATAAGTCTACATCTTTAATGAGTTCTATACTAAAACAAAATATGACTATTCATATAAACCTTGTAGAATTTTTTTCTATTTGAGTAAAATTTAAATATGAATTAGTGCTAATTGTGTTTGTATTCAATCATATAAATACTTAGATATTTTTTCTATAAATACATAATAAAATACATAGAATACGCAGACTGATACAAACAATTTCTCGAATACAAATGTTTGTGATGAGACAGCTTTCCGAATGAGCGGTAGATTAAAAAAAGGTAATGACTATTTAAAAGATGTTCAACAAACATGTAAGACTTTATTTTATATAATAGATTATAAAAATTTCTCTCGTTTATATCAAAAAATATATGCACATAAAGTTATTTCTATTTAAATTTATCGGTTATAATAACTATATATTCATTCACAATTAGACTATTTAGTTATATTTTGAAATAGTAACAATGTGGTTACGTTGTCTATTCACTGTTGTTTAATATATTGTTACAGAATGCGGTTATCCGCCAGTAAGTTTAATATATTATTTAATATTAATATTAACAGCTTATTATAAGTCTACGTTCCGAATGAGTAAAAGATGAGCGTAAAAGAGATTATATTCAAATAAAATTATATAGTTTAGATCATTTAATATAGGAAATTGATTTGATCTGAGAGCGCATGCCGCTTGTTTAAAAAAGGTCGTGAGTTCAAATTTGTATTGGCTCAGAGAGACAAGCTCTCCGGTGATGTAAACATCGTTAACAAATAATTGTTGTGAGATACGACGTTACAGTAGGTATTTGGTGTTATAAGTCTACATCCCGAATGAGTGGTAGAGTAAAACAAAATATGACTATTCAAAAGTTCTTGTAGTAATTTTTTTTCTATTTGAGTATTTAATTGAATTAGTGCTAATTGGTGGTTTGTATTCAAACACTTAAACTTAAAAATGTAAAGTAATAATAAAATTATTTAAAAGAGCCATTCACACAGCGCCATCTAGACCCAAGTTAAGCTAGCTAAAGCTTGTGTTATGGGTACTAGATAACTAATAATAATAATGTATTGGTATCCCGTTGATTGTTATGATGAATTTTGTATTGGCGTGTTTGTTTTTTTGTGATTTTTTAGATCGGAGATGAAGTGATGGCGGGTAGTGTATTACTGCCCTCTACAAGGCGAGGACGGTACCTCGCCAACATCGTTAGGAGGCAGGCTGTGGTAAGTTAATGATATTGATGACCTCGGTGATCTAGCGGTTTTTTAAGAGTTCTTAGAAGCACCTAGAGAAAAAAAATCTCAGGACAATTCACACAGCGCCATCTAGACCCAAGTTCATCATCATCATCATCATCGCAGCCCGGAAGACGTCCACTGCTGGACCCAAGTTAAGCTAGCTAAAACTTGTGTTATGGGCACTAGAGAACTGATAGAAATGTATAGATTTTTTTGTTATTTTATTCGATTATTTCTATTTATTGTTATGTTTTCTATACACATATGGCTAGCTGTTACCCACGACTGCATTCACGAAGAATTTGTTTTTAAATAATAATATTTCTAAAATAAAACTAGCCTAAATTATTCCTTATAAAATTAGCTATCTACGAGTGAATCCCGTCAAAATCAGTCCAGCCGTTACAGAGATTAATGCAAGAACAAACAGACATACAAGAGAATTATTTGTTGTAAAATAAAAACGGCCAGTAATTTATTATTGCAGGATGGTACGGGAATAAAATTCAACAAAGATGCAGACCGGGTATGTCATAACTTGTGAAGTGTACACGTTCTTACATTGTAAAAATGCATAGACTCCGTTCTGGACATTATCCATCTGCAAAGTTTGCATACCTGATGAAAAAAAGCAATTCACAAAATTGTGAAGTATGTGGTAGAATAGAGGATGTTCAAAATCTACCCTGTACCATTGTAAGCACAGATTATTATATTAGAGTCCGTTAGTTTGTGTTCCCGCGGTTTCTGTTCCCCTCCCTTACCTACAGTACTGAACTGACCGTACAGCGGCCTTGACGCGCATTGTGTTGTGAATTAAAATAAATTAGAACTGTGTTAAACCTACTGTGAAACTGGAAAGCTAGCGAAGATACCTTCGAGACCCTGAAGCCCAAGAAATCCGCAGAACCATACAGGTACGTGACAGACGCTTCCCTATATATATACATAGTACTTTCCCTAACATTTTGGTAGCAGAGAGTAAATTCCCTAACAGATGATGTATATCATTTGCTGATGGAGTGTGTCAGGAACGAGAGTCTACGATATGGAATAACGTCAGACCATGAAATAAATATATTAGATGTTGGTGCCATACAAACTGTTTTAGCCGATCTTTCTGGCGGTGCGGCTAAGGCAATTTCTTCACTGGTGAGGTAATGGAGTGATTGGTTTTAGGGTACAATGGGACTGACATGTACTTAGATGTTACAAAAGACCCTAAATTTCAAAAGAAATAAAAAAAAATGTTATAACTGTCTCTTTTTTAGTGAAATTGAACACAATTAATCATTTATTATTAAAAACATTTAATGTTAAATATCTCTCAAGGAAACTACATAGTATAAGAAAAATAAAACAGAATAAATGTGTACATATCTCTACAGGCCAATACTATAAAACGAAAATTTCTATATTCATTTATTATAAATATTATATTCTACAGGAATTTTTAAGGTTTCTGTTATAATATGTAGCTTCACCTGTAATACCCGGTTTCACTTGTAATATCTAGTTTCACCTGTAATACCTAGTTTCATCTGTAATACCTAGTTTCATCTGTAATACCTAGTTTCATCTGTAATATCTAGTTTCATCTGTAATATCTAGTTTCATCTGTAATATCTAGTTTCATCTGTAATACCTAGTTTCATCTGTAATATCTAGTTTCGTCTGTAATATCTGGTGTCATCTGTAGTACCTAGTTTCATCTGTAATATCTATACTACACCTATATAAATAGCTTTGTCTCTACAATGCTCCCGTTTGTTCACGACATTGTTCAGATAAACGCTGAAGCTAAGAAGAAAGTAGATGTCCTATCAGAAGAGTTGCTGCCCTATATCATAGCAGAACAGGAGAGGAGAACTACACTTTATAAGAGGATCATGACGGCCATTCAGAACGGCGAGAAAGGAGTCACTATTGCCGAGATCAGGAACAAACCTCCACTAATTATAAGAAAAGGTGAAATTTGAAATCATCATTTGGTTTTAAAATATGGTCGAGCGCAGTGATGGCTGGCTTATCCGTCATACTCGTTAACGAGTGCTGCTTGTGTCCCTACAAGCACAGCCTGGTCTGCTCTTATCACTACGACTGATTTAATATTATTCTGTATTTTATGTAATTGTATTTTACCCAAATAAATTAGTGCTGGTTGGTAGTTTGTATTCGCACGTTTCGACTTTTAAATGTGAACTTACAAGGATTATTTGAAAGAGTAACACACAAGTTTCTAAGGGAGTCAGCAGGGAAACCAGTGTTGTACTAAACTGGTCTATATTAGCACTAAATCAGATGAGATTTAAAATGTAACCCAAGTCATGATCATGTAGTAAATACATATATTGCCTTGTTAAGATTTATAAACGACTAGCTTTAGTCCGCGGCTTCGCTCGCGTTAATTTATCCCCTTAGGGGTGGAATTTCTCAAAATCCTTTCTTAGGGGATGCCTACGTTATAGTAGCTTTATGCATGCAAAATCTCATCCCGATCGGTTTAAAATTGACAAAGTTTCATACAAACTTTCATCCCCTATTTTATCCCCTTGGATAGAATTAATCAAAATCCTTTCTTAGCGGATGCCTACGTTATAACATCTACCTGCATGTCAAATTTCAGCCCGATCCGTCTAGTGGTTTGGGCTGTGCGTTGATAGATCACTATGTCAGTCACCATTGAGTTATATATATTTAGATGTTCTACTAGAACCATCATCAAATTAGTCAATATGTCAACGATTTCATTAGGCTCTGCCACACCGCCTTATTTCCGATGGTCGCGAGATCGCTTCCTCTCACGTTACAAACATTCTTGTATTGTTAATTATGATTATCTTGGGGTTTTTTATGTGTATTATCTTATATATAAAATTCTCGTGTCACAGTTTTCGTTCCCATACTACTCCGAAAGTGCGTGACCGATTCTCATGAAATTTTGTGAGCGTATTGAGTAGGTCTGAGAACGGTAGGTCGGCTATTTTTCATCCCCCTAAATGTTAGGGGTAGTCCACCGCTAAATTTTTTATTTTTATTTTAAGGCAAAACAACGTTTGCCGGAACAGCTAGTATATCTATGTATATTATTTACAAAATAAATGTAAGTATTTTTATCAGTGGTCTAGAAACTATAACTCGAGTAAGTGTGTTATTATCCGTACACTTATACATGTTAAAGTTCACATCAGTATTGTAGAAAAATCCGATATTTTAAAATGATATTAAAAGAAGATAGTTTGTGTTTAGTACTAATGAAGTACGCAATGTAAAGATTATTACAAAAATTATAAATAACGCCATCTAGTATTTATAGACCGAACTAAGGTATTTGTCATAAGATATTTATCCCCGCTTCTCTCCTTACTACACTGACTTCGGTCTATAAATACGGAGGTCGGTAGTTGAATAATCCTCTTTCGTTGGGTGAGCCACGGCATTCAGTCGACGAGCGCAGAGCGTGCCGGTTGTGTTTTGGATACTAAAGTGAATTATATTAGAAATGGGTTTATCCCAGTCTTAGTTGGGCCTGGGGGAGAAGCTGCAAGTAGTGAAGGTGAGTGTTAATGCATTCTAAAAGGGCCTTAAACCTACACCCGTGTCACAAGTCACGGGCGCTACTTGGGGTTTCCCTTGCGGTAGCCGGCTTCAAAGCCTAAGTCGTCATCATAATTAGTGCTTCTTACATACATACATATCTATATTTTCTATGTATATAGATAATACCTATACCAATACAAACAATCGTATTCATAAATACATATATATATCGAATTTTTGTACCGTGCGAGGAATCGAATCCACGACCGTCAAAAGTGAAGTGGTGTGCTAAACTACTAAACCACAGAGGCCAAATTATATTATAATTATATGTATATATATTAGGATTAATGTTCCGGTGTCCGTCCAATCGGGCGCCTAAGGAGCCGGATGGATCTGGTGTCCTAATGTGCGAGAAGGACGTCGAACCTGCACCCGTTATGTATGACTCCTGCCTCAGCGCAGAGGACAGGGAACTTTATGTCGCTGAGAATAAATACTTCTTTTGCAATCGTGAGTATTTTTTTATATCACATTTTGCATGGAGACAGGGGCGAGTCAGGGACATAGTTTCAACCTTATAGTTTTTGATTCATCCGATAAAAAAAATGGCACTCGGGGACTGCCGCAGTAAAGCTATTGCATAGCATTTTTTATCAACCTATGCAATTACAATTATTTATTTATTTTATTTATACAGTTTTTATTTTCTTTGATATAAATTCAAGTTACACTTTTTGAGCGTGGTGACCGATAAGAAAACAATTTATTATACAGTAATCAAATAATATTTCTCACAAACGGCTGCTTACGTATTCGTCCAATTTCGGAGCGGCTCGTCTCGATCCGTTCCGTGCGAGCTTCGTACAGTGTGCTAGTCGCACGCACACGAACACGGTGCCGAAGTCTGCCGAAGTCTGCCGAAGTCTGCCGAAGTCTGCCGAACTGAAACGACGTTAGACGATGCACGGCCTCCAACGCCGCACCACTGTGCCGGTCAGAATGGAGGGAGTTAGGTTTTTTGTTACAGAATTTTTTGATTCGGTCGCTGCGCTCAAAGCCCGCTATAAAAGCTATGCTACATATGTATTTTTATTTATATCGTGTATTTTTTTTTGAGGTTTGATAATGGAATGGTGCACCCGCCTGCGCTAACGGTTTACGCTGGCGGGGCACCAGTGGAGGATGATAAGATGAGCATGAAGTCAGGTCAGTTAGCACATCGTGCAAATTCACCAGGAGTTTAACACTATGGTTTCCAGGGGGAACCGCGTGGAGGTCGACCTACATGGTACATTGCTAGCAATGGGGTTATCAATCCACATTACTAACAATTCCCTTCCCCCCTACTAAACACGGGTATTTTTAGGTCACAAAGTGGAAGGTCCTGACCTGCCTCGAAATGGCAGTACTGTGATTGGCTGTGCGCCCGTAGAGAGGACATCGTTGAACTATACAACCAGCAAATGTACTCTGGAAGACACTGATGATGTAGTGGTACACTACAGATACTACCCTGATAGAGTGAGTATTCATACGTTTGTTTTTTTTTTTCATCATCATCATCATCTCGCTCCCTCGATTGTCGGTTTTTCGTGCGCGAGTCAAAGGACTGTAATTATTTATATACAAAAAAAACGTCTATTCAAAAGAGCAACACACAAGTTTCTTTCTCATTCTTCTTGTGATGAATCTGCATTACGAATGAGTGGTAGAATCAAAAATATGACTATTCAAAAGTGCTTGTAATGAGTTTATTTGAATGTAGATTATTTCTGTGGCAAAACGACATTTTATTAATATGCAACAATTTATAAGTACTTAAAATCAATCTGAATATTATACAAATCTTATTAAAACTGAAATGATTTCTCGTTTATATTATAATATTATTATTTTTTTAATTTATTACTGGTATTTACATAACCTAATTGTACAACTAAGAACCTAAAATTAAAAAGCTTAAAAAAATATATAATATGTTCTATAACTGGCCGCTGATAAACCGAACATTCTTTTAAATAAAAAAGAAGAAAAAAAGTGAATGAACACCCGCAGTCTTTTGTTGTTAATAAAAATGTCATATGAATTAGACATTGTGCTCCTCTTTTTCTACATTAACTAATTATTTATACATAGACGCGTTATGGAACAGTTCTGTAAAATGACTCCTACACGAAGATACCGTGTGCGTTCACTGATAATACAGACTATTTCGCGAGTGTCGTTCGTTGTGTTCCATAAGAGGCTGTCTCCATTTTCCTGTCATCCGGTCGTCTTCTGTCTGGACCCGGTGTGTGTGTTCTTTAACAGTGCTCTGGATTGGGTTGCAGGTCAGTGGGTACCGTTATTTTATGGGTATTTGTTGCTACGTAGTCAGGGACTATATAAGTTTGTGGAAGGACGCCCTGTATGACCTCTCCGATCGATCCCCCGTCCAATTTAAACGGGGATCGAAATTACGACGGCCTGAGCCGAAGTTCGAACCCCTAACAGTGTCCCAAAGTAAACTCGTATCCGTCAGACGGGAGTTGTCCTTCAGCCGCTCCATAAGTCCTTCCTTTGGTATGACATGACATATAATCGCTCATATGTCATTTATATAACGTAGATGATTATTATTATTATTATCACGACAAGATTATTGTCAATCTGTTGTCTTCTTATAAATTTAAACATATAAACGTTTGCTCTGAAGTATTTATTTTATAAATACATAAATATATCCTAGTCTGTACCAGTGTATAAGTGTGGACAAGAACGTAAGAACATATTATTGATATTTTTGAAGAATAAAACGACATATAATACTTAAAAGAAATATTGAATTTGATACTTTTTTGTTGTTGTTTCTAATTAGTTGACCATCAATGTATATACATACAAATATCTTTTTTTTCTATTAGACATACAAATACGTGACTGAGCTGGACCCGGACCGGGAGGTTTGCGAGCACTGGAAACCGTGTCAGATCGGTTACATTTACAGTCTACCGTCACCAGACCAGGCTGTGGTGGCCAACGAATTGTGGCGTGAGTATTTAAACATTTGTTTATAATAAACACAATACAATAAGTAATAATATATATGATAAAAAGTGGATTGTTATTAATGTGAACTGATGATTGACATCCACATATCAAAAGTAATTCAATTGAGTTTCTTGACAGTTCTTCTCAATTGGATCTATATACCGAACTGGACGGTAGGGAAAAAATTATAATGTAAAAACTTCATAAGCGGCTAAAATGTCCTACATGAATAAATGATTTTGAATTTGAAAAAGAGATTTTTCCAGAAACTTCTACATAATTCGTGGGAAACGGGATTGTTAGTAATGAGGACTGTTGACACCATTGCTAGCAATGCCATGTCGGGTTGACCTCCACGCGGTTCCCCCTGGAAACCATCCTGATATATTCCTGAATTTGTCACAAAGTGCTAACTGACCGGACCTCATGCTCATCTTATCATCCTCCACTGGTGCCCCGCCAGCGTATAATGTTAGTGCAGGCGGGTGCATCATATCATTATCATTCATTAAAAAAATATATTTGGGGGACTTAACATTATGCGATTTTTCTACCAGTCAACCATAGATAGTGCAGATATGTTTTTTATTATGTTAGCAGAATTGGATGCAACGGACTTGCACGCAAGTTTCTAACTCATTCTTCTAATAATGAGTCTGCGTACCGAATGAGTGGTAGAAAAAATGTGACTATTCAAAAGTGCTTATTATATTAAGTTTTTTTGAATGAAAATTATTTATATTTCTAGTATGTAAAGATACGTTAATGTCAGTAGTGGGTATAAGTTTTATCTTCACATAACTTTTTTATAAAATCAATTTTATATTTATTTAAGGACTTACATTTAACATAGACGATACTAGAGAGAATTAGACAACAGTCATAGATTAGTTTCTTTTAAATTTATTTATTACTCTTTATTCGACCCTAAAAAGTACAAAAGAAAACAGAATATTTTATATATAAAATTTTATCTCGTGTCAGATAAGACAGAAGATGGTGGAGGGTGTATGATGGAGCGAAAGAAATATTAACATCTTATATATAAAATTCTCGTGTCACAGTTTTCGTTCCCATACTCCTCCGAAACTTTTTCACCGATTCTCATGAAATTTTGTGAGCGTATTGAGTAGGTCTGAGAATCGGCCAACATCTATTTTTCATCCCCCTAAATGTTAGGGGTAATCCACCCCTAAATTATTTATTTTTATTTTAAGGCAAAACGTTAGCCGGGACAGCTAGTCTTAATAAAATCATAACATATACAAATACACAGTAAGGCTGAGAAATTTAAAATTTTCTAACGTACCCGTTTTTTTTCTATATTACAATATATTAACTGTATATTACAATACCATATGTTGACAACCTCGGTGGCCTAGCGGTCTAGCACACTGCTTTACGACGGTCGCGGGTTCGATTCCTCGCACGGCAGAAACATTTGTATTCATGAGTATGATTGTTTGTATCAGTCTGGGTGTTTTCTATGTATAATATGTATGTATTTACAAAAAAAATATCTTTGTGTCTCAGTTATCTAGTACCCATAACACAAGCTTTAGCTAGCTTAACTTGGGTCTAGATGGCGCTGTGTGAATTGTCCTGAGATTATTATTATTATTATTTATATTATTATTATTAATGTCAAATAATCTGATATTTACAAAACAATACAGAGTATAAGAGACAAATGTAAGGAAGAGAGAATTTAGAGAAGAGAGTATATATATAAATTTATAATTTACGTTCGAAAGGAATTTTTTTTATGTAAATTGATTAGCAAACAATATGACGGCCCGCCTGATGGTATGTGGTAACCGTCGCATACATGAACAGCACTACGGACATCACGTTATCACGTGACGCCCGTGATACCACTCACGCGTTGTCACTCCAGAGTACTAACATGTCACGCCTCTTATCCTGTAATTTCTCTTCCTAATCTGCACTACAACCGAAACAGCTTACAAAGCAAGCTGCTTGGCTGAAATAGGTGAGACTGAGGTACCAAGGCTGTGTTTTTGAGAGTCAAATATGATAGCGAAGTTACAGAGTATTGTGACATAGAACCAAATTGGCAAATGAGTAACTCGCCATCTTGGATTTTGATCCGCCGCGCCATCTTGGATTTTCTCAACTTTGACAATTTTCTAGTAGTCAGTATAGCTATGTAATATTATGTTATCTGTGATTTAGCTAAATGTTAAGACTGTCTGTTTGTTATTTCAAATTTCTGAAAAGACTGGGTCGATTTTGACGCGACTTTAGCTCGCAAATAGCTATAATTATAAGGAGTAACTTAGTAACTTTTATTTTAGAAATTCTAATTATTATAATTTTTTTTTTATATCAAATAAATTATTACGCGTTTGACTAATCTACTTATAGATGATTACGGTACCTTTTCACCGCAATATTATAATTCCACGTAGATATAGTCACCGGTAACAGCTAGTGAATACAAATATAATTATTACATTGGTTTCTATTTTACTTATAGATGATTACGGTAAGTGTTTTCATTTTGTACTTTTTAGTTTTTATGAAATTACTAGCTACTCACACCGGCTTCGCACGGGTGTACATTAGTGTTCAGAATCTACCCTGTACCATCGTAAGCACAGATTATTATATTAGAGTCCGTTAGATTCTGTTCCCGCGTCGTCCCTTCCCCTCCCTTACCTAGTACTGAACTGACCGTACAGCGGCCTTGACGCGCGCGCGCATTGTGTTGTGAATTAAAATAAACTAGAACTGTGTTAAACCTACTGTGAAACTGGAAAGCTAGCGAAGATATCTTCGAGACCCTGAAGCCCAAGAAATCCGCAGAACCATACAGGTATGTGACAGACGTTTCCACACATATTTTTCCCTATATATATATATACATAGTACTTTCCCTAACATTTTGGTAGCAGAGAGTAAATTCCCTAACAATTAGTATTATACATATAAACCTTCCTTTTGAATTACTTTATCTATTAAAAAACCGCTTCAAAATCCGTTGCGTAGTTTTAAAGATTACAGCATACATAGGGACGGACAGACAGCGACAGCGACTTTGTTTTATACTATGTAAAGATGATGGTAATAATAATTCATATCTTTTTTTTATATGAATTATTATCACCATATATTTTTCATACCCCTAAGTGGTAAGGGATATCCACCACTAACTTTTTATTTTTTCGACATAATATTTTATTTTCATTTTATTATAATTTAGGATTGAAAAATACATATAACCCTAATTCTTCACCTTTCTAGCATGAATCACAATTATTTATTTATTTATTGAAATAAATAATTAAATGCGATTTTAATTTATATGTCAAACCAACGTTTGCCGGGACATCTAGTTAATTTATAACATTTATAAAACTCTTCTCTGTTGCAGTGGAAAGTAAGTATTCCAAAATAATACATTCAATTCATTGGTCAGACAGATATATCTTTAACAGATACATTTTTAATAATTATTAACCGGGTCTTGACACGAATAATTTTATGGCAAATAAAGGTTTTTTTTATTATATTGGAATGGTGCACCCGCCTGCGCTAACGGTTTACGCTGGCGGGGCACCAGTGGAGGATGATCAAATGAACATGAGGTCAGGTCAGTTAGCACATCGTAACAAATTCACCAGTAATTTATCACGATGGTTTCCAGGGGGGACCGCGTGGAGGTCGACCTAACATGGTACATTGCTAGCAATGGGAGTTACTAGTTCCCATTACGAACAATCCCCTTTCCCTCAATAATTGTATTTACCTCTAGACGTTTCGATTAGATGTGGTCACGAGCTGACTGGAGCATAGAATTATTCGTGTTAAGACCCGGTTAATAAATTAAATAACGAAAGTTTAAAAATAACATTTGTTTTAGGACCAAATGGTAAGTTAATTCTTTATAGTTTTTAAACGAATTCTATTGTACATTAACTAATATAAAATACATCAAAATGATGAATGTAGTATAATTTTTTTCGGACTACTCTAATGCTGTTGGACGCAGCTGGCCTTTACAGCTTCACCGGACGATAGGGGGCGAGTGCAGATGGCACTCCAAACCAAAGGAAGGACTTATGGAGCGGCTGAAGGACAACTCCCGCCTGACGGATATTCTAGTCTCTGGGCAACTGTAGGCCATGATGCAATTCATATATCTTTCTATTCGATGACAAAACAAAAAAATATTGTATTTCTTTTTATGTTGAAACTAGCTACTCGCCCCGGCTTGGCTCGGTTGTACATGTATTATACATATAAACCATCCTTTTGAATCACTATTAACAAAAACCGCCTCAAAATCGGATGCGTAGTTTTAAAGATTTAAGCATAACATAGGGACGGACAGACAGCGTCAGCGACTTTGTTTTATACTATGTAATGATTAACACTACAATAATGAAATATTACATTTTATTTCACAGAATACGAAAGTAAGTTTATTTCGTTTATTATTAAAAAAATGGAAACTTTATTCTATTTTTAAATAGAAATAATCTTTATTCAAATAAACTTATTAGGTAGTAATATTTTTTTTATTCTACCACTCTTTCGGAACGCAAACTCATTACATGAAGAACGAGCGAGAAACTTGTGTTAGGGTTCGCATGGATAATTTCGAAAAATCTGATATTTAATATTAAAAGAAGGTAGTTTCATTATTACTCGGTATCGTTAAACTAAACCCCCACTCATATCTTCTCTGTATAAAAGGGAGGGTTTTTGTAGAATTTGAAAATGGAATAGAGGAATGTTATTTTATTTAAATCTTTTTTTATTATAACACATATGTATATATCTAACACTTGTGTGTTGGTCTTTTAAATAATTTGAAAATGGAATGGAGGAATGTTATTTTCTTTTTTTATGTAACTGGAAGTACAATAAATCTCATTATCTTTTTTTATACGACTAGAAGTGCAAACAACAACGGCCCACCTGATGGTATGTGGTAACCGTCGCATATATACATGAACAGCACTACGCACATCACGTTATCACGTGACACCCGTGATACCACTCACGCGTTGTCATACTGGAGGACTGGATGTCCTGCTTCCGTAACTTTTTTCATTAATGTATTGCCCTTAACAGAAATAAATTTAATTTGTCGTTAGTGCCGTGATCACAGATGCAATTTATATTTAACTAGTTAAGAGCCGAGATTTGTTCACACGACCACAAGATAGTCCAATAATCTATACATATAAATAAAATTGGAGTGTCTGTTTGTAATATTGAAATAACCGTTTTTTACTGCATGCATATGAATATAAATAAGGCACCTACACCAAAATAACATTTTTTGCAAATTTTGTCTGTTTGTCTGTTTATTCTGGATAATCTCTGAAATGGCTGGACTGATTTTGACAGGACTTTTATTGGCAGGTAGCTGATGTAATAAGGAGTAACTTAGGCTACCATTATTTTAGAAAAATAAAAGTTATTTTCCACGCGGACGAAGTCGCGTGCACAGCTAGTAAAATATAGATTTTGCAGCTTAGCTTTCATTACACATGCATCATTCCATTATCATCCATTAAACATTGGTTTTGTCTATGCTTTTCAGATGACGGTATGTTCCATTTCTTGATTTCTTAATATAATTATTTACCCACAAAAATCCCAAAAAAAATAAAGAGAAAAAAATTATTTACCCACACATTTTTGTATGCAATTGTTTGTATTGATCTGGATGTTTCCTGAATGGTAATACATACACCTATATTTATAAAACATTATATATAAGTATTTCTAACAAAATAAAAAAACAATAATATTGTTGTTTTTTGTTATGTACAAGTATATACATTTATTTTGTATAAGTACTGTTTAGCAACGGTAGTATCAGCTCTGCTTATTTTAGGACTAGATGGCGCTGTGTGAATTGTCCTATAGATAATAATAATAAATAACATGTTGCATTGTTTGAAATTACAACTGTGTAATTTTCTACACATTATCAAATTCAAATTCAATTAAAAAAAAATATTTATTCATTTAGGACATTTTAGCCGCTTATGAACGTCAAATTTTTTATTTTATAATATTATTTTTTTCCTACCGTCCAGTTCAGTATATACATCCAATTGAGAAGAACTGGCAAGAAACTCGATTGAATTACTTTTTTTTTATCGCAAATTGCACTAAATGTACAATATTTAAAACTGTTGAAGAATGATTAGCAGTGATTCATAATCATCTGTGTAGGTCATTGTGCATTATTATAAAATCTAAACATATATAACTCAAAGGTGACTGACATAGTGATCTATCAACGCACAGCCCAAACCACTGAACGGATCGGGCTGAAATTTGGCATGCAGGTAGATGTTATGACGTAGGCATCCGCTAAGAATGGATTTTGATTAATTCTACTCCCAAGGGGATAAAATAGGGGATGAAACTTTGTCAATTTTAAACCGATCGGGCTGAGACTTTGCATGCTTAAAGCTACTATGACGTAGGCATCCCCTAAGAAAGTATTTTGATAAATTCCACTCCTAAAGGGGATAAATTAACCCGAGCGAAGTCGCGGGCAAAAGCTAGTATATTATAAAGTAAATGTCTATATATTATATACATAAAACATACATAACAATCTGCTTCTTTCTAATCCCATTTATTTGTGGTCGGTGTAATGTGGTGATGTATATGTAACACCATCTTTAAAATATTATCTGCATAGGTATGATATATCTTATTAATATTCTAAACTTGAAAGTTTGTGAGTATTGATGCATGTTTGTTACTCTTTCACGCAAAAACTATTGAACGGATTTTGATGAAAATTTACAGTAATATAGCTTATACATCGGAATAACATATAGGCTATAAATTTCATGCGGAGCAAACCGCGGCACAGTATTATATAATAGTTTTACAAGTTATTTGCTAATTGTGTTGTTTTGTATTCATTTCAGAAATCGTTGCACGTAAGTTGTTTAGTACCTATATGGTTTTTTTATACTTATTTTATCTGTTCCGGGAAACGTTGCTATATAAATTAATTAAAAAAATTGTAGATGGTTGAAGGGTGAAAATCAAAAAGTGTGTGTATCTTTAAAGCCACTTAAAAATCTTTATATATAAAAATTACATTTACAATTACAATTATATATAAAAATTAAATCACATTTGTATTGTATATGTTTAATTTTTTTTGAATAGTCACAGCATTGAAGAATGAGCAAGAAACTTGTGTGTTGCTCTTTTTAATAGATGTTTTTTTTATATAAATAATTACTATAGATGTTTTTTTTATATAAATAATTACAGATAACAAGTAAGAGGCATGCGATAATCAACATAGAAGTCGCTACGCACTCATTATTAGTTTTCTCTTGTCTTTATAATATATTTATTTATTTATTCTTTTGCACACTGTACACATGGCAGACTGCAATGCCTGATGGCATTCTCTACCAGTCAACAGCGTTGATCAGAGATAGTATGGCTGTATAAGTACGTAAATATATTATATAGGCAGCGCACATGCGAAGCTGCGCGCGCAACATAAATATGTCGCTTTGTTGTCTCAAATACAATTACATTAGATAAACTTTTGCTTTGTAATTTTATTTAAATATACATAAAGCCCATAACTGGTGACCCCGCTCTTGGACAGAACCGTAAGGATATATAATTCATATTTTGTGGCGGTGCAATGTAATAAGTACTTTATATTGACATATAATTTTTCTTATATGTTTATATAGACAAATATATAAACACACTAATATACTATATTTATGTTACTAGCTACCCAACCCGGCTTCGCACTGGTGTACATGTATTATATATATAAACCTTCCTCTTGAATCACTATCTATTAAAAACAACAGCTTCAAAATCCGTTGCGTAGTTTTAAAGATTTAAGCATACATAGGGACGGATAGACAGCGACGACTTTATTTTATACTATGTAATGACTAACCGGGTCTTAACACGAATAATTTTATAGCAAATAAAAGTATTTCCCTCTATCGACGTTTCGACTAGGTTGCACTAGCAGTAGTCACCAGCGGACTGGAGTAACAGCGATGTCAAAGTAGATAGGTGACAGCAGTTTATATGCATGTGTGACAAATTCATGACTGTGTCTATTTTGTCATAAATTTAATGTATTTTTTTCATAATTAAAAAAAATATTATCATACTGCACTCCTTTTCTATAGAAACTATAAGTGTCTGAAATTTCATACGATTCCGTCCGCGTAAGTTTGGTAAAAAGGGCTATAAAGTTTTTGTTTCATGTATTAATATAGTGATAATATTGTTATCCTAGACGACTCTTTGGTGGAGTGTATGAACCCCATGAAATTGAAATACAAACATAGTCCGCGAAGATTGAGAATACCACAAGGTTACCAGTACCAGTCGATTTGGAGGAGCGAATCATCAGCGCCGTTGTCGATGAATCATAATAGTTCATATAAGGTAAGATTCTAAATGAAATATACTAAAAACTAAATATAACACACACACGTACACAATAATAATGATGCGACGTGAAGTGACTGAGAATTTCTCAGTCGCAGATATTCTCACTGAGAACATGTGCGACTAGAAGTGACAAAATTTCTTAGATAGTCGTGTATTGTATACATTTAAAATAATAATATAATAAATTAGAAATAATATCTCAGTGAGAATATGCGCGACTAGAAGTGACTGAGAATTTCTCAGTCATAGTCCTATAATGTCTACATTTAAAATGGTAATATAATAAATTAGAAATAGTATCTCAGTGAGAATATGCGCGACTAGAAGTGACTGAAAATTTCTCAGTCGCACATATTCTCACTGAGATATTTTCAGTGAGAATATGTGCGACTAGAAGTGACAGAATTTCTCAGACATAATCCTGTATTGTATACATTTAAAATAATCTGACTGAGATATTTTCAGTGAGAATATGTGCGACTAGAAGTGACAGAATTTCTCAGTAATACTCCTATAAAGTCTACATTTCAAATGGTAATATAATAAATTAGAAATAGTTACTACAGAACGAATCATGGAAGAGTGGAGTCTCCTGGCACAGACTTAAAAATTTAGAGTTATAAGCAGGCCCCTCTTCTCTCTACCGGGCCCTCTTCTCTGTACCCAGGGCCCTGGGCACACTGGGCACGTACTCAGGGCCCTGGGCACACTGGGCACGTACCCAGGACCGCGCGATGGATTGGGACCCCCTAGTCTAGTCATTACCCCATTACCAAACAATAACCGATAGCTACTCTACTCTTGCCTGAAAATCAGTCTTAACAAATGCTTACCGACTATGGTCAATTTGTTAGATTTTGTTATCACATAATGACTTTTTAAAATTGTTTTTGCCCGGTTTGTTTTGAATGTAGGGCATCCATATATACAGCTCTAAAGAGACTTTGTCATCCATATATCTTTATTACTATGGTCATATGCTTTTTGTCCGGTTTGTTTTGAAGAGTATATACATCTCAAAAAAAAATGACTTTGTCTATTCTAACAAAATAGTGCTTTATTACTATGGACATAGGGGCCTCATTATCCTTACGTGCCCAGGACCTCTCATAGGTGAAAGACGGCCCTGGTTGTATATATTTTTTAAGGCCACATTATAAAACAATAAAAACAATATAGTCAAATAAATAAAGAATAAATGTTAGGGGTGAACAATCCTTATCACTTAGGGTTATGAAAAATAGATAGTCGATTCTCAGACCTACTGAATATGCACATAAAATCGGTCAAGGCTTTTCAGAGGAATATGGTAACTAAGTTTGACATGAGAATTTAAAAAAAAATCAAAATATCTTTATTCATGTAGGTCTATTACAGACTTATGATACGTCAAATCTACCGTCAGTTCAGACTGATTTCAAGATGAGAAGAACTGACCAGAAACTCGGCTCGTATTGTTTTCAAATAAATGTTGTACATGTTTACAATAATACATTTTTAAAATCAATTTGTGTGTATAGAGTGACCACCAGCATATGATATTGCAAAAGCAAATGGTCAAGTCTTCTAGCTTCAAAAATGACGATTCTTCCATACAATCTTTCATCCCCAATTTCAACCCAAACCCAAATTAAAAAGTAGCCTATATCCTTTCTCAGAGTCTAGACTATCTGTATACGAAACTTCAATTAAATCGGTGCAGCAGTTTTGGCGTGAAAGCGAGACAGACAGACAGACAGAGTTACTTTCGCATTTATAATATTAGTAAGGAGTAAGGAGTAAGGAAGTAAGGAAAGTAAGGATTAGTAAGGAAGTAAGGATGAGGATAATACATTTTTTAATTCAAATTTGTGAGAACAGAGTGATATGATATTGCAAAAGTATATATAGTCAGGCTAACATATAATTTTGAATGCAGCTGTCTTGGACTTCAGTGGACTGTATTTACGACAATAGGATTTGAGCAAGAAATTGATAATTTGGAAGGCACTCACCTTGTACTGCGAGGATTGCCGGTTCGGTTTCAGCAAGGCTTCCCAGAACTCCGGGCTTGTCCGAACTTACCTTTTATTTATTTATTCCAGGCAACTAGGCCCATATTATAAATACCTTATAGACTAACATACATATAATATAATATTTAAAAACTAACACAATGATATTGTCTGTGTGATCACGGCACTGAAGACGGCAATCTGCCTTTTGAACGGGTTACCTGTTTACCGCCAAAACCGACAATAGGTGCTTTCCAGTATTTAAACTAATAATATTCGTAGTTAAACTAATAATATTCACGACTTTAGTTAACAAATCTATATAAAATATCGACAATTACGACAGAGAATCAACAGTTTTTGGACAACGACAAAGGCAAAACGACTCCCACTCTCGTAATCACTTTTTATTTTTTTACTTTTTTTTTTATTATTTACGGCATTGGATATCGCGATAAGGTTGCCGTGCGTATTATTGTGAATAATGATCAGTCAGTTCGGAATGGTATATCTAGATTTTTATCACATATAAATCGTTTCAGATGAATCACGATTTTAATGTGAATGTATCACCAGACGGGACTTATGTAGAGGTGGATATCAAATCGTTTACAACGGCCAGCTCGTACCAAGTGAGGTTTGAGAAGGTGGTCGACGGAAGAACACTGCACAAAGTAGTGCCATTGTTAACTATATGTGAGTAATCTGTGCCCGATCAACTTTTTTTTTCTACTACGGTGGTGGTTTTCAAGCATACGGCCCATCTGATGGTAAATGGTTACCGTAGCCTATGAAATTTCGGTTACGACGGACGGGGACTCCCCCCGTCCGTCGTTAGGGCAGTAAAATTTAAAAAAAAAATGAAGTTCCGGTGCATGTCTGTTTTTTTTATAGTATAGGGGACAAACGAGCTTGCGGCTCACCTGATGGTAAATGATTACCGCCGCCCATGAGCACCTGCAACTCCAGGGGAATTGCAAGTTGACGGTGTTTTAAGAATGACATACAAGTCCACTGAAATTGCAACGTATATGTGATATCACGGCTGTTATATGATAACGTGATATCTGTAGTTGGTACCCGCTCACCATCAGGCCGGTTAGTTTAAGAAATTCGTTTCAGCTAATTGCACGATTCTTGTGGACGAGAAATCAATAGATGGCTTGCCAGGTCAGCGCGTTGAAACTGTCACAATAAACTACCAGTGTGGCCGGTGTCAATTGCTACAGATTGTAATAAGAGCTACAGATTGGAATGTGTACAATTTAGACAGATCGAGATATAGGTTACGGAAAACCGTTGACAGGTATATATTTTTTTTATATATTTTTTTAATTGCAGAGTTCTTGCTGTTTAGCACATAGTTCTATTTTCGACTAGCTGTTACTTGTGACTTCGTCCGTGTGAAATTTGACTTTCATTTTCTAAAATAAAAGTGGCCTAAATTACCCCTTATTACATCAGCTAACTGTAAATAAAAGTCCCGTCAAAATCGGTCCAGCCATTTCAGAGATTAGCCGGAACAAACAGACAGACAGACAAAAATTGTAAAAATGTTATTTTGGTGTATGTACCGTATTTATATTCATATGCATGTAGTAAAAACGGTTATTTAAATATTACAAATAGACACTCCAATTTTATTTATATGTATAGATGATCGCTGGTGCCGTTTTTCGCATGATGCAAACATTTGTATTTATGAGTGTGATTGTAGGTATTACTCAGGGTGTTTAAATATTACAAATGTATATTATTTATATGTATATATGTCTGGTACCCATAAAACAAGTATTTATGAGTAGTTTTAGGTATTACTCAGGGTGTTTTCTATGTATATTATATTATCTGTGTTTCGGACTAAACGGTGTTGTGTGAATTGTCCATATTATATTACTAGCTGTGCCCGCGGTTTCATCTGCGTGAAATCTAAAGCCTATGTGTTATTATAATGTATAATATAAACAACATTGCTATAAAATTTTATCAAAATCTGAATGAATTTTTGCGTGTAAAAGTAACAAACATCCATCTATACATACACACTTCCGCGGTTATAATATTAATAAGATTATTATTTAACGCAAAAAAAGGATTCTCAATAAAACTATATTTTTATGTGTGTTATCTTAGAACTTATACTTATATTGGCAAGGCATCAGTGAAGGATAAAAGGATAAAAACATCTGTTAACCCAACGTTACTATTTAACCAAAATAAAACAGTAATTTCCAATTTTCTAAAAAGCCTATTAAAATTAAAAAAATATACTTACCACTGAAATATTGTGCTTGTTCAAATTTATCCATAAGTTATCATTTTTTTTTTAAATAAAATGTTGCCATATATTGAAATTATTATTTTATCTTTATTTTCAGGAAATTTTACATTGAAATAGGTTTGGAAAATCTGCGAGTGCGAGACTTTGGTAGTTATTTCGGCGTTTTTCAAAACGACGACGGTGTGGAAGAGAGGGTCAAAATTTTAGTAGTGCACTGTAAGTATTTGAAGTACGAATCGAAATTAATTACTGCGTGTCTTATGATAGCAGTATATACTTATGTCCCAGACTGTATTGATTTTTTTTAGATATAATCCAAATAAAATTCGATTTCTCACGAGACTACAGCATGGGATTTTTCAAGAAGGGTATATTAAGGTTTCTTAAGGGTCGACAACGCGCACGTGCCCTCAGGCGTCTATAGGCTACGGTAACCATTTACCATCTAATGGGCCATTTGTTTGTTTGCCACCATAGTAGAAAAAAATTGTCATGACATAATTACACTGCGCAACATCGTCTGCATTAAACTTAAAAACTTAATGTTATGTATGACTCAAGTTTGTTGTACTCGTTGTCTTGTTGTATGCGGTAGTGTGTAAACTTCTTGACATACAAGAATAGAACACAAATACTTTATAGGAATAATAGAAAATTAAAATAACAACTCTCTTATGATGAGATAGCTTACCCAATGAGCGGTAGATTTAAAAAAAAATATTTTACAACAAAGTTACAAATTGGTACATTTTTTATTATATTTCAGCTCCAGAAAGAGGTAATTAATAGTACAATAATATAATAATAATATCACAGGACAATTCACACAACGCCATCTGGTTCCAAGATAAGCAGAGCTTGTGTTGTGGGTACTAGACAATTGATAGAGTATATGATATACATAGAAAACACCTAGACTAGTACAGACAATCAGACTCATTATTTCAAATGTTTGTATCGTGCGAGGAATCGAAGCCGCGGCTATCGGAAGTAAAATGGTGTGCTAAACCACTAGACTACCAAGACCTTCAAGTTAAATTTAGTTTATATATCGTCTAATTATGTAATTCTGTGTTCTAGATACTGGTAAGCATTTCCTTTACTTTCATTAGCCATTACCGATGACAGAATTTATAAAACTGATCAATATTACCATAGGACCAAGGTTCAAAATTGGAAATCATTTTAAAAACATTAATACAAACTGTGCGGTTATGTGATCAGTTTTGTATGAAATTTTGTGTTTACACGGCTTACTCTGCAAACGTTGTTTTGCCATACAAATTAAAATCGCTATTGAAAATTAGGAGTTGGTGGTAGAAGGGTAAAAATGTATTTTTAATACCACATTATAAAAAACGGCTATGAAAAATAGATAGTAGCCGATTCTCAGACCTACTGCCGTTTTGAAGGAGTATGATAACTAACATTGTGACACGAGAATTTTTTATACATATACCTATAAGATTGCAATTCGTATCGTAGTATTTTCCACTGCATTGTAAATTCAAAAATAATCAAAATGCCTTCATATATATATGAATTATACAAAAATAATTATAACAAAAAAGAAGGTAAGAAGACTCCATAGTAGTTATGTTCGGCGCGTCGTCTGCCTGTACCACGTTACATTGCGACTGAAAGAAAGAAAGAAAGAAAACTGGGACGCGAGTCACAATGTAACTTTTTTTCGGACTACTCTAATGCTGTTGTCTGCAGCTGGCCTTTACAGCTTCACCGGACGATAGGGGGCGAGTGCAGATAGAACTTCAAACCCAAGAAAAGTCTTATGGAGCGGCTGAAGGACAACTCCCGCCTGACGGGTACGATCTGAGGGCACCGTTAGGGATTCTAACCTCGGCTCAGGCCGTCGTAATTTCAATTCCCGTTTGAATTAGACGGGGGATCGATCGTAGGGGAACCAGCAAGTAAAATTATCGGGGTGCATGAGGTGAGCGGGGCGCGGTGCTCGAATATAAGATTGTTTATCATATTGCCTTTAAAAAGTGTAATTAATGATAATGTAATGGTGCATCCGCCTATGCTAACGGTTTACGCTGGCGGGGCACTAGTGGAGGATGATAAGATGGGCATGAGGTCAGGTCAGTTTCTTTTTATTTTATTATAAATCGGTTTTCGCTAGGTCTTACCTCATCTGATGGTAAATGATTGCAAGACCTGGGCCGTAGCTCGCTTACCCAGAAGATATCTTTTTACCATAGACTTGAAGAATCTGGGTTGTATTCTCCGGGAACACGGAAGCTGGAAGTGTGTTCCACTCATTGGCAGGGCGTATTATATGTAATATTCTCTTATTTGTGACTAGCTTTTGCTCGCGGCCTCGCTCGCGTTGATTTGTCTCTTTAGGGGTGGAATTTATCGAATTCCTTTCTTAGGGGATGCCTACGTCATAGTAGCTGTATACAAGGAAAGTCTCAGCCCGATTGGTTTAAAATTGACGAAGTTTCATATAAACTTTCATCCCCTATTTTATCCCCTTGGGAGTTGAATTATTCAAAATCCTTTCTTAGCGGATGCTTACGTCATAACATCTACGTACATGCCAAATTTCAGCCCGATCCGTCCAGTGGTTTGGGCTGTACGTTGATAGATCACTATGTCAGTCACCATTGAGTTTTATATATTTAGATAGTAGAAAGGACATGAATCGCTCAGTGCGAGTCGAAAGCAAGCACTGCACTGCACATCGTGTTAATTGTAATATTCATATCAGGAACACAACACAAGCTTATCACGCTGTGTGAATTGTCCAGGTTATATTATTACTATATCAGTTGTCTAGTACACAACACAAGCTCTGCTTTACTTGGGACTACATGGAGCTGTGTGAATTGTCCGGGTTGTTTTATTATATCAGTTGTCTAGTACCCATAGGGGCTCCTTTAGGGGTGTGAATTGTCCGGGTTGTTTTATTATATCAGTCTAGTACCCCACAATCTATGTTACATCTAATGTTTCTTTATTGTTATTTTAGCTAATTGTAAGTATTTATACAATTTACAGTATTTATATCTCAAGTATAAGTTTATGGTAATCTGTGTGAATTGTCCATTATATCAGTTGTCTAGTACAGTTTTTTTTTACATTGTGTGAGTATGATATTATTTGTATTAATCTGGGTGTGTGAATTGTGTATGTCTAAAAAAAAGCTGTATTTAAATATGTGTGAATTGTACTATATCAGTTGTCTAGTACCCATAACACAAGCTCTGCTTTACTTGGGACTACATGGCGCTGTGTTAATTGTCCAGGTTATATTATTACTATATCAGTTGTCTAGTACCCATAACACAAGCTCTGCAATTCCCTTCCCTCAATTTTTAGTAGCTGTGACGTGGTCGCGTGGATTGAGTGGTCATGCTCACTAAAATGTCTAGACATGTGGCGGCGTGGTGGGCCGGGTCATTGGGCTCCCTGGCTGCCTCATACGGCATACTCGTGCTGCTTGTGGAGACCTGTCTGATCACTACAATTGATTTAATCTTATTGTATATTTATATTTGACCCAAATAAATTAGTGCTAGTTGGTAGTTTGTATTCACACGTTTCGACTTAAAAATGTAAAGTCACAACGATTATTTAAAAGAGCAACACGCAAGTTTTTTTTATTATTCTTCTTGTGAGGAGACAGCTTTCCGAATGAGTGGTAGATTAAAAAAATAATTTTGTTATGACTATTCAAAAGTACTTAAATTAAGTTTCATTCATTACGCTCTTGTCGGTGGAGCTCTTGGCACTTTCCGCGATCTTCCATCATGCTCTTTAATTTAATTAAGTTAATTTAAATAAAATTATTTTCTATTCTATTTCACTAGTGCTACAAGTTCCTCAAATGAAGAGCTCTGTCGGTTACGGCGAGCACTTCGACAAGAGCATCAACTACCAATGCGAAGATTGTGAACTCACTGACATCATGTGTGGGGGAGAGAGCGTGCTGCCAGCTGGCAGGGTCTCACACGCAGCCAGCATGAAGATGATCAGCCTGAACTTCCCCAAGTATCTATACTGATTGTATTAAAACACATAGCAAAATTATTTATTTATTACAGGAAAACCAAGGCTATTTAAGTATCTTAAATAAAATCGATATATGGCAAAATTAGGGGTTGCAAATTCTGCCAAACAAAAGCAAACGCCACTACACATCCTGTGGTTGTACCACTCATGCATGAAGGAAAACTATTTGGAAGGTATACACTATATCCTGAGGAGATAAAAACCATCGCTCCTAAGAATATCCTTCAGTTCTTGTCCCTGACGGGTCTAGGTAGCGAACTCTGAAAAAGGGCGAGCACAATAGATCTATGTAGGTCGCAGTGCTACAGGTCCAAGAACCTGACAATGGCCCAAAACCCTCAATAAAAAAATACTGATTGTAGTGATCACTTATTTGATATTTAATTAAATTTTTTTCTCCTCTCCTATCTCCCTAGTATATTAGTTAAATGCATAAGTTTGTGAGTATGGATGGATGAATGTTTGTTACTCTTTCACGCAAAAACTACTGAAGGGATTTTGACATGATCATCATTAAGAAATTTTATTTTCTAACTTAATTTTTTCAGTCAATAAAGTACTTTGTAGTATATTTATAAAACAAAGTCGCTCTCCCTATCTGTCCCTATGTATGCTTAAATCTTAAACTACGCAACGGATTTTGAAGCCGCTTTTTTAATAGATAGTGATTCAAGAGGAAGGTTTATATATATAATACATGTACACCCTTGCGGGGCGAGTAGCTAGTTAAAGTATATCATCGTCAGCCCGCCCACTGCAGTCCACTGCTGGACATAAGCCTCTCCCAAGGCACGCCACTGGGCACGGTCTCCAGCCCTCTCATCCAGTAACTCGCAACCCTACGGATGTCGTCGCTCCACCTAGCTGCTAGAGCATAAATAAATATTTTTTATTCAGCTTCGAAGACGCTTACAGTTGTGTGTATATTGGAATATTCAATACAGCAAACAAGGTTTACAGAAAAGTCATCGCCGTTATTGATAGTAAGTGAAAAACAAACAAAATACTTGAATCGTTACTCATATCATCTGCTTCTTTCTTATCCCATTTATTTAGGGTCGGCGTAATATGTTTTTCTCTTCCATTCATCCCTGTTCGCAGTCATCTCGTTATTTACTTCCTTTCTTACCATATCATCTTTCACACAGTCCATCCATCTCTTTTTCGGCCTTCCTCTGCCCTTATAACCATCCACAAACAAAATACTTGAATCGTTACTCATATCATCTGCTTCTTTCTTATCCCATTTATTTGGGGTCGGCGTAATATGTTTTTCTCTTCCATTCATCCCTGTTCGCAGTCATCTCGTTATTTACTTCCTTTCTTACCATATCATCTTTCACACAGTCCATCCATCTCTTTTTCGGCCTTCCTCTGCCCTTATAACCATCCACATTCATATGTACCTAAGACCTTTCTTAAAATATTATTCTCGTTCCTACGCATTACATGTCTATACCATGATAGACGATTACTCTTCAACCTCTCTGACACCGGTGCCACTTTCAAAATACTTGAATCGTTACTATAAAGGTCTAAAAACAAAGTATATGAATCATTAATATAGTAATAATAAAGTCTTTTTTCGGACTACTCTAATGCTGTTGGCCGCTGGACTTTACAGCTTCACCGGACGATAGGGGCGAGTGCAGATGACACTCCAAACCAAAGGACTTATGGAGCGGCTGAAGGACAACTCCCGCCTGACGGATACGACGCCAGTCTGAGGGCACCGCTGGGGTTTATGGGCCGTTTGAAGGGACCAGGGTCACCGGTGTGTAAATAGGATCTTATAGCATTGTATATCTTTCCGCAATTATATAAGTTTTATTTATTTCTTTAGACTTATAATGGACCACAATTATATTACAGATTAATTTACATATGTAATCATTACATAAAGACGCTGTCACTGTCTGTCCCTATGTATGCTTAAATCTTTAAAACTACGCAACGAATTTTGAAGCGGCATTTTTTTAATAGATAGTGATACAAGAGGAAGGTTTATATATATAATACATGTACACCCAGCCGAAGCCGGGTCGAATAGCTAGTTCATATATATGTATGAGCTTGTAACAAAGGTATAAAAAACGCCCCGGTTTCGCACGAGCTAGTATCTAATAATTTAAATAAATATAAATGGTCTCTATGGTCATGGTACTGACGACGGCAATCTGCCACGGTAGCGCTACTTCATGAAGGAGACTACTGTCTTCGGGCAGTGGATGGTCATGAAGGTGACAGCAGCATTTTGGTGGGGACCCAGATTACAAACGGCCTGAAACTTGCTTTGTGACTCGACTATAGTTGTTACCTTCAAGGTCAGGTTACTCCTGGTTCATATGTAGTCGACTTATGAGCGGCTGAAGGCCAACTCCGGCCTGAGGAATAGAATAGAATAGAAAATCATTTATTCAAATAAACTTACATTGAAGCACTTTTGAATAGTCATTACATTTTTTTAATCTACCGTTCATTCGAAAAGCTCTCTCATCACAAGAAGAACGAGCAAGAAACTTGCGTGTTACTCTTTTAAATAATTTTATTATTACATTTACATTTTTAAGTTTAAGTGTGTGAATACAAACCAGCAATTAGTACTAATTCAATTAAATACTCAAATTGAAAACAATATTGAATATATAACCAATTGGTTAAACAATTAATAAGAGGAAATCAGTCATAGTGATTAGAGCAGACCAGTCCCTACAAGCAGCACCCGTTCACGAGTATAGGGGACACAACTCTAGTCTGAAGGCACCACATGGAGCTCGAACCTTTGCTCAGGCCGTCGTAATTCCGATCACCGTTGGAATTGGACTGAGGGTCGATCGGAGGGGTTGCGTACTGTAAGGCGGGGAGGCGTATGGAAACGCAACTGCCTCCCCCTCTGAAAAATTCTGGCTATATGTAAATATACGTATAATGCATTAGTTTTTGAAAATGTTGCCAGTTTTTCTCAAGTGAAGTAGCTGTCCGAACTGGACGGTAGGGATAGTGATAATTAAAAAAACGTGTTTATATTATTTACGTTTTTTACAGATGCTTGTAAGTACAAACTTATATATGGTTTTGATTATTTTTTTAAAATAAACTTGGCAAATTCGCTAGTTCTAAACCTAGATAAGGTTTAGATAGAACAGGAAAATCTTGACGAGACGTAATTTTGTCTGTATGTTAAGATTTTATGCAAACACAGTTGGAGGTTTAAGAATGAAACTATCACATATACCAGGACAATTCACACAGCGCCATCTAGTCCTAAGCTAAGCAGAGCTTGTTTTGAGGGTGCTAGACAATTGATATATATATTAGATAATAATATATAGAAATCACCGTGATTAATACAGACTATCATACTCATGAATATAATGTTTGTACCGTGCGAGGAATCGAACCCGTTACCACTTTAATAAAGCGGTGTGCTAATCCGTTACACCACCGAGCCCTTCAATATAAATATTTAGTCAACATATAGACTGAATAAAGCTAAACAAAATACTATTCAAAATTTAATTGGAATAATGAATTTTGCGAAACGATAAAGATTGTGGTCACGGCTAGTGTAGGTTTAGGTTAAATTATTTACCATAAAACTATTCGTGTTAAGACCCGGTGAACTATTAACTATGTTTGCTGTGCCCGCGGTTTCGATATAAAATAACGTTAAATTTCAATATAATATATAGCTTATATCTTATTCTGATGCATAAGCTATATTACTGTAAAGTTTCATCAAAATCCGTTTAGTAGTTTTTGCGTGAAAGAGTAACAAACATCCATATTTACAAACTTTCGCGTTATAATATTAATAAGAGTAAAATATATAGTAATAATATAATTTGTAAGTTTATAAGCACATCGTAAACACAGAATATTATATTAATAAGTAAAAGTAAAATAAATTTATAAGTAAAAAGACGTTTATAATATTAATAAAAACTATATTATTAATTTTTTTTCATAATGTATGTTTTCTCGAATTATTATTATATATATAATTTATATATTTCCGTTTTACAGGGGTTATACATTCATACACGCGGGCCTTAGCCATTATTATTTATTAATATTGTGTACTAGATCCGAAAGTTTAAAAGTATAGTATATAAATAATGTTTTTTTTTCAAATTTCAGCTCCAGGTAAATATATAATTTTATAACTAACTATATATACTACTTATATTATAAGTAACTAACCTCCCAAACGTTGTTTTGCCATATAAATTAAAATCGCTGTTAAGAAATAGGGGTTGGTGATAGTAGGGTGACAATTTAGGGTTGTATGTATTTTAATGTCACATTATTAAAAAATAAAATTGTCCAAACAATAAAAAAAATGTTAAGGGTAAACTTTCATTTAGGGGTATAAAAAATAGATAATAGCCGATTCTCGGACTGATATTCTGAATATGCATTTTATAAAAAAAATCGATCATGCCGTTTCGGAGGAGTATGGTAACTAACATTGTGACACGAGAATTTTATATAGTTATATATAAGCTTATGTAAGCATATTAAAGTATATATAAATTGAATATGAAATATATCACTGGACAATTCACACAGCGCCATCTAGTCCCAACCTAGGCAGAGCTTGAATTATCAAGACTAGACACATTTTTTAATACATAATATACTTAGAAAACACACGTGTCAGTACCAACAATCATACTCTAATAAATACAATCTGAAGAATTCATTTTTTTTATAAATACATCATTACATAGTATAAAACAAAGTCGCTGTCGCTGTCTGTCCGTCCCTATAAATCTTTAAAACTACGCAACGGATTTTATGCGGTTTTTTAATATATAGAGTGTTTCTAGAGAAAGGTTTATATGGTATACATGTACACACGGGTGAAGCCGGGGTGAGTAGCTACTACCTAATATGCGTAGAAAACTTTCAGACCGATACAATCATACTCATGAATACAAATGTTTGTACCGCGCAAGGAATCGAACACGCTATCATTAGAAGTAAAGAAGTATACTAAACTGCTAGGTCTAATATATGCTTTTCTAAATTAAAACTTAATTAGCTTTTCATATGTGCTATTTTTCTTTAAACTCAGATGTGACGGTGAATGATGTGGGCGTCATAAATGCTCCCCAACTAGGAGAACCGTTTGAGAAAGAGTTTCAAGTTAGCTGCACTACAGACTGTTCAGTCGAGAAGGTGAGATCTTCATCTTAATATAGAGAACAAGTTCATACAAAGAATCTCAATTTAAACACTTAAATACATCGTTTTCATAAAAAGAAACACCCAAAGGTTGTCTGAAAGAAATCTCTTTAGCGATTAGACCGCAATTTGTACATAGCCTACCTTTGTGTATACTATGAATATAGTTTTTTTTTGTATTTTTTTAAGGTGCAATAAAGAGTTATAAATAAAAAAAAATATTTGTGTATTCCAATGGTTATTTTTGTAAAATAGCCCCCTCCGATCAATCCCCCGTCTAATTTAAACGGTTATCGAAATTACGACAGCCCGAGCCGAGGTCCGAACCCCTAGCGGTGCCCTCACTAAAATCGCCCAATCAAACGGGTATCAAAATTACGCCGCCTGAGTCGAGGTTCGAGCTCCTAGCGGTGCTCTCAGACTAAAGTCGTATCCGTCAGGCGGGAGTTGTCCTTCAGCCGCTCCATAAGTCCTTCCTTTGGTTTGGAGTGCCATCTGCACTCGCCCCCTATCGTCCGGTGAAGCTGCAAAGGTCAGCTGCGGACCAACAGCATTGGAGTAGTCCGAATTTAAGAGCTTGTCCGTGGAGCTCTTGCTCACGATCTTCTATCATACTCTTTAAACTTTGATACGACACAACTCCAATTTTGTCTTTAATTTGCTTGATGTAGCTGTGCCTTGGTCTTCCTCTCGCCCTTTTTCCTTCTATCTTGCCCTCAATAATATCTTTCATAAACTCATAGTGCCAAGTGTCCTAACATTTTTCCTCGTCTATTTTACATTATTAGGTACATATTTTTTTCATATTTATATAAAAAAACATCTATTCAAAAGAGCAACACAAAAGTTTCTTGCTCTTTCTTCTCGTGATGAGTCTGCATTCCGAATGAACCATAAATATGACTATTCAAAAGTGCTTGTATTGAGTTTATTTGAATAAATATTATTTCTATTTCTATTTCATAAGACAATAAAAATTCCCATTATCAATAATTTTTATCTCAGAGCAAAGATTTCATAACACCAAAAATTATATTTTTCAGGTCACCGTGAACGGTATACCATTGGATCTCTCTATGTCCAGAAGATCAGGATCAGGCCCAATTGCATTCTACGTGGTAAGTTAAAAACGCACCCAAGATACCACAAGAAACAGAAGAAGAACAGAAGAGATTTAGAGGGTGTAGACAGAAGCTTATATGGCTATCGCACCCCTCTCCATCGACAAGTTTTCAACCCTACACGCTAAAATCACATAAGATATTATTAATGCTAAAACCTTAGTAGCTCCGACAGTGTTAGTTTGTATTCACACATTTCAATTTGAAAAAGTTACGATTATTTAAAAAGAGCAATACACAATGCTCTTTAATTGTTGATACGACACGACTCCAATTCTGTCCTTAAGTTGCTTGATGTAGCTGTGCCCTGGTCTCCCTCTCCCCCTCACGTTCCCCCTCTCGTTACAACGATTATTTAAAAAGGTCAACACACAAGTTTCTTGCTCATTCTTCTTGTGATGAGACGTGGTAATGAATGGTAGAATAAAGTTACTATATAAAAATGCTTAAATGAGCTATATCTTGCCAACAAACTGTTCTGCAGTATGGCCATTGGCAAGTAATTTAAAAATAATCCTTTAATAAATGTATAAAAAAATATTTCAATAAACAACCTACCTTCACACAACCTACCTGTGATAAATAAATAAATAAAAAATGTTTATTTAAATTAACAATTTTCTATTCCATTCTATTCTATTGATTAACTGATTAATGAAATAGAAATAGAAATTTAAATAATATTTATTCAAATAAACTTATTACAAGCACTTTTGAAGAGTCATATTTGTTTATTTTACCACTCATTCGGAACGCAGATTCTATTTACAAGCTCTTCAATTTTCTAAAAACCATTTTTACAGAGAGAGTTCAAAAGTTCAGAAAGTTCAAAAATTTCAAGTTTTCACTTGAAATTTTTGAACTTTTCTTCTCCAAGTTGAAAGATAGGTTAGCTTACTTACAATGTACAAATCAAATTTGCAATCGGTTCAGTAGTCTATCGCGGACAAACAACGTGACACGTAATTTTTATATACAATGATTTGAATCTGTTTTCAGGCAGATTTAGAACAGACTGGTAGTTTGTTGTAAAACTGTGTAGTTTTGTATTAATTAATTTAATTTAAACTCCTCAGTTATCTCTAGACAAACCGTTTATTTCGTAACTTGTCTTAAATCTATTTTTAGTACACACTCAATGCTCTATGGGTCCGGAGTCGCCATAGATTATATCCATATATTCTTTTAAGTCGTTTATCACTAATACATTACATTACACAAAAACCTTGCGCAACTACTAGAAAACGAATTACTAACTTGATTAGATTATTTAACTTACTTGATATGATTATATTTGACTAGATGGGGAAAAGCGGCAGATATTAAAAATATATTCATGTTACAAAAAAGTGCCATTCGAGCGATCTACTGTATGAAGAGTCGTGACTCATTAAGAGAGAAATTCAAAGAGGCAAATATTCTCACCGTTGCTTCTCAATTTATATATTCAAATATCCTATATGTTCATAAAAATCTTGACTTATTTCCAAAAAACAGCAATATTCATAATATTAAAACTAGATTTAAAGACAAACTTGCTGTCCCCAAGTATCGTTTAGAAAAAGTTAATAGGTCTTTTATGGGAATAGGTATAAAAATTTACAATAAGATACCAAATGATATGTTGGAATTACCCTTAAATAAATTCAAAACATCTGTTAAATCATATTTACTGAGCAAAGGCCTATTACTCACTAAACGATTACTTGAATGACGAGCGTGCATGGCAATAGTTTTCATGTTCGTGATTTTCATTTAATGTTAGACATAGACACCTATATAAATGCATTGTAAATAAACTGGATTTAAAAAAAAAAAGTAATTCAATTGAGTTTCTTGCCAGTTCTTCTCAATTGGATCTATATACCGAACTGGACGGTAGGGAAAAAAATTATAATGTAAAACTTGACGTTCATAAGCGGCTAAAATGTCCTACATGAATAAATGATTTTTGAATTTTAATTTGATGATTTAGTAAAACCTAATTACATTTGCAGGCGACACCATCCGCAATTACGATTCGTATAACAGAGTATGTCGACACATTCGAGGGGGTCTACCAAGCTGTGTTCAACTTGAGAGGGGATACAGTAACCAAAACTCTTATGGAAATAAAGTAAGTCTGATACACATAGTCATGACTGTTATAATAATCTCAGGACAAATCACACAGCGCCATCTAGACCCAAGTTAAGCCAGCTAAAGCTTTTGTTATCGGTACTAGACAACTGATACAAATACGTAGATAATTTTACCGATACAAATGTTCATGAATACCAAAGTTTGCACCGTGCGAACAATCAAACCCGCAACCATCGGAAATAAACGCTGGAGCTAAACTGCTCGACCAGCAAGGGCGCTAATCGATTTCTTGACTTTGAGTATTAAAAACTGTGACTACAAATATTCATAATTCAATTTTCATTACACGCATTTACATGTAGTTAATAACCATTTAATTTTGTTAGGGACGCGTCAATACAGAGCGGCCAGGTAGAGGATGGGGGACAGGATTCGAACACCGATACCACACCGGCAGCAATTGAATATACCGTCACAGGCGCTGAGACAACTTCACAGGCTGCATCTGGTATGTATAGCAAGAAAACTTTAGTCTTTAGACTCTCCTATATTGTCTAACATTAGACTCTGTTATATAGTCTACCATTAGACTCCCCTAAATTGTCTAATATTAGACTCTCTTATAGAGTCTAACATTAGACTCTCTTATATATGTAGTCTACCATTAGACTCCCCTATATTGTCTAACATTAGACTCTGTTATATAGTCTACCATTAGACTCCCCTAAATTGTCTAATATTAGACTCTCTTATAGAGTCTAACATTAGACTCTCTTATATATGTAGTCTACCATTAGACTCCCCTATATTGTCTAACATTAGACTCTCTTATATAGTCTACCATTAGACTCCTCTATATTGTCTACCTTAAGCTTCCCCTATATTGTCTAACATACTTACTAAACGATTATTTGAATAAAATAACCAAAACTGATCCGCAATATTTTTGATTTCGCACGGGATTTTCATTTATTGTTACACATTCTAAATAAATAATGTTAACTACTTTTAAAAAAAATAGGAATACAACTGTATTAAAAAGAATTGGCAAGAAACAACTGAGTGCCTGAACTTCTTGCTTTCTTCTTTTCAACTGAATCTATGGACTGAACTGGGCGTAGACTCAAATATATTTTCTACTTTTAGACTCTCTTACAATTTCTATCTTTAGACTCCTCTACATAGTCTACCTTTAGCCTCCTCTATATTGTCTACCTTTAGACTTCCCTATATTGTCTATCTTTAAACTCCTCTATGTTGTCTAACATTAAACTCTTATTTTGTCTAACATTAGACTCTTATATAGTTTACTTTTAGACTCCTCTATATTATCCACCTCTAGATCACTATATTTATCTTTTCTTAAATTTCTTACCCAGAGTCAAATCCAGATGCAGTTCCTGGAGACGCGGGGGGTGGCGAAGGCCCATCTGAAGCTCCACCAGTTAAACAAAGGTTTGGGGGTATTACGTCAAGTCCCGTCCAGACTTCACCGAAACATGACACCATAGCTGCTGACATCACTTCAGATACGACAACTCGCGGCAGCACTAATAGTTCCAAGTCATAAACTGGATAAGGTAAGAATTTTGCCCAAGTGGACTGTAAAACTATGTAATATTATATTATCTGTGGTAAAACTAAACTACTAGACCAGTGGTGCGCAACCTAAGACAGGTTGCGCACCACTGGTCTAGCAGTTTAGTGGTTCATTTGTGACCCCAATCTTTTTTGAAAAACAATTTCGCGACCCCTGAGTAGACGGTTTTTTTTTAATAATCAACGTAGTTAAATTGAAACTATTTTAATTTCTTTTTATTAAAGGTTTTTAACACAAAATTTTGTGAAACAATGGTTTTATTTATGCATATACTAGCTACTCGGCCCGGCTTTGCATATGTATGCATGTATTACACATATAAAGCTTCCTCTTGAATCACTGTATATATTTAAAAAAAACCGCTTCAAAATCCGTTGCGTAGTTGTAAAGATTTAAGAATACATAGAGACGGACAGACAGCGACAGCGACTTTATTTTTATTTTATACTATGTAGTGATTTTCGTATTAATTTTACAGATCTCAAGATCACTGAAAGACGACATTATGGCGCGAATATGGGATTAGAGAAAATGTATTTATTTTTAATTAAATATTTTGCAGCACTTATAATTGTTTTTATCATATACTAGTAACCCACCCCGGCTTCGCACGGGTGTACATATATTATATATATTAACCATCCTCTTGAATCACTCCATCTATTTAAAAAAAACCGTTTCAAAATGTATTATACTGTACATGTATTATATATATATATACCTTCCTCTTCTATTGTAATAACCGCTTCAAAATCCGTTGCGTAGTTTTAAAGATTTTAGCATACATAGGGACGGACAGACAGCGACAGCGACTTTATTTTATACTAGCTAGTAATGACTAGCTGACCTGCGAACTCCGTTGAGCCTTATAAAAGGCTTTTTGAAGTTTAGTTACGCGATACATTTCTGAACGCACCCTGTTTGACAGGTGTCAGCAGTTTGTATGGGAAAATAAAATTGTTGTTTTTACTATTTTACATGCAATTTATTTATATTTTATCACCGTTTAAACCTTTCCTGGACTTCCACGAATATTTCGAGACTGAAATTAGCCGAATCGGTTCAGTCGTTCGAGATTTAGCGAGACTAACAAACAGCAACTCAATTTTATATATATAGAAGATAATATAAATATAAATAGTTTCAGCCAAGGAAAATGTCGCACCTACGCGCCTTTAGTGAATCCTTTATCGTTATTATCAATTATTTTTTTGAACTTGTAGCAAATGTTCTTTAAAATGCTTTCGGAAAGTATATTTTGTTTTCTAGTATAAATTAAAGTATATTTATTATATTAAAGTATTATTACCTACATGTAAAATATTAAATATTTTCATAACACAAGATACAATATACAATGTATATTTGTATAATAATAGCAATCCTGTACAATTAACACAGCGCCAAACAACTGATATAAATATGAAATTAAATTAAATGAAACTTCTTTATTGTTCTCTCTTAAAATACAAACATTTATATATATTTGCTATACTTTTCAATACATTTTTTTGTTACATTCATATTATACTATAAATTTATTATTGTTAATTTTTTTTACTATTATTTATTTTATTTATTTATTAAAGGAAAACCAAGGCTATTGAAGTATATCTTAAATAAAATCAATATAGACGTCATACTAAGCCTCTGACAGTGTTTCATTACTAACAACAGACTGATGTTTTCTTTGTTTAATTATTAATTTCATTATTTATATTATATCCCGCAGTACAGAGTGCCTTTGAGACTATATACATAGAAAACAACATCATACTCCTCATTGTATCATATAAATGTTTGCGGTAATCGAACCTGCGACCATGGGTAGTGAGGCGGTGTGCTAAACCGCTAAACCATCGAGGCCATCGCTTCATTACCGCTACATTGTCCGATTATTCGGAGTCTGTGTAATTCATAATTGAACAACGTCATGTTAAAAAGTATTATTAGGAAAACGAATAATTTCGTTAGTTCGAGTTGTACAGTTGGTAAATTTATATAAGTTTTAATGATGTTGAATATTTCATTATTATGTAAGTATTTTAAAGATTATTAAATAATTTTTAGATACTTGATACTTAGTAGAAATAGATTAATGTTTATTCAAATAAGCTTAATATAAGCACTTCGGATTAGTCTCATTTTTTATGCTACCACTCATTCGGAACGCAGACTTATAACAAGAAGAATGAGCAAGAAACTTGCGTGTAGATGTTGTTTTCAGTAGATTTATGTTAACAAGAATTAAGCATGCGAAAATCAGATTTGTTCAATCAGATAACATTGTCAGCGCTATGAATTTTAAGTTAGATATTTTATGTAAAAACATGCTTATCATTTATAAAATCTTCAATTTTAGATCAACTATTTTACAATATTTTATCAGACACTAGCAGATCCGGCCACGCGTTGCTGTGTCTAAGGTTCTTGAATAAAATAATATTGCGACTATAAATTGAGATGTAAGCTATATACCTTTCAAGTTGGATCAAATTGCACACAATGTTCAAATCAAATTTGCAATCGGTTCAGTAGTTGGAGTCCATCGGGGACAAACAATGTAACACATAATTATTAAGTCTGTTTTTGGCAAACAGTTCAGCAACAACAACTATTTAATCGAATTAGGTGTTATTTAGCGGAAGTCCATTTCACTACTCGATATTATTTTGTTTAATTCTGATACAAACTGGATTTATATTATTTTGTTTAATTCTGATACAATTAGCATGAGTATGGTCACAAATATTCAGTGGTGCCGGCGGTTTGGTCACCGAACTGTCAGCACTAGGCTTCCAAGCTATATTCGAACTCTATTCAACACTCTGATGCCTCGTTCAGAGGTGAAACACGACGCAATATGGATGTAGAATCAATAACGGTCGGAATGTCATCACCATTAGAGAAGGTCGTAACGGTAGTCAAGTTTCCACACCGAATATTAGTGATCTCACACATGATAATTGTAATGGAATTAAAATAATGTCAATCAATTGAGTTGTAACATCAACAACAAGTCCCTTTGCGAATGTTTCTGTTTGTAGAATATTTTTGTATGGCCGTAAAATGATTCATTATTCCTTAGTGCTTAGGAATGATAATGGATAAAGGAACGTCACGTAGCAGTTTTTGAAATTAGTGGTTCTCTTTTATTTTAAACTATGTAGCTGTTCCCGGACTTCGTCCGCGTGGAATTTAACTTTATTTTACTAAAATAAAAGATATTTTCTAAAATAAAAGTAGCCTAAGTTACTTCCTATTACACCAGCAACCTGCCAAAAAATGTCTTGTTATAATCGGTCCAGCGATTTCAGAGGTTAGCCGGAACAAACAGACCGACAGACAGATAGACAAAAATTTTAAAGAGTGGCTTGTTAGTAATATAGACTGATTACCCCATTATTAGCAATGTACCATGCCAGGTAGACCTCCACGCGGTATCCCCTGGAAACCATCATGATAAATTCATGCTCATCTGATTATCCTCCACTGGTGCCCCGCCAGAGTAAACCGTTAGCACAGTCGAAAGCACCATTCCATTATCATCCATAAAAAACTACAATTCAAACACAATGGTAAGTTAGTTACACAACTACATTAGTTAATCAAGTTAACTCTTTCACAGGCATGACTCTAATTATCACCATACCAGACATCAGTTCATATTCAACTGAACAAGACAAAAGGCATGTACCATCATCTCTTGATGATCATGACGATCTACGAAAAGATACAGTCATACGAGGTGATGACAAAATGGCTAATTACAATGATGAAATCAATACAGGAAACGACAATGATTTAACTGGTAATAAATACGACGCTGCTATGGAAAAAGGTGATGAAATTCCAAATAGTCAACAAATACGAAAATATATTCATTCCAAACCAAAAACTTTAGCAAGACTTGATGATAAAGCAAATAAATATATAGATGGATCTCATAATGTTGATAACAGACGTATAATGGGGTGGATTCAAAACCTATACAGAACTAAACCTAAACTATACAAAAAACCAACTGTAATCACAAAGCCTATGGCTAAAGTAATGAATAGAACCCTCCCGCTTCACTTTGACCAAGATCTAATTACATCCATGAATATACTAATAAATGTATTGGAAAGAATTAACGACAATATAATGTGTCAATATAATTCAGATAAAACAAATGGATATTACGTTTTAAAAAATCCTGTACAATCCATGAATGAACCTAATGTTAGAACAAAAAGAGACATTAATGAGAATTCAACAGAAATCGTTAGAAAGCAGAATAAAACAGAAAATGTAACTGTAGTTAGTGATTCGAGTGTTAAACTTAATGCTAGTAGGCGAAGCATGTACAATAAAGCTCCGAATGAAATAAAAACAAAACTATTAACGTATTTGACGGATAATTTCAACGAAATTAAATCTAAAATTGGCCCATTGGAGAAGATTAAGAAAGATTTCGCTGAAGTCAACGCGTACAGGATTGGATATATAATAGCTAGTATTGATACGTTAGAAGTGAGTTTAAAGAAAATGCGAAATGATATGGATATTAATAAATATTTATGGGACGATAAGAAGATATTGGAGTTGTATGATAAATTGAAAGTCTCTAATAATGTTGTTACAAATCTAATTGAAACGTTGAAGAATTATTTAGGGAGGCCGGGTATTAATTATAACTAATGGTCGAAAGTGGACCATACTAAAAACTATAAAAGGACTTTTGAACCAGCAATAACAATTAAACAAAAGAGTATGTATATACGCGTGTGTGTCAAATACATGCTAGTCTTGGAAATGTTTTTATTGATTTATTTATTAAAACTTTAATGCAAAAATACATAAATAAAGGTGATGAATTTTTATTTACATCACTTAATTGTACAACTAAGAATCTTAAAATTAAAATCTTAAAAAATTTAATATAATAACTAAAATATATTATTAAAAGGGGTCCCTTTAGGCAAAGTTCCGAAGATACTGGCAGCGTTCCCTCTTTGAATAGCTAGACTAATTCTTTGTCCGAGGTAGCTGCTAGCTCTTCGGTCTTCTGTGATGTCGACTAACCTTTTCGTTATTTCTTTGAAAAGTCTTATAGCGCTGGGACCCCACAGATAATAAATAATAAAAGTACACATGGCGCACTTAACACCTTGAGGCATTTTCTCCCAGTCAATCATTGGGCAAACAGAGATTCATATAGGCGTTGCATTAACAAAATTTGAAATTGAAATCTTAAAAAATAAAAAGAAGATAACAATGAATGTATTTTTTATGCATTACTAGCCCACCCCGGCTTCGCCCAGGTACATGTATTATACATATAAACCTTCCTCTTGAATTACGGTATCTATTAAAAGAAACCGCTTCAAAAACCGTTGCAGATTTAAGCATACATAGGGACGGACAGACAGCGACAGCGACTTTATTTTATACTATGTAATGATGATTGAAAAAAAATTGCATTCTGCACTCCTTTGCTATATAAACTAAAAAATCCTACTTTCAATCCATGTTTAAATCTGCAACAATTTTCGAAAAAGCGGTTTCTTTTAAAGTTTATGCTTCACGTAGAAAATACGAGCAGATAATCCTTTATTGTCGTTAACAACAATGTGACCGTTATGTCGTTGTCCTTGGAGAAATTGTTGTTGTAAAAACCAACCGTAGTTTAATGTATTTTTTACGCATTCTAGCATCCTATGTGGTTGTAGCTCACTCATGTATAAACAATGATCTCTATATAAACCTTTACCTCTTGAATTACAGGATCTAAAAAGATACCGCTTCAAAATATCCTTCAGATTTTGTCCCTGACATAGGGACGGACAGACAGTGACAGCGACTTTATTTTATACTATGTAATGATGATTGAAAAAAAATTGCATTGTGCACTCCTTCTCTATAAAAACTAAAAAATCCTACTTTGAATCCTTATAATACATATGAGTCCAACAGCGACCTATATTATATGAATAGAGAAAATACTGGAATGACTCTCGATTAAAAATAAAGGATTAGTGTGCGAAATTTCATCCGCACAATTTTAAAATGTATTCGTAAAAAGGGCTACAAAGTTTTTGCTTCACGTATAAAATACAAGTAACCCTTTATTGTCGTTAACAACAATGTCATCATTATGTCGTTGTTCTTAGAGAAATTGTTGTTGTAAAAACCAACCATAGTTTTTGTAACACTGTTTTCGTAATTTTTACTATCCCCATCACAGTCGGTCATATTTTAATATTTGAAATTTGTTGTTTTAATATTAAAATTTAAATAATTTTAATATTTTAAATTTGTTGTTTTAATACTAAAAATTACAATTAAATAATTTTTTGGTATTTTTAAATTTGTTTTTTTAATTCTTCTTCTTTTTTTCTATATATAAAATTTAAATAAATTTACGTATTTAATAAAATTGTTGTTTCTAATATTAAAAAAAAGTTTAAATAAATTATTGATTTTTGAGACATTTCTGAATGAGCGGTAGATTAAAATATATTCAAAAGTTTCAATAATTTATAATATAAATAATAATTAATTGAATATAAATAATAATTGAATAATAATAATAAATGATTTTCTATTCTATTCTTATTGTGACATTAATATTTTTATTATTTAATTTTCTCAGCTTTTAAATTAAATGTATGTAAATTTGATATCTTTGAATTTCTCTGAAGGTTTTTCATGAACTGTTAACATACAAACAGAAAAACACATGTCGCCGCGATACGTTTATTACATGTAACGATCGTAATCTTTCTTTGCACGTATTTTAATGCAGTTTTCAGCAATAGATTGAGTGATTTAAGGAAGGTTTATATATATAACTAGCTGTGCCCGCGGTTTTACCTGCATTAAATTCAATATAAAATGTAGCCTATGTGTTACTCTGATCCATAAGTTAATATAGCTAAAAAGTGTAAAGTTTCATCAAAATCCGTTCAGTAGTTTCTGAGTGAAAGAGTAACAAACATCCATACTTACAAACTTTCGCGTTTATAATATCTCATATATATCAGTCTTATATATAGTAGTATAGAAAAAAATGAATACATGCAAACAAATAAATATATATAGTGCAGATTTAGAACAAGCCGAAAAGTTCAAAGATTCGTAATGCATGCGAGCGAAGCCGAGGTGAGAAATAAAACTTTCTATCAACAAAAATATATGTTTTTATTTCACATCGTCAGTCTGTCTTATAAATAATTTGTTTACATCTCATTTTAAAAATTATTCCGCTTTTAATATCTAATATGCCTAGGCAATTACTGAAAATTCTTAATCAATACAAACGTATATAACATAACCTTTACCTAATTTATCCTAAAATATTACCATCAATTCGTCATAATATATAATAACTAGCTGTGCTCACAGTTTCAGCCGCATATATTATATTTATTTATTTATATAACTTCAATGCACAAAATACATGTGGCGCTTTACGGCATTTTCTACCAGTCAACCACAGGTTGTGCAGAGAAACTGTAGTCGGTACAAATGTAATCAATAAGAAATATAATACCTATGTCATAAATAATATATATTTACTAAACGTAAGTACATGTAAACATATATATACAAATACATACTATATGTATAAATCTATAGATAAATATGATTAAAATATATACATAAATATACCATACCAAGAGTCTGACAATGAAATAGCAACAGCAGATAGAACGTAACAAAATATATATATATATTCCTGTGTTATTCTGATGTATAAGCTACATTACTAGAGTAGAGTAGAGTTTCATCAGAATCCGTTCAGTAGTATTTTAACTCCTCCAATTCAGACGGGGATCGAAATTACGACGGACTGAGCCGAGAGTCGAACCCCTACCAGCGCCCTCAGCCAATCGTCGTATCCGTCAGGCGGGAGTTGTCCTTCAGCCGCTCCATAAGTCCTTCCTTTGGTTTGGAGTGCCATCTGCACTCGCCCCCTATCGTCCGGTGAAGCTGTAAAGGCCAGCTACGGCCAACAGCATTAGAGTGGTCCGAAAAAAAGTTACATTGTGACTCGCGTCCCAGTTTTTTCTTTTCTTTCTTTCTTACAGCGTTAGAGTAGTATAAAAAAAACTATATTATAAGTAGTTTCTTCGTGAAAAAGTAACAAACATTCATCCATATATTGTACATACTCACTAACTTTCACGTTTATAATATTATTAAGAAGTACAATTTGAGCATATAATTAAAGTATATAATCGATTGCTCAGTAATTTATGCTTACAACGGTTATTAAAACCGTTTAGTCGTAAGTAATATACCAAGCTAAGGTAGTTCAGTTTTATGCTTAGCTACCCAACTATGCATAGAACTGAACCGCTGTCAACAAAAGACAAGTTATATGTATAGAACTGAACCGCTGTCAACAAAATACAAGCTATATGTATAGAACTGAACCGCTGTCAACAAAAGACAAGCTACATGTATCGAACTGAACCGCTGTCAACAAAAGACAAGCTATATGTATAGAACTGAACCGCTGTCAACAAAAGACAAGCTATATGTATAAAACTGAACCGCTGTCAACAAAATGGAAATCTGATATTAAATTGATCAGTGCGTCTAATTTATTGTGTATTTAAAATTTTGACTGTAATGAATTAGTGCTATTTGGTAGTTTGTATTCACACATTACAACTTAAAAATGTAAAGTTACAACAGTTCTTTAAAAGAGCAATACGCAAGTTTCTTTCACGTTCTTCTTGTGATGAGGCAGCTTTCCGTATGAGCAGTAGATAGAAAATATAAGTACCTATTCAAAAGTGCTTAAAATAAAGTTTATTTGAATAAATAATTTATTTTTATTCTATTCTAATTCTGAATAGCATTCCACTAGGCCATGACGCTTCCTTTTATATTTTATTTTTCATAATTTGCACCAAATTTAAATTATCACATTGCTACTTTAGAATCGTTGTTCAGTTTATCAGTTCAGTTCTCACTGGATACGATATCCAACCCAATAGCGTTGTATAATTTTAATAATTATAATAAAACTGAGCAATCAATTAATTTATAAATAGTCTTAATAATTATATTAACTACAGATAACTTAATTTATTGAGCCTCTAAATAGGAGAGTCAATACTTAAAAATATAAATAAAAATAAACTTAATTTAGTCCTAACAATTCCATATAATTTACTTCCTTTACTTAGACTTTACTTTAGAGTACATTCCTTATATTTTCATATAATTTTTAACTTTTACAATGCAACAAATTTGGATATTATAAATATAATAAATATTATAACATCATTACCATTTCATAGTATAAAATAAAGTCGCTGCCTGTCCGTCCATAATCCATATGTATGTTTAAATCTTTAAAACTACGCAACGGATTTTGAAGCGGCTTTTTTAATAGATAGAGTGATTCTAGAGGAAGGTTTATATGTATATAACATGCGAGTAGCCAGTAATATAATAAAAAGAAAAAAATGGACAACAATGCTTTATCTAAATAGTCGAATACTTTTTAATTCTATTAAATTACTGTTTTCTGTTCCTTGAAAATAATTTTATAAATTTTTATTTATTTATTAACTTTTATTCCACCAATCGTCTAATACAAGAATTATACTGGTCACAGACATTGACAAAAAAAAGCCAGTCTTTAAGATACTACTAAGTACATATTTTACGAACGATTCGCAAGTTATAATTCACTAAATGTTTTAGATATTTTAGTAGTAATTCATATTATATATTTATATAAAAATATATTAATATTTATTTGAAATATTATGGGAAGGACCCATATGTTTTTATAAACGCAATAAGTTTCTCTAACAGAAACTACCATATCACCAAACTAAAATCCTGCAATAAGATTTTTTTATATAAAAATAACATAAAAATGTCAATTTCTAACAAAATATGATTGCAAATAACAATAGTATAGAATTTAAAGAGTCAAACAGTTGCGACATTGAAAAACTACTATTTACTATACAAAAGCTACTATTATAGTAGTATTTGCTCGCTATCGAACTCTATTGGGAGTTTGGGACTTTTTTAATGGTTGTAGAATTGTGTTTAATACTATTTCCGCTGCGTTTGCTTTGCTGCATCTGAAATAAAAGAAAAAAAAATATAAGTAATTATTGGACAGAGCACTTGTCAGTGGATAATGTAAAATAAACTTATATTTAACTGCAATTGTTTTTTTTACTTTTATAATATTAAATATACAAATTATGGAGCAGAGAAAAAACGAGGGATACATTTTTTTTTCTGTCATGGCTTGGCACTATGGTGCATTTGCCAACATCAAATGTTTGGGAAACTATAGGACTTGAAATAGAATAGTTTTGGAATTTGGGATATGGATCAGAGAAGTTAAGGAGATTATATGTTTACAATGCTAATATTGAATACATATAAAGATGTTTTATATAGAAAAATAGATACCAAATGAGATAATGATTATATTTAATATATAATAATATTCTGATTAAAGCTTAATATTGTTGCTACTCAGAAATATGGAGATAAAATTTAACTGATTCTTCATTTTAGATATTTTAATTTATCACGAATGCTATTTCTTTTTTTCAAGTGGCACCACTGAAAATCAGCGCTGTAGTGACACACTGCGGCACCAGCTGAGTGGAAGCCTTTTCAGCAGCGAATTATTAGTTTTTAGTTTTCTTTTTTACTCTGTACTCTTTTTTATGCTGAATAAATGATTATTATTATTATTATTATTATAAAATTATATATTTCTAATTTATCCATGAACAGTAATATTGGAACGGAAGTAGGTAGAGGAATCTGGAGGTAAATGAGGGATTGAAAAAGGATAGAATGATCATATAAAGGACAACTTACAACAATATGATTCAAGTCACCCACGTCTATACCACAATCGCATATTACTGTCCACTATTTTTAATTTAGCCAAATGTGAAGGTGAACTCATGTGGCCTAATCTCTATCTCTATCTAATGGGGACTCATGACCCCATTACTAGCAATGTACCATGTCAGGTTGACCTCCACGCGGTTCCCCCTGGAAATCATCGTGATAACTTCCTGGTGAATTTTTCACGATGTGCTAACTGATCTGACCTCATGTTCATTATCATCCTCCACTGGTGCCCCGCCAGCGTATACCGTTAGCGGCAGGCGGGAGCACCATTTCATTATCATCTATAAAAAAAATCTCATCCTTATAAGAGATGCCGTTAGCTATTATAAAGACACTTAACAGAAAGTGACGTTTAACACATTTAAGACAAGATACTGACATTGACAGATCCATGTTATTGAGTAATAGAGCGTGATTACATTATATATTTAACACTAATACATATGATGTAATATAATTTTATCACAATAACTCTATACTAAAAAGGAGAAAAAATTGTGTAATGTGGAGTGTTACAGGATTCTCCTTAGAAACCATCATGATAAATTCACTCCACTGGTGCCCCGTCAGCGTAAACCGTTAGCGTAGGCGGGTACACCATTACATTCATCATCATCATCATCATCATCATCGCAGCCCGGAAGACGTCCACTGCTGGACATAGGCCTCCCCCAAAGATCTCCACGACGATCGGTCCTGCACTGCTCGCATCCAATGCCACCATTACATTATCAAGTATTAAAACAAAACCCTGTACTCAATACCGGAACGAATTAAAAAGAAAAAAACAAATTGATGTAATGAATATGTTAAAATATATATTTTTTTAATTTATATCACTTTATTGCACCAACACAATCTGTTAAATCATATTTACTGAGCAAAGCCTATTACTCACTAAACGATTACTTGAATGACGAGTGTGCATGGCAATAGTTGTTCATGTACGGGATTTTCATTTAATGTTAAACATAGACACCTATATAAATATACATTGTAAATAAAATGGCTGTTAAAAAAAAGTAATTCAATTGAGTTTCTTGCCAGTTCTTCTCAATTGGATATATATACCGAACTGGACGGTAGGGAAAAAAAATAATATTATAATGTAAAAAACTTGACATTCATAAGCGGCTAAAATGTCCTACATGAATAAATGATTTTTTAATTTGAATTTGAATTTGACACATAAAGGACATGAAAAAAAAAAGAAACATAAAAATAATAATTATTATTGCATCATCATATTATATTTTTGGTTAAGATTGGTAAATTTCTAAATTATAATATAGTAATATAAGCTGTTGTTATCAAAGATAAATAAATATATGTTTGTGAACTTGTTTCTTGAGTTTACCTTGGGAACATATGGTTGCAGTTCAACTGCGTCCACCCGGAAAATACCTCATACAGCATGGTGTCCAGAGCACGGTCGGCTGGTAGCTCCCCAGTCAGCATCCGTAGTGCCAACCTGCAAAATAAAGTGGACTTTGTGAAAACTCGTCTGCATGTTTACCTCAGTCTCACCTATTTCTACCAAGCAGCTTGCTTTGTAAGCTGTTTCGGTTGTAGTGCAGATTAGGAAGTGAAATTACAGGATAAGAGGCGTGACATGTTAGTACTCTGGAGTGACAACGCGTGAGTGGTATCACGGGCGTCACGTGATAACGTGATGTCCAATAATAAAAATATTCGACAAATAAAATTATACAATTAATTACAATACATTTTATTTAAGAGGCAACCGTTTACCATCAGATGAGCCGTATGCTTGATTACTACTATATATATATGCTGTTGTCCGCAGCTGGCCTTTACAGCTTCACCGGACGATAGTGGGCGAGTGTAGATGGCACTCCAAACCAAAGGAAGGACTTATGGAGCGGCTGAAGGACAACTCCCGTCTGATGGATACGACTTTAGTCTGAGGGCACCGCTAGGGATTAGACCCGGCTCCTCTGCTGATCTGCTCCGGGGCAAAAACCCACGGGAGGTTTTTGCCAAGGTTTTAAGGGACTAAAGTCGTTTTAGACGGATTCCTTCAGTTAGTAAACATAACAGAAGCTCCGCTTACATTGGGACTAGATGGCGCTGTGTGAACTGTCCACAGTTATAATCATCGATGCACGTGGTCCTAAAAAATTTAAGGCCTCATTGGTCCAACGGTTTCACCACCGCCTTCCGATGGACGTGGGTTCGATTCCCCGCACGGCACAAATATTTGTATGACTGTTTGTATCGGTCTATTTACGTAATAAAAATATCTATATATCTGTATCGGTTATCTAGTACTTTAGCTAGCTTAACTTGGGACTAGATGGCGCTGTGTGAATTGTCCTGAGATTATTATTACCATCTATAATAATAATAATAATAATAATTTATTTGCTCAAAAATCATGCCCGCACAAGTAACACCATATCACAATCTTCCATGAAAAAAGTCTGGGTTTCAAAAATTAGACGGCCTCGGTAGTTCAACGGTTTAGCCACCGCCTTACTTCCGATGATCGCGGGTTCGATTCCTCACACGGCACAAACATTTGTATTCATGAGTATGATTGTTTGTATCGGTTCTTCGATGTATAACATGCTTATATTTGTGTGAAATATAATATCTACGTATCTGTATCAGTTATCTAGTACCCATAACACATGCTTTAGCTAGCTAAACTTGGGTCTAGATGGCGCTGTGTGAATTGTAGTGAGGTTATTATTAAAAGTACTCACCCATTAATTTTAGCCATGGTTCCATATGGAGCAGTCATGTTCCCGGTTGCCACCAAATTCCTGCAGTAGAGTAACCACACGCAGTCCAGTTCAGTGTACTCAACACCAGTACCCTCGGTGTATGATGACTGCAGATGGTTCAGGGCGACAGTGTTGCCGTCTATATTCCGGGACAGATTCGGCTTCGATTCTCGTGTTGCGATGTGGTTTATTACATTTCTGGAAATAAAAAAAATCTTTGTAATGTCTGAAAATTTGATAAAATGGTGTTCTTACATTACGTCTAACTTTATGGAGGAAGGGGGGGAACCTAAGGGAGGAGAGCGACTTAAGGGGCAGAGGGATTTGACAAAGTGTGACATTAGAGTGTTCGGGCACCTATTGTCTGTAATATTCCGCAACTATCGCCTCTCAAACGCACACCGTCCTTGAGATCGCAGCAAGAACGAGCGCCATCTGTGATGCGCTATCAAGAAATTAATTAATTATCAACAAAAGGACAAAAATTACCATCAATCAACGTGTTCTCGGATCAGATATGGAGATAACATTTAACTCATTCTTCATTTTAGATATTTTAATTCATCACAAATGCTATTTCTTTTTTTCAAGTGGTTCCACTGAAAATCAGCGCTGTAGTATTACGCTGCGGCACCAGCTGAGTGGGAGCCTTTTCAGCATAGAATTATTAGTTTTTAAGTTTTCTTTTTTTACTCTGTACTCTTTTTTATATGCTGAATAAATGATTATTATTATTATTATTATTATTATTATTATAAAATTATATATTTCTAATTTATCCATGAACAAAAGTAGGTAAAGGACAAAATGAGGGATTGAAAAAGGATAGAATGATCATATAAAGGACAACTTACAACAATACAACGTGTTCTCGTGATGAACTCATGTGGCCTAATCTCTATCTCTATCTCATGTGCAGTCCAGGAGGTGCAGACCAGGGACGGTTCTTAAAGGTTAGTGGATATTGCATACTTTGGTTGCCCCGAACATTATAGCCACGTCTCCATTCTTTGCAGAAGCAATTAATCGTATACAGAGAGAGTCACAAAATTTGTATAAAATTGCCTCGGCCGACCCTCCAAGGAATGATAGATAAGATAAGATAATTGTTTTATTGCCAATATAACACAAATAATACAATTTACAATAAGACACAAAACAAGAAATAAATAATAACATGGAAGTTGGCAATAGGAGCTGCCTCAGCTGTTGCTGATATAAGCACAACCTTAGTGAGGTGCACCTATACAGCGCTGGTTTTCAGGCAGCCCCCATTACTCATAAACAAAAAAAAACTAAGATGCGGGTTTTTTACTACATACAGATACATATAATTTAAACACAAAAAAAAATGATCCCTGTACCCTGTACCCAGTACACTGCGTCCTTAAATTACGTCTAACGTTAAATATGAAGAGGGAGGGGAGTTAAGGGAAGAGGGATTTGACAAAGTGTGACATTGGAGAAGTAACACGTGTACAATATATAAAATCAGTTATCTATTACCCATAACACAAGCTCTACTTAACTTGGACTAGATGGTGTTGTGTGAATTGTACAGAGTTCTTATTTTTTTTATTTATGTGTTTATTATTGCGTAATATACTTACATATATATACTAACACTACGTTGAGACGATATATATTATCAGATGATAGTAATATTAATTTTTTGATACTAAATAACAATAGTAAAATGGAAGATGTGGAAACAAGGTTTGTATTTGCAAAAAACAGCAATATTCATAATATTAATACTAGATTTAAAGACAAATTCTATATCGTACTGTTTTCGACAGGGTTCACTCCAACTAATAAGTGTAACTTAGGCTAGTTTTAGAAAAATTTAAATATGTTATTTTTTATACTAAAATACATAAAAATCTTTATTAATTCCACGGGATATAAATTTTTTGATACTAAATAACAATAGTAAAATGGACAGATGTGGAAACAAGTTTCATAAATAATTGTATTTCCAAAGGATTCTTGTATGCTCTTCCCAAGTGGATATGTTACTCATGGAATTCTCCTTAAATAAATTTTGCAAAAACGGTTATCTGTTAAATCATATTTACTGAGCAAAGTTCAGTAAATATTTTCTTGCCAGTTCATCTTGCTATTTGGCAAAACAAAATGAAAGGTTTTTCCGGACTGGATCTATATACCGAAAGGGGCGAGTGCAGATAGAATGCTGTTGGCCGCAGGGCCTTTATAGCTTCACCGGACGATAAGGGAAAAAATAAATCGGACGATAAGGGGCGAGTGCAGATTCTAATGCTGTTGGCCGCAAAAAGATGACTAATGCTGTTGGCCGCAGCTGGCCTTTATAGCTTCACCGGACGATAAAATGTTTTACATGAATAAATGATTTTTGAATTTGAATTTGAAAAATAATTGTATTTCAAGTATTCTCTTACTTGGTGTTCTTGTATGCTCTTCCCAAGTGGATAGCAGCCCTTGCCGTACTCATGCCGATGTCCAGAAAGTTCTCGGACGATAAGGGGCGAAGATGGCACTCTAAATTAATGCTGTTGGCCGCAGCTCGAAGTCGTCAAACTCTTTCTAATGCCAGCTTCACCGCAAATTTTGCCGTTTTCTGGAAACGGTTAGATGGCACTTAAAAATGCTTGTTGGGACCGGACGATGGGGCGAGGCAGATGGCCCTGCGAGTGCAGATAAAGTTGTTGAGCGTAATGGGGCGAGTGGTTGGCCGCAACCGTTATACTCGTGAAGGGGTGTTGTAGGAACTGATCAGCTCTGATAAATATGAGTGATTTATTTTGTTACTCAAGTAGCTGTTAATTTACTTGCTTTTATCAATCTTGCTATTTGGCAGTTTGAATTCACACAAAATGAAAGGTTTTTCCGGATTACTCTGCTGTTGGCTGCAGCTGGCCTTTACAGCTTCACCGGACGATAAGGGGCAAGTGCAGATGACACTCTAAATTCTAATGCTGTTGGCCGCAGCTGGCCTTTACAGCTTCACCGGACGATAGGGGGCGAGTGCAGATGGAACTCCAAACAAGAGGAAGGAGTTATGGATTGGCTGAAGGACATCTCCCGCCTGATACGACCCCAGTCTGAGAGCTCCACATATAGTTCGAACCTGGGGTCAGGCCGTCGTAATTTCGACCGTGTAAATTGGACAGAGATCGATCGTTTCATTTTGTGCAAACAAATAATATATTGTCTGAATTGTCTTGAGATATTATATATATATATACTAGCTGTGGCCGTAAACGTTGTTTTGACATATAAATTAAAATCACTATTAAAAAATGGTGTTTATGCTAGAAAGGTACAAATTTTGGATTTTTATATGTATTAATTCCACATTATAAAAATAATAAATATTGTCCAAAAAATAAAAATAAGTGATTATCACTTAGGGATATGAAAAATAGTAGTCGATTCTCAGACCAACTTAATAGGAATATAAAATTTCATAAAAATCAGTCAAACCGTTTCGGAAGAGTATGGTAACTAACATTGTGACACGAGAGTTCTATATATAAGACTAGCTGTCCCGGCAAACGTTGTTTTGCCATATAAATTAATAACGCTATAAAAAAATAGGGGTTGATGATAGAAGGGTGAAAATTTAGGATTGTATGTATTTTTGTATGTTGTATGATAAAAAAATAGAAACTATAAATTTTGTCTAAAAAATAAAAATAAAATTTAGGGGTTGACTACGGCAGATTCTCAGACCTAGTCAATACGCTCACAAAACGCTTCATGAGAATCGGTCAAGCCGTTTCGGTGGAGTATGGGAACGAAAACTGTGACACGAGAATTTTATATATAAGATATATCAGTTAGTTTTTACAATATAAAACATACGCCACTGGGGGGAAGCGGATTGTTAATAATGGGGACTCATGACCCCATTGCTAGCACTGTGTCAGGTTACCTCCACGCGGTGCCCCCTGGAAACCATCGTGATAAATTCCCGGTGAATTGTCACGATGGGCTAACTGACCTGACCTCATGCTCATCTTAATATAATCCTTCACAGGTGCCCCGCCAGCGTAAACCGTTAGCGCAGGCGGGTGCGCCATTACATTATCATTTATAAGCAAAAAAAAACATACGCCACTCCCGAGCTGTCGGAGTGGTGTAATACTTCGTTCTGCTTGGCCTCAACTTTGCTGGGGTCCAAAAATAGTGCATTAAACGCGAACACGTCAGGATCCTTCAGCATCTTACTCCGAGCTGCTTCCTATAATAAAAATATCATATAATCTATATATATATATATAACTCAAAGGTGACTGACATAGTGATCTATCAACGCACAGCCCAAACCACTGGACGGATCGGACTGAAATTTGGCATGCAGGTAGATGTTATGACGTAGGCATCCGCTAAGAAAGGATTTTGATTAATTCTACCCCCAAGGGGATAAAATAGGGGATGAAAGTTTGTATGAAACTTTGTCAATTTTAAACCGATCGAGCTGAGACTTTGCATGCATAAATCTATTATGACGCAGACATAAGAAAGGATTTTGATAAATTCCACCCTTAAGGGGATAAATAAACGCGAGCGAAGCCGCGGGCAAAAGCTAGTAAATATACAAAACTAAAATCCTTACTAATATCATATAACGCGATAGTAAACCCGTCTTTTTATCTGTCTTGCTTTCACGTCAAAACTACTGGATCGATTTAAATGAAAGTTGGTACACAGATCTATAAGCTAATTATTAATTCGAAAAAGGGTTGTATGGGGTTGAAATGGGAGACTAAAGATTGTATGGAAATATCGTCATTTTTAAAACTTTGAACATTAAATAATGTTACCCTTAAGGGGTTAAAATATAATAGGGGATGAAAGTTTACATGGAAATTCGTTAGTTTTGAAGCTAGAACGATGAACTTTTTTCTTTGGCTTTCTTATATTAGTACATTAAATATTTTTTCATTATTTTGGTCAAGGTCGCTATTCAACGCGCACAAAGTTGCGGGTACAGCTTCTTTACCATAAAATTATTAGTTTAAACACTCAGTTAACTATATTAATTTGTGTAATTAACACGAAAGTTTAAAAATTCATGTATCATACCTGACTTTCCCAAGCCATAAGCTGTATATTATGAAGCAACATCACATCCAACGATAAAATTCCAAACGACAATAAATCAGTACTATTACTTAAAATAATACTTCGACTCTTGTTCAAATTTGTATGATTGTCACCAAAATACAAATTTCTCAATTTACTCATTATTATTGTAACATTCCCTTCGATTAGGCTTTCGTTTAACGACTTTAAAAGTTCACCAAATTGATTGCTAGCTTTCAAAACTTTGGACGAGTTACGAGCGTCGAAATCTGGATCTGTTGTGATCCAAGTATGCAGTTCCTGTATCTTCTCTATTAAATAACTAGCCATTGTGTTGCTTTGCATGTAATCATCATATAGATTGTCATCATTGTAATATTCTTCGTACTCAGCATCATGTTTTCTAAGACCAGGCACAAAACCTTCTGGTAGAATTATATCTTTATGCTTACCAAAGAAAATGTCGGGCAATGTCGGTTTGAATTCAGGAATATCTTTCACTTCGTTCTCGTAATCGTGCGGCAGTTTTGCCTGATCCTTCTTCTCTATTTTTCTTTCTGTATGCTCTATGGCATCGTGGATTGGATGTATTTGTGGTTTGCTGGCCAGATTATTATTTTTGACGCGGTTGGATACAACGTTCTTGAATATCGGCAGCTTTTCAAGAACGGACAGTTGAATGTCATTTTCAATTGAGTTTTCTATAGATTTTGTATCTGTTGGATGTTTTATTGTGTGTTCTGTGGTTCTTTGTGATGTAGGTGGGTTGTATTTTGGTTTTGGATCGGAATATATCGGTTCCTGGAAAGAAAAGTTTATTTATTTCTTTAATGAAATTAATAATGTACCAGGACAATTCACAGTGTCATCAAGTCCCAAGCTAAGTATAGCTTGTGTTATGGAGACTAGACAACAAAAAAGTAGTATTGTTTTATACGTTTTTGACGGTTGTTTGTCACGGTTTGAATTATTTACCGTGACAATTGTTTATGAGATCTTGCTCCGGCCATCAAGGTTCGTATATTATATTATATATTATATCAACCCTTATTTTTATATTTATCTATATCTTTCCACAAAGACTGGCGTGTGTGATCGTCTTACATAAGCTGGCTCTCCTAAAATGGCATCGAGTCAAGTTCTACCGAATTGATACATTTTTTATGGATATATATATAATCAATTGTAATAATTAATTTAAAATTATATGTTTAAAATTATAAGGCTATTTAATTTAAAAAATATTTGCAGAAGATTATATGTAAAATGTATCTTATATTATATATTATATGAACCCTTATTTTTATATTTATCTATATCTTTCCACAAAGACTGGCGTGTGTGATCGTCTTACATAAGCTGGCTCTCCTAAAATGGCATCGAGTCAAGTTCTACCGAATTGATACATTTTTTATGGATATATATATAATCAATTGTAATAATTAATTTAAAATTATATGTTTAAAATTATAAGGCTATTTAATTTAAAAAATATTTGCTGAAGATTATATGTAAAATACATATAATCGTCAACAAATATTTTTTAAATTAAATAGCCTTATAATTTTATTAAATATTTGTTGAAGATTATATGTATTTTACATATAACCTTGAATTATATATAATCTTGAATTTGCTGAAGATTATATGTAAAATACATATAATCGTCAACAAATATTTTTTAAATTAAATAGCCTACTAAACAGCTACCCGTAATAACTCACCGGTTCGGAGTACATTTCTCCAGGGTACGTAGGTTCTGCTCCCCATTTCGTGATGACCAGCGTGGCGAGGACCAGCGCAGCGCAGACGGCAAAGCACGAAGCACTGGCTATGATCCAAACTTTTAAAGGTACCTGAAATAATAAATTTGTTTTCTCAATAACAGCCACGACCTCGGTGGTCTAGCGATTAAACACACCGCCTTACTTCCGATGGTCGCGGGTTCGATTCGACGGACGGCACAAACGTTTGTATTCATGAGTATGATTGTTATTGGTCAGAATATTTATTTATATATTAACTAGCTGTCCCGGCAAACGTTGTTTTAGTCATATAAATTTATTGGCTACTTGCCCCGGCTTCGCACGGGTGTAAATGTACTATATACTTATAAAGCTTCCTCTTGAATGACTCTATCTATTAAAAAAACCACTTCAAAATCCATTGCGTAGTTTTAAAGATTTAAGCATACATAGGGACGGACAGACGGCGACAGCGACTTTGTTTTACACTCTGTTATAATTAAGATTTCAACTTAAAATGTAAAGTTACAACTATTTAAAAGAGCACCATACAAGTATCTTGCTACGCCGATACGACGATAGTATAATATTAAGTAAAAGCTTGTTATTTAAGTAACTTTTATTTATATTCTTATTCATTACACAAACTATCAACTTCCATATTGTACCTACTTATTATATACTGAATGAATGACATATAGGGACTGAGCGTCATAGACAATCATAAACTAAATATGTGAACCCATTACAGATAGGACGTTAAGTTCTAAACTACAATTGTTTTAAGGAGCCTGTTTTAAGTTAATGTTTTTGTAATTAAGGATTTCTGATTCTTGCGACACAAGCCCTGAGCTTAGTGCAGTGATTGCTGTTAATTGTCTTGTCTACAACCATCGATGTAATGTGTACAAAATAAATAAAATAAATAAAAATAAATTAACAAAGATAACATAAACTAATAAAATTGGACAATAACAAAATTAATTAAAACAAAACAATATTAAATTAAATTATCGATTTCCACTGATGCCTCGCCAGCGTAAACCATTGCCTCAGGCGGGTGCACCTATCCATTATCATCTATACTATCATCATCATCATCATCTGCTTCTTCCTTATCCCATTTATTTGGGGTCGGCGTAATATGTTTTTCTCTTCCATTCATCCCTGTTCGCAGTCATCGTGTTATTTACTTCCTTTCTTACCATATCATCTTTCACACAGTCCATCCATCTCTTTTTCGGCCTTCCTCTGCCCTTATAACCATCCATCCACCATTATCATCTATACTATGTACTATAATATTATAAAGCTGAAGAGTTTGTTTGTTTGAACGCGCTAATCTCAGGAACTACTGGTTCGAATTGAAAAATTCTTTTTGTGTTGGATAGCCCATTTGTCGAGGAAGGCTTTAAGCTATATCACATTACGCTACGACTAATAGGAGCGGAGCTGCAGTGAGAAATGTTACAAAAACGGGGAAAAATATTCATATTTGAGGCTTCCAAGGATAATCGCGATATTGTTTATGATAACTACGCGAACGACGTCACGGGCACAGCCAGTGCATATTAAAAATACTGTATACGCATAACGTTTCGTATCTTCACGCTACATGCTACAGAGGTACTTTGACATTAATAATATAACGTAACTTGGCTATTAGGTGAGGCAATCGCGATACGTAATAGCGGAAACTTCGCAAATTACGAATATAACGGCGCGGCCTGGTCAGCTATCGATCGCATGTGCAACTTACCTTCTATATGTACCTACTATGCAGCCAGCATGTTTTATATGTATAACTAGATATAAGCATATATAGTTTTGAAATCACTAGTATCCTAACGACTTAGGCGTAATGCTGGTCGGTCAGGGAGAGAAACATCTCAATGCTTACAATATTCACAATTACCTATCTCTTATTTGTTTTTATAATAATATCAACACTTTCGCTCCAAAACTCTCGCTGCCTACGTTCAATCATCCGTCATCCACTTGTCAATGTCACATAGATTACTTTGGCTCTGGCCTCTGACGTTCCGTTTCAGGTTACACGATTATTGACTTTACCATTTTTAATTAATGGTGCGTCACACGATAGTTAACAATAGGGACTATGTATGCTTACTTAAGACTAAGTATGCTATGCCAAAATTTGACATGCAGGTAGATGTTATGACGTAGGCATCCGCTAAGAAAGGAGATAAATAGGGGATGAAAGTTTGTATGAAACTTTGTCAATTTTGAACCGATCGGGATTTTGATTAATTCTACCCTCAAGGAGATAAAATAGGGGATGAAAGTTTGTATGAAACTTTGTCAATTTTGAACCGATCGGGCTGAGACTTTGCAAGCATAAAGCTACTATGACGTATGCATCCCCTAAGAAAGGATTTTGGTAAATTCCACCCCTAACGGGACAAATTAACGCGAACGAAGCCGCGGACAAAAGCTAGTTGTAAACATGAAGTCAGGTTAGTTATTCCATTTTGATATATGGCAATTTACCACGATGTTTTCCAGGTGGAACCGCGTGGATGACCTGACATTGTACATTGGTAGCACCGGGTTATTAGTTGTGGACTACCAATCATACCGGTGCTACCAATCCTACCCCGGTCCCGGTACTAACAATCCCCTTTCCCCCTTAGACAGTACCTCAATCTGACATACTTCAGCCGTCAAGCAGCTTGCTTTGTAAGGGTTCATAAATCACATGACGCTCGAAAGGAGTTCGACAAAAATCACGAATATCACAAGAAAATCTTTTTTTTCTCAAACGCACGATTCGTATAGAAAACCTACCGAAACGAGCGCATAGGGACAATAATAAAAATAAGAATCCTACACAATTCACACAGCGCCATCTAGTCCCAAGTCAAACAGAGCTCGTGTTATGGGTGCTAGACATTGTCATGATATAAATACTTAATTCTTCTAAATATATACAAAATATATATTGAAAGCATAGAAAACACTCAGACCGTTATAAACAATCATACTCATGAAAACAAATGTTCGTACCGCGCGAGGAATCGAACCCGCAACTATAGGAAGTAAAGCGGTGTAAACACAGTCAGGAATCAAATCCATAACCAACCAAAGATAAACAGTACGTACAGTAGGTTTTGCAGGCAACCGCTCACGAACTATCGGCCTAGGTGGGAGCGGGCGTCCCGCGCACGCGGCGCTAAAACCGCTCGCATCGCTCTTTCCGCTCAAACCGCTTGTACCGCTTTTTCCGCTCGTCCGGCTAGGTCCCGCCGGGTACACCCGGCTCCAGTCGGTGGTGACTGTGGCACGACTGTCGCAGGATGTCGCTGACGGCGGCCGCTTCTCAAATTCGTATTGAAACATTATCTGAAACGAATGGTAACTATTTTTTATTCAAACTTGTGGCGGCGTGGTGGGCCGGGACAATCTGCTCCTAAATGTACGCAATACCTTTAATTAATAATAAAACCCTATTAATAATAATAATGCCATATAATAATTAAAAATATAAATAAATAAAAATATAATATACTATAATATAATATAAACATAAATAATTATAAAAACAAAAGTGAAAAGAAAACAGCAACTATACAAATTACAATGATTATACATCATCATCATCATCGCAGCCCGGAAGACGTCCACTGCTGGACATAGGCCTCCCCCAAAGATCTCCACGACGATCGGTCCTGCGCTGCTCGCATCCAATGCCTTCCAGCGATCTTGACCAGATCGTCGGTCCACCTTGCTGGAGGCCTTCCCACGCTGCGTCTTCCGGTCCATGGTCGCCACTCGAGGACTTTACTGCCCCAAAGGCCATCTGCCCTACGAGCTATGTGCCCTGCCCATTGCCACTTCAGAGTCGCAATTCTTCGGGCTATGTTGTTGTGTATGGCGGGCACTCTGGTTCTTCTGCGGATCTCCTCATTTCTGATTATATCACGCAGAGTAACTTCGAGCATAGCCCTCTCCATTGCCCTCTGAGTGACTCTGAGCTTGTTGATGGGGCCCATAGTTAGCGACCACGTCTCTGTTCCGTAAGTCATCACTGGCAACACACATTGGTCGTAAACCTTCGTCTTGAGACACTGCGGAAATTTGGAAGAAAAGATATATCGGAGCTTCACGAACGCTGCCCATCCGAGTTGGATTCGACGATTGACCTCTTTCTCGAAATTGGATCTACCTAGCTGGATAGTTTGCCCTAAGTATACGTAGTGATCGACAATTTCGAGTGTAGAATCACCGATTTTGACGGGTGCAGGTACGACATGGACGTTTGACATAATTTTCGTCTTGTCCATGTTCAATTTAAGACCTACTCCTTGTGAGACTCTACTGAGGTCTTCGAGCATTTTGCTAAGGTCTTCCAGGGTCTCAGCGATGACCACGATATCGTCGGCAAAATCGAACATATGATTATACATATTGTAATTTAAATATTGTAATGGGTGAAAACTGTGATTGGTACAGCCTATGCTGTAAATCAATACATCTATACATATAAATAAAATTGGAGTGTCTGTTTGTAATATTGAAATAACCGTTTTTTATTACATGCATATGCATATAAATATCAATTTATAGTCGCAATATTATTTAACCTTAGCCACAGAAACGCGGGTTTGCACTAGCAAAGCTAAAAGCTTACAAGTCTATAAGAATAACATAGGCGCGTCGATTACGTATCAACGCGTGAAAATTACATTTCATGCGAGTGAAACCGCGGGCTCAGCTAGTCTGTCTATATAACAGTTATATGAACTCAGTATAATATAAAATATAATAGCCACAAACGAAATGCACCACCGTGAAGTACTACATAACTGTTATGAGAAACTGTTTTTACATTTGTTAACCGACCTCAAAACAAGTAGGTTCTCTATTGAACAGATTTTTATGTAGAAGTGTATATCATTGAACATATAATAATAATAATCTCAGGACACACACAGCGCCATCTAGACCCAAGTTAAGCTAGCTAAAGCTTGTGTTATGGGTACTAGATAACTGATAATAATAATAATCTCAGGAGAATTCACACAGCGCCATCTAGACCCAAGTTAAGCTAGCTAAAGCTTGTGTTATGGGTACTAGACAACTGATAATAATAATAATCTCAGGACAATTCACACAGCGCCATCTAGTCCCAAGTTAAGCTAGCTAAAGCTTGTGTTATGGGTACTAGATAACTGATACAAATACATAGATAAATTTCTTTTTTTCCTTAATAATTATGTATGTAACATAGCTCGGTAGTCTGTAAGTTGCAAGTATAATGTTGGATATTTTAAATATATATACAAAATACAGTAAAACGCGACGGTTGACTGGTAAGAAGGCATTAAGTCTGCCATGTATACATTTTTGTGTGCAAAAGAATAAATAAAAGTCTTAAGAAGGTTACAGTTACACATGTAATTATAATTTAACTGTGCAGATTATCTATACTCTATACATATAAATAAAACTGTAGTGTCTGTTTGTAATATTGAAATAACCGTTTTTTACTACATGCATATTAATATAAATACACCAAAAAACCACTTTGTAAAATTTTTGTCTGTCTGTCTGTCGGTCTGTTTGTTCCGGCTAATATAAAAAATGTTATTTTGGTGTATGTACCGTATTTATATTCATATGCATGTAGTAAAAACGATTATTTCAATATTACAAATAGGCACTCCAATTTTATTTATATGTTTAGCTTTTGCCCGCGGCTTCGCTCGCGTTAATTTATCCCTCTCGGAATTTATCAAAATCCTTCCTTAGGGAATGCCTACGTCAAAGTAGCTTTATGCATGCAAAGTCTCAGCCCGATCGGTTTAAAATTGACAAAGTTTCATACAAACTTTCATCCCCTATTTTATACCCTTGGGGGTAGAATTAATTAAAATCCTTTCTTAGCGGATACCTACGTCATGACATCTACCGGCATGCCAAATTTCAGACCGATCCGTCCAGTGGTTTGGGCTGTGCGTTGATAGATCACTACGTCAGTCACCTTTGAGTTATATATATAGATATGTATGAAGGTATCTGCAGAATACCAGCGTCGTGGCACCACGTCACAACATATGCTGAGCGGAGACCTATTTGGTACTATGTAATTGATATAATCCAGTGTGTAATTTAAAAATTATTTTATTTATTGTTATGTACCAAAGAAACTGTTTTCTTTCTTTCTTTCTTTAATTTTTCAGACATTTGGCTTCTTAAGTATCGGATACGCGTGATACCTCTAGTGTTTCAGGCGTCCATAGACTACGGTAACCATTTTCCATCAGACGGGCCGTATGCTTGTTTGCCACAATATGTGGCACGTGTAGTATAAAAAAAAATCTATTTTAGCAGTCGGATACAAATATATCAAAAGCAGTAAAGGTCAACGTAAAAATGTGGGAAATAATTTAAATACACACGTCAGGAATAGAACACGCGACCTGCGGTGAACTTTTGTGTCCTTACTTCATGCTTTGGTTTTTAAATGGAGCCTATGTTGTTTCGAGTTGTTATGCAATATGCCGTAGTCGAGGTAAAAGAATCTATTGCATAAATCTATCATAATTTGAATATCGAATTCTAAAAAAAGATTTTTCTATTTTTTTTTTAATGAGAATTATTCTTATTAAAATAACGATTGTGTAAACGCATGACCTCAAAGCCGCGGCAAATTCATTTGTAAGTTGCCATCTATATTTTTGGAGATATGTTTGCTTACATAGACACATTTAAAGGATTTTTTTTATACTATGTTAATGGAAAGCAAGCATACAGCCCATCTGATGGTAAACGGTTTTGTTCTCATATCCACGTCTCATAAGCACGTCTCCACTAAAACAAAACATTGTTCATAACGAGATTTATGTTGTAGACGAAAATTTTATGTGACTATTATGTTATCTTAGATAATTTGTATTGTAGTGGATGAATAAATAAATAAATAAAAATATTTATTTATGTGAAACTGTGCATGCATTTCACTTATTTTAAAGTAGCTGTTCCCGCGACTTCGTCCGCGTGGAATTTAACTTTATCTTTCTAAAGCTGCAAAACCTGCCAAAAAAAGACCCGTCAAAATCGGTCCAGCCATTTCAGAGATTAGCCAGAACAAACAGACAGACAGACAAAAATATTCATATGCATGTAGTAAAAAACGGTTATTTCAATATTACAAACAGACAGTCCAATTTTATTTATATGTATAAATAATAAGAGCGGTAGAGCGGTGACAGTTCTTATAAAACGTTGTGTTATAGTTGTTATACTCTGTGATCTAGACTATAATCTTATTTCTCACGTGTATAAATTGTCACTACAGACTATAAATGACATATTGTTAGAAAAGCAAAGGAAATATAATCATGTCCAAGATGGCGTCACGTGCTATTTCCCGCGCAAATTCTCGTCCCACTTGTGATGTGAGCGAGTGTATCCAGATGCATCTCACATCCGGCCGAGGTCGATGTCCGGTCCGTCACGCTTTTCCATTATTATTACGAAAAATCCGAGTTCATTTGTGACATTTTCTTTTCTCCTCCTCCATCTTTGGCTTTGCCTTCGCATTTAGCCAATATCAAAGTTAGGGAAATATACACAGAAATATACGGAATAGAACGGAATTTTGTAGGATAAAGGATTGGTCAGGTTTATGATGTTTACAATGTATATATATTATCTTTTTTGACATTAGTACAATTTTTATAAATTAAAAATGATATTTATTGTAATTCAATTGTGACATTTTTTCTTTTTTAACAAGAGAACAATTTTATAGGTTAAGACCAATCATTATTGTCAATTTCAAACCAATGTACACACTATAACATTAGATAACTCCGTTTTATATTGTACTAGAGGTGCCCGCAATTTCACACACGAAATTTATAGCCTACTAGCAACCGTCCCGGCTTCTCACAGATGCATTACAAATCTTTGATTTTTTATTTATTTATACAACATAATATAAAAACAATAAGCCGCAAAACTGCTTAGCAATTTGTCTGCAGCAACAGTACTTATTTCTAATCTATATATACACACATATATTCACATAAATACATTACTGTAGAACCAGGTATCTTATGCAACACAATATGATAATGTTTGTTTACAAAAAAGTTTAATAATGTTATAATTTCTCGCTCTGTTCTATACTATTTTTTTTTTGCATATATTCAATTTGTAGATACTGTATGCAAACTTGCATAGATTAAAACAAAATAGTTTTATGTCAAACAGTGCAAATTTTTTTTTCGAATCTTATAGGTTCTGGAAGAAATCTCTATTTAGCGATAAGGCATTGTTATCTCTATATAATAATAATAATCTCAGGACAATTCACACAGCGCCATCAAGTCCCAAGTTAAGCTAGTTAAAGCTTGTGTTATGGGTACTAAATAACTGATACATATACATAGATTTTTTTTGTAAATACATATGTGTTATACATAGAAAACACCCAGACTGATACAAACAATCATACTCATGAATACAAATGTTTGTGTCGAGGAATCGAACCCGCGACTATCGGTCGTGTAGCGGTGTGCTAGACCGCCAGACCACCGATGTCGTCAAAATTATTATATTGTATTTATATTTTAATTATATATATTATATTGTAATTATATTTTTATTATATATATTTTTATATTTGATATACATCTTAATTTATGTAATTGTTATTTTCTTTTTATGTGAGGGACAATAAAGAATTTTACATTCAAACATTAATTCAATTTCAGTTCTCATAAAAACTCTGTTAACTCTTGTAAAATGTTAATTGCTCTGTGCTTAATGTAACCAACTCGCCAATAAGTTACGTTAAAACGTAATAATTACCTATTGACCTACGCAGAGGCTACAGTATAGGCTTCCTACAATAGGCACATGTCTATGGTATGTGTATAATGTAATAGTTTAATAAATTTTCTCACATAACAATTTTTTACACAATAGTGCTCAGACAACGCGGCCATTATGCTATAAGATAAAGTTTTTAATCGGCGTAGAGAAACCTTGTCCTCCAAAGAAAAATATATTTATTCAGTGCTTTTCATCAATGTTACAATATAAAAAACAACCAAACGAAAAAAAAAAATATATTTAATGTTTTTTTTAAATACAAACAAACTAAAAAAAATGTTATTTTATTTATTCTTTTTTTTTCGTTTGTTGTTTTTTTATACTGTAACGTTGTTGAAAAGCACTGAATAAATATTTTTTCTTTCTTTCTTCGTTCTTTCTTTCAATTTCGTCATATTAAATACATCTACATGAAAGCGTATTCGCTTAGTGGCTACTATATTTGACTCCAGTCCAAATGTAAGTTCAAATTTAGACAACACTTGAAAATTTTGCGAAAGCAAATGCGTAACTATGATATAGAAGTGTATATAACTCAAGTGATGTAAACATCGATAACAAAATATTAGAGAGTGGGCGGTAGGCTGGAACCTAACATGTTGATTTTTTTTAGAATGATAATGTAATGGTGCACCCGCCTGCGCTAACGGTTATACGCTGGCGGGGCACCAGTGGAGGATGATAAGATGAGAATGTGGTCAGGTCAGTTAGCACTTTGTGACAAATTGATGCTGAATTTGACATAGACACCTATATAAATAAACATAAAAGTCGGTGCCGTGCGAGGAATCGACCCGCGACCAGGAAGTTACTCTTATTACATCAGCTACCTGCCAATAAAAGTCTCGTCAAAATCGGTTCAGCCATTTCGGAGATTAGCCGGAATAAACAGACATACAGACAAAAAATATAAAATGTTATTTTGGTGTATGTACCGTACTTAAATTCATATGCATGTAATAAAAAACGGTTATTACAATATTACAAAATGACACTACAATTTTATTTATATGTATAAAGGTATAGATATATAGATTATCTGTGGCTCTACTAAAAAAATGATATCACAGTTTCATACAAAAAATTTGATGTCTTAAATGACGCAACTCTGACAGTAATAAAATTGAGGCGGGAAAAAACTTTTAAATATGGAAGCAATAGAAAGCATCACAAACTAGTGATGTCAACACTCGACCTCTGACGACCTATCGATAAATATAATTTATAAATCGATTTCTTTGTTTCTCTCTGTCTAAATATAGAAACGAACATTTTATCTTTCCAGGAATTTCCTTTTGTGACCTTTGGTGTTTCGATTAGCTTCTTTTCTATTTTTAATGATTGGCTTTCTACGCGTGGGTGTTATAGTAAGTTATCTTTATATAGCATTGTATAAATTAAACCTATGAAATCAATGCGTTAGAATAAAAATATTTATTTATAGTTATATTAAGTTAGTTTTAATAAACACAAGACTAAGAGTGCTTCAAGATAGTTGTAACTTTAAATCATGCCGACAGTAGAAGAGTTTTGTCTATATTTTATATATATGACTATCTCTCCAGTGATGGTAACATTTATATTAATACTAGCTGTCCCGGCAAACGTTGTTATGCCTTAAAAAAAAAAATTAAGGGTGGATTACCCTTAACATTTAGGGGGATGAAAAATAGATATTGGCCGATTCTCAGACCTACTCAATACGCTCACAAAATTTCATGAGAATCGGTCAAGCCGTTTCGGAGGAAATGGGAACGAAAACTTTGACACGAGAATTTTATATATAAGATGTACAGTTTTATGGTGGTGGAGCATTGTCCGCGTTATCAAGCTGTAAAAACATATAATAATTTTCCTAGAGATATAGTCTATTATTCTGATTTAAAAACTTTCATTCATTTTATTTTACCTCCTTAAGGGTATTTTTTCTTAAAACTTTGAATGTCATATTTATTGATATTTAATCAACAGCCTCAAAAATAAGTTTCAAACTTTTAGCTTCAAAAATGACGATTCTTCCATATCTGAGACTTTGCATGCATAAATCTACTATGACGTAGGCATGCCCTAAGAAAGGATTTTGATAAATTCCACCCCTAAGGGGATAAATTAACGCGAGCGAAGCCGCGGGCAAAAGCTAGTTTAATGATAAATGTGATGCAGACGAAGCCATATTGGTCAGCTAGTAGTTATTTTCGACCACAAATCATCAATAAAGAGCAAAACAAAAACAAAACACACTGAAACATTAGAAAGCAATGTATTGACATGACCTCGTCTTATTTACAGTCGGTCGGATAGTTAATATGTTTTTTAAAGAATAGAATAGAATAGAAAATCATTTATTAAAATAAACTTACATTGAAGCACTTTTGAATAGTCATCACATTTTTTTTAATCTACCGCTCATTCGGAAAGCTGTCTCATTACAAGAAGAACGAGCAAGAAACTTGTGTGTTGCTCTTTTAAATAAATTATTTTTTAAATGAGTAGGTACATATTTTAGATCGGCATTTCCCCACCTTTTTAGTGAAATGCCCCTACAATTAGGTATTGGTATATATAGATATAATTATGCAAACACGGGTTTTAGAAAGCAATAATATAATATTATGTACAAAAGTATAATAGTTAGCAGAACCAGAATGACAATGACATATATTGTCCGGTTTTGTCCATCATTCTTTCGCCGTTCAGGCTATCAAACTTTGGAACGACTTACCCCTTGACATCAGGACTGCCACGAGTAAAATTTCTTTCAAGCGAAGATTGCGGAAACATTATCTTGACATATAATTTTGTATACTATTATTTATTATCTTTTATATATTTTTCTCTTTAGCATTAAGTTTCTTCATTTCTACTACAAGGCGAATCATATTGTATCTATTGTAATATGCTTACACTGTCGGCTGTAATCACTATTTCATTGTCAGGTTATTGGTCATATATTTATGTGTGTATGGTATATTTTTGTATATGTATATGTATTTTTGTGTATATTTGTAGGAATATTTATGTAGTTACATGTGTATATATATATATTTATTCATGTATGTTCTATAAAATAATATATTATTGTTTGCACCGCCAACAACTTATCTCTGCACAACTCATGGTTGACTGGTAGAAAATGCCATTAGGTGTTAAGTCCGCCATATGTACTTTTTACCTATGTATGACGTGCATTAAAGTTATTTAAATAAAAAAATAAATAAATATATGTTTTTATATAATACTAGCTGTCCCGGCAAACACTGTTTTGCTACCCCTAACATTTAGGGGGATGAAAAATAGATGTTGGCCGATTCTCAGACCTACTCAATACGCTCACAAGCCAAGTCAAGCCGTTTCGGAGGAGTTTGTGACACGAGAATTTTATGTATAAGATGTAAAATAATAGACAAAATACATAAATAATTATACAAAGAGGTGTGTCGTGCACAGGTATAATAGATTTTCAAAGTTCAATACGAGCTGAGTTTCTTGTCAGTTCTTCTCATCTCGAAGTCATTCTGAACTGACGGTAGATTTGACATATCATAAGAGTCTGTAATAGACCTACATGAATAAAGATATTTTTAATTTTGAATTCTTTTGCTATGGAATATACATAATATATAACATAATGTTTTTTATTGTTCACTTCATTTCTTACGTAGAATATCATTACATAGTAATGTAGTATACAGTCGCTGTCGCTGTCTGTCCGTCCCTATGTATGCTTAAATCTTTAAAACTACGTATCAGATTTTGAAGCGGTTTCTTTTAATATTTAGAGTGACAAACTGATTCTTAGATAGTTATGTAATATGTCAGAAACTTACATAAAAGATTGAAAGAAATCCCTGAAATTGTTTTGAGGTCAGCTAGTTATATAAACACAAATTGATTAAAAATCGATACAACAACGTTCAACAATCGGTTTAAAGTATTGTACGTATTAAACAATGTACTGAATAATTAAATAGTAATGAAGATATTACAAATACTGATTAAAATACGACCCGAACAGTTGCAATCATTATGAGCGGCTACGAATGATTTCTGTGACAAATGGAGGCTGAAAAAAAAACAATACTATCATATCATTACATGGTATAAAACAGAGTCGCTGTCGCTGTCTGTCCGTCCCTATGTATGCTTAAATCTTTAAAACTACGCAACGGATTTTGAAGCCAATTTTTTTAATAGATAGAGTGATTCAAGAGGAAGGTTTATATATATAATACATATACACCCGTGCGACGCCGGGACGAGTAGCTAGTAGTAATATAAAGCTTAGCTAGTAGAGAAATCCATATGGCATTAAGCTCGCCTCTTGTACACTTTTTATAGTGCAATAAAGAATAAAAAATAAAAAAACTATCAACATTAAATATTTTCCGCAACTTGGTCTGATTTTTTAAAATAAAGTACCTAGGGACAACCCATAACCGTCTAAAATATCCGTAATTTGCAGGTATGTGGTGTACAAGTAAATAAGTTACGTTATTGAAATAGATATAGAAATAATCTTTATTCAAATAAACTTAATATAAGCACTTTTGAATAGTCAAGTTTTTTTATTCAGAATGCAGACTCATCGTCTGCATTCTGAATAAGCAGAAGAATAGCAAGCAAGCAAGCAAGCAAGAAACTTGTGTGTAGCTCTTTTAAATAAATATTGATTTACTTATATTTAATTAACAACAAGGATTAGGCATGCGACAATCAACATAGAAACCGCTACGCACTTAATCTCTGTTAAATCAGATATCATTGTCAGCGCTATTAATTTTAAGTTAGATATTTTCTACAAAAACATTATTATCATTTATAATTGGTCATTGGGCTCCCTAAAATGTGGTCGAGCGCAGTGATGGCTGGCTCATCCGTCATACTCGTGAACGAGTGCTGCTTGTAGGGACTGGTCTGCTCTTATCACTACGACTGATTTAATCTTATTGTGTTTTTATATTTGAGCCTAAATAAATTAGTGCTGGTTGGTAGTTTGTATTCACACGTTTCGACTTGTAAAATGTGAACTTACAAGGATTGTTTAAAAGAGCAACACACAAGTTTCTTGCTTATTCTTCTTGTGATGAGACAGCTTTCCGAATAAGCGGTAGATTTAAAAAAACGTTGACTATTCAAAAGTGCTTAAATTAAGTTTATTTGAATAAATGATTTTCTATTTCTATTTCTATAAATTCTTCAATTTTATAATAAGCTTTTTTACAAAGAAAATATTTTATGACACATTTGAATTTTTTTTCTGGCAATTTGAGTACAGACTCTGCGAGTTTGTTGTATTATATTTACTTGTACGCCACTAGTTATTCTGTTAAAGTAAGACATTATGTTTATGATTGCGCATCGAACCCCCGTCCAATTGGAACGGGGATCGAAATTACGACGGCCTGAGCAGAAGTTCGAAACCCTAGCGCTGCCCTCAGACTAAAGTTGTATCCGTCAGACGGGAGTTGACCTTCAGCCGCTCCATAAGTCCTTTCCTTGGTTTGGAGTGCCATCTGGACTCGCCCCCTATCGTTCGGTGAAGCTGTAAAGGCCAGCTGCGGCCAGCATTAGAGTAGTCCGAAAAAAAAGCTATCCATACAAATCGAGGATATTTGCCACCCATACATTACTTAAAAAAAACTAAAGTATGTATGACAATGTATGTAAACTAAATCGTTCGGTGAAGCTGTAAAGGTCAGCTGCGGCCAACAATATTAAAGTAGTCCGAAAAATATTCCTTTATAAGGCAGTAAATATAAGCAAAATGTTGTGATATAAAACTCAATTCGTTCACGTTATCAACATATTTCAGCGTTTCGGATTTCCCGTTACATTTCAGTGAGTACAAATCACCTAACTTACCTATATATTGTTTAATCAAACTAAATTAAGATTCATCAAGTCAGGCAAAATGTAAACAAAATAAAAAAACAGATAACAAATAATTTGACGGCTTCAGTTGTCTAGTGGTTTAGCACGACAACTTATTTTAATGCTCGCGGGTTCGTTTCCCCGCACGGCACAAACATTTGTATTCATGAGTGTGATTGTTTATATCGATCTTGATGTTTAATATGTATTTACGAAAAAAAATATAATCTATGTATTTGTATCATTTATCTAGTACCCATAACACTGTGCGAGGAATCGAACCCACGACCATCGGTCGTAAAGCGGTGTGCTAGACCACTAAACCACCGAGATCGTCTTCGTCTCATATTATAATAATATAATATGAGACGAAGATTTTCACCATCGCACCGCTCGCCATCGACAGGGAATTCATCCCCACACGCTGGAACCTAAGTGGTCTCGGACAGTGCGGTTTCAGAGGAGCTTCCTCCCGCGTACACTTACATTGTGGAATGAACTACCTGCCGAGGTTTTCTCGAGAGACTACAGCATGGGGTTTTTCAAGAAGGGTATATTAAGGTTTCTTAATGGTCGGCAACGCGTATGTGACACCCCTTGTGTTTCAGGCGTCCATAGGCTACGGTAACCGTTTACCATCAGATGGGCCGTATGCTTGTTTGCCACCTAAGTGGTATAAAAAAAAAATAAGTCAATAAACAAGTTTTATACTATATAATAATAAAATGTATGTATAGCTGTGTAAGAAGTACCTACACATATTCATTCATTTATTCACTAATAACCATATTACGCACTCATTCGAGAACTGTTTGCTCTGTAATTAAGTAAATAATGTTTACACTCCCAAGTAGTTTATTTTTTTTATTATATTCATACTATATATAATACGAGGAGCATGGCAATAGTTGTTCATTTAATATTGGACGTATACACCTACATACGACCACAATGTATATAAACTATCTTTTTAAAAAAAGAAATCAGTTGAGTTTCTTGCCAGTTCTTCTCAATTGAATCTGTGTACAGAACTGGACGGTAGGGAAAAAAATTTAATACATTAAAATTTGACGTTTATAAGCGGTGAAAATATCCTACATGAATAAGTGATTTTTGATTTGATTTGATTTGATTTGAATACATAATCAATCCCTATTTTATTACTTTTATCCTACTGATATACTTCAAAATGCTTTGATTTCTTCATAACCTGTAATGTTCACGTAAAGGTCACTTGAATAATCATTAAAGTATACTTAGTGACCCCAAAAAAGTATTAAACATTGCTCATTATGCATGTAGCTGGCTACATACTACTATTTATAGTCAATTAGTTTTGTATAGTAACTAGAAATCAGTCAATCATATTAATGTTATATAATTATAACAAAGAATAAAAATTATAAAAATATATACCTATATAAAATCTCCAAAACACAACAAATATTAAATACAATTGAGTTAATAAATAAAAAATAGTCACTTTATCGTTAACTTATTAATTCGGTGACACATCACTAACACAATTTATAAGGAATTCCATTTTTAAAAAACCAATTACCGCGAAACAGTGTGTTTATTTTTTTTGCAACTTTTTTCTCGGAAGCAAAGAAAGTGCGTGCAGTGCTACCGAAACGTGTTATTCCGGCCGCAGATTTCGCCTTACTAAAGTATGTAAAGTAAACGAATGAACAGTTACTTACATAGGACAATAAACTGTCTCCGCTAAACGGCGAAAGTCAAAAGATGCGCGTTTTGTACACACAAATAATTCACGTTTATTATAACATTTATTACAAATGGTCTAGTTTCTCTTTGACCCTTAACTTTTTTAGTGAGATTTAAAAAGATATAGGCACGGGTAATATGGTAAATCTTATACATACATCTTTATCATGCTTACCTAATTGGACCATTTTCATATGACCATAATAATAATAATCTCAGGATAATCATACAGCGCCATCTAGACCCAAGTTAAGCTAGTTAAAGCTTGTGTTATGGGTACTAGATAACTGATACAAATACATATATATTTTTGTAAATACATACATATACAATCATACTCATGAATACAAATGTTTGTGCCGTGTGAGGAATCGAACCCGCGACTATCGGAATTAAGGCGGTGTGCTACACCACTAGACCACCGAGGTCGTCAAATTTTATATCTTCAACTCATGGAACATAGATCTTAGCGTGAAGATATTCCGCAAAAACAGTAAATATAACGGGACAACAATATTTAGAGCTTTTAGTCTAAGTGACCTCGAGACATGTACCTAATGTATTAACACTACGACGGTGGGGGGGGAGGGGGGAGGGGATCGTTAGTAATGTGGACTCATGACCCCATTACTAGCAATGTACCATGTCAGGTTGACCTCCACGCGGTTCCCCCTGGAAACCATCGTGATAAATTCCTGGTGAATTTGTCACTATGGGCTAACTGACCTGACCTCACGCTCATCTTATCATCCTCCACTGGTGCCCCGCCAGTGTAAACCGTTAGCGCGGGTGGACCATTCTATTATCATTTATAAAAAAACACTACGACGACCTCGGTGGTACAGCGGTTTAGTTAGCCGCTCTACTTCCGATGGTCGCGGGTTCGATTCCTGGCACGCTACAAACATTTGTACCTATTCATGAATATGATTGTTTATATCGATCTGTGTGTTTTCTATGTATAATATATATGTATTTACAAAAAAATCTATGTATTTGTATCAGTTGTCTAGTACCCATAACACAAGCTTTAGCTAGCTTAGCTTGGATCTAGATGGCGCTGTGTGAATTACTATATATGTAATATATACATATATATCTATATATGTTTGCTAACAAGCATAGACGCGTATGCTAGTTAGCAAACAGATATAGATCCAACTGTTTTGACAACCATAAGTAAACAATGTTATAAAAAAAATGTGTCCGAGATGATGTGGCTGTTAAAAGAGAATTGTATTAAAAAAATAAGGACAGAATCGCGCGTCTGACACGCAACGTTCGTACCGCCACAGATAACATAATATTACATAGTACCGCTAATTTAAAAACAGCGAGTTGATCACGGTTTTAATTTATACATCTATACATACGACGACCTCGGTGGTCTAGCGGTCTAGCATACCGCTTTACGTCCGATGGTCGCGGGTTCGATTCCTCGCACGGCACAAACATTTGTATTCATGAGTATGATTGTTTGTATCGGTCTGGGTATTTTCTATGTATAATATGTATGTATTTAGGAAAAAAAGAAATATATATGTATTTGTATCAGTTGTCTAGGACCCATAACACAAGCTTTAGCTAGCTTAACTTGGGTCTAGATGGCGCTGTGTGAATTGTCCTGAGATTATTATTATTATTATTATTATTATTATATAAATAAAATTAGAGTGTCTGTTTGTAATATTGAAATAACCGTTTTTTACTGCATGCATATAAATATAAATACGATACACCAATATAACATTCTTTACAATTTTTGTCTATCTGTCTGTTTGTTCTGGCTAATCTCTGAAATGACTGGACCGATTTTAACGGGACTTTTTTTGACAGGTAGCTGATGTAACATGGAGTAACTTAGGCTACTTTTACTTTAGAAAATGAAGTTAAATTCCACGCGGACGAAGTCGCGGGTGCAGATAGTTACGAATATAATTGTATTGATTTTTATAAATATATATAAAAATATGTTAAAACTGACTTGCACCTCAGAAAAATATATAAAAAAAAATGTCACTATATAATTTTGTTCAAATTAAATTAAATTAAATTTATTTATTATAAACGTAGTACATAAAAGATGGAATTATTATATAGCCCTCACTTTAATTAATAATTATTATATAATTTAATTAAAGTAACGTCTTATACAAAAAATTAATAAAATATTTTTATAAAACTGTCATATATTCATTACGAATGTTAAAATTATTTCAAGTTCGTATTGTCGATATATTACGTTTTCTAATAATTATAGTTCAACATCGTTTATATAATCACTTATTGTATAGTAATGTCAATTAATAAATTAAATAATTGTATTTTAAATTGTCCTGGATAAAAAACTAAATTCTTGTATTTTTTTATCTATGTAAACATTTGCCCCTTATATGCTGAAAAAAAAACTGGCAACCCTAGTTGGTACGGTATACTGTCTGATCCTGTATCATCGCCAGCATGGTACATTGTACATTATTACAAGGGACACTGTTAGTAATACAATCAACAGTCCACATTACTAACAAACGCTTTCCCCCCGAAATGGGACTTGTTAGTTATTTGGACTAATATCCCCATTGCTAGCAATGTACCATATCAGAACCGTGGAGGTCCCAGAAATAGCAATATCACTAGAACAGCAATATCAGAAATAGCAATATCAATATAACAGCAATATCAGAACCGTGGAGGTCCCACGCGGTTCCCCTGGAAACCATCATGATAAATTCATAGTGAATTTACCACGATGTGCTAACTGACCTGACCTCATGCTCATTTTGTTATCCTCAACTGGTGCCCCGCCAGCGTAAACCGTTAGCGTAAGCGGGTGCACCAGTTAACTTATACTTAATCCAAAAAATATAAATAAAAAAAAATGTCAGCAGTTGAAAAAAAATCCTAATAATAAAACCACGAACGACTAATTGACCTGACTTCATGATCATGCTATCATTCTCCATAGGTGCACCGACAGCGTATAAGGAGGAACTATCAGCACTACCAGGTAGCAAATGTATATAAATTTTCAATAATATAAAATAGTGATAGATATAAGATATAAATATATAAGTTAATAAAAAATAAAAAGTAACAAAAATTGAGATAAAAACAATTTTTTTAAAGTGCAACAAACGAAAGTATAGTAACGGGACTCCTTAATGACATAACTAGAGATGTCCCCATGAGCAAAAAATATCGGTTGTTATTATTTTTCATGGACCATTATCGATTTCTACATCGGTTATTTATGGAAAAAATATTTATTTTGTTGTCAGTTTCTATCACCTGCATTTCCTTTTATAATATTATTATCAGCTTATGTATAAGAAAAATTTATAACCGATTGAAATCAAAATTATTCTACATTTGAGTTCACACACCCGTGCGTCGATATTTACATCTACACGTAGGTAATATCTTGTTTGTTACAAAAGAATAAAAGTATCTTCACGTTTTTATCGTATTTCTTGTATAATTTTAATATAATGTACATGTATGTATAGTGTCTATGCGCAGAATAACATATCGCCTTCGGTTTATTTCCATCTAAATAATATTTTCGACATTCAAGACAATATTTTATAGACTTATACGAGTATATAGAGATATCAAATTATTTGTGTATTTTCTACTGGGCGTAGTACTACATGTATACATTATAATAATTAGGTACGGAAGTCTCTAATATCATTAATTTATCTAAATGGAATATATGCTTAATAAATGCAAATGTTTCACTTTTTGTAAAAATTGTTATTCACGATTCGGCCACAATATCCTTTGGTAAGTACCCAAACAATTAAAGAATGGCTACCAAAATCAAAGCCTATATTTATGCAGAGGTATTGGTATTTTTTTACAGAACATTCTTCTATTCTCGTAATGTAACTATCATTAGGCCCTGTAGCAGCAACGAATGCAAATGATTTGGAAGCACTGTACATTAAAAAAAATATGTAACCATACACAGCAAAACCGATTAATCAATACTACATATTTGATAATCTGACTGAGTCATGACATCACTAAGCTAACCTTCGTCATCTTTTCTTGTTAGAAAATATTTTAAACATGATATATTTATAAAAATGGATCGAAATACAAAATCTAAATTAGATAGACAAACAATATACGAGATATATCGAGGATGTCGTCTGTGCGGAGCTGGGGCGGGGTACAAAATGCCTATAATACAAACTGTAGTTGATTTGGACGGAAATGGGATGGAATTAAAGCAAAAAATACAAGAATGTGTACAAATTGAGGTAAAATAATATTAAATAATCATTATTTATCCCCCATAATTGATATAAACTTATTTAAAACGTTGTTTAATGGTTACATATAAGAATATTGAAAGTAGGTTATGTGGATATCAAAACAAATGGAATATTTGGCGAAAGATATCGTTTTTCGCAATTTTTACTATTTATTTATTTAAAATATACATATATTAGTACAAAACAGCTGTAAAACTGTATCCATTGATGTGTAGTTATTCCAAAAGTTATACAATCCTGATTTTTTTTTCAAAACATGTTCTAGTTTTCTAGTATCTTGCTACATCTTCAATTGTTTTTAAGCAGCGTCCTTAGTATCTAAAATTTACAATTCGGTTTTAACTTTAAAGTTTACATTTAAAAAAATATATATGATTATTATAATTACTTGAATTTCATGTCACCTTTTTGCTTTACATATCAATTTTATTATGTCATTAAGAGGGTCCTTGAAAACAAAAAGTACTGCACTGCTGTTATAATATTAATATTGTAAATGAAAACGTTTGTGAGTATGAATGGATGTTTGTCACTCTTTCATGAAAAACTTTCATTCATTCATTCATAATTTTATAGCTACGCTCTTGTCGGTGGAGCTCTTAAAAACTGAATGGATTTTGATGACACTTTACAGTAATTATTTAGAAATAGAAATAATCTTTATTCAAATAAACTCATTACAAGCACTTTTGAATAGTCATATTTTGATTCTGCCACTCATTCGAAATGCAGATTTAATCACAAGAAGAATGAGCAAGAAACTTGTGTGTTGCCTTTTTTAATAGATTTTTTTTTATATAAATAATATATAGTATAATAAGTAGAGGCATAATCAAGCTTATATATGAGAATAGTATTTTTTTCCTTATTTTCTTATCTATCTGTGATCAGCCAATTGTCTTTTATAGTTTTCACTAGTTGTTTTGCCTTAAAATAAAAAAAAATTATGGGTTGACTACCCCTAACATTTAGGGGTATATAAAAATAGATATTTTTTTCCTTATTCTCAGACCTACTCAATACGCTCACAAAATTTTAATGAGAAGCGGTCAAGCCGTTTCGGAGGAGTATGTTTTGCCTTAAAAAACTGTGACAAAAAATTTTATATATAAGATTATGTATCATTAAATTACCACATCCAGTGATGTGGTCTTCTTTTTCAGAATAACATATAAGCTGATTTTAAACTTTCGTGTTTAATATACATTGTTTAAATTATTAACCAGGTCTTAACACGAATAATTTTATGGCAAATAAAGGTATTTACCTCTCTCGTTTCGACTTGGTTGCAGCACTACATTTGACATAAAATTATTCGTGTTAAGACCCAGTTAATAATTTAAATAAACATATAAGCTATAAATTTCACGCAGATAAAACCGCAGGCATTGCTAGTACAGCCATAGACACATATTTTTGCATTTAGAATACTAGTAAAATTAATTTATTTTCCAGATAAATCCCGATGACAAAATGCCTCCCTTGATTTGCGAGCTGTGCGTGGACAAAGTGAATGATTTCTACCAATTTATGGAGATGTGCAAACAGACGAACATACATACAAGGTTGAGATTGGGGTTGCCATTACAGAAACCTGCTAATAAGATAGCTGTAAGTAAATTATGAAATTTATTCCCCTGTTACTCACAAGATTAACAATAATAACCTGGACAATTCACACAGCGCCATCTAGTCCCTAGATAAGCAGAGCTTGTATTATGGGTACTAGACAACTGATATATTAACCGTCTTAGTGCCATACATTTTTTCGCAATATATATGAAAAATGCCAAGAATAATTACCCTCTTTTTTGTGAAATTTTGGAGTAAGGGAAAATAATGTGTAACTTTTGTAAAAATGTATCAATTTTCAAAATAGCGGCCGCATCTCAAAAACACTGACGCGTGAGAATAGATAAAACGCGCAGGCGCGCGATCGCACGCATTGGCACTAAGACGGATAGTAATCTCAGGACAATTCACACAGCGCCATCTAGTCCCAAGATAAGCAGACCTTGTGTTATGGGCACTAGAAAACTGATACATTTGTAATATTTACTTAAATACATAAATTTATATGTTGTAGATCAAATAGAAAAATGGCAGTATACAAAATGTACAATTTTTACAAAACAAGCATTTAAAGTTTTTTAATTTATTTAAATTCGTTTAACCTTTAATTATTAAATTGACACAGAAGTATTATATATCATTTTAAAAGTATTTAGATAATGATTAAGACGGCGTGGTTAATTTAATTGACTTACTAATATAAAAAGAGGTAATCCAGCTTCTGATTTTGAAAAATGTCTATTTTCTATTTAATCTATGACATATTGCATATAGAAAAACTCAAGACTGATACAAACTTTCACACTAATGTTTAACCATTATAACCCAAAAAATTAGTGCTTGTTGGTAGTTTGTATTCACACGTTTCGACTTGTAAATGTAAACTTACAAGGATTATTTAAAAGAGCAACACACAAGTTTCTTGCTCGTTCTTCTTGTGATGAGACAGCTTTCCGAACGAGTGGTAGATAAAAAACAAATTGTTATGACTATTCAAAAGTGCTTAAATTAAGTTTATTTGAATAAATGATTTTCTATTCTATTCTATTCTGTTATTATTATAAATTTCGAATACAAATGTTTGTACCATACAAGGTATTGAACTTGAAACCATTATAAATTGTACTAGACTAACTAACTGTAACTATAAAATAAATTTAATTCCACGAGGACGAAGTCACGGGAACAGGTAGTAATAAATATTTCTGCACTTCTCAATACATTTTTTTTTTACATATGATGTCCCTTCCGATCGATCCCCCGTCCAATTCAAACGGGGATCGAAATTACGACGGCCTGAGCCGAGGTTCGAACCCGTAGTGGTGCCCTCAAAATAAGTCGTATCTGGCAGGCTGGAGTTGGCCTTCAGCCGCTCCATAAGTCCTTCCGCGGGTTTGGAGTGCCATCTGCACTAGTCCCCTAACGTCCGGTGAAGCTGTAAAGGCCAGCTGCGGCCAACAGAGTAATCCAAAAAAAAACATGATGTTCGGTCATATTATTATACTATACAATATATTTATCTTTTTACTATTATGAAGCTATTAATCCACATTATTAATAATAATCTCAGGACAATTCACACAGCGCCATCTAGACCCAAGTTAAGCTAGCCAAAGCTTGTGTTATTATTTACATTAAGATCATTTTAATCAACCTTGTGTTGTGGATACTATACAACTGTTATAAATAGAACAGTATCTGGGACACAGACAAACAGTCATACTTATGAATGATGTTTGTATTGTGCAAGGAATCGAACCCGCAACCTTCAGAAGTAAGCGGTGTGCTAAACTGTTAGACCAACGAGACTGTCATAAAAAGTTGCAGGTAGAAAATAATTCCCGAGTATCTCGAGCAAGTCAGACTACCTTCAAGATGACCAGGCCCTCCAAACCTTCACCAAGTCCACCTCCAAGTCGAAGCAGAAGAGAAGATGAGATGACCTTAAGTAGCTTAAAGGTAAGAAACTACTACAGTACAATATAAATATAATATCTCAGGACAATTCACACAGCGCCATCTTGTCCCAAGCTAAGTAGAGCTTGTGTTATAGGTACTAGACAACTGATATAAATGCAAGAGCCTTATTTTTTTTTAAGTACGTACTTTATATACATAGAAAACACTCAGACTGATAAAAACCGAGGATGTTATGGATATAAAATTTCGGATACGGATAGGTTTCCGATATAGGAATGATTATTATACCGGATACGATTATGGATGCGGATATGAAATTATTTCGGATTATCCGTTAGTTTCGGATAATTTCGGTTACGGATATTAATTTTTTAAGGAATTTCAAAAGTAAAATACAAATAGCTAATAAAATGGTTACATAACGTGTCTCAATTAGGCTCCGTCCCTATCCGATATTATCCGTAACTTTCATTTCGGATTCGGTTACGGTTACGGAGCTCCCTAACATCCCTGATAAAAACATCCTACTCTACATATTTGTTTTTGGTTGACTGGTAGAGAATCCCATCAGGCATTAAGTCCGCCATGTATACAATTTTGTGTGCAAAGAATAAATAAATAAATATTTGTACCGTGCGTGGAATCAAACCCGTGACTGTCGTACAGAAATGTGCTAAACCGATATACCACCTAAGCCTTCATTGAGATACCGAGAATATATATACATATATGAATATGATATCTATACATCTATACATATAAATAAAATTGGAGTATCTGTTTGTAATATTAAAATAACCGTTTTTTACTACATGCATGTGAATATATATATATGTAAGTAGTAAATACGGTAAAATACGGTACATACACCAAAATAACATTTACAATTTTTGTCAGTCTGTCTGTCTGTTTGTTCCGGCTAATCTCTGAAATGGCAGAATCAATTTTGGACTTTTATTGGTAGGTAACTGATATAATAAGGAGTAACTTAGGCTACTTTATTTTAGAACAGTTCTCTAATTAACTTTTTTTGTTAAATTCCACCCGGACGAAGTCGCGAAGTGTCCTTACTTCGCGACATATGAATGTGGATGGTTATAAGGGCAGAGAGAAGACCGAAAAAGAGATGGATGGACTGTGTGAAAGATGATATGGTAAGAAAGGAAGTAAATAACGAGATGACTGCGAACAGGGATGAATGGAAGAGAAAAATATTACGACGACCACAAATAAATGGGATAAGGAAGAAGCAGATGATGATGAAAAAGAAATACATAATCTCTACTTGAAACTCCACCTTTATGATTCTGCAGAAGGAGAACAGCAGGGAATCACGCTCGAGTGAAACCATTGAAAAGCAACCAATCAGAACGACCAGGAACTCCAAAGCTGCGTCTCCACCGCCCAGCACACCTCGAATCCGCAGCCAGAGAGAAGAGAACATGACCCTGAGTAATTTAAAGGTATATAATAATAATCTATTCATTCATTCATAATTTAAGAGCTGTCTATTAAAATTATTAGAAGAGAACTCTATTACTAACACTCCCGTGTAACTCCATGTAACTCTATTCATTCATTCATAATTTAAGAGCTGTGCTCTTGTCGATCCAGCTCCCGCCACCTTCCACGATCTTCCATCAGTCCTTTTAGCTGTTGATACGACACGACTCCAACTTGTTCTTTAACCTGCTTGATATAGCTGTGTCTCGGTCTTCCCCTTCCTCTCTTTCCATCTATTTTTCCTTCTATAATGTTGTTAATTAGTTCGTCGTGTCGTATCAAGTACCCCAACATTTTAAACCCCAATCTATACACATAAATAAAACTGTAGTAACTGTAATGTTGAAATAGCCGTTTTTTATTACATGCATATGAATATAAATATGGTACATACACAAATTAATAATAATTAAAATTAATAATATATATTTTTTTCAATTTTTGTCTATCTGTCTGTCTGTTTGTTCCGGGTAAACTCTGAAATGACTGAATCGATTTTGACGGGACTTTTTTTGGCAGGTAGCAGATGTAATAAAGAGACTTAGGCTTTTATTTTAGAAAAATAAAGTTAAATTCTACGCGGACGAAGTCGCGGGTACAGCTAGTGATAAATAAAGACAAAGAAACTTTTATTTCTGCACTTCTCAATACATTTTTTTTCTATACTATGACGTTTGGTCGTATTATTATGTTATACAATATGTATATATGTTTACTGTTATGAAACTATTAATCCACATTATTAATAATAATAATCTCAGGACAATTTACACAGCGCCATCTAGACCCAAGTTAAGGTAACTAAAGCATGTGTTATGGGTACTAGACAACTGATACAAATACATAGATTTTTTTTCGTAAATACATACTATGCACAGAAAACAACCAGACCGATACAAACAATCATACTCATGAATACAAATGTTTGTGCCGTGCGAGGAATCGAACCCGCGAACATCGGAAGTAAAGTGTACTAAATCGACCCCTCAATTACTAATATTTTTCATTTCTTTTCAGCAACAAGTACAAAAAGATAGCAAATCAAAAGACAGTAAACCATCCAAAGATAATAAAGCAAATAAAGATAAGGCAAAAGATAGCAAAGTAACGAAGGTCGTCAAAACATATAAGGACAGTAAAGCAGCACCTAAGTCTATATTGAAGAAAAGGGAGGAATTGGTAATTTATGTAAATAGTTTATTTATAATAATTATATATAATTTTCAATAGGTCTTTTATGGGAATAGGTATAAAAATTTACAATAAGATACCAAAGGATATATTAGAATTACCCTTAAATAAATTCACAACATCAGTTAAATCATATTTACTGAGCAAAGCCTATTACTCACTAAACGATTACATGAATGACGAGCGTGCATGGCAATAGTTTTCATGTTCGGGATTTTCATTTAATGACATAGACATATATAAATATACATTGTAAATAAAATGGATTTAAAAAAAAAAAAAGTAATACAATTGATTTCCTTGCCAGTTCTTCTCAATTGGATCTATATACTGAACTGGACGGTAGGAAAAAAATATAATATAAAAACATTGACGTTCAAAAGCGGTTAAAATATCCTACGTGAATAAATTATTTTTTAATTTGAATTTGAATTTGAATAAAATGTAAATATAAATAAATATATTAATTTACTTATAATAAATTACATATATATATATGAATGTGTAAAAATAAGTAAATTATTATATTAATAATATATATTAATATATATTAACCATATGGTTATACACAAAATATTTTAACAGAAATCGCTGCACTAAGAACAGGACTTGTGTCACAGGAAGGGCTGTTCAAGTATTACGTAAGCACTATGGGGGGGTGTTGGGGTCTTTGCTTTGCTTATTTTGGATGACATGGGGGGTGGGGGATTGTAGATGATGATTACGTCATCGACAGTTATTTACTTTTTTAGATGGTATGGGCATGTTATGCGGAGGAATGAGGACCATGTCTTATGGAAAGTGTATAATATGAATGTGGATGGATGTAAAGGGAGGGGACGCCCTAAGAAAAGATGGATGGATTGTGTGAAAGATGATATGAATAAAAGAAGAGTATGTTTAGATATGACGACTGATAGAGAGCAGTGGAAGAGAATGACATACTGTACCGACCACAAATAATGGGATAAAGACAAGGCAATGATGATGATGATGACACGAATGGCAACACTCACAGTCTTTGCTAAAATAACAATACATTAATTGAAAAATGTTTACATAATCATGGAGAGAGGTAAGAGCTTTGCTTACTTTTGCTGTCAAGGGGGATGGGGGTAAATAATTGTAATAAATCTTACCTAATACTTGAACGACCCTGAATCAGAAATGTTTAATTACAGAAACTTTAGCTCAATACAGGGTTCAGTTCAACTAGGTACAAAATCATTACAGTATAAAACAAAGTCACTGTCGCCGTCTGTCCGTCCCTATATATGCTTAAATCTTTAAAATTACACAACGGATTTTGAAGCGGTTTTTTTTAATAGATAGAGTGATTCAAGAGGAAGGTTTATATATTTTTATTTTTTATTTATTTTATTTATTCATCCAAAATAATACAAATTGTGTAGGATAACGTAATAGTAACATTACAGTAAAATTTTGTCAACAACATAATAGCAACTTAAACATTAAATCTCGGTATATCTATAGACTAGCTGGCCCCAGCGACTTCGTCCGCGTGAAATTTTATTTTATTTTTCTAAAATAACAGTAGCGTAAGTTACTCCTTATTACATCAGCTACTTGCCAAAAAAAGTCCCGTCAAAATCGGTCCAGCTATTTCAGAGATTAGAATATATATATTACATGTACACCCGTGTGAAGCCGGGCCGAGTAGCTATTTAACCAATATTACATTGGTAAGTAATTTAAAAATAATAAGGTCAGGTGAGGGACAAGAATTGAAGGATATTCTTAAGAGCGATGGTTTTTATCTCCTCAGGATAGAGTGTATACTTTCCAAAGGAGATATTTCGTTAATGCATGAGTGAGCTACAACCACATAGGATGTGTAGTGGCGTTTATTCTACAGTTTGGAATATTTAAGTACTGTACTAACTATTATTATATACTAACTATAGTAACTAGTAATTATAATATCAGGGGCGGATTATGAATTTGTGGGGCCCTGGGCTAAATCTACTTAGGGACCTGCCTAATTATATTACTCAACTAAAAAAATACACCGACCAAAAACAAGCGACCAGAAATTCCCCGTTCCTTTCGATAGACGCGCATCGAATATACATATATACATATTCTTATTAACATATTGACTTCAGCTGCGATTTGATACAGCAGAACTTTTCATAGGGCTAGTTATGTTTCACTATGTTTATTATCTTATATATAAAATTCTCGTGTCACAGTTTTCGTTCCCATACTCCTCCGAAACGGCTTGACTGATTCTCATGAAATTTTGTGAGCGCCCACTCATGCATAAACGAACAACCACATATGATGTGTAGTGGCGTTTCTTCTGCTTTTAAAAAATGTGGCTCACCCCTGTGGTAAATTAATATATTCCAATTAAAAAAAAAAAATCATTTATTCATTCATTTTAGCTCCGTGAAGCTTGTGAAGACACAAGACTTCTGAGCTTTTGTGAGGAGCTTGGCTGACTTTATAGTCTGGCTCTACACGAACAACTATCTAGAATGAGAAACTGATTACGGAGAATGTTGTCCAACTTACATAGGACATTTTAGACGCTTATGAACGTTAATTTTTTTATATTATAATAAATTACCGTCCAGTTCAGTATACAGATTCAATTGAGAACTGGCAAGAAACTGAATTTTGAATTTCTTCTTTTCATTTCTTCCTTTTTTTATAATTTATTTTATTTGTAGATGGACGACGAAGACAGTCTGCTGGTGCCCCGGAACAAACGCAGCCGCGACGTCGATGTCATAAAGTTGGAGGTCCCAGTTAAAAAAGTCAAGTTAGTTGCGTATTTCATTTATAAATAATATCTACCTTATGCCGTAGAACATAAAAACCAAATTTCTTATTACACATGAGCATAAAATGTTTAAAATTTATACCACTGAAAATATCTTTATATTGACGGCCTCGGTGGTCCAGCGGTTTAGCACACCGCCTTACTTCCGATGGTCGCGGGTTCGATTCCTCGCACGGCGCAAACATTTGTATTCATGAGTATGATTGTTTGTATCGGTATGTGTTTTTTCTATGTATAATATGTATGTGTTTACGAAAAAAAATCGATGTATTTATATCAGTTATCTAGTGCCCTTTATCTAGCTTAACTTGGGTCTAGATGGCGCTGTGAATAGTCCTGATTTTTTTTTTGTTTTCAGAATATCATTACCGTCATCGAAGCAGAAGCAAGCGGCGCATCCGGCGAGGCCGAAGCGAGCCCCCCCGTCCCCCGCGCCGCCGCCGCCCCCCGCGCCCCCTCAGTACTCGTGCGCGGTGTGCGGGGACACGTTCCGTTCTTCGCAGGGAGTGTCCGCACATATGAAGGTGCATGTGGTATCCTTTACGGACCCCAAGTGAGTGTTTAACTTATAACTCTTATGTATGTGTATATGTATATATACTAGCTGTTGCACGCGGCTTCGCACGCGTTAATTTATCCCCTTAGGGGTGGAATTTATCAAAATTCTTTCTTAGAGGATGTCTACGTCATAGTAGCTTTATGCATGCAAAGTCTCAGCCCGACCGGTTTAAAATTGACAAAGATTCATACAAACTATCATCCCCTATTTTATCCCCTTGGGGGTAGAATTAATCAAAATCCTTTCTTAGCGGATGCCTACGTCATAACATCTGCCTGCATGCCAAATTTCAGCCCGATCCGTCCAGTGGTTTGGGCTGTGCGTTGATAGATCACTATGTCAGTCACCTTTGAGTTATATATATTTAGATTAGTCAGGAGAAGGCTAAATGGAGAGAAAAACATTACGACGACCACAAATGTATGGGATAAGGAAGTAGATGGTGACTATTTTGAAATTTCTTAACAATATTATTAGCTCAACTCCATGGTTCCTCTGCATAATGTTTCTATTAACATTTCAATAACTGAGTTGTTATTGTGTGGTACAGACTAGCGTGCGACCCCTGCTGTGCTTGGTTCTCGACCGCCGAGGAAGCTGCGACCCATCAGAAGCGGCACTCGGCCAGTCTCCGCTACACATGTCGCCGCTGCTCTTCCAAATATAAAACTATATATAGTTATAATGAGTAAGTATATTTCATATTAACAGCTCCAGTGGTCTAACGGTTCGATCCCCCGTCCAATTCAAACGAGGATCGAAATTACGACGGCCTGAGCCGAGGTTCGAACTCCTAGTGGTGCCCTCAGACTAAAGTCGTATCCGTCAGGCGGGAGTTGGCCTTCATCATCATCATCATCATCATCGCAGCCCGGAAGACGTCCACTACTGGACATAGGCCTCCCCCAAAGATCTCCACGACGATCGGTCTTGGAGTTGGCCTTCAGCCGCTCCATAAGTCCTTCCTTTAGTTTGGAGTGCCATCTGCACTCGCCCACTATCGTCCGGTGAAGCTGTAAAGGCCAGCTACGGCCAATAGCATTACAGTAGGCCGATAAAAAAAAAATAACGGTTCAGCACGCGAATTTTCTTCCAATTATCGCAGGTAAAGGAAATTACCGGAGAGACAGTCAATAATATAAATGAATAGAATAGAATAGAAAATCATTTATTCAAATAAACTTAATTTAAGCACTTTTGAATAGTCATCACATATTTTTTCAATCTACCGCTCATTCGGAAAGCTGTCTGATCACAAGAAGAATGAGCAAGAAACTTGTGTGTTGCTCTTTTAAATAATTTACTTGTTACTGTCTGTTAATGACTGTCCTATTAGGCCGCTGGTACACAGTTCGTTCAAGATGCAATGGTAGGTTTTCTTTTTAAAATTACTATATTATCGTTAGGCCGCTGGTATACATGTCATTTACAATTCAATACATTTGTTTTCAATTTTACATTGACTGTCCCATTGTTAGGCCGCTGGTACACAGCTCGTTTGTTTTCGTTTTTACAATGACTGCCCCATCGTCGGCTGCTGATATACAGTTATTTCACGATATAATAATATGTTTTCAGACATTTGGAGTACAAGAAGTGCTTGCAGTTCGACGTTGTGCCCGACTTGAAGTGTGCGCGATGCGGCCAGTCGTTTGCAACAAAGAACCTGCACCGCCGTCACCGATGCCATGGCACGTTCAACCGATCCAGTACGTACTATGATCAAATTCAAATTCAAAAATCATTTATTCATGTTGGACATTTTAGCCGCTTATGAACGTCAAATTTTTACATTATAATTTTATTTTTTCCCTACCGTTACTGCTAATATTATAAATAGACGGCCTCGAAGGTCTAGCGGTTTAGCACATTGTCTTCTGATGGTCTCGGGTTCGATTCCTCGCACGGTACAAATATTTGTATTCATAAGTATGATTGTTTGTATAGGTCTAGGTGTATGTATATACAGAAAATGTATCTAAATATTTATATCAGTTGTCTAATACCCATTACACAAGCTCTGCTTAGATTGGTGCCGGTGGTGGTATATTTTATATATTTCAGAACAATTAACACAGCGCCATCTAGTCCCAAGCTAACAGCTTGTGTTTTTTATTTTTATGGGTGATAATGGAATGGTGCAACCGCCTGCGCTAACGGTTTACGCTGGCGGGGCACCAGTGGAGGATGATAAGATGAGCATGAGGTCAGGTCAGTTAGCACATCGTGACAAATTCACCAGAAATTTTATACGATGGTTTCCAGGGGGAACCGCGTGGAGGTCAACCTGACATGGTACATAAGTAGTAATGGGGTCATGAGTCCACATTACTAACTAGTGTTAGAGGTACTAGACAACTGATACAAATACATACATTAAAACAAATAGGTCTGTACATTTTTTTCTGTAAATTAAAGATTCAATGTAAGCGATGCCGCGGGTAAAAACTAGTATATGATAGATAGATAGATAGATAATAGTTTTTATTTGTATCTTAGTACACACATATAGGCTTAATTATAACATCACATGACAAGTACCTATAATATAACAATTCAATAAGGGTAAACCTGCACGTGTGTGCTACAGCAATACAAAACTGGTACACAGCTCAGTATAGAGAATCACTCAAGGAGCAAAACACTGATTTTCAGCTATATATGTATAATTGAAAACACCCAGACCGAAACAAACAATAATTCCTATGAATACAAATGTAATTGTATACTTAGATATAGGCAATTGTTACCACTTACCATTTTATTTTTATTTATTTATAACTCTTTATTGCACCTTAAATACAATCCAAAGAAAAAACAATATTCATAATGTACAGAAAGGTAGGCTAGGCACAAAAGGCGGTCTTATCGCTAAAGCGATTTCTTCATCTATTTTCTACCATCGGGTTTGTGATCTTGTTTTCTACTCCATAACACAGGCGAAGCTGTAAAAATAGTGGTTGTAAATTTATTTATTTATTTATTTATTTTATTAGCATACAAAACAGATTACAGTCAATATAATAATATAATTAGGAGCGTGTAGTTCGGTACAGAACTGGATTGTAATCCAACACTATGTATGCCTAAGAGCTAAATTATATAGACGCATTCAATATACGCTAGATAGCTAGATAAGGATATATAATGAAAAGTAAACTAAATAGAAAATGATATATATAACGACCTCGCTGGTCTAGCGGTCTAGCACACCGCTTTACGTCCGATGGTCGCGGGTTCGATTCCTCGCACGGCACAAACATGTGTACTCATGAGTACAATTGTTTGTATCGGTCTGGGTGTTTTCTATGTATAATATGTATGTATTTACAAAAAAAAATGTCTATGTATATGTGTCAGTTATCTAGTACCCATAACACAAGCTTTAGCTAGCTTTACTTGGGTCTAGATGGCGCTGTGTGAATTGTCCTTGTTAATTATTATTATTATTATATATATTATTATTATATAACTACTAAATAATAAACATGCTACATACGCATAATGCTTACATATATACATATCAAATACAGGCATAGGTTCTTTTTGTTTTGTACATTCTTTCTTTTTGTTTATAAGTTAAATTTTCTTTGTTTTTGGTAAATTTAAATATTTTGTAAATTTTATTAGACAATACGTGATTGGTAACGACATTGCATGTATTTTTTTTTTAGGGTTTGGAATTATATATATGTGGAGGGCGTCGATATTCGCAACACAGTTTTATACTTCTGTAAATATCATCGTTTCTTTAGTAAATGTGTCATGTGTACTAACACATGTTTTCTGTATTAAGTAAATAAATAAAATAAATAAATAAAAAATGCTCGATTTTGTTACAGCCACATGTACGAGGTGCGGGCGAGTGTACGCGTCGCCGAAAACATTGAAACTACATGTTACAACGTGTTATTCGAAAAAGAAAGGTAAGCTTGTTATATATGAATGGTAATTGTCTCGTAGTGGACACTGATGCACAGTTCAACAGTACATTTAATTTTGTCTTTTAATTTTTACAAATAATAAATTTAGAACAGAAACTATCCGTGGAACAATTAGAAACAGTTGTGAAAGTAGATAATAATATCGACAACTTGAAGGTATCTATATATATAAAAATGAATTGCTATTCGTTAGTCTCGCTATAACTCGAGAACGGCTGAACCGATTTGGCTGATTTTAGTCTTGAAATATTCATTAAAGGCCAGGGAAGGCTTAAACGGTGATAAAATATGAAGAAATTGCATGGAGAATACTAAAAACAACAATTTTATTTTCCCATACAAACTGTCAAACGGGGTGCATTCAGAAATTTATTCTGAGGCGGAACGTAGTGTGCGGGATCAGCTAGTAAAATAATAAAAATTATAACGCCTGTTCAACACAATTAGCAAAAACTACGGCTACAATGTTGGCTTTATCATCATCATCATCATCATCATCATCATCATCATCATCACAGCCCGGAAGACGTCCACTGTTGGACATAGGCCTCCCCCAAAGATCTCCACGACGATCGGTCCTGCGCTGCTCGCATCCAATGCCTTCCAGCGATCTTGACCAGATCGTCGGTCCACCTTGCTGGAGGCCTTCCCACGCTGCGTCTTCCGGTCCGTGGTCGCCACTCGAGGACTTTACTGCCCCAACGGCCATCTGTCCTACGAGCTATGTGCCCTGCCCATTGCCACTTCAAAGTTGTTGGCTTTAACAGTAATGAAATTTGACCTTTAGGTTTAGCGCACTGCCTTACTTACCATGGCACGTTCAACCGATCCAGTACGTACTATGATCAATGCTAATATTATAAATAGACGGCCTCGATGGTCTAGCAGTTTAGCACATTGTTTTCTGATGGTCGACGGTTCGATTCCTCTCACGGTTCAAACATTTGTATTCATAAGTATATATTACAATGTGTTGTTCTAAAAAGAAAAGTAAGATATGTATATGGATGGATAAAGAAAAGTTAATTAAATGTACCGGCATCGGTGGTCTAGTGGTTTAGATGTTTAACACACCGCCTTACTTCCGATGGTCGCGGGTTCGATTCCTCACACGGCAAACATAAGTCTCAAGTTCGGCCGCACATTGAGTACTGCTCTCATCTTTGGGCGGGAGCACCTGGATATCAGCTCGGTCCTTTTGACTCGGTTCAGAGACGTGTTATGAGAATTGTCGATGATCCCAATCTCTCTGGCGGTATCGAGCCACTTAGTTTGAAGCGAGACTTCGCATCGCTGTGTGTTCTACCGATTATACAACGGACTGTGTTCTGAGGAATTGTTCGACATGATGCCTACGGCCACCTTTCACCATCGCACCACTCGCCATCGACAGGGAATTCATTCCCACACGCTGGAACCTAAGTGGTCTCGGACAGTGCGGTTTCAGAGGAGCTTCCTCCCGCGTACACTTGGATTGTAGAATGAACTTCCTGCCGAAGTTTTCTCACGAGACTACAGCATGGGGTTTTTCAAGAAGGGTATATTAAGGTTTCTTAAGGGTCGGCAACGTGCACGTGACACCTTCGTGCTTCAGGCGTCCATAGGCTACGGTAACCATCTACCATCAGATGGGCCGTATGCTTGCCACCATAGTAGTATAAAAAAAAATGTATTTATGAATGAATATGATTGTTTGTATCGGTCTGATTATTTCTATGTATTTACATAAAAAGTCTTCTATATATTTATATCAGTTGTCTAGTACCCATAACACAAGCTCTGCTTAGCTTGGGACTATTTGACGTTGTGTAAATTGTCCAGGGATAAAAACAATATATAAATCCATTAACACCATGGACTTCCGAAAAATAACACTTAGTTTTAATAATATTACTAGCTGTCCCGGCAAACGTTGTTTTGCCATAAAATAAAATAAAACAATTTAGGGGTGGACTACCCCTGACATTTAGGGGGATGAAAAATAGATGTTGGCCGATTCTCAGACCTACTTAATACGCTCACGAAATTTCATGAGAATCGGTCAACCCGTTTCGGAGGAGTATGGGAACGAAAACTGTGACACGAGAATTTTATATACAAGATTAATGCGAAAGTAATTCTATCTGTGTCGCTTTGACGTCAAAATTACTAAACCGATTTAAATGAAATTTGTTACACAGATAGTCTAGACACTGAGGAAGGACATAGGCTACTTTTTAATGCCAAAAAAGGATAAGAGGTTAAAAGAGGGGATGAAAGGTTGTATGAAGGAATCATCATTTTTGAAGCTTGAAGCTTGAAACTTATTATTGAGGCTGTTGATTAAATACAAATAAATATGACATTCAAAGTTTGTAAAAATGTTACCCTTGAGGGGGTAAAAAATTTAACCTAAAGGGTATTGAAGTTTGTATGGAAAATCGTTTATTTTATTTTTGTTTGGTCGAGGTCACTAGAACACGCGGACGAAGTCGCGGTCACAGCTAGTCTTATATATAAAATTCTCGTGTCACAATGTTAGTTACCAAGTTGTTAGATAACAAGCCGTTTCAGATGTGTATGGTAATTACCATACACCTCTTAATCGGCTTGACAGATTTTTATGAAATTTTATATGCATATACAGTACGTCTGAGAATCGGCCACTATGTATTTTTCATACCCCTAAGTGATAAGCGTTGTCCACCCTTAACATTATTTTTATTTTGTGGCCAAAATTTTTTATTTATATTTATTTATAATGTGGCATTAAAAATACATATAACCCTAAATTTTCACCCTTCTAGCATCAACCCCTATTTTTTAATAGCGATTTTAATGTATATAGCAAAACAAAGTTTTCTGGGATAGTTAGTATATATATACTTTTTGAACTGCAGCATAATAATTTAACCATGTATTATTCTACAACAATAGGGACAGTATGTTTTATATATTGCCTTCTGTGTGTTGCAGATGAAATAAAGGTGGACCCTGAAGTGCAGAGGTCTTTACTGCCCGCACAGATCAGAGTCTCCCGCTGTGATTCACTGTTGGTGAAGAACGCCGCTGGTCACTATGATGTGGCTGATGTTGATTTGGTAAGTATACTTTTGTTTGGAACATCATCATCGTCATCATCTACATCATCACCATTATCATCATCTACTTATCCCATTCTATTGGGGTCGGCGTAATACGTTTTTCGGCAGCTGGTCACTACGATGTGGCAGATGTTGATATGGTAAGTATACTTTTGTTTAGAACATATACAACATTTATTTATTTATTTATTTAAGGGACCAACAAGACATACACTATGATGTTACAATTATTATCACTTTCAGAAAGTTCAAGTATATAGTGTTGACTTAATTACTGGCTGCCACGGCATGCGTAAATGTTCACAGAAGTTTATATATGTATACATATTGATCTTTTTATTTTATTTTACTTTATATATATATTTATTACTATTATTATTTTAATTATATATATATATATTTGTGTCATCATCATCGTTATTATCATCATCATCATCATCATCTGCTTCTACCTTATCCCATTCATTTGTGGTCGGCATAATATATTTTTTTCTTCCATTCATATATGGGTATAAATAACGAGATGACTGCGAACAGGGTTGCAGTCATCTCGTTATTTATACCCATATATTATATCGAGCCCCTAGCGGTGCCCTTAGACTGGCATCGTATCCGTCAGGCGGGAGTTGGCCTTCAGCCGCTCCATAAGTCCCTCCTTTGCTTTGGAGTGTCATCTTCACTCGCCCCCTAACGCCCAGTGAAGCTGTAAAGGCCATCAGCGGCCAACATCATTAGAGTACGAAAAAACTACACAGATCCGTACAAAACGACAAAATAGAGAACTAATAAAGACGTCCATAGGCTACGATTTACCATCAAATGGTCAGTAAGCTTTACCACCATCGTAGTATAAAAAATTGTAATGACACAAGTTGTAAAAATGTAAAATGTTTTTTCAGGACTACGGTCTCGACGATTCCTGTGTCTACCCATACCGCGTATATTTACGGATCAAGACTGAACCACTCTACCAGGATCGTATGGTTGCCATAGTAGAAGAAGTCCGGAACGAACTCTGCTCAGAAGAGTACATACATTGGGATTCAGATACGTGCGACAGTGACAGCGATAGTACCAACAATTCGAAGAAGGAAGTCGATATGCTATCAACATTATCATTAAAGACATTATTCTCATTGAAACTCCTAGGCAAAGTGCCGAGGAAACGGAGAAGAATTAAAATGGAGAAGTGTGATGAAAGTGTAGGTGTCAGTGTTAATAAGAATGATAGTGTTGGGTATGATACAGAGGATAGTGTAGATAGTTTTAGTATTATAGATTCATTACTGACTGATATCGGACAGAATAAAGATAATGTAAATGAATCTACTGTTAATAATGATAAGGTTAGTAACGATGTAGGTACAAATAATGTAAACAATGATTTAGAATTAAATAAAACATCCAATAAGAAATCAAATACGTCAGAAAATTACGATGTATCTAAATCTAATGAAGCAAGAAATAATTTACCAGTGAATAATAGGACTGATAATAGTAATGTAATGGAATTGAGTGATTCATCGAGTAGTACTAGACCAGTAAATAAAGAAATAGACAATGTAGAATTTGATAATGATGACACGACCTCAGGAAATAATACTATAAATGAAAATAACGTCCTAATTATCTCAAATAATCAAGAGTCAATTGATCCTGAATGTTCCACTAATAATAGTTTAACTACTTCTAAAGAAGTGACTAGTGATGTTACACAAGAAAATGTAAAAAATAATTCAAATATTGATAATGAAGCTTCGAAAGAAAATAGAAATAGTGAAATTCTAGTTCCAGTTATTCCAGAAGAAGAAAATCGTACGGAAAATAAAGATTTAGATTCAACTGACCTTAATAATAAATCTAATGAGAATATTGTAGGTGATAAAAGCACAAATAAAGAAAATGGTACAAATTTAAATACATATGTTAAATCAATTAATGACCCCATCCCAAATAAAGTAAAAGACAAAAAGGAGCGCAATGAAAATGAAACTAATAATGTTAGTCCAATGAATAATATTTATTGTAATAATTATGAACACGATAATTCAAATATAGAAAAAAGTAATGGTGAATCAAATAAACCAGTAGATGGAGACATTGAAAGTAAAAGTAGTGATACAGAATTAGACGATATGAAATTAATGGAAGCTCTCGACCAGCAAATAGGCGAGTATTGTAACGACTCTGATGAAAGTCACAAAAATACTGATGGTAACAATGAAATAAATTCCAATAAAGATTGTAATTCTGAAATTAATGAAAATTCGAATAAAAATGATAGAGCAAACAGAGAAAATAATGTAGATAAAGACAACAGGTATAATAGAAACAAAATAACTAACAATGAGAAAAAATTGGATTTAGACAGTAAATCTAAAATAGAATTAACTAACGGCGAATCAAGTAAAGAAATAGATTGGGATAAATCAAAAGAGAGTAATGATACTGCAGTTGAAGATATGAAATTAATGGATGCTCTGGACATGCAAATTGGTGAAAATTCAAATTCTCATGATGAAAGTCATAATAGTAAAGTACATTTAAATGATAGTGCATCAGAAAATAATGATAACAAAACACCAAACGCATATATTGAAGAGGACAGTGTTGCTGATAAAGATAAAATTACATTAGAAGATCTGGTACCTAAAGATGATTTGAAATCATTGGAATTAGACAACGTAAGTGATGATGATTTCGACTTTGACCTATGACAGGATAATAATGGTAAAACGGCAATTGGAGAGCACAATGCTCGTAATAATGATGTTATAGTAGATCTATTAGCAAAAGATAAGATAAAATCATTGGAATTAGATAACATAAGTGATGATGACTTTGAATTTGATCTATGACAGGAAAATGATGATGAACCAGCAGTAGTAGAGAACAATGTTGGTGATGGAAACAATATTTTTAAAGATCTCGTACCTAACTATGCTTTAAAATCTTTGTATTCAGGTAATAGTTGCGCCATTAAGACTTATGCCAAATCGAGTAGGCAGATATTTAGTTGTATTAACAGATATAATAATAATAATAAACTCAGGACAATTCACACAGCGCCATCTAGACCCAAGTTAAGCTAGCTAAAGCTTGTGTTATGGGTCCTAGATGACTGATACAAATACATAGATATTTTTTTTCGTAAATACATACATATTATACATAGAAAACACCCAGACTGATACAAACAATCATACTTGTGAATACAAATGTTTGTGCCGTGCGAAGAATCGAACCCGCGACCATCGGACGTAAAGCGGTGTGCTAGACCCCTAGACCACCGAGGTCGTCAATATAAAGATATTTTCAGTGGTATAAATTTTGAACATTTTATGCTCATATGAAATAAGAAATTTAGTTTTTATGTTCTACAGCATACGGTAGATTATTCATTGTAATTCCTGTACATATAGAAAGACTTATTTTTTTAATACATAGACGTATATTTGTAGGTTACAGATAATTCAAGCATACAGCTTTAAGTTTATTCTAATTAGCATTATATATAGTATTATTATATAATTATAATTTCATGATAATTCACACAACGCCATCTTGTACCAAACTTGTACTATGGGTACTAAATAGCTGACAGAATTTATATCGATTTTTCTTGTAAAAAATTGCATAGTATATGCAGAAATACCAAGACCTATATCATTACATATTATAAAACAAAGCCGCGGTCGTTGTCTGTCCGTCCCTGTGTGTGCTTAAATGTTTAAAACTACGCAACGGATTTTGAAGCGGTTTTTTTAATAGATTGATTCAAAAGGAAGGTTTCTATATATAATACATATACACTCGTGCGAAGCCAGGGCAAATAGCTAGTAATAAATAACCCTGGACAATTCATACAGCGCCATCTAGTCCCACGGTAAGCAGAGCTTGTGTTATAGGTACTAGACAACTGGTATAAATACATAGATATGTTTTTTTTTGGAAATACATACATTATATACATAGAAAATACCTAGACCGATACAAACAATCGTACTCGTGAAAACAAATGTTAGCACCGTGTGAGGAATCGAACCCGCGACCATCAGAAATAAAGCTGTGTGCTCAACCGCTAGACCACAGAGGCTGTCAGATATAAAGAATTACTATAAGTAATGAATAGAAATATATTGTGCAAGACTCATATCTGTTAACGTCGGTTGTAAGGCAATGTGTTTAAGCACTAAACTCATTCACAGATGTCAAGTACATACATATATGTATAATATTGGTAGATTTTGTAATTTACACAAAGTAAGTAAAATTATATTATTGCTCAAGCATTGCCATTTCTGAGAACATAAGATGCAAAGAATAAATTCACTGTTATATATATATATATATCTTATATATAAAATTCTCGTGTCACAACATCCTCTGAAACAGATTGACAGATTTTTATGAAATTTTATATGCATATTCAGGTCTGAGAATCTACTTAGATAGTAGTATTTTTCATACCCCTAAGTGATAAGGGTTGTCCACCCCTAACATTTATCTTTATTTTTTGGACAATTTTTTTATGTGTCATTAAAAATAAATAGAACCCTATATTTTCACTCATCTATCACTAACCTATACTTTTTAATAGCGATTATAGTTTATATGGCAAAACACAATATATCAGGGATGTTATGGATATGAAATATCAGATATGGATACGGATGCGGATATGAAATTATTTCCGTTAGTTTCCGTTAGTTTCGGATATAAATTTTTTAAGGAATTTCAAAAGTAAAATAGCTAATAAAATAGTTACATAACAATTAGGCTTCGTCCCTATCCGATATTATCCGAAACTTTTATTTCAGATTCGGTTACGGTTACGAATATATTTTTATATTGGCTATCCGAAAGTTTCGGTTATGGTTACGGAGCTCCCTAACATCCTTGGTATATATATATATATAATCTTCAGACTGAATCAGCATACAAAACACTCCTTCCTCTTATTATCTACGCTGGGACCTGAGATACCCAATCAGACGTTCAGACTCTCACTAGAAACTTATGACGGCATGTAATATGAGATCCTGTATAAAACCTTTAAGATAATTCTCTTTAATAAGAATAGTCTAGTATTCCTAATAGGATTAATTATAGTTAACTACATATTTAGTATTTTTATTGTAAATATTCTTATATAAAAGTTTAACATTGTTTTTGTTGTTTCATTTAAAAAAAACCAGTATAAAATATACGTGCTGGGGGTCAAGTAGAGGAATCAACTTTCGGGCTGGGCGCTTGAGGGTACATACAAGTGTAGGTATACTATAATTATAAATAGAAATAGAAATATAAATAATCTTTATTCAAATAAACTCATTACAAGCACTTTTGAATAGTCATATTTTGATTCTACCACTCATTCGAAATGCAGATTCATCACAAGAAGAATGAGCAAGAAACTTGTGTGTTGCTCTTTTTAATAGATGTTTTTTTATATAAATAATTACAGTATAACAAGTAAGAGTAAGATCGCTTTTTAGCGATAAGGCCGCCCATTTTTACCTCTTTGTCTTGTTTATTGTATTATATATATTTTTTTATCATTTTGTACATATTAATGTTAAATTAATTTCTACACATTATTAATGTAATCAGTTAATATTGTCAGTGTCTGACACACTGACAATATTAATGTAATCAGATAATGTTGTCAGTGTGTCAGTCTTAAATTTTATAGTAAGCTTTTTTGCAAAGGAACTGATTTATATGACAATTAAATCTTTTTTCTGGCAGATTTATAACACTCTGGTATTTTATTGTAAAACCTTACGCAATTGCCATAAAACGAATTACTAACTTTAGCCAAACGACATTTAGGTAAAATCAGTTTGTTATTGTTACGTAAGCTTTTATTAGTGCAATCACTAACTCTTTTGAAACTGTCTATATTCCTTCTGGCATAGATGATATTTTCATAAATGTATTGAGAAGCTTAAATTATACTCTGAACAATCCCTGTCTAATTATCGGTATGGAAATACCGACTGACAAAGCCGAGGGTCGAATTTCTAGCCCTCAGACTGGTTGTATCCATCAGGTGGGCGTTGGCTTCAGTCGTTCCTTATGTCCTTCCTTTGGTTTGGAATGGCATCTGCACTCGCCAATCGTTCAGTGAAACTAAAAGCCAACAGCATTAAAATAGTTTAAAAAAAACTAACGACGTATAAATTCTATTTCGTGGTCAATGAAAGAGCTGACATTGTTATTAATTTATTTATTTTATTATAAGTTTCAAAAGAACACTATAAAAATGGCTTGGATTGAAATCGTTATGCTGAGATTGATTTCACTGGACTTGATTATGAGCAGAAAGACTTGAGTACGTTGCAAGCAATGGGTGCACTCATTGGATATATGCCAACCTCAAAGCTGAATGCTTAGATAATTTTAACCATAGTTAATTCCTGGTGAATGCATCATGATGTGCTAACTGACCTGACTCTCGACTACTGTATTATTGTAATTAAAAAAAAAAAGTATTCTGTAAGCATCACTTAACTTAAAAACTGATTGCGCGGTGAGATTGTACATATATTGGTATTCTAGTCTCTAATTTTACTAAATAGCGAATTGCCGACTGAAACGCTATAGTCCACAGGATCGAGGTTTAAGATAAAATTGCAAGCACAAGTACACACAAGTGATTTTTTTTACGAACGGTGACATTGTTATTTTGTAGGTAGGTGACGGTTTCATTTATTTGGCGGCAAAAAAATTAAAACTGTACATTATATTATCTGTGCTTTGAAATAGGTGCATAGACAATGACATTTACACAGTAATCTTTAAAGACAAAAGTTCTCAATCTTATACTGTTACTGCAACTTTTTTTTATAGTAATAGATTATTAATGTATAACAATGATATATTTGTATATGAATTATTGATTCTAAAATTGCTTATGTATAATAATAAAAATAAAGTAATCTGCTTTTAAATCAATTATATTTTTAAATTAATTTAATTTAAATTAAAAAAAATCAAACCGCAGAGTTTAATATTTCGCTACTATTACATTAATATTTTTGCAAAGCTTTCTCGAACATTCCGCACACCTTCCGCATCTAATTTATCAATACCTTTACTTTTTATGTGTCCAATGAAACTTTGCATTATATCCAAGATGTCTTCCCTTTCATCGTTTTGCCATTGTTCTAGACCGTTTTTAATATCAGACCATTCTAATTTATTTTCTTCATTAGCTGGAATAACAGCGTCAAATGTATTTATAAGTTCTAAAAACGACAATGTCCTGGTAATTGTGCGTTTGTCGTCAGTAATGTCCACTACTTTTAACGGTCTATTTTTATGTGCCAACGTGTTCATAGCTATGGAGTATATAGACCGTAGATTTTCAACTTCGCTACGTTCTAAAATACCGATCACGGTCTTAAAAAACAGCGCAGCTACACCGGTTATGACTTCGCTAAAGTCAGTTTCTTTTGCAACTTCAGTAAGTGCATCAGAAGCTACTTTTACCTGATCATCTCTTGATGTAAGTATTATTTTTAAAATATCGGCCACAAAATCGCTGAAACCGGTGTTCGTACGACAAATACCAAATTTTTTACAAACATGTTTATATTCCAAATCAATTTCGTTGTCTACTTTATTCTGCATAATATTAGTAGCTGCCGTGTTGTACCGCAATACGCCATGTTTTTCCATGTCAGCTATTAAAAAATTAACGAGTCTTTTTAATATTGTATTCGAAGTTTCAATTGTATTCAAAATTACTTTTTGTGTTCCTAATTTGGTTCGTATTTTATGGTTTCTAGTTTCGTTTACAAATTGCCTAAACTTCTCATCATAATTTTGCGATAAAAAATTTACTTTCGGTTTTAAATCGTCGTTTACTTCATTCCGCAATTCGTCAAACACCTTTAACGTCTGCCTATAAATATGCAATGTAAAATCATTTAAACGTTTATCATGTTTCACTTTATGAGGCTTTTGTCTAGTCGCGTAGTCGTTGACTGTTGCTCTTTTAGTATACGACGTTGTTTTAGCATATTTATCTTTAACGTGATGAGATCTCACTTCTAAACTATCGATATTCGGCTTAGTTCTTGGCTTGTAGTTCTTTACTGCAGTTTCTTTTGCTGATACTATATTATATTTATTCCATTTGGGCCCTAAATCAATCACTCCGTCTATTCTTATCTTGACAGTTTCATTGTGGATAATAAGATCTGTTAAAGGATATTTTGTTATATTGGTAGGTACTATCTATGATATTAAGTAGTGTATATTTTAAAATAACCTGACTGTTGAAACTTTCCAAAACACATTACAAATAGTTCAAATAATTGGCATGAAGTTTGGTATACGATTCATATTCAAAGTATATATAAACTATATGTATGTAACTTCACTGCCTTATATCGCTCTTCAGCCAAAACGGCTAACAAAACTAGTTGGCTGTTGAAATGGGTGAAATAGAAATAATCTTTATTCAAATAAAGTCAATACAAGCACTTCTGAATAGACATATTTTTTTATCCTACCACTCATTCGAAATGCAGTATCATAATATTGCTTTTTTGAATAGAAACTGAGATATCCACGTAAACTATTTTTTACAAAGCCTGCTTCGGCAATATATTCCGGATGCCGACGGTTTTGCAGTAAAATGCAACTATGAATACACAGAACAAAGAACTACAACATATTCATTCAATTCATAAATAATCATTAAAATTAACTGATGAAACATTCTAAAACTTCTTGATTTGAAGAAAATGTATAACGTATAACTAACTTAAGTTAGCTAGCTGAGATTAAACCTACTGCTAACCTATTTTAAGTTTGAGAACCCCAATATTAGTATTTATTTTTAAGTCAATATCACAATTTTAAATATTAAAAAATAAATGCTTTATAGGTGTACTATAACATTATGCAAAATGATACTTACGAAATAGAATGAACGATATTTCAAAATAAACATTGTGTAACATTTCTTACTTTTTTGCATAAATATATTTTATTACAATTTTACGATGGTATTAAAATTGAAACTGATCGTAAATGTGGTTTGCTCAAGAACTTATCGATAAAAATAAATAATTACATATTTTTTACATACGCTTTAACAGTCGATAAGCTTTTTTCTCTCTATGGACATGAATTATCTGTGGTCTCTCATGATCTGTGTTAGCATCTATACCTTGTCTATGATTTAGTCTTTCTAGTTTATGTTCACTTGTCATCGTTTTTTGCAATACGTTTATCCGTGCGTGATTTTTCGGCTTAAATATATGTTATAAGTGCATAAAATTGTTATATTGTGATTTTGTTTATAAGAGAATATTACCAGCCCACACTGACATCATTTACAAGCTTTTATTTTGCGTAAGTATATAGCATTTTTGATATAAAACTTTCGTTTCATGCACCTATTTGCATTAACCTACTAAATGAAGTTGATAACAATTGTCAACCGTCACCTAACGATTATTTTGATATGTTTTTACTTTAAAACTTAGAATTAATTATATCAATATTTACTTTAATATTAATGATATACGTTTATTATTAATTTTAAGTCGATTAAATGTAAACACTTGTAATATTTCATAAAAAATGCATCAATGGTAAGTAGATCGCTCGGAATACCCCCCATAAAGAGTCTTGCACCTGCAACTTTGTAATTTGGGTGTACTATACATAATTTTATTTATTTCACTTGGCAAGAAGTCATCTAAATCATTGTTACTCTACAAGGAAATGAAATTTCTTTATATTTTAATCTTACATTAAATAAGGAAAGTTATAAACGCTTTCAATGGTTTTTGTTCACGCGTAAACATTTTGAGGTTATTTTATTTACCGTGTTTGGTGAGTTACGGAAATAATAAATTTACTCGCTAAGAATAATGCGTAATAAAATTGAAATATTCTTAATTCAAATTGATTTATTTTTAAAACACCTTCAAATTCAAGCAAAGAAACCTATAGAATGTAATAAATTATTGACATAATGATGTATGAATTTATGTTTATGATTCTGTGTAAATAGAAAGTTATCATAATAAGTATGGATTAATAATTATCTATATATCTATACATCTGTACATATAAATAAAATTGGAGTGTCTGTTTGTAATATTGAAATAACCGTTTTTTACTACATGCATATATGAATATAAAGAAGGTACACCAAAATAAATTTTATTTTTATTTTTATCTGTCTGCCTGATTGTTTTGGCTAATTTGTAAAATGAAATGGCTGGACCGTTTTTAACGGGACTTTTTTGGCAGGTAGCAGCTGTAATAAGGAGTATCTTTGACTATGTATAGTTTAAATAATAATTTCTTAAAAAATAAAATTAATTTCCATGCAGAAAAAGTCGCGGGAACAGCTATTGTAGTAATATGATAATTATGCTTTATCAAAATATTAAAGTTTTACATGTATCAAAGTATTATATGTACCTACATTTTGATATGATTTATTCTGCTGAATTGTTTAGATCATAAATATTTTTGTTGAGTTTCTGCAATTAGTATGGTACTATAAGCAGGTGAGTTGTTGGTACTTTTATCAGTAGATTAGATATTTAAATGTTGCCTAATCTCTGAAATGGCTGGACTAATTTTGACAGGACTTTTATTGGCAGGTAACTAAAGGTAGATGTAGTAAGGAGTGACTTATACTACTGTTATTTTAGAAAAATAAAGTTAAGTTCCACACAGATGAAGTCGCGGGACGAGCTAGTAATATGATAATTATGCTTTATCAAAATATTGAAGTTTATATGTACCTACATAACAAATACAAACCAACCTCAGATTTAGGAACTTGTACTGGCTCTTAGGTAGAAACTCTAACCTCTCAGTAGAGAACAAGTTGTTATAAGGTGTAGTTATAAGGTGGTCATCAAACCGATTTGGACCTATGGCATTCAACTGTGGGGAAGTGCTAGTACCTCTAACATTGAGATTTCCCAACGGTCCCAGAATGCTATCTTGAAGATCATTCTTAGGACACCATGGTTTATAACCAACTCGGAAATACATAAGTTTTCAAATTGACCCAAAGTACGAGAGGAGCTTGCTAGCACATGCTCAAAATACAAGGCTCGGCTGAGTGTCCACCCCAATGAACTAGCTCAGAGGTTACAAACTGACAACCCCCCAAAATGCCTGAAAAGAACATATCTACTGGATATAGACAAGCAAAACTCCAGTTCTTAAATCCTGTATGTATGCAGGAGGGCGTCATTAAAGAAGAAGTCTTGCACTCAATGGACAGCAGACTCATTGCCATTTGCCAACCAATCCGATTATAGTAGACATACTGATCGCGGATAAACCAGGAACAAAAAAAAATATATGTACCTACATTTTGATATGATTTATTCTGCTGAATTGTTTTCGTCATAAATATTTCTGTACACTTTTATCAGTTGAGTATCTGCAATTAGTACGGTACTATAAGCAGGTGAGTTGTTGGTACATTTATCAGTAGATTAGATATTTAAATGTTGCCTAATCTCTGAAATGGCTGGACTAATTTTGACAGGACTTTTATTGGCAGGTAACTAAAGGTAGATGTAGTAAGGAATTACTTAGACTACTTTTATTTTAGAAAAATAAAGTTAAATTCCACGCAGATGAAGTCGCGGGAACTGCTAGTAATATGATAATTATGCTTTATCAAAATATTGAAGTTTATATGTACCTACATAACAAATACAAACCAACCTCAGATTTAGGAACTTGTACTGGCTCTTAGGTAGAAACTCTAACCTCTCGGTAGAGAACAAGTTGCTTGTTTATAAGGTGGTCATCAAACCGATTTGGACCTATGGCATTCAACTGTGGGGAAGTGCTAGTACCTCTAACATTGAGATTCTCCAACGGTCCCAGAACACTATCTTGAAGACCATTGTTAGGGCACCATGGTTTATAACCAACTAGGAAATACATCAGTTTTCGAATTTATCCAAAGTACGAGAGGAGCCTGCTAGCACATGCTCAAAATACAAGGCTCGGCTGAGTGTCCACCCCAATGAACTAGCTCAGAGGTTACTAACTAACAACCTCCCAAAACGCCTGAAAAGAACATATCTACTGGACATCGACAAGCAAAACTCCAGTTTTTAAATCTTGTATGTATTTTAGAAAAATAAAGTTAAATTCCACGCAGATAAAGTCGCGGGAACTGCTAGTAATACGATAATTATGCTTTATCAAAATATTGAAGTTTGTATGTACCTACATTTTGATATGGTTTATTCTGCTGAATTGTGTAGGTCATAAAAAAATTTTGACAAGCTATCTGCAATTAGTATGGTACTAAAAGCAGGTGAGTTGTTGGTACTCTTATCAGTAGATTAGATATTTAAATATTGCAATATTGGAATTCCTAATTACCTATAGATAATCCTTAAGTATCAGTTATATAGTAACTGCTTTTTTATTCAACTCTACTGAATACTTAACGGTCAGTAACATATAGTCAGTAGCATTGTCAATTACATTTTTTTTATTACTATGTAAGTAAAGTTAATAATTAATTTATGTATCTAAAATTCAATTTTATCAGTTAATGTCTATATTAACCTCTGAATCAGAGATCTTCAATGTTTTATAAGTCAAGGCAAAAAGGTTTTTTTTAATACACCTGGGTGCATCATATTTATTGGGGCAAAAAATTTTTTTTTCCATACAGCAGATCGTACCATAGTTATAATTTATAAGGATTTTTTTATTTTATATTAGGGGTACTTTTTTATTAATTATTGTCGTTACTGATAGTTGGTTTATACTGTTGGCGGGCCACAGAAAACACATTGAAGGCCCCAAGCGTACCGCAGGTTGAAGATCCTTGCTCTAAATTATTAAGACTATGATTTAGGGGTTAATATAGATAATCATTGAAACAAATGTATATATTGTGTTATTATATGTATAGTTTGTGTGGAGGGTCAGGTCATCATGCTCCCTCTAATATGGTTGAGGGCAAGGATGGCTGGCTTATCCATCATACTTGTGAACATGTGCTCTTGTTGGGACTGGTCTGTTCGGGTCACAAACACTGATTGCAATAGCATATGCTGGTGGCCACTCTATTCTCCCGAATTTGAATTGAAAAATGAATCGGTTTTATTGTAAACATGTACAACCGTATTTGAAAAGAATATGAGCTGAGTTTCTTGTCAGTTGTTTGTATCGGTCTGGGTGTTTTCTATGTATAATATGTATTTATTTACAAAAAAAATATATCCATGGATTTATATCAGTTGTCTAGTATCCATAACACAAGCTCTGCTTAGCTTGGGACTAGATGGCGCTGTGTGAATTGTCAAAAAAATAATTGCATGGACTGATGTAGACACATTGGCAGCAATTTCCCACTTAATTAGCCATTTTTCTCCTTCATTTTCATTGGGACATGATTAGAATGAGCGTCCAAGTGTTTATCTATTAGAAAAGTCTAAAAAAGTCTGGAAGAGGTCTAAGACCTCTGTTTCATGTCGAGCCTCGAAAAAATGTGGTCCGATTTACAACTGGGAAAGTAAAGGTAGTAAGGAATTGTTCCCTTTTTGTGTTTCAGTTGTTGAATGAATATCAAAACATGAATCATCGTTTTCTTCAGTTTACGGGCAAAATAATAGGGGATTGTTCCTTTCTTCCACGTTTGGATTTTTGACTTGGCACTCGCTCTATTCAATGTTATAAGTTTCTTTAATTCTTTGTGATTATAATCAATTCGATCATAATCAATATAGTCAATATGTAGTATAAATAATGGATTTATAGAAGACAGTTCTATCTTTAGAATAGCATTTTGTAAATTAATTTTTAAAAATCTGCACAGTTAAATCTTGTCTTATTAACTCCATTGTCAGGCTTACGTAACTTCAACTCAAGTATTGTAATTTATTTATTTAGATCATTAATACACTCATTAGATCGCTATAGTTCTTGTTCGAGTCTTGATATCTTATTTTCTAAATTCATACATTCCTTAAAATTGGTTTTGGGCGTGCTGCAATTATTATCTGGTGGAGGGTTAAGGTTGGTGGAGTATTAAATATATAATTGAATAAGAAAATAAACAGAACTCTCATTACTTGGGTTTTAGCACACGGAAATTGATGGCAGCCTAACCTGATAACGTGATGACCTGATAGTCACTTTGGAAACCAATCTGTCACGGACCATTGCCAATGATTGAACTACTTTAAAAGACGTACAAAAATCTGGGCTGGATAGAGTATATGAAATAAAGAAGTTTACCAAACATTGGAGTAGGTGTCATAACTGACAGGTCAATAACTGTAAATCTATAGATATAAAATCTATTGTCTTGACTGACTTTATCAAAACAGAGTCTAAGAAGTTTAGATTTGGAACATTAGCATTCCCAAAAATTTAAACACACTTTAGAAGCTGTGGTCTATTCCCGATCTCAAGATGGCTAATCTAAAGTTGGTGCCAGTTGAAATGTTGCAAATTGTACCCTACTTCAACGGCGATAGGAAACTTTTAAGCTTTTTCTTGAAGAAATGTGAGTTCGTCTATAATCTTTATAAGGGAGACGAAACACAAAATATATATGTTATACACGCACTCACCAGTCGCTTGACTGACAAAGCCGCGGCGATGGTGAACGACAGAGATGACCTGAACACGATGGAGAAACTGAAGAAGTTCCTGATTCTCCACTTCGATAATTACCTCTACGAAAATTTCGTAGCCGCAGAATTAAAACACTTGAAAATGAAATTCAGCGAGACGTACCCCGATTTTTGCCATCGAATCCGGTCTGCTTTATATGTATTATTGTCTGAAGTTAATGAGATAGATGATAAGATAATGAGAAAATATAAATTTGATATATATAACAAAATGGCTATAAATGTCTTTCTGAATAATTTACAACCTGAAATTGTCAAGATTATCAGATTGAGAGGTCCTGGAACCCTCGAAGAGACTCTAGGGATGCTAGTTTTGGAAGAAACACTTCTCCAGGAACATTATACTTTCCATAATAAAAATAATACCCTAAAATATGGTATAAATGTAAGCAGTAACCTATCCACAGGGTTTAGATTTGGAACTACATCTGTATCCAGTGCAGTATCAAGTAGTTCAAGTGGATTTGGCGGGAACGCACGGCCTCAGCTCCCCTTAGTAGCTCCGAAGCCAAAACCCTCTCTGACCAGTAACCTATCCACAGGATCTGATTCCTGTTCTGCATTTGGAACTACATCTGTATCCAGTGCAGTATCAAGTAGTTCAAGTACTTTTGGCATTACCGCACAGCCTCAGCTCCTCGTACCAGCTCCGAAGCTAGGATCCACTCAAACCAGTAACGTATCCACAGGCTCTGATTCCAGTTCTATGTTTGGAACTACATCTGTATCCAGTGCAGTATCAAGTAGTTCAAGTACTTTTGGCATTACCGCACAGCCTCAGCACCTCTTAGCAGCTCCGAAGCTGGGATCCACTGTAACCGGTAACGTATCCACAGGCTCTGATTCCAGTTCTGCATTTGGAACTATATCTGTATCCAGTGCAGTATCAAGTAGTTCAAGTACTTTTGGCATTACCGCACAGCCTCAGCACCTCTTAGAAGCTCCGAATTCAGGATCCACTGTAACCAGTAACCTATCCACAGGCTCTGATTCCAGTTCTGCATTTGGAACTACATCTGTATCCAGTGCAATATCAAGTAGTTCAAGTACTTTTGGCGTTCCCTCATAGTCTTAGCTCCTCTTAGCAGCTCCGAAGACAGGACCCAATCTGACCCAACAGCCTGGTCAAGAAAAATAAGATATTAAGTCTTTCCCCAACTTTCCGATTACTTTTACTAAAATAAAAGTAGCCTATGTTACTGCATATTACAGGAGCTACTTGCAAAAAAAAGTCCCGTCAAAATAGGCCCAGCCATTTCAGAGATTAGCCGGAACAAACAGACAGATAGACAAAAATTAAAAAAAAATGTTGTTTTGGTGTAGGTATCGTATTTTTACTCATGTGCATGTAGTAAAAAAAGATTATTTCAATATTACATACAGACACTCCAATTTTATTTATATGTATAGATTATGTGTAGAGTGTAAAGTGTTACACTTTCGTATACTTAGAAATTAGATATAAGTTTAAAAGTGTGTAATTATTATATATTGTGTTTTGTATCACTTTATCATAGATTGTCAATATTAATCCTGAATTCCTGATTAATAATTATAGATGTAAGAATATTTTTATGTACGTCTAATATTTTTAGCCTTAAAGTTACAAAATATTTATAAATACCAGGGTTTGAAAATTTTTTTTTGTTTATATGTCAGATATATATCCCGGCTAAGAAAAAGAAGCTAATTTCATTCTGTAAGTGGATTACACGCTTAAAAACTTGAAAGGAATTTGTAAAATACAATAAGTATTAAATTATTAAAAAAAAAACTTTTAATATGTAACAAAAGAATTACTTAGTGTTTATTTGAGAAATATTTGTTTAATGAACAATTAAACAAAAGGGTACCTATTATTATAATAACTACTCGCCCCGGCTTCGCACGGGTGTACATGTATTATATATATAAACCTTCGTCTCGAATCACTCTATGTATTAAAAAAACCGCTTCAAAAACCGTTGTGTAGTTGTAAAGTTTTAAGCATACATAGGGGCCGACAGCGACAGCGACAGCGACTTTATTTTATACTTATGTAATGATAATCTTCATTTCTTTGTGAGATAAATCAACAAATTTTAACAATAATTTGTAATCATTCAGCGTCAGGTCTTAAGCATAGATCTATAAGGGACATCATCATCATTTTCGTAAAATAAATCTTATATAATATGTAGTTACGGTTTAATTTCATTAAAAGCTAGCTAGTACGGTAAGTTAAAGGGGATTTTTTATATGTATGATAATGGAATGGAGCACCCGCCTAACGGTTTACGCTGGCAGGGCTCCAGTGGAGGATGATAGGATGAGCATGAGGTCAGGTCAGTTAGCCCATCGTGACAAATTCACCAGGAATTTATCACGTTGTTTTCAAGGGGGAACCGCGTGGAGGTCAACCTGACATGGTACATTGCTAGTAATTGGGTGATGAGTCCACATTACTAACAATTCCCTTCCCACCAGTTAAAGGGAATTTCTCCAACTTTAAATGAGGTTGCCATTTTGGGAAACAATCTAAATTATTCTGAATTGTAGTTTTTCGCTACGTGTTGCCAGGGTAAACATTAATCTCCAAAATTTTAAATTCAAAGGTAAAATCATTTGATAAATATCAAGATATAAAAATCAATTGATATATATCGGCGAACCCTGGTAAATACCCATTAATGACGTCATAATTACGTCACTGTTTAGTGGAAACAATATTGTGCAATAGTGATTTTATAATAATAATCTCAGAACAATTCACACAGCGCCATCTAGACCCAAGCTTAGCTATTACTAGAGAACTGATACAAATACATAGATATATATTTTTTTCATAAATACGTACATATTATACATACAAAACACCCAGACCGACACAAACAATCATACTCGTGAATACAAATGTTTGTACCGTGTGAGGAATCGATCCCGCGACCATCGGAAGAAAGTAAGGAGATCTGTTAAACTGCTAGAACACCGAGACTATCGTACACTTCTAAATTTTCGCTCTTCTAGCACTCGCCTCTATTATTTATAGGGCAAAACGTTTACCGATCCAGCTAGTATTAAATATATAATTGAGTAACAAAATAAAGAGAACTCTCTTTACTTGGGTTTTAGCACACGGAAATTGATGGCAGCCTAACCTGATAACGTGATGGCCTGATAGTCATTTGGAAACCAATATATCACGGAGCATTGCCGAGTGGAATGATTGTACTACATTAAAATAAATACAGATACAAGATTCTGGACTGCGTAAGGAAATCCAGCGAGTATTAGAGTCAAGTAAGGAAATCTAGGGATTACTGAAGAGTTAATGAAATAAAGAAATTTACCAAATATTGGAGTGTTATTGTTGTCATAACACAATACAGATAAAAGACTCTGGCTAGTGTAAGAACTCCTGATTACTGAAGTAATTAGTTGGCCAAACGTTGGAGTATGTGTCATAACTTACAGTTATAACTGTAACTGTAAATCTATAGATATATAGTCAAAAAAGAATCTTAAGAAATTTAAATTTGGAACATTAGAATTCCGAAAATTTAAACAATCTTTAAAGCTGTGGTCTACTCGCGATCAAAATGGCTGACCTCAAGTTGATACCAGTTGAAATGTTGCAAATTGTACCCTATTACAGCGGTGATAGGAGACTTTTAAGCTTTTTCTTGAAGAAATGCGAGTTCGTCTATAATCTGTATAAGGGTGACGAAACACAAAATATATATGTCATGCACGCCCTCACCAGTCGCTTGACTGATAACGCCGCGGCGATGGTGAGCGACAGGGAAGACCTGAACACGATGGAGAAACTGAAGAAGTTCCTGCTTCTCCACTTCGGTGATTACCGCAACGAAGATTTCATAGCTGCAGAGTTAGAACACCTGAAAATCAAATACGGCGAGACTTATCCCGATTTTTGCAACCGAATCCGGTCTGCTTTATATGTATTACTGTCTAAAGCTAATGAGATAGAAGATGAGAGAATGAGACAGTGTAAAGTTGATATATATAACAAAATGGCTATTAATGTATTTCTGTATAACTTACCAACTGAAATTGTCAGGATTGTCAGGTTGAGAGGGCCTGGAACGCTGGAAGAGGCTCTTGGGATAGTTTTGGAAGAAACACACTTCTATGAACATTATAATACGCATAATAAAGATAATATCATAAAATATGGTATTAATGCAAGCAGTAACCCATATACTGGCCAAGGATCGAGATCACATACTGGTATTACATTTGGTGGACCCCAAAATAGCATAGGGTCGGTTGCATTCGGTGTAGCATCAGGTAGTTCAGGTACATTTGGTGGGAACGCACAACCTCAGGGTGGGATCCTCTTTGGAGCTCCGAAGCCAGGACCCACTCTGACCCAACAGCCAGGTCAAGATAAAACAGATGTTAAGCCTTTCCCCAACTTTCCGATTAACAAATAAGTGTCTGTCATAAACAAATCTATACTAATATTAGCTGAAGAGTCTGTTTGTCTGAATGCGCTAATCTCAGGAACTACTGGTTCGCATTGAAAAATTGTTTTTGTGTTGGATAGTCCATTTGTCGAGGAAGGCTTTAAGCTATATAACATTACGCTACGACCAATAGGAGCGGAGCTGCAATGATAAATATTGCAAAAGGTGGGGAAATGAATCGCGAAATTGCGCGGATCAGCTAGTATAATATATATCTACAGCTCTACAGCTTTGTAATATTAGTATAGATTCTATTATATATAAAGACTATAATACTTGTGTAGCTCTCCTTCAATCGATCCCCCGTCCAATTCAAACGGGAATCGATATTACGACGGCCTGAGCCGAGGTTCGAACTCCCTACTGGTGCCCAGACTAAAGTCGTACCCGTCAGACAGGAGTTGGCCTTCAGCCGCTCCATAAGTCCTTCCTTTGGTTTGGAGTGCCTTCTGCACTCGTCCCTTAACGTCTGGTGAAGCTGTAAAGGCCAGCTGCGGTCAACAGCATTAGAGTACGAAAAAAAAAACTCTTTGTTAAGTATTTATATTATTTTTAAATATATATATATAAATTTTTTGTTATATATTCTTTTTGTTACTTTCTATTATATAGCGCTGTCGTATTAGTCGCATTTTGTTTTATCTCCATATTTTCATTATTAAAACCCTCAGCACCTCTTATTCATCAGACACATTAGATACCTCCGCTTCAACTTATATACTTAAATATAAGATAAACTTATAAATGTATAACTATATTGTGTTTTAAATCACTTTATCATGAGCATATCGTCGGTTAAATAGAAAAATGGCAGTATTCAAAATGCATACATTACAATTTATTTTACATTTTACATTTTATTTTACAATAATACATTTTTTTTACAAGACAAGTATTTAAAGTTTTTATTTTATTAATTTAAATTATCTTTTCCTTTAAATTTACACAGAAGTATTATATATCATTTTAAAAGTGTTTACATAATGATTAAGACAGTGTGGTTAATTTAATTGACTTATATAAAAGGAGGCAATTCTAGCTGCTGATTTTGAAAAATGTTATTTTTCTATTTAATCGAAGATAATTAATTAATAATCAATATTAATCCTGATCAATAAAATCCTGTGCATAAACAAATATTATCATGCTTTACTTATTATTATATATATATAATAATAATATAAATATAAATAAATAAAATATATATATATTATTACTAACATAGGATAAGTTATGTCATTAAGCTGTTACTAACATAATGGATCCTGTTGTCTGAAATAAAATTATTATTATTATTATTATATATATTTATATAATATATGTTGGTAGTACCTCTCCAGAGGATTATAATTATAAATATAAGCATATTTTTATATACATGTAATATTTTTAGCTTACATAATATTTATAAAACATAAAAAATTTATACTTTTATATACTTGTGTATTAGTAAAGTTAATTTTGATAAAAAAAGAAAAGAAAGAAAATATTATAACATATAAAAAAAGATAAATATAAATGTACATGTATAGTATATAAGTAAAATATATACTAACAATATTATAATTCAATAATTAAAAAACCACATATAATATTATGTAAATATTATTATATGTTGTTTTTTTATATATTTATATTATTAACCGGGTCTTACACGAATAATTTTATGGCAAATAAAGATTTTTACCTCTCGACGTTTCGACTAGGTTGCACTAGCCGTGGTCACTAGCTGACTGTAAAGATCCGGTTAATAATAATGTATATTGAACACAAAAGTTTAAAAAATAATAATTTATTTATTTTTCTTCACAATAACATACCTTGAGCATTAGAACCTTTGTGGGAATTTAAAATTCCATGTTTAACAGGGGCGGATCTACCTAAGGGCTCTTTAGGCTGCAGCCCAAGGCCCCGAGGATACGAAGGGCCAGCAGTACTCACTGAAACCATAATTTTTGAATATAAAAAATATCTAGAATGTTAAAAAACCTATTGTTAATTTGTTTTTTGATAAGGAAGAGTGTTTTTAAATGAAACTGTGACCTCTTCTCATGAAGCGTTTACTGCAACAACTTAACGTTTTTTAAATTACATAAGGGTGGAGTATCCACCCTTTTTATTGGTGCTCATATGTGTCGCGTGATGAGCGCTGCTTGTCACTGGTCGATTGACTGATGCCGTCATCGACGCTAGGTTTGACATCGACCAGTGGTGGTTGAGGATGGCGCCTGTGACTTTGAGTTTTTTAAGTTTGTGAACTAATAAATTGTTTGTTATATTATATTCTTGTTATTACTAATAATAATCAAGTTACAGTATGAATTTTTTTATTTTTTTTTATTTTGATACTGTTATTGTAACTGATTTCGGTTTTTGTGAGCATTGAATATTGTAATTCATTCTATATATATTTATATTTGTGTATCCTAGATCTTATTTAATATATTTTTTTTGTGTTTAAATTATATGTATCTGTATGTAGTAAAAAAACCGCATCTTAGTTTTTTTTTTGTTTATGAGTAATGGGGGCTGCCTGAAAACCAGCGCTCTATAGGTGCACCTCACTAAGGTTGTGCTTATATCAGCAACAGCTGAGGCAGCTCCTATTGCCAACTTACATGTTATTATTTATTTCTTGTTTTGTGTCTTATTGTAAATTGTATTATTTGTGTTATGTTGGCAATAAATGAATTATCTATCTATCTAAATGGTTTAAACAGATTTTTTTTATATTATATAATTGAACTGGCAATTATAATTGCAACAACTTAACGTTTTTTAAATTACATAAGGGTGGAGTATCCACCCTTTTTTATTGGTGCTCATATGTGTCGCGTGATGAGCGGTGCTTCTCACTGGTCGATTGACTGATGCCGTCATTGACGCTAGGTTTGACGTCGACCAGTGGTGGTGGAGGATGGCGCCTGTGGCTTTGAGCATTATACTGCTCACAGCAGATTTGCTACTACTGGTTTAACTCTTATCATAAGGTTGGCAACCCTGAGATCAACACATGCAAATGCGTGTCTATCGAAGGGAATGGGGAATTCTTGTCGCTTGTTTTTGGTCGGTGTATTTTTTTAGTTGAGTAATATAATAAGGGTAGCTCTCTAAGGAGATTTAGCCCAGGGTCCCACAAATTCACGATCCGCTCCTGATGTTTAATGTCTATCACAAAGGTTTTTTGAGTCATAGACCCCTTGCCATATTTTTCGGTTTTAGGTAGACCCACCATTCTTACCTGGTATTGATTTTTTGTAAATTTCTAACTATAGTACAGTTTAGTTTTAAAAATATATAGTAAAAACAAGATGACCTCTGTCGTAGACCCCTTGCAGTTTGTCATAGACCCCTGGGGGTCGATATAGACCACTTTGGGAATCACTGGTCTATCATATATATAATTAATTATTTGTAATAGTTGTTAAGTTTGTGAACTAATAAATTGTTTGTTATATTATATTCTTGTTATTACTGATAATAATCAAGTTACAGTATGAAATGGTTTAAACAGATTTTTTTTTATATAATTGGACTGGCAAGAAATCAGACGGCCCGCCTGATGGTAAGTGGTAACTGTCGTCTATATCTATTTTTCCTAATCCTAAGTGATAAGGGTTGTCCACCCCTAACAATATTTTTTATTTTTGGGCAAATTTTTTTATATATATTTATTTTATTATGTGTCATTAAAAAATACATACAAACCTAAATTTTCACTCTTCTATCATCAACTCCTATTTTTTTATAGCGTTATTAATTTATATGGCAAAACATGTTTGCCGGGACAATTTTTCTAAAATAAAAGTAGACAAAGTTACTCCTTATTACATCAGCTACCTGCCAACAAAAGTACCGTCAACATCGGTCTACCCAGAGATTAGCCGGAACAAACAGATAGACACACAGACAACAGATAGGTGTATGTACCGTATTTATATTCATATGCATGTAGTAAAAAACGATTATTTCAATATTACAAACAGACAATCCAATTTTATTTATATGTATAAATGTATAGATAATGAAATGGTACACCTGCCTGCGCTAACTAATGCGCTGGCGAGGCACCAGTGGAAGATGATAAGATGAGCATGGTGTTTGTACTATCCTATTGTTCTTTTGAAAATAAAACAAATATTTTGTACTCATGTAAAGGATCTTGTATTTTCCCTCCAATGAATTAGCTCAGAATGACAAGTTTATTTAAAAATTAGTGTTCTGTGTTCTTTTTTTTTAAAGTTATATAATATAGCAAAATGAGGTTGTATACATTTATAAGTAACATCTAACGTCTTACACACATGGGGTCAGGTCAATTAGTACATAGTGACAAATTCAACAAGAATTTATCATGATGTTTTCCAGCGGGAACCGCGGGGAGGGCGACCTAACATGGTAGATTACTAGCAATGGGGTCATGAGACCCATTACTGACAAACCCCTCCCCTTAGCCTAAAAGGAAGCCTATTGATTGATGATGTCCGTAATCACGTTATCACGTGACGCCCGTGATACCACTCACGCGTTGTCACTCCAGAGTACTAACATGTCACGCCTCTATCCTGTAATTTCACTTCCTAATCTGCACTACAACCGAAACACAGTTTATGAAGTAAATTCCTTGGTGCTAAGTGAGTTTAATGATTCTAGCTTAAAAAATTACGAATTTGCAAGCAAAGTTTCATCCCCTACTTTATTTTATCTCTAAATTAACTCTTAAATATGATATTTAAAGTTTGTAAAAGTGATCCCTATTTTTACAAACTTTGAATGTCATATTTATTTACTTGTGGCGGCGTGGTGGGCCGGGTCATTGGGCTCCCTAAAATATGGTCGAGCGCAGTGATGGCTGGGTCATCCGTCATAGTCGTAAACGAGTGCTGCTTGTAGGGACTGGTCTGCACTAATCACGATGACTGATTTCCTCTTATTAATTGTTTAACCAGTTGGTTATATATTCAATATTTTTTCTATTTGAGTATTTAATTGAATTAGTGCTAATTGGTGGTTTGTATTCACACACTTAAACTTAAAAATGTAAAGTAATCATAAAATTATTTAAAAGAGCAACACACAAGTTTCTTGCTCGTTCTTCTTGTGATGAGGCAGCTTTCCGAATGAGCGGTAGATTAAAAAAAATGTTATGACTATTCAAAAGTGCTTAAATTAAGTTTATTTGAATAAATGATTTTCTATTCTATTCTATTCTTATATTTAATCAACAGTCTAAATAATTAGTTTATAGCTTCTAGCTATAAAAATTACGACATGCAAATGTACAATCTGTCATCCTCCGTTTTCAACATCCTACAACCCTTTTTCGCCAAAAGCCCTTTCCTATGTCTTTTCTCAGGGTCTAGACTATCTGCGTACTAAATTTCATTTAAATCGGTTCAGTAGTTTTGCTGTGAAAGCGAAATCAACATACAGAACTTCTAAAATGGGAGATTCTATTTTGCTCCTGTACTCCTCCCATTTACTCATGGACTGACTATCCAACTTTGATGAGACATTGTAAATAATAATAGTATCCCACCTTTCAGTGGGCTCGCCCAATGAATTTAAAGCACTTAATTTTTTTGACAATGTGTCTATTAAATTTCGTAATCCTTCATATGACTCCTTATATAATTGTGTAATAGCAAATAGACACTTTAAATGTTCGTTTACAAGAAGACGTTTGTTGTACATACAGACAAATATAACGATACTTCATCTAACATCTCCACTTGCAACTCCTTGCAACCCAAAAAGGGTTCTTTATTTTTGTTCAATCGTCATGATCATCATCAGCCTTGCCTTTATCCCATTATTTGTGGTCGGCGCAGTATGTCATTCTCTTCCACTGCTCTCTATCGGTCGTCATATCTAAACATACTCTTCTTTTATTCATATCATCTTTCACACAATCCATCCATCTTTTCTTAGGGCGTCTCCTCCCTTTACATCCATCCACATTCATATTATACACTTTCCATAAGACATGATCCTCGTTCCTCCGCATAACATGCTCAATCTGTTACCTCACAACTTTTGTTCAATCAACAGCTTAAAAAATAAGTTTCAAGCTTCCAGCTGTAAAAACACTACTTCCGTAAAACACATTTATCATATCTTATTATTAATATTATAAACTCGAAAGTTTGTAAGTATTGAGGTTTGTTACACTTTCAAGCAAAAACTGCTGAAAGGATTTTGATGAAACTTTACAGTAATATAGCTTATACATCAGAATAACATATTTTTTATTGAAATTTAATGCAGGTGAATGCGCGGGCACAATTAATAATAATAATCTCAGGACAATTCACACAGCGCCATCTAGACCCAAGTTAAGCTAGCTAAAGCTTGTATTATGGGTACTAGATAACTGATAATAATAATAATCTCAGGACAATTCACACAGCGCCATCTAACCCAAGTTAAGCTAGCTAAAGCTTGTGTTATGGGTACTAGACAACTGATACAAATACATATATTTTTTTTCGTAAATACATACATATTATAGAAAACACCCAGACCGATACAAACAATCATACTCATGAATACAAATGTGTAGTGAAACAGAAGCTTGTAAGATGAATACTACTTTATTGACAGTTGAGGGTAATATTGAAAACATGAGTAGTTAACTCACATAATACACTACAAAATGTTTGTGCCGTGCGGGGAATCGAAACCGCGTCCATCGGACGTAAAGCGGTGTGCTAGACCGCTACACCACCAAGATCGTCATATTATATATAATTAGTGTAGCCGACGTGCCTCGCGACTGCAAACCGGACCTGTAAAATAAAAACTAAAATATTAATAAAAATAAAAACACATAAAACATATAGAAATAACCATAATGTATATATAAATCCATACTTACCTTTTACTATATATATGTATAAATTGATGCTTCACTGTTAAAATATATTGTTCGTTTGTAGGGTGTATCTGTAAAATTTAATGTTACATACCTGTATACCTACTTATTTGATAATTAAATTGATCCCACCGCTTGTGCGTAGATAGCGACACCTATAGCAGTTATCACTTCCCTCGCACCGCAGGCGAACGCGTCCACTATCCTCACGCTATATATGCGCAAGCGACACGGACAGCTGTAAACTTCTATCGATTTTCATTACTGAATATTTCACCACTCCACGCTTAACTGTATCGGCTTCAATTAGTAAATCGACGTTCCGGATTGTATCTGGCGCAAAGGAATTCCCTAGCAATTCAACGTGGAAATGCTGCGAGCGTTATGGGAACCTTTAAGCCGGGTACGATACGGGACAATCATAGCAATTAACTTTTAGGTGTTTTTTTTTGTTTTTTTTTTTTTTTATTATCTGTATTAATGTAATTAATTTTAGGTTTAAATAATAACATCGATTGTATCTTGTGGAATAATATATGAACTTAATAAATATGTTAATTAGTAAATAATAATTTTAATCTTCTATTGCAGATAATGTACAAATAAGCGTGACGCCGTAGTGATAGAAATCGAGTGATAATCCACACGTCGTTAACACCAGCAGAATGTTCCAGAAACCGGCATTTGGTAGCAACACCTCAGGGTTTGGTAAGTAAAAAGATTTTTTTTTTATTATTGATGATAATCATCTCGACCCGGAAGACGTCCACTAGAAATAGAAATAATCTTTATTCAAATAAACTCATTACAAGCACTTTTGAATAGTCATATTTTGATTCTACCACTCATTCGGAATGTAGATTCATCACAAGAAGAACGAATAATTTTTTTATAGTTTTTTTTTTATAGTATTTTATAGAATTGGGACTGGAAAAATTAATATTAGGAAAAAATTTACGTTCATAAGGGGCCGTTCAAGTATTACGTAAGCACTATAGGGGGGCGGGGGGTCTTTTCTTTGCTTATTTTGGATGACATGGGGGTGGGGGAGTCTGTATGATGATTACGTCATCGGTCGTAATTTACTTTTTTACACGAATGGCAACCCTCACATTGTCTTTGTTAAAAAAAAAATACATTAATTGAGAAATGTTTACGTAAGCATGGGGAAGGGGTAAGAGCTTTGCTTACTTTTGCTGACAACGGGGGATGGGGGGTAAATAATTGTAATAAATCTGCTTACGTAATACTTGAACAGCCCCTAAGCGGCTAAAATGTCCTACATGGATAAATGATTTTGGATTTGCTTGTAATTCCTCAGGGTCGTTTAATGCGGGAGCCAGCACTTCGACCTTCGGTGGGTTCAAGCCCACGACTGGGACGAGTGCGTTCGGAGCCCCGCCGGCCTTCGGAGCCGCAGCCGCCACACAGCCCACCACGGGCGGAGGTATGGAAGATATACAAACATTTGTATTCATGATTATGATTGTTTGTATAGGTATGGGATACGTATAGAAGATATACAAACATTTGTATTCATGATTATGATTGTTTGTAAAGGTATGGGATACTTATAGAAGATATACAAACATTTGTATTCATGATTATGATTGTTTGTATAGGTATGGGATACGTATAGAAGATATACAAAAATTTTTATTCATGATTATGATTGTTTGTATAGGTATGGGATACGTATAGAAGATATACAAACATTTGTATTCATGATTATGATTGTTTGTATCGGTCTGAGTGTTTTCTATGTATATATTATTTATAAAAAAAAATTCAAATATTTATGTCAGTTGTCTTGTACCAATAACACAAGCTCTGCTTACTGTGGAACTAGATGGCGCTGTGTTAATTGTCCAGGGTTTATGCATATAAATAAAATTGGAGTGTCTGTAGGTAATATTGAAATAACCGTTTTTTACTACATGCATATGAATATAAATGTGGTACATACACTAAAATAATATTTTTTACACCGATTTTCACCGATTTTATTGGGACTTTTTTTTTGGCAGGTAGCTGATGTAATAAGAAGTATCGTAAGCTACTTTTATTTTAGAAAAATAAAGTTAAATTCCACGCGGACCAAGTCACGTGTACAGCTAATTAATAATAATAACCGTGAACAATTCACACAGCGCCATCTAGTCCCACTGTAAGCTGAGCTTTTGTTACGGGTACTAGACAACTGATATAAATACTAAAATATATATTTTTTGTAAGTATATATAATTTGATTTCATATGAATTTATAACCCAGGTCTTTTCGGCGCTTCCAACACCTCTACGAGTCTATTCGGGAGCTCCAACACGGCGACCACAGCGCCTGCCTTCGGCGCCTCCACTAGCGGCTTCGGTTTTGGCGCTAACACCTCCACTGGAGGCCTGTTCGGCAGTAACAACACATCTACGGGGCTGTTCGGTGCCACCCAGAATAACTCGGCGTTCGGTGCTAAGCCCGCCGGTGAGTTTCATGTGTTTTTATTCATTCATTCATTCATTCATCGCAACCCGGAAGACGTCCACTGCTGGGCATAGGCCTCCCCCAAAGATCTCCACGACGATCGGTCCTGCGCTGCTCGCATCCAATGCCTTCCAGCGATCTTGAGCAGATCGTCGGTCCACCTTGTTTTTATATTTGACCCTAATAAGTTAGTGCTGGTTGGTAGTTTGTATTTGGGTCGACTTGTAAAATGTGAAATTGCAAGGATTATTTAAAAGAGCAACACACAAGTTTCTTGCTCGTTCTTCTTGTGATGAGACAGCTTTTTCCAATTGAGCGGTAGTTTAAAAAAAAAATTATGACTATTCAAAAGTGCTTAAATTAAGTTTATTTGAATAAATTATTTTCTATTCTATTCTATTCTAATGGAATGGTGCTTCCGCCTGCGCTAACGGTTTACGCTGGCGGGGCACCAGTGGAGGATGATAAGATGAGCATAAGGCCAGGTCAGTTAGCACATCGTGACAAATTCACCAGGAATATATCACGATGGTTTCCAGGGGGAACCGCGTGGAGGTCAACCTGATATGGTACATTGCTAGTAATAAGATCATAGTCCACATTACTAACAATCCGTTTCACCCGTAAAATGGATATTACACTTACATTGTAGAATGAACTACCTGCCGAGGTTTTCTCACGAGACTACAGCATGGGGTTTTTCAAGAAGGGTATAATGATAATAATCTCAGGGCAATTCACACAGCGCCATCTAGTCCCAAGTTAAGCTAGCTAAAGCTTGTGTTATGGGTACTAGATAACTGATACAAATACATAGATTATATATTTCGTAAATACATACATATTATACATTATATATAAAAAATCCGTGTCACGTTGTTTGTCCGCGATGGACTTCTAAACTACTGAACCGATTGGACATTGTCTGCAATTTGATCCAACTCGAAAGATTGGATAAGCTATCCTCAATTTATAGTCGCAATATTATTTTATTACAAATTATTTATCTATATTATTGCGCGATGGCGTCGACTTATTTATTTAAATAACTTTAATGCACGTCATACACAGGTAAAAAGTACATATGGCGGACTTAACACCTAATGGCATTTTCTACCAGGCAACCATGAGTTGTGCAGAGATAAGTTGTTGGCGGTGCAAACAATATTATAATATTTTATAGAATATACATGAATAAATATATATATACAAAAATATACCGTACACATAAATATATGACCAATAATCTGACAATGAAATAGTGATTACAGCCGACAGTGTAAGCATATTACAATAGATACAAAAATATATATATGATTCGCCTTGTAGTAAAAATGAAGAAACTTAATGCTAAAGAGAAAAATATATAAAAGATAATATATGATAGTATACAAAATTATATGTTAAGATAATGGTTCCGCAATCTTCGCTTGAAAGAAATTTATCTTTTGAAATCTTTTTTGAGTCTGTAATAGATCTATATGAATAAAGATATTTTTTTCCGTCAGGTGGCTTCGGTTTCGGTAGTACAGCGACGACCGGTACGACCGGTGGAGGCCTGTTCGGGTCGACGGCTGGCGCCACCACCGGACTGTTCGGACAGCAGAACACCACCCTCGGAGGTGGCGGACTCTTCACCAACAATACAGGTCGGTTTATTACTGATAGTGTACGGTCCGGCCGCTCAGAGTTTGCGTTTCGGACAGGTCGGGATCGATGTAACTTTGAATTGTATTTAAATACATGTTAAAACATGTATTTGACACATACTCATATATGTATAGAACTAGCTTGTGCCCACGGCTTCGATCGCGTTAATTTATCACCTTAGGGTGGAGTTTATCAAAATCTTTTCTTAGGGGATGACTACGACATAGTAGCTTTATGCATGCAAAGTCTCAGCCCGATCGGTTTAAAATTGACAAAGTTTCATACAAACTTTCATCCCCTATCCTATCCCCTTGGGGGTAGAATTAATCAAAATCCTTTCAAAAAATATATAGTATAGATGTTATGACATCTACCTGCATGCTATATATTTCAGCACACATCCGTCCATATATATATTGGGTTGTGCGTTGATAGATCACTATGTCACCTTTGAGTTCTATATATATTGATAGAATAGAAAATCATTTTGATATATTTATATACATTTACACATTTGACATAGGTATATTTTACATATATATATATATATGTATGCACACACATATATATATATATACATTCATATATTAAGAGATATATATATATATATATTAAATCTACCGTCAGTACGGAGTGCTTTGAAGCTAAGAACTAACAAGAAACTTAGTTCGTATTCTTCTCTTATTTCCATCAGGTGGTTTCGGTCAGCAGCCAGCAGGTGCTGGCACCGCCCACGTGAAGTACAACCCCGTGGTGGGGACGGATGTGGTGGTCAAGTCCGGCACCTCGCAGAGCATACTCATTAAACACCACTGCATCACCTGCATGAAGGTAAGGAGGACTCTAAGTCGACCATCTAAGTAAAGTCTTACATGGTGGACTTAGAGGACTGACATTTTACTATGGGACCGTTCAAGTGTTCGTAAGCACTATGAGGGGGGCGTTGGGGTCTTTACTTTGCTTATTTTAGATGACATGGGGGTGGGGGAGTGTAGATGATGATTACGTCATCGCAGTTATTTACTTTTTTACACGAATGGCAACCCTCACATTGTCTTGCTAAAAAAACAATACATTAATTGAAAAATGTTTACGTAAGCATGGGGGGAGGGGGTAAGACCATTGCTTACTTTTGCTGACAAGGGGGATGAGGGGGTAAATAATTGTAATAAATCTGCTTACATAATACTTGAACGGATAATGATGGTAGCAAACAATCATACGGCCCATCTGATGGTAAATGGTTACCGTAGACTATGGATGTCTGAGACACCGGAGGTGTCACGTGCGCGTTTCAGACCATTAAGAAACCATAATATACCCATCTTGAAAAGCCCCATGCTGTAGTCTCTGCAAGAAACACTGACAGGTAAAAAATAGCACCAATATACATGTAAATACATACATAAATGTAAACTATAACAAATATTTCTTTAATGGGGTTATGAAAGAACAAACATTTAAATAAAACAGCCGAATTGAGAACCTCCTCCTTTTTTTGTAATCAGTTAAAAACTCGTCTGCATGTGTACCTCAGTCTCACCTATTTCAGCCAAGCAGCTTGCTTTGTAAGCTGTTTCGGTTGTAGTGCAGATTAGGAAGTGAAATTACAGGATAAGAGGCGTGACATGTTAGTACTCTGGAGTGACAACGCGTGAGTGGTATCACGGGTGTCACGTGATAACGTGATGTCCGTAGTGCTGTTCATGTATGCGACGGTTACCACTTACCATCAGTTAGATCATCATCTGCAATCCCTCGCCCAATCAAACGGGTATCAAAATTACGCCGCCTGAGTCGAGGTTCGAGCTCCTAGCGGTGCTCTCAGACTAAAGTCGTATCCGTCAGGCGGGAGTTGTCCTTCAGCCGCTCCATAAGACCTTCCTTTGGTTTGGAGTGCCATCTGCACTCGCCCACTATCGTCCGGTGAAGCTGTAAAGGCCAGCGGCCAACAGCATAAGAGTAGCCCGAAAAAAACATCAGCTTGTTGACACTTAAATAAATAAAATGTGTTCATCAGGAATATGAAAGCAAATCATTGGAAGAACTACGTCTGGAAGACTACACGGCTGGCCGGAAGGGAGCCACAGGCGGTGTTTTCGGCGGTTTCCAGAACACGATGGAAAATAAGCCATTGTTCGGAGCTAACAGTGAGTGTATACAAATATATATATATTTTCATAAACGTTTTTTTTTATATACTACGTAGGTGGCAAACTAGCATACGGCCCGTCTGATGGTAAACGGTTACCGTAGCCTTTGGACTCCTGAATCACCAGGGGTGTCACGCGTTGTCGACCCTTAAGAAACCTTAATATACCCTTGAAAAACCCCAAGCTGTAATCTCTCGAGAAAACCTCGGCAGGTAGTTCATTTCACAATCTAAGTGAACGTACGTATTCTTTTTTATTGGATGATAATGGAACGCTGGCGGGGCACCAGAGGATGATAGGATGAGCAAGAGGTCAGGTCAGTTAGCACATTGTGGTACATTCACCAGGAATTTATCACTATGGTGTCTAGGGGAACCGCGTGGAGGATAACCTGATTATATGGTATACTAGCTATTCCCGCGACTTCGTCTGCGTGGAATTTAAGCTTACTTTTCTAAAACATTTAGGGGGATGAAAAATAAATGTAGGCCGATTCTCAAACCTACTCAATACGCTCACAAAATTTCATGAGAATCGGTCAAGCCGTTTCGGAGGAGTATGGGAACGAAAACTGTGACACGAGAATTTTATATATAAGATATATAAATAAACAATAATAATATATGCTATCCGGCTGTTCGGTCTCATGGTTGGATGAATATCCGGTATCCGGCCAAACTACTATCCGTTACATCTCTAGTTCTAGTACACTATATCCTGGGAAGGTGAAAAACATCGCTCCTAAGAATATCCTTCAACTCCTGTTCCTGACGGGCCTGTCCATCCATGGTCATAAATAAAGCATAATTTTTAAAAATAAAATGTTTTTTTTATACTACTATGTTGGCAAGCAAAGCATACGGTTCATCTGATGGTAAATGGTTATCGTAGCCTATGAACGTCTGAAACACCAGGGGTATCACGTGCACGTTGCCGACCCTTGAAATGGGGGGGAAAGGTGATTGTTAGTAATGGACTGATGATCTCATTGCTAGCAATGTATCATGTCAGGTCCACCTCCACGCGGTTCCCCCTGGAAACCATCGTAATAAATTCTTGATGAATTTGTCACAATGTGCTAACTTACCTGACCTCATGTTCATCTGATCATCCTCCACTGGTGCCCCGCCAGCGTAAACCGTTAGCGCAGGAGGGTGCATTATTCCATTATCATCCATAAAAATAGACTCTGTAATGGAACATCGTGATAAATTCGCTTTGAATTGGTCACAATGTGCTAACTTATCTGACCTCATGCTCATCTTATGATCCTACACTGGTGCCCCGCCATCGTAAACCGTTAGCGCAGGCGGGTGCACCATTCCATTATCATCCATAAAAAAAAAGCCCGTTGAAATGTGGTGTATGTTCGCAGCGTCGTTCGGCCAGCCGGCCACCACCAGCGCCCCGAGCGTGTTCGGCGGCGGCGGCATCGTCTCCGGCGGAGGCTTCGGACAGACGCCCGGTCAGACAGACTTACTATATCACTAATATAATAATAATGACGACCTCGGTGGTCGACGCGGTCCAGCACACCGCTTTACGTCCGATGGTCGCGGGTTCGACGGCACAAACATTTGTATTCATGAGTATGATTGTTTGTATCGGTCTGGGTGTTTTCTATGTATATTATGTATGTATTTACAAAAAATATCTATATGTTTGTGTCAGTTATCTAGTACCCATAACACAAGCTTCAGCTAGCTTAACTTGGGTCTAGATGGCGCTGTGTGAATTGTCCTGAGATTATTATTATTATTGTTATAATAAACAACTGGACAATTCACACAGCGCCATCTAGTCTCAGTGTAAGCAGAGCTCGTGTTTACTAGATGACTGATATAAATACATAGATATTTTTTGTAAATACATATATAATATACATAAGCGGGTTGCATTTCTCGCACGGTACAAACGAGCTCGTGTTATGGGTACTAGACAACTGATATTTTTTTGTAAATATATACATAATATACATACCATTTTGACAGCCTCGGTGGTCTAGTGGTTTAGCACACCGCTTTTCTATCGGATGGTCGTGGGTTCGATTCCTCGTACGGCACAAACAATTGTATACATGAATGTAATTGTTTGTATCGGTCTGGGTGTTTTCTATGTATAATACGCGGGTTCGATTCTCGATTCCTCACATGGTACAAACATATGTATTCATAAATATAATTGTTTGTAACAGTCTGGGTATTTTCTATTTATAATATGTATTTATGTACAAAAAAAATATGTATTTGTTATATGTGTCAGTTATCTAGTAACCATAACGCAAGCTCTGCTTAGCTTGAAACTAGATGGCGCTGTGTGAATTATTCTGAGATATTATTATAATCAAGAACTCTATTACTAACACTCCCGTGTAACTCCATGTAACTGTATTTATTCATTTATAATTTAAGAGCTGTGCTCTTGTCGGTGGAGCTCCCGCCACCTTCCACGATCTTCCATCAGTCCTTTTAGCTGTTGATACGACACGACTCCAACTTGTTCTTTAACCTGCTTGATATAGCTGTGTCTCGGTCTTCCCCTTCCTCTCTTTCCATCTATTTCTCCTTCTATAATGTTGTTAATTAGTTCGTCGTGTCGTATCAAGTGCCCCAACATTTTCCCCGCCTATTCTCAATAATATCTATGATCTGTCTCTTTTCTTTAATCCTCTCAAGCACTTCTTCATTCCTTTTTTTTTTTTTTTTTTTTTTTTTTTTTTTTTTTTTTTTTTTTTTTTTTTTTTTTTTTTTTTTTTTTTTTTTTTTTTATGTATTTGTATATATAATAATGTATAATTGTCAGGTACTTTCTCGTTCGGGAGCAACACGCAAAATAACACGGCGTCGACGGGACTGTTCGGAGCGGCGAAACCGGCATTCGGGACCACAGCCACTACGGGTAATTTGTTTATTTTTATATTTCCATAATAATATAGCCATTTAAATATTCATAATATACGATGCGTCGCGTTTAGCTTTTTTATGGGAATAGTTAAAAAAAATAAAAATATTTTAGAATATTTAATTAAAAATAAAATATTTACTGAGCAGAGCCTATAACTAAACGATTACTTGAATGACGAAGTTGGTACCATGCACTGAATTTTCATTTAATGTTAGACATAAATATATAAAAATACTGAGACGCGGAAAAAAAAGTTAAGATGTCGAGTTAGCAGTTGCCCAGCGCGGTGTATACGAAGATGTGGGGCGCTAAAATTATAATGTAAAAATATGACGTTCATAAGGTAAAATGTCCTACATGATCAAATTATTTTTGAATTTGAACAGCTTATAACTGGAATGCGCTGCCCCTTGACATCTAAATATATATAACTCAAACGTGACTGACTGACTGACTATCTATCAACGCACAGTCCAAACCACTGGACGGATCGGGCTGAAATTTGGTATGCAGGTAGATGTTATGACGTAGGCATCCGATAAGAATGGATTTTGATTAATTCTACCCCCAAGGGGATAAATTAGGGGATGAAAGTTTGTAGGAAATTTGTCAATTTTAAACCGATCGGGCTGAGACTTTGCATGTATAAAGCTACTATGGCGTAGGCATCCCCTAAGAAAGGATTTTGATAAATTGCACCCCTAAGGGGGTAAATTAATTTATATTTGCGAAAGTAAATGTAAACTAGTTAAATCTTGCTCGTTCTTCTTGTGATGAGACAGCTTTCCGAACGAGTGGTAGATAAAAAACAAATTGTTATGACTATTCAAAGTGCTTAATTATGGAATTAATGATTTTCTATTCTATTCTATTCTATTATCTACGCAATGATAATAATATCTCAGGACTATTCACACAGCGCCATTTTATGAATTATGAACTCTAATATGAAAGTTTTTGTAATTATTCAGGTACAGGACTATTCGGCGCTACAACCACACAAGCGCCGTCATTTGGCACCAATACATCTACGTTTGGCTTCGGATCCACAACACAAAATCAGGTATTCAATATTCCATTGTAGCCGGTTCGATTCCTCGCATAATGTATTGAACGACATCTATTATTTAAACCTTACAATCATTACATAGTAAAACAAAGTCGTTGTCGCTGTCTATCCCTATGTATGCTTATATCTTTAAAACTATACAACGGGTTTTGAAGCTGATTTTTTAATAGATAGAGTGATTCAAGAGGAAGGTTTTAATATATGTACATTACAGTGCGAAGCCGGGGTGAGTGCCCCGGCTTCGCAGCATATGTATGTATGTGTATTATTATTATTATTTTATTATATTTATTATATGTGAAGGTATCCGCAGAATACCAGCGTCGTGGCACCCCGTCACGACATATGTTGAGCGGAGACCTATTTGGACCAATGAAATTGATATAAACCGATAAATTGTAAATTAAAATTTGAAAATTATTTTCAGTATATGTACCAAATAATAAATTTTCTATCTTTCTTTTTTCATCACTTTGTGTGTTGCTCTTTTTAATAGATGTTTTTTTTTATATAAATAATTACTATAACAAGTAAGAGGCATCGATAATCAACATAGAAATCTTTATTAGTTAATCTTTCTCAGTTTCTATTTTATCGTTATTTCTTTTATAGTAAGCGCAAAGGAAGTATTTTATTTGACATTTAAATCTTTTTTCTGGCAGATTTATAACACTCTGGTATTTTATTGGCTGTAAAACGAATTACGGCCAACGACATTTAGATAAAATCAGGTTATCACGGTCACGCGGTTTAGTACGGTGTGCTAAACCATTAGACCACCGTGGCCGTCCGTTATATTCTATTCTATTCTATTCTATTTTATTTTATATTATCCAGCAGTCGACGGGGTTATTCGGCGCTAAACCAGCTACAACCGGTTTTGGGACTACGCCAGCCAACACGGGCTTCAGTGGGTTCGGAAATACCAGCCTCTTCGGTGCCAAGCCTCAGCAAACAACAGCGCCGGCGTTCGGGTCCACAGCTCCGGGTATGTTGTTCTTTAATGTAGTTTTAATGCTTGCGGATGCTGTCAATATATAGCAAGGCCTATTACTCACTAAACGATTACTTGAATGACGAGCGTGCATGGCAATAGTTCTCATGTACGGGATTTTCATTTAATGTTAGACATAGACACCTATATAAATACTTATGCATTGTAAATAAACTGGATTTAAAAAAAAGTAATTCAATTGAGTTTCTTGCCAGTTCTTCTCAATTGGATATATATACCGAACTGGACGGTAGGGAAAAAATATAATGTAAAAACTTGACGTTCATAAGCTGGTAAAATGTCCTACATGAATAAATGATTTTTGAATTTGAATATCTGAACTATAATCTGCGTCAAATAAGATTATTTGACGCAGATTATAGTTTTTATACTGTCTCTCTCTCTCTCTCTCTCTCTCTCTCTCTCTCTCTCTCTCTCTCTCTCTCTCTCTCTCTCTCTCTCTCTCTCTCTCTCTCTCTCTCTCTCTCTCCCCCTCCCTCCCTCCCTCCCTCCCTCCCTCCCCCCACCCTCGTATATTATTTGACGTATATTGTTGTTGTTGCGTTAGTCATTTGTAATATATAAATAACTAAAGGTACTGTTACATGTACAGCGTTTGGCGGGTTGTCGACTGGTTTCGGCACGGCTACCTCCACGGCTGGGGGCGGACTGTTCTCCAATGTGTCGTTTGGGAAACCAGCGAACAGTCAACCAGCGTTTGGATTTAACACACAGCCTAACACACTCGGTGAGTTATATCAACTTATTTTTTGCTACTGGCAACTTCATATTATTCATATACATATACTAGCTACTGCGGCTTCGTACTACACCCGTACGTACATCTAAATATATATAACTCAAAGGTGACTGATATAGTGATCTATCAACGCACAGCCCAAACCACTGGACGGATCGGATTGAAATTTGGCATGCAGGTAGATGTTATGACGTAGGCATCCGCTAAGAAAGGATTTTGATTAATTCTACCCCCAAGGGGATAAAATAGGGGATGAAAGTTTATATGAAACTTTGTCAATTTTAAACCGATCTGGCTGAGATTTTGCATGCATAAAGCTAATATGACATAAGCATCCCCTAAGAAAGGATTTTGATAAATTCCACCCCTAAGGGGATGAATTAACGCGAAAGAAGCCGCGGGCAAAAGCTAGGGTATTATACACATAAACGTTCGTCCTGAGCCAGGTGGAGGACTAGGAGCCCCGGGCGGAGGCCTGGGCGCGGGCGCGGCCCCGTTCGGGGCGAAGCCCCCCGCGCCGGCCTTCGGAGCCCTCGGCGGCGGAGTGTTCCCGCAGAACAACACCTCCTTCCGCACAGGTACACACCATACTGTATATCTAAATATATATAACTCAAACGTGACTGACATAGTGATCTATCAACGCTCAGCTCGAACCACAGGATAAATTTGGCATGCAGGTTGATGTTATGACGTAGACATCCGCTAAGAAAGGATTTTGATTCTACCCTCAAGGGAATAAAATAGGGCATGAAAGTTTGTATGAAACTTCGTCAATTTTAAACCGCTCGGGCTGGGACTTTGCTTGCATAAAGCTACTATGACGTAGGCTAAGAAAGGATTTTGATAAATTCCACCCCTAAAGAGATAAATTAACGCGTAGTGCTAAACCGCTAAACCATAGGGGTTGTCAATTTATACATTATTAGTTTTATGGCTATACAATAACATTAATAGTACACTTGTAAGAAAGAAAAAAAAAGAAAAGTTTTCTAATGCTTTGAAAATTCATTGAGGTCTGGTTTCACATTTATAATAATAATATTTTTTTTTTTGTTAAAACTAATGCACAAATATATATAAATAACGGTGCACATGGCGGACTTAACACCTCGAGGCATTTTCTCCCAGTCAACTATTGGGCAAACAGAGATTCATATAGGCGTTGCATTAAGAAAATTTGAAATTGAAATCTAAAAAATAAAAAGAAGATAACTTTAATATGATTAAATATAAATATATATGCAAACATACTTATAAACTATAATACATAATATTAATAAATAATTATACATATATAAATATAACTACATACACATATACATACATACAAATACACATACAATTATAAATTTATACAAATCAACAGTGAAATTCAGATGCATAGAGGAGGTTGAGTAAAGGAGTAATACTACAGAGATAACAGGAGCCTACACTAGTTCACTAATATGGACAATAAAAAAAATTGTAATAGTCCTTTTTGTGAGAAAACCAATAAATTGTTTTGTAACGTTTTGTAAATTGACTCAGGTCTGGACAGTGGCCTGGGCGGCGGCGGTCTGTTTAACACGTCACTAGGAGGCAGCGGGCTGGGCCTCGGACTGCATGCCAACAACACGGGACTGCTCAAGTAAGCTCAATAATTACAGTTTTATATTATATACTAACTGTACTCGCGGTTTTACCCGCGTTAAATCTATACTAACATTATAAAGCTGAAGAGTTTGTTTGTTTGAACGCGCTAATCTCAGGAACTACTAGTTCGAATTGAAAATATCTTTTTGTATTGGATAGTCCATTTGTCGAGGAACGCTTTAAGCTATATAACATTACGCTACGACCAATAGAATAGAATAGAATAGAAAATCATTTATTCAAATAAACTTACATTGAAGCACTTTTGAATAGTCATTACATTTTTTTTAATCTACCGCTCATTCGGAAAGCTGTCTCATCACAAGAAGAACGAGCAAGAAACTTGCGTGTTGCTCTTTTAAATAATAGGAGCGGAGCATCAGTGAGAAATGTTCCAAAAACGAGAAATATTATTCATACTTGTGGGCTTCCGTTGCGTAAACGGTTCAAGTTATCCAAAAATATGTATGAAGTGTTTTTGATAACGCGAACGATGTCGCTGGCACCGCTAGTTACAATGTAAAATATAGCCTATGTGTTATTCTGATGCATGAGCTATATTACTGTAAAGTTTCAACAAAATCCGTTCAGTAGTGAAAGAGTAACAAATTTCCATCCATTCTCATAAACTTTCACATTTTTAATATTAATAAGATTTTTAATATTAATAACAATCGCCGCAAACGTTGTTTTACCATATAAATTTATGTACTAATCTTATATATAAAATTCTCGTGTCACAGTTTTCGTTCCCATACTCCTCCGAAACGATTTGACCGATTCTCATGAAATTTTGTGAGCGTATTGAGTAGGTCTGAGAATCGTCCAACATCTATTTTTCATCCCCCTAAATGTTAGGGGTAGTCCATCCCTAATTTTTTTTTTATTTTAAGGCACAACAACGTTTGCCGGGACAGCTAGTATCACTATAACAATATAAATAGGGGTTGGTGATAAAAGGGGGAAAGATTTATGCGTTTTGAAGTTTGAAAGACGAGTACAGTAGATCTATGTAGGTCTTAGCACCTAATAATAGCCCAAAACCCCCAATAAAGAAAAAAATAGTAAGATGAAAGTTTAGGGTTGTATGTATTTATTAATGACACATAATAAAAAAAAATTGTCCAAAAAATAAAAAATAAATGTTAGGGATGGACAACCCTTTTTATTTAGGGGTATGAAAAATACATAGTAGCCGATTCTCAGACCTACTGAATATGCATATAAAATTTCATAAAAATCTGTCAAGACGTTTCAGAGGAGTATGGTAACTAACATTGTGATACGAGAATTTTTTTTTTATTCATAAAATTATTTTGATATCTGTTTTTTTATAAGTTGTTTTCGACTACATCCTTTCGAGACACACACATACACACATATAAGACAATTCTATATATATATATGACATATACAATGTTGTCTTTCAGCAGCGCCAGCGGGCAGAACGTGCATGAGCAAATGCTGACACTGGCCGCCCGGCCGTATGGTGACTCGCCACTCTTCAAGGACCTACTGCCTGATACGTGTGAGTGTCTTTTGATCATCATATCCTCATTCGATAACCGATTTATTGCAATCTAAACTAATTAACCAAATTTCAGTCCGATCCGCCTAGTAGTTTGGGCTGCGCGTTGATAGATCGCGAGTGGCAGCGCTAATGATAGGAAGTAATGTGTTTACACTCTCGTGCTGCTCACTTCCTTGCCCACTCGGGCTGAGTGTAAATTGGGCTTTATAAGGGCCAATCGGGGTCGTAATGTGCTAATACTCTGCGGATCATAAGAATAGATTTAATTTCTGTTAATACCGCTTCCCATCCCCACGTGATCCCTTTTTTCGGTAACGAATATAAGGGACCCCCACGTGATCCCTTTTTTCGATAACGAATATAAGGGACCCCCACGTGATCCCTTTTTTCGATAACGAATATAAGGGACCCCCACGTGATCCCTTTTTTCAATAACGAATATAAGGGACCCCCACGTCATCCCTTTTTTGGATAACGAATATAAGGGACCCCCACGTGATCCTTTTTTTCGATAACGAATACAAGGGACCCCCACGTGATCCCTTTTTTCGGTAACGAATATAAGGGACCCCCACGTGATCTCTTTTTTCGGTAACGAATATAAGGGACCCCCACGTGATCCCTTTTTTCGGTAACGAATATAAGGGACCCCCACGTGATCCCTTTTTTCGGTAACGAATATAAGGGAGCTAAAATAGAACTTGTTTTTAATAAATTTTGAATAAAAATTGACAAACCTTAGGGATGAACGTAATTCGGATATATCAGACGGGTGGGGATGTTTTCTAATTGCCTCCATTTTATCAGGATCTACCTCAATCCCCTCTTTCAATATAACATATCCTAGATATTTTACTTCCTCCATCATGAATTGGCATTTACTCTTTTTAAATTTCAGTCCGCGGGAGTGTAAGCTGTTTAAATCTTTATTTAAAGTGAATAAACGTGATTTTTCATCATCATTATTTTATCGTCTAAGAATATTTCAATATTCGAAATATCATTAAAAAGATTCATCATAATAACTAGCTGGAAAATGCCCGGACTGGAAGGTAGACCATATACTAATCTGTTATTATTTTATATATAAAATTCTCATGTCACAATGTTAATTACTATACTCTTCTGAAACGGCTGGACCGATTTTTATGAAATTTTATTTGCATATTCAGTAAGAGAATCGGCTACTATCTATTAGCCATACTCATAAGTGATAAGGGTTGTTCACCCCTAACATTATGTTTTTATTTTTTGGGCAAATTTTTTTATTTATATTTTTTAATTATGTGTCATTAAAAAATACATACAACCCTACATTTTCACCCTTCTATCACCGACCCCTATTTTAACGCTATAAGCGTTATTAATTTACATGGGAAAACAACGTTTGTCGGGTCAGCTGGTATACATAGAAACCCATATGTAATAATAAATATAAGTTTATTGTGCAAAAAAAAAAAACAGTTACAAAAATGGACTTAGCTAAGGTTCTATATCTACTATATATACATATAACTTCACTTTTTATACTAATTTAAAATTTTTATGTAGACAAATCGATTGTATATTAAAAAGTATATATAAAAAAAGAAGAAACACACACATATGTGTGTTAATTACCGTAATTTCCGTCTAGTTCCGCATCTTTGGAATCGGCGTACTGGAGTAGTCGTATTCCAGTCGGTGCCCTCGCGTTCAGTACGTCGCGCAGCTCGTAAGCAGTCGTCGCGGTAGTACTGCGGGGCCTCATTTCGCAGCCGTACCCTCGCCGTCCCAGTGAAACGACCCAGCTTGCCATCCAATTATTCCTTATATCTGTCGACTACAGACAGTAAATTACTATTACTATTTTGTAATAATATAACATCGTTACATGACTTCATAAAACTAGGTAGTTTAATTTTTAAGTCACTCGGCCATTGTTTACCTAATGACGACGTAGTATACACCCTTCGATAACCGATAACTCAAAATTTTTTACTTTTCCCCCCATATCGGACCGTCGATCTAATGACTCCGGCCGGTTGGTAGATGATGATGGTAGCCGGTGATGGTAGCCGAATAACGGCTGCCATCATGGAATAATAAATAAATAAATGCATACAAAATACGATCATAGTGCATGCATGCATGCATAGGTTTAAACAATAAGATTATAGCCACATCGAAGTAGCTATAGTATCTGACATATTAGGTAAGTATATATATATATGTATGTTATAATATTGTGGGTGCAAGCGAGCAAGGTGGACCGACGATCTGATCAAGATCTCTGGTAGGCGATGGTTGCAAGAAGCGTACCTATACGTCTTACTGTCCACATGTCCCTAGTTTTTCATTATTGTGTTATTTTTTTTTGTTCTGTTTATTCTTTGTCATATGGTCCTAAGGTCTAGTTTTTTATTATTGTATACTATTGTTTTCTTTTTGTTCTGTTTGTTTGCCATCTGGTCCTAAGGTTTACTTTTTATTATTGTTTTTTTTTTTGTTATATTCGTTCTCTAAATGAAAGGTAATGGATCTACGCCCATACAGCCATGTCCGCTTGTTTTTGATGATCTTAAGTTTGTTGGTTAATTTTCTGTCTTGTGTTCCTGAAAAACATATTCTTTACTTTCTTAATCTAAATCTCTTTCCTAAACAGACTCCGGGATATGCTCTTCCTCCATAGTAGGCCCCAAGGAGTTTCTCATACTAAACAACTCGCCGCATAGAAGAAACTTTGACACATTGCAACACGGGGTGTGCTTTCTAGTGTATCGAGGTTTTATCTTTATAATGAAAACTTCTCTACATAACGTTAGAATCACTAGTTATGATGACGATTTAGGCTTTGATTCCGACTATCGGAAGCGAAACCCCAAGTAGCACCCGTGACTTGTGACACGGGTATATGTTTAAAAGGCCCTCTTAGAATGTATTAACACTCACCTTCACTACTTGTAGTTGATCCAAAAATAAACCCAGTTAAAATCAATCTCTAATACAATTTACTTTAGAATCCAAAATACAACCGGCACGTTCTGTGCTCGTCGACCGAATGTCGCGGCTTATAAAGCCTCCCTCCTCTCACAGATATGCGTGGGGGGTTAGGTTAGGTTAGACGCAACTAGTTTACCGATACCGAGTAATAATGAAACTACCTTCTTTTAATATATCGCATTTTTCTAACTAACTAACAATAACATGATCCCCACCCTGAAAAATCTACCGGAATTCACCATATTCATATTGTGTTTATTTATTACGCGTCGGATGTATTATGTGCAATGTTTGTGGTTGCGGTGGCGGTGACAGCGACGGGAGAGGAGGCGCTGAGGCCGACCAACCCGGCCGCGCTGAGGGCGGCGCTGGGGGTCGGCGCGGCGGCCTACCGCGTCTCCGCGGCCGCCCCCCGCCACGCGCTCGCCACGCGCGCCCACCACCACAAGGTACGCCGCACACGCCGCACACGCCACACACGGCCCGCCCGATGACCGCGCTCTTCATTCGGTATGCTATTCAAAACGCCCTTCCCCGTCAGAGGGGTGACCAAAGGGAGTCTGGGATTCGTACTAACTAAACGACACGATATACCTACGAGCTCCGTTGCGAGACTCTCGAAGTCGTTAACATTCTACCGCAAATACCAGTGTTGACCTGACTTGTAGATGGTGTAAGGTAGGACCCATCTCGGTGTTAGGGCGACCTATTTCGGCCTATATCATTGTAGAAGTGCATCAGTACTGGCCGCGACTTCGGCGGCTTTGGCCAGCCCTATAGATGGTGTAGGGCAGGCCCCAACTCAGGGCTCATGTTAGTGCGACCTATTTCGCCCTAATAATTGTAGGAACGTCAGTACTCGCCGCGACTTCGTCGGCTTTGGCCTACCCTATAGATGGTATAGGGCAGGCCCCATCTCGATATTAGGGCAACCTATTGCGCCTTACATAATTGTGGAAGCATGTACTTACTTGCCGCGACTCTAGCGGCTTCGATCCACCCTATAGATGGTGTAGGCCCCATCTCCATGTTAGGGCGACGTATTTCTATTCTCAATAATATCTCTGATCTGTCTCTTTTCTTTAACCCTTTGCAGTAATTCTTCATTTCTCATTTTATCTTTCTACTCATTGACTCTACATCTATAGATATTTACTGAAATAAAATAACTTTAATCAATCATTTTTTGATACAGAAGTCACTATTCGAAGGACTAGAAGAATCAGATGCAAGTCTAGAGGACAAATTGTCGTTGAAACCGAGCAGGAAGCGGCTCGTCCTGCGTCAGAACAAATCTGACGGTGTTCAGAACGATTCTGTGGATCATCTCGCATCTAACAGGTAAGTTGTCATATCAAATCAAATCAAAACATATTTATTCATGTAGGTCTCTCGGTCTATTACAGACAGAAGATCAACACACAAGTTTCTTGCTTATTCTTCTTGTGATGAATCTGCATTCCGAATAAGCGGTAGAATAAAAAAAAAACTTAACTATTCAAAAGTGCTTATATTAAGTTTATTTGAATAAAGATTATTTCTATTTCTATTTCTACTTTTATGATATGTCAAATCCGTCAGTTCGGACTGATTTAGAGATGAGAAGAACGCAAAATATCGTTATTCATGTAGGTCTATTACAGTCTCTTATGATACGTCAAATCTACCGTCAGTTCGGAATGATTTCGAGATGAGAAGAATTGAAAGGTGATTAAGATACATGTTTAAGAGTCTAGTGGCTATAGTAGTATGTAATTACTAATATAACCACCTGATAACATTCACGAAAGTAGACGAAACTATAGGTAACAGCTAGTATTATTTATATTGGCAGATCGCTAGAGGAGCCGTCAGCGCAGCCCGAGACCAACGGTGCGCCAGTGGAGCCCGAGCGAGATCACGTCGATTCGGAACGATCTCGCGTCAGGCGGGCCGACCTACAAAACAACGGTGAGCTTGAAATCTATCCCGATGATTGTATACACCGTTAACAAACTCAAATTTCATACGCAGTTTCGTAAATAGAGAAATAGAGGTTTAGCGATATCGGTGTTTCCAGCAATAGAGTATAAATTGACACATTTTTTTTTGTATCGACCAAATTGGAGCTCATGACGACTTCAGTGGTTTAATGGTTTAGCACACCGCCTTACTGCCGATGGTCGCGGGTTCGATTCCTCTTTGTATTCAATGTGTATGATTGTTTGTATCAGTCTGGGTGTTTTCTATGTATAATATGTATGTATTTACAAAAAAAATCTATGTATTTGTATCATTTCCTAGTACTCATAACACAAGCTTTAGCTAACTTAACTTGGGTCTAGATGGCGCTGTGTGAATTGTCCTGAGATTATTATTATTATCAGTTATCTAGTACCCATAACACAAGCTTTAGCTTAACTTAACTTGGGTCTACATGGTGCTGTGTAAATTGTCCTGAGATTATTATTATTATCAGTTATCTAGTACCCATAACACAAGCTTTAGCTTAACTTAACTTGGGTCTACATGGTGCTGTGTAAATTGTCCTGAGATTATTATTATTATTACGTCCTGTTTGGCGTAAATAGGTGCAGTAATCACTAGGCTGAGATGTTAAAATGTACTTTTGTTTGTTTTTCAGATGTGGATGTCAATACAGACAGACATGGAAGTTGGTAAGTTATATTAGTTATTTATTTAATAGAAAAAGACAGTACAAACTCGTCCGCGTATGTACCTCAGTCTCACCTATTTCAGCCAAGCAGCTTGCTTTGTAAGCTGTTTCGGTTGTAGTGCAGATTAGGAAGTGAAATTACAGGATAAGAGGCGTGACATGTTAGTACTCTGGAGTGACAACGCGTGAGTGGTATCACGGGTGTCACGTGATAACGTGATGTCCGTAGTGCTGTTCATGTATATACGCGAAGAGGACATTTAGATTATATTTCAATTACTTACATAAAAAAGTGCTTTAAAAATATATATCTTAATCTTATAATAATGTTATAAACGCAAAAGTTTGTGCGTATGGATGAATGTTTGTTACTCTTTCACGCAGAAACTACTGAGCAAATTTTGGTGAAACTTACAGTAGTAAAGCTTGTACGTCAGAAGAACACATAGTCTATATCTTATATTGAAAATTAATGCAAGTGAAACCACGGGCACAGCTAGTTAATATTATAAACGCTAAAGTTTGTGAGTATGGATGCGTGTTTGTTACTCTCACGTAAAAACTGCTGAGCGAATTTTGGTGAAACTTACAGTAGTACGTAGGGGCCGTTCAAGTATTACGTAAGCACTATAGGGGGGCGGGGGCTCTTTTCTTTGCCTATTTTGGATGACATGGGGGTGGGGGAGTCTGTATGATGATTACGTCATCGGTCGTAATTTACTTTTTTACACGAATGGCAACCCTCACATTGTCTTTGTTAAAAAAACAATACATTAATTGAGAAATGTTTACGTAAGCATGGGGGGAGGGGTAAGAGCTTTGCTTACTTTTGCTGACAACGGGGGATGAGGGGTAAATAATTGTGATAAATCTGCTTACGTAATACTTGAACAGCCCCGTAGCTTGTACGTCAGAATAACATATAGTTTATATTTTTTAAATTAAACGCAAGTGAAACCACAGGCACAGCTAATCAATATTATAAACGCTAAAATAGTGCTGAGCTTGTGAGTACGGATGGATATTTGTTACTCTCACGCAAAAACTACTGAGCGGATTTTGGTGAAACTTTACTGTAATGGAACTTATACATCAGAATAACATGTAGGCTACAATTGAAAAATATATTATGTAAATTTAACGAAATATAACGATAAATATCAAGTTAGTCTGAGGCAGACGTACTTGTGCGGTTCAGGTAGTGTTACATAAAAAATATTACTTTGAATTTCTGTTAGTTTATTTTTATTTAACACCTTTTATCTTCAGGTTTACTCAAATAATACTTCTTATTATAATCCAGTAGTTCGAATGTGTCGCCAATACAATGAAATTCTTGTCTCGAATAGACATATAGATATTTTCCATTCAACGCTGGTCCAGTTCCGGAGACAATTAAATTTCCACCGTAAAGTGACAAATTATATTTAACATTGTACCAATTTTCTTTTCTTTAATATAAATAAAATTCTGTTAACATGATAATTCATTGCATTGCGTAGTTATGTATCATTTTCTATTTAGTTTACTTTTTATTATATAACCTTATCTAGCTATCTAGCGTATATTGAATGCGTCTATATAATTTAGCTCTTAGGCATACATAGTGTTGGATTACAATCCAGTTCTGTACTGAACTACACGCTCCTAATTATATTATTGTATTGACTGTAATCTGTTTTGTATGCTAATAAATAAATAAATAAATAAATAAATAAAAATAAAATTTAAGAAATTTATAAATTTTTGTGTGTATTGTACAGGTTGAGCTCTCCGAAAGTGAGTTGGACCGATAATGAGAAAGGAGTAGATGAATCAACACCACGGTTGTATCCCAGCTTAGGTAAGTTATACTCTAACAAGAAACGTTTATATATATACTAGCTACTCGCCCCGGCTTCACACGGATGTACATGTATTATATAAACCTTCGTCTTGAATCACTCTATCTATTAAAAGAAACCGCTTCAAAATCCGTTGCGTAGTTTTAAAGATTTAAGCATTCATAGGGACAGACAGCGACAGCGACTTTGTTTTATACTATGTAATGATATATCTTTTATATAAAATTCTCGTGTCACAATGTTAGTTACCATACTCCTCTGAAACGACTTCACCGAGTAATATTTATTTGCATATTCAGTAGGTCTGAGTATCGGCTACTATTTATTTTTCATACCCCTAAGTGATAAGGCATGTCCACCCCTAATATTTATTTTTGTTTGGTCATATTTTATTATGTTGCATTATAAATACAAATGTATTATAAATACTTTCATCCCTCTACAATCAACCCCTACTTTTCAATAGCGATTTTAATTTATATGGTAAAACAACGTTTGCAAGTCAGCTATATAATATATATTGCATAACTCCAAAACATCAAACATGTAAATATAAAATATGATCCACCCCTAAGTTATAAGGGTTGTCCACCCCTAATATTTATTTTTGTTTTAGTCATTTTTTATAATGTTGCATTATAAATGTAAACCTAAACTTTCACCCCTCTATAATCAACCCCTATTTTTTATAGCCATTTTAATTTATATGGTAAAACGTTTGCAGGGTCAAACAGATAAGTATAAAATATGATCATATGACACATAGGGTCATATTTTATATTTATATCAATAATAAATAAATAACCCTGGAAAATTCACACAGCGCCATCTAGTCCTAAGCTAAGCAGTGCTTCTGTTATGGGTACTAGGCTAAAATTACCTCAATACATTTGTTTTTATAAATACATACATATTACACATAGCAAACACCCAGACCGATACAAACAATCATACTCGTGAATACAAATGTTTGTGCCGTGCGAGGAATCGAACCCGCGACCATCGGAAGTAAAGCGGTATGAGAATTGTCCTCGGTTATTATTATTGTTTTATATTTTAAGCTCTAGATATTAAAAATGTATGTGTCTTTTGTTTTCAGATAAAGAATTAAACTTAAATAGTCAGGTGGCCGAGAGACGCGCTAGTTGGTAAGTTTATTTTATCTTATCTATAAATCTATACATATAAATAAAATTGTAGTGTCTGTTTGTAATATTGAAATAACCGTTTTTTACTACATGCATATGAATATAAATACGGTACATACACCAAAACACGTCATAGTAGCTTTATGCATGCAAAGTCTCAGCCCGATCGGTTCAAAATTGACAAAGTTTCATACAAACTTTCATCCCTGGTGAACACCAGGGGTGTCTCGTGCGCATTGCCAACCCTTAACAAACCTTAAAATATCCTTATTTATAATTTATATGCTCCATCACATCAGGTTAACAACGAAACCACTAAGGAAGCCGCTGGTCTCCAATCCGGACTCCGCTGAGAATTCGGTTCGGGAGCTCGGCGTGCGGACAGACAGACAGAATGATAAGGAGAACATTGACACGCTATCAGGTAAAGTAACAGTGCTGAAACTTACTAATGTACAATAAACAGTACAATTATTACCAGAGGCGGATCGTGAATTTGTGGGGCCCTGGGCATAATCTACTTAGGGACCTGCCTAATTTTATTACTCAACTAAAAAAATACACCGACCAAAAACAAGCGACTAGAAATTCCCCGTTCCTTTCCATAGACATGCACTTGCATGTGTTGATTGATCTCAGAGTTGCCAACCTTATGATAGGTTTTTTATTTAACATTCTAGATATTTTTTTATATTCTAAATATGGTTTCAGTGGGGACTGGGGGCCCCTTTGTTTCCTCCCTTAGCCCTTAGGTAGATCCGCCCCTGATTATTACACCTGTTCACTCACTACCTACATACTACAATAAACAATGTATTACATAGCGACACCTCATCACATCTATACTACTATTATAAAACTGAGGAGTTTGTTTGTTTGATCGCGTGAATCTCAGGAACTACTGGTTCGAATTGAAAAACTATGTTGGATGTTGGATAGCCCATTTATCGAGGAAGGCTTTAAGCTATATAACATTACGCTACGACCAATAGGAGCGGAGCTGCAATGAAAATATTGCAAAAGGTGGGGAAATAAAACGCAGACGAATTTGCGCGGGTCAGCCAGTTATATGTAGCGCTACAGTGGTGAGGTGATAACCGCCGTAACACTTCCTTCACTTCCTTACATTCAATCCTACTCTATCCTGACTCTCTCCTAAGTCCTCACCCTCTCCTGCCAGGTAGGAGAAGTGAGCTACAATTCTGTTGTCACCGCGGCGGTCGTGGCACGTGCTCGTGTGAGAAGATTGCGCATCAGATCGCTGGCGTTTATGGTTCTTTCTCTTCTTTATTCTCTTTTTTTAATTAAGAAATGCGTTTTATTACATAATAAAATTGGAGGGTCTGTTTGTAATGTTGAAATAACTGTTTTTTACTACATGCATATGAATATAAATACTGTACATACACCAAAATAACATTTTTTACAATTTTTGTCTGTCTGTCTGTTTGTTCCGGCTAATCTCTGTAACGGCTGGACCGATTTTGACGGGACTTTTTGGCAGGTAGGTAAATAAATGTGTCCAAAAAAATATAGATTTTATTTTGGGATGGGCCATTCCTTAACATTTAGGAGTATAGATATATCTATCTATCTATACTAGCATAGATATATAGATATATTTTCTAACGTAGGGGACAAACGAGCTTGCGGCTCACCTGATGGTAAATGATGAGCCCATGAGCACCTGCAACACCAGGGGAATTGCAAGTACGTTGTCGGCCTTTTAAGAAGGAATAAGCTTGAAGGTTTCAATTTCGTATCGGTTCGGAAATACCATTGCTGGAAGGTGATTCCACAATGTGGTTGTGCGAGGCAAAAAGGTTCTAGAAAACCGCACTGTGGAGGACCGCCATTCATCCAAATGATCAGGATGGTATTTTAGTTTCTAGCTGATGATGCTGAAATTCAGCAGCTGGTATTAATACCAACAATGTTGTATTTTTTATACAGTATCCGAAGAAGAGAACGTGTCAGCTCGGGAAGTGACCCCGCACCCGGCCGGCGTGAAGCTCACTCGTCCCGGCTACTACACCATACCGAGTTTAGACGAAATCACAGGTTTGATGATTATTATATTACCACCACGGCGCTGTACTTCCGACGATAGCGGGTTCTATTCCTCGCACGGTGCAAATATTTGTATTCATGAGTGTGATTGTTTGTTTCGGTCTGGATGTTTTCTACGTATATTATGTATGTACTTATGGGACACAGTCACCTAGATACATAAAATAATAATTGCATTTAATAATGTCTAGTAAGACAAATTCAATATTGTCTACTAGGCACTGCTGTATCTAAACTGTGTCACCCCACCTTACATTTTCCTATTTTTATTTAGTATATAAGATCATTATTTCTATGTACACATTGTCAGTTTATCATCATCTGTAATATACATCGTCTCGACCAGCAACATCTTATTATTCACCCGCAACAGTATAAAAATATCAGTCTAGTACCCATAACACAAGCTCTGCTTAGTTTGGGACTAGATAGCGCTATGTGGATTGTCCAGGGATATTAGTATAAAAAGATTTCTATGTTCCCTTTTAAAGGGCGAGCACGATAGATCTATGTAGGTCGCAGTGCTACAGGTGCTACAATCACCTGACAATAGCCCTAACAACCCAATAAAAAAAAATGTTCACCTTTGAGACACAAAGCTACCTCGTGTTTATTATTTGTAATTATATTACTAATTATATTTCTACTTCTATTTCTATTGACATTTCTTATTATATTTCTACATCTATTTCTATTTCCATTTTTTATTCTATTTCTAATTATATATCTACTTCTATTGCCATTTGAAATTAAATGAAATGATATTTATTTAGTAGAAGAAAAAACTAAAACACACATTAAACAAACAAAAAAAAGAATAACAAACAGTGTGACAATTAAAAAAAAAACAGTACACAAATTACGTGTGTGCGCGTGTGCTTGCATGTGTATGTCTGTCGAAGCATCTACTCATTAGGTCCGTGCTCAGCATAATGCTGCAGCGGCTGGAGCGCTGCAACGCTGTTTTTTAGCACAAGACCTGGCATTTCTTATTATGTTTCTACTTCTATTTCTATTGCCATTTCTTATTATATTTCTACTTATATTTCTATTTACATTTCTTATTATATTTCTATTTATTTATTTATTTACTTAAACTTTATTAACCAATAAATTATGATACAAACGGCGGACTTAATGCTATAGGCATTCTCTACCAGTCAACCTTCAGGAAGTGCAGAAATACTTGATGGTGGCTTAACATTAATTATATAAATAACATATATACAAATATTAGACTAAACTAAAACTAAACAAGAATAGAATACACGCGAATATTATAACATTTCTACTTATATTTCTATTTACATTTCTAATTATATTTCTATTTCTTAGTCCTATTCGTATTCCTATATCTATTTCTATTATGACCTCCACATTTCCACCTACAGGTTACCTCCGCTCGGACGGGTCGTGTGTGGTCCCTCACTTGACTATTGGCCGCAAGAACTACGGGAACGTGTACTATGACTGCGAGATAGATGTTGCCGGTTTGGATCTCGACTCGTTGGGTGAGTTATTTATTTAATTCAAGCTACTAATGGCCCTTACAATACAGACAAATATACATATGGATAGCTTTTTTCGCAGTACTCTCATGCTGTTGTACTCTACTCTTGTGCTGGTGAAGCTGTAAAGGTCGCAGCTGGCCTTTACAGCTCTACCTCAAGATAGGGGGCGAGTGCAGATGGCACTCCAAACCAAAGGAAGGACTTATGGAGCGGCTGAAGGACAACTCCCGCCTGACAGATACGTAGATAGTCTGAGGGCACCGCTAGGGGTTCAACCTCGGCTCAGGCCGTCGTAATTTCGATCCCCGTTTGAATTGGACGGGGGATCGATCGGAGAATATTATAATTAATAGAAGAAATAAATATAGCACATAAATATACAGCCAGTGTCTTGGGTATGTATGTTGCCTCGATGTGCTTCGGTGGGTTACGATAATTGTTTTTTCTTTGTGCATGTTTTTTTTATACTTAATTATACCAGTTATAATTCAGAGAAGTATAAAATATGCAAATTAACCTGTTAACCAGGGTTTTTTTTTAATTACGCAGCATATAACAGGTACTGACTCACTGGGACGTGTCAGTATGTCATAGAACAGTATAATTCTATATGATATGAAATATATGTTTTCCTTTATGTATAAGCAACAAAAAGGGAATATACAAACACTTCCTTGTACGAAACTATTTGTTCCACCCGTTCAAAGTTCCAGTACACAAAACTTATTGCACGCAAGTGTTTACGTTTAATGTATTTATACGTCCCGTTCTATTAAGGTTAATTGGATAATTATATAAATCTGTCATGATTTGCTATAAATACTACCTTAATAATGGAATAAAATGTGGGTTGTTGTCACCATCGTAAGAAAGTTGATAGAGGGCGCCACTGAGTTATGCTGTGTAGATAGCAGCGCCATATCTCCAGACTACCTTTCTAGAATGAATACCTGTGCCTGTAGCTAGTCTATGGCATGCCATGTCACATTGGTGGTGGGGCGAGTACTGAGGAGAGAATACATTTGAGAGGACACTTAGGTCTTGATAGTCGAATAGTGAACAACTAAGTAGTACCATCTACAGTTAATGTAATAAATCCATTCAAAATTCAGAATATCTTTATTCATGTAGGTCTATTACAGACTCTTATGATATGTCAAATCTATCGTCAGTTCGGAATGATTTCGAGATGAGAACTGACAAGAAACTCAGCTCGTATTTTTTTAAATGTTGTACATATTTACAATAATACAAATTCATTTAAACTCAAATTTGGGAGAATACAAGAGCACCAGCATATGCTATTGAAAAAAAAAAACAAAAAATCTAATCAGATTTCGCAACCTGAACAGACCAGTCCCCATAAGCAGCACCCGTCCACGAGTATGACGGATGAGCTAGCTATCATTGCACTCAACCATATTAGAGGGAGCACATCGACCCGGTCCACCACGCCGCCACAAGTTCGAACTTCATATATTATTTACAGCATAAACTGTACCAATCACAGTTTTCACCCATGAATTTAATGTACGCACGTCATATTGACGACCTCGGTGGTCTAGTGGTCTAGCACACCGCTTTACGACCGATGGTCGCGGGTCCGATTCCTCGCACGGCACAAACATTTGTATTCAAGAGTATGATTGTTTGTATCGGTCTGGGTGTTTTCTATGTATAATATGTATGTATTTACAAAAAAAAATATATATCTATGTATATGTATCAGTTATCTAGTACCCATAACACAAGCTTTAGCTAGCTTAACTTGGGTCAAGATGGCGCTGTGTGAATTGTCTTGAGATTATTATTGTTATTATTATTATTTTACAGTGCACTTCTTAAACAAAGAAGTGATAGTATACCCGGAGGACAGCGACAAGCCTCCGGAGGGCGAGGGCCTCAACCGCCGCGCCGTCGTCACCCTGGACCGGGTCTGGCCGCGGGACAAGACCCAGAGCAGGCCCATCACAGACCCTGACAGGTACGAGTGTCTATAGATAGATACATATATTGTTTATTTGTTTGTTACTAATAAATCACACACAACACGTTCATAAGAATAGACAATACATAATACAACATAAGATTTATAAAATTGTGTTATTATGTGTGATCTGTAGCAATACAAACAGGTCGAAGCTCAGCGTGGGACATTGTTCAGGGAACAAAACACTGATGTTCAGCTTCAACCCATTTGAGGGTACGTGAAAATAATAATTAAAATAAATATAAAATAAAAGAGCAATATTATTGGTGATTGTCTGTGCACTGTGTGTATAATAAAAATAATGTAAATAGTTCACAGTATAATTTGATATAATTTTACCTGAGTGGTAGGGATAAAAACGAAAAGAAAAAAAGAAAATATTAATAAGAGTAACATAGAAAAAAAAATATTAAAAATCATTACGTGAGATTGCAACCGCTAGCCAACATACTACATACATATACAAGCTGTGCCAGCGGTTTTAACCACGTTAAATATCAATATGAAATATAGCCTATGTGTTATTCTGATGCATGATCTATATTACCCTAAAATTTCATCTAAATCCGTTCAGTAGTTTTTGTCTGAAAGAGTAACAAACATTCATCCATACTCACATGCTTTCACGTTCATAATATTAACTAGCTGTGCTCGTGGTTTCACGTGCGTTAAATTTTAATTTAAAAATATAGCCTACGTGTGATTCCGATGCATAAGCTATATATTACTGTAAAGTTTCAAGAAAATCCGGTCAGTATCATAACATTAAAACTATCGATTGACAAAACTATTACTGAACCTAAATGGGCAAAACCTCAAAATAATGATAGGGACAATAACGTGCCACTGTCCCTTAAACAAACATCTGTACACAATAGGAATAGAAAATCCAGTTAGTAGTTATTGCGTGAAAGAGTAACAAACATCCAGACTCACAAACTTTCACGTTTATAATATTAATAAGATAAGATATGTACTAGATGACCCCGCAAATGTTCTGACATATAAATAATTATTGCTATTAAAAAATAGGGGTTGAAATTAAAGTTGTTTGTATTCTTATCATCATCATCTGCTTCTTTCTTATCCCATTTATTTGTTTTCTTCGTAATATGTTTTTCTCTACAATTCATCCCTGTTCGCAGTCATCGCGTTATTCACTCCCTTTCTTACCATATCATCTTTCACAGTCCATCCATCTCTTTTTCGGCCTTCCTCTGACCTTATAACCATCCACATTCATATGTAACACCTTTCTTAAAATATTATCCTCATTCCTACGCATTACATGTCCATACCATGATAGACGATTACTCTTCAACCTCTCTGACACCTCACCATATCATCTTTCACACAGTCCATCCATCTCTTCTTCCTTCCTCTGCCCTTATAACCATCCACATTCATATGTAAACACCTTTCTTAAAATATTATCCTCATTCCTACGCATTACATGTCCATATCATGATAAACGATTACTCTTCAACCTCTCTGACACCGGCGCCACTATGTATTCTTATGTTTAATGCTAAATTATAATATAATAAAAACAATTAAAATATGTTAGGGGTGGACAACCCTTATCACTCAGGGGTATAAAAATAAATAGCCGATTCTCAGACCTACTGAATATGTTTTTGTTTTTTGTTTATTGTGATGTGTGTACAAGGGCGTATTTTCGTGAATGATGTATTTATCGTCTATTCGCCGTTATGGCTGATTTTTTCTTTCGTCCGTGCACCGCGCTCGATGCTAAGTTCACACTGATGTGTGCCGCCCCCTCCGCCCCGCTCTGCCGTCTATACGGCGTGAACAGAATATGCATATAAAATTTCATAAAAACCGGTCAGGCCGTTTCAGAGGAGTATGGCAACTAACATTGTATTATACTAATATAATAGTAATGACATAACTGTAATAATATTGACATATAATGACTAAATAATAATATAGATATAATAATTTCTTAAAATTGTATAATATAATAATGTAATATGCTATCTGAAAGACAGAATTGTGTAATTATTTGCAGAAGCATAACTAATATAAAATTTTGCATGTCTTCATATAAGACGGATTGTATGGAACCATATGTACTTTATAACATCTGTGCACACCACATTTCTCGCAAAATAAAATCATTTCATTTCATTTCATTTCATTGTGACGCGAGAATTTTATGTATATGACTAGCTGTACCCGCGACTTCGTCCGCGTGGAATTATGCTTCATTTTTCTACAATAAAATAATGTTTCTAAAATAAAAGTAGCCTAAGTTACTCCCTATTACATCAGCTACCTGCCAAAAAAAGTCCCGTTAAAATCGGTTCAGCCGTTTCAGAGATTAGCCGGAACAAACAGACCGACAGACAGACAGACAAAAATTTTAAAAAGTGGTTTTTTGGTGTATGTTCCGTATTTATATTCATATTCATACAGTAAAAAACGGTTATTTCAATATTACAAACAGACACTACAATTTTATTTATATGTATAGATTATGTATATTGGAGAAATCGGATTATTTAGTAATGTGACTAATAATCCTAACCTAACTTAACATCCACGCGGTTCTCCAGGAAACCATCGTTATAAATTCATGGTGAATTTACCACGATGTGCTAACTGACCTGACCTCATGTTCATCTTATTATCCTCCACTGGTGCCCCGCCACGCTGGCGGGTACCAGTGGAGGATAATAAGATGAACAGCACTGCACAACCTGCACTGACGAATACCGTCAGTGCAGGGTTCACCAGTGATTATATATTTTAAAATATTATGATTTGCAGACTTCTCAAAATGGACTACGAGGCTAAACTGCGGCGCGTGTGTGACAAACACGACACGAAGTTCATCGAGTACCGGCCGCAGACAGGCAGCTGGGTATTCCGGGTGAGTGGTAGATTTACAATTATATTATTTATCATAACAATATATACAAGATGTGCCAGCGATTTTAAACGCGTTAAATATCAATATGAAATATAGCCTATGTTTGGGAAACTACTCTGCTACCAAAATGTTTGGGAAACGTCAGTCACGTACCTGTATGGTTCTGCGGATTTCTTGGGCTTCAGGGTCTCGAAGATATCTTCGCTAGCTTTCCAGTTTCACAGTAGGTTTCACAGTTCTAATTTATTTTAATTCACAACACAATGCGCGCGCGCGTCAAGACCGTCGTACAGTCGGTTCAGTACTAGTTAGGGAGGGGAAGGGAACGCGCGGGAACAGAAAACTAACGGACTCTAATATAATATAATATCTGTGCTTACGATGATACAGGGTAGATTTTGAACAGCCTATGTGTTATTCTGATGCATGAGCTATATTACCGTAAACTTTCATCTAAATCCGTTCAGTAGTTTTTGTCTGAAAGAGTAACAAACATTCATCCATACTCACAAACTTTCGCGTTCATAATATTAACTAGCTGTGCTCGTGGTTTCACCTGCGTTAAATTTCAATTTAAAAATATAGCCTATGTGTGATTCCGATGCATAAGCTATATATTACTGTAAAGTTTCAAGAAAATCCGGTCAGTATCATAACATTAAAACTATCGATTGGCAAAACTATTACTGAACCTAAATGGGCAAAACCTCAAAATAATGATAGGGACAATAACGTGCCACTGTCTCCCTTAAACAAACATCTGTACACAATAGGTGCTACAGACAGTCCTCTTTCTCGAGGCTGGTTTTGAAGCCGAAGAAACTGCCCATGTAATACTGTAGTACTTGTAGTGGCCACACAATGAACACAGATCCTCGGAACGGTGAGGTCGCTCCGTAAAGCTTGTGAAGACACCTGAGCTTTTGGGAGGAGCTTGGCTGGCTACTTCTGTAGCTCTACACGTACAACGGTCCAGATGGGAGGCTGATTGCGGAGAGTGGAGTCCAACTTAAAATTCAAAATTCAAAAATCATTTATTCATGTAGGACATTTTAGCCGCTTATGAACGTCAAATTTTTACATTATAATTTTATTTTTTCCCTACCGTCCAGTTCGGTATATAGATCCAATTGAGAAGAACTGGCAAGAAACTCAATTGAATTACTTTTTTTTTTTTACTTACATTACAATAATAGATTTAAAGACAAATTTGCTGTTCCTAAGTATCCTAGCTACTCGCCCCGGCTTCGCAAGGGTGTACATGTATTATATGTATAAACTTTTCTCTTGAATCACTATCTATTAAAAAACAGCTTCAAAATCCGTTGTGTAGTTTTAAACATTTAAGCATACATAGGGACAGACAGCGACAGCGACTTTGTTTTATACTATACTAGCTGCTCACCACGCCTTCGCACGGGTGTACATGTATTATATATATAAACCTTCCTCATGAATCATTCTATCTGTTAAAAAAACCGCTTCAAAATCCGTTGAAAGATTTAAGCATACATAGGAACGGACACACAGCGACAGCGACTTTGTTTTATACTATGTGATACTATGACACCAATTTATTCCGGCAGGTGGAACATTTTAGCAAATACGGCCTAACTGATTCAGACGAGGAGGACGACATCACTCCTGAGGTGCTGAAGCGGCAGCTGGTCAACCAGCAGAGTCTACAGACAGCAGTTCCTAGTAATTTAATCATAATTATTAAATAAACAATATGTTTTAAATAGTCATCAAACATCCTTACTAAGATAAAAAAATGCGAAAGTAAGTCTGTCCGTCTCGTTTTCACTACAAAACCGATTTAAATTTAATTTGTACACAGACAGTCTAGACAAAACTCGTCCGTGTATGTAGCTCAGTCTCACCTATTTCGGCCAAGCAGCTTGCTTTGTAAGCTGTTTCGGTTGTAGTGCAGATTAGGAAGTGAAATTACAGGATAAGAGGCGTGACATGTTAGTACTCTGGAGTGACAACGCGTGAGTGGTATCACGGGCGTCACGTGAAACCTGATGTCCGTAGTGCTGTTCATGTATGCGACGGTTACCACTTACCATTAGCTGGACAGTCAGTTTCTTCACCATTACAATTACATTTTTTTTTCTTTCCAGTTCCAAAGACATCAGTGCCGGTATCCGGCGGCTCCGCCCCTGCCCCGGCAGCAGGCCTAGGACTCTCCCACGGGCTCGGGGATGATCTGTTTGCGATGCACCAGACGTCGTTGGACTTGCTCAACGGTGCTGGTAAAGGTGAGTAATGGTATACCGTATTTTGTTAAGTCAGTTGGTGAAGTAAAATATATTAATTTCATATATATTTGTTTGCAGCATTCGAAATGGACACAACCGAGGATAATGCAGAAGCACAGAGTCTATATCAAGACAGCAAAGGTATTTGTAATTTTTTCCTTCATTGAATTCCGACTACTTATATAATACTAGCTCACTCAACTTCGTTCGCCTCAACGTTGCATGACATTTAACCTTATATTTCGCACATTTTACATATTTTCATTTCATTCATTTCATTCATTTCATTCATTTCATTTCATTCATTTCATTCATTTCATTCATTTCATTCATTTCATTCATTTCATTCATTTCATTCATTCATTCAAACATCCATCCATACTCACAAACTTTCGCGTTTATAATATTAATAAGTTTAAAGTAAATCAAATCAAAAAATCATTTACATAGGACTTATTAGCCGCTTATGAACGTCAAATAATAATAATAATAATCAAGTAATCAAATAATAATCAAATAATAATAATATTAATAATAATCACTCCCGGAAAAGATGCAGTAAGCGGTGCTGTTTGATTCTGCCCGCATTGTACGCCGGTTTCTCTCCCTGGGGCCATGAACCCCGGCCGACTGTGCTTCTGCCGGGGGTATGTTGCCATCTCCTCTCCTTAAGAGGGGAGATGAGAATTTTTGGAAAAAAAAAATTGTAATAATACTCGATAGATTTATATTATTTTGTTTACACACGTGACACGTGTCGCGATATGGGTATAGACTCAATAACGGTCGGAATCTGATCGCCACTGGAGAAGCTCGTAGCGCTGGTCAGGTTTCCACACCGAATATTCGTCGTCTCACACATGTTAATTGTAGCAGAATTAAACAAAATAATATAAATACATCGAGTAGTGGAATGGACTTCCGCAAAATCCTAATTCGATCAAATATAGATTTGACATATCATAAAAGTGTAATAGACCTACATTAATAAAGATATTTTGCGTTCTTCTTATCTCGAAATCATTCCGAACTGACGGTAGATTTGACATATTACAAAACTCTGTAATAGACCTACATGAATAAAGATATTTTGATTTGATTTGATTTGACAACTTACCACCAAAAACATAAATGTGAAATGATAGCCGAGTTTAATATTATGATATATGCCTTGATTGTTGACTTCTACGACAAAAGAGGTGAGATCTAAATGGGTGCCAAGTTCAATTGTCTGTCCTGAAATGTATTTATAACAATATAAAATATCATTTCTTCTTATAACTTAGGATAATATACTGTAGCCTAAGGTCTAACTTGGCCAGTTCTCATATACCAATTATTACTTTCGATTGCTAGTTACTACTAATATTAAAATAGGAACCGACAATTAAGTATATTTCGTATATGAAAACTTCGTAAAGAAATTTTGAACACATATTTATCTCGCAAGTCTCAATATATGAACCAAATTTGGCAGGTTTATGTGAAAGAGTTTTTGAGTTATGAGGGGGTCAAAAGTGGCTCCAAATGGTTCGTGTAAATATACACACGGTGCTGCTCGCCAGTTCTCTTACTTGAAACTCGGCTTGACACGATCCCGCGTGTCTAGATAAATATATAATGCTTTATTTATACAACCATAAGATTACAACATTAAAAAGGAACAGTACATAATAATACAAAAGTTTATATTACGACTTTCTGTCATTTGATTACATGGCTAACTAACTTAAACTATTATTTATTTATTGAATTCAGGTTACTAATGACCTATATTATAAGTACCTTACAGACTAATATATATATAAATTAATATTACAAAACTAACATATTTATTTTTTTATTTATTTTCTTTATTTTTAATATATTGATATTGTCTGTGTGATCACGGCACTGACGATGGCAATCTGCCGGTAGCGCCGATATACCACACCCTGCGGCCAGTAGTCCTCCTTCATGAAGGTTGCAGCATGTTGGTGGGGACCAGAGCCACAAACGACTTAAAATGTTTAGTAGTTTTTGCGTGAAAGAGTAACAAACATCCATCCACACATTCATACTCAGAAACCTCCTCGTTTATAATATTACTAGTTACTCGTCCCAACTTCGCACGGGTGTACATGTATTATATATATAAACCTTCCTCTTGAATCACTCTATCTATTAAAAAATGGCTTCAAAATCCGTTGCATAGTTTCAAAGATTTAAGCATACATAGGGACGGACAGACAGCGACAGCGACTTGGTTTTATACTATGCAATGATTAAGATAATTGTTTATTTCCTCAGCTTACGGTATGAAGAGTCCAACGGGTGAATTGGCTCGGCTAGAACACCGACAGAGTCACAATGTTCAACTGATGAAGGCATCACTCTACGCTGACATGGGTACATTGCCATATTATGTATTTTATATCCCTTCTGGTACAGTTAAAGATATATTTTTGGATGATAATGAAATGGTGCCCCCGCCTGCGCTAACGGTTTACGCTGGCGGGGCACCAGTGGAGGATAAGATGAGCATGAGGTCAGGTCAGTTAGCCCATCGTTACATATTCACAAAACGCGTGGAGGTCGACCTATCCATGGAAAATTGCACGCAATGGAAGTTACTAGGTCCCTTTAATAATTCCCTTCACCTCTAGTTTTTTTTTTTATATGATAATGAAATGGTGCACCCGCCTGCACTAACGGTATACCCTGGCGGGGCACCAGTGGAGGATGATAGGATGAGCATGAGGTCAGGTCAGTTAGCACATCGTGATAAATTCATCTGGAATTTATCACGATGGTTTCCAAGGGGAATCGCGTGGAGGTCAACCTGACATGGTACATTGCTAGCAATAGGTTATGAGTCCACATTACTAACACTGCCCTTCCCTCCAGTTAAAGATATTCAAAATGAAACTTCGGTTGTGTTCAAGGATTTATTTTATATCAGTTGTCTAGTACCATAACACAAGCTCTGCTTAGCTTGGGACTAGATGGCGCTGTGTGAATTGTCCAGGTTATTTATTTATTATATATATATATAATATATATATACTAGATGTTCCGGCAAACGTTGTTTTGCCATAAAATTAAAAAAGAAAATTTCGGGTTGGACTACCCCTAATATTTAGGGGGATGAAAAATAGATGTTGGCCGATTCTCAGACCTACTCAATACGCTCGCAAAATTTCATGAGAATCGGTCAAGCCGTTTCGGAGGAGTATGGGAACGAAAACTGTGACACGAGAATTTTATATGTAAGATGTATATATATATGTTATATCTTATGTATTTTGCTACTCATTTATACAATACAAGTTATGTCGCAGCGTGGTAGGGCTCCTTAGATACCAGACATGTTTCGCAGTATTCGTAAGGAGCAGATTCTCCCATTGGGGTGGACACTCCATTCTCAGTTCTCACACCCAGAAGATCTGTATAGTTCCGGGACTGATTGCAGATAAGAATAATCTTATTGTTATCAACAGAGATGGATGATGACGTGTCGGTGTCGACCGGGGACCAGCTGGTGCCGCTGGCCGCCCCCCGGCTGATTCCTTCGCCGGTACCCATTACTCCGGCAGCACTCGAGATGGACCTCACCCCCACGCCTGCAGACTCTGAAGGTATTTCAGTATACATTTGTTTTTAATAAAAAATACTTTGCTATTTAGTCATTATCACATGCCTCTTTCTTGTTAGTGTGTAATTATTTATTTTAAATAACATATATTCAAAAGAGAAACACACAATTATTAAGCTCATTCGTCTAATGATGAGACTGCATTCTGAATGAGTGGTAGAATAAAAGATGTGAATTCGATAGTGCTTGTATTGAGTTTATTTGAATAAAAAATATTTCTATTTCTATTTCATCGTTTAATTAATCTTGAGTATATGAATCGCAAAAGCTGGCAACATTGGTAAAGTCTTTTCAGACTCAATCACTCAACACTCAACTCAACTTCAATCTGAAAAGATTTTATAAAAAAATATATTTTATAATTAAGTTATTTTATAAAAAATATACTATTGTAGAAAATAAGTCATTACCATCAAGTAACCCCTACGATCGATCCCCCGTCCAATTCAAACGGGGTTCGATATTACGACGGCCTGAGCCGAGGTTCGAACCCCTAGTGGTGCCCTCAGACTAAAGTCGTATCCGTCAGGCGGGAGTTGTCCTTCAGTACTTTGGGTACTATGGGACACAGTTACCTAGATACATCAATATAATAATTGTAATTAATAATGTCTAGTAAGACAAACTCAATGTTGTCTACTAAGCACTGCCGTGTCTAAACTGTGTCACCCCACCTTATATTTTCCTATTGTCATTTAATTATATGATCAATATTTTATGTACATATTGTCCCCTCCTATCGATCCCCCGTCCAATTCAAAGGGGGTTCGATATTACGACGGCCTGAGCCGTGGTTCGAACCCCTAGTGGTGCCCTCAGACTAAAGTCGTATCCGTCAGGCAGGAGTTGGCCTTCAGCCGCTCCATAAGTCCTTCCTTTGGTTTGGAATGTCATCTGCACTCGCCCCTATCGTCCGGTGAAGCTGTAAAAATCAGCTGTGGTCAGTTAGAGTAGTCCGGAAAATTTAACCATCAAGTATGAGAATGGAAGGATTTTTGTTTTTATGTAGCAATCAAGCATACGGCTTATCTGATGGTAAGCAGTGGCTGTGGGATGTCTATGGTATTTTGTTTTTGTTGTCACACAAACTTCCTAAAAAAATTATTTGAAATTTTTGGTATTACTTCATCTTGTATTGCAAGCATGAAACCTTCAGTCTCAGGAAATAGTTCACCTCTCCTTAGTGATTCGTTCGATTTAATTATTATTTTTTTTATATATATATTATATATCTCCCATTGATAATAATAATAATAATCATCTCAGGACAATTCACACAGCGCCATCTAGTCCCAAGCTAAGCAGAGCTTGTGTTATGGTACTAGACAACTGATACAAATACATAGATAATTTTTTTTTTCCTACATACATACATATTATACATAGAAAATACCCAGACCGATACAAACAATCATACTCATGAATACAAATGTTTGTGCCGTGCGAGGAATCGAACCCGCGACCATCGGTCGTAAAGCGGTATGCTAGACCGCTAGACCACCGAGGTCGTCATTGATGGGGTAATAGACTGATCATTGCGGGGAAAAATCACCAAACAATGACAGTATAAATTATCAATGATGAGGATGAATAATTTTTAAGTGGAAGACAAAAATTATTATTATTATTTCCACCGTTTCACAATTTAAATATCGGTTGTTTTATAGTGATCACAAGGACGGGCTTATATCACCAAGTCACATATTATTATTATTATTATTTTTTTATATATGTATTATGTATGGAAAGAATTAGCTGGAAAGATAAAATAAGGAATGAAGAAGTGCTTGAGAGGATTAAAGAAAAGAGACAGATCATAGATATTATTGAGAATAGGCGGGGAAAAATGTTGGGGCACTTGATACGACACGACGAACTAATTAACAACATTATAAAAGGAGAAATAGATGGAAAGAGAGAAAGGGGAAGATCGAGACACAGCTACATCAAGCAAGTTAAAGAACAAGTTGGAGTCGTGTCGTATCAACAGCTAAAGGGACTGATAGAAGATCGTGGAAGGTGGCGGGAGCTCCACCGACAAGAGCACAGCTCTTAAATTATGAATTATGAATGAATGAATATGTATTATATATCTCCCATTGATGGGGTAATAGACTGATCATTGCGGGTAAAAATCACCAAACAATTTATTATTATTATTATTACGTATACATATATATATATTTATTATATCCCCCTTTTTACGGGGGTAATATATTCAAACACGCGGGCCTTAGTCAAGCATGGATGAGTTATGTGATGAAGATAGAAATTTTCTGACTATTCGGCATGTGTTTAGTATGACGGCTTTTTGTAATAGGTCTATTGTAGAGGAGGGGATATGCAACGTGTCTAGGTGTTTGTTCAGACTTTTTGGTATAACTCCTGTGGATGACAAAACTATGGGTACTATGTGGATGGTGTGTGCTTTCCATTTATTATTATTATTATATTTCTGTTGCAGAGGTTACAATGAAGCCACTAATAGTGCGTCCGTACACCATAGTGTTGCAGTATCACAGGAAAGTGCCGCCCTTCAAGGAAACCATAGCGGGTTAGTTTTTTTTTTTTATTTCGTATGGAACTGCGTAAATATCGTTTGCGCTAACTGAAATTAAATTAAAGTTTAGCCGCTGCTTTACTTCCGATACAAGTATCCGTAACACAAGCTCTGCTTGCATTGGGACTAGATGGCGCTGTGTAAATTGTCTAAGGTTATTGTGAATTCGATTTTCGGCAGGTAAACTGGACGCGGCGTGCTTAGCTGATATGTCGGTGTGTCGCGCGCGGCACAGCCGCATCGGTTTCGGTCCAGCCGGAACGCTGGCATACGTGGCCACCCACCGCGGTCTCCACCACCTACCACGCTGTTCGTATTCCATGTATTTTTAATAATATTGTAATGTAAGTAGGAATGTTTATTACGCTTTCACGCAAAAACTACTGAACCGATAATCATGAAATTCTGTACACATGTTCTTGGAGGTATTAGAATGAACATTGGATACTTTTTATTCAAGAAAAACATGCGGGCGAAGTAAAAACTAGTATATGATATATAACATTCTCGTGTCGCGATGTTTGTTACTAAACTCCTCTTAAACGGCTTTACCGATTTTTATGACTTTTATTTGTAGGTATATATATATATATATATTGGGTAGGTTTGAGAATCAACCAACATCTATTTTTAATAACCCTCAATGATAAGAGTAACCCACCCCAATATTTCTTTTATATTCTTATATATTACTAGCTGTTCCCGCGACTTCGTCCGCGTGGAATATAACTTTATTTTTTTAAAATAAAAAGCCTAAGTTACTCCTTATTACATCAGCTACCTGCCAAAAAAAGTCCTGTCAAAATCGGTGCAGCCATTTCAGAAAATAGCCGGAACAAACAGACCGACAGACAGACAGACAAAAATGATAAAAAATGTTATTTTGGTTTATATACCGTATATAGATTTATATGCATGTAGTAAAAAACGGTTATTTCAATATTACAAACAGACACTCCAATTTTATTTATATGTATAGATGTATAGATGATTTTTAATTGACAAATACAATATAACTTCAAATTTTCAACCTTTTACAATCAACCCCTGTTTTTTATACCTATATTTAATTATAACTTTATTTGAATAAATATTTTTTTTTATTTTATTCTATTCTTATGAATAAGTGTTACTTTATTACCCGGCATAAATATTTCAAATTAAATTGGCCCGTTGATGAAAAGTTTCCTCACCCATGCTCTAGATGGTATTACACATTATTTTTTTTTATTATTTATTTATATTACATAGTATAAAACAGTTAGTGATTGCACTAATAAAAGCTTATGTAACAATAACAAACTGATTTTACCTAAATGTCGTTTGGCTAAAGTTAGTAATTCGTTTTATGGCAATTGCGTAAGGTTTTTAATATAAAATAATCTGTTATAAATCTGCCAGAAAAAAGATTTAAATGTCAAATAAAACAGAAAAAAACTATGAAAATTGAAGAATTTATATAATGTTTTTATAGAAAAACTTTAAATCCATAGCACCGACAATATTATCTGATTACATTAATAATAAGTGCGTAGCGATTTTTATGTTGATTATCGCATGCCTCTTACTTGTTATACTGTAATTATTTATATAAAAAAAAACATCTATTAAAAAGAGCAACACACAAGTTTCTTGTGATGAATCTGCATTCCGAATGAGTGGTAGAATCAAAATATGACTATTCAAAAGTGCTTGTAATAAGTTTATTTGAATAAAGATATTTCTATTTCTATTTCTATAAAACAAAGGCGATTTCGCTGTTTGTCCGTCCCTATATATGCTTTAGAAGCGGTATTTTTTAACAGATAGAGCGATTCAAGAGGAAGATTTATATGTCGCAGAATCAACAAAGAGGCTCAATTGATTAGTTTCTACTAGAATAGCGCCATCTATTATCGTTGTTGAAAACGTCAAAAGTTTGACTATTACAGGGTAAAGCAGTTTTAACGGCAATTACGAAACGTTTTTTGAATAAAGATTTGTTCTGCACTCTGTACCGAACTTGCCGCGTTTCCCTGACTAATCCGTTTGCATCAAAGGCTGATCGTTGTTGAATTTATTATTTTGTTATCGGGAGTGAGTTATATTATACTTTAAATCCAGACTATTATTTCTTGCCTAACAGAACATGGGTTCTGATGACGAGGTATCCCAAGTAGAGGAACTACCCTCGTTATATATATATTTTTATCTATTTTATTTATTCATTTATTTCAGGCAACTAGGCCCATATTATAAATACCTTATAGAGTAACTTACATATAATATAATATTTAAAAACTATATATACTACATGTACACCCGTGCGAATGTAGTGATTACTGGAGGGCAGAGGAATTTACTTAAATGTGTGTTTATTGGTTGGTGTTGTAGCGGCGCAGATGTCGGAGCTGTCGCAGTACGTCGTCGGACGATCGCACGACGACTGGAGCGAGCCGCTCCTCGCTCGCCTCGCACTAGGAACAGGCGACGCCGGGTACATGCAGGTAGTCTAAAACGTCTTAAAAATTTATGTATACAGAGTTTTTTAAACGATGATAATGGAATGAGGCTAACAGGTTTTTTTACGATGATAATGTAATGGTGCACCCGCCTGTGCTAGCGGTTTACGCTGGCGGGGCACCAGTGGAGGATCATAAGATGAACATGAGGTCAGGTCAGTTAGCCCATCGTGTTAAATTCACCATGAATTTATCATGATGGTGTCCAGGGGGAACCGTATGGAGGTCAACCTGACACGGTACTTTGCTAGCAATAGGCTCATTGGTCCACATTACTGACAAGCCCATAGTGGACTATATTACACTGAACTTAAATTTATTTATGAATGGAAGTGTTGCAAGCAAGGATATGAAAGTAACAGGTACCAAGAGAATTTTGAAAAATATATATGTATATATAAAAAATGTCCCCAAGTATGACACTAGGAGGTCCAAGATCCAGCACCCGGGAGTGGATGCGGAGCCCCGAGGCCCCATGTTTCACCTCCCTAGAGGATGCGAATGACCAGTTATACGTTCATTTTCTATCTCTAATATATAATAATAATAATAATCTCAGGACAATTCACACAGCGCCATCTAGACCCAAGTTAAGCTAGCTAAAGCTTGTGTTATGGGTACTAGATAACTGATACAAATACATAGGTTTTTTTTTCTAAATACATACATATTATACATAGAAAACACCTAGACCGATACAAACAATAATGTTTATGCCCTTCGAGGAATCGAACCCGCGACCATCGGTCGTAAAGCGCTGTACTAAACCACTAGATCACCGAGGTCATCAATTTCCAATGTATCCAGCGTAACTAGCATTATAATACTTGTCGATAGGAATCGTTAACTCGCCACCTGGCGACTCTGCTGGAGTGGTCTGAGCCGGTACCGGAGCCCGGTCCGGGCCGGGCCGCCGCCCCGGACCGGTGTCCGCAGCTGCGTGTCAAGACCGGAGCCCGGGACCGGCGCCGGCTGCTGCAGCAACAGCTCAAGGATGCTGCCGCATTGAAGAATTATACTGTTCAGGTATTTACTTATTGAGTTTTTTTTTATAATATCACGACAATTCACACAGCGCCATCTAGACCCAAGTTAAGCTAGCTAAAGCTTGTGTTATGGGTACTAGAGAACTGATACATATACATAGATTTTTTTTTTGTAAATACATACATATTATACATAGAAAACACCCAGACCGATACAAACAATCATACTCATGAATACAAATGTTTGTGCCGTGCGAGGAATCGAGTTAAAACTATACACATCACTTTTTTATTAAACAGACACAAATTATAAAAAATGTTATTGGTTTTGGTATATGTACCGTGTTTATATTCATATGCATGTAGTAAAAAACTGTTATTTCAATATTAATATTTTTTTACTACACCTTCCGGCCTTGGTGCTGTTAACTCATCAGCTAACTGTGAAGTTATTATTAAATATCTAAATAAATGTATTTTCCTAACAATTCCAATGCTGCTGGCCTTTACAAGTTCACTAAATGATAGGGGCAGAGTGCAGATGGCACTCCAAACCTATTATTGGTTTCGATTAGCTGAGGGCCAACTAATGAGATAAACCAACTATTTTGAAAGGATGAATCTAAAAACTTGTACAATTTTCTAATAATTGATAGAAATCGAAATATTTTTTATTGAATTGATTTGAGTCTATTGTTCATTAATATTAAATAAACAACAATATTTTTTTTATTAATAATTTGATTTATTTATTTCTCCTCACAAACATGATGGCAACACTACATGTAGTATTCTTTATAGTAAAATACTTAAATTTATTATTTGAATCGATTTGCTGTGAGGAGCTGGTGTCTGAGATAGGCATAACCTGTAATACAGATCACCAGGCTCCCAACCGAAAATTGATATAAATTAAACAAAAAATAATGATGATTATACTACACTAAATAAATTATAATTGTACAACGTTTAGAGATATAAAGAATAAAAAAAAACGAAAAAAGTAGTAGGCAAATGAATAAAGTAACAACAAGTAACAGACACTACAATTTTATTTATATGTATAGATTTATATATTTGTGTAACAGTTCGGTGTGTCAGGCGCTTACTGCTACGAGGTGTGGAAGCTGTGCGAGGCGCTCTGGGGAGACGATCTCGAAAACGACGGTCAGTACATATATCAACATTATTGAAAGGAGTTGGTATAGATTGAGGTCGTATGGCAACGTAATGAGGCGAGAAGAGGGACACATTACCAAAATAGTCCTGCATCTTTATACCGGCCCAAAGAGACGAGGACCTATTAACTTAATAATAATAATAATAATCTCAGGACAATTTACACAGCGCCATCTAGATATCTAGATCCAAATTAAGCTAGCTAAAGCTTGTGTTATGGGTACTAGATAACTGATATAAATACATAGATACATTTTTTTCGTAAATACATACATATTATACATAGAAAATACCCAGACCGATACAAACAATCATACTCAGGAGTACAAATGTTTGTGCCGTGCGAGGAATCGAACCCGCGACCATCGGAAGTAAGGCGGTGTGCTAAACCGTTAGACCACCGAGGCCGTCAAACTTGGCAGTCCGTTATCATGGAAGACTTGAAGAAAACCGAACTAACCAACTCGACGACCCAGGACAGATGTGCCTGGAGAAGAAAGAAAAGAATAGAATAGAAAATCATTTATTCAAATAAACTTAATTTAAGCACTTTTGAATAGTCATAACAATTTGTTTTTTATTTACCACTCGTTCGGAAAGCTGTCTCATCACAAGAAGAACGAGCAAAAGCGAAAGACTGGCTCTCCTAGAGCCACAAATGAAACGGGAAATGGCTAAACAGAGAGAGAGATTAAAAGGAGTTGGTATAATTGAAACTAAGAACATCATAGTTTATGTCCAAAGTTTATTTTCCATAGACAATCTCAGTAAAGATTGGATACCACTACAATGTTAGACAAACTAAAGTATTCAACTTATAAACGTACTAGATGTGCCCGCGACTTCGTTCGCGTGGTTATCAAAAACACTATCGGGATTATCTTTTAATTTACCCCGTTCTTGCAAGATATTTCACCGATGCGTCGCTTCTATTGGTCGTATCGTAATATTATGTAGCTTAAAAACATCATCTTTTAAACGTTATAATCTATTTCACTAAATTTCGCATTATATATTTTTAGGTGTTCCCGGAAATGACGTGCAGTCCATTGTGAATCGTCATAAGAAGCTACTGGAATGGTTCGCGGAAGCGGTCGGCGAAATCACAGACAAGGAATTGTCTAAAACCACAGAGGCTGAAGCTATGGATGGTAAGTGCATCATATGTATGCATTACAGCATCGTGACTCAGCTATTCATACTTTACGTCACAAGTAAAGGTTGTGGGTGGAGATTGACAGTGTGACAAGGGGTGTGCCCTTGTCACACTTTGAAGATGTAGGTGGAGATTGATAAAGTGTGACATGGGGTGTGCCCTTGTCACGCTTTGAAGCGGTGGGTAAAGATTGACAAAGTGTGACAAGGTGTGTACCCTTGTCACACTTTGAAGATGTAGGTGGAGATTGATAAAGTGTGACATGGGCTGTGCCCTTTTCACACTTTGAAGCGGTGGATGGTGATTGTAAAGTGTGACAAGGTGTGTACCGTTGTCACAGTTTGAAGATGTGGATGGTGATTGATAAAGTGTGACAAGGTGTATACCGTTGTCACACTTTGAAACTGTGGGTGGTGATTGACAAAGTGTGACTATGACTAAATGAAAATCCCATGCATGAACAACTATTGCAATCCACGCTCGTGATTATTGTATTGTGTGGTGTCCTCAGAGAGCGACGGTCACAGTCGCCAGGTGTGGTCGCTGGTGGTGGCCGGGCGACTGCTGCAGGCCTGCCAGCTGTGTGTCGAGAAGGGAGATCTTAACATGGCCGCCCTCATATCGCAAGCTGCTGGTGAGTATTGTCCATTTTGTGTTATTTTACAGTATGATCATACTAATATTATAAAGCTGAAGAGTTTGTTTGTTTGAACGCGCTAATCTCAGGAACTACTAGTTCGAATTGAAAAATTCTTTATGTGTTGGATAGTCCATTTGTCGAGGAAGGCTTTAAGCTATATAACATTACGCTACGACCAATAGGAGCGGAGCTGCAATGAAAAATATTGCGAGAAGTGAGGCAATGAAATGCAGGCGAAGTTGCGCGGGTTAACTAGTGGTAAAGCATTTAATCCATCTGATGGTAAACGGATACTGTAGCCTATGGACGCCTGAAACACCAGGGGTGTCTCGTGCGCGTTGCCGACCCTTAAGAAACCTTAATGTACCCTTCTATTCTTGAAATACCCCACGCTGTAATCTCATGAGAAAACCTCGGCAGGTAGTTCATTCCACAATGTAAGTGTACGCGGGAGGAAGCTCCTCTGAAACCGCACTGTCCGAGACCACTTAGGTTCTAGCGTGGGCATGAGTTAATCTATACATATAAATAAAATTGTAGTGTCTGTTTGTAATATTGAAATAACCGTTTTTTACTACATGCATATGAATATAAATACGGTACTTACACCAATATAACTGTCTTGTCTGTCTGTTTGTTCCGGCTAATCTCTGAAATGGCTGGACCGATTTTGACGAGACTATTATTGGCAGGTAGCTGATATAATAAGGAGTGACTTGGGCTACTTTTATTTTAGAAAAATAATGTTAAATTCCACGCGGACAAAGTCGCAAGTAACGCTAGTATAATATAAAATTAAAGACACTAAATCTCAACCTTGTGCAGGCGACCCATCGTTCCGGTCGCTGGTCGGACGGCAGCTGTCGCTGTGGCGCGAGTGTGGAGCAGACGGAACCATCTCGGAGTGGAGGCTGGCCACCCTGAGGCTGGTGGCCGGCCGGGCTGGCATACACGAGCTGCGGGAACTCGACTGGCTGCGGGCGCTGCACGCCACCGCCAGGTAATGACGATATCCTCGGACAGTTCACAGCGCTAGTTCCGAACTAAGCAGAGCTTGTGTTATGGGTACTAGACGACTGTTATAAATCGGCAATCGTTTAGTGAGTAATAGGCTTTGCTCAGTAAATATGATTTAACAGATGTTTTGTATTTATTTAAGGATATTTACAGTATATCCTTTGGTATCTTATTGTAAATTTTAAACCTATTCCCATAAAAGACCTATTGACTTTTTCTAAACGATACTTGGGGACAGCAAGTTTGTCTTTAAATCTAGTATTAATATTATGAATTACCTGACTTCGTGAACTCTGTTCCGCGTCAAAAACTAAACTTCAAAAAACCTTTGAAGTTTAGTTACGCAATAAATTTCTAAACGCACCCTGTTTTGTATGGGAAAACAAGAGTGTTGTTTTTAGTACTTTACTTGCAATTTCTTCATATTTTTCTCACCGTTTAAAACTTCCCTGGACTTCCACGAATATTTGAAGATTAAAATTAGCGATTTTTAGCGGGACTAACGAACAGCAATTCATTTTTATATATATTATAAAAGAAACAATACACAGATCAACACATTTATTCCTTATCATCAGATTACTCACACCGCTAAACAATCACAATCCACATTACAAACAAAATCGGTACCACTACAATGTATAATTCCAATGATCAACATAAAAATAATTATGTAATATATTCTAACTTAATTTTAAGTAAGATTATTCCAACGTATAAATATAATATATATATATTGTTAGGAATATGCTCTAAATTTAATTAAATAAAAGAAACTTATAACAAATCGTATAATTAATTTTAACAAAATCAGTAAAAGAACTTATAAAGCAAACACGGTATGATACGGAGATTCGTTCGAGAGCACGTCTGTCGACCAAAAGAGGCCGCACACCGGGTTTCGCAGCCTTTTATAGACGCGCCGCACGACGGTGGCGCCACCAGAGGAAGTTACACCTAACAATATATATATATATATTAATAAATAGAGAACTATTCGGAGATGTGTCGACCTCAACGTTTTTAGAATGAATGCCGAACGCAGTGCTCCCTCGGGTGCGCCCTCTACCGCGCTCACACAGCGACGGAAGTTGTAGTGGGGAGAATTTAGTCATTTTTATGACCAATAATCATGTCGATAACAATTATGAATATATTTCAGGTACCTCAGCCCACAAGTACCAACGTTAGACAAAGTCATCGCCACATATGAGAGTTTCTTCAAAAAGGGTGAAGCGGACGATGAGCCTGTAGACTTGTCTACCCTGGAGCAAGATGAGATGGGAATGAAGTTTCCACTGCCACCGTACTATGGGGAGTACGAGTTTACGAGTAAAGTAAGTATAAACATACTGTTAAGAAAAGCTCGTTACCAAAAATGTTGTAGAATAAATGTGGAAGCGTGTGAGGGATAAAGTCAGTCGTACTTTTTCGATGCGCCGAGGTTTTCGCTGATCTTCAACTCGTATCAGAGTCCAGGATAGGTAATATTACTGCTCAGGAACTTGTTAAGTTTATAACACGTTTTTACTTTTTTACACGTAATTTTTCTTGCAATCGATCTCTAAAAATAGCGACCCGAGTTCGATTGCTGCGCTGCTTTCTTTTCTATTTTCCTGTATGGTGAAGCGTGGACTCTTATTTCTACTCTTAATTTATCACGATGATGTCCAGGGGGAACTTCGTGGAGGTCAACCTAACATGGTATGGTAACTAGCAACCCCCTCACCCCAATAGAATAGAAAATAATTTATTCAAATAAACTTAAATTGAAGCTCGACCATCAACCACAGCTCAGCATGGAACATTGTTCAGTGAACAAAACATTGATTTTCGGCTTCAACCCATTTGTGAACGTGAAAATAATAATTAAAATAAATATAAAATAAAAAGAGCAATATAAATGGTGACCGTCTGTGCGTTGTGTGCATAATATTAATAATGTAAATATTTCAGAGTATAATTTGATAGATTTTTAACTAGCTGGTCGAGATGAAATAAAATATTAATAAGAAAAAATTAAAAAAACATTGCGTGAGACTGCAAGCGCTAGCCAAGAAATTTCTGTGGAAAACGCCACTACACATCTTATATGATTGTAGCCAACTCATGCCTAAACGTAATATCTCCTTTAGGAAGTAAACAGGAGATAAAAACCATCGCTCCTATTTTTTTTTTTTTTTATTGGGTTGTTTGGGCTATTGTCAGATGTGTAGCACCTGTAGCACTGCGACCTACATAGATCTATTGTGCTCGCCCTTTTCAAAGTTCGCTACCTAGACCCGTCAGGGACAAGAATTGAAAGATATTCTTAGGATCGCTCCTAAGAATATCCTTCAATTTTTGTCTAGGTAGCGGACTCTGAAAAAGGGCGAGCACAATAGATCTATGTAGGTCGCAGTGCTACAGGGCTCAACACCTGACAATAGCCTAAAATCCTCAACAAAAAAAGTGGATGTGGTAATTTATTTCATATAACAATGAAGGATCCATTGTACAGAGCGGTGGCGGTCGACGCGTGGTGGACCTGCGGTACTCGTTGGTGCGGGCCCGCAGCTGTCAAGCGCGGCCCGCACTGCAGCCCGCAGCCGCCGGCCCGCATCCGCTCGACTACACTCTATGGTGAGCTACATATAACACAATTACAATTATATCATTACTAGCTGCCCTGGCATTAGTTGTTTTGCCATATAAATTAAAATCGCTATTGAAAATAGGAGTCGATGCTAGAAGGGTGAAAATTTAGGGTTGTATGTATTTTTCAATACTAAATAATAATAAAATATTATGTCGAAAAATAAAAAATATATATTTAGGGGATCTTTCACCACCTACGGGTATGGAAATAGAATGTAGCCTATTCTCAGACCTACTGAATATGCATATAAAATTTCATAAAAATCGATCAAGACGTTTGGGAGGAGTATGGAAACTAACATTGTGACACGAGAATATTATATATAAGATTCAGAGAAGCATAACCAATGTCATTATCATTACATAGTATAAAATAAAGTCGCTGTCGCTGTCTGTCCCTATGTATGCTTAAATCTTTAAAACTACACAATGGATTATGAAGCGGTTTCTTTTAATTTCGCGGGAACATGATTGTTTGAATGAGTCTGGATGTTACTATAGTGTGCATTTACAAAATAAAATGTAGTTAAGTATTTATGTCTGCTGTCTAGTACCATAACACAAGCTCTGCTTAGCTTGGGACTAGATGGCGCTGTGTGAATTGTCCTGAAATATAATTATTATTTAAAACAGCAATACTTCTTTTTAATTCTTGTGATAAGTCTGCTTTCATTCAGAAAGACTTAAAGAACAACCATAGAATATAAAAATAGAATATAAATTTTTTTACGTGCGTCACCTAATCTGTTCTTATTTTTATTTCTCTATCCACCCAAAGGTAGTCTGGACGAGATTGCTTAGCGATAAGAGCGCCTTTTGTATCAGCCAATATGTATATTTTCTATGTTTTTTTTGTTCTGTAATTTTTGTTTTTGTCTGTAATGAAGAGTATAAATAAAATTCTTAATAAACATAAAATTAAGCACTTTTAATCACAATAGTGATCAGTATTTTTTTAATCTACCGCTCTTTTGTAAAGCTACATATAAAATATTAAAATAATTTATATATGTGAATTGACTGAAAGAGTGGATACAGAAAATAGTTAAATATAATAACTCTTAGGTGCTAGAATTCGCTCAGGACTTTTATCGTGTAAAAGCAGCATAGACTATAGTTTAAATAGAAATAGAAATAATCGTTATTCAAATAAACTTAATTTTTTTATTCTACCGCTTATTCGGAATGCAGATTCATCACAAGAAGAATAAGCAAGAAACTTGTGTGTTGCTCTTTTAAATAAATATTGATTTACTTATATTTAATTAACAACAAATGATTAGGCATGCGACAATCAACATAGAAACCGCTACGCACTTAATCTCTGTTCAATCAGATAACATTGTCAGCGCTATGAATTTTAAGTTAGATATTTTCTACATTTAACAACAAAAAAAAAACAAAAATAATCAATAAAAAAACATGCCTTCTTTTTCCTGTTTCCATGATATTATATACTAGCTGTACACGCGACGTCGTCCGCGTGGAATGTACCTTTTCTAAAAGTAGCCTAAGTCACTCCTTATTACATCAGCTACCTGCCAAAAAAACTCCCTTCAAAATCGGTCCAGCCATTTCAGAGATTAGCCAGAACAAACAGACACAGACAAAAATTGTAAACTATGTTATTTTGGTGTATGTACCGTATTTATATTCATATGCATGTAGTAAAACACGGTTATTTCAATATTACAAACAGACACTACAATTTTATTTATATGTATAGATTAATTCCTCGATAGTCTCTTAATGCATCCTAAAAACAAGTCAGATTCAATCTAATAACAAATTTAGTATATTAACTACTTAATGGAATTTATATTATTTTGTTTAATTCCGCTACAATTGTCATGTGTGAGATCACTAATATTCGGTGTGGAAACTTGACTACCATTACGACCTTCACTAATAGCGATCAAATTCCGACCGTTACTGAGTCTACATCCATCATCATCATCATCATCATCGCAGACCGGAAGACGTCCACTGCTGGACATAGGCCTCCCCCAAAGATCTCCACAACGATCGGTCCTGCGCTGCTCGCATCCAATGCCTTCCAGCGATCTTGATTAATATTAATTGCTAATTGTTGTTAACTCCAATTTTGTTTATATATATATCATCATTGCCTTGCCTTTATCCCATTATTTGGGGTCGGCGCAGTATGTCATTCTCTTCCACTGTTCTCTATCGGTCGTCATATCTAAACATACTCTTCTTTTATTCATATCATCTTTCACACAATCCATCCATCTTTCCTTAGGGCGTCCCCTCCCTTTACATCCATCCACATTCATATATATATATATAGATATTCTTTATAGCAATTTTAAATAATATAATAATATTAATGATATATTTAATCGAATTAGGTGTTATTTTGTGGAAGTCCATTTCACTACTCGATGGATCAAGAAGGTCGTAGCGCTGGTCAGGTTTCCACACCGAATATTCGTAGTCTCACACATGTTAATTGTAGCGGAATGAAACATAATAATATAAATACATCGAGTAGTAATATTAATGAATTATTTATGCGAATTGTTCCAGCTTCCTACTAGGCACGTGGTTCGGGAATCCGACTATTGAGAGTATAACGGGTATAGCTGATCAGTTGGAGGCGTGTGGTTTATGGCACCTCGCCATACAAGCTCTAGCCTACCACCCCAACGATATAGCGTGAGTATAATCTGACCTCGGTGGTCTAGTGGTTTAGCACATCTTATTTCTGATGGTAGCGGGTTCGATTCCCCGTACGGCGCAAACATTTGTATTCCCATGTGATTGTTTGTATCGGTCTGGGTGTTTTCTATGTATAATATGTATGTATTTACAAATACAAAAAAAATATCAGTTGTCTTGTACCCATAATACAATAAGCTCTGCTTATCGTGGGACTAGATGGCGCTGTGTTAATTATACAGGGTTATTTATTTACATTTAGTCTTTAATAATAAAACCTCAATGACGTTAAACTTAAAAAAAAATGTCTATGTATATGTATCAATTGTCTAGTACCCATAACACCAGCTTTAGCTAGCTTAACTTGGGACTAGATGGCGCTGTGTGAATTGTCCTGAGAGATTATTATTGTTATATCCTTACATCCTTACTCATATTATAAATGTGAAAGTAGGTATGTTTGTTACGCTTTCACGGAAAAACTACTGAACCGATCATCATGAAATTTTGTACACATGCTCTTAGAAGTTCATTCATTTCGTTCATTTCATTAATTTCATTAATTCTTTTCACTGATTTCAATTATTTCATTCATTTCGTTCATTTCATTCGTATCGTTCATTTAATTTATTTCGTTCATTCCGTTCATTTCGTTTAATTCGTTCATTTCATTCATTTCGTTCATTTCATTTATTTCATTCATTTCGTTAAATTCGTTCATTTCATTCACAACATTCAAATCATTCACATCATTCATTTAGAAATTTTGTTATCAGAGAACAAAATAATCTCTAAAAGATAAACGATAAACTAATTAATTTCGTTCATTTCATTCTTATCATTCATTTCGTTCATTTCATTCGCATCGTTCATTTCATTCATTTCGTTCAGTTTGTTCAAATCATTCATTTCATTCACAACATTCAAATCATTAATTTAGAAATTGTTATCAGGGAACGAAATAATCTCTGAAACGTAAAATAACGAATTCATTCATTTCATTCATTTCTTTCATTTCTTTCATTTCGTTCATTTCGTTCATTTCGTTCATTTCGTTCATTTCATTCATTTCGTTTATTTAATTCATTTCATTCATTTAATTCATTTCATTCATTTCATTCATTTCATATATTTCATTCATTTCATTCATTTCATGTATTTCATACATTTCGTTCTTTTTATACATTTCGTTCATTTCATACATTTCATTTATTTCGTTCATTTCAATCATTTCATTCTCATTATTCTAATCATTCATTTCGAAATTTCGTTATCAGAGAACGAAATAATCTCTAAAGGATAAACGTAAAATAACTAATTAATTTCGTTCAATTCGTTCATTTCGTTCAAATCATTCATTTCATTCACAACATTCAAATCATTCATTTAGAAATTATATTAACAGAGAACGAAATAATCTCTGAAACGTAAAATAACGAATTCATTATTTCATTTCATTCATATCATTCATATCATTCATTTTATTCATTTTTATTCATTTCATTTTTTTCATTCATTTCGTTCATTTCGTTCATTTCGATCATTTCGATCATTTCCTTCATTTCGTTCATTTCGTTCATTTCATCATTTCGTTCATTTCGTTCATTTCATTCATTTCGTACATTTCGTACATTTCGTTTATTTCGTTCATTGCATTCATTTCGTTTATTTCGTTCATTGCATTCATTTCGTTTATTTCGTTCATTGCATTCATTTCGTTCATTTCATACATTTCATTTTTTTCGTTCATTTCAATCATTTCATTCACATTATTCAAATCATTCATTTAGAGATAAATGAATGATTTGAATAATGTGAGATTATTTCGTTCTCTGATAACGAAATCTCTTTCGTTATCAGAGAACGAAATAATCTCTAAACGATAAACGTAAAATAACTAATTTATTTCGTTCATTTCATTCGTATCGTTCATTTCATTCATTTCGTTCATGAACTGGCTTCTGTCATACGGCTAATGCTAGTTCAGAAGTCAGGACTACACATAAATACTGAAAGGATTGACTGTCTAGAATGTGTACCTATAGTATAAATAATATTGTAACGATCATTCTGAATTTATCCTTTTGATTATTATTATTATTATTAAGTATAAGTAGAGATGATTTTCATTTGTGTAGACGTGGCCACCTGATCCGCGGAGTGCTGGGCCGACACGCACCGGCGCGAGTCGACGGTGATGATGCGGAGGATGCGGAGCGACTGCGGCTCGTGCGGGCCCTGCAAGTCCCGGAGACATGGCTACGGAGTGCGCAGGCGCACCGCGCCCACTACATGGTACTACGCTCTCACTCTATGTCCCAGCGTGACTGACTAACGGTCAGACCTCTTTTATAATATACTAGCTACCCGCAACTTCGTTCGCGTGGAATTTAACTTTATTTTTCTAAAATAAAAGTAGCCTAAGCTACTCCTTATTACATCGGCTATCTATCAAAAATAGTCCCGTCAAAATCGGTCTATCTATTCAGAGATTAGCTGGAACATTGGACAGAAAAATTGTAAAAAATGTTATTTTGGTGTATGTACCGTATTTATTCATATGCATGTAGTAAAAACGGTAATTTAATATTACAAACAGACTTATATAGTAATGAAGGAGACTAAACGGTCTACAATTCAGTGAGGCCAGTGAGTCCACTCTGTCTGCTATTCTGTTATAGCCTTTACCAGTAAAATAATACAATAGAAACAGAAATAATCTTTATTCAAATAAACTCATTACAAGCACTTTTGAATAGTCATATTTTGATTCTACCACTCATTCGAAATGCAGATTCGTCACAAGAAGAATGAGCAAGAAACTTGTGTGTTGCTCTTTTTAATAGATGTTTTTTTATATAATAATTACAGTATAACAAGTAAGAGGCATGCGATAATCAACATAGAAATAGCTACGCACTCATTATTAGTGTAATCAGATAATATTGTCAGTGCTATGGATTTAAAGTTCTTCTATAAAAACATTATTATCGTTAACGAATTCTTCAATTTTATATTAAGCTTTTTTGCAAAGGAACTGTTTTATTTGACATTTAAATCTTTTTTCTGGCAGATTTATAACAGACTCTGGTATTTTATTGTAAAACCTTACGCAACTGCCATAAAACGAATTACTAACTTTAGCCAAACGACATTTAGATAAAATCAGTTTGTTATTATTACGTAAGCTTTTATTGGTGCACAATAAAAGATCAACGACAACGATGGCACTCAAGTTCTAAACTGTCCTCTACTAACAAACAAAGTGAACTATATATAGATAAACTACCCCCCCGATCGATCCCCTGTCCAATTCAAACGGGGATCGAAATTACGATGCCCTGAGCCGAGGTTCGATGTCGAGACGAGAAGAACTGACAAGAAACTCGGCTTTTTTTTTTTCAAATAAATGTTGTACATATTATTGTAAACGTATAGATTTATTTTTATATTCAAATTTGGGAGGATTGAGTAACCATAACCATATGTTATATATATTGCAAAAGCAAAAGCGATATTCGACTCTTCCTCTCCCACTTATTTATATTCCACTCTTCCTCTCACACTTATTTATATTCCACTCTTCCTCTCCCACTTATTTATATTCCACTCTTCCTCTCACACTTATTTATATTCCACTCTTCCTCTCCCACTTATTTATATTCCACTCTTCCTCTCCCACTTATTTATATTCCACTCTTCCTCTCCCACTTATTTATATTCCACTCTTCCTCTCCCACTTATTTATATTCCACTCTTCCTCTCCCACTTATTTATATTCCACTCTTCCTCACCCACTTATTTATATTCCACTCTTCCTCTCCCACTTATTTGAAAGATAGATTTCGGTTCATTAGCGACTCTCATTCACGTAACCTCCGTTCAGTTCATAACCTCCTTCTCTCTACTCCTTCCCATCCCATGCCTGTAGACCTGCGCAGAGCACCGAGTAAGACTATTTTTAAAAAGAAACTATTTTATTAACTGAGTCGTCAAAATGAGCTTTAACTGTTTGGCGTTGAGTTAAGTAGGTACTTTCAACTATATTTATCGTATTTATGTATTTATTCTGTGTAATTTATATATTTCAATATATATATATGTATATTTAAAGTATATATTATATTTATATAACATAAATTATATATGTACATAGATTTTGTTTAACTAATTATTTATTACAGTATTAATATCACAAATTTTGGCCATTACTGGCCTACAATGCTTTCTAGTTCTACCCAAAGATTAGCTGGTAGAGAATGCTATATGGTATTAAGCTCGCCTCTTGTACACTCTTTTATAATGCAATAAAGAATATAAAAAAAAAAGTGTAATCAACACAATAACAATATATTTGCAGCACCTGCCAGCCGTCGAAGTGGAGCATCTTATAGCAGCTGAACAATGGAACGCTGCACACAGAGTGCTCCTAGATGAATTACTACCCGACGCAATACTCTCAGGTGAGTTATTTGACAGTAGACATGCCCCGTGACGTTACTCGCGAGTTGTCAGGTGATTATTATTCAGGTGATCTTTCACCTCTGTACATTTACAGAGGTGAAAGATTTTGGTAAAGTTTATTTATTTATTTATATCGATATATATTAATAATAATAATATTTCGGGACAATTCACACAGCGCCATCTAGTCCCAAGCTAAGCAGTACTTGTGTTATGGGTACTAGACAACTGATATAAATGCATGGATACATTTTTTTTTTTGTAAATAAATACATATTATACATGGAAAACAGCTAGACTGATACAAACAATCATACTCATGAATACAAATCTTTGTACCGTGCGAGGAATCGAACCCGAGACCATCGGTTAGTAAAGCGGTGCGCTAAACCACTAGACCACCGAGGCTATATATGTATATATATAAATAATATTTTTTCTATTTATTCTAATTATTTTTTAGTTCGAATAGTTACAGTTTGTACAAATTTCTAGGTTTTTCTTAAATGCCTATAATTTTCAAACTGAATGGGATAGATTTTTTTTTCAGATTTTTCTCATGATGGTTACAATCAAATCCTATATTAATATTTTAAGAAAGATGTTACAACTGAATGTGGATTGTTATAAGGGCAGTGGAAGGCCGAAAAAGAGATGGATGGACTGTGTGAAAGATGATATGGTAAGAAAGGAAGGAAATAACGAGATGACTGCGAACAGGGATGAATGGAAAAGAAAAACATATTACGCCGACCCCAAATAAATGGGATAAGGAAGAAGCAGATAATGATGTTACAATCACATCCTATCACGCCGTTTCGGTTGACATTGAGTTCTGAGACATCCTGTAATGTCTAGTGTATTCAGCCTGCATACAGGCGTGCAAATTTATATAAATACTAGATGGAAACCCGGCTTCGCTCGGTCTCATAATCTTATTTAAAAAATGCAAATACCTGGCAATATGTGTGTGTAATAATAAAAATTTGCCACCATCGTAGTATGAAAAAAAAAGTCGGAAATGTCAAATTTGTAATTCAGGTTTAAAGAAAAAACACATACACACTATATACTCGTTTATCGAAAAAAAAGTGTCAAAAACAATATGATTTTCACGAAACGTTAACGACTGAAAAAAAATTAATTTTGTTATTATTCACTCATTGGTTCCGGCAAGACGTTTCGTTTTACATTGTTATCTGTGGTTATACGTAGTCAGAACGGACGCGATGTGTTGATTGGTTGTTAGCTAGTGACATGAAAAGATGGCGACTGCAGTTTGTTTGTCAGTGTCATTAGGATTTAACGAAATACTCAATAATCCGAATTTTGCGGATATATGTTTTCGACTCGAAATCAATATTTTTTTATGTTTTATTATTCACATAAGGTTTCGTTCGAGTCTACCGTACCCCTTGACGAAATATTATTAATATAGATATTATTATGTTTATATCATTCTAGTTAATCAAAATAATCAATGATTAGTAATCATTACTTATAATATTACAGGCTAGCTGTTCCCTCGACTTCGTCCGCGTGGTATTGAACTTTATTTTTCTAAAATATACTTATAATAAGAAGTAACTTAATCTACTTAGATTAAGTTACTTCTTATTACATCAGCTACCTGCCAAAAAAAGTCCCGTCAAATACGGTCCAGCTATTCCAGAGATTAGCCGGAACAAACAGACAGACAGACAAAAATACTAAAATAGGTTATTTTGGTGTACGTACCGTATTTATATTAATATGCGTGTAGTATAAAGAGATTATTTCAATATTACAAATAGACACTAATTTTATTTATATGTATAGATAACATCCAGAGTATAGCGCCTCTCCTGGAGAAGTTGAACGAAGCCGCGTCGCGGCACGAGGTCAGCGGCTGGGAAACCGGCGGGCTGGCACTCTACCACTACTGGCACGTGTGTAATGAGGTTAGTACACGATATATTATTTAAACAGACTACAAAAAAGAATGAGGTCCTCATATCGATTTTTTGTCACATGTTTGTTACCTTAGACCTTTCTATGTGAACGGACCCCTAGTCTTAGGTTGGTCATTGGTTCCAGATCCGAGGTCTGGTGTCCACGGAAGGTGGAGGAGGTGCAGGTGATGAGGATGCGGAAACTGAAGCTCGATTGGAAGCATTACGGCCACGGATCAACGCTGCCTGCCGCGCGCTAGCTGCCTTACAACCCAAGTGAGTGAGATACATGTATTTTAGGACTATTCTAATGCTATGACTTAGTAAGAAACTTGCGTGTTGCTCTTTTAAACAAATATTGTTCAGAATTAATTTTTTAGGAATTTTGTGTGACAACAACAAAATACCATAGACATCCCACAGCCACTACTTACCATCAGATAAGCCGTATGCTTGATTGCCACATAAAAAAAATATCCTTCCATTCTCATACATGGTTAAATTTTCCGGACTACTCTAATGCTGTTGGCCGCAGCTGGCCTTTACAGCTTCACCGGATGATAGAGGCGAGTGCAGATGGCACTCCAAACCAAAGGAAGGACTTATGGAGCGGCTAAAAGACAACTCCCGCTTGACGGATACGACGCCAGTCTGAGAGCTCCACTAGGAGCTCGAAGCTGGGCTCAGGCCGTCGTAATTTCGATCCCCGTTTGTATTGGACTGGCTGAAGGACAACTCCCGCCCGACGGATACGACGCCAGTCTGAGGGCACCGCTAGGAGCTCGAAGCTAGGCTCAGGTCGTAATTTCTATCCCCGTTTGTATTGGACGGGGGATCGATCGGAGAAGTATATGTTACATAGCAGTATGCTGATGGCGTCTGTGGTAACTACAGCGGTATCAAACCGAGGGGTAATGCGATTCGAACAACTACGACGATCGTCGCTAGTTCAATTCCATACACGATACTGTATTCAGGCTATGGAATGGAACTGTAATGAAAACACTAGTGTACACACGAGATTATTTAAAATAAATTGTGGAAACTTATTAAAAAAATAAAATAAAAATTAGGATCCAACAGATCAGTATCGCAAATATAAATCTACCTCGCTACAGCTGGTTACATTATTTTAAAAATGATATTAATACCTATCAATTTTCATCTCTTATATTAAAGAATAGGCTATAGGTGAATTAACTTCTAAGTCCGCCAATTTACTTATAAAACGGACTATAGGCGAACTAATTCTTGGTGAATGTCCGACAATTTCTTTAAGAAATAGGCTATAAATGAATTAACTTCTAAGTCCGTCAATTCACTTATACAACGGACTATAGGCGAACTAATTCTTGGTGAATGTCCGACAATTTCTTTAAGAAATAGGCTATAAGTGAATTAACTTCTAAGTCCGCCAATTTACTTAGAAAACGGACTATAGGCGAACTAATTCTTGGTGAATGTCCGACAATTTCTTTAAGAAATAGGCTATTGGTGAATTAACTTCTAAGTTCGTCAATTTACTTATAAAACGGACTGTAGGCGAACTAATTCTTGGTGAATGTCCGTCAATTTCTTTAAGAAATATGCTATAAGTAAGTTAGCTTCTAAGTCCGCCAATTTACTTAGAAAACGGACTATAGGCGAACTAATTCTTGGTGAATGTCCGACAATTTCTTTAAGAAATAGGCTATAAGTGAATTAACTTATAAGTCCGTCAATTCACTTATAAAACGGACTATAGGTGAACTATATTCTAGGTGAATGTTCGCCCAATGAGTTAGAAAACGGACTATAGGTGAACTATATTCTAGGTGAATGTTCGTCCAATGAGTTCTATAGGTGAATAACCAATAAATTTAATTAGAAAACGGACTATAGGTGTTCTAGATGAATGGCCGCCAATTTAGTTAATAAATAGATTATAGGTAAATTAAATTGTAGTTATATATATTCATCAATTTACTTAGAAATCGAACTAAAGGTGAATTAAATTCTAGATGAATGTCCATCAATTTATTTGGAAAACGTTCTATCATTCACCTAGAACACCTATTCTAGATGAATATCCGTTAATTTAGTTAAGAAGCAGAATATAAGATTATAGGTGAATTAAATTTTACTTTAATATTCGTCAATTCTATTTGAAAACACACAATTAGTTGTAGATGAATGTCGGTCAATTTAGTTATAAAACAGACTATAGGTGAATTATATTCTAAGTGAATATTATTATGTGTCCTTTTTGGGTGACCCAGTATATAAATGAGTGTTTGTGTGTCTTTTAGGTGCGCACGAGAGGCGATGGCTCGCGCAGAGATGGGCGCGCGGCTCGTGCAGGTGGCCGCAGCCGCCAGGCTTCCGGCCAGACGGCTGGCCGCCCTCTTGCGCAGCCTGCGACTGCCACCCGACTGCGGCGCGCACGTGTTGCGACAGGTACACTACACACTACACACACCAGGAGTGCCCCACATTCCTAAGAGTGCCCCCACTCTACCCTATATTTTTTTTTTATGATGATAAGTGATTACCGCCGCCCATGAGCACCCGCTACACCAGGGGAATTGCAAGTACGTTGTCGGCCTTTTAAAAAGGAATAAGCTCTTTTCTTGAAGGTTTCAATATCGTATCGGTTCGGAAATACCATTGCTGGAAGGTGATTCCACAATGTGGTTGTGCGGGGCAAAAAGTTTCTAGAAAACCGTACTGTGGAAAACCGCCATTCATCCAGATGATCAGGATGGTATTTCAGTTTCTGGCGGGTGGTACGGTGGTATATGTTGCTGAAAGTGCCCCACGCTACGCCACACACTCCCAGGAGTGCCCCCATCCACATACGGGACTCATTTTGACAGGTAGCTGATGTAATAAGGAGTAACTTACGCTACTTATAGAAAAATAAAGTAAGTTTCCACGCGGACGTAGTCGCGAGTACAGCTACTTTATTAATAAGAATATATTTAACTATAAAGTAAAATGATTTTCAACTAACCGTTGTTTCACTTTCAGATAACGACGGACTTGGCCGAACAAGCTTCAGAGCTCTGCATAGAATCAGTATCAAGTTCTCCGCTCTCTTCGCACCACAGGGCCACAGTACAGAGTTAGAAAGAGACAGAAATATGTTCCTTAGCCACGCAAAATATGTACGGTCACCCACATGTTATATAAAAAGTTCTCTGCTCTCTTCACTCCACAGAGCCACAGTATGAAGTTAGAAAGAGACAGAATTATGTTCCTTAGCCACGCAGAATATGTACCCAGATATGTAAATGTTTGAACCTAATTTCTTCAGTTTTGCATACGTTTTTTTTTCAAACATTTTATTTATTTATCTATTATATATATATAAAATTCTCGTGTCACAGGTTTCGTGTTTATACTTCTCCGAAACGGGTTTTCAAAATTCGAATTTGATGAAATTGTATATGTATATTCAGTAGGTTTGAGAATAGGTTTAAAACAAATTTTTATACCCCTAAGTGTTAAGGGTGGTCCAACCCATAATTTTTTTTTTCAAATTATTTTTTATTATATGGCATTACATACATACCACCCTAAATTTTCACCCTTCTACCACCAACCCCTATTTTTTAATAGCGATATTAATTTATATGGCAAAACAACGTTTGCCAAGACAGCTAGTTATTCTATTAATTTCAAATAATAAACATAATTAGGTAAACAAGTATAGGCCATACGTGAATAATGTCATATGTAGGGGGGATTGAGGAGGTTGACAAAGTGTGACATAGTGTCACAGGTGGAAGGGGGTTAGTAAATTTTTAGGGGGGGGGAGAGGGAGTTCGAGAAAGTGTGACATAGTGTGACAACGAGTGGAAGGGGTTTAGTAAATGTTGTAACGTCACATTTCGTCACAGTTATTGAAAACCTTAAAGTATTTTAAACCTTATCTTTGTGAATATAAGGTTTAAATTGTTTTGTTGACGAATGTTGAACTGATTAAATTTCATTATCATTAAAAAAAAACAAAATTAACTAAAAAAATACTAACCTAAAACCAGCTACTGCTATATCTTATTAATTAAAATTATAAACGCTAAAGTTTGTAAGTATGGATGTTTGTTACTCTCTCACGCAAAAACTACTGAACTGATTTAGATGAAACTTTACACTAATATAGCTTATACATCGGAATAAAATATAGGCTATAACTTAAAAAGATATTATGTAAATTAAGCGAAATATAATGATAAATATAAAGTGTGATGCAGACGGAGTTACGCGAGTTATCTAGTTAAAAATAAATATGTTGTACTGTGTAACACAATTGAATGAGCTTCTATATATATATATATATATATATATATATATATAACTATTCTTAACCTTTCGAATGTCCGTCTGTCTGTCGCAGCGACCGAGAGTGAATAGGCGGTATGCGCCAGCTCTATTTTTTTCAAGTGTGTTTCAATCTTATTTTGTTTTAAATAAGGTTGAAATTGGTTAAAAAAAAGTCACAGTTTTGCGTGCGCAGATCTGTTATAAGACGGTTTAAGAGGGGTGCACAGATCTGTGTCAAAACGTTCGAAGGGTTAAACCAATATTGTTAAGTATTTAGTAATAATTAATATCTAAGTGTACCATAATAAAGTCCTTTTTTGTATGAAAAAGATGATTGTATGTAAATAAAGTAATTTCTAAATATATTGTTAATTTAATTTGTTAGCGCATAGTAGAAATTGGTAGAAACTGTACGAAATTCTACCAAGTTCGTGATTATTTTTGTCGTTAACTGTAAGGTACGCCTTTAGTAAAATAAAGGGTAACTTGTGATTATTTTTTGTTATTTCTAATATAATCATCGATCAATAATAACATTTAGTTAACACTTAAATAAGTTAACCTGTACAATGTTATTATAATTTGAATAATCATTACATAGAATAAAATAAAGTCGCTGTCGCTGTCTGTACCTTTGCATGCTTAAATCTTTAAAACAACGCAACGGATTTTGATGATTTTTTTTAATAGATAGAGTGATTCAAGAGGAAGGTTTATATTAATACATGTACCCGTGCGAAGCCGGGGCGAATAGCTAGTAATTTATAATTGAGCAGTTTCCGGTACTAAGCACGCATGGTAACCTTAAGTTTCAATTTTCAAACATCCTCTCTTCCTTAGAATACTCTCACTCTACACTTTTTTTTTAATAATGCTTTATCCTTGACCATGGATACAAGTCCTTCAGTAGAATACATTTTTATAATGAATTGAACACATAAAATTAAAATAGTACTTCTTTGTGGTCAGACGATTAAGGCATGGTAGAAATTGGTAGAAACTGTACAAAATTGAAATCAGGAATTCTACCAAGTTCGTAATGATTTTTGTCGTAAAGGTACGCCTTTAGTCAAATAAAGTGTAACTTGTATTGTGTTTAATGCAATCATTGATCAATAATATAATTTAGTTAACACTAAAATAAGTTAACTTGTACAATAACGTTATAATTTGAACTAATTATTGACTAGCCGTTGCCCGATATTGTTCACGCATGGTAACTTTAAGTTTAAACTTTCAAACATTCTTTCTTAGGAGATTTGCACTTAGTAGTTTTTGTGTTAATGGTCAGACGATATAATAGTTTGTATGGAGAATATGTGAAGAAAGATAATATTGAATGCTAACATAATTATATTATTATTGTAAGATGTATGTATGTATATGTATGTATGTCTGCGTTTGACACACACGATATCAATAATAGATCTTAATAACATTCAATTTTAAAATTTAAATTAACTACATGGAATTACGAGCAATGAGCGTCTGCTAGCTGAAATAAGCGGGAAATCTATTATTGTAATACTACGAATATTATGTACTTGTAGGTATTTGGGCAACAGCAGTGAAATCTGTTAAATCAGAGTCCCAAACTTTTTTTTGTGTCGTAGACGTAACAAAATTGAATTATGTTATTGGGTTAGTTTAAATACCTTACTAATATTATGAATATGAAAGTAATTCTGTCTGTCTCATTTACATGCCAAAACTACTGAACCTATTCAAATGAAATTTGGTTCACAGATAGTCTAGACCAGAGGTTCCCATTTTTTTTGTCTTAGACCTTGCAATATTTTTCAATTTTGGGTAGACCCCCATTGTTAACTGGTATTGATTTTTTGTAAATTTGTAACTAGTAAAGTTTAGTGTTAAAAACATAAAGTAAAAACAACATGATGGCCGCTGTCGTAGACCCCTTGCATAGACCCCTGGGGGTCGATATAGACCACTTTGGGAATCACTGTGTTAAATAATAATGTATTTTTTTTAATGTACAAGTGCCATGCCACAGAATAAGCAATGTTAATTCTAGCATCTAAATCAGCTGTTTAATATCATTGTAATTATAAGATTGTAATATATTTGTACTAAACTAGCGTTTAAGTAAAGGTTATATAAAGTCTATAGTCGTGTGAAGTCATGACACTGAAAAACATTTTCAATAAGACAAAGTATAAAAAAGAACTAAAAAAATAAACTTTCAACTTTTCATACTAAATTGATGAAGACGTTTGAGGGTTTTATAAATTATATCATAATGGCTCGGTAATATAGTGGTTTAGCACAGCGCCGCGTCCGGTGGTCGCGGGTTCGATTCCTCGCACGGTACAAACAATTCACGAGTATGATTGTTTGTATCGGTCTGGGTGTTTGCTATGTGTAATATGTATGTATGTATAAAAACAAATGTATGGAGGCAATTTTAGTCTAGTACCCATAACAGAAGCACTGTTTAGCTTAGGACTAGATGGCGCTGTGTGAATTTTCCAGGGTTATTCAGTTATTATTGATATTAATATGGGTGTTTTCTATGTATGTATTTAAAAATGTATCTAAGTCAAAGAGCGAGTAAGTAATGAATAGAGTACATACCATAATCGGCTGAGCGCATTGCAATTCAATTTGAAAAGTGCCATTTCAAACTTGCAGCCGCAACCTACTAGCCTCTTGTGCGAGTATAAATTCGATTTGTTTACTTTTATAATTATCTAACAAGTTCTGCTTGGTTGAGACTAGATGGCGCTGTGTGAATTGTCCAGAGTTATTATAATATTATTATCAGTTACAGTTTTTCAGTATCATGAACTTTATCATTGGCCGTATGGCTTGGTATACCGTTTACGAGAAACTCTGCGTCATATGTACAACTATAAGTAGTTTATATGTTTCTAGTATTATTATTAGGGATGGAAATTCTCCAATCCTCCAAGAAATGGTCCTGTCTGTTTAGTTATAATAAAACCATGTTGAATTGTGTATATTTAGCTATAATTAAGAATAACTTTTCAATTGTAATAAATAATATTTTTAATAAACAAATGTTTTATTTAAAAAAAAACATCTATTCATGTAGGGAACTAGTCACTTATGAACGATAAAATTCAAATTCAAATCATTTATTCGTGTAGGACATTTTAGCCGCTTATGAACGTCAAGTTTTTACATTATAATTTTTTTCCCTACCGTCCAGTTCGCATATATCATGGAGTATTCTGAGGAATTGTTCGGATGGGGGGAAGGTGATTGTTAGTAATGTGGATTGATAACCCCATTGCTAGCAAAGTACCATGTCAGGTCGACCTCCACGGGGTTCCCCCTGGAAACCATCGTGTTAAATTCCTGGTGAATTTGTCACGATGGGCTAACTGACCTGGCCTCATGCTCATCTTATCCTCCACTGGTGCCCCGCCAGCGTAAACCGTTAGCGCAGGCGGGTAAATCATTCCATTAACATCCTTTAAAAAAAAACCTCCAGAAATTAAAATACCATCCTGATCATTTAGATGAATGGCGGTGCTCCACTGTCCGTTTTTCATATTTTTGCCACGCACAACCACATTGTGGAATCACCTAGCAATGGTATTTCCGAACAATGATTCGGATATTAATGAAATCATAGAATTGGTTATTCTAGACATCTTCAAGAATAGAGATTCCTTCTTAAAAGGCCGTCAACTTGCAATTCTGGTGTTGCGGGTGCTCATGGGAGGCGGTAATCTCTTATCATCAGGTGAGCTCGTTTGTCCTCTTATGTTATAAAGTTTTTTTTATTAAAATTTCATCATAAAAAATGCATATAACCCTAAATGTTCACCCTTCTAATATCAACCCCTATTTTAATACTAGTACTACAATTTATATAGTAAAACAATGTTTGCCGGGTCATCTAGTAAAACTACTCATAATAATTACAAGTCTTTATTCTTCAAAATATTTTTATACAATAAAAACTATTTAGTTTATAAAAAGTATAACTGATACACAGTTATACTGATACATAGTTATTGATTTAAAATATACAATACAGCAGATAAAGGAAGGGGAGTGTCAGAAATGAAAACAGAGGTTTGTTGCTAGCAATGTTGGTACATCCTCGTGCATGGTTGCCAGTGGATCTACACGAGGATCACCCTGGAAACCATCCAGTTTTTTTAATTGATGATAATGGAATGGTGCACCCGACTGCGCTAACGGTTAACGCTGGCGAGGCACCAGTGGAGGATGATACGATGAGCGTGAGGTCAGTCAGCCTATCGAGGGAAATTCAGCAAAATTTTTTTTTGACAAACTACACATCTAGACCCAAATCAAGTTAGCTAAAGCTTGTACTAGGTACTAGATAACTGATACAAATACATAGATATATTTTTTTCATAAATATTATACATAAAAAACACTTAGACCGATACAAACAATCATGTTTGTGCCCTGCGAGGAATCGAACCCGCGACCATCGGATGTAAATTTGTTTAATCACTAGACCGACCAAGGCCGTCGTACATTAACATGATTTACAGGGAGAACCGCGTGGAGGTCAACCTGACAGTGCATTGCTCAACCTTAAGAAAGTTAGTTAAAATATAGTAGGTATACTGTAAATTATAAATTAGGTTAATACATAACTTCATGTTCTGATTCCAAAACATTTTAATCAAGTTAGGTTTTAATTAAATTTATTACTACCATAATATTCTTAACTTACTAAATAAACCATTTGTTACATTTAAATGCGATGCGAACAAATTAAAACACAATTTGTATTTATGTACATAATATATCTTAAACTGACAATGTTTTTATTTATGTATATACTAGGTTTTACCTACGCTGGCGTTAATTTACCCCCTTAGGGGTGGAATTTATCAAAATCCTTTCTTAGGGGATGCCTAAGTCTAAATTGACAAAGTTTCATACAAACTTTCATCCCCTTAGGGGTAGAATTAAACAAAATCCTTTCTTAACAGATGCCTACGTCATAATCTACTGCATGCCAAATTTCAGCCCGATCCGTACAGTGGTTTGGGTTGTACGTTGATAGATCACTATGTCAGTCAGTCACTTTTGAGTTATATATATTTAGATATATCTTAAGACTTATTACTTATGATAATATTGTTCATTGTATAGTAGGTATATTAACTTATTTAGTTATATATAAGGTGCTACCACATTATCTGCATTCCCTGGAACATACTACAGCATTAGTGAAATAGGTTTTATCTACCTTTCTGCCTCGAGTTTTCTCCGTCCAATTCTATCAAAATAATTCTTATAAATACAAATTAACCAGGGGCGGATATACCTAAGGTCTTTATGGGCTGCAGCCCAGGATCCTGTGCATACAACGGGCCACAGCCCCTACTGAAAACAATAGAATATATTTTCAATAATTAAAAAAAAACTAAAATATTAAAAATCCGATCATAAGATGATGTCGGGTTGTCAACCCTGAGATGAATCAACCAATACATGTGCGCGTCTGCCGAAGTTTTTTTAGTTGAGTAATATAATTAGGTAGGCCCTAAGTAGTTTTGGCCCAGAGCCCCACAAATTCACGATCCGACTATGAATTTAACAATTAAATATACGTCCAATTTTATCAAAGCATTCTTCATTATAAATGAAATTTAACAAAATTAAATATTATCATTTTAAATAATAATAGTAATAAATACAAAACAAAACAAAAGTTTGTATGGAAATTCGTCATTTTTGATGCTAGAACGAGAGATCGTTCTAGCATCAAAAATGACGAATTTCTTATTTGTAAATCTTCTAAATAATCTGTACATATAAATAAAATTGGAGTGTACAGACACTTGTAATATTGAAATAACCGTTATTTACTACATGCATATGAATATAAATACGGTACCTACACCAAAATAAGAATTTTTTACAATTTTTGACTGTCTGTCTGTTTGTTCCGGCTAATCTCTGAAATGGCTGGACCGATTTTGACGGGACTTTTATTGGCAGGTAGCTGATGTAATAAGGAGTAACTTGGGCTACTTTTATTTTAGAAAAATAAAGTTAAATTCCACGCAGACAGCTAGTACTATACAGAAGGGCATGCAGATAATTTTATAATGCGCCAGCACTTTTGAACCTTAATTATTAAAATGTCTATTGTTCGATTGCATACTCGTTAGATTTACTTTTCTTCTTTGAAACCGTTGTGACAGGTTTTTCTAACTTCAACATAGCCTTCGCTATAGCCGTCTCGAAATCTCTCGATTTCGATCTATAATTATAATATTTGCTTCTAGAGTTTTGGAGCACTTTATTAACTGATGTATTACCTAATAAATGTGCTAATGGATTAACATTAACTAACTTAGTTCCATCTGGTAGTTTTATAGATTCCTTCGGTTTAGTTTCTACAGGTTTAACAGGCTTGGGTGACTCATTCAATAAATCTTTAACCTTGACAATTTTGTAATAAGGTGCTTCTGGTAACAGATGGGCTATTGTTATATCTTTGCATTGGTCTGGTAATTGTATATTTGGTATTATGATTTTATGTGGAACTTGCATCGGTTTAGATTCCTCTGATTCTTCCAACAGGACTTCTTGGGCTACTTCCGGTATTTCTGAATAATGGTCCAAAACTTCCTGTTCAAACTGATCAAAGTTGTCATCAATATAGCTGCTTTCCATATCATTATCAGGATTGCTATATGCACTATAGTCAGGAATTATTTTAATCGTTATTTTCGGTTTCTCACCTACATCAGGCTTAAACTTCACAGGCATAGCCAATTTTGTCTGAAAATTCACCTTCAAGTATGGTTCTTGCTCAAATTTAGTCAATTTAATCAATGGTTGTGTTGTAATTTTACCAACAACAGGTTTCAGTGACACCTCTGTATCAATTACAATCTCCTTTTTCGAAGCTATGTTCACTTCCGGTGTGAAGCTTTCAATAAATTTCTGCACTGATAAATCGTCTTGAACTGGTTTTACTGTAACAGAACAATTGGTATTATCTGTTGTAACTCTTTTGATCGTTTTACGAAACTTTTCCGTTGTTGATAATTCGACTTCCTCCACTGTCGTGCCATTCTTGCGTCTCTCCATCAATCTTCTAAGTGTTTCTGTCAATTTTGATGATGTATGCTCCATTTCCATATGGATTTTTAATTTCTCCTGTGACGAAAACGATCTGGAGCATTTGATGCATTTCTTACTTTCGTTTTTCGAGTGTAAACTCATATGATTGTGATAATTATGGTATGTATAACAATATTTATCACATATATTGCATGTGAACCTTTTAGCATCACCAGCTTTTACTGTTGACTTTTTTCTATTCCAAGTTGCAAGTCTTAATTTCTGCTGTCTATGCTTCCTAACCTTTTTCCTAACTAGCAATAATGGTTCATCATCAGAAGAATCATTTTTCAAATCCATCTCATTCTCTGACTTATACTTCTTGTCTGTGTTCTTTAATTTACGTTTACGCATTTTCTCTTTAGGTTTCTCAACATCAGTCTGATTTCCTTCAGTCTCAGTCGGATCCAGGAAGTCCGTCTCATTCTCGGAAATGGCATTCTCTAACTTATTTTTCTTGTCCACATCCTTTAGCTTGTCAGTCTGATTTCCTTCAGTGTCAGTCGCTTCCATGAAATCATCAAGATTAACATCATCGAATCTAACTTTCTTCTCTTGTAACTCCTCTTGTTTACTATCTATTTTGTCTTCACGATTTTCAGATTCAACCATAAATGAACCAACGGGTGTAGGTTTAAATGGGTTCTCCGATTTCTTCTCCGTAAAGAACACATGGTAATTTTCATCAAATTCAACAAAACCAACACTGTTGTGTGCTAATTTAATATGCAATGTGAACTTTTTGCGCAACCTGTATTTTTCGTTGCATATTTTACAAGTGTAGGGTTCTATATCTTTATGCGTACTGAAGAAATGACAGAATAATTTCTTCGGATGGTTAAAAACTGAGTTGCAGTGGATGCACACATATTTGTAAAGGTGACATCCATATTTGTGAGCTCTTTGTACATGTTTATCCAATGCGACGGTACCAACAAATTGTTTATTACAGAACTTGCATGTTTGCAACGTTACGGACAACGGATGGTAATCAGTTTGGTGCAATGTCAGTTCGTCAACAGTTTCAAAAACCCAATTACATGTACTACATTTAATGGCCTTACAATGCTTTTTATGCTGTTTAAACAAGTTCGGAGTTAAATAAGCAAGACAATCATTGCATTTCCTTTTCGACGCTTTGCCCATGTAAATATGGGTATCCATACACGAATTAAAATGTTTGACCAAACCGAACTTTCTTTTATATACAAAGGAACATTTATCGCAAACATACGACTGACAATCCTTCTGTTTCAAGTGTTCAATATAATTTAGTACATTTGGAGTCGTCAATTCACAATGCACGCAAATATAAACTGTATCTGTGCCTAAAGAATGTATAAATTTCAATGCATTGATATTCAGCCGCGAAGAGAGATACGGAAAAAGTGCCTGTAACAACACCCCCTCACCTGCATCCTTATGCTTCTCATATTCGTGGTCCGCCAACTCCGGTACGTCCACAAAAACCTGAGAGCATTGAGAGCAGCCATATTTCCCATGGAAGGTCTTAACGTGCCTATTCTCGTGTTGGCGGCAGTTCTCCGAGTTAAGGAACATCCTACTGCAGTATTTGCAGGATTTCAAACATATCAAATGCATTTCAATTATATGTGACGCGTACACCATCATATCTGAGCATTTGACTTCACAAAACTGGCATTGTACATAGACGGACACTCGGTGCATTTGTTTTATATGAATATTCAAGTCGCCAATGTCCAGGAACTCCGCGAAACATATAGTGCAAGTTGTGTCACCTGGATCTTCGTCCATTGCTGCTATTTCTAATTCTTCGTCCATCATTTTTGATATTCTTCCAATTTGTGGCAAATTCAGCGGTTCAATATTTACATTTTATTGACAAAAATATAATAATAAGTCACTTTAGTATTCAATTGTTAAACAACAGAACAACAGATGAATGTATGAATTTACAGCACAGATCAGATGAAATATGTCAGTAGTGGTAGACTGTCATATAAATGTCACTCTACATAGAAATTAAAAAGAAACAAGCCCACAGAGCATGTCGATTGAGATATACAGAGTCACATAAACTCGATTACATTTGTAGTGATGCAAAAGTGACAACAAAACCGATATATAAATATCGATGGTATTTAGTTGTAAGAATATTAACTATTTTTTTTAAATTTATTTATTATAGTATCACTTTAATACAGTAAATAATATTATAAATTGTAGTTCTATATCTGTTAATTGAAATATATTGAAGGGAAAAGTATGAACAAAATTTTACACAAATTTAAATCGAGACTATTCTATAATAAGTAATATATTTTTTGTGACTTCAACAATATAACATTTTATCATGTTTTTTAATACGAATTTTATTAAATTATATGGAATAAATATTGAAATTCCGGTTAATAAATGAAACTATATTGAACTATAATAAATTTGTACCTATCGAATTCTATTAAATTGTTGAATTAGTAAAATTCAGTTCAACAATCATTATTATTAATTATAAATGCTTAATACAAATATCTTGCATGTAATTACGTAATAAATTAATGTTATTAAGGTAAAGGGGTTTGTTATTATTAACCATGTCAGATTGACCTCCACGCGGTTCCCTATCGTAACCATCGTGGTAATTTACCATTTGGCAAGATAGACTAACTAACTTGACTTCATGTTTATTTTAACATCCTTCACTGGGGCCCTGCCATCGTAGATCGATAGCACAGGATACTTCACAATTCCATTATCATTTAAAAAATATATTTTATTATGCCAAATACAGACAAACATAGACGTAAAATATATTATAGATGCTTGTTTTACTTCTCTTGTACTATGTTGGTGACAGAAAAGCATACGGCCCGTCTTATAGTAGACGGTTACCGTAGGCTATGGAAGCCTGAAACACCAGGGGTAAAAAATATGTTTAAACGATGCACAGAGCTAATTTTCATACCTCACACAAAACAATTAACAATAATGTGGACTACGGTATTGGAAAAATATTATACTTTTTTTATATATTACATTTATTAATTTATATATCGACTGAAATTTAAATATTCAATCGACAACTTCCTACTGACGCAAGTCGGAGTGGGGTCATTTCTGTCTGTCAGATATGTCAAAATTCTTAACATGTCACCAAACTTATCCAATAGTCACCGTTGCACTGTCACCCCATGCCCGTACGATATTAAAAACTGCAGCCGTATACGCTGCAATGCACAAAAACAAGATTACCAGGTAATTAATCCTTTATATTTACGAAAAAAGTCGATATGCGCACAATACATAAAAACTTTTTTGTTTACGCATAGATCTGCTTTTCATTCTAACCTCACTTTTTTTTTGTATAATAAAATTCATTGGTATGGTATGTATGTTTAGTACCGTGCGATGTATGTATTTGCTCAACGTTAGCCTCTCTATCTGTCGTATTGTTTATGTAAATATATTGATTCGCCGGAAAAAATATGTTTCATTCAGTACGATTTCAATGCTCAATTCTTGGATTTTTCCAGAACTCCAAGCTCATTATAGGCTAGAATTATTTATATTTGATAATGATTGAGAACCTTGATCCGTTTGAAAATGCTATAAAAGAAATTGGATGTTTTGAAGGAAAAAAAATTACTAATTTACTAGCTGTCTATGTCTCTAATATTTCTGTGTTTTATTTTTTTAATTTAGTGTATTTTTGTTCATGGTCAAGTTATTTTTTTAATACTACTAGAATTAGCAAATAACTCTGTTGATTGATATAATAAATAAATCTATTGACTTAAAGTGTTGATCAGCTTGTAAATATTTAATGTTCATGTGTATTTATATACTTCGTAATTATTTATGAATATGTCATAATTATCATTACATAGTACAAAACAAAATCGCTGTCTGTCCGTTTCTATGTATGTTTAAATCTTTATAACTAGGCAACAAGTTTTGAAGCGGTTTCTTTTAAATAGATAGAGTGATTCAAGAGAAGGTTTACATATATCATACATGTACACCCGTGTGAAGCCGGGGCGAGTAGCTAGTTTATATATATTTCATTATTATGTATGATGTTATTCCATATAGAACTTTTTAATTTTATGGGTTTATTACATTATCACATTTCTAATCACAATTGTCTAGACTTAACTATTAGTATTATTAATTAAATTGAATATGGTATAGAGGCATGACCAGAGACCTATGCCATTATGGGTATTGCATGATATGGATATCTGTGGCACTGTTTATGTATATAGTCTATGGTTACTACTTTTAGGCCAGTGTTATACCATAAAGTTAACATAAAAAAACCATATGGTTGGTGATATTGGATAGATGATAATAATAATAATATCTCTGGATAATTAACACAGCAGAGCTTGTGTTATTGGTACTAGATAACTGATATAGTTTTTTTTGTAAATACAGACATAATATACATAGAAAACACCCAGACAAACAACCTGTATAATTGCACTGCCATACTATCTCTGATCAATGTGACAGATGCCTGGTAGAGAATGCCATCAGGCATTAAGTCTGCCATTTATACAATTTTGTGTGCAAAAGAATAAATAAATAAACAATCATACTCATGAATACAAAATGTTTGTACAATGCAAGGAATCAAACCTGCAAGCATAAGAATAAAGCAATTTATTAAACCTCTTGGCCACTGAGGTTCAATTATTAATTTGCATCTTTAACATGGGTACAACAAAATACTAAAAAAATAAAATACAAAATGGCAACAAAAGTAAAGAAATTAAAAATAAATACATGTACAAAATTATTTTTTTTTGGTCAGTTTTACTTATTTCATTGAAGGGCAAATGGGCTCAGGCTATACAGCCATCATGTACAACAAAATAATACAAAAATAAAATACAAAATGGCAACAAAAGTAAAGATATTAAAAATAAACACATGTACAAAAATTTTTTTTTGGTCTTTTTTACTTATTTCAGGGAAGGGCAAATGGGCTCAGGCTATACAGCCATCATGTAAAACAAAATAATACAAAATGGCAACAAAAGTAAAGAAATAAAAATAAACATATGTACAACATTTTTTTTTGGTCTTTTTTACTTTTTTCAGGGAAAGGCAAAAGGACTCGGGCTATACAGCCATCATGTCTCATAAATATCTTATAATGTGCGAATGTTTCTAATGACTCTGGCAACCCCTTTTATTATCACAGTCTTTAACGATTTTTTTTGTTAAATGCATGACAATGTACTGGTGCATTTGCTTCCGCTTACGGGTTAGTAGGTACCCGCATAGGTAGGAAGTTGGCACAAGTAAATAACTAAATAATAACCCTGAACAGTTCATACAGCCCCATCTAGTCTTACGGTAAGCAGAGCTTGTGTTATGAGTACTAGACAACTGATATAAATACTTAGATATTCAAATTCAAAATATCTTCATTCATGTAGGTCTATTACAGACTCTTATGATATGTCAAATCTACCGTCATTTCGGAATTATTTCGAGATGAGAAGAACTGACAAGAAACTCAGCTCGTATTCTTTTCAAATAAATGTTGTACATGTTTACAATACAGATTCATTTTTAAATTCAAATTTGGTAGAATAGAGTGACCACCAAATATTATATATTTTTTTAAATACATACATAGAGTACACCCAAACTGATACAAGCAATCATACTCATTAATACAAATGTTAGCACCGTGCGGGGAATCGAACCCAGCTTTACTTGTGATGGTGGTCATCACAAGTAAAGCTGTGTTAAACTGTGTGATGTGATGAAACAAAGTCGCTGTCGCGTTTTGTCCGTCCCTATGTATGCTTAAATCTTTAAAACTACGCAACGGATTTTGAAGCGGATTTTTTTAATAGATAGAGTGATTCAAAGGGAAGGTTTATATTTATAACTAGCTTTTGCCCGCGGCTTCGCTCGCGTTAAGAAGTATTATTATTAATTAGATATAGTTTTCGCGGCTTTACTTTTGTTTAGTGTGTAAAAAATTAGGGCGTAAAACTTCTTTGTACACAATATTCTTAACTAATCTGTCATGAGGCGATAAAACTATCAAGCTATTGGGTGAACTTACTCGTGAGCAAGCAACATAAAACTGTCCATGAGAGAAGCAATGTTCTCTCAAGTCGATACCCGCAAATTTGAGATTTTGCCCCTACTTTCATCCCCTATTTTATCTCCTTAGGGTTGGAATTTATCAAAATCCTTTCTTAGGGGATGCCTACGTCATAGTAGTTTTATGCATGCAAAGTCTCAGCCCGATCGGTTTAAAATTAACAAAGTTTCATACAAACTTTCACCCCCTATTTTATCCCCTTGGGGGTATAATTAATCAAAATTCTTAGCGGATGCCTACGTCATAACATCTACCTGCATTACCAATTTTAGCCCGATCCGTCCAGTGGTTTGGGCTGTGCGTTGATAGATCACTATGTCAGTCAGTCACCTTTGAGTTATATATATTACATTATGTAGTACAGATACATGTACACCCGTGCGAAGGCGGGGCGAGTAGCTAGTATAAAATAAAGATGTCTGCCAAATAGCAGTAATTTCAAGTAAATTATGTACATTTTCCCCATAATTTATTTCTGTTAAGAATATCATAAGGAAAATACGGCAGTAGTAAATTGAAATTATTAATATAATATAATCAAATAATGTATATTGCATGACGATCCGTATTTATAATAAATTACCAGACAATTTTAAAAGTCTCAATACCACATTCTTTAAAAAACGTGTATATTCATGGATACTGGAAAAATGTTATTATTCAATTGATGAATTCCTTAATGACAAGTAACGGCTAGTAATGTGATTGTGATGTATTTAGAAATAGTATCAATCAATTGAATTATTTAGAATTAAAATAAAATGTTGACAATTAATGAAATATTGCATTCTATTATATTCCATAATGTTTTTAAAGTAAGAAGTTATGGTGAATGAGTAATATTTAGAATTTATAATGACTTGATTGATTTAATATTTGTACGCTGGAAACAGCAGAATATGATGAAACATATATTATATATACTTACCACCATGTACATACCATATTCTGACAAATAAATATATTATTGTTATTATTATTATTATATTTTAATCTCAACTATAAACAATTACTAATTAATATTTCACAGCGACCTCAGTAGTTTAGTGGTTTACCAGGTCACTTCCATTCGTAGCGGTTTCGTTTCCTGTACTATATAAGGAATCGACCAATGGCTGGACCAATTTTGACGGGCTTAGGCTACTTTTATTTTAGAAGAATTGTTTTAAATTAGAAAAATAAAGTTAATTTCCACGCGGACAAAGTCGCGGGTACAGCTAATGTTATAATAAAATTTGCAATTCACTAATACCCATCGTTTTCTTCTGTTCCAGATCTTGAAATGCGGTGATACTCCCCACCAACCACACCAATTTTGTTTTAATAAAAACACGCTATACAAATCTCACTCAGAATTATTAATCTCACTATAAAAATCCATTTTATGGACTTTTCGGTAATCGTACGGGCCTAAAATTCTTATTTTCCTTGGTTTTTAAGACTTAAAGTCTTGGACACAACTCCAGGACAGGTCTTGTTATTTTAAGCACTATTTTAACACCTACACGATGGCAGATATGGCCAAAGTAGAGGAATTAACTGACAAAATATCGGAATTATCCGTTATTTCATTTAGAAAGATCGACGACATGAAGCGTCTAGCAAAACACTTCGAGAACGTTCTAAATCATCAGCTGACTCAACAGAAACCCTCTGTACACAAATATTTAAAGACCTTGACAGACACTCATAAGAAAGTGTTCTTCCAAAAACGCGAAGGCGTTGAAGTGGAGTATATATTTACGACCGAAAAGAAGAGTAGCCTTCAGAGGCAACGGTTCAATAGTTTGCCAGTGAGCGAAGTTCCGGAACTGCTAAAAGCTGAGCTCCAGACAGCCGAGAATGCCAAACAAGTGCACATCTGTACGGACTGCAAAGTAGAAATCGAGTTGAACGACGAAGAGCCATTGATGGAATCTCTGCAAAAGCACTTCAATTTAGAGGTGCATCTACCGAAGATGAAGCGAGAAAGCGTCGACGTGGCAGAACCGATCATTCTGCCCAATATGTCCAGAAGACTCTCCGCAATGGAATGCGGTGAAACACCAGCGCAGAACTTAGACCAAATAATGCAATTAGTGAAGCCAATGGAGAAATTAGACCGTGGATTTTTATCCAAACTTGAAGCGGCATTGATCAGGCATCTCCCTGATAAATCCGAGGCCAGCATAGATGCTGCGGTGAAGTTCTATCACGGGGCGTACGATAAACTTTGTAAGGATGTCACTCTTATTGATTTCTCCACGCAAGCGAGTTCTGTCGCGCCAATAATTATGAGCATTAAAGACAACGTTTATCAGAATTTTGCCGCAGATGCCAATAAAAACATAGAGAATGAGGATACTGAACAATTGCCAGAGAAACCAATTAAGAATCAAGTGAAAAAATACCGATATTACGGACCTATTGAGAATTTCATAATCAAACTACTTAACAATCACAAACTATTATCGTTAATCGACGACCGTACTGGAAAGCTCGCGTTCTTCTGCATGGCGTGCGAGTATTATACATTAAGATTCACGTACGATAGCGTTCTGAATCATGTGTTTAGTGAAACGCATATCCATAACTTATCCTGTATTTTACAAGCAGATAATAATATTCCCTTCTCTATGGACAACGCTTCTATAGATAAAATCAAGGAGATGAACAGAAAGTTTCTCTATGGTCATGACGTTACAGAAGACTCGAATGGCTTAAAATGCGGCCTTTGTAAGACCTCAATAGATTCTATAGAATCTTCTACATTGCATATCCTCGAAGAGAACCATTTAGCTAAACTATCAGATAAGTTGTACCGCAGAATGAAGGTTAACAACCCAGATGGGGCTGTTCCCGACGAGTGGGGCCCGAAGGATTTAGACTGGACGAAGTTCCTGGCCAGCGTCGGGAAACCGCAGCATAACCGCGACCACGTCATCATCGAGAACTTCATAAAGCCATCCGGGAAGATCGCCAATTACTGCACTTGCTGTGACATGACATTGAAGGGACCAAGACAAGTGCTCTTCAACCATATCCGGCAGAAAAAGCATCTGCGGAACGCCGCCCCGTACAAATTAGCTTTGCTCTACAAAAACCATTGCCGCCCGTCCGAATACTATGCTAGCTTCGGTAATTACTACGTTTGCGCGATCTGTCCCAAGTACGTAGCCTTGCCATCCTTTGCAGCGATCGTAGAGCATTTCGATAGTGCTTTACACGTTGAAACGATATCCAAGTTGGTGCGCTCAGCGCTTTATCCCGAGAATGTTGATAAAGAAATATTGTCGTCGAATAAAATTGTAACAGATGACACAATACAGTGCAATTATTGCAACATACCATTCCAAGATGTTACCGAAGCAATAACGCATATAATTTCAAATATTGACCATCAGAATCGTATTTCTGAAGCCAAGGTAAAAGATAATAAGTCTGATATTGTCAGTGTTTACATGCAAGGTGACTATATCTTGCATAGCGAAGGTGCTTCCTTCACCTGTCAGATATGTAGCGGAGTCTTCAACTCTATAAGGTCTTTGCTGTCGCATTTGATTTACGCCGACCATTTCCCTGTAAAGCCAAACGCAGAGAACATATTCCGGTTTTATTTAGAATTGAAACACAATATTAATATGCTTGGGAGGAATAAATATGTTTATTATGAGTTTGGGAAATTGAGATGCGGTGTGTGCAAGGCGGATTTAATTGAAGGCGAGAATGCTAAGAAACATGTTGTGTCAACTCTGCATAGAGAAAGTATGGGGGCCAGTTATTTTAATGTGAATGAATCTGGGATGGAATGAGGTAAGTTTTTGTTTATAGTTCATAGTTCACAGGGATGTTAGGGAGCTCCGAAACCGTAAGCGAAACTATCGGATATCCGATATAAAAAATATTCGTAACCAAAACCGAAATAAAAGTTTCGGATAATACCGGTTAGGGTCGGAGCCTAATTGAGACACGTTATGTAACCATTTTATTAGCTATTGGTATTTTAATTTTGAAATTCCTAACAAAATATATCCATAACCGAAATTATCCAAAACTAACGGATAATCCCAAATAATTTCATATCCGCATCCGAATCCGTATCCGAAATTTCATATCCATAACATCCCTGGATCCTTATATGTAGTTGCAAATTCGTCTGCCTTTTTTATATCAAATATAACCTAAGTTTGCCCTTTGGTTGTTTTGAGTTTAACATTATATGTTACACCAGACGCTATAGATACTTTTGCTATTATGGTAGACATATTTTTACGTAGAATTTCCTTATGATCTTGTAACTAATTTTAAATAAACAGACACACAAACGTATTCGCTTTTATAATAGTAACAGTTATCAGCCACAATGCACAAACTTTCATCCTTATTTCACTCCCTCTGAGGTTAAATTTTGAGATAACAGACGTACTGTCTCTTCATGATATTTTAATAATTAATTTTGTTACGTTCTGACAGCGGATTTTTCGTAAAAAAGTAACACACTGAGAAATGTATTTTGTATTTTTTTATTATTAGTTGTTACCAACCTTCGACGCTTTTTTTCGGACTACTCTAATAGTGTTAAAACCGCGGGCTCCAGCTAGTAATATATAAATTTAATAATTGCATTCATTCTATTCATTTCAGGATATGACTGCGTGGTTACTTCCAAAATGTTTCCAGAAACTTCCACTATGCAACACAAAATGGCCACATTATTTGAAAATGGAACACTATTTCAATGAGCGTTTAAAAATGGAACCGAACCATTGTTTTTTTAATTGGAACGTAAGTCTGTGGAATGTATTTATACGTTCTGTTTTTTACATTATTTTTGATATGTCAGGGCAGGGATCTCGTTTTTTTACTTTAAATAAATTTGAATAATGTTTTTAATTTTTAATCCGCGCAATTCTTTTGACGACAGTACATCATATTGTTGCATAATTGTTTTGTAGACAAGCGGCAAGTATTGACAAGTAATACGAATGTCAGCTTTGTACAAAGTTGTCTCTTTGAATACCTCTGTCACACCTATTTTGTTGTAGTCGACTTTGTACAAAGTTGTCTCTTTGAATATCTCTGTCACACCTATTTTGTTGTAGTCTACTTTGTATAAAGTCGTCTGCTTGGCTACCTGTGTATCACCTATTTTTAATGAGGTGCATTTTGTATAAAGTCATCAGCTTGGCTACCACTGTCTCATTTAATTTTCTGAGGAAACTTTATATAAAGTCATCAGTTTGATACCTCTGTCTCGCCTAAGTAAATGAGGTGCACTTTGTATAAAGTCGTCTGATTGATACCTGTGTCTCACCTATTATACTTTGTACAAAGCCAGCTGCTTGGATACCTCTGTCTCATTCATTTTACTGAGGTCGACTTTGTACAAAGTCATCAGTTTGATACCTCTGTCTCACATATTTTACTGAAATATACTTTGGACAAAGTCGTCTCTTTGAATACCTCTGTTTCATCTATTTTACCGAGGTATACTTTGTACAAAGTCGTCTGGTTGCGTACCCCTGTCACATCTATTTTCTATAGTCGACTTTGTACAAAGTCTGCGGTGATACCTCGGTCTAACTTATACCAGCCGTCAAAAATTAATAAGCCAGTTAAAAATTAAAAAGCCAAAAAAAAAGTAATAAGCCAGTGAAATAACATCTTAGTCCTTAGAAATGGCAACACATTAGTAGTACAGGCAACACATGAGAACTAAATATCCGTGGTTTATGTTACTTGTACAAAAATGTGTACGCCTGAAGGACTTGTCTCCAGGGTCATGATTAATTTATTAATAAAAAAAAATCGGTGGTACTGTTCATATATAGGCGACAGTTACCATTTCAAATTCAAATTCAAAATATCTATATTCATGTAGGTCTATTACAGACTCTTATGATATGTCAAATCTACCGTCAGTTCGGAATGATTTCGAAATGAGAAGAACTGACAAGAAACTCAGCTCGTATTCTTTTCAAATAAATGTTATATGAAATGTTTACAATAATAAAGATTCATTTACCATCGATATGACGTTTGTAATACTAGAATCGCTTGTTGCTTGTCAAAAGGCACAGTTCAATATCTGTGATAGACTCAGTGCTTTTGCAAACTTTTGCTTCTCAAACGATACCTCTTTATCTGCCTTTACACGTACGTACTTTCGCGCGCGAATCGTGTTTCACGCAACAAAGAGTGTGCATGCAAATGTAGACAGAGAGAACGAGAGAGACAGCACACGCAAACAGTGAGAGAATCCCCGCGTACAACAGTACGGAGTCATTTAACGACTTACCAGTATCATTTCAAAATGGCGGACAACTGACTATTGAAAAAAAAAACATAAATATAAAGTTATTAATATTTTTTAAATCTTAAACGTGTCTTCTGAAAATAAAATCTTTGAAGTAAAATTTTAAATTTTAAAAGGAAGTGTATTGATTTGAGTCATACATGTAAATACGCGCGAAAGTTAATAAAAAAAACAGCTAAGCTGCCTTTACCATTCGTTCACGCGCGATCTGAAGCGCGCGCGATTTAGCGCGGGAAAGACTGCGCGCGCAATTTGGAAGTTTTAAACTTTAATTTAAAATCACAATTGTACAGTTCTTTTTTATACCATTTATATCTTTTTTATGTGAAATAATTTTATATTATTATACTTTGAATTTTCTATAACTTTTTTTATGAATTTTTTTAATAATAACCCAGGACAATTAACGCAGCGCCATCTAGTCCCTGGTCTGGTCAGAGTTTGTATTATCGGTACTAATCAACTAATAGAAATTATATACTTTTTTTAAATATACATAGCAAACACCCAGACAAAAATACAAACAAATACAACAACAAAACAAATTTTTGCACCTTACGGAAAATAACCCGCGACCGACGTGAAGTAATGCAAACGCTTGACCACCTAGACCGACGAGGTCTCTAGTACCCATAACACAAGCTTTACTTAGCTTGGGACTAGATGGCGCTGTATAAATTGTGCAGGGTTATTATTATTAAACCATAGTAAATAAATATAAAGTTTTAAGAATAATTTCTCGGTTTTCATAAATATGGTATATTTTTATTAGAAAAATAATAAAAAAAATCAACTGTTAAATATTAGAACAAGATATAATATGCATGTTGTTATATCTGTTTCTACTATATATATATATATGTCATTCATATACGCCATTTTTTATCCAGTGAATGAAATGTAATGTGAACGAAATTATTAATTCATTCACTTCAAGAAATAGTTTTAATCCAGATGAACTTGCAAGAAAATGTTATTGTTTATAGGCAATTGAAACAATCAATTATGCTAAAAATTATTCGTAATAAATATTTGTCACGAAAATTTTTGAACAGGGACGCCAACGTCATAATATGAGATTTTATCCTATCGAATATTAAAAACTAGCTTTCTTCGTACAATTTTATACGAGATTTTGTCCTACAAATTTCAGTCTTAATACAATAATGTACGAAATGAAAGAACTAAATTGAGTTAATGTACTTGATTATAGCAGATTTTTTATGTCTTCGTACGTGCTTCAAGTTTTTAAGGTTGGCAACCCTGAGAAATCTTCGTTTGTTTTTATTGGCAGTATAATATTACCATAGAATAATTACTACCATAAATATATGTTACACCAGTTATCCAGAAAATTGTAGATGTACATATAAAAATATGCGTTCATCTTATGTTAAAGCATGGAGTTGTGTAATTATATAAATATTTACGTCAAATTATGTCTATGATTATTTGGCTAATGTCTTCTCGCCAGTGCCTAATATTTTTTTTTTTTCATTTTGTCTATGACTGTTTCAAACTGCGGTGGATTAATTTGCAAAACTACATATGAAAATTTTACGCATTACTTAAAATATTATAAAAATGAACAAAATATGGTAACTCTCGCCAAGGTAAAAACTATTTTACCGCTTTAAAAACTACGTTTATAATTAAAAAGAAGTTGGTAATAATAGCTGTAAATAATTATTATAATGTGGCGCCATCTATGTTCCGATAGTCTATATATCTCACATTAGTTTCGGTAGTAATAGTCTCTGGTATTACACATTTTGATATACGTTTGTTTTTAATCATGTAGACGTATATATTAGCATTGTTTTTCTCATAAATTACAAATTTTAAAATTGTTATATTTTTGTAATAAACAAATTTGATGTTAAAAGTAATTAAAACACGCTTTCCCGCGCAAAAAATACATGCAATAATGTCTAAACGCTCTTTGAAAATAGAACAACTTGACATCTACGAATGTCACAGACTACCAATGAGTTCTTTTTTTAAACTTATTTGATTTTAAATGTTTTTAGAGGTTATTTCCATTTTATACCGTCGTAATTATATGTTTTTAATAAGTTTTTATTGTCGACTTTGTTTCCTGTCGATGTTTTTATTGTATAAAAAATGAAACGTTCGAAAATTGAAATGTGATTTATTGTTAATGTTAAAAAATGGAATGGATATGAAATCGTCTGGAATATATATGAATTTAATGCCTTTTTTATTATAAGTATATGTATTATAATGTAAATTGATGCTACATGGTCGTACCTACAGTTGGTTTTATGTTCACCGTTAAACAATCAACAAGATAAACGTCTAAGAGAAAGATAAATCATTTATAAATAAAAATGTAATAAAAGAAATAATTTTTTATTTTTCTGTTCGTTTTATTTGCAATTTTTCCTATATCCCAGAGCAATATCTTTGCCCAAATGTAGAAGACCTATATACTAATAATATATCGAGGTAGACTTTAAAAGGAGGTCCGCGTGAGTACCTCAGTCTCACTAATGTGAAGGGGAGGGGGGGAAGGGGATTGTTAGTAATGTGGATTGATAACCCCATTGCTAGCAATGTACCTTGTCAGGTCGACCTCCACGCGGTTCCCCCTGGAAACCATCGTGTTTAATTCCTGGTGAATTAGTCACGATGGGCTAACTGACCTGACCTCATGCTCATCTTATCATCCTCCACTGGTGCCCCGCCAGCGTAAACCGTTAGCGCAGGCGGGTGCACCATTCCATTATCATCCACAGAAAAAAAAAAAAAAATGGGAAGGGGAGGGGGAAAGGGTTGGTTGGTAATGTGGACTAATGATCTCATTGCTAGCAATGTACCATGTCGGATCGACCTCCACGCGGTTCCCCCTGGAAAACATCGTGATACATTCCTGGTGAATTTGTCACGTTGGGCTAACTGATCAGACTTCATGTTCATCCTATCATCCTCCACTGGTGCCCCGCCAGCGTATACCGTTAGCGCAGGCGGGTGCACCATTACATTATCAACCATTAAAAAAAACTGACCTAACCTCATATTCACCTTACCATCCTCCACTGGTACCCCGCAAGCATTATACCGTTAGCGCAGGTGGGTGTACCATTCCATTATCTATGTTTGTATTGCATGTTTTCTATATATTTTATGTATGTATTTAAAAAAAATATTTCTAACAATTGTACAGAACATAAGAGTACACAACTCTGTGAATTGTCCTGAATTATTATTAAACCTTAGTAATTGTAACTTACAAGGGTAGGGGGCAAGTGGACTGTTGACTCCATTGCTAGCAAGGTATCATCAGGTTGCCCTCCACGCGGTTCCCCCTGGAAACCATGGTGACTAACTGACCTGGTTTCATGGTCATGTTATCATCCTTCCCTGGTGCCCAACGTAACTGACAAATTCTTGGAGAATTTGTCATGATGTTCTAACTGACTTGGCTTCATCCTTTACTGGTGCCTCGCCAGCGTATACTGTTAGCACAGGCGGGTGCACCATTTCATTATTATCCATAATTTATATCCTGCATAAACGAAATACTTTGGAAGTATACACTCTATCCTGAGGAGATAAGAACCGTCGCTTCTAAGAATATCCTTCAATTCTTGTGTCTGACAGATGTAGGTTTTTTTTTTGTATGGATAATAATGAAATGGTGCACCCGCCTGCGCTAACGGTTTACGCTGGCGGGGCACCAGTGGAGTATGATAAGATGAGCATGAGGTCAGGTCAGTTAGCACATCGTGACAGATTCACCAGAAAGTTATCACGATGGTTTCCAGGGGGAACCGCATGGAGGTCAACCTGACATGGTGCATTGATAGTAATGGGGTCATGAGTCCATATTACTGGCAATCCCCTTCCCTCTTAACAGGTGTAGGTAGCGAACTTTGAATAAGTGCGAGCACAATGTCCAGACTTGTGGTGGCGTGGTGGGCCGGGTCATTGGGCTCCCTAAAATATGGTCGAGCGCAGTGGTGGCTGGCTCATCCGTCATACTCGTGAACGGGTGCTGCTTGTGTGGACTGGTCTGCTCTAATCACTACGACTTATTTTCTCTTATTAATTGTTTAACCAGTTGTTGTAGATTGAATGTTTTTTCTATTTTATTATTTCATTGAATTAGTGCTAATCGGTGGTCTGTATTCACACACTTACACTTAAATTGTAAGTAAGAATAAATTATTTAAAAGAGCAACACACAAGTTTCTTGCTTGTTCTTCTTGTGATGAGGCAGCATTCCGAATGAGCGGTAGGTTAAAAAAAAATGTGATGACTATTCAAAAGTGCTTCAATGTAAGTTTATTTGAATAAATGATTTTCTATTCTATTCTATTCTAATAGGTCTATGTAGGTCGCAGTTACAGGTCTTAGCAACTGACAGTCGCCCAGGGGAAAGAGGATTGTTAGTAATGTGAATTGATTATCTTATTGCCAGCAATGTACCATGTCAGGTTGTCCACGCGGTTCCCCTGGAAACCATCATGATAAATTCTTGGTGAATTTGTCACGATGTGCTAACTGACCTGACCTCATGCTCATCTTATCATCCTCCACTGGTGTCCCGCCAGCGTAAACCGTTAGCGCAGGCGGGTACACCATTCCATTATCATAAAAAAAAACTGACAGTCGCCCGGGGGGAAAGAGGATTATTAGTAATGTGGACTGATGATCTCATTGCTAGCAATATACCATGTCAGATTGACCTCCACGCGGTTCCCCCTGGAAACTATCGTGACAAATTCTCCAAGAATTTTTTGTTATGTTACGTGGGCTGGGTCTTTTTTTGTCATTGGTCAATTTGTCACATGGGCTCATCCTCCACTGGTGCTCCGCCAGCGCAAACCGTTAGCACAGCCGGGTGCACCATTCCATTATCATCCATAAAAAGAAATGACAGTCACCCAAACTCCCCAAATAAAAAAAATTACCACAGGATGATCATATATGAATGCTACTTACCTGGTGGGTCAGCTTATTTGCCATTCAAATCATATAAAAAAAGAATGATATAAAGGTTTTATTTGCTCGAAAATATATAAGCAGGTATGGGTACTTAAATATATTAACAATTTCAAGCAATTACAAATATATGTATGATGAACATATAGTATGATTAACAACATAGTATTATAATTAATGCACTTAAGTATAATATTATTTTATCTGTACTATATTTGTATTATATTATATTTTTTTTAAGAATTTTATATTTTCCAATTGTTTAATTTTATTTTGCAATTGACAACTTCTTTCGTTTATTAGGTACAGATTAATAAAAATAATTACCTACCAATATAAATATAAAATAATCTATTCTTTTATTATTTAATAATATAAAAAACGTTATTAAAACATTTTATAGTATAGATATATTTTTTATAATGGCAACACTTGTTTTTTTTAATGGCAACTCGGTATACAGCCATCTTGCCAATAATAAAAAATAAAATAAAATGTCTTAATTAGTTTCCTAGCGCCGTGATTTCTGCTGGTAGATCCTTGACAGGGATCAATTTCGGGCTGGCATCACTCTCGCAGGTACAATAGCAATTTTTCTGTTTTGGCCCGTTGGGTAAGATTAATATCTTCAAGTTCATACTCGTTTCCAAAGCGTGGGAAATTTCTGGAACATTCCATTATTTTTATTACTCTGTAGTCTATACGAACATCATAAGGGTCATCCATAATTGGAGGTTTGAACAGTCATATCTTAATAATATCGTAAACACCAAAGTTTGTAAGTATAGCTGTTTATTACTCTTTCACGCAAAAACTACTGAACGAATTTTGTTGAAACTTACAGTAATATAGCTTATACATCAAAATAATAAACAATAAGCTATTTATGTACTGAAATTTAACGCGTTAAATTTAGTACTTCATGTAAAAGTCATCCCCAGACATCACGACTTTGATGATGATGATGTCAACCAGTCCAAACTAATATACATAAATATATCTGATTGACCTTTCTACCTTCCTAAGTCACCCTCCTATTGATCTCCCGTCCAATTTAATCAGAGATCGAAGCGGAGCTCAGACTAAAGTTGTACCTGCCAAGCAGAAATGATCCTTAAGCCGCTCCATAAGTCCTTCCTTTGGTTTCGAGTGACCATCTACACTCGCTCCCTATCGTTCCGTGAAGCTGTAAAGGCCAGCTGCGAACGCACTAGAGTAGTTCGTAAAAATGTCTGTTAACCTACCTCTCTTTCCTTGCTGTATAGCCAACTTGCCACCAACACCAGGCCTAACCGGGGGTCCCACAGGACTAGGACTAGATTGCACAATTTCATCTTGATTCGACGCGGTTTCATTTGCTTCTGACTGAGACTCAGATTGGCTACTCTGTTCTGATGCTGACTCTGAGTTCGATGAACTACTTGCTTGTGACTCTTCTGACTGCTGTTGAGCTGAAATTCAAATTCAAACATTCAAAATATCTTCATTCATGTAGGTCTATTACAGACTCTTATGATATGTCAAATCTACCGTCAGTTCGGAATGATTTCGAGATGAGAAGAACTGGCAAGAAACTCAGCTCGTATTCTTTTCAAATAAATATTGTACATGTTTACAATAATACAGATTCATTTTTAAATTCAAATTTGGGAGAATAGAGTGACCACCAGCATATGCTATTGCTATTGCAAAAGCAAATCGTCTAGCAGTGTTCGTAACCTGAACAGAAATTCCCTTTGTTGCTTGAACAGAAATTGCTTGTGAGCAGCACCCATACACAAGTGTTATCTAGACACGCGGGAGCGTGTCAAAGCCGAGTTCAAGTCAGAGAACTGGCGAGCAGCACCGTGTGTAGTTTTACACGAACCATTTGGAGCCACTTTTGACCGAAATATACTGTAGCCTTCGCAAGTTCTAAACCTCTTACTTGTCGGTTCCTATTTTGTTATTAGTAGTAACTAGCCATCGAAAGTAATAATTGGTATATGAGAACTAGCCAAGTCAGACCTTAGGCTACAGTATATTATGCTAAGTTATAAGAAGAAATGATTTTTATATGATTATAAATACATTTCAGGACAGACCATTGAACTTGGCACCCATTTAGATCTCACCTCTTTTGTCGTAGAAGTAAACAATCAAGGCATATATCATAATATTGAACTCGGCTATCATTTCACATTTATGTTTTTGATGGGATAGATTTCACATCAATATTGTAGAACAATCGAATATTTTAAAAATATTAAAAGAAGGTAGTTTGTGTTTACAAAAATTATAAATAGCGCCATCTAGTATTTATGGACCGAACTAAGATGTTTGTCATAAGATAACCGTTACCCCCGCTCTCCCTACTACACTGACTTCGGTCTATAAATACGGAAGTCGGTAGTTGAATAATTTTCTTTCGGGGTATAATCGCTACAAAGACGGGTTTATTCCAGATTTAGTTGGGCCTGGAGGAGGCTGCAAGTAGTGAAGGCGAGTCTTTCGCGCCCGAATCACGTTTCACGCAACAAAGAGTGTGCATGTAAATGTAGACAGAGAACGAGAGAGACAGCACACGCAAACAGTGAGCGCATCCCCGAGTACAACAATACCGATATCATTTACTAATTATCATTTAAAAATAACGGACAATGAAGCAATAACAATTATAGAGCTATAGACAATTTATAAGTATATTTATCTATGGAAAATAAAAATAAAAAAATTTAAAGAAAGAGAAATGAAGCTTACGCGCGAAAGAGTGCAAAAAAAACCAAATAGTTAAATGTAATCCCTCACGATTGCGTGTGTAGCTTTTACCGCGATAAAACGAATCAAAAAGAACGAAAGAACATTTCCTGTTCAGGTAGCTAATCGATATAACCTATAAATGTAGACAGGTAAGAAGTTTAAGGTCCGGCCGCTCAGAGTACGCGTTTCTGTAACCTTGAAACAGCGCAGTTCGATGTGGTTTAACTTCTAAAAACTATGTACGTACGTTAATTCAAAGTTACATCGCCTATTCTATCCCGACCTGTTCGAAACGCAAACTCTGAGCGGGCGAACTGTAATAATAATACGCAGTGTTAAGTAACTATTTACTAAGATATTGTACATACCTGAACTTTGTGCTGATTCTGACTGACTCTGGGAACTAGCTTGTTGTGACTGTGCACTTTCTGATGAATTCTCAGACGCCGAAGATTGTGACTGCGACTGACTTTGTGAACTAGATTCTGCTGACTGCGCATTCTCTGATGACGCTGCAGAGGATTGAGACGCAGATTGACTCTGTGAACTAGATTCTGCTGACTGCGCATTCTCTGATGACGATACGGATTGAGAAGCAGATTGGCTCTGTGAACTAGATTCTGCTGACTGCGCATTCTCTGATGACGCTGCAGAAGATTGCGAAGCAGATTGGCTCTGTGAACTAGATTCTGCTGACTGCGCATTCTCTGATGACGCTGTAGAAGACTGCGAAGCAGATTGGCTCTGTGAACTAGATTCTGCTGACTGCGCATTCTCTGATGATGCTGCAGAAGACTGAGAAGCAGATTGGCTCTGTGAACTAGATTCTGCTGACTGCGCATTCTCTGATGACGCTGCAGAAGATTGCGAAGCAGATTGGCTCTGTGAACTAGATTCTGCTGACTGCGCATTCTCTGATGACGCTGCAGAAGATTGCGAAGCAGATTGGCTCTGTGAACTAGATTCTGCTGACTGCGCATTCTCTGATGACGCTGCAGAAGATTGCGAAGCAGATTGGCTCTGTGAACTAGATTCTGCTGACTGCGCATTCTCTGATGACGCTGCAGAAGATTGAGAAGCAGATTGGCTCTGTGAACTAGATTCTGCTGACTGCGCATTCTCTGATGACGCTGCAGAAGATTGCGAAGCAGATTGGCTCTGTGAACTAGATTCTGCTGACTGCGCATTCTCTGATGACGCTGCAGAAGATTGAGAAGCAGATTGGCTCTGTGAACTAGATTCTGCTGACTGCGCATTCTCTGACGACGATTCAGAAGATTGAGAAGCAGATTGGGTCTGTGAACTAGATTCAGCTGACTGCGCATTCTCTGATGACGATGCAGAAGATTGAGAAGCAGATTGGCTCTGTGAACTAGATTCTGCTGACTGCGCATTCTCTGATGACGATGCAGAAGACTGAGAAGCAGATTGACTCTGTGAACTAGAATCAGCAGACTGCACATTCTCTGATGACGCTGCAGAAGACTGAGAAGCAGATTGGCTCTGTGAACTAGATTCTGCTGACTGCGCATTCTCTGATGACGCTACAGAAGATTGCGAAGAAGATTGGTTCTGTGAACTAGATTCTACTGACTGCGCATTCTCTGATGACGCTGAAGAAGATTGAGAAGCAGATTGGCTCTGTGAATTAGATTCAGCTGACTGCGCATTCTCTGATGACGCTGTAGAAGATTGCGAAGCAGACTGGCTCTGTGAACTAGATTCTGCTGACTGCGCATTCTCTGATGATGCTGCAGAAGATTGAGAAGCAGATTGGCTCTGTGAACTAGATTCAGCTGACTGCGCATACTCTGACGACGATGCAGAAGATTGAGAAGCAGATTGACTCTGTGAACTAGAATCAGCTGACTGCGCATTCTCTGATGACGCTGCAGAAGATTGAGAAGCAGATTGGCCCTGTGAACTAGATTCAGCTGACTCCGCATTCTCTGATGACGATGCAGAAGATTGAGAAGCAGATTGGCTCTGTGAACTAGATTCTGCTGACTGGGCATTCTCTGATGACGATGCAGATTGAGAAGCAGATTGACTCTGTGAACTAGATTCTGCTGACTGCGCATTCTCTGATGACGCTGAAGAAGATTGAGAAGTAGATTGGCTCTGTGAACTAGATTCAGCTGACTGCGCATTCTCTGACGACGATGCAGACGATTGCGAAGCAGATTGGCTCTGTGAACTAGATTCTACTGACTGTGCATTCTCTGATGACGATGCAGCTTGAGAAGCAGATTGGCTCTGTGAACTAGATTCAGCTGACTGCGCATTCTCTGATGACGCTGCAGAAGATTGAGAAGCAGATTGGCTCTGTGAACTAGATTCTGCTGACTGCGCATTCTCTGATGACGCTGCAGAAGACTGAGTAGCAGATTGGCTTTGTGAACTAGATTCTGCTGACTGCGCATTCTCTGATGACGATGCAGAAGACTGAGAAGCAGATTGGCTCTGTGAACTAGATTCTGCTGACTGCGCATTCTCTGATGACGATGCAGATTGGCTCTGTGAACTAGATTCTGCTAACTGCGCATTTTCTGATGACTGAGAAGCAGATTGGCTCTGTGAACTAGATTCTGCTGACTGCGCATTCTCTGAAGACGAAGCAGAAGATTGAGAAGCAGATTGGCTCTGTGAACTAGATTCAGCTGACTGCGCATTCTCTGAAGTCGAAGCAGAAGATTGAGAAGCAGATTGGCTCTGTGAACTAGATTCTGCTGACTGCGCATTCTTTGATGATGCTGCAGAAGATTGAGAAGCAGATTGCCTCTGTGAACTAGATTCTGCTGATTGCGCATTTTCTGATGATGCTGCAGAAGATTGAGATGCAGATTGGCTCTGTGAACTAGATTCGGCTGACTGTGCATTCTCTGATGACGATGCAGCTTGAGAAGCAGATTGGCTCTGTGAACTAGATTCTGCTGACTGCGCATTCTCTGATGAAGATGCAGAAGATTGAGAAGCAGATTGGCTCCGTGAATTTGATTCAGCTGACTGCGCATTCTCTGAAGACGAAGCAGAAGACTGAGATGCAGATTGGCTCTGCGAACTAGGTTCAGCTGACTGCGCATTCTCTGACGACGATGCAGAAGATTGGCTCTGTGAACTAGATTCAGCTGACTCCGCATTCTCTGATGACGATGCAGAAGATTGAGAAGCAGATTGACTCTGTGAACTAGATTCTGCGGACTGCGCATTCTCTGCAGACGAAGCAGAAGACTGAGATGCAGATTGGCTCTGCGAATTAGATTCAGCCGACTGCGCATTCTCTGACGACGATGCAGAAGATTGAGAAGCAGATTGGCTCTGTGAACTAGATTCAGCTGACTCCGCATTCTCTGATGACGATGCAGAAGATTGAGAAGCAGATTGGCTCTGTGAACTAGATTCTGCTGACTGGGCATTCTCTGATGACGATGCAGATTGAGAAGCAGATTGACTCTGTGAACTAGATTCTGCTGACTGCGCATTCTCTGATGACGCTGAAGAAGATTGAGAAGCAGATTGGCTCTGTGAACTAGATTCAGCTGACTGCGCATTCTCTGATGATGCTGCAGAAGATTGAGAAGCAGATTGGCTCTGTGAACTAGATTCCGCCGACTGCGCATTCTCTGACGACGATGCAGACGATTGAGAAGCAGATTGGCTCTGTGAACTAGATTCTGCTGACTGTGCATTCTCTGATGACGATGCAGCTTCAGAAGCAGATTGGCTCTGTGAACTAGATTCTGCTGACTGCGCATTCTCTGATGACGCTGCAGAAGATTGAGAAGCAGATTGGCTCTGTGAACTAGATTCTGCTGACTGCGCATTCTCTGATGACGCTGCAGAAGATTGAGAAGCAGATTGGCTCTGTGAACTAGATTCTGATGACTGTGCATTCTCTGATGACGATGCAGATTGAGAAGCAGATTGGCTCTGTGAACTAGATTCTGCTGACTGCGCATTCTCTGACGACGCTGCAGAAGATTGAGAAGCAGATTGGCTTTGGGAACTAGATTCTGCTGATTGACCATTCTCTGATGACGATGCAGAAGATTGAGTAGCAGATTGGCTTTGTGAACTAGATTCTGCTGACTGCGCATTCTCCGATGACGCTACAGAAGATTGAGAAGTAGATTGGCTCTGTGAACTAGATTCAGCTGACTGTGCATTCTCTGATGACGATGCAGCTTGAGAAGCAGATTGGCTCTGTGAACTAGATTCTGCTGACTGCGCATTCTCTGATGAAGATGCAGAAGATTGAGAAGCAGATTGGCTCTGTGAACTAGATTCAGCTGACTGCGCATTCTCTGATGACGCTGCAGAAGATTGAGAAGCAGACTGGCTCTGTGAACTAGATTCAGCTGACTGTGCATTCTCTGATGACGCTGCAGAAGACTGAGTAGCAGATTGGCTTTGTGAACTAGATTCTGCTGACTGCGCATTCTCCGATGACGCTACAGAAGATTGAGAAGCAGATTGGCTCTGTGAACTAGATTCTGCTGACTGCGCATTCTCTGATGACGATGCAGAAGACTGAGAAGCAGATTGGCTCTGTGAACTAGATTCTGCTGACTGCGCATTCTCTGATGAAGATGCTGAAGATTGAGAAGCAGATCGGTTTTGTGAACTAGATTCTGCTGCTTGACCATTCTCTGATGACGATGCAGAAGACTGAGAAGCAGATTGGCTTTGTGAACTAGATTCTGCTGACTGCGCATTCTCCGATGACGCAACAGAAGATTGAGAAGCAGATTGGCTCTGTGAACTAGATTCTGCTGACTGCGCATTCTCTGATGACGATGAAGATTGAGAAGCAGATTGGCTCTGTGAACTAGATTCTGTTGACTGCGCATTCTCTGATGACGCTGCAGAAGATTGAGAAGCAGATTGGCTCTGTGAACTAGATTCTGCTGACTGCGCATTCTCTGTTGACGATGCAGATTGAGAAGCAGATTGGCTCTGTGAACTAGATTCTGCTGACTGCGCATTCTCTGATGACGCTGCAGAAGATTGAGAAGCAGATTGGCTCTGTGAACTAGATTCTGCTGACTGCGCATTCTCTGATGACGCTGCAGAAGATTGAGAAGCAGATTGGCTTTGGGAACTAGATTCTGCTGATTGACCATTCTCTGATGACGATGCAGAAGACTGAGTAGCAGTTTGGCTTTGTGAACTAGATTCTGCTGACTGCGCATTCTCCGATGACGCTACAGAAGATTGAGAAGTAGATTGGCTCTGTGAACTAGATTCTGCTGACTGCGCATTCTCTGATGACGATGCAGAAGACTGAGAAGCAGATTGGCTCTGTGAACTAGATTCTGCTGACTGCGCATTCTCTGATGAAGATGTAGAAGATTGAGAAGCAGATTGGCTCTGTGAACTAGATTCAGCTGACTGCGCATTCTCTGATGACGATGCAGATTGAGAAGCAGATTGGCTCTGTGAACTAGATTCTGCTGACTGCGCATTCTCTGATGACGATGCAGCTTGAGAAGCAGATTGGCTCTGTGAACTAGATTCTGCTGACTGCGCATTCTCTGATGACGATGCAGAAGATTGAGAAGCAGATTGGTTCTGTGAACTAGATTCTGCTGACTGTGCATTCTCTGATGACGATGCAGCTTGAGAAGTAGATTGGCTCTGTGAACTAGATTCTGCTGACTGCGCATTCTCTGATGACGATGCAGATTGAGAAGCAGATTGGCTCTGTGAACTAGATTCTGCTGACTGCGCATTCTCTGATGACGATGCAGAAGACTGAGAAGCAGATTGGCTCTGTGAACTAGATTCAGCTGACTGCGCATTCTCTGAAGACGAAGCAGAAGATTGAGAAGCAGATTGGCTCTGTGAACTAGATTCTGCTGACTGCTCATTCTCTGATGATGATGCAGATTGAGAAGCAGATTGGCTCTGTGAACTAGATTCTGCTGACTGCGCATTTTCTGATGACTGAGAAGCAGATTGGCTCTGAGCACTAGATTCTGCTGACTGTGCATTTTCTGATGACGATACAGATTGAGAAGAAGATTGGCTTTGTGAACTAGATTCTGCTGACTGCGCATTCTCTGAAGCCGAAGCAGAAGATTGAGAAGCAGATTGGCTCTGTGAACTAGATTCTGCTGACTGCGCATTCTCTGATGACGATGCAGATTGAGAAGCAGATTGGCTCTGTGAACTAGATTCTGCTGACTGCGCATTCTCTGATGACTGAGAAGCAGATTGGCTCTGAGCACTAGATTCTGCTGACTGTGCATTCTCTGATGACGATGCAGATTGAGAAGAAGATTGGCTTTGTGAACTAGGTTCTGCTGACTGCGCATTCTCTGAAGACGAAGCAGAAGATTGAGAAGCCGATTGGCTCTGTGAACTAGACTCTGCTGACTGTGCATTCTCTGATGACGATGCAGATTGAGAAGCAGATTGGCTCTGTGAACTAGATTCTGCTGATTGACCATTCTCTAATGACGATGCAGAAGTTTGAGAAGCAGATTGGCTCTGTGAACTAGATTCAGCTGACTGCGCATTCTCTGACGACGATGCAGAAGATTGAGAAGCAGATTGGCTTTGTGCACTAGATTCATCTGACTGTGCATTTTCTGATGACTGAGATGCAGTTTGACTTTGTGAGCTGGATTCTGCAGACTGTCCATTCTCTGAGGATGAAGTAGAAGACTGAGATGCAGATTGGCTCTGTGAACTAGACTCTCCTGATTGCGCATTCTCTGATGACGATGCAGATTGAGAAGAAGATTGGCTTTGTGAACTAGATTCTCCAGATTGAGCGTTATCTGATGACGATGAAGAAGACTGAGATGCAGACTGACTTTGTGAGTTGGATTCTGCGGACTGTCCATTCTCTGATGATGAAGTAGAAGACTGAGATGCAGATTGGCTTTGGGAACTAGATTCAGCTGACTGCGCATTCTCTGATGACGATGCAGAAGATTGAGCAGCGGCTTGGTTCTGTGAACTGGATTCTTCTGACTGTGCTTTCTCTGATGACTGAGATGCAGTTTGACTTTGTGAGCTGGATTCTGCAGACTGTCCATTCTCTGATGATGAAGTAGAAGACTGAGATGCAGATTGGCTCTGTGAACTAGACTCTCCTGATTGCGCATTCTCTGATGATGACGCAGAAGACTGAGAATTAGATTGGCTCTGTGAACTAGACTCTCCTGATTGCGCATTCTCTGATGATGACGCAGAAGACTGAGAATTAGATTGGCTCTGTGAACTGGATTGTCCTGATTGCACATTCTCTGATGACGATGCAGAAGATTGAGAGTTAGTTTGGCTCTGTGAACTAGACTCTCCTGATTGCGCATTCTCTGATGATGACGCAGAAGACTGAGAATTAGATTGGCTCTGTGAACTGGATTCTCCTGATTGCGCATTCTCTGATGACGATCCAGAAGATTGAGAGTTAGATTGGCTCTGTGAACTGGATTCTCCTGATTGCGCATTCTCTGATGACGATGCAGAAGATTGAGAGTTAGATTGGCTCTGTGAACTAGACTCTCCTGATTGGGCATTCTCTGATGACAATGCAGAAGATTGAGCAGCAGCTTGATTCTGTGAACTAGATTCTTCTGACTGTGCATTCTCTGATGATGAAGTAGAAGACTGAGATGCAGATTGGCTCTGTGAACTAGACTCTCCTGATTGCGCATTCTCTGATGATGACGCAGAAGACTGAGAATTAGATTGGCTCTGTGAACTAGACTCTCCTGATTGCGCATTCTCTGATGATGACGCAGAAGACTGAGAATTAGATTGGCTCTGTGAACTAGACTCTCCTGCTTGCGCATTCTCTGATGACGATGCAGAAGATTGAGAGTTAGATTGACTCTGTGAACTAGACTCTCCTGATTGCGCATTCTGTGATGCTGATACAGAAGACTGAGAATTAGATTGGCTCTGTGAACTAGACTCTCCTGATTGCGTATTCTCTGATGATGAAGCAGAAGATTGAGAATTAGATTGGCTCTGTGAACTGGATTCTCCTGATTGAGCGTTCTCTGAAGATGACGCAGAAGACTGGGAAGCAGAGTAGCTCTCTGAACTGGATTCAGCTGACTGTGCATTTTCTGATGACGATGAAGATGACTCAGATGCGGATTGGCTTTGTGAACTTGATTGTTCTGTTTGCTCATTATTTGATGTTGTCGCAGATGATTGGGATGCAGATTGAGTTTGAGAAGCATTTTGTTCGGATTGCTCTTGTTGTGATGTCTCTGATTGAGAAGTCGATTGACTCTCTGAAGTAACTTGTTCAGATTTCTCCGCCTGGGACACAGATTGATTTTGTGAAACTACTTCCTCTATTTCTTTTCTTTCTATTTGTTTTTTCTCTATTTGCTTCCTTTCTATTACTTTCTCAGTACGCGATGTTTGGGACTCATTCTGAGTTTCTTGTTCGGAATTTTCTGTTTCTGTTGATGTTGATTGTGTTTCTGATGCCGAAATGGCGGATTGAGAAGAAGATTGACTTTGTGAACTAGACTGTACTGATTGGTCATTTTGTGATGACGATGAAGACGACTGAGATGCAGATTGGCTCTGCGAACTAGACTGTTGTGATTCTTCATTTTGTGACGAGGATGCAGAGGACTGGGAAGCAGATTGACTCTGCGAATTAGACTGTTCTGATTGGTTATTTTGTGATGACGACGAAGACGACTGTGAAGCAGATTGGCCCTGCGAACTAGACTGTTGTGATTGTTCATTTTGTGATGATGATGCCGAAGACTGAGATGCAGATTGGCTCTGTGAACTAGATTCAGCTGACTGCGCATTCTCTGATGATGACGCAGAAGACTGAGAATTAGATTGGCTTTGTGAACTAGATTCAGCTGACTGCGCATTCTCTGATGATGACGCAGAAGACTGTGAATTAGATTGGCTCTGTGAACTAGATTCAGCTGACTGCGCATTCTCTGATGACGATGCAGAAGATTGAGAAGCAGATTGACTCTGTGAACTAGATTCAGCTGACTGCGTATTCTCTGATGACGATGCAGAAGATTGAGAAGCAGATTGACTCTGTGAACTAGATTCTGCTGACTGCGCATTCTCTGACGACGATGCAGACGACTGAGAGTTAGATTGACTCTGTGAACTAGATTCTCCTGATTGACTTGATGATGTTGATTCAGATTGGCTTTGTGAGTTACTTTCCGATTCTGAAGCCTGTGTGGTAGTTATTGGGGCTTCCGTTGTGGTTGTTGTTGGAGCTGGGATTGTAGTTGTGGTTGGTGCTGGGGTTGTAGTTGTGGTTGGTGCTGGGGTTGTAGTTGTCGTTGGAGCTGGTGTTGTAGTTGTCGTTGGTGCTGGAGTAGTGGTGGTAGTTGTGGTCGTTAACTTTTTAGGCAAATTCTTTTTAATATGCTCAATTGCCTTGATGATATCTAGAAAGAAAATAATCATATTCAATCATGGCTTTAAATAATCAACTTAGAAGTATTAAAGGTACCTCAGCTCACATATTTCATGCGCCAAATCAAGGTTTGTAAGGTGTGCTTCGGTTAAAATAGTCGATATTTTCTTGGGACAGTCGAAGTCTTCATTGCAAGTCCCTTATAATCAGGACTCTCAACGTAGAAGGTAGAGTTTGTAAAGGTACCTCAGTCTCACATATTTCAGGCGCCAAACAAAAACCTTGTTTTTAATGTATGTTTCATCATTAAAATAGAGCTGTGAAATTACAGGATATGTTATATGACTGACTCTTAGTTCTCCTGAATGGCAACGCTTTATGGGTACCCTTAACGTAATGACAACGTGTTGGTCGTTGAGCTATTCGTGTATATGATGAATGGCACTTACACTAAGTTGAATAAAAATATTATCCTTAGACTTTCGCTTTTAGTTTACTAATATAGTTAAATTAGTTTTAACACTAATTGAAATGAGGTAAAATTCAAGATTCTTTAACAGTAAAAATCGGTGAACATACAGAACGAATTCGTCCGACATGTATAACCTAAATGGCATAGAAATTATTTAAATGCTACAAAAGATATTCAATTTAAACGATAAATGCAATGGTAAGTAAGGGTAGTTAACTCTTTTGTAGCGCACTAGCAGTGATCGCTAGCTGAATAAGTCAGAGTCTTATTTACCATAAGATTATTCGTGTAAAAATCCGTTTGACAACATTAATCACTTTTTTCGGACTACTCTAATGGTGTTAGCCGCAGCTGGCCTTTACAGCTTCACCGGATGGTAGGAGGCGAGTGCAGATGGCACTCCAAATCAATGGAAGAAGCGGCTGAAGACCAGCTCCCTCTTCACGGATACGACTTTACTCTGAGGGCACCACTAGGGATTCGAACCTCGGCTCAGGCCGTCGTAATTTTGATCCCCGTTTGAATTGGGCGGGGGATCATGGATAAAAGTAACTTTAGTATTTAATGATTATTTGAATAATTATTACAAATATATACATACCGTCTTCTCCAGTGGCTTCTCGTAGAGTCTTCAAAGCATCAATGAAGTCTGAAACAAGCAAAGAATAGAAAACATTTTCAAATTTTGAGTAGTGTAATTTTTTTTTTCATTCTAATACCGATTGCCCTAACATGTCTTTACGACTTCACCGGAGGAATGCAGAGGGCGTTCTAAAACTTTGGAAGAACTGCGCCTGAGGACCAACTCCCTCCTAACGGATGCGACTTTAGTCTGCGACGTGTGTGGAGGAAACCATTTGTCACAGTCTTCCAATAGCTGCCTTTACACATACGCTCTTTCACGCGGAAATACTTCTAATTCTTTCACCTTTCACGCGCGATCTTCAATATATACCATCCTGATCATCTGGATGAAGGGTGGTCGTTCACAGTGCGGTTTTTTAGAAACTTTTTGCCACGCACAACCATATTGTGGAATCACCTTCCAGCAATGGTATTTCCGAACCGATACGATATTGAAACCTTAAAGAAAAGAGCTTATTCCTTCTTAAAAGGCCGTCAACTTACAATTCCCCTGGTGTTGCGGGTGCTCATGGGCGATTGTAATCACTTACCATCAGGTGACGGACGGACTGTGTTCTGAGAAATTGTTCGACATGATGCCGACGGCCACCTTTTACCACCGCTCGTCATCGACAGGGAATTCAACCCCACACGCTGGAACCTAAGTGGTCCCGAACAGTGCGGTTTCAGAGGAGCTTCCTCCCGCGTACACTTAGATTTTGGAATGAACTACCTGCCGGGGTTTTCCAACGAGACTATAGCGTGGGGTTTTCCAAGAAGGGTATATTAAGGTTTCTTAAGGGTCGGCAACGTGCACGATACCCCTGGTGTTTCAGGCGTTCATAGGCTACGGTAACCATTTACCATCAGATGGCCCGTATGCTTAATTGTCACCATCGTAGTATAAAAAAAAAGGGTGAGCCGTAAGCTCGTTTGTACCCTAAGATAATTGATTCTTACCTGTTGTTTCAGTGTATTCTTCTATAATGGTGATGACTTCCTCGAAATCTGGAAACAATAAAAATCAATCACCGACAGTTCTGAATAAATAATCTAAATGTGTTTTTTTATTTATTTAAGTTGTATTGCACAATTATGGTATAGTATTTACACACCTAATATTCACATAATATCTTAAAAATATGATATTGATCATTAATTATATATCCATACATATAAATAAAATAGGAGTGTCTGTTTGTAATATTGAAATAACCATTTTTTATTACATGCATATGAATATAAATACGGTACATACACCAAAAAAACACTTTTTACAATTTTTGTCTGTCTGTCTGTCGGTCTGTTTGTTCCGGCTAATCTCTGAAATGGCAGGACCGATTTTAACGAGACTTTTTTTGGCAGGTAACTGATGTAATAAGGAGTAACTTAGGCTACTTTTACTTTAGAAAAAATAAAGTTAAATTCCACGCGGACGAAGTCGCGGGAACAGCTAGTCTTAACTATAAATACAGCGCGCAAGTTTTATGCTCGTTCATCTTGTAATGCTACGTTTACATTCGGCCGCTTCCCCTGCCACTCGCGCTGCCGAAAATATTGCCGGGCGACAACTGAGCGAGAGGGCTGAATGTAAAAACACGCTGCCAGTCCTTTGACTCGCGCACGAAAAACCGATAATCGAGGGAGCGCCGGGCAGCGCGAGTGGCAGCGCCAATGGCATGGGAAGTGTTTCCACTCGTGTTTACACTCTCGCGCTGCTCACTTCCCTGCCCACTCGAGTAATAAGTGTATTTAACAGTATGTAAGTCTATAAAAAATAAATACCGTTTCACATCATATAAGATTCCATTCAAATGACAAAAGAAATAAAAGAAAGGATATTTATCATATTAATATATATATCTTATATATAAAATTCTTGTGTCACAATGTTAGTGACCATACTCTTCTGAAACGTCTTGACAGATTTTTATGAAATTTTATATGCATATTCAGTAGGTATGAGAATCGGCTATCTATTTTTATACCCCTAAGTGATAAGGGTTGTCCACCCCTAACATTATATTTTTATTTTTTGGACACTTACTTTTCAATTGAGATTAAAAAATACATACAACCCTAATATATAAATACTTACAGAATCTCTTGCTTATTGTGATGAGACTCTCAAAGAATTTCACGATATCTGAAATTAAAATGTTTATTTTAAATTCAGCACTAGATATAGCTTCAAATATATTACATAGATCATCATTATCGATATAGGTGTCCATTTGCTGTGTATTTGCCAATTATGACTATAAGCTTGATGTTTCCAAGAATGTAACTAATGTCCTAAAACTCGCTAATAAGTTTTTTGGTGAGTTAAGGATATATTAATGTGTAGTGAAAACAAAGTGTTGAATTTCTTAGACATCTTTGTATATTATTCAAAAAGATTTTTCAATTGCATTGACTGATCAATAATCTACCAGGATGCTCGTGACAGCAGAATGTTCTTCCACTTCTCAGGAATTGGCAATGTTATCACATCATGATCATCATTATGTAAGGCATCCGCTTGCTGCGTATACAGTTTCAACTATTGTCAAACTAATACTAACGCTAGCAGCTTGCTGTCTCCAAAAATACAACTAATGCCCTAAAACTCGCTAATGAAGTTTTTGGAGATTTAAGGATATATTAAACAGTGTAATGTCAAGAAACAAAGTGTTGAATTTCTTAGACATCTTCATATACTATTTACGATCGTAAGGACTGGTCAGCAATTTACCAGATATATCATCATATGATATCAGAATCATCATCACATCACATAAAAGTGCTATGTATGATGATTTCTCAATTGTGAGAACTTGCCAACGATCTACCAGGATGCTTGTAATAGCATTCTTCTGTATGGCAATTCAGAAATAATGTTGGTTTGCCATTACGATTTAAAAAAAAACAGTACAATTAACATGAATGGCAACGTATGAGTAGTACAAAGAAAATGATGTCAATACATATAGGCGACGGTTAACCAATAATCATGCATCATCCAATCCAGCTTGTTAGTTGGAAATACGTCTATAACCAACAGAATTTGTTACATTCTCTATTGATTGTATAAATAAAAAAATAAATAACTTACCATAAAGAATGATTTCGTAAATCACGCGAATACTTTCGAAGAATGCTGAAATTTAAATAATGTATATTTAGAAAAAGAATAAAATAAATATATGTTACATTCACGAATGTTATCACGGATGGGATGGGCAGTCATTGTCTATGGAACGCGGTGGTCAACGCAACACTTGACATGTCCAGATTTGGGTTGTTGGTATATTTGAATACAACATGCCACAGACCAACCCAAACTTTAAGTAGTAGTAATAAAGTGGTATATTTTATCCACAAGTGGATAGGCAAAGGTACGAGACCATACAGCCTAATCTTCAGTAGTATTTCCATGAGATTCAAACATTCTTCAAGGCGATATCGCCAAATCTTTTCATTAATTATAAGTTTGTGTTAAGTCCATGTATGTGTCCACAATTGAAATGTTTATAATTCTCCGATAGTTGCTATGATGAAGTCATTAATTGGTTTAAAAGTTGCAGTGCATTTGAATAGTTCTTGAAGCGATGGCGGAATAATCTGATATAGTTCTTGAAGCTTAGCAATGAGCAAAATTCTGTTTAAATTGAAGGCCGGGGAATCAAAAAATATATGTTCTAATGCCAAACTTTAAGTTTAGTCTGCATAAACAAAAGTTCCATATAAAAAATACCTGAGGTCACTAGTTATAAAAATCCCGCATTGGAGAATAGAGAATTAATCAGACCTAAAATGGTATACAAAGGACTAGGATAGTGTGTAAACTGTCCAGAGATATTAATATTATTATTACATTTACATACAAAACCAATGTGTTGCCAGTGATAATACGTGGTCGCTAACTATGGGCCTCATGAATAAGCTCAGAGTCACTCAGAGAGGAATGGAGAGGGCTATGTTCGGAGTTTCTCTGCGTGATAGAATCAGAAATGAGGAGATCCGCAGAAGAACCAAAGTGACCGACATAGCCCGAAGAATTGCGAAACTGAAGTGGCAATGGGCAGGGCACATAGCTCGTAGGACAGATGGCTGTTGGGGCAGTAAAGTCCTCAAGTGGCGACCGCGGCCCGGAAGACGCAGCGTGGGAAGGCCTCCAGCAAGGTGGACCGACGATCTGGTCAAGATCGCTGGAAAGCGTTGGTTGCGAGCAAGGCAAGACCGATCGTCGTGGAGATTTTTGGGGGAGGCCTTTGTCCAGTAGTAGACGTCTTCCGAGCTGAAGTGATGATGATGATGATGATGACACAAAAAAGTAATCCTTTTTTTAAATCGGTAGAAAAAATAACACTTACTATTCTGACTCGTGATCTTCGTGAATTTGGATGTGGCTGCGCTGAGATTGGTAGAGTTCGTGATGCGGAGTATAGTCTCAATGAAGACTAACACCTCCACCCGGGTGTACTTGTATACAGTCTCGAAGAATATGAAAATATCTGTCGAATAATAGTACATATTATATTAATACGTGAAGCAATAACTTTGTAACACTTATTACGAAAATTATACGAACGGATGAGTGTGAAATTTCGCACTCTTATAGTTTATATAGAGAGCGAGTGCAGACTAATATTATTTTTTTAATTACGTATAAAAAATATTAATTTGACGGCCTCGGTAGTCTAGCGGTTTAGCACATGGCCTTACTTCCGATGGTCGCGGGTTCAATTTCTCGCACAACACAAACATTTGTATGATTGTTTGTGTCGGTCTGGGTATTTTCTATGTATAATATGTATGTATTTACGAAGAAAAATATCTATGTATTTGTGTCAGTTGTCTAGTACCCATAACAGAAGCTTTAGCTAGCTTAACTTGGGTCTAGATGGAGTTGTCTGAATTGTGAAAAAAAATAATTAAATCAATATAATAAATATACTCTTTTGTTTATTGTTAAAGTATGTGATCAAATTGAGAATAGATTAATATTGTTTGTCCTTAATATTAGTTGTCTATAGTCTTACTGAATGTTAAATATAACCTCTGTGATTAAAGAAGTATAGTCTGTGATAAGTAACGTTCAAATTTATCATTTAAATTAGTTATGGTCGAATTTCGACCACGTGGCGACCACTGGTAATATTAATAGTGTAATCTTACTGTTTGTTACTCTTTCACGCAAAAACTACAGAACAGATTTTAATGAGACTTTACAGTAATATAGCTTATATATTAGAATGACACATAGACTATAAATTAAAGAGATATTAATGAATAATAGTGTATTGGTAGAAATATAGTAATAAGTAATAATAATATAAGGGAGAAGTCACAGGATGCACTCGGAGTTTTTTGTGACCTATCAAAGGCATTTGATTGCGTGGATCATAAAACGCTTTTGTACAAGCTCGAGCATTATGGTATAAGAGATAATGATCTAAAATTAATGAGAACTTATTTAGAGGACAGGGCCCACACTGTAGATATTGACGGTGTAAAATCTAAAGGAGCTAATATTAAGATGGGCGTTCCACAAGGGTCAATCTTAGGCCCCTTTCTCTTTTTAATCTACATAAATGACCTTCCCTTTATGGTAGAGAAAATTGCAGATATAGTGCTGTTTGCGGATGATACTTCGTTAGTGTTTAAAATTGGACGTTCCAAGTAAGTGTGATGCAGACGAAGTGGCATGGACCAACTAATCTATACATATAAATAATATTGGAGTGTCTGTTTGTAATATTGAAACAACCGTTTTTTACTACACGCATATAAATATAAATACGGTACAATAATTTTTTTTACTATTTTTGTCTGTCTGTCTGTTTGTTCCGGCTAATCTCTGAAATGGCTGGATCGATTTTGACCGGACTTTTTTTGACAGGTAGCTGATGTAATAAGAAGTAACCTAGGCTACTTTCGAGGGAACAGGTAGTATTTAATATAAATGATTTTTATATAATATGCATAAATAATATAAAGACGGGGCAGGGTATTGTTAGTAATGTGGACTGTTGATCCTATTGCTAGCAATGTACCATGTCATGTGACCTCCACGCGGTATACCCTGGAAACAATCATAATAAATTCCTGGTGAATTTGTCACGATGTGCTAACTGACCTGACCTCATGCTCATCTTATCCTCCACTGGTGCTCCGCCAGCGTATACCGTTAGCGCAGGCGGGTGCACCATTACATTAAAATCCTTTAAAATATTAATATAACGATGAGTCCTTTTTAGCTTGACAACGCTTCACATCTTTTGTTTTTAATATATCTGAATAACTTTAGTTCAGCTTTCAGGGTTTGCTCACCTGTGATTTCCGTGATGATGATAATCTCCTGCCAGGCTCTCTGTACAGCTGGAAAAATTATATTAAAAATTAATGTATTATTAAAAATAAATATTGTTAAGTGGTAGTTTTAAAAAAGTGATGTCTATTCAAAAATGTTTTAAAGTATGGTTTTGGGCAATTCTCAGGTGTGTAGACCTGTGTAACACTGCGACTTACGTTGCTCGCCCTTTTTCAGAGTACGTTGCCTAGACCCGTCAGGGACAAGAACTGAAGGATATTCTTAGGAGCGATGGTTTTTTTATCTCCTCGGGAAAGAGCGTACTTTTGGTTTAACTTTGTCTCAAACTTAAGTGAGAGTGGCACTGCGACCTACGTAGATCTATTGTGCTCGCCCTTTTTCAGAGCTCGTTGCCTAGACCCGTCAGGGACAAGAACTGAAGGATATTCTTAGGAGCGATGGTTTTTATCTCCTCAGGATAGAGCGTACTTTTTGTTTAACTTTGTCTCAAACTTAAATGAACATAGAAACTTTAATATACCCTTCTTGAAAACCCCTATTATTGTGTTTTTTTTTTATTTATTGGGTTGTTTGGGCTACTGTCAGGTGCCTGTAGCACCTGTAGCACTGCGACCTACGTAGATCTATTGTGCACGCCCTTTTTCAGAGCTCGCTACGTAGACCCGTCAGGGACAAGAACTGAAGGATATTCTTAGGAGCGATGGTTTTTATCTGTATTTATTCGAACATGTATTTTTGTTCTAACTATGTATTTAAATTTATATTCCTTTTTTTATTGTACATTCTTGTTTATAGAGTTCTGTCTTGTCAATAGTTTTCCCAATATATATCTCCATATGCCAAGTCTTTGCCTATAATTTTCTTTGACCTATACACATCTATACATATAAATAAAACTGTAGTGTCTGTTTGTAATATTGAAATAACCGTTTTTTACTATATGCATATGAATATAAATACGGTACATACACCAAAATAACATTTTTTACAATTTTTGTCTGTCTGTCTGCTTGTTCAGGCTAATCTCAGAAATGGCTGGACCGATTTTGATGGGATTTTTTTTGGCAGGTAGCTGATGTAATAAGGAGTAATTTAGGCTACTTTTATTTAAAAAAAAATAAAGTTAAATTCCATGCGGACGTAGTCCAGCTAGTGTAAAATAAAACTAAAACAGTATCTCCTTAAATTTTGTATGTTTTTTTTTAACATAAATCATAATATATCGGTACTTACATTTGGTTCCAGTGTATGTTAATAGCTTCTTGAAGAAATCAATAATGTCATCATGACCGGATTTGATGCGAATCTGCTCCAATATTTCCAATATGTTGGAATCTAAAACATAAAAATTTAATTACTATCTTTTTTAATCTTTATATATAAAAATTACGTGTCACGTTGTTTGTCCGCGATGGACTCCTAAACTATTGAACCGATTGCAAATTTGATTTGCACATTGTGTGCAATTTGATGCAACTTGAAAGATAGGATAGCTTACATCTCAATTTATAGTCGCAATATTATTTTATTCAAGAACCTCAGCCATAGCAACGCGCTGCGCGATCTGATAGTATTACTGTATATTATAAAATACTCAATTTATTAATTTAACGACCTCGCTGGTCTAGCGGTATAGCCCACCGTTCTACTTCCGATGGTCGCGGGTTCAATTTCTCGCACGGTAGAATTTATATCTAAAAAAACATCTTTATTTATTTATTATTCTTACTTATATTCTTTGACGGTGGTCTATTGCTGTAGCACCGTCTTTCTTCCGCGAAAGAAAGACGGTGTTCTATTCCGTCGCGGGTTCGATTCCTCGCTCGGCACAAACATATGTATTCATGAGTATGATTGTTTGTGTCGGTCTGGGTGTTTTCTATGTATAATATGTAGGTATTTACGAAAAAAAAAATCTATGTATTTGTATCAGTTGTCTGGTACCCATAACACAAGCTTTAGCTAGCTTAACTTGGGTCTAGATGGCGCTGTGTGAATTGTCCTGAGATTATTATTATTATCAGTTATCTAGTACCCATAACACAAGCTTTAGCTAGCTTAACTTGGGTCTAGATGGCGCTGTGTGAATTGTCCTTAGATTATTATTATTATCAGTTATCTAGTACCCATAACACAAGTTTTAGCTAGCTTAACTTGGGTCTAGATGGCGCTATGTGAATTGTCCTGAGATTATTTATTATATTTACATAAATATATAGTCATACCTCTCGTAGTAAGACCTTTGATGACCGTATTCGTGTCTTGAATCACTCTCGTTTTAGTAATATCTAGAAGGCTCGTCAGGAAGAAGATGGCGTCCCTCCTTTTCGTTACCTTATTAATTTTCGATATAGTGGCCACGATATCTACGAAAAAGATAAAAATTAGGTCAATCTATACATCTATCGTGTTTTTATGTTTGAGCCTAAATAAATTAGTGCTGGTTGGTAGTTTGTATTCACACGTTTCGACTTGTAAAATGTGAACTTACAAGGATTGTTTAAAAGAGCAACACACAAGTTTCTTGCTTATTCTTCTTGTGATGAGACAGATTTCCGAATGAGCGGTAGATTTAAAAAAAATGTTGACTATTCAAAAGTGCTTAAATTAAGTTTATTTGAATAAATGATTTTCTATTCTATTTCTATTCTATTCTATACATATAAATAAAATTGGAGTGTCTGTTTGTAATATTGAAATAACCGTTTTTTACTATATGCATATATGAATATAAACACGGCGCATACACCCAAAATAATATTTTTTACAATTTTTGTCTATCTGTCTGTTTGTTCCGGCTAATCTCTGAAATTGCTGGACCGATTTTGACGGGACTTCTATTAGTAAGTAGCTGATGTAATAAGGAGTAACATAGGCTACTTTTATTTTAGTAAAATAAAGTTAAATTCCACGCGGACGAAGTCGCGGATACAGCTAGTTAATAATAATAATAATCATTCAAAATAGCATAATACAGAGTAAAAATATAGAAAAATTTAAAAGCTAAAACATGGTCGAGCGCAGTGATGGCTGGCTCATACGTCATACTCGTGAACGAGTGCTTGTAGGGACTGGTCTCTGGTCTGCTCTGATGTTTGCTACGTTTTCACGCAAAAACTACTGAACCGATCATCATGACATTTTGTACATCTCTTCTTGGACATATTAGAATGAACATACGATACTTTTTATTAAAAAAAATTAAATGGATTCAATGCAAGCGAATCCGCGGTTAAAAGCTATAATATACAAATGCTAATCGGCCACTTACTGTTAGTTTTGAATTTTTATTAAAAAAAAATGGATTCAATGCAAGCGAAGCCGCGGTTAAAAGCTATAATATACAAATACTAATCGGCCACTTACTGTCAGTTTTGAATACTTCTTTGAATACATTGTACACCTCCTCTAAACTGACGCGTCCGGAAATCTTGTACAAGTCCTCAACGATCACTCGCAGGCCTGCAAGCACATTTTATTAGTTTCTTATAAACTAGACCTCTATGGTCTAGTGGTCTAGCACACCGCTTTACGACCAATGGTCGGGTTCGATTCCTCGCACGGCACAAACATTTGTATTCATGAGTGGTTTCTATTCTGGGTGTTTTCTATGTATACGTTCTGTTATCTAGTACCCATAACACAAGCTTTAGCTAGTTTAACTTGGATCTAGATGGCGCTGTGTGAATTGTCCTGGGATTATTATTATTATCAGTTATCTAGTACCCGTAACACAAGCTTTAGCTAGCTTAACTTGGGTCTAGATGGCGCTGTGTGAATTGTCCTGAGATTATTATTATTATCAGTTATCTAGTACCCATGACACAAGCTTTAGCTAGCTTAACTCCCAAGTTAAGCTAGCTAAAACGCCATCTAGTCCCAACTAGATGGCGCTGTGTGAATTGTCCTGTAATAATATAATGTAAATGGATCCGCAAATAGCCTCTCATCTGGACCATTCTGGACAGAGCCGAGACTACTAAAGTAGTCAGCCAAGCTCCTCCCAAAAGCGAAACCTTCTGGTATTCACAAGCTTCACGGAGCCACCTCATCGTTCCGAGGATTTGTGTTCGATGTGTGGCCACTGTAGCACTCCAGGATTACGTGAGCCGTTCTTCGGCTTCAGAGCAGCCCCGACAGAGAGAACTGTCTGTATCACCTATTGTGTACAGATGTTCGTTTAAGGGACAGTGGCTACAAATATTATTTTTATTTAACTTACTCGTTCTTTTTGTTTCTTGGGTAAGTTCTTCCAACGCATATTTCAATTCTGTAATAAAGAAGAGAATATTTAGTTATTACGTAGCAAAATTCATCATCAAAGATTAAGATTAAATTTATATGTATAAATTCATCACTGTAGAACTGAACTCTTAGAAGATTTGGAAATGAAAGTAATATTTGGACCAGGAGGAAACTAATCATCTTGATTTGATCCTGGCTCGCGGACTATAATGGATAAAATGTGATTATGGATTTTATTTTAGGATTTCGGTGTCATTCTATTCTGTGTTGTTCTGAGTTTTGTTCAGTTCTATTCACACAAAATTCTTAAAATTTTTATTCTGAACATCATTATCTAAAAGCAATATAAATAAAAAAATATAACTATTCAAAACTTGCTTATTAAATTTATCTGAAATTATTTTTATTTTAGTTTAGACTATCTTCTTTTCATAAAATTGCAAAATCATATGCTGGTGGTCACTCTATTTTCCTAAATTTGAATTTAAAAATGAATCTGTATTATTGTAAACATGTACAATATTTATTTGTAAAGAATACGAGCTGAGTTTCTTATCAGTTCTCATCTCGAAATCTTTCCGAACTGACGGTAGATTTGACATGTCATAAGAGTCTGTAATAGACCTACATGAATACAGATATTTTAATTTTGAATTTATTCTATTCTAATCTTGAAATATGGGTAAAATATAATACTTACGACTCTGTCCAGTTGCTTTCTTGATCAACAGGATACCCTCGGAGAAGGATTTAACATTCAAAATATGAATGAAGTTGAGAATAGCTTCACCGATTTCTGTAACCGAAAAATAGTGACGCAGTAAGAATAATGTGACCATTCCTTTGCGCCACCAAAGGCAACGTGAACAATAGGGGGCGAGTGCAGATGGCACTCCAAACAAACTGACTTCGGAGGTTCACCTGACAATAGGGGGCGAGTGCAGATGGCACTCCAAACAAACTGACTTCGGAGGTTCACCTGACAATAGGGGGCGAGTGCAGATGGCACTCCAAAATAACTGACTTTGCAGCTTCACCTGACAATAGGGGGCGAGTGCAGATGGCACTCCAAACCAGGTATGTTTCGGATAGGTTTCGGATATACTAATGATTACTACATCGAATACGGATACGGATGCGGATATGAAATTATTTCGGATTATCCGTTAGTTTCGGATAATTTCAGTTACGGATAACATTTTTTAAGGAATTTCAATAGTAAAATACAAACAGCTTATGAAATGGTTTCGTAACGTGTCTCAATTAGGCTCTGTCTCTGTCCGATATTGTCCGAAACTTTTATTTCTGATTCGGTTACGGATATTTTTTTATGTCGGATATCCGATAGTTTCGGGTACGGTTACGGATCTCCTTAACATACCTGCTACCATCCAAATGAAGGATTTATGAACCGATTGAAGGCCAACAGACAGGAGCTGACTTTCAGTTGTAAGAGGGAAGGTTAGGAATATTATGAATTACACTTAACTATTTTTATCGTCAAAATTACTTTAATTAATTATTAAATCATCATTTTTAAAGTTACAACCATGAAACTTTTTTTATTGTCTGGTTTATTATAGATATTTTTTCTTTATTTTTTTTTTTTTATTCTTACATTTATTTAGGGACTTTTATCATAATATGATAATGCCAGTCCCATCGTATCTTAGTACTAATCTTATCTTCTACTGCACAATGAAAATAAAAATTTCTTTATTTGGTCAAGGTTATTCTAAAACGGACGAAGTCGCGGGCACAACTAGTAAATCATATAATAACATACCTTGGCTTCTAGTAACTGAGATGAGAAAATCGAACGCTCCCTTCATATCTGAAAAAAAATTGTTTATTATAGTACCAATCTTACGAAAGTTAGTGTAGAAGTTTGTTACTCTTTCACGCAAAAACTACGAAATATATTTCGATGAAACTTTACAGTAATATAGCTTATATATCAGAATAACACACAGGCTGTAATTTAAAAATGTATTATGTAAATTGTGATAAATATAATTAAATAAAAAATCTATTATTTCTTCTTTATAATATTAATTCTCTCCAAAAATAAAATAATCTTATAAAATAATAATCCGTTTAGAATATATCTATACATATAAATAAAATTGTAGTGTCTGTTTGTAACATTGAAATAACCGTTTTTTACTGTACATACATGCATATGAATATAAATACGGTACATACACCAAAATAACATTTTTTACAATTATGTCTGTCTGTCTGTTCCGGCTAATCTCTGAAATGGCTGGACCGATTTTGATGGGACTTTTCTTTTTTTTTTCTTTTCGCTTTTTCGTGACCGAAAAATCCTATTACATAAATCTATACACAAGTTTCACTTCAAAACCAATTTCTTTACAAAAATTGTTACAAATTAGTTCAGAACACATACAGACATACTAACACAAATATATGTAACTTACCAACTTCCGGTAGTAAGTTCTCGAACACTTTCGGGAATTCGGACGGTCCAATACCTCCAGTCAGCTTGAGGACAAACAGCCTAACGCCTTCCACGCCTAAAAAAAGAATCATCAGTATATTGTTTGATATAGTGAGTTTTATTTCTTATCTTTCAGTTCTTCATTCGTAAAGAATAATTAGGTAAATATCATATCACATACGTCATACTCGTGAACGACTGCTGCTTGTACGGACTGGTCTGCTCCAATCACTATGACTAATTTAATCTTATTGTGTATTTATATATGACTCTAATAAATTAGTGTTAGTTGGTAGTTTGTATTCACACGTTTCGACTTAAAAATGTAAACTTTTTGAGAGGTAGCCGTTGTAATAAGGAGTAACTTAGGTTACTTTTATTTTAGAAAAATAAAGTTAAATTCCACGCGGACGAAGTCGCGGGAACAGCTAGTAATATATAAAATTACCAACGTTTGAAAAGAAAAAAATATAATTAAAATATACCTTACCGTTTCCAACTGCAATATATTTATTTTATTAATAAAATATTGAATAAATATCATACTATTATATATATATACTCATTACATTGAAACTACTTGTTTTATTTCTTAATTTTTTATATTATGTTAATTTTTCTATAAGAAATTGTTTGAAGCAACAAAGCCGCCTAATATTTGCTATAATTATTTGTTTTATTTTATGGCAAAATAAGTTGTTTTATTATTATTATTTTTACTTAAAACAAATTCTCATCTCCCCTCTTAAGGAGAGGAGATGGCAACTTACCCCCGGCAGAAGCACAGTCGGCCGGGGTTCAGGGCCCCAGGGAGAGAAATTATTATTATTATTATTTTATATATCTCCCTTTTTACAGGGGTAATACTTTATTATTATTATGTGCTGATTTAATTTAACCCACTTATAAATTAAATTTAATACTATCAACTATGTTTATATCAAAAATGGAAGCAAAGAAATAAAAGGAAAAAATAAAAGGAAATTTAAGATAAAGAAACAATACCTTTCGTGTGGGCGACGTGTCTGAAAAAGTCGGCGATTTCATGTGAATCTGTAACAGAAAATGCATGGTGATTGTTAGCATTATGTGAATTTTTAAAAGTGCTTCAATGTAAGTTTATTTGAATAAATGATTTTCTATTCTATTCCTATATTTTTTATGACATAATCTGTATCGTATCAAAGAAATACCAACAAATATAAAAAAAATTAAGAAAATATCTGTTCCTTTTTTGTCTGTGGTCTATCTGTGTTACCAATTATATAATGGAAAAACGAAAAAAAAAACAGTAAATCTTATTTTCTGTTATGTTTTTACTACAATTAAATAGTAAATAACGAAAAATGTAATAGTAAAACCTATTTTCTGTTATTTTTCTCACTGCAATTACAATAAAAAAAACGAAAAAATAGAGAAAAACATTTTTTCTGTGTTCATTCTCACCGAAAATTTATTAGGCACATTGATTTAAAAAGAAAAAGTATAATCCATCACATTTAAAATAAGTATTGTTGCTAAGTAACGTTTTAAGTTATTATGTTAAGTAAGTTTATTGTAGTTTATTGTTGTTAAGTAAGTTTGTATGTAACGTGCAACTGTGATCGGAACGAAAGTAAATTATATTTACTGCTATATATGTATATATAGCAGTAAATATAATTTACTTTCGTTCAAAAATTCGTTTCGTTAAATCAATGTGCCTAATATTTTCGGTGAGAATGAACACAGAAAAAATGTTTTTCTCTATTATCCACTGAATATCTCAATAAAAATGTAATGAATGACTCTTACTCTTTTCTCCTGATATTTTCTGCAGTATCTCGTAGACAGCATCGAAGTCGGCGTGCCCTGTCAGCCGTTGAAGCACCTCGTATGCTTTGAATACATCTGAAAAAAAAAACCAATTTTAATCGTTTTAAAAAGCTGGACATTATCCTCTCTTTAACATATAAATAACATTAATTGAAAAGAATTTTCTCAACTGGCAATAAGTTTATTTAATAATATATGATAATAGTGTTTTTGTCGAACAAATTTCGTAGCGCTGACAATATTATCTAATTGTACAAAGAATGATTGCGTAGCTGTTTCTATGTTCATTATCGCATGCCTTCTACTTGTTACTGTGTATTTTTTTTAAACAATATTTCTTCAAAAGAGCAATACGCAAGTTTCTTGCTTATTCTTCTTGTGATGAGTCTGCATTCCGAATGACCGGTAGAATCAAAAAACTTGACTACTCAAAAGTGCTTATATTAAGTTTATTTGAATAAAGATTATTTATATTTCTATTTCTAAATAGATAGACAAAACATTTATATTTTGTTTGCCTTGGCTTCCCTCTTCTTATATACCTATACTTCAAATTCTGTCTTGTCTATAGTTTCATAATATAATATTATTTATATTTCTATTTAGAATAGAATAGAAATGAATAGAATAGAAAATCATTTATTCAAATAAACTTAATTTAAGCACTTTTGAATAGTCATAACAATTTGTTTTTTATCTACCACTCATTCGGAAAGCTGTCTCATCACAAAAAGAACAAGCATTTCTAAATAGATAGACAAAACATTTATTTTTTGTTTGCTCTGGCTTCCCTCCTCTTATATACCTATACTTCAAATTCTGTCTTGTCTATAGTTTCATTATATACATCTCCGTATTTCAAGACTTTATCTATATTTTTCCTTTCGCCTATACACATATAATAATTTTCTACGCAATGTGCAATCATAATTAAATTTCTGATTCTCCTTATTTATCTTTTTCTTTTCCGCTCTATTGAACTTATTATCTGCCTCATACATGGGTAATTTTCCTGTATCTAAATATTTAATCCAAGTATGTATATGTGTATATATTTATTTATGTGTCGCATGTAAATATGTATGTCTAATAATATGTATTATTTTAAAGTTACTACGTAAATGTTTATAAACTATAATGCGTCGCTTACTAACTTTTCTGTTTGCCTTATGGTTAACTGGTAGAGAACGCCCTTAAATGTTAAGTTCGCCATATGTACATTTATACATTGTATTTGTGCAATAAAGTTTAAATAAATAAATAAAAAAATATAATCTACTTCAACAGAGATAATCTTTATAAAATTCTGTATAGAACAAGAATCGTAGTATAAAAACAAAAGAAACAAATCATAACTTACTGAATTCATTTGTCAATTCCCTTAGCAGCTCCACCACCACTTTGATATCTGAAATAAGATGGAAAAATAATAATAAAAAACAATATTAGTGTAGTGCATGTGTAACCAGTACCGGATCTTATTTTTTTGAGGCTGGACAAAAACTATAATGATCTAACACATCTTACTTAAGAAGTATTATAAATGTGTAAGAAAGTAAATGTAGTGTGTGAAAGTTGGCATGTTTTAAACTTGACACGGTCGTTATTTATACGTAAAATTAGTAAAGATCACGGGACCTTACCACGTTTAAATATAACACCAAATAAATATATAACGTGGTAAGATCCCGTGATTTTTACTAATTAGGCATGGTTGTTACAGAATTGTACATAAATAAAAAAAATTGTACACATGTTCTTAGATGTTTTAGAATGAACATCGGATACTTTTTATTTTAAAAACATGCGAGCGAAGCCGCGGTTATAAGTTAGTAATATTATAAACGCGAAATTTTGTGAGTAGGGTGTTTGTTACTGTTGCATAACAAATTTTGATAAGACTTTAAATATTAAGCTAAGATAAAGTGATTCAAGAGGAAGGTTTATACATATAATACATGTACACCCGGGCGAAGCCGAGGCGAGTAGCTAGTCACATAGTAAAACAATGTCGCTGTCGCTGTCTGTCCGTCCCTATGTATGCTTAAATCTTTAAAACTACGCAACGGATTTTGAAGCGGTTTTTTTTAATAGATAAAGTGATTCAAGAGGAATGTTTATACATATAATACATGTACACCCGCGCGAAGCCGGGGCGAGTAGCTAGTCACATAGTATAAAACAAAGTCGCAGTCGCTGTCTGTCCGTCCCTACGTATGCTTAAATCTTTAAAAAATATATTATATAAATCGAGTAAGTGTGATGCAGAATCAGCTAGTTTTTATAATTCAATTGCAAAAATCTTATTAAGTAGGTAGTAAATGAACGAAGGAAGGCCACAGATATTTTTTTTTATTTTATTTATGTGTTTATATATTGGATCTCCTTTCAATACAGCGGTTGGGCTATCGGTGTAGGATTTGCATTTGTTTAAGAAAGTTTTAGAAGGAATAAAATTTTGACAGGAAATTCATCCCCACACGCTGGAATCTAAGTGGTCTCGGACAGTGCGGTTTCAGAGGAGCTTCCTCTGGCGTACACTTACATTGTGGAATGAACTACCTGCCAAGGGTTTTGAGATTATAGTATGGGGTTTTTCAAGAAGGGACTTAAGGGTCGGCAACGCGTTTACACCCCTGATGTCTCATTCTCACGAGACTACAGCGTGGGGTTTTTCAAGAAGGGTATATTAAGGTTTCTTAAGGGTCGGCAACGCGCATGAAAACTCTGCTGTCTCAATCTCACGAGACTACAGCATGGGGTTTTTCAAGAAGGGTATATTAAGGTTTCTTAAGGGTCAGCAAAGTGCATGAACTCCTGGTGTCTCAATCTCACGAGACTACAGCATGGAGTTTTCAAGAAGGATATATTGAGGTTTCTTAGTGTGCTCAATCTCACGAGTCGTACTTTCGCACAGCATGGAGTGTTTCAAGAAGGATATATTGAGGTTTCTTGCCAAAAATTTGGCTTAAAAATCAGTGTCAAAAAGACGTGGAGGGTCAGTGTGATCATGATGCAGAGATCAACAGCAGAATCGGTGCTGCTGCAAAGCTGGATATGAACTCCTGGTGTCTCAATCTCACGAGACTACAGCATGGAGTTTTCAAGAAGGATATATTGAGGTTTCTTAAGGGTCAGCAAAGTGCATGAACTCCTGGTGTCTCAATCTCACGAGACTACAGCATGGAGTTTTCAAGAAGGATATATTGAGGTTTCTTAAGGGTCAGCAAAGTGCATGAACTCCTGGTGTCTCATTCTCACGAGACTACAGCATAGAGTTTTCAAGAAGGATATATTGAGGTTTCTTAAGGGTCAGCAACGCGCATGAACTGCTGGTGTCTCATTCTCATGAGACTACAGCATGGGGTTTTTCAAGAAGGGTATATTAAGATTTCTTAAGGATCGGCAACGCGTATGAAAACTCTGGTGTCTGAATCTCACGAAACTACAGCATGAAGTTTTCAAGAAAGGTATATTAAGGTTTCTTAAGGGTCAACTAGGGTTCTTAAGGGTTTCTTAAGGCAACGCGTATGAAAACTCTGGTGTCTGAATCTCACGAAACAGAAAGGTATATTAAGGTTTCTTAAGGGTCAACTAGGGTTCTTAAGGGTTTCTTAAGGCAACGCGTATGAAAACTCTGGTGTCTGAATCTCACGAAACAGAAAGGTATATTAAGGTTTCTTAAGGGTCAACTAGGGTTCTTAAGGGTTTCTTAAGGCAACGCGTATGAAAACTCTGGTGTCTGAATCTAACGAAACTACAGCATGGTGTTTTCAAGAAGGGTATATTAAGGTTTCTTAAGGGTCGGGTGACACCCCTGGTGTTTCAGGTGTCCATAGTCTACGGTATCCATTTACCATCAGATGGGCCGTATGATTTCCCATCTTAGTATAAAAATGAGTACATACTTGATGTCCCCTCCAGTTGTATCAAGAAGTTGATGATGAAGTGCCACTCCCTGGAGCCTCGTACTCGTTTTATAAATTCATATACGTCCTTGGTATCTGTAAATATATAAATAAGTCAGTTGATTTTCTTGCAAATTCCTCTCAATTGAATCTGTATATTGAACTGTACGGTAGGGAAAACATATCTGTACATATAAATAAAATAGGTCTGTTTGTAATATTGAAATAACCGTTTTTTACTACATGCATTTGCATTGTATCGGTTTGTTTGTTTTCTATGTATATCAATAACAATAATAAGTATAATAAACTTAGGACAATTCACACAGCGCCATCTAGTCCTAAGTTAAGCTATCTAAAGCCTGTTTTAAGGGTACTAGATACCTGATACAAGTACATAGATATTTTTTTTTTGGAAATAAATAAAGTAAAGTCTGTATTTATGTAATTATGTACAAACTCATTTGAAAAGAATAAGAGCTGAGTTTATTGTCAGTTCTCAGCGCGTAAGCACTTCGAACTGACGGTAGATTTGACAAATCATAAGATATCACAAGATCTACATGAATAAAGATATTTTGATTTGAATAATAATAGGTAATAATAATCTCAGGACAATTCACACAGCGCCATCTAGACCCAAGTTAAGCTAGCTAAAGCTTGTGTTATGGGTACTAGACAACTGATACAAATACACAGATTTTTTTTTGTAAATACATACATATTATACACAGAAAACACCCAGACCGACACAAACAATCATACTCATGAATACAAATGTTTGTGCCGTGCGAGGAATCGAACCCGCGACCATCGGACGAAAAGCGGTGTGCTAGACAGCTAGACTACTGAGGTCGTCAAATAAAAATATTATGTATATAAAGCGAGATATAACAGTGAAATAATTAGGGGTACCTTTAGGATCATTATACCTTGGTACCCTGTCGTACTCTTCAGGGTACCGAAGTACATCTTAGTTCTCTAGAGTGGCAAGAATATATTGTTCATGTACATAGGCTAACAGTTCCAATATACCACTACTTTCCCCCCTCCGATCAAATTCTCGTCCAATTCAAACGGGGATCGAAATTACGACGGCCTGAGCCAAGGTTCGAACCCCTAGTGGTGCCCTCAGACTAAAGTCATATCCGTCAGGCGGGAGTTGTCCTTCAGCCGCTCCATAAGTCCTTCCTTTAGTTTGGAGAGCCATGTGCACTCACACCTTAGGGGCTGTTCAAGTATTACGTAAGCAGATTTATCACAATTATTTACCCCCCATCCCCCTTGTCAGCAAAAGTAAGCAAAGCTCTTACCCCCTCCCCCCATGCTTACGTAAACATTTCTCAATTAATGTATTGTTTTTTTAGCACTGTGTGACAATGTGAGGGTTGCCATTCGTGTAAAAAATTAAATTACGACCGATGACGTAATCATCATACAGACTCCCCCACCCCCATGTCATCCAAAATAAGCAAAGAAAAGACCCCCCGCCCCCCTATAGTGCTTACGTAATACTTGAACGGCCCCTTATCGTGAGGTGAAGCTGTAAAGGCCAGCTGCGGCCAACAGCATTAGAATAGTTCGAAAAAAAAGTTTTATATATATTTTTTTTTACAATTAAATAGGAACTTTATTCCTGTGTGTTTACCTTGCAGTCCTGTTACGGATTTCACGTAATTGATAGCGGCGTGCTCCTCTGAAAGAGAAAACAAAATTAATCATTTTGTCACCTTTGAATACACGATGCAATAAAACTATTTGAAAATCTAAAAGCTTTCTTTTGTTTTAGAATTCTAAGAAATAGGAATAGAAATAATCTTTATTCAAATAAACTTAATATAAGCACTTTTGAATAGTCAAGTTTTTTTATTCTACCGCTTATTCGGAATGCAGACTCATCACAAGAAGAATAAGCAAGAAACTTGTGTGTTGCCCTTTTAAATAAATATTGATTTACCTCTCTTCTGATCTAAATTAAATAATATGAAAATGACATATATGTTTTTTTTTTAATAATCGCGAGAACTTGGCAAACGATACGATTTAAAAGGCAGCTTATGTAACATGTATCATATATATATAATTCTCGTGTCACAATGTTAGTTACCATTACTCCTCCGAAACGGCTTAACCGAGTTTATGAAATTTTATATGCGTTTAGTAGGTCTGAGAATCAGCTACTATTTATTTTTCATAACCCTAAGTGATAAGGGTTGTACCCCTAGCATTTTTTTGAAATTTTTTAGACAATTTTTTTTATAAATTGGCATTAAAAAATACATACAACACTAAAATTTCACCCCATCAACATTTTTAATATCGATATTAATTTATATGGCAAAACAACGTTTGCGGGTCAGCTAGCAAGCTAGCAACACATAAAATTAGACATTATTAGTAATCTGGACTAATAACACCATTGCTAGCAATGTGTGGCATGTACAGGTTGACCTCCACGCGGTACCCCTTGAAACCATCACATTAAGTTCCTGGTAACTGACCTGACCTCATGCTCATCTTATTATCCTCCACGGGTGCCCCGCAAGTGCGGGTGCACCATTCCATTATCATCCATAAAAAAACTATATATAAAACTTTCGTATCACAGTGTTACCTGCCATACTTCTCCGAAACGGCTTGACCGATTCTCATGAAATTTTGTGAGCGTATTAAGTAGGTCTGAGAATCGGCCAACATCTATTTTTCATCCTCCTAAATGTTAGGGGTAGTCCACCCCTAGATTTTTTTTTTATTTTAAGGCAAAACAACGGCGTTGGCAAAATCATTGACCTTATTTGGTGGAAGCCGTTCAAATGAAAAGAAGAAGAGAAAGTAACTCCGCTATGTTTTGATTTATCCACAAATCTCTTCTCTTACAAGGAAATTCTTCTCCGTTCTTACATTTCTCATTCGATCGTCCGCTCCCATTGGATATAGCGAGATGTTATATAACCTGCACCCTCAATAATGCCTTACAAATATTATAAATGCGAAAATAAGTCTGTCTGTCTCGCTTTCACGCCAAAACTACTGAACCGATTTAAAAGAAATTTGGTACAGAGATAGTCCCTGAGAAAGGACATAGGCTTCTTTTTAATGCGAAAAAGGGTTGTAACGGGGGTTGAAAGAGGAGATGAAAGGTTGTATAGAAGTATCGTTTAAGCTAAAAGCTTGAATCTTATTATTCAGAAGGTAAAATAAAATGGACGATATAAGTTTGTATTTCGTAATTTTTGAAGCTAAAACGATGAATCTTTTTTCTTTGAATTTTTTGGATTAGATTTTTAAATATATCTTTTTTATTTGGTCAAGGTCAATATTATTTCAAAATCTTTTTTTCATTATTTCGACACTATTCCACGCGAAGTCGCGGGCACTACTAGTGGGCTATAACATACTAATACAATCCTTCAATACAAACCTCAATCTATTATTGCGATTAGCTTATTAATTCAAACAAACAAACAAACGTTCCGACAAAGAAAAGAACAAAACTTGTTCAAATTACTAGTTAACTGCGAACTCCACTTTACCCAGTTTAATTAACTTCTAAGAAAACATAAATTACGTTTGTTATTCACACGACAGCAAATATGGAGCCGACATTAATTTATTAACTTTTTGTTCAATTTAAATCGATTATTTATACAAATGGCGACAAGGTTAGTACGTACATTGTCTGTAATAACAATTGTATAAATAAAATAAAACAAACATTTCAATAAAGTAAAATGTAATATTACTTTGTTGTGGCCAACTAATGTTCTGTAAAATGAAACGTCAGAGCTAATTTAGAAGTGCGTAAATTATAATAATATTATTATAATAATAATCTCAGGACAATTCACATAGCGCCATCTAGTCCCAAGTTAAGCTAGCTAAGCTTGTGTAATGGGTACTAGATAACTGATACAGATACATAGATAATTTATTTTTCGTAAATACATACATGTTATACATAGAAAACACCCAGACCGATACAAACAATTATACTCATGAATACAAATGTTTGTGCCGTGCGAGGAATCGAACCCGCGACCATCGGACGTATAGCGGTGTGCTAGACCGCTAGACCACCGAGGTCGTAAATTGTTTGTTTGATTTGGCAAACGGAAGGAAAATAACGTTTGAAATTTTAATAAGTGGCAACACTGACGTCTGCAATTGGTGATTTTCAACTGCATGTTGACGTCGTTAACTTTAAAACTATAAAACTACGCAACGGATTTTGAAGCGGTTTTTGTAATAGATAGAGTGATTCTAGAGGAAGGTATATATATACGAGTGGTAGATAAAAAACAAATTGTTATGACTATTCAAAAGTGCTTAAATTAAGTTTATTTGAATAAATGATTTTCTATTCTATTCTATATAATACATATACACCCGTGCGAAGCCGGGCGAATAGCTAGTGTTCTATAAAATTAAACGTCAGAGCTAATTTAGAAATGCGTAAATTGTTTGTTTGATTTGGAAAATGGCAGGAATATACCGTTTGAAATTTTAATAAGTGGCAACACTGACATCTGTTTTCAAAAGGAAATTTCTTTGGTTGACATGAATGATTTTCACCTGCATGTTGACGTCGTCAACTTTAAAACTCTAAAACTTCGCAACAGATTTTGAAGCAGTTGTTTTTAATAGATAGAGTGATTCTAGAGAAAGGTTTCGAAATATATATATATATATATATATATATATATATATATATCTTTTTTTATTTGTATATTCTGGGTATTTATAAGTCTATCACTACATTGAATAAAACAAAGTCGCTGTCGCTGTCTGTCCCTATGTATGCTTAAATCTTTAAAACTACGCAATGGATTTTGAAGCGATTTTTTTAAATAGATAGAGTGATTCAAGAGGAACGTTTATATATATAATACATGTACACCCGGGCGAAGCCGTGTTGAGTAGCTAGTGTTCTATATAATGAAACGTCAGAGCTAATTTAGAAATGCGTAAATTGTTTATTTAATTTGGCAAACGGAAGGAAAATAACGTTTGAAATTTTAATAAGTGGCAACACTGACATCTGTTTTTAAAAGTAAAATTCTTAGATTAAAATTAATGATTTTTAAATGCGTGTCGACGTCATAAATATATGTATATATCTTTTTTATTTGTATATTATGTATATTTATAAGTATATATATATTATATATATTACCACAGATAACATAATAACAGACCCGGCAACGTGTTGCAGTGGCTAAGGTTAAATAATATTGCGACTATAAATTGAGATGTAAGCTATCCTATCTTTCAAGTTGGATCAAATTGCACACAATGTGCAAATCAAATTTGCAATCGGTTAAGTAGTTTGGGAGTCCATCGCGGACAAACAACGTGACACGTAATTGTTATATATAAAGATTATGTGTAAAGATAATTAATTATATGACAATAGTAGTTCATGCACGGGATTTTCATTTGATGATGGACAGACACCTACATGAGTACACAATGTAAATAAACTATCGTTAAAAAAATAATATCAGCTAAGTGTCTTGACAGTTCTTCTCAATTGAACATGTATACTGAACTGGACTGGAAAAAATTATAATACCAAAAAAAATTACGTTCATAAGCGGCTGAAATGTTTTACATCAATAAATGATTTTAATTTTATATATTGGACCCCGTACTGTAACTGAAGTTCATCTTTTTAAATACATTTTTTTTAAATATATCTCTGTACCTACTATATATACTACTTGGTATTTTTACGTGTCCAAGAATATATGAGTTGAACATTTTCATATAATTTTCATGTCTATATGGTAGATAGATAGATATATCGTTTATATGTTTGTTACTAATCACACATAAGAATATAAAATACATAATACAACATAAGATTTATAAAATTGTATATGTATATATGTATATTGTATATATATTGTATATAATAATTAAAATAAATATAAAATAAAAACAATATTATTGGTGATTGTCAGCGGTGTGTGTAACATTGTTCAGGGATACAAAACACTGATGTTCAGATATAATCAACCCATTTGAGTAACATAGAAAAAAAATATTATTGATGATCAATAATATTTCAGAATATCAATAATTAAAATAAATATAAAATAAAAAGAGTTTTAGTATTAAAGTCAATATTATTGGATTGTCTGTGCGGTGTGTGTATAATAAAAATAATGTAAATAGTTCACAGTATAATTTGATATAATTATAACTGAGTGGTAAGGAACAACAAAAAGAAAAAAAGAAAATCTTAATAAGAGTAAAAATTTCGGATAGAAAAAAATTCTATAATTATTTTTTATTTAAGATGAAAATCAAAATATTTCATGTAATATCATAATGACATTTTTATTAATATAAAAACATATAGTTTTAGTATTAACTTAAACACATTTTTAAGATAAAAACTTCGGAAAATCCACTCTACAGTTTTAGTATTAAAGTCTAATTCTATAATTTCGTACATTTTTATTTAAGCGTTTAGAAAAACTTCGGAAAATCCACTCTACAGTTTTAGTATTAAAGTCTAATTCTATAATATCGTACATTTTTATTTAAGCGCGTGCAGTACTGTACTAATATTCTCAAATATTTCTTTTCATTTTATAAAATGGTAAAGTTTGTGGGTTTGGTTGTTTGGGGGATTCTCGTGAATCCGATTAAGAAATTTCTTTTAGTGTAGCCTATTTATCGAGAGCTATGACCAAACATCACGCTATAACCAACTAGAGGGGAGCTGTAAATTCATCAGATATTTATTTATTAGTTATTACACAGTTGTACTGATTTCTTTTTGTTCAAAATCTACCCTGTATCATCGTAAGCACAGATATTATATTATATTAGAGTTCGTTAGATTTCTGTTCCCGCGTGTTCCCTTCTCCTCCCTAACTAGTAACAAACGGACTGTACGGCGGCCTTGACGCGCGCGCGCATTGTGTTGTGAATTCAAATAAATTAGAACTGGAAACCCTACTGTGAAAGTGTGTGAAAGCTAGCGAAGATACCTTCGAGACCCTGAAGCCCAAGAAATCCGCAGAACGATACTGAACATTTTGGTAGCAGAGTAGTAATTATCGACTCTCAGGCAGACCACTGCTCTCACTCATCGTTCACAGCTGAACGCCCGTATGACGCCAGCAGTGTGCGATAGAGGCGACATTCTGTCTTCTCTTTTCCACATGTATTACAATTGAAACACACACCACTGTCTTCATTCGTCGTTTACAGCTTAATGCCCATGACGCCAGCAGTGTGTGACAGAGACGGCATAATGCTTTCTTGTCTTTACCACATATACTATAATATTTATATAACTTACCACGGAATCCGGTGAGTGAATACAACAGGTCGCCTGACTCTTTTTGTCCTAAAATAAAAAAAATATTTTAATGTGATAAAAAAATAATCTAGACTCTATATCATTATATTTTTTTTAAAGCAAAAAGGAGTATTTTTATTTTCTTATTTATTATCAGCATGTACGCGGAATAAAAAGAGGAATTAATACAAATAAGATTTAAAATTCAGTCAAAATTTAAACAGGTTATGGGCCCTGCACATTATCGCTGATCTGATTAATTTATTACATCATTGGAACGACTGAAAGAGATCGCTTCTGAAAGATAAAGAGATAACCCCACTCCTGCTCATATTTTATTCCTTAATAATGCTTTTTTTTAAGTTTCAAGTGATTTATGGTCTATGATCTATTTACCTTTGTGTCCAAATAGATCTCTAATAATATCAGACACCACTTCTACGCCTTTTTCTGGAAAAAAACAAAAATAAAATCACGTTAATACATTTTTAAATATAACTGAAATCATAAGAACAATAACAGCGCCATCTATACCATGTGCGCTGTGGCATAGTGTGGGTGACAGTTTCTTAATAAAACGAATGTTACGTTTCATTCTTAAAAGTTGCCGTGATATACATATTATGCAGGGGCGGATCTACCTAAGGGCTTTTTGGGCTGCAGCCCAAGGGCCCGAGGAAACAAGAGCCCCCAGTCCGATATTTAGAATATAAAAAAATATCTAGTTTGTTAAAAAACCTATCATAAGGTTGGCAACCCTGAGATCAATCAACCCAAGCAAGTGCGCGTCTATCAAAGGACCGTGGAATTTCTGGTCCCTTGTTTTTGGTCGGTGTATTTTTTAGTTGAGTGATATAATTAGGTAGGCAAACCCCTAAGTAGATTTAGCCCAGGGCCCCACAAATTCACGATCCGCCTCTGAAATTATGATTTAGTATTTCAGCTGTACCAGATAATAAATTTAAAACGTTAAATGTAAAGTTTAGTAACTGTCACCCGCACCATGCTACAGCACACACAGTATGACCCCAAGAAAAGTAGAAACAACTGATACTGCAATACTTTCTTTTGTAGATTGTAGTTTGTATTCACACATTTCAACATAAAAATCTAAAGGTGCAAGAACTATTTATAAGAGCTACATACAAGTTTCTCGCTCATTCTTCTTGTATCTACAAGAACTTCTTGTACTTCTTGTGATGAGACAGCTTTCCGAATGAGCGGTAGATTAGAAAAAACGACAAACTTTTCAAAAGTGCTTAAATTTAACTTTTTGAAGAAAGGTTTTGCTATTCTATTTTATTCTAATTGCTTCTATGTAAAGCGGCTACGAGTCGCTAGTTTAAATTTACTAAAAAAATTTACTTACTAACAATTTTGCTGTTAGTCTTCAATTCATCTCGTATTGCGTCCTTTATTACATTAGTTACTTTCTTGGCGTTGTTAATAATGTGTCTGTGTTTCGAATTCGATTCATTAGTGTTTTCAGATTCGTTTTGACTCCATGTCTCGCTTTGATTTGAGCTACTTTCGCTGTTACTGTTACTAGAGTTACTTTCGCTTGTTTGACTTGAGCTCTGTTGTTCGCTTTCAGATTGAGTCGAACTAGATTGTTCTTCAGTTTCACTCTGACTTGATCTAGATTCTTCTACAACTTCAGTTCTCCTCGAGCTGGATCTTTCGCTTTCACTCTGACTCGAGCTAGACCTTTCACTTTCGTTCTGACTCGAGCTAGACCTTTCACTTTCGTTTTGACTCGAGCTAGACCTTTCACTTTCGTTCTGACTCGAGCTAGACCTTTCACTTTCGTTTTGACTCGAGCTAGACCTTTCACTTTCGTTCTGACTCGAGCTAGACCTTTCACTTTCGTTTTGACTCGAGCTAGACCTTTCACTTTCGTTTTGACTCGAGCTAGACCTTTCACTTTCGTTCTGACTCGAGCTAGACCTTTCACTTTCGTTTTCACTCGAGCTAGACCTTTCGCTATGACTTGAGCTAGACCTTTCTCTCTCACTGTGACTCGAGCTGGACTCTGATCTTCTCTCACTCGAGCTCTCAGATTCGTGTTCAGATTTAAAGGATCTATGACTTTCGTGACGTTCTTCAGACCCTCGCTCTTCGTGTTCGGATCTTGAGCCTGGTCGGTGTGGAGGCACTAGACCCCCGAGGGGTAGTCCCCAGTCGTGATGGGAGGGTGGACCAGGTGGACCGGGGGGGCCTGGTGGTAGCCATGCTGGACCACCGAGTCCCTTCGGTTTTAGGCCTGGACCGCCGTTATGTGGATTTCCATGTCTGCCATCTACAGATTAAAAAAGTTTACTATACTATGTATCTCGTTTATACTAATATTTTAATTATGAAAGTATGTCTATATGTTTGTCACCTTTTCATGATTAAACGGCTGAACAAATCTTAATGTAATTTAATATGACAATTTGTATAACGCGGACTTAAAGTGGCAAGAGCTCCACCGACAAGAGCTCTTTAAATATGAATTATTGAAGTATTCCCATGCATTTAATTAAAAGCTGTTAATTTTAAATTACAAACAGACACTACAGTTTTATTTTTATATAGACGAACATTGTAGAGTTGTAGAAATGCGTTATATCAAAATGAACGCCAGTAAGTCTCATAGTATGATACAAAATTGCAATAGTAAATTACACATGCTAATGGTTACACTATTCTCCAAATTTGAATTAAAAAATGAATCTGTATTATTGTAAACATGTACAATATTTATTTGAAAAGAATGCGAGCTGAGTTTCTTGTCAGTTCTCATCTCGAATTCATTCCGAACTGACGGTAGATTAGACATATCATAAGAGTCTGTAATAGACCTACATGAATAAAGATATTTTGATTCGATGTTTATAATAACTTAGCTCAGTCATTTTTTTGTAGAGTACCGCATAAAAATCAATTGTTCGAAATTTATTCTTGTGTTTTTTTATTGAGCTTGCCATTTTGAGGATTCCTAAACTGAATATGCTTAAGAGCACTGCTTTATATAATTAAAAAAATTCTTGTAGAACTTTCTTTTAAATATTGAATATACTGAACGGCGCCTTATTAGCTTTCGGCTATTTTATTTTTAAATTTGAACTTTTATACACTTCCGTCCGCGTAATTTTCTCAAAAAGGGTTACGATTTTCTTGCTACACGTAATAATATTATGATAAGTTGGTATTATACCTCTTTTCCAAGTATGGTGCAATCTTTATTCAAACATAAGACTCGTTTTAAGCGACGCGGCAGGCGCGCTGACATACTGCCGACCCCAGACAAGGGGCCATCCACAAATGACGCACATCAATTATAAGCATTTTAATCTCAACCCCCCCACACCCCCACCCCCCCGCTTACTTCCTTCTTAATGTCACAGATCAGCTGCCTTTACACGACGTGCCTTTCACGCGCGATCTGGAGCGCGCGCGTTTAGCGCGGAAAAGACAGCGCATGCAATCGTGAGGAATTGTATTATACCACAGATAACATAATTGACGACTTCGGTGGTCTAGCGGTCTAGTACTCCGCTTTACGACCGAACGATGGTCGCGGGTTCGATTCCTCGCACGGCACAAACATTTGTATTCACAAGTATGATTGTTTGTATCGGTCTGGGTATTTTCTATGTATAATATGTATGTATTTACAAAAAAAAATCTATGTATATGTATCAGTTATCTAATACCCATAACACAAGCTTTAGCTAGCTTAACTTGGGTCTAGATGGCGCTGTGTGAATTGTCCTGAGATTATATTATATTATAATAATTTTACTATTGCTTGTGTTCACTCTTTCGCGCGCGATTCCTTTCAAGTCATTTCACTTACTTGTATTATTCGAATTTATTTATTAAAGAATTTTTATTTTTCTATGAATACGTTTAAGATTTATAAATTATAAATAACTCTACAATTATATTTGCTTCATGGTCAGATGTCCGCCATTTTGAAATGATAATTACTTGTTACAAAAACCCGCTAAATCCCTCGATAATCGATATTGTTGTACTCGGGGATGCGCTCACTGTTTGCGTGTGCTGTCTCTCTCGTTCTCTTTCTCTACATTTACATGTACATTCTTTGTTGCGTGAAACAGGATTCGCGCGCGAAAGTGCGTACGTGTAAAGGCAGCTATCATAACCGATGGAAGATCGCGGAAAGTGGCAAGATCTACGCTCTTGTCGGTGTAGCTCTTGCCACTTTCCGAGCGTTCGAGAGCGTAACTCTTAAATTATGAATGAACCATTAGTTATTATTAAGTTTACATACAATTATACTTATTATAACTCTTAGTGAAACTCCACAGTTAGTTGAATTACTTCGCGCGTGAAAAGGCGTGCGTGTAAAGGCACCTATTGTCTCATAGACACTTTAGAATAGTCATTTTAATATAAATGAAACTTGTGACGTCATGTATGGACGATCCCAAATGGTAAGAGGGCAGTGATGATACCAACTCGCGTATTGTTTTTACCTGGGCTTTTGAATTGTCGTACAACATTCACTTTATGTGGTGACCCTAAAAAACATTTAAATCTATGCGATAATCCGTCAATTTATGTATCTAATGACAAAGGCCCACATGATGGAAAGTGGCAACCATTTCTATACATGAGCAGCATCACGGACATCACGTTATCATGCCCTTTTTTTCGGATTACTCTAATGCTGTTGGCCGCAGCTGGCCTTTACTGATTCACTGGACGTTAGGGAGCGAGTGCAGATGGCACTCCAAACCCGAAGGACTTATGGAGCGGCTGAAGACCGACTTCCGTCTGACGGATACGACTTTAGTCTGAGGGCACCGCTAGGGGTTCAAACCTCGGCTCAGGCCGTCGTAATTTCAATCCCCGTTTGAATTGGACGGGGGATCGATCGGAGGGGGATTATGAGCCCGTGATGCTATTCATGTATTGCCATTCCGAAGTATACATGTATATAGATACTTACTGTGTGGTTGTGGCTCCGCCTGCGCCGTATACACCTGCGCAGAAATGTATACATATAATGTTATATACTTCTGTGAATATCATCGTTTCTTCAGTAAATTAGTACACATGTTTTCTGTATTAAGTAAATAAATAAATAAAATAAATATCCCTTAATATATCCCTGGTCTGTGAACACAGCGCCATCTAGTCACATACTAAGCAGAGCTTGTGTTATAGGTTTTTTTTTCCGGACTACTCTAATGCTGTTGGCCGCAGCTGGCCTTTACAGCTTCACCGGACGTTAGGGGGAGAGTGCAGATGGCACTCCAAATCCGCGGAAGGACTTATGGAGCGGCTGAAGGCCAACTCCTGCCTGACGGATGTGTGTTATAGGAACTAGACAACTGATAGAAATATATAAACGACCTTCAACAGTATCATAAAAAGATAAATAAGTATTATTAAATTTGTGTTATTTTAACAAGTTTTAAATAAAGAATTGAGAGGTATATTTTAATAATTACTCTCCTGATTATAATAATAATAATAAATCATTCCAATCGTTATATCGGTGAACGGTCTTATCCCAACCAGTCTGGAGCAACATCTCAAACGGTTGGGATTCCGACGCGGCTCACTCCCGGGAAAGATGCAGAAAGCGGTGCTCTTAGATTCTGCCCGCATTGTACGCCGGTTTCTCTCCCTGGGGCCCTGAACCCCGGCCGACTGTGCTTCTGCCGGGGGTAAGTTGCCATCTCCTCTCCTTAAGAGGGAAGATGTGATTTTTTTTGGTAGTTAGGAATAATAATAATCTTTATTTACTGCTCACAAGGAAACTTGCAATATTGTCTGAGTCTGAACTAAGTCGAAACCTAAATCGATTGCTAAATCGAATTACAGAAGCACAATTAGAAGTTTGTTCTATAAACTTGTGATTCATAAATTGAATTACATATAGTAATCGCTATCTGTGGATGAAAGATATGTCTTTCATCCACAGATAGCGATTACTTATATTTTAGATATAATAGAAACTATTATTGGGGTTACCAGATATATAAAATATACAAAAATATCTGAATTTTTGTATAATTACAGAATATATGTTTACGAGTTTAGTCGCAATAATTTCAAATATGGCCGATTTGAATTTGGTTCTGACTACTGATTGTGGCAATCTTCACTTAAAATTGATTAAAACAAAATCTTGACTTAAAACTGTTTGGAATTAAGCATAATTCCAAACGGTTAACAAAGAAAGTTATAAGGTTACAAAAAGTTATAAAATAAAATTACATTACTGATTTGCTTATCGAAATTACACAAACACTAGTACAGGTTCGTCCCTTTAATCCGAATACATCCCATCACCGGTGATACGCGGGTTGCTTCACGAAAGAAATATACCTTAATGATACTATTATAGGTTCATCCCATTAATCTCACTAGTGATACTCGGGATACTTCACGAAAGAAATATACCTTAATGATACTATTACAGGTTCATCCCATTAATCTCACTAGTGATACTCAGTATGCTTCACGAAAGAAATATGCCTTAATGATACTATTACAGGTTCATCCCATCAATCCCACAGGTGATACTCGGGTTGCTTCACGAAATAAATATAGCTTAATGATACTATTACAGGTTCATCCCATAAATCCCAATGGTGATACTCGGGATGCTTCACGAAATAAATATACCTTAATGATACTATAACAGGTTCATCCCATAAATCCCACTGGTGATACTCGGGATGCTTCACGAAATATATATACCTACCAGTATAACACACACTTAACAAATTACAATTTCACAACACAATCTAAAACTTACGCTGACGAGGGCCGTCACCGCGATCACATATAGTTTCATTGCAGTAAGAAGTGGTCAGATTATGATCTGTTTTTCCACTAAACGAATCATTTGTGTCCTCCCCTTTAATACTTATATATGTGGAGTATTACACTTGTGTAAATAAAGTGTATATTGTTATTACACTTCAGTTTATATTTACCTGAAACTAATTGTTAACTCTTTATTGGCTGGTATACGTCGGGGCGTATACTAATTATTTTTGGTTTATTGTTATACACCTCTTGTTTGTTGTGGCCTCCCGTAGACAATTTCGTTGTTAAGATTAATTCAATTAATGTTTATATTTTACTAGCTACCAGCCCCGGCTTCATACGGGTGTACATTTATTACACATATAAACCTTCCTCTTGAATCACTCTATCTATACCTAAAAGCAGTATCAAAAAACCGTTGCGTAGCTTAAAAATCTAAGCGAATAGACAGCGGAAGCGTCTTCAATTTATACTATGTAAAGATATATATCTTTCTTTCTTTCTTTATCTTTTCTTTCTATATATGTATCTCTTGTTTGATTTGTCCTCTTGTGGAATTTAAATTGTTAAGAAAAATTCGATTAAATTATTATTTATATTACTTTATTTATATAAGTGTATATAATTTTATATTTCCACTAATACTAGTACTTATTGCAATGCTTGTCTGAAAGAAATTGCAATAACGATAACACCGTATTTTTTATTTATTTTATTTTTTATGTTTTAACTTTGTTAATGTAAGTTATATGTTAGTGCAGTAAAGTATCATCATTACATAGTATAAAGCAAAGTCGCTGTCGCTGTCTGTCCGTCCCTTTGTATGCTTAAATCTTTAAAACTACGCATCGGAAATTGAAGCGGTATTTTTAAGAGATAGAGTGATTCAAGAGGATTGTTTATATATATAATAATATATGTACACCCGTGCGAAGTCGCGAGTAGCTAGTTATAAATAAAATAAATATTTATTTACAGTTAAAATTTGCAGTTTTAGTAGTTTAAAAAGCAATAAATTGTGTTTTGTAAACATGTACAAGCTCATTTAAAAAGAATATGAACTGAGTCTCTCTCCTTAAACAAATCATGAAATCTAACTCTTAGCTTTTGTTAAATTACATTTCCCCGACCACACTTTTACACACACACACACGACACCGTCCTCGCCGGCAAAGACGACGACCTCAAACACACAATATCGCGCATTCAACCGGGCGCCTGCGCGCGCCCGGCCGCTCCACACCTGACGCCCCCGGGCGCATCTCCGATCGATCCCCCGTCCAATTCAAACGGGGATCGAAATTACGACGGCCTGAGCCGAGGTTCGAACCCCTAGTGGTGCCCTCAGACTAAAGTCGTATCCGTCAAGCAGGAGCTGGCCTTCAGCCGCTCCATAAGTCCTTCCGCGGGTTTGGAGTACCATCTGCACTCGCCCCCTAACGTCCGGTGAAGCTGTAAAGGCCACCTGCGGCCAACAGCATTAGAGTAGTCCGAAAAAAAAATACATTACATTTCAATTTTAGTAGGTTACAGCAACTGATATAACTTACATATTACTATTCTGCTGTAATTTGATGATGATGATTGACCTATTGATTTTATTGGTAGGTAGATAGATCCAATTTAGAAATTAGAAATCGGCTTTTCTTACCTCGAATGCACTTCAAACTGCTAACGGTAGATTTGACATATCATAGAAGTCTATAATAGAGCTACATGAATAAAGATATTTTGATTTGATTTTTTCTCTTCTCTGGCACATTTCTCTGATCTGTTGGGGTTACAGTCACTGATTGCATTATTTTCTTTAGACAAAAATACAACAGCATTTGACAAAGTCCCGAGAAGATTGGTATGGAGAGCATTGAGAGCACAACATCTGCCTGAAATTTACATACAGCTGATTGAAGATATGTACAACAACGTTCGTACTAAAGTCAAAAGTCCTGCGGGAATGAGCGATGACTTTGAGGTGAGGGTTGGAGTTCATCAGGGTTCAGCTATCAGAGGGAACGCTGCCAGTATCTTCGGAACATTGCCTAAATGGACTCCTTTTAAGACCGAAGAGCTGGCAGCTACCTCGGATAATGAATTAGTCTAGCCATTCAAAGAGGGAACTCTGCCAGTATCTTCCGAACCTTGCCTAAAGGGACTCCTTTTAAGACCGAAGAGCTGGCAGCTACCTCGGATAATGAATTAGTCTAGCCATTCAAAGAGGTACCGCTGCCAGTATCTTCCGAACCTTGCCTAAAGGGACTCCTTTTAAGACCGAAGAGCTGGCAGCTACCTCGGATAATGAATTAGTCTAGCCATTCAAAGAGGGACCGCTGCCAGTATCTTCCGAACCTTGCCTAAAGGGACTCCTTTTAAGACCGAAGAGCTGGCAGCTACCTCGGATAATGAATTAGTCTAGCCATTCAAAGAGGGACCGCTGCCAGTATCTTCCGAACCTTGCCTAAAGGGACTCCTTTTAAGACCGAAGAGCTGGCAGCTACCTCGGATAATGAATTAGTCTAGCCATTCAAAGAGGGACCGCTGCCAGTATCTTCCGAACCTTGCCTAAAGGGACTCCTTTTAAGACCGAAGAGCTGGCAGCTACCTCGGATAATGAATTAGTCTAGCCATTCAAAGAGGTACCGCTGCCAGTATCTTCCGAACCTTGCCTAAAGGGACTCCTTTTAAGACCGAAGAGCTGGCAGCTACCTCGGATAATGAATTAGTCTAGCCATTCAAAGAGGGACCGCTGCCAGTATCTTCCGAACCTTGCCTAAAGGGACTCCTTTTAAGACCGAAGAGCTGGCAGCTACCTCGGATAATGAATTAGTCTAGCCATTCAAAGAGGGACCGCTGCCAGTATCTTCCGAACCTTGCCTAAAGGGACTCCTTTTAAGACCGAAGAGCTGGCAGCTACCTCGGATAATGAATTAGTCTAGCCATTCAAAGAGGGACCGCTGCCAGTATCTTCCGAACCTTGCCTAAAGGTACGCCTTTTAATAATATATTTTAGTTATTGTATTATATTTTTTAAGGTTTTTAATTTTAGGTTCTTTGTTGTACAATTAAGTTATGTAAATAAAGTAAAGTCTGTATTTATGTAATTATGTACAAACTCATTTGAAAAGAATAAGAGCTGAGTTTATTGTCAGTTCTTAGCGCGTAAGCACTTCGAACTGACAGTAGATTTGACAAATCATAAGATATCACAAGATCTACATGGATAAACATATTTTGATTTTAATAATAATAATAATAATCTCAGGACAATTCACACAGCGCCATCTAGACCCAAGTTAAGCTAACTAAAGCTTGTGTTACGGGTACTAGACAACTGATACAAATACACCGATATTTTTTTTTGTAAATACATATTATACATAGAAAATACCCAGACCGATACAAACAAACATATTCATGAATACAAATGTTTGTGCCGTGTGAGCAATCGAACTCGCGACCATCGGACTTAAAGCGGTGTGCCAGACCGCTAGTCCACCGAGGTCGTCAATTTTAGATTTTACATTCTTTATTTTAGATGTGACATTTTCGTTTCTGCAACATTTTTCACTGCTGCTCCACTCCTATTGATGCATGATGCTATAAATTAACTATATTGCTCGATAAATTAACTACCCAATACTATACGATTTTCTAAATCGAATAGTTCCTGAGACTAGTGTATTCAACAAACCAAACTCTTCAGCTTAATGCTAAACTGCTAGATCATTGACAGCCTCGGTAGTCTAGTCTAGCAAAGAGCTTTACTTCCAAAAGGTGGGATTCATTCCTCGCACAGTGTTTGCCGTGTGACTAGATGGCGCTGTTTCTTGTCCAGGATAATTAATTAATTAATTATTATTAATAATAGTAGTCTAATTTAAAAATTATTACTGGTTTGATGGGACGGTGGAAGTGGTAAATCGCCCACCTACATACACTCGCGAGCAACCAAATCGACTCAACCGCTACCTCTTCATCTAACATTGTTCTAAATAAAAGTATACAACATTTTAATAAAAATAATATATCATTTGAACGCTTGAAACCTAAGCTTTAAAAAAACATCAACACCATAAAATAAAACAAGTACCAACATGTTTATTTGCGCAATTAGGGAGTATGGGAAAAATTACTCACTACGAGTTGTGCGCTACCCTGTACCCCTATAAAAACCCCCGTGACCCTTCAACCCTTATCATATGCCCCCCTCCGATCGATCCCCCGTCCAATTCAAACGGGGATCGAAATTACGACGGCCTGAGCCGAGGTTCGAACACCTAGTGATGCCCTCAGACTAAAGTCGTATCCGTCAGGCAGGAGTTGGCCTTCAGCCGCTCCATAAATCCTTCCTTTGGTTTGGAGTGCCATCATCACTCGCCCCCTATCGTGAGGTGAAGCTGTAAAGGCCAGCTGCGGCCAACAGCATTAGAGTCTACCATTCATTCATTCATAATTTAAGAGCCACGCTCTTGTCGGTGGAGCTCTTGCCACTTTCCGCGATCTTCCATGCTAATATATACTCTTACAACACTTGAAGAATTCGTTAATGACAATAATGTTTTTATAGAAAAACTTAAAATCCATAGCACTGACAATATTATCTGATTACACTAATAATGAATACGTAGCGATGTCTATGTTGATTATCGCATGCCTCTTACTTGTTATACTGTAATTATTATATAAAAAAACATCTATTCGAAAGAGCAACACACAAGTTTCTTGCTCATTCTTCTTGTGATGAATCTGCATTCCGAATGAGTAGTAGAATCAAAATATGACTATTTAAAAGTTCTTGTAATGAGTTTATTTGTATTTCTATTTCCTTACTACTTATTTCTATTTCTATTTACTCTTTAAATGTTACGACACGACTCTAATCCAAAACCCTTCTACCATCAACCCCTATTTTTTAATAGCGATATTAATTTATATGGCAATACTAAGTGTGTCGGGTCAGCCAGTGTTTGTATAAATTACAATACAGTGCGTAAGTACAAATTATAACTAAGTAATTATAATAATAAGTAATTATTATATTATTTCTTTGTATTCAATTGACGTCAATATTAGCGACGTCTGTACGACATTTGTGTGTAGCGGTTCAGGATGGAAATTAGACATTTATATGAACTACTGATCGCCCAGTTGTCGAAATTCAATCATAAATAATTTAAACTATAAATTTGGACATTTATTTAAACTAGTGGTCGCTCGGTGGTCAAAAATCAACCATAAATAATTTAAACTATAAATTTGGACATTTATTTAAACTAGTGGTCGCTCGGTGGTCGAAAATCAATTATAAATAATTTAAACTATAACTTTTGACGTTTATTTAAACTAGTGGTCGCACAGTGGTCGAAATTCAATTATAAATCATTTAAACTATAAATTTTTACATTTATTTAAACTAGTGGTCGCCCAGTGCTCGATATTCAATTATAAATAATTTTAAGTATAAATTTGAACATTTATTTAAACTAGTGGTCACCCAGTGGTCGAAAATCAACCATTAATAATTTAAACTATAAATTTGTATATTTATTTAAACTAGTGGTCGCCCAGTGGTCGAAAATCAACCACTAATAATTTAAACTATCAATTTGGATATTTAATTAAACAAATGGTCGCCCAGTGATCGAAATTTAACCATAATTACTATAAAGGTAATTATAAATTTGATAATTACACAAAATATTTATAATGTTTGGCAATAGGTATAAACTCAGCTATTGCTGGACTTATGTGCGTCCAGAGCTGGTGCGTTCAGTTTATACCTACGCACTTGTACACTTTTGAAATGTCACGTTATTTTTTTTAATCTACCGCTCATTCAGAAAGCTGCCTCATCATTAGAAGAATGCGCAAGAGACTTGTGTATTGCTCTTTTAAATAATCGTTGTAACTTTATATTTAAAAGTCTAAACTTGTTAATATAAACTACCAACTAGCACTAACTTATTGGGGTTAAATATTAAATACACAATAAGATTAAATCAGTCTAATTTCAAATTTAAATTCAATATACCTTTATTCATGTAGGTCTAATACAGACTCTTATGATATGTCAAATCTACCGTCAGTTCGGAATGATTTCGAAATGAAAAGAACTGACAAGTGATTAGAGCAGATCACTACCTTTTTTTCGGACTACTCTAATGCTGTTGGCCGCAGCTGGCCTTTACAGCTTCACCGGACGATAGGGGGCGAGTGCAGATGGCACTCCAAACCAAAGGAAGGACTTATGGAGCGGCTGACGGATACGACTTTAGTCTGAGAGCACCACTAGGGGTTCGAACCTCGGCTCAGGCCGTCGTAATGTCGATCCCCGTTTGAATTACAATAAAATACCAGAGTGTGTTATAAATCTGCCAGAAAAAAGATTTAAATGTCAAATAAAACAGTTCCTTTGCAAAAAAGCTTACTATAAAATTGAAGAATTCGTTAACGATAATAATGTTTTTATAGAAAAACTTTAAATCTATAGCACTGACAATATTATCTGATTACATTAATAATGAGTGCGTAGCGACTTCTATGTTGATTATCGCATGCCTCTTACTTGTTATACTGTAATAATTTATATAAAAAAAAAACATCTATTAAAAAGAGCAACACACAAGTTTCTTGCTCATTCTTCTTGTGAAGAATCTGCATTCCGAATGAGTGGTAGAATCAAAATATGACTATTCAAAAATGCTCGTAATAAGTTTATTTGAATAAAGATTATTTCTATTTCTATTTCTATTGGACGGGGGATCGATCGGAGGGGGCCACTACCTAAAACAATGATTTTCCTTTTTCTCACTGCCCGTAACATTACAACTGCTTGTCATAGTAAGTGTGTACCACTACCGCACAATGGGGCAACGTAAATATGCTGAAATAATATATGTATCACGTCGTATTCGACGTCATACGTTTTTTATAGGATTTTAATGGTGCACCACCTGCGCTAGTGGTATAAAATGTTTGAGGCATCAGTGAAATATTATAGGATCTTTTTCGGACTATTAGAGTCCGAAAAAGATCCTATAAGCTGTTGACCGCAGCTGGCCTTTACAGCTTCACCGGACGATAGGGGGCGAGTGCAGATGGCACTCCAAACCAAAGGAAGGACTTATGGAGCGGCTGACGGATACGACTTTAGTCTAAAAGCGCTAGGGGTTCAAAACTTGATTCAGTTCGTAATTTCGATTCCCGTTTGTATTGGACGGGGATCGATCGGAGGGGAGATGATAGGGTTAGCATGTCACGGGCCTCCAGTCAGAGGGCCACGTCAGAGGACAATCACAACTTCGAACATTTATTATTACACATTTAATAAAAATAATGATTCAATATTTAAGTTAACTACTTTAATTGTATGCACAAGTAAAAATGTGTTAAAATTACAATGCATAATTGTAATTTTAACACTGTAATTTAATTTTAACACTTCTTTTTATCAGGGATGTTATTGATATGATATTTCGGATACGGATAGATTTCGGATACAGTAATGATTACGATACTGGATACGGATACGGGTGCGGATATGAAATTATTATATAATATGAAATTATCCGTTAGTTTCGGATAATTTCGGTTACGGATATTAATTTTTAAGGGATTTTAAAAGTAAAATACAAATAGCTAATAAAATAGTTACATAACGTTTCGCAATTATGCTCCGCCTCTATTCGATACTATCCGACACTTTTATTTCAGATACGGTTACGGTTACGGAGCTCCTTAACAGCCCTGCTTTTTATTAAACGTTTTAATTACAACAATGTAATTAAAATATTTAATAAAAATAATTGTTTTGCCTTTAATAAAAGTTACCTACTTAATTGCATACACAAGTAAAAAAAAGATGAAAATTTCAATGTATTATGTTATAAAAAAAAGGTTTTACGTTGTTTTCGTCGTGGAGATCTTTGGGTGAGGCCTATGTTCAGCAGTGGACGTCTTCCGGGCTGCGATGATGATGATGATGAGTTTCCCCTTTGTGTAAGGATTTAGTACATCATCATGAAATTGTAAGTAGTTCCAGTATCAGGCAGTATTATCAGTGATCGATATAAAGGATTGGAATCAGCTGCAGTAGTTTTATTATCTACCATTACATTTCTTTCATACGCAAATAGACTTTCGCAACAAAGAGTGTGCATATAAATGTAGACAAAGAGAACGAGTGAGACAGCACGCGCCAACGCGCGAAAACTGGTGCACTCGCGTCCTTCAATCGTGTGTGCTTTTAGCGCCTTTTTGTTATAATAATCATTGCAAAATGGCGGACTGAATTCTATAAAAATATACACTACTAGCTGTCCCGGCAAACGTTGTTTTGCCATATAAATTAATAACGCTATAAAAAAATAGGGGCTGATGATAGAAGGGTGAAAATTTAGGATTGTATGTATTTTTGTATGTTGTATCACAAATAGAAACTAGAAATTTGTCTATTTAGGGGGATGAAAAATAGATGTTGGCCGATTCTCAGACCTACTGAATACGCTCATAAAATTTCATGAGAATCGGTCTAGCCGTTTCGGAACGAAAACTGTGACACGAGAATTTTATATATAAGATGGAGCAACAATAGAATTATATATAGGTACACTAGCTTTTGCCCGCGGCTTCGCTCGCGTTAATTTCTCCCCTTAGGGGTGGAATTTATCAAAATTGTATCTTAGGGGATGCCTACGTCATAGTAGCTTTATGCATGCAAAGTCTCAGCCCGATCGGTTTAAAATTGACAAAGTTTCATACAAACTTTCATCCCCTATTTCATCCCCTTGGGGGTAGAATTAATCAAAATCCTTTCTTAGCGGATGCCTACGTCATAACATCTACCTGCATACCAAATTTCAGCCCGATCTGTCCAGTGGTTAGGGCAGTGCGTTGATAGATCACTACGTCAGTCACCTTTGAGTTTTTTTTTATGGATGATAATGGAATGGTGCACCCGGGGTTATGAGTTATATATATTTAAATTACATAGCTGCCCCAGCAAACGTTGTTTACCATATTTAAAGTACTAATATCTATTAAAAATTAAGGATTGGTGATAGAAAGGTGAAAATTTAGGATTGTATGAATTTTACAATACCACATTATAAAAAACTAAAAAATATGTGTCCAAAAACTTAAAAAAAATGTGGACAAGCCTTACCACTTAGGGATGTGAAAAATGGATAGCAGTTATCATATGGAGTGGTAACCTGAAATAAATAAATAAATATTGCCAATGAAAATATATAATAATAATACTAAACGTAAGCGTGAAACCCAGCAAAAGTTGTGAAAATAAAGTATACAATAATAATAATCTCAGGACAATTCACACAGCGCCATCTAGATCTAAGTTAAGCTAGCTAGAGCTTGTGTTATGGGTACTAGATAACTGATACAGATACATAGACATAAATACATACATATTATACATAGAAAACACCCAGACCGATACAAACAATCATACTCTTGAATACAAATGTTTGTGCCGTGCGAGGAATCGAACCCGGATAGAAGAAGGCGGTAATAATAATGTATATAATAAAGACTGAAAAAATATTTTTATAATCTTCAGTTATATAAAAAACATTGGACGTATATGCTTTTATTCTATATATGAATAAAAAAATATCCAATAATGAACACCTGTATGTACGCATTTAAATTTAATAATCAATCAATTCGTCACACAGAATGTATCAGTCATTTTGTTATATAGAACTTTCGAGAATAGCGTAATGATCTCACTATATAGATATTTATTATATGTAGAGGTGTAAATTTTACATAACATAGTTGTAGCTGTCTCCGACAGACTTGGTACATATATTTAAACTTAACTTAAAATTTTAAATTCATAGCGCTGACAATATTATCTGATTGCATTTGATTTTTTTTTGGTTCCGTTTTTCCCTTTTCAGGGAAAGGCAAAAGTACTCGGTCTATACAGCCATGATTGCATTTGATTTTTTTTTTGGTTCCGTTTTTCCCTTTTCAGGGAAAGGCAAAAGGACTCGGCCTATACAGCCATGATTGCATTTGATTTTTTTTTGGTTCCGATTTTCCCTTTTCAGGGAAAGGCAAAAATACTCGGCCTATACAATCATGATTGCATTTGATTTTTGTTTTGGTTCCGTTTTTCCCTTTTCAGGGAAAGACAAAAGTACTCGGCCTATACAGTCATGATTGCATTTGATTTTTTTTTTTGGTTCCGTTTTTCCCTTTTCAGGGAAAGGCAAAAGGACTCGGCCTATACAGTCATGATTGCATTTGATTTTTTTTTGGATCCGTTTTTCTTTTTTCAGGGAAAGGCAAAAGGACTGACCATGATTGCATCTGATTGCATTGCATTTTTCCTTCAAAATGTCACTGTCACAGGGAAACTCGGTAGACTGTAATAACTGAATTGCTACAGGCAACAACTCATTATGAACCTGTCTCGTTATTTTATTTATTTATTTCAGGCTACTAGGCCCATATTATAAATACCTTATAGACTAACATACATATGAAATAATATAAAATTAAGATATTGAAATTGTCTGTGTAATCACGGCACTGACGGCGGCAATCTGCCACGGTAGCACCGGTACACCCTTCGACCAATAGTCCTCCTTCATGAAGGTGAGCAGCATGTTGGTGGGGATCCGGGCCACATCCAGGCAACTCGCGTTGTGGCTCGACTCCAGCTGCATCACCCTCAATGTCAGGTTACTCTTGACTCTCAAGAGTAACATTACGCCACTAAGGAACAGGTTCCTTAGTGGCGTAATGTAGACGAGACAAGTACATTGCCGTGGTACAAATCCACAGTCTTCGTTTGTTGCTATTCTGCCCGTTTTCCGAGCCTCTCCCTGACGTTTAAAATGAACAGATACATATCATCATCTTAGCCCGGAAGACGTCCACTGCCTCCAAAGGCCTTCCAGAAAGATCTCCACGACGATCGGTCCTGAGCTGCTCGCATCCAATGCCTTCCAGCGATCTTGACCACATCGTCGGTCCACCTTGTCGGAGGCCTTCCCACGCTGCGTCTTCCGTTCCGCGGTCGCCACTCGAGGACTTTACTGCCCCAACGGCCATCAGTCCTACGAGCTATGTGCCCATGACTATTCAAAAGTGTTTGTATTGAGTTTATTTGAATAAAGATAATTTCTATTTCTAAATAAAGCAAGCTAGCTGCTTGGCGGAAAAATATGCAGGTAACCCACGTAGATGGTTTTATACAAAGAAATACAAGATTTTATCAGATTTTTCTTACTAAATATTTTAAGGTTGGCGACCCTGGACACAAAGCAAGCTGCTTGGCCGTTGACGGCAAAAATACAATACACAACCCACGCCGACGGTTTAATATAAAGAAATACAAGATTTTTTTATTAAATATTTTTAGGCTGGCAACTCTGGTTATTTTTAACCAGAGTTGCCAGCCTAAAAATATATGTTGCAAACTGTTAGGCGGCAAAAATAGGGAGGTAACTTACGTAGACGGTTTTATATAAAGTAATACTAGATCTTTTTTTTTTCTTAATGTCTTAAGGTTGGTAACCCTGGACACAAAGCAAGCTGTTTGGCGCCAAAAATAGACAGATAACCTACGCAGTTGGTTTCATATAGTCTACTTTGAAAAGGCAGTTCACACTGGCTATATCTGACACGAAAATATACAGACGAACAAAATTATATTTGTTCTGTGTGTGATATTTCAATTTATATAAATTTATACATAATAATGTTATATCTATATAAATTGTAACGTTGCTATGTCTTTGTTATTATGCAAATTAGAATATGTTTTCTTAGTATTTGTACAACTAAATTAAATGTGTTTTTTTATAGGACTTCGAAGCGGCAAATAAGGTGACGATTGGCTGGGTGTGTTAACCATAGATTAAATAGACGTCAATGATAATGTAATATATTATAATCATTTTTATTTTTTATTTTATACTAGCTGACACCGCGAACTCTCCACCTCCACGTGGTCCCTCTGGAAACCATCGTGATAAATTTCTGGTGAATTTGTCACGATGGGCTAACTGACCTGACCTCATGTTCATCTTATCATCCTCCACTGGTGCCCCGCCAGCGTAAACCATTAGCGCAGGCGGGTACACCATTCCATTATCATCCATAAAAAAAAACTCTGTTCCACCTCAGAATTAAACAATATATCAAAGGTTTTCTGGATTTACGCAATAAATTTCTAAATGGATTCTATTTGACAGGTACGAACAGTTTGTATGGGAGAAAAAAAATTGTTGTTTATACTATTTACCATGCAATTCCTTCGCATTTTATCACCATAAGTGATAAGAAATTATTATTAGGAATGATGGGAAGGAATTTACTGCTATTACAATCAGGAGAATTTGGATCGTATAGCTTTTTTTTCTCCAATGCTGTTGAGCTGACCTTTACATCTTCACCGGACGATAGGAGGCGAGTGCAGATGTCACTCCAAACCAAAGGATCGACTTATGGAGCGGCTGAAGGCCATCTCTCGCCTGACGGATACGACTTTAGTCTGTGGGCACGGCTAGCGGTCCGACATTGGCTCAGGCCGTCATAATTTCGTTCCCCATTTGCGCAGGCGCCCGGTTGATTGCACGGTACGGTGTGGTTGAGGTCGTCGTCTTCGCCGGCGAGGACGGTGTCGTATTTGTAAAGGTGGGAACGGGGCGGAACGAATGGATCTGTCTCACTATTCCTTTAACTAATGGAATAGAGAGTATGTAGCATAAATATATTTCTATGATAACGGATAGCCCAATAATAACCCTTTAAAGGAAAGGCAATGATAATCGCACCCATTCAGAAAGATAAGAGTGCTAGCTGGCTCATCCGTCATACTCGTGAGCGGGTGCTGCTTATGGGGACTGGTCTGGATTGGGGATTACGGACACTGATTAGACTATTTGCTTTTGCAATAGCACAATACTGGTGGTCACGATTCTCCTAAATTTTCATTTAAAAATGAATCTGTATTATTGTAAACATGTACAACATTTATTTGAAAAGAATACGAGCTGAGTTTCTTGTCAGTTCTTCTCATATCGAAATCATTCCGAACTGACGGTAGATTTGACATATCATAAGTCTGTAATAGACCTATATGAATAAAGATATTTTGAATTTAAATGCACCTATTAATATGCTTAATAAATTCTCAATTCTACAAGACGATGCATGTCTTTGCATTACCTTGATGAGAATGTCATCGCTGACAAGACAATTAGTAACACCGTACGGATGTTTTGTGAACCTGCGTTCATGGGCAAGAATCATCTATACATATAAATAAAATTGGAGTGTCTGTTCGTAATATTGAAATAACCGTTGTTCACTACATGCATATGTATATAATACTGTACATACACCAAAATAACATTTATTTAAAATTTTTGTCTGTCTGTCTGTTTGTTCCGGCTAATCTCTGAAATGGCTGATCCTATTTTGACGGGACTTTTTTTGGCAGGTAGCTGATGTAATAAGGAGTAACTTAGGCTACTTTTATTTTAGAACAATAAAGTTAAATTCCATAAAATTATTCGTGTTAAGACCCGGTTAATAATTTGTATAATCACGCAGTTCCACTTCGTACAAAGTGTGGAAAGATTGAGCTTCCTGAATTAAGGAACGACGTAATAAATATATTACGTAGTTAGACATGAAATTTAACATCTGAACAAATATAATAATGGTAGATAAATAGCTGTAATAATATTGTTTATCTGATAGTAGATAATAATACTCGGTATGTATATTCGCAAATAGTGCGAAGAAAACGAATAAATATACTTACGGTTTGGTTTTCAATAAGTCGTGCCTCTTTCACGGCATCGTTTGATACTTTTACATCGAACTAAAGAAGAATTAGAATAGAATGGAATATAAATTATAATTTATTTATTTATTTATTTACGTCACAAAGTGAGCTTTACAATTTCCCAATACGCCTACTTAGGAAGATTGTATAGAAATTCACACAATTATAAAACACTAGTTACTAATATATAGACTATTTACACAAGAAAAAAAAAATAATAATCTTTATTTTCCATACCATATAAATAATCTACTGCCATCCTACGAAACTCCAGCAAATTACAAGTAAATATGTCTAGATCTGGAAAGCGACTAACAACACCGTTGAGTAGACGCAATGCCAGTGAAATAGGAGCCTGTTTGGCCAGCTCTATTCTTCTCCATGGAACATCAAACAAGTTTCGTCTTCTTGCTTGTACGTAATTATTGGGCGTTCTTATGGACACTGATGTTAATACCGCTTGGTTACATTTTTCTCATGACTTTGACTACATATTCCATTAATGCAATCTTCCGTCTTACTTCAAGTGTGTCATATCCCACCACCCCCAACAAAATATAGTAGGATATATATTAGTGTATGTTACTCTATAACCATAGTGTATAATTTATTTAACAATATAAGACATACAAATACACATTAAAAAAAACAGTCAATGTGGACCACAGCCGAGCATAATGCTGGAAACAGTTTCCAACGCTGAGTTTCAGTTGGGCCCACAGTACTGACGCACATATTACAATAAAAAAATATGTATCTATAAATTTATAAAAACAGATCATCATCATCATTGCCTTGCCTTTATCCCATTATTTGTGGTCGGCGCAGTATATCATTCTCTTCCACTGCTCTCTATCAGTCGTCATATCTAAACATACTCTTCTTTTATTCATATCATCTTTCACACAATCCATCCATCTTTTCTTAGGGCGTCCCCTCCTTTTACATTCATCCACATTCATATTATACACTTTCCATAAGACATGGTCCTCATTCCTCCGCATAACATGCCCATACCAGCTCAATCTGTTACCTCGCAACTTTTCTATAACCGGCGCAACTTTCAAACTTCCTCGTATATACTCATTCCTTATTCTGTCACTCCTGGTAACCCCACACATCCATCTTAACATTCGCATTTCTGCCACATGCACACGCCTTTCGTCCATCCCCTTTACGGCCCAACATTCAGATCCATACAAAATGACAGGTCTTATGATAGATTTATATACTTTACCCTTTAGTTTCAAGGGCATTCGGGGGTCGCATATCGTTCCCGAGACCTGTCGCCATTTCATCCATCCCGCACTAATTCTGTGCCTTACATCGCGGTCTATGTCGGCATTGTTCTGAATAACTGAACCGAGGTACCGAAAATCGGAGCAGACCGGAAGCATTACACCGTTTAGATAGATAGGCTTGAAACTGGAGAGACCGCCGAAATCGCAGAATAGGTATATAATAATCATAAAACATTATATATGTAATAACTTTAAAATAAAATAAAATAAAAATAATAAAACAAACGGAGAAAAGAAAAAATAAACAATAATAAGAAATACCTACACATAAAAATATAACATACATACCTAGCATACCTAATGAGGCATCCGGTGCATTTTATGTATTCTAATAACGATATCGTAGTATTAAAATTAATATATCCATAACACTTGCTCTCTAAGAGAAGAATTAAATAATTTATTCAAACCAAAAACAAAATTATAACAATAACACGTTAAACGTAAACAATTACATCTATACATATAAATAAAATTGGGAATATTCATATGTATGTAGTAAAAAACGGTTATTTCAATATTACAAACAAACACTCCAATTTTATTTATATGTATATATTATATATAGATATATGTATATATATATTACTTTATATACTCTAGGCTCACTAACCTGGCATCTGGTTCATTCTTTGACGGTCTCGGTGGTCCCGGTTTAGCACACCACTTTACAGGTCGCAGGTTCGATTTCTCGGTGCAATCATTTATATTAAGTACATTTTTTTTATCGATCTAGGTGTTTTCTATGTATACAATGTATGTATATACAAAAAGGAAAATCAAAGTATTTATATCAGCTGTCTAGTACCCATTACATAAGTTCTGCTTACCGTGGGACTAGATGGCGCTGTTAATTGTCCAGGGTTATTTATTAATTAATTAGTAATTAATATATAACCCTAGACAATTAACAGATTATAATATTAAGATGGGCGTTCCACAAGGGTCAATCTTAGGCCCGTTTCTCTTTTTAATCTACATAAATGACCTTCCCTTTATGGTAGAGAAAATTGCAGATATAGTGCTGTTTGCGGATGATACTTCGTTAGTGTTTAAAATTGGACGTCAAAGAAATCAATTAGACGATGTAAATTGTGCTATGTCTGCAATATTAAATTGGTTCACATGTAATAACCTATTATATTTTCTTTATTTATGTAACAAGAACGCGGAACCACGGTGTGGAAGGCAAATATGGAAATCACCACACTAAATTCTCTATTAAATGAAGCTTGGAATTAATAAAGATAAGTTTATTGTGCAAAAAAAAAAACAGTTACAAAAATGGACTTAGCTAAGGTTCTATATCTACTATATATACATATAACTTCACTTTTTATACTAATTTAAAATTTTTATGTAGACAAATCGATTGTATATTAAAAAGTATATATAAAAAAAAAGAAGAATACTAGAAATAAGAAATAAGAAATACAATATTTAAGTCTCATAATAACATTAGATAGATAAAGTAAAGTTCTTGACAACGAGCTTCCACGATGTAACATGCTGTAGCGGTCTGAGTCTGGCAGGGACAGACGCAAGGCTGAATCGGCCGCCAACATGAAATCCTTACCAGATTAACATGGGACTCAAGACCTTGCTGACTCTTGGGAAATTGGATGAAGCTCATGAAATGAATAGATTGAGAATAGGGAAAAATATTGTGGCACTTGATACGACACGAAGTCCTCTATACATATAAATAAAATTGTAGTGTCTGTTTGTAATATTGAAATAACCGTTTTTTACTACATGCATATTAATATAAATACGTAACATACACCAAAATAACACTTTTTACAATTTTTGTCTGTCTGTCGGTCTTGTTCCGGCTCATCTCTGAAATGGCTGGGTCGATTTTAACGGGACTTTTTTTGGCAGGTAGCTGATGTAAGAATGAGTAACATAGGCTACATTTATTTTAGAAAAAAAAATTGAAATATAAAGTTACATTCCACGCGGACGCAGTCGCGGGAACAGCTAGTTAATAATATTATCGAAGGGAAAAGGAAAGAGAGGAAGGGGATGACTAAAACAGCGCTACATCAGGCAAGTTAAGGAAAAAGTTGGAGTCGTATCTTATCAACAGCTAAAACGGTGGCGGGAGCTCCACCGACAAGAGCACAGCTTAAATTATTAATGAATTAATATAATTCCATTTTAAATACATACATTGTAGGAATATGACTGAGAATATTCTCTGTCAATACTAAACTCAATGAGTGAATACTAAATGAAATTAGATTGCAGCGTCTGTGTGTATGTGTGTGTGTGAGTGAGTGAGTGTGTGTGTGTGTGTGTGTGTGAGAGAGAGAGGAGTAGGAGAGGGAGAGAGTATGGATGCATGCAGAAGAAAAAATAAATAAATTTGGATTTGACTTAATAAAACTATATAAATAATTGAATTATATTTATTACTATATAATTGTTTGTTGATATTTTAATTACAGTGTATAATTCTTTTGGTTTATATATTTTATTTGCTAATTTATACATAATTATAATAACTTACAACTATGTTACATAGAACTAATTGTGAATGGTATACCAGATCAAAAGGCAGGTGGAGTATGCAATAATCTATATCTATACTTCTATACTAATAATATTATAAAGCTGAAGAGTCTGTTTGTTTGAACGCGCTAATCTCAGGAACTACTAGTTCGAATTGAAAAATTCTTTTTGTATTGGATAGTCCATTTGTCGAGGAAGGCTTTAAGCTATATAACATTACGCTACGACTAATAGGAGCGGAGCTGCAATGAATAATATTGCAAAAAGGTGGGGAAATTAAACGCAGACGAAGTTGCGTGGGTCAACTAGTAATGTAGAGGAAATTTAGAATCCCCCAACGTAATCATGTCCCTTGTCACATGTCACACTATGTCACATTATGTCACGCTTTGTCACATTATGTCACACTTTGTGGAGTGTCGACATGTTCACTCTCCTACATAACGTAAATTATGAATAGCCCCTTATTTCTGTATGCCGAGTCAATGCGCTCTCTCTAATATGGTTGAGTGCAATGATGGCTGGCTCATCCGTCATACTCGTGAGCAGGTGCTGCTTGTGGGGACTGATCTGGATTGGGGATTACGAACACTGATTAGACTATTTGCATTTGCAATATCATATGCTGGTGGTCACTCTATTCTCCCAAATTTGAATTTAAAAATGAATCTGTATAAACATGTACAATATTTATTTGAAAAGAATACGAGCTGAGTTTCTTGTCAGTTCTTCTCATCTTGAAATCATTCGGAACTGATGGTAGATTTGACATATCATAAGAGTCTGCAATAGACCTGCATGAATAAAGATATTTTGAATTTGTCCTCCACCTTCATGAATACTATGCCTTTTGGCTTAGAATACCATTTACAACTAATTTTATATATATAACTAAAGCTAATTTACAGTTGTGGCACAGACAGTAACTAGAAAAATATTAGAGATTCAGCTAAGTGAATATGTTTAAGAGATCTTATCTCACATAAATATATATATAAAGTACCTCCCAAATAAGTACATTGAGGAACTACTTGTAATGGATGATGATGGAATGGTGCACCCGCCTGCGCTGGCGGTTTACGTTGGCGGGGCACCAGTGTACGGTGATGGTATACCATTTATACAAGTATTAAAGATTATTTTCTATAATTCAGAGAGACGATTTGAACATTATGGTTTCTTATAATAAAAACCTAAGAACAGTAAAAAGTAAAAACAATAAAAATCTATTATTTATATTGTTAACTGGGTCCTAACACGAATTTACGAATTCTATGGTAAATAAAGGTCGACGTTACGACAAGGTTGCACGAGCTGACTGGAGTAACAGCGATGCCAGCAGTTTCTTCTACCGTCACTAGATTGTCCAACGAAATATTTCGATACACAGCACTCACAGTTATCGTCGAGTGAGGTAATAAAGGTATTACGTGAGAGCTCACGAGCTGACTATTACGTCGAGAGAAGTCATGAGCTGACTATAAAGTCAGGAGAGATCACTGCCGGAGTCAGTTTGTGGCCTCTCTCAACACTATACTCAGCTCGTGACCTCTCTTGACTCTATCGTCAGCTGGTGATCTCTCTCAAAGTTATAGTCATCTCGTGACCTCTCTCTATGTTACAGTCAGCATGTAACCTCTCTCTATATTATAGTCAGCTCGTAACCTCTCCCTATGTTATAGTCAGCTCGTAACCTCTCTCTATGTTATAGTCAGCTCGTAACCTGTCTCTATGTTATAGTCAGCTCGTAACCTCTCTCTATGTTATAGTCAGCTCGTAACCTCTCTCTATGTTATAGTCAGCTCGTAACCTGTCTCTATGTTATAGTCAGCTCGTAACCTGTCTCTATGTTATAGTCAGCTCGTAACCTGTCTCTATGTTATAGTCAGCTGGTAACCTGTCTCTATGTTATAGTCAGCTCGTAACCTGTATGTTATAGTCAGCTCGTAACCTGTCTCTATGTTATAGTCAGCTCGTAACCTCTCTCTATGTTATAGTCAGCTCGTAACCTGTCTCTATATTATAGTCAGCTCGTAACCTGTCTCTATGTTATAGTCAGCTCGTAACCTGTCTCTATGTTATAGTCAGCTCGTAACCTCTCTCTATATTATAGTCAGCTCGTAATCTGTCTCTATGTTATAGTCAGCTCGTAACCTGTCTCTATGTTATAGTCAGCTCGTAACCTGTCTCTATGTTATAGTCAGCTCGTAACCTGTCTCTATGTTATAGTCAGCTCGTAACCTGTCTCTATGTTATAGTCAGCTCGTGACCTGTCTCTATGTTATAGTCAGCTCGTAACCTGTCTCTATGTTATAGTCAGCTTGTAACCTCTCTATGTTATAGTCAGCTCGCGACTTCTCTCCATGTTATAGTCAGCTCGTGACCTCTCCCGATGTTATACCTTTATTACGGCTAGTGCAACCTAGTCAAAACGTTAATATTAAGACCCGATTTACAGCTGCTTTTACGACACAGTCTTTCACGCGCGTTCTTTCACGTCATTTCAGGAGCGCGTGCGCAAACGGGAGCGATTGATATTTACTATTTTTTTATTCACTCTTTCGCGTGTATTTCATTCATGTCATTTTATTTTCCAAAGACACATTATAGACTTATAATTTAGCAATAACTCTATAATTGTCTTTGCTCCATAGTTAATTGTCCGTCATTTTACAATGACAATTACTTATTACAAAAACCCGCTAAATCCCTCGGTATCGTTGTACGCGGGGATGCGCTCACTGTTTGCGTGTGCTGTCTCTCTCGTTCTCTTTGTCTACATGTACATGCACACTCTTTGTTGCGTAAAAGACGATTCGCGCGGAGAAATAGCGTACGTGTAAGGGGCTGTTCAAGTATTACGTAAGCAGATTTATCACAATTATTTACCCCCCATCCCCCTTGTCAGCAAAAGTAAGCAAAGCTCTTATCCCCTCCCCCCATGCTTACGTAAACATTTCTCAATTAATGTATTGTTTTTTTAGCAAAGACAATGTGAGGGTTGCCATTCGTGTAAAAAATTAAATTACGACCGATGACGTAATCATCATACAGACTCCCCCACCCCCATGTCATCCAAAATAAGCAAAGAAAAGTCCCCCGCCCCCCTATAGTGCTTACGTAATACTTGAACGGCCCCTAAAGGCAGGTAACAATATAAATAATGTTTTATGAAACACGAAAGTTTAAAATTTAGAAATAAAAATCTAATTAAAGTACCAACTAAACGCTATAACAGACAATTTTATAAACTATACAGGCGCCTCGGTGGTTTAGCGGTATAGCTCACCGCCTTACTTTCCGATGGTCGCGGGTTCGATTCCTCATACAGTACAAACATTTGTATTGAGTATAACTGTTTGTATCGGTATGGTTGTCATTTATGTATGTATTTACAAAAATCTAATAATTTCTACCAGTTGTCTAGTAACAATAACAAATTCTGCTCAGATTGGGACTAGATGGTGCTGTGTGAATTGTACAGGGCTATTATTTTGCCGTTCGGAGATGCCATCAAATCAGACGTCTCCTCTATTTTGTAGCTTTTATTTTAGCTTCTCTATTTTGTATTTACACATATTTAAATACAATATAAAGTTACATTAATTTTTTAAAAGAGCCACACGCAAGTTCCTTGCTCGTTCTTATCATGTCTTCTTTGGACATCTTTCCGAATGAGTGGTAGAAGAAAAACTTAATTCCTTACAATGTAAAAGTGCTTAATTTTCAGTTTACATGAATTCTTCTATTTTATTCTGACTCTGGTGGCATTTCCACCAGCATTAGGGGAGCATGTGCAGAACCTCCCCCACCCCCCGATCTTTGGGGCATAGGGGGGGGGGGGGGGGGGGGGGGGGGGGGGGGGGGGGGGGGGGGGGGGGGGGGGGGGGGGGGAGAACAACACAAGTTTCTTGCTCATTCTTCTTATAACGTTTTTGTTACATTGGATTAGTCCCCTCCGATCGATCCCCCGTCCAATTCAAACGGGGATCGATATTACGACGGCCTGAGCCGAGGTTCGAACCCCTAGTGGTGCCAGACTAAAGTTATATCCGTCAGGCGGGAGTTGGCCTTCAGCCGCTCCATAAGTCCTTCCTTTGGTTTGGAGTGCCATCTGCACTCGCCCCGTATCGTCCGGTGAAGCTGTAAAGGCCAACGGCCAACAGCATTAGAGTAGTCCGAAAAAAATGGATTAGTACAATGTGTACCAAGCTACTCCGTAATTTTTATATTATTTTTAAATTTGACATATCTTTGACTCCGTTTTTCTTTGTATAATTTTTCCTTATAATACCCTCAATACCTGTCACTCATCAGGTACATCAGATATGTCCTTACAACGCTACAATTGAACACTGTGTCAGAATGAATACCAATTTACTTATTAAAACCACAGAACAGAAAAGAATACAAACAAAATTCTCGTTCTTTGTCTATCTTTACACGCACATACTTTCTTCTGTGAAAGAATATACATATAAACTTGACGACCTCGGTGGCCTAGCGGTCTAGGACACCGCTTTACGTCCGATGGTTGCGGCTTCGATTCCTCGCACGGCACAAACAATTGTATTCATGAGTATGATTGTTTGTATCGGTCTGGGTATTTTCTATGTATGTATTTATGAAAAAAAAATATCTATATGTATCAGTTATCTAGTACCCATAACACAAGCTTTAGCTAGCTTAACTTGGTTCTAGATGGCGCTGTGTGAATTGTCCTGAGATTATTATTATTATAATAATCTCAGCTTATATGTCGATTTCGAAAAAAATTATATATATATATACTAGAATAGCCAGTTTCTCCAGCATTAAATTAAAAAAATATATAACCTATGTGTTATTCAGATGCATAAGCTATATTACTATAAAGTTTCATCAAAATCAGTCGGTAGTTATTGCGTGAAAGAGTAACAAACATCCATACTCACAAACTTTCGCGTTTATAATATTATTAAGATATATATATATCCACTTTTAATATTCTGTTTTCCTGTTCTGCGATAGTAATACAAATTTTATAAAAAAAAAAATGGCGGTACAAATTAAATTAAATATAAAAAACTATTTTTTTTATGTAAACATTCATAATATTAGGGTGTATTTTTTTTTTCAGCAATAATATCATTGGAACGTTATATGCAGGGTGTAAAAGTATATTTACGGTCATTTTATCTTCATTTGCTTTTTATATTTAAATATAGTCTTAAAAACTGAATCTTTGACTATGATGACATTGGTATTAAACTAACGCTGGTAGGGTAAAATTAATAATATAAGAATTTGACGTTCATAATCGCCTAAAATCTACTATGGTGGTAAACAAGCATACGGCCCATCTTAGCCGTAGCCTATGGACGCACAAAATACCAGTGTGTTAAATGATAATTGACTTTGAAAATTATAATTACTTTAGTTTAAACTGTAATAGTTTAATATTAATGTCATTTAGTTTTTTTTATTTACTTACAGAGTTACTTAATTCACAATTTTAAAAAAACTAGATTTAATTAATAAAATAAAAACACCGTATAACCGGGGAGAACAAAAAAAATTGCGCTATAAAGAAACACCCTAAGAATAATAAAAAAAAACTCTCTTTTTGAAAGTCGGTCAAATTGTTAAGTTGCTCATATATACTTTTACACCTTGCACAAATATATAACTAACATACACAATAACAACACACATGTATTGTCTATCATCTAAAAACAATTAAATATTTACAATATTCCTTAGCCTAATAAAAAAAAATATTAAAAAAAAAACACGGACAGTCAATGCAAGCAGCCTTTTTTTTCTATAACTTTGGTTGAAACTTGACTATTTCACACTTGGCCGAACACAATTTGTACATGTGCCTCTCTTTCTAACATTAATTGTAGAAAGAGACAAATTCTCGTTTGTATATCGCACATCTAGTGCAATAATGAAGTAACTAAAATATTACAAACATTGGAATTTCCACTCTAAAGAATTAGAATTAAAGTTTATAATTCTCGTTTGAATATAGAATACTCAATGTAACAATGAAAAACTCAAAAATTACAAACATCGGAAATTCAACCTTAATCCCCTTAATTTTAAAGTTTATAATTCTCATTTGAATATCGAACACCGATGTATTAATGAATAACTCAAAAATAACAAACACTGGAAATTCCACTCTAACGATTTAGTATTAAAGTTCATAATTCCCATTTGAATATCGAACACCAATTGTAATTAACTAAAAAAATTATACACATTGGAAATTCCACTCTAATTGTTTAACTTAAGGTTTATAGTTCCAAACTTTGGACATTCCATTCTAATTCTTTAGTTTTATAGTTTATAACGATCGTTTAAATATCGAACACCGAATCCCATAATGAATAACTCAAAAATTATAAACATCGAAAATCCACTCTAAACCTTTAGCTTAAAGTTTATTATCCTTTGCATATTGGACACCTAATTCAATAATAACTCAAACATTACAAACATTGGAAATTCCACTCTATTGCTTTAGCATTAAAGTTTATTCTTGTTTGAATAACGAACAATACAGAAGTAACTAAAAAATTACAAACATTGGAAATTCCACTCTAATTCTTTAGTATTAAAGTCCAATTTTAACAATTTCATATTTTTGAGTATATCCAACACGTTACCTAGTAACTATACTCAAAAATATTGTGTAATATATGAGTATTAAAAAATAATTATGTTGTATTAAATTTTCAGAAACTAAATTTCAATATTTTTTTGCATTTTTTTTTTTTATGGATATATATAACATATTATGGAAAATGTTTGATTTCTGCACTATATTTCTATTGTTTCTATATAATTGTAATGGTAAACAAGCTGACGGCCCGCCCGATGGTAAGTGGTAACCGTCGCATACATGAACAATACTACGGACATCACGTTATCACGTGACACCCGTGATACCACTCACGCGTTGTCATTCCAGAGTACTAACATGTTACGCCTCTTATCCTGTAATTTCACTTCCTAATCTGCACTATAGCCGAAACAGCTTACAAAGCAAGCTGCTTGGCCAAAATAGGTGAGACTGAGGTACACACACAGACGAGTTTTTACAGTCTATTTGTATACATTTTTTTAACATTTGCAACTTATATACAGTTGAAAATCATTGGTAAATTAAATATATATGCATTTAAAATCTTCTATAGAAATGCTGAACTCTGGATTTTCAGATATAGCAAAAATCTGACCTTAGCATACGCCTTGCCTTGTTCACTGTTATAACACAATACTCTTTTGTAACGTCGGCTAGTTAGTTGATGTCTCTTTCCGGCCGGTGAACGAGACGATGGACCGTATCCCCTTGACTGAGGTCTGGAAACACAAGAAAAATATATATTAATATTAAAAATGCGAAAGTAACTCTGTCTGTCTGTCTATCTCGATTTCACGCCAAAATTACTGAACCGATTTAAATGAAATTTGGTACACAGATAGTCTAGAACCTGAGAAAGGACACAGGCCACTTTTTCATCCGAAAAAGGATTTTTTTTTTTTTATATTTAAATACATTTTTCCACAGACATATTCGTCCGTGCCTTTTTTAATTTACTTTAATATTATAATATTTATTTAATTTCCATTTTTGTACAACTCCAGCCGAGATGTTACAATTTGCCTAACAGTGACACCGAGGCAGACCTTATCCGTCTGGCCCAGAACCACCGCTGGCCGGCCGGGTGAGTTGACAACATGCAGTGTCACCCATCTTTATTTGGAGGATTAGATTTATCAATATGCATATACAATTATCCGAAAAAGGATTGTAAGGGGTTGAAAGGGGGCATGAAAGATTGTTTGGAAGAATCGTTATTATTGAAGCTGAAACGAAGGTGTGGAAATAAAAGAAAAAATAAATTATTCATTCAAAAAATAAAAGAGCAACACACAAGTTTCTTTATCATTCTTCTTGTGATGAATCTGCGTTCCGAACAAAAACATTATCATCACAAACTCTTGAATTTTATAATAATCAATTTTATAAAGATAGTGTTTCATATGTATACATATATATATATATATTTGCATCTTTTTTCAGGCTGATTTAGAACAGTTTATTATAAAACGTTATGCAATTTCCGCAATCCAGTTCTCACAATGCCGTTTCGGTGAAGGTTTGGCACAAACACTGCGATACGAGTATCTAAATATATATAACTCAAAGGTGACTGACGTAGTGATCTATAAACACACAGCCCAAACCACTGGACGGATCGGGCTGAAATTTGGCATGCAGGTAGATGTTATGACGTAGGCATCCGCTAAGAAAGGATTTTGATTAATTCTACCCCCAAGGGGATATAATAGGGGATGAAAGTTTGTATGAAACTTTGTCAGTTTTAAACCGATCCGGCTGAGACTTTGCATGCATAAAGCTACTATGACGTAGGCATCCCCTAAGAAAGGATTTTAATAAATTCCACCCCTAAGGGGATAAATTAACGCGAGCGAAGCCGCAGGCAAAACCTAGTTTTATATATATAAGACAAAACTTACCTTTTTCTTAGCCCCGTTCAGATAGTCTTTATACATTTCCGACCGTAGATATCTCGAGTAGCTATCTGATTTCATTAGGTGGTACACGTGCGCCTGAAACAGATTTTTTAGTTATTTTTAAATTTTCGTGTTTAATATAATATATAATATACATTATTTATTATAAAGTTGCGAGGCAACAGATTGAGCTGGTATGGGCATGTTATGTGGAGGAACGAGGATCATGTCTTATGGAAAGTGTATAATATGAATGTGGATGGATGTAAAGGCAGGGGACGCCGTAAGAAAAGATGGTTGGATTGTGTGAAAGATGATATGAATAAAAGAAGAGTATGTTTAGATATGACGACTGATAGAGAGCAGTGGAAGAGAATGACATACTGCGCCGACCACAAATAATGGGATAAAGGCGAGGCAATGATGATATTATTTATTTTACAAAAGTATTTTTTTTGTTTGACTACTACCATCAACAAACTGACGGTCCACTCGATTATAATTATAATATCTTAGTACAATTTACACAACGCTATACCCAAGCTAACTAGATAACTGATACATACTGACAAACATAAAGTTTTTTGGAAATATATATTTAATATGCATAAGAGGGGGAAAGGGGATCGTTAGTAATGTGGACTAATAATCCCATTGCTAGCAATGTACCATGTCAGGTTGACCTCCACGCGGTTCCCCCTGGAAACTATCGTCATCAATTTCTGGTAAATTCGGCACGAGGGTCTAACTGACCTGACCCCTCACTCATGTTATGTGGAGGATCCACTGGTGCCCCGTCAGCGTATAGCGTATACCGGTTAGTTAGCCCATCGTGACAAATTCACCAAGTATTTATCACGATGGGCTAACCTGACCTCATGCTCATGTTATCATCCTCCACTGGTGCCCCGCCAGCGTACACCGTTAGCGCTAGCGGGTGCACCATACCATTATCATCCATTACAATATATATACACAGGAGAGCCCCATTGCTAGCAACATACCATGTCAGGTCGACCTCCACGCGATCCTCCTTGGAAACTATCGTGATCAAATTCTGGTAAATTCGCCACGAAGATCTAACTGACCTGACCCCTCACTCATGTCATCATCCTCCATTGGTGCCCCGCCAGCGTGTACCGTTAACGCAGGCAGGTGCACCATTACATTATCATCTTTGAAAAACGATACATCAAAAACACAAAGTGTGAAGGATGGAGACCAAGATGACGAGCAAAAGTAAAACAATACCGTTGTAGTTGTAGAATATTTTTGTGTTGAATTGATATGTCATATAAAAACAATATAATATTATAAAAAATATAGACAATAAAAAATCATAACTTATGAATACAAATGTTTGCACCGTGCAAGGAATCGAACCCGCGACCTTCGAATGTATGGCTGTGTACGAAACCGCTACACCACCGAGGGTATCAATAATTATGTATTACCTGCGCCTGATCGAAGCAGTATCTATCAGCTGCCCCAGATTCCACTTTGATGCGCGTCAGCTCCCTGCAAGTTCAAAATGTTTAACAATTACTTTGACCGAAGTAGACGTTGAAGAAAGTCCAGTCTTAAAAGCTTTTGATATAGTGTCTTATGTATTATTATATTATTATAAAAAGGCTTTTTAAAGATAAAAAAAAATTAAGAAATTCAGATGAGTTTTTTGCCAGTTCCTCTCAATTGAATCTATATACATATATATTATTAGGTATTTATATGGTTATTTTATTATATTTATAATATAATATTTATTTATTATATGTATTGTATTTTATATATTTAATGTGTGTATGCTTTTTTTTTGTTTGTTCTTTAAGTATACATTGGAATATCTATGGTTATGTATTACAACCACTTAAAAACTCAAGCACTATCGTTGCCCGCTAACTACCACCTCTGTCACAGCGCTAGGTTGGCTGGAAGAGATCTCTTGCAGAGATAAGCCCGCCCTTGCTCACAATTTAGTATAACTGTCTTTGTCTATTAATGTAATAAGTGCAATAAAGTATATATATATACTGAACAGGACGGTAGGGTAAACATTATGTATTTCAAATTAATGTTGTACATGTTTACAGTAATACAGATTAATTTTTAAATTCAAATTTGGGAGAATAGAGTGGCCACCAGCATATGCTATTGCAAACAGCAAATGGTCTAATCAATGTAATATACTACACTTACATACACCACACTGGCAAAATAGTATAAAATATTAATTAACTTTTATGTCTACATGTAAATTAATTAAAACTGTTATCCTTGTTTTGGGAAGGAACTGACTCCTGATATACAGCTCACGTTAGTTTGGGAGTCAGGACTGCATCCAACTGTACACTGATGAAGGTTAAAAAAAAAACAAACAAATAAAAAAAATAGTTAAATGTAAAATTAGTAACTATGACCCCCATCATGCTACAGGACACAAAGTATAGATTTCATTCTCTCAGGTGCTCTACAGACCTGCTGGCAGCATCTATATTGACTGGAGATGGCGCGTCGGAAGCGAGGAACTCCTTCCATATCTCCTTAGCGCGGGACGCCACGCGGCGGATGGGTAGCGCCTTCAATTCCTGCACAGCTAGCCAGAATCTGTGAACACAATCAATTATACACGCTATCAAGTGGTATCGGGTATATTGCCTGTGGTCTAGAGGTTTAGTTTATTACGATGGTCGCGAGTTCGGTTCTTTCATGAAGTAAATATTTGTATTCAAAAATATGATTGTTTGTAACGACAATTAAACATAGTTATAGATTACTTAGACTTATGAATATAGAGTTTAAGTGTGTTTTCTATGTATTTAACAGAAATGTATCTTAGTATTTACATCAGTTTTCAAGGACCCAATAGTATAAGCTCTGCTTAGCTTGGGACTAGATGGCGTTCTGTTAATTGTTCTGAGATATTATTATTACTTAAATGATGGAACAAAAGACTCAACGCAATAAGCAGTCATCCTTTAGGAAATGCAGAGATATTTTTTATTATTAACATCACGATTATCTTTATTAGATACTATCGTCATCATCACTATCATCATCATCATTATTTGACGACCTCGGTGGTCCGCTTTACGGCCGATGGTCGCTAGTTCGATTCCACGCACGGCACAAATATTTGTATTCATGGGTATCATTGTTTGTGTCGGTCTGGGTGTTTTCTATATATAATATGTATGTATTTACGAAAAAAAATATCTATGTATATGTATCAGTTATCTAGTACACATAACACAAGCTTTAGATAGCTCAACTCGGGACTAGATGGCGCTGTGTGAATTGTCCTGAGATTATTATTATTATCAGTTATCTAGTACCCATAACACAAGCTTTAGATAGCTCAACTCGGGACTAGATGTCGCTGTGTGAATTGTCCTGAGATTATTATTATTATCAGTTATCTAGTACCCATAACACAAGCTTTAGATAGCTCAACTCGGGACTAGATGTCGCTGTGTGAATTGTCCTGAGATTATTATTATTATCAGTTATCTAGTACCCATAATACAAGCTTTAGATAGCTTAACTTGGGACTAGATGTCGCTGTGTGAATTGTCCTGAGATTATTATTATTATCAGTTATCTAGTACCCATAATACAAGCTTTAGATAGCTTAACTTGGGACTAGATGTCGCTGTGTGAATTGTCCTGAGATTATTATTATTATCAGTTATCTAGTACCCATAACACAAGCTTTAGATAGCTCAACTCGGGACTAGATGTCGCTGTGTGAATTGTCCTGAGATTATTATTATTATCAGTTATCTAGTACACATAACACAAGCTTTAGATAGCTCAACTCGGGACTAGATGTCGCTGTGTGAATTGTCCTGAGATTACTATTATTATCAGTTATCTAGTACCCATAACACAAGCTTTAGATAGCTCAACTCGGGACTAGATGTCGCTGTGTGAATTGTCCTGAGATTATTATTATTATCAGTTATCTAGTACCCATAACACAAGCTTTAGATAGCTCAACTCGGGACTAGATGTCGCTGTGTGAATTGTCCTGAGATTATTATTATTATCAGTTATCTAGTACCCATAACACAAGCTTTAGATAGCTCAACTCGGGACTAGATGTCGCTGTGTGAATTGTCCTGAGATTATTATTATTATCAGTTATCTAGTACACATAACACAAGCTTTAGATAGCTCAACTCGGGACTAGATGGCGCTGTGTGAATTGTCCTGAGATTACTATTATCATGATGACGAGTGTGAGGGTGAGGGTGAGACCGACTTGAGGTTCTCCCCGGAGAACTCCTTGGAGAGGAACTTGGCGAAGTGTTCCCGGCCGGCGCCGTCCTGCAGCAGCTCCCGCAGACCGAATGCCCAGCGCCGCACACGACGCAGCGGCAGCGGCTCCTTGCTGGAACACACGTGCATCTCTGTTTACTTCATTACTACCAGACCGCGGCTCCGTCCGCGAATTCAGATTAATTATTTCAATAACCTACTTGTTATGTTTCACTGCAAATCGGTCGAGCCGCTTCGGAGGTGTACGGTGACTGACATTGTGACACGAGAATTTTATATATCTTATTATTAATATTGTAATCGCGAAGATATGTGAGTATGAATGTTTGTTATTCTTTCACGCAAAAACTACTCAACGTATTTTGGTGAAACTTTACAGTAACATAGCTTATGCATCAGAATAACACATAGGGTATAATTTAAAAAGATATTATGTAAATTGGGTGATATATACTGATTAGTGTGATGCAGACGAAGTCGCACGGGTCGGCTAGTTATACATAATACATATAAATTAAAATAAATCTTATCTTGTAATATTATTTATTAATCCACTAGTTACTCGCCCCGGCTTCGCACGGGTGTATTTCATACACATATAAATTATAAAATAACACTTTCCTGACTTTTCTTTTATAGTATACTAGCTACTCGCTCTGGTTTCGCCCGGGTGTACATGTATTATATATAAACCTTCCTCTGAATCACTCTATTTATTAAAAACCGCTTCAAAATCCGTTGCGTAGTTTAAAAGACTTAAGCATACATAAGGACGGACAGACAGCGACAGCGACTTTGTTTTATACCAGCTCTGAGAGAAATCGTTGCTCAGTCTTAAAAAAATTGTACATACCTATGCTTCTCCTGTTCCCATAGCTCAGTGGTATCACTTATCCAGGGGTTCGGCCACTCTGGGGGCGTAAGAAACGCGTCGTATTCTGCATACTGCTCGCAGTACGCTATAAACCTGGAACAAAAGATTTACATTGGAGATCTATAATAACTATAGGTACTAATTTATAATCTCAACGACAAAATTTTTTTTTTTTGGCAATTCACACAGCGCCATCTAGACCCAAGTTAAGCTAGCTAGAGCTTGTGTTATGGGTATTAGATAACTGATACATATACATAGATATATTTTTTTGTAAATACATACATATTATACATAGAAAACACCCAGACCGATACAAACAATCATACTCATGAATACAAATGTTTGTGCTGTGCGAGGAATCGAACCCGCGACCATCGGTCGTAAAGCGGTGTGCTTGACCGCTAGACCACCGAGGTCGTCAAACTGGTCAAACAGGTCGTCAGACTAAATTGACATGTCAATTTTTCAAATAATGTTACCACCTACAGCGGGGTAGTGGTGTACCTGCGATACCGATTTGTTTAATCGGAAACTTTTATTTTAGAATATTTAATTAAGAATCTTGTATGATGTTTTCACAACTCCATTTTTTATATATTGTTCGTAGCAGTATTATAACTTGCGCTGCTCATTGCCAGACACTTAGTGTGGTTCCAACCCCCCGCCGGACCCCCCTAAACTATACTATTTTATAAATAAACTTACGTCATTTTAATAAAGCTGAACTTTATATATATTATTGAGAGAACTATTGAATTATATACTTAGGGTTGGAACCATACTAAGTGTCTGGCAATGAGTAAAACAAGTTATAATATTGTTACGAGCAATATGTGAAAAATCAGGTTTCTTGTTTGGGGGTCGTTCTTACCTTTGTTGGGGACACACATACAAGAACTTTCACATTCACTAATAAGACGTATGTCTGGCCGTCGTGGGCTCTTGGGCTACAATGTACCATGTCAGGTTGACCTCCACATGGTTGCCCCTGGACACCATGGTGATTTTACCACGATGTGCCCGCCAGCGTAAACCGTTAGCGCAGTTGGGTGTACCATTTCAATATCATATAAAAAAAAACAACTGACTAAAACACTCAATAAATAAACTCACATATCGGCAACCTTGCTGACACGCACGTTGCGTCTCTCGAGCCGCGCTCGTAGCATGGTCAACTGGCGACGCGCGGCGTCGATCTGCTGCTGAATACTGCCCCCGCGATTGTCTTTGCCCGCAGGTGCGATCACGGTTATCTCTGGCTGCGAGCTTTCACCTACAATAGATGATATTTATTTTTTATTTTATTTATATATTTATTTCAGGCTACAAGGCTCATATTATAAATACCTTATAGACTAACATACACATGAATTCATATAAAATTAATATATTGAGATTATCTGTGTGATCACGGCATGATGATGATATTACAAATAATAATGATATCCATACATATAACTAAAATTGGAGTGTTTGTAATACTGAAATAACCGTTTTTTACTACATGCATGTGAGTATAAATACGGCACATACACCAAAATAACATTTTATACAATTTTTGTCTGTCTGTCTGTCTGTCTGTTTGTTCCAAGTTTTCAATTTCAAGTGGATGAAAGTGCAGGCACAGCTAGTTATATATAGTATATAAATGAGGAGCTGTCCCAACAAACATTGTTTTGACTTATAAATTAAAATCGCTATTAAAACATAGGGGTCGGTGATAGAAGGGTGAAAATTTAGGGTTGTACGTATTTTTAATGCGACATATAAAAAAATAAAAATTGTTCAAAAAATAAATCATGTTAAGGGTGGACAACCCCTATCATTTAGAGGTACGAAAAAGAGATAGTAGCCCATTCCAATGTGGACCACAACTCAGCATAATGCTCGAAACATAGTTTCCAGCGCTGCTTTTCGGAGATCGGTTGAAAATATTGCGATTGCTATACTTCATTTCATTCATAATTTAAGAGCTGTGCTCTTGTCGGTGGAGCTCCCGCCACCTTCCACGATCTTCCATCAGTCCTTTTAGCTGTTGATACGACACGACTCCAACTTGTTCTTTAACTTGCTTGATGTAGCTGTGTCTCGGTCTTCCCCTTCCTCTCTTTCCATCTATTTCTTCTACAATGTTGTTAATTAGTTCGTCGTGTCGTATCAAGTGCCCCAACATTTTCCCCGCCTATTCTCAATAATATCTATGATCTGTCTCTTTTCTTTAATCCTCTCAAGCACTTCTTCATTCCTTATTTTATCTTTCCAGCTAATTCTGTCCATTCTTCTCCAACACCACATTTCAAAGGCTTCCAGTTTGTCTCTTTCCTTTTGTGTCAATGTCCACGTCTCACGGGCATACAAGGCTATACTCCAGATGTAGGTCTTGATGAGTTGTTTCCGAGAGGACTTTGATATATTAACTCTCAAAAGATGTTTTTTATCATTAAATGCTCTTTTCGCTATAGCTATTCTACTATTAATGTCCTTAGTACATCTGGAGTCACTGGTAATCAAACTACCTAAATATTTTTTTTTATACTACTATGGTGGCAAACAAGCATACGGCCCATCTGATGGTAAATGGTTACCGTAGCCTATGGACACCTGAAGCACCAGGGGTGTCACGTGCGCGTTGTCGACCTTTAAGAAACCTTAATATACCCTTCTTGAAAAACCCCATGCTGTAGTCTCGTGAGAAAACCTCGGCAGGTATTTCATTCCACAATCTAAGTGTACGCGGGAGGAAGCTCCTCTGAAACCGCACTGTCCGAGACCACATGTGTCTACATTTTCAAATTGTATTTTTTTTATTCTTGTAGTATATCTGCTATACTTATGGTAGAAAAATAAAATAATACTTCAGTGTGTTTTTTATAATATATGTGTGTGATATGTTTTATACTCTCTACTATTACGACTACTATTACTGCTGTTTTACACTCTTATCACTACGACTGATTTAATCTTATTGTGTTTTTATATTTGAGCCTAAATAAATTAGTGCTGGTTGGTTTTTTTTTTTATAACACAGGGGACAAACGAGCATGCGGCTCACCTGATGGTAAGTGATTACCGACGCCCATGAGCACCCGCAACACCAGTGGAATTGCAAGTACGTTGTCGGCCTTTTAAAAAGGAATAAGCTTGTTGCGGGTGAATAATACGATGTTGCTGGTCGAGACGATGTATATTACTGATGATGATAAACTGACAATGTGTACATAGAAATAATGATCTTATATACTAAATAACAATAGGAAAATGTAAGGTGGGGTGACACAGTTTAGATACAGCAGTGCCTAGTAGACAATATTGAATTTGTCTTACTAGACATTATTAAATGCATTTATTATTTTATGTATCTAGGTGACTGTGTCCCATAGATATTCCCCCCTTGAGAGAAAAAAATATATATATTACACACAAAAAAAAATTATTTAAGTTAACTGTAAAATTTAAGATATTATGAACTTTTGTAACAATAAAAATTCATTATACCCAAATAACGACGTAAATCTTCAACTGTCGTGGGTTTAGGGTACTCGTCGATTGCTTGCCATTTTTCTTCCGTTGGTTTCATCCCTTGGCTCGTTATATGATAACCAAGAAAATCTAACTCATTTGTGAAGAACTCGCATTTGCTCATATTAATTGTTTGCGGCGAATAATTTGATTTCGCTAGCGCTCTCTTTGGTCAGTGCTTGTTTTTTATTCACCGAGATTTTTGCTTTCGGTGTCCACCAAAATTCTATAGCCACTGTTAGAGTCGGTTATAGCTAGGCGGTTAGACGGATGAACAGCACAGCGTTCCGTCTTATTCTGCGTCGAATCTAGTTTTCCGACGGTTGTCTATAGGAGCGCGGCATGTCACATTTGTATGCCTTTTCTTTATATTTTGCGATGATATAATATAAATAATAGTCATTTTTCCGACTATGCAATGACCGTAGGTGCGAATTTGACCTAGATCGGTAGTTGCTGCGTCTGTTTGTGTGTGGCGAGTGCTTTTCGCGTATATCAGCAATTTCTGATCGCAGTGTCGCAATTAGTGACGAAAGGTGTGCAATGACGTCGGCGGTGACTGTTGGCTGTACTTTTGTAGACAGCATTTTTGCTTTATTTTTCCAGTTACAATTTTTCGTCCAGAGATTATATCCAGCAGGCAGTTGTGTTTACTGGGGGTCAGTAGCACGGCAGGATCCTTGTTGCGCAGTATTGCCAACGACTTTTATGCCTCTTGAATTTCCGAGCCGGTGAGACCCGCTTCTGGGAAGCCGGTGGAAATGTGCAATCGTTGGTGGTGCGCAGGATGCCGTCAGACAGAGATTTCTTGTTTGATCTCGTCGTTTTCCCAGGTATCGTCTCGACCACGTCGGCCAGATCACGTCGGGCAGATCACGTCGGCCAGATCACCACTGTTGCGGGTGAATAATACGATGTTGCTGGTCGAGACGATGTATATTACTGATGATGATAAACTGACAATGTGTACATAGAAATAATGATCTTATATACTAAATAACAATAGGAAAATGTAAGGTGGGGTGACACAGTTTAGATACAGCAGTGCCTAGTAGACAATATTGAATTTGTCTTACTAGACATTATTAAATGCATTTATTATTTTATGTATCTAGGTGACTGTGTCCCATAAGCTCTTTTCTTGAAGGTTTCAATATCGTATCGGTTCGGAAATACCATTGCTGGAAGGTGATTGCACAATGTGGTTGTGCGAGACAAAAAGTTTCTAGAAAATCGTACTGTGGAAGACCGCCATTCATCCAGATGATCAGGATGGTATTTCAGTTTCTGGCGGGTGGTACGGTGGTGAAACTCAGCAACTGGTATTAATCCGAACAATTCCTCAGAACACTCCCCGTGATATATGCGGTAGAAAATGCACAGAGATACAATATCTCGCCGAAAAGCCAATGGGTCGAGTCTGTCACATAGACGTTGATTACCAATGATTCTGGCTGCTCGGTTCTGAATGCGGTCAAATGGAAGTAGCTGGTATTGTAGTGCTCCCGACCAGAAATGAGAACAGTATTCCATATGCGGCCGGATCTGCGCCTTGTATAATTGCAAGCGATGGGCCGCCGTGAAATACCGTCTCACTCTACTGAGCACACCAAGCTTTTTTGAGGCTATTTTAGCCTTGTCCTCTAAATGACCGCAAAACTGAATGTCACTGGATATATCAACGCCAAGGACCTGGAGATTTGGCTTCACATCAAGGAGAGTGTCTTGGAACTGAGGAGATACGATAAATGGAATATTTTTAGCGCTAAACGGGCAGGTCGGTAGTTAGTATTCACACATTTCGACTTGTAAAATGTGAACTTACAAGGATTGTTTAAAAGAGCAACACACAAGTTTCTTGCTTATTCTTCTTGTGATGAGACAGCTTTCCGAATAAGCGGTAGATTAGAAAAAAATGTTGACTATTCAAAAGTGCTTAAATTAAGTTTATTTGAATAAATTATTTTCTATTCTATTCTATATTTGAGTTAATATAATTTATCCCAGTAATTGTTACGTAAAAAAAACTCACCGTTCTCCTTCACAAGACTTTCCGTATTCTTCTTTTGTATTTCTTCTTCGCTCTCTTGTGGATTTGTAATTGTAACAATCGGATTGTTCTGAAACAAGTTAATTACCTTCTATTAATAACTATTGACTCGTCACGGCGATGCTCGAGTTCTCAAACTTTATGTGTTTTCATTATCACTTCACTACATAGTCTAAATATATATAACTCAAAAGTGACTGACGTAGTGATCTATCGACTGCGCGATGAGATGCGGCTTCGCTCGCATTGAATAAAAAATAATTGTTTTTTTGACTGACTGACATAGTGATCTATCAACGCACAGCCCAAACCACTGGACGGATCGGGCTGAAATTTGGCATGCAGGTAGATGTTATGACGTAGGCATCCGCTAAGAAAGGATTTTGATTAATTCTACCCCCAAGGGCATAAAATAGGGGATGAAAGTTTGTGTGAATCTTTGTCAATTTTAAACCGATCGGGACTTAGCATGCATAAAGCTACTATGACGTAGGCATCCCCTAAGAAAGGATTTTGATAAATTCCACCCCTAAGGAGATAAATTAACGCGAGCGAAGCCGCGGGCAAAAGCTAGTATATAATAAAGTCGCTGTCGCTGTCTGTCCCTATGTATGCTTAAATCTTTAAAACTACGCAACGGATTTTGAAGCGGTTTTTTTTTAATAGATAGAGTAATTCAAGAGGAATGTTTATATAATACATGTACACCCGAGCTAAGCCGGGGCGAGTAGCTAGTTAACAATAAAAAAAATGCCGGTCCGTATGTGAGAAATATGATTCTTCAATGCGGTCTACAACGTGTTAAAAAGACTCACCTTCAGATTATGTTGCAGGATCAGCTCTTGACACTGGCGCAGCCTCTTCGCCTTCAGTGCGTTGATGCGGGACAGCTTCCGAGGGTCCAGCTCTGTGGTGTTCACACATCCCGGCTGCAAAATAATTTATGTTACTTAAAGCTTGTCGGCCTACGTAACGAACTGGCTTTTTTTCTACTCTAATGCTGTTGTCCGCAGCTGGCCTTTACAGCTTCAGGGGAGAGTGCAGATGGCACTCCAAACCAAAGGAAGGTCTCATGGAGCGACTGAAGGACAACCGGATACGACGCCAGTCTGAGGGCACCGCTAGGGGTTCGAACCTCGGCTCAGGCCGTCGTAATTTCGATCCCCGTTTGAATTGTACGGGGAATCGTTTACGGGGGTACGTTCACACGGACCTGAGCCAAGCATGGACGATTTTAAGTTATTTGAAGATTATGAAAATTTTCTTAAAATTTATTATTTTTCACTAGCTGCTCCCGCGACTTCGTCCGCGTGAAATTTAACTTTATTTTTCTAAAATAAAAGTAGCCTAAGTTAGTCGTTATTACATCAGCTCCCTGCCAAAAAAAGTCCTGTTAAAATCGGTCCAGCCATTTCAGAGATTAGCCGGAACAAACAGACAGACAAAAATTGTAAAATGTGGTTTTTTGGTGTATGTACCGTATTTATACCATATATATATCTTCATATGCATATAGTAAAAAACGGTTATTTCAATATTACAAACAAACACTCCAATTTTATTTATATGTATAGATTTCACGAGGGTAGCGCTTCTTAATAAAAGTAGTCTAGAATATGATCTATATGTGCACCAGAGTTTATTCAACTCCGTCCAGTAGTTTTGCGTGTAAGAGTAACAACAATACTAAGTTTTGTTACCATAGGCCGGTGTACGTCCCAGAACGCCCTCTCTTGACTGTCCAGTACTTTCCGCTCCAGTTTGTCTCGTTTCTTATCCACCTGCAAAAAAAGATATATTAATTTAAGACTAGTTTCTTTTATTAAAGATTTTGGGGTTGAGCCTACACTTGTAATATTTCTGTCGACACTTGACACCCTTCCATTAGTTTACGTCTCCACTAACATAGATTTAAGTTAAGTGTAAAATCAGTCTACGTCCCGACTCCGCGTCGACTGGACGCGTTATTAATAAACCATGTAGAGTAAAATAAAAATTAACACCCGTAAAATAAAAATAAGTTTTACGGTGGACCGCATAAGGTTGAGCCTACACTTGTAATATTTCTGTCGACACTTGACACCCTTCCATTAGTTTACGTCTCTACTAACATAGATTTAAGTTAAGTGTAAAATCAGTCTACGTCCCGACTCCGCGTCAACTGTACGCGTTATTAATAAGCCGTGTAGCACACTACCAATAAACTTTTTTTTTTATACTACTATGGTGGCAATCAAGCATCCGTCCATCTGATGGTAAATGGTTACCGTAGCCTATGAACGCCTGAAACACCAGGGGTATCACTTGCGCGTTGCCGACCCTAAAAACTTAATAATGTCTAATAAATCGTGCAATCATTTCACCGGTACACTCACTACCTACATACTACAATTCTTCTTCTTTAGGTGCCATCTCCTAACGGAGGTTGGCTATCATCATGGCGATCTTTACTTTGTTCGCGGCAGTCCTAAAAAGGGACCTCGTGCTCAATCCAAACCACTGCCTGAGGTTTTTTAACCAGGAAGTACGTCGTCTGCCTGGTCTTCGGCAACCCTGTATTTTTCCTTGTATTATTAATTGCAGAAAACTGGGGGGTAGGGGATAGTTAGTAATGTGGACTAATGACCCCATTACTAGCAATGTACCATGTCAGATCGACCTCCACGCGGTTCCCCCTGGAAACCATCGTGATACATTCCCGGTGAATTTGTCACGTTGGGCTAACTGATCTGACTTCATGTTCATCCTATCATCCTCCACTGGTGCCCCGACAGCGTAAATCGTTAGCGCAGGTGGGTGTACCATTCCATTATCATCCTTTAAAAAAAAAATTGCAGAAGACTATTTTTCATTCCGCATTATGTTACCCAGGTATAGCAGTTTACGGCGTTTGATGGTGTTTAGTACTTCTATCTTTTTTTGTACTCTTTGGAGAACAGTCTCGTTTCGCACTCCATCCCTCCACGATATCTTTAACATTCTGTAAACCCATATTTCGAAAGTTTGTATTCTCTTACGCATCGTTTGTGTAAGAGTCCACGTTTCAACGGCATATAGGAGAATAGAAAAGACATAGCAGCGCAGTAATCGAACTCGAGTCGCTAATTTTAGAGATCGATTGCAAAGTAGACTGCTCAATTTCATGACTGCATTTCGCGCTTGTTCGATACAGCATTTGATTTCCGTACTATAGTCTCCTTGATCATCCACAGTGCTAGTTAGTTGAGAGTTTTTTTTTTTTTATATAACACAGGGGACAAACGAGCATGCGGCTCACCTGATGGTAAGTGATTACCGCCGCCCATGAGCACCCGCAACACCAGGGGAATTGCAAGTACGTTGTCGGCCTTTTAAAAAGGAATAAGCTCTTTTCTTGAAGGTTTCAATATCGTATCGGTTCGGAAATACCATTGCTGAAAGGTGATTCCATAATGTGGTTGTGCGAGGCAAAAAGTTTCTAGAAAACCGCACGGTGGAAGACCGCCATTCATCCAGATGATCAGGATGGTATTTCAGTTTCTGGTGGGTGGTACGGTGGTGAAACTCAGCAGCTGGTATTAATCCGAACAGTTCCTCAGAACACTCCCCGTGATATATGCGGTAGAAAATGCACAGAGATGCAATATCTCGCCGCAAAGCCAATGGGTCGAGTCTGTCACATAGACGTTGATTACCAATGATTCTGGCTGCTCGGTTCTGAATGCGGTCAAATGGAAGTAGTTGATATTGTGGTGCTCCCGCCCAGAGGCGAGAACAGTACAGTAGGGTCTATTTTATTAACATTACAATTACTACCGACCCCACACACTCCTTAGGTTAGTAATAGAGTACATACAGTTAATCAGGATGGTAATTCTGGTTGTAGCGATTTATCTCATTATTAATTGTTGGCAAGTTTAGATTAATTACGATAATGGTGATATAACCAACTAAATTACCTTGCTCTGAGCCTCTGCTTGCATGAATATGAACTCCCACTTCCTGCTGAACATCTTCTGGAGACGTGCCAAGGATTCCGCCTCGTAATCTGCCAGCTCGAGCCGGGCTTTGTTCTGCATTGTACGCTTGCAGAGATACACAGCTGTAATAAAAAAACAAAAATTATTAATAGAACAAAAAAATATTTATTTTAATAAACTTACATTGAAGCACTTTTGAATAGTCATCACATTTTTATCTACCGGAAAGCTTAATAAAAAAAATATTATTCAAATTCAAAATATCTTTATTCATCTAGGTCTATTACAGACTCTTATGATATGTCAAATCTACCGTCAGTTCGGAATGATTTCGAGATGAGAAGAACTGACAAGAAACTCAGCTCGTATTCTTTTCAAATGAGCTGTAACATGTTTATATAAGTATAGGTTCTTTTTTAATTGTAATTTGTGAGAACAGAGTGACCACCATAATATGCTATTGTAATTCTGTCAAAAGGAAATAGTGTAATCTGTGTCCGTACCCATACAGCCAGTAAAACAAATACAAATCTTTATTCATGTAGGTCTATTATAGACTCTTATGATATGTCAAATCTACCGTCAGTTCGGAATGATTTCGAGATGAGAAGAACTGACAAGAAACTCAGCTCGTATTCTTTTCAAATAAATGTTGTACATGTTTACAATGATTTTATTAAAATTATTTAAAACAGCAACACACAAGTTTCTTTCTCGTTCTTCTTGTGATGAGACAACTTACTAAATGAGCGGTAGATTAAAAAAAATGTTATGACTATTCAAAAGTGCTTCAATGTAAGTTTATTTGAATAAATTATTTTCTATTTATATTCTATTCTATCGAATCCTGATGATTGGGTGGATGACTGGTATAAAACAAAATAATTACCATAATCAGTATTCTCTGGTTCCCATTGGTTGGATGGCCAAAAGTATGGTGTTTGGAATCTGTAACAAATAATAGAATAGTATCAATGTCCATCTAGTTCTAATCTAAACAGAGCTAGTGTTATGCCCAATTTACACTCAGCCCGAATGGGCAGGGAAGTGAGCAGCGCGAGTGTGTAAACACGAGTGGAAACACTTCCCATGCCATTAGCGCTGCCACTCGCGCTGCCCGGCGCTCCCTCGATTGTCGGTTTTTCGTGCGCGAGTCAAAGGACTGGCAGCGCGAGTGGCAGCGTGTTTTTACATTCAGCCCTCTCGCTCAGTTGTCGCCCGGCAATATTTCCGGCAGCCCGAGTCGCAGGGGAAGCGGCTGAATGTAAACGTAGCAATATACAACTGATAGAAATATATATATTTTTTAAATAAACATTACAAACAACAAACCGATACATAGTACTCATGAATACAAACATTTGTACCATGCTAGGAACCAAACCCGGGACATTGAGAATTAAAGCGGTACCGTAAACCGACTACGGACTGACGGATACGACTTTAGTTTGAGGGCACTTGTAGAGGTTTTTTTTAATTTATGATAATGGAATAAATGCACCTGTCTGCGGTAACGGTGTACGCTGGAGCGCCAGTGGAGGATGATAAGATGAATTACGAAGCCAGATCAGTTAAGACATCATCACAAATTTACGAGGAATTTGTCATGATGATTACCAGAGGGAACCGCATGGAAGTCAACCTGACATGGTACATTGCTAGCAATAAGATCATCAGTCCACATTACTAACAATCTCCTTTTCCACCACCTATAGAGGTTCGAACCTAGGTTCAGGCTAGAATACTAACAAATCTGGCTGAGCATCATTGCATTGCTGCGGACCTAGTGCCAGATGCACGATGTGGATAAGATATATGAATGAAAAGGTGACACAAAAATAATGAGTTGTGTATTCATCTGCCAACATACGTAAGAATAACTACATGTAAAACAATAACCCTGGACAATGAAGAATGTTAATAGGTAGGCCAAATCGGCTGAAAGTTTAGTATAGTAAAGCTTGTATATATATACAAATATTATAGTTTTTGTTTTAGTCAAAAATACCTATTAGTTTTGACTTTATAAGCATTTAAACTTACGATAAATTTCGAGTCCTGCTAACAGTCTCGCTAAAGATGACCCCATCTAGTCCCACAGTAAGCAGAACTTGTGTTATGGGTACTAGACAACTGATATAAATACTTAGTTTTTTTTTTTATACCTACATAATATAAATAGAAAACTCCCAGACCGATACAAACAATCATACTCATGAATACAAATGTTCGTGCCGTGCGAGGAATCGAACCTGTGATCATCGGATGTAAAGTGATGTGCTCGACCGCTAGACCACCGAGGTCGTCAAAAATGTATAGAAAAGTGCAGAATAAAGTCTTCTTTATGTTTATTCATCTGCCAAGTTCGAATATGCCGCCCCCAGGACTTGCCGCCCCCAGGACTTGCCGCCAGGGGTATGGGATGGATATCTGAAATAAATTAATAAATAAAATAAAATTACTCACCTGTAATAAGTGTTATCATTTTTCACAGTTAGGCAATGATCATCGATTGGGAAAAGGTAGCCGTGGGCTGCCAGAAGGTGTGCCAAGTGCTGCGCCTCCCAGGGCTCCTCCAGCTGCAGATGGCGAGACAGCCAGGCCACCAGGTCCGACCCCGTGAACACCTGAAGACATATATTCTATTCAATCTGGTGTTAATGTGTATTAGTACTCCATACATATAAATAAAATTCGAGTGTCTGTTTGTAATATTGAAATAACCGTTTTTTACTACATGCATATGAATATATATACGGTATGAGTACATACACCAAAACAACATTTTTTACTATTTTTGTCTGTCTGTTTGTTTGTTCCGGCTAATCTCTGAAATGGCTGAGCCGATTTTGACGTAGCGTCGTAGCGTAATGCTTATAGCTTAAAGACTTCGACAAATGGATTATCCAAGATAAAATAAAAATTCAATTCGAACTAGTAGTTCCTGAGATTAGCGCGTTGAAACGTACATACAAAACTCTTCAGCTTTATAATATTAGTATAGACTAGCTGTTCCCGCGACTTCGTCCGCGTGGAAACTAACTATATTTTTATAAGTTAAAAGAATTTTTCTAAAATATAAATAGCCTAAGTTACTCCTTATTACATCAGCTACCTGCTAAAGAAAGTCCCGTTAAAATCGACCCAGCCATTTCAGAGATTAGCCGGAACAAACAGACAGACAGACAAAAATTGTAAAAAATGTTATTTTGGTGTATGTACCGTATTTATATTCATATGCGTGTAGTAAAAATGGTTATTTCAATATTACAAACAGACACTCCAATTTTATTTATATGTATAGATTATGTATATTATTTATTTAAGTATGTTTTTACTGTACAGTAATTTGAGGTAGACATTATTTAACCCAGAGGTTCCCAAACTTTTTTGTGTCGTAGACCCCTTGTTATATTAATTTATGTTTCGGTTTTGGGTAGACCCACCATTCTTACCTGGTATTGATTTTTTGTTAATTTCTAACTGTAGTAAAGTTTAGTGTTAAAAACATAAAGTGAAAACAACAAGATTATCGCTGTCGTAGACCCCTTGCAGTTTGTCATAGACCCCTGGGGGTCGATATAGACCACTTTGGGAATAGAATAGAAAATCATTTATTCAAATAAACTTAATTCAAGCACTTTTGAAGAGTCATAACAATTTTTGTTTATCTACCACTCCTTCGAAAGCTGTCTCATCACAAGAAGAACGAGCAAGAAACTTGTGTGTAGCTCTTTTAAATAATCATTGTAAGTTTACATTTACATGTCGAAACGTATGAATACAAACTACCAACCAGCACTAATTTATTGGGTCAAATATAAATATACAATAAGATTGAATCAGTCGTAGTGATAAGAGCAGACCAGTCTCTACAAACAGCACTCGTTCACGAGTATGACGGATGAGCCAGCCATTACTGCGCTCGACCATATTTTAGGGAGCCCAATGACCCGGCCCACCACGCCGCCTCATGTCTGGACATTTTAGTGAGCATGACTACTCATTCCACTCGACCACGTCATAGCTACTTAAAATTACTATATGGTAATTACAGTATTCGCACTTTACATGAGGATGCATGCGGCAATCAATACAAAAGCCGCTACGCTATCATATATCAAGAAAGCAGTATGAAAATGAAATTATAACGTTGTCCGCAAACAAACTTATTCTTGCTAGATATTGCTATCATGTATAAATTCATCTATCCTATAATAGGCTAGGCTTTTTCACTCATTTAACCCCTAGATTTATTTCTGAATCCAAGGGGGGAGGGGGGGCGCTGAGGCGTGAACATTGTATGTAATTCTTACCGAGGGTATTTTCGTCATAAAACTCTTCACAGTTCTGACCGGTACACCAGTGTTCTCATCCTGCATCTTCTCAATTATTGCCTCCATCTGTTAAATCATATTTATTGAGCAAAGCCTATTACTCACTAAACGATTACTTGAATGACGAGCGTGCATGGCAATAGTTGTTCATGCACGGGATTTTCATTTAATGTTAGACATAGACACCTATATAAATATACATTGTAAATAAAATGGCTTTTAAAAAAAAAGTAATTCAATAGAGTTTCTTGCCTGTTCTTCTCAATTGGATAACATACCAAACTGGACGGGAAGAAATTAAATTTATAATGTAAAAATTTAACGTTCATAAGCGGCTAAAATGTCCTACATGAATAAATGATTTTGAATTTCAATTTGAATTTGAATAAACACATTTATGTGTGAACTAGTTTTTTTATTGTGTACAAAATTCAAAATATCTTTATTCATGTAGGTCTATTATAGACACTTATGATATGTCAAATCTACCGTCAGTTTGGAATGATTTCGAGATGAGAAGAACTGACAAGAAACTCAGCTCGTATTCTTTTCAATTAAATGTTGTACTAGTTTACAATAATACAGAGTCATTTTTAAATTCAAATTTGGGAGAATAGAGTGCCCACAGCATATGCTATTGTAAAAGCAAGTGTTACCGTACAACTTATAAAGAATGTTAGTAAAATATAATATAGAGATATGCTCTCTGTTAGTATATCTGTGTCCACGTCCAGAAGTACTGGGTGGTGCAAAACAACGATATCCAGTGGTTCTGGAGTGGACAATCTTACATATTTGCAATAGTTGTTAGGATGCTGTTTGCTCCCCTTGATTCTAGACATCAGTTGATGCAGTTATAGAGCGGCTGAAGGACAACTTAGCCTAAGGAATATGACTTTAGTCTGAGGACACTGCTTCGAACCTCGGCTTAGTTACCGTAATTTTGATTGGACGAGGATCGATCTGGGAGCAGCTCTTCAATCTCGCAGGTTTTCACATGTCCTTATAATTGTTGCTAAAAAGGTACCTTTTTATAGATGAGATAGTTGGGAGACTCCTCGGGTGAAGGTATAGTGGACATAAGGGCCTGCACGCTCGGCGGCAGACTCGATACATTGTCCTTTTTGTCTCTGTCCTTTTCCTTCTCCTTATCTTCTTTGACATATTTCGAATTATCTCTGTAAGTGTAAAATAAGTTAAGGGTAAAATTTTAACACTTTGAATGTCATATTTATTTACTACTAGCTGTCCCGGCAAACGTTGTTTTGCCATATAAATTAATAACGCTATAAAAAAATAGGGGTTGATGATAGAAGGGTGAAAATTTAGGATTGTATGTATTTTTGTATGTTGTATCATAAAATAATAGAAACTAAAAATTTTGTCTAAAAAATAAAAAAATAAACTTTAGGGGTGCACTACCCCTAACATTTAGGGGGATGAAAAATAGATGTTGGCCGATTCTCAGTCCTACTCAATACGCTCACGAAATTTCATGAGAATCGGTCAAGCCGTTTCGGAGGAGTATGAGGAGACGTTTATATAGATATATTATTTATTTATATGTATATATAGGTGTATATATGTATATTTTATATATAATGATTATTATGTAGTTATATGTATGTGTATATGATATGTAAATTGTACATCCAACAACTAATTGTTATACCTCGACCAGACACAGTCTAATGACGCCTCTCCATCCTAAGGTTGCATGGAAGAAATCGCTATTTAGCGATAAGGCCGCCCATTGTTACCCCTATATTATAATTATGTTGTTTTTCTTTTTATATTTGATGTAAATATTAATTTATGTAATTGTTATATCTTTCTGTGAGAGGAACAATAAAGTTTAATCGAATTAAGTGTTATTTGCGACTGACTGCAGGATAGACACAGAAAAAAAAAGGTGTTATTTGCGGAAGTCCATTTCACTACTCAATGGATTAATATTGTTATGTTTAATTTATTAAATTGTAGCGGAATTAAACAACATAATATACTTAAATTCATTGAGTAGAACAATAAAGTGTGTTCCATTTAATTTCATTTCATTCATTTATTTATATTTAATCAACAGCATAAAAAAGAAGATTCTAGCTTTAAAAAAGATGATACTGCCACACAACTATTCACCTTTCAACCTTTTTTTTAAAAAGTATATAATATTAAGCATATGTCCTTTCTCAGGGTTTGCCATAGACCAGTGTTTTCCAATGTGGCACCCACACCCGACTGGGGGCAATTTCATTGTTAAGAGTGCCAATTTGAAAATGGACTGTATTAAAATTATATAGAGTGTGAATTTCAATTGTTCCTTGTTTTGAGAATGTACTGATTGTTTCATTAACAATTATCTTGTGATTTCTTCCTAAAACCTATTATTTTAGTTTCTTAAATGAACAATTAATTTCTTTAATCATTTTTTTATGGATGATAATGGAATGGTGCACCCGCCTGCGATTACGGTTTACACTGGTAGGGCACCAGTGGAGGATGATAAGGTGAACATGAGGTCAGGTCAGTTAGTATATTGTGACAAATTAACCAGGAATTTATCACGATGGTTTCTAGGAGGAACCGCGTGGAGGTCAGCCTGACATGGTACATTGCTAGCAATGGGGTCATCCATCCACGTCACAGTAACAATCCTCTTTCCCCCCAATTATACATGTTACATAGGGGTGAGAGTGGGGGCATAAGAATTTCATAAAGACTAAAATGGACATGACCCTAAAAAGGAAACACTGGTCTAAACTCTGTACCATATTTGTTTATATTACTTCAGTAGTTTTGGTGTAAAAGTGCAACAGACAGTTGTTCCTTACATATTTTAGGTTTTACAATAACATACCAGAGTCTGTTATAAATCTGCCAGAAAAAAGATTTAAATGTCAAATAAAACAGTTCCTTTGCAAAAAAAGCTTACTATAAAATTGAAGAATTCATTAACAATAATGATGTTTTTATAGAAAAACTTTAAAGCCATAGCACTGACAATATTATCTGATTACATTAATAATGAGTGTGTAGCGATTTCTATGTTGATTATCGCATGCCTCTTACTTGTTATACTGTAATTATTTATAAAAAAAAACATCTATTAAAAAGAGCAACACACAAGTTTCTTGCTCATTCTTCTTGTGATGAATCTGCATTCCGAATGAGTGGTAGAATCAAAATATGACTATTCAAAAGTGCTTGTAATGAATTTATTTGAATAAATATTTATTTCTACTACTATTTCTATTTATAATATTGATAAGGACTGCCTTTACATATATTTTATTTGTGTATTATGTGTAATGGATATGTATATAATAAAAGAAATAGTTAATAATATTGACTATATTATTAACTACTTCTTTCATTCCATTCATATGCCATTTACCACCTGTCTTTCCTCTACCAAAAGGTTGTTAGGAAGAAATTGCTTAAGCGATAAGACCTTCTATTGTATCTTCATCTATACATATAAATAAAATTGGAGTGTCTGTTTGTAATATATATAAACGTTTTTTACTACATGCATATGAATATAAATACGGTACATACACCAAAATAACATTTTTTACAATTCTTTTCTGTCTGTTGGTCTGTTTGTTTTGGCTAATCTCTGAAATGGCTGGACCGATTTTGTTTGGGACTATTTTTGTAGGTAGCTGATGTAATAAGGATCCTTAGTAACTTAGGCTACTTTTATTTTAGAAAAATAAAGTTAAATTCTACACGGATGAAGTCACTGGAACAGCTAGTACTTTATAAATTCTGTTAATTCAATTTCATATCAGGTGCTGGATTTTCATAGGATAACTTTAGATTATTCAAGTATAAGTCTTTCTTTTAATTATTGTATACAGATATGTTATCTAGCTATGTAAGAATAATAAGGAAAGGTAATTAAAGCTCCTTTGGTAATTAAAACCCTGCACTTAAGGTTTTCGGGAAGAGAACTCTTACAGAGTTCAGCTCACCTGTTGTACATCTTTATTTAATATAAATGATATGTTTGTAATTATTTGTGTACAATAAAGAATAAATAAGGAACTGTAAAGCTTACTTAGTGAATAAATAAATAATTATTGGCATGTAAATGGATAAAATGACATACCTTGATGGTCCCTGCTGACAAGCTTTCTGAGCCGCCTTCTCCGAAGAGTTCATCGTAACCATTTTAATTCAAAAACACTTCGGGACACACCAAAAAACCAAACGAAATTACCGCCAAAATATTCAACACTTGAGCATTTTTTTTTAAACAGATGAGATCATGTAACTATTTATAATGCCAAAATCAGTCTTTTCATTTACCAAGAATAAGGTAAATTTACATAACTTTTTAAATAGATTGATGAATTATAAACAATATTTTTTTGTATGTTTAGAGATATTTTTTTTTTATACACAGATCGAAGAACTCGGATAAAATAATTTACAAATAGCATTTAAAATGAACACTCTTTTACTTTATGAATTGGATTAAGAATAAATTAATCTTATTAGATCATACTCTGTACCAAGAAAATAACTAGGGCCAGAATATTTTGGATTCATTCGTGGTAAAGGAATTAACACAAATTATGCAGTTTTCACAAATAATCATCGACGTAGAAGTCCACAACAATCACTGTATACATTCTAATTGTCATTCGTAAGAAAAAGAGTCATGTTTTATTCATAATTATCGAAAAATTACCAATTTGCTTTAATTTTACCATTTTGAATAAGAGATAAATGTCAAATCTCTGTTAGCCATTTAAATCTTTTTTGTCGTACTTTTCAAACAAGGATAGTCAAATACGAATTTATAAAGATAAAATGAGACGGGAGTAAATACGCTGTATAAAACGACTAAATGCAAAAGTTACATGACGAAATTCGGAACAGTGCAACGCAATGCTCTTCTTAATTTTGTACCTAAACTGTCTACAGAGATGGCGCATGTGTTTTGAAGTTTATTGAACGCTTCTTGGAAGTTATTTTTAGAAAAAAAAAACAATGTAATGATTTCTCTAAAATATAATGCCGTAAATAAATTCTGTAACGTAATGTACCTACATCCGTCCATTGTATATTCATTTCTAATGTAATTAATTTACATCTTTACTAGCATAAAACTGAATTATGACCGATAGATGGCGCTTACTACATTTTGTTAAATGTGATTCTAATATTATAAATCCTAAAATATCTAGTCTTGTTACGATTTTATACGTAAATAAATCGCTGTAGCCATTAATTTTTCTACAATATAAATATACACTATACCTACATCGAGATGTGTTATGTGCACAAATTATCTTAGAATACTCATAGTTTTGTAATAATTAAAATATAGAATTGTAATATCTACTAAAATGAATAAAAACAATTAATCATATATTAATCTTTTGCTTAATTAATAGACCCTAATTGCATCATTTTATTGCAATTCCTAGTAATAAAATGACACATTAACCGCAAAACCGCATAGACACTATACCACACGATTTTAAAACCTAATATGTGAAGTCAGTCAATCGGATATTTCTAACCTATTTATATAAATCAATGAAATATTAAATGAAAAAATATGAAAATTACATCTTTATTAATGAAATGAAATTTCCATAAGAGGTACAATAATATGTTCGTCCTCGTAGTAATGTTCAATTCAATTTAACATGTCAAAAATGTATTATTATTTATATATTACCGGAGCCTGTACCTATATCTCTACATAAGCCAAAAACTTATTAGAGCTGGCAACCCTAAAATCGGGTTGTCAAAATGGCGACGAAAGTATCTAAATATACTAGTGTTGGTGCTAAAGATTATAGAATGGTGCGTCACTTTTAATATAACGTAGTTTTTTAAGTAATTTGTGATAATAAAGGCTACTGGAAGGCGCGCTCCCGCCAATATATCGCCATTTTTGTTTATGTAGCAAACCACACGGTGGGTTTGCCCGTTCGATTAGTAGTTGAACATAAATCGGACCGATTTGCTACCGTATTGTCATGCACAGGGGCACAGAGTCATTGATCAGTAATATTGAAAAATTTCCGTGTCTGTGGAATATAAGACATGAGAATTATAACAATCGAACTATAAAAGACGATGCATGGGAATATATTAATAGTCAATTACATTCAGACTGGTATGAACTTAGTGAAAACAAAAAGAAGGTTAAAGGTAAGTATTTTTATTATCTAATGTATTGATAAGTCATAAGTAGATATGGGTTGACATAGGAAATAACGTTAACATGTCTGCTTTTCTTAAAAAGCACGACTACGTGCTTTTCGTAAAAAGCATATATTTTCTAAATAAATTTCAAATGATACTGGCCGCTAAATAAAGATGGCGCTATTATCATGTCTTAAAATACAAACAGTCAAATACGATGACATCCCTTTAATTATATTTTAATTTAGTTCAATTGGGGCTGTAAAAGTAACAATAAATAAAGTACCCGTACTCAATAATTATTAAACTACAGTACCGTTACGTTACTAGTGTACAATTGACTACCACCAATTTTTAGGCCGTATTTGTTCTAGTTTTTATTTTATTTATTGGAAACCAACGGCGTTACAATTTAAAGTTTGTTTGTTTCATTTTAGTTTTTAAACCGTCCTCAACTGTACTATGTAGATGGATGTTTGAGTCATCCGCTGGTCCCTACGGACCGCAGGGTGCGGGCCTCGAGCTGTGCTCTTTGCCCGGGCATACTGCTGAACCACCCCAGCGTCATTCTTTTACCAGCTGGCCTCAACAGCCGCCTGTAGGCATTGTGTGGCGGTAATCATGGCTTAGCTCGCCGAGCCGGCTTAACGCCGCCACGCCACGCAAGTGACGTGATCACTCGGTGGAAAGTAGATATATTTGATGAAAACTAGTGAACCCATTGCTAGTAAAGGGTCGACCTTAACGCGGTTCTCTCTGGAAACTATTGTGGTTAATTACTACTGAATTCGCCATGAGTGGCTCTAATTTAATCCTCATCACATTCTCCTCTGGTACGCCGCCATTGTAAATGATTTGAGCAGATGAGTAAACCATCCGGTTTTCATAAACCACACTACTACGTTCTTGTTTTCTTATACCATAAATAATTTGGTCTTTATTTTTAAAGCCCGCAACTATAATAACATGTACTTTCTCTTTATGGTTAAAGTTTTTGACATATAAAACGTGAAAAAGCGATAAAAAAGTGTCCATTATAAATAAATACTTTTCATTTTTACTTCAATTTCAGTAATTATGTAACTATAATAACCAGCTACCGTATGTAACATATTGACTACAGTAACCATGTAACTGCAGTAACTAAGGGTAACTACAGTATCTAAGCAACTACAAGAATTACAAAATACCGGCACGTTACTTCGGTACAGCAGCTGTTTCCATTAATTACATAGATCTCGTTACCTTAAGATTATTAGTTTCGGAAACAATCTTGAACTTGCGAACACGAAATCTTTTGAGAATTCAAAAATTTCATAGTCAGTCACGTGACAGTGAATACCAGAAAGTATTATATTACTCTGTTATAAATACCCTTGTTAACATTCCCCTAGAACTATATACGACATTGACAAAAAAAAAAAATTATATATTGTGTATTGTTCTTATGAATTATATTTTGAAAAATGTCTATACTTCATAACGTAATCGGATTTAAGAGAGTAAATAGTCTTTCTCTTTTTTATCTTAAAGATTTTGCATTAAAATGTGACTTACTTATTGGAATTAAGAAACGCTACCTACAATGTAAGTATACACAAATGTACCATATATATTATAAGCTACACATATACACGCAGTGTGGAGTCTGTGTAGTTATCGCTTTATGTTTGGACACTGTACAGTATTTGTAATACGATGAATTCGGCGAAAATTAAAATAAAAAAGCCTTTTATACACCAACATCAGTGTATATACGCCATGAAACTACACATCCGACATATATTGGTCAGGTAATTTAAGACGTCTTGACAGATTTGAGCGTTTCAAAAAAATCTGATCAACTAATAGACTACAAATAATGATATTGACGACCTCGGTGGTCTAGCGGTCTAGTCTACCGCTTTACGACCGATGGTCGCGGGTTCGATTCCTCGCACGGCACAAACATTTGTATTCATGAGTATGATTGTTTGTATCGGTCTGGGTATTTTCTATGTATAATATGTATGTATTTACGAAAAAAAAATAGATCTATGTATTTGTATCAGTTGTCTAGGACCCATAACACAAGCTTTAGCTAGCTTAACTTGGGTCTAGATGGCGCTGTGTGAATTGTCCTGAGATTATTACTATTATTATATTTTGACATGATTAGATTCATTTTAAATTTGACCATTTATTTGCAGCTGCCGATACCAAAAAGAAATGGACGAACATAAGAGATTGTTACAGACGGGATTGGACAAGAATGAAAAACTTAACCCCAGAAGCAGCTTTGAAACACAAACGATATATTTATTCCGACCTATTATCTTTTATGGATCCAGTCTTTAACATACCAAGATAGTAAGTCTGTTTTAACTTAATAGTTCGGTCAGTCATTCATAATTTAAGAGCCGCGTTCTAGTTGGTGGAGCAATTGCCATTTGTTATGATCTTCGATCAATCTCTTTTGATATTGATACTAATAACAATGTCTGAGGACAATTCACACCATCACCACCACCAGCGCCATCTAGAGTCAAAGCTAAGCAGAGTTTCTGTTATCAGTTTTAGAGAACAATTAATGTTATTAATACATAAATATTTTTTTATAAGGAATACATGGTATATTATCTATATACCATGTATTCACATAACATCAAAATTAATCCAATGGACGACGGTAGGCTCGCCCCCCGTCACGTTGTATTCAAATATGAAGAGAGAAATGTGGACATGTCAAACGTTGCGTTCACCACGACGTCGACAGTTGATAATGCCTCTGACTACTCAATCTGAGATAACAGTAATTAAGTATGTATATGTTTACTTTCATAGTTTTGATGGCAACTCCACTACAAATGAAGATACCCAGTCATCTAGCGTAGAAGAAGAGGAAGAAGAAGAGACAGAAGACCAGGATTTTGAGGATCAGCTATGTGAGATAATGATTAAGCCTGAAATTGAAGAGGAGAAGGCGAGCAATGACGTACCTAGTCAAGTACGGAATCTGTTATATCAGACTCAGACACAAACAAAACCGAACAAAAGGCGGCAAATGAAAGATCACGATGATGGCGATGATAACGATGATACAAAGTATTTGCTAAGTTTTCGTTCGTACATGAAGAAAATGAACACCGGAGAAAAGATAGACTTCAAAATAGGAATGTTAGAATTGGTGAAAAACATAATGGGGTCATCGACTTCAAATTATTAGAATTTCTAGTCTCTAAATATTTTTATTGTACGGCAAACTGACCTGATGATAAGTGACAAACATCAGTTTGTTAATTGAACAACACCACGTCATCATGTGACACCCGTAATACTCATGCCTTGCTATTCCAGAAGACTAAACGCTGCAGCTACCTCGAATTCTATATCTTTTCTCACTGTCAATCAACAGCAATCCTCATTAAAAATAGTTCTATATCTCCGAAGGTAAAGATCTATCCAAACGAATGTTTGACACCAGTGATAATTTATTCCTAGCAGTGTAATTAATAATTCTAACCAAAACATTGGTTGTAAAGCAAACTGCTTGACGGTAAAAATAGGCGAGACAGAATAATTGAATTTATGTAAATATAAAACAAAATGAAAATAACCTAGATCGAGATACTGCGAGAGCAATGTTGAAATATAAATTCGGCGAAAATTATACGACTAAGTAATGAGTCTATGAAGTTATGTTCTATTCCTGAGTTATACACACAGCAATAATATGATATAGTTAATTTTAAACTTTCTTGTTTAATATACATTATTTAAATTATTAACCGGGTCTTAACTTAGTCGAAACGTCGAGAGAGGTAAATACCTTTATTTGCCATAAAATTATTCGTGTTAAGACCCGGTTAATAAATTAAATAACAATATGATATCTTCTTAAATGTTTTATGTGATAATTATAATATAGACTGTCATAAAAACTCAAATAAATAAGACAATTTACATATAAATCTTTTAATTAACAGAACCTGACGATACCATTCAAATCATATCAAAATATCTTTATTCACGTACCTATGTTTCTAAATCACAGACAAGATAATATTACATATTAATATGAAAATCGATTTAATCATTGAAAAATTACTTCAATAATTTTGACTATAAAGAGGAAGTGCAATTTAAAGAAAAATATGACTTAAACAAAACAGTACCGTGTAAAGTTTAAAAAGAGAACATTTACAGATTACTATGAAATAATAGATATGGCTTAGATAGAAAGAATAGGTCTGGCTTAAAATGAAATAGTGCGTTTTCAATTGTAACTAAATATATCGTAACGATAACAATAGTAACGTAACGAGTACCACTTGCGCTTGGTTTAGTAACTAATATGTATCTAGGGATACTCTATTTGTCGTTACCTTTCAGATAATTAGAGCTGAAGTAAAGTATGTCCAAGACCTCAACTTACAGTTTAAATCAGAATTGAGAATGGTTATATTGGTATTCTATTTAATTAATACATTATAATGCAAGACTTTTTATGCAGAAATATTATTTAACATGTGTGTTTGTTTTCTGTGTTCGTTCTAGTGGGTTTGTTCATTGTTGGCAACACTGCCCAAAACCAATAGGTTATTTATAGTCTGTGGATTCTTGTCAAAATGGCGCCGAGAGCACCTAAACACATTAAAATACTAATAGTAGTACACCGTTTAGTGTAAGTCCGTTTGATCTATGCTTATTAGTGTATAATTACAATTATCCAAAGCTTCACTAATCTTATTTTTATATCTGACTAGCGAAAGATACTTCGGGTTTGACCGTTCGATTTGTAGTTGAACATAAGTCGTGCGGGATTCGTACCGTACGGTCATGCATAAAGAAGTAGAAATATTTATCGGTAGTATGCGTAAATATCCGTGTTTATGGAATATAAGACATGAAGATTACAACAATCGTCCTGTAAAAGATAAAGCATGGGATAGTATTAATAATCAGTTATATTCGGATTGGGTTAATATTTGTGAAAACGAAAAGAAGGTTAGAGGTAAGTTATTCTGTTATTATTGATAAGTCAGGCATGAGTTGGTCACTATAAGAAAAACGTAACTAAACGACTCTGCTTTTTATAAAAAGCGTGTAAACATGCTTTCTGCAAAAAGTATAAATTTTGTAAATATTCTTCTAATTGGTACTAGACATCAAACATAGATGGCGCTTGTTTGATGTTTAACAAATATGATGTTTCAGGTCTGCTTTTTTCTTCCTTTTGCTTGGACTTTTGTATTGCCATTAGTCAAATTTTGCATCAAAACGGGGAAATAAAACAGGAAATGAAGTAATATGTAATTTAGAGTAGTATCAAACATAGTTTATAAATTTAGAACATAGTTACTAATTTATACATATGAAATAAATACATACAAATTTATATTTTAGATAACTTGTTAATATAAATTATGCTTAAGAGTTGCAACCTCCAACTGTTCAACTACTATCGTAAAATATAGTTATTAGGGTTCTGAAACAAATGCTATACCCGTACGTACTGAATAAACGGTACTCGTTACTACAGTATCGTTACAATACAATTTTTTTTATAATAGTGACAACCATCGCTTATACGTATATATAAGCAGCACCGTGACATCAAGTCGCTTTGTCCCCTCCGATCGAACCCCCATCCAATTTAAACGGGGATCAAAATTATGATGCCCTGAGCCGAAGTTTGAACACCTAGTGGTGCCCTCAGACTAAAGTCGTATACGTCAGGCAGGAGCTGGCCTTCAGCCGCTCCATAAGTCCTTCCGCGGGTTTGGAGTGCCATCTGCACTCGCCTCCTAACGTCCGGTAAAGCTGTAAAGCCCAGCTGCAGCAAACAGCATTAGAGTAGTCCGAAAAAAAAATCAAGTCGCTTTGTGACGTCTTTTATTGATGGTACCTCTCAAATCTTGCTATTTGTTATGGACTTCATAGTTTATTGCTGGCCATTTAAAAGTTACTTTTTTACCTTTAAAAAGAATGTATATAGTTTGATTTGTTAATTTTGTGACGTAAGAAAAATATACCAATTTTATTTTAGTCTTTACATCGATTTATACATATATAGTTATAGAGTAGATGCAATAGCTTTCTGCACATAAAGAACCGACATACAAACATATATAATATTATCCACCACATAAACGACCGTGGCAGGACTCGAACCTGCAATCCACAAAACTATTCTTAGGGACTTAGGTGTCATATTTCTTGCTCTAGAAGTTCCTTTTAGTGTATACTCATGTAACTTTATTTTCAGATCGCATACGTCAGCTATGCAGTTATTAGTTTTAAACGTATTAATTTATTTACAGCTGCAGACTCCAAGAAGAAATGGACGAACATAAGAGATTGTTACAGAAAGTATTTATCAAAAGTAAAAAACTTACCGCCGGATTCACCTGAATTGAAGAAACGATATATTTATGCGGACCTCTTAACCTTTCTGGATCCTGTCTTTAACAGGCCACGATAGTAAGTGTCTTTTTACTAAATGGCTACTGAACACGCCGCAGAATCTCTGAATGTATTATTTATGCGAAATTTTTGAATTTAACTCAAAACCTAGTATAGAATTAGGAATTCCCAAACCTTGATATTGACGGCTCAAATTGAAATCCACTTCTTAACGCTCTGCAACTTTTGCTGCTGAGATGTGATGTGAGGTTTGGAATTGCAATAATGCTGTGTATGATTTTTGAAATGCATTTTTCCAATGGTTGAATGGTACTTGATATACCCATTCACTGGAAATATTAGAAACCAACGTAGTATGATGCGAATTTACTTGCCATTTCTCAGATTAATATTGATTTGTTATCTACATTGTTACGACCGGGCAATCAGTCTCAAATGTAGATCGTAAGTCGCTAGTAAATCGTTTTCCGTCTAAAATTAAACATCTTGCATTTAAATTAATATCCTCTGTAATTAAACGAGTAAAAATTTCCACAGTTCTGATGGCAACATAGCCAACAATGAAGATACCCAGTCTTCTAGCATAGAAGAAGAAGAAGAAACAGAAGAGCAAGAATTCGAAGATCCGCTGTGTGAAACAATGATTAAACCAATTATTAAACGTGAAATCGAGGAGGAAAAACAGAGAATAGATGTAAATACTGAAGTATGTGATCTGATATATGAAACTCGGAGAAAAGCAAACAAAAGACGTCAAACAAAAGATGACGATGATGGTGATGATGATGATGATACAAAATATTTGCTAAGTTTTCGCTCGTACATGAAAAAAATGAACACCGGAGACAAGTTAGAATTCAAAATAGGAATGTTAATTTTGGTAAAAAATATAATGGGATCCCCCACTTCAAATTATTACAATCAAAATTCTAAATCTTAAATAGTTTTTAAGTGGCAAACCTGTTGAGGGACCATGTAATGTAAATATGGCTACTGATACTTATAAACACGAAGATCTTCACGGATGTGTTGCCTTTCCTGAGCACTGAAGTGTTCTACCTTCGTACCCCAAATACGATCCAGAGATAAATTATATAAAGGTCGAAATGTATAAAACTAAAGAAACTCGGCAATTTTGCGTCTAAATTAACCAAAGGTTATTTTGATTTAGACGCTAAATTGCGAATTAAGATCCTGCAAAACTATATTTGTGACGACCGTATCATTTTATAGTTCATAGTGAACATATTATGGCTGACAGTTGGAAACCGTAACTGGCGGGCGACACAATTAATTGTCAATAGTTTCTGTAATCTAGTAAATACATTTTATTTATATATGTTGTTTTATACTTAATTAATAAATGTAACTATTACATATAAATCGTTTAATTGATAAAATCCGAAGACACCACTCTGTGGTATGGCAATGTTGTACAATAGATTTATAACTAAACGCACATGCGCGAAACTAGTAAGTTTGTAAAAGATAAATTTCAATAATGATGCACATTATATTATTATTTCTTTATATTTACAAATCATATGTGTCTGCTTGTAGATTAAGCTTTCACTTAAAAATGGCTAGAGAAATTACGATGAAATTTTCAGGAAATATATTATTTGATAACGAAAGTAAGTTAGGAAAAATACTCTTAAAGGGTATAATAATATTTTTAGGGAAAAATATAATTGCCTCACTTAGTTTTCGCAAAGAAATAATAGATGATGGAGATCTACAAATTAACACACGTGCAAACTCGCGGTCATCATAAATCGTTATAGTAAGTAATAAATCATATTAAATTATCATGTGTATTATATATAAAATAACACGTTTTTATTCCCGGTAAAATCTTTAAGGTCCGCTCTGAAAGCTCCGACTTCCTCTACAATCACTATTTGGTAACTTGGTACTACTAGTTACAACTTAAGAGGCCTTTCACATTTTTTGGCCTAAAAGCAGTGTCTTTGGGGTTCTGGTTCTAAGAAATTAAGAGTCGGATATACATTTTGATTCCTGAATTGTATAGATAGATATCTAATCTTAAAAACAACATCTTTGAAATGTTAATTTTCTCTTTGTTAGTCTTCCTAATTTCTAAAATAGTTTATTCAAAAACGCTAAATGACAGAAGTTTGGGGTCGTCGTTCATTAATAAACAAACATAAATTGATATGATATCTTTACTAAAACTTGATAATTACTTTATAAATTGAGACAGCATCGTCCTTTTTTTCATTTTCAACTTAAATATCTAAAAAATTGATCATAATGAAACCCAAAATTTCAACAAAACTTTGCCATAATCATTTCTAATTTTCTCATAAATACAACGAAATTTTTGCATAAAAAAAACATAATAATAAAGTTAATATACTTGTAAATTAGAAATATAAAAAAAATATATAAGTTTCTAAGAAAAAAATAAACAATAATAATAATTTAAAGTTGTAAAAATTCCGTTGCGCCAAAAGTAAATTCTCAGTGCTGCGCTAGCGCTCGTCGAGGTAGGACCTATGCCATTTTTTACAACACCGCTAAGATAAGACATTCGTCAGTGAACATTAGTATAGAGCGACTAAACCATTTTGATAATTTAAGTAATATTTAATTAATTTTGCTAATATATACTTATTTCTACGAATATTAATTTAAAGTTTTTGTTAAATATATATATACATATATATATATATATATATATATATAATAATAATATTTATTTTAGCATGCCAAGACAAAAGTACAGTTATGCTACAAATAAAACCTACCTACCCTGCTGGACTATGAAAAGCACAAGAGCATGGTATTTCGTCACACTAATGGCAATTAATTGTTAAAATTAAAAAAGAGAACATTTTAGTATTTTAAAAAATAACGCTTATCTGAGAGAAAAATGTAAGAAAATGTAAACCAATTTTACTCTATGTTTATTTTGTAGTTTTTTTCTAAATTAAAATAGGGTTATTGTTTATAAAAATACCATTATTATTTTTACGTACATTTGTCTTGTGTTATATAGTGTATATCATCTAGTATGCAATGTGGATTGTAAATAAATTACCAAATTATATATAAATTATATTCCTTAATGTTTAGAGATATTTTATCCAATTTTATTTTATTTTACACAATACAGATATTTCTAAATTGCAGCTATTCTGTTATTATACTCGTTGGACTTTCATTACTGTACAGTTATGTCAAATAATTATGCGTGTTTGGGTGAAAAGTCAACAACATTATAAATGTTTTTATTTAGAGACTAGCTTTTAGCTCGCGGCTTCGCCCGCGTGAATATGGGATATATAGGTTATCGCGCGTTTAAAGATCCGTGTACAGTATTGGGACGTTATATATAAACCTTCCTCTTGAGTCTATCTATTCTGTCTATTAAATAACAACGAATCAAAATCTGCGTAGTTTTTTAAGATCAAAACATACATAGATCTATTACATGTGTAGATGATATTTTAACCGGAAATTGAAGCCGTTAAAATGGTATTGGCAGATCAGTTGGAATCATCGATATTCTTGGTATATAAGCTTCAATTCTTTAGTAAGCAATATATCCAATGGGACGCCATTGCACATGTTCGGCGGGCTTAAATTTCATGACTGGATCATGCTTTTGAGAAATTCCTTCCTCAAGTTTGAGCATTTAGTGTGGGAAATCACTATCTGTGCTTCCATAAAAATGAGCTCTCAAATTTGTCAGTAGTTTTAAACTTTCAATTAAAGTCCATAAGGGAGACGATGTTAATGACACAGAGAGTCTTTCAGAAATCTCCAGCAAAAGTATAAAAGTAATCCCGCCAATGAGAGCAGAGGTGTTTCTAAGGTCTTTTAAGGTTCTGTCCAAAATCTCTATAGCTCATGGCGATTTCATTACATATAATCAATGAGGCGTCTTATAATAATTTATAAAAAGGTTTGACATTAACAATTAATTATATATCAAGAATCAAAAATCGGCCAACCAAGAACGAGAAGCTGCAATATCAGCCAATATCATGCGGCGACGTCAATGATGCAGGAACAGCAATGATAGCAGTTGAAGCTTTTTTTTTACAACTTAGAATGGCAAACAAGCTGACGGCTCTCCTGATGGAAAGGGGTAACCGTCGCCTATATACATGAGCAGTACCTGCCATGTTCATATCAGCACATTGTTTCCCTCATGCGTTACCATTCCTGAAAACTCGGGTGTTATTCCCCTGTACCTTGTAAATTCACTACCATATATATACACAGGTAGTCTATATAGATAGATATACATATACACAGATAGTATACCCTGAGAAAGGTCATAGACTACTTTATAGTGCGAAAAAAGTATTGTAAGGGATTAAAAGCGGAGATGAAAGGTTGTATAAAAGTATCGTCATTGTTTAATTGAAACAAAGAAACTTTTTTAGGTTATAATCTAAATATATTTCCTTTATTTGGTCAATTTCATTATACCACGCTGACGAAGTCGCGGACACACCTAATATACATATAAAGATGGGACCTTTAAATCAAAACAAAGCCTTGAAAACAGAACTATTATATATAAATAAAATAATATTTAGAACAAGTGAATATGGCAATAATGTATCCGACTCTTATAATAAATTATATTGTATCTATTAATAAATAAACTGAATTAATATGTAAGAAGAATTAATTAGTAAATTTATTGTATAGTAATTTCATCTTCCTGTCCTTATCCCAATTATTTGTTACTCATATTACTTAAGGTTTTGGCTTTTAGTTGTACAATCGGCCAGCATCCTGACATCAACCCTCTAGGAATAATATAATAAAAAAATATGGTCATTATTAGCACTTTGATAATTAAGATAAATAACGTTATTTAAAAAAATCCAATAAGTAGTCTCAGTTAAGTAGAAACATATCACATTATTAATTAAAATATTACAAGGATCAAAATGGTTCATACTAAATCCACACCGATTGAGCTACACGGTTATTTGCGTCTGTGTGCGTGTATTGCTGTGTGTGTGCGTAAATCCATGCGATTAAACCTAAAGTTGAGCGGCATCATTTTGTAATAGTCCTCTTAATACCCGTATAGTACTGCCCTGTCTATTCAGACAAAATAGTTTTTTAGGTTGGCAACTATAAAAAAGGATAGGTTGTTAATCTGTGGGTTGTCAAAATGGCGTCAAAAATATGTATCAAAATATCAACCTCAGTGCGTTCAATGTGCATCATTTAGTCGTTTTACAACAACTACTTACGAGGTATTTTAAATACTCGTCTTTTTTTATAGCTGTGTAGCGAATCATACGTTGGGTTTGCAGGTTTGATTTTTGTTTACAGGGCAGACTTCGTACGGACATGCATAGGGAAACAGAATTGTTTCTAAGTTGTCTGGAAAAATTTCCTTGTCTGTGGAATATCAGTCATGAAGATTACAACAATCGTCGCGTAAAAGATAAGGCATGGGATAGTATCAATAGTGAATTATATCCAGATTGGTATGACATTTGTGAAAACGAGAAAAAGGTTAGAGGCGAGTTCTTGTTATTGTTTTTATTTTTAAATGATAAGGCGCAAAGGAACAGTGTATGAATAACGTAAATTTCTGCTTTTCATATAAAAGCACGTGCTTTTGGTAAAAAGCATAAGTTTTGTAAATATACGCTATACGGCTTTCATAATTAATTCCGCTCGTCAAACACAGATGGCGCTTGTTTGATGCGATCTTTTACAAATACGATATTTTACTTAATATGTTAAAATACTGTTATAACACTGTGCACTTTAAGGTGCACAGAAAAATATTTATATAAAAAAAGAATTTAAACAAATATGCTTAACAAAAGGCCTATCAAAAGTCTCAGCCCGATCGGTTTAAAATTTACAAAGTTTCATACAAACTTTCATCCCCTATTTTATCCCCTTGGGGGTAGAATTAATCAAAGTCCTTTCTTAGCGGATGCCTACGTCATAACATCTACCTGCATGCCAAATTTCAGCTCGAGCCGTCCAGTGGGGGGGGAAGGGTTAGTAATGTGGACTAATGATCCCATTGCTAACAATGTACCATGTCAGGTCGACCTCCACGCGGTTCCCCCTGGAAACCATTGTGATGGATTCCCGGTGAATTTGTCACGTTGGGCTAACTGATCTGACTTCATGTTCATCTTATCATCCTCCACTGGTGCCTCGCCAGCGTATACCGTTAGCGCAGGCGGGTGCACCATTCCATTATCATCCACTAAAAAAAAAAAAAAGCCGTCCAGTGGTTTGGGCTGTGCGTTGATAGATCACTACGTCAGTCACCTTTGAGTTATATATATATATATAGATTACGTTTCTATCCGTGAAAACCTGTAAGTGGCCGTTCTGATTTAATATTGTTTATAACTATGTAAATAGCCTTGGTTTTCCGAAAATAAATATCTATTCATATATGAATATATTTATAATAAAATTGGAGTGTCTGTTCGTAATATTGAAATAACCGTTTTTTCCTACATGCATATGAATATAAATACGGTACATACACCAAAAAAACACTTTACAATTTTTGTCTGTCTGTCGGTCTGTTTGTTCCGGCTAATCTCTGAAATGGCTATACCGATTTTAACGGGACTTTTTTGCCAGGTAACTCATGTAATAAGGAGTAACTTAGGCTACTTTTATTTTAGAAAAATATAGTTAAATTCCACGCGGACGAAGTCGCGGGAACAGCTAGTATATACATATTAATTTAGTCCAAGGATTTATTATTTAATTTTGAACTCTATGATTACAGCGGCAGATACCAAGAGGAAATGGACGTACATAAGGTATTGTTACAGACGAGAGCATACAAGAATGAAATTTTTATCTCCCGAAGCAGCTTCGAAACGTAAACGATATATATATTCCGATTTATTATCTTTTATGGACCCAGTTTTTAACATGCCAAGATGGTAAGTCACCTCTAATAAATATTCTTTATTGCACTTAAATACATTTGTAAGTATATTAATTACAACTAATGTTAACAATAGAGGAAATCTCTAAAAGAGATCTCTTCCAGTCAACCCAATAGAGCGTGGCATAGGAAGTGTTGAGTGGGTTAAAATGTGCAAATTATAATTTAATAAAAATGTTATAAATAATTAAAACTAAACATAAAAATATAATGTACAACATACAGATACTAATACGATATATATAAAGATAAAAAATATTCATCATCATCATCATCATCGCAGCCCGGAAGACGTCCACTGCTGGACATAGGCCTCCCCCAAAGATCTCCACGACGATCGGTCCTGCGCTGCTCGCATCCAATGCCTTCCCGCGATCTTGACCAGATCGTCGGTCCACCTTGCTGCAAGGTGGACTCCAGCAAGGTGGACCAGCAAAAAATATTAATATATATATATATATATATATATATATGCACTTGAATACTTAAACAAAATTACATTTATAATAAACTAGCTGTCCCGGCAAATGTTGTTTTGCCATATAAATTATAACGCTATAAAAAATAGGGGTTGATGATAGAACGGTGAAAATTTAGGATTGTATGTATTTTTGTATGTTGTATCATAAAAAAATAGAAACTAAAAATTTTGTCTAAAAAATAAAATAAAAATTTAGGGGTGGACTACCCCTAACATTTAGGGGGATGAAATATAGATGTTGGCCGATTCTCAGACCTACTCAATACGCTCACAAAATTTCATGAGAATCGGTCAAGCCGTTTCAGAGGAGTATGGGAACGAAAACTATGACACGAGAATTTTATATATAAGATAATGATATTTTCACTTTCACAGTTACGATGGCAACTCAACAATTAATGAAGATACTCAGTCTTCCAGCATAGAAGAAGAACCGGAAGACCAGGATTTTGAGGACCGACTGGTTGAAATATTAGTTAAACCTCAAACCGACGGTAAACATAATAGAATAGATGTACATAATGAAGATCTTCACTTATATCAGACTAGGAGAAAAGGTAACAAACGACGTCAAACAATTGATGATGATGATGATGATGATAATGGTGATGATGATGATACGCAGTATTTGCTAAGTTTTCGTTCGTACATGAAGAAAATGAGCAGCAGAGAAAAGATAGACTTCAAAATAGGAATTTTAGAATTGGTGAAAAAAGTAATGCCATCGGCAACTACAAATTCAGTTTCCTAAATTGCCAAACTATACTATTTTATAAATAAACTTACGTCATTTTAATAAAGCTGAACTTTATATATATTATTGAGAGAACTATTAAACTGAGTTTCCTAAATTGCCAGACAGTTTTCTTGGTTCCTCATCCTACCAGACTCATTGAAACCGTATATTGGGTAACAACGGTGTATACAATTTCATATCAAATTCGTTATTTTAAGATGCTGCATTTTTTCACACATTGCTCGTAACAGTATTGTAACTTGCTCTGCTCGTTGCCAGACCCTTAGTGTGGTTCCAACCCCCCGCCGGACGCCCCTAAACTATACTATTTTATAAATAAACTTACGTCATTTTAATAAAGCTGAACTTTATATATATTATTGAGAGTTCTCTCAAACTGAGTTTCCTAAATTGCCAGACAGTTTTCTTGGTTCCTTATCCTACCAGACTCATTGAAACCGTATATTGGGTAACAACGGTGTATACAATTTCATATCAAATTCGTTATTTTAAGATGCTCCATTTTTTCACCTAAATAATTTTAAAGACAAATATTTTGTTTTTTTTTATGTGACTAGCCTGACAGCCTGTTTGGTGGAGTGTGGGAACCGAAAGCTATATATTTTGTAATTTTAATGACAAAGTTAACAGTCTACATAATGGTGTAGTAATAATAATAACTCTGCTCAGCTTGGGACTAGATGGCGCTGTGGGAATTGTCCTGAGATATAATAGTAATGATTATAACCCTGAACAGTGCACATAGCGCCATCTAGTCCTAAGCTAAGCAAAGCTTGTGTTATGTTAGGTATGACCACTGATATAAATACATAGATACATTTTTTTGTAAATACATACTATACACAGAAAACACACAGACCGATACAAACAAATAATTATCATTACATAATCTATACATATAAATAAAATTGGAGTGTATGTTTGTAATATTGAAATAACCGTTTTTTACTACATGCATATGAATATAAGATTTTTACATCAATATAACATTTTTTACAATTTTTGTCTGTCTATCTATCTGCCGGAACAAACAGGCTAATCTCTGAAATGGCTGGACCGATTTTGACGGGACTTTTTTTGACAGATAGCTGATGTAATAAGGAGTAACTTAGGCTATTATATTTTAAAAAATAAAGTTAAATTCCACGCGGATGAAGTCGCGGGTACAGCTAGTATAAAATAAAGTCGCTGTCGCTGTGTATACCTATGTATGCTTAAATCTTAAAAACAACGCAACGGATTTTGAAGCGGTTTTTTTAAATAGATAGATTGTAGAGGAAGGTATATATTTATATTACATGTACACCCGTGCGAATCCGCGGCGTGTAGCTAGCTACTTATAAAAAAAATATACATTTTTATATTCAACATTTGCAGATTTTTTCCGTAAATTACCTGTATACAAGTCTGAACATTTCTTCCGTATACAGAAGTGGATAAATAAGATACTTGGTTGCATTGTGGTTAGCAGTTGCGAGGTCATTTACTTTCAAACTGGAAGGCTAAGACGGGTTGGTGCACTGTTACCTGCCTACTGTCTCTATTTTTTTTTATGGATGACTAGCTGTACCCGCGACTTCGTCCGCGTGAAATTGAACTTTATTTTTCAAAAATAACAGTAGCCTATATTACCACTTATTACATCAGCTACCTGCCAATAAAAGTTCCGTGAAAATCGGTCCAGCCATTTCAGAGGTTAGCCGGAACAAACAGACCGACAGACAGGCGGGCAAAAATTTTATAAAATGTTATTTTGGTGTATGTACCGTATTTATATTCATATGCGTGTAGTAAAAAACGATTATTTCAATATTACAAATAGACACTCCAATTTTATATATATATGTATAGGTAGATGTATGGAATGCAGCACCCGCCTGCGCTAACGGTATACGCTGGCGGGGCACCAGTGGAGGATGATAAGATGACCATGAGGTTGTATAATGTACCATGTCAGGATGACCGACACAAATTCCAACCGAAACGGTTTCCAAGGGGGACCACCCACTGGAAATTATCGTGATAAATTCTTGGTGAATTTGCCGCGAGGTGCTAACTGACCTGACCTCATGCTCATCTTATCATCCTCCACTGGTACCCCGCCAGCGTATACCGTTAGCGCAGGCGGGTGCACCATTCCATTATCATCCATAAAAAAAGGTATACGCTGGCGGGGTACCGGTGGAGGATGATTTTTTTTTCCTAGACAAGTAACACAGCGCCATCTTGCCCCACGGTCAAGTCAAGTTCTGCTTAACTTGACTTATGGGTACTAGACAACTGATATAAATATGTACTTATATATTTATATCAGTTGTCTAGTATCCATATTTATTTCTTTATATCATACATAATATATATATATATACGTCCGTCAAATAAATTAAAAAAAGAATTCTTCCAAACACCCAAACCGATAAAACAAATGTTTGCAACGTGCGAGGATTCGAATCCGCAGCCATCGGGAGTTATGCGGTCTACTAAACCGCTAGACCACCGAGGCCGTGAAAAACAAATGTAAACAATATTAAGAGGGTAAGTGTAATATTTACACTAAGTATCACTTGAAAATGTATGTTAGTAAAGTGGTAGATAATACACACTTATAATACTTGATAATAGTAATATAACTTAGTCATAATAAAACACTTCAAAGAATAAGCAATACTCTTGTAATGAATCATAGATTAATTTGTTTATCATTATTTACTACAAAAATGATGATACAGAATTCTATACAATTCAATCAACAGCCTAAATAATAATAATAATAAGCTCTACGAAAGCGACAGCGTCAAGCTCTACTGGGACCGATCTATCATCACGGACAGGACCGTTCTTGCGAACAAACCTGATATCGTGGTGATAGATCGGGCACTCTCGAGGGTGTTTTTGGTGGACATCACCATACGAGATGACGAGAACCTCGTGAAAGCCGAAACTAAGAAAAAGAGAAACTATCTCGACCTGACTCACGAGGTGACCGAAATGTGGGGGGTGATGTCCACCGAAATCGTTCCAATCGTTATGTCGGTGAACGGTCTTATCCCAACCAGTCTGGAGCAACATCTCAGACGGTTGGGATTCCGGGGCGGCTCACTCCCGGGAAAGATGCAGAAAGCGGTGCTGTTACATTCTGCCCGCATTGTACGCCGGTTTCTCTCCCTGGGGCCCTGAACCCCGGCCGACTGTGCTTCTGCCGGGGGTATGTTGCCATCTCCTCTCCTTAAGAGGGGAGATGAGAATTTTTGGAAAAAATAAAAATAATAATAACCAGTCTGGTACGGTTGGGACTCAGTCTCAGACTTTATTGCTAGAAATAAGATCATCAAGCCACATTACTAACAATCCCCTTTTCCCAGTGTAAACCGTTAGCGCAGGCAAGTGCACCCTTCCATTATCATCCCTTAAAAAAACCCTATCTCTCTGACATGTGACACAGAAATAGTTGCGAAGGTCAGGTACATTTTTATAGTGGTCGGTTTACACTGGTGCCCCGCCAGCGTAAACCGTTAGCGCAGGCGGATGCACCATTCCATTATCGACCACTCACTATCGACAAAAATGTACCTGACCTTCGCAACTATTTCTGTGTCACATCTCAGAGAGATAGGGTTTTTTTACACCATGATAAGATGAACATGAAGTCAGATCAGTTAGCACTGTGTGAATCTCAACGAGGTGCGTGGATGTATTCGTTGTAAATAATTATAAAACACCAAATTGTAAATTAAATCCTAATTATATATATTTATTAAAATGTCGATATAATTACCGGTGTAACAAAATATTGAAGCACATTAAAAACAAACGACAATATAATTATTAGAACACAGCGTTCTATATTTAAATATTATGAAGTAAATAATTAAGAAAGTTTTAATACCTATTTTTGTTGGAGTTTCCAACAAGCACATCGTGTCAAATTCACCAAGAATTTATCACGATGGTTTCCAGGGGGAACCGCGTGGAGGTCAACCTGACATGGTACATTGCTAGTAATGGGATCATTGGTCATTACTAGCAATCCCCTTCCCCCCGCGAAGGTCAGGTAGTAAATAACATAAATACATTAATCAGCTGTTTATTGCATATTTGGCGGGAAATAAGGAAAAGAATACTACCTAGAGATAATTGTTTTTTTATCGACGCTATCAAAGTAATCTGAACCTTATCTTGTACAATTAAGAAGTTATTATCAGTAATATATTAGATTGTTTTGTATTCTGACATTTCCGGTGCATTAAACAAAGAAACGACACATGTGAAAAAGAAAAAATACGAACCAAAAAGAGACGTCTCAACATCTGTATAATCTAATAGATATTATATTTCCCGCGTTAATTATTAAAATAAGGATGTGTTAATTTAGGTTACTATCTATCTGTGCTGTAAATTTCACGCGAATTCATTCAATATTTTTTCCGTGAAAGAGTAACAAAAATCTATTTATTAATAACAAAAATTAGTATATTAGTAAATGAGTATATTCAAAATTTACCCCGTTCCTTTCCATTATCCCGTCTCGTTTCCTGTTTTTAGTGGCATAATAGGCAACACTAGTCTCTTGCCAAAGAAAAAAAAACTTTTCTTAGACAGTATGGGTTATGCTCTTTGCCTATCAAATTTGAATGTATTATAAAAACAACTACGTTTTTTAATGTCAGTGGTTCAACAATCAAGCTGTTGGAAAACAGACGAGAAAAGGGCCAGAACGCGGATTGTGGTTTTCGCTGTGGTGGATTTTGAGGGATTTTCCGGATAGGGGGTTCGTTGTATGGGGAAGTTTTGGCGCTTGGAGATGCCATGGTGGAGGGTGTGTCCCTAATTCTCCTCAGGAATTATTAAGAAATTCAAGAACATTTTTTGCACTGTACTGTAAAAAAAAAATATGCAGACATGGCTGTATGGGCGCACTTCCATTTGCTTTACGTTAAAGGACAAACAAAAATCAAGCTGTTGACGGCTGTATATGCACAGTTCCCTTTGCTTAAAGGATGAACAGAAACAAAAAAAAAAAACTATTGTCTCAACTAACGCAAAAACTGTTACGGCGCCGCGTCTCGTCTTATGTATATACGTGTATAACAACATGTATATTACGACTTACATGATACATCGTTGCATGACGCATAAGTCATGCGTTGCCCTTCCTGGGCACTAAGGTGCCCTAATGTCTTTGCACTCTGTAACAACACAGCCAAATCTCATCGTTTAAACTGATATACAAGTTATAAAGCATAGTTTTACACGATAGAAATAAGCCAGATTGTGTTAAAAAGAATATTTTTTTCTTGTAGGACAGTTTGGTATTTTGTGTAAGTCAGTTGTAACGGTTTTGTCATATATAAAAAAAGAAATCTTATTGTGTTTTTATATTCAGTTTATTGTACAATGTAAAAAACTCGACAATACCAATTGAATATTATTTCATAAAAACAATTTCTGATAAATAAACAGCTTTTAGAATATATCTGTTTGTCTCCCTCTCTCTCTCTCTGTCATTAATAATACGTATAATGTAACACCAATTTAGTAATTGAACTAGTATTGTTATAAAAGTATTACTCATCGTTACACAATCTATGGTAAATAGTTTATACCGCCAAATGTCATATCATTATGAACTTTAGTTCCAGTGCCGGTGACTAAATAAAAAAAAAATCACTTTCGCGCTCTTTTAAATGTCAACTGCGCGCGTCTGCCATTAAATGTCAAGGTCGAATTACAATCACCAGCCGTTTAAATCATGCAGAACCGCATTTTTTGTAATAATATAACATTTTATATGTGTATAGTAAAGCGTGGTGTGTATGTGTGGTGTGACAAGAATGGATAAGATAAAGAATGAATACATTAGAGGAAATATGAAAGTGGCACCGGTGTCAGAGAGGTTGAAGAGTAATCGTCTATCATGGTATGGACATGTAATGCGTAGGAACGAGGATAATATTTTAAGAAAGATGTTACAAATGAATGTGGATGGTTATAAGGGCAGAGGAAGGCCAAAAAAGAGATGGATGGACTGTGTGAAAGATGATATGGTAAGAAAGGAAGTAAATAACGCGATGACTGCGAACAGGGATGAATGGAAGCGAAAAACATATTACGCCGACCCCAAATAAATGGGATAAGGAAGAAGCAGATGATGAGTAAAGCGCTGCTTGTGGGGACTGGTCTGTTCGGGTTACGAACACTGATTATACTATTCGCTTTTGCAATAGCATATGCTGGTGGTCACATTATTCTCTCAAATTTGAATTTAGAAATTTCTATTATTGTAAACATGTATAACATTTATTTCAAAAGAATACGAGCTGAGTTTCTTGTTAGTACTTCTCATAACGAAAATATTCCGAACTGATGGTAGATTTGACATATCATAGTAGACCTACATGAATAAAGATATTTTGAATTTTGATTTTTCATTTTATATTTTTAACCGTGTCTACGTTTGTAATGTACCTAATATAATGTAGGTAATATGAACTCTATTCTCAGCTTTTAACCTCTCATCTGGGCCGTTGTACGTGTAGAGCCGAGACTACTAGAGTAGCCAGCCAAGCTCTCTCAGAAGCGCAGAAACCTTCTGGTGTCTTCACAGGCTTCACGGAGCACCTTACTGTGTGCCCTCGGTTTTGCCTGAATGAAATTTATACCCTGTCTTATTCTGATGTATAAGCTATATTTCTGTAGTTTTTTTTATGCGTGAATGAGTAACAAACATCCATTCATCGGGGGGTAGGTGATTGTTAGTAATGTGGATTAATAACCTCATTACTAACAATGTACCGAATCAGGTTGACCTCCACGCGGTTCCCCCTGGAAACCAACGTGATAAATACCTGGTGAATTTACCACGATGGGCTAACTGACCTGACCTCGTGCTCATCTTATCATCCTCCACTGGTGCCCCGCCAGCGTAACCCGCTAGCGCAGGCGGTTGCACCATTCCATTATCATCCATAAAAAAACATCCATTCATCCATACTCACAAACTTTCGCACAAACTTATAATTTTAGTAAGAGTTTATTTGAGATTTTTATTTATAAATATCATCAAAATATCTCTACAGTAGAAGTTACCTGAAGAAGGAAAAAAATTAAAATACAGAAATGATACCAAAGACAATGGCTGTATGATCTTAGATTCTGTGCCTTTCTTATACGGATAAATAACACAAAAAAACATAATCATAACATATATATTCATGTAGGTCTATTACAGTCTCTTATGATATGTCAAAACTGTCAGTTTGGAGTGCATTCGAGCAAAGAACTGAAAAGAAACTCAATTGCGTCTGACTATCCCATCTGTGACAAGAATCATGATCATATTATCTAAGTAAGGTAGATAAATACAAATAATAATAATAATAATCTCAGGACAATTCACACAGCGCCATCTAGACCCAAGTTAAGCTAGCTAAAGCTTGTGTTATGGGTACTAGATAACTGATACATATACATAGACATTTTTTTTCGTAAATACATACATATTATACATAGAAAACACCCAGACTCATACAAACAATCATACTCATGAATACAAATGTTTGTGCCGTGCGAGGAATCGAACCTGCGACCATCGGACGTAAAGCGGTGTGCTAGACCGCTAGACAACCGAGGTCGTCAAAATACATTACATATTTATAATAACGAAATAACAATGAATATATATATAGGAAGGCGATTCGGTCCCGAATGACAAACTTGTTATTCTTCTAGCTCCATCGTAACTAGGCAACGGTGTTGCCGCACGATGATTGTTAATAACTCTTTAGTTTGTATAAAGAAAATATAAATTTGAAAATTGTACATTCCTTGTCATCGTTAGAACAATAGAAAATAAAGACTGTAAATTTAGACTTCATCGAGAAATATAATTGTGATATAATATTTTACTTTCCTCTTTTATTGATGCCCTATCTACGAACCTAACAATTCAATATCTATTATTATATATATATTGGGTTTGCTGTACTGCCCAATAATGATAGTAGATTTGCGCTGGAAACTATTTCCAGCATTATGCTGAGTTGTGGTCCACATTGACTCCGTTTTTTAATGTGTAAATTATTCTTGTATTTCTTATGTTATTACTGTAAAAACGAGTTAATAAAAATTCTATTATTATTATTCTATTTGCCACATATGGAAGAAAATAAGTATAGGTTCAATGCCCGAGTGTTCTGCATACAAAGTCGATTGGTAGGGTAACAGTTGCATACTAAAAAGAACCTTTATAACATTCATGCATATGGTGTATGACCAATTCTTTACCTTACCTTTATATCTCCGCATTTTCTTCTGCTGTATTACCATTGTAGTCCTGTAGTTCATTAATTGATATTTGAGAGAAAATATTAACAAACTCATCCACAAATATGTGATTTTTTTTAAGGATGATAATGGAATGGTGGTCTCGCCTGCGCTAACGGTTTTTTTTATGGGTGATAATGGAATGGTGCACCCACCTGCGCTAACGGTTTACGCTGGTGGGGCACCAGTGGAGGATAAGATGAGCATGAGGCCAGGTCAGTTAGCACACCGTGAGAAATTCACCAAGAATTTATCACGATGGTTCCATTTCATTATCAACCATTCCATTATCATCCATTAAAAAGTCGTGGTCTCGGGTCCTGTAATAATGAGTACCCTTAGTTGTTTGAGTTTATAAATACACTAGCTACTCGCCCGGCTTCGCACGGGTGTACATGTATTAATATAAACCTTCCTCTTGAATCACTCTATCTATTAAAAAAACCGCTTCAAAATCAGTTGCGTAGTTTTAAAGATTTAAGCATACATAGGGACGGACAGACAGCGACAGCGACTTTGTTTTATACAATGTAATGATACATAAATAAATATCTATCGCGTTGTAAATGATTTATGATTTCAAAACGTCTCATTACCACCGGCTAAGTGTTACCTTGCATTCTAAAATAACCTTTACGTACATTCACTTTCTTTGTGTGATTTGCAATTGTTCGTTTAGTTATTTTATCATGTTATATTGTACCTACTTGCATTATCCCCACTAATTTAATTATACACACTACTCAAATAATTGAAACGATTTAAACGAAATTTGGTAAGTACACAGAGAGTCTAGACCCTGAGAGGAGACTACATTTTAACCCGAAAGAAGGGTTGTTAGGGGTTGAAAAGGGGGATGAAAGGTTATATAGAAGTACAGTCTTTATTAAAGCTAGAAGCTTGAAACTTATTTTTTAGGCTGTTGACTGTAAATAAATGTGACATTCAAAGTTTGTATAAATTTTACCCGGGTAAAATAAAATGGAGGTTGAAATGGAAATTCCTCATTAGTCGAATATTTTACGCGGACGAAGACGCGGCCACAGCTTGTTTACTGTATTTATTAGTAGCTGTGCCCGCGGTTGACCCGCATGTAATTTATATCCTATGCTTTATTCCAAAGTATAAGCCATGTTATTGTAAAGTTTAATCAAAATCTGCTCAGTACCATTTGCCTGAAGAATAAAAACAAACATCCATAGTCGCAAACTGTCGCATTTATATTATGAATACTATTATGATATAATATTTGTGGGTTTGTAAGTTCAAATGTAAATATGACCCGAAAATCGAAAACATGACCCCGTCGTCTGTGGGTTATAAATTACAAAACAATCCGGTCGACGCCAGCACTCCTGTCAAACTGGTTCGCCCACGTTGTGCAACACCTCTTACTAGCGTTGTGTCAGAAATATGCAATTGACTAGACCAATGAGTTTGCCTCTAGAACTTATATATACATATATATATATATAATCGCATTGTAGTCTTTTTTTTTCCATATCGTCCATCTCCTTTTCAATGATGGAACAGGCAAAGATCTTTAGACCGTACAGCCTAGTCTACGTTTTAACTTCTATTTGAATTTTTTTTTATTAAGCATTTTACGGCCCTGGTAATTTCCTTTCAGCCAAACAATTCCATTGTTCAAATACAAGCTAACTTCATTGTGCAAAAAAAAAAGAAATACAGAGGAACTTAACTAAGGTTCTTTAATTAATTAATCTTAATCTATATTAACTAATATTTATTATTAACACGCAGACGAGTTTTTACAAATTCTAGTAAGTCATATTTACTAAATTACCAAATTACTAAAGCATTTTAAATTAGGCGTCCTTTGCATGCTATTTTATCATGAGGTATACAAGGAAAATCTGCAGATTTTGCCAAACTAAAGAGGAAACGCCGCTACACATCCTATGTGGTTGTAGCCCACTCATGCATAAACGAAATATCTCCTTTGGAAAATATACACTCTTTCCCGAGGAGACAAAAACCATCGCTCCTAAGAATATCCTTCAATTCTTGTCCCTGACGGGTCTAGGTAGCGAGCTCTGAAAAAGGGCGAGCACAATAGATCTATGTAGGTTGCAGTGCTACAGGCCCAAGCACTTGACAATAGCCCAAACAACCCAATAAAAAAAAGTAATTTTTACTAAATTAGCATTGACAAATCACCAAAGTAGTTCAAATCGAGCGTCCTTTGCATGCCATTTTATAATTATCGCTCAGACATCCATCAACAGAGAATTAATCTCCACACGCTGGAACCTAAGTGGTCTCAGACAGTGCGGTTTCAGAGGAGCTTCCTCCCGCGTACACTTAGATTGTGGAATGAACTTCCTGCCGAGGTTTTCTCATGAGACTACAGCATGGGGTTTTTCAAGAAGGGTATATTAAGGTTTCTTAAGTGTCGGTAACGCGCACGTGACACCCCTGGTGTCTCAGGCGTCCATAGGCTACGGTAACCATTTACCATCAGATGGGCCGTATGCTTGTTTGCCACGATAGTAGTATAAAAAATTTATACAAGGAAATTAAAACAAGAAAGTTTTAATTAAAATATTTTTATTATTATCTAAGTATTTAAAGGAACGTAGGTAAATAAAAAATCTCATTTTTAAATCTATGACTAAAATAATTAAGTACATTTTGTTACACGTTAATAATTTTACACAATTTAATATTCAACCTTGCAGAACTGATTTCATAAAATTAATTATAAGTATCGCATGAAAATAGTGTTTTAAAGCAAAGCAATTACTTAAAAATATATTTTCTATCAGCTTTAAATAAACATACATATAAATTTCCTTTAAAAAATATTTATTGAGCAAAGCTTTACTCACTAAACGATTACTTGAATGACGAGCGTGCATGGCAATAGCTGTTCATGCACGGGATTTTCATTTAATGTTAGACATAGACACCTATATAAATATAAACTGTAAAGAAAGTGGTTTAAAAAAACAGTTGAGTTTCTTGCCAATTCTTCTCAATTGAATCTGTATATTGAACTGTACTGTAGGAAAATAAATATATAAATACAAGAAAGTTAACTTTCATGTGGGACTAAAATAATCTATGCAAAAGTTGTTTTTATTTGTTTACAGATAGCAAAATAAATAGGTGTATATTTTCATGTAAATAATTAATATTAAGAATTTTATTTTAATATATAAACCTTTCTCTTCAATCACTCTATCTATTGCTGAAAACTGCATTAAAATCTGACATAGAAATCGTTCAGACCGACGTAAACAATCATACTCATGAATACAAATGTTTGTGCGTGTAGGAATCGAACCCGCGACAATCGTAACGCGGTGCTAAACCACTATACCACCAAGGCAGTCACATTTACGCATTTATATTATTAGATATATATTTAATTTGCTTATCATTGTAATCTTTACATTTCTTAAAACACAATTTTGTTACAATAGATATGCTATTTCATGTATAATTAATAATTATTTCTTGTTATCGCTGTTTCACGTCATGTTATTGTGATTAAATGGTAATTAAGGTACAGGTGGTTAGTGGCTTAGTGGTTGTTGCACTGAACTAGACTAAAAAGGCGTGAGTTTGATTCTCGAAATTCGGACTACAACAGTATATATGTAGGTCTAGTGTTGGGTAGGCGAACCAATGGCACGTGACACAATATTTTGGGCACGTCGTCGATCATAAAGCTGTTTGAAGAAGCTGGCTCATGCTATTTTAACAATATTTTCACCTACCTATGCCTGCGAGTCATTATTTTCAGAGATTAATAACATTAAAAACTCGGTTAGAAACCGTTTGACAGATGAATCCAGTTCAGCATGCATTTTGCTAAAAGTAACATCGTACAAGCCTAACATAAATTATTTGTCATCTAACCTGCAGCAACAGAAGTCACACTAATTTTACAGTAATTTAATTTATGCGTGTAATGAAAACAATCCAAAATGAACCTCTTTTGTTTACTATATTTCATAGAGAGTTTTGATAGTATTTATTATTATTTTTTCCAAATAATCAGAAGGTCAAAATTATTTGATGGCACGTCAATGACCCCATTAAAAATAGCTACAAAAATGTCGAATTTTCATATAAATTTTCATCTCCAATTTTATTTAAGGGTTATTTATCCCTTAAGGGTAAAATTTTTAGAAACTTTGAATGTCTCATTTATTTATATGTAAGCAACAGTTCAAAAACAATTTACAAGCTTCTAGAAATGACGATACTTCCATACAATCTTTCAACTCCTCTTTCAACCCCTTACAACCCTTTTTTCGCTTCAAGAAGTAGCCTATGTCCTTTCTCAGGGTCTATACTATCTGTGTATCAAATTTCATTTATATCGATTCAGTAGTTTTGGCGTGAAAGCGAGACAGAGAGACAGACAGAGTTATTTTCGCATTTATAATATTAGCAAGGATTTTATTTTATATGTATGTTATATATATTATGCGTTATTCATTCCATCATCAACCACCTTCTGTTTTTCTCCTCTACCCAAAGGTTGTCTGGAAGAGATCGCTAGAGAAGCGATAAGACTACTTTTTGTACCTACATACTATGTAATATACATAGTTTTGTTTTGTATATTTTAAAAGGTGCAATAAAAAGTTATACATATAGAAATTATTGTGTTAATTATTCTTAAATAAATTTTTCAAAAGTCATTTACATATAAATTACTAAAATTTCGCACGCCAAAAGCAATGGCGATATAAATGTAATGAAGTTTATTGCTTAAATGTAGTACGGTGACACGTTTTGTATGTGATTCATTTTATTAATACTAACTTATTTTTTACATTCAAACCTAATTCAAAAGCAAATAAATACATTTAATTTCATTATTATCATCAACAATTAGTGTTCTACAAATTTACACGCCAATGAAGTCACGATTTCCAACTAAAAGTACATAATATACATAAAAAGAACACCCAGACAAAACATACTCCTGAATATAACAATATATTACGATATAAGTGCGTTATGATGGTTATAACACACGAGGCGTAATAGACCCGAGTGCGTTAAATAAGCACGTATATCGTACAACGTTATTCAACACACTTCATTTTAAATAAACTCAACATAAAACTGATGCATACTGCTTTCCCGCCTTTTTACTTTTTTAAAGCGCGCTACTGTCAGTGCTGCGCGGCGTCAGTTCGAAATTTGAAAAAAAAAGAAAAATAGTGCTGTTATGGAATATAACTTCACTATTTGCGTTTATAACGCATGCTTATTTTATGACATGCTTTATATATCGAAAACCGGTGAAATTATATCCAATTTACGAGCAAGTGTGTTGAAAATATATATAATTTTATAATATATCAAACACAAGTTTTATACAAACTTATTCTAAATTTTGTACAATTTGGCAATAATATAATTAGTAAATCTCACTTTAATAGACATTAATTTAGACAATTACGACATTTTTATAATTAGTACCAGTTCTACAAGATTCTTTTTAGCTGTTCATACAAGTTATTTGGTTTACTTTACCGTACAAGATTTATTAAAAAAGAAAAACAATATTTTTAGGTAACTGGAATATCGTATTAGTTATATAAAATAATGTGATGATAAAAATGTGATAACTTTAAATGGCATATACAGCTTTTGGATGTATGAAATATTTACGACAGCCTGAGCCGAAATTCGAAAAGATCGAAGTTTCTTTCTGTTCTTCTTTTGTTCTATTTTCATAGACACTGGTGCCAAGACCGTTAGTGCAGGCGGGGATTTTTTCTCCGAACTAGTCTAATGCCGCAGCTGGCCTTTACAATTTCACCAGACGATAGGGGGCGAGTGCAGATGGCACTCCAAACCAAAGGATAGACTTATGGTGCGGCTGAAGGACAACTCCCGCCTGACGGATACGATTTCATTCTGAGGATACTGCTAGGGATTCGAACCTCGGCTCAAGCCGTCGTAATTTCGATCCCCGTTTATATCGAACTCGACATTTTTTTATATATATAAAAGTAAGTATATAAATATAAAAGTAAGTATATAAATATAAAATTATATATATAAGGATAAAACTTTAAATAAAATAAAAAACTGAAACTAACAATCTCCCAGTATTTTCTTCATACTCGGAGCCGTAAAATTAAAAAAAAAAGCAAGATAAAAATTAAGGAAACAAAACTTGTCTTGACCAGTGCAATCTATGGATCTAAATATATTTAAAAGTGAAATATATTCATATTGAATCAATCATGATGATTATATGATTAATTTCATAGATAATTAACACTTGACATTGTAAATTATCATATATGAGTAAACATATTATAATTTTTAAATTAATCTGCATTTAGCTGACGCGCGTAACTCCGGGCCTCCGTTTCAAATTAAAAATAAAACAGAATATCTTTGTTTACCTCTCATAATCCATGTTTGTTCACTTAAATCTTAAATTACATAGCGGATTTTAATGCAGTTTATAGCCATAGATAAGTGGAATGAAAGGATTCAAGAGGGAGGTGTATATGGGTATTACATGTACACCCGTGCGAAGCCTGGGCGGATAGCTAGTATATTATAATTGTAATAAGTTTGTAATATTCAAATTATAATGTTTTTGATTATGGTTTGATAAACAAATAGATAAAAATTTGTCTTTATTTTTCAATTTTTACATTATTATAATTCAACTATCCTGCAAAACTCCTGTCGGGGTTTCTCTGCAGGCACATACTTCTCATGTATATAGAATGTTTTTGGAATTAGGAAGGTTTTGTTTGTGGACAAGGAAATCACAGTTTATAGTTAACTAGCTACACACCCCTGCTTCGCACGGGTGTACATGTATTACATATGTAATCCTTCGTCTAGAATCACTCTATCTATTAAAAAAAACCGCTTCAAAATCCGTTGCGTAGTTTTAAAGATTTATACATACATAGGGACAGCCAACGACTTTGTTTGATACTATGTAATGATTATATTTAACGTTTTTCCTTTCTCTCCTCGTAGTTTTTTTTAAACAATGCGCTTATGTGATGTATTATTATTTATTTGACTAAAATGTTAATATTTATATTAAAAATATAAGTTTATATACATATAATAGCCTACTGTGATGGATTATTTTGTTTGGTTTATATGTTCAACATATACAGGGTGGCCCAGATGTCACTTTACATTTTGAAAATTAAATAACTTTTTTTCTATTAATATATTCCTTTTTCTCTTTTCAGAATTAAAAAATATAATACCTGGAAATTTTTATCATGGATAAGTTTACAACAGAACAACGAGTGAAGATAATTTAATTTTACTTTGAAAATGGATGGTCAATTGTTGCAACGCAAAGTTCGTATATGCGCCATTTTAATGTTCGACATCCCCCTAGTAGGCCTGCAATAAGGAACTTAGTGAAGCGTTTTCAACAAATGCTGTTGAAATCTTCACTCGTTGTTCTGTCGTAAACTTATCCATGACAAAAATTACCAAGGATTATATTTTTAATTCTGAAAAGAGAAAAAGAAATATATGAATAGAAAAAAAGTTATTTAGTTTTCAAAATGTAAAGTGACTTCTGGGCCACCCTGTATATATATATGTATATAAGTAGCTTTAATATATTAATTAATATATAACTTGTAATACTTGTAGGAGTTTAAATTAATTATAATAAAATATATATATAGACGGAAGGACGCCGAATTGTGGTAACTTAAAGAGCACCAACTTTACAAAAATTCTTTTAAATTTTATTTCAAATATATTTATCGAGATAGAAAGTTGAAAATGTGTTAAATAAATACTGTATTTAACCAATTTACAACTTTCCATGTTGATAAATATATGAGGCATGAATTTTTGAAACAGTTTTTTTTATTTGTTGTAACATTGGGTATTTCAAGATACAAATATATGAGGCATGTATTTTTGAAACAAATGTTTTGAGCTGGTGTAACATTGAGTTTTACAAGTTACAAATATATTAGGTATGAATTTTTGAAACTGTTTTTTTAATCTGTTGGTGATAAAAATATCGGTTTTTCAAGTTACAGCAATTCTGCTTTCCTCCATTTATATATATATGTATATATAAAACAAATTCCTTTCTCTCTGCATACAGACAGCCGTTTTAAATTAACTATATACATGTATAATACAGAACATAGTTTGTATCAACAATATATTAATATATTTACATTATATAGATTATTTATAATAATTACGATGAAGAAAATGCATATAAGATAGCAACCTGGGTTTGTTTACAATTGTTGTTTGTATTAGCATATCACATGACTCGATTTTTTTAATACAAAATTTATTGATTAAAAAAAAATTGCAGCCATGTCATAGGCTAATAATGAAGCTTTCTAAACGTGAAATAATCATTCAAATCGGTCGAATTTATTTCATCGCAAATGAAAAATATCGCACACCTTCTCAAGAAATACAAACATTGCAAAATGCACTTTAAAGTTTTAAATCCAAAGTCGAATTTTAAAAAATAAGTTTTTGCAATAGATGTGGCATTTTTTTTTTTTTTACAATTTTAATTTAGAAAAAAAAATCAATGTTTACCATTCACCCCGTTTGTGGCGGCCTCCTCGTAACTCTTCAAATGGAATGGAGAAATTGTGAACACCTCATTCTTCACCAGTTCTTCAATGTTCTCGCCACCATACGACAACAATGGAGAAATCTCAATATCAACGTCATCAGTTATTTCTCCACCTGCTTGCCGTATATACTTTCTATGTAGACGAAGCAAGTCCTCCCTAGCTGTGGACGGACAGTCCTTCTTCGCCGAATCCGCATTCTTCAACGCTGAGAATTCAACGTCCCTCGCGACTTCTAGGCATATGAAGTTCTCCGCGAATTCAAACACGTCGAATATAAACTTCTCTATTTTAATTCCATTAGATTCAGCTGGCTTCTGGCATACACCGTTGGCGTCTACGTAGGGAATCTTCTTTTTGGCAACATGGAGTTTTAATTTAGATTCATAGTTGCAGATTTTCGCAAGGAACTCTGATGAGAAGTAGTGGTTGCATATGTTACCGGCTGAGAATGTCAGTCGGCCATCTGGTTCTCTACTTTCCGCTGCTTCATCAGTCAGCTCAGAGTATTCCACCACTTTGTAATGTCCGTTCACACGGCACACAACTCCGACAGCTTCACTCGGAGATGACTTGCTTACCACCTTCGCAGCGCAATCAGCATTCTTACTACTACAATAACCTATGAACACAGGATCAGCGACTTTAATTAGAATATTATCTACGGAATGTGCATGCAAATGTTTGATACCTCGTCCTGCGATATCTTCGAGTACTCCTTCAGCCTTTAATGCTCTGTATAGGCCTCCATTGCCGTCTGGAGCGGAGTTAATATGGTACTTCTTAGCCAGAATAACTTTTCCATTAAAATCATAACATGGGAATGTACCTTGTTTGAAGAATACAATATCATCCTTATTGAGTCCGAAATAAGAGTGGCTTTTGAAGAATTCTGCTGTTGGGCCCATTGTGTGTTCAGATGTCATTATATACCATGTAATTTTACCTTCTTTGCCGTATTTTTCAGTAGCCATGTTTTGGATGCGGCGAATTCGTTCACCTTGAATTTGGAACAGTGTCTTCCTAGATGGTAAACCAACATCATACATGCCTTTCGGATGTCCAAAACCTAATCTAGTTGCTTGACCTCCCGCCAGCAATAAAACGCCGACTCTACCTTCGCTAATTTCTTTTAGGCCAGTATTTTCATATTCTTCAATTTTTTCAACATTCAAATTTGGAACGGACTCATAATGAGTCTGTGGTATTGGTTTCAAATCGTTATCCAACTTATCGAATATCACCTTCGATGTTTCGTTAGCCCGCCTAAATATTTCGTTCACTTCTCCGAAATCCAAATTCAAAATTTCACTAGATAACTGTTCCCGCTCGTTTTCACTTAGTTCCGGCCAGTATTTTATAAGTTGCTCTTGACCGTGAGCAGATAGTATCGACAACAGATTCTCGTACGACATTATTAATGTTTATACAGCTATATTTGATATTAAGTCCGTATTCCACGATTAGAAAGCGTATACTGGTTCATGGTTCGCGCGCTACAGTAAAGATTTCACTGTTCTCCCACCACATCACGAATAAACAACAAAATACACGTCGGCCTAAAGTTGACATTCTTTAGGAATAATTTAATGTATTTACATTATAATTTATGCATTCCATTACATAATTGACTTTTCCATTTATTTGCTAACACATTACAGTTTCGAATAGTAGTTGGATAATTAGTTTATTGCTTATTATGTTGATGAAAAGAACACCTATAAGAAATTTTATAAAAATTTCCAACAAAAATATTGTAAATAAATGAGAATTGATTGACAAGTGACACTGACAACTCAGAAACAAGTTGAATGTCAGCTGTCAATAAATGACAGTTACTGAAGAACGTTGACATTCCTGCACAAGTTGTTTTCTATCTCACTCTCGCTGACTGTTGTAGCAATATGTAATATTATGTTATCTGTGATAATATGAAATATATTTTTTATGGTAGCTTCTAAGTAAACAATAATCATGTTTTGGCATTAAAAAAATTTTTTTTCTTTTAAAATATACTGAGTTTTTTTATCTGTGGTTGACAAAGACACCAAGATTGATCCAAGTATGATGTCATAATTTAATAAACAAAACGTCGGGACTCTGCCTCAAATCCCTTACTTTTAATTTTATAGTTTGCTGAAAAAAAGTGGACAATAATCTCTCAAATATGTATTGCAATTTGTGCTGTCTAAAGAGTTTCACGAAATGTAATTAGGCGATATTAAAGCGGATAGTTCAAATTTACCCAGAATTGAATCTTTTATGATCGCAAATTTCTTTGTGTAAAATGGTAAGGTAATGGTAAGAATATTGTGCCTGTAGAATACAATTCTGGATATGTTAATAAATTGAAAGCCTTTTGAAACAAAAATTTGTATTCATTATTATATAATAGTACCAAATAAAATAATGTAATTTTAGAAAATCATGTATTTTTAATTATACTATCGTGTAGATTAATCAGTATACAGGCAATAATAACACATTCATCAAAATATAGTAACAATTTATTATTAACTATGGAATGAGGTTTTAATATAGAAAATTCTCTTCTAATTCATTCGATGTGATCCCTAAAACTTGCTAATTGTTTTGTTTCAATTACATCATCTTTTGATAGAAATATAAATAATCTAAAATTATTCAAATTCAATACAAGCACTTTTGATAGTCATATTTTTTATTCTACCACTCATTCGGAACGCAGATACAGCACAATAAGAATGAGCAAGAAACTTATGTATTGCTCTTTTGAATAGTTTTTTATGGATACATTACACAATAAGAAGTAAGAGGCATGCGACAATCGACATAGAAACCACTCATTCTTACTGCATTCAGATAATATCAGCGCTATGAATTTCAAGTTTTCCTACAAAAACATCATTAAAGAAATCTTCAATTTTAAAGTACAATTTTTACAAAGGAAATGTTTTGATAATTTAGAAATAGAAGAAACACTTTGAGGTCTTATTAAATTAATTCATTTATCATTAATCCAGCTCTTCATATGATTATGATTTGATGGTTTTTGAATGTCTATTCAAGACAGTCAATAATACAATAGCAATTATGGTATTTAACTCTAAATGCCATGGGTAAGGTTCTTTCCACTGATCTTTTATTTAATTTAATTATAAATGGATGTAATGCATTTGCAATAAGGAAGCTTTGTATGTTCTTTTATAATATCGATTAAATAATAACAATCCTTGGAAATACCTATGTAATACATTGGATTGTTATTGATTAATTGTGTTGCATTTTCAATAGGCATTTCCTGTAAATTTTCTACTTCAACTTCCGTTTTTATTTCCGATAATTCAGCTTGAATTTCTTGGTTACTGCTAGTTGATGACAATGTTGGTAGGGACTGAACAGATAATGATGTGTCAGTTGTTAACTGTGAATGTTTTGATGGTTCATTTGACGATGACACTGATAATTTTTCACTAAATAGTATTTTCCTCCCCTCTGATTCGACTCGAGACTCTATTTTAATAGGTGATGTTGCCGTAGTCACAATATGAGTTGTTAAAGGAGAACTATTTTTATCTTTAGCTTGACTAGTAGTTTGTACAGATTTGCTTCTAACCTTTGCAGACAAGCATACTTGAGTTAATTTATCAGTTCTTTCAGGGTATACTTGTATCATCTGATCTTGAAAATTATGTTTCTCATCCGGGCTGAATGAGGTATTAGATACGGAATCTAAAAAAAAACAGAATTAAAAAGTATTATTTACAACATGCAAGCAAGTGACTCTCTGGTATCCTAGAGACGAGACCAGAAGACAGGGTCACTAATGAACACACTGGAAAGATGACATCAACCTGACTCTGGGACCGCTCTGGAACAGGGTTGCAGAAGCCAGAGTCCAGTGGAGAGAGCTGGAGGAGGTCTATGTCAAAAGGCTCACTGAGTTGTTAGACATTTTGTAAAAATCAAAATGTATCCGAACTTTCGGAAAAAGGGTAATTATTATTATTTACAACATAGGTATGTATGTAAATGTGCATGACAAAGGTACTATACCTCTCTAGAAAGTAGGTTCTAAATACAAAACTTTGAAAGTAAACCTATTTTTAAATAATTGGACTAACTTACTAATTGATAACTTTACTCACCGCTTTTGCAAGTCTTGCCTGATGTTGATGGCATTTCCTGAGAAAATATTTCTTGTAATATGTGCATACGTAGTCTTTTGCTTACAACTGATCGAGGCTGTGGAGGCCCTGTTCGTTTTATTCTGTCCGGTTGACAATGAAATTTCAATGGTAAACAGTCGGGTTTCATTTTTATTTTACCAATAGAACCCATTATACTGTATTGGATATAATTTTCCATATCATAAGGTAGCTATAAAGAAAAACAAAGTGTCATTAGGTAGAAGTTAGGTTTGTTTATTCTAGTCTAAGAAGTTAGGTTAGGTTTAATACATATTCGGAAAATCAAACATATTGATTTATTCTAAATGCTTACATCAAAGTGATCCTCACAAAAGAATATCGCAGACTTATCAGACGTAAACTGTGGGTCTCGGCGTGCCAATTGTAACCATTGCTTTCGACGTTTTGGGCATTTAGGAACGTGTATAAACAATTTGTTGGGACATTTAATTGTCGTACTACGACACATAGGCACCGCACACGTTTTGTAGCTTGTCATTTTAACAATTCCAATTAAATCTGTATAATTATCACTCAAAACAGTTGAAGCGCCGTATTATCCTTGTTTTGTTTATCGAAATATGATGTCATAGCTCGTCGGAAATGTCACGTGACATAGTGTTTTAGCGCGAATTAAAAAAAAAAGCAAAAAATCATGTATCGCTATCAAATACTACTTTTAAAAAAAAATATTGTTGGGGTTTAAAATAAGTCTATAAAAAGGATAATATATTTTGGAAAATTGACAAATTTTAAATTTCTTGGTGTTATATTGGTGACTCGAAATGGAAACTTTTATTTATGATCCGTGATGTCACAACCGTGAAATTATGTTTTAAGAAACAAATTAAAAAAAAATAAAATGTCAAATGGTTGCCTAGTGCAACTGTGTTATGTATTGCTTATTTGTGTGGATTATTTACTGAATATTATATTTACATTATATAATTACTTGTTAATAATTCCGAAACTGTTGTTAAAACATTTTGTTAATGTAAATATGACAGAGTCAGCCAAGAAACGGAAGAGAAACACGGATAACCAGACTGTATCAACAAGAGGTGCAATCAATGTTAATTGGCAGAAATTGCTGTCTAGCAAACTAATTATGGACAACAATACGGAAAAACCAGTGGAGACAGACAAAAACCACTACACTGGCACATTCAGGCGGACTAGAAAGAAACAGACAAGACAAATAAACAATACGGTAGAAAATAACCTCAAAAGTTTAAACTTAAGCGGAACGTATAGTAAAGGGAATGGTAGTGATCATAAAACGAACATTCTAGAACATAATACAGTGAATAATAAGATAGCACAAAATGATAACGAATTTAGAAAAAAGAAAAATAATTTAACTAAATTTTTAGCTATGGATTGTGAAATGGTAGGGATTGGGCATGGCGGGAATGACAATATGCTGGCCAGAGTGTCTCTAGTAAACAAGTTTGGTGATTGCATCTACGATAAATATGTTAAAGCTCGCGAGGAAGTAACGGATTATCGTACGGACATCAGTGGAGTCCGACGGGAGGATTTACTCAATGGCGAAGACTTTACGGTGGTACAGAAGGAGATCTCAGAACTGATCAGAGGACGGATCCTGGTTGGTCATTCGCTGAAGAATGATCTGGCTGTTCTCTTTTTATCGCATCCGAAACGGAGTATTAGAGATACGTCACGATATAAACCTTTCAGGAAGGTGAGTTTGTAGTCATGTGAGACACCAATAATTTTAGAGTAACATTTACTGCAGTCTACAACAGTGATTCCCAAAGTGGTCTATATCGACCCCCAGTGGTCTATGACAAACTGCAAGGGTCTACAACAGTGGTCATCTTGTTGATTATAATTTACTTGCTACTCGCCCCGGCTTTGCACGGGTGTACATGTATTATATATATTAACCTTCCTCTTCTGTATAAATCACTCTATCTATTAAAAAACGTGCTTCTAAATCTGTTGCATTGTTTTAAAGGTTTAAGCATACATAGGGACGGACAGATAGCGACAGCGACTTTGTTTTTATACTATGTATTGATGTTTTTAAAATGTTACAATATTTAGAAATTTACAAAAAATCAATACCAGATAAGGATGTGGGTCTACCTAAAACCGAAAAGTATGGCAGGAGGTCTAAGACACAAGAAAGTTTGGGAACCTCTGGTCTACAATCTGTTGATTGTGTATTTAATGTTATGACTCTAATGAATTAGTACTAATTAATAGCTAGTTATTGGTTTGTATCTACACATTTCAACTTAAAAACGTAAAGTTACAATAATTATTTAAAATAGCAACATGCAAGTGTCTAGCTTGTATGGCCTGCACTATTCAAGACTTTATATAAATTTATTTCCAATACTGTCAAGAAATTGTAATTTTTTTTAAGTTTTAAGATTTTGGAATTTATGTTGGGCTAAAAAGGACTTGTATCCAGAGCCGTAAATATTAAATAAAAAATAAAAAAAATATCTCGTTTGGATGAGACCGATTTCCAAATATGTGGTAGATTAAATAAAATACTTATTTTTCAGAATTGTTTAAATTTACCTTTATTTGAATAAAGAATTTTCGTATTCGTTAATTCGCAGCATTCCACACAGCGCCATCTAGTCCCATACTATAATAGAGCTTGTGTTATGGATACTAGATAACTGATATAAATACATTTTTTTTTAAATACATACCTAATATACATAGAAAACACTCATAACTTACTTCATACAAACCATACAAATAATCATACTCATAAATACATATATTTGTACAGTGCAAGGAATCAAATTGGCGACCATTTAATGTAAGGCGATGTGCTAAACCTCTATACTACAGAGGCTGTTACAATGAATCTATAAATTACACATCACTAATTCATATTTCATACACATATAAATTATAAAATAACACTTTCCTGACTTTTCTTTTGTAGTATACTAGCTACTCGCTCTGGTTTCGCCCAGGTGAACATATATTATACATATAAACCTTTCTCCGGAATCACTCTATCTATTAAAAGAAACCACTTCAAAATCCGTTGCATAGTTTCAAAGATTTAAGCATACATTGGGACGGACAGACAGCGACAGCGACTTTGTTTTATACTATGTAATAATTTCATAGTGTATTTACAAAAAAATTACAATTTCACCAGTCATACTATACTTAGAAAACACCCAAATATACTCATGACTGTAAATGCTATGAATAAAAGACTTATTAATTTTATCTAAATGCTATTTCTCTCTAAATTGCAGATAACAAAAGGCAGTACACCATCTCTGAAACGACTGGCTAAGGAGATCCTCGGTATAGAGATACAGCATGGTGAGCACAGCTCGGTCGAGGATGCCCGAGCCACCATGCAGCTGTACTGCACTGTTGCCAAGAAATGGGAAGCCACGATGAGCGAAAAACGAGGATACGACAGGAGAATTCTTGAAGAATGACGTTGGGAATGTTGGGGACGTAAGAAATTGGGGATATTCAAAGTTGGGGACATACAAAGTTGGGGATGTACAAAGTTAGGGATGTACAAAGTTGGGGATGTACAAAGTTGGGGATGTACAAAGTTGGGGATGTACAAAGTTGGGGACGTACAAAGTTGGGGACGAACGAAATTGGGGACTGCATAAATAAATTAATGATTTGTTTGAACATTACATAGTAAATTAGTAACAATATATTTTCTTCTTAGTTTATTTTTTTTTACTTTTAGTATATACTAGCTAAAATAATATTAGAAAGAAACAAACAAAGAAATTAAAGAAAGAAATATTACGGTTTATATCCCGTTTATGTAAAAGGAGCTATTTCCCGTAATATTATTTAAGAGTTTCCGATATTTCGACTCTGTTGACAGACGTTGACTATTAAATAATATTACATTTCTTCCAAAAATCCAAATATATAGGTATTTATATCAGTTGTCTAGTACCCATAACACAAACTCTGCTTAGCTTGGTACTAGATGGCGCTGTGTGAATTGTCCCGGTTTATTATTATGCAAAATGTATATTGGATCAGCTTAACCGTAACTACGTTAAAATATAGTTGCAAGAAACGAAACATTGAATAAATACTAATAAAATTACTTTCTTTTACTTTTATGTCGTCGCTGGTGTTCCGTATGAAAATTATCATTTTGTATTCTAACGATGTTAAATAAAATATTTTTGCAATTTTTTATTATTATTTTCATTCACCTTGTATAAACTACACGCCTAAGTCAGGTCATATTGTCAGAAATAAATGCGCAGGTCATTGTAGTGTATGTGGAAACACTAGCAGTTTATTATCTATCGTCTCGAGCCGAGCGTACACGGACCGCCGTGCGCAAGAGGGAAGGGATTCCCTGCGCAAGCGCCGCGGAGTAAAGACGTGGAGCTATGGCTAACGAGCCGATATTACGTCGATAATAACTTACATACAAGAAGACATAAATAACAAATAAGTGAACACTATAGTCATACTGTCAGAAGCAAATAAGCATACCCATTGTATGCTTATTTGCTATGTTACCAGGGGCTGTATAAATATTCAGGTTTATTTTTATTTATTTATATTTGCATATAAAGTTGACATATATATATGACATACTGCACCGACCCCAAATAATGGGATAAAGGCAAGGCAATGATGATATTTGCATATAAAGCATAGAATTAACGCGGGATGGATGAAGTGGCGGCAGGTTACGGCAACGTGTGACTCGCGAGTTCCCCTTAAGCTTAAGGGGAAAATTTACAAGACCATGATAGAGGAAGTATGAAAGTGGCACCGGTGTCAGAGAGGTTGAAGAGTAATCGTCTATCAGGGTATGGACATGTAATGCGTAGGATCGAGGATAATATTTTAAGAAAGGTGTTACATATGTTAGTATAACAATAATTTTATATAATACTAGCTGTCCCGGCAAACGTTGTTTTGCCTTAAAATAAAAAAAAAATTAGGGGTGGACTACCCCTAACATTTAGGGGGATGAAAATTAGATGTTGGCCGATTCTCAAACCTACTCAATACGCTCACAAAATTTCATGAGAATCGATCAAGCCGTTTCGGAGGAGTATGGGAACGAAAACTGTGACACGAGAATTTTATATCTATATAAGAAAAAGCAAAGGCATGCATGATTACGATTTACAGTTACAATAAATATTTAGTTCTTTGAAGTAATATGGACACTTTTAGGAACAGAAATATGTTAAATTACATACAAAATTCTTAGCCAATATTCACTAATTAGGTTTCCTGTATATAAAAATATTACAATGAAAAAACTTAAGACAATACAATTTGTGAACGAATATTGAATGGTTATGAGTTGTAGTGAGTGTAATTTGATTTGATGTGTTATTATATAGATCTGTAAGACAACGGCTACTAATTAAATTAATTACTTGAGTTATTAAGTAATTATATCATTTGCATAACTTAATTATACAACTACAACCTAAAATTAAAAAGCTTAAAAAATATAATATGATGACTAAAATATATTATTAAAAGGGGTCCCTTTAGGCAACGTTCCGAAGATACTGGCAGCGTTCTCTCTTTGAATAGCTAGACTAATTCTTTGTCCGAGGTAGCTGCCAGCTCTTCGGACTTCTGTGATGTCGACTAACCTTTCCGTTATTTCTTTGAAAAGTCTTATAGCGCTAGGATCTGTAAGTATATGTATCTGTATGAATGTATAGGTTGAATGCTAGGGATGTGATTTTTTTTTATATATTCAAATGTATTTTAAACCTTTACGAGATTTTCAGTGTCGTCGTAATCTAGTTTCTGAAGTCATTGAAACAACAATATTTTAGATTCGCAGAGTGTACATATGTGGATAAATGAAAGGTACCTTATTAATTTTGTTATATAACACTGAACTATGATATTGATATTTCCGTCTCACTATTGATTAGATGATTTGGTCGGACAAACTATACTAGGTCTACGTTTATTATGATGAAAGTTAGGGTTAAACGCTATATGGTCTGCTCTTATCACTACGACTGATTTAATCTTATTGCATATTTATATTTGACCCAAAAAATTAGTGCTTGTTGGTAGTTTGTATTCACACGTTTCGACTTGTAAATGTAAACTTACAAGGATTATTTAAAAGAGCAACACACACGTTTCTTGCTCGTTCTTCTTGTGATGAGACAGCTTTCCGAACGAGTGGTAGATAAAGAACAAATTGTTATGACTATTCAAAAGTGCTTAAATTAAGTTTATTTGAATAAATGATTTTATTCTATTCTATTCTATATCTGAATGTCTACACAGTACGCTCCTGTATATATATGTGTGTCTTACGGTCTGTACATTACAAAAGTAATACAATTCTTTAGTGGGATAGTAATATAGTAGATTAATTACTGTAAACATGTCCAACATTTATTACTATTAGAATTTTGTCATTTGTGAAATAAAAAAAAATTGGGATGTTTCTTATTGCTTACACACGTTGGGGGCCCTCGTGGTCCGGGGGCCCCGTATGCTACGCCCCTGATGTAACCTCAATGGTTCCTAATATTTTGACGTTGATCGTCGCTCTACTTCTTGTATTACAATTTTACCAATGTTTGGAGTTAGGACATGCGTCAGTCCTTAGCGACGCGAAGGCCCACCCTTTCCTTCCCTAACCTACATCTTTGGGTTTAGGTTGTAGATGAGCAGTCATCAGTATCCGGACGGCAGAAACTCGCAGTTTCGTTCAATAGATACAAACTACACATGTTAATAAGATGAGGGTGATGTTTACTATTGCAGTATTACGAGAGATGATTTAAAGGTAAGGGTTGACTCATTTTTTAAAACTATATTTTGTAGGAAGTATTCGGAAATCTGCAGACAGTTAGTTCCAGAGACCTGAAGCTTGTTGTTGCGGGTGAATAATACGATGTTGCTGGTCGAGACGATGTATATTACAGATGATGATAAACTGACAATGTGTACACAGAAACAATGATCTTATATACTAAATAACAATAGGAAAATGTAAGGTGGGGTGACACAGTTTAGATACACCAGTGCCTAGTAGACAATATTGAATTTGTCTTACTAGACATTATTAAATGCAATTATTATTTTATGTATCTAGGTGACTGGTTATAGTGGTAGGTGGTTGTAAAATAAAAGAGTTGGACATGAAACTACTTTTATGGGGAGGCGTTGTTAGGATGCGGGAATTTTTAAAGCGCAGGTTACGGTCATGTGATCCCTTTTATTTTACATGTAATACATATGCTCTTATGGTAAAGATGGTATTGTTCGTAAGGGCCCCCAAACAAATTTTTATACGGGGCTCCACCAACGATGCTACGCTTCTGAGGTCCATGCTACAGTAAGGTTAACAATAACAGATATTTAAAAAAAACTATTTGATTAGTTAAATATTATTTATTATTGAGCATTATGACCAGTCAGACATGCTTCAGTCGGCAATGCTTCTATTTATCCCAACTGGGATCTCATTTCGGATAAACTCTAAGACAAAGCTCCATGGCAGTTCTAGCGTCTTCCACTGAATCGTGGACGCCCTGCTGTATATTCTTGCCCAAGTAGTGTTTTGCCAAAAATTTCAATGATGGAGTTGGATGTGAACTCTGCAAGAAAGGAAGAAGGCGATTCTTAGTAATGTGGATTAATAACTCCATCGGTAGCCATGGACCATGTCAGGTTGACCGCGCGTTCCTACTGGCAGTGGAGGTCTCAGGGGATGGCGATTAGGCCAATCGCCTGCGGCCTCGCGTAACAACCAAAGTAAAGTTTTAACAACCACTGAGTGGCATTTTGCTTAGTGGCAAGTTGCAAAAACTTCCCGATTTCCGACGACATTTAATTGCAAACGAACAATATTACCAACACTAAAGTATATAAATAAAAAAAAACTATTCAACAAAACATGTACCTACAATATCTAATACAATATCTCATAATTTTCTTGAATCAGAGGAAAATTTCCCCATAATCGGAGTTAAATTCATATTAAATTCTTGGTGATATTCCCACGATGTGCTAACTGGCCTAGTTTATAATAAATAAACCTTTGCATTTCCTTGCGAATGGAACATAAATATTTACTGCATAATCTCGATTGAAAGTATTGCTATCTCACTTACGTGAGGGGAGACATAGAGGTCTCAGAATAGAGATAGAGCGAATACTGAAGCAATAATTTTGTTAAAGATATTCTATGTAATATATATATACAGTGTGATCTATGATTAGTAAAAAGTAAAAACTCTCTGTATTGAATATAATTAATATAATAAATAAAGTGGTTAGCAAATTTTCGACTATTATTAAATATTCTAACAAATTTAGTACCGTTGACACTCCCCATAAATAAAAAAGGTAAACAAAATGACCCGCTACAGTTACTTACATAAGGTTTAATCTTGTATGTATCAATGATTTTGTCAACTGGATGAGTTAGACCTAGAGCCTCCAAATCTGCTCTTAAGTCGTGTCCCACAAGTATATGACCATTAATGAGTTTTGCTACCTCTCTTTGAACTACGATAAAGGGTATACCTTCACTGCGTAGAATGGCAGCATTAATACCTGAAAAGGAATTCTTGTAAAAAACAAAATATGGATACGTCTTACGCATATCAAAATGAAGATATTTTTATTTACCGACAGCCTCGGTGGGCTAGTGGTCTAATGTCATTCTTTTCCACAGATCTTCTCTATCAGTTGTCATATTTGAGCATACTCTAAACTCTAGTAAAAACAACATATGCGTCATGACTAGAGCCCTCACAGGACACTGCAAATTGAACAAACATATGGCAAACCTAGGTCTATGCACAACAAAAATCTGCAGATTTTGCCAAACTGAAGAGGAAACGCCACTACACATCCTATTTGGTTGTAGCCCACTCATACATAAACGTAATATTTCCTTTGGAATGTTTAGACCATCGCTCCTAAGATATGGCCTGAGCCGAATTTCGAACCCCTAGCGGCGCCCTCAGACTAAAGTCGTTTCCGTCAGGCGGAAGGACTTACTTTGGTTTGGAGTGCCATATGCACTCGCCCCCTATTATCCGTTGAAGCTGTAAAGGCTAACAGCATTAGAGTAGTTCGAAAAAACTTGAATAAGGGCGAGCAATAGATCTATGTAGGTCGGAGTGTTACAGGTCCCAGCACCTGACTAGAGCACAAATAACCTAATAAAATAAAATAAAAAATACCTGTTATGCACTCCAGGTAATTTTTTACGTCATTTTGTTGCACGTATTCGTTGTATATGACATCACCTGAATCGTTGACGATGGAAACTCTGGCTAGCAACTTCTTAGAATAGCCTTCGACCATTTCGCAGTCTATTGCAACCTTCTTCATACTTGCGAATAGCGAGTGATTTGGATGTTATAACACGAATTAAAAGTACGACTATTTTCAAGTTATAGCAAGGAACCTCTTTTATATGCATTGAAAACATTGAACACTACGTAATCAGATAAAATACGACATATATTATCAATTATCTGGAGTACAATCAATAGCACTACTACCTAATTCTTATCAATTACAACTACATAGAGGCAACATTGAAACAGATGCGTGTGGTTTTCCCCGCTAAAACAGTTTTGCCACCATTACGCATAAATTTTCTTGATGTACTTGTTTTTCTTTATTTTATAATATATAGTTTTTCATCATTTCTGCAAAGTCTTTCCCAAAAACTTCCATCATGCGATCTTCCGTCTTCCGCATCCATCCACTGCCGGGCACCTTCGTGATGTCGTTGGTTCATCTTGCAGGGCGCTCGGCACTCCGTCGATCTATACGCGGCCTCCACTCCATAACCTTTCTTCCTCATCTATCATTGCTGACTCTGTTATGCCCGGCCCACTGCCACTTCAGCTGACGTACTTTAAGAGTTATGTCGTCCACTTTGATCCTCCGTCTAATTTCCTCGTTTCGGATCATGTCCCTTAGAGAAATTCCGAGCATAGCTCTCTCCATCGCCCGCTGTGCGACTTTTAATTTAGGGACTAGGCCTATAGGTGTCCATGTTTCTGCACCGTAAGTCATTACAAGGAGAATACATTTGTTAAAGATTTTCGTCTTCAAACATATTCACCCAAATTTGAATTTAAAAATGAATCTGTATTATTGTAAACATGTACAACATTTATTTGAAAAGAATACGAGCCGAGTTACTTGTCAGTTCTTCTCATCTCGAAATCATTCCGAACTGACGGTAGATTTGACATATCATAAGACAAATGAATAAAGATATTTTTAATTCGAATAAAAAAATGGTAACACTAAAGATTGGTATGCATAATATCCCGCTGCAACAACGTTTTTATCGCACTGAATCATATCTATACGTATTTACAAAATGTTATGTAGATAAAGCTTTCACAATAAAAGTGCTTGAAGGAAAATTTTCATAGAACGACTAATGAGGAGGTAAATGGTGCTTTGCGGCGTCGCTTGCACTGGTTTACAACTAACAACTGTTTCATGTTACTCCACTATGTTATTTATATTATTTATAGCAAGTATTTATGGTAAAAATGGTAATAAACCAACTAAAAGGCCCCGGAAGCGTGAGCATGTACCCATACGCTTCCACAATTGAGTAGGGCGAGATAGGTCGCCCGAACGCAGAGATGGGGCCGGACTAACGCGTCGGCCGGCCCAAGTCATGGTAGAATTCCAAGCCACCGCGACTCCAGCAATTCGAATTCAAAAATTCATTTATTCATGTAGGACATTTCAGCCGCTTGTGAATGTAATTTTTTTTATATTTTTCCCAACCGTCCAGAAGAACTGACAGGAAACTCAATTGAATTACCCTTTTTTTTTTTTTTTTAATTCAGTGTATTTACAATGTATATTTATATAGGTGTCTATGTTTAACATTAATGCAAATCCCGTGCATGAACAACTATTGCCGTGCACGCTCGTCATTCAAGTAATCGTTTAGGAACAAGCTTGGCCCTCGTAGGTACAGTGTGTGGGTTTTTATTGGCTCAAAATCACACACACCCTCGTTACCCCTCTGAAGGGGGACCTTTTGAAGATTTTTCTATATACAAAAAGGACCAATATTGCGTGTGCAAGTGACCCTGTAATAATAATATCATACTCACAGCGCCGTTTAGTCACAAAGTAGGAGGGAAAGTGGATAGTTAGTAATGTGGACTGTTGATATTATTGCTAGCAATGTACTATGTCAGGTTGACCTCCACGCGGTTTCCCCTGGAAACCATCGTGATAAGTTCGTGGTGAGGTTGTCACGATGGGCTAACTAACCTGACCTCATGTTCATCTTATCATCCACCACTGGTTCCCCGCCAGCGTAAACCTTTAGCGCGGCGGGTGCACCATTCCATTATCATCCATAAAAAAAAAAATATCACACTCACAGCGCCGTTTAGTCACAAAGTAGGAGGGAAAGTGGATAGTTAGTAATGTGGACTGTTGATATTATTGCTAGCAATGTACTATGTCAGGTTGACCTCCACGCGGTTACCCCTGGAAACCATCGTGATAAATTCTTGGTGAATTTGTCACGATTGGCTAACTGACCTGACCTCATGCTCATTTTATCATCCTCCACTGGTGCCCCGTCAGCATATACCGTTAGCGCAGGCGGGTGCATCATTCCATTATCATATACATATATAAAGTCCCAAGGTAAGCAGAGCTTGTGTTACGGGTACTGGACAACTTATATAAATACATACACACTTTTTTTGTAGACACATAATGTACATAGAAAACACCCAGATCGGTGCAAACAAATATACGTATACAAATGTTTATACCGAGCAAGGGAATCGAACCCTCGACCATCGTAAGCCAGTGTGCTAAACTGCTAGACCACCGATGAGTATAATTTGGCGTTCATATAATTACTAGCTACTCGCCCCGACTACGCACGGGTGTACATGTATTATATATATATAAACCTTCCTCTTGAATCACTCTATTTATTAAAAAAAAACCGCTTCAAAATACATTGCGTAGTTTTAAAGATTGAAGCATACATAGGGACGGACAGACAGCGACAGCGACTTTGTTTTATACTATGTAATTATTTGATATAATAAATTTATTGGGAATTACAAAGAAAAAGACTTGTAAATAAAAATTGCGATATTTCACTTTATTCAATTCATAATAAACACTGGACTAGGCAGCACTTACAAATATATTGTATTGTATTTAGTTTATTAAAAAAAAAACACTTTTTACAAAAGCAATTCCAAAATAAATTTTGCAGTGTCACCATTAAATTACAAAATACTAACACAAATAAAGCTGTATAATTATGCGTATGTTGTTTCTAAAAACAAAAGTTTTAGTTAAAAAAAAAATATACATTGAAATAATAATAAAACATATTCGAGTTCATTGCAATTTAATTTTCTATATTAATAATAATATACAATCACGACTATAATCCTAGATGGGATAGTCACAGTCAATGTCACCTGTGGCCGTGGTGGTGAACGCAACACTTGACATAATACATTCAAAATAGACCATAAAAAATGATAACTTATCCAACATTCGCATAGACCTGAAATTGGTATAGACGTTAAATGAACCATTACAAATAAAATGTCAAAATTCCCCTTCGATCCTACTTCTGCAAAATTTTTTATCCAAGGTCAAATGTCAAAATTTCAGGTTTTTCCCTTTTTTCTCTGAAACCGTTAATATTATCGTCAAAATAGGTCAGACAAAAGTTGTAGATCATACAATTCTCTACAAAAGTTGTCCTACTACTTTTTTTCGTACGAATCACCATTCGTGAGATATCGCGATTTTAAAAGTTGAAAAATTCTTATTCTTCTTCATATTCACACATTTCCGCACCACCTATGAGGTAATAAAATTATTTACCATAATAACATTTAGAATCTGTTCCACTTTGAATATTAGCAATAGTACCATTCTTTCAATCAATAGGATACGATCTGTATACTGATCAAACTTTCTTTATCGCAGTAGAACCACGAATAGATCACTATGTCAGTCACCTTTGAGTTATATATATTTAGATAGGTGGTATGGAAATGCGTGATTATTAAGAATACAAATTTTTCAACTTTTAAAATCGCGATATCTCACGAATGATGATTCGTACGAAAAAAAGTAGTAGGACAACTTTTGTAGAGAATTGTATGATCTACAATTTTTGTCTGACCTATTTTGACGATAATATTAACGGTTTCAGAGAGAAACGGGAAAAACCTGAATTTTTGACCATTGACCTTGGATAACAATTTTTGCAGAAGTAGGATCGAAGGTGATTTTTGACATTTCATTTGTAATGTTTTATTTAACGTCTATGCCAATTTTCAGCTCTATGCGAATTTTGGCTAACTTAAATGTCTATTTTGACTGGACTAACATGTCCTATCCCCATTCGCTCTGTATATTTGAATACAACGCGGCAGGGGACCAGCCTACCTCTATCTTTCACATATATACAATTTTAAAATCAGTTAAAACCTATAATATCACATTTCATCTAATAAAATTTAATTCATTTAGAAAAAATCATAAAAGACCTTTACAATAAACTTTTTGAAAAAAAAAAACGTCTTTGGATACTGTATATAAACTTAATCTGCTTATGAATACATGAATGTACATATATGTGGTAGCCCACTCTGCATAAACGAAATATCCTTTGGAAAGTATACACTCTATACTGAGGAGACAAAAACCATCGCTCCTAAGAATATCCATCAATTCTTGTCCCTGACGAAAAAGGGCGAGCACAATAGATCTACGTAGATCGTATATATCCATTTTCAATACCACATATGTACATCTTCTTTTATCTTTAATGAAACTAATTTCAAAGACAGAGAAAAAACATCGCCTACTGCTAAAAATAATTGACAATAAACAAACATAAAAATAATACTTTTATGTCTTTTTTATTTCGAGACAAAATAATTCGATAGTCAAAACGTCAAATAATTTATAATAAAAAAATTGGAAAATACCGAAGGCTGTATGGTAAATAAACCTGGTGTATAAAATGCGCAAATGAAAAATGGAAAGTGGAAAGTGGACTGTATATTTGATTTTTAGGATGAAAGGAGGCAAGGTACCTGGATTACTCGATGTCTTCCCGGAGGCCGGCCGTCCTTTCGTTCTTGTACGATGCTGCACCAGCACACTATGACACTTCACAACACACAAATATTGTCTATATGCAAAAATATACAAAATCAGTTTATATATTTTTTAAAATCACTAGTATTCTGACGACTTAGGCGTAATGCCGGTTAGTCAGGGAGAGAAACACCTCAATGCCTACAATATTCACAATTACCTATCTCTTATTTGTTTTTATAATAATATAAACACTTTCGCTCCAAAACTCCCGCTGCCTCCGTTCAATCATCCGTCATCCACTTGTCAATGTCACATAGATTACTTTGGCTCTGGCCTCTGACGTTCCGTTTCAGGTTACATGATATTGACTTTACCATTTTTAATTAATGGTGCGTCACACGATAGTTAACATATTGTCCAAAATACTAATTTTAATGCGGATGAAAAAACTATGATAGCCACCGTTCAACGATCTCCGAATGACTACGTGCGCGACAGCCCGAGTCTCGCCGATCGGGCTCGAGCGAAACATCTCTGTCCTTTTCAGATTCCTTGCCAAGGAAAGAGATAGATGTGGAGAGGACGTTAGGAAAGGAAAATAGGTATACAGGCGCAAACAAAACCCCTTAACTGCTTATAAGCCATATATGAAAAAAAAAAGATAAAACTGTTGTTCTTTAAAAAATAAAAGGATAATATTTCAATGAATTAAAATTTAATTTCAAAACAAAACATCTTTATTCTGTGTCTATTACAACTCAAATTTACAGTATGTAGTTAGAGAATAGACCGGTAATTATTTTTTTAAAAACAAATAAAATGATAATCGACCTTGTCGAGTTAGGTATGACCTTGACTTCTCTTGCCTTCAAATAAAAAAAAAAAGAGTCGTTTGAGAAATTCATGAAAATTCGAGTTGGTTTTAGATATGGAGTCTACAGAAATAATATTTTTTTAAACAAATGCAATGACATCAAAAAACTCCGGTGTGATCTTGACCAAATTTCTATACGCCCACACAAAGAGCATTAGCTTTCAAATAAGAGAAGTTTAAATAAAAATTAAGTGAGATTTGTGATTAAAAAATACAGACGATTGAGAAATTCATGAACATTCGAGTTGGTTTTAGACACAGAGAGTACAGAAAAGATTTTTTTTTATACAAATGAAATGACATTAAAAATGTCTGGTTTTTTTTTACCAAATCTACATAGGACAACAAGAAGAGCTGATTTATATTTAAATAAAAAAAAAAGTTAAAAATAAAAAGAAGGATTTGAGATGAAAAAAAAAAAATTTGAGAAATTCATGAAAATTCGTGTTGGTTTTGGACATGTTTTTTTTAACCAAATGAAATTACTTTAAAAGAGTCAGGTTTTTGACCAAATGTACATAGGACAACACGAAGAGCATTAGCTTTCAAATAAAAGAGGTTTAAATAAAAAAAATTAAGTAAAATATGTGGTTCAAAAATAGGAGTAGTTTGAGAAATTCATGAACATTCGAGTTGGTATATCTCAATGCGGATACACGTAATTTTGTATTCTAACAATAATGAAATAAGGTTTCTAATTTATTGAACTTAAAATTTACAATTCGATGAGTCACTTAAATATATAATGTTGCACCATCTTTTTTTTATACCTAATGTAGTATATGGCATTGTAATCTATGTATATATAAACGACTTTGCACCATATTTCTATGTACATAAAACACAATATAACTTGACAATAAGTATACAATGTGTTATTAATAAAAATGCTTATATATATATATAAATCTATATATATAAACAAACGACTTTGCGCAATATTTCTATGTACATAAAACACAATATAACTTGACAATAAATATACTAAGTAATGCGTTAAAAATTAAATACTGGGGAAATCCCCAGTATTTCATAGATTATCAGCACTTGAAAAAAAGAGTGAAAATGACAAATTCTACGATATATTTTATCTCTGAATTTAATATTATATAAACACTGTTTTTTTCTGACTACTCTGATGCTGTTGTCTGCAGCTGGCCTTTACAGCTTTACCGGACGATAGGGGGCGAGAGCAGATGGCACTCCAAATCAAAGGATGGACTTATGCAGAGACTAAATGCCAACTCCCTCCTGACGGATACGACTTTAGTCTGACTGCACTGCCAGGGATAGGAACCTCAGTTCAGGCTGTCGTAATTTCGGTCATATATCAGTTCGACCTCCACGCGGTCGTCCCTGGAAACCATAGTGGTTGATTCCTAGTGAATTCGCTACGATGTGCTAAAAACAGTTATTGCATCCCTTAGCATTGAACAACGTCCTGTAAATATTTTGAGATTATTATTCCATTCGAGGTCGTCCTACACTGCGTTTGCCTGTATGGACTACCTTTTCAAAATATCCATTATTCTAAAGCTAACAAAAATAATACTTACAACATAATACAATAAAATAATACTTATAATCAATTTTATAAACAAACTGAAATAAAAACCAAAAGAGATCTCTGTATTGGGACGAGTCACCGTCTCTAGTTTTCACTTGCTTCGTTAACGGTGTTTGTATCACCGGTGAGACAGTGCGAAACTACTTGTTGGCGACAAAACAATAACAATGGAATTAATTAATAAGTAAGTACAATTTGTTATATCATAAAATATAAGTAGTGGTTGATATTCGATTATAACGGGCCATCCGAACAGTTACGTGAATACTCAATTTCTGAACTCCTCCCGTGCTTGTCACAGTACGTCACATTTGTGAGATTCCTCCCGCCGTCATGTGACATCAAATACTTTACAATAACAATAAACATTATGGATATATTGTGCGAAAATAGAAATTTCGTGTTTAATATTAGATTCTTAAATGTTACAAAACATAGGCATCCTCCAGCCTTGTTAATATAGTTTACAATGCTAATAAACATTATGGAATTTTTTCGTAAATAGTTCAAATTTCGTGATTTTAATACCTATCTAATATTAGATTTTGTAATGTTACATCACAAAATACACAATTACTCCCGCTTTTGTCACAATAGTTCAAATTTCACAACTATCAACTTATCACTTATTAACAATTCAAATATCACTTATCAAAATGTAGTTAGTTTTAAAATTAACTACATTTTGATTTTGAAATGAAAACGAAATTCACGAATACTCCCAGTTCTTGTAACAATAGTTCTAATTTTAGATTTTGAAATGTAACGTCACAAAATTCACGACTCCTCCCACTTGTCACACATTGTCACAAGTTGTCACAATCCCATCATCAAACTGTGACGTAGTTTACGGATGGCCCCTATTCAATTTAAAACTTTAAGTTATTAATATTGTATTGTCATACGTACAGTGGAGTATATTATTTGCATTATGAGCTTTATTACAAAAAAAAAGTAATTAATAGTGTATCAATCTGGCAACACTGGGTGATGCCGACGGCGATTACAACGTCAGCAACAAAATGTTACAAGTAAATGTTTTTTTTTGTAATTTTTTTAAGTGTACATCTGTGGTTATTTAAAAAAAATGCATTTATATGTTATATAGTAACGAAAATGATTTATAATTTTATTAATATATAAAGTATATATTTTAGGCAGCTACATATTGATCTGCATTTCTACGTATAATTCGTAAATCACGGGATCTTTCAACGTTTTATTTTAATTGAGTTCCCGATATTGGATTCCTGATCTGCATTTCAATCTATAGGTCGTACTATTCCTGAAATATCCTATGATATTAAATTAACTTATTAAAAAAAATATCAAAACCTGTAGGAATTTATACGGGTTTCCTTTTGAAAGTCGAGTATTTTATTCCTTGCACGGTACAGTTCAATATTTATAAATAAGTTATATTAATATAATGACAACCCTGAATAATTTACACAGCGCCATCTAGTCTCAAGTTAAACAGAGCTTGTTTTTTTTATACTATAAATATATTTTATATATAAACAACCATACGGCTCATCTGATGTTTAATGGTTACCGTAGCCTATGGACGCCTGAAACACCAGGGGTGTCACGTGCACGTTACCGACCCTTAAGAAACCTTAATACACCCTTCTTGAAAAACCCCATACTTTTCTATGGGTACTAAACAACTTATAGAAATATTTAAATACATACATATAAAACACCCAAACTAATACAAGCAATCGTATTCATGAATATAAATGCTTGCATTCGGCGAGGATCGAACCCGCGACCATTGGAAGTAAGGTGTTCTAAACCGCTAGACTGCTGAAGCCGTCAAATAGTATTTATAAAAAAAAATATTTCATTTACTAATTGTCTAGTACCCATAACACAAGCTTTACTAATTTGGTACTAGATGGCGCTGTGTGAATTTTGGTAGCAGCCAATATAAATATATATTATATATGTAATAAATTAAATATACATTTTTAGGCTCAAAGTTACTTTTGCACATTATTTTATCATAACCTATTTTACAGGTATATATTAGTTATATTTACATACTGACATATTACGAATGTTCCGGCTACTTTTACACACTCTGGTTAATATTACTGCTGTGTTTATTTTATATTTACACGCTTATGACATTTCTTTGCACACATATGGCGTGGTACAATTGTTGGGACTACTTTTACACACTCTGGTGTATTTTATTATTGTATTTATTTTATATTTACACACTTATGTATTTTTTTGCACACACACAGCAGGTAATGGTTGTACCATTACATACTACAGTCACTTTAACTTCAAAGTTTGTGCTATATTTACACAAATGTAACATACTACGTATGCAGTGATTTGTGCATTATATCAAACACACCGCAATTGTGTAAATTAATAGTGTTAATAATTTACACAGTTGCGAATTTAACAATATTTTTTACATATTTTGGTAATATTGTTACTTCCCTATGCGGTTTATATTTACACATTAGCGGCATATCACAAATATCAAGTATAACTTTACACACTCGTTCTATACTACGAATGTTATGACTATTTTACACACTTTGATCATTTTACATGCTGGGGTTATTTTTTTAATACTGTCGGTTGTTCTCCACAGACTAGTTTTATAATTTTCTTTTATGTGAAAAACACGTACTTCCTGTTCTGTCGTCCTATTTTAGTCATATTGGCGCATAACTCTTGATCTCTGTAAAGATACGTTTTAATCAATTAATATTTTCTAAATTAAGGCATCAATAATCATCAATGTTTTTTTTTATAGTAATAAGTGTTCTAATCTAATTGTATTATTATAATCATAATAGTTATAAGATGCTAAACCTCTGCCTAACAAGTACACCAACAAAATATTGTTTAATCGAGGCAGAATAGGTAACTGAGTGTGAACTATTCAGCTAAGCAGTTTGCTTTCCCTGCTGTTTCGATTTTAGAGTAAAATATGATAGTGAAATTACATTATATAGAAGCACGTCAATTTAGTCCTACAGAATTACATGACCGAGATTTTTTTTATATCATTATAATTTCTATATCGTTGTAATTTCCTTGTGAATTTGTCACGAGCTAACCGACTTGATCTCATGCTCATCTTATACTTCACTGGTGCCCCGCCAGCATAAACCGGTAGTGCAGGCAGATGCACCGTACCATAACCATCCATAAAAAAAACTCTCCCCCCTTATGTAATAAGATAAACTTACCTAAGATCTCCCCAGCCTCCATTTCCTTTCACCAACTTCTTGTTGTGTTTTGCACCGCCGGCCGTGATGGTAGCGGTCACTCTCGTCGGGTACATGTAAGATTTCGCGTTCTGCAGTAGTTTCTGTACTTTGCTGATAACTGTTGACGCGTTGCAGTTGGATTTCTTGTGGTGGAAACCGCTGTAAACGTTTTTTTATATAGTTGTAAATATTCCATTTACTCAACAAATTCAAGTGACTCAACGGAAGTGGTATATCTAATAATCAGGTAATGGAAGAAGATTCTACTATCTCTCCTTTTAAATATAATCTAAATATCCATCTATACACAACACACGTTACTTGGTGGAACAATATTAAGAAGCAGACGGACCACGACAACCTTACTACTCAGACAACCCAGAACAGAGTTCTCTGGCGAAGATGTACAGAGAGACTCAAACCCCGATAAACTAAGTTAAGTTAACGTAAGGCAAGTTTATGCTCGTACAATCTAAACTTTTGTATTCATGAGTATGATTGTTGTATTACTAACAAACCAATTATATGTATATATTTAGAAAAAATAATGTATTTACTTATTTATATCAGTCATCTAGTACCCATAATATAATTTCTGCATAGCATGGGACTAGATAGCGCTGTGTAAATTGTTCAGGGTTACTATTATTATTACAAATAATAAATAAACAAAAAAAAATATAAATACTTAGATATATTTTTTGTACGACATACATAGAACACCCAGAGCGATAGAAACGATCATACTCGTGAATACAAAATGCTTGCACCGTGTGAGGAACCGACACTTACACCATCGCAAGAAACCGATGTGCTAGTCCGCTAGATCACCGATGCCGTTATGCTATTTTCAAATTTCAAATTCAAAATATCTTTATTCATGTAGGTCTATTAGACTCTTATATGTCAAATCTACCGTTAGTTCGGAATGATTTCGAGATGAGAAGAACTGACTGATTTCTATATAATAACAATAATAATAATAATCTCAGGACAATTCACACAGCGCCATCTAGATCCAAGTTAAGCTAGCTAAAGCTTGTGTTATGGGTACTAGACAACTGATACATATACATAGATATATTTTTTTTGTAAATACATACATATTATACATAGAAAACACCCAGACCGATACAAACAATCATACTCATGAATAAAATTGTTTGTGCCGTGCGAGGAATCGAACCCGCGACCATCGGTCGTAAAGCGGTGTACTAGACCACTAGACCACCGAGGTCGTCAAATATAAACTTACCATTCACCGATATGGAACACACGTGGTCCTTTGCACAAGATCACTTTGAATTTATCTCTATTTGGTCTATTCTGTGACAAGTGTAACAAAGAATAGTCCCAATTATAATCGTCGTAGGCGCAGAACTGTTTCTGTAATGCCATTATGTCATTCCAGACTGTTTTGTTGAATGCAAATCCCATATTGTGCATACTGGAGTGCCACGGCGTTATTTCCACCTGTAATTGCAATATACACTGTCGTAATTCCACATAACGATAGGGGATTATTAGTAATGGGGTATAGTGTCATAGAATCGAATAGAAATAATTATTATTGAAATAATTTTTTGATTAGGCAAGCAGACTTATCACAAGAAGAATGAACAAGAAACTTGCATGTTGCTCGATTAAATAACTGTTGCTCAGAATTACATATTTAAGAGTTTATGTGAATACAAACTGACAATTAGGAAAATTGGAAAGTAAATATATTGAGTAACAAAATAAATCAAAGTTATGATATTAATATGATAATAATTAATAATATAGAAGTTAACTGTCAACGTTATGGTAATCCAAACACTTGACAAGCACTAATTACTAAATATTAAAGTAATACAATGAAGAAATATTATTATACATGCATCAAACTGCAAACCAAGCAATTATAGAATTTTAGATTAAATAAACATGAATGGTTTCTAATTCCTGAAACTGTAAAGTTCCCCAAGCATACCAACATACCATCATGACTATAATCCCGGAGCACAATTTTTTATATTAGGGAATATTACATATTATAACATGTGGTTACAATAATTTGTAAGTATTGTTTGTTGTGAGTATTGATTTGTTTTTTTTTTGTATATATTAAATCTCAATTTATTATTAGTTTTCCACCTTGTTTTGGTAACAGTGGCACAGTATCATGAAAATTCTAGTTGGTTATCGAGCTAATACACTCTTTACAACTAACTTTGTATTTATATCTATACAATAAAGAAAGTTGAGTGTCTGTTTGTAATTTCCGAATAACATTAAGTGTATATGAAAGTATATATGGTACTTAAATAAAAAAATATTATATGTCTGTCCGTTTGTTCCTGCTAATTGATGAAACTTTGGATCGATTTTGACGGGACTCACTCACAGATAGCTAATATTATAGGGAGTAATATAATATCATATAGCAATAGTAAGTAAGTAATAGTAAGAAAGAGTAATATAATATCAAATAGTAATATAATATAGCAATTTCCTTTTAAACATTTAATTTATTCAATAAAAAATAAAGTTGAAATCCTCGCGAATGAAATAATTACTAACTAGTTTTGAATATTTCTCCTATATGTATGTTTGTAATGCTCGGAAACTATACTAAGAATAAAGAAATCAGGTGTACTCTATCTAGCACATACTGTGTATTATACAACATGCATTCTCATTATGCATGCATATATATTAAAAACTTATACTATTTCATTCTATTCCATACAATTTACAATCCGGCACAACTAATAAATTGTATTTATTTAAAAGTATATAAAAAATATTGAAATTAACTACAAAGTCACTGAAATATTTATAATATGGTTGTATAAAACAAAAACAATGATAATTTTCTTAAATTATTTTACTTACATAATTTTATACCACAGTGTGTAAAATTACCCCAAATGGATTATGAACTAAATTCATTATAAAATAATTTATTACAATAATGTTGCAATGTATAAAATTATCGCTATAATTTACTTGGGGTAATCTTGTATTATTTATTACAACTTATATGTTTGTGTAATATATTTATATAATAACTAACCCATTGTATAAATATATAACGCTACCCATTACATTGTAAATACCCAACTCATTGTGTAAATCTATACTGCTACCCATAACTATATATACATAAATATATACCGTTACCCATTACATTGTAAATACCCAACTCATTGTGTAAATCTATACTGCTACCCATAACTATATATACATAAATATATACCGTTACCCATTACATTGTAAATACCCAACTCATTGTGTAAATCTATACTGCTACCCATAACTATATATACATAAATATATACCGTTACCCATTACATTGTAAATACCCAACTCATTGTGTAAATCTATACTGCTACCCATAACTATATATACATAAATATATACCGTTACCCATTACATTGTAAATACCCAACTCATTGTGTAAATCTATACTGCTACCCATAACTATATATACATAAATATATACCGTTACCCATTACATTGTAAATACCCAACCCATTGTATAAATTTATACCGCTACCCATTATATTGACACCTATATATTAAACGATATATAATATAACATATAGCGTATTTACAATAAATGTAACAAAAACCAAACCAGAAACAAAACAAAACAATCATAATATTTACAATTACCACGGAAATTATAAGGGCGCTACCTTCTCTGTCTTTCTTAGATTATAGATAGATGCACTAATTTACAAGTTAACTGAAAATAATTAATTATTACTAAAAAAAATCTTTTACAACAAGCTTCCAAAGCCATATCAAATTTGAAGTGACGCCATTATAATAATTAACTACACCGCCATCTTGAACGGCCATGTTGGTTATAGGACGGCGTCATTTAGCTAACCTCTATGGAAAATAAATAACAGAGTCCTAATTAAAATAGCAACTAAACTATGTATTATTGTTACATTTTGACTTGTTGAGTCTTAACGAGAGAGATATACTTCTCTCTCGCTCTTTTAGTCGACTCGAGCCGTGTTTAAACGAAGGTTGACATAGCTATGATTCTCATTGAACGAACCATAGAGTAAAGTACTAGTACGTAGAAAATATGTTCACAAGCATAATATACAGCAGACAAGGAAGGAGGCTGGATAGGGAGATCGATAAATGACGTCACATACTAAGCAGTGGAGAGTGACATTGTGACAAGAGACGAAATAAAAGTCATGACGTCATAATTCGTATTAAATATGTTCTGTTAAAAAAGCTAGTTTCAAACTGGTTTCCATTTGAAATTTTAAAATATGTGACGTCACAATAGGAAGAAGGGACTCTCACAGCTGTGAGGAAGTTCTTCAAAATGTCATTTAATACGTATGACGTAATATATAGAACAATCTCAAATTATGTTCAAAATACGCAGTGTATAGACGTAGCAAGGATGTTCAGGGAAGTGTAGAAAACCTAGGATTTTCTCTGAATCTAATATCTTCCATTACACTTCCTCTATACATGTAACTAATTAAAAAAATATATAGGTTCGTATACTACTAGTATTTTCTTTATATTTTATCGAATAGATTTATATTATTTTGTTTAATTCCGCTACAATTATCATGTGTGAGACCACAACTATTCGGTGTGGAAACTTAACTTAATTTACCGTTACGACTTTCTCCAATGGCGATCAAATTCTGACCGTTATGAGTCTACACCCATATATCGCCTCACCAAAGCAGCATCAGGCATTGAATAGTTTTGAAGCCTATTGTAGACAGTTCAGAGACAGACTTCGACCGTTCCAAACACAACTAACAAATATCTGTTTGGCGAATCGACTGAGTCGTGGTTTGGTCACCGTACAGTCAACGCTAGGCTTCCAAGCTATATCCGAACTATTCAATGCCTGATGATGCCTCGTAGAGAGGCGAAACACGTGTATACTCAATAACGGTCGAAATTTGATCACTAATAGAGAAGGTCGTAATGGTAGTCAAGTTTCCGCACTGAATATTTGTGGTCTCACACATGACAATTGTAGCGGAATTAAACAAAATAATATAAAGTCATTAAGTATTGTTTTCTTTACTAATATTGATGGCACGCTTGATTTTATATTATGAGACTTTGACAAAAAACGCGGTAGATAACTATGAGACACAGACTAGATACATCAAAATAAAAGAGCAACACACAAGTTGCTTCCTTATTCTTCTTGTGATGAGACAGCATTCCAAATAAGCGGTAGATTTAAAAAAAATATTGACTATTCAAAAGTGCTTAAATTAAGTTTATTTGAATAAATGATTATCTATTCTGAAATGATTTTCTATTCTATTCTAATAATAGCAATTATTATTCTGATGTATCTAAGAAACTGAGAGAAAATGTCGTCGGTTAAATAGAAAAATGGCAGTATTCAAAATGTACATTTTTTACAAGCATTTAAAGTTTTTATTTATTTAAATTATAATTTCCTTTAAAGTTTTAAATTTACACAGAAGTATTATATATCATTTTAAAAGTGTTTAGATAATGATTAAGACGGCGTGGTTAATTTAATTGACTTATATAAAAGGAGGTAATTCTAGCTTGTAATTTTGAAAAAGTCATTTTTCTATTTAATCGAAGATGGGCCCCCTGTGTCCCATAATAACTTCCATATAGTTATAAATTGCGGAGGTTATCTATCACCTTAGATAAAGGTTAAACATGTTAGATAACCCTCATACCTGGCTACATCCATACATAAAAGTAGTTCCTTCAACAAGATCTCTTCAAACATACAAACTCTTTATTATGACGAGTTTTATACAAAGTCAAATATCATACAAACTTAAAATTAGTAAAAATCACGGGATCTTACCACGTTTCATCTCTATGGAGTTCTCGATTTTTCATTATATATTTTGAAAATTTTCATTCATTTCAATTCATTGAAAATTTTTGTTTCATTAACAATTTTTTAGTAATTTCTTCCAAAAACCTATTGATTAAGTTTCTTAAGTGTCCATTTCAATTAATTAATATTATATAATCAATATGATATGTTCTATCATTACGCAGTATAAAATAAAGTCGCTGTTGCTGTCTGTCCGTCCCTATGCATGCTCAAAACTTTAAAACTACGCAACGGATTTTGAAGCAGTTATTTTTTAATAAATAGTGATTCTAGAGGAAGGTTTATATATATATATAATACATGTACACTCGTGCGAAGCTGGGGCGATTAGCTAGAAAATAATAAACTTCAGAAAGGCTAAGTTGGGGCATGGCACTAAATTTAAAGATTTCTATTTAAAGACAGTAGGTAGGTAGAACCGATATGGTCAAAATTTATATTGTCAGAACTTATATCCTGTACTCAAAAATAAATATGATTATATCAAACTTCTAGAACATACATTTATCTCATTCAAACTAGATGGCGTTGTAGTCACCGAAATCTGCTTTACCGGGGCACGATGGCCAACGGTTGCCGTTGACGGTAACACGTGGTAAGATACCGTGATTTTTACCAATTATACGTATAAAGAAAGAAAGAAAGAAAAACATTTATTGTCAACCATTATTACATATACACATTTGACAATTGTACACTTTACACACACACACTCATATACATATATACATACATACACACTTAGAACAATTACAATAATCATCTTATATTATTTCTACATATGGTTGGCAACATGGCTGACACTCAGCATATGCCGTGACAGCTAACTGTCACGGCGCTGGTACTCTGTGCCTGCCATTTGTGACAACACGTACAGCTCGATGTCAGTTATTTTAACCTTTGACATCTGTCAGATGTCATTATTGTTACTGACAGCAAATTTTTACGTGTTCGAGACCTGCCACGTACACAATTACTATTTTAATAGTATCAAGGAATGGAAAACAGAAAAAAAATACAGTTACTAAAATACGTATAAATAATAAGCGTAAAATTTAAAACAGTACATACAACAGCATGCATGCTACAATTATCTTAACATTCCTTTTGTATAAAGCCGAATACAACCTACTAATATTTAATCAAATTAGGTGTCATTTTGCGGAAGTCAATTTCACTACTCGATGTATTTATATTATTTTGGAATTTGATCGCTATTAGAGAAGGTCGTAACGGTAGCCAAGTTTCCACACCGAATATTTGTGATCTCACACTTGACAATTGTAGCGGAATTAAACAAAATAATATAAATTCCATTAAGTAGTTAATATATTAATTTTGTTATTAGATTGAATCTGACTTGTATTTTAGGATGCATTAAGAAACTATCGAGGAATTAATCTATATATAAATTTTGTAAATACATAAATAATATACATATAAAACACCCAGACCTATACAAACAATCATACTCATGAATACAAATGTTTGCACCGTGCGACAAATCGAACCCGCGACCATCGGAAGTAAATCGCTGTGCTAAACCACTAAACCACCGAGTATACTGTATACATATCACTACATATTATAAAACTACGTCGCTGTCGCTGTCTGTCCGTCACTATAAATGCTTAAATCTTTAAAACTACGCAACGGATTTTGAAGCGGTTTTTTGAGTATATAGAGTGATTCAAGAGGAAGGTTTATATGTATAATACATGTACAGTGGACCCCCGGTAGTCCGACAATCATTTTACAGGGCAGTGTCGGACTATCGAATTTGTCGGATTATAGAGTACTGCCTAAGACCCTTTATAGTCCGATTTTTTTTACAAAAGAGTACCGTGTAATCCGACAAATTATAGATCCAATGATGATTCTTTATATTATATACATACAGTGGAACCCCGGTTATCCGACAAACGTTTTGCAGGGCAGTGTCGGACCATCGTATTTGTCGGATTATAGAGTGCTGCTTAAGGGTCCTCTGCTTATAGTCCGGAATTTTTTACAAAAGAGTATCTTGTAATCCGACAAATTACAGATCCAGTGATAAGATTCTATGTTATATATGTATGTATGTATATGCACTCTGAAGTATATTGTCAAAGTAATATTCAATAACAAATAATAGACAATGTCGGATTACAAGGGGGGCCGGATTAGACAGGGGCCGGATTACCGCGGGTCCACTGTATATTCGTGCGAAGCCGGGGTAGTAGCTAGTATTGAATATGTATTAAAATTACACAGTCTATTCTTAATGCATCCTGAGGTTTATTATGTTACGTGATTGCTAACAATTCTGATTTCAAACACATTTACCAACCTTCATATTTACAATTAAATACATACATAATATATATTTGTTTGCAACATAAATGTGTCTAAGTTGATCTGAATAAAAACCTTATTAATATAATACTATTAATATTATATTAGTCTAATTGGAGTGTCTGTTTGTAATATTGAAATAACCGTTATACTACATGCATATGAATATAATACGGTACATACACCAAAATATAATTTTTTATAATTTTCGTCTGTCTGTCTGTCGGTCTGTTTGTTCCGGCTAATCTCTGAAATGGCTGGACCGATTTTGACGAGACTTTTTTGGCAGGTAGCTGATATAATAAGGAGTAACTTAGGCTACTTTTACTTTAGAAAAATAAAGTTAAATTCCACGCGGACGAAGTCGCGGGCACAGCTAGTATATAATAAAATAATAACTAATTTATTCATGTAGGACATTTTAGTCGCTTATGAACGTAAATTTTTTTATATTGTAATTTTTTCCCTATCGTAAGAAAGACATAAAAAAAGACAGACGAAACCGTAAGTAACCAAAAGTTGGTGTTTAATCAGAATTGTTAGCAATAACGTGAGATAACAAGCTGGTATTTATCAAGCGTTAACCAGCCAGTGAGAGCGAATAAAATTAGATACATTCCGACTTCATTAGCATCTCTAATATGTGCTAAAAAGGGACCATCCAAATATTACGTCACACCAATTACAGGAACTATTACACCCTCTAATTAAAAGTAGTTAAAAGTTTAATTCCTTTAATACTAAAATATGTCATAAAATCTAAGACTCTCTAAGTGTTTGGGAGTTTTTAGTCACAAAATCTAAGACTCGAAAGGGGGTAAGACCTCCCTAGGAGGATGGAGTGTCTATAATTCATGATTTTAGGAGGTTGGGGAGTAGAAATGTAATGTCACAAAATATAGGACACTCTAAGAGTTTGGGAATTTCTAGTCACAAAATGTAAGACCTCCCTAGGAGGATGGAGTGTCTATAATTCATGATTTTAGGAGGTTGGGGAGTAGAAATGTAATGTCACAAAATATAAGACACTCTAGAGGTTTGGAGTTCTCAGACCCCATTTTTACTTGGAGAAAATCCCTCACGGAGATCAGCCCACCCCGGGGAGGCAAGCGGGTACTGGGAGACTCCACTCACTGATCACTCCATGGTATCCCGTTGAAGCGCCTATTGTCGGAATCGCGGGATTGCAATGTCAGTCCACCGCTACTCCGCTAACTGACCTGACTGACCTAACTGACCGTTGTCGTATCTCTACTGGTACTAGCTTTTCTCCTTCTGTCCACCCTCCGACGGTAACACTTTTTCGTGACCGAAAAATCCTAATACAGGGTGTATGGTCGGTATGGAAGATTCACTTCAAAAATTTGTTAGTGTGCATATATGCGTCTAAAGTAACTAAAATCTTATAAGATCAGCCTGTATATAAGAAACATATGTGTTAATGTCGCTTATTAGAATTTCCGGCATCGAACATATAAACTTAGAACATAGTGAAGCAAATATATTTCCCTTTTGCGCAGTTAAAGGTATAACTATTATTTTAGTTGTCACACTTTATCGGCAACCCATCGTTAACGTGTGACGCAATTTGTGAATGGTCCCTAAAGGAATCAAATTACAGAAAGATGACAGAACAAAAACCTTTTGTGTGTTCGAGTAGATGTTCGGGTACACTTGGAAGTTCCAGGTCTGCGTTTCCTGTTGCCGTCTCCTTCTTTCTTCGTTCGCCGCTTTCACTTGCTGGATGTAGCTGAGTGTGAGTTGCTTCTTCCTCTGTGTTAAGGTTTAGAATTGCTTGCCAATTTTGTACAACTATACTTTTACTTACGAATTAATGTTAGAGAGAATAAAATAATATAATATGAGCTTATCTTTAATATTACATTGAAACAATATTTTTTTTATTTTTATATTTGGAATACATATTAATTTATCTATTTGTTTTTTTGTAGCTTTTTCCATTTAATTTTCATTATGTAGCCATTGTTAATTTTACTTAATATAACAAAAACTAAATACTAGTTGGTGAATAAAGAAAATAAAAAATAATCTATCACATATTTTAATAACGTTTAGTTTACTTAGCAATTAATAATAATAATATCATTGGACAATTCACACAGCGCCATCTAGTCCCAAGCTAAGCAGAGCTTGTGTTATGGGTACTAGACAACTGATATAAATACATAGTTACATTACAGTTTTCCTAACAATCTTTACAGACTTGAGAGATCTCAGTTATCTATTTTAAACGAGATATTTTCGTCTTATCTAAATTATACTTAAATAAACGTATCTAAGATTTTATTTTCAAGAGAACTCATAAAATACTTATCTTATAGAAGCCAGTAATGACTACATTATGAATGCGTAACATAGTCTTCATTTATTTATTAAGACAATAGTTACATTTCTCCGATGGGATGGGTCACTAGTCTATGGACCAGTTTTTTTTTTCGAAATATTCTAATGCAACCGCAATTGGCCTATACAGTTTCACTGAAAGATAGGGGGCGAGTGCAGATGACACTCCAAAGATCTTATGAAGCGGCTGAAAACAACTACCGCTTGATGGATACGACTTTAGTCTGAGAGCACCGCTAGAGGAAAATTATAATGTCTCTAATAATGTCTCAGGACAATTGACACAGCGCCATCTAGTTCCAAGCTAAGCAGAGCTTGTGTTATGGGTACTAGACAACTGATATAAATACATGGATACATTTTTTTTTGTAAATAAATACATATTATACATAGAAAACACCCAGACCGATACAAACAATCATACTCATGAATACAAATGTTTATACCGTGCGAGGAATCGAACCCACGACCATCGGATAGTAAAGCGGTGTGCTAAACCACTAGACCACCGAGGCTGTCAAAATTGGGGAATATTTGAACAAAATTCTGTTCCCATATTTTTTTCGTTATTCAAAAGAGACTTAAAAAGTATTGTAAATATATTTAGTGATTAAATATTATTAGAATTAATTTAAAAGGAACGGTCGTAGCCAGTCTCAGAACTGTCTGCAATAGGCTTCAAAACTCTATTCCATGCCTGATGCTGCTATATTCAGAGGCGAAGTATGGGTGTAGACTCAATAACGGTCGGAATTTGATCACGAAGGTCGTGACGCTTCCAGTAGCGGTGGTCAGGATTCCGCACTGAATATTTGTCTCATACATGATCATGATAATAGTAGTGGAATTGAACAGAATGATATAAATCCATTAGGTAATTAAGGAAACAGTTGGAGTCGTGTCTTAGCAACGAGTAAAGAGAATGATGTACAATCATGGAATATAGTAATATAGTAAGAGCGTGGCGAGCTGTATTCATTAATAATTTAAGACCACACGAGCGTGGCCTTAAATTAAGAATGAATATAATAATTAAAAGAAACTATTAGTATACAAATAGAAAGAAATAGAAAAGTGTGAAAGCCTAAATTTGAAAATTGGAGTTTTTAGTGTAACTATTATATAAGAGTACATTACCCAAACTGTAAAACAAAAATTAATATCTCAGAACAATTTACACAGCGCCATCTAGTCGCAAGCTAAGTAGAGCTTGTGTTATGGTCACTAGACAATTGAGATTAATACATAGATACTTTTTTTTGTAAATACATACTATACTTAGAAAACATCCAGAACGATATAAACGATAGCAAGAATACAAATGTTTTTACCGTACGAGGAATCGAACCCGCGACCATCGGAAGTAAGGTGATGTACTATATCACACCTATATTTATATTATTATTACATATATGTTAGCCTATAAAGTATCTTGTAAAATATTGTAAAAAGTTTGTGACTATAAATTGAATTCTTTCATGCAAAAACTACTAAACGGATATTGATGAAACTTTAAAGTAATATAACTTATACATCACAATAATATATAGGGTATAATTTAAAAAGATAATATAGACCACAGACCGTCATTTATGTCACATTAAAAAAATCACATTATCAATTACTAGCTGTGCCCGCGGTTTCACGTCAAATTTCAAATATATTTCATATATTATTTTGATGTATAAGCAATATTACAGTAGTGTTATCAAAGTCCGTTCAGTACAAACTTTCGCATACATAATGTTATTAACATTAATACCAAAGTATGACAAGAATGTGACGAGAATGTGACCAACTTACCTTATCCCCATTTACATGATACTGGTAAGTTTTCAAATATGTACCCAGTGACAGAATCTCGCATTGGGGACAACTTCTGTCCGCCGTTGCTCGAAGCAAGTGAAGCATGTGTATAAAATCTTCAGCTACGTAGTGATCTTCTTCGAGAAAGACAACCATACCTGTAAAATACCATTAATAAATATAATTGAGCGTCATAGCTTAAAGGTTTATTAGAGGAAATTATCAGACTCAACAATACGCGTAACGAATATCGATATAGTGTGACAATAGCTGCCTTTGAGAGAACCATACCTGTAAAATACCATTAATAAATATAATTGAGCGTCATAGCTTAGAGGTTTATTAGAGGAAATTATCAGACTCAACAATACGCGTAACGAATATCGATATAGTGTGACAATAGCTGCCTTTTAGAGAACCATACCTATCAAATACCAATGATTACATAGTATAAAATAAAGTCAGCGGCTAGTGGTTTATAAACGGACCGGAATTATCAGTCTCAATAATACGCGTAACGAGATATATCGATATAGTGTGACAATAGCTGACTTCATATTCATACTATCATCCCCCACTGGTGCCCCGCCAGCGTAAACCGTTAGCGCAGGCGGGTGCAGCATTCCATTATCATCCTTTTAAAAAAAAACTTGCAAATACTATTAATAAATATAATATAGCTTCATAGGCTAGTGGTTCATACACGGACTTAGCTCGGAATGATCAATTTCAACAATGCGCTTAACGAGAAATATCGATATAGTGTGACAATAGTTGCCTTTAAGAGAATCATACTTGTAAAATACTATTAATAAATATAATATAGCTTCATAAGCTATTGGTTTATACAAGGACTTAGCCCGGAATGATCAATTTCAACAATGCGCGTAACGAGATATATCGATATAGTATGACAATAGCTGCCTTTTAGAGAACCATACCTGTAAAATACTATTAATAAATATAATATAGCTTCATAGCCTAGTGGTTTATACACGGACTTAGCCCGGCAATTATCAGCCTCAACAATACGCGTACCGAGATATATCGATATAGTGTGACAACACCTCCGTTTAAGAGAACCATACCTGTAAAATACCATTATTAATAAATATAATACAGCGTTATAGCCTAGTGGTTTATACACGGACTTAGCCCGGAATGATCAATTTCAACAATACGCGTAACGAAATATATCGATACAGTGTAACGACACCTCCGTTTAAGAGAACCATACCTGTCAAATACTATTAATAATTATAATAGAGCGTCATAGCCTAGGCTTTGCTCAGTAAGTATGATTTAACAGATGTTTTGAATTTATTTAAGGGTAACTCCAGTATAACGTTTGGTATCTTATTGTAAATTTTCATATCTACCCCCATAGAAGACTTGTTGACTTTTTCTATACTCTACTTGGGGACAGCAAGTTTGTCTTTAAAGGTAGTATTAATATTATATATATTGCTGTTTTTTGGAAATAAGTGAAGATTTTTGTAAACAGAATACTACCCGTGCCCGCGACATCGTCTGCTGGGTACGAATTTCCGTACAAACTTTCATCCCCTATTTTATTTAAAGGTAATTTTTTTTATATTTATTTATATTAAATCAACAGCCTCATAATAAATTTCTAGATTCTAGCTTCAAACATGACGATTCTGCCATACAACCGTTCATACCCCTTTCAACCCCTTACAACCCTTTTTTTCCCATTAAAAAGTACCCTATGTCCTTACTCAGGGTCTAGACTATCTGTGTATCAAATTTAATTTAAATGGTTTTAGTAGTTTTGATGTGAAAGCGAGACAGACAGACAGACATACAGAGTTACTGTCGCATTTGTAATATTAGTAAGGATTTGAGTATAGAAATTGAGAAGTAACGGTGAAAATATTTTGAAGATTTTTAACTCTAATATATGTTACCTGTGTGACCAGCAGTGCTCTGGAGCTGATTAAATATCCTATTGGCCTTCCACCACCAGTGATGCTTCGTTTGTGTATACTTCGCCTCTCTGTAGTGGCCGTGCAGATCCGGGTGTAGAGCATTGTTACATTTCAGTTTTATTGCTCTGTAAAAAAAATAACCATCATACAAAATTGTCTGAATATATTAAAATAGTATAAAGTAAAAAAAGAAGAAGTATTGCACAGGGTAAAAGAAGAAGGGCAGATATTGAATGCTATAAAAATATTCGAGGAAAAAGGTTAGGAGAAAAGAAGTATTGCACAGGGTAAAAGAAAAAAGGCAGATATAGAATCCTATAGAACATAGACGAGGAAAAATGTTAGGAGAAAAGAAGAAGTATTGCACGGGGTAAAAGAAAAAAAGGCAGATATTGAATGCTGTAGAAAATAGACTAAAAAAAATGTTAGGAGAAAAGAAGTATTGCATCGGGAATACTTCTTGTCTCCTAACATTATGTATGAATATACAGAAGGTAATAATTCCTACACTAAACGTAGTAACACACTGCCCAAGAAATCAAGCGGTGATACTCTATAATAAGTTACCGAAGGATCTTAAATTATTCAATAGTTTGAGTTGCTTTACAAAAAAATTGAAGTCACTACTAATAGACAAATGCCTATACTCAGTTGACGATTTTTGATGATTTTTTTTTGTTATTAATGACATTCTGTAAAATGACAACATGGAAATTTATTAATTTTATCAATCATCGTATCAACATTCAAATACAATGTACATTGTTCATGAATAAATAAATAAAAGAAAAAAGGCAGATATTGAATGCTATAAAAAATAGATCTAATAGATCAAAAAATTACAATTTTCCATACAAACTTTCTTTCCCGATTTCATTTTACCTTCATAAGGGAGGGAGATTCCTTAACCTTTACAAATTTTGTCTCAAATTTAGAGAACAAAGAAACTTTAATACACCCTTCTTGAAAACCCCTATTATTGTTTTTTTTTTTATTTATTGGGTTGTTTGGGCTTTTGTCAGGTGCCTGTAGCACCTGTGGCACTGCGACCTACATAGATCTATTCTGCTCGCCCTTATTCAGAGTTCGCTACTTAGACCCGTCAGGGACAAGAATTGAAGGATATTCTTAGGGGCGATGGTTTTTATCTCCTCAGGATAGAGTGTACCTTTTGTTTAACTTCGTCTCAAACTTAACCTTTCGAATGTTTATCGTCTGTCGCGGCGAAAGTGAAGAGGCGGTATGCGCGCCGTCAGCTGTATTTTTTCAAATACATTTCAATCTTATTTCGTTTTAAATAAGAACTAAATTGGTTAAAAAGAAGTCACTGTTTTGCGGGCACAGATCTGTGACAAGACGGTAATACGGTTCAAGAGGGCTGCACAGATCTGTGTCAAAACGTTCGAAGGGTTAAGAGAAAAAACCTTAATATACCCTTCTTGAAACCCCCTATTATTATCCTACTTACTGTTCAAATTTCGCGTCTCTAGGACAGTCCTTGGGATCTATTCCGGGGAACTCGTGTGGGTGCACTTGTATTGAATAAGGGTAGAATATTTGCATCACCTGTAAGGGGTAATAATAATTAATACACGATAGAGTTTGACGACCTCGGTGGTCTAGCGGTTTAGCACACCTCTTTACTTCCGATGGTCGCGGGTTCGATTCCTCGCACGGCACAAATTTTTGTATTTATGAGTATGATTGCTTGTATCGGTCTACGTGTTTTCAATGTATAATATGTATGTATTTAACACAAGCTTTAGCTAGCTTAACTTGGGTCTAGATGGCGCTGTGTGAATTCTCCTGAGATTATTATTATTATCAGTTATCTAGTACCCATAACACACGCTTTAGCTTAGCTTAACTTGGGTCTACATGGTGCTGTGTAAATTGTCCTGAGATTATTATTATTATAATAGACAAATAAACATTCAATTTTGCGTTAAAAGCATAATATAAAAAAAAATGTAATACAAATCATTTCAAAAGTTAAGCTAACTAAAGCTTGTATTATGGGTACTAGACAACTGATACAAACACATAGATTTACATTACGTAAATACACACAGTATTTAAGAAAAAAATCTATGTATTATACATAGAAAACACCCAGATCGATACAAACAATCATACTCATGAATACAAATGTTTGCACTATGGGAGTAATTGAACCCGCGAAAGTTGGAAGCGGTGTGCTAAACCAGTAGACCACAGAGACTGTCAAATGGATATACACCTCCGATCAATCCCCCGTCCAACACAAACGGGGATCGAAATTACGACGGTCTGAGCACAGGTTCGAACCCCTAGAGGTGTCCTTAGACTAAATTTGTAACCGTCAGGTGAGAATAGAATAGAATAGAAAATCATTTATTCAAATAAACTTAATTTAAGCACTTTTGAATAGTCAACATTTTTTTTAATCTACTGCTTATTCGGAAAGCTGTCTCATCACACGAAGAATAAGCAAGAAACTCGTGTGTTGCTCTTTTAAACAATCCTTGTAAGTTCACATTTTACAAGTCGAAACGTGTGAATACAAACTACCAACCAGCACTAATTTATTTAGACTCAAATATAAAAACACAATAAGATTAAATCAGTCGTAGTGATAAGAGCAGACCAGTCCCTACAAGCAGCACGAGTATGACGGATGAGCCAGGCATCACTGCGCTCGACCATATTTTAGGGAGCCCAATGACCCGGCCCACCACGCCGCCACATGACTGGACATTTTAGTGAGCATGACTACTCATTCCACTCGACCACGTCACAGCTACAAAAATACTATATGGTAGTTACAGTATTCGCACTTTACATGAGGATGCATGCGGCAATCAATACAAAAGCCGCTACGCTATCATATATCAAGAAAGCAGTATGAAAAATAAATTATAACGTTGTCCGCAAATAAACTTATACTTGCTATATATTGCTATCATCTATAAATCCATCTATCCTATAATAGGCTTTTTTACATAACATTTGTTTAATATAAAGTTTGAATTGAGAGTTGTCTATCATAAGTCCTTTCTTTGGTTTGGAGTGTTCAGCCGCTCCATAAGTCCTTCTTTTGGTTTGGAGTGCCATTTGCACTCGCCCCCTATCGTCCTGTGAAGCTGTAAAGGCCAGCTGCGGCCAACAGCATTAGAGTAGTCCGCAAAAATAGATTCCCTACCTTTGTAAAGTCTATGCTCTTCACCAGATTGTTGATCTCCTCATCATAATAATCGTGGGAAAAGATTAACAATGTTCGGTCGATATCTCGCGCCTGCGCCAGAGACACTATCAAATGTCTCAGATATGTCAACCGTGTGTGGACCTGTGAAAAAAAAATGTATATTGAAAAAAAAAAACGAAAACGGTATGAAAACAAGTCTAGTGCCAAGTTCAGCTGAGCTTGTGTTATGGGTACTAGACTGTTGCGGGTTAATAATACGATTGTTGGTCGAGTATATTACAGATGATAATAAACTGACAATATGTACATAGAAATAATGATCTTATATACTAAATAACAATAGGAAATTGTAAGGTGGGGTGACACAGTTTAGACACGGCAGTGCTTAGTAGACAATATTGAATTTGTCTTACTAGACATTAGTAAATGCAATTATTATATTGATGTATTTAGGCAACTGTGTCCCAGATATTCTCCCTTTGAGAAAAAAAAAATATTACATATACACAAAATAAAATTATAAAAGTTAACTGTAAGTTTTAAGATATTATGCACTTTAGTAACAATAGAAATTCATTATACCCAAATAACTGTCGTGGGTTTAGGGTACTTATCGATTGCTTGCCATTTTTCTTGCGTAGGTTTCATACCTTGGCTCGTTATATATGATAACCAAGAAAATCTAACTCATTTTTTAAATACTCGCATTTGCTCATTTTAATTGTAATTTTCATTTATACGAGTAAATTCGTTTTATACCTGGCCCATTGACTGCTTGATGTGCTACTTGTATCAATTTCACTTGTGAAAGATGGCGAAACAAGCTATATTATATTAAAAAATGATATATAGAATAATCTGGTACAAGAAGAAAACATATATAACAAGAAAAAAAAAAAAAAAGTAGAGTTTCGCAAAACAAGTGAGACAAATACAGAAATACTTATTTAGCGTCTATATTGTTACCGCTATTATTTGTGTTTATGTTGTGTTCTTGTAGCAGTAGCGGAAAAGAAGGAGGTGAAATGATGAGTCCAGATTGTTGTTATGTACATATTTATAATTACGAAATATTTACAATGAATATATAGGTATGTACAAGAAAATGATTCGGTCTCGATTTTGACAAGATTGTTATTCTTCTAGCCCCATCGTAACTAGGCAACGGTGTTGCCGCACGATGATAGTAGATTCGCCACACTTAATTTATTGTAATTATATACATAGAAAACACAATGACAAACAATCATACTCATTAATACAAACGTTTGTAGGTACCATGCGAGGAATCGGACCCGCGACCATCGGACGTAAAGCGTCCACTAAACCACTAGACCACCGAGACCGTCAAAGCACAAAACTTTATGAAAATCGGAAAAGCCGTTTCGTAGGAGTTTGGTCGTAATAAACATCGCGTTATATGTATTCAAATTCAAAAATCATTTATTCATGTAGGACGTTTAGCCGCTTATGAACGTCAAATTTTTTATATTATAATTTTTTTCCTACCGTCCAGTTCTGTATATAGATCCAATTGAGAAGAACTGGCAAGAAACTCAATTGAATTACTTAAACGTAAGTGATTAGAGAAGACGATTGAAATAAATATAAATAGAAATAACCTTTATTCAAATAAACTTAATATAAGCACTTTTTAATAGTCACAGTTTTTTAAATTAAAATATTAAATTATTAACACTTCCAGCGACATTAAAATCTCTTTCGTTATTATTTCTTAATTCTCAAACTGTCATAATATTATTTTTAATCTGTGACATCTAGTGTCGTAAATATTTTAGATTATTGTATTTTTTTATTAACTTACTTCTGAAATGTTGGATCATGACGATGAGGTGTCTTTTGTAAGTAATTAATAATATCTACACATATAAATAAAATTGTAGTGTCTGTTTGTAATATTGAAATAACCGTTTTTTACTACATGCATATGAATATAAATACGGTACGAGTACATACACCAAAACAACATTTTTTGCAATTTTTGTCTGTCTCACTGTTTGTTCCGGCTAATCTCGGAAATGGCTGGACCGATTTTGACGGGACTTTTTTTAGCAAATAGCTGATGTAATAAGGAGTAACTTAAGCTACTTTTATTTTATAAAAATAAAGTTAAATTTCACGCGGACGAAGTCGTGGGAACAGGTAGTTACAACTATGGATGGGGCAGATAGAGGTATCTAAACGTGGTGAATGAGGGACTGGTCTGTTCGGGTTACGAACACTGATTATTGCAATAGCATATGCTGGTGGTCACACTATTCTCACAAAATTGAATTTAAAAATGAATCTGTATTATTATAAACAATATCTGAAAAGAATACGAGCTGAGTTTCTTGTCAGTTCTCACCTCGAAATCATTCCGAACTGACGGTAGATTTGACATATCATAAGAATCTGTAATAGAGCTACATGAATGAAGATATTTTGAATTTGAATTTAAAAATGAATCTGTATTATTGTAAACATGTACAACATTTATTTGAAAAGAATACGAGCTGAGTTTCTTGTCAGTTCTTCTCATCTCGAAATCATTCCGAACTGACGGTAGATTTGACATATCATAAGAGTCTGTAATAGATCTACTTTAAATAAAGATATTTTGATTTGATTTGATTTGATAAGAAAAAGAAAACCGATAGTCAAATACGACGAGCAAAATTCATAGTGCAACGCCGAGCATCGTCTACCATCGTGCCCGAGAAGCAGAGACACTTCATAACACCAAACAAAACCAGATGCAAAGCATATACTTGCTTTCCACATGAAGACCCTTATAAAAAAACCAAGTACTCATTTTGATACTACTATTATTTATTTATTTATTTAATTCTAATTATTATGTACTGTTTGATCTGAGTGAAATTTATTGTCTTATTTTTTTTCGGACTAATAATACCACTAAATAGATAGTAGCCGATTCTCAGACCTACTAAATGCATATAAAATTTCATGAAAATAGGTCAATTCGTTTCGGAGCAGTATGGTAACTAACATTGTGACACGAGAATTTTATATATAAGACTAGCTAGTCGGCCCGGCTTCGCACGGATGTACATGTATTATATATATAAACCTTCCTTTAGAATCATTCTATCTATTAAAAAAAACCGCTTCAAAATCCGTTGCGTAGTTTTAAAGATTTAAGCATACATAGGGACGGACAGACAGCGACAGCGACTTTGTTTTATACTATGTAATGGTTATCGCTAAAAAATACGTGTTGATTGTAGAAGGGTAAAAAGATAAAATTTCTATGGATTTGTTTAATACCAAGTCATAAAAAAATTACAACATAAAATATTACAAAACTAAATGTTATTTATTCGGTTGCACACAAAACTGTATATATGGCTGATTTCATGCCTAATGGCATTCTCTAACAGTCAACTGTCGGGCTTATCAGAGATAACAAGATTTTCAATGGAATACTTAAGATTTATATCTTAAGTATTCATAAAAAAATTACAACATAAATTTATATATTGATAAACTAAAAATAATTTATTCGAGTTTATACAAAACAATATAGCTGTATAATGGATTCTCTAATAATAATAATAATAATAATAATAACTTTTCATTGGCATATATAAACATATCTTAAGACAGTAAGTACAAATATATTGAAAATAAAAATAAAAAGAGGTCTTATCGCTATCAGCAATCTACAGACAACCCGGTTCCTTAGTGTGCACAAATCCATAAAAAAAGTATAAAATATTTTGGCGCCAAATGGGAAAATACAAAATTTTAAAAGACATAATATTATAGAAATTTAAGAGAGAAATACATAGTTAATTTAAAGTTATATTATATTAATGTAAAAATAGTAATTTGATGTATACATATACAATTGTTAGTTAAAAACATTTATTTAGTATAGTTCATAGTTATTAAAGAAGTTACCCTAATAAAAAAAAAATTGGAATGTAAAAATTTGACGTTCATAAGCGGCTAAAATGTCCTACATGAATAAATGATTTTTGAATTTGAATTTGAATTTGAAACAATATATATTATCAGACACGGCCACGCGTTGCTGTGGCTAAGGTTCTTGAATAAAATAATATTGCGACTATAAATTGATACACTATCTTTTAAGTTGATCAAATTGCACACAATGTGCAAATCCGATTTGCAATCGGTTCAGTTGTTTAGGAGTCCATCGCGGACAAACAACGAGACACGTAATTTTTATATATAAAGATACTAATAGTAAGTATATAAACATACTAATACCCATACAAAATATATCCTTACTAAATATTATAAATGCGAAAGTAAGTCTGTCTCGCTTTATTGCCAAAACTACTGGATAGATTTAAATGAAGTTTGGTACACATATAGTCTACAGGGTCTAGACTATATGTGTACCAAAAGACATACGCTACTGTACAGGACTCCTTACATTTTGGCCGCTGGCTGGTACGACTATTCCCTATTTTTAAATATTTATATTTTATATCGGTTGCTATGGTTTTGTTTTTTATTCCTTTTTATCTATTCCTTGTATTGCTCTTGCTTTCATATAGTTTGTTACGACATATATTTTTATAATATACTATCCTTTTACATATTGCATCTTTAATTACCACCATCGTTGGCTGCACCGACCCCAACGCACTATACACAGTCCCACACAGCTACTTTTACATGCGATAAAAGGGTTATAAGGGGTTGAAAGGGGATAAAAAGGATGAAAATTTATATGGAGGTATCGTCATTTTTAATGCTAGAAGCTTTAAACTTATTTTTTATATCTCTATATTTTGTATGTATTAATAAAAAAAAATATATCTATGTATTTATATCAGTTGTCTAGTACCTATAATACAAGCTCTGTTTACCGTGGGTGTAGATGGCGCTGTGTAACTGTCCAGGTTATTCATTTATTTTATTCTCTTTTTTAGGAAACTGAATCCCTGCCTCAAATCGCCAACCACTTTATACGAGATGGCTGAACAAATCGTCAACAGAATGAGGTTTCCTGATGCCTTATCCTGGAGTGTTGAGGATGTAACCAAATGGATGGTGGACTTAGGGCTTCCTCAGTATCAGGTTTGAGAGACACCCGATATAAATATTCATGACTTCAAAGATATACAGGTAGGTTCAGAGGTCTTCTTTTAAAAGAACTATTAAACAACCCTGAACAATTCCCCCCGTGCCATATATACATAGTACCTATAGGTACTAGAGGTTTTTTATGCCCCTCCGATCGATCCCCCGTCCAATTCAAACGGGGATCGAAATTACGACGGCCTGAGCCGAGGTTTGAACCCCTAGTGGTGCCCTCAGACTAAAGTCGTATCCGTCAGGTAGGCGTTGGCCTTCAGCCGCTCCATAAGTCCTTCCGCGGGTTTGGAGTGCCATCTGCACTCGCCCCATAACGTCCGGTGAAGCTGTAAAGGCCAGCTACGGCCAACAGCATTAGAGTAGTCCGAAAAAAAAAAGGTTTTTTATAAGAGAATGAAAAGATATACAGGTAGGTTCAAATTTTTTTTATAAAAGAACAACCAAAACAAAAAAAGGAAAAAAAAAAACGATTGATTTTCTTGCCACTTCTTCTCAAAGGAATCTGTATACTGAGCTGGATGTTAGCGATAAAATTATAATATAAAAAAATTTACGTCTCGTCTCCTTGGCCTCGGTGGTCTAGCGGTTTAACACACCGACTAACTCCCAATGGTCGCAGGTTCGATTTATCGCACGATACAACCATTGTATTCATGAGAATGATTGTTTGTATCGATCTGGGTGATTTCCATGTATATGTATGTATTTACGAAAAAATATATCTATGTATTTGTATCAGTTGTCTAGTACCGACGACGGAACATGCCAAGTCTCTCGTTACTTTATTTTGCTTGATGATTTTTATTTTTATTCTCTTGTAGCACTTAGGAAGCGACGGACTATTGCACATGTATCTAAGATAACAGCCTTCTATAGTGGAATGTATTAGTAACGGAGTCTCTTATAATTATAATTTTTTTTAGGAATGTATAAAAGAAAACTGTATAAACGGTACCCGACTTTTGATGTTGGAAGACCCTTCGAAGCTACCTGAGATCAATATTCATGACTTCAAAGATATACAGGTACGTTCAGAGGTCTCTTTTAAATGAACGAATATAATTACAACCCTGGACAATTCACCCAGCGCCATCTATCCATAGTACATATAACACAAGTCTAGATGCTTATGCTATGGGTACTAGATAACTGATATAAATATATCGATATAATTTTTTTGTAAATACATTCCAGACGGATACAAACAAATATACTTTCACACAGTCCATCCATCTCTTTTTCGTATAAATTGTAAATGGGATAAGGAAAAAGCAGATGATGATGATTTTTTTGTAAATACGTACATAAGATAGAAAACACTGCTACAAACAAATATATTGGATAAATTGTACCGGCTAAATGCGATTATTGGACCCCCCCGAGGCTGTCAAATATGTCTATGTTTCAATACTTAATTAAAACCCGAAATTTTGTCTATTACCAGAAATAGTCCAAATATTAAAATATATAAGGTCACACTAGGGGAGTCTCATAGATGTGACAAAGACGGGGAAGTATTAAAATATCTGACGACACTAGGGAGATGGGAGTCTTATAGATGTGACAAAACAGGGAGAAGTATTAAAATATGTGACGACACACTAGAGGGCGGATGCTCAGATGTAACAAAGACGGGGGGAAGTATCAAAATATCTGACGACACTAGGGAGAAGGGAGTCTCATAGATGTGACAAAGTCGGGGGTAGGTATTAAAATATGTGACGACACCCTAGGATAGGGGGGAGTGTCATAGCTGTGGCAAAAACAGGGGGAAAGGTAAACGAAATCACGAGGTTCGTAACGAATGTCTCCCTATATCCCATACAGTTGATATCAAACAGCGTGCGACAGCTATTTCGGACAGAGTTCATAAGATTTACAAGAAGCATAGCCCTGCCAACAAGGAAACCGTTAACGCTTTGCACTTGGTTCAAATCCCGGACGGGACCAAATTGGGGTATTAGGAAGAATTGGAATCGGCAAGTATAAGTAGCTTCTTTTATAATTGGTATAGCAAACCAGCTGAGAGACCCACCTGATGGTAAGTGGTATATAACCGTCGCCTATATCATGAATTTATTTATTTAATTAATACTATATAAACTTACAGTTAATTGCCAACACGTTTATATTTTAAAACTATTTATAATACTTGAACTATACAATGATAAAAATATTCTTATTTTATTAATTATGGAAAGCAAGGCTTCAGTATATACGTCAGCATCTTGGACCTTACCTAAAAATAAATTTAATAATTGCAATGCTCTCATAGTGGGAGAATTGCTAGCGTGGCTTGTGCGTACCGACGAGGTTGCACATGCATCACATTATCCCGTGAAATTCGTAATACATATGTGTTATAAATTAAATTTTCTCTGCAGATGCGACCTTTTAAGGGGAATGGAGATCATAATGGGTTCACCAGTGTACAGAGACCATTGGGATTTGGTATGGTACGTTGTTATTTTAACTAGCTACTACCTTGGTGGTCTAGCGGTGCATGATTTGACTTGTGATAATCGTGGATTAATTCCGCGCTCCTAGCGGTGCATGGTTTGACTTGTGATGATCGTGGATTAATTCCGCGCTCCTAGCGGTGCATTGCGTTTGATTTGTGATGATCGTGGATTAATTCCGCGCTCCTAGCGGTGCATGGTTTGACTTGTGATGATCGTGGATTAATTCCGCGCTCCTAGCGGTGCATGGTTTGACTTGTGATGATCGTGGATTAATTCCGCGCTCCTAGCGGTGCATAGCGTTTGACTTGTGATCGTGGATTAATTCCGCGCTCCTAGCGGTGCATGGTTTGACTTGTGATGATCGTGGATTATTTCCGCGCTCCTAGCGGTGCATGGTTTGACTTGGCATGATCGTGGATTAATTCCGCGCTCCTAGCGGGGAATAGCGTTTGACTTGTGATGATCGTGGATTAATTCCGCGCTCCTAGCGGTGCATGGTTTGACTTGTGATGATCGTGGATTAATTCCGCGCTCCTAGCGGGGAATAGCGTTTGACTTGTGATGATCGTGGATTAATTCCGCGCTCCTAGCGGTGCATAGCGTTTGACTTCTGATGATCGTGGATTAATTCCGCGCTCGGTACAAACATATTCATGAGTGTGATTGTTTGTATCGGTGTGTGGGTGGTTTCTATGTATATTATATAGATAGATAGATAGATAGATAAAAAGTTTTATTATATGATTGTTAAATTAGGAAGTTCATTTATTATTAATTGAAACACCGGTTTATATTTGACGTATCTGTATTAAGCCACTACAGAAATCATAAATACGCTTTCCATTACTTGACACTAGAGCGCAAACTATGCTGTTATATTGTTGTAACTAATTTAGACATAAAATTATGTATGTATTTACAAAAAATATATCTAAGTATTTATATCAGTTGTATACCCATAATACAAGCTCTGCTTAGCTTGGAACTAGATGGCGTTGTGATAATTATCCAGGGTTCTTTATTATATAATATATATATAAATTGAGCTAAATATAATGATAAATGTCAAGTAAGCGTAATGCAGACAAAGTTGCGAGGGTCAGCTAGTCTACTACAATCCATAATACAGAAATGCCACTCCATAAGAAATAAGTTGTAAATGTCAGTCTGTACATTACTATCGAGCGATTAAACGAGCCGTGAATATTTGAAATGTAATACTAGCAACGTTCCTCGGCTTTGTTTATATTTCTCTGAATGTTTTCTACGCATATTATCTATGCATTTACAAAAAAAATATATATTTAAGTATATCAATTGTCCAGTACATACGTTGAAGACCGTGAAAAATCTTATTTCTTATATAGGGACCGGCATTTTTTTTCTTGTTAATTACGTATATTAGTTTTTAGTGTACAATAATTTAAGGTAGACATTATAAGACCCCTAGATTTATTTCAATTAAAGTGCTCACGGGTGATCACCCGGTCCCAACGTGTAAATTTACTTTCGTAAAGTGACCCACGGGTGATCACCCGGTCCCAACGTGTAAATTTACTTTCGTAAAGTGACCCACCGCTGATCATCCGGTCCCAACGTGTAAATTTACTTTCGTTGCAGAGTTGACCCACCGGTGGGCATGCGCTCTTTAACGTGTTAAGTATATCAGTTGTCCAGTACCCATAATATCTCTACCTCTTCTTAGCTTGGGAAAATCACGCCGTTTGAATTTTACTGTCTTATTATTATGACTTTCTACTACTTAATATTTTTTAGGTATCAGAAACCAGATTTCCCTAAAGTGATGTTCGCTAGAGTGCCCAAGCCTGAATCTCAAGTTCATATACCACATTATAAACCAATAAAAGAAGTCTGCAATGAGTTCATGGTAATATTTCAATATCTGTCTTTACATGACGTGTTAGCGTGGTAAAGACACCGCGCGCATTTTAGAGCGTTAAATACAGCGCGCGCATTTTAGAGCGTTAAATACAGCGCGCGCAATTTAGAGCGTTAAATACAGCGCGCGCATTTTAGAGCGTTAAATACAGCGCGCGCATTTTAGCGCGTTAAAGACAACGAGCTCGTTTTAGAGCGCAATACAGCGCGCGCATTTTAGCGCGTTAAATACAGCGCGCGCATTTTAGCGCGTTAAAGAGAACGTGCGCATTTTAGCGCGTTAAAGACAACGAGCTCGTTTTAGAGCGTTAAATACAGCGCGCGCATTTTAGCGCGTTAAAGAGAACGTGCGCATTTTAGCGCGTTAAAGACAACGAGCTCGTTTTAGAGCGTTAAATACAGCGCGCGCATTTTAGCGCGTTAAAGACGACGAGCTTCTTTTTGGCGTTAAATACAGCGCGCGCATTTTATTAAAGACAACGAAGAGCGTTAAATACAGCGCGCGCATTTTAGCGCGTTAAAGAGATCGTGCGCATTTTAGCGCGTTAAATACAACGCGCTCGTTTTAGAGCGTTAAATACAGCGCGCGCATTTTAGCGCGTTAAAGACGACGCGCGCATTTTAGAGCGTTAAATACAGCGCGCGCATTTTAGCGCGTTAAATACAGCGCGCGCATTTTAGCGCGTTAAATACAGCGCGCGCATTTTAGCGCGTTAAAGAGAACGTGCGCATTTTAGCGCGTTAAAGACAACGAGCTCGTTTTAGAGCGTTAAATACAGCGCGCGCATTTTAGCGCGTTAAAGACGACGCGCGCATTTTAGAGCGTTAAATACAGCGCGCGCATTTTAGAGCGTTAAATACAGCGCGCGCAATTTAGAGCGTTAAATACAGCGCGCGCATTTTAGAGCGTTAAATACAGCGCGCGCATTTTAGAGCGTTAAATACAGCGCGCGCATTTTAGCGCGTTAAATACAGCGCGCGCATTTTAGCGCGTTAAAGACGACGAGCTTCTTTTTGGCGCGGTGAAGACAGCGCGCGTTTTAACGCGATGAAGACAGCGCTCACACTTTACTGTTTTTTTTAATTTGTTTTTTTCTCTTACATAATATTATTTTTTATTTGGTAAATATCTGTTTTATATTTTCTTAAATTGCGTCCGTACTGTGGGTCTAACTGAAACTGAAACGCTGGGAACTATGTTTCCAGCATTAGTCCTTAGTCCTAGTCCTTACTAATCCCTTCTACCCATCCTACCATATTTTTATATACAATACTCATATTTAAATCGTGCGAGAAATCGAACCCGCTACCATTAGAAGTAAGGCAGTGTGCTACGCAGCTAGACCAACAAGACCACCTTAATGAATTATATTTTCAGGTACCCCGTAAATTTCGCATCCAAACCGGTATTCCTGAAGAGGATCAGATGATTTGGATGGAACACCGTCCTGGTTCACTAGACTTTAGAAGAGAGAAGCACGGAGAAGGGAAGAAAAAGGAAAAGAAGATGTTGACGATTCCGAAAGAGTGCAGACTGATGCCAAAGAAAGTGTCATTGACAGGGCTGACGGGGAAGAACTTGATCTTAGCGAGGAGGAAGATGGCTATACCTAAGTTCTTGCCTTAATTTTGTATACCGTTGAGAAAATATTACTTCATTTCAAATTCTTATCTTATGTCAAATCTACCGTCAGTTCAGAATGATTGCGAGATGAAAAGAACTGACAAGAAACTCAGCTCGTATTCTTTTCAAATAAATGTTGTACAAGTTTACAATAAAACAGATTCATTTAAATTCAAATTTGGGAGAATAGAGTGACCACCAGCATATGCTATTGCAAAAGCAAAAAGTCTAATCAGTATTCGTAACCTGAATAGATCATTATAAATTGGAACAGAATATATAAGTTTTAGAAAAAAAAAAGTTATTCAGTTACAAAGAAACAGATTTTTCAGCACCGTATCGCACATTTCAACGATATAGTCCCAAGAACTTTACACTTCAACAATATAGTCCCAAGAACTTCACCGGCAAATGCAAAATTTATGAAAGAAAATTTACTCACCTGCACAGCTATGATGATGGTGTCATTCTGGACAGGTCCGAATATGTCCTCATTATGTATGATCTGTGCGTCATTATATTTCTCTATTGCTTTGCGTATATCTGTTACATTTTTCGGTCCAACCTTCTCAGTTGAGTTTGCTGGAATAAAAAAAATATATTCTTTATCTAATACATGTGCAAGATGCATAATGAATGGAGGTCTTCCACAGTGCGTATCAAAAAGTTTCTATAACACAGCACGATGAAGGACCGCATTCTACATGTATGAATAGCAGTCCTTCATCGTGCTGTTTTCGGGATTTCATCGGGATGGTATTTTAGTTTTTGGCGGGTGGTACGATAAAATATTGCAATTAAAATATATCTACACCTATACTTAGTCTAACTTTAAAGATGTTTGTTTGTTTGTAACAGACTTTAAAGCTAAGATTATAGAGTGGATTTTACATAGTCTGTAATTTTTGAAGTATTGCATCCTCTATAGCGTATACAACAAAAGAATCATCATCTTGATCATCAACCTGGATATTATCATCACGACCTATATACTACTTTGCGTGAAAGAGTAAGAAACATCCATCTCTCCTTTTTTCGTTCTGCTATAATGCTGTTGGCCGCAGCTGGCATTTTTAAATTAGTATTTTTTTTAGTTTATTTATTTTTTATAGGAAAGTCAAAGAGTCTAAGTCCATACAGCGGATTTTTTCGGACTACTCTAATGCTGTTGGCCGTAGCTGGCCTTTACAGCTTCACCTAACGATAAAGACCGAGTGCAGATGGCACTCCAAACCAAAGGAAGGACTTATGGAGGGGATGAAGGTCAACTCTCTCCTGAAGGATACGAGATTACGATTTCGAACCTCGGCTTAGGCTGCCGTAATTTCGATGAGAGTGTCCAGTGCGAATATGTGAATTGTACTAACCGCTAATATTTTTGGGGTGCACTGTTAGGTACTTGTGAAGTTCGGGAGGCACCAGAGCAAGCACCTGTTCTGAAGTTTCATTCGCGTTCATCAGCTCTTCTGAAAGAAAAGAATCAATCAAACAGTAGCCAGTAATAATGACAAAGTTCGGAAATGGATTACGAAGTAAATTCCATTTTTTTTTTATTGTATGATAATGAAATGACTCTAATAAATTAGTATTGGTTTGTATTCACTTTTATACACATATAAATTTAAAAATTTAAAGTTACAATGATTATTTAAAAGAGCAACACACAAGTTTCTTGCACATTCTTCTTGTGATGAGACAGCTTTCCGAATGAGTCTTTTTTATCATTTTTTCTGTCTATCTGTCTGTTTGGCTGGACTGAAACTGAAATCTCTGAAATGGCTGGACCGATTTTGATGGAATTTTTTTTGCAAGTAGCTGATCTAAAAGGAGTAACTGAGGTTACTTTTATTTTAGAAAAATAAAGTTAAATTCCAAGCGAACGAAGTCGCTGGTGTAGCAAGTTATATATAAATATCATCAGCCCACTACAGTCCACTGCTGGACATAGGCCTTTCCCAAGGCACGACACTGAGTACCATCTTCAACCTTTCTCTTCCAGTGGAAGTTTTCTACGTTACTCATACAGTTTTTTTCGTTAACTGTATTGCATTTTATTTTATCTGTTTATTTGTTGTGTAATGTATGTTGTTTGACTTGACTAATGTATCTGTTTTTATTTTTGTTCTTAATATTACAGTGCCTTGTGTGTATGTGTCTTTAACGTGAATAAATTTTTATCTATCTACCCACCTATCAGTGGGTTTTGGGCCTTCCGCATATGGACATCGTTAGTGTACTTATTAGGAATTTAGTCATCATCATTCATCATCATTGCCTTGCCTTTATCCCATTATTTGTGGTCGGCGCCGTATGTCATTCTCTTCCACTGCTCTCTATCGGTCGTCATATCTGAACATACTCTCCTTTTATTCATATCATCTTTCACACAATCCAACCATCTTTTCTTAGGGCGTCCCCTCCCTTTACATCCATCCACATTCATATTAATTAGTATAAATAAAAAAAAACATACCAGCTTCCCTATAAATCCCGCCATTGCTCGCAGAGAGCATAATCTGTATCCATAGACAAAATAGTCCGAGTATGACCAAAACTCGAACCACAGACGCATATTTTAGCCGTGGCATTGCGTCTCACGCGGTAGATGGTGCTGAATGCATTTTTAATACCGGTCCATTGAAGACAACGTTAGAAGCATTTTAATACTGTATTCTGATAACAGATGGCGTGTTTTGGTAAATACTAATTTCATATCTTGATATTCGAGGTAGGTAGTGTGGTTTCATTAATACTGTCTTCAAACTACAATACAGTTGTATTTCGTTTCCAAAACTCTACGATAGATGGCGTTGTTTTAATTTACAAATTCTCACGGTAGATGGCGCTGCTTCATTGCTTGGTTTTTGGGTCAAGGATTCAGTTTTGTTCAATTGATTTCCTGAAACAATAATAAAAAATAATTAGCAATGTGGTAGAGAGCTTGTGTTATGGGTACTAGACAACTGATATAAATACAGTATTTTTTTGTAATTACATACTTAATAATAAAAATAATAATAGTTTATGCTACAAAGCGTAAAAACTAGCAAAAGGTGAGAGAATGAGACAAAAGTGAAAATAAAAATAATAATAATAATCTCAGGACAATTCACACAGCGCCATCTAGACCCAAGTTAAGCTAGCTAAAGCTTGCATTATGGGCACTGGATAGCTGATACAAATACATGGATATATTTTTTTTGTAAATACTAAAATAATATAGATAGAAAACACCCAGACTGATACAAACAAGCATACTCATGTTGTGCCCCGGTTTCACCCGCGTTAAATTAAAAAAAAAATTGAAATTCTGATGCATAAGCTATATTACTGTAAAGTTTGATCTGTTCAGTAGTTTTTGCGTGAAAGAGTAACAAACATCCATACTCACAAACTTTCGCATTTATAATATTACTAGACCAAGAACACATGCTACCTCCAAGAACATGTGTACAAAATTTCATGATGATCGGTTCAGTACTTTTTGCGTGAAAGCGTAAAAATTAAGATACATAAAAAAATACGCGAACGATGTATGTATATGCAAAACATTTTTTTTTTCGGACTACTCTAATGCTGTTGGTCGCAACTGGCCTTTACAGCTTCACCGGACGTTAGGGGGCGAGTGCAGATGGCACTCCAAACCAAAGGACTTATGGAGCGGCTGAAGGACCATTCCTGCCTGACGGATATGACTTTAGTCTGAGGACACCACTTATTCGAACCTCGGCTCAGGCCGTCGTAATTTCGATCCCCGTTTGAATTGGACGGGGGGTCGATCGGAGGGGCGCCCGGTTGTATGCGCGATATTGTGTGTTTGAGGTCGTCGTCTTCGCCGGCGAGGACGGTGTCGTGTGTGTGTGTAAAAGTGTGGTCGGGGTGGATCATATGCAAAACAACTGGAGTCGAGTCCTGTTCTACATCGTTCTGGAATAGCGTTGGAATCAACTAAATCGCATCACATATTTTTCACGAAGGATAAAGGGCCTCGTAAGTACCTCGTAAGGCCACTAACTATATACGTACGTATGTACTATTGTATATTTGTTTGTCACACTGTTGCAATTAGATCGGCTCGAGGAATCTCCGCTGTGAAGGTCTTTGACGTTTGGTCCAATTTGTGAGCGATTCGTCTAAATCTTAATAATTATCATTATATAGTATAAATAAATAAAAAATAGTGTGAATTGTCCTGAAATAATTATATTATTATTATAGTATATTATATTATTATTATAAAACATAGTCGCTGTCGCTGTCTGTCCGTCCCTATATATGCTTAAATCTTTAAAACTACGAAACGGATTCTTTTAATAGATAGAGTGATTCAAGAGGACGGTTTATGTATAATACATGTACACCCGGGCGAAGCCGGGGCGAGTAGCTGGTAATATTATAAACGCGAAAGTTTGTGAGTATGGACGTTTGTTACTATTTCACGCAAAAACTACTGAACGGATTTTAATGAAACTTTACAGTAATATAGCTTATGCATCAGAATAACATATAGGCTATATTTTACATTAAAATTGAACGCGGATAAAAGCGGGTAAGAAATCACTAAATGGTAAACGAAAAATCTACTGAATGCCGACCCTTAAGAAATCTTAATATACCCTTCTTGAAAAACCCCATGCTGTAGTCTCGTTAGTTACCCTTTGATGGGGTGATAGATCATATATTATTGATACCCCTGGTGCTTTAGGCTAGGCTACGGTAACCATTTACCATCAGATGGGCCGTGTTCTTATTTGCCGCCATAGTAGTATAAAAAAAAAATATTATTATTTAATAATAATAATATTTTTTAATAAGCTAATCGCTACCGCTCGTGACCTGTGACACGCCCAAACATTCTAGCATCCATTGTTAACAGTCCGGGCCGCGTCTAAATGAAACATTATCTAATGATAATTGTTATGTAAATTTTTCATGGACGATTCACTTTTATTGAAACAATTGGGTATTCAAAATGGCGACGGTAATTCCATGCGTACTGCAATTAGTCGGTATTTAAACGACTACAAAAACATGAACCGTCTTCATTATTTTCCATTTTTTTAATCAACTTCACATAAGGATAAGGGTCCATTCGAGTATTATGTGAGCTGAGTTATTACAATTATTTATCCCCCCCCCCCCCCCATCACCAGATAGCAAAAGTGAGCAAAACTCACCCCACATGATTACGTAAACATTTTTCAGTCAAAGACAATGTGAGCATTGCCATTTGTGTAAAAAAGTAAATAACTGACGATGACGTAATCATTATTTACACCCCCCCCCCATGTCATCCAAAACAAAGTAAAGAAATTCAATTAATTAGAGTAGAAATATTCTTTATTCAAATAAACTTATACACTTATAGACGAACGAGCAAGAAACTTGCGTGTTGCTCTTTTAAATGTATGTTTTATGAACACATCAAAACAATTAGGTTAATTTCTTGCGTCCTCTGTATTTATAACTGGCTATTTTAACCAACATTAAAAAAGGATGTATACAATTCCCTTATGTTTTTTTTTATCTATACATAGGTATAAATAAAATTGGAGTGTCTGTAATATTGAAATAATCGTTTTTTACTACATGCATATGAATATAAATACGTATAGTACATATATTAAAATAACATTTTTTACAATTCTTGTCTGTCTGTCTATTTGTTCCGGCTAATCTCGGACTGATGGGCTGATTTTAACGGGACTTAAGGCTACTTTTATTTTAGAAAAATAAAGTTAAGTACCCATAACACAAGCTTTGCTCAGCTTGGGACTAGATGGCGCTGTGTGAATGTTATTATTATTAATGATTATTTGTCAAGTTGTTAACCATGGAAGTCATTTGTATGGTGACAAATGACTGTAATGACTTCCAATTATGTATAAATCACTTCCTGTTGCCACAGATTATTTGAAACTTATATCAATTTATGGCAATTAGATTCATCATCATTTTTTTTTATGTAATTGGAGTGGCAATCTGCCGGCCCGCCTGATGGTGAGCGGTAACCGTTGTAGGGACTGGTCTGCTGTAATCACTAGATTTAATCGTATATTTGATCATGGGGGAAAGGGTTAGTAATGTGGACTGATAGTCTCTTTGCTAATATATGGTACATCGCTTAGCCAGGTTGATATCCACGCGGTTCCCCCAAAAAAAAGTCCATCGTGATAAATTCATAGAGAATTTATCATTATAGTTTCAAACAGAGACAGACAATTGAGGTCAATCTGACATGATATTTGTTAGACCTACAATGAGAGTCACTGGCAGATTTTATATTCTTTTTATCCATATTCAAAATATGATGTTCTTTAAATAATTTTTATTTTATTATACTTCTGTCACTGCGCTCTGCAATAAAAGACGGCTGTTCAAACATCTACCTATTTTCATTAATTTTTACTATATTGATTAGCAATGTACCAGGATTACATCCTCGTGGTTCCCCTGGAAACCATCATGATAAGTTTCTGGGGAAATGGTCACGATGTGCTAACTGACCTGACCTCATGTTCATCCTATCATCCTCCACTGGTGCCCCACCAGCGTACATCGTTAGCGCAGGCGGGAGCACCATTACATTATCATGCATTTAAAAATATACCTCTGTACAAGGATGTAACAATAAAAAATCGAACTTCGTTATTAATTGTTATCTTTGTATTCACAGGATATCCTATAGATATTGATGTTATATTTCAATGCACCTTCATATAACTTCAATTGATTATTTTAATTATTTTTCCCTTTAAACTTTTTAAATTTACACAGTAGTATTATATATATAAGTTTAAAAGTATTTAGATAATGATTAAGACGGCGTGGTTAATTTAATTCCTACTTAAAAACTTATTTAAATTTCGAATAAAATGAAGACATCAAAACTTTTTCGTTTTCTTTCTTATAAACGACTAGCTTTTTCCCGTGGCTTCGCTCGCGTTAATTTATATCCTTAGGTGTGGAATTTATCAAAATCCTTTCTTAGGGGATGCCTACGTCATAGTAGATTTTGCATGGAAAGTCTCAGTCCGATCGGTTTAAAATTGACAAAGTTTCATACAAACTTTCATCCCCTATTTTATTCCCTTGGGGGTAGAATTAATTAAAATCCTTTCTTAGCGGATGCCTACGTCATAACATCTACCTGCATGCCAAATTTCAGCCCGTCAGTGGTTTTGGGCTGTGCGTTGATAGATCACTATGTCAGTCACCTTTGAGTTATATATATATTTAAATATGAAAAAAAGTTTAGATTTAGTTTTTATCCATCGTCCAACATTAGAATGTCGAACGAATGAAGCGTTTAAATCTTTTTTTTGTAGCGTTGTCTATGATGCGTGGAGATGACCTCCAATCATTTAAATATACTTGTTATTTGAGATTGAGGTTAGCAGATTTATTTGTAAGATGTGATAATTAGTATTCATTAGTTGTATATTACATACTAAATAGATTTTCCGTGAACTATCATATGTATATTTAGACATATGTAATATTTTTTTTATCTATACATCAATACATATAAATAAAATTGGAGTGTCTGTTTGTAATATCGAAATAACAATTTTTTACTACATGCATATGAATATAAATACGGTATATACAGAAAAAAATATTTTTTACAATTTTTGTCTGTCTGTCTGTTTGTTCCGACTAATCTCTGCAATGGCTGTGCCGATTTTAACGGGACTTTTATTGGCAGATAGCTAATGTAATAAGTAGTAAGTTAGGTTATTTTCATTTTAGAAAAATAAAGTTAAATTCCACGCGGACGAAGTCGCGGAGTCAGCTAGTATTATGTGTAATTAGTGGCTAAAGTGTTTGGAACACTGTAATAATGTAAACACACTACTATTTTATGATAAAATCGCATCAAAACCTGTATTTGATTTATTCTCTGTCGCAACTACAAACGCGTCTCACGCTTTGCTGTTTCACAGTACAAACAAATTTCAACTCTATAACTTTAACTTTACGGTTCTATATTGAAGAGCAAATACATTGTCTTGCCATTCAAAATTGCACCTTGTGGGTTAGGAAAGTAAGTGGAATTTAATGTGTGCTGTGTGAAGGAATTTGCACTCCCAACTTGTATGGAGAATGTAGGGCTTGTCATATATTACGCAGTTCATTGGGTAACAGACAAACAAACATATATTATCTAATATAAAAATCTCGTGTCACAGTGTTCGTAATGGAACTCCTACGAAACGGCTTGACCGATTTTCATTTAATTCTCTATAATAATGGAATGGTACACCAGCCTGCGCTAACAGCGGTTCACGCTGGCGGGGCGCCAGTGGAGGACAATAAGTTCAACATCAGGTCAGGTCAGTTAGCCCATCGTGACAAATTCACCAAGAATTGATCACGGTAGTTTCCAGAGGGAACCGCGTGGAGGTCAATCTCACATGGTAACTCTGAAATGGCTGGACCGATTTTGACGGGACTTTTTTTGGCAAGTAGCTGATGTAATAAGGAGTAACTTAGGATACTTTTATTTTCGAAAACTAAAGTTAAATTCCACGCGAAGTCACGGGTACAGCTATTTATAAATATAGAGAGTTACAACTCAACGTGTAGTGTAGAAAACATTTTAAAAAAATATTACAATTAACTCTCTACTCACATAAAAAGCAATTCAACTAATGTAGGTATCAAATAATTATTGTATATCCACAGGGAAATTGTACTGTATTATTATAATATATTATGATTAAATTTTTTGTTCTTTGCGATAGCATATGCTGGTGGTCACTCTATTCTCCCAAATTTGAATTTTAAAAACTATATTTATTATAAACATGTTCCACTATTATTTGAAAAAAATACGAGCTGAGTTTCTTGTCAGTTCTTCTCATCTCGATATCATTCCGAACTGACGGTAGATTTGACATATCATGAGTCTGTAATAGACCTACATGAATAAAGATATTTTGAATTTTAATTTGAATAAAACTGAGTGTACTCGGTTGTGTAGCGGTTTAACACATCGCTTTGCTTCTGATGGTCGCGGGTCAGATTCCTCGAGGGGTGCATATTAATTAAGTTCAATCAAGTAGTTATATTGTTGTATTACTGTAATCAAAGTAATTGTTGTGTTCATTGAACAGGAAAATGCAACAATTACGATTTTATGCCCATATTAGTAATATTTCTGTCACCACTGGCAGCCTACCATTTGTAAACGTTTCCATTTAATTTGAAATTAAAAATGAATCTGTATTATTGTAAAGATGTACAACATTTATTTGAAAAGAATACGAGCTGAGTTTCTTGTCCATTCCGAAATCTTTCCGAACTGACTAGATTTGACATATCATAAGAGTCTATAATAGACCTACATGAATAAAGATATTTTGAATTTCGAAAAAAGATACGATTGTGTATGTTATTACAAAATTGTTTCTTAGTGAGACTATTTTCGTAATATATTTACTACTTTCGTTATATATTGAATACGGGTGCTTCTCGTGTAGTATAGAAATTTGAAACAACTTCAAACAAAGAATACGAGCTGTGTCAGTACATTTATATTCATGAATATGATTGTCTCTATGTATATTATGTATGTATTTACAAAAAAAAGTATCCATGCATTCAATTCAAAATATCTTTATTCATGTAGGTCTATTACAGACTCTTATGATATGTCAAATCTACCGTCAGTTCGGAATGATATCGAGATGAGAAGAACTGACAAGTAACTCGTATTTTTTTCAAATAACAGTGGAACATGTTTATAATAATACAGTCATTAAAATTCAAAATTGGGAGAATAGAGTGACCAACAGCATATGCTATCGCAAAGAACAAAAAATATAATCAGTGTTCGCAACCTGAACAGACCAGTCCCCACAAGTAGCACCCGTTCACGAGTATGACGGATGAGCCAGCCATCATTGCACTCAACCATATTAGAGGGAGCACATCGACCCGGCCCACCACGCCGCCACAAGTTTGAACTTTATAGCGAGCATGACTGTTTCAAGTTACTCCACTACGTCATTTATATTATTTACAGCATAAATTGTACCAATCACAGTTTTCACCTATTACAATATTTAAATTAATAAATAAAGAAGCGAGTAGAGGTGGTCTTTTCGCGCTCTCCGTCCCGCTCGCACCTATGTGCGTAACACAATCGTTACCTAGTACGTGACACGGTGCGAGCGGGCGGAGTATAAATATAGGTGCCGAACGCGGCACAATGCGAGGAACGTAACCCTACGGGTGAGCTCCCCAGAAGTCCATGCCGAGCTTAACTCGGACCATCGACCGGTAACCCTCCTTCTGGGCCCTCCGCCCGACACGCCACTACCAACCAAAACAATAACAGACTGGCAACGACTCGAGAAATCTCTCGAATCGACCGACACACCGATACTCAACCGTATTCCCGACGTCATAGAGTCCACCGAGGACACTCTCCGTGCGATCGACTCGCTTACTAACCACCTGCAGTCGGCAGTCAAGGACTGCTCCAGGGAGGTACCGGCGACGGACGACCGTCGCTGGCAGCTCCCCGATGACGTAAGGAGGTTAATAAGCGATAAGAACGCAGCCACTAGAGCGTACGATCGCTACCCCTCCGAACCGAACCGGGTGCGCCTGCGAGCCTTACAGCGTAGCGGTAAGGAGCGCATCGCGCAGATCCGGGACGGCCGGTGGGGCAAGCTCCTAGAAGAGATAACGCCATGCCACACCGCGTACTGGCGCATAGCGAAATCTCTCAAAACCGACCAACACACAAACGACATGCCCCCGCTAGTCCGACCCGACAACACTATAGCCTTCTTCGACGAAGACAAGGCTGAGTGTCTAGCGTCCAACTTAGAAGCCCAATGCTCCCCCAGCACGCTCCCAGTCGAGGCAGGTCATCTCGAGAAGATAGACACCGAAGTCGAACGCATCGCGTCCACCCCGCCCACCGAATCCCTCTCACCAGTCACGCTTGATGAGGTCAAAACGCTAGTTAAACAACTACCTATCAAAAAATCACCCGGCTCAGACGGCATATCGAATAGATTAGTCAAAAGTCTGCCATCCCAACTTTTGTTATTACTCGTCGCTATTTTTAACGCGGCGCTGTCCAACGCTATATTTCCAGACAGCTGGAAAGAAGCCGTGGTCATTGGCATCCCCAAGCCCGGTAAAAATAAATCCGACCCGTCCAGTTATCGTCCTATCAGCCTCCTCAAGGCTATAGGCAAGCTGTACGAGCGAATCCTCCTCGCCCGCCTAAAGGAGTTTATATACTCCAAAGGCCTGCTCATCAATGAGCAGTTTGGCTTCCGAGCCAAACACTCATGCGTCCATCAAGTGCACCGCATCACGGAGCACATTCACAAAAACACTCTGTACTTCGCCACCAAGTCCCCCAAAGGCGGTACAGGCGTCCTATTTTTCGATGTGGCTAAGGCTTTCGATAAAGTCTGGCACAACGGCTTGATTTACAAGCTTCATCAGTTAGGTGTCCCCGACAGGCTAGTACTCATTGTACGAGACTTCCTGTCGAATCGCTCTTATCGCTACCGTATAAACGGAGCGTTATCCGACCCGCACCCCATACGAGCCGGCGTCCCTCAGGGCGCCGTCCTCTCTCCGATGCTCTACTCGTTGTACACCAACGACATCCCCAAATTCTCCGACTTAAAAGTCGAAATATCGCTGTTTGCCGATGACACGGCTCTCTTTACATCCGCCAAGTCCCGAGCGACAATAGTCAGACGGCTTCAGAAAGCCGTAACGATACTGGGCGAATGGTTCCGTCGGTGGCGCATAGAAGTCAATCCCGAAAAAAGTGCAGCAGTGTACTTTAGCAGGGAATTCGACTCTATGAATCACCCGATCGAACTATTCGGCCAAAACATCCCGTGGGTTTCGAAAACGAAATATCTCGGCGTCACCCTAGATAGGAAACTAACGTTTCGTCCTCACATCAAGCGTGACCGCGACCGAGCCGCCTTTATACTAGGGCGACTCTATCCTTTTATTAACAAGCACAGTAAAATGTCGCTTCGCAACAAGCTGACATTATACAAGGCTTGCATCCGTCCCATCATGACCTACGCTAGTCCCGTATTCGCCCACATACTCTACTGCTTAATCAACAGACTGCAGGTCATTCAGAATAGGTTTCTGCGTCGAGCCACCGGTGCGCCGTGGTTCGTTCGCAGCGTAGATCTCCACCGCGATCTTAATCTGCCCTCCATCAAGCAGTTTATGAAGGAAGCGTCTCGACGCTACTTCGACTCTGCCCAATCCCACCCTAATCCGCTTATAGTCAGTGCGGTCGACTACGCACCGAGGAGTAATATCCGACATACGCGACAACGTCGCCCGAGGCACGTTGGTTACGCCATTTATAACATTTTTATTGTTAACAATTATATATATTGTTATTTCGCTGGTCTGTTGTATTTGCAGTCAAGGTTTGTATATTTGTAATTTAGCGGGTAAGTATGTACCTGTAAAGTGGCGCCTCTGTCGCGTCACTGCGAGTGCAATTGTGCATCTATTCACTTCGAAAACTCTCTGATTTGTACAATCAACCGCCGTGCACGCTGCTAAAAGTTAATCTCGAATTTGGACAATATTTTTGTGTTTTGTGCTTATATCATTGTGATCTGTGCGACAGCCGTTTAGAGGTGGTCTCCAGGAGTACGAGCCCAATATATTGCAGGTAACAAGCCTTGAATGTTTTAATCAGTCAGCGAATTAACATCATATTTCTGAACCAGCGACCGCGCCCTACCGCATGGTGGTGAAACCTTATTTGCTATATTTTTCCGCAATTTCCCACCATAATATTTGATCCGTTCGACCCGGATTGTAATTAGTAATCAATTATATAAAATTCTAATTACGAAATTGGTGTACGTTGACAGTTCCGCACAGTTGAAATTGAACCTTATTGTTATATGAATAGGGCTAAGTTCGATTGTATTCATTAGCTAGTTCCGTAACTCGAAATACAAAAGTGCATAGGTATTTTATATTAACTACGCATTATAGTAATTTCATATTATTAACTACATATAAATTAAATTTCTTCATAAGAGATTAAACTTTATAAAAATTAAATCGCACGTAGCGTTGTACGGTTTTTATTTATGTACCCGCATATTTTTTGATAAACTCGTTTGCGTATAGTTCATGTCTCATTTTCTCTGCATTTCAAAATAGTCTGGTATATAAGTGTATTCATTGTTTATTGTATTTGCAAAATTAATTGTATTATACTGCACCGCATTACGTTGTATGGGTTGTTTCGTGTTCGATTATAATTATTTCTCACCCCGCATCGACTCGAACCTCCTACTACTGCGTAATTGAATCGCTTATGTACCTACTGAGTTAGTAAATGTATTTAATTTGAAATAATTCAGATATGTATTTGGGCACATAATTATAGTATGTATATATACATATATATAATCATAAACGTGATTACTTATTGTATTAGTACGCGGTTTGATAAATTGAATTTACTAGATTACATATTTAGGGTTTATCTATCTTTATATCTTCACGCTTAGGCCCATAAGGGGTAGGCAGAGATTATCTAATATAAATATTTAAATTTGGTTGTTTACCAATATTCGCAGTATAGTCTTATACTTAACCTCATATATAGGTCAAGGTTATACTGATAACTTGCAGGTGTCAGTCCGCGCGAATTTATGCAATATTTTTATAGTTGCATTTCTATTGTACAAATATTAAATGAATGTACCTACCGCTATAATTGTATCTAACTATTGTTTATAACAGTTAACTGTTGGTTAGATACAACTAACCGTTTGTTTTTGCATAAATACCTAATAGTAGGTTTATTGTAATTAATTTCTTAATATATTCACGCCTCTTTCTACTTGGGATTGGCAGAGTTTGGGTATAACATTTAGTACTATTGTTTATCTTATTTCCTAATATTGTATATCGATATAGTATATTATTGGAACATGGCTCAGGTTAATAAAATGGATATTAAGAAAAATCTTAAATTATCTGAAGCAAAACGTGCTCTTCTCTTTAGTCAGGTTCAATCTATATATCAATCGTCATCCAAATTAACGACAGATCGGACTACGGAGATCTTTTTAGTGAAAGCTCGTGAAGTAGACCACATACGATCGGAGTATGTGGATATCATCGATAAAATTAATTTATTGAATTTAGAATTAAATGACGATTACGTTGTAAATTATCAATACGTGAATGCGTTCGATGATATTTACTATCCAATTAAAACGGTTCTTGCGTCTTTAGAGAACATAACTCCACAATCTATCCCGAGCCACGAACCTAAACACGAAATAGATATTCCCCGCGTAATTTTACCCATGTTTGATGGGGAAATCTACAATTTTCCATTTTTTTATGAAACTTTTAAACGTTTAATTCATGAAAATAAAAGATTAACAGATTCTGAACGTATTCACCATTTGATGGGACACTTGTCCGGCCGTGCTAGGAACGTGTGTGCCGGTCTGGTGCCATGCGCTGAGAATTATACGGTCGTATGGAACGCCCTTATTGATAAATATCACGATAAGCGCGCGTTGGCAACGTCGTATTTAAATCAATTATTTTCTATGAAACCTCTTAACGGTCCTTCGGCAGTAAATTTAGAACGAACCATAGATAAATTCGCATCTTTAATCGCTGCATTAAAGCAGCTTAATATAAATGATCTGAGTGATTTTATTTTTGTCCATTTGGGATTAAAATTACTAGATTCTGATACCGCTAAATGTTTCGAAAATTCCATTCGTAGTTCAGAAGTACCTGACTATGATGAGTTTGTGAAATTTATCCGCGAGCATGTAAAAATATTACATCGTATCAATAACCGCACTGGTTCCGTCGGCGGGTCCGCCGCGACGGCGCCAGCTGCGAGCGCGCGCGCGCCGCCGCCCGCTGCTGCTGTTCGCCCGCCTCGCGCTTATTTAGCAGCAACTACTGCAGCTCCCGCACCCGTTTGTATGTCTGCGTCCGCGTTACCGGCTTCGTGTAATTTATGCAGGGAACCCTCGCCCTCGCAACTACATCTTTATAAATGCAAGCAATTTCTTGCACTCGCGCCTATTGATAGGTTTAAATTTATAAAAAGTAATCATTGCTGTGGCAACTGTTTAAGTCCACTGCATTCTACGTTGAAATGTAATTCAAAATCTTGTTGTAGTAAGTGCAATATGAAACATCATACGTTACTTCATTTTGGTAAGGACCAGTCGCAAGAGTCGCAACTAATCGATTCTACTGCTAATGTAGCATTAGTTGATGAGGACGAAAACCCGTCCTTTGATGACATTTCTGTACCTAACGTCGCCATTTGTAGTTTGTCATCAACTCAAGGAGTCATGTCGCCACGTGCCGTGCGTGCCTCGACAGAAGTGTTGGCTACTGCAAAGGTATATGCCATTGGTCGCGACGGTCGTGACGTCACAATTAGGTGTCTGTTAGACCCTGGTTCCCAAAAACATTATGTTACGGCTAGATGTTGTTCTAAATTAGGTCTCAATGTTAACCGTAGCGCACCTGTCGTTGTTAAAGGCATAGGTGGCGCTTCTCAAGTAATTAAGGGATCTGTAAATATGACTTTCAAATCACGGTTTAACACTAAATTTCAGTTTAATATTCAACCGCTAGTGTTAAACCAAATTACTTGTTCTCTCCCTACATGCCCTGTAGACGCAATTAATTTCGAGAATTTTAGAAATATCCCACTGGCTGATGACTCGTGGGACACACCGGGTGAAATTGATTTATTAATCGGTGTTAATTTGTTCGCAAGGATGTTGTTGTCTGGTAAGGTAGTGAATCCTCCAGGCACGCCCAATGCCCTCGAGACTGTGTTGGGATATATCGTGCTCGGGGAAGCGCCTACGCTTGCGCAATCCCCGCGTTCATTAGCGTTGTGTACTACCGCTTCTTGTCAAATTGAGGCGTTAGTTAGAAAATTTTGGGAAATTGAGGAGGTAGAATCCAAATCTATTCTTAATGTAGATGATAAACATTGCGAGGAATTTTATACTGCCACGACTACTCGTGATTCAGCAGGCAAATATAAAGTGGCATTGCCATTTAAATGTAGCCCCGACTTACTTGGTAACTCCTTTGACGTCGCAAAACGCAGATTTTTATATTTGGAGCGAAAATTTATTGCACAACCCCAATTAAAGCTTTTATATGATGACGTCATACAGGATTATATAAATAAATTGTATTTGTCGCCGGTGCATAGTGCACAGGAACGAAGTGATCGCTGTTATTACATTCCACACCACGCTGTAGTGCGTGCAGATAAAAGTAGTACGAAGGTGAGACCCGTGCTAGACGCCAGTGCGAAGTCGAATAATGGATTGTCTTTAAACGATGTCCTGCACAGTGGTCCCAACTTACAAAGGGATCTTTTGACTATATTATTAAACTTACGTCTTTTTCCAATTGCCTTATCGGCTGATGTAAAACAAATGTATTTGAGAATAGAGGTACGTAAGGAAAATCGTTGCTTCCAACGTATCTTATATCGTTTTCGCCCTGACAATCCTGTTCAAATTTATGAATTTAATAGTGTTGCCTTTGGGCTTCGGTGTAGTCCATATTTGGCATTGCGCACCATAGCTCAACTTGCAATTGATGATGGCGCTCGCTTTCCTTTAGCTAAGGAAATCGTAAACAGAGATTTGTATATGGATGACATAGTAACTTCTATTATGAATCCTGAGTATGCTATAAATGCATCTCAAGAATTAATAGCATTATTTGCGGCAGGAGATTTCCAACTGGTTAAGTGGTCTAGTAACTGCAAGGAAGTTCTGTACAAAATTCCAGAAGATTATCGACTGTCACAACATGTAGAATTTGATAAAAATGATGTTTTAAAAATTTTGGGGCTCTGTTGGGACCCTAGTAATGATGTTTTCACATTCAAGGTTATCCCAGACGAACGACCTTGTACTAAAAGAAATATATTATCTTCAGTCGCTCGTTTATTTGATGTTTTGGGTTTGGTAGCCCCGGTAATCCTATACGCAAAGCTGCTGATAAAAGAGTTATGGATTCTAAAGGTGGACTGGGATGCAACACCTCCTCCACATATAATAAAGTGTTGGTCTCAGTTCCAAACGGAACTACCGCTTATTTCGAAGTTATATTTTCCTCGTCACCTAGGGGTCGTAGATCAATGCTCCGTCACTATTTTAGGTTTCGCCGATGCTAGTCAGAAGGCTTACGGTGGGGTAGTTTACGTTCATGTAACACATGCACAAGGTTCAAACCAAATATCTTTGGTTTGTGCGAAATCAAAGGTTGCGCCGTTAAAGGTAATTTCGCTTGCTCGCCTTGAGCTTTGCGCTGCTGTAATTCTATCCCAGCTGATTAAACGTGTCTATGAAACTTATTCAGCTAGGTACCCTATAGATGCAATTTATGCATTTTCGGACTCCACAGTTGCATTAAACTGGATTCATTCATCGCCTCATAGGTGGCATACTTTTGTAGCCAATCGGGTTACGAAAATTCAGGATAATTTACAACCTGAACATTTTTATCATATAAAGGGCAGTGAGAACCCTAGCGATTGCCTCTCACGGGGGTTAACGCCAGCTCAATTATTGAGTCATCCACTTTGGCTCCATGGTCCCCTATGGGCCTCGTCTTCAAGGGATAATTGGCCTGTTAAACCCTTCACTGTGATTGCTAACGTAGACATACCTGAATTGAAACCGGTCTCAATGGTAATAGTTACGTCTATTGAACCCTTTCTATGCGAACTTTCACACAGGTTTTCATTTTGGTCTAAATTTATACGCGTTGCCTGTTATATTTTTAAATTTATTAAAAAATTACCGCTAGGCCCTATCACTAGTTCTGACTTAGAATTTGCAGAAAACGAAGTGTTTCGTCAAGTGCAATTAAAATATTTTGGTGATGAATTTCAGAATTTGAGTAATGACAAGCCATGCTCAAATCGCATCGGTAAATTGAATCCATTTTTAAATAATAATATTATTCGTGTTGGTGGACGCTTAGCTAATTCAAATGAAACATATGATTACAAACATCCCATTCTGCTACCCGGAAGGGATCACATTATTGAACTTCTTGTATCTTATCATCATATTAGAAATTTGCATACTGGTACAGCACTTTTAATGTCAATTTTACGAACAAAGTATTGGATTTTGGCTGCCAGACGTATAATTCGGTCTGTGCTATCTAAATGTAATGTATGTTTTCGGTTTAAACCTCGTTCAACCTATCCGATTATGGGAAACTTACCAGAGGCTAGGGTGAGAGAAACGCAAAAGGCATTTCTCCATACTGGAAGTGACTTTGCAGGGCCTTTTTATGTAACCCCGTACCGTGGTCGTGGTATAAAAAGTTGTAAGGCTTACGTATGTTTGTTTACTTGTTTAACTACGCGTTGCGTTCATATTGAATTGACGAGCGAGATGAGCACGGTTTGTTTTTTAGCTGCATTCAAGCGTTTTCTTTCACGACGTGGTCCTGTACAATGCATGTATTCGGATCACGGGACAAATTATATTGGCGCTAGGTCGTATTTGCGTGAACTTTATACTTTTCTCACAAATGAATATGACGGACCGTTTAAGCAAGAGCTTGCCGAAAATAGGATACAATGGAAGCTCATTCCACCAAATGCTCCTCATTTCGGCGGATGCTGGGAGAGTAATATCAAATGCCTTAAATCTAATTTATATAAAGTTATTGGGTCACAGATTTTGACGTATGAAGAACTCTCAACCGTACTCACTCAAATAGAGTGTTTATTAAATTCACGGCCTTTAACTGTTTTAAGTTCTGATCCATCAGAGCTGGAGGCTTTGACTCCTGCGCATTTTTTAAATACTTCTCCGCTTAAAATGCTTCCCGCATTGGAACGATTAGAAGCCTCTCCTAATCTTCTTAAGAGATACGAACTTCTTGATCAACTTATTAGATCTTTTTGGAAGCGTTGGCGTGGAGAATACTTACATACTTTGCAAGTTAGGCAGAAGTGGAACACTCCTGCTTTCCCTGTGCGTGAAGGTATGGTAGTTGTTGTAATGCAGGATAATGTTTTGCCATTACAATGGCCCCTTGGGCTTATTGTTGGAATTTATAAGGGCAAGGATAATGTAATACGTGTAGCTCAAGTGAAAACAAAGGCTGGTATTTTACAAAGGCCGGTGGTAAAACTGTGTCCGTTACCATCACAATAGCTATGACAAGCACAACATTAGGATTTAAGGTTTAATTTTATTTTATTACTTATTATTGCTAAGTTTTCTTTATACTATATTGTTAAGTTTATATTTATAATAAGGTTCAATTATCGCGAAACTGTCAATTTTGGTACTAGTTTTTACCTTTCTTCTTTGAAAGGGGTCCTTTCAAGGGCGGGGGAATGGTTACGCCATTTATAACATTTTTATTGTTAACAATTATATATATTGTTATTTCGCTGGTCTGTTGTATTTGCAGTCAAGGTTTGTATATTTGTAATTTAGCGGGTAAGTATGTACCTGTAAAGTGGCGCCTCTGTCGCGTCACTGCGAGTGCAATTGTGCATCTATTCACTTCGAAAACTCTCTGATTTGTACAATCAACCGCCGTGCACGCTGCTAAAAGTTAATCTCGAATTTGGACAATATTTTTGTGTTTTGTGCTTATATCATTGTGATCTGTGCGACAGCCGTTTAGAGGTGGTCTCCAGGAGTACGAGCCCAATATATTGCAGGTAACAAGCCTTGAATGTTTTAATCAGTCAGCGAATTAACATCATATTTCTGAACCAGCGACCGCGCCCTACCGCATGGTGGTGAAACCTTATTTGCTATATTTTTCCGCAATTTCCCACCACACGTTCTCATTGACCCCGACGACCCCATAACGGCAGGTAACCTCCCCACGGGCCCACCCGTTCCACCCCGACCACACTTTTACACACACACACGACACCGTCCTCGCCGGCGAAGACGACGACCTCAAACACACAATATCGCGCATTCAACCGGGCGCCTGCGCAGGCGCCCAGGCGCTCCACACCGGCGCCCCCGGTCGCCCCTCCGATCGATCCCCCGTCCAATTCAAACGGGGATCGAAATTACGACGGCCTGAGCCGAGGTTCGAACCCCTAGTGGTGCCCTCAGACTAAAGTCGTATCCGTCGGGCAGGAGTTGGCCTTCAGCCGCTCCATAAGTCCTTCCGCGGGTTTGGAGTGCCATCTGCACTCGCCCCATAACGTCCGGTGAAGCTGTAAAGGCCGGCTACGGCCTTAGAGTAGTCCGAAAAAAAAAAAAAAACGGCACAATGCATTCCGCTTCCATCGCTAGTACAGACCACCGAACTCTGCTCGAGAGGAGGCTCTTGTTTCCACCTGCACCCGCAACCTTACAAACAAGTACGGGAATAGATACCCGTACAGATTAGAGACCTTTTTTTTTTTACTTGGAGAAAATTCCTCATGGAGACCCGCCGGCCCCGGGGGAAGCCCGCGGGTACTGTGAGACTCCTACTCACTAAAAACCCCAAGGTGTCCCTCACCCAAAGCCATATGCCGGAGTCGCTGGATCGATAACAGTCAACCGCAACTAATCTGATTAGCGACCTAAGTTAACCAGTTGATTTTCTTGCAAGTTCTTCTCAATTGAATCTGTATACTAAATTATAAATATTTATATACCTTATATTTCATTTCTTTATTTTACTTTGTTTAATTTTTATTATTTTAAAAATGGAGTACATGTGTAGCTGAATGGTCTCCAAGGGAAACAAAAAGAAAAAGAGGTAGACCACAGAGAAGAGCAGAGCAATATAGAGTACACTGGAAGGAATTAGAGGAGGCCATTGGCATAAGGCACTCTGTACTGCGGGATATAATATATGGGACACAGTTACCTAGATACATCAAAATAATAATTGCATTTAATAATGTTTAATAAGACAAATTCAATATTGTCTACTAAGCACTGTTGTGTCTAAACTGTGTCACCCCATCTTACATTTTCCTATTGTTATTTAGTATATAAGATCAATATTTCTATGTACATATTGTCAGTTTATTACCATCTGTAATATACATTGTCTCGACCAACAACATCATAACAAAAACATAATATAATAGGTAGAATATAATAGATATAAATAATGAAATTAATAATTAAACATAGGGAATCAAATTACTTAACAATTATGCAATTAATAATAGTAAAAAATAAATAGAGAGTATAATATAATAATATGAATGAACATCAATATGTAATAAAAAATGATGTATTGAAAAGTGATTAGAGAGATTAGAGTATTTATTATTATTGTTACTATTCAATATTATTTTACTTTACTGACACAAAAGAATAAAAATAAAGATAAAAAATGTAAAGTTAAACATTTGTTTTGGCTGAATTCCTATTGAGACGTAGAATAAAAAAAATCTATTCAAATGTGCCTAAATTTACGTTTAATTGAATACAGATTTTTTTTATATAATTTAATTTTACACGATAAAATAATAAATATACTTGATAGAGCTCTTATTATTTTATAAGTGCTGAATCAAAATTCTCTAAAAAAAATATTTATTCTGTATTTAATGTGTTTACTTACCAATAAATCAGAATAACATCCTTTTCCTTGCACTCGCAGATGACAAATTAAAAAACTTACGCGAAAAAAAAAACACTCAACACTTAAATAAATATCACCTTCTAGAGATTCACAGATTAAAAATTGTCTTTTTAAAAAATACTTTTATTAACTACTTGGGCATATACACAATAAATCTAAAGTACAATTTACAATAAATTGTATTTTTTGAAAAATTTCTAACACGATGACTCAAAAATATTGATTGCCATTAAAATATACGTTTTCTTTAACATAAATAATTAATTTTTATTACTGTCCATCCTATTTAGGACTATAGCGATTGGAATTTATCTTTCTACACTTATATTAGGCCGTAGAAATTGTCACATGTTATTAAATTGATGAATTAAACAGTTATGTGCCAAAAACGTAAGCACAATACCGCAAACAGCGGAAGAAACGAAAAATAATTGATAGTTGTTCAGTCGACTCATTTACCTACTTATTAGTGGTAGAACTGGTAGAATATTGACAGTAATTGAACGGTGTGGCCAGTTATTTCAACCTGATTATACTATTTTGTAATTTTTAATAGATACATTATTACGTTTATTAACATTAATTGCCACATGCTGAACTAGACTCGTTTTCGATTTTGTAGAAAACATTTGAGTATTACAATTTCAAGATAACCTGTTTAACCTGTGTGTTATGTACTAGGTTATGTATAAGTTATAATTATCATAACGTACTTATATCACAATATACTGTAACTAAAAAATTACTACCATACATGCAGAATTCGTAGATCATTCTATTTTTTGATAATTGCAACTATTTAGCTGTCAAGCAGGAAGTGTCAAGTCCAGCTGTAAATACCATACAGAATAATTTGAAATTAAAGAAATAGATAAATAATTAAAAGTTAACCAATCAAACAAAGAATTATTGTAAAAATCGTGTTATATTGTAATACACATCAATCTATCCTATTTTAGTTATTGTTCAAATCAAAACAAACAATTATTATTCTATAATAACAGATAATGCAAACATTTAGTAAATAATTACTCTGTGATGCCGACATGCAATTATTAAATGTTACACGCTATTCAATATTTTTCATTTGTTAAAAGTGCCTTAAATCGCCGGAGCTAGAAGAAGATACTTATTAATTCCTCAACTATTAGACAATGGACGATTCAGAATTAAACGCATCGGAGTTGGGAACATTTGATTACTGGCAGAAAGCGTACACGACTGAGATAATCAACTATGATGAACACGGCGACCCTGGTGAAGTGTGGTTTGGTGAGGACAGTGCGCAGAGGGTTATCGATTGGATATCAACTAGTGGGATCGATAAGGATATTTCTTTTGTTGATTTAGGTAATTTTAAAACTTAATACACCGTCTCTATGGTTTTGTGCCTTAGAAGGAGAATTATTAGATTTTAAATTTCGAACTATTCTATTGTTGCTTGCTGCTAGTCGTTTATGATCAGAAATAAAGAGGCGTGCTGTACCATAAAGATAGCCCGTAAAGATTGTTGTACTGAGAACTGTGGAACTGGGTATGATACAGGAAGTGCTTATAGCATTTGTAGTCTAGACTGGCAATGCATGAGTATAGGGGAAAGGGATTGTTAGTAATGTGGATTGATAACCCCATTGCAATGTACCATGTCAGGTTGACCTCCACGCGGTTCTCCCTGGAAACCATCATGATAAATTCCTGGTGAATTTGTCACGATGGGCTAACTGACCTGTCTTCATATTCGTCTAGTCATCCTCCACTGGTGCCCTGCCAGCGTAAATCGTTAGCGCAGGCTGGTGCACCATTTCATTATCATCCATAAAAAAAAAGTGCCAGTTCCCAGTGAACTTGCCATTATGTGATAACTAACCTGAATTCTGTCTCAGAATAAAAAACTACCTAAGTAATAATAACTGTTTAAGCGATTACACTATTATTTTGACAAAATTGGCAATATCACATGCTCATGGTCACTCTACACCCTCTAATTTGATTTTACAAATTAATCTGTATTATTGTAAACATGGAGATCTTTGGGGAGGCCTATGTCCAGCAGTCATGATGATGATGATGATTGTAAACATGTGCAAGCTCATTTGAAAAGAATACGAGCCGAGTCTCTTGTCAGTTCTTAGCTTGAAAGCACTCCGAACTGATAGTAGATTTGATATTATTGTGGTTTATAATAATAATAATAATAATCTCAGGACAATTCACACAGCGCCATCTAGACCCAAGTTAAGCTAGCTAAAGCTTGTGTTATGGGTACTAGATACCTGATACAAATACATAGATATTTTTTTTTTTGTAAATACATACTTATTATACATAGAAAACACCCAGACCGATACAAACAATCATACTCATGAATACAAATGTTTGTGCCGTGCGAGGAATCGAACCCGCGACCATCGGTCGTAAAGCGGTGTGCTAGACCACTAGACCACCGAGGTCGGTCATATATCATAAGACTCTGTAATAGAACTACGTGAATAAAGATATTTTGAATTTGAATTTGAAATTACGGTTACAATTTTTTGATCTTCAGGTTGTGGCAATGGATATTCCTTGCTGGAGCTAGCAAGACGAGGCTTTACCAATCTAATAGGTGTTGATTATTGCCCTGAAGCTATTATGTTAGCTAAGAAGATCACAAAGGAGGAGTTTCCATCAATCAAATACAAGGTACTAGCTGACCTTGCAACTTCTTCTACATGGGGGATTGTTAGTAATGTGGACCAATATCTAGACTACCATGTTATACAACCACTGTACCGTGTTGACCTCCACATGGTACCCTTGGAAACAGCCCTAACCTCATGTTCACCTTATCACCCTTCACTGGTGTCCCACCAGCATAAACCGTTAGTGCAGCCAGGTGTACCATTCCATAATCATCCATAAAAAAACACTATATTATATACTCACTAAAAAACATATTTAGAAGCACAAATCACACTGGCCAGAATGACATCTCTCGACTCTATTACAAAGTACCCACTTTAGTACATAACACAATATAATGAGAGCCGTAAGCTCATTTGTCCTCTATGCAGCAGCGCTGATGAGCATAAGGTCAGGTCAGTTAGCCCATCATGACTCTCATAAAATTCACCAAGAATTTATGACAACGGTTTTCAGTGGAAGCTGCCTGGAGAGTCAAGCTGACATGGTACATTGCTACCAGTGGGGTCATCAGTCCACAGTACTAACAATCCCATCCTCAATCAATCAGTAAGTGAAATTGAAAGATAGATAAATATCCCCTTTTAGTGATTACCACGCCCAAATTTTTTATAATCTCATTTTAAGAAAAGTTAAAATTGTTTTGTAATATATTTTTAGCTGTTTGATATAATAAAAGATGACCTATCAAATCTTGGTACAGAATATGGCATAGTTCATGATAAAGGAACCTATGATGCAGTCAGTTTGAATCCAGACAATCCAAAGGAGAACAGACAGAAGTATCTAGAACAAGTGACAAATATGCTATCTAACAATGGTGAGTTGATATCAGTTTTATTAATGACAAGCTGTACCCACACGTTCATCCGCGTAGAATTTAACCTTATTTTTCTGAAATAAAAGAATTTTTCTAAAATTTAAGTAGTTACTCCTTATTATATCAGTTACCTGCCAAAACAGTCCCATCAAAATCGGACAGACAGACAAAAAATGTAGAAAATGTTATTTTGGTGTATGTACCGTATTTATATTCATATGCATATAGTAAAAAACGGTTATTTCAATATTACAAACAGACACTCCAATTTTATTTATAAGTATAGACTAGCAACCGGTTTATACTACATTAAACACTATATTATGTAGCGACTCTCATCATTTAAGTTTAATTATTGTTTATGTCCAGGACTCTTCGTCATAACATCGTGTAATTGGACAGACCAAGAATTAATACAGCACTTTTCGGAGAAGATGAAATTGAAATGTGTTATACCAACGCCACAGTTCAAATTTGGCGGGAAAGTCGGCAGTGTCATATCATCTGTGGTATTTATTAAAAAATAACAGAAATCTGTGGTTTTTTTTTCTTAATGGATGACAATGCAATCGTGAACTGCCTACGAGAGTACGATGACAAGATGATCTTGAGGTCAGCTTAGTTTACTCATATACATATTATATTATCTGTGCTCATATTAACCTGTGTGACATAGTGACGATGGTATAAAGAGGGGATCGCATGGAGGTCAACCTGATATGGGCATGGTTTATTGCCAGCAAAGAGGGTATTAGGCTCCATTGCTAAAACTAGGGTAGAATTACCTACCACATGAATGAACTAAGAATTGTTTCAATTTTCTACATATTTTGTAGGTATCTAAAAACTGATATTTTAAAAAAGATATAAACAATATTATATTTTTCCTAATAGATCCTCAAAAAATATGAGTATGTTATACCAGTAATACTCCTACCGTCCAAGAACTAAGATGTCATGCCACTCGTCCTTTAATTTTATTGCTTAATAGCTTAAGTAAGTCAGTTAATTTCGGGGCAAAGGGGATCGCCCTGAGGCCCTATCCTAGGGGACCTACCGTACACCTAACCTCCCTCCCCCCCTAAGGAAGTGCGGATGACCAGTATCAGTGACTGCTTAATCTGTACCTTACAACCGGAACACAGATTCCGAATAGAAATAGGTGAGACAGGAGATGTACCCACGCATACGACTTTTTATATTGTACCTATGTCTACACATTTCAAATAGGAGTTTTTCAACAATTGTTACTTCAATACATATAGTTGTATGACTTCATTCTTAAGCTCTGAAAAGGTTTGCTATAAAAAAATGTTGATATTGACAGATTGTCTTTACTTGTCACTTGTGACACCTGCCACCTGCCTGCCTTTTTTTGTGTTATCAATCATATCTGGACGATAAAAGTGTTTTAAAAAATTTAATTACATATTTTTTAAATTACGATAACAGTGTAAAAAGTTAAATTTATTATTCCTGTTATCAGGAAATATAACTGAGGTTATTAGGTATTTTTAAAATAGTGCTTTGGTACGTGTAATGATTCTTTGTTTAAAGAAAGATGTTAATATTTTAATAATAATTGCAAAGAATAATACAGTTGCCTACAACTATTTATTTTAGTAGTAATTTTTTATTAAAGGAACCAATAAAAACAATAATGCAACTTCAAGAAAGATATATTACTTTTAACGCAATTTAAAGGCTTAACCTGTAGTCAACGACCAGTTGCCAGAGCCGTAAAACATATAAAAAATGTGCAAATTGTTATCACATTACTTACTTCTATCATTAATTTAATTTCATCCTTACTGATAAAGGAAATTTAGTTACGGTCTTTTCTCATCGTTTACTATTTGGTTTGTCTACAGTATATATCGCTAGTACTTAAATTGACATATTCCTAAAATTCTATACTAGAATTCAACGAGTACCAATTAAACTGGCTTCTGTTTTAAGATATCTTCTAATTCCACAGAAGATGACGGCCGCTACACCGGTGAAAACATCATGTATATTCTGTAACATTGTTAACAAGTTAGAAAACACTGAAATATTGTATGAGGATAATGAAGTTTGTGTTTTCCGGGATATAAAACCGGCCAGTCGATATCATATACTTACAGTGCCAAAACGACATATTCCAGATGCGAAATCACTTACTTCTGCTGATAAGGAGTTAGGTAAGAGTTTCTAATCTGTAACACGCTTACTGCTATCTTTATGACTTATAGACCGTTTTGTCTCCTTCGTAACTTTTAGATTTTATTATTCTACTAGCTACTCGCCCCGACTTCGCACGGCTGTACATGTATTATATATATAAACCTTTCTCTTGAATCACTATCTATTAAAATTAACCGCTTCAAAATCAGTTGCGTAGTTTTAAAGATTTAAGTCATTGGGACAGACAGTGACAGCAACTTTATTTTATACTAAGCAATGATGGGTAGCAATTGTATAAGTTTTTGTTTGAGATTAAAGATAATGATTATTATTATTATTATTTATGTAAATCAAATCTAAAATAATTTATGTTGGACATTTAGCCACTTAAGAAAGTCAAGTTTTTTTATGTTTTAATATATTTATTTAGTCCCATTCTGTATATTATAGATTTAATTGCGGCAAGAAAAAAGTGCCAAGTAATACAACAGATTTTTCTTAAGTCTGTTAACATTGTTTAATTATTTAGGTGTCTATGTCTAACTTTTAATAATAGGCTGTAATCTTAAATACATACAACTTAGGCAGAAAATTTCTTCAAACAGATTAGACCGATATTCATAGTATATGACACTTAAAAATGTAACATTGTTACATATTTGACTTTGGCCAGTACATACCATAACTACCAGTGAAAGCTGAGAAGGAAAATAATTAAAAAAGATATTTATTTCTTAGAATATGGTATGTACAATGGTAGTAATTATATAATATAAATTTTATCATATTCTGCTGTTTCCAGCATACAAATCCTTTAATCCAAGCATTAATAATACATTATAAATTCTAAACATTCATCATAACTTCTTACTTTAAAAACATTAGAATAGAATAGAAAATCATTTATTCAAATAAACTTAATTTAAGCACTTTTGAATAGTCAACAATTTTTTTTTAAATCTACCGCTTATTCAGAATGCTGTCTCATCACAAGAAGCATAAGCAAGAAACTTGTGTGTTGCTCTTTTAAACAATCCTTGTAGGTTCACATTTTACAAGTCGAAACATGTGAATACAAACTACCAACCAACACTAATTCATTTAGGCTCAAATATAAAAACACAATAAGATTAAATCAGTTGTAGTGATAAGAGCAGACCAGTCCCTACAAGCAGCACTTGTTCACGAGTATGATGGATGAGCCAGCCATTACTGGGCTGGACCATATTTTAGTGAGCCCAATGACCCGGCCAACCTCGCCATATGTCTGGACATTTTAGTGAGCATGACTACTCATTCCACTCGACCTCATCATAGCTACTCATTTAAATTTATTATATGGTAGATACAATATTCGCTCTTTACATGAGGATGCATGCGGCAATCACTACAAAAGCCGCTACGCAATCATATATCAAGAAAGCAGTATGAAAAGGAAATTATAACGTCCGCAAATTAAAATTAATCATTATTATATTGACAGCCTCCATGGTCTAGCGGTGTAGCACTTCCTTAGCTTACTTCCGATGGTTGCGGGTTCGATTCCTTGCAGAACACAAATATTTGTATTCATAAATATGATTTTTTGTGTAATTCTGGGTATTTTCTATGTATAATATTTATGTATTTATGAAAATAAAAATCTATGTATTTGTATCAGTTATTTAATACCCATAACACAAGCTCTAGCTAGCTTCAGCTTGGGTCTAGATGGCGCTCTGTGAATAGTACTGAGATTATTATTTATGAACATTTTAAATGAAGATCCCATGCATGAACTACTATTGCCATGCAATTTTGTATTGAATAATCAATAAAAAAAATTGAATTATTTGTATTGTGAGTACACATTATAGTTTTTATTACTACATGCATATGAATGTAAATACGGTACATACACCAAAATAACATTTTTTACAATTTTTGTATGCCTATCTGTTTGTTCCGGCTAATCTCTAAAATGGCTGGACCGATTTTCATGAGACTTTTTTTGACAGATATCTGATGTAATAAGGAGTAACTTAAGCTACTTTTATTTTATAAAAATGACGTTAAATTCCACGCAGACGAAGTCACGAGTACAGCTAGTATTCCATATAATATTAACAAAGTGTATATTCGCCATTTTCGAATTGCCCTCCTTAACAATAAAATTGGTTCTTTATGTCCCGAGAAAACTGGTTTAATTTATGTTTTATTAAATTTTCAGTGACCCATATGCTGTCGGTGGCTAAAGATCAAATAGTCAAGAACGAGCTATCGTTAGAGGACGCAAGGTTCGGATATCACTGGCCCCCCTTCACCAGCGTCAAACATCTACATTTACATGCAATAGCACCAGAGTCTGAGATGGGGTTCTTGGCTAAACTCGTATTCAAAAAGGATTCATATTGGTTTGTCTCTGTAAGTATTCTGTGTTTGTAAGTATTTAATTAATTAAGTAGTAAAAATTAAAAAAAAAAAAAAATAAATAAAGTAATTAATTTAATTAATTATATTAATTGGTGCAATAAAGAATTATAAATATATAAAAAACAAATAATATCTCCTTTGGAAAGTATACACTCTTTCCTGAGGAGGTAAAAACTATAACTCCTAAGAATATCCTTCAATTCTTGTCCCTGACGGGTCTTGGTAGCGGGATCTATACATAAAAATTGGAGTGTCTGTTTGTAATATTGAAATAACTGTTTTTTACTACATGCATATGAATATAAATACGGTACATACACCAAAATAACATAATTTACAATTTTTGTCTGTCTGTCTGTCTATCTGTTTGTTTCGGTTAATCTCTAAAATGGCTGGACCGATTTTCTCACAACTTTTATTGGCAAGTAGCTGATGTAATAAGGAGTAACTTAGACTACTTTTAATTTAGAAAAATAAAGTAAAAAAATTCAACACGGACGAAGTCGCGGGTCAGGTCAGACAAAAATTGTAAAAAATGTTACTTTGATGTATGTACCGTATTTATATTCATATGCATGTAGTAAAAAACGGTTATTTCAATGTTACAAACAGACACTCCAATTTTAATTATAAGTATAGATGACTGACTATTTTTCTGAAAAAGGGCGAGCATAGATCTATAGGACACTTACACCTAGGACCTACACAGACAGAGACCTAAACAGGTCTTACTTAGGCACCTGACAATAGCTCAAAGCAATAAAACAATCCCAAAAAAAATCCCATTTATATTTACAGCCATGACAATATGTATGTCCGTTTTGTTGCTTCTCAGATCTCATATAACTTTTTTTCTTTTCAGCCCGAGTACGTCATTTCAAGGCTATGATGAAGTTATTGCGGGTTCCGGTTTATTGTGATATATTTTGTCTGTCTGTCTTCTGGTGCTATTAATCATCATCATCTTCCTGCCCTTCAGCCATTGAAAAATGCAAGATTGGAGTTCGACAATTTAGTCCATAGTAATGTATTTGTGGGGTTGAAGTTAGGGTTGTAAGGGGTTTTTGGCGTCCATATAAGTTTCATCATCATCATCTTTCCACCCTTTAGTCATTGAATGATACAAGATTGGAGTTCGCCGTCCCCCCTCTGATTTAGTACATTAGTAACGGACTTATGAGGGGGGGGGGTTGAAGTTAGGGTTGTGGGGGAGATTTTCTCGTTCATTAAGGCCTATAAAAATTTAGAACACAAGCCTTATAGCTTATTTCTACATTTGCTCGCCTTTCTGACATTTCCTCTATTTGGTATTTTTTTTTATGTAATTATTTTAGTAAGTAATTACAGTTTTCTAAGTAGCTTTGACGTAGTCTAGTGTTTTGAGTAGTCATGCTCACTAAAATGTCCAGACTTGTGGCGGCGTGGTGGCCCGGGTCATTGGGCTCCCTAAAATATGGTCGAGTGCAGTGATGGCTCATCCGTCATACTCGTGAACAGGTGCTGCTTGTAGGGACTGGTCTGCTCTAATGACTATGACTGATCCTCTTATTAATTGTTTAACCAGTTGGTTATATATTCAATGTTTTTTCTATTTGAGTATTTAATTGAATTAGTGCAAATTGGTGGTTTGTATTCACACACTTAAACTTAAAAATCTAAAGTAATAATAAAATTATTTAAAATAGCAACACGCAAGTTTCTTGTGATGAGACAGCTTTCCGAACGAGTGGTAAATTAAAAAAATGTAATGACTATTCAAAAGTGCTTCAATGTAAGTTTATTTGAATAAATGATTTTCTATTCTATTATAATTACGTAAAGTCAGCGTTTTACGGCTCTACTCCATAGTATCTTTTTTTTTTCTCCATGGAATGGAAGTAAGAATAATATAAATGAAACCGTCATACTCGTAAAGGGGCGCCCATAAATTAAGTGAAGTGTTTTTTTGTATTTTCTGGTCCTCCCCTTAAACATATTTATTTATTAAAATATAACGTAAGTAATAACTTAGTACCATTAGTTCAATGTAAGTTATTAATGGACGATTTGTTAAAGTAATTTATATTTACAGTTAGATATTTAAAAATTTTGATTAAATCTATAAATTCAAATTCAAAGTTAATTTATCCCCTTAGTTGTGGAATTTATCAAAATCCTTTTTTAGGGGATGCCTACGTCATAGTAGATTTATGCATGCAAAGTCTCAGCCTGATCGGTTTAAAATTGGCAAAGTTTCATACAAACGTTCATCCCCTATTTTATCCCCTTGGGGGTAGAATTAATCAAAATCCTTTCTTAGCGGATGCCTACGTCATAACATCTACCTGCATGCCAAATTTCAGCCCGATCCGTCCAGTGGTTTGGGCTGTGCGTTGATAGATCACTATTCAGTCACCTTTGAGTTATATATAAATATAATTTGTTTCAATTGTTATTCAATTGAGTTTATTACCAGTTCTCAATTGGATGTATATATTGAACTGGACGGTAGGGAAAAAATATAATATAAAAAATTAGATGTTCATAAGCGGCTAGCTGGAAGATCTACATGATTAATGATTTTTGAATTTGAATTTAATGTTATATAAATACTATAGAATTGTAAATTATTTAACAATTATTTATTGTAATGTTAATAAATGGGTATGAAAATATTTTTTTTGTTATTTAACTACCACTTTACCGCCATTTCTTGCTTAGTGTTTGCGATCGCAAATAGCCCTTTACTTTATTTAAAAATAAAATTTTAAATTTCAAATTTCGAACGTCAGGCACAGAACATCGATGTTATTTTATATACAATTTTAGACTTCTCGAACATTCCGTGGCGTCATTATTGAAGTCAACGTACAATATATTCTAAATATTTTATTTATTGCAATTAAAACAAATTAACCACTGCACTGGAAAATTTTAGTCTTAAATCACTCCAATTTTCTTATACCATGTAAATCTATGTTTTATAAGATCATTCTTTGAATTTTTTTTTCTCTGCTACAAAAAATAATCATGTAACGAGAGCAATCAAAATAATGTAAAAGTTTTTCGGACTACCTAGTGCCGCAACTGGCCTTTACAGCTTCACCGGACGATAGGGGGCGAGTGCAGATGGCACTCCAAACCAAAATAAGGACTTATGGAGCGGCTGTAGGCCAATTCCCGCCTGACGGTTACGACTTTAGTTTGAGGACAAAGATAGGGGTTCGAACCTCAGCTCAGGTGGTCGTCATTTCGATCCCCGTTTGAATTGTACGGGGGATCGATCGGAGCGGATGTCAAAGATTGAAAAATCAAATACATGAATATCATTCCCGAATGGTTTGTAATTGTTGAGAAAAATTGAGATTATTAACGTAAATATTTGCAATACATCGTTTTAATAAATAATTCTTGAAAAAAACAGGCTGTAGCTTGTCTATTATACTTTATAAGGTGTCTACCATAATAGTTTCTAGCCGCGTGGAGGACGGCCCGCCGTTCCGAGCAATGAGGCTCTTGTCCCCATTACTACCGGTGTTTTAAGGGTCGCAACCATTTACCATCGGACGGGCCGTATACTTGCCAGCATCGCGGTAAAAAACCTCGATAAAACAAGATTCGGTAAGTATAAGTACATATTTAATATTCGCTTATGTCTGGTATGAGCAAATAAAAACCTATACAAAATTATTGAAATTTTTTTTTTTAATTCAAAAGCGTCACACGCATGTAAAAAAGTGAAGTGGCCATGTTAAGTGTAATGTACACATCTATTTCATGTACATTGACCCTAATAACGAGTATGAATATTTCAATTATATAACTTCATTGCCTAGTACCGGCCGATCTATTTAATGTAACAATTATCAATTAATTACTAATTACTGTATTTTGGTACGTGGGTAATAAGTATATCAATTATCAGTTTCTTATCACACCACCAGTGTTGCTATAACTCAATATAATTTTACGGTTACTGTAATTTTTAATTTCGAAGTAATAAGACCTAAAGACGCTTGCAGAGAGCACTGTGTCACGTGTGCCCACAATAAACCTGGACTTTACGTATAAAGCAATCTACTAATTACATTAAAGTCCATACCTTTGTTAATTCTTTCATTAATTAATTTCTAAAACCATATGTTTAACTAAAACCATATTGATTTTGATACAAATTATCTAGTATTTCTGAAATATTAACATTTCAACATCTAAACACTAATACAATTAATATTTTCTACAATTAATAAAAGGTTTTTGTGTATTATTTCAATATTAAATCTATATTTTCTATAACTGACTATGGTATTGATTGTAGGAACAAGAACAAATTTGGTCTGTTTTTTAATGATGACATCTGTGCCACTAGAATGATGACTATCACATAACGAACTAATGATTTTGTTTCATCAGGTGAAGCTAAAAGAAAAATCTTGAAATATGGCATAATGTTTAAGTTACGCTAAATTTAATTGTGAATACTAATTTTATTATAATTTTATATGAAATTGTAATACATTTGTTTTGTTTGTTGAAGAAGTTGTAAGTAAGAAACAAAAGCTATTTTGTTTCTTACTTAATTATTTTCAAAGAGGGTGTAGGTTCAGAAAGTTATCGTACTATTCTTACTATGCAGAAAATAATTGTATTTCAAAATTATACGGCATCCGTAACAATTACATTAGGTGTAACAAATAAAAATAACTAGCAACATTATTCAACTTAAATGTCAAAATTGTCAAGTGCGCTGTCAAGTGCAATTAATACAAGTGTGTATCAAAGTTCTTTCCTTTATATTATTATCTATTACATTAATTAAAATAAAAACTTATTTATCTGTGAAATCTATTAGCCATAACTAATTATTTGAATAGAATAATTTGTTTTATAAGAAAATGGCCACCCCGGCAGACGTACGAGCGGTTTTCGAGGAGAAACTAAGAGAAGGTGTACCGAATCCACCCGGGGAGTTTAACCCTGTCGATTTAGAGCGGGTTAAAAATGATAGGTATATGAAAAGGCTTCTAGCCCACCAGGGGAAGTCGCCGCAAGCCGCCGCTGACATGCTATGGGATATACTAACATGGAGAAAGACTGTTGGAGCGAGCGATATTAATGAAAGTACTATTCGTCTGGACTACCTCAAAGATGGGACGTTCTACCCTAGGGGTAGAGACGTCGACGGGTCGTTATTACTCGTTCTAAAAGCAAAACTACATATAAAAGGTCAAAAGGACTTTGAAGAGTTGAAGAAGTTGATCATTTACTGGTGTGATAGGATAGAAAGAGAGGAGAATGGAAAACCTATTACTTTATTCTTCGATATGGATGGCTGCGGGCTCAGTAACATGGACATGGAACTTATAAAATATTTAATTGGTATGTTCAAGTATTACTACCCTGCGTTCTTGAATTATATTGTTATTTATCAAATGCCGTGGGTGTTGTCTGCTGCTTTTAAAGTTGTTAAATCCTTACTGCCAGCGAAGGCTGTGGAACGAATGAAGTTTGTCGGAAAGGATAACTTGAAGGATGTTGTGCCACCCGAATTGGCTGAAGCGATAAATAGTAAGGACGATTATAAGTATGAATTCGTCCCGGAGAATAGAAGTACGGAGCAAACACCAAAGAAAGTGACGTTCGCAGAACAGGGAGACAGCCAGCATTCTCCTGGTGAGATGTTACGGTTGAATCCGAATGATACAATTGTATTTAAACACGATAATGATGATGTCACAGGTCAATTCACTATAACTAATATGGATGCAAGTGCAATATCATTCAAAATACGAACAACTTCACCCGACAAGTTCCGTGTTCGTCCCAGCTCTGGCGTATTAGCTAGTGGATCATCATTAACAGTGCTAATCGTGGTTCAACCTGGTTTCCAGCTACGTACAGTTGCGAAGGATAGGTTCCTCGTCATGTCTGTACAGATTCCAAAAACAGATTTGCTTCCGAAGGAACTAGCTGACATCTGGCAGAATTCGACTGGCAGCAAAGTGGACGAGTATCGCTTGAAGTGTCTCTTCCCCGAGAAAGAGATAGCAAGGAACGGAACAGTAGTGGATGGTAAGTCACCGGAGAAACAAGATACAGTTACGAAGGCATTAAACAATTTGCAGTCAAACTATGAAACGCTGCACAGAGATGTTAAGAGGTTGAAAGTTTTCCAATTCTTAACGTTATTCATGACAGCTGTCTCTGTCTTGCTAGGTTATTTGGTATATTTACACTCGAGCACGAGCGAGAGGTACTGTGAGCGCATGTAGCCTTTAAATTTTGTGGTTTTCAACACCACATTCGAAGCAAACACAGTCTCGAACAGCTTGCTTCTTGTCATATTAATGATAAACACAATTATGTTTGTAATATATTGTCATTTGGTGCGTAAAGTTGAATTATTGCATATAGTCAAACATAATGCATTTTAATTTGGGGCTATTTCTAGGTGTAATCTGGGTGTAATATCATTTATATAGTAATTACTAGCACAGGTTTGTGAGGTAGATATAGATTTTATTTATTTTTATTTAATTATTAAACAAGGAGTATACACATCGCCTGTTTACGACTATGTGCCGTACCTACTTCAGCTGCCAGCTTTGCTTTATTAATTGTTTTGGCTTGAAGGTAGGGTATACAGCAGTGAAAATACAAGGTATAATGTAAAGATATATATAGCCATAGCCTAGACTTTATTATTTTATATCCGGGTTGTTCAGTCAATGGTTGTCACCTAACAGCTAGTCAGATTATCCTTCCCGTTACATAATAAAAAAAAATACATATTTTAATAACTGTTTATGCTAATAGTAATTAAATTCACAGTAATTCTTATATGAAATAACTAATTTTATAACCTTGAAATCTGAAAAGAAAATTGATAAATATAATAACCTATAAATATCTAATAGGTATTTATAATTAAAACATTTTACTTGTAAGCAGGCGATGGTATCGTAGGTATTGTTTACAGGTTTTTAATTAAGTAAATTATACACAATATAGAGAAAAACAAAATGAACGATGTTACCAACTTCTTATAATAAAAGATTTAGTTACAATTAAAATAAAATTTTATACAGATATTTTCCATTTGCGCATAAACAGATTAAAAAAAATATCACAGTATTCATATCCTTAGCAAAGGAAATTGTCATTAATTTAAAAAAAGAAAAAATAAGACAAATGTTTTTTAATTGTATTGGCGCCATTATGGAAGACATCTTTTTTTATTTTTTTTATATGTCGCTATATACACAGTCATACAATCATAAGGATATGTAAATAATTTAAGTACGTTATCACCATACAAATAGTCAACTTGTTTACAATGAAAAAATCCTTTACCTTAAAACCAAGGACCAAGTTATTTATTTTTATTACTGTATTCTATTACTGGTGTAGTTGGAATTTCGGCTCTATTGTCATCGTTTTATGGTCTCTTATACTTCGATAGAAATACGTATGTACCTATCGCAGACACTTATCTATGCCATGTACGTGACAATTCTTTGAACATTATTCAGTGGCTTCTGTTATTTCTTGATTCTAAATACCGAAACTGTATTTCTACTAGTTAAACTCGCGACTTTGTACCCGTAAGAGAAAAACTGCCCCTTTGGTCCAGGGCCAGAACCAAATCAGACTATTTTTTAATCCCGGAGACTAAATTGACAGGTGTAAATGTCTAATTTTCAAATAATGTTACCACCTTATTAATACCGATTTGTTTAATCAAAAGTTTTTGTTTTAAATATATTAAAACAAAAATTTCATTTAAAGCTTCACACGCTGTTTCCACAACAGATATTCGAAATTTACGTACATATACTAGTGTTACGGTGTAGGTGTACTAAAGTCGTTTCCGTCAGGCGGGAGCTGGCTTTCAGCCGTTCCATAAGTCCTTCCTTATGTTTGGAGTGCCATCTGCACCCGGCCCCTATCGTCCGGTGAAGTTGTAAAGGCTAGCTACGGTTAACAGTATTAGAGTAGTCCGAAAAAGAAGCTATTTATTATAATATAGGATTATTGCATATTTGTTTTACAGTAGTAAAGTCACATGGTCCTTGATTTGTTCTGGAGACCAGCATATTGAGACATAATAAGTTTCAACTATATACTTCTATGTCAGATATAAATCTAACTGCACTTCAGACAGGAATTGGCATTCAGACGCTTCAGAAGTCTTTCCGTGAGCTTAAAGGCCAACTACGCCCAACAGTATTAGAATTTTTCAAAAAAAATACGTTATAACTGAAATACCAAAGTGGTATAAGTATAAATTTTAATAATTTCAGTCTATTATAAATTATTGCAAGGTTAACTATGGCTGTTTCAGGAGAAGCCTGATAAGCTACATAGTAATTAATAATGGGTATTAGTGATTCCATTGCTACTATATTAGTTAGACTTTACACGGGCCCGGTAGAAACTATTGTGATAAATTCCACGCCCCCCACTAGAAACTATCGTAAGAAATTCCTTGTGATTTCAAATTAAAAAATTATTTATTCAAGTAGAACAACAGCTGCTAAAAGAATCACGTTCATAACGTTTTTTTTTGTAATTAACATTTTTTCCCTACCGTCTAATTATATAGATACAACTGAGAAGAACTGGCAAGAAACTCAACTGATTTTCTTTTTTTTTCAAGCCAGTTTTTTACATTCTATACTTATATAGGTATTTATGTCTAACATAAAATGAGAATCCCGTGCATGAACATTGCCATGCATTTTTGTCATTCACCAGGAGGGGCTAACTGAACTGACTTCTCATCTTATCATCCTCCACTGGTGCCCTGTCAGAACCGTTAGCGCAGGCGGGTGCACCATTCCAATATCACTCATAAAAATAGTTTATTAACTAGAATTACCAACCGTACCGTTTTCCCAGTACAAGACTTATTTTTGGAGCGTCCCACGTCCTGATGGTTTTTAAGCAGCGTCCAATGTTTTTTTATAATAGTAATTCACCAGGATGTGCTAACTGTTCTGACTTCTCATCTCATCATCCTCCACTGGTGCTCCATCAGCGAGTAGCTCTAGAATTTGCATCGCATGATTGATATTACAAAATCGCATAGTACCTTGGACTTAATCAAACGATTAAACGTATATAAGTTGTTATAATTAAAAAGACTCATGATAACTGTTTATACGTAATTCGCACGCAAATCGTCTGATAAATAGATTTTTTATTACGATATCATTTTCTATTCATATCAACAATAAACTATTATTATCAATATGATATAAGTATGTTTTTTTTTAATGGATGATAATGGAATAGTGCTGGCGCTGGTTTAGCGCTGGCAGTGGAGGAAGTTAAGATGAACATGAGGTCAGGTCAGTTAGCACATCGTGATAAATTCACCAGGAATTCAATAACGGTATACGCTAGCGGAGGACATAAGACATACCAGTAGAGGATTATAAGATGAACATGAGTTAGGTCAGTTAGCACATAGTGACAAAGTCTTCGGGTAATTTATAATTCACCGAGAATTTATCACGATGCTTTCCAGAGGGAACTACGTGGAGGTCAACCTAACATGGTACATTGCTAGCAATGGGGTCAATAGCCGGCGTTACGAACAATCACCTACTTCCGCTATAAGCATGATTGTTTTATTTAATTTTGTATAGGAATACACTAAACTTGTTACAGAAATAGAATTTTGCAGAAACTCGTCTGCGTAATAACCTAAAAATACTTTACAAAATCATTGAAATCACTCTTTCAACACTTCATAAGGTTATGTATTATCGTTGAATAAAAATTAAATGTACAAGGTATAACGACATACATCTATGTTAAGATAAAAACAACTAAGCCGATAATAATTGTTTACGGCCAAGTATATTACACTATCACAAATATTTAACTATCAGATATTTATTAATCTATGCATCATATTGACTGAAAACGTGTAACGTTTTGTATTTCACGCGAGATAGTATGTACAAATTCTTGCTTTGTAAGATGTGTTTAGGTCGAGGTTGAGATATGGCAGAGAAATTACAGGATATGACAAGGTACGAGGCAAGTCATGAGATGTATCACGGTCATCACATGATGACATGATGACTTGTTTTTTTTTTTATCATAATTTGAGCGCGTTTGACCGCAATCTCACCTGATGTTAAGTGATGATGTGCTCTAAGCTGTTACACGCAAGCTCAAATAATGCCTATTTACTCTTGACTTAAAAGACCCAATGTTGTAAGAGGCAGGAAAAATAGACGCTGGTAGAGATTTCCACTCCTTAGCTGCTCGCATAAAGACAGATGATGCATCTACATATATATATATATATATATAAGCGACGGGTATCACTTACCATAAGGTCAGCCGTTAGCTTGTTTGCCAATAAAAAAAAATGAAAATATTAGCCGCTGTTTTACCCGCGTGATTTTGTAGCCTATGTATTATTCTGATGTAGCTATATTGCAGTAAAGTCTCATCAAAATCCTTTCAGTAGTTTTTGCATGAACGAGTAACGAACATCCATACATCCATTTATACTCATAAACTTTCGCGTTTATAATATTAACTAGCAGAGCCCACGGTTTCATCTGCGTTAAATTTCAGTATAAAAAATATAGTCTATATGTTATTCTGATGCATAAGCTATATTATTGTAACAAAATCTATTAAGTAGTTTCTGCATAAAAGAGTAACAAACATTCATCCATTTGACGACCTCGGTTATCTAGCGGTCAAGCACACCGCTTTACGACCGATGGTCACGGGTTCGATTCCTCGCACGGCACAAACATTTGTATTCATGAGTATGATTGTTTGTATCGGTCTGGGTGTTTTCTATGCATAATATGTATGTATTTACAAAAAAAAATATCTATGTATATATATCAGTTATCTAGTACCCATAACACAAGCTTTAGCTAGCTTAACTTGGGTCTAGATGACATTGTGAATTGTCCTGAGATTACAAAATCCATGCAGCCATACTCACAAATTTTCGTGTTTATTATATTAATAAGATCAACATAACCACACTCCACGTTCAAATCCTGAAACAACATCTAGTCAAGTATATTTAAGAGTGTTACAACATATATTTTATAGATAGACAAATGTATAAATATTATTGGAAATGTATTTGGCATTAATCAGTAATTCATGACGTTGGTAGTATCGTATGTTGATAATTTTATCTCCATATTTGTTAATACAATGGCCCCAATATGTTAAATATACATTTACAGTTATAATTATACATTTTACATACGTAAGTACAGATAAAATATAATTTTTAAATTTGTACTTATGTCACTTCGATTTAATGTTTAGTTCGCCACTCTGCTCGTTCTATTGCGTTCTCAGATCTACGGTAATATAGTTCGTGCGCTCACAACTCGAGTTAGACTGTAAATTTCGTTCAAAGCTGTATGCAGATGAAATAGAATTTTAAATTTTATACTTATGCCACTTCGTTTTAATGTTTAGTTCGCCACTCTGATCGTTCTATCTCGTTCTCAGGTCTACTGCGAATTAGTTCATTTTTCTTAAGTTGAACCAACTAGACGCTCAATTTCGTTCAAAAAGATACTGTAACTTAGTTATTTTTTTAGTTCGTACGCTCCCAACTTAAGTTAGATGCTCTATTTCGTTCTCAGGTCTGCTGAAAATCAGTTCGTGTTTAGTTTGTGCGCTCCCAACTTGAGTTATATGCTCAATTTCGTTTACAGGTGTACCGCGATATAGTTCCTTTTTTAGTTCGTGCGCTCCCAAATCGAGTTAAAAAAAGGCTAGGTAACCAGCCTGTATTCCTATAAATATCTTGTTTTTTCCTACGCTAGAAATATATTGTGTCTAAGTTTTTACAGGTCATAAATATAATAATCATAATCCTAGACAATTTATACAAAGCAATCTAGTCCCGAGTTAAGTAGAGCTCCTGTATTACTAGACAATCGATAGAAATAATTAAAATCATTTTTATATAGATATATAAATAATATACATAGAAAACACCCAGACCGATACAAACAATCTTACTCATGAATACAAATGTTTTCATTATGCGAGGAACCATCAATCTATGTATCGTGGTATCCTTTTGCTTGTAACTGATCACGTTTATTATCCAAGACCTCTATACTATTTTATCAAATGAACTAAAGAGCGAAGTCTGCGAATTAGTTCGTAGTTCACACTGGAATATTTTATCAAACGAACTAAAGAGCGGAAGTTTGCGAGTTTGCGCAGTTCATCGGGAGCGCTATTTTGAACTAGTTCATTCACGAACTACACAGTCCTATTTTGAATACAACATCCTTAGTTACCGTCTAACAATAACAATTGCATTTTATGTTATGTTACATATATTTATCTAGATAGGTATATCTATCAATTACAGATAATATTATCTGTATTTTAAATTACAATATTGAGTATTGATCAATAATTATTACTAATATTATAAATGTGAAAGTGACTCTGTCTGTCTGTCTGTTGCGCTTTCAAAACGTACTGAACCGATATAAATGAAATTTACATCCTGAGATAGGCTACTTTTTAATGCAAAAAAGGGTTGTAAGGGGTTGAAAGGGGAGATGAAGGGTTGTATGGAAGTACCGTCATTTTTAAAGCTTAAAACCATCATCTTGTGCCCCACTATTCACATTTAACTTGTTTAGCGATACTCTCAGACTGAAATCGTATCCGTTAGACGGGAGTTGTCCTTCAGCTGCTCCATAAGTCCTTCCTTTGGTTTGGAGTGCCATCTGCACTCGCCCCTATCGTACGTTGAAGCTGTAAAGACCAGCTGCGGCCAACAGTATTAGAATAATAAAAAAATGCTATTAAAAGTAAATGTAACCAAAACAAAAATAAACCTATTTTTAATCCAATATTAGGGTTCCTAAAAGAATCTTTATATCTATCAAATATTTAGATGTTTACGTTTATTGTTATTTATTGTTTTATATGAAAATACAAATAAAAAAAAAAAAGAATTTTATTAAAGGAAAATTGTAAAGTCTCAATAAAATTTAATTTTATCTATGGTCTATGCTAAAATATATCTTATTACATTATCACTGTAGTCTATGTTCTTTTGCCTTTGTACTAAAAGTAGAAAAAGTTAAATAACATTCCATTTATAAAAATAAAAAATAAGAGTTGAAAATCTTTATAATAAATGATATTAACTAACATGAACAATTAAATATTTAAACTTAGAGTTTAAACAAATGTGATGTATTATTATGTAAGTGTTTTACTATGCCTATTTAATTGTATAGGATTAATATGTTCTGGGTAGATAATAAAAAAAAATAGTTATAAGTAATTTATTGCTATAGAGGTATTTGTGTTTAATTTGTAACCAAAAAACTTATTTAATAACAAATATAGGCTAATGTATGTGATAACTTTAACAATTTTTTAATATTTCTGATAATGTATCTGTAATTCAATTTGACTTTTTTAAAAAAAGAATGTCATTTTCTACTATTTGATTGTTTCCCGCCAATTTGCGCGCGCTTTATAAAACAAAACATTTAACAGATTGCTTAGAAGGAATATGTCAATGATAGAAAATAACTCCTTTTTTTATTATAACTAGTCTACCAAATATTTGTTATAAATCAAATCAAATTTTATTTTCCATGTCTTTACTATTAATGTATATTTCATTCGTGCTCGGATTTTGTATCTATGCATGTGTCATTTTTGGCGCCAATTTTTGTAAACCTTTTATTATCTGTGGATATCACTAGATCTAATGTAGTCATATCCACTATTCTATCACTAGATTGTAAATATATCATTTTATTGATATAAAACTTACCATTTCTATAAAATCAAGTCTATTTGTGTGCCAATATTTCTATTAAAATACATGCAGCCATATAAATATGTAATTGAAACATCACAAACTGCAATACCATAGATTAGCTAATAGAGAACATAGATACAAAATATTAAGAGAGGGATTACAATAAGACAGTTTAGTATTTGTCGAAATTTCTGTAATATTAAATAAAAAAATTACTCGACCCAATATGACACAGATTAAATATTGTTGACTCATTGGAAGAAGTGCCTTCATGATTTGTCTTTGATAGCTACTGTATCAATATTTGAATAAATGTATCAAATATAGCTGTATACTCTGCCTTATCTGTACGCATAAATTATGTTTAAAAAAAATATTAAAAATTTACCGCTTTTTTTTATTTAAAACTGTTAACTATTTGAATTAAGAACGTTACTTTTTTAATAATGCACAAATCAATATTGTGTATGTAGGTGTATTATTTATAAATTGTATTGCTGTATTGTAGTGTGATAATAAATATAATTACAGAATATAAAAATTTAATAACTCTGTGTTTTTATTTAGATTTTTTGTATTGGTGGGTTTTTTATATTTCAGCCAACTAGGCCCATATTATAAATACCTTATAGACTAACATACATATGAATTAATATTATAAAACTAATATATAGTCTGTATAATAGTTTGATACGGTCTGTAATGGTATGGTGCACCCGCCTGCTCTGACGGTATACGCTGGCGGGGCACCAGTGGAGGATGATAGGATGAACATGAGGTCAGGTCAGTTAGGACATCCTGGCAAATTCACCAATAACTTATGATGGTTTCCAGGGGAAACACATGGTGGTCAACCTGACATGGTACATTGCAGTGGGGTCATCAGTCCACATTACTAACAATCCCATTCTCAATCAATCAGTAAGTGAAATTGTAGGTTTTTTTCGTACTATTCTAATGCTGTTGGCCGCAGCTGGCGTTTACAGCTTCACCGGACGATAGGGGGCGAGTGCAGATGGTACTCCAAACCAAAGGAAGGACTTATGGAGCGGAGCGGCTGAAGGCTATCTCCCGCCTGACCGATACGACTTTAGTGAGGGCACCGCTAGGGGTTCGAACCTCGTCTCAGGTCGTCGTAACATCAGTCCCCGTTTGAATTGGACGGGTCATCGATCGGAGGGGTGAAATTGTAGGATAAGAGGCATGATATACATATCGTCACATGATAACGTGATGTTCATAAGGCTTATCATTTATACAAATGACAGTTACTATTACCATAAGGTAGGCCGTAAGCTACGCTAGTTAAGTACATACCTGTAATTATCAGAATAATGTATAAGTCTCAGTCGAAAACAGATTTTTTTTATTTGAACTGAGAATGTAAAATTTTATTTTTAATATGTACCGTATGAGTTAGTGCTGAGTTTATGAGTTAGTGCTGAGTTGCTGAGTTTCTTACCAGTACTTTATTAAGTTATCATAAATGTTTGTAATAGAGCTACACGAATAAATATATTTAGATTTCATTTGATTGGAGTGCAAGAAAGGTTATCGTAAGTGCTTAATGTTTGACCCATAGACAGAAATGCAATGTAGGTAATAGATACGTTATACCACAGATAATATTATATAGTTAAACAAACCTTTTACCCCGATCAATTCAAACGGGGATCGAAATTACGACGGCCTGAAACGAGATTCGAACCCTAAGCGGTGCCCTCAGGCTAAAGTCGTATCCGTCAGACGGGAGTTGTCCTTCAGCCGCTCCATAAGTCCTTCCTCTGCACTCGCCCCTTATTGCATTATTATATTAGCATTAGAATAGACAGAAAAAAATCTTGCAAAAAAATTGCATTATCATCCATTAAAACAAATAGTCATTAGGAATGGTAAAGTATTATGGATATCACATGACGACATTTGGTACACCACTTCCCAATGGTGAGCAGTCTTAGTGAGTAGCAGAAGATATTGCAATTTATGGGCGTAAGGATATCAGAGTTTATATGGTATGAGTAAAAATCTTATGTTGTTTTATTTTGTAAAATACACAAAAACTGCAAGGAACTTACTTATCCTATTGGTTATATACTACATATAACTAAATATATCAACTAGGATATTTATAAAATAGCATGCGATGTTCCTACAGTGGTGGTATTTTATGTAGTGATTGCCACAAATTTTTATTGAATAAAACAACTGAACGCCTGATGGTAATAAATAGCAATATCATGAAAGTGAGAAATTATGAATCAAATTATTATAGGCGCATGAAACATTTTATCACCTCAGAAAATTGACCGTTATGGATATTATTAGGTACACTTTATTTTAATGTTTATCTTGTAATGGAAATCACCTATAATTAACTATATTAATAGTAGAAGCATCGGAATGCAGTTTTAGTAACTACTTAATGAATTTATGTTATTGTTTAATTCCGCTACAATTAGTATGTGTGAGACCACAAATATTCGGTGTGGAAACTTGACTACCGTTACAACTTTATCTAATGGTGATCAGTTCATATGATGTACTGGAAGTTTCCAACTGTTATTGAGTCTACATTCATATTGCGACATATACATATACATACACCTTCAGGAAAAGAACCTTATACCTTCTTAAAAGGCCGGCTACGCATTTGCAATACCCTAGTGTTGCGAGTGCTCATGGGTAGCGGTAATCATTTACCATCTGGTCAGCCGCAAGCTTGGTCCGCTATGAAAAATAATAATCTTATATATAAAATTCTCGTGTGTTAGTTACCACACTCGTCCGAAACGGCCTAGTCGATTTTTATAATATTTTATACGTATGGTCAGTAGGTCTGAAAATCGGTTACTATCTATTTTCATATCCCTAAGTGATTAGGGTACCCTAATATTTTTTTTTTTAGACAACAATTTATATTTATAATGTAGCATTAAAATATATACAACCCTAAATTTATATTCAACCCCTATTTTTAATAGCAATTTAAATTTATATGGCAAAACAATGGGGTCAAATATATCATTATCATCATTACATAGTCATTATCATTATTATTATTACATAATAATAATAATAATCTCAGGACAATTCATACTGCGTCATCTAGACCTTAAGCTAGCTAAAGCCGTTATGGGTACTAGATTACTGATACAAATACATAGATTTTTTTTTTCGTAAATACATATTATACATAGAAAACACCCAGACCGATATAAACAATCATACTCATGAATACAAATGTTTGTGCCGTGCGAGGAATCGAACCCGCGGCCATCGGACGTAAAGCGGTGTGCTAGACCGCTAGACCACGAGGTCGCCTATGTAATACATAGTATAAAACAAAGTCGCTGTCGCTGTCTGTCCCTATGTTATGCTTAAATCTTTAAAACTACGCAAACGGATTTTGAAGCTGTTATTTTAAATAGATAGTGTGATTCAAGAACAAGGTTTATATATATATAATACATGTACACCCGTGCGAAGCCGGGGCGAGTAGCTAGTGTATATATAATTTCTGGGAAGGTTGGCAGCTGAACTCCTATAGGTAAACCTGAGTACCCCATTTCAGTTTTCAGTCATGAATATATATATATTATGATATTAATTACTCGTTTGTTTGTTTAACAACATCGTGCGTAGTATAACAATGTCAATAATAAATGAATTACGTACATATGGTGTTAATGAAAACCCTAACAGAGCAGAATTGCACAGATGTACACATGTAATAACTTATTACTCTATTCATTTAATACAACGTAAACATTATGTGTTTATTTTAAATTCATCCATGTATTATGTTTTAAAAGAATTAACGAATTTAATTTTTAAGAAATTGAAAGGAATATTTTATTGATCGAGACAGTTTTTTTACGCATAATTTTATATTTGTTATTGTCTGGTATGCTTTTTTTGGTTCGCAGTTTATATATATATATATATGTATACTATATAAAACCACCATATATACTAGCTATTTGCCCCGGCTTCGCCCGGGTGTACATGTGTCTATATTTTTTTCATATAAAAATGAATCGCTAAATGTGTTGGTAAGCTCTAATCTCGACTACTGAACCGATTTCGATAATTATTTTTTTAGAATATTCCTTGAGGTACGAGTATGGTTTTTACGGAGAAATATTTAAAAAAATTGCCTAAAAATACCTAAAAACAACACCTTGCAGTAATCCCATACAAATGATTCCTAATGATACTTAAAAATCAATGTGAACTTTAATACAATACCATAAGGTTCAAGTGTAAGTGGAGAGGTTCCGGGAAGGCATGTTTGAATATGAATCAAAAACAAACTGTCACAGAAGACTGAAGAGCTGGCAGCTACCTTAGACAAATTTAGTGTTTCAAAGAGAGATATGAATCAAAAACAAATTTGTCACAGAAGACCGAAGAGCTGGCAGCTATCTCGGACAAAGAATTAGTCTAGCTATTCAAAGAGGAACGCTGCCAGTATCTTCAGGAACGTTTATTGTATTAAAATATTATATTATATGGGACCTATAAGGTATTTATAATATGGGCCAAGTTGCCTGAAATAAATGAATAAATAAATATATTTTAGTCATCATATTATATTTTTTTAAGCTTTTTAATTTTACGTTCTTAGTTGTACAATTAGGTTATGTAAATACTAGTAATAAATATAATTGTCTCTGATAAAATGCCACTTGAAATGTAAATGTCTCTTTGATGTGCATCTGTAATATTACTACAAATCTAAAAGCCAAAAATTTAAAGTATTTGTAACTCATTTATACTCGACGATCCTCTTATAAGATACACCTCGATAATGTTCAACAGTCAAGTATAAGATCTGCAAGTTCTATTAATAAGGCGGCGGAAAAATTTAGACAGAACCCGAAATGCAACGAATTATATCAGTCGTGCTGCCCAGGAACCTGAAGATCGGAATGAAGATGAAAGAATTCGGATAAGACAGACCTGTGAAGCGCTATATTCGAGTAATAATGGTGCAAGTTTGAATCCAGCTGCTTTCTTTTACGATAGGTCAATTGACAGTGTTACTATTGGACCTGTGAACTCAGTTTGCAGTATTGTAAGGCATTGATATACAAAACTGAAGCTAATGGATGGTGTTGCGCATATGGAAAGGTGAAATTGATACCATTGCTTCCACATCTAGAGCCATTGTACTCATTAGTTTTAGAAATAGGAACAAATTTTATACAGTTTTTAAATACTATTCAACAATACAACAACCGTTTTTTAAAGACATCATTTTGGAGCAATAAGAGTTGTTCGGGAAAATTTTATGCCAACTTTTAAGGTTTGTAATAGTGTATGTTTATTAATCACTAGCTTTTGCCCGCGGCTTTGCTCGCGTTAATTTATCCTCTTAGGGGTGGAATTCATCAAAATCCTTTCTTAGGGGATGCCTACGTCAATGTAGCGTTGCATGCAAAATCTCAGCCCGATCGGTTTGAAATTGACAAAGTTTCATACAAACTTTCATCCCTTATTTTATGCCCTTGGGGGTAGAATTAATCAAAATCCTTTCTTAGCGGATGCCTACGTCATAACATCTACCTGCATGCCAAATTTCAGCCCGGTCGGTCCAGTGGTTTGGGCTGTGCGTTGATAGATCACTATGTCAGTCACCTTTGAGTTATATATATTTAGATATATAGATTAATCATAACTGTTATAGCTCATATACAATTTTACAATACATTTCGTTTTTACTTGAGATAGAACATCAAATATATTACAGAGCAGGTTCACTGTTACCAGTGTCAGATAGCGACTACAAGGCAAGACAATCCTCCATAAGAAATCAAATCAAAACTTATTTTACATAACAATTAAGTGAAATATTGAACAACTACAAAATTTATTTTAGAACACAATCAATTGATTATTTTATTTAAATAGTGCAATGAATACAATAGAATAGAAACAAAACAGAACAGAACAGAACAGAATAGAATAGAACATCATGTATTCAAATAAACTTACTTTGACATTTTTAAGAATGTGTGATCACATTTTACCAATCTAGCACTCATTCAAAATACTGTCATAACAAAATATTGAATATATAACCAAAAAAAAATTGCGTGTTGTTCTTTTAACAAGCAATTTTTCACGAGTATGACGGATGAGCTTTACACTGCGCTCGACCATATTTTATCTTTAATTTTAGTTAAAGTGACTACTCAAAACACCAGACCACGTCATAGCTACTCACAATTGCCATCTGATAGTTATAGTATTCACATTTTACATAAGAATGCATGCGGCAATCAATACAAAATCCTTCTACGCTTTCATATTTCTAAAATAATTAAGTCATGGATAATCTAAAATAATGGATATGATTCTATCTGATGATCACAAAATTGTTATTAGAGCTGATAAAATTCCTGTGGGTCAATATGCAGGACGTTTTGATGCTATTATAGTACTAATGAATATATTAAATTATGTTGATGTATCGTGTTTCATGATCAAAAAATTGTTTTTGACTCGGTTCAGAGACGTGATAAAATGATCCCAATCTCTCTGGCGGTATCGGCCACTCAACATTATACAACGGACTGTGTTCTGAGGAATTGTTCGACATGATGCCTACGGCCACCTTTAATGCACCTCGACAGGGAATTCATTCCCACACGTTGATGAAATTGCCATTGTTATGCCATGTTGTGGAATCGAAAAGTACTACAATAAAAATAGAACTTAAAATAGAATAAGCAAAAATAAAATAAAATATAATAAGTAGGTACAATAATAAAGAATGTGAAATTATAATTTTTTTCTTGATTATTAAACTAATTTTAGGTGTTTTGTAATTTACTGGCTACTCGCCCCGGCTTCGCACGGGTGTACATGTATTATACATATAAACCTTACTCTTGAATCACTCTATCTATTAAAAAAAACCGCTTCAAAATCCGTTGCGTAGTTTTAAAGATTTAAGCATACATAGGGCCGGACGGACACTTTCATTTTTATCTGAATAGCTGACCCGGCGTCTTCAATAAAGGAATAGTATTAAACAACTAAAAAAATCGAATCGACTGTTAGCCGTTAAAATAATATATAATCAACTAGTACACAAAAAATGTGAAATTATAGTTTTTGACTTCATTATTAGCAATGTAATTTTCAGGTGTTTTGCGGTTCCTGGAAACCATCGTGTTAAATTCCTGGTGAATTTGTCACGATGGGTACATGTATTATACATATAAATCTTACTCTTGAATGCCCCGCCATCTATTAAAAAAAACCATTCCATTATCATCCACAAAAAATAAAAAACTAGTACACAATAGGGGGGGAAGGGTATTGTTAGTAGTGAGGCCTGTGACCCCATTACTAGCTATTACTAGCCCCCGTCCCCCTATATATAATATATAGATATATATTTCTAAAAATGTATCTAAGTTGTCTAGTACCCATAACACAGGCTCTGCTTAGCTTGGTACTAGATGACGCTGTGTGAATTGTCCTGAGATTATTATTATAAAATATATATTTATATCAGTTGTCTAGTACCCATAACACAAGCTCTGCATTACTAGCTAGATGGCGCTGTGTGAATTGTCCTGAGATATAATATATAAATATATATTTATATCAGTTGTCTAGTACCCATAACACAAGCTCTGCTTAGCTTGAGACTAGATGGCGCTGTGTGAATTGTCCTGAGATTATTATTATAAAATATATATTTATATCAGTTGTCTAGTACCCATAACACAAGCTCTGCTTAGCTTGGGACTAGATGACGCTGTGTGAATTGTCCTGAGATTATTATTATAAAAAATATATTTATATCAGTTGTTTAGTACCCATAACACAAGCTCTGCTTAGCTTGGGACTAGATGGCCTGTGTGAATTGTCCTGAGATTATTATTATAAAAAATATATTTATATCAGTTGTCTAGTACCCATAACACAAGCTCTGTTAGCTTGGGACTAGATGACGCTGTGTGAATTGTCCTGAGATTATTATTATAAAAAATATATTTATGTATATCAGTTGTCTAGTACCCATAACACAAGCTCTGCTTAGCTTGGGACTAGATGGCGCTGTGTGAATTGTCAGAGGTTAGAAATAATAGTGCCTATGATTGATTTCAATGTCATATCCTCGATGACCTCGAAGGTCTATCGGTTTAGCACACTGCTTTACGTCCTACGGTCGCAGATTCGATTCCTCGCATGACACGAACATTTGTATTCATGATTATGATTGTATCGGTCTGGGTGTTTTGTATTTATAATATGTATGTATTTACGAAAAAAATCGATGTATTTGTATCAGTTATCTAGTACCCATAAAACAAGCTTTAGCTAGCTTAGATAGACAGTTAATGTCCAAAGTAAATTTTTTTTTCTTAGATTTTACTTATTATTATTTTTAGTTTTATCTCTTTTTTTATAAATTTAAAAGAACGCAAAACTCGCTCACGCGGGCCACAGCCAAGTGTGGGAGAGGTTGTGCTGGGTGATGATGTTATTGAAGAGGTCAAGAATTTTCCAGTTAAGTGACAAGTATTTAGTATTGTGGGTAAGAGATATGTTTCACTTATTATTATTTTTGTTTATATATAAAGGGAGGTGTGATACATCATATATTACTATTATTAAAGCTAATCGCTACCGCTCGTGACCTGTGTGTGACGATGTTTATGTATCAGTTGTCTAGTACCCATAACACAAGCTTTAGCTAGCTTAACTTTGGCCTAGATGGCGCTGTGTGAATTGTCCTGAGATTATTATTATTTATTTATTTATTTAAAACAAAAAACATATGTATTAATTCACTGAAGAAACTTTCTATTCTATTCTATTCTAAAGGATGATATTCACAAAAGTATAAAACTGTGTTGCGAATATAGTGTCCCACGCTCCAACCGGAACAGCTTACAAAACAACATGGCCGCTAGATTTATATATTTCGAAACACAACAATGACCTTGCTATAAATGTTTTATAAATGTCCTCTAATATTATTAATTAATTAATTACAAGTCATTATGATTACATACTTATTAATTATGCTACCTATTATATTATTTTTTGGAATTATGGATCCTTTGGCAGTTGAAAGTGTCCTTTTTTTAAATCTTCCATCTTATTTATACTTAAATAATATTAATAATTTTTACATATAAATAATTTAAATTCAAAATATTTTTATTCATGTAGGTCTATTACAGACTCTTATGAAATGTCAAATGGAATAAAATAGAATAGAAATCAGATCATCAGTGTTCGTAACCAGAACAGACCAGTCCCCACAAGCAGCACTCGTTCACGAATATGACGGATGAGCCAGCCATCATTGCCCCAAACCATATTAGAGGAAATACAATCTATACATATAAATAAAATTGAAGTGTCTGTTTGTAATATTAAAATAACCGTTTTTTACTACATGCATATGAATATAAAAGGTTACATACACCAAAATAACTTTTTTACAATTTATGTCTATCCTATCTGTCTCTCGTTTGTTCCGGCTAATCTTTGAAATGGCTGGACCAATTTTGATGGGACTTTTTTTGGAAGGTAGCTGATGTAATAAGGAGTAACTTAGGCTACTTTTGTTTAAGAATAATAAAGTTAAATTCCACGCGGACGTAGTCGCGGGAACAGCTAGTACATATTAATAATATATATACACATAAATAATTTATTACTTACCCACAAAAAATGCCGGTTTTTCTCAACTGAAGCACAAAACAGAACTGGACTGAGGGGTAGTGATAAAAAAAGATGACTTGGTGTGGCCGAAATTGTCCTATAGGAAAAATATTTATTATAAAAATTATACATCAATGTACTTTGTATTTGATTTCCACACTATATATGTAACTTATTCAAATACTAGTCTTTCCACGGAACATCCGACATGCTACGACCTAATTGGTTTTTTATTATAAAATCTATATAACAAAATATTTCGAATTTAACTTTAATTTTGATTACATACATTACACATTTTATTGATTTATATACATTATATAACTTATTCAGGTTTACTTACACGCTACAAAATATGTTTTCCCGTTGCAGAAATTGTTCTATAAGAATTTTTTTGTGACAAAAACTTTTTGTTCTATCAAGGAATTTTGAATTTAACTTTGATTTTAAAACACTAAATAAACTTATTCAAGTACTTGAATGTCCACGGAACAATCGACACGCTACGAAATATGTTTTGCAGTGGCCAAAATTCTAATATTCTAAATTCTATAGGAAAAATCTTTTGTAAAAATCTACATATAAAAGAATTTCGAGTTTATTTTTAATTTTGTTTTCGACATTATATAACTTATTCAGGTATACTTAGTTACAAAAGACGCTACGATATAGTTCTATAATAAAAAATCTTTATTACAAAATCTATATATCAAAGAATTTTTAGTTTATCATCCATTTTGCAACACTGTATAACTTAGTCAGTACTTAAAATATATCTACAGAACATACGAAACGTTACACCACTCACACTTGACTGTTTATATTTAAAACAAAAGACACGACGGAAAAAAACGTAATAGAGTTGTTTAAATATAAATGATAACGCATAAAAAGAATTGCGAGCACAATATAAATATATATATATATATATATATATATAGGAATCAATGGTACATATAATTCTATCCGCTTCATTTTTAATTTACGTAAGTTCGATCATATCTCCTCTTCGTTCACAGTTTAAATGGCTGCCTATCCGTTATCGTAGAAATGTCCGTATTTTATGCACTCTCTATTCTATTCTGTACGATCTAAACTATCCTGAATATATTAGCAGCAAATTTCATTTCCATGGGGACAACACCATTCGCTCTCTTCGCACTACTAGGAAATTATTATGTGGTATAGTGATGCAAATCAGCACGTTCAGTAAAAGATTGTGCGAGTGTACATTTTGTATAACGACACGTAGGTCACGCGGTACCTCATATATATAGTTTATGTAATTAGTGTAAGCTAGAGTAATTCAAGATGTAACAGTTAATATACAACACACCCTACTGTGTGTGTTTACTCTCACCACCGCTCCTGTCATCACAATTACTTCATATCCTCTCTCATTTGTCTAGTTTCGTCCATTATTCTTTCGCCATTCAGGCAATCAAACTTTGGAATTACTCCTTCATATCAAAACAGCCACGAGTAGATTTTCTTTCAAACGTAAATTACGGGAACATTATATATACTTGTAACCTTTTCTATGTCCTGTTTTTTATTTTTACGTATACGTTTTTTTTTATTTCCATTATTGTGGCAGTACATGATATTTCATTGTCAGATTATTAAATATGTATTTATGTATGGTTTATGTATGTATATATATATATGTAGTTTTTTATTCATATATATTTTTATGTGTATCGTTTAATATATTTTTTATATTTGCACCATCAACAATTATTCTCTGCACCACCCATGGTTGACTGGTAGATAATGCCGCATGGTGTTAAGTACGCCATATGTACTTTCAATTATGTGCATTAAAGTTTTAATAAATAAATAAATATATATATATGACAACCATTATGTTCTACCGGTATAGCATACTAGAGTATAATCCAAACATTTGTATTTGAATATAGAAATTAGGGGGGGATGTGGGGAGGTGGAGGAGGGGGGGGGGGGGTAAATAATTGTATAATCTGCTTACGCAATATCTTGAACGGCTCCATACATATATATTTTTTCATAAATAGTCTGGCCATAAAATATTGTTACTAAAAAAACTATTTTTTTCAACTTTTTAATTATTTTTGAATTTGGAACACGTATATTATTTTAAAAACTTTCGATTTGAGCATGATGGAAGATCGCGGAAAGTGGCAAGAGCTCCACCGACAAATTATGAATTTATATTATGAATGAAATTAATGTTTCGACTTTGCGCCATTTAACATATTTTTTCGTGTTGATTATAAAATTACAACATTAAATTCAAATTAAATTCAAATTCAAATTCAAAAATCATTTATTCATGTAGGACATTTTAGCCGCTTATGAACGTCAAATTTTTACATTCTAATTTTATTTTTTTCCCTACCGTCCAGTTTGGTATATAGATCCAATCGAGAAGAACTGGCAAGAAACTCAATTGAATTACTTTTTTTTTAAAGCCAGTTTATTTACAATGTGTATTTATATAGGTGTCTATGTCTAACATTAAATGAAAATTCAGTGCATGAAAGAAAATAGGATTGCAGTGATCGCGTTGCACAAAGTGGGTATGGAGCTGTCGGTCATATTCCGGACACTTCAAAAGCTTGGTATCAGCTGTATGTTCGTATATCATAGTTTCAATAGATACAACACTTCGTCTGTCGAATAGTTCAGAAATCTATTGAGTTAGTTACGCAATAGACAACTTCAAAAAACCTTTGCTTCCCAATACATTTATGAAAATATCATCTATGCCATAAGGAATATAGACAGTTTCAAAAGAGTTAGTGATTGCACTAATAAAAGCTTACGTAACAATAACAAACTGATTTTACCTAAATGTCGTTTGGCTAAAGTTAGTAATTCGTTTTATGGCAATTGCGTAAGGTTTTACAATAAAATACCAGAGTCTGTTATAAATCTGCCAGAAAAAATATTTAAATGTCAAATAAAACAGTTCCTTTGCAAAAATGCTTACTGTAAAATTGAAGAATTCGTTAACGATAATAATGTTTTTATAGAAAAATTTTAAATCTATAGCACTGACAGTATTATCTGATTACATTAATAATGAGTGCGTAGCGACTTCTATGTTGATTATCGCATGCCTCTTACTTGTTATACTGTAATTATTTATATAATAAAAAAACATATTAAAAAGAGCAACACACAAGTTTCTTTCTCATTCTTCTTGTGATGAATCTGCATTCCGAATGAGTGGTAGAATCAAAATATGACTATTCAAAAATGGTTGTAATGAGTTTATTTGAATAAAGATTATTTCTATTTCTATTTCTTTGACATATTATATTTGAGACAGAACAGAGTTCGTGGGGTCAGCTAGCATTGAAATAGGTACGAGTATAATAAAAAACATAATGTGCTGAATATAAAAAACATATATTTCGTGTATCTATAAAAAATAGTTTCAATTGTTGACTCAGTTGTTATTTAACAATAGTCCAGTTTACTAATTATTGAATTAGATTTATTTTTTCCGTTAACATTGACCTATTTCGAGATACTGTTTTTAAAATTTTTAACCATAAACATTGACATTTTTTTTTTATATTGTTTTACTATTTTTTATTGTTATTAGTTGTATATAACCGTATCATCATTATTACATAATATAAAATAAAGTCGCTGTCGCTGTCTGTCCCTATGTATACTTAAATCTTTAAAAATACGCAACAGATTTTGAAGCGGTTTTTTTTAATAGATAGAGTTATTCAAGAGGAAGATTTATATATAATACATGTACATCCGTGCAAAGCCGGGGCAAGTAGCTAGTACATTATATGAACAGGATATTTAGCGAGTGTTAATTTAAAACTCATACTTTTTTTTTTCTGGATATTTGTAGTACTTACAGAACATCGCTATACAGCTATGATGCGCTCGTGCTTCTACTGCGGCTGCGCAAAATTGTGAATCTGTGACACATTACGTTTTGCGCGGGAAAATAAATTCATTCATTCATTCATAGTCACAGGTTCCATTCCTCAAACATTTGTATTTCTGTATGATTGTTTGTATCGGTGTTGTTGTTTTCTACGTATATTATGTACCTATCAATTGTATAATACTCATAAGCTCACAAGCTCTGCTTGGTTTGGGACTAGATGGCGCTGTGTTAATTGTCCTTGGTAAAAAAAATCAAATAGTTGAGACTGAGGTACGTAAACATATGATTTTCACAGTCTACGAAACAATAACACAAGCTCGGCTTGGTTTGGGACTAGATGGCGCTGTATTAATTATCCACGGTAAAAAAGAAGAAATAAACGAGAGAATGGTGCACCCGCCTGCGCTAACGGTTTACGCTGGCGGAGCACCAGTGGAGGATGATAGGATGAACATAAGGTCAGGTCAGTTAGCACATCGTGACAAATTCACCAGGAATTTATCAGGGGGAACCGCGTGGAGGTCAACCTGACATGGTACATTGCTAGCAATGGGGTTATGAGTCCACACTACTAACAATCCCCTGGGAGTAGGACTAGATTGCGCTGTGTAAACAAAAATAAGTTAAAGTTAAGTATATTCTTGGGTAAAAAAACAATAAGTTAGACTTAAGTATTCCTGGGTAAACAAAAGTAAGTTAGAGTTAAGTATTCCTGGGTAAACAAAAGTAAGTCAGACTTAAGTATTCCTGGGTAAACAAGAGTAAGTTAGACTTAAGTATTTCCGGGTAAATAAATGTAAGTTAGACTTAAGTATTCCTGGGTAAACAAAAGTAAGTTAGAGTTAAGTATTTCTGGGTAAACAAAAGTAAGTCAGACTTAAGTATTCCTGGCTAAAAAACAATAAGTCAGACTTAAGTATTCCTGGATAAACAAAAGTAAGTTAGAGTTAAGTATTCCTGGGTAAACAAAAGTAAGTTAGAGTTAAGTATTCCTGGGTAAACAAAAGTAAGTCAGACGTAAGTATTCCTGGGTAAACAAGAGTAGGTTAGACTTAAGTATTTCCGGGTAAATAAATGTAAGTTAGACTTAAGTATTCCTGGGTAAACAAAAGTAAGTCAGACTTAAGTATTCCTGGCTAAAAAACAATAAGTCAGACTTAAGTATTTCTGGGTAAACAAAAGTAAGTTAGACTTAAGTATTCCTGGATAAACAAAAGTAAGTTAGACTTAAGTATTGCTGGGTAAACAAGAGTAAGTTAGACTTAAGTATTCCTGGGTAAAAAAAAAAGTTTGATGCTACTATTGCTGGACTGGGATGTCGTATTAGAAATACTATTTACAGAGTTATTTATAGGTTTCAGTATGGTCCTCTTACCCACGAAAGCAACTTTTTACACTCTGTGAAAGTAAATAGTTACATGCGGAACCCAATAATAATGATAATTAAAGAACAAATTAACCGTAGAAATGTGACGTTCATATATGTGTATACAGCTTTTATTTCTTTGTAACGAATTCATATAAAAATGGCCTTCCGACAACATTATTTCGAAGTTGCAAGATGAGGTTCACCGTATTGCTTGTGGCTTTAGCGGTAAGTATTGATTTCACATATCCGGAAAAATTTCCGGATTAACATTCAACCGTAAAGGCAGTATTTTACATATAGTTGTTAGCGAATTTCCAATGTAACGTAACGGTGCTTATGTCCTTCTGTAATCGATTAAATAAGTCGGAGTTTCATCCTTATTAATTTTGAAAATATACGTAGAAAACATTTAATCATAATAACAGCATTTTACCTATTGTTATTAGAGATTTTCCAATGTAAATAAACGGTACTTATGACCTTTTGTAAAGGAAAATGTCAGGGATCTGTCTTTTTTAAATTTGGACAATATATACTGATTTTATAAATTGCCTTAGAGAATTTCCAATGTCGTGTAACAGTACTTATGTCCTTCTGTAAACGAAGAATAAGTCAGGATTCGATCTTTTTAAATTTGGAACTAACTTTAGAAATAGCAGAATAACTTTCAACAATAATAACACCATTTTACATATTGTCATTAGAGAATTTCCAATGTAACGTAAAGGTACTTATGTCCTTTTGTAAATAATGACATAAGTCAGGATTCGATCTTTTTTAAATTTGGAACTAACTTTTGGAAATAGACAGAAAATATTCAACCATAATAACAGCATTTTACATAAACCAGAATAACATATAATTTAACATATCCTTATTAATTTTGAAAATATAGGTAGAAAACGTTCAACCATAATAACAGCATTTTACATATAGTCATTAGAGAATTTTCAATATAACATAACGATACTTATGTCCTTCTGTAAACGAAGAACAAGGTAGTGTTCGATCTTTTTTAAATTTGGAACTAACTTTTGGAAATAGGCAGAAAATATTCAACCATAATAACATCATTTTACATATTGTCATTAGAGAATTTCCAATGTAACGTAGCGGTACTTAGGTCCTTTTGTAAACAAAAAAGAAGTTTGGTTTTTGATATTTTTAAATTTGGAACTAACTTTGGAAATAGCCAGTAGATATTCAACCATAATAACAGCATTTTATATATTGTCATTAGAGAATTTCCAAAATCAATGAAACAGTACTTAAGTCCTTTTGTAAACGATAACTTAAGTCAAGTTAGTACTTCTGCTCTATTTGAAATGACCATAGTACGATATTCAATTAGTCCTTTTTTGATTATGGAATGAACTAGCTGTGCCCTCGTTTTTACCCGCACGAAATTTATATATTTGTGTTATTTTGATAGCTATATTACTGTAACTAAACTGTAAATATGCTTCATCACAATCCCTTCAGTAGTTTTTGCGTGGAAGATTAAGGAACATTCATCTACCCATCCATACTCACAAACTTTCGCGTTTATTATATTACAAAAAATTTCTATTGTTTTTTCAAACTAAAATCAATTTTAATTTCTTTACTTTTTAATGTAAAATGATTACATTTTTCTGAAAAAATCCGATAAAAAGATTTTCTTTTGACTAGTCAATGTAATATTTATTGTAATTAATCAATAATTGAATTTTTTTTTGTTTTATGCAGGCTTTTGTGGTGGCAGTACACGCCCGTCCACACAAAGGTTAGTATTATATTATCTGTGGTATAATGACTGTCAAAGATAACTGGGGACAAAGTGCCATAGACGATTTTGCTAAGTTCTAGTTTGCTTCCAAGCATTTTGCAGTATTTTTCATTTTCTTTTAATGCTTCTATTACCTAATGGATTTTGAAATATGTACGCTGGAAATAGTAGAATATGTTGACACCTATTTTTATAGAATAGAACAGAATAGAAAATCATTTATTCAAATAAACTTAATTTAAGCACTTTTGTATAGTCAACAATTTTTTTTTAATCTACCGCTTATTCTGTAATAGCTACAAATTTATTGTACCCATATTTTAACAAATGAAAAATAATAATAATCATTACTATTTAATTGAAATAAATCTAGAGTTATATAATGTCTACCTCAAATTATTGTACATTAAAAACATATTTAAAAAATAATATACATAATTAACCATAAAAAAAAAATGCCGGTCCCTATGTGAGTAATGAAATTACTGAACGCAATCTTCAACGTGTGAATCTTCATCTGTTAACTAAAACTGGAAATCAAATTGAATCTTGTGCTTACAGATGATTGTGGAGGCGACAGACCATTAGGCCCAGGCATAAACCCAGGCGGACCTATCATTATTGCACCAGGACCCGGCAAAGGAGGCTCGTCATCTTCTAGCAGCAGTTCCAATAGTAGCTCGAGTAGCAGCTCTAACAGCTCTGGTAGATCCAGTGAAAGCTCAAGCAGTCGCTCAAGTAGCAGCAGTGGCTCGAGTAGCAGTTCCGAAGGGAATGAATCATCGAGCTCTAGTAATAGCGACGCAAGTAGTAACTCCAGCAGTCGCTCGGGAAGCAGTGAGAACAGCTCAAGCAGCAGTCGCTCAAGTAGCAGCAGTGGTTCTAATAGCAGTGGTTCTAGCAGACGTGGATCGTCTAGTTCTAGTAACAGCGACTCTAACAGCAGCTCTAGTAGTAGCAGCCGTAACTCGGGTAGATCAAGCGAAAGCAATAGCTCAAGTGACAGTAGCTCAAGTAGCAGCAGTGGTTCTAGCAGGCGTGGATCGTCAAGTTCTAGTAACAGCGACTCTAACAGCAGCTCTAGTAGTAGTAGCCGTAACTCGGGTAGATCAAGCGAAAGTAATAGCTCAAGCGACAGTAGCTCAAGGAGCAGCAGTGGTTCTAGCAGGCGTGGATCGTCTAGTTCTAGTAACAGCGACTCTAACAGCAGCTCTAGTAGTAGCAGCCGTAACTCTGGTAGATCAAGCGAAAGTAATAGCTCAAGCGACAGTAGCTCAAGGAGCAGCAGTGATTCTAGCAGACGTGGATCGTCTAGTTCTAGTAACAGCGATTCTAACAGCAGCTCTAGTAGTAGCAGCCGTAACTCGGGTAGATCAAGCGAAAGTAATAGCTCAAGCGACAGTAGCTCAAGGAGCAGCAGTGGTTCTAGCAGACGTGGATCGTCTAGTTCTAGTAACAGCGACTCTAACAGCAGCTCTAGTAGTAGCAGCCGTAACTCGGGTAGATCAAGCGAAAGTAATAGCTCAAGCGACAGTAGCTCAAGGAGCAGCAGTGGTTCCAACAGACGTGGATCATCTAGTTCTAGTAACAGCGACTCTAACAGCAGCTCTAGTAGTAGCAGCCGTAACTCGGGTAGATCAAGCGAAAGCAATAGCTCAAGTGACAGTAGCTCAAGTAGCAGCAGTAGTTCTGGTAAGTTATTTTACTATTACTTTACACTTTAAATTTTTAGTAGATTTATATTTGGATATTCACATTCTATATCATTTTAATAGATACTCCATTTTCGAATTGCTCCGCTGCACAATCAATTTGCTTCTATGGGGTATGGACCCCAAGTTGGGAAACATTGATGTAGACAATTGATGAATGTATCGTAGACTCTAGCTCCTGCTAAATTCCATCTGCAAATGATCATACATCCTCTATTATACCAAGTGAAATCATAGGATAAGAAATATGACATCTGAGTTCTCCATACTGGCAAAGCATTACCGTAGGACTTTCTAAGTCATTATGATCCTGCATTTTGTACCTTTACTTCGTGACTTTTTACTATACATGTATTTGAGCAGACATAAATTTAAATGATTTATTTTTAGGACCAGGAAGACGCCCTGTACCAATAGTTCCACTAGGTCCCGGACCAGTCATTGTCGGTCCTGGCCGTCCTGTAAAACCTGGTCGTGGTGGCAGTTCATCCAGTTCCAGCAGTGACTCAAACAGCAGCTCCAGCAGTAACAGCAGCTCTGACAACTCGAATAGCAGCAGTTCAAGTGACAGCAGCAGCTCCAGCGAGAGTAGCTCAAGTAGCAACTCAGGTACGACATGAAACTCCTTAGGGTTCCTAATCTATACTGATATTACAAGTGAAAGATGTGTGTTTCTGCATGTCTGTATGTTTAATACCTTTTCTAAAATCTTAATAATGTTCTACAAAACCGAACAATGGCTAACTTTTATCTTCAAAGAATATTCTAAAACGGGCTAAAATAGGGGATGATAGTTTTGCAGAAAAAGTCGCGGGTAACGCCTAGTAGTATAAGCAGTAACATTTAATGCATGCAATAACATGTTTATATTTAATATTAACATACGTTTAATTAAATTTTATTTAATGAAGGATCTTCTCCGAAATATAATTTTACAATAAAAGATGGACTGGAAGAAACACGAATGCCTGGTTACTATTACAATGTAAAATGTAACAACTTTTTTTAATTATAGGTCCTGGAAGGCGTCCCAAACCAAGAATCCCATTGGGACCCGGTCCAGTTATAATCCCAGGCCGTCCCAGACCTGGTGGCAATGGAAGTTCCAGTTCCAGCAGCAGCAACTCAAACAGCAGCTCCAGCAGTAACAGCAGCTCTGAGAACTCAGACAGCAGCAGCTCAAGTAACAGCAGCAGTTCCAGCGAGAGTAGCTCAAGTAGCAACTCAGGTAAGTGTGTTCTATGAAATTGTAATGACAAGCAAACTATCTAATAGATGGAAAGTAGCAAGCATCGCTTACATACATGAATTTTTTTCATTGAAGTTCTTCTTCACGATGATAGACATTTTCTACAAAGTGTCAAACATATTTGTCAAATTTTTCAGGAGCTTTTATACTAGATTGTTCTCTTCGCTTAAATATATCATCCTCTCCTGGTAGAATTAGCATATCAATTGTATCAATATTATTAATATTTACTTCAATTAAACAAATTGATGATTTGTTTATATTCTTCAATATCTCCGAGTACGACAAACTCTTCATCTAAAATCTAATAGCAGTTGTTTGTTTTAAATACGAATGTGTATCTATATCTAATCTATAATACAATCAATATTTAGCAGCTAAGACAGAAAAAACATTTATCATTTCTAGAAAAAGCCGTACAATTTTCGAATATGAATCCTTTTATTTATTTCAGGACCTGGAAGACGTCCCAGACCTCGTCCCGGACCTGGCCCCAAACCTGGCCCATGTGTAAATCCAGGAGGTCCTATTATAAGGCCTGAACCCGGTCCAATTGTAGTAGGACCCGGCCGTCCTGTCAAACCTGGCCCAGGCCCAATTATAATTGGCCCCGTACAGCCTATAAGACCTGCCGGTGGTAGCGAAAGTTCCAGCTCTAGTAGCAGCAACTCAAATAGCAGCTCCAACAGCAACAGCAGCTCTGATAACTCAGAGAGCAGTAGCTCAAGTGACAGTAGCAGTTCTAGTGACAGTAGTTCAAGTAGTAACTCAGGTAGGTTTCCTTTAGGCCATTAGATAAGTGATGAATGTGTACGCGTGGCGTACCGATTTCGAACCGATTTTCGTAAAATAATCTATGAAAATGTGAAAAAATGTTGATGCTTCCAAAATGTATATGATGACTGCTCGTACATAACAATTAAATTGATAATTTTATATATTTATAGGTCCAGGAAGACGTCCTAGACCAAGAATCCCATTAGGACCCGGTCCAGTTATAATCCCAGGCCGTCCCCGACCAGGTGGCAATGGAAGCTCCAGCTCCAGCAGCAGCAACTCAAACAGCAGCTCCAGCAGTAACAGCAGCTCTGAGAACTCAGACAGCAGCAGCTCAAGTGAAAGCAGCAGTTCCAGCGAGAGTAGCTCAAGTAGCAACTCAGGTAAGTGATTGTCACGAAATTTCTGACCCAGTAAATGTTTTGCCATATTATTTAATCTTCTGTGATAATTACAGTATGGTAGCACAAAATGAAAACCATTTAGAACTAAAACTTCCGTAACCTCTTAATGATAATTCCAATACATAATAATTAATTACTGCTATTGATTCATTTTTTTATACCACAGTGTGGTGGTGTATTGACACAGTTTTTTTTAATAACTATGATTATCTTGATTCAACACAAGAAACGAGTTCGAAAAACTTGCGTTTTTATATATTATATAAATGTATACAGTCAAGCAATTACATTTTTAAGAATTTTCACATTATTTTGTGTGATGTACCTATAGCTATAGTTATATATTATTTGCAATTATTTCCAGGACCTGGAAGACGCCCCAGACTTCATCATTTAAATATTTGTTGTTGCAGATTTTTTCTTCATAGCAAAACCAGTTCAGACCGTCTTACAACCCTGTTTACCGGTTTACATTAAAAAAGTTGGTGGCGGGATATTCTATAAACATTAAATGATAACAGCATACTTTTTTTAGTAACAGCAGCTCTGAGAACTCAGACAGCAGTAGCTCAAGTGACAGTAGTAGCTCCAGTGACAGTAGCTCAAGTAGTAGCTCAGGTAAATAAAATAATACTGACTAATACTATAAAACTCTAGTACTCTTCAATCTTCTTGTGATAATTACAGTATGGTAGCACAAAATGAAAACCATTTAGAACTAAAACTTCCGTAATCTCCTTATGATAATTCCAATACATAATAATTAATTACTGCTATGATTCATTTTTTTATACCACGTTGGTGGTAATTGACACAAATATTTTTTTAATAACTATGATTATTTGACTCAACTCAAGAAACGAGCGAAAAACTTGCGTGTTGCTCTTTTAAATAAATGTTGTTCCGAATTACATTTTTAAGAATTTTGTCTGTATTTTGTGTGATGTACCTACTATAGTTAGGAACTTATTTGCAATATTTGTAGGAGTTTAGTGAAGCTTCATCATTTAAATATTTCTTTTGCAGATTTTTTCTTATAGCAAAACCCGTTCAGACCGTCTTACAACCCTGTTTACCGGTTTACATTAAAAAAAATGCTTGGTCTGAACAGGATATTCTTTAAACATTAAATGATATGATAGACTATACTTTTTTTAATTGTATGACTTCTATTTTTAGGATCTGGAAGACCTAGACCTAGACCTAGGCCAATTGGCCCGATCAGACCCAGACCCGGTCCAATTATAATTGGACCTCCTATTAGACCTGGCGGCGGTAGCAGTAGCTCAAGTTCCAGCAACAGCAATTCCAATAGTAGTAGCAACAGCAGCTCTGGTAATAGTAGCTCTAACACCTCCAGCAATAGCAACAGCAACAGCAACAGCTCCAGCGACAGTAGCTCAAATAACAACGAAACGAACAGCAGCGCCAACAGTAGCAGTGGATCAAACAGCAGCAGCAACTCAAGCAGCAATGAATCTAGCAACAGCAGCGCCAACAGTAGCAGTGGATCAAACAGCAGCAGCAACTCAAGCAGCAATGAATCTAGCAACAGCAGCGCCAACAGTAACAGCGGATCAAATAGCAGCAGCAACTCAAGCAGCAATGAATCTAGCAACAGCAGCGCCAACAGTAGCAGTGGATCAAACAGCAGCAGCAACTCAAGCAGCAATGAATCTAGCAACAGCAGCGCCAACAGTAGCAGTGGATCAAACAGCAGCAGCAACTCAAGCAGCAATGAATCTAGCAACAGCAGCGCCAACAGTAACAGCGGATCAAATAGCAGCAGCAACTCAAGCAGCAATGAATCTAGCAACAGCAGCGCCAACAGTAGCAGTGGATCAAACAGCAGCAGCAACTCAAGCAGCAATGAATCTAGCAACAGCAGCGCCAACAGTAGCAGTGGATCAAACAGCAGCAGCAACTCAAGCAGCAATGAATCTAGCAACAGCAGCGCCAACAGTAGCAGTGGATCAAACAGCAGCAGCAACTCAAGCAGCAATGAATCTAGCAACAGCAGCGCCAACAGTAGCAGTGGATCAAACAGCAGCAGCTCAAACAGTAGTCAATCAAGTAACAGCAGTAGTGGCTCAAATAGTAACAGCTCAAGCAGTAGTCAATCAAGCAATAGCAGCAGCAACGGTTCAAACAGCAGCAGCTCAAACAGTAGTCAATCAAGCAACAGTAGTAGTGGCTCAAACAGCAGCAGCTCAAATAGTAGTCAATCAAGCAACAGCAGTAGTGGCTCAAATAGTAGCAGTGCAAGCAGTAGTCAATCAAGCAATAGCAGCAGCAACGGTTCAAACAGCAGCAGCAGCTCAAACAGCAGCAGTAGCTCTACCAGCAGCGGTAGCTCAAACGGCAGCAGATCCAGCAGCAGTTCCAACAGCAGCAGCAGCTCAAACAGCAGTTCGAACAGTAGCAATAATTCAAACAGCAGTAGCTCGAGTAGCTCAAACTCTAGCAGCTCTAGTTCGTCTTCAAATTAAATCGCGATTAAAGAATTTAATTAGACTGAGGGGGAAAATGATTTTCATGTTAATTTAAAATGTCTGGTTTTATTTTTTTCATTCTGGATGATTTGTTAACTTTATGTTTTTAAATGAATTATATAATAAAGGTTTTATCATTGCAATACAGTATTCGTTGATTTTTCTTTTATATAACCATGATGGTAATTAAGCATATGGCTGATCTGATGGTAAACGGTTACCGTAGCCTCAGGACGCCTGAAACACCAGGGGAGTCATGTGCCCTTTGCCGACCTTTAGGATATACCCTTCTCGAAAAACCCCATGCTGTAGTCACTAGAGAAAATCTCGGCAGGTAGTTCATTCCACAATGTAAGTGTACACGGAAGGAAGCTCTCTGGAACCGCACTGTCCGAGACAACTTAGGTTCTAGCGTGTGGGGATGAATTCCCTGTCGATAGCAAGCGGTGCGGTGGCAAAAATAAATTTCTTATCATCCGTCTGCGCTAATGGTTTACCCTGGCGGGGTACAGTGGAATCTGATAGGTCAGGTCAGTTAGTTCATCGTGTTATCTCCAGGAATTTATCACGATGGTTTCCAGGGGGAACATGACATGGCACATTGCCAGCAATGGGGTCATCACTCCACATTACTATCATTTCCCTTTTCCCGACAGTGAGTATTTAAAATGCGAAAGTTTGTGAGTATGAATGGATAACGGATTTTAGTTAAACTTTACAGTAATCTTTATTCTTACTAATAAATGAAAAAGTAACTATATGTCTGTCTGTCTACCTTGCTTTCATGCTAAAACTACTCTCACAATTTAAATGAAATTTGATAAAATAAAATTGGGCAGATAGTCTCCGAGGAAGGACATAGGCTACTTTTTAATGCGAAATAAGGGTTGTAAGGGGTTGAAAGTGGAGATGCAAAGTTTTTTTTTATTTTGTTCTTTGGAAAGAGGCTAGTGTTGCCTATTATGCCACTAAAAACAGGAAACGAGACGGGATAATGGAAAGGAACGGGTTAAATTTTGAATATACTCGGAATTAGTGATCATGGGTTTTAAAGTTTAATGTTATTATGGGAAATATAAAGACGCAAGAGATTTATAAATTATAGGACTTAGGATGAGCTAATAGGCATACAATGGATGAAGGAAAAGGAATTTCTAATGAGGTGAGTGTCTCTATAAATGAAGAACGATCGTAAGAGGAGCAGGAAAACACAATATGATTTAGATCACCCACATCTCCACATTCACAGATATTATTGTCTTTTATACGTAGTTTTGTTAAATGTTCAGGGCTGCAAACATGACCAATTCGCATACGAATCAAAACACTAGTTGATCTTTTATCAAGATGTAAATTGAAAAACCACGGTTTAAGAGGTATAAACGGTTGGACTAAACAGTACTGTTTCCCTTTAATTTTGCTACTTATTGTCCAATCTTGACTCCATAAATATGAAGACAAGACAGATGCAAAGTTATCTTATGCGGTTGAATCATATAAATGCGTTGTATATATCATTTGTACAGGCAGTGCGCATGCGAAGTTGCGCGCGCAACTATTTATTGTCAATCTGTTGTCTCCTTAAAAATTTAAATATATAAACGTTTGCTCTGCAATTTCATTTAATAAATACATAAATATAATCCTGGTACAGCCTATAACTGGTGACCTCACTCTTGGACAAGAACGTAAGAATATATTATTAATATTTTTCAAGAATGAAACTACATATAATATTAGCAATTTCGTCGATGTATATGAACAACATTTTCCATGATTCCTTGGAAGAAACAACACCTACCGTTTCATCCAAGCTATTCAGAGTCGGAATACGCATTCCCTTCTATTTAAAAGAGCCAGAGATATGGTTTACGCAAGTAGAGGGACAGTTTGCAATTTCGAATATACAACCAGATTTAACAAAATTGAATTATATTATTGGGTTAGTTTATTAAATACCTTACTAATATTATGAATATGAAAGTAACTCTGACTGTCTCAATTACATGCCAAAACTACTGAACCTATTCAAATGGAATTTGGTTCACAGATAGTCTAGACCAGAGGTTCCCAAACTTTTTTGTGTCGTAGACCTCTTGCCATCTTTTTCGGTTTTGGGTAGACCCCCCATTCTTACCTGGTATTGATTTTTTGTAAATTTCTAATTGTAGTAAAGTTTAGTGTTAAAAACATAAAGTTAAAACAATAAGATTACCACTGTCGTAGACCCCTTGCAGTTTGTCATAGACCCCTGGGGGTCGATATAGACCACTTTGGGAATCATCTTGAGAAAAGCCATAGGTTACTTTTTAATGCGAAAAAGGGTTGTAAGGGGTTGAAAGAGAGGATGAAAGGTTATATAGAAGTATCATCATTTTTTAAAGTAGGAGCTAACATCTCATATTATTGACTATTAAATATAAATCAAGACAATTTGGTTGGAAGGGTTAAAAGGGGAGTTGAGAGGTTGAAGGGAAGTATAGTAAGAAGCAAGTTTTAAAACTAGAAGTTTGAAACTTACTTTTTAGACTAATGATACAAATAAAAAGGGTTGAGAGTGAAATACATTTTTTTTAAAAGCCAGATTATTTACAATGTATAGGTATTTATATAGGTGTCTATGTCTAACATTAAAATCCCGTGCATGAACAACTATTGCCATGCACGCTCGTCATTCAGGTAATCGTTTAGTGAGTAATCATTCAGGTAATCGTTTCTCTTTTTTGGCCTTCCTCTGCCCTTAGTGAGTAATAAATAATAAATAGGCTTTGCTCAGTAAATATGATGTAACAGATGTTTTGAATTTATTTAAAGGTAAAATTCCAATATATCCTTTGGTATCTTATTGTAAATTTTTATAATTATTCCCGTAAAAAACCTATTGACTTTTTCTAAACGATACTTATGCAATTGAATAGAAAATAACCTCAAATAAACTTACATTGAAGTACTTTATATTTTTAATGATTGTTATAATACTCATATTTTAACATCGCACATACAGCGTAGCTGTACGCGCTCGTCATCCTACTGCGGCTGCGCGCCATGCAATATTCTGCATCTGTGGTGCATTACGTTTGCGCGGGAAAAATAAAAGACTACAAAATGGCGTCTTCTGCAGACATACTGATAAACTGTTGTACTCCTGTTTCCTAATTATTTTAGACTGTTCTACATAACTTTATATGTCTGCAATTTACTTTTATGTCAATATACTACTTTAATATATAACAAAAAGAATATAAATATAACCCCTAGTTTCTTTTTTTTATATATTAAATATATGGAACAGGCAAAGATCCTTAGACCGTACAGCCTAGTCTACATATCTAACAATAATAATGACTTTTTTTTTAATGTTACCGATTATTTACAAAAGGAAGGAACAAGATACTTGCATGTTGCCTTTTTTAATAAGAAAAAGATTTTCTATAAAAGTAATGCTCTAGCATACATTTGCTGAATTATTTTTATTAATATAGATAAAATATATTTCACATTTATTAATAAGATAACGTTAATAGCCCCCACAGATTATAAATACTTGTAAGTGACAAAATATAAATCATTCGGTAATTACGCGGCACGCGTGCGAGGGGTGGCTCAAATAATGGTATCCATGCGTAGATGATTAGAAAAAAAAACAACGACACCGCGCCGGTGTCAAATGACTTTTGAATTAGGATTCGAACGTCAAATTAACGGTTTTGCCGCCTCTTTTATAAGGCTCGTGGTACACAGTGCTCTAAATAACTTGTTATGTAGTTTTAAAAAAATATTTATTTTAATATCAAAGAATAATCTTGTGTTATTGTTTTGAAGTCTTCTTTTTCCTTTGTTCTGTTGTTTTAGTTTGACATAAAAAATGTCCTATATGAATGGGACACTTGTTGTCAAACATCATTATTACGAGTACTATCCAGAGTTTACTATATATAACATATTTTACCAGGAGAATAGATTTTGTACATTAAACTGAGACCATATGCAAAACCCAGACGTGCTTTTATAAATAGACTAGTGGATTGTGAATTTTGGTTATTTTAACGTTAAAATTATATACACTCTGGAATAAGGTGTGTTTCAAACAATGAAATAAAAATCTTATATCGACGTAGAGATTCCGGAGTTTACTTGCCTTATAATAAAAACATCTCTTACTTTGTAATATTAGTAAGTAATATATATATAATGATCAATGTACAAAAACGGAGTGGATAGTTAAATAACTAGAGTATTATATGTACCCTATAACTATAAATATACTAATTAACTAATATTATAAAGAAAAGTATACAACAATTCAAAAATGAATTTCAATATGGTAATAGATGTATGTAATTTTAAAGAAAGACTCAATTGTTTTTTAATTTTAAAATCTCCTAATTATTTAAAAAAGGACAGAAACATAATTGTCAATGAGTGTCTATGACATAACTTTTTAATTGTCTGTTTTTAATATAATTGTCATTGATTTCTTTGTAGTGTAACGATGACAGTTCACGTACCTATATTAATTATATATCTGATCTAAAATAATTCATTTTTATTATTTATATATCTATTGTTATACACAAAGTTATGTCAGAAACAATGAGTAATGGGCTGTATATAATTTTAAAATAATTCGACTGAATTACAATCATAGCATATAATAATATATATATAAATAAAATTGGAGTGTCTGTTTGTAATATGTATTGAAATAACCTTTGTTTACTACATGAATATGAATATAATAAGTTACACCAAAATAACATTTTTTACAATGTTTGTCTGTCTGTTTTTTCCGGCTAATCTCTGAAATGGCTGGACCGATTTTGACGGGATTTTTTTAGCTGGTAGCTGATGTAATAAGGAGTAACTTAGGCTACTTTTATTAAAAATAAAGTTAAATTACACGCGGACGAAGTCGATGGTACAGCTAGTAATAATATATATGTGTAAGTTCATAATTAAATTAAATTGAATATTAAAAATTAACTCTTCCCTCTGTAATATTGTCTGAACTATATATATTCCTAGTGTGTGTACAACCTAATTAAACAAGGTCACATTACATGTGTCAAAGTTCCCGCCTTTTTCTGACACAACTATTTTTTTATTTTACTTCTTAATTGAAACAGTTCCGTGTACAATTAAACAGGCACAGAGCATACTTACGTAAAGTTATAGTGTTAGTTATTTATATATCTAATTAACGGCCTCGATGGTCTAACTGTTTAGCATACAGCCTTACTTCCAGTGTTCGTGCGTTCGATTCCTCGCACGGTACAAAATTTGCATTAATGAGTATGATTGTTTATATCTGTCTGAGAGTTTTCTAAGTATATCATGTATGTATTTAGAAAAATGTCAGTTGTCTAGTACCTATAACACAAGCTCTGCTTAACTTGGGACTATGTGAGTTAGCCTGGGTTATTATTATTCTTAAATACCAAACTTAATAAAACATAACAATAATAATCTCAGGACAATTCACACAGCGCCATCTAGACCCAAGTTCAGCTAGCTAAAGCTTGTGTTATGGGTACTAGATAACTGATACAAATACATAAATATTTTTTTCCGTAAATACATACATATTATACATAGAAAACACCCAGACCGATACAAACAATCATACTCGTGAATACAAATGTTTGTGCCGTGCGAGGATTCGAACCCGCGACCATCGGTCGTAAAGCGGTGTGCTAGATAATAATTGACAGATAATAATAGTTATATTACAATATAAGTGCGTTATGATGGTTATAACATACAAGGCCGAATTTCAGCACGAGCCAAAGGCAGGGAGTGTTATAGAGCCGAGTGTGTTAAGGGGGTCTTCCTATGTGACGGCCTGTTTTTTAGGGATATTTTAGGATTTTTTTTCTACGACCAGTAAATATTTAGAGCTTCAAGTTTTTTATCATTTATTAACACATATTTGGACAGTATAAATATAAAATTTCAGCTAAAAATATTCAGTCAAACTAGAGTTACAGCGCTCTGAACACCCCCGCCTCGAAAAAAAGAGCTCCCACTTCCTCCACGATTCCGGCTGATCGGCTTATCTGAAAAAAAAAAAAAAACGGCGTTTTAATTTGTAGGCTTAAAAGCACGGAATGACCTATAATCAAATGAATATAAAAAAAATTGGATTTTTGATAGACATTTTAAATAAAAGTTGCAAATTAGGCGTTTTTTTTTTTTGTTTTTTGCTATAAAAAAATCGAAGTTTTGAAAATTTTCGATTGATAATAGTTCATTCCATGCGTTTACATATATTGAGTGTACCCTGTAAATTTCAAGTAATTCGGTCCAGCCGTTTCTGAGATACAATGGAGGAAAGTTTGAAAAACACAGTTTTGAGAAAAACGCGTTTAAAGTTTCAAGTCCGTTAAAAACTATTAAAATATCAACTTACTCTCAATCGGCGATGCCTGGTCCATAGAGTATTCCTTCCTCTTCCTCGTGAAACTCTTTTAAAGCAGATTGTGTTTGAGTCAATCCTGGCAACGACATCACTTACGCGCCGCTCAGAGCGTAAGATTCGCTTTTCATCCCGTTTCTCAACATACGCTCGACCAACAGGGCATCCCATTTTTCAAAACCTTCATTAAAGATAATAACTTCATCTATACATATAAATAAAATCGTTATTGTTTTGTGTCTCTAGATAAATCTTCGTCTGTTTGTAATATTGGTCCAAATATCCGCTTTTTACAAAATACATGCATATGAATATAAATGTGGCGTCATTGCTACATCAAAATAATATTTTTTACAATTTAAACTGTATAAACAAATATATTAATAAAAGGGAGGCCAGGTATAAAGCCGACGGTACACAATGTCTCTGTTTGTTCCCTGCTGTATCTTTAATAATTTTCTGAAATGGCCAGACATGGAACGATTTTTTCAACCCATCACATAGGAAGACTTTTACACACGTTATCGGACGTTTTTCAGGTAGCTGATGTAAATATCCGCTTTTTACTACATGCATATGAATATAAATGTGGTACATACATCAAAATAATATTTTTTACAATTTATGTCTATCCTGTCTGTCTCTCGTTTGTTCCGGCTAATCTTTGAAATGGCTGAACCAATTTTGATGGGACTTTTTTTGGAAGGTAGCTGATTATTTAGAGCTTTTATTTTAGAAAAATAAAGTTAAATTCCATGCATAGTGATCTATTAACGCACAGCCCAAACCACTGGACGGATCGGGCTGAAATTTGGCATGCAGGTAGATGTTATGACGTATTCATCCGCTAAGAAAGGATTTTGATTAATTCTAACCCCTAAGGGATAAAATAGGGGATGAAAGAATGTATGAAACTTTGTAAATTTCAAACCGATCGGGCTGAGACTTTGCATGCATAAAGCTACTATGACGCAGACATCCCCTAAGAAAGGATTTTGATAAATTCCACCCCTAAGGGGATAAGTTAACGCGAGCGAAGCCCCGTGCAAAAGCTAGTGCTTTATATATCGAAAACTGGTGATATTATATCCACTTTACGAGTAAGTGTCTTGAAAGTGTATCATCACCATCATCTCAGTCCACTGCTGGACAAAGGCCTCCCCTAAAGATCTCCACGACGATCGGTCCTGCGCTGCTCGCATCCAATGCCTTCCAGCGATCTTGACCAGATCGTCGGTCCAACTTACTGGAGGCCTTCCCACGCTGCGTCTTCCGGTCCGCGGTCGCCACTCGAGGACTTTAATGCCCCAACGGCCATCTGTCCTACGAGCTATGTGCCCTGTCCATTGCCATTTGCCACTTCAGTTTTGCAATTATTTTTTAAAATGTATATTACAGTATAATTTAATAATTCCCCCATTCATTTACGAAATAATCACTTCTGATTATTGCAATGTTTTGACATTTCGGCCATTTTGGTTATCGTTGCGGAACCGCGAGGGGACGAATTCGAGGGTTGCAATTAGGGTTGTCACTTTTTATACAGTTAAAATGAATTGTATTTTATTTTTATACCAATGTATATAAAAATAAAATACAATATATTTTTCTTTGTTATTACATTTAAAAACATTTTTTATTGTTTTTTTTGCAGTTTTACTCATGAATACAAATTTGTTTATTTTTACGGTGATGGTTTAACATAATCTATATATATATATATATATATAACTCAAAGGTGACTGACATAGTGATCTATCAACACAGCCCAAACCACTGGATGGATCGGGCTAAAATTTGGCATGCAGGTAGATGTTATGACTTAGGCATCCGCTAAGAAAGGATTTTGATTAATTCTACCCCCAAGGAGATAAAATAAGGGATGAAAGTTTGTACGAAAGGACTTTCTAGAATTTACTAGGACTACCGTCCTCATAATATCAAATATTGAGGATATTTGATATTATGAGGACGGTAGGGGAAAAAATTATAATGTAAAAACTTGACGTTCATAAGCGGCTAAAATGTCCTACATGAATAAATGATTTTTGAATTTAAATTTGATTCCTTAAAGCAATCATGTAAGTATAATGTAGAACAAGTTGAGAAATTTATAGATTTGTAATCCAAGCGTGTGAAGTAAGGACGAGTAGAATAATAAAAGTAAAATCACCACAGACTATTAACATTTCTATTATCTATGGCCGCACGTGCACAGATAGAGTAATTTGATAGTGATGTGTCGCGGTTGCTTACGCCTACATAATTATATTAAGATAAAATATAAATGGAATTGGATATTCGTATATTCATATTTTTGTAATGAATGATAATGTAATGTATTTGATTTATTTACTAGCTGTTCCCGCGATCCACAAGACTACGAGAACAAAGTTCTCGTAGTCTTGTGGATAGAAGGCTGAAAATTTAGGGTTGTATGTATTTTAAATGACACATTATAAAACAATGCAAAAATGAAATATAGTTTTGGGGTGAGCCACCCTTACTTAGGGTATAAAAAATAGTTATAAACCTATTCTCAGACCTACTGAATATACATATAAAAATTCATCAAAATCGGTCAAGCGTTTTCAGAGGAGTATAAACATGAAAGCTGTGACATGAGAATTTTATATATTACTAGCTGTTCCCGCGACTTCGTCCGCGTGAAATTTACCTTTATTTTCTAAAATATAAGAAATTTTCTAAAATAAAAGTATGTAGCCTAAGTTATTCTTTATTACATCAGCTACCTGCCAATAAAAGTCCCGTCAAAATTGGTCCAGCCGTTTTAGAGATTAGCCGGAACAAACAGACAGACAAAAATTGTAAAAAATGTTATTTTGGTGTAGTATTTATATTTATAGACATGTAGTAAAAAACGATTATTTCAATATTACAAACAGTCACTCCGATTTTATTTATATGTGTAGATTTATAATTCTTTATTGCACCTATATTAAAAGCAGATACATAAAAAAATACTGCAATATATCAAAGGAAGAAGAGTTATGTCCGTATTATCCAAAACTTTTATTTCGGATTCGGTTACGGTTATGAATATTTTTTTATACCGAAACTATCGGATATTCGATATCCGATAGTTTCGGTTACAATTACCCTATTTTTTATTTTCATTGGGTTGATTGAGCTATTGTCAGATGTTTGTAGCACCTATAGCACTGCGACCTACATAGATCTATTGTGATCCTTTTTCAAAGTTCGCTACCTAGACCCGTCAGGGACAAGAAATGAAGGATATTCTTAAGAGCGATGGTTTTTATCTCCTCAGGATAGAGTGTGAACTTTCCAAAGGAGATATTTCGTTTATGCATGATGGAGTTCCCTAACATTCCTGATAATAAACAGATTCTGTCAACATCTCAAACTGATATTTTATATTTAAAACCTTTAATACATATAATATTTATGGTATTATGCACCCGCTTGTGCTAACGGTTTACACTGGCGGGGCACCAGTGGATGATGATAAGATGAACATGAGGTCAGGTCAGTTAGCACATTGTACCAAGTAAAATTTTTATTTCATGGATGATAATGGAATGACGCACCCGCCTGCGCTAACGGTTTACGCTGGCGTGGCACCAGTGGAGGATGATAAGATTATTAAAATCACTATTATCCTGACGACTTAGACGTAATGGCAGTTGATCAGGGAGAGAAACACCTCAATGCCTATTCATGCTCATCTCTTATTTGTTCTTATTATAATATCAACACTCCATCTTTTTCGCTCCAAAACTCCCGCTGCCTCCGTTCAATCATCCGTCATGCACTTGTCAATGTCACACAGATTACTTTGGCTCTGGCCTCTGACGTTCCGTTTCAGGATTCATGATTATTGACTTTACCATTTTTAATTAATGGTGCGTCACAGGCAAGATGAACATGCAGGTCAGTCCATAAATGTTATAAATTAATCAGAAATATAAAATATCAGTTTGAGATGTTATACAGAATCATTGTTGGCATTTATCAGTCCACATTATTAACAATCCCTTTTTTACATACAATTCACGCATAAACGAAATGACATAAATACTTAGATGAGCATGAAGTGAGGTCAGCACATCGTGGTAAATTTATTATTATGATTCTTTCCAGGGGTAACAGCGTAAGGCGGGTGCGTCATACCATTATCAAAATGAAAAAAAAAATTACTTGGTACAATATGCTAACTGACCTGACCTCATGTTCATCTTATCATCCTCCACTGGTGCCCCGCCAGCGGAAACCGTTAGTGCAGGGTCAACCTTGGAAGAATCACCTTCCATAGCGTTGGTGTAATTAGTTTTACTAACAAAATCTACTCTCTATATTGCTTTTTGAGCAATGGTAATAGTCAACTAATACAACTTACTAATATAATAAACGCGAAAGTTTGTAATTAAGGATGTTTAGATGGATGTTTGTTATTCTTTCACGCAAAAACTACTGAACTGATTTTAATGAAACTTTACAATATACAGACTATACTTATATTGTATATATAATGTACTGTAATGTTATCCTAATTTGTATTGTTTTGGATTGGTTAATTAACACAGGCTTACATATTAGGTACATTACACTGTGAGCACAGCTAGTTTAAAAAAACAGAAACGTTATGCTGAAATAAATTTATTTCCAAATAATATATCCGAAACATAAGATAATATTAACAATAAAATAACAATACCTAGAAATATTACAACATACAGACGAATATTACAAACAGACAGATTATTGTAATAACAAAAATATTCATTGAAATTTAACATTAAATGTCATCATTGTTAGGCATTTCAACTTTTTCACTTTTGAACAAAGATTTGTACCCATAATTATGGTTTTATAGATGAATTAAATGAGTCAGATGATGTTATATACATGCATGGATGAATTAGATGTATATTAGTCATATTTGTAATAACAAAGATATTCATTGAATTTAACAATTAATTTCATCATTGTTAGTCTTTCAATATCACTTTTTAACAATGTGATGCACCCATAACTGTGAATTTAGGGATGAACTAAGATGTAAATTAGTCAAAAATGCAAATGTAAACATGTAGAAACAACTAAAGCATAACTATGTAAGAAGAATTAATCAATTAAATACGCTAAGTTAAATGTAATATTGGTAACATTTTCTTCTTGATGCATTTTGATGTTTCTTACAGAAATGTTATGAATTATTAATGATACATAAATTGTTGTTGAAAATATAACAATTAATAATGATTTTGTTGTTTGTTATTTGTAATACTCTAGGCTTAGTGATGATAATGAAAATGATATGAATAATATAATATTGGGTGAGCAATTTAAAATTTTTAACAGTAGCCAACATCGTATATATTATTATTATTAGCAAAATAGAGTTCTGGCATTATTTTAGAGTAAATAAATAATGAATACCTTAGAGAATGGTCGTAATTATAAAGCTGTTTAAATTATTGTCTACGCTACCAGATGAAGTCAATTTCTAAACGATTTACAATTTAGTTTTAATTCTACGTAACGTACCCAAACATTTAACAGCCGTTAATATACAAATGAATGCCCTTCCTCAAATTTTGCTGATGGAATATCGATGAATCAAAAGTTCTAACCAATTCGTCATTTCTAACCATACAGATATGTTATACAAGTAATTTCTAGGCAATTGATGGAGGCGATAAGCCTGGTGGTAGGTGATAATCACTCATAACATAACACTAGAAGAAGTACAATTGTGAATACGGACTTTCAGAAAGGAGGATCCGATATGCATATATCAAAGCTTCAATATCGCGTCGATTGGAAGATGCTGTTCGAACGATGATTGGAGATGATATCTACAATAGCGTTGTTGTGAAAAAGAATTATGCTTAAAAATTACAAAAAGATATAAAAGTAATCTTGAGTTTTAGACGAAATATCGGTAAGGTTAGATTAATATTCGACAATTTGGATATAAATTAGTCACACCCTTCCTCTTGTTGATTGCTTGATTCGTAACTACTAGACTGTGAACTTGAGCTAGATTGAGAACTTGAACTAGAGTACGAGCTAGATCCCTTTTTGCCGGATGATGAACTAGAGGAGTATGAGCTACTTGCAGCTTCACTGCTGCTAGCAGAACGAGAAGAACTCTTGCCATCAGAAGAAGAGGTACTACTACTTTCTGAACTACTGGAACTCCAAGATGAAGAACTAGACTTGCTCTTTTTAGAAGAAGAGTTGCTACTGCTATCTGAATTGCTGGAACTGGAAGAGCTGGAATCTTTTCCAGAAGAGGATGCGTTACTGCTACTTCCTGAGTAACTAGAACTGGATGCACTGGAATCCTTTCCTGATGATGATGCATTGCTGCTGCTTCCTGAGTAACTGGAGCTTGAGGCATTGGAGTCTTTGCCTGACGAGGATGCATCACTGCTGCTTCCTGAGTAACTGGAGCTTGATGCATTGGAATCCTTGCCTGATGAAGATGCATCACTGCTACTTCCTGAGTAACTGAGCTTGGATGCATTGGAATCTTTGCCTGAAGAAGACGCATTACTTCTGCTTCCTGAGTAACTTGAACTGGATGCACTAGAATCCTTTCCTGATGATGATGCATTGCTTGCTCCTGATGATGAGCTTGAGGCACTTCCTTGATGCATTACTGCTGCTTCCTGAGTAACTGGAGCTTGAGGCATTGGAGTCTTTGCCTGAAGAAGACGCATTACTGCTGCTTCCCGAGTAACTTGAGCTGGATGCACTCGAATCCTTGCCTGATGAAGATGCATCACTGCTGCTTCCTGAGTAACTTGAGCTGGATGCACTGGAATCCTTGCCTGACGAAGATGCATTACTTCCACTTCCTGAGTAACTTGAGCTTGAGGCACTGGAATCTTTTCCTGATGAAGATGCATTGCTGCTACTTCCCGAGTAACTGGAGCTTGAGGCATTGGAGTCTTTGCCTGAAGAAGACGCATTACTGCTGCTTCCTGAGTAACTTGAACTGGATGCATTAGAATCCTTGCCTGACGAGGATGCATCACTGCTGCTTCCTGAGTAACTTGAGCTTGAGGCATTTGAGTCTTTGCCTGAAGATGACGCATTACTGCTGCTTCCTGAGTAACTTGAACTGGATGCACTCGAATCCTTGCCTGACGAAGATGCATTACTTCCACTTCCCGAGTAACTTGAGCTTGAGGCATTGGAATCCTTGCCTGAAGAAGACGCATTGCTGCTGCTTCCTGAGTAACTTGAACTGGATGCACTGGAATCCTTTCCTGATGATGATGCATTGCTGCTGCTTCCTGAGTAACTGGAACTTGAGGCATTGGAGTCTTTGCCTGAAGAAGACGCATTACTGCTACTTCCTGAGTAACTTGAGCTTGATGCACTGGAATCTTTTCCTGATGAAGATGCATTGCTGCTACTTCCCGAGTAACTGGAGCTTGAGGCATTGGAGTCTTTGCCTGAAGAAGACGCATTACTGCTACTTCCTGAGTAACTTGAACTGGATGCACTGGAATCCTTTCCTGACGATGATGCATTGCTGCTACTTCCTGAGTAACTGGAGCTTGAGGCACTGGAATCCTTGCCCGACGAGGATGCATCACTGCTACTTCCGGAGTAACTGGAACTTGAGGCATTTGAGTCTTTGCCTGAAGAAGACGCATTACTGCTACTTCCCGAGTAACTTGAACTGGATGCATTGGAATCCTTTCCTGATGAAGATGCATCACTGCTGCTTCCTGAGTAACTTGAGCTGGATGCACTGGAATCCTTGCCTGACGAAGATGCATTACTTCCACTTCCTGAGTAACTTGAACTGGATGCACTGGAATCCTTTCCTGATGATGATGCATTACTGCTGCTTCCTGAGTAACTGGAGCTTGAGGCACTGGAATCCTTGCCCGACGAGGATGCATCACTGCTACTTCCGGAGTAACTGGAGCTTGAGGCATTGGAATCTTTTCCTGAAGATGACGCATTACTTCCACTTCCTGAGTAACTTGAACTGGATGCACTGGAATCCTTTCCTGATGATGATGCATTACTGCTGCTTCCTGAGTAACTGGAGCTTGAGGCATTGGAGTCTTTGCCTGAAGAAGACGCATTACTGCTGCTTCCTGAGTAACTTGAACTGGATGCATTAGAATCCTTGCCTGACGAGGATGCATCACTGCTGCTTCCTGAGTAACTTGAACTGGAGGCACTCGAATCCTTGCCTGACGAAGATGCATTACTTCCACTTCCCGAGTAACTTGAGCTTGAGGCATTGGAGTCTTTGCCTGAAGAAGACGCATTACTGCTACTTCCTGAGTAACTTGAACTGGATGCACTGGAATCCTTTCCTGACGATGATGCATTACTGCTGCTTCCTGAGTAACTGGAGCTTGAGGCACTGGAATCCTTGCCCGACGAGGATGCATCACTGCTACTTCCTGAGTAACTGGAACTTGAGGCATTAGATTACTTTCCTGAAGAAGATGCATTGCTTCAACTTCCGGAGTAACTGGAACTTGATGCTTTAGATTTCTTTCCAGAAGAAGATGCATTGCTGCTGCTTCCTGAGTAACTGGAACTGGAAGCGCTGGAATCCTTGCCCGACGAGGATGCATCACTGCTACTTCCGGAGTAACTGGAGCTTGAGGCATTGGAATCTTTTCCTGAAGATGACGCATTACTGCTGCTTCCTGAGTAACTGGTACTTGAAGCTTTAGATTTCTTTCCCGACGAAGATGCGTTGCTGCTGCTTCCTGAGTAACTGGAACTGGAGGCGCTTGAATCTTTTCCTGATGAAGATGCATCACTGCTACTTCCTGAGTAACTGGAGCTTGAAGCGTTAGATTTCTTTCCTGAAGAAGATGCATGACTACTGCTTCCGGAGTAACTGGAACTTGAAGCTTTAGATTTCTTTCCCGAAGAAGATGCGTTGCTGCTGCTTCCTGAGTAACTGGAACTGGAGGCGCTTGAATCTTTTCCTGATGAAGATGCATCACTGCTACTTCCTGAGTAACTGGAGCTTGAAGCGTTAGATTTCTTTCCTGAAGAAGATGCATGACTACTGCTTCCGGAGTAACTGGAACTTGAAGCTTTAGATTTCTTTCCCGAAGAAGATGCGTTGCTGCTGCTTCCCGAGTAACTGGAACTGGAGGCGCTTGAATCTTTTCCTGATGAAGATGCATCACTGCTACTTCCTGAGTAACTGGAGCTTGAAGCGTTAGATTTCTTTCCTGAAGAAGATGCATTGCTGCTGCTTCCGGAGTAACTGGAACTCGAAGCGTTAGATTTCTTTCCTGAAGAAGATGCATTACTGCTGCTTCCTGAATAACTAGAGCTGGAGGCACTTGAATCTTTTCCTGAAGATGATGCATCACTGCTACTTCCTGAGTAACTGGAGCTTGAAGCGTTAGATTTCTTTCCTGAAGAAGATGCATGACTACTGCTTCCGGAGTAACTGGAACTTGAAGCTTTAGATTTCTTTCCCGAAGAAGATGCGTTGCTGCTGCTTCCTGAGTAACTGGAACTGGAGGCGCTTGAATCTTTTCCTGATGAAGATGCATCACTGCTACTTCCTGAGTAACTGGAGCTTGAAGCATTAGATTTCTTTCCTGAAGAAGATGCATTGCTGCTGCTTCCGGAGTAACTGGAACTTGAAGCGTTAGATTTCTTTCCTGAAGAAGATGCATTACTGCTGCTTCCTGAATAACTAGAACTGGAGGCACTTGAATCTTTTCCTGAAGATGATGCATCACTGCTACTTCCTGAGTAACTGGAACTTGAAGCGTTAGATTTCTTTCCTGAAGAAGATGCATTACTGCTGCTTCCTGAATAACTAGAGCTGGAGGCACTTGAATCTTTTCCTGAAGATGATGCATCACTGCTACTTCCTGAGTAACTGGAACTTGAAGCGTTAGATTTCTTTCCTGAAGAAGATGCATTGCTGCTGCTTCCGGAGTAACTAGAACTGGAGGCGCTTGAATCTTTTCCTGAAGAAGATGCATCACTGCTACTTCCTGAGTAACTGGAACTTGAAGCGTTAGAATCATTTCCAGAAGAGGATTGACTACTGCTTGCAGAGTAACTGGAACTCGAAGATTCGCTTTTCGATTTCTTGTTTCCAGAAGAGTAGGAGCTGCTGTCTGATCTACTGTTTGATGATGACTCCGATTCTGATCTTCTGATTTCCTTTCCGTTACAATTCTCTTCACTGTTGCTAGATGAGTAAGAACTGCTGCTACTCTGGGAATCGCTGTGACTCCATGACCCAGGTTCTGAAAGAGAATTAAGCTATTTTTTAAACCAAAGTAAGATACGCATGCACCAAGTCTGGTAAGTTGGCACCAAACAGCATGTTTTGTAAGATGTGCTTCGATTCGAACAGTTATATACATGGTATTTCTTGACTAAATGTTCAGTAATACGCGACATATATATGATGGTTTTTTTTTGTGACGGAATCATATAACAGACCGTATTATGACTAGTTTAAATCTCATTTTAAACTAGCCATAATACAGTCCTTAGGTGAGTTAGGTAGGTTATAAACGTTCCTAGGTGAGTTTAAATTTAGAAGCTAGAAGTGCAAAAACAAAAAGGCAAGGAATATGTCATTAGAAAACAATCGATATATAGAAACAGAACGTTAAAATATAAAATTCAAATATATATATATAAAAAAAAACTATCAAAAAGGTTGTTGCAACAGTATCTCTGTTATTAGTAAATACTTACTAGGTCTCGGCCTGATCAAGCCAGCCTGAACGGCAGCCAAACTCTGTAACAATTAACGAAAGTTTAAAAACCTTTACAAACTACAAGAAATTACAGGGGGAGAAATTACATTATTATAGGGGGATGAAAAATAGATGTTGGCCGATTCTCAGACCTACTCAATACGCCACAAAATTTCATGAGAATCGGTCTAGCCGTTTCGGAGGAGTATGGGAACGAAAACTGTGACACGAGAATTTTATGTGTAAGATAATGCAAAAATGCAATAGCATATACTGATGCTCCCTATATTCTCCCTAATTGACCACTTAAGGGATAAGACGACCTTTCGTACCTATATACTAAAAATATACTGTTTTCTTTTGTATTTTTTTAAAGTGCAATATACATATATAAATAAACTAGCTCTCCCAAACGTTCTTTTGCCTTAAAATAAAAAAAAAAATAGGGTTGGACTACCCCTAACATTTAGGGGGATGAAAAATAGATGTTGGCCGATTCTCTTCTAAATATCTTTATTCATGTAGGTCTATTACAGATTCTTATGATATGTCAAATCTACCGTCAGTTCAGAATGATTTCAAGATGAGAACTGACAAGAAACTCAGCTCGTATTCTTCTCAAATATAGTTGTACATGTTTAGAATAATTATGAAGATATTAACTTACCACGATAAGTAGAAGAATTAACTTCATGTCTCTAATCTTCCAGTACAAAGTACTTTATTGAAGAAAGTTTCCCAAGTGTGTACCAAACAGTTGCATCCATTGGTTTTTATACAAAACCGAACAATAATTCAACGTCTCGTTAATTGTTCAAACATATTTGTTTATATAAACACACGTATGTCCTTTATGAAATATGAAATTAGTTATTATTTTTTATAAACAATAGGATATGACTTTATTTTTTCCTTTCGTTTTGTTTTGCGTGTGTGTTTTTTTTTGTAATAACAAGTACAGTTGCGGTTATTTTTATTTCGGTATTGAAATGGTTTTTTTGTCGATTATATCAGATTCCGTGTGCTAGAGAAAGTGGAGGCAGGTGTGGGATGAGCGACAACACACATTTGTTTATTTTAAATCTAATATATGAATTCTCCGAAACGGTTTTACCGATTTTTGCATGAGGTCAGGTCAGTTGTACTAACTGATCATGACAAATTCATCAGGAATTTATCACATTGTTTTCCAGGGAGAATATCATGATGATCAATCTGTGTGACGAACTTATCATTCCAGGTGTTTTTTAAGTATGATAATGTAATGGTGCACCCGTCTGCGCTAACGGTTTACGCTGGTGCCCTAGTGGAGGATGATAAGATGAACATAAGGTCAGGTCAGTTAGCCCATCGTGACAAATTCACCAGGAATTTATCACGATGGTTTCCAGGGGGAACCGCGAGGAGGTCAACATGACATGGTGCATTTGCCAGCAATGAGGTCAACAGTCCACATTACTAACAGTCCTCTTACCCCTCATTTCATGTATTCACGGTGCGGGTTCAGGTTCAATCGTGTGTCAGAGAAGGAAACTTCGAGCAGTTCCCGGGAATTGTAACCCCACCTGGGTTACAAGTCCCAGGAACTGCTCGAAGGTTCGAAGGTTTAAGTAGAGGTTTAAGTGGAGTAATTGGTAAACATTACTTACAATCTCCTTCTCTTTAGACAATGGTTACCAATTACCATCAGATGGGCCGTCAATCTCTTTGTCATTTTAGTATAGAGGTGTTTGTTTGTCATCTAGTTTGAGTGTACTAAACTACTTTTCTGACTATAGCCGACATTTACCACTTACCATCATGTAGCCCGTATGTTCATTTGTCATTTAGATCTAGAAGTGTTTGTTATTTACCACTTACCATCAGGTAGCCCGTATGTTCATTTGTCATTTAGATCTAGAAGTGTTTGTTATTTACCACTTACCATCTGGTAGTCCGTATGTTCATTTGTCATTTAGATCTAGAAGTGTTTGTTATTTACCACTTACCATCAGGTAGCCCGTATGTTCATTTGTCATTTAGACGTAAGAGTGTTTAGGAGTGTTTGTTTGTTAGTTTGACTGTACCAATCTCCTATTTTTTATATTACAAACACAATAAATTACATTAATTAAGTGTTAAGAAGTTGACCTTTACTTTTTAATAAGGTTGTCTCATTTTTTTTATATATATTATTGTTTTTTTTGTCAACAAAACAGCTAACAGCTGTGTTTACAGTTTATAGAAAAGCAGCGTTAAATTATAGTCGAAGATCGGGTACTGTGCTTCTCAAATATAGTATACTAGCTGTGCCCGCGATTTAGTCCAGATAGAGTAGATTTAATAGTAAATCTATACTTATAATAAATTTTCCGGACTACTCTAATGCTTTTAGCCGCAGCTGGCCTTTACAGCTTCACCGGACGTTAGGGGGCGAGTGCAGATGGCACTCCAAACCCGCGGAAGGACTTATGGAGCGGCTGAAGGCCAACTCCTGCCTGACGGATAGGACTTTAGTCTGAGGGCACCACTAGGGGTTCGAACCTCGGCTCAGGCCGTCGTAACTTCGATCCCCGTCTGAATTGGACGGGGGATCGATCGGACACCGGGTTTCGCAGCCTTTTATAGACGCGCCGCACGACGGTGGCGCCACCAGAGGAAGTTACACCTGTATATTATGACTCGCCATATATGTAATGAAGTTTTTTGCATTCAAATTCAAATTCAAAATATCTTTATTCATGTAGGACTATTACAGACTCTTATGATATGTTTTTTTTTTTTTTTATACCACTTAGGTGGCAAACAAGCATACGGCCCATCTGATGGTAAACGGCTACCGTAGCCTATGGACGCCTGAAACACCAGGGGTGTCACATGCGCGTTGCCGACCCTTAAGAAACCTTAATATACCCTTCTTGAAAACCCCCATGCTGTAGTCTCTCGAGAAAACCTCGGCAGGTAGTTCATTCCACAATCTAAGTGTACGCGGGAGGAAGCTCCTCTGAAACCGCACTGTACGAGACCACTTAGGTTCCAGCGTGTGGGGATGAATTCCCTGTCGATGGCGAGCGGTGCGATGGTAAAAGGTAGGTAGGTAAAAGGTAATGTCAAATCTACCGTCAGTTCGAGATGAGAGAACTGACAAGAAACTCGTATTCTTTTCAAATATTGTTTACAATAATGGAGATTCATTTTAAATAATAAAAACTATATAAATTAATCAGTATATTCACAGCAAATAGACATACAGACTGAAACTCTCTCATATTCATAATATTAGTATGGAATAGATTTAAAATATAATTTGAGTACCACTGTACCATTGTAGAGTTCAACGTAGGTGCATAGAATAATTGTTGTACATGTTTTTTATTGCTCTGTATATACTATTATCAGGCATTAATGTTTTTTACACAGACTTTATAACAGTGTTTCCTTAGTTTAATAAAAAAAAGTTTCTATTCCTTTTTCAAAAAATGCTACACCTGCAATTTTTAAGAATATTAAAAAAATAAGAACTACAAACTTATTAAAAGAGCTTTTAGTGTTTGTTTCATTGAAATTATAAAAAAACCAGGATGTATTCCATTTTCAAATGAAGCTACAACCGCAATTTTTAATAATGATAAAAAATACAAACATATTAAAGGAGTTTTTAGTGTTTGACTCATTGAAGTTAAAAAAACGTTGCTATTCCATTTTCAAATAATGCTACACCCGCCATTTATAGAAATAAATTTATTAAAAGAGTCTTTAGTGTTTCTCTCATTGATATTATAAAAAAACAAGAAGTATTTCTTTTTCAAATACAGTTCCATCTGGAAGTTTCTAAATAAAAAAAAAACAGACTAAAAAAGAGGTTTTAACAGTGTTTATATAATTTAATTAAAAATAAATAACTGGATTTATTCCTTTTTCAAATAATTTTCAACAACGGTCCTATCGATATGGAAAAATAAAAAAAAAGAGAAGTCTGTTTATACTGTCTTTTACATAGAAAGTAAAATAGTGTATCTCGTTGTCATTTAGAAAGAATAAAATAGAATGTTATTTCTGAAAAGATTAAAAGTAAAAAACAATGGATTTTTCATACAGTTCTTAAAAGTGTTTCAAACTATAATAATACATTTAGCATAGCATAATACAGAGTAAAAGTATAGAAGAATTTAAAAGATAATATCGCGCTATGATTTGAAAGGGCCTCTATTCAGCTGGCGCCGCAGTGTGTCACTATAGCGCTAACATCATGTGCTTTTTCTTGTACCATTCATTTGGGGTCGGAGTTGATTTTCAAGTCAAATTAATTAAAAAAACAGTGTATAAATTGATTCTGTGCTACCAGGCATCCATAAATTCACAAGAATTCGAACATGCGATGCATGCGAAAAAAGAAAACAACAGTGTTATTTGTTGAATAATTTTGAGCAAAATTGGATCAGTGCTACCAGGAATCCATAAATTCACAACATATCGATAAACAAATTACAATCTAACATATTGCAATTACCAGGATAGCATAAACTAATGAAGGTCGTACATATACTCGATACGTCAATGGGAGTGACGTTATGACAAGGTACAGCAGTTTTTGTCCTTTTTACTAATTACCTCTCTTTCTATTTCTTTTCAGGCGTAACAGAGAAAGCCGTGTACCATGTACCAGGTTTACAGAAATTGAGAGGTAAGGAATTCGTTGAACTAGTAAGTAATACACATATAACTTACATACAACTTTGTTATATGTTTATTTGTATAATTTTTTTGTACAATTATTTGTATCATGTACAATTATTTGTATCATATAGTTGTTATAACAGTATTAATTTGTACCAGGCCTGCATAAACTACTTGAGGTAAATGTATAGGTATACACGATTACAACTTTGTTATTTCTATCATAACTGTTATAAATAATTGTTATATAATTGTTATGACAGTATTAATTTGTACCAGGCCTGCATAAACTACTTGAAGTTACACCAGAAATTTGTCATTATACCAAGTGTATGGTTTCTAGAATAGAATAGAATAGAAAATCATTTATTCAAATAAACTTAATTTAAGCACTTTTGAATAGTCATAACAATTTGTTTTTTATCTACCACTCGTTCGGAAAGCTGTCTCATCACAAGAAGAACGAGCAAGAAACTTGTGTGTTGCTCTTTTAAATAATCCTTCTATGACAAAATTATGGCTCAGAGACATACGAGAAAGTATCATATTCACTACAATTTAAAATTGAAATTGCTTTAACATAATCAAATTATAGGATAAGTTTATATAATGGAAAATAACTTTCTGTTAAATACATACTTACCCATTTTTTTTATTTATTCTAATATCAATCGAATCACCTACGTAAACCGCCTTACTTTCGATGGTCACAGGTTTGATTCCGCGCATGGTGCAAACATTTTTATTCTTAAGTATAATTGTTTTATTGATCTGGGTAATTTCTATGTATATTCTCTTTATGGATTTAAAATAATAATATAATCTCAGGACAATTCACACAGCGCCATCTAGACCCAAGTTCAGCTAGCTAAAGCTTGTGTTCTGTTCACTAGATAATTGATACAAATACATACATATTTATTTCCTAAATACATATACTATTATATATAGAAAACACATATATCGATACAAACAATCATATTTATGAATACAAATGTTTGTGTGTTACGAGGAATCGAACCCGCAACCATCGGTTGCGACGCTAAACCACTGTTTAAATTGCATTTAATTTGTACGAGTTGTCTAGTACCCAGAATACAATTTCTCAGAACTCATCGTATCACGATATTGAATATATATAAGTTTTGTTTGTTAACGTGTCTCTGAAAGGCGTCAAAGGCTCAGTGGTAGAATGCTCGCCTGCCACGCCGGCAGCCCAGGTTCAGTTCATGGCCGATGCGAGTCTTAAATTAAAAACTGTTACGAATTTATTTATTTATAATAAATTTTTAATGCATAAATAAAGGTGTACAGTGCAGACTTGACACTTATGGTCTGTTTTTTAACCCGGAGACTAAATTGACAGGTGCAAATGTCAAATTTTTAAATAAAGTTACCACCTATAGCGTAGTAGTGGTGTACCTGCGATACCGATTTGTTTAATCGGAAACTTTTATTTTAACATATTACTCTTAAAGCTTTAAATGAAGTTTCTACAACAGATTTTTTTTACAACACGTAAATAATTTGAATAGTTTACTGTTCTATGGTATACTAGCTACCAGCTATCACACTGGTCTTCGCGTATAAACCTTCCTCTAGAATCACTCTATCTATTAAAAAATCCGCTTCAAAATCTGTTGCGTAGTTTTAAAGATTTAAGCATGCATAGGGACGGACCGACAGCGACAGCGACTTTGTTTTATACTATGTAATGATGGTGACACTATACAAAGGTCATTTGTTTTAGATAGTGCCACAACCCTGTTGAAAATCTGGCAACAGAAAACTCTGGGATTAAAAAACATACTATAGAGGCATTTTCCCCCAGGGCACCTTAGGGCAAACAGAGAATGTTCCATATTCAGAACTTACTTAGTCTAAGTTGTATCACTGGCTTGTTTACTGGAGCAAAAGGTGCTTGGTAATACTGGCCACAAATAAAAACATTCATTCATTCAGCCCGGAAGGCGTCCACTGCTGAACAAAGGCCTCCTCCAAAGATCTCCACGACGATCGGTCCTGCGCTGCTCGCATCCAATGCCTTCCAGCGATCTTGACCAGATCGTCGGTACACCTTGTCGGAGGCCTTCCCACGCTGCGTCTTCCGGTCCGTGGTCGCCACTCGAGGACTTTAATGCCCCAACGGCCATCTGTCCTACGAGCTATGTGCCCTGCCCATTGCCACTTCAGTTTCCCAATTCTTCGGGCTATGTCGGTCACTCTGGTTCTTCTGCGGATCACCTCATTTATGACTCGATCACGCACAATGAATATATGTGGCCACTTAAATTTAAAATATGGAAAAAAAGTGAACTGTAAATAAAAACTAGACGAAAAGGGCGCCTAACTATTTTAAAACAAGTTAATTATTGATTTAATTAATATAATATAATTTGTTTTTTCACACAGTGCCATCTAATTATTGATTTAATTAATATAATATAATTATTTTTATTAAAATATAGACTCTTAGAGTGCGTGGTAACTAAACTGTATTGCATATCGGGACGTTCCTGAGCAAAGGTGAGTAAGTTTGGTGTTACTTTGCTTACTTTGGGGTGTTCAGAGTGTGGATGACGTTCATCCCAACTAACTTAACTAACTTAAACTTAACTGTGCAGATTTTTAAAAATTAATTTAAAAAAAATACTCCTCCTCACTCAGAAAACTGTGCCGTGATGTGTCTGCACTCTGGCACCCCGTATACATATGCTGAACGGAGACCTATTTGGTACTATAATTATTAATATAAAAATGTAAATTAAAATTTAAAAATTATTTTCAGTGTACCAAATAAACAATTTTCTCTCTTTTCTTTATCCCGGGCGAAAGCGTATTTCTCCTGTCTTTTCCATTAATTATTTTCTTTTAAAAAATACAGTCTACTCTCTATTATGTATTCCTCACATATACTTATATAATATATAATCTTATATATAAAATTCTCGTGTCACAATGTTAGCTACCATACTCCTCCGAAATGGTTTGACAGATTTTATGAAATTTAATATGCATATTCAGAAAGTCTGGAGTATCGGCTACTATTTTTCATACCCCTAAGTGATAAGGATTGTCCACCCCTAACGTTCATTTTAATTTTTTGGACAATTTATTATAATATGGTATTAAAAAATACATACTAAACATACACCTAAACTTTCACCCTTCTTCTGGGATCAGCTAGTACTTACATAAATTAATAAATCATTATTATAAATATATATTTACAAGGGGGAAAGAGATTATTATTAATGTCTAATAACCCCATTCTTAGAAATGTACCATGTCAGGTTGACCTCCACGCGGTTCCCCCTAGAAACCATCGTGATAAATTCCTAGTGAATTTGGTACGATGTGCTAACTGACCTGACCTCATACTTATCTTATCCTCCACTAGTGCCCCGCCAGCGTATACCGTTAGCGCAGGCGGGCGATCCATTCCAATATCATTAATTAAAAATATAAAAGGCAACTGATTAGGTAGAGAAAAAGAAAAAAATAACTTAATGCTCTCAATTTTTATTAAAATGCCAAATATAAATGCCAAAACATTAACTTATAACAAGAAACATGTAAAAACCCCAGTAATATTACTTACAGACGAATATTTAAACTCTAATAATGTACATTCAAAGTTACTTCTTACAAAACATAATTGTAATTACAATATGATATGAACAGAATAAGAATAGAGTTCCTTAACAGTTCTTTTTAGCTTTAACAACAATCCAAACTGATGTTAGAATTAACATACCATATTTACCTGTAATAGATTTACATGAAGAATATTTTGACTTTGATTCAAATATTCCGATTTTTATTCAGATCCTTTTAAATTATTTACAAATCAATTGCGTAAGTTTTGAAATTAAATTAATTGGACAAAATTTCCAGAATTCACGAAAACTAAAAATATGTTAGTTATGCAATAACATGCCTTTTAAAGAAAACAAACTATATCTGATTTTACAATAAACTGGGCTAGATACATTAAGAAAACAAAAATTAACAGAATCAATTTTGAATTTACAATTAAAAATATACCAAAATAATTATAACGTGGCAAATTTTCGAGGCAAGGCAACACTGAATGATCTGGATAGAAAAAATCACATCCAACCTAATGTAACTAGGAATAAATTAATAATGAAACTACGCCATTCCCATAAATTTGCCAACGGTGCATTGCTGAATCAAAAAAGACAAGCATTATATTGTCTAAACTGAACTACATTATGAAACAAATAACAGAAAGATCTAACTTTTCCTATAAAGATCTTCTATTATATATAACTATATAAATCTATATAACTACTCTTGTTTCATTTGGGTTCAGTCAGATTTGAGTGGTTTTCGTTAGTTAATTAATTAACAGACTTCCTTCTCGGTACTACTAGATCGAGAACTTGAACTAGATTGTGAACTTGAGCTCGATCTGGAACTTGAACTAGACCGTTCCACACCAGAAGCGGTGCTTACAGATTTAGAGCTACTAGCAGATTGACTACTGCTTGCAGATTTGCTTGCGCTGGACGACTTGGTAATACTGCCATTTTTGCTAACAGTAGAACTTTGACTTGCACTAGCAGATTTGCTAGCACTAGAAGACCTGCTAGCACTAGAAGATTTACTGCCACTAGCAGATTCGCTACTACTTGCAGAATTAGATTCACTAGAAGACTGGCTAGCACTTGAAGACCTGCTGGCACTAGATGTTCTACTGGCACTAGAAGACTTACTGGCACTGGAGGACTTACTGGCACTAGAAGATTGGCTGGCACTAGAAGATTTGCTGGCACTAGAAGACTTGCTAGCACTAGATGACTTGCTGGCACTAGACGACCTACTGGCACTAGAGGATCTACTAGATGATTCGCTTGACGAGTCAGATTCGCTATCAGATGAGGAATTGCTACTGCTTGCAGCATTGCTAGAACTGGACGAGTCACTACTGCTTCCTGAATTGCTGTTACTAGATGAATTAGCGTTACTATTTGCGGACGAGTTTGCACTACTATTCGCAGAGGAGTTGCTATTGCTGTTTGCACTACTGTTACTGGATGAGTTCGCATTACTGTTGGCGGACGAGTTACTGCTGCTATCGGCACTGCTGTTACTGGATGAGTTAGCATTACTACTCGAGGATGAGTTTGCATTACTGTTGGCGGAAGAGTTTGCGTTACTGTTGGCGGAAGAGTTTGCATTACTGTTGGCGGATGAGTTTGCGTTACTGTTGGCGGAAGAGTTTGCATTACTGTTGGCGGAAGAGTTTGCATTACTGTTGGCGGAAGAGTTTGCATTACTGTTGGCGGAAGAGTTTGCATTACTGTTGGCGGATGAGTTTGCATTACTGTTGGCGGATGAGTTTGCATTACTGTTGGCGGAAGAGTTTGCATTACTGTTGGCGGATGAGTTTGCGTTACTGTTGGCGGAAGAGTTTGCATTACTGTTGGCGGATGAGTTTGCATTACTGTTGGCGGATGAGTTTGCATTACTGTTGGCGGATGAGTTTGCATTACTGTTGGCGGATGAGTTTGCATTACTGTTGGCGGAAGAGTTTGCATTACTGTTGGCGGAAGAGTTTGCATTACTGTTGGCGGATGAGTTTGCGTTACTGTTGGCGGAAGAGTTTGCATTACTGTTGGCGGATGAGTTTGCGTTACTGTTGGCGGAAGAGTTTGCATTACTGTTGGCGGATGAGTTTGCGTTACTGTTGGCGGAAGAGTTTGCATTACTGTTGGCGGATGAGTTTGCGTTACTGTTGGCGGAAGAGTTTGCATTACTGTTGGCGGAAGAGTTTGCATTACTGTTGGCGGAAGAGTTTGCATTACTGTTGGCAGAAGAGTTTGCATTACTGTTGGCGGAAGAGTTTGCATTACTGTTGGCGGATGAGTTTGCATTACTGTTGGCGGAGGAATTACTACTGCTGTCAGCACTGCTGTTACTGGATGAATTAGCATTACTACTCGAGGAAGAATTTGCATTACTGTTTGCGGATGAGTTTGCAGATGAGTTTGCGTTACTGTCAGCGGAAGAGTTACTGCTGCTGTCTGCGCTGCTGTTACTGGATGAGTTAGCATTACTACTCGAGGAAGAATTTGCATTACTGTTTGCGGATGAGTTTGCAGATGAGTTTGCGTTACTGTCAGCGGAAGAGTTACTGCTGCTGTCTGCGCTGCTGTTACTGGATGAGTTAGCATTACTACTCGAGGATGAGTTTGCATTACTATTAGCGGAGGAGTTGCTGCTGCTGTCTGCACTGCTATCACTGGATGAGTTAGCATTGCTACTAGAGGATGAGTTCGCATTACTGTTGGCGGAGGAATTACTACTGCTGTCGGCGCTGCTGTTACTGGACGAGTTAGCGTTACTACTCGAGGATGAGTTTGCATTACTATTAGCGGAGGAGTTGCTGCTAGTGTCTGCACTGCTATCACTAGATGAGTTAGCATTACTACTCGAGGATGAGTTCGCATTACTGTTGGCGGAGGAATTACTACTGCTGTCGGCACTGCTGTTACTGGACGAGTTAGCGTTACTACTCGAGGATGAGTTTGCATTACTATTAGCGGAGGAGTTGCTGCTACTGTCTGCACTGCCGTTACTGGATGAGTTAGCATTGCTACTCGAGGATGAGTTCGCATTACTGTTTGCAGACGAATTGCTGCTGCTGTCTGCACTGCTGTTACTGGATGAGTTAGCATTGCTACTCGAGGATGAGTTCGCATTACTATTAGCGGAGGAGTTGCTGCTGCTGTCTGCACTGCTGTCACTGGATGAGTTAGCATTGCTACTTGAGGATGAGTTTGCGTTGCTGTCTGCGCTGCTATTACTCGATGAGTTAGCATTACTACTTGAAGATGAGTTTGCGTTGCTGTTTGCAGATGAGTTGCTGCTACTGTCTGCGCTGCTGTTACTGGATGAGTTAGCATTACTACTCGAGGATGAGTTCGCATTACTATTAGCGGAGGAGTTGCTGCTGCTGTCTGCACTGCTGTCACTGGATGAGTTAGCATTGCTACTTGAGGATGAGTTTGCGTTGCTGTCTGCGCTGCTATTACTCGATGAATTAGCATTACTACTTGAAGATGAGTTTGCGTTGCTGTTTGCAGATGAGTTGCTGCTACTGTCTGCGCTGCTATTACTGGATGAGTTAGCATTACTACTCGAGGATGAATTGGCATTACTGTTGGCGGAGGAGTTGCTGCTGCTGTCTGCACTGCTGTTACTGGATGAGTTAGCATTACTACTCGAGGATGAATTGGCATTACTGTTGGCGGAGGAGTTGCTGCTGCTGTCTGCACTGCTGTTACTGGATGAGTTAGCATTACTACTCGAGAATGAATTGGCATTACTGTTGGCGGAGGAGTTGCTGCTACTGTCTGCACTGCTGTTACTGGATGAGTTAGCATTACTACTCGATGATGAGTTACTACTTCCTGTTTCGTTGCCACATGAATCAGTATCTACGATTTCACTCGCAGACGAGTAGGAGCTACTGCTGCTTTTTGCTGCGCTGTTAGACGAGGACTTGGAAATGCTGCCATCCTTCACAATGCTGCTCGATTTACTGCTGCTGGCTGAGTAGGAACTGCTTTTGCTTGCAGAACTACTTTTTACGATTACAGCAGGCTCTGAAAATTATTAAATAGAATTTATATGTTACTTTATTGAGATTGTCTTGATACAAAGTTACCTGACTTTCAATATCACCTATTTCAGTCTCCTTACCAGTTTGCTACGTCACTTCTTAAGTGTTTCGATTGAAGAGTAAGGATGAAATAGAAATTCTATATTATTTTTAATTATATTTGACGACCTCGGTGGTCTAGCGGTCTAGCACACCGCTTTACGTCCGATGGTCGCGGGTTCGATTCCTCGCACGGCACAAACATTTGTATTCATGAGTATAATTGTTTGTATCGGTCTGGGTGTTTTCTCTTGTATAATATGTATGTATTTACGAAAAAAAAAATTATTTATGTATCTGTATCAGTTATTTAGTACCCATAACACAAGCTTTAGCTAGCTTAACTTGGGACTAGATGGCGCTGTGTGAATTGTCCTGAGATTATTATTATTATTATTATATTTTAATTTTATTTATTTAAAAGAACAACACACAAGTCCCTCGCTTATTCTTCTTGTGATGAACCTGCATTCCGAATAAGCGGTAGAATAAAGAAACTTGACTATTCAAAAGTGCTTATATTAAGTTTATTTAAATAAAGATTATTTCTATTTCTAAATTGAGTTTCTAGTCAGTTCTTCTCAATTGAATCTGTATACTAAAATGACATACAAAAAAATTTACGTTCAGAAGCGGCTAAAATGTCCTACATAAATAATTTTTGAATTTGAATTTTGTTAAGTCCAAATTTTAATTCCTAATCTCATGGGTGTAATTCATGGTAAGATATCACTAGGTTATGACGATAACAAACAAATATAATACATAAAGCATACTTACTTGGAGCTGCTTCGACGGCGACTAGTGCCTGTAACAATAAAACAATCAGATTTTATATAATAACTAACGGCAAACTTTGTTATGTTATATAAATTAATAACGCTATAAAAAAATAGGTGTTCGTTCGCTATTAAAAAAAGCTGAAAATTTTGTGTTGTATATATTTTTAATGCCATATATGTACAAAATAAAAAAAATATATCGAAACAATTAAATAAACTATTTTGGGATGAGCCACCCTTCATACTTAGGGGTATAAAAATTTGTTATTAAAAAATAGGGGTTGGTAAATTATATTTTCTTATTTTCTTATTATTTTATGTGTACACAATAAAGAGTTTTATTATTATTATATATATATATTTATTATATCTCCCTTTTTACGGGGGTAATATATTCAAACACGCGGGCCTTAGCCAAGCATGGATGAGTTATGTGATGAAGATAGAAATTTTCTGACTATTCGGCATGTGTTTAGTATGACGGCTTTTTGTAGTAGTTCTATTGTAGATTCTATTATTATTACTATTTTTATCCAAAAATTCTCATCTCCCCTCTTAAGGAGAGGAGATGGCAAGTATTATTATTATTATTTTTATTTTTATATATATATTATATATCTCCCACTGATGGGGTAATAGACTGATCATTGCGGGTAAAAATCACCAAACAATGACAGTATAAATTATGAATGATGAGGATGGATAATTTTTAAGTGGAAGACAAAAATTATTAATATAAATACTTAGATATATATTTTTTGTAATTATATGAATAAATTTGATATTCTTACCACAACAAGCAATAGAAAGAATTTCATAATGTTGCTTTTCTGCACGTGTGCTCGTCCAGCGAATGCAATGCTGTCATATTCCCAACTCGAGCATTTTATATACATCCAGTGTAAATATTCGATATTATATAAAAACAAACAAAAACGCCCTGTGTAACATTTAATTTCTATAAATATATATTGGTTATTCAATTTTTACATGTTATTGTTATTTTAACAATATTTTTCGTTCTTTCATATTATTATTAGTGAATAAATTAATATATTTTCTTTAATGACAGGTACAGTCAGCTGAGGTTTTTTTTTGGATTACTCTAATGCTGTTCGTTTTACAGCTTCACTTGATGATACCTCTATCATCTGCACTGCACTGTGTGCAACAATGACACTGAGATGCTACCTTTTTGTGTCACTGTGGTATACACATATCTTTCGGACTATTTTAATGCTGTTGGCAGCAGCTGGCCTTTACTGCTTTCTTGATATATGATAGCGTAGCGGCTTTTGTATTGATTGCCGCATGCATCCTCATGTAAAGTGCGAATACTGTAACTACCATATAGTAATTTTTGTAGCTGTGACGTGGTCGTGTGGAATGAGTCATGCTCACTAAAATGTCCAGACATTTGGCGCGTGGTGGGCTTCAATGGGCTCCCTGAAATATGGTCGAGCGCAGTGATGGCTGGAACTCATCCGTCATACTCGTGAACGAGTGCTGTTTGTATCCCTGTTTTATCATAGGACTGATTTAATCTTATTGATATTTATATTTGACAAAAAATCCTTGTTGGTAGTTTGTATTCACACGTGACCTTGTAAAGTCACAAGGATTATTTAAAAGAGCAACACACAAGTTTCTTGCTCGTTCTTCTTGTGATGAGACAAACGAGTGGTCATAAAAAACAAATTGTTATGACTATTCAAAAGTAAAATTGACAAATGATTTCATTCTATTCTATTTTTACAGCTTCACAGGACCGTAGAGGACGAGTGCAGATGGCAGTCCAAATCTAAAGGACTTATGGAGCGGCTGAAGACTAACTCCTGCTTGACGGATATGACTTGTATGACAAATTTCAGCCCGAACTCCGTCCAGTGTCGTTTGCGATATGTGTTGATAGGGGACTTGGAATGTTATCAAAATCCTTTCTTAGTTATATATATATATATAGAGTCTCAGATATATTAATACAAAGTAATAATAATAATAATAATATATTTTAACGGATGCCTTCATACAATGATTATTTGTCGAGGGTCTATTTTATTTATAAAACAATTATTCACCGACCCTCTACTATATATATATATATAGATAGATATATTAATACAATGATTATTTGTTGACTATTCCATCAATTCAAATATTTTGCACACCGTTTTACCTAATTATCGTCGGTTTGATTCCTCGTACGTGCAAACATTTGTATTCATGACTATGATTGTTTGTATCGGTCTGGGTGTGTTCTATGTATATTATGTATGTATTTCCAAAATAAAAGTATATTAGTTGTCTAGTACCCATAACAGAATTTCTGCTTACCGTAGATCTAGATGGCGCTGTGTTACTTGTCCATTAATTATTCTTGTTTATTAATTATTTATATTACTGTAAAGCTTTATTAAAATTGGTTCAGTAGTTATTGTTTGAAAGAATAACACATATCCATCCATACTCACAAACTTTCGCAAGTATAATTTGAATAAGGTATTGGTTGGACTTTTTACGCAGTTAACTGTATTTTCTTGGATGCACTTGTATATATATTATTGTTACTTACTTTGTTGATTTATTAAGTTATATTGTAAATGACATGCAATATTAATTGTATAGTATTTTGTTTGTATATTATGTATATATACTTATATATATAGGTAATATAATGTTTTTGAATTATTTTCACTCTTTCTCGACAACTACATACATGTTGTATTGTAGAAATATATATTTTTACTTATTTTTTTACAATAAACCTATAAATTTAGTTGACGATACTGTATTTCTAAGTATAACATTAGATTCCAAGTTGCAATGGGGTATATTACTATGATCGAGTCGACTTAGTTCTGCCGCTTATGCGGTAAGAAGAATTAGACAATTAACAGACGTGGCAACTCCTAAATTTGTCTAATTTAACTATTTCCATACCATTATGTTGTATGGTATTTTGTTATGGGGCAAAGCAGCTGATATGAATACAATATTTATTTTACAAAAGAAGTCCATTCGCTCCATTTAAGGTATGTGATCATTGTGATCATTACTTGATATAAAAGAATTACAAGTTTTTAAATCGTTTATTGTTCAGTAGTACAGAGAGCGCTCACAACAAATGCAGAAAAAAAGGCAACACTCGTACAGTGTTGCCAACCTTATCTCCATTTTAGGCGTGGACAGTATGGGTTCCAGGGAGTCTATACGAGAGTGCTTTAAAGAATCAAATATCTATATATATTCTACGCCCAAGGAGATAAAATAGGGGATGTAAGTTTGTATGAAACTTTGTCAATTTTAAACCGATCGGGCTGGGACTTTGCATTCATAAAGCTACTATGACATAAGCATCCCCTAAGAAAGGATTTTGATAAATTCCACCCCTAAGAGGATAAATTAACGCGAGCGAAGCCGCGGGCAAAAGCTAGTACATAGATATATTTTTTTTTTCGTAAATAAATACATATTATACATAGAAAACACCTAGACTGATACAAATAATCATACTCATGAATACAAATGTTTGTGAGATGCGAGGAATCGAACCCGCGACCGTCGAAAGTAAGCTGAACGCTAGACCACCGAAGCTAACATTATACGAATTAAAGATATGTTTTTTATAAGAGATAGCTACTTCTAGCAGTTCATTCTTCGGAGAAATTCTTGAAATGTGGTTTCGTTTATAAGATTAAGTCTTTTTGATGGTACTACATTTAGCTATCTTATATTTCTGTTATCTGCCAATTAAAAATGATTAAATTGTTTGTGATTGATTCTATAGTCTCTGGTTTAAAATGGGTATAAGGAATGCTGTTTTTTCGGACTAATCTAATGCTGTTGGCCGTTGGCCTACAGCTTCACCGGACGATAGGGGCCGAGTGCAGATGGTACTCCAAACCCACGGAAGGACTTATAGAGCGGCTGAAGGCCAACTCCCGCCTGACGGATACGACTTTAGTCTGAGGGCACCGCTAGGGGTTCGAACCTCGGCTCAGGCCGTCGTAATATCGATCCCCGTTTGAATTGGACGGGGGATCGATCGGAGGGGATATGTATATAAGGAATGCATGTATAAAAAAGATGAAAATGAAAAATCAATACAAAAACAAATAGTATATTTTATGAACGTAAATATTGTCAAATCAAATCAAATAAAAAAACATTTATTTTATGTAGGATATTTTAGCCGCTTATAAAAGTAAATTTTTTTTATTTATATTTTTTCCCTACCTATAAGAGGCGTGATATTCGTGAGTACTATCACGAGTATCACATGATAACGTGATGTTAATGTATATAGGCGACGGTTACCACTTAACATCAGGCGGGCCGTCAGCTTGTTTGTCATTCCAATAACGCACAAAGCTGTAACGTAGTTGGTAAACACAGATGTTCTGTGTTCGATATCGGTAAGAGAGAGGTAACTAGGTAAGTAACAGATAAACAGTGGTGTTTCTCCCATAACAATGCACTCCACTACACTGCACAACACTACACTGAGTTGCTACATTTTTCCATCACTGTGGTACATTTTTTTTCGGACTACTCTTATTGGTTAATATATAATATTTTGATTTGATTTGTTATGTATTTAATTGTTTTTTAATTTCCACTCTACTTCAATATTTATGTTTGTTAGGAGAATGTAAATATGGAATAGAAATGGAAATAGAAATAGAAATAATATTTATTCAAATAAACTTAATATAAGCACTTTTGAATAGTCAAGTTCTTTTATTCTACCGCTTATTCGGAATGCAGATTCATTACAAGAAGAATAAGCAAGAAACTCGTGTGTTGCTGTTGAATAAAATAATAATAATAATCTAAGGACAATTCACACAGCGCCATCTAGACCCAAGTTAAGCTAACTAAAGCTTGTATTATGGGCACTAGATAACCGATACAAATACATAGATATTTTTTTCGTAAATACATACATATAGAAAACACCCAGACCGATACAAACAATCATACTTATGAATACAAATGTTTGTACCGTGCGAGGAATCGAACCCGCGACCATCGGGCGCAAAGCGGTATGCTTAACCGCTAGACCACCGAGGTCGTCAAATATAATTTATAACTCTATATTCTTTAAAACTCGAATTTTGTATTAGATTTTTAAAGAAACTTAACCAAAATTCAAATTTCGCGTAAATATTATTAAGATAGTAAATCTTTAAGTAAATTAAGATGGCAACCCGAGTTGGGTCTTCAATGGCCACAATATTTGTTAACGTATTTAGTTATTATAATCTTATATATAAAATTCTCGTGTCACAGTTTTCGTTCCCATACTCCTCCGAAACGGCTTGACCGATTCTCATCAAATTTTATGAGCGTATTGAGTAGGTCTGAGAATCGGCCAACATCTATTTTTCATCCCCCTAAATGTTAGGGGTAGTCCACCCATATTTTTTTTTATTTTAAGGCAAAACAACCTTTGCCGGGACAGCTAGTATGTTTATAAAAACACCTACGATGTCATCCAGGAGACTGCGATTATATCGACTTGCATGGTACATTAATAGCAAGGGGCCGACAAGTCTTTACTAACCAATTCCCTTCATTCTATTCAGAAGCATTTTTATCAATGGATGACAATGGAATGGTGCACCCGCCTGCGCTAACAGTACGCTGGGAAGTGGTGTTAGTAATGACTAGTATCCTATTGCTAGCAATGTACCATATCAGGTCGACCACACGATTTCACCACCGTACCACCCGCCAGAAACTGAAATACCATCCTGATCATCTGGATGAATGGCGGTCTTCCACGGTACGGTTTTCTAGAAACTTTTTGCCTCGCACAACCACATTGTGGAATCATTCCAGCAATGGTATTTCCGAACCGATACGATATTGAAACCTTCAAGAAAAGTGTTTTTCCTTTTTAAAAGGCGACAGCGTATATTTTGAGCGCAGCTCGTTTGTCCCCTGTGTTATAAAAAAAAAGGTCGACCACACAATCCCCCTAGGGCTACCTGCCCTGACCTCATTCTCATCTTATCATCCTCTATTGTATAATTAACAACTGTATATGCTGGCGAGGCACCAGTGGAGGATGATAAGATGAAGACGAGGCAGGGCAGTTAGCACATCGTGACAAACACACAGGTTTTTATCACGATGGTTTCCTGGGGGAACTGCGTGGAAGTCTTCGCTGGCGAAGCGGGGCAGCAAGTTCCCAATACTAACAATCCTCTCTGCTCCCAGTCCTACAGGTATAAAGTACCAATATAATCTGTAATTCTATTCTAGTAAAGTCAAGACCTACTACTATTACGTCGGTTTCCGGTTTTGACATCGCGCAATTAACGAAAAAGTAACACGTGATATCTTATTACACCCCTCTACCCCCTTGTGATATTTCGTGAATTTTACCGAACCCGCGAGGGGTTCGGTAAATATCACGAATTTACTTGATTAATGGACGGCCCCTTACGACTGTAAACCGGGGTAGTACCCCCTCCCCCCTGTGATATTTCGTGATTTTTGCACGTCAAAAAAATCACGAGATCACGTGATTAATAGCCGCCCATTACGGCTGTAAAACCAGACGCGAATATACTCAGACGAATTATGTAGCCAAAATGCTTGTTAAATTCCTTACAACATGCTTATAAAGTCCCAAAAATTTGGCAAACAATTGCTTTGTCATCTTCCACGTCACTGAAAATTAAACTAAATTGTATGATAATGGACTTTTTTCATTAAAAAATAATGATCTAATTATTGAAATTAATAAAAAAACAATTTACAAGCTGTACAAATATCACGGTACGTTAATTTACCGACGTTTGCGACAGTAACCATATATTTGACGTCATGTGTGCTGAAATTGTGGGTCATAACAATTTTTAAACGCACTTATACACTGATCTGTTGATATTGTATACAATTAATCAACAGAACTGGCTTGTGTCAGTGATCGGCTTTATGGCCGTACCTCTCTTTGTTGATAATGGATGCCTTAACGTCGGAGATACCCCATCCGATCGATCCCTCGTCAAATTTAAATGGGGATCGAATTTATAACGGCCTGAGCCGAGGTTCGAACCGTTAGCGGTGCCCTCAGACTAAAGTTGTATCCGTCAGGCGGGTGTCCTTCAGCCACTCCATAAGTCCTTCCTTTGGTTTGGAGTGTCACGCACTCGCCCGTTTCGTCCGGTGAAGAATAGAAAATCATCATTTATTCAAATAAACTTAATTTAAGCACTTTTGAATAGTCAACATTTTTTTAAATCTACCGCTTATTCGGAAAGCTGTCTCATCACAAGAAGAATAAGCAAGAAACTTGTGTGTTGCTCTTTTAAACAATCCTTGTAAGTTCACATTTTACAAGTCGAAACGTGTGAATACAAACTACCAACCAGCACTAATTTATTTAGGCTCAAATATAAAAACACAATAAGATTAAATCAGTCGTAGTGATAAGAGCAGACCAGTCCGTACAAGCAGCACTCGTTCACGAGTATGACGGATAAGCCAACCATCACTGAGCTCGATATATTAGGGAGAAAGGGCCCACCACGCTGCCACATATCTGGACATTTTAGTTCACAGCTACAAAAATTACTATATGGTAGTTACAGACTGAGACGCTATCATATATAGAGAAGCTTGTACAAGAAGAGGCAGTGCATGCTATTTGCAGATGAGATTGAGCTTGTTAGTGAGGAGGGAGCTGGGATACAGAGTAGGTTGGTGATGAGACAGCAAGAGCTGCAAAGTGATGGCTTAAAGATTAGTAATTCCAAAATGGAATACATGTTTTGCGATTTTGGCGGTCTTTCGCGCTCTGTAGCATATCACTAAATGGAGCTCCTATACCGAATTTGCTCCGATTTAGATTCACTCCTCCAAAGCAAAGGCGAATTAGACCGAACCATAAAGCATAGAATTAAATTTGGATGTATGAAGTGGCGGCAAGTTGTGGCGACGAGGCCTGTTATCTTGTATGGATCAGAATGCTGGCCCATAAAGGCGACAAATCAAAGACGACTGCATGCAACTGAAATGCGAAGGTTGAGATGAATGTGTGTGTGACAAGAATGGGTAAGATAAGGAATAAATACATTTGAGGAAGTATGAAAGTGGAGCTGGTGGGCGAGAGGTTGAAGAATAATCGTCTGTCGTGGTATGGACATGTAATGCGTAGGAATGAAGATAATATTATAAGGAAAGTATATGAATGAGGATGTGGGCCGAAAAAGAGATGGATGGACTGTGTGAAAGATGATATGGCAAGAAAGGGAGTAAATAACGAGATGACTACGAACAGGGATGCGAGAAACAAATTACGCCGACCACAAATAAATGGGATAATAGAGAAGCAGATGATGATATAATTTAGCATTGAAAATTTCAAATATTCACCCTTCTAACACTAATCCCTATTTTTTATTGGATAATTTATATGTCAAAACAAAGTTTGCTGGATCTCTAGTTATAATATATTATTTCAACGGTTAATGTAAAATATTCTCAATAACATAACATTGTAATGCCGAATAAACCAATTGTACAAACACCTATATCATATAATTCATAACTTTTTTTATATGTAAATTAACCGTGTCCCTTAAAAATTTAAGGCGTGATGGTCAACTGAAGCTAGTACAGGAGACGGTGGTAAATAATCATCAGCAATAAAATGGTGGTGTTTGGTGGTGGTTCAGGCATCCATAGACTATGGCTGTATACTTGTTTGTTATCATCGTAGCATAAAAATATATATAAAATTTTACCAGAGGTAGATTTATAAACAAATTCCTTCGTTTAGATACCTCTGTGTCAACTATTATTAATAGATGATAATGGAATGGTACACCCGCATGCGCTAATGGTTTACGCTGGCGGGGCACCAGTGGAGGATGATAAGATGAGCATGAGGCCACATCTGTTAGCCCATGTGATAAATTCACCATAAATTTACGATGATTTCTGGGGAGAAACGCGTGTAGGTCAACTTGATCTGGTACATTGCTCAATGGAATTATCATTTCACATTACTAACGATCCCCTTAAGTTGTGTCAGTACATTTATATTCATGAATATGATTGTCTCTATGTATATTATGTATGTATTTACAAAAAAAAGTATCCATGCATTCAATTCAATTCAATTCAATTCAAAATATCTTTATTCATGTAGGTCTATTACAGATTCTTATGATATGTCAAATCTACCGTCAGTTCGGAATGATTTCGAGATGAGAAGAACTGACAAGAAACTCAGCTCGTATTTTTTTTTAATGATTTACAATAATACTATTTTATTTAAATTCAAATTTGAGAGAATAGAGTGACCACCAGCATATGCTATATAAAAAAAAATCGAAAAATCTAATCAGTGTTCGCAACCTGAACAGACCAGTCCTCACAAGCAGCACCCGTTCACGAGTATGACCATTATGAGCCAGCCATCATTGCACTCAACCATATTAGAGGGAGCACATCGATCCGGCCCACCACGCCGCCACAAGTTTGAACTTTATAGCGAGCATGACTGTTTCAAGTTACTCCACTACGTCATTTATATTATTTACAGCATAAACTGTACCAATCACCGTTTTCACCCATTACAATATTTAATTGTATCACATTATTTAATTATTGTCATTATCAATATTTAATTATTACAATATTTAATAATTATTTGTATCAGTTGTCTAGTACGAGACCATAAGCTCAGCTTAGCTTGGGACTAGGTGGCACTGTGTGAATGGTCTTAAATATCTATGTAATGCTATTAAATATGAACAGCTATTTTTATCGTTATCGTGACCGTCCAGTTCAGCTAGCTGTTTCAGGTGAGAAGAACTGACAAACTCAACTGGTACAGTAGTAAGTAACATTTTTTTCCAAACTATTCCAAATTAACACTGTATTTCTTTAGTAAATGTATTTTATGAATATTATCATTGCTATTCAACTTGGGAACTTTTACCGATGATCGTCAGCCATCACCGCCTTGGTCATGGTTCTTATGGATGATAATGGAATGGTGCACCCGTCTGCGCTAATGGTTTACGCTAGCGGGGCACCAGTGGAGGATGATTGAACAAATCAGGTCAGTTAGCAACATCGTGGTAAATTCACTAGGAATTTATCATGATGTTTTCTATGGGGAAATGCTAGAGGTCTACCTGATATGGTTCATTGTTAGCAATGGGGATTATTAATCCACATTATTAACAATCCCCTTCCCCCCTTGGTCATGGTCAGAGACCTGCGCCAGCCCTCTATCTTGAAGTGAAGCTGTAAAGCTTCTCTCACTAACTTTAGTATCGAGCCTCCCTCGGGGCAAGCGTGACTTCAAAAGTAGGGTCGAGTAGAATAGAGATAAAATGTTAAACTAACTAAAATCGTTTCAGTCTCTTTGTCTATAATGATTACATGAATTTTATGTGTTTGGCTTTAATATTTGTACAAGGTGCAAAATTTTGTCTGCTATTGTTCAAGTTTCGTATATATTCACTTGGATTTTTCATTGGATCATGGTACACAATTGGAACTGCAAAATGAAGCTTACGCTAGCTCTTCTGGTGATATCGGTAAGATTGTCATCAACTATCTCTTCTATTCTCTCTTCTTTATCTATCATCTTTATCTCTTCTCGCTCTTCTCTATCTTCTTGATACATAAGAAACTTAGTATTCTCACGTTACCATTTACTTTAACATTTGCACATTTGTGAAACAACATTCAAATGTGTTTACTACGCATTATCTGTTCTATCATCTTTATCTCTTCTTCTCTCTCTTCTCTATCTTCTTGATACATAAGAAACTTAGTATTCTTCCGTTACCATTTACATTAACATTTGCACATTTGTGAAACAACATTCAAATGTGTTTACTACGCATTATCTGTTCTATCATCTTTATCTCTTCTTCTCTCTCTTCTCTATCTTCTTGGTACATAAGAAACTTAATATTTTTCCGTTACATTCACGATATTTGCACATGTGTGAAATAACATCAAAATGATTCCTATGCGTTATCAGACGCATTTTAAAAGACTATCCCTGATCACAATGAAAGAATATAATATTGCTACCATAGAGCAATTCAATTATTTACCAAAAGAATGACTATGGCACTATTTTTTTTAATATAATGTATTCCTCTCCCTCTTATTTAAAATATAAACCTTTGAATAAACTGAAAATACACTATCTAACTGGTTCTTAGATAATAACAAGTTTTATAATATTGGAGAGTACTATGTTTGATGATAAATTTTGATATCATTATTTTATTGTAAATACTAATATTAATAACATTATTTTATTTATTTATTTTATTTTATTTATAAAAACTTCATGCACAAATATAAAACAAAATAAAGGTGCATATGGCGGACTTAACACCATTATTATTAATGATAATCATTTTCATTAGGATATGTAAATGATATTACAATTATTACTTAATATTTAATGAGTGTCTGGTGTAAGTTTTTCTATACCTACTATTTGAGGGAATTTGGGGCAAAATCAACAGTGAGAATTTGTCAAGGGTTGGGTGTACCACAATATCTACAGTTGATATCATCTTTCTGTATCCGTTGCTTTTTTTATTGGGGTTTTTAGGCTATTCTCAGGTGCTACGACCTGTAACACTGCGACCTACATAGATCTATTGTGCTCGCCCTTTTAGGACGTTCGCAATCTAAGACTAGTCAGATACAAGCTTTGCTTTATCCCATCATTTGTGGTCGGTAGTGTCCTTTTCTTCTGATCCCTATCCGCTATCAAATTCAAATTCAAATTCATGTAAGACATTTTAGCCGCTTATGAACGTCAAGTTTTTACATTATAATTTTTTTCCTACCATCCAGTTTATATCAGATCTTGCTCTCCTTTTATATAGATCATCTTTCACACGATCCATCCATCTTATTTCGGTTATCCTCTCCTTTTCCATCCATTCTATGTAACTATACCTCTGTTTATATTTTTTAAACCGTATTTACATTTTCTTATATATGCTTATATATGCATTGTTTTTTTACAGGCCTTCGTGGCTGTTCAGGCTGCTCCTAGGCCAGGTAAGGACATTTTTATTACTTAATTACTAGAGGATTTTTGACCTCCTTTTTAGAAGGCAAAATGTTTTAAGGTTTAATACTCAATCATTAGCATATAGTTGAAATTACGTCATCACGTCTCGAAATCGATATTAGAACAGCCTCAGCTGAGATTCGAACCCCTAAAGGTGCCGCCAGACTAAAGTCGTATCTGTCAAACGTGAGTTGGCCTTTAGCCGCTCCATAAGTCCTACCGCGGGTTTGGAGTGCCATTTGCACTCGCTCCCTATCATGAAGTGTAAAGGCCAGCTGCGGCCAAGAGCATTAGAATACAAAAATGCAGCGATGGAACTACAATACACTGTAATAATTATACAATTTAGTTAATTAATAGAACATTCTACAGTGTAGTTCAGAGTTTTAAGTTTATTTTGAGTTTTAAGTAATTAAGTTTTTATTGAGATTTTTTAAGAAAAAATAGCATTAAAAATATTCATTTATTCCATATTTACTGCGTATAATTAACAAACATAAATCTTGAAGATGAAAGATGAAAGAAGATATAAAAAAACAAATGAACACAACAAATCATACCAAATTATTATTTATTAACTGGTAACATCTTAATTTAAATAATGTCTTTTTATGAGTGTTGCGGGGTATTGATACAATGTTGTCTGTTGAGACTAAGTGTACTCGCGACTTCGTCCGCGTGGAATTTATGTTATTTTTTTAAAATAAAAGTAGACTTTTTTGGCAGGTAGCTGATATAATAAGGAGTAACTTCTCTTTATTACATCAGCTACCTGCCAAAAAAGTTCCGTCCAAAATCGTCCGGCCATTTCAAAGATTAGCCGGAACAAACAGATAGACAGACAGACAAAAATTGTAAAAAATGTTACCAAAACAAAAATTCACTTCTAGTCCCAATTCAATTCCGCATAATTTGGAATCGTTCAAATTAATTTTGAACTTTCATGAGAATAATAATAATAATAATAATACCCCTGACCAATTACAACGTCATCTAGTTCCAAGACAAGCATAGCGTATGTTATGGATACTAGACAACTATGAAAAGAACCATCATATTCATGAATACCAAAGTTTGTACGGTGCGAAGAATCCAACCCGTGACTATTGGAAGTAAACCGGTGTGTTAAACCGCTAGACTAGCGACACCGTCAATCTTTTGCTCACGAATTGAATCTGATAGATGCTGATCAACCTTTAAGCTATAAGTTAATGTTCTTTCTAGCAAATAAGTTCTTGTTCTTTTGCCGTACTAAACAAAATAATTTTTGTTCCTTCGTGAGAAACCGTCTTCAGAATTAATTAATTCTTTCCTAATACTGTGAATATTTATTTTATATCCAGAGCCCAACGTCATCTCTATTAGCAGTCAATCCAGCGAGCAATCCAGCAGTAGCAGTAGCTTCCAAAGTTCGAGCAGTAGCAGTAGTAACGGCAAAAGCAGTAGTTCATCGAAAAGCTCATCAAGCTCGTCTGAACAGGAAAAATCCAGCTCGAAAAGTATCAGCATCGGAGGTGGCAGCAGTTCTTCTCGAAGCAGCAGCAGCTCCTCTAGCTCATCAAAACAAGAAAGCGAATCCAGTTCTAAAAGCAGTAGCGGAGGAATAAGCGTCAGTAAGAGTAGCTCCTCAAGCGCTTCCAAAGAAGAAAGCGAATCTAGGTCTAGAAGCAGCAGTAATGGAAGCAGCTCCAGCAAGAGTAGTTCCGCTAGTGCATCCAGATCAGAAAGTGAATCCAGGTCTAGAAACAGCAGTAATGGAAGCAGCAGCAGCAAGAGTAGTTCCGCTAGTGCATCCAGATCAGAAAGTGAATCCAGGTCTAGAAACAGCAGTAATGGAAGCAGCAGCAGCAAGAGTAGTTCCGCTAGTGCATCCAGATCAGAAAGTGAATCCAGGTCTAGAAACAGCAGCAATGGAAGCAGCAGCAGCAAGAGTAGTTCCGCTAGTGCATCCAGATCAGAAAGTGAATCCAGGTCTAGAAACAGCAGTAATGGAAGCAACAGCAGCAAGAGTAGTTCCGCTAGCGCATCCAGATCAGAAAGTGAATCCAGGTCTAGAAACAGCAGCAATGGAAGCAGCAGTAGCAAGAGTAGTTCTGCTAGTGCATCCAGATCAGAAAGTGAATCCAGGTCTAGAAACAGCAGTAATGGAAGCAGCAGCAGCAAGAGTAGTTCTTCCAGTGCATCCAAAGAAGAAAGTGAATCTAGATCTAGAAGCAGCGGGTGTGGTAAGAGCAGCAGTAAAAGCAGTTCCTCTAGTGCATCCAGAGAAGAAAGTGAATCTAGGTCTAGAAGCAGTAGTCACGGAAGCAGCAGCAGTAAGAGCAGTTCTTCAAGTGCGTCCAGACAAGAAAGTGAATCAAAGTCTAGAAGCAGCAGTAAAGGAAGCAGTAGTAGTAAGAGTAGTTCTTCCAGCGCATCTAAAGAAGAAAGTGAATCCAGATCTAGAAATAGTAGTAATGGAAGCAGTAGCAGTAGCAGCAAGAGTAGTTCCTCCAGTGCATCCAGATCAGAAAGCGAATCCAGGTCCAGAGGTAGCAGTAGGGGAAGCAGCCACAGCAAGAGTAGTTCCTCAAGTGCATCCAGATCAGAAAGTGAATCCAGATCTAGAAGCAGCAGTAAGGGTAGCAGTAACAGCGAGAGGAGATCCTCTAGCGAATCCCGAGAAGAAAGTGAATCTAGGTCCAGAAGCAGCAGCAGAGGAAGAAGCAGCAGTAGAAGCAGATCTTCTTCTTGGAGAAAATCTGAAGAAGAAGAATCACGACGACGCTCCCACAGGGATTGGAACAAAAAATCCGGCTGCGGATCTCATAAGGGTAGCAGTTCAAACAGCAGTGGCTCAAGTAGTAGCAACTCGAACAGCAGCAGTTCCAACAACAGTAGCTCAAACAGTTCTGGATCAAGTAACAGCAGCTCAAATAGCAGCAGTTCTAATAACAACAGCTCAAACAACAGTAGCTCCAATAGCTCCGGATCAAGCAACAGCAGTTCAAACAGCAGCAGTTCCAACAACAGTAGCTCAAACAGCTCTGGATCAAGCAACAGCAGTTCAAACAGCAGCAGTTCGAACAACAGCAGCTCAAACAGCTCCGGCTCAAGCAGCAATAACTCAAGCAGCAGTAGCTCCAACAACAGCAGCTCAAATAGCTCTGGATCAAGCAACAGTAGCAGTTCCAACAACAGTAGCTCAAATAGCTCTGGATCAAGTAACAGTAGCTCAAACAGCTCTGGATCAAGTAACAGTAGCAGCTCCAACAACAGTAGCTCAAACAGCTCAGGCTCAAGTAGTAACAACTCCAGCAGCAGCAGCTCCAACAACAGTAGCTCAAACAGTTCTGGATCAAGTAACAGTAGCAGTTCCAACAACAGTAGCTCAAACAGCTCAGGCTCAAGTAGTAACAACTCCAGTAGCAGCAGCTCCAACAACAGTAGCTCAAACAGTTCTGGATCAAGTAACAGTAGCAGCTCCAACAACAGTAGCTCAAACAGCTCTGGATCAAGCAACAGTAGCTCAAACAGCAGCAGTTCCAACAACAGTAGCTCAAACAGCTCTGGATCAAGCAACAGCAGCTCAAATAGCAGCAGCTCCAACAACAGTAGCTCAAACAGCTCTGGATCAAGCAACAGCGGCAGTTCCAACAACAGTAGCTCAAATAGCTCTGGATCAAGTAACAGTAGCTCAAACAGCTCTGGATCAAGTAACAGCAGCAGCTCCAACAACAGTAGCTCAAACAGCTCTGGATCAAGTAACAGTAGCAGCTCCAACAACAGTAGCTCAAACAGCTCTGGATCAAGCAACAGTAGCTCAAACAGCAGCAGTTCTAACAACAGTAGCTCAAACAGCTCTGGGTCAAGCAACAGCAGCTCAAACAGCAGCAGCTCCAACAACAGTAGCTCAAACAGCTCTGGATCAAGTAACAGTAGCAGTTCCAACAACAGTAGCTCAAATAGCTCTGGATCAAGTAACAGTAGCTCAAACAGCTCTGGATCAAGTAACAGTAGCAGCTCCAACAACAGTAGCTCAAACAGCTCTGGATCAAGCAACAGCAGCTCAAACAGCAGCAGCTCCAACAACAGTAGCTCAAACAGCTCAGGCTCAAGTAGTAACAACTCCAGCAGCAGCAGCTCCAACAACAGTAGCTCGAACAGTTCTGGATCAAGTAACAGTAGCAGTTCCAACAACAGTAGCTCAAACAGCTCTGGATCAAGCAACAGTAGCAGTTCCAACAACAGTAGCTCAAATAGCTCTGGATCAAGTAACAGTAGCTCAAACAGCTCTGGATCAAGTAACAGTAGCAGCTCCAACAACAGTAGCTCAAACAGCTCTGGATCAAGCAACAGCAGCTCAAACAGCAGCAGCTCCAACAACAGTAGCTCAAACAGCTCAGGCTCAAGTAGTAACAACTCCAGCAGCAGCAGCTCCAACAACAGTAGCTCAAACAGTTCTGGATCAAGTAACAGTAGCAGTTCCAACAACAGTAGCTCAAACAGCTCTGGATCAAGCAACAGTAGCAGTTCCAACAACAGTAGCTCAAATAGCTCTGGATCAAGTAACAGTAGCTCAAACAGCTCTGGATCAAGTAACAGTAGCAGCTCCAACAACAGTAGCTCAAACAGCTCTGGATCAAGCAACAGCAGCTCAAACAGCAGCAGCTCCAACAACAGTAGCTCAAACAGCTCAGGCTCAAGTAGTAACAACTCCAGCAGCAGCAGCTCCAACAACAGTAGCTCAAACAGTTCTGGATCAAGTAACAGTAGCAGTTCCAACAACAGTAGCTCAAACAGCTCTGGATCAAGCAACAGTAGCAGTTCCAACAACAGTAGCTCAAATAGCTCTGGATCAAGTAACAGTAGCTCAAACAGCTCTGGATCAAGTAACAGTAGCAGCTCCAACAACAGTAGCTCAAACAGCTCTGGATCAAGCAACAGCAGCTCAAACAGCAGCAGCTCCAACAACAGTAGCTCAAACAGCTCAGGCTCAAGTAGTAACAACTCCAGTAGCTCCAACAACAGTAGCTCAAACAGTTCTGGATCAAGTAACAGTAGCAGTTCCAACAACAGTAGCTCAAACAGCTCTGGATCAAGCAACAGTAGCAGTTCCAACAACAGTAGCTCAAATAGCTCTGGATCAAGTAACAGTAGCTCAAACAGCTCTGGATCAAGTAACAGTAGCAGCTCCAACAACAGTAGCTCAAACAGCTCTGGATCAAGCAACAGCAGCTCAAACAGCAGCAGCTCCAACAACAGTAGCTCAAACAGCTCAGGCTCAAGTAGTAACAACTCCAGCAGCAGCAGCTCCAACAACAGTAGCTCAAACAGTTCTGGATCAAGTAACAGTAGCAGTTCCAACAACAGTAGCTCAAACAGCTCAGGCTCAAGTAGTAACAACTCCAGCAGCAGCAGCTCCAACAACAGTAGCTCAAACAGTTCTGGATCAAGTAACAGTAGCAGCTCCAACAACAGTAGCTCAAACAGCTCTGGATCAAGCAACAGTAGCTCAAACAGCAGCAGTTCCAACAACAGTAGCTCAAACAGCTCTGGATCAAGCAACAGCAGCTCAAATAGCAGCAGTTCCAACAACAGTAGCTCAAACAGTTCTGGATCAAGCAGCAACAACTCAAGCAGCAGCAGTTCCAACAACAGCAGCTCAAACAGTTCTGGATCAAGCAACAGTAGCTCAAACAGCTCTGGATCAAGTAACAGCAGCAGCTCCAACAACAGTAGCTCAAACAGCTCTGGATCAAGCAACAGCAGCAGTTCCAACAACAGTAGCTCAAATAGCTCTGGATCAAGTAACAGTAGCTCAAACAGCTCTGGATCAAGTAACAGTAGCTCAAACAGCTCTGGATCAAGTAACAGTAGCAGCTCCAACAACAGTAGCTCAAACAGCTCTGGATCAAGCAACAGTAGCTCAAACAGCTCTGGATCAAGCAACAGTAGCTCAAACAGCTCTGGATCAAGCAACAGTAGCTCAAACAGCTCTGGATCAAGCAACAGTAGCTCAAACAGCAGCAGTTCCAACAACAGCAGCTCAAACAGTTCAGGCTCAAGCAGCAACAACTCAAGCAGCAGCAGTTCCAACAACAGCAGCTCAAACAGTTCTGGATCAAGCAACAGTAGCTCAAATAGCAGCAGTTCTAATAATAGCAGTTCAAACAGTTCTGGATCAAGCAACAGCAGCAGTTCCAACAACAGCAGTTCTAACAGCTCTGGATCAAACAGCAGCGGCTCAAGCAGCAGTGGCTCAAACAGCAGTGGATCAAGCAGCAGTGGATCAAGCAGCAGTGGATCAAGTAGCAGTGGATCAAGCAGCAGTGGCAAGAGGTAAAAATATTATATTTCATTAATTACTGAATGAGAATATGGGGAGTCATTTGTCAAATGTTGATGATGTAATAGTGATCGTATTAGACGCTTTTATAGTATGTTATTTAAATTAACAGCAGAAAACTGATCAAGAGTATTACAAGTTTTAACATAAAAATGTTGTTGTTTACAGTGTTTCACGTGGTTCATCATCAAGTAGCGCTGGTTACCAATCTAGTAGCAGCAGTAGCCAATCGTCTAGCAAAGGTAGCTCAACTAGCTCGCAGTCAAGCCAAGAATCAGGATTCCAGTCCAGCTCAAGCAGCGTTGAGAGGCGTAATGCCGATGGTAGCCAAAGCAGCAGCAGCAGTTCCAGCAGCAACGCCGCTCAGAGTAGCAGCAGTAGTAGTCAGACCAAGAACGCCGACGGTAGCCAGAGCCGCTCAAGCGCAAGCAACAGTGCTGTTTCACAATCCAGCTCAAGTAGCAGTCAACAACGAAACGCTGATGGTAGCCAAAGTAGCAGCAGTAGCTCCAATAACAGCGCTGCCCAGAATAGCAGCAGTAGTAGCCAGACTAAGAACGCTGATGGTAGCAAGAGCAGCTCAACCTCCAGCAACAGCGCTGCATCTCAATCCAGCTCTAGCAGTAGTCAGCAACGTAGCGCTGACGGCAGCAGCAGCCAAAGCAGCAGCAGTTCTTCCAGCTACTCCAGCTCATCATCATCTTCATCAAGCTGGTCCAGCGATTAAACTACACGATCCAATTGTACTAGATATTGTGCCGATCCGTTCAAACGCTGTGTGAACTAACCAAATTGGTTTTGAGTCTTGGAAAATAATTATCATGTGGAATGAAACTACATATTTGACGAAGAAATCTGGCGATGAATTTGATCGGCGATTGACTTGGCTTTGTAAAATGGCTTTATCAACTGAGTTTAATTTTAATTTTTCATTGAAGAGTACGGAAAACGAAAATTGTTGTACATAGAAATCCATCAGAACTATGAAATGATAGGAAACATAAACAACAAGATGTGATATTGTATACTCTTTGATAAAATTTGAAGCATTATAAAAAAGTTATAAAAAAAGGTAAATGAAGTTTAAATAAAGAATAACATGCAATTAACTGGTCCTTTTTATTTGATTAAATTAATTATTACCTATGGAAGTATTGTTCATATCACATACATAGTATAATATCACTTTCGCAGTCTGTCCGCTTAGATTTTTTAAATTACAAACGAATTTTAATGCAGTTTTAGCAATAGATAGAGTGATTCAAGAGAATATTTTATATATAATACATGTATAAAGCTTGGTGTACTCAGTAGAGTGAGACGGTATTTCACGGCGGCCCATCGCTTGCAATTATACAAGGCGCAGATCCGGCCGCATATGGAATACTGTTCTCATCTCTGGGCGGGAGCACCATAATACCAGCTACTTCCATTTGACCGCATTCAGAACCGAGCAGCCAGAATCATTGGTAATCAACGTCTATGTGACAGACTCGACCCTTTGGCTTTGCGGCGAGATATTGCATCTCTGTGCATTTTCTACCGCATATATCACGGGGAGTGTTCTGAGGAATTGTTCGGATTAATACCAGCTGCTGAGTTTCATCACCGTATCACCCGCCAGAAACAAAAATACCATCCTGATCATCTGGATGAATGGCGGTCTTCCACAGTGCTGTTTTCTAGAAACTTTTTGCTCGCACAACCACATTGTGGAATCACCTTCCAGCAATGGTATTTCCGAACCTACATATACGATATTGAAACCTTCAAGAAAAGAGCTTATTCCTTTTTAAAAGGCCGACAACGTACTTGCAATTCCCCTGGTGTTGCGGGTGCTCATGGGCGGCGGTAATCACTTACCATCAGGTGAGCCACATGCTCGTTTGTCCCCTGTGTTATAAAAAAAAAACAAATGTACACCGATGCAAAGCCAGGACGGGCAGCAAGTCATCATCATCACCATCAGTACACAGTATAAACAAAGTCGCTGTCGCTATATATGACTATATATGCTTAAATCTTTAAAACTACGCAACGATTTTGAAACGGTTTTTCTTAATAGATAGAGTGATTGAAGAGGAAGGTTTATATATATAATACATGTACACTGATGCAAAGCCCGCCCTGGGTAGCAATTTATATATAAATCTTATTTATCTTTATACTACCTCTATTTGACAGCCTCGGTGGTCTAGTGGTTTAGCACACCTTTACTATCCGATGGTCGTGGGTTCGATTCCTTGCAGGGTACAAACATTTGTATTCATGAGTATGATTGTTTGTATCGGTCTGGGTGTTTTCTACGTATAATATGTATTCATTTACAAAACAAATGTATCCATGTATTTATATCAGTTGTCTAGTACCCATAACACAAGCTCTGCTTAGCTTGGGACTAGATGGCGCTTCCTTACTCTTTCTTATACAATTGCTTAGATGGCACTATAATTTTATGGAGTAGCTGAAGGCCAACCTCTCATATTACTTTGGTCAGATTAAAGTAACGCTAGGGGTTCGATCATCGGCTCAGGCCGTCGTAATTTAGATCCCCGTTTGTTGGATGGTTGGGGGGTCGATCGGAGGGGGTGTGAGATGTATTACGGGCATCACGTGGTTTATGTAGTGTATTTATATATTACTTTTATACTTTGTAGGTAATAAGATATTTGTATATATAAAGTGGCGTGTAGAATTTAAGACAACCAGAGTTTGTTGAAGGCATTCCCATATATAACAGCTAAGTGAACGGGTGCGATATTATCTATCTCCATATCTTACAGTTTGTAATCTCAATAGACAATAATTTTTACATCTTTACACCGACTAACTGAAAATAGTATGTTCCATGCTAAGTCCTAGCAGGTACTCGCAGGTACTACTGCATACATACTAGTAGTTCTTAATTTCGTCCGGGAGGCGGTAGGGAATGGTCATATAAAAATTTATTTCTTACCAGCGAACCAAATGATTGCAGATCTTTTAAGCCTCTTTGTCATGTTAATAATATTAATATTAATTTTAAAAAATAAAGCTGAGTTTCTTGTTAGTTCTTCTCATCTCGTAATCATTCCGAACTGACGGTAGATTTGACATATCATAAGAGTCTGTAATAGAGCTACACGAATAAAGATATTTTGATTTGATTTGTATATTTAAACAGAAATTTGTTAAGGACTTAGTGTTGTCCAAATAACTGTATTAAAAAAAAAATTCAAAACATCTTTATTCATGTAGGTCTATTATAGATACTCTTATGATATGTCAAATCTACCGTCAGTTCGGAATGACTTCGAGATGAGAAGAACTGACAAGAAACTCAGCTCGTACTTTTTTTTAATGTTGTACATATTTACAATAATACTATTTCATTTAAATTCAAATTTGGGAGAATAGAGTGACCACCAGCATATGCTATATAAAAAAAAATCAAAAAATCTAATCAGTGTTCGCAACCTGAACAGACCAGTCCCCACAATGGTATATGTTTTGTATATAAGATTAAAGGGTGGTATTGAGGTTTATTACTTCTATTAAATAATACCGATAATTTAAGTACAGCCGTCGTTTGTTTAAGCAACCACGTTTTAAACAAGGGTTTAAAACGTGGTTTAAAACTAAATGGCTGACCAAGGGGTCAGCCATTTAGTATTTACTGGTTTATTATAGTTTTTATTGTTATTTGAGGAAAACAAAGATTATAGCACAGGATGGTTAACTCATGGACTTTATTGAACGTGGTGTTTGTGTCATTTTCATCAAAAACTTCCGCGAAAGTCAGCGGCGACATAGAGTATTTGAATTTATTAATGTTTTCCTGACTTATAATTTTATTACAAAAAAATATCAGTTGTCTAGTACACATAACAGAAGATCTTGGGACTAGATGGCGCTGTGTTAATTGTCCAGGGTTATTATTATTATTACATGCCATGAATTTAATGGTGGTGAAACCGCAGGCACAACTAGATTTAAATATTTATCACGAACGGTGGGCCCGCATGTTCTGAGCTGTAAGCCTTCAGGAAATGACAAATCATTTCCTGAACTTTTCAAAGGGTAACTAATTCTTTACGGTACTTTTCGGTACTTTTCAAAGGGTAAACGTGGTCGTGTGGAATGAGTAGTCATGCTCACTAAAATGTCCAGACATGTGGCGGCGTGGTGGGCCTGGTCAATGGACTCCCTAAAATATGGTCGAGCGCAGTGATGGCTGGCTCATCCGTCATACTCGTGAACGAGTGCTGCTTGTAGGGACTGGTCTGCTCTTATCACTACGACTGATTTAATCTTATTGCATATTTATATTTGACCCAAAAAATTAGTGCTTGTTGGTAGTTTGTATTCACACGTTTCGACTTGTAAATGTAAACTTACAAGGAGTATTTAAAAGAGCAACACACAAGTTTCTTGCTCGTTCTTCTTGTGATGAGACAGCTTTCCAAACGAGTGGTAGATAAAAAACAAATTGTTATGACTATTCAAAAGTGCTTAAATTAAGTTTATTTGAATAAATGATTTTCTATTCTATTTCTATTCTATTCTAATTATTGTATATTTACATACTAATTTTGATCCCAATTGTATTAAAAAAAAAATGTTTTAAGGGAAATTAGTAGAACAAAAGTTGTTCGTTAAAATAGTAACGTCTTCCAGGACCTAATTAAGGCTTAGCAATATATATAAAATTGGAGTGTCTGTTTGTAATATTGAAATAACCGTTTTTTACTACATGCATATGAATATAAATACGGTACATACACCAAAATAACATTTTATACAATTTTTGTCTGTCTGTCTGTCGGTTAGTTTGTTCCGGCTAATCTCTGAAATGGCAGTACCGATTTTGACGGGACTTTTTTGGCAGGTAGCTGATGTAGTAAGGAGTAACTTAGGCTACTCATATTTTATAAAAATAAGTTAAGTTTCACGCGGACAAAGTCGCGGGATCAGTTAGTTTATGTCTAACATATGTTTTTCTTCATCAATAATAACCGTAATAATTCAACCACTTGTTAAAACGAGCGAAAGTTTATGAATTAACCATGGATGGATGTTTGTTACTTCTCTCACCCTAGCTTTTAAAATATGTTATCTTTCATTCATTCATAAACGGATTTCCATCATGCTAAAACTTGATACGACAATGACTCCCATTTTGTCCTCAGTTTGTTTGATGTAGCTAGATTTTCCCCTCAATATTAATTTTCATGAAATCATCGTGCCGTATCAAATGTCTTTATATAGTATAAAAAGAAGTCGCTCTCACTGTCTATTCGCTTAGATCTTTTAAACGTATTTTAAAACAGTTTTTAGCAATAGATAGAGTGATTCAAGAAGAAGGTTTATATCTTATTAATATTATAAACGCGAAAGTTTATGAGCATGGATGGATGTTTGATACTCTTTCACGCAAAAACTACTAAACGGAAGTCGCTTATACGTCAGAATAACATATAGCGCGGTAATTGCCAGTTTTACAATTAACATCCGTGCGAAGTCGGGGCGGGTAGTTAGCTTACGCCTAATTTCAATGAACATAACATTTTTAGGTAGCTAATGCTATACTTGATCGTCTACCAAGAAATCGTTTACAGCGCAGTTAATAAACTTTACTCAAGAAGTATTTGATAATAAAAATTTGGATTTTTTAAAAAGTAGATGCAATATATCTTTCAATGACAATTTCAACAAATGAACATAGCTATACATTAACAGTAAGATACCGAACCTCGTAGGTATAGTTCAAGTTAAACCAGTGTTTTTCAATCCTGATTTCGCGACCCCTTTATAGTTTGAAATATCCTGGCGACCCCCTTGTGTCATAGAAAGCCAAAGAAATAATTTAATTAAGTCTACATACGTTAGTTAGGTTTTTTTTTGTATTTTGGTACATTTATCTATTAATCACGCGGACTACACTGCGTCGGCGTCGATGACGTTGATATATGAACCTAGACTTTTTCTTTTAGCTGACGACACTTCAAGTAAGGCGACCCACAGATTAAAAAATACTGAGTTAAACCATTATAATAATAATATGAGAAGAGCTACGACATCAAACGAAACTATATCAATTCCAATCTTTGCAGTTATTTCTGTTGAAGGGAGATTTAATGACGATGTTGAATTTGTTAAAAAGAAAACATCTGTAATTGATGCTCACAAAATTTTTATTATATGCAACTTTTTTTTTACATTTTCAACTAAATGCTTCTTGAGTCAATATTTATACGATTACATTCCATCAAGTATTCAGAAATACTTGCTATAAGTCTATCCATAAGTTTATATCTCACTGCTATTCAATCAAATAATAAAATTAATGAAAGATATTTAGATTATCCTTCATATTCTAAATCAGATCCGTTTAAGAACGCCAAGTAGACCAAATGACATCGACAATCTTATACCAAAAGATCTAAAAATTTAAAACAATTATTAAGAAATTTCATAGAGTATTATAAATTGTCGAATCAGTTGGTTAGAAGAAGGCTTCATCGAACTTAATCGCTTGACCAACTTGATGATGAAGAGGACGAGCTTGATGAACTTGAAGAACTCGAGCTGCTTTCGCTGGAGCTTCCATCAGCGCTCACTGTTCTTGAGGAGCTTGAACTAGCCTGGCGCGATGCGTTGTTACTAGATGACGAACTGCTTTGGCTACCGTCAGCGTTGATGACTTGACTGCTTTGGCTGCTTTGTTGAGCGGCCCTCTGGCTGGATTGGCTGCTCTCACTTTCGCTACCGTCAGCGTTTTGAGACTGGCTGCTGCTCGAGGAGGATTGGGCGATGGCAGCATTGGACGAACTCGACCGGGAGCTGCTTCCGTTGGCGCCAGATGATTCGCTGCTACTGCTGTTAGCTATCGCACTGTTTGATGAGGAGCTGCTGGAACGACTAGAAACAAAAATAATATCATTATTACAACTACAATAGAAATGGGTATAGTATACCAGTGTATGTACACCCATTTGCTATAACGGTAGTCGCATGTGGAAAGTGATAATATGAGCAAAAAGTCAAGTCAGTTAGCCTATGATGATGAATTTTTGAGTAACCAAAATGGTTTCCATAGGATACCTGAGGAAATTAAGCTGACATACAGTTCTTGCAATAAAGGAGAAGTTCCGTCACACCGTGAAGATGTTAAGCTGAAAGGAAGTCCCTAGTTGTTAGGACATGTGGCATCATTGCTAGCTGACAGGGTGTTTCAAAGCCCGTGATTCGGTCATAGTAAAAACGCGGATATGAGCTTACTAACTGATCTTCAATCTCATCGTACTAATTTCCACTGATGCCACAGGACAAACGAGCATGCGGCTCACCTGATGGTAAGTGATTACCGCCGCCCATGAGCACCCGCACCACCCATGAACACCAGAGGAGTTGCAAATACGTTGTCGGCCTTTTAAAAAGGAATAAGCTCTTTTCTTGAAGGTTTCAATATCGTATCGGTTCGGAAATACCATCGCTGGAAGGTGATTCCACAATGTGGTTGTGCGAGGCAAAAAGTTTCTAGAAAACTGCACTGTGGAAGACCGCCATTCGTCCAGATGATCAGGATGGTATTTTAGTTTCTGGCGGGTGGTACGGAGTATACCGGTAACGGAAGCAGGGATCTTGTCATTATCATCTATTACAACGTAATTATAATAATTCTTCAATAAAATAACTGTTCTTAGATTGTATTTATCTTTCCTCATTAGTAAAATACTGTATCGTAATAACTAGTTATTGGTCAGGCAGTGGATATGTCAATTGCCAACGTTATGCTGAAAATAATATTTGACAAATGGTATTACGGTGGATACATTTAAATCCAACGATTGTAACTAGGGACGGGCCTAATGCAGTCACTCGGAATAATTTTTGGTGGTACTTCTTGACCAAATAGTGACGTGATCCACAAAGTTTATTAAGAATTTGTGACGCTCATGAACTCATAAAGTTGTCTATTCTGTGGACTAAGTTCTCAGGCCTACAGTGATATGTGAATATGTAGTGTAATTACTAAAATTACCTGCGGACGACATTGGATCCACTGGAGTTGCTGCTACTGCTACCAGAGCTATTACTAGAACTGCCACTGCTGGAATTGTTCGAACTACTTCCGCTATTGCTGGAGCCGCTTGAATTACTGCTACTACTGCCAGAGCTGTTACTAGAGCTCCCACTGCTATTGTTTGAGCTACTGCTAGAGTTATTTGAACTACTGTCGCTGCTGCTGGAATCGCTGGAGTTACTGCTGCTGTTACTAGCGCTGTTGCTAGCACTATTGCTGGCACTGTTACTAGCGCTGTTGCTGGCGCTGTTGCTAGCACTGTTGCTGGCGCTGTTGCTGGCACTGTTGCTGGCACTGTTACTGGCACTATTGCTAGCACTGTTACTAGCGCTATTGCTAGCACTGTTGCTAGCGCTGTTACTGGCGCTGTTACTGGCGCTGTTACTAGCGCTGTTACTAGCGCTATTACTGGCACTGTTACTGGCACTGTTACTGGCGCTGTTACTGGCGCTGTTGCTGGCGCTGTTACTGGCGCTGTTGCTGGCGCTGTTGCTGGCGCTGTTGCTGGCGCTGTTGCTGGCGCTGTTGCTGGCGCTGTTGCTGGCGCTGTTGCTGGCGCTGTTGCTGGCGCTGTTGCTGGCGCTGTTGCTGGCGCTGTTGCTGGCGCTGTTGCTGGCGCTGTTGCTAGCACTATTGCTGGCACTGTTGCTGGCACTGTTGCTGGCACTGTTGCTGGAACTGTTGCTGGCGCTGTTACTGCTGGAGTTGTTAGAGCTACTTCCGCTGCTGCTGGAGTTCTGTGAGCTACTTCCGCTGCTGCTGGAGTTCTGTGAGCTACTTCCACTGCTGCTGGAGTTCTGTGAGCTACTTCCGCTGCTGCTGGAGTTCTGTGAGCTACTTCCGCTGCTGCTGGAGTTCTGTGAGCTACTTCCGCTGCTGCTGGAGTTCTGTGAGCTACTTCCGCTGCTGCTGGAGTTCTGTGAGCTACTTCCGCTGCTGCTGGAGTTCTGTGAGCTACTTCCGCTGCTGCTGGAGTTCTGTGAGCTACTTCCGCTGCTGCTGGAGTTCTGTGAGCTACTTCCGCTGCTGCTGGAGTTCTGTGAGCTACTTCCGCTGCTGCTGGAGTTCTGTGAGCTATTTCCGCTGCTGCTGGAGTTCTGTGAGCTACTTCCGCTACTGCTGGAGTTCTGTGAGCTACTTCCGCTGCTGCTGGAGTTCTGTGAGCTACTTCCGCTGCTGCTAGAGTTCTGTGAGCTACTTCCGCTACTGCTGGAGTTTTGTGAGCTACTTCCGCTGCTGCTGGAGTTCTCTGAGCTACTTTCGCTACTGCTGGAATCACTCGAGTTACTGCTGCTATTGCTGGCGCTGTTACTTGAACTGTTGCTAGCACTGTTGCTGGAACTGTTACTGGCGTTGTTGCTGGAACTGTTACTGGCGCTGTTACTTGAACTGTTACTAGCGCTGTTACTGGCACTGTTGCTGGCACTGTTACTTGCGCTGTTGCTGGCACTGTTACTGGCACTGTTACTGGCGCTGTTGCTAGCGCTGTTGCTGGCGCTATTACTGGCACTGTTGCTGGCACTGTTACTGGCACTGTTGCTGGCACTGTTACTGGCGCTGTTGCTGGCACTGTTACTAGCGCTGTTGCTAGCACTGTTACTAGCGCTGTTGCTTGCGCTGTTGTTGGCGCTGTTGCTGGCGCTGTTGCTGGCGCTGTTGCTGGCACTGTTGCTGGCGCTGTTGCTAGCACTGTTACTGGCACTGTTGCTGGCGCTGTTGCTGGCACTGTTACTGGCACTGTTGCTGGCACTGTTGCTGGCGCTGTTGCTTGCACTGTTGCTGGCACTGTTGCTGGCACTGTTGCTGGCACTGTTGCTGGCACTGTTGCTGGCACTGTTGCTGGCGCTGTTGCTTGCACTGTTGCTGGCGCTGTTGCTTGCACTGTTGCTGGCGCTGTTGCTGGCACTGTTGCTGGCGCTGTTGCTGGCGCTGTTGCTGGCGCTATTGCTGGCACTGTTGCTGGCGCTGTTGCTTGCACTGTTGCTGGCGCTGTTACTGGCACTGTTGCTGGCGCTGTTACTACTTGAGTTGGATCCACTGCTGCTAGAACTCTGAGCTGACTGGCTGCTCTGAGATGAAGAGCTGGAGCCACTGTTGCTGGATGACTGTTGCTCTGGCATGAAGAGCTGGCCACTGTTGCCAGAACTCTGAGATGACTGGCTGCTGTTACCAGAACTCTGAGCTGACTGGCTGCTCTGAGATGAAGAGCTGGAGCCACTGTTACCAGAACTCTGAGATGACTGGCTGCTCTGAGATGAAGAGCTAGAGCCACTGTTACCAGAACTCTGAGATGACTGGCTGCTCTGAGATGAAGAGCTAGAGCCACTGTTACCAGAACTCTGAGATGATTGGATGATTTCAGAAGATGAACTGGACTGTTGAGACGAGCTCTGAGATGATTGACTACTCTGTGAACTGCTGGATTCACTGCTAGAAGACTCAGAACTGCTGCTACTGCTGCTACTGCTTCTCTGAGAACTGCTACTCGATACCTGGGAGATGACGACGTTTGGGTCTGGAAAAGAAATTTTATGTCATTACTTCTGGAGTGCATTTTGTCTACTTCACCTATTTCAGCTGCTAAGCAGTTTACTTTGTAAGCTATGTTTCGGGTGTAGGGTGAAGGCATTTATTAGGCAATTAATTTATATACGAAAAATATTAATTTAAAAGTTACAAAAATTTGTCTAGTATCTATTATCCAAGCTAAGCATAGTTTGGGGCTAGATGACGCTATGTGAATTGTCCTAGACAATTATTATTGTAGATATGATACAGTTTCCCGTTATTACGAGCACAAATATTATTAAATGTAACTTTAAACTTATGAAAGTAAAAGCTATGTTTGTATGTATGGATGAGTGTTTATTACTTTCACGCAAAAAAATCGAAATATTATATAAGCTGTAATTTAAAAATATATTGTCTAAATTGAACATAATATAATGATAGTTAAGTATCAAATTAATAATCTTCAACCAAAATTTTAAAAATAATGATCCATTTCAAATTTCCTAGATTATTTTCTCATTGACCACTTTCAAAATTTTGCTGAGAGAAAACTTATTTAAGCGTTGCGAAAAACGAATTAGTTTTCGTAAAAAGAAGAAAAACTTCGATTTAATGATATCACTCTATATGTGATAATTTATGTTCTATGGTCTGATAATAATATCTCAGGACAATTCACACACCGCCATCTAGTCCCAAGCTAAGCAGAGCTTATGTTATGGGTACTAGATTACTGATAGAAATACTTAGAAAACACCCAGATCGATACAAAAAATTATACTCATATATAAATACAAATTGTACCGTGCGAGGAATCGAATCCGCGACTACCGGAAATGAAGCGGTATGCCAAACCATAAGATAGAGAAGTACTTACTGGCTCTAGGAGCGGCCTGGGCAGCCACGAAGGCCTGAAAACAAAAACAAAAGTAATTATTTCAAAAATAAAATAAATATTCATGGCATGTTCCTTATAAGAGGACATCTTTTATAGATACGTCACACTACTCACAGTAATTTTTACTCCCACCCCCTCTGTCACATTTGGTGAAAGTATAATAGTGTCGTGTTTTATTTATTTATTTATTTATTTATATAACTTTAATGCACAAAATACCAAGGTAAAAGCACATATGGCGGCCAACGCCTTAAGGCATTTTCTACCAGTCAACCATAGGCTGTGCAGAGAAAAACTGTTTTAACAATAAAATGGAAATGTGACGTTTCCAAATTTAAGACCTCCTCCCTTCTTAACGTGTGAAAAAACTTTGATCATTTTTCCGCCGGAGAGAAAGCGATGTGGTGAGTGGGATTTTTGACAACTTAAACTGTACACGGTGGACCTGCAAGCGCATTGCTAAAGTTGAGGCTTCGGAGTCGGGGTAAAATGCATATGCGCATTCTACTTCGACTCCGACGACAAAACATGGTAAGATCCTAGAAATCTGCTATGTGTGATATTTTACTTAACCTATGGCTACGGCTCCCCGTCCAATTTCACGATTTTTTACACTAAGTTTGTTACTTAAACCCTTTTTTCATTATATCATACTTAAGTTCCTAATATCCTTCAATTCTTGTCCCTCACGGGTCAAGTAGCGAACTTTGAATATTGGCGAGTATAATAGATCTATACAGGTCGCAGTGTTACAGTTCTTAGCACCTGACAATAGCCCAAACCCCCAATTAAAAAGGGTCACATTTTATGAAACACTTCCCTCTTCCCCTTTCCACATTTATAGTTTGTAACTTGACACCCCTGGTGGTTCAGGCGTCTGAGCGGCGTATACTTGTTTACCATTGTAGTATAAAAATGTATACAGGAGATGATTACCACTTACCACCAGATGGGTCGTTAGCTTATACGGATATCACGTTATCATGTGACATCCGCTACTAGGGCATTCCCATTCTAGAGGACTAATATATCACGCCTCTTATGCTGTATACCGAAGTGGACAGTAGGGAAGAAAATATATAATGTAAAAACTTGACGTTCATAAGCGGCTGTATAAATATCCTATCCTATCCATAAATGTCCTATATGAATAAATGATTTTTAAATTTGAATTTGTAATTCTGCACCCTACAACCGAAACAGCTTACAAAGCAAACTGCTTGGCTGAAATAGGTGAGACTAAATACACGCAGACAAGTTTTTACAGTTTATATTGAACTGTAGTATCGTTAACAACCCCTCTGTTTACCCCATCAGGTGTAAGGGTATTAATTAAATATACAATATAATATTAGTGTGGCAGATGTATTATTTAAATTTTCTTACCGCTATGACCAGAAGAACTATGCTGAACTTCATTTTCCTTTAGATTTCCAGAAGTAACCTGCCCCGTACAGACTTTCGTGGGCAATTTATACTAAAATTATACAATAACGTCGAAATTTTGCACACTCTGCAAACAATAAAATTAAATACAACTTCAATATGTATTTTGCAGTTTACAGAAATTCGGATTTGTACAATTCTCTTTTGTTCGCTGTGCATTTTTCAGTTTATGAAATGATAAGTCGGTAAGTGAGAATTTTATGTAATACTAACCATATGTCTTGACTTTACTTACTTGGTTGAAGGTACCTGTTGAGTTTTGGGTCTCAAATAAGTCGTTGAATATCAACTAATATTAAATTCTAAATTAATTCAAATAAAAATATCTTTATTCACGTACATCTATTAAAGACTCTTATGATATGTTAAATCTACCGTCAGTTCGGAATGATTTCGAGGTGAGAAGAACTGATAAGAAATTCAGCTCGTATTCTTTTCAAATAAGCTTATACATGATTACAAAAATACAAATTCATTTTCGGCGGGTTATGATTGTAAATTTTTTATCTTTCATTTGATATATTATATACATATATTGTAATTTATGTATTATGTATTGGTTATTGTATTTTGGACATTAATTCTTCAAATATTTATATTTTTACTTATGTCATTATTATTAAATTTATTATTTGCACAATTTGACCCACTCAACACTTCCTATACCACACTGCCTTGGTTTGACTGGAAGAGATAAGTCCTGCTTTAACATCATCATCATTGCCTTGCCTTTATCCCATTATTTGTGGTCGGCGCAGTATGTCATTCTCTTCCACTGCTCTCTATCGGTTAATGTAGTCGTCATATAAACTAAATTTCAAAAGAACTGCATACTTTTTTTATATATTATAATTTTTTAAATCTTTTCAAAATCTTATCAACATTTATTCCTATCATCTTTCACACAGTCCATCCATCTCTTTTTCTTACCATATCATCTTTCACACAGTCCATCCATCTCTTTTTCGGCCTTCCTCTGCCCTTATAACCATCCACATTCATATGTAACACCAGTCTTAAAAAAGTAGAGGAGAAAAGTATTGGAGGAAAATGCCATTAATTTGTTTGCTATATGTATACTATTGAAGGAGATTCAGAAACTCTCAAGTATTGGTTTGTATTTATTAGTTGTAATTTTGTTTTATTTATTATCATTAATATTTTAAATAGTGCCCTCTCTCTCTCCCCCTTTTATATATATATATATATTAACCTCGTTATGGTGCGACTGAAAACCAGCTGTATGTTCACATAGGACATTAAAGCTGAGTAGAGCCATTTCAGTGCATATATGAATGTAAAAAGTGATTATTTTATATTTATCTTTAATTATCTACATGGTAAATTAAGTTTAATTATATGTACATTATATTTGATCTTCTTTTTATATTGTTTAATATGAATATCAAAAACAATATATGCTATATACTATAATCTCAAACGGGGTAATAAGAGTCATTGTCACCTGTGTCCGTGGTGGTGACAACACTTGGCATGTTCACATTTCGCTCCGTATACTTGAATACAACGCGGCAGGGGGCGAGCCTGGGGGCTAGACTGTTTTATGTCCTAGGCCCCAATGTTGGACATTCAGAGAAAGAAAGAAATAAAGAAAGAAAAATATTTTATTCAGTGCAATGTAAAAAATACAATATACATACAATAAAAATACAGAGCGGCGGATGTAGGGGCATCCAAAGCTCTCAGGAGGTGAGTGATCCGTGGAGGGTGGGCGCGGAGTCCCCGTGCCCCATTTGGAGGCCTCCTTCAGTGGAGAACGCAGTAGAGTAATGTACCATGTGCGGAAACCATCGTAATAAATTCTTAGTGAATTTGTCACGACGGGCTGACTTTACTAGCGCTTTGAGGTTAGAATTTATGACATGGTCAGCCATGTCATAAATTCTAACCTCAAATAATTTTGTAATTCTAACCTCAAAATATAAAAATATAAAAATACAATGTTACGACTTTCTTAAATTATAACTAAATAATAATATTATATAAATTAGCTATAATTTGACGGTGGCAATGATGAAATGTTTGTACAACTGATATAATATGCGTCAATACGAATTTAACTTATTTGATTTATTTTTAAATGAAGGTTAGTTAGTTATGTTCCGCTGACTTTAGGGGACGACAGCGGCAGAGAAATACTTGAGAAAAGAAAGAAAAAAAAACGTCTTCTTATTTCTTTTCTCAAGTATTTTATGTTGTTTATTTTACACACAATAAACAACATAAAAAAGGGTTATTAAATACAATTGTGTGTATAAATGTGTATAAAATAAACAACATAAAAAAAGGGTTATTAAATACAATTGGTTAATTAATGTATGGTATCAAGCTCAGGCGTACATAAGCTACGGTAACTATTTACCGTACAGATGGGCCATATGCTTGTTTGCCAGCATCGTAGTATAAAAAAAACGTCTCTGGTGGGGCACCAGTGGAGGATGAACATAAGGTCTGATCAGTTAGCTCATCTTGACAAATTCACCAGGAATTTAGCACGATGGTTTCCAGGGGAAACCTCGTGAAGGTCAACCTGATATGATACGTTACTAGAAATAAGGTCATCAGTCCACATTACGACAATCCTTCTTCCCCCGTTTGGGGTCAGTTCTCCTAGTCCTTCTTCGTCAGGGATTTGTTTTCGGACTACTGTAATACTGTTGGCCGCAGCTGGCCTTTACAGCTTCACCGGACGATAGGGCGCGAGTGCCTTTGGTTCCCAAAGAAAGGAGTCACGGAGCGGCTGAAGGCCAACTTCCGCCAGAAGGATACGACTTTAGTCTAGAGCACCGCTAGGGGTTCGAACTTTGGTTCAGGTCGTCGTAACTTTGATCCCCGTTTGAATTGGACGGTGCGATCGATCGGAAGAGTTTGTCAGACACGTCTGTCCTGGGTCGTCGAGTGGTTTATTTCGATTTCGTATATTTCCGACATGTTTAGCCTGGATAGCATACAAATACTACAAAAAATAAAAAATTTAAATGTTGAATAATCATAAAAAAAGGATGTCGTAATTATATAAAAGTTACAACATCGGTACATCTGTACATATAAATAAAATTGGAGTGTCTGTTTGTAACATTGAAATAACCGTTTTTTACTACATGCATATGAATATAAATACAATTTTTGTCTGTCTGTCTGTTTGCGGCTAATCTCTAAAATCGTTGGACCGATTTTTACGGGACTTTTATTAGCAGGTAGCTGATGTAATATGAAGTAACATAGGCTACTTTTATTTTAGAAAAATAAAGTTAAATTATATATATAAATATATAGAAAACACCCAGACAAACAATCATACTCATGAATACAAATGTTGGTACCGTGCGAGGAATCGAACCCGCGGACATCGGAAGTAAAGCGGTGTCCTAAACCGCTAGACAACCGAGGCCGTAAAAACCAATTATATCGAATAAGGAGGGTTATTAAGAGCTGCACCATTGTGGTTACTTCAACCCCTCCGATCGATCCCCCGTCCAATTCAAACGGGGATCGATGTTACGATGGCCTGAGCCGAGGTTCGAACCCCTAGCGGTGCCCTCAGACTAAAGTCGTATTCGTCAGGCGGGAGTTGGCCTTCAGCCGCTCCATAAGTCCTTCCTTTGGTTTGGAGTGCCATCTGCACTCGCCCACTAACGTCCGGTGAAGCTGTAAAGGCCAGCTGCGGCCAACAGCATTAGAGTAGTACGAAAAAAAAGTGGCTACTTCATCAGTCAATGTTTGCTAGAGTAGTTGAATGTTTTGTGAATAAAATTGGAGTGTCTGTTTGTAATATTGAAATAACCGTTTTTTACTACATGCATACCCATGAATATAAAACGGTATATATACACCAAAATAATATTTTTACAATTTTTGTCTGTCTGTCTGTCTGTCTGTTCCGATCTGATCCGGGTAATCTCTGAAATAGCTGGACCGATTTTAACGGGACTTTTATTGGCAGGCAGCTGATGTAATGAGAAGTAACTTAGGCTACATTTAGTTTAGAAAAATAAAATAAAATTACACGCGGACGAAGTCGCGGGTACAGCTAACCTTACTATATAAACACAAACTAAAAATTATTTATTGATATAGTTTTTCTTTCTTTCTTTCTTCATCCATTATATTTTGGATATCATATTCTAAAATCTGTAAATTAAGTACAAAATAAAAACTAAACTGAAATAAAATCATAGTTTTCAATCAGATTTGAACCCGCGACGTTCAATAACCACTACGCTACAACTCTATTATTTCAATATCATAATTCTTTGTTGTTATTGCATCATTACTATGTAAAATTATGTTATCTGTGGTATTACCATAAATAAGAGAATATTATATAAAAAAAACAATGTCAATTGTTAAATACAAGAAAACCTAACCAGGTTTTCTTAAAATAGTATATGTTGGTATGTCTATTTGATACTAATTTAAAAAACATATAAAAAAAGAATAAGCTATGTTCAAAATGAATACTATTGTGGGGTAAGGCCAGCTGCAGACGTATATTATATAGTATTTTAATCTTAATAATAACATTATTAAGAAGAAAATATAATAAAATAAACGCGATATAAAAAATATCTATATATATATATATATATATAACTCAAAGATGACTGACATAGTGATCTATCAACGCACAGCCCAAACCACTGGACGGATCGGGCTGAAACTTGGCATGCAGGTAGATGTTATGACGTAGGCATCCGCTAAGAAAGGATTTTAATTAATTCTACCCCCAAGGGGATAAAATAGGGGATGAAATTTTGTATGAAACTTTGTCAATTTTAAACTGATCGGGCTGAGACTTTGCATGCATAAAGCTACTATGACGTAGGCATCCCCTAAGAAAGGATTTTGATAAATTGTACACCTAAGGGGTTAAATTAACGCGAGCGAAGCCGCGGGCAAAAGCTAGTACATAGATATATTTTTTTATTTTCGTAAATAAATACATATTATACATAGACAGTACCTAGACCGATACAAATTATCATACTCATGAATACAAATGTTTGTGAGATGCGAGGAATCGAACCCGCGACCGTCGAAAGTAAGCTGAACGCTAGACCACCGAAGCTAACATTATACGAATTAAAGATATGTTTTTTATAAGAGATAGCTACTTCTAGCAGTTCATTCTTCGGAGAAATTCTTGAAATATGGTTTCGTTTATAAGATTAAGTCTTTTTGATGGTACTACATAAATATATTTCTGTTATCTGCCAATTAAAAATGATTAAATTGTTTGTGATTGATTTTATAGTCTCTGGTTTTAATTTTGTGAATATGGATGGATATTTGTTACTCTTTCACGCAAAAACTACCGAACAGATTTTGATGAAACTTTACATTACTGTAATGTTTCAACATAATTTAACTCATAAATAATTTAACATTAAAAAAAAAACGATTACCGAGTCAGACGTCAAATAAAATACATTTAGATTTTTTCAAATTTATTTTTTCTCTGTCTGTTTGTAATATTGAAATAACCTTTTTTACTATATATACACATACACCAACAGGTACATACACAAAAAATAATTTCTTTACAATTTTTGTCAGTTTGTCTGTTTGTTCCGGCTAATCTCTGAAATGGCTGGACTGATTTTGACGGGACTTTTATTGACAGGTAGCTGATATAATAAGGAATAACTTAGGCTACCTTTATTTTAGAAAAACTCTTTTCATTTAGAAAAATAAAGTTAAATTCCACGCATAAAGCTAGTTCATAATAAGATTATATCACTCGTTTGAAGATGCCCTAAAAATTAATTTGATAACAATACTTATTATCAATTATATTTATAATACAACTACATAAATCAACATTCGGCGTGATGTATTGTATTCTCAGAATATTATACTATACACTTAATTATATGTACAAATGTAATTGTAGACTGCTATTGTAAACATATACCATATGTGATGACGTGGATCCAATGTTACAGTTATTTAATTAGCTGTCGATACCAAAATGTAAATAAGTCGTTAATATTCATAAATTACATATAATGAATGGAAAATAGGTATAAAAGATTCTGCTATTAAAATTCTTTTGATATTATTAATAATTCATGAATGATATTCTTGTATTGACGGCCTCGGTGGTGTAGGGGTTAAGATGCCGCTTTACTTCCGATTGTCGCGAGTTTGATTCCTCTCTCTGCGCAAATATTTCTATGAGTATGATTGTTTGTATCGGTCTGGGTGTTTTTTATGTATAATATGTATGTATTAAAAAAATCTATGTATAAACTCATCATCATCTGCTTCTTCCTTATCCCATTTATTTGTGGTCGGCGTAATATGTTTTTCTCTTCCATTCATCCCTGTTCGCAGTCATCTCGTTATTTACTTCCTTTCTTACTATATCATCTTTCACACAGTCCATCCATCTCTTTTTCGGCCCTTATAATCATCCACATTCATATGTAACTCCTCCTTAGGATCAGTTGTCTAGTACCCATAACACAAGCTTTAGCTAGCTTAACTTGGGTCTAGATGGCGCTGTGTGAATTGTCCTGAGATTATTACTGAGGGTCTTGGTAGTCTAGTATTTTAAAATACCGCTTAATGGTGGCGGGTTCGATTCGATTCATGAGTTTGGATGTTTGTATCGATCTGGGTGTTATATTTCATGAGTTTGGATGTTTGTATCGGTCTGGGTGTTATATTTCATGAGTTTGGATGTTTCTATCGGTCTGGGTGTTATATTACATGAGTTTGGATGTTTGTATAGGTCTGGGTGTTATATTTCATGAGTTTGGATGTTTGTATCAGTCTGGGTGTTATATTTCATGAGTTTGGATGTTTGTATCGGTCTGGGTGTTATATTTCATGAGTTTGGATGTTTGTATCGGTCTGGGTGTTATATTTCATGAGTTTGGATGTTTGTATCGGTCTGGGTGTTATATATGTATTTTTTATGGATGATAATGTAATGGCGCACCCGCCTAACGGTATACGCTGGAGGGACACCAGTGGAGGATGATAGGATGAGCATGATGTCAGGTCAGTTAGCACGTGGTAAATTCAACAGAAATTTAACTTGCAACTTTATGTTTAATATACATTATTTATATTATTAACCGGGTCTTAACACGAATAACTTTATGGCAAATAAATGTATAACCTATCGACGTTACGACTAAGTTACACTAGCAGTGGTCACGAGCTGATTGTCTGGAGTTAAGACCCGGTTAATAATATAAATAATGAGGTTATTAATCCACATTACTAACAATCCCATTCCGCCTAGGCGTCACGTTAAACATATCGAGCCAAGAACCAAAAATATCTTCATACTTTATGTTTCCACAGGATCAAGTCTTTGTAACTTCATAACCTGTAATTTCACTGCTAAACCTCCCCTTTCAACCTTTTCGACTTTGACTTAGTACATTCCGGTTTTCTAGAAACTTCTTACCACGCACAACCACATTGTGGAATCACCTTCCAGCAATGGTATTTCCGAACTGATACGATATTGTTCCCTTCAAAGAGCTTATTCCTTTTTAAAAGGCCGTCAATTTGAAATTCCGCTGGAGTTGCGGGTGCTCATGGACGGCGATAATAATCAACCATCAGGTGAGCCGCAAGCACTTTGTCTCCTGTGATATATTAAAAAAGTCCACCAAATGCACTTTACTATATTTTGTATATTGTGTGCATTGAAGTTAAATCTTATATATAAAATTCTCGTGTCACAATATTAGTTACCATACTCCTCTGAAACAGTTTGACCGATTTTTATGAAGTTCTTATATGCATATATAGTAGGTCTGAATCGGCTACTATCTATTTCATACCCCTAAGTGATAAGGGTTGTCCACCCCTAACATTATTTTTTTTATTTCTGACCAAAATTTTTTTATGTGTCTTTAAAAAATACATACAACCCTAAATTTTCACCCTTCTATCACAATCCCCTATTTTTTTATGTATGGCAAATAAATGTTTGCCGGAACAGCTAGTAAATAAATAAATATATTAAAAAAAGCTTAAGTTGACCTTACTTAACCCTTAAGCTACATAGTAGACTTTTTTTATTATCTAATTTCAACTAAATACATAGTACATAAACTACATATTTATCTCCATAAATAAATACTACGAATCAATCGATTAAAGATGAACATCAAAGCTGAGTGTTCCTTTACGTCTGGGCTATAAAACAAATTAGTCTATGGTATTTTTGTGATGTAGGGTGACTATGGTTTTGAAGTGATAGGGACACTCGTATTATTGTAATATTAATTAATTAATTTAGGTTAGATATATAGTTACGACACAGCTAGTATAATGTACAAAGATTTTATGTATGTACCACAGATAATATTACATATATGTTATGTACTATGTATATTATATATGTATCTATAAAAACAAGTACGTAACTATTTATATCAGTTGTCTAGTACCCATAACATAAACTCTAATCACTTTAGGACTAGATGACGCTGTGTGTATTGTGCAGCATTGTTATTATACTGATCAGCTTTCACGTCCCAAAACTTGGAAAGCGTAATCGTAAATACAATTTATTTGCCCTGCCCCTGTGTAGAACCTTAAATGCTGATCATGCACCACTCTCAAGAGCACTCCGTCTGCTTAATGAGTTATATATTTTTTTTCCACTTGACATATTTAATTGTACTGCCACAGAGTTTCACAGAGCTGTAACAAATTTTGTGGAGTCTCAGTATTAGTATATTTCTAGATGATTGATATTATTGTAATTTGTATAGTTGCTGTTTTTATTTTTTATTATTTTTAATTTTTTTCTTTTTTTTTTATGACCTTATTGTTATCACTAGTATTAATATTAATGTATGTATTGCATACGTTTTATTCCTTGGTGAGTGCATTGGTATTGTACTGTAATACTCACTGAGAGCATGTAATTTTATAAATAAATAAATTATTATTATTACTATTGTTGCAAGGGATGATAATGGCATGAGGATGAAGTCGATTCAGTTAGCCCATCGTAGTGAATTCACCAGAAATTACAAAAGATTAATAATAATATTCCTTAATAATTTACATAACTCCATCTAATCCTAAGCCAAGTTGAGCTTGTATCTAAATATATATAACTCAAAGGTGACTGACATAGTGATCTATCAACGCACAGCCCAAACCACTGGACGGATCGGGCTGAAATTTGGCATGCAGGTAGATGTTATGACATAGGCATCCGTTAAAAAAAGATTTTGATTAATTCTACCCCCAAGGCTTATCCTCTAGGGGATGAAAGTTTGTATGAAACTTTGTCAATTTTAAACCGATCGGGCTGAGACTTTGCATACATAAAGCTACTATAACGTAGGCATCCTCTAAGAAAGGATTTTGATAAATTCCACTCCTAAGGGGATAAATTAACGCGAGCGAAGCCGCAGGCAAAAGCTAGTTATGGATAAGGCTACTGATAAAAAGATATAAATATTTTTTTTTAAACACATGACATACATAAGAAACTCCTATGCCAATACGAACAATCATACTCATGAATATAAATGTTGATTGTTGTATGATATATTAGTAAGATAACAATATTTTTTTATTAGACGTGAACATTAACTCAAAAAAAAGGCAGATATTGAATACTCACTCATCATTTTATATATTTAAAATCAATAACATCATCATCAATAGTGCTATTTTTTTTCTAGTGGCTCCACTGAAAATCAGCGCTGCAGTGACACACTGCGGCACCAGCTAAGTGGAGGCCCTTTCAGCTCATAGCGAAATATTATTTTTTAAGTTTTTCATATTTTTACTTTGTACTATGTACTTTGAATATTGTTTTTATTTGTATTGTGTTTAAGGTGCAATAAAGAGTTATAAATAAATAAAAAAAAAGAAAATATGATTCTGAGTAAATGATTATTATTTAAACTTAAGAGAAATTCTCATCTCTCCTCTTATGGAGAGGAGATGACAACTTACCCCCGGCAGAAGCACAGTCGGCCGGGGTTCAGGGCCCCAGGGAGAGAAAACGGCGTACAACGCCGGAAGAATCTTATTATTATTATTATTACAATACAATAGAAAATAGATGAGGGAAAATGTTAGGACACAGAAGAGGGGAAGGGAAAGACCAAAGCACATGCAACAACAAGCACAGCTACATCAAACAAATTAAAGACAAAATTGGTGTCGTGTCGTATCAACATTTACAGAGCATGATGGAAGATCATGGAGAGTGGTAAGAGCTCCATCGAGAAGAACTTTTAAACAATGAATGAATGAATAAGTTAATGAATGATTGAATATATAAATGAATGAAGAAATCCGTAATATTGCCAACTTATGCAGGCCATAGTCAGCGCGCGCTAAACCACATGGCCCCTGGGGGAAGCGCGCAGTAAACTGTAACGAAATTATATATACAACCTGCACGGACGGACAGAAATAACTCTGTTTATATTATATAGGTGTTACAACGGAAATTAAAAGGAAACTCTGTTAATTTCATACAGCAGATGTGTAAAAAATTAACAATAAAACCGACTATATAAACTACCAAAAAAATAAAGAAATTAAAATATACTTTGTAGATAGCTAGCGACCCGATCCTAGAGAATAAACAAAACGCCATCTAGTCCCAAGCTAAGCAGAGCTTGTGTTATGGATATTTAATAACTTCTGGATATAATATTTTTGTCATTATATATGGAAAACCCAGTATGATACAAACAAACATACTCATGAGTACAAATGTTTGTATCATACGAGAATCGAAACCGAATATTACAAGTAAGTTTTCCTACCGCATACCGGTATGAAAACAGAAAATTGACAATGTACGATATTTTTTTTCATCATCTACTTCTTCAAAAAAAATTGCTTGGACTTTAGGTATATTAGCTCTACCAGTTGTTGTGTTGGGGTTCTTTTTTATTGAGATGATATGTTAACTAATAAATAATATGTATGTACGTTTGCAGAATTGTACGGCCTTTTAATATTTTCTTACAGTAGTGCCAATCAATATTTGACAACTAAACTATTATAAAACCGTAATCGGTGAGGAGGCCGTATGTACACCTAACAACCAGTATTACACGTTTAGCTTTTCTCCTACATGTAACATTTATATTCACTACATTTATGTATTTCAAGCTATATAATGATGATGATGATGATGAATCTACTTTAGGATAAAGACCATTTTATTGAAGAAATCCTCCACTGGTACCCCGCCAGCATACTGTTAGCGCAGGTGGATGGATTATTGTAGATATATACAAGAGAACATTCGACTTTTTTATCATTTGTATATGCTATCTCTACCAACTCATTAATAACTTCATACGTCTAAATGAGACAAATGTATAGGGTACTTGCTATTTTAAACAGTACTCTGTTTTAGAAATAAATTAAAAAACAGAGGGTTCGAAATTCAAAATGTATATTTTTTTTAATTCTAATAGTTTTTAATATGAACATCTGTGATAAATTTGCAAATTTTTAATATCATTGTCATCTCTTCTGACTTATTAATAATTTCATGCATCAGACTGAGACAAATGTATAAGTTTAGTTCCTATTTTAATTTGAAACACAGGTCTCCGTTGAAAATAGATACTGTCAATCTATACTTATAATAAATCTGTGGAGAGGTCAATTCTGTACATGAAATATATTTCCAAAATAACTATCAGGAGGTGATTAGTGATCGATACTGATGCCAAAAATGCAATCAGTAAAATTTTTGTCTGTCTGTATGTTCGTTATAGAAACAAAAACTACTCGACGGATTTTAACGAAACTTGGTACAATTATTCTTCATACTCCTGAGCAGGTTATAGTATACTTTTCATCACGCTACGATCAATAGGAGCCGAGCAGTGAAGGGAAATGTTAGGAAAACATCAAAACCACTGAACCGTGAGGAAGGACATGGGCTACTTATTTCACGAAAAACGACGGAAATGCAGACGAAGTCGCAGGCAACGGCTAGTATTTAATAATCTAATAAAAAAACATGTAAAAAGTTTCATCGATCTATTTTCAAAAATGACGAATTTCCATACAAAATTTCAACCCTTATATTATTTAACTCCTTTAAAGGTAATATTTTTAAAAACCTTGAATGTCATATATGTATATGTATATTTAATCAATAATAAAAAAATGGTCGCGGGTCGATTTTTTTTTTTATGAATTTTTTTTCTATGAATGTCATATATGTATATGTATATTTAATCAACATCCTAAAAATTATAAGTTTCAAGCTTCAACCTTTAAAAATGACGACTCAAACAACCTTTCACCTCCCCTTTCAACCCCTTACAAGCCTTTACCCGTAATAAAAAGTTAAAAAGCCTGCGTCCTTTCTCAGGGTCTAGACTATTTGTGTATCAAATTTCATTGAAATCGGCGACGACACGCAGACGACGTCGCAGGCGACAGTTAGTCAAACAATAAACCTTTTGTCGTCATAATAAGTCTTTTGTTCGTCATACTCGTGAACGGGTGCTGCTTGTGGGGACTGGTCTGTTCAGGTTGCGAACACTGATTAGATTTTTTGATTTTTTTATATAGCATATGCTGGTGGTCACTCTATTCTCCCAAATTTGAATTTAAATGAAATAGTATTATTGTAAATATGTACATTAAAAAAAATACGAGCTGAGTTTCTTGTCAGTTGTTCTCATCTCGAAATCATTCCGAACTGACGGTAGATTTGACATATCATAAGAGTCTGTAATAGACCTACATGAATAAAGATATTTTGAATTTGAATTTTGTACATTTTTATAGAAACTGATATAAGCCACAGCTACAAATTACACTGTCTTTCAAACCATATATTGGTAAAATCACCGATCGAAATTGGTGGCGGCCATTAAAAATAAAGGAGAAGATAGAATGTCAGCTTTATATCTCAGTAGTTTCTAGTGTTAATGTATAAACCATAATCATTTTAATATATGGCAGCTACTTCGGACAAAGAGTTAGTACAGCTATTCAAAGGGGCAACGCTGCTAGTATCTTCGGAACCTTGTCTAAAGGGACTTCTTTTAATAATATATTTTAGTTATTATATTTTGTAAGATTTTTAGATGTTGTTTTTAACATAAATATAGATAAGGAGTATAGGAGAATAATGTTTATGATACTACAATTAGTGTTCAAGATTCTTTTTTTTAATATTATATCATTGTATTTATTTGATATAATATTTAAAAAAGGCTCCATAATTCAGAACTATTTTTTCATTCTACTAATAAATCATAGTCTCTGATCAAGTAAAATATTTAATATTATCTAACACATTTCGAGTTCATACGCTATTTTAATCTGCGCTCCATAATGTTAATTATGATTTATGTTATCTCTTCTAACTCATTAATAATTTCATATGTCAGAATGAGACAAATATATAACTTTAGTTGCTATTTTAAACAGGACACTTTAGAAACAGATTAAAAAAACACAGGGTTCGTAATTCAAAATGTATATTTTTTTATTCTAATAGTCTTTGGTATGGATCTTTATAATAAATTCACAAATATTTATTAAATACAACATATATCCGCTTTATTCTTAAATAATATGAGAGAAAAATTTAAATGAATTTTATATTAAACTTAAATTTATATTATACATTATTAAATGCTATTTATACATGAAATTCATTATTTTACAATTAATAAAATAACTAATTTTACAGTAATACTTGAGAAATAATATTATGAAATAGAATTGGCGCCAATTTGATTATTTTTTTCTATAAAATGGCTTCCATTTGGTTGCCAGTATTAAATTTAGAGATTAAAATTCAGAATTTTTTTAATACTTCATTTACTTACTTTATTTATATTCTAAATGTAACAATTACATTGTTACCAGTTTTAATCGTATTCCAATTATTTATTTTTTAAATGTTGCCAGTTTGGTCTGTGCTAATGAATTTTCTCCTATTATTTTTTATTAAATACTGATTGCCTTTAACCTCGAATCTATATATAAAATCTGTAGTATCAATTCCCATACAAAATGTTTCAGGCGTCCATAGGCAACGGTAACCGTTTACCATCAGATGGACCGTATGCTCGTTTGCCACATACGTCCCTACGTGATATAAAAAAATACATTTTTTGTTTCTGCTAACTTTTTTTGGACAAACAAAAAAATACAGAACATTTTTTATATATACAAAATAATAAGTAGATACCTAAAATCTGTAGTATTGGATCGCATACAGAATTAACAATTTTACGCCATTTTGTTTCTTCCTTTTTTGGACAATCAAAAAAATTTGGACAATATTTATATACACAAGATATTTAAATTAAGTCTGTATGTTTTGTTCTGTCTTCAATTCTAGAGCCCAAACGTGTTGCGGCCATCCGGTTCGGCCTTTACTCTTCTTCTCTGCCGCTGCATTCTGTGCCTGTAAAAACCACATCATTATTAGCTCAGCATCTATTTAAAATGTCAACTCTTATAAAACTTTCAATAGTAGAAGTGTAAATTTTACATTTCCTAAACTAACCACAGACATTTTTTTTTACTCTTTTTAGGTGCTCGACCCATTTCAGCGTGCACAGCACGACACGTGCTAATGATCAATGAATCTTTTCGTTGAAAAAAAAAACTATTCCCTCGGTATCTTGTTTATGGTGTAGTTTACATGTTTTTTTTGTTAAACGCCAATTTTATGGTGCGTGTAATTGATACCAAATATTTTAGTTTTTATGTCTATATCTATAAATAGTATAAAGCAAAATCGTATTATTTCGTTTTTGAAACCTCGCAATGGATTTTGATACGGTTTCCATCTTTATTTAGATTTTTCATTTACTTTCGAAAGGTTCATATGTATAATACATAAATATATTTTCTGTATTATAAATATATATATACATATCATCATTGCCTTGCCATTATCCCATTATTTGTAGTCGGCGCAGTATGTCATTCTCTTCCACTGCTCTCTATCGGTCGTCATATCTGAGCATACTCTTCTTTTATTCATATCATCTTTCACACAATAATATATGTATATATATTAGAACCTTCTACCTATTTATATAAAACATACAATCACGACTATAATCCCAGACGGGGTAGTCAGAGTCATTGTCACCTGTGTCCGAGACAACACTTAGCACACATGTCCACATTTCACTCCGTATATACAACGCGGCAGGAGGCTAGCCTTCTCGAAGATTATTTTTTATTTTGATTGTGTTACTATTTCTAACATTAATAATAAATGATAGACCGTGTTGGCAGAAAGAAAAGAAGTTTTTATTTATTTTTAATTACAATTATTTTACGGCTTTTATACAAAAAGAGGTTTCATGTGCTAACATATTGTATAATTGTTCTAAAAGTCACATATTACATATATGATATACATATTTATAAATAACCAGCTATCCCAGCAAACGTTGTTTTGCCATAAAATTTTAAGTACTAAAAAAATATTACGCTATTAAAAATAGAGTTTGGTTATAGAAGGGTAAAAGTTTAGGGTATATATTAAAAATATATACACTATTTTTAATTCAAAAAATAAAAAAAAATGTCCAAAAATTAAATAAAAATGTTAGGGGAGACAACCCTTATCACTTAGGGGTATGAAAAATAGATAGTAGCCGATTCTCAGACCTACTGAATATGCAAATAAAAGTTCAGAAAAATTGGTGAAGCCGTTTTAGAGGAAATTAACTAACATTGTGACTTTATATATAAGATAATAATATATATTACACTAGCTTTCATTTAGTCAAGAAGAACGAGATAGGAACTTGCTTTCTTATACCACAGATAACATAATATACATACTTATACTTTTAAATAAATGCTGTACAACTTTACAATTTTAAGTTAAGATATATGTGAATACAAACTACCAATAGCCGTATATATATAGGTCCTTTGCATTGCAGAAGACGTAGCAAAAAAAATAAACACATTTTTACAAATGCTGTACAACTTTACATTTTTAAGTTAAGATATATGTGAATACAAACTACCAATAACCGTATATATATAGGTCCTTTGCATTGCAGAAGACGTTGCACCGAAAAAAAATAAACACATTTTTAAGTTAAGATATATGTGAATACAAACTACCAATAGCCGTATATATATAGGTCCTTTGCATTGCAGAAGACGTTGCACCGAAAAAAAATAAACACATTTTTACAAATGCTGTACAACTTTACATTTTTAAGTTAAGATATATGTGAATACAAACTACCAATAACCGTATATATATAGGTCCTTTGTATATATATAAGATATATGTGAATACAAACTACCAATAACCGTATATATATAGGTCCTTTGCATTGCAGAAGACGTTGCACCGAAAAAAAATAAACACATTTTTACAAGTATAAACTTCCGTTGCGCAAAAAACTTAACGATATTAAAATCTTGTGTAAACAATTGAAAACAGACACGGGGAAGTTGTAAAACAGATTATAAACAGGAACGCGTGTCTGGCGGGGCTATTTATAGTGAAGGTACGCGGTCAGGTGCTAAACTTTGCTGTGCTGCCATGTATAGCTGTTTCTTTAACAGACAATTCTTTTTATAATAAAAAAAAAGTACAAATAAGATGACTAAGCGAGTAAACAATTTTTTAAAATTCGAATTCAAATTGAAATGTAAAAAAAGTAAAAAAAGTCCATTACGCGCGTAATTTTTTTAAAATATCGAAATCATTCTAAATTCTAAAAAAATACTTAAAAATCGTCTGAGAGGATTCACAGGCAAAACCAAAGTGGACTCAAACAATTTTTTTTAATCTCAGTCCAGTCATATCCGTCAATCGCTCGCCCTGGATAGTCAGATCGTCGTCCATTCCCCATGCATGTAAAAGTTTGTAATGAGTTTATTTGAATAAAGATTATTTTTTTCTATTTTATATATACCTAGATTGTTGTTCAAATTCAAATTCAGAATATCTTTATTCATATAGGTCTATTACAGACTTTTATGATATGTCAAATCTACCGTCAGTTCGGAATGATTTCGAGATGAGAAGAACTGACAAGAAACTCAGCTCGTATTCTTTTCAAATAAATGTTGTACATGTTACAATAATACAGATTCATTTTTAAATTCAAATCTGGGAGAATACAGTGACGAGAGTTACCATGGCGTAACGCCTGGTAAATTGCTGTGTGTGGCACAATAAGCTGACACCGCTACCAGGAACAGCAAATTACCAAGAATATTGCCACCTAACATCAATTATTATTGTGAAGGATGGAGATCAAGATGACGAGCAAAAAGTAAAAAACGGATGTCATATAGAAAAAATATAATATTATAAAAAAACATAGATAATAAAAAAGGTATAAAAATAGTTTCCAACAATTATGTTACATTTTACAGTAGTCTTGATCATTAGACATAATTATACATTTTGTACTTTAATAATTTCATTGTTTTAATTAAATAAAATATATTTTTAAAAGGCAAATATCGCCCGCCGTAACATAAGTCGAGTTATGAAAGGTTTCTTTTCATGTGTTTATAATATTACTAGCTGTGCCCGCGGTTTCACTTGTGTTAAATTTAAATATAAAATATAGCCTATGATTCTGATGCAAAAGCTATATTACTGTAAACTTTCATCAAAATCCGTTCAGTAGTTTTTGCGTGAAAGATTAACATACACTTTTACGTTTATAATATTATTAAGATGTATGCATTTGGAAAAAAAATTAACTTGTATTTATATCAGTTGTCTAGTACCCATAACTTAATTTTGTACTAGATGGCGCTGTGTGAATTGTCCAGAGATATTATCTTTATATTTCCGCTATCGATTTTCACTTGGACCGCGCTGTGTGAATTGTTCAGATACATTATCTTAATGTTTTCGCTATCGCTTTTAACTTGGACCATACTCAAATGTAACGAGATAAAACCACATGGCCCCGTTCATTACTAAATTACTTTCGGTAAAATTCCAGATAGTGAATGATTCGCCGACTTTCATGACGCAGTGGTTAACCTTGCGTTTATTGAATTAGGTCCCAGAGTCTAAGCTTGGTTGGGCCAATTTTATTTTATTTATTAAAATTTCAATGCACCAATCTATACATATAAATAAAATTGGAGTGTCTGTTTGTAATATTGAAATAACCTTTTTTACTACATGCATATGAATAAATAAATACGGTACATACACCAAAATAACATTTTTTATAATTTTTGTCTATCTGTCTGTTTGTTCCGGTTAATCTCTGAAATGGCTGGACCAATTTTGATGGGACTTTTTTTGGCAGGTAGTTGGTTTAATAAGGAGTAACTTAGGCTACTTTCATTTTAGAAAAAATCTTTTATTTTAGAAACAAAGTTAAATTCCACGCGGACGAAGTCGCGGAAACAGCTAGTCCATAAATAAATGTGCACATGGTAGAATTTGAACCTTGAGGCTATCATTTATAATTACAATTTACTATTTATGGATATAACAATTATATATAAATTAATATATACACGATTGTTTTATGATAATACTAACTGTACTCGCGGTTTAACCACTTGAAATTATAGCATATGTGTTATTCTGATGTATAAGCTATATTACTGTAAAGTTTCATTAAAAACAATTCAGTAGTTTTATAGTGAGTTTCTCGTGATATAAATAATAAGTCTACCAAATTACAGCGTGTTTGCCATTCCATATAATACAGAATAAAACTAATTAAAAAAAAAAGCTGCAAATCGCTTGCTCTTCTAAATTGTGCCACAACCTAATCTAATATAATAAAACCACATGGCCCCTCCTAACCTGATATATATTCGCATTTGTAATACTTTCTAGTTGTATATACTTTTGACGGCCTCGGTGGTCTAGCGGTTGAGCACACCGCTTTCGTTCCGATGGTCGCGGGTTCGACTCCTCGCCGGTGCAAGCATTTGTATTCATAAGTATGATAATAATAATAATAATCTCAGGACAATTCACACAGCGTCATCTAGACCCAAGTTAAGCTAGCTAAAGCTTGTGTTATGGGTACTACATAACTGATACAAATACATAGATATTTTTTTTTGTAAATACATATATATTATACATAGAAAACACCCAGACCGATACAAACAATCATACTATAAATACAAATGTTTGTGCCGTGCGAGGACTCGGTTTGTGCTACACCGCTAGACCACCGAGGTCGTCAAAAGTATATACAACTAGAAAGTATGGTATGATTATTTCAGTTTGAGTGTATTCTATGTATATTATTCAAAATTCAAAAATAATTTATTCGTGTAGGACTTTTTAGCCGCTCATTGACGTCAATTTTGTTGTATTATATGGTTTTCTCTACCATCCAGTACAGTATATAGATCCAATTGAGGGAGTCCAGGGGGAACCGCGTGGAGGACAACCTGAGATGGCACATTGCTAGCTTCATTAGTCTACATTACTAACAAACTCATTTCAAAGTTCAAAAATAAATTTCTAAATATCTTTATTCGTGTAGGTCTATTACAGACTCTTACGATTCTACTATATAGGTGCATTGGTCCTTTTAAAAGATGTTTTAAAACAAATTGCTGCAACTATTTTTACTGTTACAAAACACTTGAGTCGATCGATTCTCAAGGGAAAGCGAATTTATCTCATTTAACCGCGCATCTCATCTTATCTCACAACCATATGTGGACTTAACTCTCAACTACCGTGCACTCGTTGGCGCCACACTGCACTCGAGCTTACTGTCTACACTATTACTTGGAGATAGCGTTATAGCCTAGTGGTTGTAAGGCCGTAAGGCTAGGTTCGAATCCGGCTGATACCAAAAAAATGGGTTTTAATGTATAATACAGTTATTTTTTATTACAACCTCGGTTATTTAGCGGTTTAGCACTGCGTTAGTTCTGACGGTCGCGAGTTCAATAATACTATATAAGTACATAATATATTTCATTCATTCATTCATAATTTAAGAGCTACGCTCTTGTCGGTGGAGCTCTTGCCACTTTCCGCGATCTTCCATCATGCTCTTTAATTCTTGATACGACACGACTCCCATTTTGTCCTCAATTATATTATTATAATATATTTAGAAAACTTAAAAGATTACATCTCAATTTATAGTCGTAGTATTATTTCATTCAAGAACCTTAGCCACAGTATGTAATATTATATTATCTTCTATAGTCTTATACATAAAATTCTCGTGTCACAATGTTAGTTACCATATTCCTCCAAAACAGCTTGACCGATAGTTATGACATTTTATATGCATATTCAGTAGGTCTGAGAATTATTTATTTTTATATACATGTACCTGATTGTTGGAGTCTGCAGTCCGTCTTCTGGGTGGAGTGTGATGCAGCTCAGCTCTGAATCCTCCTGCTGGTTCTCCATCAGTCTCTAACACCTTCAGGAGGTATGATATATACGAGGTTGCCAGCCGAAGTGTTTTGATCTGTACACAAAAATATACTTTAAATTTACTAGCTGTGCCCACTGTTCAGCCACGTGAAATTTATAGCCTTTACGTTATTCTGATGTGTAAGCTATATCACTGTAAAGTTTCATCAAAATCCGTTTAGTACTTTTTGCGTGAAAGGGCAACAAACATCCATCCATGCTAACAAACTTTCGCGTTTATAATATTATAATATTAAGATTATATCATTGGTCAAGACATTTTATGACCAAAAAAAAGTCTTTAACCGGCCTAAAAAGACGAGAAAAACTGTAAGTCAGCTATCAATAACTATGTACATATATTATGTATGTATTTACGAAAAAAAAAATATCTATATACTTGTATCAGTTATCTAGTACCCGTAACACAAGCTTTAGCTAGCTTAACTCGGGTCTAGATGGCGCTGTGTGAATTGTCCTGAGATTATTATTATTATTATTATTAATAACAACAAAGTCCCTTGCAATATGAACTCAGTTCCTCTTAGCTCTAAAGAACATGGCAATAGTTTTCATGTTCGGGATTTTCATTTAATGTTAGACATAGACACCTATATAAATACCTATGCATTGTAAAAAACTGGATTTAAAAAAAAAAGTAATTCAATTGAGTTTCTTGCCAGTTCTTCTCAATTGGATCTATATACCGAACTGGACGGTAGGGAAAAAAATTCTAATGTAAAAACTTGACGTTCATAAGCGGCTAAAATGTCCTACATGAATAAATGATTTTTGAATTTGAATTTGAAATTTGAACTCCGAACGGAAGGTAGATTTGATATATCATTAGAGTCTATAATAGAGTCTTCTACATGAATAAAGAGATATTATTATTATTACTATTAATGATAGTGTAAGGCGTGTTGTGCTGGTTAGATGTGGCGGTATTTTAGCGTTTAACATAAATAATTAGTTGTAAACCAGTGAAAGAAACACCGCAAAGCACTATTTACCTCGTCATAATTATTAGTAATTCTATAAACCTTAGAAATCAATGAAGTATCTTCTGCAAACAACACTATGCATCTACATGCATGGCATAAGGGAGATCATTAATGTAAACTACGAATAAAAATGGACCAAGAATTGGACCTTGAGGTACACCCATTTTCGTAAGTGATCCGTTAGACGTAGCGCTGCTAACCTTTACTTTCTGTATTCTATCAGATAAATAAGATTTGTTTAAATTTAATCTTGTAAATTATTTGTGTGTACTCTTACTGAATGTTAAATTAATTATGATCGAGTATAGACCAGTGGGCGATCACTAGCTCTAAAAATAGTTATTCTATATCTGTGCCCTAAACTATAAACTAGAGATACTAGATACTATAATATGTGAAAAAAAAGTTATTTGTATAATTCTATCTATGTCCTAAACCAAAAACTATATAGAGATAGTCCTAAACTAACCTTTGTCATCTTAGTATCTGGCAGGACATTCGGTATTCGCTGCCTGAGGCTGGAGAACGCAGTATTGATGCTCTGCGATCTCTTTCTCGCCATCTACCAATAGACAAATTACTTTACTTCTATCACAGACACTACCATAGACAATTAGATTACATCTAACTCATTTCTGATACAATCTCTAATCTGACTCTAATGATTTAGTGTTAGTTGGTAGTTTGGTAGTCTTTAATTTGACTAATGATTTAGTAAATAGACTACATTTGACTAACACATTTCGGATACAGTCTTTAATTTGACTAATGATTTAGTGAATAGACAAATAGACTACATTTGACTAACTCATTTCTAATATAGTCTCTAATCTAATTAATGATTTAGTGTTAGTTGGTAGCTTGTCTTAGACAAATTACTTCACTTCATCATAAACACTACCATAGACAAATAGAGGTACATATAACTAACTAATTTGTGAAACAGTCTTGTGATAATTTGACTAATTATTTAGTGTTAGTAATTTATATTCACACATTTCAACTTAAGAATGTAAAGTTACAACTACATTATTTAAAAGAGCAACACGCAAGTTTCTTGCTCGTTCTTCTTGTGATGAGACAGCTTTCCGAATGAGCGGTAGATTAAAAAAATGTAATGACTATTAAAAAGTGCTTCAATAAAGTTTACATTTCAACTTAAGAATGTAAAATTACAACAAAATTATTTAAAAGAGCAACACGCAAGTTTCTTGCTCGTTCTTCTTGTGATGAGACAGCTTTCCGAATGAGCGGTAGATTAAAAAAAAGGTGATGACTATTCAAAAGTACTTCAATGTGGAAGTTTATTTGAATAAATGAAATAAATTAATAAGGAGAAACATCACTAGGCTCGCCCCCTGCCGCGTTGTATTCAAATGTACGGAGCAAAATGTGGACATGTCAAGTGTTGCCACCACCACCACGACCACAGTTGACAATGACTCTGACTGGAGGGAAAGAGGAATTTTAGTATTGGGGACTTGCCTCTTTGCTAGCAATGATTTCCACGCGGTTCCCCCTGGAGACCATCGAGAGAAATTCCTGGTGAATTTGTCACAATGTGCTAACTGACCTGACCTTATGTTCATCTTATCATCCTCCACCGGTAATCTCCATCGTAAACCGGTAGCGAAGGCAAGTGCACCATTCCATTATCATCCATTAAAAAAATAAGTCGAAGGAAAGGAATTGGGCTCTTTTTTGAACCATTCTAATACCGCAGTTGACCTTTAGAGCTTCATCGTTAGGTGGCGAGTGCAGATGGCACTCCAAACCAAAGGAAGGACTTATGGTGCGGCTGAAGGACAACTTCCGCCTGACGGATACGAGTTTAGTCTGAGGGCACCGCTAGAGGTTACAACCTCGGCTCAGGCCGTCGTAATTTCGATCCCCGTTTGAATTATGAACCATTTACCATCGGATGGGCCGTATGCCTGTTTGCCACTATAGTAGTATAAAAAAAATTGGACGAGGGATGTCGTGTCCGTAGTGCTGCTCATGTATATCTTTATATATAAAAATTACGTGTCACGTTGTTTGTCCGCGATGGACTCCTAAACTACTGAACCGATTGCAAATTTGATATGCACATTTTGTGCAATTTGATCCAACTTGAAAGATAGGATAGCTTACATCTCAATTTATAGTCGCAATATTATTTTATTCAAGAACCTTAGCCACAGCAACGTGTGGCCGGGTCTGATAGTATTAAATAAAAAGTAATTCAATTGAGTTTCTTGCCAGTTCTTCTCAATTGGATCTATATACTGAACTGAACGGTAGGGAAAAAATTAAATGTAAAAAATTTGTATTTCGTAAGCGGCTAAAATGTCCTATATGTATAAATGATTTTTGAATTTTGATTTTTTTAATAGTTACCACTTACCATTATACTATACCGTCAGCTCGTTTACGCATGAGTGGGCTACAAGTACATAGGATGTGTTTCCTCTTCGCAAAATTGCTAGAAAATTTGACTAACTCTTCCAGTTACATTGTTTTTTAAAATTAAACTTCTATATAGACTAAAGTTGCTGACTAAGTTGTTTAATAGTGTTGCTAATTACATAAAATCTTATTTTTCTGTACCTTGGATAACTTGGTATCTGGCGGCACGTTGGGTATGCAATCTCTCAGGTCAGAGAAGGCCGTGTTGATGCTCTGGGTACGTCTTCTCTCCTTCTTGTTGGCGGTGGTCCTCCGCTTCACGACCCTCACGAAGGAGGGCGGCGCTGGTCGGTCATAGCGGAGGGGGAGTGGTTGCATATCGCAATCTAGACCTTAACAACATGGAATAAAGACTAGGTTAGGTTACGAACGAGTCACACGCGAGTTTCAAGACGTTTGTGGCCCGAGTCACTAATATGCTGCCCACCTTCATGAAGGAGGACTACTGGCCGAAGGTGGTGTATCGGAGCTACCGTGACAGATTGCCGTCGACAGTGCCGTGACCACACAGACAATTTACAGACAATTTATAATTTATATTTACAGGTTTGATTTGAGCAGACATTTGAAGACAAAATTTGAAATTGGCGTTCATTTTTTATTTTCAAGATTAGGCAATATTTTTTTTTAAGATTTAAGAAATAGGTCCCTCATATCTCCACCATTTTTGTTTTTTTTTCTATATTGCAATGAGAGCTTAATTTTTTTAGTGTTTGGAAAATATATATTATATGTAGGTAACAAACAAAATAATCTATACGCATAAATTAGAATAGGATTTTTTTGTATTGTATTCTGATCATCTATATATATAAATAAAATTGGAGTGGCTGTTTGAAATATTGAAATAACCGTTTTATAATACCTGCATATGAATATAAATACGGTACATACACCAAAATAACATTTTGTACAATTTTTGTCTGTCTGTCTGTCGGTCTGTTTATTCCGGCTAATCTCTGAAATGGCTGGACCGATTTTGACGGGACTTTTATTGGCAGGTGACTGATGTAGCAAGGAGTATCTTAGGCTACTTTTATTTTAGAAAAATAAAGTTAAATTCCACGCGGACGACGTCGCGGGAACAGCTAATTTGCAATATAAATTCAGAAGCAAGAAACTTGCATGTTTCCCTACAAACTACCAATTATGTATTTGGTAGTTTATTTACGATTAAAAAAAAAACGAAAAAAGGAGTACATAAAAAAATGTATTAAACAATACATAAACCTTTTTACATCTAACTGTTTTTTTTATGTATGATAATGGAATGGTGCACCCGCCTGCGCTAACGGTTTACGCTGGCGGGGCACCAGTGGAGGATTATAAGATGAGCATGAGGTCAGGTCAGTTAGCCCACCGTGATATATTCACCAAGAATTTATCACGAGTTTCCAGGGGGAACCGCATGGAGGTCATCCTGACATGGTACATTATTAGCAATGAGATCATTAATTCACACTACTAACAACTACAACCCCCGTACCCCCATCTAACTGTTCAGATAGTCATACTACATCTTCTCAATCGCAGTGAAAAAAATTACTTTTTAAAATTTTTTTTAATATCTTTTTTTTTAATACCTGCATTATTTTGTGGATAACTATGATGCATGGGGTGATGATACGCATCATACGGCTCGTTCATCATCTGCATGTCTTCATATCCTGAAATAATACCCACATTATAGGGAAGTTTCAGAAACGATACACAACGGTACTTGGTCTTTATTACGCTTTCAAATCACACTCCATAGATTAGAATAGAATAGAAAATTTACTTATTTTTATTATACACACAACGCACAGATAATATTACTCTTTTTATTTTAATTAGAATAGAATAGAAAATCATTTATTCAAATAAACTTAATTTAAGCACTTTTGAATAGTCATAACAATTTTTTTTATCTACCGCTCGTTCGGAAAGCTCATCACGAGAAGATAGTAATTGCGTAATTGATATTCAAATTCAAATTTAAAAAACATTTATTCATGTAGGACATTTTAGCCGCTTATGAACGTAATTTTTTATATTATATTTTTTCCTCACAAGTATTAATGATAATAATTTGGATTTCACATCTGGTTGTGTTGGTTGCTTTGCACCGAATATCAATATTCTCGTGTTTATACTCTTCCGAAACGGCTTGACCGATTTTGATGAAATTTTATATGTACCTACATTCAGTAGGTCTGAGAATAGGTTTATAACTAACTTTTATACCTCTAAGTGTTAAATAGTACTATCTTAGTTAGTTAGCATACTCCTCTGAAACGTATTGACCGATGTTTATTCAATTTTATATGCATATTTTTTTTAAAGGATGATAATGTAATGATGCACCCGCCTGCGCTAACGGTTTACGCTGGCGGGGCTCCAGTGGAGGATGATAAGATGAACATGAAGTCAGATCAGTTAGCACGTGACAAATTCACCGGAATTTTATCACGATGGTTTCCAGGGGGAACCGCGTGGAGGTCGACCTGACATGGTACATTGCTAGCAATGTGATCATTAGTCCACATTACAACAATCCTCTTCCCCTCTAAATGCATATTCAGTACGTCTGAAGAATCGGCTATTATCTATTTTTCATACCCCTAATAGGGTTGTCCACCTCTAACAGTTTTTTGGGACTATATAATATATAATGGCCTATGCGTCTATAGACGATTTATGGTATAATGGTACGTGAACAGCTGTTTTCGTGGCTGTATAAACCGATACGAGAACGGCATGGCCTACCACCTACAAATGACATATAGTTGGCCTATGGCCTATGCGTCTTTTAGAGACGATTTATGGCGTAATGGTACGTGAACAGCTGTTTTCGTGGCTGTATAAAACGATACGAGAACGGCATGGCCTACCACCTACAAATGACATATAGTTGGCCTATGGCCTATGCGTCTTTTAGAGACGATTTATGGCGTAATGGTACGTGAACAGCTCTTTTAGTAGCTGTATAAACCGATACGAGAACGGCATGGCCTACCACCTACAAATGACATATAGTTGGCCTATGGCCTATGCGTCTTTTAGAGACGATTTATGGTGTAATGGTACGTGAACAGCTCTTTTAGTAGCTGTATAAACCGATACGAGAACGGCATGGCCTACCACCTACAAATGACATATAGTTGGCCTATGGCCTATGCGTCTTTTAGAGACGATTTATGGTGTAATGGTACGTGAACAGCTCTTTTAGTAGCTGTATAAAACGATACGAGAACGGCATGGCCTACCACCTACAAATGACATATAGTTGGCCTATGGCCTATGCGTCTTTTAGAGACGATTTATAGCGTAATGGTCCGTGAACAGCTCTTTTCGTGGCTGTATAAACCGATACGAGAACGGCATGGCCTACCACCTACAAATGACATATAGTTGGCCTATGGCCTATGCGTCTTTTAGAGACGATTTATGGTGTAATGGTACGTGAACAGCTGTTTTCGTGGCTGTATAAACCGATACGAGAACGGCATGGCCTACCACCTACAAATGACATATAGTTGGCCTATGGCCTATGCGTCTTTTAGAGACGATTTATGGTGTAATGGTACGTGAACAGCTCTTTTAGTAGCTGTATAAACCGATACGAGAACGGCATGGCCTACCACCTACAAATGACATATAGTTGGCCTATGGCCTATGCGTCTTTAGACGATTTATAGCGTAATGGTCCGTGAACAGCTCTTTTGTGGCTGTATAAACCGATACGAGAACGGCATGGCCTACCACCTACAAATGACATATAGTTGGCCTATGGCCTATGCGTCTTTTAGAGACGATTTATGGCGTAATGGTACGTGAACAGCTGTTTTCGTGGCTGTATAAACCGATACGAGAACGGCATGGCCTACCACCTACAAATGACATATAGTTGGCCTATGGCCTATGCGTCTTTTAGAGACGATTTATGGTGTAATGGTACGTGAACAGCTCTTTTCGTGGCTGTATAAACCGATACGAGAACGGCATGGCCTACCACCTACAAATGACATATAGTTGGCCTATGGCCTATGCGTCTTTTAGAGACGATTTATGGTGTAATGGTACGTGAACAGCTGTTTTCGTGGCTGTATAAAACGATACGAGAACGGCATGGCCTACCACCTACAAATGACATATAGTTGGCCTATGGCCTATGCGTCTTTTAGAGACGATTTATGGTGTAATGGTACGTGAACAGCTCTTTTGTGGCTGTATAAACCGATACGAGAACGGCATGGCCTACCACAGGGTCGACAAGGGAAACTATTGGCAGTAGTCTGTCCTGAGGCGCCTAGGAGGCGCTTCCGTCTCTTGTCAGCAGACCTTGAAGCCAGGCATCATCGCAAATCCTTCGACCCTCCATTATGCATTTGCGCCAATCTGATCTATTGGTTGCGAGCTTTTTCCAGCCACGGTGGTTGGGACTATATTCTTTTTATAATGCATTAAAAAATACATGCTACCCTAAATATTAGGCCTTCTATATCCAACCCCTATTTTTCAAAACCGACATTACTTTTTTTTTTATACCACAGGGGACAAACGAGCATGTGGCTCACCTGATGGTAAGTGATTACCGCCGCCCATGAGCACCCGCAACACCAGGGGAATTGCAAGTACGTTGTCGGCCTTTTAAAAAGGAATAAGCTCTTTTCTTGAAGGTTTCAATATCGTATCGGTTCGGAAATACCATTGCTGGAAGGTGATTCCACAATGTGGTTGTGCGTGGTAAGAAGTTTCTAGAAAACCGTACTGTGGAAGGCCGCCATTCATCCAGATGATCAGGATGGTATATATGGTATATTTCAAAACAACGTTTGCGGGACTATCTAGTATACATGTAATAATCCCTTTCTACGATCTAAAGGCGCTTCTAGAAACAAATAAACTAAATCGCGTTTCTAGAAACATGAGCCATGACTCTGTGTATAAAAAAAAACAGAACATAAAACAATGTCTCACCATAACTTCTTCCAATGTAATGTGTCTCCTGGTACATCTCCGGGGAATCAAACTCGTGGGTCTCCCCGTTCGAAGCCGGCCAGTATACCGCGCCATCCATGGGACTACCTATATGAACAATGTTACCACTATTAAAAAAATGTTATTCTATATTAAATAAAAGACTATATTCTGCAACATATTGTTCACGTTTTTCAACATTATTAACTGCTCCAATATTCGTAGCATGATGTATAGGCTACAGCCTCTCTGAATAAATGGGCTATTCAACATTAAGAGTATTTTCACAATCGGATCAGTAGTTTCGGAGATTACCCTGGACCAAACTTATAAACTTTACGTCTTTTTAATTAATAAATATATTTACTCCAAATAATATCTCAATATCGCTCTTAATTTTAATCATTACAAAGTATAAAATAAAGTCGCTGTCGCTGTCTGTCGGTCCCTATGTATGCTTAAATCTTTAAAACTACGCAACTGATTTTGAAGCGGCTTTTTTAAATATAATATATTTTAAAATACATGTACACCCGGGTGAAGCCGGGACGACTAGCTAGCAATATTACAAACGCGTTTGTGAGTATGGATGTTTGTGACTCTTTCACGCAAAAACTACTCAACGGATTATGATGAAACTTTACAGTAATATAGCTTAAGCATCAGAATAACATATAGGCTATATCCAGACCGACAAACAATACTTATGAATACAAATGTAGTTATTTATAGTGGAGTTAATGAAATGACTACCTTGTTGATTAGGCTGACAGTAGAACGGAGGCTCGTATCGATCGAAACCTTCATCAGATGGAGACATGCTTCCGTAGCTCGACATCAGAAGACCTGAAGGTATACCAAAGATTAGTAGACTGGTTCCATCTTACTTACTCACTAGTATAGAACGGTCTGGTCTGCTGTTGGTAGTTTATATTCACACGTTTCGACTTGTAAATGTAAACTTACAAGGATTATTTAAAAGAGCAACACACAAGTTTCTTGCTCGTTCTTCTTGTGATGAGACAGCTTTCCGAACGAGTGGTAGATAAAAAACAAATTGTTATGACTATTCAAAAGTGCTTCAATTAAGTGTATTTGAATAAATGATTTTCTATTCTATTCTGCGTGTGTACCTCAGTCTCACCTATTTCGGCCAAGCAGCTTGCTTTGTAATCTGTTTCGGTTATAATGCAGATTAGGAAGTGAAATTACAGGATAGAGGCGTGACATGTTAGTACTCTATATATCATACTCAAATACAAATGTTTGCACGGTAAATGGAATCGAACCAGCGATCTCGGGACTAAACTAATGTGCTATATCGCTAAACCGATACGTTGAAATCTCATTTGTTAGAATCCTCGTATTAGCTCTGTAATACTTGAAACAGGGGTTCGTTCATCTTATTTCTCAAGTGGTTACACTTCACTTACTAAATATAGCATTGTGTGGCGCCGGACAGGTTTTTGTATGAGTCCATACATATTACATACATACATACATACAATCATATTTTAATGAATTATCTTCTCAATGAACAATGTCTGTATAGGAGGTATTACATCATCAAACGCATCTCATTAGGTGTCTTGATAAGCATAGAATAAACTTTCTAAAAATAGAAAAAACTTTCTTTCTTTCTCTTTCTCTTTTTTAAAATTTCGTCTTTGTATAGAAATAGAAATAGAAATAATCTTTATTCAAATAAACTTAATATAAGCACTTTTGAATAGTCAAGTTTTTTTATTCTACCGCTTATTCGGAATGCAGATTCATCACAAGAAGAATAAGCAAGAAACTTGTGTGTATTAGGTAAGTGTCTTGATAAGCATAGAAAGTTTATGTTTTCTAAAATTCCGTCTTTGTTAGTAATAGAAATAGAAATAAACTTAATATAAGCACTTTTGAATAGTCAAGGAAAGCTTATTCGGAATGCAGATTCATCACAAGAAGAATAAGCAAGAAACTTGTGTGTTGCTCTTAAAATATAAATAAATAAATATTGATTTATTTAACCTAATGAAAAAATATCATTCAGAAATAGGATTTTTATAGATGAATGGCTGTGACTTTGACAGCTTCGTAGGGTACGATTCCGCATACAGTACAAACATTTGTTTGTGAACATAAAAAATTAACGAGATATATAATATCTGAATAATATATCTATACATATAAACAAAATTGGAGTGTCTGTTTGTAATATTAAAAAAAAACATTTTTTACTACATGCATATGAATATAAATACGCCAAAATAACATTTTTTAAAATTTTTGTCTTTGTTTGTATCGGTCTGGACGTTTTCTATTTATATTATATATGTATTGTCAATAAAAATATAGCCATATATTTGTATCAGTTATCTAGTACCCATTACACGCTTTAGCATGGCTTCTACACGGCGCTGTGTGAATCGTTCTGAGATTATGTATTTATTTGTATTCATAAGTATGATTGTTTATATCGGTTTGGGTGTTTTCTATTGTAATTACACAAAAAAAATGAAAATATATATTTATATCAGTTGTCTAGTAACCATAACACAAGCTCTGCTTAGCTTAGGATGAGATGGCGCCGTGTTAATAGTCCAGAAATATTATTACTTCTTATTATTGATGCAAAAATACATTTCTTAGGATAAATCTATTTTAATAAGAAACTACTGGACTGATTTGAATTAAATATGGTACACAGATAGACCATATCCTACAAGTAAATTAACACAACGCATTTCTTTTATACTAATATTATAAATATAAAATTTTACATTTGTCTGTTTTATTATATTTTAATAGTAAACGGATGCACAGATCCTAATAAAATTTAATATAAAGACAGTTATGATTCATGAGGATGAAAAAAAACTAGACGTAGTCGCGAGTAAAGATACTGCATATTATAAAACAAAGTCCCCGTTTCATCTGTCTATATGTTCGCTCCAATCTTAAAAACTAATGAACGGATTTTCATGCGGTTTTCATTCATCCATAAACCGACTTCTTAGGAAAGTTTTGGTGTAGTTTTTGTGGATATTAATTAAAATGCCCGTACAAACTCGTGGGTCTTTAGTCATATATAAAAACTGGTCGCCAAATGGTCGAAAACTATGTAATTTAAAATAAAACTGTATGAACAAAGTGTAAACTTTTAATTGTATAATTAATTAAAAGTAAGGAAAATGAAAGTTAGAAAGTAAAATAAGAATAAAGTTATTTTGAGTAAAATTGTAAGTTAAAATAGAAAACTTTATGTTAAGAATTTAAAAATTAAGCAAACGGAGAATATTACATTTAAATAAATAACCTATTGAAGGAAAGAGGTGGAGAGAAAGACCATGACACAGCAATACAACACATCCAGCAAATTAAAGACAGAATTGGAGTCGTGTAGTAGATGTTACAAATGAATGTGGATGGTTATAAGGGCAGAGGAAGGCCAAAAAAGAGATGGATGGACTGTGTGAAAGATGATATGGTAAGAAAGGAAGTAAATAACGAGATGACTGCGAACAGGGATGAATGGAAGCGAAAAACATATTACGCCGACCACAAATAAATGGGATAAGGAAGAAGCAGATAATGATGATGGAGTCGTGTAGTATCAACATTTATAGACCATGATTCAAGATCGTGGAAAGTTGCAAGAGCTCCAACAAGAGTGCCGCTCTTAAATTAAGAATCAACTAGCTTTTGCCCGCGGCTTCGCTCGCGTTAATTTATCCCCTTAGGGGTGGAATTTATCAAAATCCTTTCTTAGGGGATGCCTACGTCATAGTAGCTTTATGCATGCAAAGTCTCAGCCCGATCGGTTTAAAATTGACAAAGTTTCATACAAACTTTCATCACCTATTTTATTCCTTTGGGGGTAGAATTAATCAAAATCCTTTCTTAACGGATGAATACGTCATAACATCTACCTGCATGCCAAATTTCAGCCCGATCCGTCCAGTGAGGGGGAAGGAGATTACTAATAATGAGAACTAGTAATACCTATTGCTAGCAATGTACCATGTTCGGTCGACCTCCACGCGGTTCCCTCTGGAAACTATCGTGATAAATTCTTGGTAAATTTGTCACGATGGGCTAACTGACCTGACCTCACGCTCATCCTATCATCCTCCACTGGTGCCCCGCCAGCGTAAACCATTAGCTCAGGAGGGTGCACCATTCCATTATTATCCAAAAAAAATTATATTACTTATTAGGGGAGGGGGGGGGGGGGGTTGTTTATAATGGGGAACAGTAGGCCTCTTGCTAATAATTTGCCATGGTAACCTTCACCTTTCACCTTCACGCGGTTCCCCCTGGAAACCACCGTAATAAATTCTTGGCAAATTTACCACGTGCTAACTGACCTGACCTCATGCTCATCTTATCCTCCACTGGTGCCCCGCCAGCGTAAACCGTTAGCGCAGGCGGGTGCACCATTCCATTATCATACATAAAAGAACCCCAAAAAAAAATTGAGAACTATCGCGGGTGAAAGCGCGGGCACAGCTTAAATACCACCATCATTATCATCCAGTAAAAAAATCCGTCCAGTGGTTTGCGCTGTGCGTTGATAGATCACAATGTCAGTCACCTTTGATTTATATATATATATATATATATATATATATAGATATAGATAAGAGTGATTCAAAAGGAAGGTTTATATGTATACACTAGCTGTGCCCGCGACTTTGCTCGTGCAGCGCACGCAGCAGAAGCCCTCATATATGAATCATTTTCTTCGTTTTTGCAACATTTCTGTAATGCTTCGCTTCTATTGGTCGTAGCGTAATGTTATATAGCTTAAAGGGATGTTATGGATATGAAATTTCGGATACGAATAGGTTTCGGATGTAGGAATGATTATTATACCGGATACGGATATGAAATAATTTCGGATTATCCGTTAGTTTCGGATAATTTCGGTTACGAATATTAATTTTTTAAAGTATTTCATAAGTAAAATACAAATAGCTAATAAAATTGTTACATAACGTGTCTCAATTAGGCTCCGCCCCTATCCGATATTATCCGAAATTTTATTTCGGATTCGGTTACGGTTACGGATATTTTTTTATATCGGATATCCGATAGTTTCTGTTACGGTTACGGAGCTTCTTAACATCCCTGCTTAAAGCCATCCTCGACAAATAGACTATCCAACACAAAAAAAATTAAATTCGAACCAGTAGTTCCCAAGATTAGCGCGTTCAAACAAACATACACTTCAGCTTTATAATATCAGTATAGATTTATTGATGTATGTATAGATACCCGTGCGAAGCCGCGCCGGGTCGTTAGTCATCTATAAAAATATTTATAACGGACAGACAGCGGTCCACATTTTTATTATATGTAGATAAATATGATGCAACACGTGGGGCCCACGTTTAGTATTATAATCATAGTGTTTACGTTACTATGGGACAATATGTTACACTGTTTGTTGAGCCAACCAGAATCACGTCCGGGATTCAATTCTGGAATAATAATCTTCACGACTACTATACCAGATGGGGTAGACAGGACTTATATTTCATTGAATTATATAGTTAAACAGGTTTTATAAACACGAACAATTTGAGGCAAATAGAATATCTTAATCTTAATAATCGCGAAAGTTTGTAAGTTAATTATTCTTTCACGCAAAAACTACTGAACAGATTTTGATGAATAATATAGCTTGGATACCAGGATTAACACATTCAAAAGACCTAATATCGGGCTTCTCGACCAAATACTCCAATAGATTACTGCTATTGAGTAAAAACAACATATGCATGATGACTAGGGCCCTCACAGGACACTGCAAATTAAACAAGCATATGGCTAAACTAGGCCTATGCACGACAAGTATCTGCAGATTCTGCCAAACTGAAGAGGAAACGCCGCTTCACATCCTATGTGGTTGTAGCCCACTCATGCATAAACGAAATATCTCCTTTGGAAAGTTTACACTCTTTCCCGAGGAGATAAAAACGATCGCTCCTAAGAATATCCTTCAATTCTTGTCCCTGACGGTTCTAGGTAGCGAACTCTGAAAAAGGGCGAGCACAATAGATCTATGCAGGTCGCAGTGCTACAGGTGCTACACATCTGACAATAGCCCAAACACCCCAATAAAAAAAAAATAGCTTAGATACGCATCAGAATAACACATACTCAGGCTATTTTATTATTGAAATTTAAGGCGAGTGAACCCGCGGGCACAGCTTGTTATAAAAATGAGAATAGAAAAATCTTTATTCAAATATATCAACTTATATTGAAGCACTTTTGAATAGTCGTTACTTTTTTTTAATTGTAAGTATATGGATGGTTGTGAGTCTTCTACGTAAAAACTACGAAACAGATTTTGATGAAACTTTACAGTAATATAGCTTATGCATTAGAATAACACAAGATATATTCTATATCAAAATTTAATGCCGGTGAAGGCAGGCAGGGCACAGCTTGTAATAAGAATAAGTATAGAAAATTCAAAAGTCCTTATATTTTTAATAGTCATCTATTTTTTTTAAACTGCTGCTCATTCGGAAATATTGATGGCACCATATATATAGGTACCTATATAAACAGCACTACGGACATCACGTTATCACGTGACGCCCGTGATACCACTCACGCGTTGTCATTCCAGAGTACTAACATGTCACGCCTCTATCCTGTAATTTCACTTCCTAATCTGCACTACAACCGAAACAGCTTACAAAGAAAGATGCTTGGCTGAAATAGGTGAGACTGTAGGTACACACGCAGACGAGTTTTTACAATCAGAACTGTTCTTTAACACTACGATGGGGTCGAGAGACTACAGCATGAGGTTTTTCAAGAAGGGTATATTAAGGTTTCTTAAGGGTCGGCAACGCGCACGTGACACCCCTGGTGTTTCAGGCGTCCATAGGCTACGGTAACCATTTACCATCAGATGGGCCGTATGCTTGTTTGCCACCATCGTAATATATTATATAATCAAATAGTTTAAAAACTACATACCAATATATTAATATTAAATCTATACATAGTATAAAACAAAGTCGCTGTTGCTGTCTGTCCGTCCCTATGTATGTTTAAATCTTTACAACTACGCAATGGATTTTGAAGCGTTTTTTAACAGATAGTGATTCAAGAGGAAGGTTTATATGTATAATACATGTACACCCGGGTGAAGCTGGGGCGAGTAGCTTATAAAGCACGAAGATAAAACTCGTTTGATGTTGTTCTGTTGTTCCATGCAGAACAACAGAGCTGGCCAAACAGGCTCCTATTTCTCTGACATTGCGTCTACTCAACGGTGTAGTTAGTCGCTTTCCAGATCTAGACATATTTACTTGTAATAAATTATTTAAAAGAACAACACACAAGTTTCTTGCTTGTTCTTCTTGTGATGAATTCCGAATAAGCGATAGATTAAAAAAAAAAATGTTATGACTATTCAAAAGGTAAGTTTATTTGAATAAATGATTTTCTATTCTATTCTATTCTATTCTATTACTTGTAATTTGCTGGAGTTTCGTATAATGGTAGTTTTTATTTATGTAGTATGTTAAATGGAGATTAGCCATTATTATTCTTTTGTTTCCTTGTGTAATTATTATTATTGCTTTATTCACAAATGTAATAAATCTCGTTACACAACAGCATGTCAATAGTAATTACATTTTTAAGATAATTATGTCACAATTACAATTTTAAATATTCAAAATGATAAATTAAATAATATATAACATAGTATATATAAGTCACTCAATGGAAAATGTTATAATTGTACATTGGAATTCAGATATTCCTGTAAAAAGGATGTAGCTCAAAATATGATTTTATTTTGTTCTTAAATTCTGTTGATGTTAATTGCATTGTTTTATTTTTTAAATTAGTGTGTATGTTTAATTAGTATTTATAATTGTGTGTATTTGTATACAATCTTCCTAAGCGAGCATATTGGGAGACTGTATCTAATGCTCACTTAGTATGACGTAAATAAATAAATAAATAAAATATTTATAAATAGAAACGTATACATCTAACTTTTCTGTTTAGCGTCTGAAATACGTGAAGCTAAGGAACATACGCAGACGAGTTTTTACACAAAATCCACCTGGCGAAGGTAGATTTGCACCAGTTAAACTTAAAAAATCTCCAAAACTTAATTCTATTGCAAAAACGTAGATGCTTACCTAATAGAAATATAATGAAATAATTTTTATTCGAATAAACTTAATATAAGTAAGTCTTTTTAAATATGTAGTCTTATTTTTTCGTTCTGCCACTTACGTATAAATACACATTAACAAGTAACAGGCACGCGATCAAAATAGAAACTAGCGGTTTCTTACAAATAAACTCAATACAACTTGTGATAGTTAATTTTTTTATTCTACGACTCATACGGAACGCAGACTCGTCGCAAGAAGAATGAGCTAGAAACTCTTTTTTTATTAGATGTTATTAAAATCAATAAATACACATTAACAAGTAAGAGGCATGCGATAATCAACATAGAAACCGCTACGCACTCATTCTTTGTGCAATCAAATAATATTTTCAGCTCTGTTAATTTTAAGTTTCTTTCTACAAAAACATTATTATGTGCTATATACCTATAATTATTTATCTATGTATACTTAGTTACTGATTCGAAGACAGTTTAAAAGTAATTTTAAACCACTTTCAACCTTATGTATGTATGTATAAGATATTAACTCACCTTTAAACTAAATATTGCAACCAATTAAAAATAACACTATAACAATCACAAATCAATAATTATTTCATTTCGTCACATCACTACAACATTTAAATCCTTTTTTACGACCAGAACACGCCATAAAAACCCAACAAACTGTTTTATTTAATACATTATTTTAAATAAGTTTTTTTTATTTTGTTTATTATTATTGTCACAGCAATAAAACATATATTACACTGTTATAAAAGAATAACTCGCCAAACTTTTTAAAATTTAAAGAAAGAACAGTAAAAAATGTAATATTTTGGAGCCAAAAGACGAAAAAAAAATGTAATTACACTATGTAATATAACTACAAACTTCGTTTTTGAAAAAAGAACACAAATTACAAATAAATCAAATATTAACTTTTTTTTATTCGAAAAAAGATTACACTATATAAAACTACAAACATCCTTTTTATTTGAAAAAAGAAGTCGAAATTATTTTTTTAATTATAAACATTGTTTCGTGTTGCCAACTAACAAAATCGAGAGGCGTTTAGAAAACGCGTGAATGACGCGATGACCTTTTGACACTAACGAGTACGTTCGGAGATGAGATGTTCCCTATTCCCTGATCAATGTGGGTGGAGCTTAGATTGGAGGAGGGACTCTGGACCAGAACCGAAAGCAGCATAAGAGCAGTTTTAAACTATATTCAACCTTATTTTATAATGGAGAGAGAGCAATTTTGTTGATTAAAATAAATTGCAGTGCATTGTTTTGGGAAATTCAGCCTGTTATACTATATAAAGAAAGGTAATTGAACGGCCTCGGTAGTCTACGGTCTAGCACACCTCTTTACTTCCCATGGTCACGGGTTCGATTCCTCGCACGTCACAAATATTTGTATTCATGAATATGATTGCTTGTATCAGTCTGAGTGTATTCTATGTATAATATGTATTTATTTACAAAAAACTATTTTTTTTAAATAAATGTAGCTTAAGTTATTCCTTGTTACATTAGCTATTTGCCAATAAAAGTCCCGTCAAAATCGGATTTCAGAGATTAGCCGGAACAAACAGACAGACAGACAAAAATTGTAAATAATGTTATTTTGGTGTACATGTACCGCATTTATATTCATATGTATGTAATAAAAAACGGTTATTTCAGTATTACAAAAAGACACTCAGACAGATTAAATTGGAGAGAAAAACAACTGTCTGTCTCGATTTCACGTCAAGACTACTGAACCGATTTAAATGAAATTTGGTACACAGATACCTAGTCTAGACCCTAAGAAAGACATTATTGTATATTTTTTCTTTATTTGGTCAAGGTTACTATAACACGCGGACGGAGTTGCGGCCTCCACTAGTATTAACGTATTAACAATATAAGGAAAGACAATACTTAATTACTAAATTTCTAACGTCCAATTAAATTAATTTAAGCTGGCATTTTAACTCTATAGAAGTACACCATTGTCATGAATAAAGATTATTAAAAAAAAAAACGTACACCGCCTCCCGCCAAATGTGTAAAGTACAACGTGATTGGTTGGATTTCAGCCAATGACAGCACGCCATTTGCCGCGTAGTAAAGTGTTTCTACTATATTGTACAAATGCATTTTTTTATCATTTGTTACGTGTTGTGGTATTAAGTTTCTGTATGCAGTATGTGCAGCGGTGGTCCAGCGGTTTGCGCACTGGTGGTCGCAGGTTCAATTCCTCGTACGATGCACAGATTTGTATTAATGAGTATGGTTATTTGTATTGGTTTGGGTGTTCTCTTTTTATGTAAATAGACCGGATTTCCTTCAATACAACTATATCAGAGGATAGATAGATAAAAACCTCGAAAGACAGGTTCAAAATTCAAAATTCATTTTAGTTTATACAAAAAATTGAATTATCAGTTTATTCAAAAATGAAAAACTGAAATTTTAAAATTAAAATTTTTTTGAATACACTAAAATGAAAAGAGCTTCCATTTACATCTAGATGCACACTTAATGAGCCGATATATTGACGTAATAGAAAATATAACAGAATTTAGTACTATTTATAAAGTTACACAACGGCAAATACTAACCTTTTTTACGGTTTTTGTGGTTTTTGCGTGTTTCGGAAGTTCGCGGCGAAAATGATTACATGCACAAGTGATATACATCTTCATTGAACAATAAGATGCGGGATGACTTCGGCTCCGACATATCCTATTAATTCTTAGTTACGAATTTCGGAAGCATGTTTTTTCTTAAAATGAGGCACCTATCCCTATGCGGCATCTACCCGGTTATACCCTAAGTATAAGCAATCCCTTCCAGAACCTATCCGGCATCTACCCGGTTTTTTTAAGTATAAGCAATCCCTTCCAGAACCTATCTGGCATCTACCCGGTTTTACCCTAAGTATTAGCAATCCCTTACAGAACCTATCCGGCATCTACCCGGTTTTACCAAAGTATAAGCAATCCCTTCCAGAACCTATCCGGCATCTACCCGGTTTTACCCTAAGTATAAGCAATCCCTTCCAGAACCTATCCGGCATCTACCCGGTTTTACCCTAAGTATAAGCAATCCCTTCCAGAACCTATCCGGCATCTATTCCGGTTTTACCCTAAGTATAAGCAATCCCTTACAGAACCTATCCGGCATCTACCTGGTTTTACCCTAAGTATAAGCAATCCCTTCCAGAACCTATCCGGCATCTACCCGGTTTTACCCTAAGTATAAGCAATCCCTTCCAGATAACTTTTACAGATTTGGGTACCTATATTATATATGCCTACCTACATACGTTTTTGAGTGTAGGCACTTAATTCTATCAGTTGTCTAGTACCTACCCATAACGCAAGATCTGCTTACTTTGGTACTAGATGACGATGTGTTAATTGTACAGAATAGAATAGAATAGAAAATCATTTATTCAAATAAACTTAATTTAAGCACTTTTGAATAGTCATAACAATTTGTTTTTTATCTACCACTCGTTCGGAAAGCTGTCTCATCACAAGAAGAACGAGCAAGAAACTTGTGTGTTGCTCTTTTAAATAATCCTTGTAAGTTTACATTTACAAGTCGAAACGTGTGAATACAAACCACCACCAAGCACTAATTTTTTGGGTCAAATACATATAATCATGCAATAAGATTAAATCAGTCGTAGTGATAAGAGCAGACCAGTCCCTACAAGCAGCACTCGTTCACGAGTATGATGGATGAGCCAGCCATCACTGCGCTCGACCATATTTTAGGGAGCCCATTGACCCGGCCCACCACGCCGCCACATGTCTGGACATTTTAGTGAGCATGACTACTCATTCCACACGACCACGTCACAGCTACAAAAATTACTATATGGTAGTTACAGTATTCGCACTTTACATAAGGATGCATGCGGCAATCAATACAAAATAGAATAGAATACGCTATCATATATCAAGAAAGCAGTATGAAAATTAGAATAGAATAGAATAGAATAGAATAGAAAATCATGTATTCAAATAAACTTAATTTAAGCACTTTTGAATAGTCATAACAATTTGTTTTTTATCTACCAGAGATATTATTATAGGTATCGCATGAGTTTTTTTTTTGGGGATAATAATGAAATGTTGAACCTGCCAGCACTAACGGTTTACGCTGGCGGGGTACCAGTGGAGGATAATAAGATGAGTATGAAGGTCAGGTCAGCACATCGTGACAAATTCACTAGGAATTTATCACGATGGTTTCCAGGGGGAACCGCGTGGAGGTCGACCTAACATGCTACATTGCTAGCAATGGGAATTACTAGTTCCCATTACTAGTAATCTATGTATGAGTTTGCTTCTAGGACTCTAACGGTGCTCTACCATACCGCCTTAGGTAGATACTTCCGATAGTCGCGGGTTCGGGTCCTCGCACGGTACATACAATTGTTTTCATGAATATGATTCTTTGTGTCGATCTGAGTGTTTCCTATGTGTATTAGTTGTCTAATACCTATAACACAAACTATGTTTAGCTTGGGACTAGATGGCGCTGTGTTAATTATCTTGAGATATATATTGATGGGATCTTAACCAGACCTACAAGGGAGAAGGTATCGTTGGTCCCGACCAACCTGTTGACCTGCACGATCTTCCTGGAAACCATCGTGATAAATTCCTAATGCATTTAATATGATAGGCCAACTGACCTGACCTCATGCTCATCTTATCATCCTCCACTGGTGCCCCGCCAGCGTAAACCGTTAGCGCAGACGGGTGCACCATTATATTATCATCCAATAAAAAACAGACAGACAAGAGATATTACTTACCGTCATTTTGTCTGCACAAGCTTTCATTCCTTCCGGATTATTTTTCGACATGATTGGCCGTCCTTGTGATATAATCTAAATTCATAGTTTCATTAAGATCTGTTCAGCAGTTTTAGTTGTGAAATCCTACAAACAACCAGACAGATAGACTTTCATATTTATAACTAGCTGAACCCGCTACTTCGTCCGCGTGGAATTTGACTTTATTTTTCTAAAATAAAAGTATCCTAAGTGACTCCTTATTACATCTACCTGCCAAAAAAAGTTCCGACAAAATCGGTCCAGCCATTTCAAATATTAGCTGGAACAAACAGACAGACAAAAATTGTTAAAAATGTTATTTTGGTGTATGTACCGTATTTATTTCATATGCATGTAGTAAAATACGATTATTTCAGTATTACAAACAGACATTTCATTTATATTTATAAATTATATTAGTCGGTACAGAGAGTCATTCCACAATCTTATAATCCCTGACTTCGCGGCAATAGATACCCATAAAATAACGGTACCCACTGACCTGCAACCCAATCCAGTGCACTGTTAAAGTACACACACACCGGGTCCAGACAGAAGACGACCGGATGACAGGAAAACGGAGACAGCCTCTTATGGAACACAACGAACGACACTCGCGAAATAGTTTGTATTATCAGTGAACACACGCGGTATCTTCGTGTAGGAGTCTACAGAACTGTTCCATAACGCGTCTATGTATAAATAATTAGTTAATGTAGAAAAAGAGGAGCACAATGTCCGATTCTCCTCCTCCATTTTTGGCTTTGCCTTCGCATTTAGCCAATATCAAAGTTAGGGAAATATACACAGAAATATATAGAACGGAATTTTGATTCTTATGACATTTATTTTATCGATAACAAAAAACGAGCGTTTCTTTTTTTTATATTTAAAATTATATTGGCTCTTTTAGCGACCAGTTGCACATTTAGTAGTCATTACATAGTATAAAACAAAGTCGCTGTCGCTGTCTGTCCGTGCCTATGTATGCTTAAATCTTTACAACTACGCAACGGATTTTGAAGCGGGTTTTTTAATAATAATAATAATAATCTCAGGACAATTCACACAGCGCCATCTAGACCCAAGTTAAGCTAGCTAAAGCTTGTGTTATGGGTCCTAGACAACTGATACAAATACATAGATAATTTTTTTTTTCCTAAATACATACATATTATACATAGAAAATACCCAGACCGATACAAACAATCATACTCATGAATACAAATGTTTGTGCCGTGCGAGGAATCGAACCCGCGACCATCGGTCGTAAAGCGGTATGCTAGACCGCTAGACCACCGAGGTCGTCAATAATAGATAGTGTTTCTAGAGGAAGGTTTATATATATAAAACATGTACACCCGGGCGAGTTTGAGAATAGGCTACTATTTTTCATACATCTAAGTGATAAGGGATGTTTACACCTAATATTTTTTTATTTTTTTATAATGTGTCCTTAAATTACGCCACTAAGGGGCAGGACATTGTCGATTATATTCGTACCAAGAGTAACCTGACATTGAGGGTAACGCAGCTAAAGTCGAGTCACAACGCGAGTTTCAAATCGTTTGTGGCCCTGGTCCCCATCGACTTGCTGCTCACCTTCATGAAAGAGGACTACTGGCCGAAAGGTGTGGTGTATCGGCGCTACCGTGGCAGATTGCCGTCTTCAGTGCCGTGATCACACAGACAATATCATTGTATTAGTTTTTAAATATTATATTATATGTATGTTAGTCTATAAGGTATTTATAATATGGGCCTAGTTGCCTGAAATAAATGAATAAATAAAAAATAAAAATACATACAACTTACATTTTCACTCATCTACAATCAACCCCTATTTTTAAAAGCTTATTTAATTTATATGTAAAAAGGTTTACAGGGTGAGCTAGTAGAATAATAAAATCAGGTAGTTTAAGGACAGGTTTACAATAAAACTAATATTAATTATAATAATTAATATTTTATTATCAAATACGGAATTTTATTATATAAAATACCATAATTATATTAAAAGATGAATACATTATTGATTAAAATACACCTTAACACTATTCCCTTGTTGAAAACAGATTGGCTTCACTATCACAAGCTGTGGGTAGTGAGTACAATCCTGGTTGACACATAAATGGCATGCAAATTATTTATTTACTCACTAGTTGACCCGCGCGACTTTGTCTGCTTATTTATTTATCTTCTTATATCTAGACTTCGTCTGCGCCATATTTTCCCCGTTTTTGTGCAACATTTTTTATTGCTGCTCCGCTCCTATTGTTTGTAGCTTGATGTTATATAGCCTATAGGGTTCTACGATAATAGGCTATAGAATGATAAAAGAATTATCAAAATTGGTTCAGTAGGTCCAGAGATTACCCTCTACAAAACTCATAAAATACCTCTTAATAATCTTAGTATAGAGAAGGTGAATTGTTAGTAATGTAGACTAATAACTCCATTGGTAGCAAATGTACCATGTCAGGTTGACCTCCGTGGGGTTCCTCTGGACATCATCGTCATAAATGCCTGTTGAATTTACCACGATGTGCTAACTGACCTAACCTCATGCTCATCTGATCATCCTCCTACTGGTGCCCCGCCAGCGTATACCGTTAGCGCAGGCGGGTGTACCGTTCCATTATTATGTAATAAAAAACACATTATTATAGATTTCATTCAATTTTTACTCTTTCATAACTCTAGCTATTACCGCGATTTTGATTGCACAAACTTTCATCCCCAATTTCATCCCTGATTTCATCCCTTGCTGATTATTTTTCAAGATAAATGATTATGTCTGTCCTTGTCATACCATCTATATTCATAAAAACTTTCATTTAAGATCTGTTCAGCAGTTTTAGTTGTGACAAGCAACAAACAGTCAGACAGATAGACAAACAGACTTTCATATTTATAATAATATTAGTATAGATATTTTTTATGTTTGTAATGACAAACAAGCTGACGGCCCGCCTGATGGTAAGTGGTAACTGTCGCCTATATACATGAACAGTACTATGATCACCACGTTATCATGCCAGTTCATTATCACGTGATATATTTATGCGTTTAGGTAATTCATATCACTATCAGTTAGTACATATTAAACATTAATTATCTTTTTCTTTCTTTTCTGTTCTTTTCTTTTCAATCTTATTTTCATTACTTGTCATTCTGCTTGTCCACTTTCTTCTTTGTTCTTTTCTTTTCAATTGGCTCATTACTTGTCACACTAGACAGACTTTAACAGACAGATTTTAAAATTCTGTTCTTATTCTTCCAACTTCTTTTCTTTCCTTTTGAATGTAGCCCATCCAAGAACCTAGTTAACTGGCTTTAAATCATTTTGGGTCTTCCTTTTCAACTTTTGCCCCACCTTCTCTATCTTCTTGATATATCTTTCTTTTCTACCGTTTCTAAATAATTTTGAATTCCCTTTTTCAACTTTTGTCACATCTTCTCTATACTCCTTTTTTTCTACCGTGTATAAATCATTGTCAATTATCTTTTCAACTCTCGCCTCACCTTTTCTATCTTCTTTACGTATCTTTTTCTACCGTTTTCGCTACTAACACTGCGGTTTACCAGCGGCTGACGAGGCGCGCAGATGTCGCAGAGCACAGCGGGCGGCTGTACCTTTTGCGATGCGGTAGTTGCGACCGACACCTTTGAACACGCCGCGTCCAAACACTTCGACGCAGACGCGAACACGACGACCATCGGCCAGACGCTCCGGTTTGCTGAAAAAAAAAATAGTATGATATAGAATGATAACCCTTCATACAGCGCCATCTAGTCCCAAGCTAAGTAGAGTTTATGTTATGGGTACTAGACAACTGATATAATTATATTTTTTATAATAATAATCTCTGGACAATTCACACAGCGCCATCTAGTCCCAATCTAAGCAGAGCTTGTGTTATGGGTACTAGACAATTGATATAAATATGTTTTTTATAATAATAATCTCAGGACAATTCACACAGCGCCATCTAGTCCCAAGCTAAGCAGAGCTTGTGTTATGGGTACTAGACAACTGATAGAAATATATTTTTTATAATAATAATCTCAGTACAATTCACACAGCGCCATCTAGTCCCAATCTAAGCAGAGCTTGTGTTATGGGTACTAGACACCTGATATAAATATATTTTTTATAATAATAATCTCAGGACAATTCACACAGCGCCATCTAGTCCCAATCTAAGCAGAGCTTATGTTATGGGTACTAGGCAACGTTATATCTCTGCTCTACACGCGCAATGGCCCAAATGAGAGCCTATATGCGGAGAATAGGGTCCATATGATAGATAAATAGATAGACATATCGTTTATTTGTTTGTTACTTATCACACACAATTACATGTTCATAGATATAAACAATACATAGTACGACATAAGATTTACAAGTTTGTGTATTATGTGTGATCTGTAGCAATACAAAAACGCGTATGTGACACCCCTGGTGTTTCAGGCGTCCATAGGCTACGGTAACCGTTTACCATCAGATGGGCCGTATGCTTGTTTGCAATAAAAAGGTCGAAGCTCAGCGCGGAACATTGTTCAGGGAATAAAACACTGATTTTCAGCTTCAACCCATTTGAGAGTACGTGAAAATAATATTTGACCCAAAAATTTCTGCTGGTTGGTAGTTTGTATTCACACGTTTCGACTTGTAAATTAAAAGAGCAACACACAAGTTTCTTGCTCGTTCTTCTTGTGATGAGACAGCTTTCCGAACGAGTGGTAGATAAAAAATAAATTGTTATGACTATTCAAAAGTGCTTAAATTAAGTTTATTTGAATAAATGATTTTCTATTCTATTATATTCTATTTTAATTAAAATAAAAAGAGCAATATTATTGGTGACTGTCTGTGCGCTGTGTGTATAATAAAAATAATGTAAATAGTTCAGAAATAATATTGGTTCGCGTAGAAATTGTAAAGTAAAATATATTTAGTTGTTTTTGTTATAGCGTAGGCCAATAAAATATACTATGTAAATCAGATTGTAACGCTGTTGTTTTCTAATATATAAAATTCTCATGTTTATACTCCTCCGAAACGGCTTGACCAAATTTGATGAAATTTTATATGTATATTCAGTAATTCTGAGAATAGGTTTACAACTAATTTTTATACCCCTAAGTGTTAATGTGTGCTGACCCAAAAAATTTATTTTTATTTTTTCTACACAATATATTATTTTTTTTATTAAGTGGCATTAAAAAATACATCCAACCCTAAGTTTTCACCCTTCTATCACTAACCCTTATTTTTATTTATGGAGTTATTAATTTATTTATATGGCAAAACAACGTTTGCTGGGACGGCTAGTAATTAAAAAAAAATTGAATACATACCCAAACTTGGCAGTATCAGGTTCTGCCTCTAACAATTCTCTGACGGGAGACTTGGGGGCGGCAGCGCTGAAAGCTTCCAATTCTGCGCCCATGAGGTTTACGTAGGACTTCCATACAGCATCCAGAGACATCCCTGTGGAGGGAATTTGTTGAGAAACTCTTTTAATATATTTTTTTTTATACTACTATGGTAGCAATCAAGCATACGGCCCATCTGATGGTAAATGGTTACCGTAGCCTATGAACGCCTGAAATACCAGAGGTATCACGTGCGCGTTGCCGACCCTTAATATATGCTTTTTGAAAAACCCCATGCTGAAGTCTCGTCGGAAAACCTCTGCAGGAAGTTCATTCCACAATCTAAGTGTACGCGGGAGGAAACTCCTCTGAAACCGCACTGTTAATTTTATATTAATATATTTAAAGTTTTCTTGTATTCTTTAATCAAAATTATATATTATGTCACTTCACTCTTTACCATCTTACCATTAAATACATTTTTCCAGTCATAAATAGTTTTACTACATATTTCTACAACAGAATTCCTAGGTTAGTACATCTCTGTGTGGGGAATTTCTGGGTTGGTAACTTATACTCATGAACTGGTGCTGCTGTTGGGGCTCTCTCTTTCTGATAACTATTACTGAATTATTTTGTTTATTGAAGTTATGATTTACTTACTTTTATCAATTTAAAATCTTTCAATCTATCACTTACTTAATCAATCAATCAAGTTCTTTATATGCTACTATCACTCAATCAAGAATATATATATATATATATGATTAGACTTTTTGCTTTTGCAATAGCATATGCTGGTGGTCACTCTATTCTCCCAAATTTGAATTTAAATGAATCTGTATGATTGTAAACATGTACAACAATTATTTGAAAAGAATACGAGCTGAGTTTCTTGTCAGTTCTTCTCATCTCGAAATCATTCCGAACTGACGGTAGGTTTGACATATCATAAGAATCTGTAATATACCTCCATGAATAAAGATATTCTGAATTTTGAATATGGCAATCAATCGATCAAGTTATTTATTTTGCTATTTGGCAGTTTGTATTCTTACAAAATCTTAAAAATGTAACAGTGAACAACTTTTATATAAAAGAGCATCACGCAAGTGTCTTGCCGTATATATGCAGATGGCCCATGAATGTGATGAAAAAAACGTAAATAATTATAATAATATATAAAAAAAATAGACATATATTATCTTATGTGTAATTTTAGATTCATATAAAGATTTTTATGAAATTTTATTTGCATATTCAGCAGGTACAAGAATCGGCTACTATTTTTCATAGCCCTAAGTGATAAGGGTTGTCTATCTCTAAACATTTATTTTTTTAATTAATGTACAATTTTTTTTACAACCCTAAAATTGCACCCTTCTCTATTTTTTAACTGCTATTTTAATTTATACGGCAAAACAGCGTTTGCGGGGTCAGCTAGTAAATATATACATTATACATAATATAAAAAAAAAAATATATGAAGAAATTATTATATACAAAAAATATTTACCAGAGTCGAGGAATATAGCGCCAGCGACGGATTCGAACAGGTCACCCAATGCCTTCGGTACCTCCACATCCTCTGCCTGCTCCATCTCGTCCTCTTGTATCAAGTAATGCTGGAAAACACACCAATTTTAGATCATTCTACTAACATATTTGCAGGTCTAGCACCGCCTTACTTCCGATGATCGCGGGTTCAATTCTTGCATGATACAAAACATTTCTGAGTATGATTGTTTATATCGGTTTGGGTGTTTTCTATCTATAATATGTATGTATTTAAAAAAATATATATGTATTTGTATCAGTTGTCACGTAATCATAACACAAGCTTTATGTAGGCGAAAGTATAGAGAGAAAACCAAAAATTCAAACTTTCATAAAAAACAACAAAAGCTTCAGCTAACTTAACTTGGGACTAGATGGCGCTGTGTGAAGTGTCCTGAGATGATTATTATTATTTCTGTTTACCTCTTCACTAATAGAATGTCCATTCTCCTCTTGTATTTTCACATACTTTGTGAGCACCTCGTTCAAGCCCGGAGACATATGCCGGAAGTATCTGTAAAAATAAATTTATTTACTGTAATATAGGATATATTTAAAATCCTTGTGTTACAATATTAGTTATTGGGGGAATGGGATTGTTAGTAATGTGGACTCATGACCCCATTACTAGCAATGTACCATGTCAGGTTGACCTCCACGCGGTTCCCTCTGGAAACCATCGTGATAAATTCCTGGTGAATTTGTCACGATGGGCTAACTGACCATTCATCTTATCATCCTCCTCTGGTGCCCCGTCAGCGAAAACCGTTAGCGCAGTCGGGTGCAACATTCCATTATCATCCAAAAAAAAATTATATTAGTTATTAGGGGAGGGGGAGGGGGTTGTAGATAATGGGGATCAGTAGGCCTCTTGCTAACAATTTACCATGTTAAGTTCACCTTCACGCGGTTTCCCCTGGAAACCACCGTAATAAATTCTTGGCAAATTTACCACGATGTGCTAACTGACCTGACCTCATGCTCATCTTATCATCTTCCACTGGTGCCCCGCCATCGTAAACCGTTAGCGCAGGCGGGTGCACCATTCCATTATCATACATAAAAGAACCCCAATAAAAAAAATTGAGAACTATCGCGGGTGAAAGCGCGGGCACAGCTTAAATAAAGTGAGCTTACTTGTGGAAGGAGTGCCTGGCTGCTAGAGCTGCAAAGATGGTATTGTTGACCAGAGCTGACCGCAGGTCTGTGAGCGCGCCGGGCGAGTGACGCCGGGAGTCCTCGTATAGGTGCCGCGTGATCAGGTAGTCTATAGGACGGTTAATAATAAACAAATGACCATGGACAAATAACACAGCGCCATCTAGTCTCACTCACAGTGGTATTTATATCAGTTGTGTACCAGTACCCATAACACAAGCTTTAGCTAGCTTAACTTGGGTCTAGATGGCGCTTTGTGCATTGTCCTGAGATTATTATTTCAAGTCGTATGTGGCCCGAGTACCCACCAACATGCTGCCCACCTTTATGAAGGAGGACTACTGACCGAAGGGTGTGGTGTATCGGCGCTACCGTGGCAGATTGCCGTCGTCAGTGTAGTGACCATATAGACAATTTGAATTTATATTTTATTATTATTTCATATGTAGCTTAGTCTATAAGGTATTTATAATATGGGTCATGTAGCCTGAATTAAATATTTATATATATATAAATAGAAATAATCTTTATTCAAATAAACTCATTACAAGCACTTTTGAATAGTCATATTTTGATTCTACCACTCATTCGGAATGCAGATTCATCACAAGAAGAATGAGCAAGAAACTTGTGTGTTGCTCTTTTTAATAGATGTTTTTTTTATATAAATAATTACAGTGTAACAAGTAAGAGGCATGCGACAATCAACATAGAAATCGCTACGCACTCATTATTAGTGTAATCAGATAATATTGTATATATATATATATATATTTTATAGAAAAACTTTATTATCGTTAACGAATTCTTCAATTTTATAGTAAGCTTTTTTGCAAAGGAACTGTTTTATTTGACATTTAAATCTTTTTTCTGGCAGATTTATAACAGACTCTGGTATTTTATTAATGTTTAATTAAAATTTATAAAACGAATTACTAACTTTAGCCAAACGACATTTAGGTAAAATCAGTTTGTTATTGTTACGTAAGCTATATATATTAGTGCAATCACTAACTCTTTTGAAACTGTCTATATTCTTCCTGGCATACATGATATTTTCATAAATATATTGAGAAGCAATGGTGAGGATATTTGATTCCTTAAAGCACTCTCGCAAAGACTTATGGAACCCATGCTATAAATGGAGCGAATGGCCCTTTTTGAAAAATAAATATTGTATTATATATACACATATGAATGTGGATGTTTATAAGGGCAGAGAGACAGATGAAAGTGGCGCCGGTATCAGAGAGGTTGAAGAGTAATCGTCTATCATGGTATGGACATGTAATGCGTAGGAACGAGGATAATATTTTAAGGAAGGTGTTACATACGATATGATAAGAAAGAGAGTGAATAGCGAGATGACTACGAACAGGGATGAATGGAAGAGAGATACATATAATGCCGACCACAAATAAATGGGATAAGGAAGAAGCAGATGATGATGATATATATATATATATATATATTATACTCACCTAGTATGGCGTCGCCGAGGAACTCAAGTCGTTGATAGCAGTCGGTCAGTCTGTTTGTGTTATGAGAAGCGTGTGTCAACGCCTGCAGAAGGAGAGAGCGATCCTTGAACCTGTACTGCAGTGTCCTCTCGAGAGCATCATATCCTGGAGAAGAGAAATCGGTATTATAGTACATATATATTAGCTGTCTCGGCAAACGTTGTTTTGCCAAATAAATTAAAACCGCTAGTAAAAAATAGGGTTCATGATAGAAGAGTGAATAGAAGGGATCGAAATTACGACGGCCTGAGCCGAGGTTCGAACCCCTAGTGGTGTCCTCAGACTGGCGTTGTATCCGTCAGGCAGGAGTTGGCCATCAGCCGCTCCATAAGTCCTTCCGCGGGTTTGAAGTGCCATCTGCACTCGCCCCATATCGTCCGGTGAAGCTGTAAAGGCCAGCTACGGCCAACAGCATTAGAGTAGTACGAAAAAAAAAAATTGTGCAGCCTCTTTTGGTCGACAGACGTGCTCTCGAACGAATCTCCGTATCATACCGTATTTGCTTTATATAATTTTAGTTCTACCTTCTATTAATTTTGTTAAAATTAATTATACGATTTGTTATAACTTTCTTTTATTTAATTAACATTTAGAGGTCATTCCTAACAATGTATTATATTAAGATAGAAAGAAAGAAAATAGTTTATTTGGTACGTAACATTTTTTTTTTTTTCAGACCACTCTAATGCTGTTATCCGCAGCTGGCCTTTACAGCTTCACCGGACGATAGGGGGCGAGTGCAGATGGCACTCCAAACCAAAGGAAGGACTTATGGAGCGGCTGAAGGCTACTCACGCCTGATGGATACGACGCCAGTCTGAGGGCACCACTAGGGGTTCGAACCTCGTCTCAGGCCGTCGTAATTTCGATCCCCGTTTGAATTGGACGGGGGATCGATCGGAGGGGAGTACGTAACAATAATAAAAATAATTATTACATTTTAAATTACATACTAGTTTATACATCAGTTGTCTATTGTTAGGGTTCACATCGATATTGTCGAAAAATCTGATATTTTGTATTAAAAGAAGGTAGTTTCATTATTACTCGGTATCGTTAAACTAGTTGCATATAACCCCCACTCATATCTTCTCTGTATAAAAGGGAGGGTTTTTGTAGGCCGCGGCACCGACCCGACATACTGGACATGGCACTGCTGAGGAACGTAACCCTACGGGTGAGCTCCCCAGAAGTCCATGCCGAGCTTAACTCGGACCATCGACCGGTAACCCTCCTTCTGGGCCCTCCGCCCGACACGCCACTACCAACCAAAACGATAACAGACTGGCAACGACTCGAGAAATCTCTCGAATCGACCGACACACCGATTCTAAACCGTATTCCCGACGTCATAGAGTCCACCGAGGACACTCTCATTGCGATCGACTCGCTTACTAACCACCTGCAGTCGGCAGTCAAGGACTGCTCCAGGGAGGTACCGGCGACGGACGACCGTCGCTGGCAGCTCCCCGATGACGTAAGGAGGTTAATAAGCGATAAGAACGCAGCCACTAGAGCGTACGATCGCTACCCCTCCGAACCGAACCGGGTGCGCCTGCGAGCCTTATAGCGTAGCGTTAAGGAGCGCATCGCGCAGATCCGGGACGGCCGGTGGGGCAAGCTCCTAGAAGAGATAACGCCATGCCACACCGCGTACTGGCGCATAGCGAAATCTCTCAAAACCGACCAACAGACAAACGACATGCCCCCGCTAGTCCGACCCGACAACACTATAGCCTTCTTCGACGAAGACAAGGCTGAGTGTCTAGCGTCCAACTTAGAAGCCCAATGCTCCCCCAGCACGCTCCCAGTCGAGGCAGGTCATCTCGAGAAGATAGACACCGAAGTCGAACGCATCGCGTCCACCCCGCCCACCGAATCCCTCTCACCAGTCACGCTTGATGAGGTCAAAACGCTAGTTAAACAACTACCTATCAAAAAATCACCCGGCTCAGACGGCATATCGAATAGATTAGTCAAAAGTCTGCCATCCCAACTTTTGTTATTACTCGTCGCTATTTTTAACGCGGCGCTGTCCAACGCTATATTTCCAGACAGCTGGAAAGAAGCCGTGGTCATTGGCATCCCCAAGCCCGGTAAAAATAAATCCGACCCGTCCAGTTATCGTCCTATCAGCCTCCTCAAGGCTATAGGCAAGCTGTACGAGCGAATCCTCCTCGCCCGCCTAAAGGAGTTTATATACTCCAAAGGCCTGCTCATCAATGAGCAGTTTGGCTTCCGAGCCAAACACTCATGCGTCCATCAAGTGCACCGCATCACGGAGCACATTCACAAAAACACTCTGTACTTCGCCACCAAGTCCCCCAAAGGCGGTACAGGCGTCCTATTTTTCGATGTGGCTAAGGCTTTCGATAAAGTCTGGCACAACGGCTTGATTTACAAGCTTCATCAGTTAGGTGTCCCCGACAGGCTAGTACTCATTGTACGAGATTTCCTGTCGAATCGCTCTTATCGCTACCGTATAAACGGAGCGTTATCCGACCCGCACCCCATACGAGCCGGCGTCCCTCAGGGCGCCGTCCTCTCTCCGATGCTCTACTCGTTGTACACCAACGACATCCCCAAATTCTCCGACTTAAAAGTCGAAATATCGCTGTTTGCCGATGACACGGCTCTCTTTACATCCGCCAAGTCCCGTGCGACAATAGCCAGACGGCTTCAGAAAGCCGTAACGATACTGGGCGAATGGTTCCGTCGGTGGCGCATAGAAGTCAATCCCGAAAAAAGTGCAGCAGTGTACTTTAGCAGGGAATTCGACTCTATGAATCACCCGATCGAACTATTCGGCCAAAACATCCCGTGGGTTTCGAAAACGAAATATCTCGGCGTCACCCTAGATAGGAAACTAACGTTTCGTCCTCACATCAAGCGTGTCCGCGACCGAGCCGCCTTTATACTAGGGCGACTCTATCCTTTTATTAACAAGCACAGTAAAATGTCGCTTCGCAACAAGCTGACATTATACAAGGCTTGCATCCGTCCCATCATGACCTACGCTAGTCCCGTATTCGCCCACATACCCTACTGCTTAATCAACAGACTGCAGGTCATTCAGAATAGGTTTCTGCGTCGAGCCACCGGTGCGCCGTGGTTCGTTCGCAGCGTAGATCTCCACCGCGATCTTAATCTGCCCTCCATCAAGCAGTTTATGAAGGAAGCGTCTCGACGCTACTTCGACTCTGCCCAATCCCACCCTAATCCGCTTATAGTCAGTGCGGTCGACTACGCACCGAGGAGTAATATCCGACATACGCGACAACGTCGCCCGAGGCACGTTCTCATTGACCCCGACGACCCCATAACGGCAGGTAACCTCCCCACGGGCCCACCCGTTCCACCCCGACCACACTTTTACACACACACACGACACCGTCCTCGCCGGCGAAGACGACGACCTCGAACACACAATATCGCGCATTCAACCGGGCGCCTGCGCGCGCCCGGGCGCTCCACACCGGCGCCCCCGGGCGCCTCTCCGATCGATCCCCCGTCCAATTCAAACGGGGATCGAAATTACGACGGCCTGAGCCGAGGTTCGAACCCCTAGTGGTGCCCTCAGACTAAAGTCGTATCCGTCGGGCAGGAGTTGGCCTTCAGCCGCTCCATAAGTCCTTCCGCGGGTTTGGAGTGCCATCTGCACTCGCCCCATAACGTCCGGTGAAGCTGTAAAGGCCAGCTACGGCCAACAGCATTAGAGTAGTCCGAAAAAAAAAAAAAAAAAAGGCCGCGGCATTCGGTCTTTGTGCACAGGATGTGCTGGTTGTATTTTAATTGCTAAAGTGAATTGTGTTAGAGACATAGTTAAATTAATGTTATATAGTTGGTATTTTATTATAATACATACTTTTACTAGTACATAGAGTTGATATATCTTACACTAGTATCCATAACACAAGCTCTGCTTACCTTGGGACTAGATGACGCTGTGTTAATTACTATTATTATTATTACTGACTAACTGTACCCACGACTTCGTCTAAGCCTAAGTTATTCCTTATTCAGCTACCTGTCAATAAAAGTCCCGTCAAAATAGGTCCAGCCATTTCAGAGATTAGCCGGAAAAACAGACAGACAGACAAAAATTGTAAAACATGTTATTTCCGTTCATGTATCTTATTTATATTGATATGCATGTACTAAAAACCGGTTTTTAAATATTACAAACAGACACTCCAATTTTATTTATATGTATAGATTATTTATTTAATTTATTAGCAAAGAATTCACCTGATAACATTTGTTCCAATTCCCCCTCAGGGTCTTCTATGTACCGTAGCAGAGGAGACGGGGGTGCTTTTAACTCGCCGAATATAGGCTGCAAGAAATAATAGTCTAACTGTAAAAGAAAAAAAGTGAGGGGGTGATGTTAGGTCATTATTTATTTATTTATTTATTTATTTAAGCTTTGCATTCCATAATTTTACAGTAAATAGATAGACAGGTACATTTCAAGGTAGGTTAATTATGGACCCTGTTGGGCACAGCAAGCGGAAGAGAGGAGAGGAGGACGAATATTTTTTTTTTTTTTTATAATATATAATAATAATAAAAAAATAGTAATAATAATTAATAATTTGAGATTGTATATATTTAATTACTAAAATTGTATAATATTTAATTCAATATGTCATTTTTATATTCTAAAATTGTATAATAACATTTTTTAATCAATAATGTCTTGAGATTTCTTATAAATATTTTATCATTTTTTATCTCTTTTAAAGAAAGTGGTAGGTGGTTATATATGTTTATGGATGACACCAGAGGACCACTTGAATGTAGTGCTAACGTGGAGGATGGAAGAAGGAGCCTGTTTCTGTGTCGTAAATTATATTTTTCACACCTTTCTTCGCGTGTTTTATAGAAATTGGGGTATTTTCGGACGAATTTACTGGTTTCTAAAATATAAATGCAAGTCAAAGTAAGAATATTATGTTTTTGGAAATATGGTTTACAGCTTTTACGATTGTCAATATTTACCAGTATTCTAATTAGTTTCTTTTGTAAGGTAAAGAGAGTAGGTGCATCGGTACTGTTTCCCCACATTATTATCCCATAACTCAACCATGCGTACGCATATGCATAGTAAGTGGTGAGAGCGGTTTGCAAGTTAGTGGTTCTTTTAACTTCCCGAAATGCATATACAAACCTAGACACTTTACTTTTTATTTTCTTGATATGCGATTTCCAATTTATTTGTGAGTCAATGGATATACCGAGGAGCGTGAATTCATTGACCACTTCCAATTGCATTCCGTTATACACGAAGTCAACGTCAAGTGGTCTTCTTTGACATGGGTGGAAGGTCATTAATTTAGTTTTAATATCTCCCCCTCACTTTTTTATAACAATGTGGTACTATATCAGGTCACCTTCTACACGATTCGTTAGTGACCTAACATCTCCCCTCTTCTCCTTCATTTTTGTAACAATGTGGTACTATATCAGGTCACCTTATACACGATTCGTTAGTGACCTAACATCTCCCCCTCTTCCCCTTCATTTTTATAACAATGTGGTACTATATCAGGTCACCTTCTACACGATTTCTCCTGAAATTCAAAATGGCTAGTTCCTGGTGACCTTACCACGACGTGCTAACTGACCTGACCTTATCCTCCACTGGTGCCCCGCCAGCGTATATCACTAGAGCTGGCGGGTGCACCATTTCATTATCATTAAAAAGAAAAATATTCGGTAATATTCGGCCAGCTCCAGCCGTGAGGAGCCAGCTTCTAATCCGAGTCCTCGTCTGGTGCTACATGTTCCATCCTATATTGTTAGCTCTAACTCCCCCACACCGGGGGAAAAAGGGATTGTTAGTAATGTGGACTCATGACCCCATTCCTAGCAGTGTACCATGTCAGGTTCCCCCTGGAAACCATCATGATAAATTTCTAGTGAATTTCTCACAATGGGCTAACTGATCTGACCTCATTCTCATCTTATCATCCTCCACTGGTGCCCCGCCAGCGTAAACCGTTAGCGCAGGCGGGTGAACCACTCCATTATCATCCCTAAAAAAAACAGACCTGCATCCACCGGCCCTGGTCGTCCCTGTAGGGCCGCAGGGATCCGACGGGCCTGCCGGGCCAGCTCCAGTCGTGTGGCGCCAGCTCCTGATGCTGCTGCTGCTCCTCACATTCCTCGTCGGATGACAGCTCCGTGCCAGAGTCTGAGGTGTCGTACGAGTGCTCCGTCGACGGCTGCGGAGCTGGTTTCTGTAACAATATTACATTTACATAACGGCCTCGGTAGTCTAGCGGTTTAGCCTCACTTCCGATGGTCGCGGGTTCGATTCCTCGCACGGTGAAAACACTCATGACTATGATTACTTGTATCGGTTTGGATGTTTTCTATGTATATTATAGACAAATTTACAAAAAATATATCTTTGTATTTATATCAGTTGTCTAGTACCTATAACACAAGCTATGCTTACCATGGGACTAGATGGCGCTGTGTTAATTGTCCAGTAATATTAATTACAAAAATACCTGCACAGTGGCGCCCTCTGGTCTCGGCCTGCAGTACGGGTGGTCGGGGGGCAGCGGCAGGTCGTGTTGGGGCAGCACCCGGAGCCCCAGCCACGACATGAACAGCAGGGCTCCACGAGGCCCACACTCCAGTAAGTACGCCCCGATCAATGCCTCCACGCAGTCCGCTATCGATTTATCTGTAATTATCAGTGATGAGTAGTATTTTGACGGCCTCAGTGCTCTAATTTTATTTCATACTAGCTGAATATAAAGTTATTTTTCTAAAATAAAAATAGCCTAAGTTACTCCTTATTACATCAGCTACCTGTCAATAAAAGCCCCGTCAAAATCGGTCCAGCCATTTCAGAGATTAGCCGGAACAAACTGACAGATATATACATAAAAATTGTAAAAAATGTTATCATGGTGTATGTACTGTATTTATATTCATATGTATATCAGTAAAATACGGTTATTTCAATATTACAAACAGACACTCCAATTTTATATATATGTATAGATGTATTTCGAAAAAGAAAATCATAATATAACATTTGTCTAGTACCCGAAACGATTATTTGTATCTGTCTGACTCTTTTCTATGTATATTATGTATGTATTTTCAAAAAATATATGTATTTATAACAGTTGTCCAGTACCCATAACACAAGCTCTGCCTGGCTTGGAACTAGATGGCGGTGTGTGAATTGTCCTGAGATTACTATTATTGTATACTATATATTTGCATATATTATATATAAACCTTCCTCTTGAATCACTCTATCTATTGAAAAAACCGCTTCAAAATCCGTTGCGTAGTTTTAAAGATTTAAGCATACATAGGGTCAGACAGACAGCGACAGCGACTTTGTTTTATACTATGTAGTGATGATATTTTTCTTACCTGGTATGCTGTGCTGGGTGATGAGGTTGTAAGGTATGAAACAGCCAGAGGAGTCCAATGAAGATTCAGGTATGACGCGCTCTTGTGTATCACTCTGCAAAAAAAAAATCTTGTCAAAAAAAAATGGCCTCATTGCTCTAGCGGTTTACCACGCCGCTTTAGTTCTGATGGTCGTCAATTCGATTCCTTGCACAATACTAACATTTTGTACCTGGTGCTAGTGCGCCTGGTGCTGGGGTACCTGTTGCTGCTGGTGATCCTGATGTTGCTATTTCTGGTGATGCTGGTGTACCTGATGTCGTTGTTCCAGGTGCTGCTGGTGTACCTGGTGTTGCTGTTGGTCATTGTGGTGATGGTGGTGTATTTAGAGCTGCTGGTGATCCGGATGCTGCTGTTCCTGGTGATGGTGTAGCTGGTGCTGCTTGTGATCCGGATGCTGCTGTTCCTGGTGCTGGTGTAGATGGTGCTGGTGTTCCTGGAGCTGCTGGTGATCCGGATGCTGCTGTTCCTGGTGATGGTGTAGCTGGTGCTGCTTGTGATCCGGATGCTGCTGTTCCTGGTGCTGGTGTAGATGGTGCTGGTGTTCCTGGTGCTGGTGTAGCTGGTGCTATTGTACCTGGTGGTGGTGTTGCGGCAGCAGCGTGGGCGGCGGGCGGTGGCAGGGCGGCAGCCAGTTGTCGTGTGGCTCGAACTTGCTCGCGATCATGCGCGCGCCCAGTCGCCGGCACCGACCCAGCCGGTACAGGTTCAGGTTCGACACCTATGCACACAATATTACATTTAGGCCACAATTGTTTACTAACTAAACCCTAAACCAGTAGATTTAGTCTATTTAGTAGAGAAGAAAATAACTGACAAGAAACTCAGCTCGTATTCTTTTCAAATAAATGTTGTACTTGTTTACAATAATACAGATTCATTTTTAAATTCAAATTTGGAATTCAAACATGAACACGGATACGACGTCATCACGTGCCGCGTTGTACATGTTTACATCAATGCAGATCATTTTTAAATTCAAATTTGGAATGTAAACATGAACACGGATACGACGTCATCACGTGCCGCGTTGTACATGTTTACATCAATGCAGATCATTTTTAAATTCAAATTTGGAATGTTCATTCATGAATGAATGAACAAATAAATTCATGTTTGAACGAATGAACATGAACACGGATATGACGTCATAATGAGACGCTGACTGTTACGTTTCATTCCGGAGAACTAAGGTGGACCTACCTGCTTACTCCTCATGTGGCTGAGTTTCCCCTCGTGGACGGTGGGGTGGGCGCAGTACAGGTAGGCTGTGATGGCGAACTTCAGGAAGCTGTCTCCGATGGTCTCCAGACGTTCCAGGTTGATACCGTCATTGGCATTGGACATCGTCAGGGCCTGTGGACCAGAACAGCCAGTTTACATCTTCAAATCAATTACAATAGAATAGAAATAATAAATATCCCTGGACAATTAACACAGCGCCATCTAGTCCCAAGTTAAGCTAACTAAAGCTTGTGTTATGGTTACTAGATAACTGATATAAATACATAGATTTTTTTTCCTAAATACATACATAATATACATAGGAAACCGATAGAAACAATCATAGTCATAAATACAAATGTGTGCAGCGTGAGAGGAATCAAACCCGCGACCATCGAAAGTACAGCGGTGTACTAAACCGCTAGACCTCCGAGGCCGTCAGATTATTATTATTAGATATAGAGAAACTAACCTGCAAAATAACACTAGGGCTCGGCCCCGGATGACCTTCTAACTTCGGCTGATAATCAAAATCAAACTCCTTCTCATTCTGCACCTTCACGTCTTCATAATAAGGTACAAAATCCTTTGTAGTCTCCCATTTACTAACTTTATCTATATAATTTTCTTTAGCATTAAAACCAATATTCAAAACCTTCTCGTTGACGTAACCCTCTGCGTCTATATCCACATCGACCATAGAGAAACATTTCAACTTTTTAATCTCATCCATAGACGAACTTTTTTTTAATTCCGACAGCAGCAACCGTTTGTTCCTTTCTATCGTTTCAATATCAATTTTTCCGTTGGAAAACTCGATATTATTATAAGGGAACATTTCTAGAAGTTTCGAGGCATCCTTTTGTTCGGGACTGATGGATTTTTGTGTATTATTTGGCAGTATACTGTCTATACGCTTGTCATCTTTGATGAGGTAACCTCTTGCGACTATGTTATTCTCGTGTGATACGACCGATTTATAGAACTTCTCTATATACTGTGAAGAGGAAAATATTAAATTACATATTTAAGCAGAGTAATAATATTAATTAGAGACATAGTTAATTTTAAACTTTCGTGTTTAATATACAACATTATATAAATTATTAACCAGGTCTTAACAAACTGAAACGTCGAGAGAGGTAAATACCTTTATTTGCCATAAAATTATTCGTGTTAAGACCCGGTTAATAATTTAAATAATGTTTAATTAGAGACATGTGAGCAAGGTGGACTTATATCTAAAAGACCCTCAGATCCTCCGCCCAATTCAAACGGGAATCCAAAATTACGACGGCTTGAGCCGAGGTTCGAACCCCGGTGCCTTCAGACCAAACTCGTATTCGTCAGGCGGGAGATGTCTTGAGAAGTTCCATAAGTCCATAAGTGAAAATCTCGTGCATGAACTATTGCATTATGATAGTTGTTCGTGCGAACACTGCTAGCGAAAGCGAAGTGACCTTGAACGACCGGGCACGGCTAAGATTCCGATCAATCTCCGTCCAATTCAGATGGGGATCGATATTACGACAGCCTGAGCCGAGGATCGAACCCCTAGCGGTGTCCTCGGCCTAAAGTCGTCAGGCGGAAGTTGTTCTTCAGCCGCTCCATAAGTTATTCCTAAGCTTTGGAGTACCATCTGCACTCGCCCCCTATCGTCCGGTGATGCTGTAAAGGTCAGTTGCGGCCAACAGCATTAGAATTGTTTGAAAAAAAAAGAGATCTCTTCCAGCCACTCCATCACTGTGTGGCATATCCACTTTTGAGTAGATAGGACTAGAGCTACTACAGTTGAAAGACCTAAATCTAACAATAATTATTTTAAATACATGAACAGCTTCACGTAGAATACAGAATACAAACATACAAATCGCTACCAGTGCTACCAGCCACACCTACAAATAACTCGAAATTTATTTTAGAAACCAGTTACTAACATAAATTCACAAAAATCCACAAATTACACACATCACACAATTCGTCACAAGTCACACAACTCGCCACAAGTCACACAACTCGCCACCAATGTCATAACTCGCTCACTACTAAACTCGCAACTATCTCCACAACCTCAACGCAACTCGCCACGAATCTCGCAACCCTTCATTATTCATATAAATCGAAACCAATGACATAACTCGGTTTAAGTCTGTCGGTCAGGACGGGTTGTCCTCAATCACACAACTCTTCACTAATGTCATAACTAGCTAACAAAGTCACAACTCACCACGAATCTCACAATTAACCAACAACGCAACTTCAAACGCATCTCGCCTCGAGTCTCAACCCGTCACACAAATCATCACCAATCACACAACTCGCCACTAATATCACAACTCCTCAACAAAGTCACAATTAACCACCAAATGCAATCGCAACCCGCCGTTATTCACACCACTCGCCATTATCGTCACGACTCGCCACCATCGTCACAACTCGTCAGCATTATCACAACTCGCCACTACCGTCACAACTCGCCACCATCGTCACAATACGTCACATCATCACAACTGGCCACTAACCTCCTTGGGCGCGTTCCCTGTGCGTACTAGTGCGTCATGCACGGCGCGGTCGGCCGCGTCATCCTCGGCGTCGGGTAGCGGCGCGGGATTCACTTTCTTTCGTTCCACATCAAACGCTTCGGCCTCGTGGGGCGTTTTGTACTCTATCCGGAAGCTCATAGGGCCTAAAATTGTATAACATTAATATCAATCTATATGAATGTTATAAAGTAAAAGTTACTTAATGGATTTATATAATTTTATTTAATTCCGCTAGCATTAGCATGTGTGAGATCACAAATATTCAGTGCGGGAACCTGACCACCGCTACTGAAAGCGTTACGACTTTCTCTAATGGCGATCAAATTCCGACCGGTGAGTCTACACCCATACTGCGACAACCGTTATTGAGTCTACACCCATACTGCGACAACCGTTATTGAGTCTACACCCATACTGCGACAACCGTTATTGAGTCTACACCCATACTGCGACAACCGTTATTGAGTCTACACCCACACTGCGACAACCGTTATTGAGTCTACACCCATCCTGCGACAACCGTTATTGAGTCTACACCCATACTGCGACAACCGTTATTGAGTCTACACCCATACTGCGACAATCGTTATTGAGTCTACACCCATACTGCGACAACCGTTATTGAGTCTACACCCATACTGCGACAACCGTTATTGAGTCTACACCCATACTGCGACAACCGTTATTGAGTCTACACCCATACTGCGACAACCTACACCCATACTGCGACAACCGTTATTGAGTCTACACCCATACTGCGACAACCGTTATTGAGTCTACACCCATACTGCGACAACCGTTATTGAGTCTACACCCATACTGCGACAACCGTTATTGAGTCTACACCCATACTGCGACAACCGTTATTGAGTCTACACCCATATTGCGACACGTATTTCGCCTCAGAACGAGGTATCATCATGCATTGAACAGAGCTCGTATATACTTTGGAAGCTTAGTATTGTCTGTTCGTTGACCAGGCTACGAATGTAAAAATAGTTAGAGAAATTGCTGTTTGGAAAGTGCTTGAAAAGTCATACACTTTTCATTCCAGAAAATATTTAGGTAAGTCAGGACTACTGTATATTTCAAACTATGACTCATGACTTGCACCCGCAACCATCGCAAGTAAAGCCGTGTGCTAAACCACTAGACCATCGAGGCCGTCAAAAGTGAGTGTCATTCTAAAACATCACGTGATTAATAGACGGCCAATAACTATATAATTCTATACAAACCGTTCTCGAGTATGACGAATACTTACTAAGATTCGACATAAAGCCATCGTTGTCATCGCTCATATCAGAATCCGTATCGTCCGTGTCGAATTCACTGTAAAAAATTGGTTTCAATTAATATTAGTAAGACTATAGGAATTAATGCAGTATGCTTATTTATACATAGTATAAAATAAAGTCGCTGTCGCTGTCTGTCCGTCCTTATGTATGCTTAAATCTTTAAAACTACGCAACGGATTTTGAAGTGGGTTTTTTTAATAGATAGAGTGATTCTAGAGGACGGTTTATATATATACTTGCTTTTGCCCGCGGCTTCGCTCGCGTTAATTTATCCTCTTAGCGATGGAATTCATAAAAATCCTTTCTTAGGGGATGCCTACGTCATAGTAGCTTTATGCATGCAAAGTCTCAGCCCGATCGGTTTGAAATTGACAAAGTTTCATACAAACTTTCATCCTATCATTTATTTTATCCCCTTGAGGGTAGAATTAATCAAAATCCTTTCTTAGCGGATACCTACGTCATAACATCTACCTGCATGCCAAATTTCAGCCCGATCCGTCCAGTGGTTTGGGCTGTGCGTTGATAGATCACTATGTCAGTCACTTTTGAGTTATATATATTTAGATAATACATGTACACTCGTGCGAATCCGGGGCGAGTAGCAAGTAATATATAAATATGTTAGACAAAAAGGCAGCCTTATCGCTTATTACATGTTATCAAGCGTTACCTGGACATATAGGAGCAGTCGCTGTCCGCTAGAGTGTGGGGGTGAGTAGGATTGAACTGCCTCTTGGTTCTCTCAGACCAGTCCACGCCACCTACAATATAAATCTAATTAAGAAAAACAATCTCTCGACATAACAAGTTGGTTATATTACTTGGTGAATTAGAAAATTAGTTAATAATAGAAGAGAAATAGAATCATATTCAAATAAACTTAATTTTAGTTCTTTTGAACAATCATAACGTTTTTTTAATCTACCGACTGATGATGGACGACTTAGGCTTTAAAGCCGGCTACCGCAAGGGAAACCCCAAGTAGCGCCCGTGACTGTGTTTAAAGAGCTCTTTTAGAATGCATTAACACTCGCCTTCACTACTTGCAGCTTCCCCCCAGGCCCAACTAAGACCGGGATGAACCTATTCCTAATACAATTCACTTTAGTATCTAAAACACTATCTGTGCTCGTCGACTGAATGCCGCGGCTCATCCAACCAAAGAGGATTATTCAACTACCGACCTCCGTATTTATAGACCAAAGTCAGTGTAGTAGGTTGGTCTATAAATACTAGATGGCGCTATTTACAATATTCGTAATAATCCTTACATTGGGTACTTCATTAGTACTAAAAACAAACTACCTTCTTTTAATATATTTTTAAATATCGGAATTTTTCTACAACAGTGATGTGAATTTAACATTTGTAAGTTCACATTTTACAAGTCGAAACGTGTGAATACAAACTACCAACCAGCACTAATTTATTTGGGTCAAATATAAAAACACAATAAGATTAAATCAGTCGTAGTGATAGGAGCAGACCAGTCCCTACAAGCAGCACTCGTTCACGAGTATGACGGAGGAGCCAGCCAACACTGATAAGAATACTATAAGAAGAGAAATAAGAATAATATATATATATATATATGTGTCTATGTATTTACATCAGTTGTCTAGTACCCATAACACAAGCTGTGCTTAGCTTGGGACTAGATGGCGCTGTGTTAATTGTTCTAAGCTATAATTATATAGACGACGGTTAGCACTTATCATCAAGCTGGCCGGGAGCCTGATAGCCATTAGTTACATATAAAGAACTTACCAGAAGCGGATGTGCACAGCGTCAGGTTGGAAGGTAACGGTTCAAGGAATTCGTTGTACTCGGTTGTTTGTATGTTGGATGCCATCTCGTTACTCCAAGTGCCAATCTCGAACGTCTAAAACAAACATACAAATATATATATATGTACATATATATGTACAAAACTAATAAACGCTGCAGATTGGTGTTCCTAAGTATCGTTTAGGGGCTGTTCAAGTATTACGTAAGCAGATTTATCACAATTATTTACCCCCCATCCCCCGTTGTCAGCAAAAGTAAGCAAAGCTCTTACCCCTCCACCCATGCTTACGTAACACCAATTAACACTACTGATATGTTATATAATTCATTTTTAAAAAGAATGACATCTCTCAATTAATGTATTATATATTTTTTTAGCAAAGACAATGTGAGGGTTGCCATTCGTGTAAAAAAGTAAATTACGACCGATGACGTAATCATCATACAGACTCCCCCACCCACATGTCATCCAAAATAAGCAAAGAAAAGACCCCCCCCCCCCCAATAGTGCTTACGTAATACTTGAACGGCCCCTTAGAAAAAGAATAGAATAGAATAGAAAATCATTTATTCAAATAAACTTACATTGAAGCACTTTTGAATAGTCATTACATTTTTTAATCTACCGCTCATTCGGAAAGCTGTCTCATCACAAGAAGAACGAGCAAGAAACTTGCGTGTTGCTCTTTTAAATAATTTTATTATTACTTTACATTTTTAAGTTTAAGTGTGTGAATACAAACCACCAATTAACACTAATTCAAACTAATGGTTCTTATATGGGAATGGGCATAAAAATGTAAAACCATTTTTAAAAAGAATTTTTTTAACACCTACTGAGTTGTCAGAATGAACTATAACTGTTGAGTCTTGAATAAAGTGTATTTATATTTACATATATATATATATATATATATGTAAATGAAAGTCATTGACATTCATTATTTGAATTTGGCGCGCATATGTAGGTGAATTAAATTTAAACGTCAGAATGACGTACGTCATTTGTCGAGGAAGTTTCTAGATGTTTCTAACAGTTTTTTTGCTGAATAATACGTGTATAATTGTTTATAATTTGAGTTGATAATTTTGTGAAGTAATAGCGTTAAATGTTGTTTCTCTTTTCAGAGCAACACAATTAAGTATATTATTTCACATAAAAAAGGTGTTTGAAAAATACATAACACATTATATATATACATTACAAACAGACACGCCAATTATATATATATGTATATGTTAGTCTATAAGGTATTTATAATATGGACCTAGTCGCCTGAAATAGATCTATACATATAAATAAACTTGGAGTATCTGTTTGTAATATTGAAATAACCGTTTTTTACCATATGCATACGATTATAAATACAGTACATTTTTATCTGTCTGTTTGTTCCGGCTAATCTCTGAAAAGGTTGGACCGATTTTGACGGGACTTTTTTTGATAGGTAGCTGATATAATAAGGAGTAACTTAGGCTACTTTTATTTTAGAAAAATAAATTCCATGCGGACGAAGTCGCGGGAGCAGCTAGTAAATAACAATAATAATAATTGTGAGGTGATAACCATCGAGCTACGGGTTTATTACTCACATTCTCAGCATCCTCCTTCTCTTGTAAAATATCATTTATTGTCTTCTCTTCTGCGCTGGATTCTTCTTTACTATCTTCTATTGCGCTGAAATTATATAATAGAAGAATTAATACAGCGCCATTTAGTCCCACGATAAGTAGACCTTGTGTTATGGGTACTAGACAACTGACATAAATATTTATATATATATAGGTATATACTAGCTGACAAGGCAAACGTTGTTTTGCCTTAAAATAAAAAAAAAAAAACAATTAAAATCTGAATTGTCAGAACTTCATAATAAATAGGTGTAGTGCCCCTAACATTTAGGGGAATGAAAAATAGATGTTGGCCGATTCTCAGACCTACTCAATACGCTCACAAAATTTCATGAGAATCGGTCAAGCCGTTTCGGGGGAGTATGGGAACGAAAACTGTGACACGAGAATTTTATATAAGATATATTTGTAAATATATACCTATATAGAAAACACCCAGCCTAATACAAACAAACATACTCATGAATATACTATAAATGTTTGTACAGTGCGAGGAATCGAATCGCTGATATAAGCGGTGTGATAAAACACTACACCACCGAGGCTGTCAATTGAAATTATAATGATTGGAATATAATTCCATGAATATAATAACGAAAAAATACATATATATTTACTATAACGAATGAAGTAAGCCGAGTAGAACGGAATATAAATATTTATGGCAAAAAAGCATATAACATATACAATTGTAAAACAATGAAATTAGTTTGCGATTTTAATATTGCAAATTACAATGAAATTAGTTTAAGATTTTAATGTTGCAAATAACAATGAAATTAGTTGAAGATTTTAATATTGCAAATAACAATGAAATTAGGTAATGATTTTAATATTGCAAATAACAATGAAATTAGTTTAAGATTTTAATATTGCAAATAACAATGAAATTAGTTTAAGATTTTAATATTGCAAATAACAATGAAATTAGTTTAAGATTTTAATATTGCAAATTACAATGAAATTAGGTAATGATTTTAATATTGCAAATTACAATGAAATTAGTTTAAGATTTTAATATTGCAAATAACAATGAAATTAGTTTAAGATTTTAATATTGCAAATTACAATGAAATTAGTTTATGATTTTAATATTGCAAATAACAATGAAATTAGTTTAAGATTTTAATATTGCAAATAACAATGAAATTAGTTTAAGATTTTAATATTGCAAATAACAATGAAATTAGTTTAAGATTTTAATATTGCAAATAACAATGAAATTAGTTTGAAAACTTTAATATTGCAAATTACAATGAAATTAGTTTAAGATTTTAATATTGCAAATAACAATGAAATTAGGTAATGATTTTAATATTGCAAATAACAATGAAATTAGTTTAAGATTTTAATATTGTAAATAACAATGAAATTAGTTTAAGATTTTAATATTGCAAATAACAATGAAATTAGTTTAAGATTTTAATATTGCAAATAACAATGAAATTAGGTAATGATTTTAATATTGCAAATAACAATGAAATTAGTTTAAGATTTTAATATTGTAAATAACAATGAAATTAGTTTAAGATTTTAATATTGCAAATAACAATGAAATTAGTTTGAAAACTTTAATATTGCAAATTACAATGAAATTAGTTTAAGATTTTAATATTGCAAATAACAATGAAATTAGTTTAAGATTTTAATATTGCAAATAACAATGAAATTAGTTTAAGATTTTAATATTGCAAATTACAATGAAATTAGTTTATGATTTTAATATTGCAAATAACAATGAAATTAGTTTACGATTTTAATATTGCAAATAACAATGAAATTAGTTAAAATCAGATAACAATGAAATAAAAGTACTTACTTGGAATCCTCTGTGTTCGATTCCTTCCCATCTGTATCTTCTTCGTCCCTCTTCTTTTCACTTCTTTCCGAGTCTGCATTGAGAACCTGTTATAAAATATATATAAAATTTAGCTCTCAACCTTACCATAAGAAGAACTTACGTATTGATCTTTTAAATAAGCGTTTTTCGGAATTACTTTGTTAAGAATTTTATGTAAATACATAATGCCAAATAGCAAAACTTGACATAAATAAATACAAAGTTACTTATGAATGTGGATCACATCATCACCATCTGCTTCTTCCTTATCCCATTTATTTGTGGTCGTCATAATGTTTTCTCTTCTATTCATCCCTGTTCGCAGTCATCTCGTTATTTACTTCCTTTCTTACCATATCATCTTTCACACAGTCCATCCATCTCTTTTTCGGCCTATTTCTGTTCTTATAACCATTCATATTCATATGTAACATCTTCCTTAAAATATTATCCTCATTCTTACGCATTACATACCAATCCCTATAAGCACGATTCGGAGTCCCCCCCGCCCCCGGTTTTTTTTTCTTTTTTTTTTTATAACACAGAGGACAAACGAGCATGCGGCTCACCTGATGGTAAGTGATTATAATTAATGAATGCCCCCTTTGACGATTAACTATGCAGAAAATGTTATACCTCAGCAAGACTCCAGCCAAAATCCAACGGCGGCCACTGGAAGCCTGGGTAGTCGGTGTCGTCAATCTTGGGTATACCGAGACCGACATCGATGGCCACAGCGCGTCTGATCTCGTCTGCTATTAGCAGAGCATTGATCCTGGAAGCCGGATTAGAAATAGAAATAGAAATAATCTTTATTTAAATTTCAACTTCTTGCTGCGTGATCCTACACTGACTACGGCAATATATCTGTCTAACCCTAGATAACACTAGGCTATAAACTAGGCTCTAGAATACCACAGCGCCATCTGGTTTTAAATAAATACAACAACCGTTGATGACGGGGGAAATGAGATTGTTAGTAATGTGGACTAATGAACACATTACTAGAAATGTACCATGTAAGGTTGACCTCCACGCAGTTCCCCCTGGAAACCATCGTGATAAATTCTTGGTGAATTTGCCGCAATGGTCTAACTGACCTGACCTCATGTTCATCTTATCATCCTCCACTGTTGCCCCTCTATCGTAAACCGTTAGCGCAGGCGGGTGCACCATTCCATTATCATCCATAAAAAAAACACTAACAAGGAGTCGTCGCATCCACACAATTCCTTACAATAAAAAGAAATAATCTGAAGAATGATTCAATCTTGTGTATTTAAGAGTTTCTCCCTTCGGTCAGATCAGTTAGCCCACTAACTGATCTGACCTCATACTCATCTTATCATCCTCCACTTGTGCCGCGCCAGCGTAAACCGTTAGCGCAGGCTGGCGGACCATTCCATTATCATCCACAAAAAAAAACAACCGTTGATGTTGGATAGTTGAACTTATTTTTTTTCGAATTATTCTAATGCTGTCGGCCGGAGCTGGCCTTCGCAGTTACACTGGACGATAGGGGCGAGTGCAGATGGCACTCCAAACCAAGGGAAGGACTTATCGAGAGCTTGAAGGACAACTCTTGCTCGGCAGATACGAGTTTAGTCTGAGGGCACCGCTAGGAATTCGAACCTCGGTTCGGGCCGTCACAATTCTGGTCCCCGATTGAGTTGTATGGGGGATCTATTAGAAGGGAATTATACTGTACATGAAGGACGTTGTATGACAGTATGAAATAAATTACCACATCCACTTTTTTTATTGAGGTTTTTAGGCTATTGTCAGGTGTTAAGACCTGTAGCACTGCGTCCTACATAGATCTATTGTGCTCGCTCTTTTTCAGAGCTTGCCTCCTAGACCCGTCAGGGACAAGAATTGAAGGATATTCTTAGGAGCGATGGTTTTTATCTCCTTAGGATAGAGTGTGTACTTCCTAAAGGAGATATTGCGTTTATGCTTGAGTTGCCTACAATCGATATAAGATGTGTAGTGGCGTTTTCTCTTCTGTGTCATCCACTTTTTTTTTTTTTTCACGTCAGGAAAATCCATCATGGATAACCATCCGCTTAGGGACGAATGGATACTGCCGGACTCCTACCTGCTGTCATCCACTTACCTGTACAGAATGCAAGGTAATGCAACAGTGGCGAACCACAGTGGCGCAGCGAAGGGGTGAACCCGACACAACTCGGGTACTAGGATCTGTTTCTGGTCCAACCTGTCTCGCTTGGCTCGCCTCGTGCGTTCAGACGACACGGGCAGCGCAACTCCTTTCCTATTCACGTATCTGTTGAAAAAAAGTACAAACTTTGTACAAAATGGTCAACTGCTGTCGAAACAGAGGTATCTTTCCTCTAAATAGAACGAAAATCGTAATTATTAGAGAAAGTGTATATGTGTAGATTATTTTATATACTGTTTTCAATTTAACACGGTCACTGTTTATACGTATAATTAGGAAAAATCACAGGATCTTAACACTTACGTAAAATACTTACGGATGGTGATCAGGCGATCAGAAGTGTATTAACTGTAGTGTGAAGATACTGTGAGTATTGTTTGCCGAGATGAATATCGAGCGAGTTTCAATAGTAGCAACAAACGAAGACTTTTGAAAGTACTACTAATATAAGAATTTATTTACCATCTGCTCTGGAGTCTTCACGGGTAGACTCATGGCTGTTGAAACACTGTTGTAATATCTGGAGCTTATCTGTTTGTCGCAATCACAGGGCTGAATTTATCGGAGTCATGGACTCGTAATCGTCGGAGTCACAGAGCTATATTAATCGGAGTCATAGGATCGAGGTTCAGGCTGATGTTACACCAGCGTCGGATGGTTACCACGACAAAATAATTAGAAATGTCTCCTGACCTGGGCGTGAGGAGGTTGAGCCTGGCGCTGGTGTGGTCGACGTCCAGCAGTGGCTGGTCGCTCTGCGTGAGCGTGACGCCGTACTTGCTGCTGTAGTACTCGCGGAAGCTGGCGTGCGTGGCCGACGGGAACGCGGAGTCGGGGTTCAAGTTCCAGCATATTTCGGCCACTAGAAAAAACTGTTTCAAATAATATATATATGAATAACAATGTTGTGATGAAAGATTTGATGTACTTGTATGTTTACTAGTAAACGATACCTTCTTTTTACTTGGAGAAAATCCCTCAAGATGCTCTGCCTGCCCCGGGGGAGGCAAGAGGGTATAAAGCTATTTAATATTTTCTAAAAACTCCCTGGTCAAACGCCATAAGCCGGAATGGCGGGATCGAAGTGACAGTCTACTGCGACTCTGTCGGCGTTAGCTTACTCTAGAATGGGGCTACATAGAGGCTAAGGTAGAGTGGGGCCACCTAGAGTCTCCCTGGTCAAACGCCATAAACCGGAATGGCGGGATCAAAGTGACAGTCTACTGCGACTCCGACGGCGTTAGCTTACTCAAGAGTGGGGCTACATAGAGGCTAAGGTAGAGTGGAGCCACCTAGAGTCAAGGCTAGAGTGGGATCACCTAGAGGCTAGGCTAGAATGGGGTACATAGAGGTTAGGCTAGACTGAGGCTACATAGAAGTTAGCCTAGAGTGGGGTCACCAGAGTCTAGGCTAGAGTGGGGCCAACTAGATGATAGGATAGAGTAATTTTTTGCCTTCATCAGATTTGTCCCCAGAAAATCTGAAAACTAGAATTTTCAAGCTTCAGGAGCTTTATTTTTATTTTCTGTACGACCATTTTTCAATGAATTAGAGCTTGTGGAAAATAACCCATAAATTTGTTATTTTTTACTGTTCCCTTAATTTTTGCGAGAAGTGTATCTATAGATTAGTTACAAAATTACAATTACTTTAAAAAAAAAGAGAAACAGAAATACCTGAGGCTGGTCCTGATTCCTGTACCACGGCGTCACAACAGCTTCCTTATACTTCTCCGGATCGAACCGAAACACTTCACCGGCCTTCAGCAGCGGGTTCTCCATCTTCTTCGCTCTGTCACTCTCCTTCTCTTTCTCGGTGTTCTTCTCTCTCTCTCTTTCCGCGAAGAATAGATGTTTGTCTATATCGGAGTGGTCCTTTTGCTCTGTGTGTTGGTATATCAGCTCCAGGAAGGACCAGTCGATGTCTATGTGTGCGGTGCCATCTTCTTTTAATGCTGAAATGATTGTTTTCTTTTCTTAATGGTAGTGTGCACAAGTTGATTGCCCATCTGATGGTAAGTGGTAACGGTCATAGCCTATATGACTTATAGCAACAGTTTCTACACGTGTCACCATCCACTTCCTAGAATCCTTATCACACGGCACGTGTAACATTAGAAACGCAGCCGCAGGTAACGACGGCTTAAAGGTGATAAGGGTTCTAGTAAGTGGATGGTGGCACGTGTAGAAACTGTTGCTACAGACTAATACGTGTGTATTAAAAAACTGTGCATAACGCATTTTTTATATGATATATATATAATATACATATGTACATTTTAAATGATTTTTTCCTTTGTTTTAAACACTTTATTTATACAGAAATAAAATAAAATATTATATATACTAGAATAATGAACCTAATACTAAAAACATAACACGGACCAAGGGTCTAGACACCGAAGAGGACAAAATCATATTCGGAGCTGAGACCCCTGCATTTGCATGCTTTAGCTTTTTCACCCGCTGCGAATTATTATTACATACTAGCTCGGAACTCCGTTCCGCCTTAGAATTAGAGGAATTTTGAAGTTTAGATACGCAATACATTTCTGAACGCACCCTGTTTGACAATTTGTATGGGAAAATAAAATTGTTGTTATATATATACTATACTCCATGCAATTTCTTCATATTTTATCACCGTTTAAACCTTCCCTGGACTACCATGCATATTTCAAGACTAAAATTAGCCAAATCGGTTCAGCCGTTCTCGAATTTTAGTGAGTAATTCATTTATATATATATATATATATCATACAGTCCTGGAACCCAGTCCTTAAAACCAACTCACATTTGACTGTGGGCACTATGTAGTAGTTGTTGTGTGTAGCGCCATCGGCTTGTAGCCGCATACCTCGCCGCTGCACACGCAGCACCTCCGCGAACACGAACCTCATGAATCTGCAACGGAAGTTAACACTATTTATTCATTCATTCATTCATAATTTAAGAGCTACGCTCTTGTCGGTGGAGCTCTTGCCACTTTCCGCGATCTTCCATCATGCTCTTTAATTCTTGATATGACACGACTCCCATTTTGTCCTCAGTTTGTTTGATGTAGCTATTCCTTGGTCTTCCCCTCCCCCTCTTTCCTTCTATTTTCCCCTCAATAATAATTTTCATGAAATCATCGCGCCGTATCAAGTGTCCTAACATTTTTCCTTGTCTATTTTGAAAACGTCCGCAATCAGGCCTAATGTAATCGTTTACCATCAGATAGGCCGCATGTTTGCCAGCGTCGAAGTTTAAAAATAAATTAACTTTATATATTAAATTAACAAATAACCGCTGGACCACCAAGAGCCTCGGTGGTCTTGGTTAGCACACTTACTTCCAATGGTCGCGGGTTCGATTCCTCGCACGGTGCAAACATTTGTATTCATGAGTATGATTGTTTATGTCGGTCTGGGTGTTTTCTATGTATAATATGTATGTATTTACGAAAAAATAATATATAAGTTGTCTAGTACCCATAACACAAGCTCTGCTTACCATTGGACCAGATGGACCACCCGCGTTAAATTTCATAATATAAATTTTAATATAAAATATACCCTATGTGTTATTCTAATGTATAAGCTATATTACTGTAAAATTTCATCAAAATCCGTTCAGTAGTTTATGCGTGAAAAAGTAACAAACATACATACTCAGAAACTTTCACGTTTATAATATTAGTAACATATAAAATATAATATATGTGAAAATAATATATAAATAAATAAATATATATGACATAAACTGTGACCTGCGTATGAGTTTAGCTCTTCTTGGGGAGAGCCTAACATCAGCATCTGCAACATGGTCCACCCAAACACGCACTTCTCCAGATCTCGTGTACACCGGGAACGGGGGTATCTGCAGCCTGAAGGGGTGGAGGGGTGTTAAAAATAACTAGTGAACGCCATTTACCCTCAAAACTGAAAAAGGCGACAACGCGAGTAAAAAAAATATGCAAACGATCAATCACGATTGCATGCATTTCTTTTAAACTTTCGTATTTAATATACATTATTTAAATTATTAACCGGGTCTTAACACGAATCATTTTATGGCAAATAAAGGTATTTACCTCTCTCGACGTTTCGACTAGGTTAAAAAAAAAACTGCTGTCAATAAACAAAAAAAAATCGCATGCCTCTTAATTGTTATACTATAATTATTTATATAAAAAAACATCTATTAAAAAGAGCAACACACAAGTTTCTTGCTCATTCTTCTTGTGATGAATCTGCATTCCGAATGAGTGGTAGAATCAAAATATGACTATTCAAAAGTGCTTGTAATGTGTTTATTTGAATAAAGATTATTTCTATTTCTATTTCTATTTCCTTATCCCATTCATTTGTGATGGACGTAATTTGTTTTTCTCTTCCATTCATCTCTGTTCGCAGTCATCTCGTTATTTACTCCCTTTCTTATATCATCTTTCACACTGTCCATCCACCTCTTTTTCGGCCTTCCTCTGCCCTTATAACCATCCACATTCATAAGTAACACCTTTCTTATAATATTATCTTCATTCCTATACATTACATGTCCATACCACGACAGACGATTACTCTTCAACCTCTCCGATACCTGCGCCACTTTCATACTTCCTCTAATGTATTTTTTTAGGGTATATTAAGATTTCTTAAGGGTCGGCAACGCGCATGTGACGCCCCTGGTGTTTCAGGCGTCCATAGACTACGGTAACCGTTTACCATCAGATGGGCCGTATGCTTGTTTGCCACCTATGTGTTATAAAAAAAATGCTTCTTTATCCTATCCATTCTTGGATTCTTTCCACACCACAACTATAAAGTATGCAGCTACAAACTACTGTTATATACCTGTCAGGCCTGTCCCTGGCCATCAGTATGCCTAACGCCTGTGTAGCGTGCTGGGGAGCGTGCAGACGGCGACCACGTGTGTTGTACCTCTCTGGCAGCCCGCACCATAGACGAGACACTATGGCGTATAACATGTTCCTTTTGCCAGCTGAAAGTAAGCAGTAAATTCAAATTCAAAAATCATTTATTCGTTTATGATATTTTAGTCGCTTATATACCTTTAATTTTTTTTGTATTATAATTTCAATTTTCTACCAGTTCAGTATGTGTGAATCTCAACGAGGTGCGTGGATGTATTCGTTGTAAATGATTATAAAACACCAAATTCTAAATCAAATCGTAATTATATATATTTATTAAAATGTCGATATAATTACCGGTGTAACAAAATATTGAAGCACATTAAAAAAAAATGACAATCGTAAATATTAGAACACAGCGTTATATATTTAAATATTATGAAGTAAATAATTAAGAAGGTTTTAATACCTATTTTTGTTGGAGTTTCCAACACAGTATACAGATCCAATTGAGAAGAACTGGCAAGAAACTCAATTGAATTACTTTTTTTTTAAAGCCAGTTTATCTACAATGTATATTTATATAGGTGTCTATGTCTAACATTAAATGAAAATCCCGTGCATGAACAACTATTGCCATGCACGCATGTATATTACGATATAAGTGCATTATGATAGTTGTTCGTGCGAACACTGCTAGCGAAGGCGAAGTGACCTGGAACGACCGGGCACGGCCGAGAATAGCACAAGTACCGATTTACTTTAACTTGCCACTGGTTCCATTCCGATCAATCCCCGTCCAATTCAAACGGGGATCGATATTACGACGGCCTGAGCCGAGGTTCGAACCCCTAGCGGTGTCCGGTGTCAGGCGGGAATTGGCCGTCAGCCGCTCTATAAGTCCGTACTGTGGTTTGGAGTGCAATCTGCACTCTATTGTGAGGGTGACGCAGCTGGAGTCGAGTCACAACTCTTGTTTCAAAGCGTTTGTGGCCCTGGTCCCCACCAACTTGCTGCCCACCTTCATGAATGAGGACTACTGGCCGAAAGGTGTGGTATATCGACGCTACCGTGGCAGATTGCCGTCTTCAGTGCCGTGATCACACATATAATAAATGATTTTCTATTCTATTCTATTCTATTCTATAGGCAATGATTTTTAATTGACATAAGACAATTTCATATGACAAATTACATGTAAAATTACACCGTTAAGCTTCCTAAAATAAATAAATAATAATTATAATTTAAATATTGTTACAGTCATATATAATAATAATAATAATAATCACACATATACCATCTAGTCCCAATTTTTAAATATTATAAAGCTTGTGTTATGTTGGTACTAGATAACTGATACAAATACATAGATATTTTTTTTCGTAAATACATACATATTATACATAGAAAACACCCAGACCGATACAAACAGTCATACACGTGAATACAAATGTTTGTGCCGTGCGAGGAATCGAACCTGCGACCATTGGACGTAAAGCGGTGTGCTGGACCGCTATACCACCGAGGTCGTCTAAATATATGCCAGTTAATACAGTCCACATAAGTTAAATTTATCTCCGAGGAGTAGGATCCTCAACATAGTTTGACGGCCTGGGTGGTCCAGTGGTGTAGAACACCATCTTACTTCCGATGACCGCGGGTTCGTTCTCGCACGGTACAAACATTTGTATTCATGAGTATGATTGTTTACATCGGCCTGTGTGTTTTCTATGTATAATAATGTATGTATTTAGGAAAAAATATATATCTATGTGTTAGGGCACCTATTGTTTGTAATATTCCGCAACTATCGCCTCTCAAGGGCACATCGTTCTTGAGATCGCAGCAAGAACGAGCGCCATCTGTGATGCGCTATCAGAACACTCGGTTGGGTGGCTCTCTTGCGCCCGGTCGGTTCGGTGGGAAGGACGTTTCTTTTTGGTTCGGCCACTTAGAAATTAATTATCAACAAAAGGCCAAAAATTACCATCAATCGACGTGTTCTCGGACCAGTGTGCAGTCCAGGAGGTGCAGACCAGGGACGGTTCTTAAAGGTTAGTGGATATTGCATACTTTTAAGTTTATTTGAACATTATAGATTAATCTCCATTCTTTGCTATTCTATTCTATAGGCAATGATTTGTAATTGATCTAGTACATAATACAAGCTAGTAAATACATACATATTATACATAGAAAACACCCAGACCGAATAACAAATATATTATAATTTAAATATGTTTGTGCATATATAATAATAATAATAATAATATGTTTTTTTTATTGCCGTGCGAGGAATCGAACCTGCGACCATTGGAAGTCAGACGGTATTCTACACCACTGGACCACCGCAACCATCTTATATTAAACACTATAGATTAAATTTAATTAATATAGAATACAAAGACAATACATACATTTCGTTTCACCTGCATCATTTGTGATTTTCGGTTGATATCCGGTTATGTTTGTTGCGTCGATCTCTGAGTCATTGGACAATAAAGCGGTGGCAATCGGAACGCCCACGCTGTCTGTAAATATATGCCAGTTAAGAAAGTCCACATAAGAAAAAATTAATAAAGAGAGTAGGATCCTCAACATAGTTTGACGGCCTGGGTGGTCCAGTGGTGTAGAACACCATCTTACTTCCGATGACCGCGTGTTCGTTCTCGCACGGTACAAACATTTGTATTCATGAGTATGATTGTTTACATCGGCCTGTGTGTTTTCTAAGATAATAATGTATGTATTTAAGAAAAAAATATATCTATGTGTTACTGCACATTGCTTACTGTGTTATCCACTATTGCAGACACATACAATTTCACATCATAATACATTTTGCCCTCATTACATTTCTTTTGGCTGTCTTGCGCGCGGTTCACCGTAATCTAAATATATATAACTTTTTGGTGACTGACGTAGTTAATTATCAACAACAGCCCAAACCACTGGACGGATCTCGGGCTGAAATTTGGCATGCAGGTAGTTGCATGATTTAGGCATCCGTTAAGAAAGGATTTTTTTGTTTAATTCTACCCGCAAGAATAAAATAGCCATGAAACTTTCAATTTTAAACCGAATCGTATACACTTTGTATTTGTATCAGTTATCTAGACATCCCTATAAGAAAGCTTTTATAAATACATACATATTATACATAAATTACATCCGAGCGAGCAAAAGCTAGTACCAAATAAATAAAAATGTTTGTGATGCGGTGATGCACATGAATATGTTTTTATGTTATGTGCATTTTGCGATCTCTGTTAATTGCATCCATCATTCATTACATTCACACATTTCTACAAAGCGCTGGATTTATTTTCGCAACCATATTATATTAAACACTAACATAGCAATGAATATCAGTGTACATACATTTCGTTTCACCTGCATCATTTGTGGTTTTATTGACCATCCGGTCATCAATCAATCATCTATAGATCAACATATCATATCAATAACTGTGGGTTTAAACACAATCGTATAACGCCCACGCTGTTTGTAAAAAAATGTGTATAACACACACACATACACACACACACACACACACACACACACACACACACACACACACACATACAATTTCCGAATTATCCCTCCGAATTACGTGAGAAGTGTCACCCGTCGTCGTGTCCGACTGTTTGCAACCGCGTCGGTACGCACAAGCCACGCTAGCAATTCTCCCACTATGAGAGCATTGCAATTATTAAATTTATTTTTATGTAAGGTCCAAGATGCTGACGTTTATACAGAAGCCTTGTCTTCCATAATTAATAAAATAAGAATATATTTATCATTGTATAGTTTAAGTAGTATAAATAGTTTTAAAATATAAACATGTTGGCAATTAGCTGTAAGTTTATATTGTGTTAATTAAATAAATAAATAAAATAAATAAATAAATAAAATACACACACACACACACACAAGCTAAATTACGAGTAAATATCACGACACAGTGAAACCTGGTGTTCAAAATCTACCCTGTAACATCGTAAGCACAGATTATTATATTAGAGTCCGTTAGTTTGTGTTCCCGCGGTTTCTGTTCCCCTCCCTTACCTACAGTACTGAACCGACTGTACAGCGGCCTTGACGCGCGCGCGCATTGTGTTGTGAATTAAAATAAATTAGAACTGTGAAACCTACTGTGTTAAACCTATTGTGAAAGTGTGTGAAAGCTAGCGAAGATTACATAACACAGAACACAGAACCATACAGGTACGTGACTGATGCTTCCACTTTTAAAATAAAAGTAAATTCCCTATCATTTTGGTAGCAGAGCGTAGTTTCCCAAACACCTGGTTAATTGGGATCTCAAGGGACCAAGAATTATGTACCAACTAGGTAACCCGCGCGACCTCTCCTGCATCACACTTATCATTATATATCGCCCAATTTACACAATATCTTTTAAATTACAGGCATGTATTATTCTAATGTATGAGCTATGTTACTGTAAAGTTTCATCAAAATCCGTTCAGTAGTTTTTGCGTGAAAGAGTAACAAACATCCATACATACTAACAAACTTTCGCATTTATAAATTTTATAATATTAGTAAGATGTTAGTCCGTAAGATATATTCAAATTCAAAATATCTATATTCATGTAGGTCTATTACAGACTCTTATGATATGTCAAATCTACCGTCAGTTCGTATTTTTTTTATTTTAGAAAAATAAAGTTAAATTCCACGCGGACGAAGTCGCGTGTACAGCTAGTATAATACATAATGAAAGTGATAACACAAATTCATAAAAAAAATATGTTATTACATTAATTCTTACCTTTTTATAATAATACTGCCTGCGTTTTGTTGTTCCCGGTCGGGCCAAGTCGTTAGGGTCCCCCAGGTCCCCATTAAGACACCCAACAGTGGACTCCAGTTCGGCCGCTCTGAAATTTTCCTTGCCTGAAAAAAAAATAGCCAAGGAATCAAAAAAACTGTGTGACATATAAATGGCGTGTAACCAATTTTTATGAAGACTATTTCCAAATGTTTACTTTGATGAGCACAAAAACTAAAGTATTTGGTATAAAACAATACAGTGTGACAGAGAACAGATACAAAGAAATCTATTGTTTAGCTCGCCCACTATCCATTAAGAGAGTACGGATATTTAATGAAAAAGGAGAATTCAAAAAGTCGACGACCTGTGATAGAATCGAGGGAACTATTTAAGATTTAAAAATCAACAAATTTGATGTGACCAGAACATAAATGACGTGGATATTGTCTGCGGTTGTGTGCATAAAAGCAATAAATAATAATAATAATAATAATTTATTGTCCTACATGGTAATTTTGATCTTACAATATAATATAAGTACTGCATACAGCACCCCGTTAATATGAAAATGATATCATTTCAATATGTCATTAAATTTCATTAAAACATTATAATTACATAATATATTCACAGTTTAAACGTCAATCAATATTATTAAAACTATAATAGATGTTGGCAATTATTTGATATATAAGAATATTCCGATTAGTTTGCAATAATAGGGTTCATGTCACAAAAAAACCAAAAATTCAGATAAAAAAAAAACTTTGTCTGAATCACACTTAATTGACATTTCGCCCAATTTACATAATATATTTTTAAATTATAGCCTATGTGTTATTCTGATATATAAGCTATATTACTGCTCACAAACTTTCGCGTTTATAATTTTAGTCAGGTTAGTTATACTAGAACGCGTATCTAAAGCTGCACTAGCAGGCTCCTACCGCATGTGTGGGCAGGGAGATAAATACGAGAGACGAAGGTGAGTTTTTTTTTATAACACAGGGGATTTGCAAGTACGTTGTCGGCCTTTTAAATGAAATGAAATGAAATGAAATGAATTGAAATGAAATGAAACGAAACGAAACGAAACGAAACGAAATTAAATGAAATGAAATGAAATAAAATGAAATAAAATGAAATGAAATGAAATGAAATGAAATGAAATGAAATGAAATGAAATGAAATGAAATGAAATGAAATGAAATGAAATGAAATGAAATGAAATGAAATGAAATGAAATGAAATTAAATTAAATGAAATGAAATGAAATGAAATGAAATTAAATTAAATAATTTATTTGCGAAATATTGGTACAGTACTATAATTAATACGATGCCACATGAAATCCATTGATCAGCAATATTTACCATACAGGCATGCAAATTACGTGAAGGCGCTTGTGCCACTCAAATATTCTTGGACACTGTAAAAATTACCAATTATTTAAAAGGAATAAGCTATTTTCTTGAAGGTTTCAATATCGTATCGGTTCGGAAATACTACTGCTGGAAGGTGATTCCACAATGTGGTTGTTGTGCGTGGCAAAAAGGAGTATTGACGTACATTAGCCAGGAGCTCCTTAAACCTACACAAGTCCCGGGAACTGGGAGGAGTTTGTCTCTGGCACACCATAGACCCGACACCCATGCCGTGAAACCATAAAATGCTAAGTTTATCTCATAATGTCCTTACACATAAGATTGAAAAAGATTCTCAAACACACTTATTGTTTAAATTTATAATATTAGCTAGATTCTTTATTTATTTGTTCATAAGAATAATTATTGTGTCGATTGATTTTAGAAATATGAAAGCGTAGCGGTTTTTGTATTAATTGCCGCATGCATTCTTATGTAAAATGTGAATACTATAACTATCAGATGGCAATTGTGAGTAGCTTTGACGTGGTCTAGTGTTTTGAGTAGTCATGCTCACTAAAATGTCCAGACTTGTGGCGGCGTGGTGGGCCGGGTCATTGGGCACCCTAAAATATGGTCGAGCGCAGTGGTGGCTGGCTCATCCGACATACTCGTGAACGGGTGCTGCTTGTAGGGACTGGTCTGCTCTAATCACTATGACTGATTTCCTCTTATTAATTGTTTAACCAGTTGGTTATGTATTCAATATTTTTTCTTTTTGAGTATTTAATTGAATTAGTGCTAATTGGTGGTTTGTATTCACACACTTAAACTTAAAAATGTAAAGTAATAATAAAATTATTTAAAAGAGCAACACGCAAGTTTCTGCTCGTTCTTCTTGTGATGAGACAGCATTCCGAACGAGCGGTAGATTAAAAAAAATGTAATGACTATTCAAAAGTGCTTCAATGTAAGTTTATTTGAATAAATGATTTTCTATTCTATTGTGTCGAATTTCAAAATACAAAATTAAATCTAAATCTAAAATAACAATATCAAAATAATAATACCAATAACAATAAAATCAATAATAGTAATACCAATAATAATTTCCAAATTGAGCTACAGAAACGGTCATTCATCAAAAAATTCGTCTACGGAGTAAAATCATTTTTTTAATAAACATTTGTTAAGCTTAATTTTGAAATTGTTTTATAAATTGCATCTTTTAAATCACTAGGCAATCTATTAAATAGTTTTACAGACTGATAACGTGCACTGTTTAACAACCTCTAGTCTAGGTACTATTTTGGTTATATCTTTTCTTCTTGTGCATTCTCTCTGCTTTTTCTCTTCTGCGATTCTCTTACCAATGAGCTTGTTATCCAGATTACCGGACTTGTGTAATATCGGGCTTATCTAATATCCGCTCGGAATGCGGTGCTAGACGTTGTATACAATTTAATCTTTCGAAAAACCTCGGTGGTCTAGCGGTCTAGCACACCGCTTTACGTCCGATGGTCGCGGGTTCGATTCCTCGCACGGCACAAACATTTGTATTCATGAGTATGATTGTTTGTATCGGTCTGAGTGTTTTCTATATATAATAAGTATGTATTTACGAAAAAAAAATATCTATGTACTTGTATCAGTTATCTAGTACCCCTAACACAAGCTTTAGCTAGCTGAACTTGGGTCTAGATGGCGCTGTGTGAATTGTCCTGAGATTATTATTATTGTTTTAATTTAGTGTCTCAATACTGGGAGAAATAGTTTTAAATGTGACACAATAGCATTCACGACTCCTCCCAATCCTTGTCACAAAATGTCACACTTCGTCCAACACAAACTTATTGTTACATATCAATATTAGCTAGATTTCCTCACCTATGGGCATAAGTTGGTTATCCAGTTCACCGGACTTGTGTAATATCCGGCACGCTTGGAGTGCAACCATACGGCGAGCCAGCACCCTAGTCGGCATCGGGTGACCCTGGAAAGTGTTTTAAAGTTTTTCACTAATTCATTTCAATTTAAAAATGTAAAATTACAACTAATTATTTAAAAGAGCAACACGCTTTCTCATTCCTCTTACAAAGAGAAAGCTTTTCAAATGAGCGGTAGATTAAAAAAAAAAGTGATGACTATACAAGAGTCTAGATAGGCGCTCATACACATGAATACAAATGTTTGTACTGTATGAGGAATCAAATGAGGATCGACCATCGGAAATCACTTTGTTCCCTTAACTATACTCTTAAAGTAAGTCTGGCCCATACAAATAAACTGTATTATATTAAAAGTAATAGTCAGCCTGATTCTTGGCCTTCAGCCGCTCCATAAGTCCTTTGGTTTGGAGTGCCATCTGCACTCGCCCCCTATCGTCCGGTGAAGCTGTAAAGGCCAGCTGCGGCCAACAGCATTAGAGTTCGATAAAAAGATCTTAATCCGCACGGAACATAACTTTTTTTAAATTAAAATAAATATTTTTCTAAAATATAAGTAGTCTAAATTATTCCTTATTACAGTATCAATGAGTGAAGGTCATGTGATTACGAGTGCGAAGTTTCATCCCCTATCCAATTCAAACGAGGATTGGAATTACGACGGCCTGCGCCGCGGTTCCAAACCCTAGCGCTGCCCTCAGACTAAACACGTATCTACCGAGCAAGAGTTCTCCTTTAGCCGCTCCATAAGTCCTTCCTTTGGTTTGGAGTGCCATCTGCACTCGTCCCCTATCGTCCAGTAAAGCTGTAAAGGCCAGCTGCGGCCAACAGTATTAGAATATTTCGTTATAAAACAAAATAAAGTACTTACAACAATATTATATTTAACAGGGCAGTTGAGCGGCAAACGAAGTGTGCATATATATGCTGGACTGGTCTCCCCAGTACCCTGGACTGGAAGGTGCACCTGTTCTATCCACCACTGGGGCGCTAGTCTTGTAAATGTATCTGACGGTAGTTTCGCGCAATACCTAAAACACAACAGTTCAACCTTAATATATACTTGAACCCAGATTCGTTAGCGTACCTTTGACGGTTACCACATACCATCAGGTAGGTCAGTTTGTTTACCATTTACATGTGTATATAAAAAAAGAATGTAAACTTACCTATTAATAAGAGGTATTGCTGTGCTAAGATCAACACTGGCAACATCAATTTTAGCTTCATTCTCTTTCTTACTCTCACACACATTTTCAACTCTATTACCCGTATTTATAGAATTGCTATTAGAACACTCATTTCCAGTATTAATATCAACTTCTGAAGGCCTATCTAAATTTATTACATCACTATTAGCTACCATTTCTACTTTAATATCACTTTGGTTGTCAGCTGATACATTATCTCCTATCATTAGTGTTTTAATTAATTTCGTTTCTATATTATCATTATTAACTAAAATATTGCAATTATTCTGTATATTTTCTAAATTATTGCACATTTGCTCTTCAAGATCATTAGTTTTGATATAAATTTGATCTACTGCATTAGATTTATTCGTTTCTTCGTTATTACGTGTAACAATAACATCTTTATTATTATCATTATATATATCACATATTTCATTACTAATATAGCCATTTGGTGTTACATTAATTTTATTCATAGCATTTTTCGTTTCAATTACTCCATTCATCGTTAATAATTCTTGTATTTTCGTTTTTTGCTGTTTCATTTCTTCTATATTTGTGGGAATGTATTTAGTTTTATTTATATCACCAATTGTATCGTCTAACTTTGTAATATTGTCACAGAGAGCATTTTTACTAAGTTGTAGATGATTTGTTTCACTATCTAAGTCTGTTTTACTTGTGTCTTTTTCTATATTTACATTTTGTTCCACATCATTGGCATTTATGTTAGATGTAGCTTCGTTAGTTACAGTTTTGTCGTTGTCTTTGTCTTTATTTACTTGTAATGTAATTTGTAATGTCTTTTCTAGATTGTCATGTGGAGTGTAAGGTTTAACGAGGAATGTGAAGGTATCGGCGTGGTCTTCTTCTGTTTGTGGTGGTTCGTCTTGTATACCGCATCCACATTTGCGACTTATCATCTGTGGAATTAAACAATTATTAGTAACTTCTAGAATCTATTTTTATGTAACTGGCCAAGCTGACGATCCAACTGATGGCCTTACCATCAGGTGGGCCATCGACTGTCTTTTCAATAGCTTCCTTTACATGTACGCTCTTTCATACGCGAATCATCGGATTGGCTGTCAACTTAGCCATTTCTATTGAAGGCTATTGCTTCTACACGAACGCTTTATCGCGCGCGAATCGCGTTTCACGCGACAAAGAGTGTGCATGTAAATGTATACAAAGAGAACGAGAGAGACTGCGCAAATAGTGAGTGAGTGAACATCCCCGCATACAACAGTACGTTTTTTTTATTAATTGTTCATCTTTGCAAAATTTCGGACATCTGACATTGGAGCAAAAAGATAATTATAGAATTACTGATAATCCATAAATATTAAAAGTGTCTTTGGAAAATAAAATCTGTGATTTAAAAGTTAAATTTCAAAAGAAAGTAAATCGACTCGAAACATACGCGCTGAGTAGAGTGATTACAAAAAATAGTCAAATGCGATCCCTCGCGATTTTCAGTTTTTCCAGCGCTTATTATTATTTCTTATATATGTTAGTCTATAAGGTATTCATAATATGGGCAATCTAGCCGGAATTAAAGAAATAAATTATGATCAACAAAAACACAAGTACACACCTGATCGAGCTCTGCGTAGACGGCGACGTGTCGCAGGACTCGTGGCGAGTCAGCCCGCGCGCAAACTATAGTCGCGGCGGCCCGCGGCGCCCGCGCCCGCCCGCGGACAGTCGCGTGCGACCGATACCTGCCACCACACACCCACGGACTCACACCACACACTCAAACTATAGTCGCGGCGGCCCGCGGCGCCCGCGCCCGCCCGCGGACAGTCGCGTGCGACCGATACCTGCCACCACACACCCACGGACTCACACCACACACTCAAACTATAGTCGCGGCGGCCCGCGGCGCCCGCGCCCGCCCGCGGACAGTCGCGTGCGAAACACACAACGGACTCACACCACACACTCAAACTATAGTCGCGGCGGCCCGCGGCGCCCGCGCCCGCCCGCGGACAGTCGCGTGCGACCGATACCTGCCACCACACACCCACGGACTCACACCACACACTCAAACTATAGTCGCGGCGGCCCGCGGCGCCCGCGCCCGCCCGCGGACCACACACCACACACCCACGGACTCACACCACACACTCAAACTATAGTCGCGGCGGCCCGCGGCGCCCGCGCCCGCCCGCGGACAGTCGCGTGCGACCGATACCTGCCACCACACACCCACGGACTCACACCACACACTCAAACTATAGTCGCGGCGGCCCGCGGCGCCCGCGCCCGCCCGCGGACAGTCGCGTGCGACCGATACCTGCCACCACACACCCACGGACTCACACCACACACTCAAACTATAGTCGCGGCGGCCCGCGGCGCCCGCGCCCGCCCGCGGACAGTCGCGTGCGACCGATACCTGCCACCACACACCCACGGACTCACACCACACACTCAAACTATAGTCGCGGCGGCCCGCGGCGCCCGCGCCCGCCCGCGGACAGTCGCGTGCGACCGATACCTGCCACCACACACCCACGGACTCACACCACACACTCAAACTATAGTCGCGGCGGCCCGCGGCGCCCGCGCCCGCCCGCGGACAGTCGCGTGCGACCGATACCTGCCACCACACACCCACGGACTCACACCACACACTCAAACTATAGTCGCGGCGGCCCGCGGCGCCCGCGCCCGCCCGCGGACAGTCGCGTGCGACCGATACCTGCCACCACACACCCACGGACTCACACCACACACTCAAACTATAGTCGCGGCGGCCCGCGGCGCCCGCGCCCGCCCGCGGACAGTCGCGTGCGACCGATACCTGCCACCACACACCCACGGACTCACACCACACACTCAAACTATAGTCGCGGCGGCCCGCGGCGCCCGCGCCCGCCCGCGGACAGTCGCGTGCGACCGATACCTGCCACCACACACCCACGGACTCACACCACACACTCAAACTATAGTCGCGGCGGCCCGCGGCGCCCGCGCCCGCCCGCGGACAGTCGCGTGCGACCGATACCTGCCACCACACACCCACGGACTCACACCACACACTCAAACTATAGTCACAGTCGCGTGCGACCGATACCTGCCACCACACACCCACGGACTCACACCACACACTCAAACTATAGTCGCGGCGGCCCGCGGCGCCCGCGCCCGCCCGCGGACAGTCGCGTGCGACCGATACCTGCCACCACACACCCACGGACTCACACCACACACACTCAAACTATAGTCGCGGCGGCCCGCGGCGCCCGCGCCCGCCCGCGGACAGTCGCGTGCGACCGATACCTGCCACCACACACCCACGGACTCACACCACACACTCAAACTATAGTCGCGGCGGCCCGCGGCGCCCGCGCCCGCCCGCGGACAGTCGCGTGCGACCGATACCTGCCACCACACACCCACGGACTCACACCACACACTCAAACTATAGTCGCGGCGGCCCGCGGCGCCCGCGCCCGCCCGCGGACAGTCGCGTGCGACCGATACCTGCCACCACACACCCACGGACTCACACCACACACTCAAACTATAGTCGCGGCGGCCCGCGGCGCCCGCGCCCGCCCGCGGACAGTCGCGTGCGACCGATACCTGCCACCACACACCCACGGACTCACACCACACACTCAAACTATAGTCGCGGCGGCCCGCGGCGCCCGCGCCCGCCCGCGGACAGTCGCGGGCGACCGCTACCTGCCACCCACGGACTCACACCACACACTCAAACTATAGTCGCGGCGGCCCGCGGCGCCCGCGCCCGCCCGCGGACCGTCGCGTGCGACCGATACCTGCCACCACACACCCACGGACTCACACCACACACTAAACTATAGTCTAGTCGCGTGCGACCGATACCTGCCACCACACACCCACGGACTCACACCACACACTCAAACTATAGTCGCGGCGGCCCGCGGCGCCCGCGCCCGCCCGCGGACAGTCGCGTGCGACCGATACACCACACACCCACGGACTCACACCACACACTCAAACTATAGCCACAGTCGCGTGCGACCGATACCTGCCACCACACACCCACGGACTCACACCACACACTCAAACTATAGTCGCGGCGGCCCGCGGCGCCCGCGCCCGCCCGCGGACAGTCGCGTGCGACCGATACCTGCCACCACACACCCACGGACTCACACCACACACTCAAACTATAGTCGCGGCGGCCCGCGGCGCCCGCGCCCGCCCGCGGACAGTCGCGTGCGACCGATACCTGCCACCACACACCCACGGACTCACACCACACACTCAAACTATAGTCGCGGCGGCCCGCGGCGCCACCACACACCCACGGACTCACACTATACACTATACACAGCGCCATCCACTCCCGAGCTAAGCAGAACTTGTCATGGGTTCTACACGACTCAAACAAATACATACAGACAATTTTTTGTATAATAATATCTCAGGACAACTCATACAGCGCCATCTAGTCCCACGGTAAGCAGAGCTTATGTTAGAGATACTAGACAACTGATAGAAATAAGTAAGTACATTTTTTTTATAATAATATCTCAGGACAATACACAGCGCCATCTGGTACCACGATAAGAGCTTGTGTTATGGATACTAGACAACTGATTCAAATACATAAATATTTTTTTGTATAATAATATCTCAGGACAACTCACACAGCGCCATCTAGTCCCGAGCCAAGCAGAGCTTGTATTATGTGTACTAAATAACTGCTATAAATTAAATATTTTTTTTTAAATACATACATAATATACATAGAAAACACTCAGACCGATACAAACAATCATACTCATGAATACAAATGTTTGTACCATGCGAGGAATCGAACCCGCGACCATCGGAAGTAAGACAATGTGCTAAACCGCTAGACCACCGAGGCCGTCAAATACATAAGCGATATAAAAAAGGCAGTTATACTCACGACGAAGGTATATCCCATCGTAGTACCAGGTTACACCTGGGCAAATCTATTCCCTCTTCCAGCGCCGAGGTGGCCAGCAGTAGGTTGCATTCATGCATTCGAAATCTGCAATTGTATTATTAACAATTAGAAGAGAATGGATTTGTTATTGTTTGTAATGTTATTAATTTTTAAAAAAATTATAAACACAAAAACTACTGAACGGATTTTGTAAGTTTACAGTGATATAGTTTAAGCATCAAAATAACACATATTATATATTTAAATTGAATAATAATTATAATAAACTCTGTATTGTGCACATAGAAAAAATACAATAAGAAAAAAAACAAGATAACGCGAGTGAAACCGCGAGCATAGCTAGTAGTTTATAATTTTAGCTCACAATTAATACGTTTATTGTAAGTTGGAACAATTATTAAATCTTTAATGTTATCTCTAGTTAATAGGGCAAGTAAAAGATATTGTCGTAAATTGTACGTCAGTTCAAAGTTACATCGCCCATTCGATCCCGACCTGTCCGAAATGCGAACTCTGACCGGAATTTAGTGTAGGACTAGCTGTTCCAGCGAATTCGTCCGCGTGGAATATGACTTTATTTTTCTAAAATAAAAGTAGCCTAAATTACTCATTAAATCAGCTACCTGTCAAAAAAATTCCTGTCAAAATCGGTCCAGCCATTTCAGAGATTAGCCGGAACAAACAAACCGATAGACAGACAGGCAAAAATTATAAAAAAAAAATATTATTTGGTATATGTACCGTATATAGATTCATATGCATGTAGTAAAAAACGGTTATTTCAATATTACAAACAGACACTCCAATTTTATTTATATGCGTTAATTTGTTTTTTGATAGGGAAGAGTGTTTTTAAATGAAACTGTGACCTTCTCATGAAGCGTTTATTGCAACAACTTAACGTTTTTTAAATTACATAGGGGTGGAGTATCCACCCGGTGCTCATATGTGTCGCGTGATGAGCGATGCTTCTCACTGGTCGATTTTGTGATGCCGTCATCGTCGCTAGGTTTGACGTCGACCAGTGGTGGTGGAGGATGGCGCCTGTGACTTTGAGTTTTTTAAGTTTGTGAACTAATAAATTGTTTGTTATATTATATTCTTGTTATTACTAATAATAATCAAGTTACAGTATGAAATGGTTAAACCATTTTTTTTTATATTATATAATTGAACTGGCAATTATTATTGCAACAACTTAACGTTTTTTAAATTACATAAGGGTGGAGTATCCACCCTTTTTATTGGTGCTCATATGTGTCGCGTGATGAGCGGTGCTTCTCACTGGTCGATTGACTGATGCCGTCATCGACGCTAGGTTTGACGTCGACCAGTGGTGGTTGAGGATGGCGCCTGTGACTTTGAGTTTTTTAAGTTTGTGAACTAATAAATTGTTTGTTATATTATATTCTTGTTATTACTGATAATAATCAAGTTACAGTATGAAATGGTTAAACCATTTTTTTTTATATTATATAATTGAACTGGCAATTATTATTGCAACAACTTAACGTTTTTTAAATTACATAAGGGTGGAGTATCCACCCTTTTTATTGGCGCTCATGTGTCGCGTGATGAGCGGTTTCTCACTGGTCGATTGAGTGATGCCGTCATCGTCGCTAGGTTTGACGTCGACCAGTGGTGGTGGAGGATGGCGCCTATGGTATTGAGCATTATACTGCTCACAGCAGATTTGCTACTACTGTTTTAACAATATATATAGAAGATAAAGTCGCTTTCGCTATCCGTTCGCTTACATCTTTTAAACTGTGTAATGAATTTTAATACATTTTTCAGAATTAATAGATTGATTCAACAGGAAGGTTTATATGTATAATACATGTACGCCCATCCGAAGCCAGGGCTAGTTAGTAAAAATAAATAAAGAAATCGAGGAACTCACTTCTTCAGCACGTCCTCCTGCTTCTTCCCTTGCCGCTGGTAGTCGCGAGGCTCTGTGGATTCACTGTCAGCGGCGCAGTACTGCGCGCGGAGGAACGCCAGGGCAGGATTAGAACGAGTCATGTCCTGAACACACACAAATAGAAATAATCTTTATCTACGATCACAAACAGCCATATAATACAGTAGCTTTTGCCTGCGGCTTCGCTCGCGTTAATTTATCTCTTTAGGGGAGGAATATCAAAATCCTTTCTTAGGGGATGCCTCCGTCATCGTAGCTTTATGCATGCAAAGTCTCAGCCTGATCGGTTTAAAATTGACAAAGTTTCATACAAACTTTCATCCCATATTTTATCCCCTTAGGGGTGGAATTTATCAAAATCCTTTCTTAGGGGATGCCTCCGTCATAGTAGCTTAATGCATGCAAAGTCTCAGCCTGATTGTTGAAAGTTTCATACAAACTTTCATCCCCTATTTTATCCCCTTGGGGGGTATAATTAACCAGCCCGATCGGTTTAAAATTGACAAAGTTTCATCCAATATTTTATCCCCTTAGGAATGAAATTTAGCAAAATCCTTTCTTAGCGGATGCCTAAGGGATGGATGCATAACATCTACCCGTATGCCAAATTTCAGCCCGATCCGTCAAGTGATTTGTGCTGTGCGTTGATAGATCCCTATGTCAGTCTGTAATAGACCTGAGATAATAAATAGAATAGAATAAACAGAAATTATTCAAATAAACTTAATTTAAGCACTTTTGAATAGTCTTAGTTATCATTCTTTAAATCTACCGCTCATTAGGAAAGCTGTCTCATCACAAGAAGAACGAGCAAGAAACTTGTGTGTTGCTCTTTCAAATAATCATTGTAACTTTACATTTCTAATTAGAAACGTGCGTATACAAACCACTAACTAGCACTAATTTCTTAGGATCAGATATATATACACAATAGGATTAAAACAGTCATTAGTTAAAGATAAAAGATAATAAAGATGTTACAAATTTTGAAATAAGTTGTAAAAATTTGAAATTATTTTTTGAAATATCAACTCACCACAATCAAATAGAACATAATCTTGGCCATCAACGGTTCATTCATGAACATAACACCACACAACGCATCAGGATTCTGCTGTTGTTGCTGAGCTCTGCCTGCATTATTTCTCACTGGCCTTCCTCTACCCCTTAACCGGGGACCTGTGCGTTTTGTAGGCCATAAACCACCACTTTTCTCCTGATCAACTTTATTTACAACTGTATCAACTTTGTTTCCAGCTGTATCAGCTTTGTTTCCAGCTGTATCGACTTTGTTTCCAGCTGTATCAACTTTATTTCCAGCTTTATCAACTTCATTTCTAGCTGAATCAAATTTAGATGCAGAAGTATTCAGCTTTTCAGCGGAATCAAGCTTATCTCTAGGAGTATTGATTTGATCTGTGGTACTGTTAAGTGTATTTTTGTTATTATTAGAGCTATTTCCGGCACTATCACAAGTATTTACGGTATCATGACCTTTATTGCAATGCACTTGATCATCAGTAACTATTTCTTTTAAATTACATTTGATTGTGTTAACTTTATCCTCGATTTTGTCGCCTAAAGAGACAAAATCGCACTTTTCAATATCACTCAACATTCTAACTTTGTCACAGTTTGCATTATCCCTGTCTTCGGGTTGAAACTTCTCCAGTATCTCGACTAGACGCAACACTTTTGGGGTACTGAAGTGTTTTATTTTATCCCAATCTGTGGCGTAAGTTGAAAACAGCTGGTCAGTGTAGCAACGCATCTTTATGAAGACAGTTGTACATACTCGGAGTAATAGGAAATGACGTTCGTATGGAGTTTTTATACGGAGTGTTTCCAGCTTACTTAGTAGAGAGAACGCTGCTTTGTCGGCTGCATAAGGACCTGGAATAACAAATCGAACAAATCTTGTTGCGGAGCATAGTCATTCGTCTATTGTTGTTTTTCTTTATCTATATGTAGATGGCGCTGTCTGGCTAGAGGAGGTCTTTGTGTCTAAAGGACACGGTGACTCAGAGTCTGATGTGCAGAATTAAAAGTAACATAAAATGTATATATAACTAATATTTCTTTTATCTTTTAAACTTTTAGTTAAATATTATATTCGATTGTATAATTTGGTGTCGATTAATAAAGGCTTTGAATTTGCATTTGAGATGGCGCTGTGTGAATTGTCCTGAAATATTAATAATAATATCTCAAGACAACATATCGCCATCTCGTCCCTATCTAAGCAAGTTATGGGTACCAGACAACTGGTATTAATACATAGAGAATTTTTTGTAAATACAACAATTTCCTTCCCCCTTTTGATGTATTATAACACGAAAAGGGGAAAGGGAATTGTTAGTAGTTAGTAATGTGGTTTAATAACCTTATAGCAATGTACCATGTGAGGTTGATCTCCAAGCAGTTTACCCTGGAAACCATCATAACAAACTCTTAGTGAATTTGCAGTGAATACCATCATGATAAATTTCTGGTGAATTTCTCACGATGTGCTAACCTGACCTTATGTTCATCTTATCATCCTCCACTGGTGCCCCGCCAGCGTATACCGTTATTGCAGATTGATATTCCATTATCATACAGTAAACTAGCAGTCATGAAGGTATAGTTTGTTTAATGAACTCACCTAATTGATCCAGAATGTAGAGGAATTGTGTAAACAAATGTTTAGGGACTATTCTTGGGTCTGGAATATCCTTGAACTCATCAATCATATCTTCTCCGTATATCTCTGTCAGGTCATATCTAAAACAATTCATTAAATTGGAGATTTCATGTTGTACAGAAAAAGCTATATTTTTTTATTATATTCAGCCTATATTATAAAGACTAATATATATAACATACATAAGAAATAATAATCTATACATATAAATAAAATTGGAGTGTCTGTTTGTAATATTGAATAATCGTTTTTTACTACATGCATATGAATATAAATACGGTACATACAACAAAATATTTTTTTTTACAATTTTTCTGCCTGTCTGTCTGTCGTTCTGTTTGTACCAGCTAATCTCTGAAATGGCTAGACCGATTTAGACGGGACTTTTATTGGCAGGTAGCTGATGTAATAAGGAGTAATATAGGCTACTTTTATTTTAGAAAAATTCTCCATATCTTTTTCGTTAAGTGAAATATAAATTCATATTGTCTATATGGTCACTACACTGACGACGGCAATCTGCCTCGGTAAAGCCGATATACCACACCCTTCGGCCAGTAGTCCTCCTTATTATATCCATATTAATAAAACAGTCATATAGTACATCTGCAGACTTATTAACAACATACACAAAAGGAGCAAACCCCTAAGTGCGAGACCACTTCAGTTTCAGAGGAGACAGTGCGGTATCAGAGGAGCTTCCTCCCGCGTACACTTACATTGTAGAATGAACTACATGCCGAGGTTTTCTCTCGAGACTAAAAGCATGGGGTTTTTCAAGAAGGGTATATTAAGGGTCCCCAACTCAAAGGGTTCTGGCGTCCATAGGCTATGGTAACTATTTACTTTATAATGTTTGTGATATATTCAAACACGCGGGCCTTAGCCAAGCATGGATGAGTTATGTGATGAAGAAAGAAATTTTCTTACTATTCGGCATGTGTTTAGTATGACGGCTTTTTGTAATACGTCTATTATTATTATTATTTTTTTCCAAATATTCTCATCTCCCCTCTTAAGGAGAGGAGATGGCAACATACCCCCGGTAGAAGTCGGCCGGGGTTCGGGGCCCCAGGGAGAGAAACCGGCGTACAATGCGGGCAGAATCTAACAGCACCGCTTTCTGCATCTTTCCCGGGAGTGAGCCGCCCCGGAATCCCAACCGTCTGAGATGTTGTTCCAGACTGGTTGGGATAAGACCGTTCACCGACATAACGATTGGAATGATTTCGGTGGACATCACCCCCCACATTTCGGTCACCTCGAGAGCCAGGTCGAGATATTATTATTATTATTGTGCATTTAAATAAAACATAATACATACCTGTGGTCATCTAGAAATGCCATGGCATCACCTACAGTCTGTCTCATGAACCTCTCCAACTCCATGCACGGTTGGGGCAGTTCTTCCAATGTGGGACGAGGTCTGTGTTCTATGATCAGTTCCATTAACTTCGTTAAAGGTAATGTCAACCTGAAAGGTTTTAATTTAGCATCTTACCTGGGTGGACCTTAAATAATCTATATATATATATATATATAAATAAAATTGGAGTGTCTGTTTGTAATATTGAAAGAACCGTTTTTTTCTACACGCATATGAATATAAATACGGTATGTACACCAAAATAATATTTTTTACAATTTTCGTCGGTCAATCTGACCGATTTTGACGGGACTTTTTTTGGCAGGTAGCTGATGTAATAAGGAGTAACTTAGGCTACTTTCATTTTTTTTTAAAATCTCTTTCTTTAGAAAAATAAAGTTAAATTCCACGCGGACGAAGTCGTGGGAACAGCTGGTATAATGTATATAGAAAACACTCAGACCGATACAAACAATCATGATTGTACCGTACGAGGAATCGAACCCGCGGCTATCAGTAGTAAAGCGGTGTCCTAAACAACTGGACCATCGAGGCTGATCTTTTCTGTACAGCATACTAACCTCTTTCCATTGTCAATATCCTCAGCCAGATCCATTTGACAGCACAACTCTTTCTCCAATTCATCGATTTTCCACTCTAACTGCTCATACATAGCGAAATCATCAAAATTCCTATATACACCAATTTCATTCACAACATTACTGGTTTCTTGCGATTGCCCAGTCTCTTCTTTCTTCTTATTATCTATGATTCCATTCTCTGATTTGTTCGTATTATCTGTGTCTATATTTATCTGTTCTAATTTTGAATTTATATCATCAAATTTGTCTGTTACATTAGATTTACTATCATTGTCTATGATTTTATCTATTGTACATTTTGTTTCGTTAAGTTTCAAATTATCACTAATTGTCTCTGCTATTCTATCTATATCTGTCTCTGGATCGTCTTTAACTATGGTATTATCTAGTTCAACATTAGCTATGGGTTGAGCTGATTCATTAACTTTACTTTCATTACTGCTATCAATTTTTATGGAATTAAATAGTGGATAGGTTAGTGCCAGTATTCTAGGTCTATTGTCTTGCTCACACTTCTTGTATTGTTTTAAGATCTGAAAGAGACAGAATATATAAATAAATATGTCGTGTTAAAAATTCATGGCATTCAACAAGCCAAGTTAGTTACAAGGGAATATTATGAACATAACAAATGTACTGAGGTAGATTTTTGATTTTAGGCTCTGTGTTCTAAGCATATGTAAGTACTAGCTGAGACGTGCAACTTCGACTGTATCTTGATATTTTTCGTTATATTTCGCCCAATTTACATAATATCTTATTAAATTACAGCCTATGTAATTATTTATGTAATTGTTCTAAGTGTGTATGTATGTGTATATGTATATGAGTGTGTGTGTGCATATATATAGATATATATATGTAAAATGTACCTTTGTCAAATGTGTAAATGTAATAATGGTTGTCAATAAATGTTTTTCTTCTTCTTCTTATGTGTTTTTCTGATGTATAAGCTGTATTACTGTGAAGTTTAATCAAAATCCGTTCAGTTGTTTTTGCGTGAAAGAGTAACAAACATCCATCCATACTCACAAATAGAATAGAATAGAATAGTAAATCATTTATTCAAATAAACTTAATTAAAATACCGCTCATTCGGAAGACTGTCTCATCACAAGATGAAATAATCCTCTTTTAAATAATCCTTGTAAGTTCACATTTACAAGTCGAAACGTGTGAATACAAACTACAAACCAGCACTAATTTTTTGGGTCAAATATAAATATGCAATAAGATTAAATCAGTCGTAGTGATAAGAGCAGACCAGACCCTATTTCACAGCAGCACTCGTTCACGAGAATGACGGATGAGCCAGCCATCACTGCGCTCGACCATATTTTAGGGTTTAAACTTTGGCGTTTATAATATTAGTAAGATACATCAGAATAACGCATAGGCATAATTTAAAAAGATATTGTGTTTATTGGGCGATATATAATGATAAATGTTAAGTAAGTGGGATGCAGACGAAGTTACTAACTGAGCCGTTTACTATAAAATTATTCGCCAAAACCCGTTTATATCAGGGATGTTATGGATATGAAATTTCGGATACGAATAGGTTTCGGATGTAGGAATGATCATTATACCGGATACGGATACGAATGCGGATATGAAATAATTTCGTATGATCCGTTAGTTTCGGTTAATTTCGGTTACGAATATGAATTTTTTAAAAAATTTCAAAAGTAAAATACAAATAGGTAATAAAATGGTTACATAACGTGTCTCAATTAGACTCCGCCCCTATCCGATATTATCCGGAATTTTTATTTCGGATTCGGTTACGGTTACGGATATTTTTTTATTTCGGATATCCGATAGTTTCGGTTACGGTTACGGATATTTTTTATTTCGGATAATCGATAGTTTCGGTTACGGTTACGGATATTTTTTTATTTCGGATATCCGATCGTTTCGGTTACGGTTACGGATATGTTTTTATTTCGCATATCCGATAGTTTCGGTTATTTTTTATTTTTTTATTTAAATAACTTTAATGCACGTCATACACAGGTAAAAAGTACATATGGCGGACTTAACACCTAATGGCATTTTCTACCAGTCAACCATGAGTTGTGTAGAGATAAGTTGTTGGCGGTGCAAACAATATTATAATATTTTATAGAACATACATGAATAAATATATATATATATATATATACACATGTAAATACATAAATATTCCTACAAATATACACAAAAATATACCATACACATAAATATATGACAAATAATCTAATAATAATACGGTTTCGGTTATGGAGCTCCTTAACATCCTTGGTTTATATATATTAGAAGCTGAAGTTGCGAGGGTCTATATATAGCATGTGTTCATTGTTATATGTACATAATGTGTACATAATGAAGTAAGATTTGTACTTCAGAGTGCATATACATACATACAGAGAACATAGAATCTTATCACTGGATCTGTAAATTGTCCGATTACAAGGTACTCTTTTGTAAAAAATTCCGGACTTAGGGGTCCTCTTAGGTCCCCTCTATAATCCTATAAATTCGATCGTGCAACACTGTCCTGCAAAACGAATGGCGAATAACCGGGGGCTACTGTAAATTAAAAAAAAAACCATACTCACATATTTGAGATTCTCATCTCTATATATTAAATGACAGCTGTCTATTATTAATACATTCAAGTCCTTCATCCCGAGAATATTGTCTTCAAATAACCGCTTTAGTACCTCCGATGTACACACCAACACCTGCAAAACGTAAAAAAATATTTATTTAACACGTTGAAGATCGCATTGAAAAATCTTATTACTCACGTAGGGACCAGCGTTTTTTTATTGTTAACTAGCTGTACCCGCGACTTCGTCCGCGTGGTGTTATACTTTATTTTTCTAAAATAAAATATTTTTTCTAAATTACCTGCCAAAAATATCCCGTCGAAATCGGCCCAGCCATTTCAGAGATTAGCCGGAACAAACAGACGGACAGACAACAATAAAAAAATGTTATTTTGGTGTATGTATCATATTTATATTCATATGCATGTAGTAAAAAACGGTTATTTCAATATTACAAACAGACACTCCAATTTTATTTATATGTATAGATTTCGAATATTATTTTTTAAATATGTTTTTAGTCTACAATAAGAGGTAGACATTATTTGACCCCTAGATTTATTTCAATTAAAGTGCCCACGGGTGATCACACGGTTCAACGTAGATAGAGTGATTCTAGAGGAAGGTTTATATATATAATACATGTACACCCGTACGAAACCGGGGTGAGTAGCTAGTAAATAATAAATAACTGTGGACAATTAACACAGCGCCATCTAATCCCACGGTAAGCAGAGCTCGTGTTATGGGTACTACACAACTGATATAAATACTTAGATTTTTTTGTAAATAATAATAATCCTAGGACAATTCACACAGCGCCATCCGAGCCAAGCTACGCTAGCTGAAGCTTGTGTTATCGAATAGAATAGAATAGAAAATCATTTATTCCAATAAACTTACATTGAAGCACTTTTGAATAGTCATTACATTTTTTTAATCTACCGCTCGTTCGGAAAGCTGTCTCATCACAAGAAGAACCAACAAGAAACTTGCGTGTTGCTCTTTTAAATAATTTTATTATTACTTTACATTTTTAAGTTTAAGTGTGTGAATACAAACCACCAATTAGCACTAATTCAATTAAATACTCAAATAGAAAAAATATTGAATATATAACCAGCTGGTTAAACAATTAATAAGAGGAAACCAGTCATAGTGATTAGAACAGACCAGTCCCTACAAGCAGCATCCGTTCACGAGTATGACGGATGAGCCAGCCATCACTGCGCTCGACCATATTTTAGGGAGCTCAATGACCCGGCCCACCACGCCGCCACAAGTCTGGACATTTTAGTGAGCATGATTACTCAAAACACTAGACTACGTCAAAGCTACTTACAATTGCCATCTGATAGTTATAGTATTCACATTTTACATAAGAATGCATGCGGCAATCAATACAAAAACCGCTACGCTTTCATATTTCTAAAATCAATCAATTAAATCAAGAAAGCAATGAGAAAATTAAATTATAACGTTACATGTATGGGTACTAGATAACTGATACAAATACATAGATATTTTTTTCGAAAATACAGTCGGGACAGATTCAACAGACCTCGTTCTCCTCAACTTCGTGCCGCCAGTCCTGTACATCATCATACTTGTGGGCGGAGACCAGGCTGAGGTCTGTCAGCGCGCGATAGTCATAAACAATACTTTCTATTTTAGATGCGCGAGTTACTTGCACAGACCTCTGACGACCCGTCGAGAACTTTCTGAAATGAGAAGGAAATAGGTGTTTTTAGAATACGAAATTAAACGTTTATTGAAATAAAATTAATGAAAGAAAAAATTAAGAATACGAAATTCTTTATTCAAAAAAAATTAAATAAGCAATATTAAATATATCTAAATATATATAACTCAAAGGTGACTGACGTAGTGATCTATCAACGTACAGCCTAAACCACTGGACGGATCGGGCTGAAATTTGGCATGCAGGTAGATGTTATGACGTAGGCATCCGCTAAGAAAGGATTTTGATTAATTCTACCCCCAAGGGGATAAAATAGGGGATGAAAGTTTGTATGAAACTGTCAATTTTAAACTGATCGGGCTGAGACTTTGCATGCACAAAGCTACTATGACGTAGGCATCCCCTAAGGATTTTGATAAATTCCACCCCTAAGGGGATAAATTAACTTACTCGAGCGAAGCGACGGGCAAAAGCTAGTATTAAATATATCCCTGGATAATTTCCAAGCTGTAGCGCTTGAGTTTGGATATTTCATTTATAATAAAGAATTTATTTGAACAAATAATGTTTTATTCAAATAAAGTTAAATAAGCAATATTAAATATATACCTGGATAATTCACACGCCATTAAGCCCAGAGCTTGTGTTATGGGTACTAGACAACTGACATAAATACATATATTTTTTTGTAAATACATACATAATATACATATAAAACACCCAGACCTATACAAACAATCATACTTATGAATACAAATGTGCCGTGCGAGGAATCGAACCCGCGAGCATCGTTCGTAAAGCGGTGTGCTAGACCGCTAGACCACTCAGGTCGACATTTATAGCTTTATAAATAATTTTATTACATTTTACAACAACATACCCTCGTATTTTATGCGCTTCCTCATACAGCAGCCGTGTGGAAATGAAGGTGGTATGTTCTACGACCAGAATATTCTTCTCCGCGGCAGCAGCAACCAACCGGGCACCACCCTCGGCTGCTGTGAATCTGGAACAGCTGGCCTCCATCATCTGTGAATTAGAGAATTTCTTTTTATCTAATTGATAAAACATTTTTTCGTTTCGTTAACTTTCGTTAACGAAAGCTATAAAATCTGATAAAATCTAATTGGGTGATCACAGATAGATAAGAAAAATAAATAAATAAATAAAAAAAAAAAAAAACTAACTTATACGGTAAATAAGCTATTCAGCCATAACCATAGCCTATAGGGGGAGAATGGAACTGATGTTTTATTTTTATACTAGCTGTGCCCCCGTATCACATGTAATTTATTCTATACTACATGTTATTCTGTTGTATAAGCTATATTACTGTAGTTTCATCAATATCGGTTCACTTGTTTTTGCGTGAAAGAGTAACAAACTACCTCAAAAACTGGAAACCATCATGATAAATTCCTAGTCAATTTGTCAAGATGGGTTAACTGACCTGACCTCATATTCATCTTATCATCCTGCCACTGGTGCACCACCAGCATATACCGTTAGAGCAAGCTTGGGCATCATTCCATTAACATCCATAAAAAAAATTGTGTAACCCTAAATGACAATCAATACTTGTATTTGAATATAGTATTTATTTGATTTAATTATAATATATTTTTATACACTGTCTCATGCAGTATTATAATAATAATAATAATAACCCTGGACAATTCACACAGCGCCATCTAGTCCCAAGTTAAGCTGAACTTATATTATAAGTATTAGAGAACTGATATAAGTACATAGATACTTTTTTTTGTAAATACATACATACAAACAATAATCATACTCCTGAATACAAGGAATCGAACCCACAATCATCAGAAGTAAAGTGGTGTGGTAAACCACTAAACCATCAACACAGTTGATATATATATATTACAATTGCTGATAATAATAAAATTTAGAAGTAATAATCGATATAAAACGGTCTATAACTCAGTGTACTGCCTGAATTAATGTAAAAGACATCCTATGTATTTATTTTGATTATGTATCTATGTACCATATAGAATAGAATAGAAATAGAATAGAAAATCATTTATTTAAATAAACTTAATTTAAGCACTTTTGAATAGTCAACATTTTTTTCAAATCTACCGCTTATTCGGAAAGCTGTCTCATCACAAGAAGATTAAGCAAGAAACTAGTGTGTTTTAAATAATCCTTGTAAGTTCACATTTTACAAGTAGAAATGTGTGAATACAAACTACCAACCAGCACTAATTTATTTAGGCTCAAATATAAAAACACAATAAGATTAAATCAGTTGTAGTGATAAGAGCCGAACAGTCCCTACAAGCAGAAGTATAACTAACTAATAAACTAACTATATAACTGAAATCCATCTATAATAGGAGTATTTATGTAAAAGAATCATAAACACTAATCATTACATTATTTTGTAATAATATTAACAGGACATACAAATATTTTATATGAAAATAATTTTCTCATATGATTTATTCATCATTTTTTTTGTGGCTTGACACATTGGTGGATTTGCCAAAGACAAAATTAGGGAAACTTGTTTACGAATTAAATAAATTTAGGATACGGAATTTGGTATAGGACCAAAAGGGTTCATTGGTAGTAAAAGGTGAGGAATAGGATAAATTACAAATATAATAATCTACATAAATAAGCCAACATAATCTGATATGACTTAGGTGACAATATATAAATATAAATTATTGTTATATCAACCGACAACAATATTCACTTAATAAAATACATTGAGCGAATACTACAATCGTACGCTATTTTCTATTAAATAAGTTGAAATTATACAATAAATATCAATAAAATTATAGGACAATAATAACGGAACCGATCTAGGAAGAGGGATTTGGGAAACAAAGATTATTCATCATTTATCATTTTCTCTACTTTTTCTTTTCAATTTTTTTTATTGGGTTAATACCCAATAAAAAAAAATTGCCTGTGAATGGCTCGATTTTGGAAAAAGAAAAATTAATATAATACCTGAACAGAAAAAAAAACCAGAAATTTTTCTAAATATGACAAATAAAAATACGAAATTCTATATTTAAAAAAATGACATCGAAAACGAATTTAACATAAAACCTCAACAAGCCAGTGAAGTGCATCCGTTTCTCAGTTGCAGTCATGCGCCTAAATGCATTTCGGAATCGATTTTTATTCATACATATCATAAAGGAATCATTTTAAAACTATGACGAAAAAATACAGTATACAGTACCTTCAACGCTCTCCCCGATGATAATTTACAACCATAATTAAACTAAGTTAAGAATAATATATTGAGTTACATTTATACTCTCGTATGCTGTAAATGTTTGTTTTAAAAAATCTATAACTTTCTTAAATCAAATATGTATAAATATCAATATAAAATACGTTGGTGTTTAATGTTTACACTTATTAACTACGACAAAAAAACAGCGCCGAAAATATAAAAGAATCGAATGGAAATACGATTGGTAAAAGGGAATAATAATATGTGGGTTTTCGGAATATGCCGAAAATGCAATGAGAATTGCAAGAAATTGACAGTGACAATAAATGACATTTCTTTGACATTGACTTTTCTGTATTAATATATGCAGTGACAAATACAAAGCGAAGAGATAAAATCATACAGTCTAAACTGCTGTGAAACAAAATTATTATAATGAATTCTGCCTTCATTTTAAAAATCATCCTTTTTAAAATTTATTTTCAAGAAAACTCATAGTATAAAAATCTCTAATTAAAAAGTGATTATTTGCCATATAGTGAGTGTTGCTAATTATTTTGTTTAGATTGCCATTTTAGAATCGTCACCACCGCAAGTATATCACTATTCCATTTTTTTACCGTACTATTGGATTGTGTATTTAGTACATTAACAATGTATTGTATGTTGTCGTTTTGTTAATTTATCCTCTAATTTGTATTCTTGTTTTTTACAAGTCAAAAAACTTAATTGTACATCAACGTGAATTTTCTTGTCAAACATTTTTAACCTAAATTTTTCTGCATCGTAAGAAAATACTCCAGAAATGCAGGGACATTTCGGGAATATCCTTCAATTTGGCAACGGTCCAATTTAACAACAGACACAACAATTGGTCATCTGAAAAAAACATATGAGTGTATGTACCCAATGCCATGAATAGTTTAACAAAAAGGATCCCTTGAACTGTTAAAGAAGTTTAAATGTAGACTAGGCTGTACGGTCTAAGGATCTTTGCCTGTTCCATCATTGAAAAGGAGATGGACGAATATGGAAAAAAAAATATGTCTGCGAATGAGTATAGCGTAATAGTGAACAGCAATTTAAATATTTTAGTTTTAAGCATAAGACAACATTTATACAGCGACAGACCATTGTCGTTGAAGTATTTTATTGTATCACTGTGAGTATTAATTATATACCTCGTACTACAAGTAGGGGAGGGGGTTGTTAGTGATGGAGACTTTTTGAGTATGATGTATGTTTGTATGAAGCCATGAATGGTTAACGCTGGCGCGGCACTAGTGGAGGATGATAACATGAACATGAGGTCAGGTCAGTTAACCCATCGTGATAACCAAGAATTTATCACGATGGTTTCCAGTGGGAACCGCGTGAAGGTCAACCTGACATGGCATATTGCTAGCAATAAGATCATCAGTCCACCAGTCAGAGCAGACGGATGCGCTGGTGTACCATTACAATTCATTAAAAGGGGGGGGGGGACAGAGGATTGTTAGTTATGTGTAAATAACCCCATTGCTAGCTATGTACCATGTCACGTAGCCCTCCACGAGGGTCCCCCTAGAAACCATCGTGGTAAATTCCTGGTGAATTGTGAAGAGATCTGACATCACATCATTCTTCACTAGTACGCTGGTAGGCGTAAACCGTTAGCGCAGGAAAAACCACCATTCCATTTTTCCAAAAAACAGCAATATTCATAATATTAATACTAGATTTAAAAACAAACTTGCTGTCCCCAAGTATCGTTTAGAAAAAGTTAATAGGTCTTTTATGGGAATAGGTATAAAAATTTACAATAAGATACCAAAGGATATGTTGGAATTACCCTTAAATAAATTCAAAACATCTGTTAAATCATGTTTACTGAGCAGAGCCTATTACTCACTAAACGATTACTTGAATGACGAGTGTGCATGGCAATAGTTGTTCATGCACTGAATTTTCATTTAATGTTAGACATAGACACCTATATAAATATACATTGTAAATAAATTGGCTTTAAAAAAAAAGTAATTCAATTGAGTTTCTTGCCAGTTTTTCTTAATTGGATCTATATACCGAACTGGACGGTAGGGAAAAAAAAAATGAGTATGTAAAAATTTGACGCTCATAAGCGGCTAAAATGTCCTACATGAATACATGATTTTTGAATTTGAATTTGAATTATCATCCCTTAAAAAAAGATCTACAAAAAAGTCCGCGTCAGAAAGTCGATTTAGTATATAGTCGTCGATAAGATATAATATATATCTATAGAGCGATTTGATGGTAAACGGTTACTGTTACCATTCCTATTACATTAAACCCCCACCCCTTCCTACCCCTATATCGTGTGACGTAATTTATGTATGGCCCTTAATGGCTTCAACTAAAATATAGATTCTGACGCAAACATTTTCGTAGATTTTTTTTTATGGATTATAATCCAAGTATGAAACAAAGTTGCTGTCGCTGTCTGTCCGTCCCTATGTATGCTTAAATCTTTAAAACTACGCAACGGATTTTTAAGCGGTTTCTTTTAATAGATAAAGTGATTCCAGAGGGAGGTTTTATATATATAAAACATGTACACCCGTTCTAAGTCGGGGCGAGTAGCTAGTCTTAAATATAAAATTCTCGTGTCACAGTTTTCGTTCCCATTGAAACGGCTTGACCGATTCTCATGAAATTTTGTGTGCGTATTGAGTAGGTCTGAGAATCGGCAACATCTATTTTTCATCCTCCTAAATGTTAGGGGTAGTCCACCCCTAATTTTTATTTTATTTTAAGACAAAACAACGTTTTGCCGGTACAGCTAGTAATATATAAAATTCTCGTATCACAGGTTTCATATTTATACTCCTCCGAAAAGGCTTGACCGATTTTGATGAAATTTTATATCTATATTCAGTAGGTCTGAGAATAGATTTATAACTAATTTTTATACCCTAAGGGTAGCTCACCCCAAAACTATAATTCATTTTTGCAACAATTTTTTTTATAATGTAGCATTTAAAATACATGCAACCCTAAATTTTCAGCCTTCTCATCCATAAGACCAATTTTTTAATAGCGATTTTTATTTATATGGCAAAACAACGTTTGCAGATAGTAGCCAATTATATATATAATAACCCTCGACAATTGGGATTCGTTAGTAATGTAGATTGATAACCCATTGCTAATGTACCATGTCAGGTCGACCTCCACGCGGTTCCCCCTGGAAACCAACGTGTTAAATTCCTGGTGAATCTGTCACGATGTGCTAACTGACCAGATCTCATGCTCATCTTATCATCCTCCACTGGTGCTCCGCCAGCGTAAACCGTTAGCGCAGGCGGGTGCACCATTCCATTATCATTCACAAAAAAAAACCCTCGACAATTCAAACAAACCAAGTCCCAAATTAAGCAGAGCTTGTCTTATGCGTACTAGACAACTGATATATTTATGTCAGTTATCTATATCCAATATCTAATATTATCTAATATCTATACGACAAGCTTAGATACATATTTATTTGAATATATACATAATATACATAGAAAACACCCAGACCGATACAAACAATCATACTAATGAATACAAATGTTTGTATCGTGCGAGGAATTCTAATCTAGAACTCCAATATGTTTCCGCGACTTTGTCCGCGTGGAATTTAACTTTATTTTTCTAAAATAAAAGTAGACTAAGTTACTCCCGAGAAAAAAAGTCCTGTCAAAATCGGTCCAGCCATTTCAGAGATTAATCGAAACAAACAGACCGACAGACAGACAGCCAAAAATTATAAAAAATGTTATTTGGTATATATACCGTATATACGCATTCATATGCATGTAGTAAAAAACGGTTATTTCAATGTTACAAACAGACACTCCAATGTTATTTATATGTATAGATATATAGATGATAATGGAATGGTGCACCCACCTGCGCTAACGGTATGCGCTGGCGAGGCACCAGTGGAGGATGATAAGATGAACATGAGGTCAGGTCAGACAAAGTCACCAAGAATTTATCATGATAGTTTCCAGAGGGATCGCGTGGTCCTTGACTTGGTACATTGCTAGCAATGGGTTCGTTAGTCCACATTACTAACTGTCCCATTCTTTATTCTTATTATTTATATATATTTTATCAAGCGACTATATTATTGATAATACTTGTATATCATATTAATCTACATACTTTCACGCACAAATAACGTAATGCAGGGCATAGATAAAAGAGTAATTTATTTTTCTTTTACCAAACATTATTAATTGCCAATTCTCTTTTGTGTAGTGTGCTTATAAAGTAATCAATATTTCTTGAAAATTAAGCAGCATTTCAGGTGATTTGTTAAATTGTTAGTATATATATTTTTATATATATACATTTTTATACATATAAATGTTGTTATAAGTATATAGCTACAGGATTTAATGAATTTACAATGTTTTCGTTTATCGCGACAAAAATTTCGTCTCGAAAAAAGAATATCTCTGGATTACCAGAGGTCTTCTTCAGGGTGAGTAAGGTTTTTGTTACATGGTTGCGCCACGTGTCGAAAGACGAAAAGATAGTATGTTAATTAAAAATAAATGTAGTATTATAGCGAAGGATTCAGTTATTGGCATGTTTTCAATAAACGTTACTAGAAAACTATCTGTCTGTTACGCACTGCTTTATTAGATTAAGTCAGGCGGACGCAGCCACCTTTAACTACTTATGTAATATGCTTATGGTATACGCAGATAACAAAAATGATACAATAATCTTATGAAATAAATTTATGCAACGCCTGACTTATTATTTTATTCCGTAATTAATTTCCAATAATTTTGTTATGAGGTTGGTACATTTACTTACTATGTTTTTGTCTACCGAGACAATTGTTTCCACTGTATCCAGAAGACTTCTTCAGGGTGACAGGTTTGTTTGTTTCTTTTTTTATCATATTTCATACAAGTTACTGTGTCACGAATCGACAGACCTCAACATAGTGAGTTCATTAAAAATATCTATAATATTGTATTTACTTCGGATATTAACGTGCTTTCCAATTTAAATAATTTAAACCAAATGATTTTTAATTTAAATTTATAATAAAATATTACATTCTTTGTAACTAAAAGTCTAACTAAAATATGTATATCACCGTTCAATGTTTGAACGAATATCTCTCAGAACTCGTTACGCAAGCCACAATTACAATAAGAATATAATAAGCGTTTACTGATTTAATATAAAATAATATTACAATAAAAACTGTCCAATTACTATAATGAAATTGGGAGATTGCAGCTTCGTTAATTCTATGACGCATCATCATAAAGTTCATCTACAAGACATGCTCTTCAGCATTTTTTATAGGGCTGTGCACTGCATATGTTATAATCTCATAAGCAATAACATCTTTGTTTACAACAATCATGTAGTCTGTATGAGGTATCTGTTATCGGCTGATAACTAAATAATCGCAATATCTACTCAACTTTCCTTGTCTGGCTCTTCTCCACTTTTATCATTGCTCATAAATTCAAATTCAAATTCAAAATATCTTTATTCATGTAGGCCTATTACAGACTCCTATGATATGTCAAATCTACCGTCAGTTCGGAATGATATCGAGATGAGAACAACTGACGAGAAACTCAGCTCGTATTTTTTTCAAATAATAGTGGAACATGTTTATAATAAATATAGTTTTTAAAATTCAAATTTGGGAGAATAGAGTGACCACCAGCATAACTTTGTTAATTGTGTATATATTAACGTAGCGGTTTTATATTGATTGCTGTCAAATATTATGATCGCCGAATGCATTCTTATATGAAGTACGAGTACTATAACTACCATATGGTAATTTTTAGTACACTCTCCAAGATAAAATTTTGACCCTAAAGCTGGCGGCATTTTATCTACACTACACTCGCCATTGTATTAAAATATACCGAGCGAAATGAGGGCATTTCAAGCTTTACGTTCACCACGACGCCAACAGTTGACAATAATTCTTACTACCCCATCCTGGGTAATACTCGTGACTGTAAGTTTGTTTTTTGTTTGATAACACAATAACACTGGTTAATGTATTATTTACAGGTAAATCTACATACAATGAATCACCATCCTTATGAAAACTATATACCATTGAGCATAAGTTCTTCTGCATCCACAAACACCATGGAAACAAATCTTGAACGAATAATATCACCTTCCGTGTTGGATAATTTTGATCTCTATGTAGTTTTGAAACCAAAAATTCTAGCGACACCGCCAATTGAGATTAATGATCCACCTCTTATAGACTTCAGTGTTGATGATAACATACTGAACGTTAGTGGAGAGAAACAGTTGATTACTGAGCCAAAAGAATCAATTATCAGGAAAGAATCATGCAAACTAGCTGATTTAGTCGATAATGTACTTGTAACTGCCTTGGATGTGGAAGAGAATAAATCAAGAATAGATTTCACTGACTTCTTCAATCAATGTGAAAATAATAAAAAATATATTGCCTCAAATAATGATTGCCCACGTAAATCGAACAATGAAGTATTAGGTAATGATTATAATAATCAAGCTAAAAATTATAATGAAACTGCACGTATTGTTGATGATTTGTTCGACAATTATGTTATGTCGGAATATCCAACCCGAGAGTGGATTGGAGACGTATCAGATACCCATAATAGAAATAATAGTAATTTAATAGATACTGTACTATACAACAAAATGATCGAAACAGAGCGCACTATAAAATTAAAGAATAATGTTCAGAAGTCAAAAGACACTGAGAAAGGTAATACAGATGAGACAAATAAATTAAATCGAAAGACAACTACGGTAGCTGATATGAGACCTACCAAAACTAATATCCAATTGCACAGCGTTTTTTCTGACATAAAATCGCAAAGAGGAATATGTATAAACAATCCTTTGAAATACTACGATCCAGTTAAATTTTTATATGCCATTAAAGATGTAGACGTTGACAATTATGAACTAAGAATACTTCCAATGACCTTAAATCGAAAGCTGTACGCTAAAAAGCGTATTACGATAAGTGATGATGATAAAATTAAATTTACGAAAGGCCCGAGTTTAAAGGAAAAGAGGATCGTGCTACCTCAAATAATGCGGCGTTTGATTGTGAAGAAATCTGAAATGGATAAAGAACAAAATTGTAATAAAAGATATGTTTTAGATGCTGGCAATGGAAAACTTGAAGGGGATGATAAGAAAAGCGTAGGTGAATTGAATCTGCAGGTTCTGACATTAGATTGCAATAAAGATAGACTAAAAGCTCTGAAACGCAATCAGAATTTTGAAGCATTTGTCCTTGGTGGTTGGTAATAATTTACTGAAGTAGACTTTGTAAGGTATTTTTATCTCACCTATTTCTGTTACTAAGCAGTTTGCTTCCTAAGCTGTTTGAGGGGTTATACGCGGTTGCGAGGGTTAAAAAGTCCGTTTTTTCATATTTTTTTTATTGAAACATTTTTATTTATCAATTACACGTGGTGGTAATTTTAATAGAGCATACTATTAATTGTTTTTAATGGATATTGATGGAATGGTACACCAATGCTGCACCAATGGTCTACAGCGGGGCGCTATTGAAGGATGATAGAATGGACATAAAGTCAGGTTTGTTAGCCCATCGCGGCAAATTCACTAGGATTTATCACGATGTGTCAAGGGTGAATCAGCCTCACACGGTACATAGCTAGCAATGGGGTTATCAGTCTACATTACTAACAGGGATTGTTCGCCCCATGTACAAATATTGATGTGCACCACTTCTGCATTCATTCATTCATAATTTAAGAGCTACGCTCTTGTCGGTGGATCTCTTGCCACTTTCCGCGATCTTCCATCATGCTCTTTAATTCTTGATACGACACGACTCCCATTTTGTCCTCAATTTGTTTGATGTAGCTATTCTTTGGTCTTCCCCTCCCCCTCTTTCCTTCTATTTTCCCCTCAATAATAATTTTCAAATCATCGTGCCGTATCAAGTGCCCTAACATTTTTCCTCGTCTATTTTCTATTGTGTTCAATATTTGTCTTTTTTCTTTTACCCTGTGTAATACTTCTTCGTTTCTTACTTTATCCTTCCAGCTAATTCTTTCCATCCTCCTCCAACACCACATTTCAAAAGCCTCCAGTTTGTCTCTTTCCTTTTGATTTAATGTCCACGTCTCACACGCATACAAGGCTATACTCCAGATATAGGTTTTAATAAATCGTTCTGCATATGTTATCCAAAACAACCTCAAGAAATAATGTGTTTGGCAATATCGTCATTTTGGCGGTTAGAATTTGTTTAAAAAAATATCATGTTGCTTTCCATAATATTTGTAATGGTGTATTTTTTTTAAAGGATAGATCAAAGCAGGCTTTGAACGAAAGTCTAACAACAATTTTACTATTTGACAAAATGGCGTCTATTTTAAAAGATATTGCGTTAATAATCTGCAGATCAATATTTTGACATAAAGTAGACTATTTGAATTACCATCACGTATGATTGTTAAATAAAAATTGTTTTCATTAAAAAATAATGAAATAACGTCTTTTTTATTCCTCGTAACTGCGTATAACCCCTTGAAGAGTGAGACGGCAGTGAAATGACAGCAATAATTAATAATTAATACTTAATTTATATTATTTTGTTTAATTCCGCTATCATTAGCATATGTGAGACCACAAATATTCAGTGCAACCTATAGCTTGTACTTGTTCTAAGGTTATTGGTAATCAAATATTTTTTTTTTGTATATACATTGAAAACACCCAGACCGATACAAACAATCATACTCATGAATTATGTAAAGCGGTGTGCTACCACTCATATTGTGACATGTGTTCGAATTCAAATATATTTTTATTACTTTTAAGGGTTACTTTACATAATAATAACCCTGGACAATTCACACAGTACCATTGAGTCCTAAGCTAAGCAGAGCTTGTGTTATAGGTACTATAAAACTGATAGAAATACATACATTTTTTTTTGTAACCAATAAAAACAATCATACTCATTATTATAAATGTTTCCATCGTACAAGGAATGGAACCCGCGACCATCGGAAGTGAGGCGGTGTGCCAAACCGTTAGGCTCTGCGTCACTTTATATTATGTATGTTTTTGTGGAGAAAAATAAATATTTTTATTATTATTAATTAAGATGTATCGAAATTATGTTTTGAATGTGGAGAAAAATAAGTATTTTTATTATTATTAATTAAGATGTTTCGAAATTACGAGGGCTTGAGCCAAGGTTCGTTCTAGCGGTGCCCTCAGACTTAAGTCGTATCCTATATATAGTGCAGATTAGGAAGTGAAATTACAGGATAAGAGGCGTGACATGTTAGTACTCTGGAATAACGCGTGAGTGGTATCACGGGTGTCACGTGATAACGTGATGTCGGTAGTGCTGTTCACGTATGCGACGGTTACCACTTACCATCAGTTAGATCATCATCTTCAATCCCTCGCCAATCAAACGGGTATCGAAATTACGCCGCCTGAGTCGAGGTTCGAGCTCCTAGTGGTGCTCTCAGACTAAAGTCGTATCCGTCAGGCGGGAGTTGTCTTTCAGCCGCTCAATAAGTCCTTCCTTTGGAGTGCCATCTGCACTCGCCCATATAGTCCGGTGAAGATGTAAAGGTCAGCTGCGATCAACAGCATTAGAGTACTTCGAAAAAACCCGCACTTATCCCTTCTTAATGTTATGTAAGTTATGGTTGGTTCCTCTATTATATGGTATATAGTTAATTTAATTATTTGTTATATTCAATATTATTAAATATATTTAATGAATGTAATCGCTATTACATATCTTGCAGTTTCATTTCTTATACCAACAAAAGTAGAAGAAATGCGAAATTTTATAACAAAACTAATATTAAAATCTTTAAAAAATGTAATGTAATAACTAATAGAACAATATGTTATCTGTGCTAATAGTTAACCTAAAAAATAGACTTATGTTAGAACTTTTGTGATATGTCAAAGACTAAAAAATAGACTTATGTTAGAACTTTCGTGATATGTCAAAGACTAAAAAATAGACTTATGTTAGAACTTTTGTGATATGTCAAAGACTAAAAAATAGACTTATGTTAGAACTTTTGTGATATGTCAAAGACTAAAAAATAGACTTATGTTAGAACTTTTGTGATATGACAAAGACTAAAAAATAGACTTATGTTAGAACTTTTGTGATATGTCAAAGACTAAAAAATAGACTTATGTTAGAACTTTTGTGATATGTCAAAGACTAGAAAGAAAGAAAAATGTAATGTGACAATTATCATGAGTGTTGCCTAGCAATAGTTGTTGACTGTTGTTAATTATAAAATAAAAAGTTCGTAGATGTTATAAATAACCCTGGACAATTAACACAGCGCCATCTAGTCCTACGGTAAGCAGAGCTTATGTTACGGGTACTAGACAACTGATATAAATACTTAGATGTTGTTTTTATAAATACATACATATTATACATAGAAAACACCCAGACAGATAAAAACAATCATACTCATGAATACAAATGTTTGTACCGTGCGTGGAATCGAACTCGCGACCATGGGACGTATAGCGGTGTGCTAAACCACTAGATTACCGAGGCCGTCATTAGTATCAATTATTGTAATCATTATTACATAATATAAAACAAAGTTGTTGTCGGTGTCTCTCCGTCCCTATGTATGATTAAATCTTTAAAACTACGAGTGATTCAAGAGGAAGGTTTATATATATAATACACTAGCTTTTGCCCGCGGCTTCGCTCGCGTTTTTATTATTATTATATAGGTATAGTTTTTGTGGCTTTACTTTTGTTTCCTATCTTAGTGGATGCCTACGTCATAATAGCTTTATGCATGCAAAGTCTCAGCCCGATCGGTTTAAAATTGACAAAGTTTCATATGTACAAACTTTCATCCCCTATTTTATCCCCTTCGGGGTAGACTTAATCAAAATCCTTTCTTAGCGGAATGCTACGTCATAACATATACCTGCAAGCCAAATTTCAGCCCGATCCGTCCAGTGGTTTAGGCTATGCGTTGATAGATCACTATGTCAGTCATCTTTGAGTTATATATATTTAGATGTACACAAGTTGTAAATTTGTGACAATAAACAGACATCAATTTTATTTATTTGTATAAATTGAGATAAACAAAACATTTATCAATTGGGTCGTTTATTGTGAAACACAATAAACCTTTGTTATTATTATCTCTTAATATTGAACAATAGCGCATTCAATGTCTGAATATAAATGTTAAACTACACTACCTATAGGGTGTTCATATTTTACCTCGGTAGACATTTTTTTTTTACAGATGTCAATGGAATGGTGCACCCGCCTGCGCTAACGATATACGCTGGCGGGGCACCAGTGGAGAATCATAAGATGAACATGAGGTCAGGTTAGTAATCGGGACAAATTCTCCAAGAATTTATCACTATAGTTTCCAGGGAGAACCGCGTGGAGGTCAATCTGCTGATCTGAATAAGGTCAACAGATTGACCTCCACGGGGTTCCCCCTGTTCACATTACTAACAATCCCCTTTCACCGCCAGGGACCTCGGTAGGCATTTTTTTTACGGATGTCAATGGAATGGTGCTCCCGCCTGCGCTAACGGTATACAGTGGAGGACGATAAGATAAGCCCATCGTGACAAATTCACCAAGAATTTATCTCGATGGTTTCCAGGGGGCACCGCGTGGAGGACAACCTGATAGGGTACATTGCTAGCAATAAGATCATCAGTCCACATTACTAACAAGGAGTTGCGATTCGTATTTGCGTATTCCATATGTGGCCAGGATGAGCCACCCAGTTGGGAAAATAATCCCAAGGTACCGGCCTTTCACCTCGCCGGGCTACATGCCAAAAGGTAACAATTGCTCTTACTAAAATAGCTTTTTTATCAGACTACTCTAATGCTGTTGGTCACAGCTGGTCTTTACAGCTTCATCGGGCGCTAGGGGGCGAGTGCAGATGGCACTCCAAATCTACGGAAGGACTTATGGCTGAAGGCCAATTCACACCTGACGGATACGACTTTAGTCTCAAGGCACCGCTAGGGAATCTCATAATTTCGATATCCGTTTGAATTGGACGGGGTACCGATTGGAGGGGCAATTTATTACTGTTGCCAAAATAACGTATCTACAAGAACAAGCGAAACGTGAAGGAGAAGACAAATGTGTAAATAATTAATACATAATCCTTGGGAATGGCAACACATGAGGTGTACTACTGATGTCTCATAATGTGATGTCCGTGTGGTTTAAACACACTAAACGGTTGGATCCAATAATATACCAAATCCGTAAAGCTATTTATGTGATTAATAATGTGATTACCATTTAGTTGTCAAATTACAATATGAAATCAAAGTGACATGTATCATATCCTTTGCCTTTCTTACAAGAATAATTAAAAAAAATAAGTGACAGATGTCACATTGACATCGTGTGTCAAAAACATGCAATTGGTTGAAATACTGTTTTATTGAAAATTATTTATAAGAATTTCTTTTTATTTTTTTTATGTAAGCACGAAATTATCATTAATATGTACTAAATAATTTACTTGTTATTGTATCTATATTTAATTACCTATATTAGTAAAAAATGTTAGACTTCTTGCTATATATTATTACATTTAGTAATTGCTGAATTTCAGGTCTGAATATTCATATAAATATAAGTTTGCTGACTATGGAACAAATATACAAATTGGAAAAAGATATACAGGAACTGCGCAAACTATTGAGAAGTAAAGAGAAAGAGTTGTATGTAATGAAAAAAGAATATTCACAGGTTAGTGATTTACTATCTTTACATAGTATAAATTGAAGTAGCTTCCGATATCTGTTCGCTTATAACTTTTAAAGTACGCAACGGATTTTAATGCAGTTTGTAGCAATAGATAGAGTGATTCAAGAGGAAGGTTTATATGTATAATACATGCTTATGAAGTGGGTAGCTTTTTAGATAATAAAAGAAATGTAAGACAAACATAGTATATTGTATATGCGGTATACCTGTGTCATGTGAAATACACCTATAATACTCTCTTATACATAGCTGTCTGTAGGTGAAAGAATTTTTAAGTCTCTCAACTAATTTATGAGTTTATACTTTACAAACATAATTTCTATTTCAATTATTTCTATTTCTATTTCTATAACGGATAATGAACTTAGTATGTTTTGGTCTATTGAGACAGTTATTTCGACTTCATACTAGGGTTGCTTATATGTTTAAAAACAGGGTGCAGTAATAGAATTGCAATCATTATTAAAAAAATAAAAAATTAAAATGTATTATTTTACTTATTTTCACTACATATTAATTAAAAATTAAAATACAAATTGCAGTGGTTAACACTTTTATTTTATTTTTTATTTTTTAATTAATAGGTATTGGAAATAGATGAAATATAATTAAAACAATCATATTTGTTGTAATTAAAATATTTGAAATCTTTGAAAAAATTATTGGCCTGAAAACTAGCTATTAAAACAGAAGCAAATTTTAATGTAACTCAAATAATCATATTTTTTGTAAACTAAGTATTTGATTAAAATTATATGGCTTGAAATATAGGGAAAGTTTGGACTCAGAGTGCAAGGGACCGAACCCTATGGAAATACTTGCAGGCCTATGTCACATGACAGACTGTTGACATTCAGATGTCGAAAAAACTTTATAGACTATCAGGACTGCAGTTACTGCTGTAAATTTGTAATGTAATGTTAACAGTAAATAACTCTGGCCAACTGAAGAGGAAACGCTGCTTCACATCCTATGTGGTTGTAGCCCACTCATGCATAAACGAAATATCTCCTTTGGAAAGTTTACACTCTTTCCCTAGGAGATAAAAACGATTGCTCCTAAGAATATCCTTCAATTCTTGTACCTGACGGGTCTAGGTAGTGAACTCCGAAAGGGCGAGCACAATAGATCTATGTAGGTCGCAGTGCGACAGGTGCTACACATCTGAACAATAGCCCAAACAATCCAATAAAAAAAAATACAGTAAATAAAGGCATTTATTATTATTATTATTATATATGGCTTGAAAATCATTAATTTTTATATAGAAGTAATAATCGTAATCTTAAAAACTCAGGATGCTACTTAAAAACTATTCAGAGCACAACAAAAGCTAGGACGTTATGGGAAAATGGGTAACTCTATACTTCAAGCTCTAAACTTCATACAAATATCTTCTGACAGACAGACGTAGGTCATTGTAATATATTTATATAAACTTTAAGGCACAATGTTGGAAACTATTTTATTTACCTTTTCTAGTGTCTATATTTTTTATATTATATTGTTTTTATATGACATAAGTCAATTTAATACAAAAATATTCTACAACTACAACGGTGCTGTTTTACTTATTGCTTGTCATCTTGGTCTCCATCCTTCACACACAAGTATGCACATATATGGCAGACTTAACTCCTTGAGGGAATACCTTGTTATTAACCCGTGTTTAATTAAAAATTTCAGCAAATTCAGCAACAACATACAAATATACAATCAGATGCTGTGTATGTGTGTGGAGATAAATTACCTAAATGGGCCATAGAGAGGTATGTTTTTTTTTAATGGATGATACTAGAATGATACATCTACCTTTGGTAATAGTATATGCTCGAGGCGCCAGTGGATGATGATAAGATGAGCATAAACTTAGCTCAGTTATCATGGATGGTTATAAGGTATAAGGGCAGAGGACGATCAAAAAAGAGATGGATGGACTGTGTGAAAGATGATATAGTAAGAAAGGAAGTAAATAACGCGATGACTCTGAACAGGGATGAATAGAAGAGAAAAACATATTACGACGACCACAAATTAATGGAATGATGATAAAGACAGGTCAGCAGATCATGATGAATGCACTGACCTCCGCCATTTTAAATTAAATATATAAGGTCTCATTTGAAAGTGAGAGACCTTAAAGGAGGTGAATGTACACGCCCCTTTAGGGTTAGGTTTATGACCTACTTTGTTGAGATCTTGGGAGCTTGTAATGATACAGCCGAGAGACAGATCAGAAGTGTTTTTATTGTAAATATATTTCAGCCTTCTACATATATGATTTTACACGTGTCGCGTTTAAGCTCAGCTGCAAGTAACGACGACTTGAAGGTCGCACAGCTGCGTTTCTAATAGAATAGAATAGAAAATCATTTATTCAAATAAACTTAATTTAAGCACTTTTGAATAGTCATAACAATTTGTTTTTTATCTACCACTCGTTCGGAAAGCTGTCTCATCACAAGAAGAACGAGCAAGAAACTTATGTGTTGCTCTTTTAAATAAACCTTGTAAGTTTACATTTACAAGTCGAAACGTGTGAATACAAACTACCAACCAGCACTAATTTTTTGGGTCAAATATAATCATGCAATAAGATTAAATCAGTCGTAGTGATAAGAGCAGACCAGTCCCTACAAGCAGCACTCGTTCACGAGTATGACGGATGAGCCAGCCATCTCTGCGCTCGACCATATTTTAGGGAGCCCATTGACCCGGCCCACCACGCCGCCACATGTCTGGACATTTTAGTGAGCATGACTACTCATTCCACACGACCACGTCACAGCTACAAAAATTACTATATGGTAGTTACAGTATTCGCACTTTACATAAGGATGCATGCGGCAATCAATACAAAAGTCGCTACGCTATCATATATCAAGAAAGCAGTATGAAAATTAAAATTATAACGCTGTCCGCAAATAAACTTATTCTTGCTATATATTGCTATCATCTATAATGTTACACCTGCCACGCGGTTCTCCCTGGAAACCATCTTGTTAAATTCGAAGTCGTGGGCGTAGGCTACTGGAACTCGATGATTAACCAGGACCACCAAAACAGACGATGATTCTGCTGGGAATCACGCTCTACTCGCGACGTAGCACCTACACCACATCTGTTCATAGTCTCCGACTGATTGCAGGATAGGCACAGAAAAAATCAGTTAAAATATAAAATATATAAAACATATATTATTATGTACTTCGATATTTGCAGGTACAGTCGCCAGATATTGCTGTCTGATATTGGAGTGGCTGGCCAGGAGAAGCTGTGCAGCGCGAAGGTGCTGCTGGTGGGAGCTGGTGGTCTAGGCTGTCCCGCCGCTATGTACCTAGCGGGCGCTGGAGTTGGTAATTTACTCTTCTTTTTTAAGTTCATTCATGCTTGAAGGCAAGAGATCGATATGTTAATCGTTACCGTGTGGTAACGATTTAAATTTAATTGGACGAGATGTGTATCTCGTCCAATTAAAACGAGAGTTGTCCTTCAGCCGTTGCATAAGTCCTTCCGCAGATTGGCAATGCCATTGGCGCATTTTCTTCTTCTTAATATAGTTATATACATAAAGTAAGTGTTTTGTACGTTGAGTAGTTTAACCCCTACTTATTTCTACGGCTGTAATGGATCGATTTAACACACCACTTTACTTCAAATGATCGCGGATTCGATTCCTTGTATGGTGCACATTTGTGTTCATAAGTGATTGTAACTAGGTATTTTCTATGTATATTATGTTGTATTTACATAAAAAAATATCTAAGTATTTATATCAGTTGTCTAGTACCCATAACACAAGCTCTGCTTTACGTGGGGCTAGGTGACGCTGTATTAATTGTCCAGGGTTATTTATTTACAGGTGAGATTGGCATAGTGGATTATGATGCAGTGGATCTTACGAACATTCACCGTCAGATACTGCACGGGGAAGGTGACCAGCACATCAGTAAGGCAGAATCTGCAGCCCAGACCTTGAGGAGGTAGGTCAGAAGTCATCCATTTTTCTGCTATACTCTATTCTTTATTGTGCCACACTCATATGTTAGGGATCACGTCAATATTGTAGAAAAATCCAATATTTTAAAAATATTTTTTTTTATTTAAATTTATTTATTCAGATAACAGAGATCCAATTTGTTAGTAACAATTGTACTTAGCCTACGTTAGTATATCTAAAATTACATATTATCATTTAAAGGCCCCCGTAACAATTTGGGTCCAAAAACAAAGTATTGGGCTGTCAAATTTATTGCACAGCATTTTTAGAATGCTGTTACTGCTGCCCCGCAGTCTGTGCAATAGAGAAGCGATCCGTTTGCGTCTGATGGCATACAGGTCGTCTGTTGATGCTGCTGCAAACATTGTGGATGCACTACAAAAGCGCGGCAAACGCAACACCATTCTGAAAACATTGTATTGAACTCGCAGAGCGCTGTATGCCTGCTGTGTATAGTTAACCCACAAGCTGCTTGTGTAGAAAGATTGACAGTAAGCTTTAAATAATTTATAATGAATCTGTATTATTGTAAACACGTACATTTATTTGAAAAGAATACGAGCTGAGTTTCTTGTCAGTTCTTCTCACCTAGAAATCATTCCGAACTGACGGTAGATATGTTACATCATAAGAGTTTGTAATAGATCTACATGAATAAAGATATTTTGATTTTAATGTTGAATAAATAAATATTATTGTTTCAGCATCAACTCCAGAATCACCATAACGCCGTACAATGTCCAACTGACGAGTTCTAATGCTTTGGACATCTCGTCTCGATATGATATCATATTGGACTGTACAGACAACGTGCCTTCCCGGTACCTGCTCAATGATCTCTGCGTTATGTCTAAGGTGTTTTTTTACCACAGCAATAATAATAATAATAATAATAACCAGGCACACAATAAGTACACACACACTCACACATACATACTCGCGCACACACACATACACACACTCTGCACTTACTTGGTTTCGGCCCGTAAGTGTGGAGAAAACCAGCAATAGCTGAGAAAAAATAAAGAATAATAATAATATATCTCAGGACAATTCACACAGCGCCATCTAGATCTAAGTTAAGCTAGCTAAAGCTTGTGTTATGGGTACTACACAACTGATACATATATATAGATTTTTTTTTCGTAAATACACACATATTATACATAGAAAATACTCAGACCGATACAATCATACTCATGAATACAAATGTTTGTGACGTGCGAGGAATCGAACCCGCGACCATCGGACGTAAAGCGGTGTGCTAGACCGCTAGACCAGCAAGGTCGTTAGTGGATGACTAGTACACCCGCGCAACTTCGTCTGCATTACACTTACTTGACATTTATCGTTATATTTTACCCAATTTACATAATATATTTTTAAATTATAGCCTATATGTTATTCTGATATATAAGCTTTTACCCGCGATTCGCCCGCTTGTATTTGTTTTTTTTTTAATGAAAAGTATCCTGTGTTCATTGTAAAACCTCCAAGAACATGTGTAATGTATTAAATTAAATTGCATGATGATCGGTTCAGTAATTTTTGCATGAAAGCATATAATATTAGTAAGGACGTTATTGTGAAGTTTCATCAAAATGCGTACAGTAATTTTTGCGTGAAAGAGTAACAAACATCCATCCATACTCAAAAAGCGTTTATAATAATAGTAGGATAATGGAAAGCATGCGCTAAATTTTGTATGTACTTACAAAAAAAAACATTAAAATATTTCTTTAGTCTAGATAACACAAGCTCTGCTTACTACGGGACTAGATGGTGCTGTGTTAATTGTCCAGGAATATTTATTATTTATGTATAGAAAAGTTGCGAGGTAACAGATTGAGCTGGTATGGGCATGTTATGCGGAGGAATGAGGACCATGTCTTATGGAAAGTGTATAATATGAATGTGGATGGATGTAAAGGGAGGGGACGCCCTAAGAAAAGATGGATGGATTGTGTGAAAGATGATATGAATAAAAGAAGAGTATGTTTAGATATGACGACCGATAGAGAGCAGTGGAAGAGAATGACATACTGCGCCGACCACAAATAATGGGATAAAGGCAAGGCAATGATGATGATGATGATGTATACACTAGCAGACCCGCCTCACGTTGCTGTGGCTAAGGTTCTTGAATAAAATAATATTGCGACTATAAATTGAGATGTAAGCTATCCTATCTTTCAAGTTGGAACAAATTGCACACAATGTGCAAATCAAATATGCAATCGATTCAGTAGTTTACGAGTCCATCGCGGACAAACAACGTGACACGTAATCTAAATATATATAACTCAAAGGTGACTGACGTAGTGATCTATCAACGCACAGCCCAAACCACTGGACGGATCGGACTGAAATTTGGCATGCAGGTAGATGTTATGACGTAGGCATCCGCTAAGAAAGGATTTTGATGAATTCCACCTCTAAGGTGATAAATTAACGCGAGTGAAGCCGCGGGCTAAAGCTAGTTTTTATATATAAAGATTATTGTGTATAATATAATATTATATTAATGTTATTCAACAGGTGCCATTAGTATCTGGTAGTGCATTGAAAATGGAAGGCCAACTGACTATCTACGGCTATAGGAGTAAGAAAAATATGAATGAAATGGTAAGAATTGTAACATTTATGTATTACGGCTACTAGGCTCATATTATAAATAGCTTATAGAGTAACATAGTGTATATATCTTATATATAAAATTCTCGTGTCACAGTTTTCGTTCCCATACTCCTCCGAAACGGCTTGACCGATTCTCATGAAATTTTTGAGCGTATTGAGTAGGTCTGAGAATCGGCCAACATCTATTTTTCATCCCCCTAAATGTTAGGGGTAGTCCACTCCTAATTTTTTATATATAATATGTTTTTCTCTTCCATTCATTCCTGTTCGCAGTCATCTCGTTATGTACTAGAGGTAATCCTCCACTGGTGCCCCGCCAGCGTAAACCGTTAGCGCAGGCGGGTGAACCATTCCATTATCATCCATAAAAAAAAATACTGGTGTAAACCATAATCCTATTTTATTCTGAAATTAAGAACTATGATAAAAATGTCTAGATTAGGTTGCAGGTTGTTTTTGATTGCTATCAAATTAGACAAAATAAATACACGTGATATCTTACTACACTCTTCCTCCCTCTTGTGATATTTTCCTGATCCCCCCCCCCCTCCCCCTCCTCTCAAGCCTCACGTGATTAATGGACAATCTCTTTTCAGGATGCCTCATATATAGGACCTTGTTACCGCTGCGTGTTCCCCTCTCCTCCGCCACCGGAGACAGTCGGCAGTTGCTCGGCGAATGGCGTCGCCGGTCCCGTGCCAGGGGTCATAGGTTCGTTACCAATTTATATTGTAGAGACGTAGGGAATTGTTAGTATTAGGTTCATAACCAATTTGTAAATGCGTAGATTATTAGTAATTGGTAATTAGTAATAAAAAAAATGTAAAAGTTCGTGTCGATAGCAATGTATATCTTTATCATCATTACATAGTATAAGACAAACTCGCTGTAGCTATCTGTCCCTATGTATGCTTAAATCTTTAAAACTACGCAACGGATTTTGCAGCGATTTTTTAATAGAGTGATTCAAGAGGAAGATTTATATGTATATATATACATGTACAACCACGCAAAGCCGGGGCAAGTAGCTAGTAATATTATAAACGCGAAAATTTATAAGTATGGATGTTTGTTACTTGTTACTCTTTCACGCAAAAACTACTGAATGGGTTTTGATGAAACTTTACAGTAATATACGTTATGCATCAGAATAACACCTAGGCTATATTTTTTATTGAAATTTAATGCGGATGAAACCGCGGGCACAGCTAGTATCTATTCCTCTGCAGGCTGTCTCCAAGCTTTAGAAGCTATAAAATACATTGTGGGACATACACACGAACAGCTGCTGGTGGAGAGAATGTTACTTTTCGACGGCGCAGACAGCAGCTTCAGAACTGGTATGTTTCTATGAAATATGATTTCACAAAACACAACCCTAAGAACTATAATGACCTGACCTCATGCTCTCATCTTATCTTCCTCCACTGGTGCCCCACCAGGGTATACCGTTAGCGTAGACCGTGCACCATTCCTTGCATATCTACTTCTTCCTTATCTCATTTATTTGTGGTCGTCGTAATATGTTTTTCTCTTCCATTCATCCCTGTTCGCAGTTATCTCGTTATTTACTCCCTTTCTTATATCATCTTTCACACTGTCCATCTATCTCTTATTCGGCCTTCTTCTGCCCTTATAACCATCCACATTTATATGTAACACCTTTCTTATGATATTATCCTCATTCCTACGCATTACATGTCCATACCACGACAGACGATTACTCTTCAACCTCTCCGACACCGGTGCCACTTTCATACTTCCTCTAATGTATTCATTCTTTATCTTATCCATTCTTGTCACACCACACATCCGTCTATCACATATTCTTTCGTCTGTTGCCATCCAATATCATGAATATTACATTATTTAAAATTAAGATACACTTAGATTGTGGAATGAACTACCTGCCGAGGTTTTCTCACGAGACTACAGCATGGGGTTTTTCAAGAAGGGTGTATTAAGGTTTCTTAAGAGTCGGCAATGCGTACGTGACATCCCTGGTGTTTCAGGCGTCCATAAGCTACGGTAACCATTTACCATCAGATGGGCCGTATGCTTGTTTGCCACCATCGTAGTATAAAAAAAAATAATCAAGAAAAAAATATATACATGAACAGCGTTATGAAAATCATGTTATCATTTGACGGTCGTGATACCACTCACGCGTTGTCACTCCAGAGTACTAACATGTCACGCCTCTTATATTGTAAATTCTCTTCCTAATCTGCACTACAACCGAAACAGCTTACAAAGCAAGCTGCTTGGCTGAAATAGGTGAGACTGAGGTACACACGCAGACGAGTTTTTACAGTCTATCTTACAAAAGAATTACAAATTGCAGTGAATTTCTTGCCTTTACTTCACCTCACCTCACGACAGAGGGCGAGTGCAGATAGCACTCTAAACGAAAGAAAGGACTTATGGAGCTGTTTTTTGGATGCTGTTGGCCGCAGCTGGCCTTTACTTGACCTCACGATAGGCCGAGTGCAGATGGTACTCCAAACCAAAGGAAGGACTTATGGAGCGGCTGAAGGACAACTTCCGTCTGACAGATACGATTGTAGTCTGAGGGCACCACTAGAGATTTGAACCTCGTCTCAGGCCGTCGTAATTTTGATCCCCACTTGAATTGGGCGGGGGATCGATCGAAGAGGTTCTCGTAATCAGCAGAAATAGATGGGTCTTAGGTGCGTGGGTGACGCAGACGACTTTGTACAGTCTACCGTACAAAATAGTGACATTAACTTTCAATTTGCAGTGAAAATCCGCGCTTGTCATTGTCGCGTCATACTCGTGAACGGGTGCTGTTTGTAGGGACTGGTCTGCTCTAATCACTACGACTGATTTCCTATTATTTAGTTATTTAACCACTTGGTTGTATATGCAATATTTTTTCTATTCGAGTATTTAATTGAATTAGTGCTAATTGGTAGTTTGTATACACACACTTAAACCTTAAAATGTAAAGTAATAATAAAATTATTTAAAAGAGCAACACGCAAGTTTTTTGCTAGTTCTTCTTGTGATGAGACAGCTTTCCGAATGAGCGGTAGATTAAAAAGATGTAATGACTATTAAAAAGTGCTTCAATGTAAGTTTATTTGAATAAATGATTTTCTATTCTATTCTATTCTTGTAAAGCTCAAATTGTTAAGACTTAGGTGCATGGGTGATGCAGGCGACTTTTTACAGTCTACCATACAAAATAATAACATTAACGTCCAATTTGCAGTGAAACTCCGCGCCCGTAATCAACAATGCGCGGCGTGTTCAGAAAACGCAACTATATCCCAACTACTCGACTACGAGGTGTTCTGCAAAGCACAGGCCAAGGAAAAGGTTAGAATTCACTTTGTAATCACCAAATTAAATAGTTTGACATGTTTGTTTGTCTGTGGCATCGTGACTCCTAAACGAGTGGACCGATTGTAATGCGGCTTTTTATGTTGAACTAGTGCCTGCGAGTATGTTAGCGTTATCAAAAACACTTCATACATGTTTTTTCGGTAACCTGAACTGTATACGCAGCGTGCTCAACGGAAGCTCGCAATTATGAATAATTTTCCACGTTTTTACATTTTTCACTGATGCTTCGCTTCTATTGGTCGTAGCGTAATGTTATATAGCTTAAAGCCTTCCTCGTGAAATGAACTATCCAACACAAAAAGAATTTTTCAATTTTAACAAGTAGTTCCTGAGATTAACGCGTTCAAAAAAATAAACAAACTCTTCAGCTTTATAATGTCTGTATATATAAAAATGAATTGCTGATAACTCGAGAACGGCTGAACCGATTTGGCAAATTTTAGCCTAGAAATATTCGTGAAAGTCCAGGAAAGGTTTAAAACAGTGATAAAATATGAATAAATTGCATAGCTTAAAGCCTTCCTCGACAAATGGACTATCCAACACAAAAATATTTTTTCAATTTGAGCCAAGCAATTCCTACGCAAGGGATTTTAATGGAATTTCTAGCAATAGATAGAGTGATTCAGGAGGAAGTTTTGTATGTATAATACATGTAAAACCGTGCGAAGCCGGGGCGGATAGCTAGTTCATAATACCGTTCTCTCGGAAACTGCCGTAAATAAATAATTGCAAAGTTTTGAAAATGGACATTAAGTCTATATAGTTAAAGTCGGTTTCCCAAAAAGAAATGTTTTTGAGTTAACGCATTTGAAAATGGACTTAAGTCTTTACTGTTAAAGTCGATTTTACAATAAAATATGATATTGAGTTAACGCAATAGAAAATGGACTTAAGTCTTTATTGTTTAAGTTGATGTTTGGGAAACTACTCTACTACCAAAATGTTAGGGAAAGTACTTTATATATATATATATATAGGGAAAAATTAGTGTGAGCGTCAGTTTCGTACCTTCTGTTTCCGTATGGTTCTGCGGATTTCTTGGGCTTCAGGGTCTCGAAGGTATCTTCGCTAGCTTTCCAGTTTCACAGTAGGTTTCACAGTTCTAATTTATTTTAATTCACAACACAATGCGCGCGCGCGTCAATGCCGTCGTACAGTCGGTTCAGTACTAGTTAGGGAGGGGAAGGGAACGCGCGGGAACAGAAAACTAACGGACTCTAATATAATATAATATCTGTGCTTACGATGATACAGAGTAGATTTTGAACAGGCGATTTTACAATAAAATATGATATTGAGTTAACGCAATAGAAAATGGACTTAAGTCTTTATTGTTATATTTTAATATATGATTGAGTTAACGCATTTGAAATGCTTAAGTCTTTATTATTAAAGATTTTACAATAAAATATGATACAGAAATTGGTTAAGATTTTAAAGATTTTACAATAAAATATGATATTGAGTTAACGCAATAGAAAATGGACTTAAGTCTTTATTGTTAAAGTCGATTTTACAATAAAATATGATATTGAGTTAACGCATTTGAAATTGGACTTAAGTCTTTATTATTAAAGTCGATTTTACAATAAAATATGATATTGAGTTAACGTAATAGAAAATGGACTTAAGTCTTTATTGTTAAAGTCGATTTTACAATAAAATATGATATTGAGTTAACGCAATAGAAAATGGACTTAAGTCTTTACTGATAAAGTCGATTTTACAATAAAATATTATTTGAATTACATTAGAAAATAGTCTTTAAGTCTTTATATTTAAAGTCTGTTTCACAAACAAAATATTTTGAGTCAATGCATGGGATGTAGTATAACGAAAATGTGTGAATTATTGTGCACTTCAAAACTGCGAATGTTGCATTCAAGGTAAGTTGATTTGGTTTTTTTTTGTTTAATTAAAAGTGATTCTGCTGCGACATTCGTGGTATTGAAAACTTTATATTTGTTTATTTGTTATATATAAAATATATCTTTATATATAAAAACGTGTCACGTTGTTTGTCCGCGATGGACTCCTAAACTACTGAACCGATTGCAAATTTGATTTGCACATTGTGTGCAGTTTGATCCAACTTGAAAGATAGGGCATCTCAATTTATAGTCGCAATATTATTTTATTGTAAACTAGCTGTGCTCGCGACTTCGTCCGCGTTGAATTAACTTTATTTTTCTAAAATAAAAGTAGCCTAAGTTACTCCTTATTACATTACATCAAAAAAGCTAAAATCGGTCCAGCCATTTCAGAGATTAACCGGAACAAACAGACAGACAGACAAAAATTGTATAAAACGTTATTTTGGTGTATGTACCGTATTTATATTCATTTGCATGTAGTAAAAAACGGTTATTCCAATATTATAAACAGACACTCCAATTTTATTTATATTCGACTGATATAAATTTATTTGTGTTATTTTATTTGACGGCCTCGGTGGTCTAGCGGTTGTGCACACCGATTTACTTCCGATGGTCGCAGGTTCGATTCTTTGAACTCACGAATGCAAATATTTGTATTCGTGAGCATGATTGTTTGTATCGGTCTGGGTGTTTTCTATGTATATTATGTATGTATTTATATAAAAACATATCTAAATATTTATATCAATAACATAATCATAATCTATACCTATAACACAAGCCCTGCTTACCATGGGACTAGATGGCGCTTTGTTAATTGTCAAGAGTTATTATTCTACTAGCTATGCCTGCGGTTATACCCGTGTGAGATTTATAGCCTATGTGTTATTCTGATGTATAAGCTATATGACTGTAAAGTTTCATCAAAATCTGTTTAGTAATTTTTGCGTGAAAGAGTAACAAACATCCATCCATGCTCACAAACTTTCGCTATTATAATATTAATAATATAATAATATGATTACAGTCATATAACAGTTTATAACAAATAAATTAATTTCATTTCAGAAGAAGAAAGAATCTCGTCTTAAATCAGAGCGCCGTAAACAAGAGAAAGAGAAACGCATGACCGGCCAAAAGTACTACGGGTTCCGTATAACCAAATCTAACGACACCAAAAAATGGATACAGGACGTGCCGAAATCTGAACGAAAATTGGGCTCCCCCTGTATATCGGAGTTTTGTGCGAAAGGGACGGCGCGATACTGCTCACAATTCACTGAGGAACAGAGACAGGAGATATTCACTTACTTCTGGAACTCCCTAGATTGGAAAGGGAAGAAGAATTACGTAAGATTACTAGTCGACAGTGTACCACCAAAGAGACGTAGACTAAAACATAAAGGCGAGGTATCACGGAAAGGCGATTCTAAACTCTACCACTTATACAATAAGGATCAAAGACAACCAGTTTGTAGATTAATGTTTTTAAACACTTTAGGTGTTAAAGAAGCTATGGTCAGGTGTTGGTTATTGAACGAGGACAAGCCGAAGTGCAAGAAGAAACCTTTGAAGTCGTTAAATGTAGATGGCTATATTGATAATTTGCCTAAAGTACCCTCAAAATGCCAATATTGTATAAATTCAGGCTGTAATATAATGTATATAGATCTCGATGTAAAAAGTCAATACCAGTTATATAATCAATATATTAAAGATATGAAATCGATCAACATAGTACCAGCGTCAAGGAAGACCTTCTCCAAAGTGGTTCTTATGAAGAATGTGAGGATATTTAAGCCCAAAAATGATACGGATGTATGTGATCTGGTCGCACAACATAATGTGTTGCCGAGTTTAGGATATCAGAGTGTGAATATGGATAAAAATGAATTGACTAGTCAGAATGTGAATGCGAGTTATTTTTATAATGCACAATGGTAATACAGTGGACCCGCGGTAATCCGGCCCCCCTTGTAATCCGACATTGTCTATTATTTGTTATTGAATATTACTTTGACAATATACTTCAGAGTGCATATACATACATACATATATAACATAGAATCTTATCACTGGATCTGTAATTTGTCGGATTACAAGATACTCTTTTGTAAAAAATTCCGGACTATAAGCAGAGGACCCTTAAGCAGCACTCTATAATCCGACAAATACGATGGTCCGACACTGCCCTGCAAAACGTTTGTCGGATAACCGGGGGTCTACTGTATATGTATATAATATAAAGAATCATCATTGGATCTATAATTTGTCGGATTACAAGGTACTCTTTTGTAAAAAAATTCTAAGGGGTCTTAGGCAGTACTCTATAATCCGGACTACCGGGAGTTGTCGGACTACCGGGGGTCCACTGTAATGTAATTGTAGTCGTAAGGAATTTACCACGATTTCCAGGGGACACAGCGTAGAGTTACAATGTACAATAGCAATGGGTCAACAGTCCACTAGTCCAGTTAATAACACTCCCTTTTGTTGTCACCATACCGAATATAGAAAAGTATTCTTTTTTTTTTTATTTCAATATCAGCATAAAATTAGTAAAATATTTTTTGATTAGCGATAATAAGTACAATAACATTATATGACATTTTTTTTATATAAACGTAAGCAAGTATGAATATGTAATTTGTATGCGTAATAAGTGGAACGACGTGGTGGTACGTGAGTGCGACGTTCTTCTGTCTCTTTCATTTTATTATCGCAAATATAAAGGATTATTTAAAAGAGCAACACGCAAGTTTCTTGCTCGTTCTTCTTGTGATGAGACAGCTTTCCGAACGAGTGGTAGATAAAAAACAAATTGTTATGACTATTCAAAAGTGCTTAAATTAAGTTTATTTGAATAAATGATTTTCTATTCTATTCTAAACGCGCGCGGCTACTGACTGCGTTCTGAAATGCAGTAAAAGGTCGCAACTATTACTCATATATTTTGTGACTGTTATTATATTAAATTTAGTTGCATTTCGGAACGCAGGGTGAGTGAAAAATATTGTAAATGTACCGATAATATGCATCATAACTAGATCTCTAAATATGCTGACGGCCTCGATGGTCTAGCGGTTATCACACCGCTTTATTTCCGAAGGTCGCGGGTTCGATTCCTCGCACGGCGCAAACATTTGTATTCATGAGTATGATTGTTTGTGTCGGTCTGTGTGTTTTATATATATAATATCTATGTATTTACGAAAAAAATATCTCTGTATTTTTCAGTTATCTAGTACCCACAACACAAGCTTTAAGTAGCTTAACTTGGGACTAGATGGCGCTGTGTGAATTGTCCTGAGATTATTGTTATTGTTATTGCTGTTACCTCTGAGAATGGCTAAAATATGCAAATGCATATGCGAATATGCACATGCATATAATCCGATCTCTAATCATGATAAATTCTCCGCAATTTGTCATGTTTCCGTCAATGAGCCAGCTTCATCAAATCAAATCAAATCGGGGGGAATGAGAATGTTGAATATGAATGGGAATGTGGAATAATTACCCCATTACTAATAATGTACCCTGCCTGGTTGACGTCCACGTGGTTCCCCTGGATACAATCATGATAAATTCGTGGTCAACTTGTTACGAGGGGCTAACTGACCTGACCTCATGCTCATTCTATCATCCTCCACTGGTGCCCCGTCTGCGTATACCGTTGGCGCAGGCGGGTGCATCATTACATTATCATCTATAAGAGAAAAATATTCAAATATACAGAGCGAAATGTGGTCATGACACAGTTGACAATGACTCTGACCACCCCGTCTGGAGTTATAGTCGTTATGATATATTATTTTAATATATTTTACTTTGAAAATAATGTACATATTTATGTATTAAAATGATCTGACTGCTTTTGTAAGTATTTATTGTAAATATAAGTGTGGGAAATAAATTATTATTTATTGAAATTTATTTTATTTACTCTGTGTCAAGTAAATATGTGATTTTATTATAAAAAACGATTAAATAGAAACCCATCTGTTTCAATGTTTTTTATATTACTAAATTTGAGAACAATCTCACCTGATATTAATTGATTATGCGGTTTTATCTGTTACAATCTGCAGATTTTGCCAAGCAGAAGAGGAAACGCCAGTACATATCCTATGTGGTTGTAGCCCACTCATGCATAAACGTAATATCTCCATTGGAAAGTATACTCTATCCTGAGGAGATAAAAACCATCGCTCCTACGAATATCCTTTAATTCTTGTCCCTGACGGGTCTAGGTAGCGAACTTTGAAAAAGGGCGAGCACAATAGATCTATGTAGGTCGCAGTGTTAAAGGTCAATAAATTGCCGAAGTCGTTTTAAAGATACAGCAGGTAAAAGAAAGAGCGGTTCGGAGCGGTGAGTTGGCAAGAGACCGGGCCTCCCTCCAATAGAAAAACAAGCTATTACAATCTCATAGTGCCTATACACTCTTGTCGCGTACAAGCAGCAACAAAACGCAACACAATGGGAGCGTTCTGATTGGAGCGCACACCCATCCAATTTTAAATACGCAACGTAACGTACAGACTTAAGAAGCTATCAAACCGGTTTTCGAAGATTCGAGGAGCAGAGACACAAAACAATAACGAATCTTTGAATTCTTTGATTTGGACTTTCGCTCCTAAACATCTTCATTCTGGTCCCAAAGTTGTTGAAATTGCTAAATATCAACCGATCTAACGTACTTTTGTTCACTCCACCAAAATTGTAATTTATCACAGTATTTACACATTAAATTGAAGACTATAAGCAAATCTATCATTTCTACAACCCTGTAATCTGCTGAAGACAACCTCATCTGCCATCTGAGCATTCGGGCCGCATCATCACGTACCACTCTTGAAAGACTTAATGCTGTATAAACACCAAGAAACCTAGATACATTGGGGGGAAATGGGATTGTTAGTAATGTGGAATGATAACCCCATTGCTAGCAATGTACCATGTCAATTCGACCTCCACGCGGTCCCCTGGAAGCCATCGTGTTAAATTCCTGGTGAATTTGCACGATGGGCTAACTGACCTGAGCTCATGCTCATCTTATCATCCTCCACTGGTGCCCCGCCAGCGTAAACCGTTACCGCAGGCGTAAAAGGCGTAAAAGGTTCTCCTGGAAAAAATCATGATGACTATCATGATGCACTGACCTGACCTCATGTTCATCTTATCATCCTCCACTGGTGCCCTGCCATTGTATATCGTTAGTGCAGGCAGCTGTACCATTCCATTACCATCTATAAGGTTGCCACAGTACAAAAAAGATTCTCACCATTTCACACATTTTAACTTAAAAATGTAAAGTTGCAATTATTTAAAAGAGCAACACACAAGTTTTTGCTCGTTCTTCTTGTGATGAGACGGCTTTCTGTATGTGCGTTGGATTAATAACTATGATTATTCAAAAGTGTATGACATATTATTATTTGCACAATTTGACCCTCTCAACACTTCCTACACCACGCTGTATTGGTTTGACTGGAAGAGATCTCTTTTAGAGATAAGTCCTCCTTTGTTAACATTATTTCTAATTAATATAACTAAAAAATGTATTTAAGTGCATTAAAAAATATTTGTAACATTTATAATGAAATTTCTATTCTATTCATCAAATAGAATCTTTCAATTATATATGTTTATTTACAGGATGTGGAACTGCATATATTACCGCCAGAAAGTCGAGTCTCGCCAAACCAACTGGCTGAGAAACTCAAGACAAACATAAATCACGAACAGCGCCATCTATTGGTAGATGTCAGAAGCGAGTCTGAGTTCAATATGTGTCGGATAGATGGCGCTGTTAACTGGCCCATAGAGAGTCTGCACGGGTCGCGATTCGAGCAGCTTTTAGAGCAAATCAAGAAGTGTTCAAGTGAAGGTTATTGTTTATTTATTTAATTACTAGCTTTTGCCCGCAGTTAATTTATCCCTTAAGGGGTGAAATTTATCAAAATCCTTTCTTAGTGGATGCCTACGTCATAGTAGCTTTATGCATGCAAAGTCTCAGCCCGATCGGTTTAAAATTGACAAAGTTTCATATAAACTTTCATCCCCTATTTTATCACTTTGGGGGTAGAATCAATCAAAATCCTTTCTTAGCGGATGCCTACGTCATAACATCTATCTGCATGCCAAATTTCAGCCCGATACGTCCAGTGGTTTGGGCTGTGCGTTGATAGATCACTATGTCAGTCCCCTTTGAGTTATATATATTTAGATAATACATTATTATTGTTATTATTATTATTATCACTATTGTCTCATTTTCTTAGCTTTTGCTGGTTTTTTACTCTGTGACGTATACCACATCTTGAAAATCTCTGAAATAGCTGGACCGATTTTGACAAGAAGTTCACATGCAGATAGCTAATGTTAAAGGAGAAACTTAGGCCACTGTAATTGATAGAAGGGAATTGTTAGTATTGTGAACTAATGACCTCACACGGCTCCACGCGGCCCTCGTCATCCTACTGCGCCTGCGCACCGTGCATTGTGCATCTGTGGTGCATTACGTTTGCGCGGGAAAAAGATTAACAAAATGGCTTCCTCTGACGACATACTGATTCTTAATTGTTTTATACTATTCTACATAAAGTTATATGTTTACTAGCCGTACCCGCGACTTCGTCTACGTGGAATTTAACTTTATTTTTCTAAATTAAAAATAATTTAAAAGTAACCTAAGTTACTCCTTATTACATCAGCTACCTACCAAAAAAAGTACCGTCGAAATCAGTCCAGCCATTTCAGAGATTAGCCGGAACAAACAGACAGACAGACAAAAATTGTAAAAATGTTATTTTGGTGTATATACCGTATCTATATTCATATGCATGTAGTAAAAAATGGTTATTTCAATATTACAAACAGACACTCTAATTTTATTTATATGTATAGATTTTCGGTTATATCAATATATTACTTTTATATACAACAAAGCGAATATGAATCAGCTTGCTTAACAATCTAATTACATACAAAAATGTTACCTTTTCAGTTACCTTCATTTGCAGAAGAGGGAACGATTCCCAAATAGCAGCCAAAAAGGTTCTAGAAGCAATAGAAGACGAATATAGAAGCAAGATTACTGACTTAACTGGAGGTCTACACGCTTGGTCTAGAGATGTAGACAACGATTTTCCAGTATATTAAATTTTTATTTCCAATGAGTGAATGAACGAGACAGAAAGTGTGGCGTCTTATTCTTTCTCGCAGAAGCAATAGACTAAGTTATATAGGAAGTGAAATGATTAGAATATATATTGAAATAAGTATATATGTACGTAATAAAAGTATTACTGCCACATTTTAAAAAAAAATCAAAATTTATCCAAAAAATAAAGAAAAAATGTTAGGGATGGCAACACATATCACTTAAGGGTATGAAAAATAGATAGCCTATTCTCAGACCTACTGAATATGCATGTAAAATTGATTTCATTTCATTTCCTAGACATAGACACTTTCATAAGTTCACAATGTAAATAAATTGGCTTTTAAATCTTGAGTTTTTTACCAGTTCTCAATAGAAATGGAATACTGAACTGAACTGAACTTACGTTCATAAGCGACTAAAATGTCCTACATGAAATAAATATTTTGATTAAAAAACCGGAACAGACAAAAATTGTAAAAATGTTATTTTAATTATTATGTACCGTATTTATATTCATATGCATGTAGTAAAAAATGGTTATTTCAGACAGATTTTCAAAAATATTACTTTTATATACAACAAAGAACTGAAATTACGAGCTGAGTTTCTTGTCAGTTCTTCTCATCTCGATATCATTCCGAACTGACGGTAGATTTGACATATCATAAGAGTCTGTAATAGACCTACATGAATAAAGATATTCTGAATTTTGAATTTGAATTTGATTATTTGTGTCAGTCTGGGTGTTTTATATGTATATTTCAAGTATTTATATCAGTTGTCTAGTACCTATAACAGAAGCTCTGCTTAGCCTGGGACTTACTGGAATTACTGTATTATGAATGTGGATGGATGTAAAGGGAGGGGACGCCCTAAGAAAAGATGGATGGATTGTGTGAAAGATGATATGAATAAAAGAAGAATATGCTCAGATATGACGACTGATAGAGAGCAGTGGAAGAGAATGACATACTGCGCCGACCACAAATAATGGGATAAAGGCAAGGCAATGATGACTAGCTGTGCTCGCGGTTTTACCCGGATGACCCGGATGATCCGGATGACCCGGATAACCTGGATGAAATTTATAGCCTATTTGTTATTCTGATGTAAATCCCTTCAGTAGATTTTGCGTGAAAGAGTAACAAACATCCATACTCACAAACTTCCACGTTTATAATATTATTAAGATAAGATTTCTAAAATTTAATAAATTGTTTTATTATTTAACCTTATTATTTGCGTTGATCTTCTTGTGTAAATTTCTTGCTCATTTCAGTGCGCAAGTTTCTTGCTCTTTCTTCATTAAAAAACATGCTGAGATCTGTATTCCTCTAATTATTGGATTGAGTTCCTAGCGATTTCTATATTGATCATCGCATGCCTCCACCTTGTTAATGTGTATTTACTTAAGACAACATTTAGTCAGAAGAGCAACACACAAGTTTCTTGCTCCTTCTTCTTGTGATGAGTCTGCGTTCCTAATGTGTGGCAGAATAAAAAAAAGAAGACTATTCAAAAGTAATAATAATAATATATTTTTTTTATATTATTAATTTGACGACCTCAGTGGTCTAGCGGTCACACCGCTTTACGACCGATGGTCGCGGGTTCGATTCCTCGCACGGTACAAACATTTGTATTCAGGAGTATGATTGTATTGGTCTGGGTGTTTTCTATACTATACTATACTATATAATACAAGCTCTGCTTAGCTTAGGACTAGATGGCGCTGTGATAATTGTTCTAGGCTATATTATTATTATTATGTTTATAAAACAGGTTTCATTCGTCACAAACTGACAAAATAACCAATAAAATATATATAACTAATATTCATACACTTTTTAAAGTTTATGAAGTGACTAATAGAGACTACCCTACTTGCAAAATTGCATTTTCAATTGGTAAACTCGGTTGACACGATTTTGAACTTTACTCCTAACACAATAAGGTTTAGAGGTAATCTATCGTTAAATTGTGGCAATTTTGTAATGTATCCCAAGCCTTTTTCTTGGTAAAGTAGTCGGGATTGGCTCGCTCCTGAAATGCGCGCGCACTACAAATTTGCAACAACAATTTTTATGCAAGAAAATGAATACATTGATGGTTTTGTATCATTTCATTGTTTTGTTGTGCAAGGGGAGGAAGCAATGTATTTCGTGAACTTAGATATCGAAATAAATCGAAATACAATGTTGCAATCAGTACCTTGGACTGAGAAGACATCTTTTCTGTTAGTTTGCTTCGTTTCGTGTTGCTCGTAGTGCTTTTTTTTTATAAAAAAATATGACTTTTTTAAATATTTAATTTAATATTAAAGTGTTCGTTGTAATATATAAAATGTAATTAAAAAATAAAAAATACTGCATCAATATCGTAAATGTGTTCTTAAAAAAAAAGAATAGTTATTAATTAAATATTTAATATAAAAAATTAGTATAAATATTATACGGTGATAACTTTTAAAAACATTTTTAAAAAAAGAATTGGTATTTTTTTTAAATAAAATGCATTCAAGGATATGATGTCATACAGCCATAACCCTTCCTGTGTTATGGAACGTTAGGTTGTATTGCCAGGTTTAAAATGGCGAATGTTACGAAAGTTTTGGCCACAATAAAAGCGGTTATTACAAGATTAGTGTTCGCGTGCCATGGCATCATAGCTATATGGCAGGTTACCGAGTTTAAGAACAGTATTGAGTATTGGTACTTGGCCTCTCCCATTTTGCTTCTCATTTTCGAAGGGCTCTTCACTTTGACCATAAAGGAGAACCAGGAATGGAAATGGTAAGTAATTTAATACTTATATATATGTACGTAGATAAGAAATTTGTTTGTATCTTCAGTTTTTTTTATTTTCTGACTACTCTAATGCTGTTGGCCGCAGCTGGCCTTTACGGCTTCACCGGACGATAGGGGGCGAGTGCAGATGGCACTCGAAACCAAAGGAAGGACTTATAGAGTGGCTGAAGGCCAACTTTCGCCTGACGGATATGACTTAAGTTTGCGGGCATCGCTAGGGGTTCGAGCCTCGGCTCAGGCCATCGTAATTTCGATCCCCGTTTGAATTGGACGGGGGATCGATCGGAAGGGACCTATCTTCAGTACAGTTCAGTTTAGTAACAAACCATTATGGTTATTAACAAGACTGCCAACTATGATTTAACTCTGTTCTTACTTGCTTAAACTTTCCTAAAAACCGGAAAAAAATAGTTTTAAAAATTATAATAATTAACAAAACTGCCAGATACGAGTTAACTCATAGTGTTTACTTATTAAAGTTTATTAAAAAAAAAAAACTAAAATATGTAGTTACAGAAATTATAAATAATTAGATTCAAGAAATAAAAAAGTTTATTTATAATATCAAATTCACATTTTGGCTTGATTACTGCAATATTCAGGAGCGGGCTATGTGTGCAAGATTAAGACGTGGCGGCGTGGTGGGCCGGCTCATTGGGCTCCCTAAAATATGATCTGGCTCATCCGTTATACTCGTGAACGAGTGCTGCTTGTAGGGACTGGTCTGCTCTTTTACGACTGATTTAATCTTATTGTGATTTTATATTTGAGCCTAAATAAATTAGTGCTGGTTGGTAGTTTGTATTCACACGTTTCGACTTGTAAATGTGAACTTACAAGGATTATTTAAAAGAGCAACACACAAGTTTCTTGCTGGATCTTCTTGTGATGAGACAGCTTTCCGAACGAGTGGTAGATAAAAAACAAATTGTTATGACTATTCAAAAGTGCTTAAATTAAGTTTATTTGAATAAATGATTTTCTATTTTCTATTATATAATTCCAAATGACCATACTTCATGTTTATACTAAAATTGCATTGGCCCTATTTAAAACATTTAATGACAGCCTTGTAGTTTAGTGGTTTAGCACGCCGCTTTAGTATCAAAATTCAAAAATTCGATTCCTAAATTCAATACATCTAAACAGTTCATAAGTATTAACACTAGTATTCAAGAGTATGATTGTTTGTATCGGTCTGGGTGTTTTCTATGTATTTTTTTACGGATGATAATGGAATAGAATAATATTTATTACATTCATAAAGATTACATACATAAAATTACAAATGGGGCACCCGCCTGCGCTAACGGTTTACGCTGGCGGGGCACCAGTGGAGGATGATAAGATGAACATGAGGTCAGGTCAGTTAACACATCGTGGTAAATTCACCAATAATTTATTATGATATTATGATTGTTTCTAGGGGGAACCGCGTGGAAGTCAATCTGCCATGGTACAGTTCTACCAATGGGTTTATCAGTCCACATTCCCCCTTCTGTGTATATTATGTATATATTTACAAATACATCTTATATATAAAATTCTCGTGTCACAGTTTTCGTTCCCATACTCCTCCGAAACGGCTTGACCGATTCTCATGAAATTTTGTGAGCGTATTGAGTAGGTCTGAGAATCGGCCAACATCTATTTTTCATTCCCCTGAATGTTAGGGGTAGTCCACCCCTAGATTTTTTTTTTATTTTAAGGCAAAACAACGTTTGCCAGGACAGCTAGTAAATATATATACATATATATGCGAGTATATTTATCAGTTGTCTAGTACCCATAACACAAGCTCTGCTGAGCTTGGGACAAGATGGCGCTGTGTGAATTGTCCAGGGTTATTATTATTTAAATATTATTTAGTTTCAACTCTTTCGTTCAGAAAGTGTCTAATAATATCAACGTTTATTTAAATCTCACGAACTGTCTCCGACATGGTAGGGTGAGTCTTCACAAAGCTACCAAATGTCACATAAGCGCCCAATAAAGCTGTATAAGGTCAAGATCAGGCGTTTCCCTTGATTTGGAATGAAATGAAAAAAAAAATAAAAAACAAATTTGGCGGGAATTTCTTTTCTTTTTATTTTGATGGTTTGGCTGAAAGTGTTTTCGCCAAAAACTGTTTTTGAGAAAGTTTACGAATTAAAGAGAATAATGAATATTCGGATATTACTACATTATATAGAAATACTAGATTAATAAGTTTAGTTTATTTATAATATTAAGTCTAGTGTTTTACTACCCAATATTGACCATAAAGATTGTTACTTCAAATCTCGTCGATACAAAAATAAAATAACTTTGACTTACATTTTTCTGTTACTTACTGACATTTCGGTGATGGAAATATCAACGTTAAACTGAACTAATCGGCTCGCTAATAAAAATGCCTCTGACAACCCCAACTGGACCTAGACCCATTGCTAACAATGTACCATATTAGGTAGATCTCCACGCGGTTTTCCCTGGAAACCATCGTGATGAATTCTTGGTGAATTTATCACCATGGCCTAACTGGCCTGACCTCATGCTCATCTTAACATCCTCCACTGGTGCCCCGGCAGCGTAAACCGTTAGCGCAGGCGGGTGCACCATTCCATTATCATACACTAAAAAAAAACCCCCCAACTAGGATAATAGAAGAATAAAATACAAAATCATTTATTCAAATAAACTTACATTGAAGCACTTTTGAATAGTCATTACATCTTTTTAATCTACCGCTCATTGGGAAAGCTATCTCATCACAAGAAGAACGAGCAAGAAACTTGCGTGTTGCTCTTTTAAGTAATTTTATTGTTTCTTTACATTTTTAAGTTGAAGTGTGTGAATACAAACCACCAATTAGCACTAATTCAAAGTCATTCAATAGTCGTGAAGGTATGTTAGTTGTTTCGTTATTTATTTAGCAAACATTATTAACATGTATTTACAAATAGTTGATATTTATGGCGAGGGGATTGTTAGTAACCCCATTGCTAGCATTGTACCATGTCAGGTCGACCTCCACGTGGTTCCCCCTTGGAAATCATCGTGATAAATTCCTGGTGAATTTAACACGATGTGCTAACTGACCTGACCTCACCTGACCTCATGCTCATCTTATCCTTCACTGGTGCCCCGCCAGCGTATACCGTTAGCGCAGGCGGGTGCACCATTCCATTATCAACTCATCATCATCTGCTTCTTCCTTATCCCATTTATTTGGGGTCGGCGTAATATGTTTTTCTCTTCCATTCATCTCTGTTCGCAGTCATTCCGTTATTAACTCCCTTTCTCACCATATCATCTTTCACACAGTCCATCCATCTCTTTTTCGGTCTTCCTCTACCCTTATAACCATCCACATTCATATGTAACACCGTCCTTAGGATATGATCTTCATTCCTACGCATTATATGCCCATACCACGATAGACGATTACTCTTTAACCTCTCTGACATCGGTGCCACTTTCATACTTCCTCTGATGCATTCATTCTTTATCTTGTCTATCCTCGTCACACCACACATCCATCTCAACATTCGCATTTCAGTTGCATGCAGTCGTCTCTCATCCGTCGCCATTAACAACTATATGAAAAAAAAATTCCCGATACAAAAATGATTACAAAAATTATTGCATTGTAAAAAAATAAGGTTTATTTAACGCCTCCTTTTTTAAGTAGGTTGTGAAATTCCTTCTGACACAACATTAGTTAAATGCTTACAAAGCTAATGTTCACATCCGGGCCTCTCCCCTGCTGTCTACATTAACTCGATGATTCTTAAAACTATCGCAATACGGTTTATTATAGCACAACAATTGATTTGTTCAATTATTTCTGCTAATACCTATATATCGTCGGTTAAATAGAAAAATGGCACTACTTATTATGTTGTTGGGAAAGTAATTTCGTTTTTTTCCTAACTTAGGATTTAATTGTATTTTTTGCACTCAACTTCACACTTAAGCTGTATAATTTTTATATGCTTTGAGAGCTCATATAGCAAGGCTTGTGTGTGAAAAATTACAATTAGTTCTACGCAGTAGTTTTTGGTTGGTGCCCTTTTAAATATGTCGAGCCATATGCAGCATTTTCGACATATCTTACTGTTTTACTACAGAAAGGGCAAAAATGCTGTTCAAGCCAGAAAGAAATTGACCGATGTGTGTGGAGGTGTGTTAACAGTACACCAGTGCCAGAACTGGTTCGCTAAATTTCGATCCAGCAATTTTGATGTCGAAGATGTACCACCCTCGGGAAGGCCGGTTGAAGCTGATAATGACATTGGTTGATGGGAACCTAATATATATTTATTTAAACTTTATGGCATTGTACAATAGGCGGGATTAATGCTATTAGCATTCTTTACCAGCCAACCTTAGGGAGTGCAGAGATACTCGATGGCGGTTTAGTATATTAAATAGATATGGGTACATAGAATAATAATAATAATAATAATTTCAGGACAATTCACACAGCGCCATCTAGACCCAAGTTAAGCTAGCTAAAGCTTGTGTTATGAATACTAGGCAACTGATACATAGATAATTTTTTTTTTTCGTAAATACATACATATTATACATAGAAAATACCCAGACCGATATAAACAATCATACTCATGAATACAAAATGTTTGTGCCGTGCGAGGAATCGAACCCGCGACCATCGGTCGTAAAGCGGTATGCTAGACCGCTGGACCACCGAGGTCGTCGCATATAAATAATGAAATATAACATACATACATATAATATATATTATAAATAAACTACACATATATATTAGATGATGATGAGTCTTATTACTATTCAAACTATACATTTATTTTCATTTGTTTTTTATTTAAATTGTATACAATGCTCTGGAGATGAGCGCAAATAACTGCAACACAGTTTTTTGTAAACTAATGTAGTTGTTTACGTTTAATATGTTATTGTTATAACTTTGTTTGTGGTTTAAATAAATTATTTAAAACTTCTATTCAAACTGTATTCTTTTACAAGACAAGCAAGCAGTTATTAAATTTATTTTTTAAATTAATTAAATTATTTTTACCTTCATAGTTTTAAATTTACAGAGGTAATATATATCATTTTAAAAGTATTTAGATAATGATTAAGACGGCGTGTTTAATTTAATTGACTTAAAAGGATGCAATTCTAGCTTCTAATTTTGAAAAATGACATATTTCTATTTAATCGATGATATGTATTATTTTTTTTTACATTAAGTTTTTTTAATTATATGTATGAATATGTATGTATATACATACATACTAGACGTCAAGATCTCTACTAACTTTTAATACCTATCAATAACAAAATGGAGGAAGGTGATTTTCAGTAATGAGAATCAAAAGGGCAAAGAACAATAGGTAATAATATAATATACTAACTGACCCCGTGAATGTTGTTTTTCCATATATATTACACAAACCTATCAAATATTAATATATTGAGAGTTGCGAGATAAAATGGTTGAAATTTTAGGGTTGTATTTTTAATGCCACATTATAAAAAAATAAAAGAAAAATTTTTGTCCATAAATAAATGTTAGGAATAGACAACTCTTATCACTTAGGAGTATGAAAAATAGATAGTAGCTGATTCGCAGACTTGCTGAATATCTCATCTCTTTTGTCATACAAAATATATCATAATATTAAACTCGGTCATTTCACATTTATGTTTTTGATGGGATATGGGATGTAACGATACATGTGTTTTTCCTTATATTATACTGTTTGTGCTTTTTAGGGTTGTCTTTTAATGCCACATTATACAAAAATAAAAAAAAAATGTCTAAAAAAAATATTCTATCTGATCTCTATCTATCATAAAAATCGGTCAAGGAGTATGGTTTAGTACTAACATTGTGACACGGGAATTTTATTTCGGATTCGATTCCTCGCATGTTACAAACATTTGTATTCATGAGTATAATTGTTTGTATCGGTCTGGGTGTTTTCTATATATAATATGTATGTATGTTTGGGAAACTACTCTCTGCTACCAAAATGTTAAATATATATCTGTCACGTACCTGTATGGTTCTGCGGATTTCTTGGGCTTCATTCTCGAAGGTATTCACTAGCTAGTTTCACAGTAGGTTTCACAGTTCTAATTTATTTTAATTCACAACAAATTGCGCGCGCGCGTCAAGGCCGCTGTACGGTCCGTTTGTTACTAGTTATGGGTGGGGAGGCAAAGGCGCGGGAACAGAAAACTAACGGACTCTAATATAATAATCTGTGCTTACGATGTTACAGGGTAGATTTTGAACAATGTATTTACGAAAAAAAATATATATCTATGTATTTGTATCAGTTATTTAGTACCCATAATACAAGCTTTACTTAACTTAACTTGGGACTAGATGGCGCTGTGTGAATTGTCCTGAGATTTTTATTATTATTACTAGCTACTCTCCCCGGTTTCGCGCGGGTGTACATTTATATATATATAAATATAAACCTTCCTCTTGAATTACTCTATCTATTAAAAAAACTGCTTCAAAATCCGTTGCGTAGTTTTAAAGATTTAAGCATACATAGGTACAGACAACAACAGCGACTTTGTTCTATACTATGTCATGATTACATTCTAATTGTCCCCAGGTTCTGTCCATCAGTCTTCATATACCTGGGCCTGGTGGTGCCAGCGATCTGGCTGCTGGAGCTACACAAGGTGGACATCAGGCTCGCAAACAAGAACAACCTTCAGAATACATCCCTTGACGTAAGTTCTTTTAATATACTTTTTTTAACAGCCTCAGCAGTTTAGTGGTTTAGCACACCGCTTTACTTTCGTTGGTCGCAGGTTCAAATCTTCACACGGTACAAACATTTGTATTCATGAGTATAATTGTTTGTATCGATCTGGGTGTTTTCTTATATATGTATTTACGAAAAAAATATATCTATGTATTTGTATCGGTTATGATGATGTAATCCTGGCTGATTTCGGCCACACCAACTGTCTTCAACTCCGGTTTTACCGTTGATGTTAGTAGTTATCTAGTACCCATAACACAAGCTTTAGATAACTTAACTTGGGCCTAGATGGCGCTGTGTGAATTGTCCTGAGAGTAATTAAAAGATTAAATCAGTCTTAGTGATCAGAGCAGACCAGTCCCTACAAGCAGCACTCGCATTATTGAAACTCGAGAATTGTCCAGAGTTATTATTATTATAGTTCACTAGCTGTTCCCGCGACTTCGTCCGCGTGGAATTTTGCTTTATTTTTCTAAAATAAAAGTAGCATTATTACATCAGCTACCTGTCAAAAAAAGTCCCGTCAAAATCGGTTCAGCCATTTCAGAGATTAGCCGGAACAAACAGACAGACAGACAGACAAAATTTGTAAAAAATGTTATTTTGGTGTATGTACCGTATTTATATTCATATGCATGTCGTAAAACGATTATTTCAATATTACAAACAGACACTCCAATTTTATTTATATGTATAGATGTACTTACAAAAAAAAATATTTCTGTAGTCTAAATAACACAAGCTCTGCTTACTATGGGACTAGATGGCGCTGTGTTAATTTTCCACGGATATTTATTATTTATGTATACACTAGCAGATCTGGCCACGTGCTGTGGCTAAGGTTCTTGAATTAAATATTGCCACTATCACTTTCAATGTTACAAACAGACACTCCAATTTTATTTATATGTATAGATGATCTTAGGTCTACAAGCATCAGTATCTTTTCAGATTGACATCGTAATACCAGGTGCTACGAAGATCCCCACCAACATGTGGGTGACTCTCATTGAGCAGTTCCTGATGCTGACGCTCATCGTGGGAAGATGGTTACTCCCGAAAGGGGACCTCACCAGGGACCAGCTCAGTCAACTCCTTCTTGTTTATATTGGTATGTTATTTTTTATGGTTATTAAGATCCAGTTGATATTTGTACAGTTCTTTATTTACTTTATGAACACACTAGTTGACCCGCGTAACTTCGTCTGCATCCCACTTACTTGACATTTATCATTATATTATACTAGCTGTCCCGGCAAACGTTGTTTTGACTTAAAATAAAAAAAAATTAGGGGTGGACTACCCCTAACATTTAGGGGGATGAAAAATAGATGTTGGCCGATTCTCAGACCTACTCAATACGCTCACAAAATTTCATGAGAATCGGTCAAGCCATTTCGGAGGAGTATGGGAACGAAAACTGTGACACGAGAATTTTATATATAACATTTCGCCCAATTTACATAATATCTTATTAAATTATAGCCTATATGTTATTCTGATGTATAAGTTATATTACTGTACAGTTCCATTAAAATCCGTTCTGTAGTTTTTGCGTGAAAGAATAACAAACATCCATAGTCACAAACTTTCGCGTTTATAATATTAGTAAGTAGTTATACAACAGAAACTTCTTAGATAAAAACGAACAGGAACAGAAAGCATATTTTGAACTAGCTCTACCCGCGGATTCATCCACGTGTTTCTAGCCTATATGTTATTCTGATGTATAAGCAATATTATTGTAAAGTTTCATTAAAATCCATTCAATAGTTTTTGCGTGAAAGAGAAACAAACATCCATCCATCCATTCACACTCACAAACTTCCCTATTAGTTAGACTATATCTGTATCCGCCACAGATTAATAACACATAATCTTGATATAGATTATAAAAAAAGTTTTTTAGAATCATCCGAATGATGTTGATCTCAGCTGACCTTTATAGCTTCACCTCACAATATGGACAACTTAAGGAGCGGCTTAACGCCAATTCCTGCCTCACGGCTACGGGACCTTGTTTGCGCAAACTTGTTTCCAATTACACAAAAAAATAAAAATAAAAACAAAAAAAAACTTATCAAACAGGAACAGCGGCAGATATCATCGAATTCTTCGACTCGTTCAAGGATGAGAAGGTCGCAACCGAGAAGGTTCTAGTACTCCTAACCCTGGCCATTTGGTCGTGGTCCCTGATGCAGTTCACAGTGGTACTCACCGCCACCAAGTCCAGGAAATCCCGCGGAGCTGCTAATAGGTCTGAAATGTATGTAAAATTACTTGGTACACCGCACGCAGGCCTAGCACGCTGATGCACTGATTTGTCGCTTCTGTGGACGAGTGGGATATAACATATGTTGGTAGTGTGAGTTATGTTCTATATTAAATAACAGTTATGATCGGTAAATGAAATATGTTGGTAGTATGAGTTATGTTGTACGGTAACAGGCCATTTATAAATCACGTCATACCGTTTTCACCCCCTTCTGTCACAGCTGGTCACACTTCGTCATCATCTACTCCTTTCTGATCCCATTTATTTGTGTTGTCGTAATATGTATTTCTCTTCCATTCATTTTTCGCAGTCATCTCGTTATTTACTCCCTTTCTTATATCATCTTTCACACAGTCTATCCATGTTTTCGGCCTTCCTCTGCCATTATAATCATCCACTTTCATATGTAACACCTTCCTTAAAATATTATCTGCTATTTTAGTTGATCACACTTCGTGTAACAGTAAAATTGAAATTTGATGTAACGAAATCTAAGACCTTCACTAGAAGGTTGGGAGAAGTTCTAGTATTCGTATTTTGGACGAAATATGTTGTATTTTTTTAATAATAATCGTTATTAGCCAATAAAACACTCTTATATTTATGATAGTTCGGCGAACAATACACTAGATATGCAAGTCTGTATCGTGTAATTCAGAGGATACCTTTAGACATTTAATATGTTAGGTGCTCGGTTGTGACTCATAAAACCCCTTGTAATTGCTATATCACACTTTCTCGACCCTTTACGTATGACGTAATTTACGAATGGCCTGTATAAAATATGTTGTTAGTAAGAGTTATGTTGTATTAGTACGGTAAGTACATTAGTTAGAGATATGTTGTAGGTACATTATAGAAGTATGTTGTATTATTTTTAAACTTTCAATATTAACACAAATTGTTTTATATGTAGTAAATATTTCTTTTTATAAGTAGATTTGTATTTATAGAGTAACTTAGTAGTTTTAATGTTGAGGTCAATAAAAGTTATCTTTTAAGAAGGATCAAATTAGGGGTCGTCTATAACTTGTCACATAAGGAGATAGCGGGGGTTGATGAAGTGTGACACTATGTGACAAGAAGTGGAATGAGTCATAAATTCTTCTTCTGCGTCTGTTGTAATATTATACAGTAGATATAGCTTGCACGCTGTTTGTTAGTTTATTATGTATTAATTTATATAAAAATACATTTTGTTATTGTCAAAATCTTTACATATACTATGTAAACATTTTGACAAAGCAGAGCGTCGTTGCTATCTGTTCATTTATATCTTTTAAATTATGCAACCAATTTTAATGCAGTTTTCAGCAATAGATAGAGTGATTCAAGAGGAAGGTTTATATGTATAACACATGCGTGTTATAGTATAGAGCAAGCTGGGGAATTCAAAGATTTAAAACATCCGTGCGTAGCTGGACTTGTCGCTGATAGTAGAAAAATCGGGGACTTTTTTTGTAAAGCATTCAATTATGTGTAGGAAATGGGTTGTTAGAGACCTGTGCTTAAGTAGAAATATTGTTAGCAAAGCAGGACATATCTCTAAAAGAGATTTTTCCAGTCAATATAAAACAGCGTGACACAGAAAGTGGGAGTAAAAGTTGAAAAAACAACTTTCCTACCAATGGGGTTCTCTCACAAGCCTTGATCTACTAAGGTCTAAGACCTTAGGTACTAATTGATCAACTTTGTTTGTCACTTTAATGACTTCTAAATATACGGTCATGAAACGAGAATTAATCTGTGAGACGACGGTAGGTGGCCCCCATTTTGTTTCGAGAGGAAATGTTAATACAGACCGCTTTTATGAAGGGGTACTGTGGGCTCCTGACCCATTAAAACCCCCTGGTTTTCCGCTCATACGCGATTAGTAGCCGACGTCTCAGGTACGCTTCCGCAATCGGTCGAGACGCGGCTCGTTCTCCACTGAAGGAGCCCCCTCCGAATGTGGGACACGGGGACCACATGCGCCCACTCTCACAGATCACTCGCCTCCTAGGGAGGCTCGCCCCCTGGCGCGTTGTATTTACAAAAAAAACTATGTATTAGTAATCTAGTACCCATAAGTCTGGGTGTTTTCTATGTATAATATGTATGTACTTACGACAGACAGACCGATACAAACAATTATACTCATGAATACAAATGTTTGTACCGTGCGAGGAATCGAACCCGCGACGATCGGAAGTAAGGTGGTGCGCTAAACCGCTGGACCACCGAGGCCGTCAACGTTAACAGTAAATTAACAAAACACACATGGACTCTGTTTAATGCAAGTTTTAGTAGCAATTTCGTAGATGACTCTATCCATATTTTACAATACCCATAACATATTATTATTATATTATATTACTAGCTATTCCCGCGACTGTGTCCGCGTGGAATTTAACTTTATTTTTCTAAAACTAGCCTAAGTTATTCCTTAACAGCAGCTACCTGCCAAAAAAAGTCCCGTCAAAATCGGTCCAGCCATTTCAGAGATTAGCCGGAACAAACAGACATACAGACAAACATTTTAAAAACGTTATTTTAGTGTATGTACCGCATGTAGTAAAAAACGGTTATTTCAATATTACAAACAGACATTCCAATTTTATTTATATGTATGTATGGATATTATTATTATATTATTATTATTATTATTATTATTATTATATCTTGCATCTCTTTCTACAGGAACAGTCGAGCATGCTGTTGTTCTATAGAGGTTTGTGCTATAATCATGAATATAGCACTGCAGGACGCCCCGTTCCTGGCGTTCCGGCTACTTATTATATGTCATTACAAGATTATAAATTATATGAACATATTCTTTACATGTAAAAATACATTGGTAAGTATATATTTGCAGCATTTTCATATCATTTCATATTTTAATCGCCCATAAGCAAATAAGATAATCGCAAGAAATCGCCCATAAGCATCTCAGTGTGTTGTTTGCCCCACCCCGACCACACTTTTACACACATACACGACACCGTCCTCGCCGGCGAAGACGACGACCTCAAACACACATTATCGCGCATTCTAGCGGGCGCTCCACACCGGCGCCCCAGGGCGCCCCTCAGATCGATCCCCCGTCCAATTCAAACGGGGATCGAAATTACGACGGCCTGAGCCGAGGTTCGAACCCCTAGTGGTGCCCTCAGACTAAAGTCGTATCCGTCAGGCAGGAGTTGGCCTTCAGCCGCTCCATAAGTCCTTCCGCGGGTTTGAAGTGCCATCTGTACTCGCACCCTAACGTCCGGTGAAGCTGTAAAGGCCAGCTGCGGCCAACAGCATTAGAGTAGTCCGAAATGAAAAGTGTTGTATGCGCGAGCGGTTAACCACTGATTTTCAACTGACATACGCGAGGATGCATGTAACAAGATCGACTAAATTACTAGAAGAACTAATAGTTCAAAATCAAAATTCAAAATATCTTAATTCATGTAGGTCTATTACAGACTCTTATGATATGTTAAATCTACCGTCAGTTCGGAATGATTTCGAGGTGAGAAGAACTGACAAGAAACTCAGCTCATATTCTTTTCAAATAAATGTTGTACATGTTTACAATAATACACAGTCATTAAAATTCAAATTTGGGAGAATAGAGTGACCACAAGCATATGCTATTGCAAAAAACAAAAAATCTAATCAGTGTTCGCAACCTGAACAGACGAGTCCCCACATGCAGCACCCGTTCACGATTATGACGGCTGAGCCTGCCATCATTGCACTCCACCATATTTGAGGGAGCACATCGACCTACGATCTACGACTTAGTAGCTGACGTTGTATTGCCATATAAATTAATATCGCTATTAAAAATAGGGGTTGATGATAGAAGGGTGAATTTAGGAGTGTATGTATTTTTTACATGCTACATTATAAAATATTAAAATAAAAATTAAAACCCGTAACATAAAAATAAGTTTTGCGGTGGACCGCATAAGGTTGAGCCTACACTTGTAATATTTCTGTCGACACTTGACACCCTTCCATTAGTTTACGTCTCCACTAACATAGATTTAAGTTAAGTGTAAAATCAGTCTTTATTCCCGACTCCGCGTCGACTGGAAGCGTTATTAATAAACCATGTTGATTAAAATAAAAATTAACACCCGTAACATAAAAATAAGTTTTACGGTGGACCGCATAAGGTTGAGTCTACACTTGTAATATTTCTGTCGACACTTGACACCCTTCCATTAGTTTACGTCTCCACTAACATAGATTTAAGTTAAGTGTAAAATCAGTCTACGTCCTGACTCCGCGTCGACTCGACGCGTTATTAATAAATCATGTAGATAGATAGATAATAGTTTTTATTTGTATGTTACTACACACATATAGGCCTAATTATAACATCACATGACAAGTACCTATAATATAACAATTCAATAAGGGTGTGCTACAGCAATACCGGGTCATTGGGCTCCCTAAAATATGGTCGAGCGCAGTGATGGCTGGCTCATCCGTCATACTCGTGAACGAGTGCTGCTTGTAGGGACTGGTCTGCTCTTATCACTACGACTGATTTAATCTTATTGTATTTTTATATTTGAGCCTAAATAAATTAGTGCTGGTTGGTAGTTTGTATTCACACGTTTCGACTTGTAAAATGTGAACTTACAAGGATTGTTTAAAAGAGCAACACACAAGTTTCTTGCTTATTCTTCTTGTGATGAGACAGCTTTCCGAATAAGAGGTAGATTTAAAAAAATGTTGACTATTCAAAAGTGCTTAAATTAAGTTTATTTGAATAAATGATTTTCTATTCTATTCTAATACAAAACTGGTACATAGCTCAGTGTGGAGAATCACTCAAGCAGCAAAACACTGATTTTCAGCTATGTCCTCGAGGGTCAATAATGTACCTTTTATTTATGTAGCACACAACCAATAAACTTAATAATGTCTTATAAATCGTGCAATCATTTCACCGGTATACTCACTACCTACATACTACAATAAATAATATATTATGTCGTGCCACCTCATCACAACATATATAACGCTACAGTGATGAGGATAACCACCGCGCTGCAAGGGTATGAAAATTCGTAGCCCTATTATAGGAAATTAAACCTCTTTCCCGAGGAGATAAAAGCCATCGCTCCTAAGAATATCCTTCAATTCTTGTCCCTGACGGGTCTAGGTAGCGAACTTTGAAAAAGGGCGAGCACAATAGATCTATGTAGGTCGCAATGCTACAGGTGCTACAAACATCTGACAATAGCCCAAACAACCCAATAAAAAAAAAAAAATAGGAAACTATTTTGTTTATGACCTATCCTCAGACCTACTGACTGCACACACAAAATTTCATAAGAATCAGTCAGCCGTTTCGTAGGAGTTTTATTACAAACAGTGACACGACAATTTTATATATTACATTAACTAATAATATAAAACAACAATTATGTATTATTATTTTGTATGTGTACATGTATATGTATGTATGTATGTGTGTATAATAATTATTATTTATGTGTATGCAACAATGCAATGATTGCAAAAAATATTTTCTGTCTTCCTTTCTAATTGGATTTCCTTATTATGCTGTACTTTGTATACATATATCTTATTATGTACACAATAAAGTTTTTTATGGATGATAATGTAATGGTGCACCCGCCTGTGCTAACGGTTTACGCTGGCGGGGCACCAGTGGAGGATGATAAGATGAACATGAGGTCAAGTCAGCACATCGTGATAAAATCACCAATAATTTATCACGTATGTTTTCAGGGGTAACCGCGTGAGGGTTCTGACCTGGTACATTGCTAGTAATAAGATCATCAGTCCATATTACTAACAATCCCCTTTCCCCCTCACAACATAGTTTTTTTTTATTAATTTTATTTGTCTCTCTACTGTTTTTATTATCACGCTTTTTTTTTGGAATATAAATATATTGTCTAGTACTTCAGCCGCGATTTGATACGGCCAAAGACACACAACATAAAATTAAATAAAAATTTTTAAATAAAATATTTTCTTTCTTTTCTTTCTTCTTTATATCTAACCATTTATGTTTCAGGTAATATTATTGCAAATATATAGGCTATATGTACTACATTTGGAGACGGTTGACGAGGGGAATGGAGGTTCAGTGTACAGGAAAACCCACAAGCACAAGTCTAGCGAGAGAAAAGACAAGGACAGGAAACACGACAAAAAGTGAGAGAAAAAATATTTTTATATAAATGATAATAATTTTTTTTAGGAAATAATTAATTTAAAAATCATAGCGCTGACAGTGTTGTCTGATTGAACAAAGATTGAGTGATTAGCGGTTTCTATGTTGATTGTCGCATGCCTAATCCTTGTTAACTTAACGTAAATCTACTTAAAACAATATTTATTTAAAAGTGCAACACACAAGTTTCTTGCTCATTCTTCTTGTGATAAGTCTGCGTCCCTAATGAGTGGCAGAATAAAAAATGTGACTAATCAAAAGTGCTTATATTAAGTTTATTTGAATAAAGTTTATACATGTAAGTATATATTTATATCAGTTGTCTAGTACCCATAACACAAGCTTTGCTTAACTTGGAACTAGATTTCGCTGTGTGAATTGTTCAGGGTTTTTTTTTATGTGTTATTATGAAATGGTGCACCCACCTGCGCTAACGTATTACGCTGGCGGGGCACCAGTGGAGGATGATAAGATGAGTATGAGGTCAGGTCAGTTAGCCCATCGTGACAAATTCATGAGTGCAATGATGGCTGGCTCATCCGTCATACTCGTGTACGGGTGCTGCTTGTGGGGACTGGTCTGCGCAGGTTGCGAACACTGATTAGATTTTTTGATTTTTTTATATAGCATATGCTTGTGGTCACTCTATTCTCCCAAATTTGAATTTAAATGAAATAGTATTATCGTAAATATGTACATTAAAAAAAAAATACGAGCTGAGTTTCTTGTCAGTTCTCATCTCGAAATCATTCCGAACTGACGGTAGATTTGACATATCATAGAGTCTGTAATAGACCTACATGAATAAAGATATTTTGAATTTGAATTTGAATTCACGAAGAATTTATCACGATGGTTTCCAGAGGGAACCGCGTGGAAGTCAACCTGACATGGTTATGCTAGCAATGAGAACATCATTCCACATTACTAACGATCCCCTTTCCCCTACTGTTCAGGGTATTAACAATAATAATATATATTGACGAATATATCAGTACATTTTTTATATTTAGCTCTGCGGTTACTATATTTGTTTCATAGCTACACGACTCTTCTACCAGATGGGGTAGCCAGAGTCATTGTAAATTGACAATTTCATAGTGATCACAACACTCGAGAAAATAAACAACATACATGTATTTGATGGCCTCGGTGGTCTAGCTGTTTAGCACACCGTCTTACTTCCGATGGTCGCTGGTTCGATTCCTCGCACGGTACAAACATTTGTATTCATGGGCATCATTGTTTGTTTGGGTGTTTCCTATGTATAATATGTATGTATTTAAGAAAAAATATATATCTGTATTTGTATCAGTTATCTAGTACTTATTACACAAGCTTTAGCTAGCTTACCTTGGGTCTAGATGACGCTGTGTGAATTGTCCTGAGACTATTATTATTTGGGGGTGTTTATCGGTAAAGTCTATCCATCGACTATTACCCCATTTTCCAAAATCTACTCGAATTCGCAAGTTACAAGTTACGGGGACTAAGTTGACCTCTTTCAAGCTATTATGTTACTCTAAGGTCATCCCAAGTTGACCTTGAGAACGACCTTGTGTCTTACAATCAAAGGGTGAACTTAACCTTACTTCCTGTTCGTTATTCGAGCACGGTGATGAATGACTCATCATACTCGTGAACGTGGCCTGTTTTAATCACTACGACTGATTATTTAGTTACTGAACAAGATGATTGTGTTATTGTGTATTTATTTTGACTCTAATGAATTGCGAAATGGTAGTTTGTATTCACATATTTCAAATTAACGTAAAGTTAGAATTATTTAAAAGAGCAACACGCAAGTTGCTTGTTCATTCTTCTTGTGATGAGACAGCTTTCCGAATGAGCGGTAGATAAAAAAAAAGCAGTGCTTAAATGTAAGAATAGAATAGAAAATCATTTATTCAAATAAACTTAATTTAAGCACTTTTGAATAGTCAACATTTTTTTTAAATCTACCGCTTATTCGGAAAGCTGTCTCATCACAAGAAGAATATGCAAGAAACTTGTGTGCTGCTCTTTTAAACAATCCTTGTAAGTTCGCATTACAGTAAGTTTATTTGAATACAATTAAATTGTGAATTGAACTATGTGCCGAGATTTTCTCACGAGACTACAGCATGGGGTTTTTCAAGAAGGGTATATTAAGGTTTCTTAAGGGTCGGTAACGCGCATGTGACACCCCTGTAGTTTCAGGCGTCGATAGGCGTTCAGGTTACGAATGCTGATAAGACTTTTTGCTTTTGCAATATCATATGCTGGTGGTCACTCTATTCTCCCAAATTTGAATTTAAAAATGTATCTGTATTATTGTAATTATAACATTTAATCGAGTTTTTTGTCAATTCTTCTCATCTCGAAATCATTGCGAACTGTCGGTAGATTTAACATATCATAAGAGTCTGTAATAGACCTACATGAATTAAGATATTTTGAGTTTTGAACTGTTCAGATATATAAGCTACAATTTGAAAGAAAGAAAGAAAAATATTATATTCAGTGCAATGTAAAAAATACAATATAAACAACAAACGAAAAAAGAGCAAATAAAATGTACATATAATTTAACTTAATTTACCATGTAGATAATTAAAAATAAACATAAAATAATCATTTTTTACATCCATATGTGCACTGAAATGGCTCCACTCAGCTTTAATGTATGTCCTAGGTGAACATACAGCTGGTTTTCAGTTGCACCATTTGACGTTAACCATCTGTTGCCATTAAAGAAAAAAAACTTTTTTTTAGGAAACATCATAAATCGAAGAAACACAAAAAGCATGATATTGGGGAAACTTCAATAGCAATGATCAGCGATCCTCGAAGACACGACAAGGGTGATGGCGGACGTATCAGGTAAGACTATCAAAATGTATAAATTCAAATTTAAAATCATTAAGTAATTAATTTTCGCCAACATCTGCATGAAATTTTAAATAATTTGTTTTTGTATGTAGGGTAGGGTAATGTAGGGTACATTACCCTACCCACCCGGAAATGTACCCTACCCTAGTAGGGTACATTTCCGGTCTTATGTATGTAATTTTTTAATACTATTATATTACTAGCTGACCCCGCAAATGTTGTTTTGTCATATATATTAAAATCGCTATTAACAAATAAGGGTTGGTGATAGAAAGGTGAAAATTTAGGGTTGTATGTATTTTTTAATGCCACATTATAAACGAATAAGAAAATAAAAAAAGGGATTTTTTTCCATCAATTTAACATAAAATGATAGGAGTGGACAACCCATATCACTTAGGGGTATGAAAAATAGATAGTAGATTCTCAGACCTATTGAATATGCATATGAAATTTCATAAAAATCGTTCAAGCCGTTTCGGAGGAGTATGGTAACTAACATTGTGACACGAGAATCTTATATATAAAATTCTCGTGTCACAGTTTTCGTTCCCATACTCCTCCGAAACGGCTTGACCGATTCTCATGAAATTTTGTGAGCGTATTGAGTAGGTCTGAGAATCGGCCAACATCTATTTTTCATCCTCCTAAATGTTAGGGGTAGTGCACCCCTAAATTTTTTTTTATTTTTTGTTTCTATTTTTTTATGATACAACATACAAAAATACATACAATCCTAAATTTTCACCCTTCTATCATCAATCCCTATTTTTTATAGCGTTATTAATTTATATGGCAAAACAACGTTTGCCGGGACACCTAGTTTTATAAGATACTAGCTGCGTCCGCGACTTCCTCCGCGATACTTCCATAGAACCTTTCATATTCCCTTTCAACCCCTTGCAACCCTTTTTTCACATTAAAAAGTAGCCTATGTCCTCTGTCAGGGTCTAGACTATCTGTGTACCAAATTTCATTTAAATCGGTTCAACGGTTTAGGCGTGAAAACGAGACAGACAGACAGACAGAGTTATTTTCGCATTTATAATATTAAGTAAGTATATATATAAAATTCTCGTGATAAGATGGGGTGATAGATTTATTATTATTATTACAATATAACTTTGACGGTAGACGAAGTGACCGTTCATTGAAAAGAAATCTAATTTGGTTCGAGGTTCGCGCTCGTAAGCGACGAAAAGTAGTTTTGAATAGATAGGGGTGGATATATAGGGGATGGGGGTTGCTCGTCACCTTGACACGACTTCAAATTACCTCTACTAGGGCTGCACTGCATGTCGGTAATGTCGATAGAAAATAATCGTCTCAAAATTCATACTGTATACTGGCAGACCCGCCCACGCGTTGCAGTGGCTGAGGTTCTTGAATAAAATAATATTGCGACTATAAATTGAGATGTAAGCTATCCTTTCTTTCAAGTTGGTTCAAATTGCACACAATGTGCAAATCAAATTTGCCATCGGTTTAGTAGTTTAGGACCCAAGGCGGATAAACAACGTGACACGTAATTTTTATATATAAACATTCTTCTTGTGATGAGTCTGTGGTCCGAATGAGTGGTAGAATAAAAAAACTGTGACTATTCAAAAGTGCTTATATTAAGTTTATTTGAATAAAGATTATTTCTATAGAGAATTTTCTCGATTTTCTAATTGTGAGTTGTGCTCGCAATTATTTAACCGTGGTTTTGAATAATGCTTACTAATATTATAAATGCAAAAGTAACTCTGTCTGTTTGTCCCGCTTTCACAAAATTACTGAACCGATTTAAATTGAATTCGGTACACAGATAGTCTAGACCCTGAGAAAGGATATAGGCTACTTTTTAATGCGAAAAAGGATGGTAAAAGTTTGAACGGGGACATTAAAGGTTGTATGGAAATATCGTCATTTTTAAATGTAGAAGCGTGAAACTTATTTTTTAGGCTGTTGATTAAATATAAATATATATGTCATTCGAAGAATGTAAAAATTTTACCCTTAGGAGGGGTCAATTTATTATTCAAAAAATATTTGAGGTCCTTTTTGAAGCTACAATGTTCAAACTTTATTCTTTGACTTTTTTTTTTAAAACACATACCCTTTTGTTTATTGTTAATCTGTGGTCAAATTAAGTATAGATTAATATTGTTTGTCTATAAACTGAAGGTAAAATGTAATATAAACTTAAAATTTCATTATAGTCGAATTTCGACCAATAGTATAAATATTTATGTATTTATATCAGTTGTCTAGTACCCATAACAGAAGCTCTGCTTACCGTGGGACTAGATGGCGCTGTGTGAATTATCCAGGGTTATTTATTATTTATATCGATAAAATGACTATCGACACATCCCCATACTATCAACTAAAGGGTGGGGCTAGCAAATGACTGGCCGCACAAATCGTTGGATGATCCGTGTCTCTATATATATGTACACATATATATGTATGTCTGTTTGTATATTTGAAGAAATACCAGACAAAGCCAATTTTAACAGAACTATTTCATCAGAATAGTCTTATTAATATTATAAACGTAAAAGTTGTTGAGTATGGATGGATGTTTGTTACTCTTTCACGCGAAAACTACTGAACGGATTTTGATGAAACTTTACAATAATGCATCAGAATAACATATAGGCTATAAATTTCATGCGAGTGAAATCGCGGGGATAACTTATCTAAATATATATATATAACTCAAAGGTGACTGACATAGTGATCTATCAACGCACAGCCCAAACCACTGCACGGATCGGGCTGAAATTTGGCATGCAGGTAGATGTTATGACGTAGGCATCCGTTAAGAAAGGATTTTGATTAATTCTACCCCCAAGGGGATAAAATAGGGGATGAAAGTTTCTATGTAACTTTGTCAATTTCAAAACCGATCGGGCTGAGACTTTGCATGTATAAAGCTACTATGACGTAGGCATCCCCTAAGAAAGGATTTTGATAAATTCTACCGCTAAGGGGATAAATTAACGCGAGCGAAGCCGCGGCCAAAAGCAGTAATAGCAGTATTCAATATCAACTATACTCCATTTTCAGAGCTATAATCCTAACAAATTCGGATGAAATAAGAGAAGTGGAACTGTCAACGCTTTTCAGAGATCAGATATCAACAGAGAATGAGAGGAAGAAAGGGTAAGAATTATTATTATCTTAATAATTTATTTATTTTAATTGCACACACATTTCTTACAATTGTGGTTCCATTATTTAGGCCTATGTCCAGCAGTGGACGTCTTTCGGGCTGCAATGATGGTGATGATAGAATAGAATTCTAAAATAAATAAAATTTTATTAACTCGTTTTTACAGTAATAACATAAGAAATACAAGAATAATTTACACGTTAAAAAACGGAATCAATGTGGACCACAACTCGGCATAATCCTGGAAATAGTTTCCAGCGCTGATTTTCAGCTGGGCCCTCAGTACGGACGCGCAAATATTACAATTAAAAAATAATATACATAATCTTAATAAATCAGATATTATACAATGATGATGAATTTACGTCACAGGTTAATAGATTCATTGTCACACTCTGTCCCAACCTCCCTCGGGTTGGGACAGAGTGTGACAATGAATGTATTTAAAAATATATTTTTTTTCGAACTGTTCTAATGGCCGCAACTGGCCTTTATAGCTTCACCGGACAATAGGGGGCGAGTGCAGATGGCACTCCAAACCAAAGGACTTATGGAGCGGCTGAAGGCCAACTCCTGCCTGACGGATACGACTTTAGTCTGAGGGTGCCCTCTAGCTAGGGATTCAAACCTTATATTAGCTGAGACGTTCGTAATTTCGGTTCCCGTTTGAATTGGTCGGGTATCGATCGGAGGGGGAGTATGTACTGACTAGTTGTGACAAGGAAAGGCCACCCCCTCTAACCTTTGTCACATAAGCTTTATTTTTTACCAAGACTGATACAAACAATCATAATGAATACAATTTTATTGTTTGTACCGTGCGAGGACTCGAACGTGCGACCATCGGAAGTAAGGCGATGTGTTAAACCGCTAGACCACCAAGGCCGTCAAATCACCAATAGTTCGCTTCTAAAACACTTTTAAAATATTTATTTAAACTACAATTATGCCTGAGAAACTAGTTTGGCGGGAAAAGTCATAGATTTCAGTATTATAACAAGTTTCTGAAATAGAGAGATATGCATATTACTCTGTACAAATTTGCCTTGTGTTAATTTGTTATTAAAAAAACTTTTTCAGGACCAAAAAGAAGCAAAAGTCGGAATCATCAGAGGAATCGTTGAACAATATTCATCATACCACAGACGATTCTGGTATTTGACATCACCGGGTACGTAGGGAGAGCCCGAAACGAAGTCCCAAACATAAAGACAAGCACGACAAGCGAAAAGACAAAAAGAGCAAGAGGAAAAAGGAGAGCACTGACAGTGAGACTGACAGCTCGAGTTGAACACGGCAGCATGACGTATGGTTCTTTGTCTTATAAAATGTTTGGTTATATAAAGTGTGTGGGCCACGTATGGCAGTGTGCGGTTATGTCTTTTGCCTGAGAACGGCGTTTAATAAAAATGGTATATTGGCAAAATGGCGGGCTTGGAAAATTGTGCACTTGAAAGGAAGTTCACAAAATGCACAGAATATATTTGTTATTTATTATATTTCATAATATAAGCGAATGTTTTTACACAATGAATAAGGAATATGAAATAATGGAGATTTTTTTAAAAGAATGATATAAATTCTTTTATTAAAAGTTGTTATCAGGTCGTGCGTAGTATTCTTTTACACTTTGATTAGTAGCTTGTTTAGTAATTAGCTGTTATTACATTAATATATTATATAATACTAGGCTCGGCCGCCCACCCGCCTCGGCTTTGTACGGGTGTATATGTATTCCATACCTACATATAAACCTTCCTCTTGAATAACTCTACCTATTACTAACCCTAATAAATTAGTGCTGGTTGGTAGTTTGTATTCACACGTTTCGACTTGTAAATGTGAACATACAAGGATTATTTAAAAGAGCAACACACAAGTTTCTTGCTCGCTCTTCTTGTGATGAGAAAGATTTCCGAATGAGCGGTAGATTAAAAAAAATATATTAACTATTCAAAAGTGCTTAAATTAAATTTATTTGAATAAATGATGTTCTATTCTATTCTAAAAACTGTATTAAAATCCGTTGCGTAGTTTGTAAGACCTAAGCGAACAAATAGCGCAAGCGATTCCATTTACACTATGTAAAGATAATATATAACTTAATAATAATAATATCTCAGGTCAATTAATAATAATAATAATAATCTCAGGACAATTCACACAGCGCCATCTAGACCCAAGTTAAGCTAGCTAAAGCTTGTGTTATGGGTACTAGATAACTGATATATACATAGATTTTTTTTGTAAATACATACATATTATACATAGAAAACACCCAGACCGATACAAACAATCATACTCATGAATACAAATGTTTGTGCCGTACGAGGAATCGAACCCGCGACCATCGGTCGTAAAGCGGTGTGGTAGACCGCTAGATCACCGAGGTCGTCAAATTCGTAATCTGTTTGAGAATATGGTCATAAAACAGAGTTTAAACGTGTTTTTGTCATTATATGGAGGTGAGATTATACTAAACACTGTAGGAACATGGTGTTAAAACAACAACATATAACTTTTTTTACTAAACTGATATTTGTATCTACTAAACTTTAGGTAAACATTAGATACTTTTAATATTGGTGCAATAAAGAATTATAAATAAAATAAAATAAATTAACTTACTAATCAAAGTGTAAATACACGAAGCACTATTGATATTTCAGCCATTTTGTAATCAGTGACGTTTTCGTAATAGAAAAGAATTAACTATATATTTTTTTGTCGTAAAAACATAATATATATATATTTGATTTTACATATTTACTACATATATCTAATATATTGATAGACAAATATAAATGAGGAATAATATATATTGAATGTTGAATATTTAGAAAATATATAATAATCTATATATATAAATAAAATTGGAGTGTCTGTTTGTAATATTGAAATAACCGTTTTTAAATGCATGTGAATATAAATACGGTTCATACACCGAAATAACATTTTTTGCAATTTTCGTCTGTCTGTCTGTTTGTTCCGGCTAAACTCTGAAAAGGCTGGACCGATTTTGACGTTACTTTTTTTGGCAGGTAGCTATTTTGACGTTACTTTTTTTGGCAGGAAGTTGATGTAATAAGGAGTAACTTAGTCTAAGTTACTCCTTATTACATACTAAGTTACTCCTTATTACATCAACTTCCTGCCAAAAAAAGTAACGTGTCCAACCTTTTTTTTTAGAATCTTTTTTTAGACTTAATTTTAGAAAAATAATGTTAAATTCCAAACAGCTAGTATACCTATAATAGTAAGATAACCACGTCAACACAGAATCAACACTCAGAGAGAATCCGTAAATGTATTATCAGCTGTAACACAGTTATAATAATAATAATATATTTATTTGTCAGAATATGGTATATACAACGGTGATAATTATATATATTATATATTTCATCATAATTCCATATTGCTTCTCTTTGTTAATCATATATATGTATATACATCGTCGATTGAATAGAAAAACGACATCTTACAAAATTAGAAGCTAGAATTGCCTCCTTTTTATATAAGTCAATTAAATTAACCACGCCGTCTTAATCATTATCTAAATAGTTTTAAAATGATATATATTACCTCTGTGTAAATTTAAAACTTTAAAGAAAATTATAATTTTAATAAATTTAAAGACTAAATGCTTCTATACAAGACAATACTAAAATGTACATTTTGTATACTGCCATTTTTTTATTTAACCGACGAAATATGCTCCTAATTGTATACATATATATATATATATATATAGAGAGAGAGAGAGAGAGAGAGCAATAATTACATATATATCTTATATATACTATACTATATTAATTTTATACACAAACTATGTAGCGTACCGTCCCTGATGGCACGGATACATTACGAATCATTGTTTTTCTCGGCTTGTTCTATACTATAACACGCATGTATTATACCTATAAACCTTCCTCTTGAATCGCTCTATCTATTGCTGAAAACTGCATTAAAATCTGTTGCGTAATTTAAAAGATATAAATGAACAGACAGCGACGACGATTTTGTTTTGTACTATGTAAAGATATATGATATAATAATATTTATTGATAATGAAAGATATGTATAAATATATTTATCAGTGCCTTAAAAGATTCGTGCCTGTTTTGAAATGTTTTATTGTGTAATAAATAAATCTATACATCTATACATATAAAGAAAATTGGAGTGCCTGTCTGTAATATTGAAATAACCGTTTTTTACTACATGCATATGAATATAAATACGGTACGTACACCAAAAATCACTTTTTACAATTTTTGTCAGACAGACAAGTTTGTTCCGGCTAATCCCTGAAATGGCTGGACCGATTTTAACGGGACTTTTTTTGGCAGGTAGCTGATGTAATAAGCAGTAACTTAGGCTACATTTATTTTAGAAAAATAAAGTTAAATTCCATTCGGACGAAGTCGCGGGATCAGCTAGTTGTTAATAAAATTGTTTATTACATATAAAACAATATTGATTTTTGTAATAAGTATTTGTGAATTTCTAGAATATTTATTATATATTATGTAAAATTAAGGCACGCACAATTAAGATGTAATCAATTATATAATAAATACATAAGTAATCAATTATTCATATTTTAATATGTTCAGTAGATTTTTATTAAAATTTGAAAAGCATAAGTGTCTTTTATTTTTACATTTATAATTAATATTGACTGGCCCGCATAACTTCTTATATTTCGCCCAATTATCATAATATCGTTTTAAATTTTAGCCTATATATTTTTCTTATGTGTAAGCTATATTACTGTAAAATTTCATCAAAATCCGTTCAGTAGTTTTTGCTTGAAAGATTAAAACATCCATCCATACTCACAAACTTTTATAGTATTAGTCACATTGAAGTTGTTTAGCAACTTGTAAGTTTAGTGGAAATAGTTACTGGACTGGCTACTTGCATATCCAGTGCTCTTATCACTACTTTATTTAATCTTATTGTTTTTATTTGAGCCTAAATAAATTAGTCCTGGTTGGTAGTTTGTATTCACACGTTTCGACTTGTAAAATGTGAACTTACAAGGATTGTTTAAAAGAGCAACACACAAGTTTCTTGCTTATTTTTCTTGTGATGAGACAGCTTTCCGAATAAGCGGTAGATTTAAAAGAAATGTTGACTATTCAAAAGTGCTTAAATTAAGTTTATTTGAATAAATGATTTTCTATTCTATTCTATTCTATTCAGTGCAGACAAATATTATATTTCTTTTGTGGAAATAGTCACTGTCTGATGAGACAGTAACTACATATTTTAGATTTATGTAAATTAAATATTGTAATGGGTGATAACTGTGATTGGTACAGTTTATGCTGTAAATAATATAAATGACGTAGTGGAGTAACTTGAAACAGTCATGCTCGCTATAAAGTTCAAACTTGTGGCGGCGTGGTGGGCCGGATCAATGTGCTCCCTCTAATATGGTTGAGTGCAATGATGGCTGCCTCATCCGTCATACTCGAGAACGGATGCTGCTTGTGGGGACTGGTCTGTTCGGGTTGCGAACACTGATTAGATTTTTTGATTTTTTTTTATATAGCATATGCTGGTAGTCATTCTATTCTCCCAAATTTGAATTTAAATGAAATAGTATTATTGTAAATATGTATAAAATTTAAAAAAAAATACGAGCTGAGTTTCTTGTCAGTTCTTCTCATCTCGAAATCATTCCGAACTGATAGTAGATTTGACATATCATAAGAGTCTGTAATGGACCTACATGAATAAAGATATTTTGAATTTGAATTTGAATTAGAGAGTTTATCTAACAAACTAAAGAGTGAAAGATTTGCGTACTAGTTCGCATAGTTTCCATCTTTGTTTTAGTTCATTCGTGAACTATAGAAGCATAACAAATTACAAGGTCATGATTATGTATTTTGAGGAATAATCTTCTCAGTAATAATTAATTTCCATTTCTTTTATTATTATTATATTTATAAGCAAATTAACACAATCTTAACAATAGAATAAGTTAATAAAAATTATTGTTTAAATAGAACTGTCAATATTCCCGCCAAAATCTATTTCGGCGCCATATTCGAGGTACAGTGAGCGCCAAAAGTACGCGCGGTCCGGTGTTAGCGGTGCGACGTATTGCGGCTCCAAACTTATCGCCAGGTGGTGTGGATACGGAAGCCATTGGCCATTATCCTGTTCTGGTGTTGGGGTGCTGAAAGGAAATCATAATGTTGACTTAGTAAGTGTTTCTATACTCTTTTACTATTATAATGCTGTGGCTATAGCTTACAGCTTCATAAAAGCGATGTAATAAAAATAATAACCCGTATAATTCACAAAGCCACATCATAACGGCCTCGGTGGTCTAGCTTTACTTCCGAAGTTTGCGGGTTCGATTCCTCGCACGGCACAAACATTTGCATTCGTGAGTATGATTGTTTGTATCGGTCTGGGTATTTTCTATGTATAATATGTATGTATTTACAAAAAATATATCAATGTGTTTGTATCAGTTGTCTAGTACCCATAAGACAAGCTTTAGCTAGCTTAACTTTGGTCTAGATGGCGCTGTGTGAATTGTCATGAGATTATATATTATTATATCTATTAATTGTCTAGTACCCATAACACAAGCTCTGTTTAGCGTGGGGTTAGATATAAATAAACACGTGTGAATGTAGACGCATATGTCTGCCCATAAAAGATTTGCCATCTACCCGCTGCTCTTCAGTTTACCCGTGATCATGGCGGTGAAAACACTGGCAAAATATCGGAAATAAAACGTGATAAGATTCCGTGATTGTCTGGTTTCATTAAAAACGATGCTACTCACCCATATTTCGCAAAGTTGGTCCACATCATGGTCATAAAAGTGACCATCCGCGCGTCATTCTCGTCCATCGGCAACGGCAGTCTCTCCAGTTCGAAAACATAGAACAACTCGTCTTGATTAGTCGTGGCCAATAAACTACTATTCGTTAACATTCTACCAAGGTTTCTATTACCCGTATAGTTGAATACAAATTCGTATACTGGCAACACTGAATTGTTAGCATACAATTCGGAAAGCAAAGACATTGGACCCACAAACCCAAAATCTGTATTCAAATTAATTATACCCCCAATAACAGTTTCTTCAGATTTTATATCAGAGAAGTAAGTTTCTTGTAACGTGGTTCTAAATTCTTCTACATCCTCTTTTGGAATAATGAAACTTCTTTGATCCAGAACAGAATAATCTTCATGCATTATTCTATCCATTTGACTGGTTATTGTATTATAATCTAACGTACTTGTTAAACCTTCTACTGTATTCAGACCGAAGACAGCGGGCACCGGATGAAATTTATTATCAACTATTATATTATAAGGCTTATCTGTTAAGAATGCTTCCTCTCCTTCGAATACTGTCTCTACTGATGGCACAAAAACGTTTTTAGCGTGCATTTGCTTAGATATAGCTTCTTCTACTTTCTGAATCTCAGTTTCTGAATAGATCTTCAACAGTTTAACAGGATCTACAGTATTAACGCCCAACGATTTGGCTACTTGACTGGCAGTCTCCAAAGGTTTAGGATCAAACGATCCAGGACTAAATAGCGGGCCGCTTTCTGATATAATTCTGTGGAAAAGACCTTTAGTAGAATCTGATAGGGTAAGATAAATAGCTGCTGTTCCGCCACTACCTTGCCCTAATACAGTTACATTGTCAGGGTCTCCAGAAAATCCTCGGATATTATCCTTAATCCATCTCAATGCAGCTCTGATATCCTTCAAACCAGCATTACCAGGTGCATCTACTGTGCCTAGATTCAGGAAACCGTATGCATTTAGCCTATAGTTGACAGTGACTAAAACTATACCATGGCTGACTAGGTATTGGGGTCCATAAAAGCTAGGGGAACCAGACCCAACACCAAAATCTCCTCCGTGTAAGAAGACGATTACAGGTAAACTAGTGTTAGTGACTGCACTAGGGGAGAAGATGTTGAGGACCAAGCAGTCTTCATTATCGCTGGGTGCAGCGAGAGGATCGTGGCAAGGAAACTGTGGACAGAGTACTGCTCGATTATCAGCTTTGTAGACTTCGTCGAATGTCGGAGGCTCTTCTGGGGCCTGTGGAATAATATTTAAAATATATGATTTACGAAAGCATTGCATTATAAATATATATAAATGTTATTACTATAGCGACAATTTAATATATTATAACATAAATTCTATAATAATTATCGTTCAATAAGTAGAACGGTGAATTTTTGGGTTATAATCTAACTAAATATCTATTTCTTTATTTGGTCATGCTGACGAAGCATACCACGCAGACGAAATCGCGGGCACAGCTAGTTCTATAATAAATCATTTATTTAAATATATAATAATTATATTACATTTCTAGAACTAAGAGAGTGTCATTACTTATAGGCCTAGAACTAGTATAACTGGTAGTGTATTAGATAAGAAAGAGAGTTAATTTTTTTACGAGGAAAATAAACTTGGAGACCTCTGCACTGACTTTAGGAAGCTTTTGATTGAAGGGTATTATACAAGATTTATATAGGTTATTTATTATTTGTGTTATATACAAAATTCATATTAAGAACACGCGAGGGAAACAGTTTTGATGATTTTGTCATAAAAGAAGGAAATATACTTGTATTATAATCTATTGCTATTAATTATTAATATTCGTTGCATAAAACTTACCCGAAATTTCACTGGAACTCCATATCTGATTCCTAAATACTCATAGTAGAGTTCGTTAGACGCCAAACTACCTTCAACTCGACCTTGCTTAGTTGCTACAATCTTCGTTTTATCAATTGAAAAAGCGACGCCAAAAAAGGCGGCAAAAATTATAGATGTATAAACATACATTCCTTTGCTTCGAAACTTACACCTAAATTTATTTTTTATTCCTTAACCTTTTTAAACATAGACAATTGGATTATAAAACAATTTATTTCGCACCTTATTGCGTAACGTTTAAAATTCAAAGTAAGATATCGATTTTAAAAAGTACGTGATCACTGTTTAAGATTTAATAACAATATTTTGTTCAATGAACTTACGTGTTTATATATTTGGTAGATAACAATAAAAATGCAATACTTGCATAATTTGTCTTATCGTGATTTGCATATATTAATCAGTAGGTATTGAATAATACTCAAATGATTATCGTACATAAATTAAAATGTAATATATATTGTGTAAATAATTATCTTTTACAGCGATGTAATTCTTTGATGAAACTTTAGTATATGCTTGTATCCCCGGCTTCATCTGGGTGCATAATACCACTGTTGCTCACATTTTTAATGTACAAGAAATTACTATTTTAAGTAACAAGTGGAATGTAACGTATTTAGTAACAGATAGGCTATGTATTATTAAATAATACATAACAATTACCATACAAACAGTGAAATCGAGTTTACTGTTCTCATAACAAAATCTCTCTTTAGAATATTATTAGGAAAATCTTAAACATGCAATGTTATAAGTCCGACTGCTAATTGATGGGTAGTTAGGCATATGTTTGTTGCTTTTTTTTATTAAGTATTTTACGGCCCTGGAAATTTCCTTTCAGCCAATTTTTTGCTTGTTTAATGGATATTGCTATCATTGTATTTTATGTATCATAGCAGGTCGACCTCCACAAGGTTTCCCTTGGAGTTTACTATGGTTAATTACTGGTCCATTTGCCGCGATAGGCTAAATAACCTGACTTCATGCTCGTCCTATCATCCCCCACTGGTGCCCAGCCAACGCAATACAGGCTGGTACACCATTTCAATATATTTAATTAAAAATAACGGCCTCGGTGGTCTAGCGGTTTAGTACATCGCTTTAGTTCCGATGGTCGCGAGTTCGATTTCTCGCACGGTGCAAGTATTTATATCGGTCTGGGTGTGTTGTGTGTATATTACGTAAGTATTTACAAGAAATAAATATCTAAGCATTCATATCAATTGTCTAGTACCCATAACACAAGCTTTTTACCCTGCGACTAGATGGCGCTGTGTTAATTGTCCAGGGTTCAAAAAAAAAGAACCGTTTTGGGAAAAGAGGGGACTTGCCGCCGTAACTTGAATTACTTTGAAACTACTGATTACAATGATAAGCCAAAATTAAAAACAGGGTAAGTGTCATAAGAACACAACAAGTCAATTACGATGGAGTGGAACGAGTAACTTGACTGAGTCAAAGAGAAAGAAATTGAGGGGAAAGGAGATTGTTAGTGATGTGAACTGATGATCCTATTGCTAGCAATGTACCATTTCAGGTTGACCTCCACGCGGGAACCATCACTCCTGGAAACCATCGTGATAAGTCCTTGGTGAATTTGTCATGATGGGCTAACTGGCCTGACCTATGCTCATCTTATCATCTTCCACTGGTGCCCCGCCAGCGTAAACCGTTAGCGCAGGCGGGTGCACCATTCCATTGTCATCCATAAAAAAAAGATAAAGAAATTGATCGACTGATTGTTTGTCATCTACGTAGTTTAAAAAAAATGGTAGGTAATGTCAAATTCAAAACATCATTTATTCATGTAATATATTATAGACCTTTAGGTAAGCCAAGATATTGTTTTATTATATATACCTTCAATATTTAATTGAAAAGAACTGGCAGATACTCAGTTGTTTTTAAGTCAATTTTTTTGGTCTGTTTCCCATCTCTGGGATTTAAGTCCAATTGCCAACTGTCTGTCCAATTGTCAACAGTCAATATTGTCAAATTTGAAATCTGTCACAAGCTGTCACTTCTGTCCGTTTAATTTTTCTGCCAGTTTTTGTGAACTTGTCACTTCAGTAACCAATAATACTCATCGTTATTTCTAATAATCTAATTAAAATTATATTAATTTTAGCACAATCTATCCGTTTTTCTAGTACATAAAACAAACAAGCTAATAAGTGATTATTTAATGGTGCAACACGTCAAAATTTAGTTCAATCACATGTACACAATATCCATTTGTCTACGTGTTTAGTACAATATTGAATAACTGTAAGTGGATTCATCAGGTATAAGGATAATAAGGCTCAATTATGAATAAGAAACCCATTAGAATGGGTCCGAAAATAAGAATAACACGGCCTGTAAATCGCGTAAGGAAACTAGAAGAAGGCATTATATCAGCGCCTAGAGTTGTGGACGAACGCAGCTATATATACACCTGCCAGTATTGTGGTCTAAAATTCTCGCAAAACAGTCATTTTTTCCGTCACATGACCTCCAATCATGAGAATCAGCAGCGCCAAGCTACTTTTCAATGCAACGAATGTCAATTAGTCTTCACAAAGAAAGCTAAACTCGATACTCACTGCCAAACTCAACATCAGACCAAAAGCAAATCTAGATGCGAGATGTGTTCCATAACTTTCAAATCGCGGTATTGTCTACGGAGACATTTAAAAATAAAACAGTTGATGCAAGAGAACTCCTGTCTAAAATGCCAAAAAAAGTTTTTATGCAAAGAACAGTTAACCAAGCACATAGAGAACAAGCATACATTTAAAAATATAATGTTTCAATGTGATTTGTGTTCATTGAAGTTTAAAGTTAAGGGATCATTGGTGACTCATTTGAATCGAATACACAAGAAGTTATGATAGTGTTGTATAGTTTTTTTTTATACATTTTTAGATAATATCTGTTTCTTTTTCTCGAATAAATGTTTACACTGTTACAATTTTACACTTTATGTAAATGGAATATGTATAATTATATTATTTATGAGCTGGATTCTATCACCTTGATAGCTCAAATACAAAGCTACTTGTAAACTCATTCCATAGCTAGTCATAGTATTCATGATATTAAACAACTTTGCCAAGAAGTAAATAGTAAATTAAAAAAAAAACAACTAAGTTACATGATCAACTTAGTAAAAAAATGTTTAAATATATTTTCATAAATCTACTTTGTTTGTTGGTAAAGATTTAGTTATATGAGTATTCCTACTTGTCCATTGCCCTGGTATACCATTTACCATTAAAGTCGTAATATATATTTATAACATTCTCTTTGTGTAATGTTTACAATTGATAAAATATATTTGTAATAACTTTGTAAAAGTTACATTACTGTACATATTTATATAAGTTAATTTATTTATTAGCTAATATTGTGTAGTACACCGGACTATATGCAACATAACCTGTAAATATACAAGAAAAATACTTTAAAATGACAATAATCTGGAATCTTTTTTTTTATATGGCATCTTAAAAACAGTGTATTTTATTTTCTATAAACTTTACAGTCAGACTTTTTATTAATTAATTAATATTCAGGATATGTTTTAAATGTTACAAACTAAAATATTGTACATAATTTTCTGGTATTGTAACTAGAAACAATCTGTAATTTTTTTGAATGTATTCACTGCAAACAAAATTAATTTTTGTTTCATACAAAAATTAATTTGTGTGATACCAACTGTGATACCAATATTTTTTTTACCATGGCATGTTTGTAAGCATTAGTATATTAATTTTAATAGTTTTATGATCATTTCCAAACATTTCTTACTGTAAACAACTAAGTTAAACTTCAAATTTTTTTTTAAATATCACAATTTGTTGCATAGATTAAATTTTAGTTAAAACAAACTTATTATTAAATATTGTGTTAATTACTCTGTTGTGAGATTGTTGTATTTGTTCACTATAAAATGTTTTTTTAACATGTCCGATCACCGAAGTAAAGCAATATTGGGTGTGGTCAGTACTTGGATGGGTAACATTTTTTTAATCTATTTCAAAAATATTCATATGTAGGTGAAAATGTAATAATATTCTAGACTATAGTCTATAGTCCGGTCTACTCTAGTTATTTTATTTTTTAGTATTAATTTTATGTACTTAAGTACAATTTTTTTTCTGTAACATATTTGCATAAGGAACACATTTTATAAGTACTTATTAGATAAAAGTTGAAAAAAAAATATTTATAATGAAAACTGGTTTTTGTTTTACGTTTTGAGATTCTCAATCCGGAATGGTCTACAATACACAACCTATAGCCATTGTTTGTTATATTTAACTCAAGCCTGTACATTTTTTTTAAGAAAAGTTATTTTAAGTACAATATGTTGTTTTATAATCTACATTTAACAGCCTGTGGAATATTTGAAAACTTGTTAAATGAAATTATTAAATTTTATTAGTATATTTATTTAAAAAATTATTAGTTGTTTTTTTTCGAATACACAAATAGTAATTAAAATCTCTTCTCTTTTTGCTTGCTGTTCCAACAGGGTCTATAATTAATCTGTTTCGAATTTAATCTACCTACCTAACCTATTATGGAATGCAAAACTGAAATAAAATAATCTATGCACTGCTAGATAGCGCTGAAAAGAAATTTTATTAATATACGTTGATAATAAATATTATTTACATTGTCTTCGAGGAAGACGAAATTTGTAATCAGAAATTGGAATATGAAAAAAATATAGTTTTAAAATTCACCCCGGCAAAAAATATGGCGGGCCTTTTGGTTTAAAATTAAATGTAATATTAATCATATCATAATATATTTATTTTAATTGATATTGAAGTGACAATTATAACCATTACCAAACCAGTTTGTATTCTCAAACCCCGGATATATATTTATTTAAATTTTTGCCCCGCCTCCAACAAAATTAAGATCGGGAATATAAAATTAGGATCTGAATTAAGATTAAGATCTGCTATCGAATATATATCGAAGTACTCTCATGTTGGTCGCAGATTATTAATAAAAAATAAATACTTTATATATAAACCATGTATTAACAATAATTAGGTATTTACATTTACATAATTATAAAAAAAATATAAATGAATTAGTTTCTAAAATTATTTACCTTAATTAGATTAAGGTATCATCATTGGGAATTAGGGTCTTACAAAATAATATTTTATGTACAAATAATACACAAAAAATGTATAAAGGGGGCCGTTCAAGTGTTACGTAAGCACAATTTGCTTTGCTCACTTTTGCTGACTGTAATAAATTTGTTACAATTTTTGAAATAGGAATAAATTTGCTTACGTATTTCTTGAACGGCCCCAAACTATAGTCAGGTATATGAAAAATAAATACATTTCTACATCATTATCTCTAAATTTGTCAGCCTCGGTAGTCCAGCGACTAGTTGTTAACACACCGCACACACTTACTTTCGAAAGTATCGGATTCGATTCCTAGCACGATACAAAAATTTGTATTCATAAGTATAACCCAGATACAAACATTTGTAATTTTATGTACAAGTATGTTTATATCGGTCTGGGTGCTTTCTATATATTTATATATGTATTTACAAAAAGTATCTATGTATTTATATCAGTTGCCTAGTACTCATAACACAAGCTCTGTTTAATTTGGGACGACATGTCGCAGTGACTTGTACTGAGATACTATTAATGTTATGTTACTGTACTTCCATGGCTTTCACATGTTGATCATAACTTTCTGAGTTTTTAGGAAAAAAAAAATGTTTTATTTATTTTTATTGCGTTCCCGATATTCCGGCAGTGATTCAAACGCCATGATCACGGGACGGGTAAACTGAAGAGCAGCGGGTAGATGGTAAATAAACTCTTTTATGGTCAGACATATTTCTGAGTTTTGTATATCTGGACAAAATATACACAGAATGTATATTTTGTCACCCTGGTATAATGTATCTTTCAAATAGTGAAAGTTTTATCAAATTAGTGCAGTTGTAGTACCGGAGTTTCAACTGTCTCGCGCTGAGCGCACACGGTCCGTGAAGCGTGAGAATGTAGACATTCCCCGACTAGACGCCGCGGAGTCGAGACGTAGCTGTGGCTAACGAGCCGATATTATGGCATAACAACTAATATACTAGGAGATCTAAGAAGACTTAAATAACAAATATGTTAACACTACACTTGTCATAACAAAATTTACTCTCCTTTTTATAACATTAGTAAAGATTTACATTTACTCTCTTTATATACAAAAGTAGAAAAGAAATATTAATATTTTTTATCTTACTCTTGTTTAGTTATCAAGAGATTCATTGTACAAATAAATACAGATCATAAAATGAGACTAGAATTCAGACTGATGGTTTAGGGATCATCTTTAAATGACGTCATTATAATTTAATTATTTTTACAGCGGTGATGGGGATAGCCCTTCTCCCTAACTATCACCGCTGGTCACATTTTAATATTTATTAACAACAATAGTAGAAGATAAAATAAACTCTGCTCTCTATCTTTATAATATTAGTAAAGATTTACATTTACTCTCTTTATGTACAAAAGTATAAAAGAAATATTAATTTTTTTAATATACTTTTGTTATGTTGTTAAGATATTCGTTATACAAATAAATACAGATCATAAAATGAGACTAGAAATTTACACCAATGTCTTTAGGGACCATATTTAAATTATGTCACTATAATTTAATTATTTTTACAGCGGTGATAGGAGAGTCCCCCTCCCCCAACATATCACTGATGGTCACATTTTAAGAGTTAAAATTCTTGTTATAAATATTATAATTAAAATGTTAATCACAACATTGTCTCAAATTACTTTTTAGAGCGGTGATAGGGAGACCCCCCCTCTCCCCAGGTCACATTTCAATAGTTACAATTTCGTGTTTTGATATTAAAATTAAATGTTACATTCACAAAATCTAGGACCCATCCCACGGTTGGGACCCCACCTAGATTTCATGATTTTTTACATGAAGATTATAATTTTACCAACCAGTTGTCACACTTTGACGCCCTCCCCACAACATGTGACGTAATTTACAGATGGCCCGATATTGATAGAATACTGATATAATTAGATGTTAATATTGTGATGAATAACGTATGTAGACACGGGGGAGATGAGTATGCCTGTCTACTTATATTATTCCAGGGAAGCACTCCCCCTCCCCTGAAAATAGTATTCTTTACCGTATAAAATGCTGTAAATAAACAAATTTGATTGCACCTCTAGCCCGTTTCTGGGTTCAGATATTGCGAACACATAATTGCTAGGAAAAAATATGTAGTTTTTTCTCTCTATGATTAATAAAAAAAATTTTGTATAAAAAAGTTATAAATAGAATGTCTTATACATAATAATATGCTATATCTTATAAATAAATTCATAGTAACAACTATATATATATTGTTTTCAGTAATGTATATCAACAACAATTTGTTTTATATTAGTACTAGCTGACTCCGCAAACATTGTTTTGGTATATAAATTAAAATGGCTATTAAAAAATAGAGGTATAAAAGGGTGAAAATTTAGGGTTGCATGTATCTTTTAATGCCACTTATTAAGAAATTAAAAATTAAATTGTTAGTGTGGACAACCCTTATCACTTAGGGGTATGAAAAATAGATAGTAGTTGATTCTCAGACCTACTGAATATACATATATAATTTCATTAAAGCGATTTCAGAGGAATATGGTTTATATTAGAAATAAATAAATAATAATAATATTTATTTACAGTAATATTAACTTCTTTCAAATTGTCAAATTATGTCAATGAACGCTTTAAATTTAAATTATATATGTCATATAATATAATTCCTCATGATGGTCTATTGGGTTAGCACACCACCCTACTTCTAATGGTCATAGGATTGATTCCTTGCACGGCACAAACATTTATATTCATGAGTATGATTGTTTGTATCGGTCTGGGGGTTTTCTATGTATATATATGTAGTTATGAAAAAAATATATATCTAGGTATTTGTATCAGTTATATAGTACTAACATAAGCTTTAGTTCGCTTTACTTGGGTCTAGATGGCACTGTGAATTGTCTTGAGATTATTATTAAAATCCTCGAGCCTCAACATCAATCTCAATGAAGTAATATTAATGTGGTAAACCGTACAGTCAGGTATATAAGTAATCTACTGTATAAGGTGGCAAAAAGCTTGTTTGCCATTCCAATAAAAAAAGCATATATAAAAAATAAGGTACATAAAAAAATAGATGGTCTTATCTATTACAGTTACAAAGCAGGTTGCATTCATATTATTCACTTATTATTCACACATTTAGTATAATAATGAATTAACTTAAAAATTACAAACATTGAAAAATACACTCTTAAGTACTAACTTTAAAGTCTAATTTCAAAAATTTCACACACTAAAAATGTGTAAAAATATTTATTTAAAAAAGGAATGCACAAGTTTTTTCCATATTGTTCTTGTGATGAGTCTGTGATCCAAATTAATGGAATTAAAAAAATATGACTATTCAAAAGTGCTTGTATGAAATTTATTTGTATTAGGAATATTTTTATTTTTAATTTTTGAATCAATCCAGTTTTGTACTAGGTGTGCAATATGCTAAGGTAGTAAAACAATAAACTATTATGAGGAGGCATAATACTTTAGTCCTCCAGAATGGCAACATATGAACAGGTTGTGCCATGTGCATATGTTGCCTGAAGAGGTGGGAGTGGGTACAAGGGGTGTCAGATTATATTCATGTGTATAGGTGACGGTTGCCACTTACCATTTGTTTTCTCTTCCAGTTACATAAAAATAAAAAAAAATTGTTGATATACATTAATGAAAAACTTACTATATAAAAGTATATTGACTTTATAGAATATCCGAGGACTTGATTAATTTACCATTAAGCAATCCCATTTTGTGTTTCTCCCTAACATGCCTGACTACATGGTCTTTCCGTTTGTACACCTGTCCGCAAATCGGACACACTACAAACTGGTTTAAATGCTGGGACTTGACATGTCTCAACATGTGATCTCTTCGCTTGAATGTCGTCTGGCAATGGGGACAAACATGCCGTTCGGTCAGCAGATGCGTCTTCTCATGACTGTCGAGTTTCGACAGCGTACCACACTGGAATTTACACTCCCTGCAGTGGAAAACCTCTTGATTCCCATTATGTTTTCTTTTAATATGCTTCAACAGAATGTCTTGACGTTTACAATCTTTCCCGCACACAGGACAATTGCAGTACTTCTGGTTAATATGCAAACTTTGTATATGCCTCTTCAAGTGGTCTTGGCGCCTAAAAGTGGCGTTACATAAGTTGCAAGCTACCACTTTCTTCTGACCATGCATTTCGACATTATGATGTTCATATTCGATTAAATCGTCAAAGCTCAAGTCGCAGTGCCCACAATAACTGCTGTACGGCTCTGGTACCGGCAATTTAGGTACTGATACCCTCTCAGAGCTATTTGCGAATGGATTTATCGCGTACTTAGTGCCGTCTGAACACTCAAATATAGCTTGCGTGTAGTAATTACTCTTTGAGGTATCCACCATATTGAATTCTGAATTATCAGTGATAATTTTAGTTTGTTATTTAGACATTTATTGTTTGGATGTTTTGTTATTTGCTGTGGTAAAAATAAACAATTTATGTACACCCAATACTTGCGCAAAATCAATGAAAATTGACATTGATTGATTTGACTGACATTTGGCTAGTGTTGCTTGTATAGTACACCAGTGTTGCATACTTCATTTTATAAAATTCTACTAAAAATGCATGATATACTTCATTGAAGTAACTTAAATAAAAATGTCCTATTTATTGGATTAATTTGAAGTTCATAATTTTTATATATTTTAATATAAATTATTAAAATTAGTTTATATATATTTTGTGGCGGATTACTTACTCAGTGTGGAAACACGGGAATAAGGATTCAGGAATGAAAATAAAAATACCGTCTTTTACTGGTTTTTTAAAATATACTTAATATGAACTTAATAACAATTTGTAATCTAATTGTATTTACCCTTACCTGTTCTTTATCTTTGCTTCTGACCTGTTTAAATGTGTAACTGTATAGTTTTTAAATAACCAATTTAAATGTAACTTTAATATTAAAAATAAATTCATGAGGTATCTGTTATTGGCTTTACTAACTATGTAATACTATATATTGTCTATAAATTGTATAGGCTGTTGATTACCTAAAATAAATAAATAAACAATCTCTAAATATCTGTAAATTTGAGCACAATAGATCTATGTAGGTCGAAGTACCACACGTGTTATACAACTCTCACGTCATACATAACGCTTCACTGGTAAGGTGATATATACACGTTACAGTATTGTTTCGTGAGAAAACGATGGTAGTTCAATCCAAATCTAAATGTACAAGCAAACCGCACTATCGGACCCATTCCAGCGTGATGGTTCTCTGTCGAAACGAGCGGTGATAAAAGGTAGCTATAAACATTTTTTATGCTACTGTAATGGCAAACAAGCATGGCTCATCTGATGGTAAACGGTTACATTAGCATTATACTTACTCTGGAACCACAGAATATTGTAGAGTCCTACTCCATGCTAAAAGTCAGACTGATTGCACTTTCCAATCAGTCTCACTCTGTCCTTCATAATCAGTCAGTCATCTCTTAATTAGTCATAATCTTATAATGGAGATACCAAAGGATTCCAGAGGCAGTGCAATATTTAAGAATAAAGATTTATACTACCTGTGCTACTCCTCACTTCTCTTTTCTTATATAAAAGATAAAGCGGACGGTATTGCTTTCACATCAATTTTTAAAGCATCAAAATAAATCAGAATATCCTTATTCATGCAGATTGATTACAGACTCTTATGATAAATCAAATCTACCGTCAATTCAGAGTGCTGACGAGAAGAACTGATAAGAGACTCAGCTCTGTGCTTTAGTTGTATGCGTCTAGTCCCAACCAAATAAAGCTTATTATAAGTAGGCACTGAACAACCAATAGAAATACTTAGATACATTTTTTGTAAATACATAAATAACTAATAAGTAATATTCTTTCATACAGTCTAATATAAACAATTATACTTATGAATCCAAATGTTTATATTGCGCTAGTAACCGAACGTGCGACCATCGGAAGTAAGGCGGTGTGCTTAACCGCTAGACCACCGAGGCCGATTACAGAAAACTTTCAGATGTTTTTTTCTGGTCCAACTATCCATGGCACATAAAATATCGCTCGTCTGTACAGGGCACTAAAATTCACCAATTCTCTTATTTAAGCTTACTTTTTGTGATATAGGTATTCAGTGTTCAAATATATTAGTAGTTTCCCGGTAATCGAATTTTGATCATAGCTTATTAAATTAGCCATAGTTGAAATTTGATTACTGAGACTCTATACGCCTGATATTTGATAACAGAAACTTAATATTTTATATTAAATATACTTGTCAAATACACCATGTATTTGACAAGTATATTTAATATTAAATATTAAATATATTAGATTAAAAAAGTATAAACATTCTGCTGTCCTGTTGCATATAAATTTAAACTGTATATACACGTCATGTGTCTTTTGTAAAAAGGGGTTATTTATTATATAATATATAAGTAATATAAATAATTAATAGGATCATAAAATAAAACAAGCATATAAAGATTTAATATTGGACTAATATTTAGTAAAATACCATATTATAATAATAAAATTCATATAAAAATTCAAGTATTTCAATTTTAAACAATACCTACGAACTTGCGGGGGCCAGCGTCAACGCGTTTGTACCAAGAGAATATTTCACATGAACACTATTACACACGATTTATTGTAGTTGGTTTTTTTATCGGCGACAAAAAGTCGCTAGTCTACCTGGTGTTCCATCTGAAACTCTAGCTTAGCACAGACGATTGCAAAACAAATTGAAAGTGTAAAACAACGTTTAAAGATTTACGTTGGTTATATGTAGTGGTCGATTTGCAGGCGAGCGACACTCGAGCGATAAGTAGAGGTAAGAATGGTGATAAGACGTCGTTGCGTCGCTCATGTGCAGTCGACCTAACAACTAACGTAACTCTAAAGATTCTTAACCACCGGCTCCCCACAAGTATTTAACGCTATAATTAATTTCTATTATTTCAAACAAGAAAAAAAATATAATTCACTCTCGATAAAAAATAATATAAACACAGGTAAATTCAAACTACATAGTTTTACGCCTAATAAGTTTTTTACATAAATATAAATATATAAAAAATGTACGGTATTAAATTTTAATTATAATACATAAAACGAAAACAACTAAAATATACGCTTAAACTGGTAAAGCTCTGATTTATAAATTTTTGAATCTACGTCGCGATGCAGTAGGTAGTTATAGTATTGACAAAACAGTTATTTTTTTACATTTTTCCGTAATATTACCATGTCATTAAATATACATAAATATCCTTAAATTTATTTCCTTACGGCCAATGTGCATTGTTAACTTTTTAATTCTTTATATTGGCGAAAGCTTAATCTAAGTTGCAGTGTATATTACTTATCGAAAACTCTGAAAATACTGAAAAAACGATTAACACTAATAATAAAAATATAAACAACTAACTACAGTGAATAAACATTACTATTTAAATAAAAAAAGTTATACAAAAAAAATAGTAAAAAATAAATAAATAGGAATAACGTCAAAATACATCAAAACAAATGGGTGATATATTAATTACAAAAGCTTAATTTGGGCCCGCAACACACGAGTCTACTGTAGCCATAAAACAATTTGTTTATCAAATGACTCCTAGAAAGTGACAAGAATATCGCTACTCGGTATCATGCGTAGCATATCTAAATAGAGATGCCAGTATCCTAGAAAGTATAGTCAGAGTAGAAATTTCTGCATATGGCAACACTATTTCTTTCTAGTTCCTTTACTGTAAACAAATTGCTTTCCGCTCTAGTTCGAAGACCGCATATGCGCCAGCTAAAGCCACTCTCCAGAATTAAGTAAACATTAGGAATCACTGGGCGTCGAATTCCCACCCTTGTCTTTTTGGTACTCGTCTTTGGTCAAATGGAGACGTAGCAAAAATAAATGTACTTAATAAATTAGGGCGTGACAACACAAGATTCAGAAATGTCTTTGGGCGACTGCGACGAGTATAATGCCGCAACTTGTGTTTACGCCATTGCAATGTATATATTCATGTGCCTTCGGCATAAATAAATAAAAATAATATAGAACCAATTGCACTATCCCAAACAAAACTACAAGATGAAACACAGGAGAAAGATTTCAAATTCATTTTAATAGTTCACAATAGTCTAAAATAATTTAAACAATCCGGCTACCGTTTACAAAAGCAGAGAGAAACAGTTTTAGCGTAAATTCACAAAACATTTCATTTATCTATTTAAAAAAACATGACGTACGCTCGCTCGATTCGGCTGTTTCGAAAGCCATGACATAAAAATACGCTTCGAAACTATAGTGTATGTCATCGCAGTGTGCTTAATTCTAAAACAAAGCTTAAAATTAATCTTAATTACGTCTCACTAAAGCTGTCACTAATTTAAAAGTCGCAAGTGTGGCGTCCGGAGCAGACTAGCGACATTCAGAATGGTCAAAATGAAATTTGAATACGGGCAGAAATTTCGAAAATCGCCGCAAATCCACACCGAACGTAAAACGACTGAATCGAGCGAGACAACAGAAAATGAGCACAAAGTCGCAAATTTAAATTATGAATAAAGAAAATCGATTACATTGGTAACGTGTCACTGAAATAACTGCCTATAAAAATATATAAATCTTATTTCAAATCAATTTAAATTATAGTTTTGCATTTGACTCCTGTACGTAGGAAGGAAATCCATTGGTAACATTTAGGATTTTGCAAGGAGTCATCTTTAAAAAGTCTATTAAAAAAATAATTTCAATGCACCACAGTGTCGTCAAAATATAGCATCGAGAGTATACGAAGTAGGTACACGACACACTTGCCATTATTAAAAAAACCGACGCCCGGTGCATAGGAAATATTTAAAAATAATATTGTCTAGCAACGTTTTCAAATATTTAGGTACTATTATCTCATACATTATACGTAACTAGGTAATGTATTCGATCAATTGCTCTACTTTTGCTATTATTTTAAAATTATGTTATAATTTTTAAGTCCGTACGCGGTATTCATCGATTTATTCCGTTGCAGAATTCTTTATTGCCTGCAAGTAAACAACTCCACTTCTAAATATGTTTATTAACTATTTTACACACGTTTTCTCCTCATGGCGCGTATAGCTCAAAATATTTTTAGAGAAGATATCGTTTACCTGACCAGGCTCATCCCATTCGCCTTTCGACACTACCAACCATGTCATGTCCCAAAATGTTTGAGACCAAAATGGTACCAGTGAGTAGACGGGAACCAATCGACGAGAATACCGCGTGCGGATCAACAATTTCACTAGAGACCCTAGCACGAATTTACATGGCGCCGACGCGTGCGAACGCTAAGTCGAAAATCTAACACGGTCCGCCGCCGCAAATTGTAAAAAAACGTCTTTTTTTGCGGGATTTTTCAAAATTTTCTCTATTCACTAAGAAAAGTTCAACGTACGAATCACTATTTACATGCAAGTGATATAAGTGCGAAAAAACTCACTCGGGAACGACGAGGGGTCCGACACAGATCAACAACAACAATACAAAGTTTATATCGTCGAGTACAAGTCTCACAAAAAAATGTACACTTATAAACATTTATTAAACAGTGACAATGCCCCCCGTGGTGCGTCGCAAGTGATATGAACGTCAAAATTACCGTCTAAAAGGAAAAATGTTACTAGCACACACCCTTAGCTCGAACAAACAACGTACAACAAGAACAGACCCGCAACGCGGTATAAACAAGAAAGCAAAACAACCTACAAACTAACAAACAGATAGAGAAAGCCTCCGCTCCGCAACGTACAAACCATTCAACAAAAAAGCCTCCTCTATAAACACAAACGCCTCCAAATTAACTAAATAGTATCAAAATAAAACTTTGCGGAGCGAAACAAGTTAATATAAAACTAAAACACACCCCCGACCAAAATGGATTCATTCCTTGATCTTTGTCAATTGCAGAGCAGAACACTATCGATACCAAAAAGTTCATATATTAAGTAACTTTTTGGGACTAACAGAAGACGAATCCACCTGAAATATTAAAGAATAAGATATTCGAGAACTGCCTTTGATCAGGGGCTAAAAAATAATAGGAAATCTCCTCCCATGTTTCAATTAAACTAGACAACACATCCAAACCGCCGGCTATGAATGAATTGGGCTCAACGAATCACTATTGTCCTCCAATGCCGTAAGATCGCATCTTAAACAAAGCGTATTAAGGATCTGGATAATTCGAGTAAAGTTACATTATGTTTTAATACAATGTGATTGTGAAAGAAGGCAGTTTAGTAAAACGACTTTTGTCCCTCATAGAAGCTCTTTAAAAATCCAATCGCTTTGTCTATGACAAATCCGTTAAACAATTATATGTACTGGCAACTCGAGGAGTCATCTGTATACGGTTTCCGTCTAGTAGATCTACATACAGTTTAGCACAATGCAAAAGCTTAGCAGAGACCAATATCCCAAACACCTCGGTCATAATCTAAACACCAATTAAGTTTATCGCTGGGTTTTTGACAGACCTTCAAGGAATCAGGGCGAATGTTCACAATTCGATTCGCATTCCTCTTTACCAATCATAGTTAACAACTCGGTACTAGCGTGATATTCCTGTACATTATATGTTTTAATGTGTTCCATGTATATATTTTGACTACACCTCCACGAAATAATTTAGGTATTATCAAAATAAATACGAGATAAAATTGAAGGCACCCCGTGACGGTGGCAAATCCTTGAAGATCTGTACTCGGGTCGAGACGACCGTTATATACAAAAACATAAAATCATTACCCAAGCGTTCAGCTACAAACGTTGCGCGCAAAGTAAATAACCACTTCCGAATTCACAATTGTCGTTTTTTATAAAAATACAAAAATACAAAATGGGACAGAGCGACCACACAACAACACTCACGCGTCCCACCTCTTTATTTCAACTAGGAGGGGTTAGGGGGCACCAAACAATTTCACCAAATATATATTTGAGCAATTTCATCCAAATAAACGGTAGGGTACATCAAACGCACAAAAACAGCATAAAACAAACCATAACAACAACAATGACGTCATACATCAAGGACAAAATAAGTAGGTAACAAACAATATTTTTCAAAAGTGTTGTCACATAAGAAAAATCTACCAAAGTGGAAGTTTTAAAAATGCAATAGAAAAATAATGTTGGATCGTTGTAACGGTTAAAATCGAGGTGCCGAGCAAAGTGACGATGAGATTATTAAGTGTAATCGGAGCATACTCAAGGGCGTGTCGAAATTATCTCCTAGGAAACTTCTAATTTTAATTTATGAACAGAGTACCACGAGCTGGCAATCTCAATTATTTGCTATTACTGAAACTATTCAATATTTCACTATAACTATAGAGTTTCTCTGTCACAGCGTGTGACCATCGAATCGTTCGACTTTTTGTATCAATATAAATACATATCAATATACTACATACTAAGAAAATATAAATATTTCGCAAATATTCCATTTTGTCTACATTTAATTGAGTTAGTTGAACATTATTTTTGAGTTTGCGACACAAAAAGTCGACAACACGTGCAAATATTATGGCAAAATTTTCACTAAAATGCTCTATTAGTAATAATACAAATTGTACCTACTTATCGTTTAAAAAATTGAAATGGACCAATTTCGCCCAACCAACCAGCAATATTCAGGGTATAATATTGCTTACAGCCTGCGAGGGGTAAATTGGAGAGGCAAAATTGTCCCGAAGGTATTCTCATCCCGATATATACCCTTACTTTTAGTTTCCGATAAACGCGTGCCAAACGTTTCAATATGTCAAGGTTTAAAAATTATGTCCTGTAACCGATGGTGTTTCGTAGCCTAGAGTAGATTTTACTAGTATATTTGCTCAAAATTTACGATTTAAAGTGTTTTTTTTTTACAAAAAATCGCAATAAATACGACGGACATCGGGCAACAACAACCATCTAATGAAGAAAACGCCAGAGTCGGGAGGGGTACGCCAAACGTAGTCGCATTCAAGGCACTATAAAGCCCTTTTTCATCTAATTTCGAAAAAGATACACAACATTAAAAAATCTCTTCAAAATCATGAAAAAACCATCAAAAAATTCGCGCAAGTCTTTTACTACAGTCTATAAAACGTCCGTGGTCGTCGGGATACGGTGTCTTACCGCGCGGTGAAACCGCAATTTAAGTACATACGAAAAAGAAAAACCCCGAAGTTTTGTTTTATAACAACGAAGAACACCTGGCGATAACACTAGTTTCATTCTATCCGTCAAGAAATTTGAAAGTAACCTATAAATTGCACAAGTCGCAACGTCGTGCCAATAGATGGCGTTGTTAACAAAATATACAAGTTCCAAATTCAAATGAAATCAGTGTTACCATATACCAGATAATAAACTCCTTCCATTACACTAATATAATAAATTGGTTAATATATTCCCTAAAAGAGACTAAACTATACGCTATTGCACTATCCCGGCTGTACGAAAAAATATTTTTTACCTTTAACGCTAAATAACTCGAGAACGTGCCTACAGCCGCAATGGTAACACGTTTGTACTAAAAATGAGTCCCTACCGCCTCCCATAATAATGAAGTAAACACAGTATAGGAACAAAATTATAGAAATACATCCCATTCGGGTCAAAAGGAATAGTCGACCAGCCGGCACTACTACCAGAGTCGAGCCAACCAAGTTATATGCACTAGGTACAATAAGACTCGCCGTCCTACTTCCCCATGGTTAGTCAAAGATGGACAATTAGTGAAGCATCCAAATTACTTTGAATAGCACAATCCTTATTAAACGGTACAAGTGATGTTTTTGTAGCAACTGTTAATAGGTAAACAATCACACAAAAAATGTCAACAGACAACAATGCAATTCTTGGAAGTAATTCTTTTCGATTTGTGTAAAATCAATAATCAGATATACCGTTTAAAAAGTCTTGTGAGCAGATCTAGAACTGCGCAGACCTCAATGATAGCGTGAATTTGATTCAGACTAACAACATGTAGGAAAACAGACGAGTGATTGCAAAAATAATGCATCAGTATCGACAACGCCAAAAATCGTCTTGAAGGCGATAACACGGAAACAGTAACATAGCTAACTTCTAATACATAAAACATTAAATTATACTGAACACAAAACCATGCGGTAATACTGAAAGTCGACAGCCGACTAATCGCAAATGCACACGAAGGGGACGAAACAATCGCAACAATATCCAAGTCCAGCGTCCTAATCGAAATTCGAGGATAATCTTAGGAAATTGATTCTAGCTAAACAGGTACAATTATGTTTTTTTTTATCGAAAAAATCAGACATTCCACTTATGTCTTACATTAATATCTTACGATAAGTGAGCGTACGCGCCTGCGACAAGTCGCAGCGACTGGTCGCAGCGATTAATCGTCGGGCGCGTCACTTCGTCTCAAGATAGAGCTTACCAAAACGGATATCTAGCTAAGTTTTATGGATACATATTTTTGCTTATATCGAAATCTATGGTCCGCTACGTCGCTGTCTCCGTGAACGTGAAAAACTACCAAGATAGTAGTTTCCCATCTGGCAACACTAGGTAACCGTTTACGGAGACAGCAACACAGCAAACGTAACGCTTGTACTTGAATTCTATAATATTCTGCTTAATATTAAACATTGGATAAAGTTGCTTATTAAATTGTTTTATTATTATTATTAATTTACTATTGCCATAGCCAATGGCTTACAGTTTCCTATTGGTATGTCGTATCCGTTAGTGACATTCAATTTTCTGTCATTACAATGTTGCCAGCATATCTTCCAGTTGTTACCAAACGATAGAAAAAGAAACCGACTAGTTAACATTGTAACTGTTCGGAGCGCATATTCCTATTCTACGCCGTTCCGTATGATTAGGGTTTTATGTTTAGAATTGAATCATTGCGGTAGTAAAAAATACCGCTCAGGAAACCGAACGAGTGAAATGACTAATAGCGCGGTATTACAAAACTACCGCTGCAAAACAATTCAGACAGAGTTATGGCAGGGGTGAGTAGTGAGAGAACAGTCAGCGAGAGATAACACCTTGACACTCAGTAGTAACAATCGCGAGAACAAAATGGCGCAGGTGTGGTAGCTATCTCCATCTCTGTCGCTCACTACCCATCCCTGTCAGTGTCTCCCGCTCACTCTCGCCTACTCCCGCTCACTCCCACTGACTCCCTCTCACTCCTACTCCACTAACACCAGCGGAATGGCACGGCCCGCGGACGGTCAGCGCCTTCCTTGACGAGCGGCTTGTGGAACTCGCGTCCGGGCCGCGAGTGGATCGTCGCCCAGCAATGCTCGCAGTAATACTGAAATGGAAACATTTTATTATACTGAAATGGTTAACATGATAAAAAAATAAAAAATAACTGAAGGCTGGTCTAGCACACCGATTTACTTTCGACGGCCGCAGGTTCGATTTCTCGCATGGTGAGAACATTTGTATGAGTAGGTGGATACGGATCCACAAACCTGATGGTAGATTTGCGCTAATATTTGAAAGATGTATACTGTACGAGATATTGACGTATTGATTGATGGTAATGTTTGAAGGGTTTCATCAAATAAAACCGCCTGGATTAAATTCTACTTGAAGACTAACGATTGTTAGGGTTCACATCGATATTGTCGAAAAATCTGATATTTAATATTAAAAGAAGGTAGTTTCATTATTACTCGGTATCGTTAAACTACTTGCATATAACCCCCACTCATATCTTCTCTGTATAAAAGGGAGGGTTTTTGTAGGCCGCGGCACGGCATTCCGCTGACCGACGCGCTAGCGAACGCACGTATGTGCTCGCTAGTCCCGCCGCCGTCTCGCTGTTCTCTGCTCCCTCGAGCAAACCACCGCGCGCGCGCACGTAGCGCAGTTACGTTCGCGCGTTCTAATTCTTATACTTCGCCGCGTGTTAGGTGCACTCGGTGCACCTTATGGCCCGGGGCCTCCGTGTCCCGCGCCGACCGCGGCCGACCGCGCTCTCGGCATCCGTTCCGACACAGTGCTACCGGACTTTCCGCGAGTGTAGTGTTGTGTTGTGAGGACTGAAGGAGAAACTCTCTTCGTTCAAGTGAAGTGAAGTGTTGTGTGTGGACGTTCAGTGGCACGGACTGTCGTGAGTTAGGGAGGTGCGTCACGCCTATTGCGCGACGCGCCGATCCGAGCCGCCGCCGCTGCCACCAACACCCGCCGACGCCTGCTGCCTGCCGCCCGCCACCGACGCCACCAAGTAGGTTCGCTTAGGTACACATTTTTCACTCAATAAGATTAGTGATCTTACATATTAGAGTCACATATCAATAGGCACTCACCCCCCTGCCTCACCCGGCAGGGAGGCCCCCGCTGACACCGTCGGCTGCACCCGCCGACGACCGTCCTTATCTTAAGTACTGACTTACCCTATTGTTTCATTGTATTGTATTGTTATTGTGTTGTATTGTTATTGTATTGTTTATATTACTATTTCTACTCTTATTCTATTCTTTTGAACAGTGGTAATTAACATTACCACTGTTCAAAAAAAATGTCCTTATCAGAGGCCGATATGCCTCTGTTCTTCCAGTTCCTGGAAAAAAAGCCGGCATCTTAAATGCTTTTATAGCATTCAAAGCCGCCAAGCCCGTCCACTTAGTGTACAGCTCGCCCCCCGCGTCCCCAATGATGACTCACACTGACGAACCGAACACTGACACTGACGAATTCGAGGACGACTCGCAACGGCTCCCGCCGCTTCCCCCGACCCAAGCCGACCAGGCCGAACCCGCCTCGCCCGCCATGGAGCAGGACGACTCCGTCGCGGAGCTTGACGCTCCTAGTATGGAGCTCGACGCCATCCGCGACGGCGACGTCCCCTCTCCCATCCCCCCGGTCTCCTCAGACGAGGACGATTTTATTCTTGTTGGCAACAAGCGTGCCAAGAAGACCCAGGGCTCCCAGCCAGCCAAAACAAAGCGTGCCCATGACGGCACCGCTAAAACCGCCCCCGGTCCGAGTGCACGCAAGTCGCACCCCGAGACCAAAGCCCCGCCCCCCGTCATCATCCAGGACAAAAGTGCCTGGAACACCGTATCCAATATGCTTAAAAACAAGCATATCAATTTCAGCCATGCTAAGGCTACCTCAATAGGGATCAAAGTATCAGTCCCATCATCTGACGACCATCGTCGTCTCACCACCTTCCTGCGGGAAAAAAACATAGGTTATCACACCTATGCTCTCGAGGAAGAGAAAAAGCTCCGCGTTGTAATACGCGGTTTACCCAAGGAGCTCTCAACAGACTCCATCCTTGAGGACCTTCAGTCCCAGAATTACCCAGCGCACGAGGTACATCGTATGTACCAGTCGCGCTCACGCAACAAGGCCGCTATCGACCTTGTTCTAGTCGTATTAGATTTATCCCCAGAAGGCAAATCGATCTTTGATATAAAGAGCGTTTGCCAACTATCCTCGCTCTCCGTAGAGGCGCCTCGCAAGCGTACCTACCCCGGACAATGCCACCGTTGTCAGAACTACGGGCACTCTGCCCGTAATTGTTTCGCTTGCGTCAAGTGCCTAGGCGATCACGCCACCGCAGATTGCGGCCGTAGGCCCAACACCCCCACGCCCCCCAGTTGCACCCTCTGCCTCACAGAGGGTCACACCGCGAATTACCGCGGTTGTTCACGCGCCCCACGTCCCGCCAAAAAGAAGGCCACCCACACCCAGGGCAACCGTGCTCCGGCACGTGCCCCCGCCAAGGCTCAAACACAACCCGAGCCGCTCGTACCCGCCCCTCTGCCTGCTAACAATGCCTGGATTAAACCCCCGGCAATTGTAAGCAAGGTAGCACCCAACCCGCCCGCCCAGAAAGCCCCGCCCGCCCAGTCGGCCCCGCCCGCCCAATCGGCCCCGCCCATGCCCATACACAAACCCGTCCCCAAAACACTGCCCGCGGCCCCCAAGGCCAACGGCAGCTCCCTCGCGCAGGACTTCGCATTGGTCGCTCGCTTAGCCAGCACCATCGACCCTAACGAGATTGCCCTTCTGGCCTCCAAGCTCCGCCTGTATAAGGAGTCGCCCCAAAATAGGCTCGCAGCCGTCTGCGAGCACATCGGCGTACTTACCGCCATCCTCAATTTTAACCTGTAATTATGGGTACTCGAGCTCAGAGAGAAAAGCCTCGGTCCGTTCGAATAGCGTTTTTTAACGCGTTCGGATTAAAAAAACAAAAGGAGGAAATCGCCTCCTTTCTCACTGACCACCAAGTCGATATTCTCCTCGTGCAGGAGACCCTACTGAAACGTTCAGTCCGCGATCCTAGAATCGCCAATTACAACTTAGTTAGGAACGACCGCACCGCCTGTAGAGGCGGCGGTACGCTCATATACTATAAACGGTCCCTACATTGTATACCGCTACAAACACCGCCTCTCACTCATATGGAGGCCTCCGTCTGTCTTCTCGGCATGACCGGCCACCGACCGCTCGCCGTGGCATCCGTATATCAGCCTCCCGGCAAACTACTGCTGGAAAGCGACCTACGCGCCCTCCTAGATATCAACAGCGCCACCATTCTGGCTGGCGATTTGAATTGTAAACACACCCGCTGGAACTGCCACGTGTCCACGACAAACGGCCACAAACTAGACAGACTAGCCGACTCGCTCGAATTCGAGATAATCGCCCCGCTCCGCCCTACTCATTATCCCCATAACGTGAACCACCGACCCGACATACTGGACATGGCACTGCTGAGGAACGTAACCCTACGGGTGAGCTCCCCAGAAGTCCATGCCGAGCTTAACTCGGACCATCGACCGGTAACCCTCCTTCTGGGCCCTCCGCCCGACACGCCACTACCAACCAAAACAATAACAGACTGGCAACGACTCGAGAAATCTCTCGAATCGACCGACACACCGATACTAAACCGTATTCCCGACGTCATAGAGTCCACCGAGGACACTCTCATTGCGATCGACTCGCTTACTAACCACCTGCAGTCGGCAGTCAAGGACTGCTCCAGGGAGGTACTGGCGACGGACGACCGTCGCTGGCAGCTTCCCGATGACGTAAGGAGGTTAATAAGCGATAAGAACGCAGCCACTAGAGCGTACGATCGCTACCCCTCCGAACCGAACCGGGTGCGCCTGCGAGCCTTACAGCGTAGCGTTAAGGAGCGCATCGCGCAGATCCGGGACGGCCGGTGGGGAAAGCTCATAGAAGAGATAACGCCATGCCACACCGCGTACTGGCGCATAGCGAAATCTCTCAAAACCGACCAACAGACAAACGACATGCCCCCGCTAGTCCGACCCGACAACACTATAGCCTTCTTCGACGAAGACAAGGCTGAGTGTCTAGCGTCCAACTTAGAAGCCCAATGCTCCCCCAGCACGCTCCCAGTCGAGGCAGGTCATCTCGAGAAGATAGACACCGAAGTCGAACGCATCGCGTCCACCCCGCCCACCGAATCCCTCTCACCAGTCACGCTTGATGAGGTCAAAACGCTAGTTAAACAACTACCTATCAAAAAATCACCCGGCTCAGACGGCATATCGAATAGATTAGTCAAAAGTCTGCCATCCCAACTTTTGTTATTACTCGTCGCTATTTTTAACGCGGCGCTGTCCAACGCTATATTTCCAGACAGCTGGAAAGAAGCCGTGGTCATTGGCATCCCCAAGCCCGGTAAAAATAAATCCGACCCATCCAGTTATCGTCCTATCAGCCTCCTCAAGGCTATAGGCAAGCTGTACGAGCGAATCCTCCTCGCCCGCCTAAAGGAGTTTATATACTCCAAAGGCCTGCTCATCAATGAGCAGTTTGGCTTCCGAGCCAAACACTCATGCGTCCATCAAGTGCACCGCATCACGGAGCACATTCACAAAAACACTCTGTACTTCGCCACCAAGTCCCCCAAAGGCGGTACAGGCGTCCTATTTTTCGATGTGGCTAAGGCTTTCGATAAAGTCTGGCACAACGGCTTGATTTACAAGCTTCATCAGTTAGGTGTCCCCGACAGGCTAGTACTCATTGTACGAGATTTCCTGTCGAATCGCTCTTATCGCTACCGTATAAACGGAGCGTTATCCGACCCGCACCCCATACGAGCCGGCGTCCCTCAGGGCGCCGTCCTCTCTCCGATGCTCTACTCGTTGTACACCAACGACATCCCCAAATTCTCCGACTTAAAAGTCGAAATATCGCTGTTTGCCGATGACACGGCTCTCTTTACATCCGCCAAGTCCCGTGCGACAATAGCCAGACGGCTTCAGAAAGCCGTAACGATACTGGGCGAATGGTTCCGTCGGTGGCGCATAGAAGTCAATCCCGAAAAAAGTGCAGCAGTGTACTTTAGCAGGGAATTCGACTCTATGAATCACCCGATCGAACTATTCGGCCAAAACATCCCGTGGGTTTCGAAAACGAAATATCTCGGCGTCACCCTAGATAGGAAACTAACGTTTCGTCCTCACATCAAGCGTGTCCGCGACCGAGCCGCCTTTATACTAGGGCGACTCTATCCTTTTATTAACAAGCACAGTAAAATGTCGCTTCGCAACAAGCTGACATTATACAAGGCTTGCATCCGTCCCATCATGACCTACGCTAGTCCCGTATTCGCCCACATACCCTACTGCTTAATCAACAGACTGCAGGTCATTCAGAATAGGTTTCTGCGTCGAGCCACCGGTGCGCCGTGGTTCGTTCGCAGCGTATATCTCCACCGCGATCTTAATCTGCCCTCCATCAAGCAGTTTATGAAGGAAGCGTCTCGACGCTACTTCGACTCTGCCCAATCCCACCCTAATCCGCTTATAGTCAGTGCGGTCGACTACGCACCGAGGAGTAATATCCGACACACGCGACAACGTCGCCCGAGGCACGTTCTCATTGACCCCGACGACCCCATAACGGCAGGTAACCTCCCCACGGGCCCACCCGTTCCACCCCGACCACACTTTTACACACACACACGACACCGTCCTCGCCGGCGAAGACGACGACCTCAAACACACAATATCGCGCATTCAACCGGGCGCCTGCGCGCGCCCGGGCGCTCCACACCGGCGCCCCCGGGCGCCCCTCCGATCGATCCCCCGTCCAATTCAAACGGGGATTGAAATTACGACGGCCTGAGCCGAGGTTCGAACCCCTAGTGGTGCCCTCAGACTAAAGTCGTATCCGTCGGGCAGAGTTGGCCTTCAGCCGCTCCATAAGTCCTTCCGCGGGTTTGGAGTGCCATCTGCACTCGCCCCATAACGTCCGGTGAAGCTGTAAAGGCCAGCTACGGCCAACAGCATTAGAGTAGTCCGAAAAAAAAAAAAAAAAGGCCGCGGCATTCAGTCTTTGTGCACAGGATGTGCTGGTTGTATTTTAATTGCTAAAGTGAATTGTGTTACGAGACATAGTTAAATTATTGTTATATAGTTGTTATTTTATTATAATACATATTTTTACTAGTACATAGGGTTGATATATCTAACACTATAGTTCTAGATATATACCTGCAGACAAGTGACGTTGGCGCAGAAGAACGGTGCGAACTTCGAGCCGCAGCGAGCGCCTGCACACTCGTCACACATCTGGTCGTCCAGCACGTACGGCTTCACCTGTGAATAAATAAAGTGTTTACTCTGATGATGATCATGATAAGGACAATGACAGTGGTGATGGTGGTGATGATGATGATGATGAAACTTTGAAAATTCAGAAAATTTCACGGCCTTTTCAACTTCGGCGTTTTACAGTTTGCCCAATTGCCTACTAAAGAACAATTTCTATTGGGTTAGCTATTTAATACACGTTATAGTCTTCTATATACCTCAACCAAATTGCTCAGAAAATTGGAAAAATTCAGAAAACTTAACGGGGCTTTTTCAACCTCGGAAAAATTCATAGAAAACTTAACGGCTTTTTCAACTCCGGGTTCTGACAGTTTGCCCACTTACCTACTAAGAAGGAACAAGGTTTATTGAGTCATATTTAATACACGTTAAGGTATAATCTTCTATTTACCTCGACCCTCTTGTCGATGTCGCCATGCTGCAGCTGCACGAACCGCGCCGAGATGGCCGCTATGTACGACTGTTGGTTGGAAAATGCTACCCGCCCAGCGCCCTGCAACCGCACAAATACGTTGCTTAATTATATTATTTTGTTTAATTCTGATACCATTTACACTGCGATGGTGGCTAACAAGGATATGGCCCATCTGATGGTAAACGGTTACCAACAGCAGCCTAAGGCTACCTAATTGGATCATATCCTTTAGTGTTATGTGCTTCACAGTTGACACAGGTCTTTTTTCAGATGCATGCTTACGAAACTCTGTTTATTAACCACTAATCATGATGCCTGGAGTTCACGAGTTTACTCTTCAGAATCCACTCTCTTTAGTACAGTATACACATAAATTATTCTAATATAGTTGGCCGCAGCTGGCCTGTACAGTATCACCAATTTATAGGGGTCGAGTGTAGATGACAATTCAAACACGCGGAAGGACTCATGAAGCGGCTGAAGGAAAACTCCTGTCTGACGAATACGATTTTAGTCTGTGCCCTCAGACTAAAATCGTATCCGTCAGGCAGGAGCTAGAGGTTCGAACCTCGGCTCAGGCCGTCGTAATTTCGATCCCTGTTTGAATCGTACGGGTGGTCGATAGCAGAGGAGTATACATAGATACTTTATACAAGAGATCCGACGGAAAACGTAAATTTGTTGCATCATGCAGCATGTCCGAAAGTACTTACCTTGGGGTACTTGAGCTCGGGGTCCGTGTCGATGCCCGCGTAGCACACCCCGCCGTACAATCGATCCATGATCATGGCCAGCTCCACTGTAATAATAATAATGATATCTCAGAACAAATCACAAAGCATCATCGTCATATTTAAGAATTATGTGTGAATACAAAATTAATAGTTACTTAAGTAACCAATAAACCAGTCATGATTATCAGATCACACCAGTACGTAATAGAAGCAGCCATACACAAATAAAGGAGCCATCACTGCGCTCATCCATAATTTAGGGACCCCAATGACCCGTCCCCCACACCACAGCCTTCTACTGTCATAGTGCCATCCAGTCCCAACCTTAGCAAAGCTTGTGTTATACAAGGCAACTGATACAAATATTTTTTTTTGTAAACACAATTATTGTATCTTAGTCTTTGGAATTGTGCAATGTTTCACGAGCTTCAAATAGTGAAGTGGCGTTGGTAGCGCTGTTCATATATAGGCGACAGTTGCCACTTACCATCAAGCAATAAACTTGATCTCTTGACAATATTTGTAAATTAAACATTTAAAGTCAGTGGTCAGTGGCTTACTGTGACATATATATTGACTTTATTTAAGATGTACTTGAATAGCCTTGGTTTTCCTTTAATAAATAAATAAATAAAAAAATAAAACGGAAATTGTAAATTACAATTGGCTATTTCATTCTATTCACCGCCTTACTTCCGATGGTCTCGATTTCGATTCCTGGCACACCTCAAATATTTGTATTAATGAGTATAAACAATCATACTATCGGTCTGGGTGTTTTCGGTATGGGTATTTTCTATGTATATTATGTATTAATGAAAAAGCATTTAAGTATTTACATCAGTTGTCTAGTACCTATAACGCAAGCTCTGCTTACCATAGCACTAGATGACGCTGTGTAATAATTGTTCAAGAAATTTATATACTATCAGCTATATGAAATGTATACTCTGTGTTATTCTGATGTATACGTTATTACTGTAAAGTTTCATGAACATCTGTTCTGTAATTTTCGCGTAAAAGAGTAACAAACATCCATCCATACTCATCAAATTGCGCTTTTATAATATCAGTAAGAAATATTTATACTCACCAGCTTTTAGCGGGCGCGGCACACCGCCAACGAACACCGTCTTGCGAGGATCCAGCGGCATGCTGGCGTCCAGCACGAAGTCAGCATCGGCCAGCCTCCACGGCCGAATCTGGACCGGCTTGTCGCGGATCGTTGGCGACGACACGCACAGATACAATTTGTCGTCGTCTGTGATGCACGCTTCCATCAGAGCTGCCACTGAACTCTCATCCTGTAGGTGAGAGAGTATAACCACGGATTAATTAGGCCCATATTATAAATACCTTATAGACTAACATTCATAAGAAATAATAATAAAATATAAATTGAAATTGTCTTTATATCACATTGCATTGGCAACGGCAATCTGCCACGGTAGCACTGATACACCATCTTCGGCCAATAGTCCTCCCTCATGAAGGTGAGCAGCATGTTGGACCAGGGCCACAAACGCTTTGAAGTTCGCGTGGTGACTTGATTCCAGCTGCATCACCTTCAATGTCAGGTTACTTTGATCCGGATATAGTCGATGTCCTGCTCCTTGTTGGAGTTGTTGCGGCATGGTACTGACACAATAAGGATAGGACTGGTCCGTTCCACTTACAGCTACTGATTGGATTATTTCCGTCTTATAAAAACGCAATAGCATATGCTGGTGATCAATATATCCTCACTAATTAAATTTAAAACGAATCTATTTCTCTGTAATCACGTACAAGCTCATTTGAAAAAAATATGAGCAGATTATCTTCTCAGTTCTTAGCACGATAGCACTCCATAAAGTCTGTAATAGACCTACATAAGATATTTTGTTTTTCAATTTAAGTAGGCCTAAAAATAGACAAATCAATAGACTTAAAAAAAGGTCTCATTTAAGGCCCTATATTTTGCACATGTAATCTTCTGTAAAAATGGATCAAGTTTGGTATTTTTTTTAAAGTAACTGCTTAATGTTATTCCGTTCTTTCCAAACTTGGTACGTTTTAAGAACTGTGTGATGACAAGATGGATCAAAATTTAAACCAGATCCAATTGGTCCATCTATTATTTGGTTCAAATAAAGCTATCTACTAACCCATCACCTATATATATATATATATATAACTCATGACATAGTGATCTATCAACGCACAGCCCAAACCACTGGACGGATCGGGCTGAAATTTGGCATGTAGGTAGATGTTATGACGTAGGCATCCGCTAAGAAAGGATTTTGATTAATTCTACCCCCGAGGGGAAAAAATAGGGGATGAAAGTTTGTATGAAACTGTCAATTTTAAACCGATCGGGCTGAGTCTTTGCATGCAAAAATCTACTATGACGTAGGCATCCTCGAAGGAATTTGATAAATTCCACCCCCAAGGGGATAAATTAAAACGAGCGAAGTCGCGGGCATAAGCTAGTTTACTATAAATTCTTCATCATGCTTCATCCGACGAGTGACTATTCGTCATGACTCTTAAATAGTAAAGTAGTGTACATCCATAAATTTCTATATTGCTCTAAATGATTTTTGAAGCAAAGAATTTCGTAAGATGAAGTTGTAAGGCCAGATACGGCCAAAGCAAAGAGTAAAACCAAATATGTATAGACATTGCTACATATATAAATGGCTCTAATTTGGTTTGGTCTAATAAATTATTTAAACTTTAAGCGATGGTACTCACCTGAAATAGTAGGAAAGCATATCCCTTGGGCGGAAAGTAACTCTTGCTTTCAGCTTTGTGTGGCCAGTCCACCACCAGGGGACCGAACCGCCGGAATGACGACGTTATCTCGTCTGGAAAAAGCAAAAATATTTGTTTTTAATTTCACTCGTTCGCACCAATACATCATTTTCGTTGATTGCTTAATCATCTGCAAGGGTACGAGGGTTAACATAAGAGGAATGGCATCTTTTTGAGGCTTTTTGAGGTAACGGTTGAGTGCAATGATGGCAGGCTCATCCGCCATACTCGTGAACGGGTGCTGCTTATGGGGACTGGTCTGTTCGGGACGGCCACTGAAATGCTGGTGGTCACTATACTCTCCCTAATTGAATTTAAAAATGAATCTGTATTTCTGTAAACATGTACATTAATGTACAAACAAACCTTATTTGAAAAGAATAAGAGCAGTTTCTTGTCAGTTCACTCCGACGGACTGACGATAGATTTGACATATCATCGGTTAAATAGACAAATGGCAGTATTCAAAATGTACATTCTTTACAAGACAAGCATTTAAAGTTTTAAATTTACACAAGTATTATATATCATTTTAGATAATGATTAAGACGGCGTGGTTAATTTAATTGACTTACATAAAAGGTGGCAATTCTAGCTTCTAATATTACAAAATGTCATTTTTCTATTTAATCGACGATATTCTAAGTGTCTATAATACACCTACATGAATAAAGATATTTTGATTTTGAAGTCACGACCTTCTCAGAGTAGTAAAACCAATACTTCTTACGATGAAACAGCTTTCCGAATGAGCGGTAGATTAAAAAAAGTGATGACTATTCAAAAGTGCTTAAATATAAGTTTAATTGCATAATGATTTTCTATTCCAATAGGCGATGATGCTCTCTCATCCTAAATATAGGCTTAAAAATAGTTCTCACTCAATTCGTATTACAAAAGAATGTTTTTGGCTTCAGTTTTTATGTTATTTGAAATAGGCCTAAACATAAATGCATATATAATATTACTGTTGCTATATTTTTAGGTCAGACGCTAGCTGTGATCTCTTTTAACGAATTAAGGTCTAGTTTCAATTGCATACCGGTTACTATTGTATTGTTACAGAAATAACAATGACACGACCCGATTGTAGACACCGACATCCGGTTGGCGAATGCGACAGTGCTGACAACTGAATTTCGGATATAGAAATATAAATAATCTTTATTTAAATAAACTATACATATAAATAAAATTGTAATATAAATACGGTACATACACCAAAATAACATTTTTTACAATTTTTGACTGTCTGTCTGTACTTAATATAATGACTATAAAAAAGTAATATTTTTAATTCTATCACTGTATGAGTGGTAAAATCAAAAATATTCCTATTTTGGACCAATTATAGGACCATTGAACAAATATTTTTATTCACGTGCAGAAACTTTAGACCATTTTTAATAGAACAAATCAATTAAAATAATTTATTCACGTTAGTAATTCATTTTATGGTAATTGCGTAAGATTCTATAAAACTTTGACATTAAAATCTTAATTAAACAAATGTTATGTAAAAAAGCCTAAAATTATATAGCAAGAATAAGTTTATTTGCATTTAATTTTAATTTTCATACTGCTTATAAATGTCCAATTACATTTTAACACATATAGTGCATAATGATTTATCACTAAAATGTCCAGCATCCTTAAATAAAAAAAAATTGCTATGATAAACTATTTGTATTCATTTCGACTTGTAAATGTAGGATTATTTAAAAGAGCAACACACAAGTTTCTTGCTCTTCTTGCAGCTTTCCGAACGAGTGGTAGATAAAAAACAAATTGTTATGACTATTCAAAAGTGCTTAAATTAAGTTTATTTGAATAAATGATTTTCTATTCTATTCTATTCTATTCTATTCTATTCATATACATCCTCCGTCTGTATAATTTTCATAAATCGTGCAAAGGTACTACACGTATTAATATAGTGATAAAAATTAAGATGGCTATTCATATAATACTAAAGCAATTTAATCTACGTATAATATTCAACACGTTATATGATTTACATGCAGGCACGTTCTTCACATCACGATTTTGTGTCCATGTGTCCATTAGAAACAATCTAATGTCTAATGGATATTATTATATGGATTTTAATTAAACACAAAAGGTCAGCCATGACTTTTAGATGCTCCAAAAAGTACGCTCACGACTACATTTTTTAATAATGATAATGGTATGGTGCACCCGCCTGTGCGAACAGTTTACGCTGGCGGGGCACCAGTGGAGGATGATAAGATGAATGTGAGGTCAGGTCAGTTATCATGACAAATTCGCCAGGATATAGAAGGAAATCTGAACTAACAACCCCATTGCTAGTATGGTTCATCTCCATGCGGTTCCTCCAGGAAGCCATCGTGACAAATTCCTAGTCAATTTGCCAGGATGGGCTGACTGACCTTACCTCATTCAACTTATTATCCTCCACTCGGGCCCCGCTAGAGTAAACCGTTGGCATAAGCGGGAGCAGTAGCCCATTACATTCATCTTTTAAAAAAATCGCCAATAAAGATATTCGATTTGATATATTTACTACTATCTTCTGGCAAAATGATTTGAATTGAATCAAATTTGAATGGCAAATTTCTGGCAGAGTCTCTCCTTCTATGGACCTTACATTTGACTCGTAAGTACTCCGAACTGACGGTAGATTGACATATAAGAGTCCTACATGAATAGACATTTTGATTGTTTGATTGATAAATCGATATATTGATTTATCTACTCACCCTCGTCGATGTCCGGCGGCAGCCCCCCGACGAAAACCTTCCGACTGAACCGTTCGCCGTGCTCCGAGCCGGCCGACACGGGCGACGACCGCGCCGGCGACCCGAGAGCACTCACGCACATTGACAGCCCTGCAAACACATTTTTTTATATATATGGAATGGTATTTTATGTTATTGGAGTCTTGCACTACTAGAACAAAGTTTTCTAACATTATTTACGCATGTTGGAAAGATATTGCTAGTAATACGAACAATTTTATTAGGCTAAGACCTGTAAAAATAGATGTAAGTGTGCAAAAAAAGAATAAATAAATAAAAAATTTAGCCATCGCTAGCAATGTACTAAGTCCGATTCTCCCTGGAGGCCTGTGAACAATTCCTGGGGAGTTTGCCATGATGTGCTAACTGAGATGACTATGAATCTTATCATTCTACACTGGTGGGGCACCAGTGGGGCCAGCGTAAACCTAATACATTTTTTTATTAGATTGTATATATTTTTTTATTTTTTTAACTTTGGACATTTAACACACCGCCATCTAGTCCCACGGTAAACAGACCTCGTGTTATGGGTACTACACAACTGATATACATACTTACATACTTTCTTTTGTAAATACATACTCATACAAATAGTCATACTCATGAATATATACATATATGGTTATAGAATATTTATGTATACCAAAAAAGTAATACAAAATATACACTATTTGTTTAATGAAACTCGTCAATCGCCGTCTATTCCATGCGGACGGTGTCGCGGGTACAGCTAGTATTATATAAAATAGAAAAAAACATATGCCGCAGCAACAAAAGAGCAATCAGACTGTATATTAGAAACAATAGATTGGTGTGTAGAGATGCAAATGGCGCTAGTGTTAAAGTACAACAATCAGGCTACTCACCAGCCGCGCTGAGCCTGGAGACGACATCCTGGGCCTGGTCTGCAGGCACCGATGGTGAGCCCGCGCCCGCCACGCCCGCTGCCACCGCCGCGTCCTCCACGCCGGGGAAGAACGGCGACTTGCCTGCAACAAACGGAGAAGAAGGTAAACATCGTAAACGTAAGCGTGAGCAACGTACTATGTCAGGTTGACCTCTACGTGGTACCTTCTGGAAACATCGTGATAAATTTATGGTTAATTTACCACGATGTGCTGACACTGAACTGACTTGACCTCATTGCTCATCTTATCCTCCACTGGTGCCCCGCCAGCGTAAAACGTTAGCGCAGGCTGGTGCATCGTTCCATTATCATCCGTAATATAAGAAAAATTACTTACGAATAGGAATTACTGGCAATAGTCTATATTACATTTAGGACAGGATCCTACTGTATTAGTGTCTTTGTAATTGTGAAAACAATTTCTACATTGTAAATAAACTATGATTTTTTTTAAATAGAATAGAATAGAAAATCATTTATTTGAATAAATGATTTTCTATTTTATTCTATTTAAAAAAAAAGTAATTCAATTGAGTTTATTGCCAGTACTTCTCAATTGGATCTATATACCGAACTGGACGGTTAAAATGTTCTACATAAATAAATGATTTTTAAATCAAATTGCTTGACAGTATCAGTGGTCTAGTGGAATAGCTTGCAGCGTGATGGTCGCTGGTTCGATTCCTTGCACTGTACAAATATTTTTTCTTTATTTATTTACTAAATAATGCTCACCTATGTACATGAACAATACTCTGACATTCTGCCATAACCATCATCTAGTTGCCACCCATTGTAGCCTCGCCTGCGAGAACCGTTCCATCACAGTCATAAAAAAACCTATTAACAAATATCTGTTCTAACTTGATGCAAATACATGTCACGGCATGTTGAGTAGAGAAACAATTCTGTTACAAAATAACTAAGTCGATGGCATGTACACAAAAACATTTATTTGGCATCTTTCCAACTGCCGTAATTAAGACCAAGTCTAGTGCTTTACCTAGTATCGACCATTGAACAGATCTCTCTAAATAATATTACATATTGTGTAGTAAAATTACAGTATAAAAGGCATATCTTAATCATTAAAATGGACTACAAGCAGCACTCGTTCACGAGTATGACGGATGAGCCAGCTATGACTTCGCTCGATCATATTTTACGGAGTCTAATAACCCGGCCCACCACGGAGGAAGAGAGTTGTCAGTAATGTGGACTAAAAATCCCATAGCAATGTACCATGACAGGTTGACCTCCACGTGGTTCACCTGGAAACCATCGTTATAAATTGCTGAATTTACCACAATGGGCTGACTGCCCTAACCTCATGTTCTTATCATCCTCTACTGGTGTCCCGCTAGCGTAAACCATTAGCGCAGGTGGGTGCACCATTCCATTATCTATACATATAAATAAAATTGGAGTGTCTGTTTGTAATATTGAAATAACCGTTTTTTACTACATGCGCATATGAATATCAATACGGTACATACACCAAAATATATTTTTTTTACAATCTTCGTCTGTCTGTCTCTTTGTTCCGGCTAATCTCTGAAATGGTTGGGCCGATTTTGACGGGACTTTTTTTGGCAGGTAGCTAATGCAATACGGAGTAACTTAGGCTACTTTTCTTAGGCTTTCTTTTCTTTCTTTCTAACTTAGACGACGAAGTCGCGGGAACAGCAAATATATAAAAATACTGAACAACTATTTCATTAATATTATACATTTATATATTCAACTTACAGATATAAAAAGGCATGATATCTTAGTCTTTAGAATGGCAACACATGAGTGGAATCACGGGTATCATATGATAATGTAATGTCCACAGTGCTGAGTATATAGGTGTCAATATATGACGTAGCTTTTTCATTGCAAGAATATTTCTAAGTGTAACAACACAATTTTTGGGGTCGGTGTTACAAACAATACGAAACGAAATAAAAAGTACAAAAATATAATAAAATAGTCAATGAATAAAGCGACGATTTTGCAGTCGTATTATAAACGGACAAACAAACCAACTAGATCGAGGTTAGTACCCTCAAAATAGGTATCGTTACAGTATTTATATTCCACGTAAGCTGGTCTGTGTATACAATCAAGTTAGTATCGAATATAGCTATGCTCTACAGATTTACATCGTCCATACATGACAAATATTTCAGCGCTCAAATTTGCTTACAGCGCTGAAATATGTATTTAGAATTTTACCTAGTTAGGGGACACCATTGTATCGACCTCCAGCTTTCAATTGCTATAAATTTTATAGCAATTGAAAGTTGGATTTAAAGCAATTGAGCATTTAAAATTTAAGCGCTGAAATACTTATAGTATAAATATTTCAGCGCTTAAATTTGCTTACAGCGCTGAAATATGTATTTAGTATTTTTACCTAGTTAGGGAAACCATTATATAGACCTCCAGCTTTCAATTGCTATAAAATTTATAGCAATTGAAAGATGGATTCAAAGCAAATGAGTATTTAAATTTAAGCGCTGAAAAATTTATAATATAAATAATTCAGCATTTTTTCTAGTATTTTTACCTAGTTACTCGACCTCCACTTTTAATTACTATAAATACTTCAGCGCTTAAATTTGCTTCCAGCGCTGATATATGTATTTTTTATTATTTTTACCTAGTTAGTGTGGATACCATTGTATCGACCTCCCATCTTTGAATTGCTATAAATATTTCAGCGCTTAAATTTGCTTGTGGCGCTGAAATATTAATTTTTTAGCAGTCGTTAGACTTGGTGGATACCAATGTATCGACCTTTTATCTTCCCGTTATGATATTTCAGCGCTTATTTTGCTTAACAGATCTGAAATATGTATGTATTTTAGCATTTCTACCTAGTTATCGACTTTTAGAGTATTCTTACCTAGTTGCCGTGGATATCATTGTATCATCTTCTGAAATATGTATTTTTTAATATATTATACCTAGTTAGACGTTATGTATCTTTTTATTAGCGACCGATTTTGACGGGACTTTTTCCGCACATGGCTAATGTTATCTATACATATAAATAAAATTGAAATGTCTGTTTGTAATATTGAAATAACCATTTTTTACTACATGCATATGAATATAAATACGGTACATACACCAAAATAACATTTTTTACAATTTTTGTCAGTCTGTCTGTTTGTTCCGGCTAATCTCTGAAATGGCTGGACCTATTTTGAGGGGATTTTTTTTTGACAGGTAGCTGATGTAATAGGCAGTAACTTAGGCTACTTTTATTTTAGAAAAATAAAGTTAAATACCACGCGGCTTACAGCTGCGGCTTTACAGCTAGTAAGGAATAACTGATTAGTATAATATTAGGATTCTTTTTTATTATAGATATTTTATTTTCTTTAATTCCACGCTAACTAATCTAAAGTTTGTCTGTAAGAGATTGTTTAGCGATAAGCCCGGCTTTTGTACTCGTCATTGTACATATATATTTTTATATTCATTAATATTTTTCTATATCTGGTGCAATGAAGTGTTTAAATAACATAAAATAAAAAAAATCATATACGACCAAGTGGGCTATCAACTCGGCTGGCATTCCAGATTCAAAGAATAACCTATAGCTACAGCAAATATACTTAGATTGGATTCAAACTTATTCGAGTTTGAATCCCATCTAAATATATAGAGACACATAGGTATGATCTCTTATTAGATGAGAACGTGCCATCTTTACGACTGTGGCAGCCATTTTCGCTACAAATAAGCCAACACTGTGACAGAAAACTGCAAAGTGAGTGCATTTTTGTTGCACCAAACTACATAAAGAAGATAAACAAAGCTAGGAATACACCGAGAGCAGAAAAATAATAAAACATAGGCCAGAGTGTAACAAAACATTAATATACCATTAGAGGCAGAAAAAGCGCACCACCTTAATTTCCGATTGTTTTGGGTTCGATTTCTCGCACAGTATAAGCATTTGTATTCATGAGTATGATTGTTTTTGGTCTGGATGTTTCCAATACAAAAAATGTATTTAAAATGTTTTTTTTTAATGAACTTCACGAATAAACAATCTAAATCTTAATGAAATAATCTTCCTAAACAATTCATACAGCACCATCTAGTCCCAAACTAAGCAGAGCTTGCGTCACGGGTACTAAATGACTAATATATATACTTAAATACATTTTTTTAAAATACATATTATACATAGGAAACGCTCAGTTCAAAAAAAAAATACTCTTTAATAAAAATGGGTACTATGTGAGGAGAATCGAACTCGCGATAATCTGAAAATAAGGTGTGCTAATAATCCGCTAGGCCACTAAGCCCGTTAAATAGTTACACATTTTTGTTGTTTTTACATAAAGTTATAAAGTTTTAGTTGTGCAAGATTCCAATTATCAAGGTTGAATTTAATATATGAGAATAGTAGAAAGTTTTTTTTATAGCACATGGACAAACCAGCAAGCGGCTCGCCTGATGGTAAGTAATTACCAGCACCAGCAATACCAGGGAATTACAAATGCGTTGTCGGCCTTTTAAAAAGCAGGTCTTAAGATTAAGAAGGAACTTGGAGATTCTATTTTTTTATGAAAGTACAAAATAGAGACCTCTCGATGTGTCCCAAACCTAACGGAATACAGCTGGTAAAGCAAGACCCTCTGGATTTAGGGTTCGTTCAACCTACCGTGACCCGAATGGCTGGGGTCAACTAGACACTATATGATCGCGTGTGACCCCACAGGTAAAGGTACTGTATGTTTTGCTAAGAATTCAGGCGGGAAAGCATCGTGACCTTGTAGTTTAATAGTCCGGTTTGGGAACTGTAAGGTCGTGGGTTCGAATCTAGTCAAATAGGAAAACTTATTTTTTTTCTAAATACTTTCTGAAAATGGAAATACCGATAACAAACTAAATTAACGCGAAGGACGGCGGTAGGCTCGCCTCTTGCCGCGTTGTATTCAATTATACAAAGCGATATGTAGACATATCAAGTGTCCCACATACGATCAATAATAGACTATATATGTATTTTTATGGTGTATATATATAGAGTTCACATATAAGATTTTTTTATTTATTTCAATCAATATTACAATAACATTAAACAGAAATGTTTACCTACTTTATGCAATTAAAATGGTAAATATGCTGACACTCCACAAGAAAAGATGGATGGATTGTGTGAAAGATGATATGAATAAAAGAAGAGTATGTTTAGATATGACGACTGATAGAGAGCAGTGGAAGAGAATGACATACTGCGCCGACCACAAATAATGGGATAAAGGCAAGGCAATGATGATGATGATGCTGACACTCCACCTGATTGTAGGTGGTGATCGTTACCTATAGATTATATTATCTGTGCCTATAGACATGAACAGTACTACAGACACATCACGTTATCACATCATGCTCGATACCACTCAAAATGGATGATAATTTTAACAGGAATTTGTGATAAATTGTTTCCAATTGGGGAAACGCGTGAAGTCAACCTGACATTGTATTTTTTTAACATCACGATGGTGGCAGACAAGCATACGGCCCATCTGATGGTAAACGGTTACCGTAGCCTATGGACGCCTGAAACGCCAGGGGTGTCACGTGCGCGTTGCCGGCCCTTGCTATATATTGCTAGCAATATGTTTATTAGTCCACATCACTAACAATCGCTATAATATCAGAATTGTATAAATTATTATTGACGACCTCGGTGGTCTAGCGGTCTAGCACACCGCTTTACGACCGATGGTCGCGGGTTCGATTCCTCGCACGGCACAAACATTTGTATTCACGAGTATGATTGTTTGTATCGGTCTGGGTGTTTTCTATGTATAATATGCATGTATTTACAAAAAAAAAATCTATGTATATGTATCAGTTATCTAGTACCCATAACACAAGCTTTAGCTAGCTTATCTTGGGTCTAGATGGCGCTGTGTGAATTGTCCTGAGATTATTATTATTGTTATTACTGTGGCTAAGGAATAGTAAATAGAAATATAATTTATTCAAATAAACTTAATTTAAGTACTTTTGAATAGTCAACAATTTTTTTTTATCTACCGCTTATTCGGTCTCGTCACTCGTAAAGCTCATCAAGAAGAATAAGCAAGAAACTTGTGTGTTGCTGTACAAATACTAATTTTAAATCTGATGGAGTATATTTTTTAAATTGAGCCATGTGCCCAATAAAAATCGGCGAGACTGAGGTACCTACGGTAGACGGTAGACTTTTTACAGTCTACCTCAGTGGCTAGGCCAAGGAGTCAAGCAGGGCGGGGTATGCAACAAGAGTCTTGAAAACCATAAGCAATAAACAGAGAGTAATTTCCCTAACAGTGCAATATATATGCAGTACCGCAATAAAAATAAGTAAGTGTAAATATTTGTAAATATGTGTATAATTACTATTAATGGGTATTACAAACATTTAGAAAAAAAAAACAATTGACCACATATACAGGATAAAAAAAAGGCCAAAAGGATGTCGCCACAGAACAAGCTGCAAATAATTAAATTTTTTTTTTAATTTATAATTTTTTTTTTTAATTTAGCCATATGTCTAATAAAAATAGGTGATACTGAGGTACCTTCGGTAGACTATTTCTACCTCAGTGTGGCTAGGCCAAGGAGTCAAGCAGGGCGAAATTATGTAATCGTTAACGCATGACCGACTCGAGTCCAATCGATGGTTCGACGACCTCAAGTTTTTTTTCCGTCCCGGAATGACGGCACCGACTTTACTATTTAAAGCCTTAGATTGAATAGTTGTTTAAAAATAAAACAAATTGAGAGAATGTGACTAAATGTAAACCTTTTAGATTAAACCCCGAAAAATTTACTATCAATTCTACAGATATACATGGAATTATCAGGGACAAGCCTGTGATAATTGCAAAAAAGAATCATCAATCCTTTTTTGTTAGATTAAACCACGAAAAATTTACTATCAATCTTAGAGAATTTTAATTATCAGGGAGAAAGCCTCTGATAATTGCAAAAAATAATCATCTAAATCAACAATAGTTTCGTGAAGCTATACCGGTGAAAAATACTGACAAATGGACTCAATAAAGAGAATTTAAACATTAAGTATATAGAAAAAAAAAATTTTTTTTAATATATTTTTTACGTTTGTTCATTTATAAATTGATTTTTTATTTGAAAGATTATACTTTCAGGAATTACATAAAATTTTTCAGTTATATATTAAAACAATACTAGAGAAATAACGATTTTAATATAGACCTATTTTACTTTAACAATGCCTGAATACTCAATTTTCATTATGAGCATTATTTTCGGTCCAGGGAGGACCGCGTGGAGGTCGCTTTAGAGGATTATTGCTAACAATAGGGCCAATAGTTCCCAAAACTAGTCATTTACTACCATTTTATGTTTAGTATGGGCTAAAGAGTTGTATTGAAAACTGATGACTAGAAATTGTAGGTATATATGATCATCTATAGCTAACCAAAGTTATACGTTACGCAAACATTCCTGTTTCATTCGGAAATTGTATCCGAGACCTTTAAAAGGTCCCGAAATTATGAGAACATTTGTTTTTGATGCGGAGAATAGAAACGTAAATAATTATGTTGAAACGTCTACGCCGATTTGAAATGTAAAAACTTTCTTGAAATGTTTTTGTTCGGCCCAAAAATAACGTTTGTAAAAGTTGAATTCAGCTTGAAAATAAAATTTCATTATGTTTATTTCTATTATACGGAAAATATGTAAGTACTCACTCTTTCTATACGGGAATCTCGGGCCTCGGATGAAGGGTGTAACCAGAGGGATCGTATGCACCGACATAATATTTTATTACAACTCGAAATATAACAAATATATCGTGATTTTTCTATAAAATAAATCAACCAACTATACGAGTCACCTCCGCCAAGATTGACTACGCAAATGAAAAAAATGAAGAGCGCATTCGAAATTTAAATATTTTTTTATTTTTATGTATGCGGCCTGCATTAACATTAAAATTATACAGCCATATTATTTTACTCGACATTTAAATATTACAAAAACTATTTTTATATGCACACATTTTAATAGTATATACTAACTGCATACTGCAGCGTTACTCGTGTGAATTTGGGTAAAAATTATATATTTTATTTAATCTACATCTTTTATTTAATAATTTCATGCCTATCCAAAAATCGTCTTCAAATCTGGACACAAAAAACTATATTAACTCAGATTACTGACTTACTCTCCGATGATAACACCGATAACAAATCAAATTAATCCGAGAGACAGCGATAGATATGCCCTATTATGTTACGTACATACTAATAGCTTAAGAAATGTGACTGTCCGTCTGTTTGGTACTTTCTAAGATTGATCTTAATGATACTAAACTTGAAGATATACTGTATCACAATAAAGTATTAAATGAGAGCCCGTATCACAAGAAAAGACATGGTCAGTTTTATCATTTTTTTATGCAAACAAGCTGTTGGCACACTTAATTGTAAGTGATTACGTTATCATGTGACAACCGTGATGGATTCATCCTTTGCAATCACCGTGACATCTTAGTCCTCCGAGGAACAAACATATGGCAAACCTAAGTCTATGCACAACAAAAATCAGCAAATTTTGCCAAACTGAAGAGGAAACGCCACTACACATCCTATGTGGTTGTAGCCCACTGATGCATAAACGTAAGTCCACACTCTATCCTGAGATATAAAAACGTAGCACAGCCTAACGAATAAGTGCTACGTGATGCCAACGAGTGTGCACCGTCGTTCGGTGAGGGTACGTCGTGTATTCTTCACCCCGACCTATCGGACATACGGTGCACGAGCACCTCTTCTGTGTATTTAACACCACATTTCCTGATTTAGATATATTTGATTTCATACTTTAAATTTAAGAAAACCCTATTACACATATTAGTTGGAAACCAGTAATAAATAATGTACATAATAATTAATAATATATAGTAACATAACATAAGTATTAACCCGTGGATATCTGTATTCGTTTTACTATTATTAATTCATATCTATGTACTTAAATACATACTACATTGTAAAACTGTTTGTATCCCAAATAAAATAAAAAAAAAAACCATCGCTCGTAAGAATATCCTTCAATTCAGGTCCCTGACGGGTCTAGGTAACTCTGGGAAACGGCGAGCACAATAGATCTATGTAGGTTGCAGTGCTACAGGTCTTAACACCTGCCAATTTTTTTTTTTTATTCAAAACCAATATAAATGGGATAACTTAATAGCAACTTTCGTAGTAATATAGCCTTTATTCCTTTTTTCATTGGGAGTTAATACATAAATAGAGCTCCACCGACGAGAGCATCATCATCTGCTTCTTCCTTATCCCATTTATTTGTGGTCGTCGTAATATGTTTTTCTCTTCCATTCATCTCAGTTCGCAGTCATTTCGTTATTTACTCCCTTTCTTACCATATCATCTTTCAAACAGTCCATGCACACCCACATTCAAATGTAACACCTTCCTTACAACACTCATTTACTAAGATTTGGGTTCTTCTGGGTTACTTCGCTGGTGGTCACTCTATTCTCCCAAATTTGAGTTTAAATAACTCTGTATTATTGTAGACATATACAACATTTATTTGAAAAGAATACCAGCTGAGTTTCTTGTCAGTTCTTCTCATCTCGAAATCATTCTGAACTGACGGTAGATTTGACATATCATAAGAGTCTGTAATAGACCTACATGAATAAAGATATTTTGAATTTGAATTTTGAGATCTCCACCGATAAGAGGGTGGCTCTTAAATTATGAATGAATGAATGAACCTTAGTAAAAATCTATATCTATATATATATAAAACTCAAAGGTGACTGACTGACATAGTGATCTATCAACGCACAGCCCAAACCACTGGACGGATCGGGCTGAAATTTGATATGCAGGTAGATGTTATGACGTAGGCATCCGCTAAGAAAGGATTTTGATAAATTCCACCCCTAAGGGGATAAAATAACGCGAGCGAAGCCGCGGGCAAAAGCTAAATATACGTTCGAACTACATATTTCTAATCGAATTGTTACTTATTTCGTTTAAATGAAACAGAAGGACTATATTAAGTGGCAAGTCAGTATTTACATATCTGCATATTCAAACATTGCGCCATATTGGCGGTTGCAATGCTGTTGCACCATCGCAGTGACATTGGCAACTATGCCAGTTAAATTGGCACCCAGCGATGATACAAGTAATCTATGTATAGGGGGAGGGAATTTTTTTTTAGTGAATGGTCCCCTCCCCCCCTCCTCTCCGGCTAGCTGTTTACACTAGCCTTTCAACTGTTAGCTCTCAAAATGACTACCTACAGATGGGTGTTTGGGCCCATCCACAGATGGGGCTATGTTGATTTTCTACAAAAGTTTTAAGTCTAAACTGCATCTTAAAATTATAACTGGCGTCAATTACCTACTATGTACGTAGATAATAATAATAATAATAAAACTCTTTATTGTGTACACATAAAATAATAAGAAAATACAGTAAATAGTAAAATAATAACAAAAGGCGGTCTTATCGCTAAATGCAATCACTTACTGACAACCTAGAAGAGAGGACTTATGTACATAGAATAGGGTAGGTGGCACACATAAGACACTATTTATTATACTACTAGATATACATACTTACATTAGGGATAAATATATAAACCTACATATATACAAAATATTGGAAAAAATGAGAAAAAAAATAAATAAAAAAAAATGTACTATGAAAAGAGATAATGAGATTTTAGTCTATTTTTAAATGACGCATGTGTTGTGTGTTGTAGATACCTATCTTATAAAAGTATGTATTTGAGAATAAATGGCATTTTCCTTTCAAACACAATAAAAATCCTTTCAAAATATAAAAAAAAACAAGATTCTTTTTATTATGGCAACGACCCGACAGAGTTGTCCTAGAATTGTCCCGATTTGATAAATTTTTATCTGGCAACCCTAGGCTATATTTTCCGAGTCCAATAATTGGCTGCTTCGCAGATGAGAAGCTGGCGGGGCACCAGTGGAGGATGATGTGTTGAGCATCAGGTTAGAATATGAATATGGTTATGATATAAGTAAAGAATCTATCTATTGGACTACGGGATTGGTTTTATTTATGACTAGCTGTACCCGCGACTTCGTCCGCGTGGAATTGTAACTTTATTTTTCTAAAATAAAAGTAGCCTCAGTTACTCCTTATTACATCAGTTACCTACCAAAAAAAGTCCTGTCAAAATCAGTCCAGCCATTTCAGAGATTAACCGGAACAAACAGACCGACAGACAGACAAACAAAAATTATAAAAAATTGTATTTTGGTGTATTTATATTCATATGTGTGTAGTAAAAAACGGTAGTACATAGACCAAAATAGCATTTTTTACATTTTTTGTCTACCTATCTGTTTGTTCCGGCTAATCTCTGAAATGGCTGGACCGATTTTGACGGGACTTTTAGAAAAATAATGTAAAATTCCACGCGGACGAAGTCGCGGGTACAGCTAGTATAAAATAGACAGATAGATAATACGTGTGGTATAGTTATGGCCATGTTACACGTACCGTATAACTCTATAATCATGTTGTGGAGGTCGCATAATGAATGGCTTCCTTTCCAGCTGATGCCACGGGACGGTGAGGCTGACAATTGTCGCATTATTTTTAACCGACTACGAAAAAAGAGCGTATTCTTTTATCGATTTTTTAGCGAAGGTAAGTGTACCAATCCATTATCATTTTCTACATGGTATAAAATAAAGTCGCTGTCGCTGTCTGTCCCTATGTACGCTTAAATCTTTAAAACTACGCAACAGATTTTAAAACGGTTTTTTAGTATAGTAGAGTGATTCAAGAGGAAGGTTTATATACATAATACATGTACACCCGTGTGAAGCCGGGGCGAGTAGCTAGTCATCATTACAAAGGTACAATGGTATAAAACAAAGTCGCTGTCACTGTCTGTCCCTATGTATGCTTAAATCTTTAAAACTACACAACGGATTTTGAAGCTGTTTTTTAAATAGATCGAGTGATTCAAGAGGAAGGTTTATATACATAATACATGTACACCCGTGCAAAGCCGGGGCGAGTAGCTAGTCATCCATAAAAAGAAATATATGTTCCACTCCCCATGTCAATTATTTAAATTTCTATGCAGTTTTTTATATTGAAATGGGGGAGATGACTTCAAAAAGGGGGTCAGTAATACCAATGGGCCAAATAAATATAAACTTGATCCATCTAAAGCTATATAAATCCTGCGTTGATGCAAACGAGAGCTATTTTTTAGAATAATCAGATTTCTTTATACACATACAGTTTCTTTTAGCGTTATTGAAATAGCAAACAACTTGATGGTCTTATAGGATGGTAAATGGTTTACCATTAGAATAGAATAGAATAGAAAATAATTTCTTCAAATAAACTTAATTTAAGCACTTTTGAATAGTCATAATCATCATTATTTTAATCTACCGCTCATTAGGAAAGCTGTCTCACCATAAGAAGAATGAGCAAGAAACTTGCGTGTTGCACTTTTAAATATATCATTGCAATGTTACATTTCCAATTTGAACAATCAGATTTCCATTTACAGAATAAATTACAGAATATCCATACTAATAATATAATAGACAAGTCTGTTTGTCTACCTGTTCACTTGTAACTGTTGGATATAAAACTTATTTGTTGTATTGCCATATATTTTGTATATAAAAAGAGAAAAAAAATAAATAAAAAAGACGACTGCAAATAAAATGGTGTTTCCGTTTTCCTTTGCCTTCTTTCTTCTATATCTATATCTATACATCTATACATATAGATAAAATTGGAGTGTCTGTTTGTAATATTGAAATAACCGTTTTTTACTACATGCATATGAATATATATACGGTACATATACCAAAATATCATTTTTTATAGTCTGTCTGTCTGTCGGTCTGTTTGTTCCGGCTAATCTCTGAAATGGCTGGACCGATTTTGACGGGACTTTTTTGGCAGGTAGCTGATGTAATAAGTACTCCTTATGCTACTTTTATTACTTAGGCTACTTTTATTTTAGAAAAATAAAGTTAAAAACCACGCAGACGAAGTCGCGGGTACAGCTAGTCATAAATAAAATCAGAATAATAACGACTAAAAGCTAATGGCCATGAAGACAGATTGCGTCAGGAGAATAGATGGCGATCTATTACTCAGTTAATAATCTAGAGGGGATGAAATACGGGATTTCATCCTATTTAGTTCATTAAATTCATTCTTAATCATCTTCATCATTGTGTCACGACATACATACGAGTATAGTCAATCAATTATCTGAAAGGGATGAAAGAAGAGATTTCATCCCGTATACATTCGTTCATGATCATCCCAATCATTGTATCTCGAGGACATATATAGGCAATCAATTATCTAAATCTGGACAGGATGAAATAAGGGATGAAAGTTTCTACAGACTTTCATTCCCTATTTTCCAAGTCCCCGTGACACGGACGTGGTCTGTAACAAACGGCAAAAACTTTCATTACTGCTTGTGGTTAAAAATTTAATTTTAAAGTTATTTGACAAATTGACTAAGGCGCCTTGTCAATGTCAATGTCAATTTGTCAAATAGCCCATGCAACCCGAACAAAGTCGGGGACAAAAGTTAGTTATATGTAAACATAGGTAGTGAAGTGCGAAGTATTTCTAAAACTAGGTAATCCAGTAAACAAGATACTGACACTTTAAGGCCAAGAATAATGGAAATAAATGGATTACCACAACAACTGGTTAGCGTAGGTAGGTAGTAACCAGTGGCGTGTTATAAGACCATTTAAAAATTACAATATGTATAAATATTTTTCTTATTTTAATCTAAATGTATATAACTTAAAGGTGACTGATACAGTGATCTATCAACGCACAGCCCAAACCACTGGACGAATCGGGCTGAAATTTGACATGCAACTACATGTTATGACGTAGGATCCGCTAAGAAAGGATTTTGATTAATTCTACCCCCAAGGGGATAAAATAGGGGATAAGTTTGTATGAAACTTTGTCAATTTTAAACCGATCAGGTTGAGACTTTACATTCATAAAGCTACTATGACGTAGGCATCCCCTAAGAAAGGATTTTGATAAATTCTGCCCCTAAGAGGATGAAAGTTTGTATAAATCTTCCTAGATTTTGTAGGCCCTAATTTTTAACCACGCTAAACAAAAGTAAAGCCTCAAAAACTACACCTAATTAATAATAATACTTACTACTACGCGAGCGAAGCCGCGGGCAAAAGCTAGTTACTTATATATACTCGTATATTGCTTGCAGGAATTGCAAAATTGAAGTGGCAATGAGCACGGCACATAGCTCGTAGGACAGATGGCCGTTGGGGCAATAAAGTCCTCGAGTGGCGACCGCAGACCGGAAGACGCAGCGTGGGAAGGCCTCCAGCAAGATGGACCGACGATCTGGTCAAGACCGCTGGAAGGTACTGGATGCGAGCAGCGCAGGACCGATCGTCCTGAAGATCTTTGGGGGAGGCCTTTGTTCAACAGTGGACGTCTTCCGGGCTGAGATGATGGTGATGATGACGTTTTTTTTTTGCGGACTACTCTAATACTGTTGGTCGCAGCTGGCCTTTACAGCTTCACCGGACGTTAGGGGACGAGTGCAGATGGCACTCCAAACCCGCGGAAGGACTTATGGAGCGGCTGAAGGCCAACTCCTGCCTGACGTTATATTGGTCTGTTATAACGACAGAGGAAGGCCAAAAATGAGATGGACTGTGTGAAAGATGATATGGCAAGAAAAGGAGTAAATAACGAAGAATATCATCTTTCAATCAACAAAATCAGTAAATAACGTGCTGACTGCGAACAGAGATGTTATATAAAATACTAGCTGTCCCTTAAAATAAAAAAAAAAATAGGGGTGGACTACCCCTAACATTTAGGGGGATGAAAAATAGATGTTGGCCGATTCTCAGACCTACTCAATACGCTTACAAAATTTCATGAGAATCGGTCAAGCCGTTTCGGAGGAGTATGGGAACGAAAACTGTGACACGAGAAATTTATATCAACACGTAATGAATGGGATAAGAAAGAAGCAAATGATATACATATGTTTCAGGAGAATTCACACAGCGCCATCTAGTCCCAAGCTGAGCAGAGCTTGTGTTATGGGAATTAAGTTATATAAATACATAGATACATTCTTAATACATACATAACATACATAGAAAACACCCAGACCGATACAATCATACTCATGAATACAAATGTTTGTACGAGGAATCGAAGTCCCGTCAAAATCGATTCAGCCATTTCATAGATTAGCCGGAACAAATAGACCGGCAGACAACAGACAAAAAATGTAAAAAATGTATGTACCGTATTTATATTCATATGCATGTAGTAAAAAATTGTTATTTCAATATTACAAACAATCCAATTTTATTTATATGTATAGATATATATATTGAGGGAAAAGAGGAGACTGTGAGAGTGGACTAAGAGTGGACTGATGACCACCGCTAGCAGTGTACCAAGTTAGGTTGACCTCCATGCGGTCCCTCCAGTAAACCATCGTGATAAATTCCTGGTGAATTTCTCAAGATGTTCGAACTGTCTGACCTCATGTTCATCTTATCATCCTCCACTGGTGCCCCTCCAGCGTAAACCGTTAGCGCAGACGGGTGCACCATTCCATTACCATCTATTAAAATACACACACATGTCTAAACACACAATACTTCTAAAGAAACGCATTGGGTTAAAAGTTCCCAAATCACTAAGTTCCCGGCCAAGTTTCCGCAGGGTCGTTGACCCGGCACGTGGTCGGCGCGCGCATGCGTCGTACCTCTCGTCCTTGCTCGTCCTTTGCAACTATCTAGGTAGACTCCTAACGAGATGATTGACAGCAACTGAGAGCATTTGAATAAAGAATCTGTCTATCTATCTAGATAGACAGATTCTTTATTCAAATGCTCTCAGTGGTCTAGCGGTTGAGCACACCGCTTTGCTTCCTATGATCGCGGGTTCGTTTCCTCGCACGGTGCAAACATTTGTATTCATGAGTATGATTGTTCGTGTCGTCTGGGTGTTTTCTATGTACTAGCTGTACCCGCGACTTCGTCGTATTTATTTACGTTTAATCAACAGATTCAAAAATAAGTTTCAGACTTCTATCTTTAAAAATGACAAATTAACATACAAACATTAAATACAAACAAAATGTCATATTTATTTATATTTAATCAACACCCTCAAAAATAAATTTCAAGCTTTTAGGTTAGTAATGACGATTCTTCCATACAACCTTGCTTCCCCCCTTTCAAGCCTTTTTACATACTAAAAAGCAGCCTATATCCTTTCCCTAAGAAACTGGACTATCTGTGTACCAAATTTCATTTAAATCGGTTCAGTTCAGACAGAATTACTTTCGATTTATAATATTAGTAAGGGTTATAAAAATATATCTCTAAGTATTTATATCAGTTGTCTAGTACCCATGACACACCCATAACGCTGTGTTAATTGTCCTGTTATTATTATTAGTTGAGTCATGAATAAAATATTTGCATTGTACAGGAATCGAACCCGTTACCTTATAGGAAGTTGAGGCTGTGTTAAACTAGATCAACGAGGTCAATTGAGCACAAACAAACCATCCGTTATGTTGACAATGATGTTAATAGGAATATGTAACAACCTAAGTGCATTCAGATGCGCCTACATACTTTAATATCGGGCCTATTTCATGCCTGAATCATATTGAGGTATAGAAACAGAAATAGAATGTAATAATAGCGTAAAAAAATATTATTTGCGAAATTTATCTTCACAGTAACATCGCTATTGTATCGATATTATTATTTTACTAGCTGCACACGCGATGGTATTCCGCATGGAATTTAACTTTATTTTTCTAAAATAAAAGTAGCCTAAGTTACTCCTTATTACATCAGCTATCTGTCAATAAAAGTCTCGTCAAATTCGGTCCAGCCATTTCAGAGATTAGCCGGAACAAACATACAGACAGACAAAAATTGTAAGGAATGTTATTTTGGTGTATGTACATAACATTGCTAAATTTAAGTCAATACAGTTAATAATTATTTAATATATTGTGAATGTAGTACAGCTTAAATACTAAGTATTTATATTCATATACATGTAGTCATCATCATCATCATCATCGCAGCCCGGAAGACGTCCACTGCTGGACATAGGCCTCCCCCAAAGATCTCCACGACGATCGGTCCTGTAGTAAAAACTGTTAATTCAATATTACAAACAGACACTCCAATTTTATTTATATGTATATATAGGTGTATGTATGTATATTGTATATGCTATAGTAAAATTTGCGGACTATTCTACAGGTGTTTAGAATTACAGCTTTTTGGAGAAGTATGAAAGTAAGTGGGCGAAGCTGTTATATTTTGAGCCTATTATTATTATTATTATTAATAGTAATAAAGAGTTTATTATTATTGTTTACGCTATTGTCGTATTTTCTCAGCTTTTGCTGGGTTTTTTCCACACATACGGGCCGAAACCAAGTAAGTGCAGTGCGTGTGTATGTGTGTGTGTGTGTACTTATTGTGTGACTGGTGTTATGTCCCATTATTATTATAATTAATAACACATTAACAGCGCCATCTAGTCCCGAACTAAGCAAAGCTTGTGTTATGGGTACTAGACAACTTATATAAATACTCAAATACTGGTTTATATTGTAAATACATATATAATATACACAGTAAACACCTAGACCTATACAAACTATGAATGAGACCTATACTCATGAATACAAATGTTTGTGCCGTGCGAGGAATGGAACCCACGACCATCGGAATGAAGCTGTGTGCTAAACTGCTAAATCACCGAGGCAACCGAGAAATAATTAACCGAGAAATAGGCAACCGAGAAATAATTTTTACATCTGCTATTTATTAATTTAAATGAGAATTGAACCCAATACTATTCAATGTAAATTGTACCTCACTAAAGTCCCGCATAATTATATTGACCTCAAACCAGACGGAATCTCGCATCGGAACTGACAATATTCAATAACAGTTCGACCGTAGAGGATGTAACTTGTTTAGTAAAATTCTCTATGGCATGATAGCATAGAGTGTCCGCCTGTCTAACAATACCTTTCTATAAAAAAAAACTATAGCGTACCTACACTTATCTTTAACTCTATCAAATTAAAACTCAAAAATCATTAACACATTTTAACCGCTTATGATGAATTTTTGACATTATATTTTTTCCCTACCGTCTAGTTCAGTATATAGATCCAATTGAGAAGAACTGGCAAGAAAGTCAATTGAATTACTTATTTTACAATGTATTTACGTATAATTTATATATGTCTAACATTATCTAACACCCAATGGTGGCAGATTGCCGTCATCAGTGCCGTTTTGATATCATTCTTATGTATGTCTGTAAGCTATTTATAATATGGCCATTAGTGGCCTGAAATACATAAATAAAAAAATAGTCTGGAAGAAATAACTTAATTAAAACCACTTTTTATAATGTATATTTATTTATATTATTTTCTGATTTTGAAATTCAGTAAAGAATTTCAATAAAAAAAAAATAACGCGATGTTCTATATATATTATCATCATGATAAATATTTTGACGTATTTGTATCAGTTATCTAGTACCCATAGCTTGATCTAATTGTGTGATAGTTATTATTATTATTATAATAAAAATATATATATATATTATAATTATTATAAATATTTTGACGAGGCCTAGCTTGATCTAATTTGATAGTTAAGGGAATTCAAAAGTGGACTTTATTAAAATTATATAGAATGTGATTTTCAATTATCCATTATGTTTTGAAAAATTTGCTTACTGTTTCACTAACAATTTCCTAGTGATTTATTCCTAAAACCTATTGTTTAACTTTCTTAAATGATCAATAAATTTTTTTAGGTTGTAAATTATGTAGCGATTTAGTAAGTAGATAAGAGAGAACTACGTGCTGACAAACCCCGATAGGATTTTTGCAGGATAGTATTATTAATAATGTAAAAATTTGAAAAATAAAGCACTTTAACTATCTATGTATTTTACATAAGAATTTTATAAAGGCTAACGTGGCACTAAAAAGGTTGGGAAATATTGCATTAGAGAGTTGCACAGAGCACTCAATCAAAGGAGTATTGACATTGCATATAGTTATTTGTCTAATATACTTATTGGGCGTAGACATTAAAAGTTGCAAAACTGAAAAAAGATGACGCAAACAAAATTGCACGATGAAACTAGTTGTTAATATATTTTAATTCTAGAAATAAAAATCAAATAAACTCAATACAAGCACTTTTGAATAGTCATATTTTTTATTCCACCACTCATTCGGAACGCTGACAAGAAGAATGAGCAAGAAACTTGTGTTTTGTTCTTTTGAATATTTTTTTAAATGAATAATTACACAATAGTAAGTATGAGGCATGCGACAATCAACATAGAAACCGTTACGCTCTCATTCTTAGTGCTATCAGATATTGTCAACGCTATGCATTTTAAGTTTTTTCTACTAAACAATACTAAACTGCTAACATTGTACTTAAACTTCTGTAACAGTAATATAGAGATGGAGGAGACAAATGTTAGTCAACCCTGGTCCACACCAATAACAACCCCCTCCCCTTATTCTTTCACTATTAGAAAAGTATAATTTTTTATTCCAGAATGACATTCACTATATATAATACACTATCAGACCCGGCCACGCGTTGCTGTGGCTAAGTTTCTTGAATAAAATAATATTGCGACTATAAATCGAGATGTAAGCTATCCTATCTTTCAAATTAGATCAAATTGCACACAATGTGCAAATTAAATTTGCAATCTATTCAGTAGTTTAGGAGTCCATCGCGGACTAACAACGTGATATGTAATTTTTATATATAAAGATTATGTTAATATATACTCTAGAGATAGACTGTAATCAGATAATATTGTCAGCTCTATGAATTTAATTTTTTCTATAAAACAATACTAAACGACTTCTATAATATATAACAGTAACATAGAGATATCTATAATCCTGCACTGGTACCCAGCCAGGTTATACCGTTAGCGCAGGCGGGTGCACCATTCCATTAAAAAAAACATCCTACCATGATTGGTGTTATCATACGCCACACCTTATCAACTTTGACGTTTGATATAACGCATGCGCGGTCGCCATGGCAACGCCAATATGGCCGCCGACGTTGCCATAGCAACCAAATGTAGGACAATGTAGACAGCGTGCCTAGATGACCTAGAAAGTTTGAGGTTTGGTGGTTCTCACATTATATAGTACCGTAAATTGTATGGGTATAACAATATTAAACGCATGGTTATAAACAACCTTTTAAAAAACCATTTTGTGGTATACCTATACTTAAAATTGACTACACCCAAAACCTCTCACGGACTGACGGCCTCGGTGGTCTAGCGGTTTAGCGCACCGCTTTACTTCAGATAGTCGCAGGTTCGTTTCCTCGCACGGTAGAGGCATTTGTATTCATGAGTATGATTGTATCGGTCTGGGTGTTTTCTATGTATATTATGTATGCAGGTCAGGACCATGTCAAGTTGATCTCCACGCGGTTCCCCCAGGAAACCATCGTAATAAATTCCTGGGGTGAGTTCCTCAAGATGTTCGAACTGACCTGACCTTATGTACATCTTATTATCCTCCACTGGTGCCCCGCCAGCGTAAACCGTTAGCGCAGGCGGGTGCATCATTCCATTATCATACTGTTACCATTTATCATCAAGTTGGTGATCAGCTTGTTTTCCATTCAAATTTACAAAACACGGACAAATCCAAGGCAGGCTACTAGTGAATGTATAATAAAAGAAAACTTACCATAATACGTCATATTGCTCACTAAACGTTCATTAATCATAATTGTGCACTGATATCACAGAAATTACAACAAACTCATCAACATATCAACACATCAACATATCTTATTACAACACTGCAATACAAAATCATAACACTGAAAAGAAATGGTTTACATGAAGTGGTGAGTAGAAGAAATGTCTTGTTTTGGTAAATGACTGACATTTTATATAAACTATTGTAATAATAATATCACCGAACTATTCACATAGCGTCATCTAGTCCTAAGCAAAGCAGATCTTGTGTTATAGGTAGGTACTAACAATTAATCCAAATACTTATACATACATATTTTATAAATACATACATAATATACTAGGAAACACTAGACAGACCAATAGACCGATACAAATACATACTCATGAATTCAAATGTTTGTACCGTGCGAGGATTCGAACCCGTAACCATTGGAAATAAGCTGATGCGCTAGCCGATATCATATTTGTGCAACGCAACATAAATAAATAAACAAATAAACACTTGATTATGATTTATCAGTAATCGATTAATGTGATAATAAATTATTGTTATGAATTAGATAATTGTAATTCAGTTAGTTGTATTTATCTTTGTTTATAAAAGATTTATTATAGTTACGGAAGTAAAATTATCTCAGAGGTATGATCTTACTCCTCAGAAATAGAAACGTATAAAAGGCGCTAAAAGAGAAATTAAGGCCAATAAATTAGTAGCATTTAGTATAAAGATTAGAAGAAAGAGAAAGACAAAAGGAGGGAGAAAAAGAAATATAAATATTCTTTATTGCGCTTAAATACATTTGTAAGTATATTAATTACAACTAATGTTAACAAAGCAGGACTTATCTCTAAAAGAGATCTCTTCCAGTCAACCCAATAGAGCGATTCATCATATTTAATTTAATAAAATATATTAAATGAAATATGAAGAAAATCCAGGCAATTTTGCTCGTCATATTAAAGCAGTTAAAAATCTTTATATAAAAAAATTACGTGTCACGTTGTTTGTCCGCGATGGACTCCTAAACTACTGAACCGATTGCAAATTTGATTTGCACATTGTGTGCAATTTAATCCAACTTGAAAGATAGGATAGCTTACATCTCAATTTGTAGTCGCAATATTATTTTATTCAAGAACCTTTGCCACAGCAACGTGTGGCCGGGTCTGATAGTTGGTTTACTAGTGTTGACTTATGAATTTCTGAAACAGTTTTTTGGATTGACTGTAAAGTTGGGTTAAGTGTCGAAAATTCCGTTTCTTCCGACGATATGAGCGAAATATTAGAAGATAGCGAAAAAACGTTTAATTTTTTACTAATCTATACAACTATACATATAAATAAAATTGGTGTGTCGGTTTGTAATATTAATAACCATTTTCACTACTACACATATGAATATAAATATAGCACATACAACAAAATAACATTTTTACAGTTTTTGTTTGTCTGTTTGTTCCTGCTAAACTCTGAAATGGGTGGACCGATTTTGACGGAACTTTTTTAGATAGATTGCTGATGTAATAAGGTGTAACTAAGGCTACTTTTATTTTAGAAAAATAAATTCCACACGGACGTAGTCGCGGGAACAACTAATAAATATTAAATATCCTTGGACAATAATACACAGCGCTATCTAGTCCCACGGTAAGCAGAGCTTGTGTTATTGGTACTAGAGAACTGATATACTGTTATCTGTTATACATAATATACATATAAAACACCCAGACCGATACAACCAATCGTATTCATGAATACAAATGCACCGAGCGAGAAATCGAACCCGCGACCATCGGAAGTAAAGCGGTGTGCTCAACCGCTAGACCACCGAGGCCGTCAAATCTTCACGACTTTCATCATAGATTAAAAAAAGAAGACGACGTGTATTTTTATCTAGTTATCTGATATATCAGGTTTGAAGATGGGAATATGACAACGTTATTTCAAGGCATTCAACAGAACAAATGAATTTTGTGTTGACGCGTAATGCGTTTCAAGGTACGTAATGTAATGTTGAATAGAATTGAATTGTAATATATATAAATAATAAATAACCTTGATTCAATTAACACAACACTTTCAACTCCCACGGTAAGCAGAGCTTGTGTGGGTACTAGACAACTGATATAAATACTTAGACGACTTCGGTAGTCTAGCGGTCTAGCACACCGCTTTACGTCCGATGGTCGCGTGTTCGATTCCTCGCAAACATATTCATATTCATGAGTACGATTGATTGACGATTGAAGTACGATGATTATTTGTATCGGTCTGGATGTTTTCTATATATGTATAATATGTATGTTTTTACGAAAAAAATATGTATTTATATCAGTCATCTAGTACCCATAACACAAGCTTTAGCTAGCTTAACTTGGGCCTAGATGGCGCTGTGTGAATTGTGCTGAGATTCTAGATATATATATTTCTATATATGCATGCATAATATACATACATAGAAAACACCAAGACCGATACAAACAATCATACTAACGAATACAAATGTTTGCAGAAAGTTTGCAGAGCGATGTGCTTAACTACTACACCACCGAGGCTGTCAAATATCTTCACGACTTTTATTATAGAAGGTGTAATCAGAGGCAGTATTATCTATATCAGTATATCTGTCGTGAACACAACAATAATGGCCACATTTCGCTAATAATGTTTGCCTTCCAAGTGGGTAATAAACATTCCTATATCCACTCGATTGATTATTTATTTTATTCTTATTTATTCATTCCTATAGCACCAAACATGTAATACAAGAATTAAACTCTATCCACCACCTTCTATCTCTTCTCCTCTTCCCAAATGTTGTCTGGAAGAGATCACTTAAGCGATAAGATCGCCTTTTCTACCTACATACTATGTATATTATTTTGTTCTGTATTTTTAATAAAGGTGCAAGAGTCATATATAAAATAAATAAAATTAGCATTGATTTGGAAATAGAAATAGAAATATTCTTTATTCAAATAAATTTATAATACAAGTTTTGAAAATTTTCATTTTTTTATTCTACCGCTCATTCATTTCATCCATTGGATGTACAAAATCAGTCTTATAAGTCCAATTCAGTTGAGTTTCTTGCCAGTTCTTCTCAATTGAATCTGTATACTGAACTGGATGCTAAAGACCAAAATATATAAAAAAAAATGACGTTCATAAGCGGCTAAAATATCCTACATGAATAAAAAAGTTTTTGATTCGTTTTGATTCAAGTAATCCCTTACAGATAACCTTCAAGAAGAGAAAAAAAGGAGAGAAAACAGAGACGTATGCATAGAATAATAATTAAAAAAAAAGAATATTCAAAAACGCTTATTTAAAAAAAAATAAGTATATTTGAATAAAGAGTACTTATGTTTCTATTTCATAGATTCAATCGGTTTAAATTATGACAAAACCAATTTATTACTCCATCTACATTTATTATTCTAGTCTCAGCATTGCCAGTAAATAATAAATACAGTTACAATTATTTAAATCAGTAGTCACGACAAGAATCGTAACATCGCAGCCATCTATTAAGTCTAACCTTGACAATATCGATTAAGCGTGACGCGCACATCACTAATGTTAGATGACGTAATACTTTCGCGCCTAAAATTACTATTTACAATACAATATAATCCTTACTAAATATTGAGTAATAGTTATATTGATTAGGCGCTATAAATGTGAAAGTAACTTGTCTGTCTGTCTCGCTATCAGGCCAAAACTTTGCTGATTTGAATGAAATTTGGTACACACGTAGATTGGACCCTGAAAATAACATTTGCTACTTTTTAATCCGACAATAGGGGTTGAAAGAGGAGATGAAAGGTTGTACGGAATTATTGGTATTTTTATAAATAGAAGCTTGAATTTGTTTATTGACTATTGATTATGATTAAACATAGATAAAGATGACTTTCAAAATTTATTATTATAATATATATATATTTTTTTGTAATGTTACCCTTGAAATGAAAGTTTGTATGGAAATTTTTAAAGCTAGAACGATGAAACTTTTTTCTTTGGATTTTTTGACTTAGATCATATATAACTATCTTATTAATATTATAAACGCGTAAGTTTGCGAGTATGAATGTTTGGTAGAGTTCACGTAAAACCTACAAAACGGATATTAATGAAACTTTGTAGTAATATTATATTTACATCAAGAATAACGTAGACTATAATTTAAAAAAATCAAAATATCTTTATTCATGTAGGTCTATTACAGACTCTTACGATATGTTAAATCTACCGTCATATCGTAGTGGTCTCGAGATGAGAACTGATAAGAAACTCAGCTTGTATTCTTTTCAAATAAGGATACATGTTTTACAAAAAGAAAAATATGTAAATTAAACTAAATATATCACTATTTTTTGCCCAATTTACATATAGTATTTTTCTTTTTGTCAATCGAATGTCAAAAGGTCGGAAATGTATTTTTTCAAATAAATAATTATATTTTTTTTATATATTTGTTTTGTATGCGCCAAATAAATATATCTTGCTTTCTTTCTTTCATACGAGTGTGATTGAGAGTTGCGCGAGTCGATTAGTTTTTAATATTTAATAGAGATAACAAAATTATTCCACTGTTAAAAATGTACTAAATATTTGAAGGTACTCCACATGAGTTTCAAATCTTATCTAAACAAATGTGACCGTTGTTCAGGTTACTCGGTCAATTGGCCATAAAGATTTTTAACATTTTTTTTTCAGTAGGCACAGTAATTAAGTTTATAATGCTATGATTGTAATAAATATTAGAGTGGAAACTTTTTATTATTTTATGCGTTTGCATTGAATTATATAATTAGTCAACGAGTAGTTTTTAATTTATCGTTTCATATAGCGACGGTCTCGGTGGTCTAGCGGTTTAGCATACCGCCTTACTTCCTATGGTCGCAGGTTCGATTCCTCGGACGGCACAAACATTTGTATTCATGAGTATGATTGTTTGTATCGGTCTGGGTGTTTATTATGTATAATATGTATGTATTTACGAAAAAAAAAGACATCTATGTGTTTGTATCAGTTATCTAGTACCCACAAGCTTTAGCTAGCTTAACTTGGGTCTAGATGGCGCTGTGTAAATTGTCCTGAGATTATTATTATATTAATGACATTACGGTTCAATTTTAAGAGTTCAAAAATCTCGTGTTATAAAACAAACATTTAAATGTTAAGTTACTAAATATTGGACCTAAGTTGGCCCAGTTTATCCAAACTTACGCGTTTATAATATTAATAAGATTTATGATATCACCAACTACTGTTACTACGTTACATGATGACGTGATGATGAGATACGTTACATGAATATAGACAGCAGTTACCAGTTACCGTCAGGTGTGCCAGATTGTTTACCAGTCCAATTGCATAAAAAAACAGAGAAAAACCACACTAATACAAATATATAAACAGTATAGGAATCGAACTTGCGACCATAGAAACCAATGGCTGTGTGCTAAACCGCTAGATAACCAAGGTCATTAAATAATCTTATAATAAAAACATTCAATATTATATAATTGATTATATAATTACATACAGATAAGATTATAACTGTTCCGCATGATGGCTTTGCTTTGCATTAAACAAATAAAAAAAAAGTGATTCAATTAGAGATGCCCTTGACCGATTGTGTATCGATTCACAGCGACATGTACATCACTATGTTTGCGTAACTTCTTTCGTAAACGCATCACTCAAGGTTACCGCTTCACACTTAGCATTGTTAGTTATATTTACGGTACGAATTTGTTTGGCATCGTGAATTGTGTTGTCAGGACTTTAGCTAGCTACTTTTTAAAAAAATATATAGAGTTACACTATTTTTTATTTTATTTTATGTAATTGGAAATAAGCTTATACGCGTATGTATGAATAGCATCAGGGATATTATAAATAATTACTAGTGCTTGAAAAAAATGTATAGAAATACGTTATTATTTTTTTATTTTAAGTAACTGGAAACAACTCGTATGTATGAATAGCATTAGTAAGATTATAAAGAAATTGTAGCGTTTTAAAAAAATAAATAAACTATTATTTTTTATTTTAAGTAACTGGAAACAAGCATCTACTCATATGCATCAGGAATTATAAAGAATTTGTAGCGCTTGAAAAAAAAAGTTTTATTTTTATTTTTTAATAAGAATTTGTAGTGCTTGAAGTGTTCTTCATAAATTACTATTCTTAAGGAGAGAAAGAGAGACAGGACATCAACCACTACATACGGACCAGGAGTAACCTAATACTGAGCGTGACTGACTGATAGCTGGAGTAGAGTTACAACGCGAGTTTCAAGCTGTTCGTGGCCCGGATCCTCAACATGCAGCCCACCTTCATGAAGGAGGACTACTGGCCGAAGTGGGTGGTGTATCGGCGCTACCGTGGCAGATTGCCGTCGACAGTGCCATGACCACACAGACAATTGATATTATTATTATTAGATATGAATGTTAGTCTATAAGATATTTATAATACAGGTCATTAGTAGCCTGAAATAACTAAATAAATAAACATTAGTCCTTCATGCCTCAACTAAGGTGTTTAATACATGAATAATTTCACTACACTTGACTCTTCAAATTAAAATATATCTTACAAAATAACATATTTAACGGAAAATTAGGTAAGACAGAAGTATCTAGACAATTGACTTTATAGAAAGTTATCTCAGTATAAAAATGTCATCACAAACTTTCATAGACTAAATATAAAATGAATAAAATTATAAACGGCCGGGAGTAGCCGAGGCGGCCTCTAGTCTATGGTAAACCGATATGTCTCTCAACAAACATAACCTAAAATGATGTAATATTGTAAGTACAAAGTAAATGTGTTCACATGATTCTCTCTTAAGATAACGTTTGTTTTCTATCTCGCATTTTACTGTTGTGAAATTCCATAGTTGATAATTTATTTCCTTTGCCACGTACGAATATGTGAAAAATATAGCGTCCCGCCTTAATTTATTAAAAAAAAAATTAAACCAGAGAGTCTTATTTGTTAAAAAAAACTATAACCGATATTTTAATGTATTTGTTGATAATATATCTTTTTATTTTTCAAAATAATTTTTAAAAGCAGTTTTACGAAGTGAATTTTTGACTTTATTCATTAAAAAATAAATAAACACGTTTTTCCTCTATTCAATACTTGATAAAATGTCTCCTAATGTTCTTTTTCTACAGATCAATCAAAGTTTTCGACATTATAATTTATTATCTGTATTACCATAAACTAAATAGAGCGTTGTCGTATTGTCTCGACAATTGGCGGGAAGCCGAGTGATTCAGCAATGTAAGTACGCACGTTTATTTTTCTTAGAGTATTTACGATTTGTTGCATAATATTAATAATATTCATAAAAATAAACTATTAATATATTTATTGCAATTTCAATTAGCGACGAAAATAATAATCTAAAATGTACAATTCTCGTGTCGCTCTGTTTGTTACCAAACTCCTTCGAAAAGATTTTACTGATTTTTATCTAGTCTGGATATCAGGTAGGTCTGAGAGTCGATCAATATCTATTTATTTATTTTTTTTATTTTATTTTTACACTTTTTTGCACCAGTTACAGAAAATATTAATTACTATAAAAACATATTTTTATAACAATGACGAGTACAAAAGGCGGCCTTATCGCTAAGCAATCTCTTACAGGCAACCTTTAGTTTATAATACCCCTCAATGATAAGGGTGACCCACCCTTAATTTTTTTTTAACAAAATGTATCATTTTTATTTTACGATTTACATATTTAATCTTTTTGACAAATAACGTTTGGTGGGTGAGCTAGTTTGAATAATTTATTTAATTTAGATTTCTTGTGCCCGCCAAAAGTCAAGGCGTGTGAGGTAGGTCATTAAAAGTGTTGTAATTTAATTAAAATTAACGACTAACTATTTTTGTATAAAAGACCAGAAACTAAAACTAATTGAGTTATAACCTGTTATACGAGGTCAAAGTATTGCTTTCTATATGAATATAGGTTAAATAAATTGAAAAATCTATCTAATATTTTAAGTTTTTACCGTAAAAAAACAAAAATCTAATGATTAATATACTTAAGTATAGATAAAATAAAGAAATTAAATTAAGTATTTAATGACTTAATGCTAACTTAATTTATGGTCTACTGTAACGTTTTAAATCTCAATAAATCTCAGGACGAAATTCATACAGCCATAGTTTATTAATTTAGATAAAGGAAACAAATAAAGTAATTTAATGACATAATAGTCTATATGAATGTAATGTTTTAAATCTCGATAAATCTCATCGAAATTCATACAGCCATAGTTTATTAATTTAGATAAAAAAACAAAAAAGTAATTTAATGACATAATAATATACTGTAATGTTTTAAATCTCGATAAATCCCAGGACGAAATTCATACAGCCATAGTTTATTAATTTAGATAAAGGAAAGAAATAAAGTAATTTAATGACATAATAGTCTATGGTCTACTGTAATGTTTTAAATCTCGATAAATCCCAGGACGAAATTCATACAGCCATAGTTTATTAATTTAGATAAAGGAAACAAATAAAGTAATTTAATGACATAATAGTCTATGGTCTACTGTAATGTTTTAAATCTCGATAAATCCCAGGACGAAATTCATACAGCCATAGTCTATTAATTAAGATAAAGGAAAGAAATAAAACAATTTAATGACAAAATAGTCTATGGTCTACTGTAATGTTTTAAATCTCTATAAATCCCAGGACAAAACGCACACAGCCATGGTTGTTATGAACTTGTTACATCTACATAAAATTGAATGAAGCTTATAATAAAACTCGCTCGATACTGCACCGATGCGGGTGGAGTGGGATGTTCCCGGGCATTCCAGGAACAGCTGAAACTAGGTCGACCCAGCCAGCGCTCACCTGAATGTACCTACCTCATCAGATTCATATATTTTCAATAACGTACAATTAAACAACTACATATTTTTACCAGCACTTCTAATGATAAAAATAACTCTTTATTGTATCACTAGCTTTGACCCGCAGCTTCGCTCGCATTGAGTCAAAAATATTTGTACTTTTTAATCTTAAATCTAAATTACATTAGTATCCTATGTTCATTCTAATACCTCCAAATTTCAAGATGATAGGTTCCGTAGTTTTTGCGTGAAAGAGTAACAAACATCCCTACTTTCACATTTATAATATTTTTAAGGATTAAGAATATAATTATTTATAGATAGATAGATATATCGTTTATTTGTTTGTTACTAATCACACACAACATGTTCATAAGAATAGACAATACATAATACAACATAAGATTTATAAAATTGTGTTATTATGTGTGATCTGTAGCAATACAAAAAGGTCGAAGCTCAGCGTGGGACATTGTTCAGGGAACAAAACACTGATTTTCAGCTTTAACCCATTTGAGGGTACGTGAAAATAATAATTAAAATAAATATAAAATAAAAGGAGCAATATTATTGGTGAGTGTGTGTGCGGTGTGAGTATAATAAAAATAATGTAAATAGTTCACAGTATAATTTGATATAATTTTAACTGAGTGGTAAGGATCAACAAAAAGAAAAACAGAAAATATTAATAAGAGTAACATAGAAATTTTTTTTATTAAAAATCATTACGTGAGATTGCAATATTATATGTATTATATACTAGCTGTCCCACGCAACTTCGATTGCGTTTCATTCCCCCCCCCCCCCCCCCCCCCCCCCCCTTATGTAATATTTTTCATTGCAGCTCCGCTCCTATTGGTCGTAGCGTAATGTTACATACGTAGGCTTAAAACCTAACCTATCCAATATAAACAGAATTTTTCAATTCGAACCAGTAGTTCCTGAGATTAGAGCGTTCAAAGAAACAAACAAACTCTTCAGCTTTATAGATTAATTATTACGATATGTATAAACCAATTAATTAGATATGTAAATAAGCAAATAAAAATATGTCTGATATAATTGAGAAGATAATTAAACTATGTTTTATTCCAAGACTTTGTCCATTGCGACATTAATATTTTATTACTCTGTTTGTTTGACTGAGAGCGTCCTGGTATAGTGATTTCCGACCGAACCGTTCGAATGATCGTGAGTTCGTATCTGGACGACCCAAAAAAAATTATTTATATTTTTGTTTATGTACCGTATGTTTGTCTTTGAAAACCTATATCAATAACATAATAATAATACTTCATCATAATTAATACAACGCCATCGTCTAGTACCCATAACACAAGCTCTGCTGACCGTGGGACTAGATGGCGCTGTGTCAATTGTCCAGGGTTATTTATTTATTTAGCTGACCCAGCAAACGTTTTGCCTTATAAATAGAATATCACTGTTAAACAATTGGGATTGGTGAATAGGAGGTGGTGATTTTATTCATGTAGGTCTATTACAGACTCTTATGATATGTCAAATCTACCGTCAGTTCAGAATGATTTCGAGATGAGAAGAACTGACAAGAAACTCAGCTCGTATTCTTTTGAAATAAATGTTGTACATGTTTACAATATTATCTTATCTCATATATATTTCTATATATCTCAATATATATTATACTAGCTGTACCCGCAACTTCGTCCGCATGGAATTTAACTTTATTATTTTGAAATAAAACTAGCCCAAGTTACTCCTTATTCCATCAGCTACCAGCCAAAAACAGTCAAAATCGGTCCAGCCATTTCAGAGATTAGCCGACAAACAGACAGACAGACAGACAAAAATTGTTATAAATGATATTTTGGTGCATGTACCGTATTGATATTCATATGCATGTAGTAAAAAACGGTTATTTCAATATTACAAACAGACACCCCAATTATATTTATATGTATAGATATATCTCAATAAATATTTCTTTTTTTGTACTAGTTAAGTAGTGGTGCCTCGCATATCACAATGTATAAAGTCTACTTACATCTGGTTATCTGCCAGTAACTGTCATTGTTGGCCGAACATTTTTTTTATAGAATGAACGTTGAGGCAACGGTACAGAAACCTTGACATGACTACGAAGGGAAGGTTATCGGAGGAAAAAACTCAATGAGCTGAGTTTTCAGGTTGAGGTGAAAACTGAAAGTGTAATGGTTGGACAGAGGCTCGAGGAGACTATTGGTGGAGGCTAAATTTTATAAACAAACTAACTCTCCCGCGACAGTGAGAAAAATAAAGTTATTCCACGTGGATTCGTCCGCGTGGAATTTAACTTTATTTTTCTAAAACAAAAGTAGCCAAGTTACTCCGTATTACATCAGCTACCTGCCAAAAATATCCTGTCAAAAACGGTCCAGTCATTTCAGAAATTAGCTGGAACAAACAGACAGACAGACAGACAAAATTTGTAAAAAATATTATTTTGGTGTATGCACCGATTTATATTCATATGCATGTAGTAAAAAACGGTTATTTAAATATTACAAACAGACACTCCAATTTATTTAATTACATGTATAGATGTATAGATATTAAATTTAATTTATCAGCAGAATAAAGATTATAAATGAAATAAATAAAAAATATCATAAAGAGGTAAAGTGTGTGAGATTTGTAGAGGGTAATCTCTGGATCTGCTGAATGGATTTTGAAAATTCTTTTACTGTTGGATAGCCCATTTATCGAGGAAGACTATAATATAATATATAATATATAACATCACGCTACAATTAATAGGAGCGGAGCAGCAATGCAATGAAATTCTTAGCTAAAACGTGGAAAATGTGATTCTACTTCACATTATCCACAGTTTTCATTAGAATTATTCTAGAGATCGTAGACATCATTGAAACACATTTTATTTTCCGTTATTTAGTTTATTTTTATCTTATCTTGCTATTGCACCGATAAAAAATCATTGCATAGTATAAAACAAAGTCGCTGTCGCTGTCTGTCCGTCCCTATATGCTTAAATCTTTGAAACTACGCAACGGATTTTGAAGCCGTTTTTTAATAGATAGAGTGATTCAAGAGGAAGGTTTATATGTATAATACGTGAAGCCAGAGCGAGTAGCTAGTAGTGCATAAATAGAATAATTAAGGAAAAAAACGAGTTCTGGTGGTAAAAAATATAAAAAATACGCAATCGTAGAACTCTAATTCAAGAAACTCTATTTTAAAAAACCGGTTAAATGAGTTAATAGCCTTCTTTTCGATGTGGGTAGAAACATAGAGATACATAGACCACGTGAATAGTGATATTGCACAGAAATCCATAGACAATAATATAATAATTTCTATATTATAATAGTTTAAACGATCGATTGATTTGGTGTTCAAGTTAACTTGAGTATTTCTTCTGTTGTCGAATATCCACTATAGCTTTGCTTAGCTTGAGATTAGATGGCGCTGTGTGTATTACATTGGGTTGTTATTAATATTATTTAATTAGATTCGCACTGAAGTTTTGTATAAATAATTTTGATAGTTTTTTAAATTCTCTATGTGATATTAAAGGTAGTATGGGCATGACGTTATATTCATAGTGCTATTCTAGATGAAGTCTATGGCCGCGGTCATAGACTTCATAAGGAAATAAATATTTGGACCTTAAAACCTAAATGGTATATTGCATAGCACTATATGCCATAATAAACTTCTTCCGAAGTTTCCGCTATTTATTTTTATTTATGGCTGTATATAAAATTATCGTGGTCTCATTTGTAAGGTTAAAAAAAATACGCGGTTTATGGTTGTTATCCTTGAATATGATAATAGATAATATTATGTACATACTACCAAAACAAAATATTTTCTCCCCACTTCCACTTTTCCCAAAACTTAACATTAAATCACAATTTTCGAAACTCGAGTTCACTGCACTCCAATGCGTACGCACAATATTTTTTTTTATAAATAGACGCACCGCGCCTCGCCTACGCTTCTAAATTTGAAATTAAAAATTTTTAATCTGTACCGCAGCGGTGCACGCATGCGCTATGTTCGCGCGCGCTTTCCTACTGACAGGACGGAATGACGCGACCCGATTGGCTTCGTTCTACTATTAACCGGCTAAATTTGAAACACTAACCTGACTATATAACACATCTTACCTGAACAACAACCCAAATCGGCAGGTTCATTTCAGCATGGTAATTCGGCCGATTTAAAAATAGATAATCCGCTATAGACGTGGTCGGCGCACCACGTTATTTTAAAACGGTCGCTTTATATGGAAATTCTATAAGTACCTAATAGGTATTTAGTCACGAGGCGATGTATTTAGAAACATAGTCTATGATCCTAGTTATTTTTAACTGCTTTTCGTCTACTGGCGGACGCGAAAATGTCAAATTTGATGCGGTTGTTTTTCATTGATTCGTCTTGCGTTTATGTAATTTGTTTGTTAGGAATGATTGACGATTCCTAAGTGGGGTAATTTATCTCTGAAATAGACATAATTATGTATACTCTGCAACTAAGTAGACAGATACTTAACTGCATAATAGACAATGTAAATGAATTTGCTTTTTAAGTATTAAAACTATTATTTTTTATACCATTCTATACATGAACCATCAAATTGAATGCATTGCATTTTTGGTAAACACATTCATATGAAATATTATTCTAAAACGGTGTAAATATAAAGAGTAAGAAATAAAAATTAGAATTTTAACCTTTTTATAGTAAACAGACCCTGTATACTTACGCAATATAGAGTACATATATTGCGTAAGTATACAGGGTCCTCTAAGTTTTTAATATAATTTGAATAAATAAGTAATTGGAAACAAGCTCATTAAACACCTGATAATAGGCAGTAACCGTCACCTATGCTCATGAATAGAATGTCCATCACGTTTTCATATAACACCCGTGATACTACTCATGCGTTGATATTCCAGAGGACTACTTAAGTCATGACTGTTATCCTGTAATTTCACTGCCTAATCAGTATCTACAATTTACAACCAAACATTACGAAGCAAGCTGAGTTGACGGCTGAAATAGGTGAGACTGAGGTAAACACCCAGACGACATTTTACCTCTGATATACTGTACCCTCTGACCCCCCGGCAAATTGAAATGGGGATCGAAATTGCGACGGCCGAGGAGGTTCGGACCCTAGCGGGCTCCGCTAGATCAGACTAAAGTCGTATCCGTCGGGCGGGAGTTGGCCTTCAGCCACTCTATAAATCCTTCTTGACGACCTCGGTGGTCTAGCGGTCTAACACACCGCTTTACGTCCGATGGTCGCGGGTTCGATTCCTCGCACGGCACAAACATTTGTATTCATGAGTATGATTGTTTGTGTCGGTCTGGGTGTTTTCTATGTATATTAAGTATGTATTTACGAAAAAAAAATATCTATGTATTTGTATCAGTTATCTAGTACCCATAACACAAGCTTTAGCTAGCTTAACTTGGGTCTAGATGGTGCTGTGTGAATTGTCCTGAGATTATTATTATTATAGATTATTATTATTCTTTTGGTTGGAGTGTCATCTGCACTCACGTATCATCATCACATATCGTGAGGTGAAGCTGTAAAGGCCAGTTGCGACCAACAGCATTAAAGTAGTTCGAATAGAGATACGGTTTACGAACCAAATTTCTACCGACTTCGAAAAGGATAATTTTCACATTCCTGTTTTTTAATAGTATCTTTTTTCGGATTTGGAGTCAAATCAAATCAAATCAAATCAGAAATTATTTATTCATATAGGAAAGTTTAGAACGTAAAAGGTTTTGTATTACATTTTTTCCTATCGTACAGTTCGATATACAGATTCAATTGAGAAGAACCGACAAGAAACTCATTTTTTTTTTAAGAAACTACTTTATTTACATTTTTTTCATACTACGGTGGTTGCAATCAAGCATACGGCCCATCTGATGGTAAATGGTTACCGTAGCCTATGAACGCCTGTAACACCAGCAGTATCACGTGCGCGTTGCCGTTTTACACATATCTATGTAAGTAAATTATATAGATAGTTGTACATTACATGAAAATCTCGTGCATGAACAACCACTGTCACGCACGTTCGTCATTCAAGTAACCGTTTAGTGAGTAAATATGATTTACAGATGTTTTGAATTTATTTAAAGGTAATTCCAATATATCCTTTGGTATGTTATTATAAATTTCATTTCTGGGAAATTTAAAGTCCAGAAACTTAAAAAAAAAACTACTGTATATACCTACTATAAAATAATGTATACACAAAACACACAAACAAAACAGTTTTTCAAAGCGTTCTAACCGAGTTAATTATTTAACAAAACCCGTTCAAGGTTGCCAGTATACAAAAGGTTGTCGCATGCCAGTTGCGTAAATGACATTGTCCAACACAGACATACATCCATAGATATAATCTTTTTTTTATATAGGTACCTATATAAAAAGTTCGTCCCGATTTCACACGAAATCTTTGAATATCGAAATAATCAAAGATTTGTAATGCATCTTACATGGAATATATCGGTATGATACGACACGATGAATTTATGAAGATTGAGGGAAAAATAGAAGGGAATAGGGAGAACATTGGAGCCGTGTTGTACCAACATTTAAAAGCACGATGGAAGATCGTGGAAAGTGGCAAGAGTTCCACCGACAAGAGCGTCCGTATTAATTTATGAATTAATGAATGAATAGCATCTATGATTAAGTTGTTTCTGACTCATGTGCGTATATCTGCAAAATATTATATACAAATTAAAACTATAATTATTATATTATACCTATATAAAATCAAATTCAAAAATCATTTAAATTCAAATTAAAAAATAAAAAATCATTTAAAAAATAAGCAAAAATGTCCTATATTAAATAGGACATTTTAACTGCTTACGAACGTAATTTTTTTTGTATTATATTTTTCCGTACCGTCTAGTTCAGTATACAGATTCAATTGAGAAGAACTGGCACGAAACTCAATTAAATTAAAATTAAACCAGTTATTACCCACTCCAATACCTATGCCACTGTTTTGGGTTGACTGGAAGATATCTCTTCTAGGGATAAGTCTACCTTTGCTTTAGTTTCTTTAGAAATTTCTTTATTTGTGCAATAAACAATGATATAAATGTCTAAATAAAATGTAATGGCGTATCTAGTAAGACTTTATGCGGTTGTTTCGTTCTTGTGACGACACCTATGCAAACAGTCGGCCAACAAAACAGATTCACAGTCGCTAATACTCAATGGCATTACAATTGCAGGGTAACAATCATTTTAGCAGTTTATTGGTAATACTACATAGGGATACTACACAGGTATCACTCAAGATGTATTTGTATTTCTATACGTTACCTATTTTTTATGTATTTAAAATGAATAGAAAACAATCGATTGAAAATATGTTCTTTAATTATTTTTAAATTGCTACTCGCCCCGACTTTGCACGGGTGTACATATATTATACATATAAACCTTCCTCTTGAATCACTCTATCTGTTAAAAAAAACAGCTTCAAACTCCGTAGCGTAGTTTTAAAGATAAGCATATATAGGGATGGACAGACAGCGACAGCGACTTTGTTTTATACTATGTGATGATTACAATTATTTTATGGCTTTTACACAGAAATATGTGCTAAAACTAGAAGATCGCGGAAAGTGGCAAGAGCTCCACAGACAAGAGCGTAGCTCTTAATGAATGAATGAATGGACAATAATTTTATGGCTTTTATACAAAAAAAAAGTAACTAATAGTTTACTTTTCTGATGACGCTACGCTCGATAACGCTAAAAAGGAAGTAGAGAGGAATTAGCGTGTCGCCATCTTTACGCAACTTACATTAGTATTTTAATGTGGTTTGGTGCTGCTTGTGGGGATCGGTCTGTTCAAGTTATGAATTAGACTATGTATAAACTATCATATGCTGGTAATCACTCTATATAAAAAATAAAAATGTATAATATAAGAATTTAAATTGAAAATAAAATATTATTTTGAAAAACATCCTTTTTATAATATAACAGAATATATGACTCAAAATGTAATTATATAATTATACCGTAATCATGATTTTTAAACATTATTATGACGTATTATATTTGTTTATACCGTGTATTGTGTACGTAGTTAATTTATTTTATTTAATAATATAATTGTAATCGAATTTAAATTTTATAAATATCATTATTGTATATTATGACTTGCCATATATGTAAAGATGTTTTTTACATTGGTCAATAAATGAAACTAAACTAAACTAAACTATTCTCCCAAATTTGAAATTAAAAAATTAATCTGTATTATTGTAAACATGTACAACATTTATTTGAAAAGACTACGAGCTGAGTTTCTCATCAGTTCTTTTCATCTCGAAATCATTCCGAACTGACGGTAGATTAGACATATCATAAGAGTCTGTAATAGACCTACATGAATAAAGACATTTTGAATTTGAATTTTTGATATTGGCTGTATTTACAATATTAGTAGGAATTTAGGGCACTGTTACTAGGTTTTTTTTAATCTTGTTATAAGTTTTTGATATATGAGTATCGGTCAAAAGACTGATATAGGTTAGAGAGTTAGTTATTTTGTGTATGTTTATGTATATGTTTTTCTCTTCCATTCATCCCTGTTCGCAGTCATCTCGTTATTTACTCCCTTTCTTACCATATCATCTTTCACACAGTCTATCCATCTCTTTTTCAGCCTTCCCCTGGCCATATAATCATCTACATTGATATATAACTTTATTTAAATATTATCTATATTTAAGTAAATAAATATACCCCTGGACAATTAACACAGCGCCATCTAGTCCAACGGTGAGCAGAGCTTATGTTATGGGTACTAGACAACTGATATGAATACTTTGATATATTTTTTATTGAAAATATATATATATTAAATAAAATAATGTAAATCCATTACCTAATGAAATTGACTTCCGGAAAATAACATCTATTTCGATAATATATAAGTATACAAACTTTTTTCGTCGGTCAGATTTGAACTGACGACCCCTTGGACGTAATTCCGGGTAGTAAACCACTAAGTAACGACGGTATAGTATTATTGGTAACACTCGTAATGCAGAGATGTTAGTTTTAGACATTATCCCGAGAACATCACTGTATCAAAATAATAGCAGTGCTATGTTTATTAACATTTATAATAAAGTTCCTGATACTATCAAACAATGTAATAATAATAATAAGGCATTTTAGGGCAACGTTACAGGAGTGGCTGATTGGAAATAACTTCTACAGTATAAGGCATTATTTGACATACGAACTCTGACTTCATGTAATTATAGTTTTAATAATATTGATTGACGTTAGTGGAATACTGTGACATTTATTACTTTATTGTGGTACCTATTATAATGTTTTAATGAAATGTAATGACATATTGTAATTATGATATCATTTTCAATATTTGCACACCTCTACTGGGTGCTGCATGTCGTGTACTTATATTATATTGTAAGATCAAAATTACCATGTAGCAGGCAAATAAATAAATTATTATTATTATTATTATTTTTATATATATATTATATATCTCCCATTGATGGGGTAATAGACTGATCATTGCGGGTAAAAATCACCAAACAATGACAGTATAAATTATGAATGATGAGGATGGATAATTTTTAAGTGGAAGACAAAAATTTGCGGACTATTTATTCTACAAGTGTTTAATATTACAGTATTATTATTATTACTATTATTATTATTGGTTACCTTTAAGATGTTCTGACGTGTCGGCCCTCATTATATCCGTGAGATAATGTTCTAACGAGCGCATGTTGTCCAGACCACTTCTCTCCTGCAACAAACAAGAAGTACATTAATAAATTATGTTTTGACCATCATTACATAGTATAAAACAAAGTCGCGGTCGCTATCTGTCCGTCCCTATGTATGCTTAAATCTTTAAAACTACGCAACGGATTTTGAAGCGGATTTTTAGTAGATAGAGTGATTCAAGAGGAAGGTTTATATGTATAATACATGTACATCGGGTTATGTCGGGGCGAGTAGCTAGTTTTGATATATAACTAACGAGACCAGAGATCCCGTTCTAAATGGGGCTCGCAAATAAATAGGGGCACTATTTATTTGCGAGTCCCGGTGTCAACAAAATGAACCTTGGGACGCAAAATTGTTCCGTTTTCGGAAACTCCACGAAAATTTGTGCAGTCGAGCGGATCGGTTGTGGTGTAGATTATTGTTGATAATTAAATAAATAAATAAGCTTTTATTCTGCACTTTTCAATATATTTTTGTTACACATCATGTTAGTGTAATTATTCCACTCTATAATACATATATTTATTTTTAACATTATTAATAATTGTGCAATTGTTTAGTTTCCTATGTTTTTTTTTTGTATTTTTATTCATTATTAATTATTTTATATCCTGCAGTACGGAGTGCCTTATGGCAAAGGCCTCTTCTAATTTCTTCCAGTGAAACTGAATAAATCTCTCTGAATCTGAAATCAATGTTTCAAATCATATAATTCATCAACTTTGACATTAAAGTAAGAAAATGCGAGACCTTCTCGCTAAGTACCCAGTTTAAGATGACGCCCCATCGGTAGACAAATAATAGTACTTAGGGTTCATTATAACTGGTCATTACAACCAATTTAACATGATCCCTAAGAATATTATGATATGATTTTTTTATTAAGATATTTGATGTTTCAATGTATAAATAAAAAAATATAACGTTTTTAATAATCATAACAATCTTAGAACAATTCACACAGCGCCATCTAGACCCAAGCTAGCTAAAGCTTGTGTTATGGGTACTAGGTAACTGATATAAATACATAGTTATTTTTTTTTCGTAAATACATATTATAAATAAAAAACACCCAGATCGAAACAAACAATCATACTCATGAATACAAATGTTTGTGCCGTGCGAGGTATCGAACCCGCGACCATTGGAAGTAAGGCGGTGTGCTAAACCACTAAACCACTGAGGCTGTCAATGATTCTCTCACATATACAAATCTACACTATCAGTGAATAATACTGGCAACATAAGCACCGAAGCCGAGGTAAAGTGTTGGTTATAAAAATCAAGGTATATTAGTATTAAGTAAATGTACCGGTGTTTCCATCATCGGAGAGTAAGTCAGGAGCATTAATTAATACAGTTTTATTTTGTACTACTTTGCTTGTTTGTCATGTTGCTTATTTTTTGAAGCTAAAAACAGATTAATCAAGTAGCCATGACACAATCTATTTATTTTTCAAATTTCATCAAGATCTGTTCAGCCATTTAGAAGTGACAAGGTAACAGATATACAGACAAAGTTTCGAATTTAATATTAGTAGGGATTAATGAGATTCTAACAAAAATCATATATTTTGGTGTCTAAAGTCAGGGTAGTAAACCACTAAAGCATGACACTCGAATTTCAAAGAACTCAAAGAATTTATTTAAAATAATTCAAAGGCTATATACATCGGCGGGTCTTTTAAAACTGGATACTAAGTCCAGTATATGAAGACACGCATTGCGGCAATATCAATATAGATATTACAGCTCTACCAACACTGGTCATTGAATGTATACGGCAAACCCACTGACCCATTTTCTGTTACGCAGTGTGACGTCATTGCGCCATTGCGCTATAACGTAACGGAACGTGCCAAGAGAACAGCAATCTTGCGGCCTTGTAATAAAGTTGAGAGTTGTTTAATTATTTTATTCTTAGACGGCCATGAAAAGATTTCTGCAAAAATTGTCTTCTGGGAGTCAACAATGAGATCGATTTTAGTAGGTTTGGTAGTTTTTTTTATACTACGTTCGTGGCAAACGAGCATTTGGCCCAACTCAACAAACGATATACTAACTAAAGGGTAAGCCAAACAAAAAACCCTTTATATTGATGTTTTACTATTACTAGCAGATCCGGCCAAGCGTGTGGTAAAGGTTCTTGAATAAAATAATATTGCGGGTATAAATTGAGATGTACGCTATCCTGTCTTTCAGGTTGAATCAAATTGCACACAATGTGCAATTTGATTCGCAATCGATAGGGAATTCATCCCCACACGCTGGAACTTAAGTGGTCTCGGACAGTGCAGTTTCAAAGGAGCTTCCTCCCGCGTACACTTAGACTGTGAATGAATTAACTACCTGCCGAGGTTTTCTCGAGAGACTACAGCATGGGGTGTTTCAAGAAGGGTATATTAAGGTTTCTTAAGGGTCGGCAACGCGCATGTGACACCCCTGGTGTTTCAGGCGTCCATAGGCTACGGTAACCATTTACCATCAGATGGGCCGTATACTTGTTTGCCACCTATGTGGTATAAAAAAACCCGATACATGTCCTATTTTTTGGAGTGTCCTGAGAAGTCCTGAATAGTTGTTTGGCAGCGTCTTGGGTTTTTATAATATCCGCGCCTCTTAATTCCTGATTTTCAACAGTATAATTTTATCAAATACTTTTTATTAAAAACCTGATTATATTAATTACTTGAATGTTACTACATATTAAAATAACTATTGCAACACTATTACTGCGTTCTGTTTTTTTAAAACTGGATAGTCCTGGTTTTTTAACATTCTTTTGGTGTAAGCTATCCTATCTTTCAAGTTGGATCAAATTGCACACAATGTGCTAACCAAATTTGCAGTCGGTTAGTAAGTTTAGGAGTCCATCGCGGACCAACAACGTGACACATAATTTTTACATATAAAGATTAGAAGTAGATAATAATAATAATAATAAAACACCAAATGCTGATAAAATAAAGCAATATAATAAAAGTAGAACTAGTGGTCGCCCTGTGCTCGAAATTCGACCACAATTAACTTAACATTCAGTGTGACTATAGACAAATAATATTGTAGACAAACAATATTAATCTATTCTCAATTTGACCACAGACTTTAACAAAAGAGTGTATACAGGGTGTCCCAGAACTCACCGTCAAACCGAAACGGGGTGACAGCATTGATTGTAACCATCATGAGAAGGGGAGTAAGGGGAATGTACTCTGTCAGGTTGACCTCCACGCGGTTCCCCCTGGAAACCTTCGTGATAAATTCATGGCGACTTTACCACGATGGGCTAACTGACCTGACCTCATGCTCATCTAGTCATCCTCCACTGGTGCCCCGCCAGCGTAAACCGTTAGCGCAGGCGGGTGCACCATTCCATTATCATTCACAAAAAAACCATCATGAGAAAAATCATAAAAAATCTATCCCATGCAATTTGAAAATTAAAGGCATTTAAGAATTTTTTTAAACTTTGAGCCGTAACCCTAAATAACATTTCTAGAACCATAGTTAAAAATAATGACACAATTGACCCAAGTTTTCTAGAATTAAGACTATTTTCTATTACAATATGGTCGAGCGCAGTGATGGCTGGCTCATCCGTCATACTCGTGAACAAGAGCTGCTTGTAGGGACTGGTCTGCTCTTATCACTACGACTGATTTACTCTTATTTAGTTACTCAACTTGTTCTGTGCTAAATATTTTGACTCTAACGAATAGTTGGTAATTTGTATTCACACATTCCATCTTAAGAATGTAAAGTTACAATTATTTAAAAGAGCAACACGCAAGTTTCTTTTCGTTCTTCTTGTGATGAGCTTTCCGAATGAGCGGTACATTGAAAAAAAGTGATGACTGTTCAAAAGTGCTTCTATGTAAGTTTATTTTCGCCACGTACAACCACATTGTGGAATCACCTTCCAACAATGGTATTTCCAAACCGATACGATATTGAAACCTTCAAGAAAAGAGCTTATTCCTTCTTAAAAGGCCGACAACATGCAATTCCGCTGGTGTTGCGGGTGCTCATGGGCGGTGATAATCACTTACCATCAGGTCAGCCGTAAGTTCGTTCACTACATAAAATTAAAAAAGTTTCAATTGAATAAATGATTTTCTATTCTATTCATTAATAAAATTTTCTACCGTGTGAGGAATCGAACTCGAGAATATCGGAAGAAAAGCTGTTTGCTAAACTGCTAGACCTCCTATGATTGTCTATTTAAGAATATAAAGTTTCTACCATGCGAAGAATCGAACCTGCGACCATCGGAAGTAAGGTGGGGTGCTAAACCGCTAGATCACCGAGTCCGTCTACGAATAAACATGGTAGGTCATTAATTATTCTTGTAACTGTCTTATGAGCAAATAGCGTCAACTTGCGTGTACTATATTCACGATATGTTCCCCAGGGGACGTACAGAGATGAATTATAAATGATTCGGAGAGAAAGGTTGTTTATTATGAAGGGATGAAAATTAACCCTAAAATTACATGGCTTGGGAGTGTATGCTACAGATTAATTAATAAAACGTTATTTAACTTTAAAATACTTAATTTAGTTATGAAAGGCATTGACGACCTCGGTGGTTTAGCGGTTTAGCACGCCGCTTTACTTACGATTGGTCGCGGGTTCATTCCTCGCACGTCACAAACATTTGTACCTATTCATGAGTATGATTTGTATAGGTCTGGGTGTTTTCTATGAATAATATGTATGTATTTACGGAAATAAAATCTATGTATTTGTATCAGTGATCTAGTTATATTAAGTTTTTTTTCTATTCCTATTTGCCGTTGGAAAACATCGTAGTTAATTCCTAATGAGTTTTGTCACGATGTGCTAACTGACCTGACCTCATGTTCATCTTATCATCCTCCACGGGTGCCCCGCCAGCGTATACCGTTAGCGCAGGCGGGTGCATCATTACATTATACTATTAATATTATAAACGCGAAAGTTTGTGAGTATGAATGTTTGTTACTCTGTCACGGAAAAACTGCTGAACAGATTTTGATGAAACTTTACAGTAATACAGCTAATATCTACGTCAGAATAATACGGGCACATCTAATCATCCATAAAAATACATGTTAAATTTAGTACACCAATTAAGTTTAACTATTTAAAAGTGTATAAATAATTATCTCACCGCGGGAGTCGAATCCACGTACCACAAAATAGTTTAGTTCTAATAATAAATACAAACGGTTCGTAAGTGACGAGCGACGTCGGGTCGTGTAATGAGTTTTTGATGATCCAATACTTCTTTTATAGATAAAAGTCGTATCTAATTTAACCAACTTCAAAAAGAACGTGTTAAATTTGATTTAATTTTTTTGTGAATTAATAATAATATAAATAATCTTTATTCAAATAAACACAATACAAGCACTTTTGAATAGATATATTTTTTTATTCTACCACTCATTCGGAACATAGATCCGATAGAAGAAGATTAAGAAAGAAACTTGTGTGGTTCTCTTTTGAATAAATGTTTTATTTTAATAAATAATTACACAATAACAAGTAAAAGGTATGCGATAATCATAACAACCATATAAACATAGAAACCGCTACGCATTCCTTCTTAGTGCAATCAGATAAAATTGTCAGTGTTATGAATTTTAAGTTTTTTCTACAAAAACATTATTATCGTTTGCAAACTCTTCAATTTTATAATACGCATTTTTATAGAGAAGTGTTTTTCACATTTTAATCTTTTCAGGCAGATTTAGAAAGTGGGTTTTACAATTCAACTCTACTTTTTGAAGCAATTAACAAATAGAATGTAATGCCCTATTTACACTCAGCCCGAGTGGGCAGGAAAGTGAGCAGCACGAGAGTGTAAACACTTCCCATGCCATTGCCGCTGCCACTCGCGTAGCCCGGCGCTCCCTCTATTTCGGTTTTCGTGCGCAAGTCAAAGGACTGGCAGCGCGAGTGGCAGCGTGTTTTTACATTCAGCCCTCTCGCTCAGTTGTCGCCCTGCAGCGCCAGTGGCAGGGGAAGCGGCTCAATGTAAACGTAGCATAAACTCAGAGGTGACAGTGAGTCCATCCTCTCTGCTATTCTGTTCTAGCCTTTACCAGTAAATTAATACAATAAGACATCGACGACGAAGTTAGCACTTAGGTTTAAAACTCTAACAAAGTAACAAAAAATTGACAATAATTTAACAAAGTTATATAAATACGTTTAACACTACATCTTTTTGTGTTTGAAAATACATTTCTGTCTGTCCGTCTGTAACTTAAGTATGTAGCTACGTTCCTAATATAACACGTCAGAATGCAGGAAGAACTAAATGTCACGCCTATTTTCAGAGTGTATTTGCCTGTATAAGTACTAAACTAATGACGTAATTTAATTACTGCGGTAAATTTCTGTCCCAAATAAGATGGCGCCACACCTGATGGTAGGTGGTAACCGTCAATTATAGGGAAAGGGGATTGTAATGTGAACTCATGACCCCATTACTAGCAATCTACCATGGCAGGTTGACTACGTGTTTCCCCTGGAAACCATCATGATAAATTCTTGGGGAATTTGTCATGATGTGCTAACTGACCTGACCTCATGCTCATCCTATCATCTTCCGCCAGTGTCCCGCTCGTATATACCGTTAGCGCAGGTGGTTGCACCATTCCATTATCATCCATAAAAAAAACTGACCTAACCTCATCTTTATCTTATCATCCTCCACTGGTGCCCTGCGAGCATATACCGTTAGCACAGGCGGATGCACCATTCCATTATCATCCATAAAAAAACTGACCTAACCTTATCTTTATCTTATCATCCTCCACTGGTGCCCTGCGAGCATATACCGTTAGCTCAGGCGGTTGCACCATTCCATTATCATCCATAAAAAAACTGACCTAACCTTATCTTTATCTTATCATCCTCCACTGGTGCCCTGCAAGCATTTACCATTAGCTCAGGCGGTTGCACCATTCCATTATCATCCATAAAAAAAATTGTGGTATATATACATGAACAGCACCATCGACATCACGTATTCCCGTTATTGTCTCTGGTTTACCCCTCATTCTCCCTTACTTCCGGACGGTGTAATGTCACTACCTTATCTTAACCTTCAACCGCAATATGTTGCAAAGGAAACTGCTTGACGTCTGAAATATCTGGGACAGATACAGACAGACGGCTTTGAACAAAGTCATTATATAGTCGTATTGTAAAGGGAAGATTTGATCTCGTTTCCGTGGAAAGCCGGGCGGAGAACTAGTCTTCTATCTATCTATCTTACTAATATTAGAAAATTGAAAATTTGTGAGTATGGATGGATGTTTGTTACTCTTTCACGCAAAGACTACTGAACGGATTTTGATGAAATTTCACAGTAATATAGCTTATACATCAAAAAAACATATAGCCTGCAATGTAAAAAGATATTATGTAAATTGGGCAAAATATAAGGATAAATGTAGAGGAAATGTTATGCAGATAAAGTTGCATTACACCGACCGAGTTCGTTTTACAATCTCGGTTTAGTTGCATCATTTTTAATTTAAGAACGGCTGATGAACTGTATTTCAATTATTTCTGATTTGTTGGATTCGTCGACACTCCGAATAGCAGTATAACTATACAAATATCTGTACACTTCACGAGAAGAAATATAATTTGCAATACATAAAAATACTCCAATAAGAATGTAAATAGAAATCAACAAGACATCTGTGAATATCAAATTGGTCATAATCATTCCAGATCAGTTCGATCGATCAACCCGCTGGCCTGGCTAATCGACCCGCCTGATCTGGAATGATCATGGTCAACCAAATAATATTATTAGTAAGTAGTTTTCAATAACAGATAGACAATTCATAACAAGAACTAATAGTTGACCGGTGGTGTTGTGTGACCGTTCAATCGGTCGATTAACTGATCGACCGACTGAACTGGAATGATCATGCACAACGAAATAATATTATTAGTGTGTAGTTTTCAATAAAAAATAGATAGATAGTTTTTCACGTGACTAGTGATATGACAGTTCAATCGGTCGATCTACTAGCTCAGCTGAACGACCGACTGTTCTAGAATGATCTTAACCACCCAATAAGTATTATTAGTGACTAGTTTACATTAAAAAAATTACAAAAGTGTTTCTTCTGATATGTCAAATCTACCGTCAGTTCGGAATGATTTCGAGATTTGAAGAACTGACAAGAAACTCAGCTCGTATTCTTTTCAAATACATGTTGTATCTGTTTACAATAATACAGATCAAATTTGGGAGAATAGAGTGGACACAATTGATAACAAGAAATAGTCGTACATTTGACCGGTAGTGTGGTGTGACAGTCCAATCAGATCAGATCAGTCGGTCGATCAGTCGGGCGAGCAGATCAGCCGTCTGATCTGGAGTGATCATAACCAACCAAATAACATTATACGAGTAGTTTTCAATAAAAACTAGACAATTGATAACAAGAAATAGTCTTGCACGTGATTAGTGGTGTGACAGTTTAACAGAATACAACAACACTGATACGATTGATAAGAATGTTCTATTACAGTACCATAGATTAGGCATAAACCAGATGGTGCTTTTTATAGATAATAGAGATGTTTGCAGCTTTGTAGCCGTTTGTTTGTCAGCGGGTTAGACGGCTTTGAAGCCAAAATACGGATAACAACTGCATCACTGATGTGTAGAATTCTGAAGAGTGCAGACAGCCTCGTAAATATTATAGAAAATACTAGCTGTACCGGCAAACGTTGTTTTGCCTTAAAATAAAAAAAAAATTAGGGGTGGACTACCCCTAATATTTAGGGGGATGAAAAATAGATGTTGGCCGATTCTCAGACCTACTCAGTACGCTCACAAAATTTCATGAGAATCGGTCAAGCCGTTTGGGAGGAGTATGGGAACGAAAACTGACACGAGAATTTTATATATAAGATGTTGGATTGTCCACTCCAGAGGCACTGGACATCAATATATGAATTGAAATAAATAAGCCTGGACGATTATTAACACCCTGAAGACCTCACCCTGGGACTAAATGACACTCATTTAGTCCCAGAGTAAGTAGAGCTTGTGTTACTAGACATCTATATTATATATAATATATATGTATATATACATAGAAAACATCCAGACCGATACAAACAATCATACTAATTAATACGAAGTATGTACCATGATAAAATCGAACCCGCGACCATCAGAAATAATACACTATGCTAAGTCGACATCATATACTAGTGATAATAATTCTAAACGTTAAAATATCTTATTGCTCGTTCAAATAAATAAAAAATAAAATTGCTCACAATACAACCTACATAATGTTAAACTGAGCATCAAAAGCCGTCAAATATTATCAGTAGCTGTGACATATCTGCAGATATAATCTGTGGTGACATCAAGCGGGGGGCGTTCATGTTTCCCTCTCATTTCATTGTGTTATATCTGTCTCTTTCTATTCAAAGATACTGAATGACTGCCCCGTAATATTGTTACGGAGCAGGGGTGCCAACCGTAGGGAGATTCTTATACTTTAACTAGTTACTCGCCCCGGCTTCGCACGGGTGTTCATGTATTACATGCAATATAAACCTTCCTCTTGAATCACTCTATCTATAAAAAAAACCGCTTCAAAATCCGTTGTGTAGTTTTAAAGATTTAAGCATACATAGGGACAGACAGCGATAGCGACTTTGTTTTATACTATGTAATGATAATAAAGAATTGCAAACTGAAATAACTCGACTCTGGTACTTACAAAAAGTAAAAATAGTCCCTCGTCCTCTCAACTGGTGTCATACCGAAACAGATACATCAATCAATAAATACCCTAAAGCCTCCTAGTATATACTGCCAACTACAGAAGGCTGTAATCCTAAATACACGCCGTATAGTCAGAAAATTTCTACAAATAGATTAGGCCAATATTCATAGTATACACACGTAAATACATATAACATTTTTATGTACTTGTCGTAGGCCCGTACATACCAAAATTACCGGCGAAATCTGAGAAGAAAAATAATACTAACAGGCTCATACTCCATTTATGTGGCCAGAGAAACACGAGCGGTGAAGGTGAGTGTTGACGTCGGTAAGGGGCCTTAAACCTACACCCGGGTCACAAGTCTTGGGAACTGGGACGAGTTTCCCTCTGACACCCGCACCGTGAATACACGCTATGAGGCAAGAGGCGTCTTAAACCTACACCCGGGTCACAAGTCTTGGGAACTGGGACGAGTTTCCCTCTGACACACGATGGACCCGGCACCCGCACCGTGAATACACGCTATGAGGCAAGAGGCGTCTTAAACCTACACCCGGGTCACAAGTCTTGGGAACTGGGACGAGTTTCCCTCTGACACACGATGTACCCGGCACCCGCACCGTGAATACACGCTATGAGGCAAGAGGAGTCTTAAACCTACACCCGGGTCACAAGTCTTGGGAACTGGGAGGAGTTCCCCTCTGACACACGATGGACCCGGCACCCGCACCGTGAATACACGCTATGAGGCAAGAGGCGTCTTAAACCTACACCCGGGTCACAAGTCTTGGGAACTGGGACGAGTTTCCCTCTGACACACGATGGACCCGGCACCCGCACCGTGAATACACGCTATGAGGCAAGAGGCGTCTTAAACCTACACCCGGGTCACAAGTCTTGGGAACTGGGAGGAGTTTTCCCTCTCTGACACGAGGGAGGAACCCGCACCGTGAATACATGAAATGCTAAGAAGTTCGTGTCGCTCGTAGGAGGCAGTTTCAAGACTGGCAACCCTACAGAGCTGTCCTAGTTAGAAATGTCACGGGGCAGAGGAAATAAGCAATGGAAGGTATGAATATCAAGTAATATTATAGGATACGGAAGAATAAGGGTTGAAAGGAGGGGGAAGGGGATTGAAAGAAAGAAAGAAAGAAAGAAAAACATTTATTGACAACCATTATTACATTTACACATTTGACAAATGCACACACACACTCATATACATATATACATACATACACACTTAGAACAATTACAATAATTCATCTTATATTATTTCTACATATGGTTGGCAACATGGCTGACACTCAGCATATGCCGTGACAGCTAACTGTCATGGCGCTGGTATTCTGTGCCTGCCATTAGTGACAACACGTACAACTCCTCCTGGAAACCATCATAATAAATTCCTGGTGAACCTGTCACGATGGGCTAACTGACCTGACCTTATACTCATCTTCTCATCCTCCACTCGAGCCAGCGTAAACCATTAGCACAGGCGGGTGCACCATTCCATTATCATCCAGGAAAAAAAAAGGATTGAAGAGATTCGGAAGATACCAAAGGATATATTGGAATTACCTTGAAATAAATTCAAAATATCTTGTAAATCATATTTACTGAGCAAAGCCTATTACTCAGATTGACGAGCGTGCATGGCAATAGTTGTTCATGCACGGGATTTTCATTTAACCTTACACATAGGCTCCTATGTATAAAAAAACAAAAGAAATTCAATTGAGTTTCTTGCCAGTACTTCTCAATTCTGTATACTGAACTGGACGGTAGGGAAAAAATATTATACTAAAAATTTGACGTTCATAAACAGCTAAAATGTCCTACATGTCTTTTGATTTGATTTACTTCGGTAAAGATGTCGAATCAAACCGCAGATTTCAGATATACAAATACTTTTTTAGTGCGAGGGTAATGTTATCAATCTGTGAATCATTGATAAGCTATCAACCCGATAATACCTACTATAAATATATATATATGTACATATACCGACAAATATATTGTCTATTCTAGTAAATAGCGAGATGACTGCAAACAGAGATGAATGGAAGAGAAAAACATATTACTCCGACCACAAATAAATGAAGAAGAAAGAAGCTGAAAATGATGTATTTTCTATATCACTAAGAATAGAAACTTAGCCGCAAGTAATTGAATAGAATAGAAAATTATTCTTATAAACTTACATTTAAGAATTTCTGAATAATAATACTTATTTTTTTAATCTACCGCTCATTCGGAAAGCTTGTCTCATAACAAAAACGAGAAAGAAACTTGCGTGTTGCTCTTTTAAATAATTGTAACTCTACATTTTTAAGTTGAAATATGTGAATACAAACTACCAACTAGCACTAATTCACACAAATATTGAATACACTTAGATATTAATATCTATATAATATGAGATTTACAAATTTGAAACCGCTACTTTCTATTCATTACCAAAAGTAATGCGTATCGAAACAAATCGAATCGAATAGTTACTCGTATTTACTTGTATCAGAACATCGAATCATGACTCCGAACTAAAGCTTAACGTTATCAACGCCTTTAGAATAAAATAAATAAAAAAATAACCCTGTACAATTAACACAGCGCCATCTAGTCCCACCGTAAGCAGAGCTTGTGTTATGGGTACTAGACAACTGATATACATAAATGTGATTTAAACGATATTTACAACAAACAAATAATATGAATACAAATGTTTGCACTGTGCGAGGATTCGAACCCGCGACCATCGGAAGTACAGCGGTGTGAACACAATAAGATTTGTTTAAATAATAAGTGTATTATAGCAGAATGGCTATACTACGTTGCCAGGTGATATTTTTAAAAAGTTACAAGTCTGAGCTTGATTGCTCTAGGGTGGTTATTCAAACGCAAATGGCTTGTTCTATTTTTGAATCTCGCCACCTAACCTAATTCCCTCGGAGTTATTGTGAGTATTCCTTCTTTTGAGCAGTTTATGTTTTTGTCTTGCACCGACAGTATTTTACGAGGAAAAGAAAAAATATTTTAAACGCAAACAAAAAATGTCTTTTAAATATCGAATTCCGTTTGAAAATCTATTTTAAGATTTTTGGTTTAACTGAGCAGTTTGTCTTGATGTCTTTGTTTTGGGAAAAAAGTATATATTTTTAAAATGCCTTTTTAAAGTAAAATTTCATGTTCTAAATTTAAAATAATACTTTTTTCTCTTATTTAGAGACAGGTTTGGGTCACTAGAAACAAAACTATTTATATAAATTTGTGTGTTCATGTAACATTTATTTAATGTATATTTATTTTTATAGAAAGGATTGTTTACATATAAATTCAAAGTTCTCGTCTACAATTGCAAGGTCGCTCCGATTAAAACAAATCCATTTTGCGTAAAAATTAAGATGTTTTTTTTATAAATTCAAATTGATTTGCATAGATTAAATTTTGGTTTCTATCTCCTAATGCCAATGCCGATTCTTATGAAAGATAGTGGTAATTGCTCTGTGGTAGTTAGTCATATACGTTTTGGGAAAATAGAGGAAAAATATTTTTTTAAAAACAAACTTTTAAAACATGGCATCATTACACAACCATTGCTACAAATTTACAGCCTACGATTTATTCTGATGTATAAGCTATACTACTGTAAAGTTTCTTTAAAATCTGTTTATTAGTTTTTGCGCGACAGAGCAACAAACATCCATCCATATTAAAAAACTTTCGCGTTTATAATATTAGTAAGATACAGACAAAGTCACGCGTGAAAACTAACTTATGGAGGCTTCAAACCGCTACGGGAGCATATGTTAGGAGTTTACTACCTATAATCCATCATTCACGTTAGATAAAGCTTCTGTCTTACTATGAGCGTTTAGCAGAATTACTAACCAACGCAGCAAAAATATCTCTTTTATAATTAATTCGCTTTAAACTTAAAAAACATACCTATGACGGCTGATATGGATTAATGGAAGAGGATAACATACTGCACCGACCACAAATAATGGGATAAAGGCAAGGCAACATACAGAAATAGCAATAATCTTTATTCTTTATTTAATTCTTTCTTTTTCTATCTTTATCTACCGAGCTTTTCTAACGAGACTACTACAGCATGAGATTTTTAAGGTTTAATGCAAAAAAAGCAAATTCTATCTTTCTATCTATTGTTTTTTATTAACATCTAAAACGCTTACATTAAGACCTCAGCTGAAACTGCGTGTAATACAGCATACAATTACATGATTGATTACATAGTCGATAAGAAATAACGCTGCCAGCCAGAATATTAAGTTCCCGTGATACGAAAAAATAGCAATACTAACTTATTGAACAAGTCATTCAAGAATAAAAAACCGTATGGTCTAGAAACCTTTGCCTGTTTATATAGAAAAAAAAATATATGAAAAAAAAAATTCGTCATAGAAGAATAAAAAACTGTGTGATCAAGAAATCTTTGCCTGTTTATATAGAAAAAAATACATAAGAAAAAAAAAAGAATCCGTCATTGAAGAATAAAAAACCGTATGATCTAGAAACTTTTGCCTATCTATATTGAGAAAGGTACATAAAAAAAATCGTCATTCAAAAATAAAGAACCGTATCATGCAGAAACCTTTGCCCGTCTATATATAAAAAATATATATTTTACCGCGGTATATTTGGGTGATATTTCTATAAGTAAAAGTGTAAACGAAAAATTTTTAATACAAAAATTTGACGTTCATAATCAGCTGACAAGTGCTGCTTGTACTGACTGGTCTGCTCTAATCACTACGACTGATTTCAGACTTTGTGTATTTAATACTAGCTGATCCGCGCAACTACGTCTGCGTTTCATTCCCCCACCTTTTGCAATATTTTTCATTACAGCTTCGCTCCTATTGGTCGTAGCGTAATGTTATACAGCTTAAAGCCTTCCTCGACAAATGGACTATCCAACACAAAAATAATTTTTCAATTCGAACAAAGTAGTTCCTGAGATTAGCGCGTTCAAACAAACAAACTCTTCTCTTTATATTATCAGTATATTATATTATCTGTGATATTAGTATAGACAATTATGTTATCTGTGGTATAGATAAGTACAGAATTGACCCTAATAAAATATAATAAATTAGTGCTAGTTGGTAGTTTGTAAATTAAAAATGGAAAGTTACAATGATTGTTTAAAAGAACCAACACGCAAGTTTCTTGCTCGTTCTTCTCGTGATGAGACAGCTTTCCGAATGAGCGATAGATTAAAAAAAATGTGATGACTATTCAAAAGTGTTTAAATTAAGTTCATTTTAAACAAATGATTTTTTATTCTATTTTATTCATCTAAAATGTTATGCATGAAGATGAATAACTGATTTTTTATTTGTAGAATTATAAACCACTTTTTACACTATACTATGGTTTATGGGTCATCAACTTCTTTCATCGTCATCTGCTTCTTCCTTGTCCCATTTATTTATGGTCGTCGTATTATGTTTTTCTCTTCCATTCATCCCTGTTCGCAGTCATCTCGTTATTGACTCCCTTTCTTACCATATCATCTTTCACACAGTCCATCCATCTCTTTTCGGACTTCCTCTGCCCTTATAACCATCCACATTCATATGTAACACCTTCCTTAAAATATTATCTTTATTTCTACTCATTACATGCCCATATAGCGTCTTTGGCGCTCATATTTTTTGACGGTGTTCTCGTGGTTTAGCCTTACTTCCGATGGTCGCGGGTTCGATTCCTCGTCGAATTTCGTATTCATAAGTATGATTGTTTGTATCAGTCAGGGTGTTTTCTATATATAATATGTATGTATTTACGAAAAAATAAAAATATATCTGTGTATTCATTTCACTTATCTAGTGTCCATAACACAAGCTTTAGTTAGCTTCACTTGGGTCTAGATGACGCTGTTTGAATTGTCCTGAGCTTATTATTATTATATATAAAAAAATGACTCATCAATTTGTGAAATTGTTAATATAAAAGTACAATACTAACAGTATATTGTATGTACCGAAACTGATAAGGTTGTGTGCCCAAAGCATGTTATAACAGGTGGCAAGATAACCTAGTTATGTGATACGTAAAGCAGGTACCTTTAGCGGCTTTGATAGTATTACCACAGATAACATAATATTACATACAGATACCCCATCCCATACAAGAAAATGGTTCCTTCCTAACTCGGGCTATTCTTCGGGCTATTTTATTTCGCCACCGTAGCCGCTAGATGTCGTTAGATCTGAAGCAGTTCGGATTACTAGTGGGTGCTTAGTAACAAAGCATGAAAATAGATGGCAGTCAATTCAGTCTACATGACATCTGTTTTGCAAAGATATGTATATAATAGATATGTAGGTAACTGTATCGTGTACCTCATTAGGGACGATTCAAGATTCAATGTAAATGTGTAGGTATAATATCGTTAGCCGGCACTCTGCAGATATGGCTTATGTGCCAATGTATATACCTATTATGTTATGGTTTATTTTACATTCCATGCCTATTTTTTTGATATGTTGTAACGCGTCTGCGCTATACGTACGTATCAAAATCGGGCTATACGATTTTTTATTTCAATCGTTATATGTATGAGACTGATTTTAGCTACAATTAATTTACTGGTATATACCTCTATATATATATATATATATGTATTCTACGATGTACCCCTCTTTTACCTAATGAGAATTCCGCTATATCTTATATATAAATTTTGTATCACAGTGTTAGTTGCCATATTTCTCCCACATTTTGATGAAATTTGATATGTATACTTGCCAGGTCTGAGGTAGGGTTGTTATCTATTTTTTATACCCCTAAATCATAGGGGTGGCCTACCACGAAAAAATATTTTTTTGTATTATGGACAATTTTTTATTTATTTATAATGTTACATTGAAAATACATACACGCCTAAATTTTCACCCGTCTTTCACCAACCCCTATTTTTAATAGCGATATTCTTACAAATATTATAAATGCTAAAGTAACTCAGTCTGTCTGTTTGTCTCGCTTTCACGCCAAAACTACTGAACTGATTTAATTGAAATTTGGTAGACAGATAATGTAGACCCTGAGAAAGGCTACTTTTTAATGCGAAAAAGTATTGAAAGGGGAAATGAAAGGCTATATGAGGATATCGTAATTTTTAAAGTCAGATCTTGTAAGATTAAGTGAACAGGGTCGGTCTAGGTTTTTCATTATTAGAAATGTGTAACGGGGTAACACGTTATTTAGTGCGAAATTGTGTATATTACAATAAAATTTAACGAGAAAATATTATAATGATGTCACTGGGACACTCATTGCCTTACTACTATATCGTCCGTTAGTCGCGAACTTTCTGGAAACACGCGCTCCTATTGGTCGGTCGGCGCGGTTACCGCGCGTAGATGAGTAGATGAGGTACCTAGACGAGTCTCACGGCGCCGCAGCGTAAGTACTTACTATACATACGTAGTATATGGGTACATATGGGTGTTACAAATGTTTTTATTACGAGTAATATTACTCTGTTATCTAAGCAAGTAATGTGTGCTTATTTTGAACTTGATAACATTCTGAATTACTCGTATATCTTTCAATATCTTTAGCGGTATAAACCAGGTTATGTACTACTACTAGTATTGTTAGTGAGGGATAAAGTTGATGAACAAAAATAAAACAATATTCGTATTAAAAATATATTCATCTAATATTTTTGGCATTATTTTTAAGTTTCTTCCAAATACAAGGGGTCTGACATGGGGTGTTATGTACCTACATTAAAAGATACTTTTTGAAATGTATGAAATGTATGTACCTACATTAAAAGATAATTTTTGAAATATATGAAAGAAACATATTGTATGAAATTTTTGAAATGTGTGAAATGTATGTACCTACATTAAAAGATAATTTTTGAAATGTATGAAATGTAAGGACCTACATTAAAAGATAATTTTTGAAATGTATGAAATGAAATGTATGAAAGAAATGTATGTACCTACATTAAAAGATAATTTTTGACATGTATGAAATGTATGAAAGAAATGTGTGTACCTACATTAAAAGATAATTTTTGACATGTATGAAATGTATGAAAGAAATGTATGTACCTACATTAAAATATATTTTTTGAAATGTATGCACCGTACAATAACAATACACGTTAAACATCATACCACAGAGTCATACGCAAGTTAAAAACAAACTGCTATGATATTAATGAGAAAGGAAAATCAACTTTATGGCATTCGAGTTAGGGTCGATTTCTCTCTTTTTTTTTTAAATACTATTTTAATCTTACCAGTTGCCAGTATTCGAAGACAGCTACGATTCGTACTCGATATTTTAAATTATTATGTAATCGATTTTTCAGTACAAATGTAAATAACCAACGATACTAATAATGTACTACTATATTCCGTTCTTTGAAACGGAACACTGCTATAATACAAAATAATGAAAATTTAGTGTTCACAACGACTCATTAAAAGCATCATCGAATAATGCGCTGTAATAAAATCCTGTTATCGATTATTCAAAAAAATCGATAATACATGTATTTATTTTTAATATGACAACACTTCATACATAAGTATTATTGGAAATAGTATTACTTGCTTGTTCGGCTATTTTTAATTTACTTAAAAAATTTTTATATGTTTAATTTACAATAATAATATATTAAGTGCTTATTATTGGAAAATATAAAAAAGACATTTAATTAGGCCGATACAAATGACGACAATGCCATCTATGAAAGCATTTTGAAAACATTGAGCCCCATATTAGCACTGATTAAAGTGTAATTAAGTACTGGAAAATAACAAAATGAGTAAATATATGAAAATTACTTTTCTAAACGCATTATTTCATTTTAACATGTATATATAACTTTTTAAAAATTGATTAAACATTTTTGAAAACACAGTTTTGTTTTTTAAAACGTTTGCAAAACTATGAAGAATTCCAACGATACCAATCACGCCATCTATATGCAACTTTTAGCAATAATAATGGCTACTTCCTCATTGATTGCCACTGGTATTACGAATATTTCACATTTTTAATTTTTCAGTAACAGTTTGAAGTTTACAATTATAAGTATATATATATATATATATCTATACATATAAATAAAATTGGAGTGTCTATTTGTAATATTGAAATAACCGTTTTTTACTACATGCATATGTATATAAATACGGCACATACACCAAAATAACATTTTTTACAATTTTTGTCTGTCTGTCTGTTTGTTTCGGCTAATCTCTGAAATGGCTGGAACGATTTTGATAGGACTTTTATTGGCAGGTAGCTAATCTAATAAGGAGTAACTTAGGCTACTTTTATTTTAGAAAAATGAAGTTAAATTCCACGCGTGTACAGCTTTTGTAAATATATTTACACATGGTTAAAATAATAATTAATTTACTACAGATATATTCTGAGAGATATTGGTATTCATGAGTATGATAGTTTGTACCGGTCTGGATATTTTCTATGTATATTATGTTAGTATTTATGAAAATACATCAGGCATCTGAGCGCAGTAGATGTAGATACCATCTTGTCGACAGCTGGTTGACAAGATGGTATAGAATCATAATCCTCAACAGGAGGGAAGAATTAGAAGAAAAGAAAGATTAAGAAGAAGAAGATTTACAATAATAATGTATCTTTCACAGTCTAGTACATATAACACAAGCTCTGTTTAGCTTGGGACTAGATGGCGCTGTGTTAATTGTTCAGGAATATTATTATTATTATAATTTTATTTACTTTTTTCTTTATCTTTTTACACAGTATAAAACGAAGCAACTTCGGCTATCTGTTCGCTTAGATCTTTTAAACTACACAACGGAATTTAATGCAGTTTTTAGGAATAGATAGAGTGATTCAAGAGGAAGGTTTATATGTATAATAAGTACACCCTGTGAAGCAGGGACTGGTATCTAGTTTAGTATAAAAAAAAGGTAATACTTACCCACAGGGGCCTAAGCCGAGTTTGGGAGAGATTGTGTAATGATAGGATATTATGACTGAGGAAGTAATTTTTTTTTGATGTGGCAAGACTTCAATATTCTGACTTTTAATTTTTATTATCATAATTATCGTGATATTCAGTTATCACATCACGAATCTTAACACGGTATGAACTAGTCTATTTAATTTCTTAGAACAGGGTTCAATGGACGATAAATCTAATAAGTTCGTCGACCTACAAGCCTGGGATCTGATAACTGTTCTGATTTAGAAAAAGGAATACAAAAGAGGTTTGCAAACATCAGAAGAGGAAATTCTTAATTTGAAAGTTTTTTTATTTCTGTATTTCAGGCAACATAATATTATTTTTATAACAATAATGACCCCTATTACCTTAAGGGCTTAAGGGCTAACATATATACAAAATATGAACATAGATTGTGGTTTGTGGTGGTAATAAAAAAAACTTTCAAATTAAGAATTTCCTCTTCTAATGTTTGCAGACCTCTTTGTTATTCCTCTTTTCAAATCAGAACAGTTATCAGAACTGTTCTGATTAAGTTGCCTGAAATACAGAAATAAAAAAGAACTTTCAAATTAAGAATTTCCTCTTTTGATGTTTGCAGACCTCTTTTTTATTCCTCTTTCTAAATCAGGCCAGTTATCAGATCCCAGGCTTGTAGGTCAACGAACAGAACGACTGTCATTACTTTTTCTATACATATTACAGATAACGGTGCGTTTTTCCCCCCTCCAATTGATCCCATGCCCAATTCAAATGGGGATTGAAACTACTACGTACTGAGTTAAAGTTCGAACTGCTAGCACTCCTCAGACTAAAGTCGTATCCATCAGGCGGGAGTTGTCCTCCAGGCGCTTCATAAATCCTTCCTTTGGTTTCGCCATCTGCACTCGCCCCCTCGTAAAGGCTGTAGCCAACAGCATTAGAGTAGTCCTCCCGCCTGACGGATACGACTTTAGTCTGAGATCACCGCTAGGGGTTTGAACCTCGGTTCAGGTTGTCGTAATTTCGATCCCCGTTTGAATTGAACGGTGGATTCATCGGAGACTAAGATGTCATGTTTCTTAACCTGAAATTTCAATGCATTATCTAACTCTATAAACTAGTTAACTAGTAACTTAGTTTACAAAGCAAGCTGATTGGCGGATGAAATAGTGTGATTCAGACAGACAGATAAACACATTCTTTATTGGCCAATTACATACACACAGCATAATTAAGATACAGAAATAATAAATATTCGAATAAAAGAAATACTTTTTACAGTGTATCACACATAAAACGGACGTTTCTAGAAATAGAAATAGAAATAATCTTCATTCAAATAAACTCAATACAAGCACTTTTGAATAGTCATATTTTTTTATTCCACCACTCATTCTAAATGCAGTATTGCTCTTTTCCCCTCCGATCGATCCCCCGTCCAATTCAAACGGGGATCGAAATTACGACGGCCTGAGTAGAGGTTCGAACCCCTAGTGGTGCCCTCAGACTAAAGTCGTATTTGTCAGGCAGGAGTTGGCCTTCAGCCGCTCTATAAGTCCTTCCGCGGGTTTGGAGTGCCATCTGCACTCGCACCTAACGTCCGGTGAAGGTGTAAAGGCCAGCTACGGCCCACAGCATTAGAGTCCGAAAAAACAAATTCGCATTTTTGAATAGATATTCTCTTTTTTCTAAATCGGTTAATCGTACTTGTTTATAGATAGGCACTTGGTTAAAATGATACACAGATTACAAATGATACAAGGTTCGATTCTGTACTGGGAAGAGATGATAAAAATGAATGATCTATAAAAAAATCTGTCAGTTTCGCTTTAGATAACGATATGTTGTGATAACTGATAAACATGTTACTGATAAGGGAGAGTTTCGTGATCTTCGCAGGTAGTTACAGTTTTCAGGTGACTTTAATAATGATTTCTCTTTTTTAAACAACGGCGTCGGCTAACTTGCTTACGGCCCATCCGATGGTAAACGGTTACCTCAGAATCCGGCAGTTCCCATCCGCTTCTAAGCCGTTGGCTGTGAAGATTTTCCTGACGTAAAAAAGGGCTGTTAACCCTAAATCAAAAAATAAACCGGAATTGAAGTTGGAAACACCAGGATCTATACTACCTAGGTAGGCCTCTGTGAAGATTATCCTGACGTAAAAAAGGGTTGCCAACTCCAAATTAAAAAATAAACAGGAATTGAAGTTGGAAACACCAGGATCTATACTACCTAGGTAGGCCTCTGTGAAGATTATCCTGACGTAAAAAAGGGTTGCCAACTCCAAATTAAAAAATAAACAGGAATTGAAGCTGGAAACACCAGGATCTATACTACCTAGGTAGGCCTCTGTGAAGATTATCCTGACGTAAAAAAGGGTTGCCAACTCCAAATTAAAAAATAAACAGGAATTGAAGTTGGAAACACCAGGATCTAAGCTGGTAGGCCTCTACGAAGATTATCCTTTTTTGCTTACTATTTTCGTACCATATTTTATCTCTGTGCAAAAGCAAGTGTTTTTCATTGATTGTACGGATTTTTCGTACGGAAAAAGTATTAATACAAAAAAATTTAACGTTCATAAGCGGCTAAAATGTCCTACAATGATTGACAAAAATTACTTTTATTCGATTTGAAATGAAATTATATGAAAATGAAACGTAAAAAATTTTTTATTCAACTTACAGAAAGAAAATAATAATTAATCAATAGCTTTGATTTATTACTGTTTGTTATTACTGGTGGTCACTTTATTTTCCCAAATTTGAATTTTAATGACTGTGTACTATTGTAAACATTTTTTTGAAATGAATACGAGCTGAGTTTCTTGTCAGTTCTTCTCATCTCAAAATCATTCCGAACTGACGGTAGATTTGACATATCCTAAGAGTCTGTAATAGACCTACACGAATAAAGATATTTTGAATTTTACAACACGAGTTGTTCCTTCTTTTTCGAAGTTGGTTATTTTCGTCAATGTAAAATGTGTTTATCTGAAAACACGTGTGTCAGCTAACCGCGGTTACGCAAAACCTTGAGTTTAAATGTTCACTGATAAGAATTCACTATAACGAGCGAAATTCAGTTCCATTATCGTATGGAGTTTTTATAAAAGACATTAAATTTGTTTGAGTTTTTCATTTTAAACAAATCGGGTATACAGACTTACAATCAAATCAAATCAAAATATCTTTATTCATGTAAGTCTATTACAGACTTATGATATGTCAAATCTACCGTCAGTTTGAAATGATTTCGAGATGAGAAGAACTGACAAGAAACTCAGCTCTTATTCTTTTCAAATGAGCTTGTACATGATTACAAAATATCAGATTCATTTTTAAATTCAATTAGTGACCACCAGCATTTGCTCTTGTATTTTGGTCAAAAGTAAATACTAATAATAATCTCAGGACAATTCACACAGAGCCATCTAGACACAAGTTAAGCTAGCTAGAGCTTGTGTTTGGGTACTAGATAACTGATATTATACATAGAAAACACCCAGACCGATACAAACAATCATACTCATGAATACAAATGTTTGTGCCGTGCGAGGAATCGAACCCGCGACCATCGGTCGTAAAGCGGTGTGCCTGACCGCCAGACCACCGAGGTCGTTGATATATCGTCAAATAGTCTAATTAACGCCATATATTCCTAAACTAAGTTGAGTTTGTGTTGTGTACTGGACAATTTATATAATTACTAAGATATTTTTTTATAAATATATGTAATATATACCTACATATCATATATAAGGGGATTGTTAGTAATGTGGACTAATAGCCCCATTGCTGGCATGTACCATGTCAGGTTGACCTCTACGCGGTTCCTCCTGGAAACCATCGTGATAAATTGTCATTTGCCAAGATGTGTTAACTGACCTAACTTCATACTCAACTTATCATCCTCCACTGGTGCCCCGCCAGCGTATACCGTTAGCGCAGGCGGATGCACCATTCCATTACCATCCATAAATATATATACATAAAACACCTAGACTGATACAAACAATCATGAATGCAAATGTTTGCACCGTGCGAGGAATCGAACCCGCGACCGTCAGTAACAAAGCGGTGTATCAAACCGCTGCACAGTCGACAACTTATACAAGTTTGATGTAATAACATGAACTGCAAATAAACAAAATCGTATTGGCACGAATGTTATCTATATATAAACATTTTTATCTATTTTATCTTTTTTTTTATATAGCTGGAATGGCAAACAGTCGAATGACCACCTGTTATGTTTTTTTCGGACTACTCTAATGCTGTTAGCAGCTGGCATTTACAGCTTCACCGGACGATAGGTGGCGAGTGCAGATGGCACTCCAAACCAAAGGAAGGACTTATTGGATCGGCTGAAAGCAAACTCCCGCGTGATGGTACAAGTGGTAACTGTCGCCTATATACATGAACAGCACTACAAACATCATATATGTCTGTGTGTGTATTTATTTTTGTCGTTATTGTTGTCTCAAGACGAGTATGTAATATTCCATTCTAACACTTAAATGTTGTATAATCGATTACTTGAATGACGAGCGTGGATGGCAATAGTTGTTCATGCACGGGATTTTCATTTAATGTTAGACATAGACACCTATATAGGTACACAATGTAAATAAACTGACTTTAAAAAAAAGAAATTCAGTTAAATTTCTTGTTAGTTCTTCTCTATTGAATCTATCTACTGAAGTGAAGGGTAGGGAAAAATATTAATACCAAAAACTTGACGTTCATAAATGGCTAAAATGTCCTACATTAATAAATGAGTTTTGATTTCATGATGATTTGCCATTTAGGAAGCTTAGGCTTTTTTTCATAAATGATAATGTAATGGTACACCTCTACGCACTAAACAACTGATATAAATACTTAGATACATTTTTTTGTACATACATATATAAAGAAAACACTGAGACCGATAAACAATCATAGTCATGAATACAAATATACAAATATTATATCGTGAGGAGAATCGAACCCGTAACCCGCAACCATCGGAAGTAAAGCGGTGTGCTAAACTGCTAGACTACCGAGGTCATCAATATACTACAGCAGATCTATGCACCTTCGGCTACATCATACTTATTCGACATTTATCATTATACTAGCTACACCCCCCGGATTCGCACGGGCGTGTATACATATATTATGCATATAAACCTTCCTCTTGAATCACTCTATCTATTAAAAAAACCTCTTCAAAATCTGTTGCGTATTTTTAAAGATTTAAGCATACATAGGGACGGACAGATAGCGACTTTGTTTTATACTATGTAATAATAATTTCGCCCAATTTACATAATATCATTTTAAATTATAGCCTATGTGTTAGAATGACGTATAAGCTATATGACTGTAAAGTTTCATCAAAATCCGTTTAGTAGTTGCGTGAAAGAGTAACAAACATCCATCCATACTCACAAACTTACGCCTTTATAATATTAATAACATAAGCAATATATTGCAAACAAGTTGTACTACAATGTGGCAATTTATACCACAGTTTTCTTCCGGAATGTGGCAATTTACGATTCTTACTTCCCACAGCACAAATAGATAACACATTTATGAAGATAGCAAGAAATTCTAATCTCTCAAGATCTCTACTAAGTCTTAATATCTAAAGATAACAAAATGGCGGAAGGCGATCGTCAGTATTGAGAATCAAAGACCATTTGTTAAGAATGTACCATTAAAATAGATAGAGGGGGAAAGGAGATTAGTAATGTGGACCAATAACCCCATTGTTAGTCAGGTTGACCTGCACATGGTTCCCTGGAAATCATCTCGCTAACGCATCATCGTGCTAACTGACCCGACCTCATGTTCATCTTATCATCCTCCACTGCCCCGCCAGCATAACCGTTAGCGCAGGCAGGTGCACCATTCCGTTATAATTAATAAAAAAAAGTAATAATAAAATAATAGCAAACTGATCTGCACATTTGCACATTATTTAAATGAAAAAATACTATGGAGGTTACTCTTAGTTCAGAAGCAAAATATTTGTTTTTAGAATATAATTTAAATAATTCATTTGAAACCACAAAAAAAAAAGACAAACAGAATGTTCTAGAATTCAAAATAAATGTGTTTGGAGATTGACTTTATTCCATAAATAAAGAAACTAAAGTCTTTAATATCATAAAACAAGACGAAGATATAGTAGATGTATATTACGAAATGACTTAAGGTATTTATAATTTAAATAGTGAAAAAATAAGGAAGTATTATGATAAATTTGAAAAGAGGAATTTCTCGCTATCTATTGATGTTTACTTAAGTATAAATCATTTCAATTAGTCAACTAACCAAATTGATACACTCTACAAACCGGGTTCGTATTTGTATAAGTTATCTACATGCAAATATTAATAAATAAATAACAAATCTTATTTTATTTTATAAATTAAAACTCTAATACTCCATCTACGAAATAAAGCTGAATAATATTAGATCCGTTGTCTCACTGCATTTAAAAATGCACCACCACTGGCTCTATGATTCGAAAAAAAAGTATCGCGGTGGTAGTGACGTAGAGAGCAGGCGTCGCAGTGCGGGACGCGAAACTGGGTCACGCTAGCCGGGACGTAGATGCGGCTACAATGTAGGTTGTGTTTCATGTACATATATAGCTATATCTGTGTTTACACTGACATGTAATCACTTACTGATAACCTCTAGTTATAGTATCCATTGAAAAAATGTATTTATTGATAATAATATTAATTTTAATCTGATTAATAAAGGACAAAGTACTCCTTCCGCATATTTATCAAATTAGACACTTGATTAATTTTAGAGTTCAGAATGAAAATATTAATAATATCAGGACAATCTAAAGCTAAAGCTTGTGGTATGGAACTAGATAACTGATACAAATACATTAAATATATTTTTTGTAGTAAATACATATTATACATATAAGTCACTCAGACCGATACAAACAATCATACTCATGAATAAAAATGTTTGTGTCGTGCCAGGAATCGAACGCTAGACCGGTAGACCAACAAGGCCAACAAATTAATTAAATTAACATCTTCAGTATTCTTAGACGGAATATTTGATATTTGATATTTATTTATTCAGTAACAATTTATATTGTGTTTGAAATTATACAATTTTTGCTGCTAAGAAATTCATCAACACTGTAAAATGATTGCTCCAACAGAAAACAACGCAACCTCCTCCTAAAAAGCTTCCAATTATGTATTTTCTTTAAACTATTGGGCAAAGAGTTGTAAAGCCTTACTGCTTGGAAACCCTCACCATTCAGAAGAAGTGTAAATTATTTATTCTATTAGTAAAGCTCAGTCAGTCACTTTAGCCAGCCGTAAAGCCAGGCTTTGTAAAAGTTTCGGTTATTTTTAATGGATGATAATGGAATGGTGTGCTAACAGTTTACACTAGCAGAACACCAGTGGAAAATCATAAGAGGAACATGAAATCAGGTCAGTTAGCCCATCGTGACATATTGACGTTGGTTTCCAGGGAGAATCGTGCGGAGGTCAACTGACATGGTACATTTTAGCATTGGGGTCATCAGTCCACACGCCATAGAGGCCTAGAAATTTGGCAACCTGTCTCTTTGATCCGGGAGTGAACGAATAGTTCGCAATAGAGCAAAAAGAGCGAGCAAGTCGTTAAATAAACCTTCCTTTCTTTCTCAAACCCCTGTAAATAAGATTCTCGGATCCATTACTACGCCACCTGTCCGAGTAAAGATATATAACCAATAATAAATTTGGACAATATCTGCAATTTTTACGTTTCTGGGTTACAAATGGTGTATTACGAATTGTTTGGTTAAAACTATCTTAAAATTAGGGCAGTATAGGAATTTATGCCATGCTCAATGACGAACTTCTGGAAAAATATATTGATCAAAACCATAGCCAATAATAATAAATTTCTCGAACAATATATTGATCGAAAACATAGACAAATATTTTTAAATCTCGAAAATTATATTGTTTAAAAAACTGTAGACAAAAATAACAAATAATAAGTTCTCGAACAGTTTATTGTTTAAAAAAACCATAGACAACATGTATGTTTTCGGGAGGTGTACACTAGTCACTATTATTAATAATACCATTCCCTTCCTTAGGGATGGGGGATATTAGGGAAGGACAGCCGCCTCTTCATCTTATAAATATTATAATCGTAAAAGTTTGTGTGTGGATAGATGGATGTTTGTTAATCTTTCACGCAAAAACTACTGAATTGATTTTAGAACATAAATCAGCTTATAATTTAAATTTCAATTGCCGGTGACATTTTGGGCACACCTTGTAATTATATACTTTACGATTTAGTATACGTTAATTTTAGAAAATATCGGCCTAAAAAACCCTGAATTACTGCCCTCTTTCCTGAGGCAGTAGCTCACTACGTTACTCCTCGGATCGATCAAAATTACGAAGGCCTTAATCAAGGCTCGAACCCCTAGCGGTGTTGTCAGACCAAAGTCGTGTTGTCAGTTGCTTTAGACCTATAGCACTATGACCTACATAGATCTATTGTGCTCGCCTTTTTCAAAGTTCGCTACCTAGACCCGTCAGGTACAAGAATGGAAGGATATCCTTAGAAGCGATAGTTTTTTGTCCTCAAGATAGAGTCTTGAAGGATAACCTCAAGAGCGATTTTTTTTATGTCCTCAGGATAGAATTTTGAAGGATAACCTTAGATGCGATCGCTTTTATGTCCTCAAGATAAGAGTGTTGAAGGATAACCTCCTTAGGTTATCCTTCAACACTCTTATCTTGACAGGACATAAAAACCATAGCTCCTTAGCTATGGTTTTTATGTCCTCAAGATAGAGTGTTGAAGGTTAACGTCAGAAGCGATACATAGTCTTTATGTCCTCAGGATAGAATGTTGAAGGATGACCTTAGGGGCGATGGTTTTTATCTCCTCAGGATAGTGTTTAATGATAACCTAAGGAGCGATGGTTTTTATATCCTCAGGATAGAGTGTATGCTTTCTATTGGATATATAACATAGCATACCTTAGCATTGTTAATATTGATTCTACTTTTTCCTGTTTATTATATAACATCGGTTATTTTGAAAAGAAACGCAATCACCATTGTTTGTATCGTATTGTTGAGTGATTGTAGCATACGTGACGACGTAAACATAGTGCATAATTTATACCTCAGTGGTGTAGTGGTTTAGACATCGCCTTACTTCCGAATGTGGCGGGTTCGATTACTTGTTCGCACAAATATGTGTATTTGTATTGGTTTAAGTGTTTCCTATAGACCTACATGAATAATGATATTTTGAATTTGAATACATATATATTATGTACAACTATTTGTATTTTATTAATGTGATTGTTTGTATTTGGTTTTAGTGTTTTCTGCATACAGTAAGTATGTATTTACAAAACAAAAGAATTTGTATTTCTCTAACTCTAGTATCAGTTGTCTAGTACCTATAATACAAGATCTGCTTAGCTTGGGAGTAGATATCACTGTGTGTATAGTGTGAATTGTTTAGCAGAAAACAAACTACCAACTATTTATTAGTTTTTATTAACACATATATATTAGTTTTTTTGAATAAATAAATAAGTAACCCTGGACAATTCACACAATGCTATCGAATCCCAAGGTAAGCAGAGCTTGTGTTATGGGTAACTAGAGAACTGTTATCAATGTAATATTTATATAATTTATTTTGTAAATAAATAGAATAGAATAGAAAATAGAATAGAAAATCATTTATTCAAATAAACTTACATTGATACACTTTTGAATAGTCATTACATTTTTTTAATCTACCGCTCATTCGGAAAGCTGTCTCATCACAAAAAGAACGAGGAAGAAACTTGCGTGTTGCTTTAAATAATTTTATTATTACTTTACATTTTTAAGTTTAAGTGTGTGAATACAAACTACCAATTAGCACTAATTCAATTAAATACTCAAATAGAAAAAATATTGAATATATAATAACCAAATACATAATATACATAGAAAACACCCAGACCGATACAAACAATCATACTCATCAATACAAATGTTTGCATGAATCAAACCCGGGACCATCGGAAGGAAAGTGGTGTAAACCGCTACGCCACCGTGGCCGTCGTATCAAAAAATAACCCCTATTTACTAAGTACTCCTGTGTTATAACTATGGGTATAAAGGGCGGCAGCAAGAGACTGTTGGGTGCGTGACCCAGATACTTGGAAGAAAATCGATGACGCCAATGCCGCGTCGCCCGGGTTCCGGACAAGGCTGGCTGGAAGGGAAACTCCCTTACCGATGAACTTACTACCTCAATGTAATAGTATCTGCAGTTTATTTTTTAATCCCGGAGACAAATTTGACATTGTTATCACTTGTCAATTTAGAACAGAATAGAATAAAATCATTGCTTTGAATAAACTTAATTTAAGCACTTTTGAATAATCATAACAAAATTATTCTTTTAATCTACCGCTCATTCGGAAAGCTCACAAGAGAACGAGCAAGAATCTTGTGTGTTGCTCTTTAAATAATCCTTGTAAGTTCACATTTTACAAGTCGAAACGTGTGAATATAAACTACCAACCAGAAGGCTTTAGTCTTTGGGATTTAAAAACAGACTTTTATGGTCGATATTGGACCATAATTAAAATAACAATATCTAGTTCTAGGTGGAAATTTTACCATAATTAATTTAACGTTCAGTAAGACTATAGAACATTTTTAACAATAAATATATCGTTAAAAATGTTCTATAGTCTTACTGAATGAAAAAGGTACTGAAAGAAAAAGGGTAAAATCTGTAAAAGTGGAATACCACTTTTACAGATTTTACCCTTTTTCTAAAATTCTTAAGCATAATTAAAAGCCCCCTATACATAATTTATAACATAAAAAAAATTAATCGTTCACTTAAGTAACTTAAATAATAGGTTTTAGGAAAACACTAGGTGTTCCGTACAAGGCCTGCTGGAAGGGAAACTCCCTTACTGATTAACTTACGACCTCAACTCGACCATAAATAAAATAATAATAGGTCAAGTTGTAGGTAAAAATTCTACCATAATTAATTTCAGAATTAGTAGAATTTCGATCATAATTAAAATAATAATACCTAGTCAGGTTGTAGGTGATAATTCTAGCATAATTTATTTCAGAATTAGTAGATATTTGACTAAAATTAAAATAATAATACCTAGTCAAGTTGTAGGTGAAAATTCTACCATAATTTATTTCAGAATAAAAATAATAATATCTAGTCAAGTTCTCAGTGGAAGTTCTCAAAATAATAATAGTGCTTGAATCTTGACCTTATTTAAAAATATCTAGTGTTCAAGGTGGAAATTCTACCATAATCAATTTAACATTCAGTAAGACTATAGACCAATGTTTACTAACCTTTTTAGCGGTATGTCCCACTTTTACAGACCTTAGCCTTTCTAAAATTCTTATGCACCCCCGCCCTATGATACATACATAATTTACAACTTTAATACATTGAACTGTTCACTTAAGAAACTTGACTTGATTTTAGGAAATCACTGAGAAATTGATAATGAAACTAAAAGTATTTTTTTTAAATATATAATGAAAACTTGAAATGCACATTCCATAAATATAGAGTCCATTTTTGAATTGCTCCCTGTATTAGGAAATCATTAGAAAATTGTTAATGAAGCAGTAATAAATTTTCAAAACATATAATAAAAATTGAAATTCTCATTCTATATAATTTTAATAACCCATTTTCAAATTGCCCCCCTTAATAATCAAATTGCCCACCTTTGGGGCGTGGACTCTACGTTAGGAAACACTTCTCTACACGAATAATATTAAACTAAAAACAAACAATATTAATCTATTCTCAATTTGACCACAGACTAACAATAAATAAAAGAGTATATATATCGGTCTGTGTGTTTTCTATGTGGAATACGTATTTAAAACAAATATCTATGCATTTATATCAGTTGTCTAGTATTCATAATACAAGGTCGAATTAGCTTGAGACTAGGTGGCGCTGTATGAATTGGCTAGGGTTAATATAATCTATCTCTTCTTAATGTGTATCAGTATGAACACTTTATACTATGAAGAGAGAGCGGATTTTGTTATGAGAAAAGTAAAGTACACTCGGGAACCACTGCATGTGTGGTATATAAGAATTTCTTTCACTGTTTGGCGTATACATCATTCCAAAATGATATTTTACTAACTATAAACACGAATGTTTGTGAGTATGGGTGGATGGATGTTTATTACTGTTTCACGCAAAATCTATACAACGGATTTTGATGAAACTTTACAGTAATATAGCTTATACATAAGAATAACACATAGGGTATAAATTTCATGGGGATGACATAGTAGTACATATATTATATTCATACATATAAAACTTCGAACGTTGAACCTATGTTCCCATCCTTAACGAACTCAATATCAGAGAGAGATTATCGTCGACTGTGCAAATACGAATTCTCAAGTATTTTGGTCACATTAGCCGGAACGAACACTGTATGGAGCGGGTAATTATCCAAGGTTCGGTTGAAGGCAGACGTTCTCGGGGTCGATCACCAACGAGATGGACTGACAGTATAAGAACGGCTACACAGCAGTCCATGGTACAATGTTCTCGTGCAGCCAAAAACCGTACCAGGTGGAGACAAATTGTAAGGAGCTCTTTCGCCAAGGACCACAATGATACCATATCACAAAATATACCATCATGAAAGCCACGACCACTCTGCCAAGAGTGAACGACTGAAGAAGAAGAACATATAAAACTTACAAAGTTATGAACACCCGGACGAAACCGGGGCGGGTCGTTAGTCTGATAAGAAACGTACGCAGGTGTAATTGAAATTTACCTACCGCTGACCTACTTAAATGGAAGTATTACATGAAAATCGATACTTCACGTCGTAGCAAAGTTATTATGCCTTTCAAGAGACTTATAGGTTTCCCTTTAGAGAATTTAAAAATGAGAAGATATTCTAATCGTTTTGTAAAAATTCCGCCATAGTCTCATATATATCAACAGTTTTACATCATCATCATCATCATTTCAGCCCGGAAGACGTCCACTGCTGAATTGCCTCCCCTAAAGATCTCCACGACGATCGGTCCTGCGCTGCTCGCATCCAACGCTTTCCAGCGATCCTGACCAGACCGTCAGTCCACCTTGTAGGAAACCTTCCCAGCGTCTTACAGTCCACGGTCGCCACTTGAGGACTTTACTGTCCCAACGGCTATCCTTGCCCTATTATTATTGCCGCTTCAGTTTCGCTATTCGTTGAGCTATGTCAGATTCGTTGAGCTATGTCAGTCACTCTAGTTCTTCTGCGGATTTCCACATTTCTGATTCTATTTTAAATACTAGCTGCTAATCGCGACATTTGGTGCAATATTTGTATTTCAATTTATATGGCAAAACAACATTTGCCGGATCAACAATATTTCTATAGTTTTTTGGAAATACTCTTATAATTATGTCATTTAACTTGACTTTAATCAATCAAACTTTGCTAATTACATTTTTCTTCTTTTGAAAGCCCTCTCTATAATATATTCTATTTATTACTATCATTAAATTATTGACGACCTCGGTGGTCTAGCGGTCTAGCACACCGCTTTACGTCCGATGGTCGCGGGTTCGATTCCTCGCACGGCACAAACATTTGTATTCATGAGTATGATTGTTTGTATCGGTCTGGGTATTTCCTATGTATAATATGTATGTGTTTACGAAAAAAAAAATTATCTATGTATTTATATCAGTAATCTAGTACCCATAACACAAGCTTTATGTAGCTTAACTTGGGTCTAGATGGCGCTGTGTGAATTGTCCTGAGATTATTATTATTATTATTAAATTATACAAAGCTACCGCCCCGGCTTCGTACGGGTGTACATGTATTATACATATAAACCTTCCTCTTGAATCACTCTATCTACTGCTAAACTAACTGCATTAAAATCCGTTGCGTAGTTTAAGAGATCTAAGCGAACAGACAGCGGAAGCAAACTCATATTATGTACAGATATGTTATTCTTAGTAATATTATAAATGCGACAGTTTGTAAGTATGGATGTTTCTAACTCTTGCACGCAAAAACTATTGTACAGATTTTGATGAAACTTCACAATAATATCAGAATAACATATAGCCTATATTTTATATCCAAATTTAACATGTAGATGTAGATTTATGAAATTTTGATTTTGATTTTTTATGAAAAATTGAATTACAAAAACATGTAGATTTATTGTTATTTAATTTCACGTTGACTGTTATAAAATGCCTCAAGATTTTAATTCTGCCATATGCAGCTTTATTTGTGTATTTGTGCATTGAAGTATTAATAAATAAAAAAATAACAGTTTCTTTTTCAAGCAATACTACAGTACTGCTCTATATTGGAGTTGGCAACACTGGCTAGTGTATCTAAATAGCAATAAATCAATATACATGACCTAATTACCTACATAAACGACAGTAGAATCTTGAAACACACCCACTCTCCACTCTAAAACACATCATTATTTACTCGTGTGGAGTTCAATAAATATACGGTATTGAATTTTATAACCTATATGTTATTCTCATATAAGCTATATTATTGTAAAGTTTCATTAAATTCCATTTTTATGTGAGGGGTACACGTTTTTACATTGTAAAAATGCATAGACTTCGTTCTGGACATTATCCATCGGTAAAGTTTGCATACCTGATGAAAAAAAGCAATTCACAAAATTGTGAAGTATGTGGTACAATAGAGGATGTTTATCATTTGCTGATGGAGTGTGTCAGCAACGAGAGTCTACGACATGGAATAACGTCAGACCATGAAATAAATATATTAGATGTTGGTGCCATACAAACTGTTTTAGCCGATCCTTCGGGCGATGCGGCTAAGGCAATTTGTTCACTGGTGAGGTAATGGAGTGATTGGTTTTAGGGTACAATGGGACTGACATGTACTTAGATGGTACAAAAGTCCCTAAATTTAAAAAGAAATTAAAAAAAAAAAAAAATTAAAATCCATTTAGTAGTTTTTGCGTGAAAGAGCAACAAATATCCATCCATACACACAATCTTTGGCGTTTATAATATTAATAAGATTGCGGCGTGGAAGTCCATCCGGGTACTGCCGGACTTACCAATTAAAAACCCGAGGTGTTCCTTCTTTTTACCTTTTGCCGGAGGTTCGGGAAAATGGTTCTAGAGTAACTAAATTTTAAACTAGTTTTAAACCAGTTACCAATACTACCAATAATACCGATATACATACCAATAATAAAAATATAATATATATATCTCATGTCATATTCTCTGTTAACTTTATAATGCCTTTATACGTAGTGATGTAATTTTTTTAAGAATTAGTCTATTGTTATTAGTGAAAGCCTGTCAGTGGCTTATTATGACGTATATATTGATTTTATTTAAGATGTACTTGAATAGCCTTGGTTTTCCTTTAATAAATAAATAAATATATATATATAAACCATAATAATAATATGAAATGAAATGATATTTATTCAGTAGAAGAAAAAAATAAAACACACATTAAAGAAACAAAAAAAAAATAACAAACAGTGCGACAATAAAAAAAAAAAACAGTACACAAATTACGTGTGTGCGTGCGTGTGCGAGCATGTGTATGTCTGTCATATAAATACCAATAACACCAATGCGTCCATTAACTTTTAATTTCAATAATATAACAGTGTAAAAGAATAGCTTGTTTTTTATACATTTTATTTTGTAATCAAAACTATTTATGTTTTTTTTTTATTTATATATGTACTCAACTATCTACAAATGTAATTAACATGTTTATAATATCGGCACTATAGTGGCAGATTGCCGCCGTCGCTGTTTTTTACTTAATTTTATTTATTTATATAACTTTAATGCACACAGTACAAAAGTAACAGTACATTTGGCGGACTTAACACCATGCGGTATTTTCTACCAGTCAACCATAGGTGGTGCAGAGAAAAATTGTTGGCATAAAAAATGATATAATAATATTTATACTATTACATTTACAATAATACATAAATATAAAAATATATAAACAAAGAAGGAATATATAATATGATATACAATTATTATAATAATATATTATAATATGAAATACAATTAATATTAGTGCCTAGGCTCACTAAAATGAAGTAAAAAATTTTCGGCACTCAATGTCTATTGTGAAAATTACTTTTATTTGTATATTTATGTTTTTATAACGACTGTTTGTTGCCAATATAAAGAGAAAAAATAATAAGGTATTTATAATGACCCATATTATAAACTTATCCTAATAGACGTAGAAGCAAGCGTAGCGTAGTAGTAATATAGTCTGAAATAAATTAATAAAAAAAATATATAATTAATTGGAGGGATAGTTAGTACTAGCTTTATATATCGAAAGCCAGGATTAAATGTTTTAAATTATACTGTATATTTGTGAATAAAATATTATTATTATTATTATTAAAAAAAAAAGAAAATTCTAGAACATAAGTAGCATAAGTTACTCCTTATAACATTAGCTATCTGTGAATGAAGGTCCCGTAAAAATCGGTCGATTCGTTTCAAATATCTGGTGGGATATGATGGTATTATGATATAGCGTGCTTCTCCAGAAGAAATTTACTCACCATAGACTTTAATAGTCCAAGGTTGTATTTCACCATAATCAAGAAAGTAGGAAGTGTGTCGTCACTTTAGCAGTATTGTTAAAAATATAGACAGAAAGGTTTAATATTCTAAGGAAGGTGTTACATATGAATGTCGTTGATTATAAGGGCGATGGAAGACCGAAAAAGATATGGATGGACTGTATGAAAGATGATATGGCAAGAAAGGGAGTAAAGATCGAGATGGCTGCGGTCAGGAATGAATGGAAGAGAAATACATATTACGCCCACCACAAAAAAATCTTCTATATACATATATATATTTATTACAAATAAGTATACATATATATATGCAGGCTGGCTTTTAAAAAGAAAAGAAATATTGTCGAGTTTCTTGTCAGTAATCAATTGAATCTGTATATTGAACTGGGTGGTAGGGAAAAAACATTAATACAAAAAATTTGACGGGGGTTCAGAAGGGGTTAAGTTAGGGATCTTACATGTATAAATGATTTTTGAATTAGAATTTTGAATATACGGACCTGTACGGTAAGGGAAAAATATGAATACAAAAAAAATTATACGTTCATAAGCGGCTAAAATGTCCTACATGAATAAATATTTTTTTATTTGATTTAAAGGTGTCATTAACTCTAACCTCCACAAAATAAACTTTGTATGTTTAGTTATATTTCCGACTAACTCTCCGGTGATGGTAACACCGATAACATACCCCAGAACCGATAAGAAAGACATTAATCATCAGACGGCAGTAGTCTCGCCCCCTGCCACATTGTATTCAAATATACTGAGCGAAATGTGGACATGTCAAGTGTTGTGTTCACCACCACGACCACAGTTGATTATGACTCTGACTACCCCGTCTCGGGTTATAGTCGTAATGGTATATTAATTTACATTTTACATTAACTTAGTATGTTTAAGAATACATTTGTTTTCGTTTATATTAATTTATTATTTCTTATTCAATTACTTGAAATGAAATTTAAATTCTAAATAGGTATTTGTTTATATAAATGCATAAAAATATAATTATTAATAATTTACTTATGAAATAACTTACAATATATAAATAATAAGTAATTAATAATAATAATTAAATAATATGTCGTAAAGAAAATAGTGTTATAAAACTCTATATATTTTTTTGACTATTTACAAAAATAACAAATTTTAATACGAAAAAACATTTTTTATACGAAAAACATTTTACTTGTTTTTCAATATTTGAATGAGATATCAATATGCTGATTTTGAAAACGCGTTCTTCAAATGTAGATTAAAAATATATTTTTTTAACTGGACTTTTTCTAAATATATGGTAACCCCACCAATTATCGGGAAACAATTTTTCCAGCGATGTCGCATGTTTTGTCAGCGTACAACGTGTCGAATTACGTGTTTTTAAAAGCAACATTGTAATAATGACATTAAAGTTGAAATTCATCAATCATGAATGTTGAGTTACCTACTTTTTATGGAGTATTTAGTACGTGTACCGTTTTCTTTGAGAATTTCCTTACCTGGTAAGGTTCATCCGGTTTGCCAGGGTAAGAGGCGCTTCGCCTGTAATCTGGTGCTCGCGGCGGGGCCGGCGCTCTCCGCCAGGGAGCGAAGGCCGACGGCTGAGGGGGCTGCGGTGCCGGCCATCTGTACTGTGGGGCCCGCCGGAACGGAGCCCTATATTGTCTCTCGTCGTCTGCGACGCTTGGTGCGCCGGGGTACTGTAGCTCGCCCATACAGACATACGTCCGACCAACGCGGAGGTCGGACGTGCACTAAGTCCCGATAAGAGATATCGGGTCGATGCTGTATGCGCGCGCACGCGGCGTTCCATTTTCGAAAAATTCGCCGCGACATATCATTTCGAAATTGGAATACTACATTTTTAATTTTCTTATTAAAATATTTTTAATCTGTGCCTTTATATTTATTAGAGTATTATAGTTGTTTTCTGTTTCATAATGTTTTCAATTATGCCAGTGCGTGTTCATACATCCTATTTAAATTTGAACTTTAATGCTTAGGATATAGAGTGCATTTCTGTTAGGTAGCGTAACACAGCTGATACGCCCCATGTTTAAATTCTTCCTACAGCTGGGGCGTAATTTAATTATTCATTTAGCGATATCTCTATTCTCACCGTAAAATAATATTGACTGTGGTTATAGAATTGAATACATTTTAAAACTATATAGATAAGGCGTAGTAAGTAGTAAATTATAACGAGTAAACAGAAAGAGATAGCGAGAAGAAAGTGTATAGCGTGTAAGTGAGATAGAAACAACATGTGTTAAGCGGTAGTTTTGTTTTTTTTTCATCGGATATTGCGTTGTGTCATGTGTCTATATGCCACGTCAGAAGTTATATCCCGTTGTTTGTTTTGCCGTAAGGATTGCAAACAACTAACTGTTATCCGCGACTTCGCATGTTATTTTAGAGAAAAGATAGCCTAGTTACGAAATCTATCGTAATATCAAACTTAATTGATATTTGTTCTGCCATTTGGATTTAAAAAAAAAAACACGAAACTGTTATGTCAATCAAGTCATTCATGTAGGACATTTTATCCGTTTATGAATGTAATTTTTTTGTATTTAATTAATCCGTACCGTTACATTTCGTATAATATTAGTATAGAAATAAATAAATAACACATTATTACACTTCACACAGCGCCATCTAGTCCCAAACTGAGCAAAAACGGTACTATGTGCATTAGACAAACGATAGACATACATACATATTTCTTTTGGAAACGGCTATATAACAGATATAGAAGGGGGAGGATGGGGGGGGGGGGGGTTGTTAGTTATGTGGACCAATGATCTTATTGCTAGCAATGTACCATGTCAGGTTGACTTCCACGAGGTTCCCCCTGGAAACCATCATGTTAAATGGTGAACTTGTCACGATGGGCTAACTGACCTGACCTCATGTTCATCTTAACATCCTCCACTGGTGCCCCGCCAGCGTAAACCGTTAGCGCAGGCGGGTGCACCATTCCATTATCATCCACAAAAAAAAACCCTACTGGCGAGGGGGGGAAGGGGGTCGTTAGTAATTAGGACATCAGTCCAGTGGCTTTTAAAAAAAGTAATTCAATTGAGTTTCTTGCCAGATCTACTCAATTGGATCTATATACTGAACTGGACGGTAGGGAAAAAACTATAAGATAAAAAATTTTACGTTCATAAGCGGCTAAAATGTCCTACATGAATAAATTGTAATGATTTTTTCATTTTGAATTGAATAAGTAAGTAAGGACTTAATCGGTACAAGGAACCGAGCCTTTACAGGCATATACTGCACTGCGGAGTTGTTACCGCATCCTATATTGTGGTGCGATGAATGAACTGCGAAGGAGAGGGCCGGGGAGGGGGGCAGGGCAAGGGAGGGGGTTAGGAATAGGGCCTAATAATATAGGTTTCTGTTTTTCATTAATAATGGTATGCAGAATTTGGCGAGATTTTGCCAAACTGAAGAGGAAACACTACAACATCGTATGCAACGGCGGATCCAGGGGGGGTCATGGGGGTCATGACCTCCCCGAGCCCAGGATTTAAGTGGATCACTAATTGAACATAATGATTTTATTTATATATTTTGTCACCACACAGATTTTATTAAATATCTTTAAGTACAGTATTTACGTACATTAATAAAATACCTACATTTTACTTGCATCTATTATTATCAAAATTAAATAATAATTTCTTGACTTGACCAAGACTATGTGACCCCCTACTGGCCAAAGCTGGATCCGACTTTGTATGTGCTTGTAGCCCACTCAAGCATAAACGAAACATCTTTGGAAAGTTTACACTATATCCTGAGGGAATAAAAACCATCGCTCCTAAGAATATCCTACAATTCTCGTCTCTTGACGGGTCTAGGTAGCGAACTTTGAAATAGGGCGGGCACAATAGATCTATGCAGGTCACAGTGTGTAGCATATTACAATAGCCCTGTTTGTCAGGTGCTTCACAACCCAATAAAAAAAATGGAATGTCCTTTCTCCACCCTACTTAGAACTTTCCCCTATGAGACCCTTCATGCTCATTCTCATCCTATCATCCTCCACTGGTGCCCCGCCAGCGTCAGCCGGCAGCGCTGGCGGGTGAAGTACAACATTAAAATCATTAAAAAACTCTGGATAATTCACATTAATAAGTGCGGTGGTTTATCTCGACCAACAAAAGGTCGTGAGTTCAAATAAGGTTATAACAAAAAAAAACTGTATGCCAATTAATATTGCTAACTAACTCTCCGCTGAAGGAAACGCCAAACTAATCTATTTTGCAGCCTTTAAAGTTTGCTTAGTAAGGTGTGTTTGTAGGGTGCAGATTAGAAAGCGAAATTACAGAATAAGAGCTCCAAGAACATGTGAACAAAATTTCATGATGATCGGTTCAGTAGTTTTTGCGTGAAAGTTTAACAAACATCTCTACTTACACATTTAGGTATAATATTATTAAGAACTAGCTGCACCTGCCACTTCGTCCGCGTGGAACTTAACTTTAATTTTCTTAAATAAAAGTAGTCTAAGTTACTCCTTATTACATCAGCTATGTGTCAATAAAATTCCCGTCAAAATCGGTCCAGAGATTAGCCGGAACAAACAGACAGACTTTGTAAAAAATGTTATTTTGGTGCATGTACCGTATTTATATTCATATGCATGTAATAAAAAACGGATATTTCAATATTACAGGCACTCCAATTTTATTTATATGTATAGATATTGCAGAATACCATAAAGTGTTAAAAAAAGAAAACTGTGTTTCAATTGATAGGAATAGCTAAAATTAACAAGTGCACGGACTGCTGTCTATGGAAATAAATAAATAAAACGTTGTTTGCCACTACAATTACATAAAAAAACTAGCTTTTGCTCGTGGCTTCGCTCGCGTTAATTTATCCCCATAGGAGTGGATTTTATCAAAATCCTTTCTTAGGGGATGCCTACGTCATAGTAGCTTTATGCATGGAAAGTCTCAGCCCGATCGGTTTAAATTTGACACAGTTTCATACAAACTTTCATCCCCTATTTTATCGCCTTGGGGGTAGTATTAATCAAAGTCCTTTCTTAGCGGATGCCTACGTCATAACATCTACCTGCATGCCAAATTTCAGCCCGATCCGTCCAGTGGTTTGGGCTGTGCGGTGATAGATCACTATGTCAGTCACCTTTGAGTTATATATATTTAGATGTACATGACCTATTTCGTACCATAATAATCCAATAAGTAATTTAAAAATAATTTTTGTTATTGTTATATGTATGGAATACACTTGTTTTTTTTCTTTCTTTCTATATATAGGTTAGGAGTATTTTTTTGTTTTTATATCATCATTACATAGTAGGTATAAAACAAAGTCGCTGTCGCTGTCTGTCCGTTCCTATGTATGCTTAAATCCTTAAAACTACGCGACGGATTTTGAAGCGGTTTTTTTAATAGATATGATAGAGATATTCAGTGGATTACGTATACAGTTGTAAATATAATTTATTTCGTTCCGATTGCAGTTGCACGTTACATACAAACTGTTACTAAGCAACAACACTTATTTTAAATGTGATGGATTATACTTTTTCTACTTCAATCAATGTGCCTAATAAGATAGAGTGATTCAAGAGGAAGGTTTATATGCATAACTAGCTGACACCGCGGACTCCGTTCTGCCTTAAAATTAAATATGTCAAAGGTTTTTTGAACTTCAGTTACACAATAAATTTCTTAACGCACCCTGTTTGACAGGTATCAGCAGTTTGTATGGGAAAATATAATTGTTATTTTTACTATTTTATATGCAATATATTCATATTTTATCACCGTTTAAATATATACATAATTTTTATTTTTAATATTATTATATAACTAGTATTTACATAACCTAATTGTACAACTAAGAACTAAAATAAAAAGCTTAAAAAAAAAAATAGAATATGATAACTAAAATATATTATTAAAAGGGGTCCCTTTAGGCAACGTTCCGAAGATACTGGCAGCGTTCCCTCTTTGAATAGCTAGACTAATTCTTTGTCCAAGGTAGCTGCCAGCTCTTCGGTCTTCTGTGATGTCGACTAACCTTTTCGTTATTTCTTTGAAGAGTCTTACATTATTATATTATATTATTATATCTAATATTATATACATAATATTTCAAGATTAAAATTAGCCAAATCGGTTCAGCCGTTCTCGAGTTTTAGCGAGACTAACGAACAGCAATTCTTTTTTATATATATAGATACATGTACACCCGTGCGAAGCCGGGGTGGGTGGTTAGTTTTACATAGTTAATTTTTACCATAATCGCGATGTCTTCTTTCTCTGTCTGTTGTATATGCTGCATCTTTGGTCATTTTGTCCCATTGGCCGATATTCGGAACCGTTGTAGGTAAACTTGGCTCCCTCCCAAACTGGTACTGTACTGCAATGCACCAATAGTCGATTATGTTAATTTATATACGGAATACATTTATATTTTTGTTTATAACAATTTATTTATTTATTTATTTTTAAGGATTACCAACATAAGATACAGCAATAAAAAAAATTGTTGTAAAAAATCATTCTATACAATTCTAATGATCTTAAACTAACTGTTCTCGTAATTATAGGTAACCACAACATGCTTTGAGTTACAAGATTATATCACTACTATTACATATGTCAATATAATAGTAAAGCGAAAAATTACCTGCAAAAGCTGAGTTAATGAGATATAAATAAATAAATAATAAATAAATAAATAATAATAAATAATAATAAATAATAAATAATGATGATGCTGATGACGATAAACGAGAGCTCCTCTGAAAATCAGCGCAGTAGCTTCGGCTGCAGCAATATGCTGAGCCGAGTTCTGTTTAGCAAGTACTTGTTAGTAGTGTATCGGTTTTAATGATTGTTTTACTGCATAGGAGTGGCGGTGTGTGTATGTTCATTCATGTATACATACTGCAAAATTAATTTAATGTATGTATGTCAATGTTGATTTTTTTTTTTTGCTAAAAAAATGTATATTATTATTACTATAATAATATAATAATCTCAGGACAATTCACACAGTGTCATCTAGACCCAAATTGAGCTAACTAAAGCTTGTGTTATGGTTACTAGATAAGTGATATAAATATATAGATATATATTTTTTTCACACATATAAAATACCCAGACTGATACAAACAATCATACTCATGAATACAATTTTTTTGTGTTGCGTGAATCGAACCCGCGACCATAGGAAGTAAGGCGGTTATCTAAACCAGTAGACCACCGAGGCCGTCAATTTATAATAATAATGACACGATTCATTCAATTCACACAGCGCCATCTAGTTTCAAACTAAACTGAGCTTGTAATAATACATGTATTATATATATACCTAAGTCTTCCTCTTGAATACTCTATCTATTAAAAAAACAGCTTCAAAATCCGTTGCGTAGTTGTAAAGATTTAAGCATACATAGGGACGGACCGACAGTTTTTTTGTTCCGGACTACTCTAATGCTGTTGGCCGCAGCTGGCCTTTACAGATTCACCGGACGTTAGGGGGCGAGTGCAGATGGTACTCCAAACCAAGGAAGGACTTATGGAGCGGCTGAAGGCCAACTCCTGCCTGACGGATAAGACTTTAGTCTGGGGGCACCACTAGGGGTTCGAAACTTGGCTCAGGCCGTCGTAATTTTTATCCCCGTTTGAATTGGACCGGGGATCGATCGGAGGGGCAAAAAACAGCGACAGCGACTTTGTTTTATAATGTGATTGTTATCATGAAAGGGAATTGTTAGTAATGTGATAACCCCACAGGTTGACCTCCACATGGTTCCCCTGGAAACCATAGTGATAAATTCATGGTGAATTTACCACGATGTGCTAACTGACCTGACGTCATGCTCACGTTTTTTACAAAAAATAAAAGAATTTTATTTATGTACTAGCTGTCCCGGCAAACGTTGTTTTGCCTTAAAATAAAAAAAAGGGGTGGACTACCCCTAACATTTAGGGGGATGAAAAATAGATGTTAGCCGATTCTCAGACCTACTCAATACGCTCACAAAATTTCATGAGAATCGGTCATGCCGTTTTGGATGAGTATGGGAACGAAAACTGTGACACGAGAATTTTATATATAAGATATGTGCTGAACAAAAGGCGGCCATATCGCTAAAAATGTCATATTTTTATAATTAATACAAAATTCAACAGATGTCAGCACTTTCGGTGCGGTACAAAGTCAGTAACGGTACGACATATAGGATTATTTTAAAAAGAAAACACTTGTAATCTGCATTAGCATATTAATTTAATCTTATATAAATACTATTATTATTAATTATTTAATAAATAAAAACCTTATAAACAAAAACTATTTTTAACATAACACAGATAAAAAAGTCTGCAATCGCGCTATTTAAAAGTTGTTATAGCGCCATCTGTATATGGGTTTGTAAACTAAAATGTATTCTGTATCATTGAGCATTGCGTCATGAAAATTACGTAACTGACACTGATCATCCGCCCCCCACCCCTCAGGGGGTGAAGGTTTTTTTTATTGATGACTAGCTGTACTCGCGACTTTGTCCACGTGGACTTTGACAAAAAATTAGATAACTTTTCTAAAACAAAAGTACCCTAAGATACTCCTTATTACAGAAGCTACCTGCCAATAAAACTCCCATCAAAATCGGTCCAGCCATTTCAGAGATTAGCCGGAACAAACACACTATTTATTTATATATATAGATAATGGAATGGTGCACCCGTATGCGCTGACGGTATACGCTGGCGGGGCACCAGTGGAGAATAAGATAAGCATGAGGTCAGATCTGTTAGCATATCGTGATAAATTCACAGGGAATCGCGTGAAAGCCAACCTGGCATCTTATGTTACTAGCTATGTTCCACATTACTACCAATCCCCGTTTCCCGGGGGTGATAGGGCCTCGGGGCAACCCCCTTTGCTCCGGTATCAACTCAGACAAGGGTTGCCAACCATACTTTATAATATATAAGTAACCTACTTTGTAGTTTTACATACAAATAAAGTTTGATACGTAAAACAAATTACTCATTATTGGTACTTAACGATTTATAATTACTGAACGAAATGTTTTTTTTTTCTCCTCCTCCATCTTAGGCTTTGCCTTCGCATTTAGCCAATATCAAAGTTAGGGAAATATACACAAAAATATACGGAATAGAACGGAATTTTGTAGGATAAAGGATATGTCAATTGTGAGTTGTGACATTTGTCACAGCTCTAGTGTTAAAAGCATACAAAAATACGTTTTTAAAGCAATAAAAACATGATTTTTTTTCCTTATATTTTAGTTCAGACGTTTTTTTTGTTAAAAAAAGTTGGCAACCCTAACTCTGAGGGCAATAACCCCCGGTTGTAAGCCTTAGGCCGGAATTAACCTATAAAGAAAACTAAACTAAATAATCAACTTACTTATTATTATTACATACCCTTACTAAAGAATTAGTGTCATACTTGGGGTTACTTTTTTGGGATTTAGTCGTTTTCAAACTACCTATTTACTTGTTACCATAACTTTTAAGTTTGTTTTGAAAATAATACATTTTTTTAATTTAATAGGAATGAAAGAAAGAAATAAAGAACCTTTGAATGGCAACCTTTCTCCACCATATGAACAGCACTACTACATCACGTTATCACACGACATCCATTATATCGTTCATGCATCGCCAATTCGGAGCACTAAAATCTCATTCGATTTATGCTGTAATTTCACTGCCTAATCTCAACCTATAACTGTAATACAGCTTACAAACCCCGTGCAATTCACACATAACAATCACATTATAAAACAAAGTCGCTGTCGCTGTTTTTTTCCCCTCCGATCGATCCCCAGTCCAATTCAAACGGGGATCGAAATTACGACGGCCTGAGCCGAGGTTCGAATCTTTAAAGGTACCCTCAGACTAAAGTCGTATCCGACAGGCGGGAGTTGGCCTTCAGCTGCTCCATAAGCCCTTCCTTTGGTTTGGAGTGTCATCTGCATGCGCCCCCTATCGTCCGGTGAAACAGTAAAGGCCAGCTGCGGCCAACAGCATTAGAGTAGTCCGGAATAAAAAACTGTCTGTTCGTCCCTATGTATGCTTAAATCTTTACAACTACGCAACGGATTTTGAAGCTGTTTTTTTTAATAGATAGAGTGATTCAAGAGGAAGACTTATATATATAATACATGCATTATTACAAGCTCAGTTTAGTTTGAAACTAGATGGCGCTGTGTGAATTGAATGAATCGTGTCATTATTATTATAAATTGACGGCCTCGGTGGTCTACTGGTTTAGATAACCGCCTTACTTCCGATAGTCGCGGGTTCGATTCACGCAACACAAAAAAAATTTTATTCATGAGTATGATTGTTTTGGTATTTTATATGTGTGAAAAAAAAATATATCTATATATTTATATCAGTTATCTAGTACCCATAACACAAGCTTTAGAGTAGTTCGAAAAAAAGCTGCTTGGCGACTGGAATACTGAGTTTGATGATTTAGAATCTACCTCGGTCTATTATAGAAAAAATAATTTTCTACGCTTATTAATAAGCCAACTCTTTATATACCTGTTTTTGTTCAGGTTTAAATATTAATTAATTGATTTATATTTCAGCGAACTGTCATCGTTACACAGACAAGTAATCAACTGACAATTATAAGTATCTTGACAAATAAAAAAATATTTCATAGACAATACACATAAAATAAACGTACATACTTCCTTTAAAGGATTAACAGAAAAAAAAATAGAACATATGTACTAACTACGTATCATCTTCTACTAGTACTCTTCTACTTCTACCAGTGTTAGATAAGTGTATCATTCCAATCAAACATTAAAATAAAAATATTAATTTAATTTTAACCACAGGCAATAATAAAAGTTCATATATTTTATCCACAAGTAGTTAGACAAAGGTACAAGACCATACAGCCACATAATCTTCAGTAAAATGTATAATTCTAGATAAGATCACAGAGTAATTACAGCACTACCTAATTCTTCATCCAAACTACGTTTCAGGAGTTAGCGCGTTGGGTTCATAATTTTTTTTTCTAATCTGAATCAGATCAAAAAATTACATGATGTTGTTATAGTCATATCAAGAATTTTCCTAATATTATATACGTGAAAGCTTAAAAAAAATATAATATGATGACTAAAATATATTATTAAAAGGGGTCCCTTTAGGCAACGTTCCGAAGATACTGGCAGCGTTCCCTCTTTGAATAGCTAGACTAATTCTTTGTCCAAGGTAGCTGCCAGCTCTTCGGTCTTCTGTGATGTCGACTAAACTTTTCGTTATTTTGAAAAGTCTTATAGTGAAAGTATGGATGGATGTTTGAGGATTTTTATGAAACTTTACAGTAACATATCTTATACATCCGAATAACACAGGCTATATATTTCATGCGGATGAAACCGCGGGAACAACTAGTTACGCAATAATTTTTATATTATTGATCGAATTTATACTACAAGTAATAATTGTTATATTATGTAATAGATAGCCATTTGATTTGATAAATGCATATAATATTATTATTATACATTCAAGATACAAGCGTTCCTAGGACATAGAGTAAAATTAATCATATGTAGGTTCATATGTAGATTCATTAATATTATAAACTTGAAAGTGTCTCTCTGTCTGTCTATTTGTTATCTTTTCAGGACTAAAGAGCTGAACGGATTTTAATGAAATTTTACATAAAGATAGTCACGGAAACGGATTACAAAAAGAAACGATTATCTTTTATACAAAAAAAAATTTATTTTGAAAATTGATTTTCTTGTGATTAGTATAAAATTCATCAAAAATTCATTCATTTTCCGCGATATATATTCAAAATACGTCCAAACAAGTTGGTCATGCAATGGACATGGCATCATTAACCGTAAGACAATATTCTCCATATCAGAATCGCTGAAAATAACTATGTACCATGTCAAGTCGACCACCACGCGATCTTTGGAAGCCAACGCGGTTATCATTTGGTAAATTCACAATTCACGATAACGAACCTAACTTGATCCTCATCTTACCATTCTCCAGTCTTGGAGGGTGAATCTACCGTTACCACAACAATAGCACCGCTCCATATTCATCCAATAAAAAACTCTGTAATGTACTTAAAGGTTACAGTTGTCCATCTATAATTTTTATAATCTATGGCATCGCCCATTACATTTTATCAGTTCTGTCAACTGTGAACGAGTATTTTATAGCAGTGTGGTCAACGACTTAGTACTCGTTACGCGACCAAAGCTTGTAGACGTTAAAAAATAAACAATTCCCGCCATTTTCCATAAAAACCATTCTCGCGGCACTTAGAATGAATTTATTTTTGTATTAATCTGTGAAACCACATTTTTAATATTGTATATTTGGTAAACAGTCGGTAGCATAGATTAATCTTGAAGATTTCGTTCCCAAAGGTCAGTGTCTTTTAAAAATATAGTGTTTATTTGCCCAGTGACAATAAAGACGAGTTTCTTGTAACTATATTATATTTATTATTATACATAGATAGATAAACGTTTTATTTGTATCTTTATCACATACACAACAAAATCAAAACAAAAATAGTGTCATCTTCTTTTATTTAAGCTGTTTTTAGTTCGAAAGAAAGAGAGAGCAGTGTGTTAGTTAAGATTAATTTGTAGGTTTTAGTTTTTGTAAGTAACAAAGTAAAAGTGTTTGTGATTTATAAGTTATGAAGAAATCACAAGTGTTTCATGCTGCAGGTATGTACCTAAACATATTTATATTAACAATACTTGGAATGTATATTTATATTATTGTTCATAACAATCATAACTCAGAATAATTCACACAGAGCCCTTTGATCTCAGAGTAAGCGTAGGTTGTAGCGCAGAAAAAAACATGATCTGTGGGTATTTCTGCAAAATATATTTATTTATTTAATAAATACCAACAACGTTAATAACAGTTTAAGAAATAAATGTATGAATATAATATGCAAGTTTAATTCGAGTAGTTGTGCTTAATAATGATTTAATTATACATTATTAATTAAGATTAGGATTAAGGAGAGTAGTGGGTCACAAGATGGCGGCCTACGAATAGTGACTCGGCAAAAAGTGCATTGTACGAGCAGCCCGCGAACGCAACGGACGTGCCGCGCGCAGGATTCTAATACAATAAACGTCGTTATGGGTGTTCCTTTTGGTGTAAATCAGTCAATAATTTAGTATGTTAAGATACTAACTGCCCACGACTACTACTGAATTAATCTCTACATAAATTCATACACAAATATATTTTATGTCGCAAGATTTGAACTTACGACCTCCAGGTATACTCCAGGGACACTCGAAACCCTAGCAGTGGGGGGAAAGGGGATTGTTAGTAATGTGGATTGATGATCTTATTGCTAGCAATGTACCATGTCAGGTTGACCTCCACGCGGTTCCCCCTGGAAATATTCGTGATAAATTATTGGTGAATTTGTCACGATGGGCTAACTGACCTGACCTCATGCTCATTGTTATCATCCTCCACTGGTGCCCCGCCAACGTACGCCGTTAGCGCAGGCGGCACCATTTTATTGTCATCCATAAAAAAAAACGCCTAGCAGTAGGTAGTTTTAAGCTGAAATCGCATCCATCAGGCTTTTGGTCTTCAGCTGCTCCATAGACATTTCCGCGAGTTTAGAACAATGTCTGCACACTTCCCCACTTTTCGTCAAGTTATTTTTTTTCAGACCACTAATAGCCTTTATTTTAAATACCTTATACACGAACAATAGCAATATAAATAATCTTTATTCAAATAAACTTCATATTTTACACTTTTGAATAGTCATATTTTTTTTATTCTACCACTCATTCGGAACGCAGACTCATCACAAGACGAATGAGCAAGACACTTATATGTTGATCTTTTAAATATATGATGTTTAAGTAGATTTACATTAACAAGGACTAGGCATGCGACAATCAACATAGAAATCGCTATGCACTCAATCTTTGTTCAATCAAATAACATTATCAGTAATATGAATTTTAAGTTAGTTTTCTACAACATACATATTTAAATTAATGTAAATATAATTTGTCTGTATGGTCACGGTACTGACAGCATCTGCCACGGTAGCGCCGATACACCACCCCCTTCTGCCAGTAGTCCTTCATGAAGATGAAGCATGTTGGTAAGGACCCGGGTTACAAACACCTTGAAACTCGCGTTATGACTCGCCTTCAGCTGCATCACCTTCACTGTCAGATTATTATAGATATGTAGTCTATAATCTGTAATAGCATTAGATCGAGATAAAAACACTCCATGACTTCCAGAAAACCCCCATATACGGTACAATCCGCTGAAAGATGAATGGGTACTCGTCTCCCCTCACCGATGTCTCCGACCCTGGAGCGGACAGACCGAGCCACCACCAGAGGAGCAGGCTCCGGATCCCAACAATCCATTAAAAGCTGGAACTGTCAGGGCTAATGGACAGGTGAGCAAATATTTTTTTATTTGAACACTTTTTTTATACAACGGTGGTGGCAAACAAGCATACGGCTCATCTGAATGTAAATTAGTTACCGTATGAACGCCTGAAACACCAGGGGTGTCACGTGCGCGTTGCCAACCCTTAAGAAACCTTAATATACCCTTCTTGAAAAATCCCAAGCTGTAGTCTCTCGAGGAAACTTCGGCAGGTAGTTCATTCCACAATGTAAATGTTTTTTTTTTATACTACTATGGTGGCAAACAAGCATACGGCCCATCTGATGGTAAATGGTTACCGTAGCCTATGGACGCCTGAAGCACCAGGGGTGTCACGTGCGCGTTGCCGACCCTTAATATACCCTTCTTGAAAAACCCCATGCTGTAGTCTCGTGAGAAAACCTCGGCAGGTAGTTCATTCCACAATGTAAGTGTACGCGGGAGGAAGCTCCTCTAAAACCGCACTGTCCGAGACTACTTAGGTTCAAGCGTGTGGGATTATAAAAAAATATATCTTAGTTTTTATATCAGTTGTCTAGTATCCATAACACTATCTGATCTACTTGCCGTGGGACTAGATGGCCTTGTATTAATTGTCCAGGGTTCAACACCCAGACTGATACAAACAATCTTACTCATGAGGAACCGAACCCGTGACCCCAAGGCCGTCAATTATTTATTTATAATAGTATATTTGTATTGTCAGCGAAATCCAAACTACACGTCTACCTACGTGTTCCCCAATGACTTCCCAGCCTTGTTGGAGCGTGGACCAGCTCCTCCGCAGTCAGACCATCCTCTGTTTCAGGCTGAAGAAGCCAGAGGCACTTGCAGGTAACTATCATACCTTTATTCCATGATCATTTGTAATTTTTTCATCCATGTGACGGCCTCGGTGGTCTAGCGGTAAAGCACACCTTTTTACATCCTAAGTCGCGGGTTCGATTCTCGCACGGTATATTTATAAAACTTTGGGTCTAGATGGCGTTGCGTGAATTGTCCAAAGTATTATTATAAATGCAACATTTTGTGAGTATGGATGGATGGACGTATGTTTGTTATCTTTCGCTTCATGCAAAAACTACTAAACGCATTTTTATGAAATTTTACAGCAATACAACTTATACATCAGAATAACACATAGGCTGACAGATTCACGCAGTTGAAACCGCGGGCACGGCATATCATATTTTCAACTTTATCCGTATAAACAAAAGGTTCAATTTATTTCGTCGATGAGTTTACACTTGGCTTACTACTACATACATAAAGGCTATAAATCTCATGCATTTACAGGTAATAGAGGTATAAATTTAAGTCAAATTTATTTTCAGGGTTATGTGCTTCCATCCAAACTCTACAGTATCAATTCCGTTGATGACAGAAGATGAAATACTCTCCGTGGTTGAAGAGTAAGTGACTATTATTTATTTATACACCTCTTTATTGCACTATATAAAATAACAGAGTGTGTAGGAACAAAAGGCGGTCTTTTTTTTATACCACTTAGATGGCAAACAAGCATACGGCCCGTCTGATGGTAAACGGTTACCGTAGCCTATGGACGCCTGAAACACCAGGGGTGTCACATACGCGTTGCCGACCCTTAAGAAACCTTAATATACCCTTCTTATCACTTAGCAATCTCTTCCAGACAATCTTTTGGTAGAGAAGAAAAAACAAAAGGCACGTGGCACTAGAATGGAATAGTAAAAAAGTAAATAATTAATAATAAATAAATGCCAATTATTTATTACATTACATTATAAATTCATAATAATGAAAACACATTGCATATAGATATAAAAAGTATATATCTATATGAACATACATATATAATAGCTGACTACGCAAGTTTTTTTTTTGCCATATAAATTAAAATCGTTAGTAAAAAATAGGGGTTGGTGATAGATGGGTAAAAATTTATGGTTGTATGTATTTTTGACTTATTTGGATTTTTTTAACTTACATCTAAGAGGTTGTGAGTTTACGCCTAAAGTCTTCTATTAGCAATAATATGCAATACTAACAATTATTGCTTCGAAAATATTTTAGGCGCTTCGCATTTTATAATCTATGTCAAATAATACCCTTGGACAATTCACACAACGTCATCGAGTTCCAATATAAGCAGAGATTGTGTTATGGATACTAAACAACTGATATAAACACTTTTTTTAAATAATATAATATACATAGAAAACACCCAGCCCGATACAAACATACTCATGAATATCTACAAATGCTTGCACCGTGCGAGGAAATGAACCCGCGATCATCGGAAGTAAAGCGGTATACTAAAGCACTAGACCACCGAGGCCGTCAAATAACCACTTTAGTTTCCAGGGCAGACCGCGTGGAGGTCAACCGGCACTAAGAACATTTTATCCTCTCTCCAAAACCGAGCTAAAGTTTTAGTAGTATTGTATATTGACGACTTCGGTGGTCTAGCGGTCAAGCACACCGCTTTACGGCCGATGGTCGCGGGTTCGATTCCTCGCAGGGCACAAACATTTGTATTCATGAGTATGATTGTTTGTATCGGTCTGGGTGTTTTCTATGTATAATATGTGTTACGGAAGGAAGGACTGTATGAGGACTGGTTAAAAATGAGACACGTTCTTAGATGAGGTAAAATAGCTGTAATCAGCTCGCTAGCAAAAATATAAAGACAATATGGCATAAGAAAACAAATAGTATATAAAAACAGAACGTCAAAATATAAAATTCAAATATATATAAAAAACATAAAAACTATCAAAAAGGTTGCCATCGGCAACATCCTCCCCAATTTAGCTGATGGGCAACCGCACCAGCTTCTTGGGAGCTCGACGTAGTGTTCCGCCAGCCGTTTGAACGTCGACGACACGTACACCCCCATCGTAGCCAGGATGGACCGCCGAAACTCAATGTTACGGAAGGAAGAATGGACTGTATTAAGGCTGGTTAAAAATGAGACACGTTCTTAGGTGAGGTAAAATAGGTGTAATCAGCTCGCTAGCAAAAATATAAAGACAATATGGCATAAGAAAACAAATAGTATATAAAAACAGAACGTCAAAATATAAAATTCAAATATATATAAAAAACATAAAAACTATCAAAAAGGTTGCCATCGGCAACATCCTCCCCAATTTAGCTGATGGGCAACCGCACCAGCTTCTTGGGAGCTCAACGCAGTGTTCCGTCAGTGGTTTGACATCGATGAGACTTGCCAGGGTGGACCGCCATCGTTGCCAGTGTGGACCGCCGAAACTCTGCCTTTAAGTCAGCTACCTCGAGGAAGGTTGCTCTCTAAAATTGGGACCGACCGACGTCGACGACGCGTAGGAGACTGGGCATTTCTATCAGTCCTTGATTTTGGTATTAATTTTAATGTTCTTAAAACCAGCGTGCACAAGGGAACATCAGAGACATGGGTCAAGGGACGTGAAGTGGCTAAGACTTCTGCATCTACAATAATAATATTTGTCAGCATCCCTTCAAAAACTCGTAGCGTAAATGCAATGATGACTTCATGGCGCACTTAACATTTCTGACAAGGCGTTTTCAAGTGTCACCCATAAACGATGTTACAGAAGGAATAATACGTAAAAGGTGGTGCAATTGTCTGCTGCATATAAATACTGTACAGCTTACTCAATGTCTCAGGAACTCTCACAGTACTCAAGGCTGTGCAAGTTATCCCAGATAATTTTGTAGTAGTGTCCCTCTTCTCGAAACGACTCAATATTGCAACATCTATTTTAATACCTCGAGGTGTTGGCAGACCACAGTAGTTTATTGCTGCTAGCTCTTCCGTGCATGAAGATACCTGGCTCTGGCGTATGGTTCCGACAACCAGTCCGCTGTATCTCTTCAGTTGTTGAAGAAGGCAAACATGTGAGGCTTCTTGAAGCTGCCGACCTCGTAGTTTGGCTACGGTTGCCCATCAGATGTGCCAAATTTAATAAAATAGAAATCGCTCGCGTGTCTGCGGAAGAGGTAGACATTTTAGTACCTATTCCTGTCGGGTCTAATTTAAAATTATTTTTATTTAATTTGTCTATTTCTAAAGTGTCAGAAGTTGTTACATAATTTACATTAACTTCTGAATCCGTCCCTGATACATTATTTGACGAATGTGAAAAACCAAAAATGATCCAACCCAATTTAGTTAAGTATGCCACGGGTTCAGAGGGACCATTCTCTCGAACTTGTGAAGGAAGGGATAAAAACCAATTATCAATACCTATAATGAGAGTTGGTTGCACATTTTCATAAGAAATAATATTTTTCAAATCTGACAAATGAGAAAACCTTTCTAAGTCAGTCGCACGTAACGTCTGTCGTGAGACACCCAATCTGGCAATGGAACGCACTCTACGTAGTTTAAAAGGATCACCACCAGAATTGCGCCCTTTAATACATATGTCGACAAACTCTACTTCAGACAGTTTTGAGAGCCCCCCAATGCATTCAACCTTGAGGCTAGCCTTCGGTCCAGATACCCCTATAGCGCGAGAAATCTTAGAATCAATAAAGGTAGAGGTCGATCCATCGTCCAAAAGAGCAAATGTATCGACACTACCCTTAGGGCCGCTTACTGTAACCGCCACAACTTTTAACAATGGCCGTAAAGTCTTATGTTCATTGACAGTCTGACCAATGAACGTATGAGCAACTGTCTCGTTAACGTTTTTATCGGTTGTCATTATCGGAGGACAATCTGCGGAATTCATGGAAATATGCGCTCGTGGTTGGTCCTCCTGAGATATATCCTCTATAGTAACATAATTATTACTGACAGAGGACCCCGACACACCCGACAAAAAATGTAAAAGTTTATGATGCTTATATTTACACCCCGAAATATTACATAAATCTCCTCTAGTACAATATTTATATCTGTGTAAACCTTTCTTAAGGCATCTGTTACAAACTTTTTCATTTTTACACCACTTAAACCTCTTTTGAGGTGTGAGAGAAAGAAATTTTTTACATATTTCTATTGCATGACACTGCTGACAATAAAGACATATTAATGTCTTGTCATGCGTATTATCAACATTGTCACTCAAAGAAAATGTACTAGAATGTGATGAATTTTTCATTTTAGAATTTATTTTAGAATAATTATCGAAAGAACTACCAGGATGATTATTAATTATACCAAATTGTAATTGAATATTTACCTCCCTAGTCAAAAAATCAGCTAAAAGTTCAAGTTTTGTTGGTGAACCTACAGACGTGTTGGAGGTGAAATTTTTGTTGGAAATAATAAAATCTATCCACCGTGATCTCATTAGTGGGGTCAATTTGGATAATACAGAGTTAAAAAGTTCAGGAGATTCTAAATAAGCTTTGTTTTTCAGTAATTTTATAATTTCGACACTGTTACGAACGCGACAAGCAAGAATATGTAAATCTCTCGATTCTGTGCCTAGCCTAGGAAGGGCCCGCAGTGTATTCACTTCATGTAGTACAATGTACTCTGGTCGAGCGAACCGCATTTCTAGCTGTGCCATGACTGGCGCAGGGTCGTGTGCTGTCACCAACAATACGGCAACGGCCTCTCGTGCACTACCACGTAACGCCATGCCAATACGTGCTAAGTTTTCAGCAGGCGTGTACGAAGAGGCTGACTCTTCGAAAACTCTTTTAAAAATAAACCAATCTAAATGTTTACCATCATAGGGAGGTAGCCGATCATCCCTGTGTTTTGAAGGACGGTTAACATTCGTTAAAGCTGTTATTGCATTTGCTAATAAATGAATATCTGACTTACCTGTGTGTGTATTATTTTTACAACAAATATTACTTTCCGGGTGCTGATTTGTAGTTACTATTCCCTGAGGACACTGGTAACTACACTGTGCCGATGATTCAGCCAGCACCGCATTAATAGGACCTGAAGATTGAAGATATGTAGATTGGGGCTCTGAAAAAGTCAAATGTCTGTTAGTGAATTTATTAGAAACAGAGACGCGATCCACAAGGGCAGACGTACCGAGGCGCGAATAAGCGACCTCCGAAACAGGGGTACGACTGCGGGGACACGTTGTAGAAGGTAGGAAATCCACAAGAGCCGAACTACCGGTGGCTTGAATACCAACAGGGGCAGTACGACTGGGAATGACCACCTCCCTAGGCTCCGTTGCAACATCTACACATTTGTTGAGCCAACCCTGGACATATTTAATAGACGAACGAACGCTACGTCGACTGTTACGTTCATCTTCAGCTTCAATCTCAGCTAGTTGAGCGGATAGCTCCAATTCGAGTACCTCACGTTCTCTTTGTTGTAATTGTCGTTCTCTCTCCGCTTCTTTTTGTTGGCGCTCCGCTTCTCTCGCAGCTGCGGCTCGTTCCAAATCCAAGAGCTTTTTTGCATGCTCGATTTGAGCGGCTACGGAACGGGCTCTGACAGTGGAAGATGAAGTTGTGGAACCTGAAATAAAAGAGCGTGCTGCGCCCGTTGTTTCGAGCGGCGCGCTGGATTCCTCACCAACTATATCCGCGGAGGATTCCGCTCTTGGCTGACTACTCTCACCCTTCGTTTGGGAACGTGTCTTCATGTCGGAGAAAAATTTAGAATTTTTAAATATATTATAATACTAAAGACGGCGAAAGAAAGGACCACAATGTTGCGGAAGGAAGGACTGTATAAGGACTGGTTAAAAATGAGACACGTTCTTAGATGAGGTAAAATAGCTGTAATCAGCTCGCTAGCAAAAATATAAAGACAATATGGCATAAGAAAACAAATAGTATATAAAAACAGAACGTCAAAATATAAAAAACATAAATACTATCAAAAAGGTTGCCATCGGCAACATCCTCCCCAATTTAGCTGATGGGCAACCGCACCGGCCTCTTAGAAGCTCGACGTAGTGTTCCGCCAGCCGTTTGAACGTCGACGACACGTACACCCCCATCGTAGCCAGGATGGACCGCCGAAACTCTGCCTCTAAGCCAGCTACCTCGAGGAAGGTTACTCTCTAAAATTAGGACCAGATCTCCGACGCGTAGGGGACTAGAATTTCTATCAGTCCTTGATTTTGGTATTAAATTCGGCAGGTATTCTTTAAGCCAACGCATCCAAAAATGATCGGTAAGTCGCTGTATCTTTCTCCACTGCTGTCTTCCCACCAGGTCTCTATCAGAGAATTGTGTTGTCAGTGTAGGTTGCGCTCCTGATGATGTACCCAAGAGAAAGTGCATTGGTGTTAATGCTTCTTCTGAGCCTGGTTGATCAGAGATATGTGTCAAGGGACGTGAGTTGACTAAGGCTTCTGCCTCTATAAGGAGAGTTGTCAGCATCTCATCAGAAACTCGTCGATCTTGTAATGTTGACTTCAGGGCGCACTTCACGCATCTAACTAGGCGTTCCCAAGCGCCTCCCATAAACGGTGCTGCTGGTGGAATAAAACGCCAACGAATGTTGGAATTGGCTGCGGTATTTAAAATACTCGAACCGTACAGCTCCCTCAATGTCCTCGCAGCACCCACAAAGGCTGTCCCATTATCAGAGATAATTTCTAGTGGGGTCCCTCTTCTTGCAATAAAACGACGGAGGCTCAGAATTGCAGAATCAGTCGACAAACTATGTACTACTTCAAGGTGTATAGCACGAGTAGTTAAGCAAGTGTAAAGTGCACAATAACGCTTCTCAACGTGTCGACATACGGATACCCAGAGAGGGCCGAAGTAGTCTAAACCCACGTAAGAAAACGGTCTCTTGTGATGAGCAAGTCTTATTTCTGGTAAGTTTCCAACTGGTGTACTAATTGGTGTTGCTTTCTTTATACGGCAGATCTGACACGAATTAATAACAGCTCTGACCGTTGATCTGAGTTTCAAAATCCAGTATGACTGACGCAACTCATTAACTACAGTATCATGCTGCGCATGTGCAGCTTTTTGATGATAATGAAGTACCAATAATCTTACCGCATAGTCTTTACCATCAAGGAGGATCGGACATTTTGTGTCATTGCTGACATTCTCTACTACATCTATTCTCCCTTGCAGTCGTAAAAGTTCTCCTTCTCCAAGAAATATGTCGATATTACCTATTCTACCACCTCGAGGTACTGGCAGGCCACAGCGGATTGCTGCTAGCTCTTCGGTAAAGGAAGATACCTGACTCTGACGTAGGATGTGATTCTCCGCCCGTTGTATCTCTTCAGTCGTTAAAGGAGGTAAGTGTATCACGCTGCTTGAAGCTGATGACCTCGCAGGTTGAGTGCGATTGCCCATCAGTTGTGCCCTTCTATTCGCAACATTGTACCTGTTGATGAGAAGAGTGATAAACTGATGTGAACGGGCAGTAGATCTAAGTAATCTAAGGTAACTACTAAAATGTATAGGAGAGGCTGCGATAGGTGAAAAGATGTCGGTGACATTTATGTAGTGTGATAATTTATAAGATGGTTTCAACTCCTCTATACATGGGAGAGTTGAGATGGATGGTTCGAGAGGCCAGTTATTTGGAGAAGACCGCAAGAACTCAGGACCGTTGATCCATCTACTTTTTTCAGTAAGGTCGCTGGGTATCGAACGAGTCGCGTCATCTGCTACGTTTAAGCTTGTAGGTACCCAGCGCCATTCGGATACGTCTGAAAGTTCATGGATTTCCCCCAAATGAACAGAAACAAAGGTTTGATATTTTCGAGCGTCATTACGAATCCAACCAAGTACATTACGAGCATCCGTCCAGAAAACCCTAATATTAGGTTTAAACGCATGTGCCGAACATATCGTACGCGCAAGACGAGCTGCAATCAGTGCACTTTGAAGTTCTAAACGTGGAATGGTATGGACTTTATTTATGGGATTTACTCTAGCTTTACTGGAAACTAACATGAGCTGCACATTTCCATCAGAGTACGTAATACGCCAATATGCTACTGCTGCGCACGCGTCCTTACTAGCGTCGCAGAAAATATGCAACTCACGATGTTCTACATGATTTGATAGAAGATACCAGCGTGGGATTTTTAAAGTTAGAACAGACAACACGTCGTTATGCCATAAACGCCATTTTTTTAATAGATCTTCCGGCAATTCGTCATCCCAGCTGATACTTACACGCCAGATATTTTGAAATATTATACGTCCTCTAATAGTAAGAGGTGACAATATACCCAAGGGATCGAATATACGCATCAAATCCGATAGAACAACCCGTTTAGTAAGTTTTTTTGGTAATTCTTGAACAAAATTGTTACTAAAACCGAGAGTGTCTTTATCTGGATGCCATATCAAACCCAATGTCCGTACGCTTTGGGGAAAGTGACCTAAATCAACTGAATCGACAGATGTCGACTGTACAAGACGTAAGTGTGGAGAGACGAGTGCTAAAGCAGAAGGCTCGTTCGAAACCCACCCACGAATTTCAAAAAGTGCTCGACTATGCACTTCGATTACGTCCCTCGCTACTTGAGACGCTTTCTCTATGCTAGGATGACTACCTATATAATCGTCCATATAAGTGTTATGAATAATAGCTTCCGCCGCGTCTGGATATTTGTTTTGATACTCTGTTGCATTTTTGTTCTTAATATAAATAGCCGCAAAAGGACTAGAAACTGCCCCAAAAATCATAGAACTCATCCTATAGATGCGGATAGGTTCGCGAGGACTGTCACGCCATAGGAAGCGTTGAGCATCCCTATCGACCTCTCTAATCTTTACTTGTGGGAACATCTCACGAATATCCGCGATTATTCCTATTTTGCCTTCACGAAACCGAAAGAGTATATCTATGAGAGATTGTAACAAATCAGGACCCTTAAGCAATAATGAGTTGAAGCACACACCGTCGCATTTCGCAGCGGCATCATGTACTACTCTTAACTTGCCTGGTTTATTGGGATTTGTGACTCCAAAGTGCGGTAAATACCAAAGGACAGACGATTCTGACACGTCATTCGTGCATAGTTCCGCATAACCTTTATCGATAGTGTCTTTGATATTTTTACGATAACTATCGGCGTATACAGGATCCCTGAGGAATTTCTTTTCTAGTGCTGAAAATCTAGATAAAGCTAACCGATAACTATCTGGTACTTTAATATTATCAGACCGCCATGGTAAACCGACTTCAAAACGTCCTGTCGGTAGACGTCGGGTCGTATTAACCAAAATAGAAACGGCTCGCGCGTCTGCGGAAGAGGTAGACATTTTAGTACTTATCCCTATCGAATCTAATTCAAAATAATCTTTAATTAATTTGTCAATTTCTAAAGTATCAGAAGGTGTAATACAATAATTTACACAAACTTCTGAATCCGTCCCTGGTACATTCTTTGGCGAAAATGAGAAACCAAAAATGACCCAACCTAATTTAGTTAAACACGCCACGGGTTTAGAGGGACCATTCTCTCGAACTTGAGAAGGAAGTGATAAAAACCAATTATCTATACCTATAATAAGCATCGGTTGTACATTTTCGTAACAAATAACATTTTTCAAATCTGATAAATGAGAAAAACTTTCTAAGTCAATTGTACGTAACGTCTGACGTGACACACCCAAACTAGTAATGGAACGCACTCTACGTAATTTAAAAGGGTCACCGTCAGCATTACGCCCTTTAATACATATGTCGACAAACTCTACCTCAGACTGTTTTGAGAGCCCCCCAATGCATTCAACCTTGAGGCTAGCCTTTGGTCCAGATACCCCTATAGCATGAGAAATCTTAGAATCAATAAAGGTAGAGGTCGAACCATCGTCCAAAAGAGCGAATGTGTCGATACTACCCTTAGGGCCGCTTACTGTAACCGCTACTACTTTTAACAAGGGCCGTAAAGTCCTAAGCTCATTGAAAATCCGACCACTGAAAGAATGAGCAACTGTCTCTTTTTCATTTGTATCGTCCGTCCTCGTTGATGAACAACTCGCGGGAGTCAAGGAGCTCTGCGTTCGGGGTTGGTCTTCCTCAGGCACCTGATATGATAACAATGATGTTGCCGATGGCAACCTTTTTGATAGTATTTATGTTTTTTATATATTTGAATTTTATATTTTGACGTTCTGTTTTTATATACTATTTGTTTTCTTATGCCATATTGTCTTTATATTTTTGCTAGCGAGCTGATTACAGCTATTTTACCTCATCTAAGAACGTGTCTCATTTTTAACCAGCCTTATACAGTCCTTCCTTCCGTAACATTGTGGTCCTTTCTTTCGCCGTCTTTAGTATTATATTATAACAAAAATTCTAAATTTTTCTCCGACATGAAGACACGTTCCCAAACGAAGGGTGAGAGTAGTCAGCCAAGAGCGGAATCCTCCGCGGATATAGTTGGTGAGGAACCTAGCGCGCCGCTCGAAACAACGGGCGCAGCACGCTCTTTTATTTCAGGTTCCACAACTTCATCTTCCACTGTCAGAGCCCGTTCCGTAGCCGCTCAAGTCGAGCATGCGAAAAAGCTCTTGGATTTGGAACGAGCCGCAGCTGCGAGAGAAGCGGAGCGCCAACAAAAAGAAGCGGAGAGAGAACGACAATTACAACAAAGAGAACGTGAGGTACTCGAATTGGAGCTATCCGCACAACTAGCTGAGATTGAAGCTGAAGATGAACATAACAGTCGACGTAGCGTTCGTTCCTCTATTAAATATGTCCAGGGTTGGCTCAACAAATGTGTGGATGTTGCAACAGAGCCTAGGGAGGTGGTCATTCCCAGTCGTACTGCCCCTGTTGGAATTCAAGCCACCGGTAGTTCGGCTCTTGTGGATTTCCTACCTTCTACAACGTATCCCCGCAGTCGTACCCCTGTTTCGGAGGTCGCTTATTCGCGCCTCGGTACGTCTGCCCTTGTGGATCGCGTCTCTGTTTCTAATAAATTCACTAACAGACATTTGACTTTTTCAGAGCCCCAATCTACATATCTTCAATCTTCAGGTCCTATTAATGCGGTGCTGGCTGAATCATCGGCACAGTGTAGTTACCAGTGTCCTCAGGGAATAGTAACTACAAATCAGCACCCGGAAAGTAATATTTGTTGTAAAAATAATACACACACAGGTAAGTCAGATATTCATTTATTAGCAAATGCAATAACAGCTTTAACGAATGTTAACCGTCCTTCAAAACACAGGGATGATCGGCTACCTCCCTATGATGGTAAACATTTAGATTGGTTTATTTTTAAAAGAGTTTTCGAAGAGTCAGCCTCTTCGTACACGCCTGCTGAAAACTTAGCACGTATTGGCATGGCGTTACGTGGTAGTGCACGAGAGGCCGTTGCCGTATTGTTGGTGACAGCACACGACCCTGCGCCAGTCATGGCACAGCTAGAAATGCGGTTCGCTCGACCAGAGTACATTGTACTACATGAAGTGAATACACTGCGGGCCCTTCCTAGGCTAGGCACAGAATCGAGAGATTTACATATTCTTGCTTGTCGCGTTCGTAACAGTGTCGAAATTATAAAATTACTGAAAAACAAAGCTTATTTAGAATCTCCTGAACTTTTTAACTCTGTATTATCCAAATTGACCCCACTAATGAGATCACGGTGGATAGATTTTATTATTTCCAACAAAAATTTCACCTCCAACACGTCCGTAGGTTCACCAACAAAACTTGAACTTTTAGCAGATTTTTTGACTAGGGAAGTAAATATTCAATTACAATTTGGCATAATTAATAATCATCCTAGTAGTTCTTTCGATAATTATTCTAAAATAAATTCTAAAATGAAAAATTCATCACATTCTAGTACATTTTCTTTGAGTGACAACGTTGATAATATGCATGACAAGACATTAATATGTCTTTATTGTCAGCAGTGTCATGTAATAGATATGTGTAAAAAATTTCTTTTTCTCACACCTCAAAAGAGATTTGAGTGGTGTAAAAACGAAAAAGTTTGTAACAGATGCCTTAAGAAAGGTTTACATAAATATAAATATTGTACTAGAGGGAATTTATGTAATATTTCTGGGTGTAAATATAAACATCATAAACTTTTACATTTTTCGTCGGGTGTGTCGGAGTCCTCTGTAAGTAATAACCTTGTTACTATAGAGGAGGTGCCTGAGGAAGACCAACCCCGAACGCAGAGCTCCTTGACTCCCGCGAGTTGTTCATCAACGAGGACGGACGATACAAATGAAAAAGAGACAGTTGCTCATTCTTTCAGTGGTCGGATTTTCAATGAGCTTAGGACTTTACGGCCCTTGTTAAAAGTAGTAGCGGTTACAGTAAGCGGCCCTAAGGGTAGTATCGACACATTCGCTCTTTTGGACGATGGTTCGACCTCTACCTTTATTGATTCTAAGATTTCTCATGCTATAGGGGTATCTGGACCAAAGGCTAGCCTCAAGGTTGAATGCATTGGGGGGCTCTCAAAACAGTCTGAGGTAGAGTTTGTCGACATATGTATTAAAGGGCGTAATGCTGACGGTGACCCTTTTAAATTACGTAGAGTGCGTTCCATTACTAGTTTGGGTGTGTCACGTCAGACGTTACGTACAATTGACTTAGAAAGTTTTTCTCATTTATCAGATTTGAAAAATGTTATTTGTTACGAAAATGTACAACCGATGCTTATTATAGGTATAGATAATTGGTTTTTATCACTTCCTTCTCAAGTTCGAGAGAATGGTCCCTCTAAACCCGTGGCGTGTTTAACTAAATTAGGTTGGGTCATTTTTGGTTTCTCATTTTCGCCAAAGAATGTACCAGGGACGGATTCAGAAGTTTGTGTAAATTATTGTATTACACCTTCTGATACTTTAGAAATTGACAAATTAATTAAAGATTATTTTGAATTAGATTCGATAGAGACCTGGTGGGAAGACAGCAGTGGAGAAAGGTACAGCGACTTACCGATCATTTTTGGATGCGTTGGCTTAAAGAATACCTGCCGAATTTAATACCAAAATCAAGGACTGATAGAAATTCTAGTCCCCTACGCGTCGGAGATCTGGTCCTAATTTTAGAGAGTAACCTTCCTCGAGGTAGCTGGCTTAGAGGCAGAGTTTCGGCGGTCCATCCTGGCTACGATGGGGGTGTACGTGTCGTCGACGTTCAAACGGCTGGCGGAACACTACGTCGAGCTTCTAAGAGGCTGGTGCGGTTGCCCATCAGCTAAATTGGGGAGGATGTTGCCGATGGCAACCTTTTTGATAGTTTTTATGTTTTTTATATATTTGAATTTTATATTTTGACGTTCTGTTTTTATATACTATTTGTTTTCTTATGCCATATTGTCTTTATATTTTTGCTAGCGAGCTGATTACAGCTATTTTACCTCACCTAAGAACGTGTCTCATTTTTAACCAGTCCTTATACAGTCCTTCCTTCCGTAACATTGTCGACCTGGTGGGAAGACAGCAGTGGAGAAAGGTACAGCGACTTACCGATCATTTTTGGATGCGTTGGCTTAAAGAATACCTGCCGAATTTAATACCAAAATCAAGGACTGATAGAAATTCTAGTCCCCTACGCGTCGGAGATCTGGTCCTAATTTTAGAGAGTAACCTTCCTCGAGGTAGCTGGCTTAGAGGCAGAGTTTCGGCGGTCCATCCTGGCTACGATGGGGGTGTACGTGTCGTCGACGTTCAAACGGCTGGCGGAACACTACGTCGAGCTTCTAAGAGGCTGGTGCGGTTGCCCATCAGCTAAATTGGGGAGGATGTTGCCGATGGCAACCTTTTTGATAGTTTTTATGTTTTTTATATATATTTGAATTTTATATTTTGACGTTCTGTTTTTGTATACTATTTGTTTTCTTATGCCATATTGTCTTTATATTTTTACTAGCGAGCTGATTACACCTATTTTACCTCACCTAAGAACGTGTCTCATTTTTAACCAGCCTTAATACAGTCCATCCTTCCTTCCGTAACATTGCTAGCGCGCCGCTCGAAACAACGGGCGCAGCACGCTCTTTTATTTCAGGTTCCACAACTTCATCTTCCACTGTCAGAGCCCGTTCCGTAGCCGCTCAAGTCGAGCATGCGAAAAAGCTCTTGGATTTGGAACGAGCCGCAGCTGCGAGAGAAGCGGAGCGCCAACAAAAAGAAGCGGAGAGAGAACGACAATTACAACAAAGAGAACGTGAGGTACTCGAATTGGAGTTATCCGCTGAACTAGCTGAGATTGAAGCTGAAGATGAACGTAACAGTCGACGTAGCGTACGTTCGTCTATTAAATATGTCCAGGGTTGGCTCAACAAATGTGTGGATGTTGCAACGGAGCCTAGGGAGGTGGTCATTCCCAGTCGTACTGCCCCTGTTGGAATTCAAACCACCGGTAGTTCGGCTCTTGTGGATTTCCTACCTTCTACAACGTATCCCCGCAGTCGTACCCCTGTTTCGGAGGTCGCTTATTCGCGCCTCGGTACGTCTGCCCTTGTGGATCGCGTCTCTGTTTCTAATAAATTCACTAACAGACATTTGACTTTTTCAGAGCCCCAATCTACATATCTTCAATCTTCAGGTCCTATTAATGCGGTGCTGGCTGAATCATCGGCACAGTGTAGTTACCAGTGTCCTCAGGGAATAGTAACTACAAATCAGCACCCGGAAAGTAATATTTGTTGTAAAAATAATACACACACAGGTAAGTCAGATATTCATTTATTAGCAAATGCAATAACAGCTTTAACGAATGTTAACCGTCCTTCAAAACACAGGGATGATCGGCTACCTCCCTATGATGGTAAACATTTAGATTGGTTTATTTTTAAAAGAGTTTTCGAAGAGTCAGCCTCTTCGTACACGCCTGCTGAAAACTTAGCACGTATTGGCATGGCGTTACGTGGTAGTGCACGAGAGGCCGTTGCCGTATTGTTGGTGACAGCACACGACCCTGCGCCAGTCATGGCACAGCTAGAAATGCGGTTCGCTCGACCAGAGTACATTGTACTACATGAAGTGAATACACTGCGGGCCCTTCCTAGGCTAGGCACAGAATCGAGAGATTTACATATTCTTGCTTGTCGCGTTCGTAACAGTGTCGAAATTATAAAATTACTGAAAAACAAAGCTTATTTAGAATCTCCTGAACTTTTTAACTCTGTATTATCCAAATTGACCCCACTAATGAGATCACGGTGGATAGATTTTATTAGTTCCAACAAAAATTTCACCTCCAACACGTCTGTAGGTTCACCAACAAAACTTGAACTTTTAGCTGATTTTTTGACTAGGGAGGTAAATATTCAATTACAATTTGGTATAATTAATAATCATCCTGGTAGTTCTTTCGATAATTATTCTAAAATAAATTCTAAAATGAAAAATTCATCACATTCTAGTACATTTTCTTTGAGTGACAATGTTGATAATACGCCTGACAAGACATTAATATGTCTTTATTGTCAGCAGTGTCATGCGATAGAAATATGTAAAAAATTTCTTTCTCTCACACCTCAAAAGAGGTTTGAGTGGTGTAAAAATGAAAAAGTTTGTAACAGATGCCTTAAGAAAGGTTTACACAGATATAAATATTGTACTAGAGGAGATTTATGTAATATTTCGGGGTGTAAATATAAGCATCATAAACTTTTACATTTTTTGTCGGGTGTGTCGGGGTCCTCTGTCAGTAATAATTATGTTACTATAGAGGATATATCTCAGGAGGACCAACCACGAGCGCATATTTCCATGAATTCCGCAGATTGTCCCCCGATAATGACAACCGATAAAAACGTTAACGAGACAGTTGCTCATACGTTCATTGGTCAGACTGTCAATGAACATAAGACTTTACGGCCATTGTTAAAAGTTGTGGCGGTTACAGTAAGCGGCCCTAAGGGTAGTGTCGATACATTTGCTCTTTTGGACGATGGATCGACCTCTACCTTTATTGATTCTAAGATTTCTCGCGCTATCGGGGTATCTGGACCGAAGGCTAGCCTCAAGGTGGAATGCATTGGGGGGCTCTCAAAACTGTCTGAAGTAGAGTTTGTCGACATATGTATTAAAGGGCGCAATTCTGGTGGTGATCCTTTTAAACTACGTAGAGTGCGTTCCATTGCCAGATTGGGTGTCTCACGACAGACGTTACGTGCGACTGACTTAGAAAGGTTTTCTCATTTGTCAGATTTGAAAAATATTATTTCTTATGAAAATGTGCAACCAACTCTTATTATAGGTATTGATAATTGGTTTTTATCCCTTCCTTCACAAGTTCGAGAGAATGGTCCCTCTGAACCCGTGGCATACTTAACTAAATTGGGTTGGATCATTTTTGGTTTTTCACATTCGTCAAATAATGTATCAGGGACGGATTCAGAAGTTAATGTAAATTATGTAACAACTTCTGACACTTTAGAAATAGACAAATTGAATAAAAATAATTTTAAATTAGACCCGACAGGAATAGGTACTAAAATGTCTACCTCTTCCGCAGACACGCGAGCGATTTCTATTTTATTAAATTTGGCACAACTGATGGGCAACCGTAGCCAAACTACGAGGTCGGCAGCTTCAAGAAGCCTCACATGTTTACCTTCTTCAACAACTCAAGAGATACAGCGGACTGGTTGTCGGAACCATACGCCAGAGCCAGGTATCTTCATGCACGGAAGAGCTAGCAGCAATAAACTACTGTGGTCTGCCAACACCTCGAGGTATTAAAATAGATGTTGCAATATTGAGTCGTTTCGAGAAGAGGGACACTACTACAAAATTATCTGGGATAACTTGCACAGCCTTGAGTACTGTGAGAGTTCCTGAGACATTGAGTAAGCTGTACAGTATTTATATGCAGCAGACAATTGCACCACCTTTTACGTATTATTCCTTCTGTAACATCGTTTATGGGTGACACTTGAAAACGCCTTGTCAGAAATGTTAAGTGCGCCATGAAGTCATCATTGCATTTACGCTACGAGTTTTTGAAGGGATGCTGACAAATATTATTATTGTAGATGCAGAAGTCTTAGCCACTTCACGTCCCTTGACCCATGTCTCTGATGTTCCCTTGTGCACGCTGGTTTTAAGAACATTAAAATTAATACCAAAATCAAGGACTGATAGAAATGCCCAGTCTCCTACGCGTCGTCGACGTCGGTCGGTTCCAATTTTAGAGAGCAACCTTCCTCGAGGTAGCTGACTTAAAGGCAGAGTTTCGGCGGTCCACACTGGCAACGATGGCGGTCCACCCTGGCAAGTCTCATCGATGTCAAACCACTGACGGAACACTGCGTTGAGCTCCCAAGAAGCTGGTGCGGTTGCCCATCAGCTAAATTGGGGAGGATGTTGCCGATGGCAACCTTTTTGATAGTTTTTATGTTTTTTATATATATTTGAATTTTATATTTTGACGTTCTGTTTTTATATACTATTTGTTTTCTTATGCCATATTGTCTTTATATTTTTGCTAGCGAGCTGATTACACCTATTTTACCTCACCTAAGAACGTGTCTCATTTTTAACCAGCCTTAATACAGTCCATTCTTCCTTCCGTACAATGTTACGGAAGGAAGGACAATGTTACCAGCTTCTTGGGAGCTCAACGCAGTGTTCCGTCAGTGGTTTGACATCGATGAGACTTGCCAGGGTGGACCGCCATCGTTGCCAGTGTGGACCGCCGAAACTCTGCCTTTAAGTCAGCTACCTCGAGGAAGGTTGCTCTCTAAAATTAGGACCGACCGACGTCGACGACGCGTAGGAGACTGGGCATTTCTATCAGTCCTTGACTTTGGTATTAATTTTAATGTTCTTAAAACCAGCGTGCACAAGGGAACATCAGAGACATGGGTCAAGGGACGTGAATTGGCTAAGACTTCTGCATCTACAATAATAATACTTGTCAGCATCCCTTCAAAAACTCGTAGCGTAAATGCAATGATGACTTCATGGCGCACTTAACATTTCTGACAAGGCGTTTTCAAGTGTCACCCATAAACGGTGCTACAGAAGGAATAATGCATAAACGAGTGTTGTGATTGCTTGCTGCATCTAAAATACTCGCACCGTACAGCTTACTCAATGTCTCAGGAACTCTCACAGTACTCAAGGCTGTGCAGTTATCCCAAATAATTTTGTAATAGTGTCCCTCTTCTCGCAACGACTCAATATTGCAACATCTATTTTAATACCTCGAGGTGTTGGCAGGCCACAGTAGCTTTTTGCTGCTAGCTCTTCGGTGCATGAAGATACCTGGCTCTAGCATCTCTTCAGTTGTTGAAGAAGGTGTGAGGTTTCTTGAAGCTGCCGACCTCGTAGTTTGGTTACGGCTGCCCATCAGTTGTGCCGAATTTAATAAAATAGAAACCGCTCGCGTGTCTGCGGAAGAGGTAGACATTTTAGTACCTATTCCTGTCGGGTCTAATTTAAAATTATTTTTATTTAATTTGTCTATTTCTAAAGTGTCAGAAGTTGTTACATAATTTACATTAACTTCTGAATCCGTCCCTGGTACATTATTTGACGAATGTGAAAAACCAAAAATGACCCAACCCAATTTAGTTAAGTATGCCACGGGTTCAGAGGGACCATTCTCTCGAACTTGTGAAGGAAGGGATAAAAACCAATTATCAATACCTATAATAAGAGTTGGTTGCACATTTTCATAAGAAATAATATTTTTCAAATCTGACAAATGAGAAAACCTTTCTAAGTCAGTCGCACGTAACGTCTGTCGTGAGACACCCAATCTGGCAATGGAACGCACTCTACGTAGTTTAAAAGGATCACCACCAGAATTGCGCCCTTTAATACATATGTCGACAAACTCTACTTCAGACAGTTTTGAGAGCCCCCCAATACATTCTACCTTGAGGCTAGCCTTCGGTCCAGATACCCCTATAGCGCGAGAAATCTTAGAATCAATAAAGGTAGAAGTCGATCCATCGTCCAAAAGAGCAAATGTGTCGACACTACCCTTAGGGCCACTTACTGTAACCGCCACAACTTTTAACAATGGCCGTAAAGTCTTATATTCATTGACAGTCTGACCAATGAACGTATGAGCAACTGTCTCGTTAACGTTTTTATCGGTTGTCATTATCGGAGGACAAACTGCGGAATTCATGGAAATGTGCGCTCGTGGTTGGTCCTCCTGAGATATATCCTCTATAGTAACATAATTATTACTGACAGAGGACCCCGACACACCCGACAAAAAATGTAAAAGTTTATGATGCTTATATTTACACCCAGAAATATTACATAAATCCCCTCTAGTACAATATTTATATCTGTGTAAACCTTTCTTAAGGCATCTGTTACAAACTTTTTCATTTTTACACCACTTAAACCTCTTTTGAGGTGTGAGAGAAAGAAATTTTTTACATATTTCTATTGCATGACTCCGCTGACAATAAAGACATATTAATGTCTTGTCATGCGTATTATCAACATTGTCACTCAAAGAAAATGTACTAGAATGTGATGAATTTTTCATTTTAGAATTTATTTTAGCATAATTATCGAAAGAACTACTAGGATGATTATTAATTATGCCAAATTGTAATTGAATATTTACCTCCCTAGTCAAAAAATCAGCTAAAAGTTCAAGTTTTGTTGGTGAACCTACAGACGTGTTGGAGGTGAAATTTTTGTTGGAAATAATAAAATCTATCCACCGTGATCTCATTAGTGGGGTCAATTTGGATAATATAGAGTTAAAAAGTTCAGGAGATTCTAAATAAGCTTTGTTTTTCAGTAATTTTATAATTTCGACACCGTTACGAACGCGACAAGCAAGGATATGTAAATCTCTCGATTCTGTGCCTAGCCTAGGAAGGGCCCGCAGTGTATTCACTTCATGTAGTACAATGTACTCTGGCCGAGCGAACCGCATTTCTAGCTGTGCCATGACTGGCGCAGGGTCGTGTGCTGTCACCAACAATACAGCAACGGCCTCTCGTGCACTACCACGTAACGCCATGCCAATACGTGCTAAGTTTTCAGCAGGCGTGTACGAAGAGGCTGACTCTTCGAAAACTCTTTTAAAAATAAACCAATCTAAATGTTTACCATCATAGGGAGGTAGCCGATCATCCCTGTGTTTTGAAGGACGGTTAACATTCGTTAAAGCTGTTATTGCATTTGCTAATAAATGAATATCTGACTTACCTGTGTGTGTATTATTTTTACAACAAATATTACTTTCCGGGTGCTGATTTGTAGTTACTGTTCCCTGAGGACACTGGTAACTACACTGTGCCGATGATTCAGCCAGCACCGCATTAATAGGACCTGAAGATTGAAGATATGTAGATTGGGGCTCTGAAAAAGTCAAATGTCTGTTAGTGAATTTATTAGAAACAGAGACGCGATCCACAAGGGCAGACGTACCGAGGCGCGAATAAGCGACCTCCGAAACAGGGGTACGACTGCGGGGATACGTTGTAGAAGGTAGGAAATCCACAAGAGCCGAACTACCGGTGGTTTGAATTCCAACAGGGGCAGTACGACTGGGAATGACCACCTCCCTAGGCTCCGTTGCAACATCCACACATTTGTTGAGCCAACCCTGGACATATTTAATAGACGAACGTACGCTACGTCGACTGTTACGTTCATCTTCAGCTTCAATCTCAGCTAGTTGTGCGGATAGCTCCAATTCGAGTACCTCACGTTCTCTTTGTTGTAATTGTCGTTCTCTCTCCGCTTCTTTTTGTTGGCGCTCCGCTTCTCTCGCAGCTGCGGCTCGTTCCAAATCCAAGAGCTTTTTCGCATGCTCGACTTGAGCGGCTACGGAACGGGCTCTGACAGTGGAAGATGAAGTTGTGGAACCTGAAATAAAAGAGCGTGCTGCGCCCGTTGTTTCGAGCGGCGCGCTAGGCTCCTCACCAACAATATCCGCGGAGGATTCCGCTCTTGGCTGACTACTCTCACCCTTCGTTTGGGAACGTGTCTTCATGTCGGAGAAAAATTTAGAATTTTTATTATAATATAATACTAAAGACGGCGAAAGAAAGGACCACAATGTTACGGAAGGAAGGATGGACTGTATTAAGGCTGGTTAAAAATGAGACACGTTCTTAGGTGAGGTAAAATAGGTGTAATCAGCTCGCTAACAAGGTGAACATAACAGTCGACGTAGCGTACGTTCGTCTATTAAATATGTCCAGGGTTGGCTCAACAAATGTGTGGATGTTGCAACGGAGCCTAGGGAGGTGGTCATTCCCAGTCGTACTGCCCCTGTTGGAATTCAAACCACCGGTAGTTCGGCTCTTGTGGATTTCCTACCTTCTACAACGTATCCCCGCAGTCGTACCCCTGTTTCGGAGGTCGCTTATTCGCGCCTCGGTACGTCTGCCCTTGTGGATCGCGTCTCTGTTTCTAATAAATTCACTAACAGACATTTGACTTTTTCAGAGCCCCAATCTACATATCTTCAATCTTCAGGTCCTATTAATGCGGTGCTGGCTGATTCATCGGCACAGTGTAGTTACCAGTGTCCTCAGGGAATAGTAACTACAAATCAGCACCCGGAAAGTAATATTTGTTGTAAAAATAATACACACACAGGTAAGTCAGATATTCATTTATTAGCAAATGCAATAACAGCTTTAACGAATGTTAACCGTCCTTCAAAACACAGGGATGATCGGCTACCTCCCTATGATGGTAAACATTTAGATTGGTTTATTTTAAAAAGAGTTTTCGAAGAGTCAGCCTCTTCGTACACGCCTGCTGAAAACTTAGCACGTATTGGCATGGCGTTACGTGGTAGTGCACGAGAGGCCGTTGCCGTATTGTTGGTGACAGCACACGACCCTGCGCCAGTCATGGCACAGCTAGAAATGCGGTTCGCTCGACCAGAGTACATTGTACTACATGAAGTGAATACACTGCGGGCCCTTCCTAGGCTAGGCACAGAATCGAGAGATTTACATATCCTTGCTTGTCGCGTTCGTAACGGTGTCGAAATTATAAAATTACTGAAAAACAAAGCTTATTTAGAATCTCCTGAACTTTTTAACTCTATATTATCCAAATTGACCCCACTAATGAGATCACGGTGGATAGATTTTATTATTTCCAACAAAAATTTCACCTCCAACACGTCTGTAGGTTCACCAACAAAACTTGAACTTTTAGCAGATTTTTTGACTAGGGAGGTAAATATTCAATTACAATTTGGCATAATTAATAATCATCCTAGTAGTTCTTTCGATAATTATTCTAAAATAAATTCTAAAATGAAAAATTCATCACATTCTAGTACATTTTCTTTGAGTGACAATGTTGATAATACGCATGACAAGACATTAACATGTCTTTATTGTCAGCGGAGTCATGTAATAGAAATATGTAAAAAAAAAAAAAAAAAATTCTTTCTGTCACACCTCAAAAGAGGTTTGAGTGGTGTAAAAATGAAAAAGTTTGTAACAGATGCCTTAAGAAAGGTTTACACAGATATAAATATTGTACTAGAGGGAATTTATGTAATATTTCTGGGTGTAAATATAAACATCATAAACTTTTACATTTTTCGTCGGGTGTGTCGGAGTCCTCTGTAAGTAATAACCTTGTTACTATAGAGGAGGTGCCTGAGGAAGACCAACCCCGAACGCAGAGCTCCTTGACTCCCGCGAGTTGTTCATCAACGAGGACGGACGATACAAATGAAAAAGAGACAGTTGCTCATTCTTTCAGTGGTCGGATTTTCAATGAGCTTAGGACTTTACGGCCCTTGTTAAAAGTAGTAGCGGTTACAGTAAGCGGCCCTAAGGGTAGTATCGACACATTCGCTCTTTTGGACGATGGTTCGACCTCTACCTTTATTGATTCTAAGATTTCTCATGCTATAGGGGTATCTGGACCAAAGGCTAGCCTCAAGGTTGAATGCATTGGGGGGCTCTCAAAACAGTCTGAGGTAGAGTTTGTCGACATATGTATTAAAGGGCGTAATGCTGACGGTGACCCTTTTAAATTACGTAGAGTGCGTTCCATTACTAGTTTGGGTGTGTCACGTCAGACGTTACGTACAATTGACTTAGAAAGTTTTTCTCATTTATCAGATTTGAAAAATGTTATTTGTTACGAAAATGTACAACCGATGCTTATTATAGGTATAGATAATTGGTTTTTATCACTTCCTTCTCAAGTTCGAGAGAATGGTCCCTCTAAACCCGTGGCGTGTTTAACTAAATTAGGTTGGGTCATTTTTGGTTTCTCATTTTCGCCAAAGAATGTACCAGGGACGGATTCAGAAGTTTGTGTAAATTATTGTATTACACCTTCTGATACTTTAGAAATTGACAAATTAATTAAAGATTATTTTGAATTAGATTCGATAGGGATAAGTACTAAAATGTCTACCTCTTCCGCAGACGCGCGAGCCGTTTCTATTTTGGTTAATACGACCCGACGTCTACCGACAGGACGTTTTGAAGTCGGTTTACCATGGCGGTCTGATAATATTAAAGTACCAGATAGTTATCGGTTAGCTTTATCTAGATTTTCAGCACTAGAAAAGAAATTCCTCAGGGACCCTGTATACGCCGATAGTTATCGTAAAAATATCAAAGACACTATCGATAAAGGTTATGCGGAACTATGCACGAATGACGTGTCAGAATCGTCTGTCCTTTGGTATTTACCGCACTTTGGAGTCACAAATCCCAATAAACCAGGCAAGTTAAGAGTAGTACATGATGCCGCTGCGAAATGCGACGGTGTGTGCTTCAACTCATTATTGCTTAAGGGTCCTGATTTGTTACAATCTCTCATAGATATACTCTTTCGGTTTCGTGAAGGCAAAATAGGAATAATCGCGGATATTCGTGAGATGTTCCCACAAGTAAAGATTAGAGAGGTCGATAGGGATGCTCAACGCTTCCTATGGCGTGACAGTCCTCGCGAACCTATCCGCATCTATAGGATGAGTTCTATGATTTTTGGGGCAGTTTCTAGTCCTTTTGCGGCTATTTATATTAAGAACAAAAATGCAACAGAGTATCAAAACAAATATCCAGACGCGGCGGAAGCTATTATTCATAACACTTATATGGACGATTATATAGGTAGTCATCCTAGCATAGAGAAAGCGTCTCAAGTAGCGAGGGACGTAATCGAAGTGCATAGTCGAGCACTTTTTGAAATTCGTGGGTGGGTTTCGAACGAGCCTTCTGCTTTAGCACTCGTCTCTCCACACTTACGTCTTGTACAGTCGACATCTGTCGATTCAGTTGATTTAGGTCACTTTCCCCAAAGCGTACGGACATTGGGTTTGATATGGCATCCAGATAAAGACACTCTCGGTTTTAGTAACAATTTTGTTCAAGAATTGCCAAAAAAACTTACTAAACGGGTTGTTCTATCGGATTTGATGCGTATATTCGATCCCTTGGGTATACTGTCACCTCTTACTATTAGAGGACGTATAATATTTCAAAATATCTGGCGTGTAAGTATCAGCTGGGATGACGAATTGCCGGAAGATCTATTAAAAAAATGGCGTTTATGGCATAACGACGTGTTGTCTGTTCTAACTTTAAAAATCCCACGCTGGTATCTTCTATCAAATCATGTAGAACATCGTGAGTTGCATATTTTCTGCGACGCTAGTAAGGACGCGTGCGCAGCAGTAGCATATTGGCGTATTACGTACTCTGATGGAAATGTGCAGCTCATGTTAGTTTCCAGTAAAGCTAGAGTAAATCCCATAAATAAAGTCCATACCATTCCACGTTTAGAACTTCAAAGTGCACTGATTGCAGCTCGTCTTGCGCGTACGATATGTTCGGCACATGCGTTTAAACCTAATATTAGGGTTTTCTGGACGGATGCTCGTAATGTACTTGGTTGGATTCGTAATGACGCTCGAAAATATCAAACCTTTGTTTCTGTTCGTTTGGGGGAAATCCATGAACTTTCAGACATATCCAAATGGCGCTGGGTATCTACAAGCTTAAACGTAGCAGATGACGCGACTCGTTCGATACCCAGCGACCTTACTGAAAAAAGTAGATGGATCAACGGTCCTGAGTTCTTGCGGTCTTCTCCAAATAACTGGCCTCTCGAACCATCCATCTCAACTCTCCCATGTATAGAGGAGTTGAAACCATCTTATAAATTATCACACTACATAAATGTCACCGACATCTTTTCACCTATCGCAGCCTCTCCTATACATTTTAGTAGTTACCTTAGATTACTTAGATCTACTGCCCGTTCACATCAGTTTATCACTCTTCTCATCAACAGGTACAATGTTGCGAATAGAAGGGCACAACTGATGGGCAATCGCACCCAACCTGCGAGGTCGTCAGCTTCAAGCAGCGTGATACACTTACCTCCTTTAACGACTGAAGAGATACAACGGGCGGAGAATCACATCCTACGTCAGAGTCAGGTATCTTCCTTTACCGAAGAGCTAGCAGCAATCCGCTGTGGCCTGCCAGTACCTCGAGGTGGTAGAATAGGTAATATCGACATATTTCTTGGAGAAGGAGAACTTTTACGACTGCAAGGGAGAATAGATGTAGTAGAGAATGTCAGCAATGACACAAAAAGTCCGATCCTCCTTGATGGTAAAGACTATGCGGTAAGATTATTGGTACTTCATTATCATCAAAAAGCTGCACATGCGCAGCATGATACTGTAGTTAATGAGTTGCGTCAGTCATACTGGATTTTGAAACTCAGATCAACGGTCAGAGCTGTTATTAATTCGTGTCAGATCTGCCGTATAAAGAAAGCAACACCAATTAGTACACCAGTTGGAAACTTACCAGAAATAAGACTTGCTCATCACAAGAGACCGTTTTCTTACGTGGGTTTAGACTACTTCGGCCCTCTCTGGGTATCCGTATGTCGACACGTTGAGAAGCGTTATTGTGCACTTTACACTTGCTTAACTACTCGTGCTATACACCTTGAAGTAGTACATAGTTTGTCGACTGATTCTGCAATTCTGAGCCTCCGTCGTTTTATTGCAAGAAGAGGGACCCCACTAGAAATTATCTCTGATAATGGGACATCCTTTGTGGGTGCTGCGAGGACATTGAGGGAGCTGTACGGTTCGAGTGTTTTAAATACCGCAGCCAATTCCAACATTCGTTGGCGTTTTATTCCACCAGCAGCACCGTTTATGGGAGGCGCTTGGGAACGCCTAGTTAGATGCGTGAAGTGCGCCCTGAAGTCAACATTACAAGATCGACGAGTTTCTGATGAGATGCTGACAACTCTCCTTATAGAGGCAGAAGCCTTAGTCAACTCACGTCCCTTGACACATATCTCTGATCAACCAGGCTCAGAAGAAGCATTAACACCAATGCACTTTCTCTTGGGTACATCATCAGGAGCGCAACCTACACTAACAACATAATTCTCTGATAGAGACCTGGTGGGAAGACAGCAGTGGAGAAAGGTACAGCGACTTACCGATCATTTTTGGATGCGTTGGCTTAAAGAATACCTGCCGAATTTAATACCAAAATCAAGGACTGATAGAAATTCTAGTCCCCTACGCGTCGGAGATCTGGTCCTAATTTTAGAGAGTAACCTTCCTCGAGGTAGCTGGCTTAGAGGCAGAGTTTCGGCGGTCCATCCTGGCTACGATGGGGGTGTACGTGTCGTCGACGTTCAAACGGCTGGCGGAACACTACGTCGAGCTTCTAAGAAGCTGGTGCGGTTGCCCATCAGCTAAATTGGGGAGGATGTTGCCGATGGCAACCTTTTTGATAGTTTTTATGTTTTTTATATATATTTGAATTTTATATTTTGACGTTCTGTTTTTATATACTATTTGTTTTCTTATGCCATATTGTCTTTATATTTTTGCTAGCGAGCTGATTACACCTATTTTACCTCACCTAAGAACGTGTCTCATTTTTAACCAGCCTTAATACAGTCCATTCTTCCTTCCGTAACATTGTCGGAAGGAAGGACTGTATAAGGACTGGTTAAAAATGAGACACGTTCTTAGGTGAGGTAAAATAGCTGTAATCAGCTCGCTAGCAAAAATATAAAGACAATATGGCATAAGAAAACAAATAGTATATAAAAACAGAACGTCAAAATATAAAATTCAAATATATATAAAAAACATAAAAACTATCAAAAAGGTTGCCATCGGCAACAATATGTATGTATTTACAAAAAAAAATCTATGTATATGTATCAGTTGTCTAGTACCCATAACACAAGCTCTAGCTAGCTTAACTTGGGTCTAGATGGCGCTGTGTGAATTGTCCTGAGATTATTATTATTCACCACACATGTAAGAAAATTATAATTATAATATTTGTTATAGATGGGTGAACCAGACTAAGGAGCTCGGTAGAAAATACTCCTGGGTTCAAATCTTCGAGAACAAAGGCAGTATAATGGGAAGTTCTAACCCACATCCTCATTGCCAAATATGGGCGTCAAGTTTTCTACCAAATGAGGGTAGAATTAAAGAGAGGTAATTTTTTTTAACCTAGACCAAAATATAATCTTACTATAGACTTTTTCGTGGGTAGGCAGATACAAAGCAACAGCTGTGTTTTGTTATCTCTATAATTTAATTTATTTAAAATATTTATAATACATAATATATAGTGAAAGTTCAATTAAGTTAATATAGTGACTTATGCAATAATAATAATAACTTAAATACCTGTCTGAAGCCGCCACCACATTTCTCACTATTTAACTATTTCTCACACACAAAATGGCAAACATCTTGGAAGTATTGAAAATACAAGCCACCATGGAGAAAAGTCTTAATGAACGCCTCAACATATTAGAAGCACAGCTTAAAGTATCCCCAACAGGAGAAGTCAGTTTAAAGCAGTTGAGTGAAGAGTTCCAATGCTTTCGTGAACATGTTTGTACATCACTGGCATTGTTGAGACAACAAATCAACATTCTTATAGTGAGCATGGATACTGTGGAAACCCGTCATCGAAAGAAGTTTTTACTTCTGGGGGGAATAGCAGAGAAGACTGATGAGGATACCCATGCTGCAACAGTCTCTGTGATTGTGAAACACCTTGGCATCCAGGACTGTACGACTGATAATCTTCAGGTGTGTCATCGTCTTGGTTCTCCCTCGGCTGGCCGTTGTCGTCCCATCCTCATAAGGTTTAATGATCCGTCCCTTCGCAAGTCAGTATGGGCCAAGAAATCTCTTTTTAAGGGTAGTCCTTATTTGTTGTCGGAATATCTGACACGCATGCGACAGTCACTGTTTCTTGACGCTCGGAGACATTTTGGTATCCGTAATGTTTGGACTCTGGATGGGGTCATAAACGTTAAGTTGCCAGACGGTTCACGTGTAAAGGTCTTCACACTAGAGGAGTTAGAAAAACTGATGGTGTTGCATAAACCAGCCGAGACATCTGCAGCCTCGGTCTCTGTAGCTTCGGCACCGGCTGCCCCAGGCGGTCGGTCTACTGCAGGTGCTACCAAGCAACGCTCCGCAAGGTTGGCCAAGAAATGAACTATGATACATTGTACTGTTTTCTATTTTATATTCCAGCGTTAACACGCTATAATTTCGTGTAACTGTTTCTTGTATTTGTGTTTCTTTTTTATTGTGGTCTAGTTAGTCATCCCTTTAGTAATTTTGTCTCATTACCAATTAGCTAAACCTTCGTAGTACCGTCGAAATAACACTTATTATTCTTTTTTTGTAAGTACCGTATAAAATATTTACATTTTAGTCTTCTTTTTTTTTTCGTAAACAAACTCTGTATTTACAATTTATATGTGAAAGATATTTGACGTATATCTGACGTGACTTTGACAACCACAATGTATTTTTTCTTTTTTTTTTTTTTATATGACATAACTGGATTCTTAATACAATATTACTTCATTCGTTTCACTGTATAAATTATAGTAGCTAGATTATTTCTGTATAATAATATCTGTTACAATGTTTTGATTCATACTTTTGTTACGGCGCGCCGGCAGGTAATAAGACATAAAGCGTTGGTTTTTGTAATTAAAATAGGTGTATAATTATAAGAACCTCATTAATAATATATTTTTTCTTTTTTTATATATATTAATAGTATATATTATTTATTTTAATATTTGTATATTATATATTACTTATTCAATATTGAAACAACATTATGCCAATAGATGAAGACTCATTTCAGACCACAACTGATAGTAGTTCTTCATTCTTTTCCGCTAATTCTTCATTTTGCGATGACAACATTGGTTTTTTATTAAAGGAAAGATTTAAGAACTCCAAATTTTTAAACATATGCCACATAAACGTACAAAGCATTCCTGCACATTATACCGATTTGATTGACACGTTCTCCGAACCTGACGTCCACGCGTTACTAGTTTCTGAATCATGGTTGAAACCTACACTCTCTTCTATCACATATGCATTACCAGGTTTCACCTTGATCAGAAATGATCGTACGGGGAAGGGTGGTGGAGGCGTTGCAATTTATCTACGTAGCTTTATTTCCTATAGAGTAATATCATCGTCTCCATCGGATTATCATGGTACCGCTGAGCACCTGTTCATAGAAGCAAACTTTAAGGGTATTAAAATGGTCATTGGTGTAGTCTACTGTCCACCTCTAGTGGATTATTTCTCTGATCTTGATGCTGCCTTAGATTTAATAAGCTGTTCTTATAAACATATTATCATTATGGGAGACCTGAACACCAACCTGATGAAGGACTCATTACAGACACGTAAATTGAAAACTATTTTAAACTCAATGAATCTCTTTATTCTACCTTTACAGCCTACTCACCACAACATAGATACTGAGGATTCTTGGTTGGACATTGTCTGTACATCCTCGACTGATTATGTCGTTGAGCATGACCAGTTATCAGCACCTGCTTTCTCACGTCATGACCTTCTGCTTCTATGTTACAAAATTAAGCCACTTAAGTTAAAACCGACCATTGCCTCCGTGCGTAATTTTAGTCGTATAGATATCACCTCACTACTCCGCGATGCTGCGCGTATAGACTGGAAGCCAATACTAGAAACTTCGATCATCAATAACAAAATTTCTCTATTTAATGCTCAGATATTAGGACTATTTAATAAACATGCTCCATTACGTACTCTCAAGCTGCGACGTCCACCTGCACCGTGGATAACAGAGGATGTTCGGAAGGCAATGGCGAAACGGGATCGGGCTTTCCAAGTCTTTAAAAAAGAAAGAAGCGTAGTAAATTTTCAGATCTTCAAGCGTGCTAGAAACCGCTGTAATCAGGTGGTAAGAGCAGCTAAACGCCGACATATTCATAAAAACGTACTAAATACTTCTTCGGCTAACATATGGAAATTCCTGAACTCTCTTGGTTTTGGCAAAGCGCCAGCCACCTTTAATGTAAAAGTACCACTTGATGACCTTAATATCCACTTCTCCTCTGCAAAGCCTCTTGATACCTCTATTAAAATGTCCACCATACAGGAAATAAATTCCATGCCTTTGTCGACTACCAACTCTTTCACCTTTACTCCAGTAACCGACGAGAGCATTCGCAAAACAATTATGTCTATTAAATCTAACGCTACAGGCCATGACGAAGTGAGTAGAACTATGATCACTCTCTTGTTAGACATAATTCTCCCAGTTCTTACTCACATAGTTAATTTCTCTTTGACTAATGGCTGTTTTCCTGAACTGTGGAGAAAAGCATTTGTAATTCCCCTTGCCAAGATAGCTAATCCTTCACTTCCTAGTCACTTTAGACCAATCTCAATCTTGCCATTCCTGTCAAAAGTTCTTGAGCATATTATTTTTCAACAAGTATCCATCTTCATTTCAAATTGTAACTTTATTAGCCCTCTTCAGTCTGGGTTTCGCCCGGGACACAGTACCACTACAGCGTTACTCAAAGTAACCGAAGACCTTCGTAACAGTATGGAGAAATCCCACCTCACCATCTTAGTATTAATCGATTTCTCTAATGCCTTCAACTGTGTTGACCATGACTTACTCCTAGCATTGCTCTCTCGTCTTAATTTCTCTCCGTCGGTACTGGAGTGGTTCTCTTCATATCTTCGCGGACGCCAACAAGCAATTCGTGCTGGGCAAGATCTCTCTGGCTGGAGTGATCTAAACACTGGTGTTCCGCAAGGCGGTATTCTTTCACCACTTCTATTTTCTCTCTTTATCAATCTCATTACACCTCACCTTCAATGCTCTTACCATCTTTACGCGGACGACCTACAGCTTTATGCTCAGACTGAACCAAATGAAATTTCTACTGCTATGGATAAACTCAATAGGGATCTTGAGAGCATATCGAAGTGGTCACGTCGCTATGGTATTTCAGTTAATCCAAAAAAATGTCAGGCTATTATAATAGGCAGCTCAAGACTTCTTGCTAAAATGAATACGACAAATTTGCATGTGCAGTGTGAGAACAGCATTATTCCGTTCTGTTCTAATGTTAGGGATTTGGGACTGTTAATTGACCCGTCACTTAGTTGGAATTTTCAAATGGCTGAGATTTGTCGCAGGGTTACAGGCATTCTACGCGCTCTTTATCGTTTTAAATTTTTTCTTCCGTCTTCTACTAAATTACTTCTCGTTCAATCTCTAATACTTCCGCATATTGACTATGCCGACGTGTGTCTTACCAATCTTACCCAAGAACAGTTGAATAAGTTAGATCGTTTACTTAATAACTGTATCCGGTTCATCTTTGGACTACGTAAATATGACCACGTATCTAAATTTCGATCCCAATTAAAATGGTTAAATATTCGTAACCGCAGAAACTTGCGCATCCTATGTTCTCTCTTTACTATCATCTATGACACTTCCTCTCCCTTATATTTGAAAGACAAATTCCAGTTCATTAGTGACTCCCATTCTCTTAATCTTCGTTCGGTCCACACCCTTCTTCTCTCAACTCCTTCACACCATTCTGGATTTATGTCTAATTCATTCACTGTCACTGCTATTAGTCTTTGGAATAGATTGCCTGTAGCCCTGCGCAAAGCACAGAGTAAGCCTGTTTTCAAACGGAAAATTTTTGATTATCTCTTGAATGAACAAAACGGTTCTTAATTATCTATTGTTGTCATAATATATATGTAAATTTCTCTTTTTTTTTTAATTTTATTGGTGTATAAAATTTTATTGGTGTATCATTATTATGTATTATAGTAGGTATATATTTATATTTATGTATGTATATTTGTAATTATTTTTAAGAAAACCTATTTACCTATATTAGGTAAAATTATAGGTTAGTCCTTTCCCACCACTGCCCATCAACCGCTTTCTGTTCTTACCTAATGGTTAGCTGGTAGAGAATGCCATATGGCATTAAGCTCGCCAAATTGTACAATTTTTAAAAGTGCAATAAAGAATAAATAAATAAATAAATAAATAATCGTTTTTTTTTAATAAAATGGTAACCCAAGGGATTATCCCTGGATAATTCACACAGCGCCATCTAGTCCCAAGTTAAGCATACCTTATGTTACAGGTACTAGATAAAAATACGCAAATACATTTTTTTAATTATTATCCTTTGAAATCATTACAGGTGCCAAATGGAGTACTATACCAAATATGGTAAAGTGTTATTAGCTGAATATCTGCAGATGGAGATGGAGAAGAAGGTAAGAAGAATCATGATTTGCTTCTTCCCTATGCCATTCATTTGTGGTCGGCGTAATTTGTTTTTCTCTTCCATTCATCCATGTTCGTAGTCATCTCATTACATACTCCCTTTTTTACCATATCATCTTTCACATAGTCCATCCATCTCTTTAGGCCTTCCTTTGCCCTTTTCTACATTCAGATGTAATACTTTCTTCAAATTAAAATGGTAAGGTTTTTAACCCCTGCTGTCTTTGTCATAGCCGGTCATATATGAGACCCCTTAGTCCGCTCCAATTCTACAGTGGATTGAGGATGATGATGATGATATCATCACCATCATCATCATAAAAATTCTATTACAGGAACGTATCGTGATACAGAATTCCGAATGGGTCGCATTAGTGCCTTATTGGGCCGAGTGGCCATTCGAAACCATGTTACTACCGATAAAGGGTAGTCCACAACGCATCACGGATCTTAACGACGATCAAAAAAGAGGGTTGGCAGTGATAATGAAACAATTGACTACGAAGTATGACAATTTATTCAACTGCAGTTTCCCGTACAGCATGGGCTTTCATGGTGAGTGTGAGAGACTTTTTTCAGACTAATGTTATTGGCTGCAGCTGGCTTTTACAGCTTCACAAGCCGATAGGAGGCGAGTGCAGATGACACTCCAAATCAAAAGGACTTATGGAGCGGCTGAAGAACAACTCCCGGCTGACGGATACGAGTATCTGAGGGTACCGCTAAGGGTTCGAACCTTGGCTCGAGCCGTCGTTATTTCAATCCCCGTTTGAATTGGGTGGGTGTCTTTGATAAGAGCTGTGTTGATCGGTATTTTTATATATTTCTCTAGAGACTACAAAATAAGGTTTTCAAGAGTGTATTAAAGTTTCTTAAGGGATAGTTGCGCGCACGTGACACCCTTGGTGTTTCAGATATTCAGAAGCTAGTTTTTTTACTCAATCTATCAAATAAACACGAAAAATCTCATAAAAACAACGCGTGGGCCGTTTCGGAGGAATTCGTTATCAAAAACTAAGACACGAGATTTTATAAGTATATTATTATACTTACGTAATATATGACCCTATAGTATTATCGAGAAAATACTTTTAGTCAGCCATGAAAATAGACTGAAGTGTGTTTTTTATTTCATATAGTGAGTAAATGGCCAGTAACTGCTTGTTTGGAGTTTCCCGCTGTCATAATAATATGGCATATGACACAACTTTTTTTTTATTACAGGTGCACCAACAGGCCCAAATAAATCTGTGGGAGATTCTCCCCATTGGTTGTTTCACGCTTTGTATTTACCACCATTGCTGAGGTCAGCCAGTGTCAAGAAATTTATGGTCGGTTACGAATTACTAGCGCAACCTCAGCGGGACTTAACACCAGAGCAAGCCGCTGAGAAATTAAAAGATTGTGACCATTTGACTCATTATAAAAATAAAGAATAACAATATTTTGACCAAGCTTGTATTATTTTGAAGAAGTCGACGTTTACTTGATATATAATTTGAAGACTCACACTTTAATTCGCTACACTATAATTATTATACCTTTATAGTACGTAGTTATAGCTGTTAGTATAACACCTACAAGGCCGACTGTCATTGCTTGAATCGTGGTAGGTATTTTTAGGCGACGCGAGACGCAGATATTGATTTTAGTGGGTAAAAATCCCATATTTATCTCCCGTTTCTCAGTATGTGGATGATTCTGGTGAATATTAAAATAAAGGTATATAGATATATTATCATCAAATATTATCTGAATCTGAAAAGAAATTGATCGAATACATGTAGTTTAGAATTGTTATAATATATTTATAGTTCCTCCACCTACCGCTAAAATTCTCAAACTGGTAACATTACATTACCATGACTGCCAACTGTATAATTCAAACTGTCAACAATGTCCAAAAATTAAAAAAAAAAGTGCTTAACAAACAAAATGGCCGAAAGAAAGCTATGAAGCTTCTATTCTTTGTAAACTTATTTGAATAATTCTTTTGAAAAATAACAAAATGGGCGAAATAGATATTAATATAGAGGGTTACAATGTGAACGGCATATGTGTCGGTTGTTTAAATTACAATCGCAAGATGTTTTACAGCGAAGAAATAAAAATTTGTTTCAAGATTATCGCCAATATTGATGTAAGTATGAACAAATATCAATGTATTATCTCCGAAAACGTATTAGAAATACGAAATTCTTATATTCTGGTATTATGTTTGTGTACTTCATGTTAAAAAGCCATAAGTTTAATATGTAAACAAGAACAAAAATCATTGGAAACGCCATACATTTTTTTTTATTGTTTGCCGACTGCGACGCAGCTGAGAATTGTTAATTTGATGCTTTTTGTATTATAAAATATATAAAACTACACCAATAATATTACTTAAATTGTACAACCAAAGACCTTACATGTAGTATAGTCTTTTCTTAGGGAAATGAGTATTTTTTCAATAAACATTTAAAAAGATTCTAATGTTTAAGTATCTATTTAGATTTTTAACTAATTTGTAACTAACATTCGTATATACATTTATTTAATAGATTAAAAAAAAAAAAAAAAAACATTTCGCGTCATTAACGTTTACAAAAAGAATCATCTAGTTTTTGCTGTTATTGCTCGTCAATATGGGTATGAAAAGATAGGGTGCAATATTTTATTTTCTCTGCTTATTCTACACTATACAAGGATATATTATACATATAAACTTCCTCTTGAATCACTCTATCTATTGCTGAAAACTGCATTAAAATGTGTTGCATGTTTAAATGTTTAAATGATTGTTGAAATATCTTATTACATGTTTGTAATGTTTGTGCCATTTAAATATATTAGCAGACCTGGTCACACATTGCTGAGGCTACGGTTCTTGAATAAAATAATATTGCGACTAAAAATTGAGATGTAAGCTCCAGCTTGAAAGATTGGGTATCTTTCAAGCTGGATTGAATTGCACACAATGTGCAAATCAAATTTGCAATCAGTTCAGTAGTTAGTAGTCCATCGTGGACAAACAATGTGACATGTAATTTTTATACATATAAAGAGTTTTTTCTTTGTTTTTTCTTTTTAATCCATGTGGTTTATAGGAAACAAATACAGTTGCAACCAAATTGGTGACCACTCAACTTTGTGTCTAGACTGTACTGCACAAACATTGATTTTCAGTGAAACCAGAGTACTAGATGGCTTTAGGTAATGAAAACAAAATTGTGTACCATTCTCTATATGAACATGCACTGTTGGAAGTACTTGGTGTATCTTTTGCCACTAGTATACTGAGGATTGTTGAATAACAATCTCTTTCCCATATCCCCAGATAATGAATTGTTCCAAGTTAATAAAAAATTCCAATACTGTATTCCAGGTTCCTGATGGCCTCTCAATCCAGGTGTGCTGGGAATGCCTGGCTGCTGTCAAAGCAGTGGGTCGCTTTCAAGCTCAAATCTTGAAGTCATATGATGTCCTCATTGAATACTCAAAACAGGTTACTAATTGTTTTCCTATATAATAATAATTTATTAAGCATCATAGTACAGAATAAAAAAGAAAACTTATAAACTAATATATACAATATTGACAGCCTCGGTGGTCTAGTGGTTTAGCACACCGCTTTACTATCCGATGGTCGTGGGTTCGATTCCTCACACGGTACAAACATTTGTATTCCTGAGTATGACTGTTTGTATCGGTCTGGATGTTTTCTATGTATAATATGTATTCTTTATTGCACTTTTAAAAATTGTACAAATAGGCGAGCTTACCATATGGCATTCTCTACCATAATATGTATTTATTTAAAAAAAAAATTTATCCATGTATTTATATCAGTTGTCTAGTACCCATAACACAAGCTCTGCTTAGCTTGGGACTATAAAATTTCATAAAAGTGTTTATTGAAAGACTCTTGTGTAATTTAATATAGCTTGAATATAATATAAGTAACATATTTATTTATTCAATATATATGTATATGTATATCTACTGCATTTATCTGCCACGTTTAATATTTTTGTACTTCGAGTAAATATTTTTTAAAATGACGATATAAATACTGTTAGGGAAAATACATTTGTGATGAATTAAAATATCGCGTACCTGCGGATTTCTGAGTGGGCTTCAGGGTCTAGAAGATATTTTCGCTAATTTCTAGTTTCACAGTAGGTTTCACTCAAAATTTATTTTAATATACAAATAATGCGCGCGCGTCATGGCCGCCGTAAAGTTCTGTCATAGATAAGGGGGGGGAAGTGAAATTTAATAGAAACTAATACTCTAATATAATAATCTGTATTACGATGGTACAATATATATGAACAAATATATCTGTGCTGCATTTATCTGTGTTCAATTTCAATATAAAATATAGCCTATATATTATTCTGATGCATAAATATTTTTTAAAATGCATCAGTATAACACAGTATAGTTTCATAAAAAATCCATTCAGCAGTTTTTGTGTGAAAGACTAAGAAACATCTACTCACAAACTTTCGTGTTTATAACATTATTAATATTAAGATGTGCAGAAATAGAAATATTCTTCATTCAAATAAACTTAATTAATATAAGCACTTTTGAATAGTCACATTTTTTATTTATTTAAATGCAGATTCAACATAAGAAGAATGCGCGCGTGTTTCTATTTTAAAGAAATATTGTTAATTAGATTTACATTAACAAGGATTAGGCATGCGACAATCAATATAGAAACCGTTACACACTCTAATCTCTAATCAGTCAGAAAATAATTATATTGTAATTATTTATATAAAAAAACATCTATTACAAAGAGCAACACACAAGTTTTTTGCTCATTCTTCTTGTGATGAATCTGCATTCTGAATGAGTAATCAAAATATGACTATTCAAAAGTCACGTAAACTAATTTATTATATATTAAGTATTGTATCATATCATAAATCGTGTACAACACGGCAATACACCACCCCAGGTCTTGTGCTGAAAAACAGCGTTGCAGCGCTCCCATGCAGCATTATGCTGTGTGACCTATTCAGTGGACTAAGACAACATACACATGCACGCACACTCGCACATACGTAATTTGTGTACTGTTATTTGTATGTAGTTGTTCGCACTATTTGTTATTTATTTTTGTTTGTTTAATGTGTGTGTTTTAGTTTTCTACTGAATAAATATCATTTCATTTCATTTCATTTCAAAAGTGCTTGTAATGAGTTTATTTGAATAAAGATTATTTCTATTTCTAATAACATTTATTTAGCAAAAGCTTAAGTAATGTTTTATCTATGACATATGATTATGGCAACGCGTGAACACCTCTGGTATTTCAGGCGTCCATAGGCTACGGTAGCCGTTCACCTTCAGGCCATATGCCAGTTTGCCAATGTCCTACATTATGTCTGTCCTTATTAAAAAAAATATTTTGTTGCAGCATACATTCCTCAATTCGCCAGTAGACATCACAGCATTTGCGACCACTCAACTTACTGTGGGTGTATTGGATAACATATCTATAGAACAAAGTAGTACTTCAGAGCCAGATAATGATTTCAACATGGACGTAGACCTAAAGTTGGAGGATAAAGCATTCCAAGATGATCCAGGTTGGTTTTAATGTACTACTTGTTTGACGACCTCGGTGGTCTAGTGGTTTAGCACACCGCTTTACGTACGATGGTCGCGGGTTCGATTCCTCGCACGGCACAAACATTTGTATTCATGAATATGATTGTTTGTGTCGGTCTGGGTGTTTTCTATGTATAATATGTAGGTATGTATTTACAAAAAAATATCTATGTATATGTATCAGTTGTCTAGTACCCATAACACAAGCTTTAGCTAGCTTAATTTGGGTCTAGATGGCGCTGTGTGAATTGTCTTGAGATTATTATATTATTATTATTATATTACTATACTTATTTTTTATTGTTAACATCATAGCCTAGTAGTTTACTACCCCAAACCATCAAAAAGGGGGGAAGGGCCTATACAAGTATTACGTAAGCACTATGGGGGGCGGGGGGACCTTACTTTGCTTATTTTGGATGACATGGGGGGTGGGGGAGTCCAGACGGTTATGTCATTGTGGTAGTTATTTACTTTTTTACACGAATGGCAACCGTCACATTGTCGTTGTTAAAAAAAAATACATTAATTGAAAAATGCTTACGTAAGTATGAGGGAGGCGGTAAGAGCTTTTCTTAGTTTTGCTGATAAAGGGGATGAGGGAGGGCCCCTCCCCTAAAATAATTAAAATAAATAATTGTAATAAATCTAGTTATGTAATACTTGAACGGCTCCTTAGTACCTCAAACCACCAAAAAGGGGGGTCATGAGTCCACATTTCTAGTACCCCCCTACTTGTCATGTTGTATTTAAATATACCCAAATGCAATGTGGACATGTCACCATCATGTTTACAGTTGACAGTGCCTCTGAATCATCTGGGATACTAGTCGCTACATTTGTTTTTTTTTTATTTGTACAAACCCATCAGTGTGGGTTATGGGTACTAGACAAGTAATGTACAATCATACATGTTAATATAATTATTTGTACCGTACGCGTAATCGAACCCGCGACCATTGGAATATGCTGAACCGATATACTATTGAGGCCGTCGAAATAAAAAACAATTTTTCTTGTACGCCACTACCCCATCAGGGATAATAGCTGTGAATACAATATATATTTATTTATTCTTATTTTTTCCAGATTTTATACTAAAGGAAGAAGAATACATAGAAGAATCACACTTCTCAGACAACTTATCTCAAGAACAAGATGGAACTTCCGACGATGACGTGCAACTGTCGCAATTGAAAACTGAGAAGACTAGGAAGAAGGAGAAAAGAGAAAAGAAAGGGAGAAAAATGAAGAGTAAAAAAGAACCGGTGAGTATTTTTATATTCGATTTAAAATTTATAACTATTTACTAAACATAAACCTTCCTCTTGAATCACTCCATCCATTAAAATAACCGCTTCAAAATCTGTTGCGTAGTTTTAAAGATTTAAGCATACATAGGTACGGACAGACAGCGACAGCGACTTTGTTTTATACTATGTAGTGACGTATTTGAACATTTATACTCTGTATTATAAAAAAAAGTCGCCGTCGCTGTCTGTTCGCTTATATCTTTAAAATTACGCAACGGATTTTAATGCAGTTTTCAGCAATAGATAGAGTGATTCAAGAAGAATGTTTCTTAACATATATCTATGTTTTATAGGAACAAAAACTTATTGTTGTTTTGAGGTTATAAAAATTATAGTATTCATTCATTTGCTATAATTTCATTCATAGCTAAAATCTAACTATAGTCTGTTTCTTAATCCCGGAGACAAATTTGACATTTCCGATGTTGCCAGGGTTTGCATTTTTTAAATAGTGTTGTGGCATTATCGGAAATTAATATTAATTAGAGTTTTTTAATACATTTAACGGTAGTATCTTCATTTTATGTAACATCTCGTATCATTTTTGGTTTTCTATATTTTAATGGTAATTAGATCGCAGATTATTTGCCGTAAAGTTGTCGTACAGATAGACAGTTTCAATATTTTAAATAAATTGATGAAATAATAATAAATAAATTTTATTTCATCTCCACAAATTACATAATTCCAGTTTTATTACATAAATGCCAACAATAAAAATCACAAATATAATTTGTGGGAAATCTGGAGCCCAAATTCAGTCATAGCCTGTACCTTAGACATCAGGTTTCTCCTTCATATAAACTTGTTATACATCTAGTTTTAAGTTAAACGTGGAGTGCATTGAGCATGTGTTTATGTGTGTGTGTGTTGTGTATGTGTGTATATGTGTGAGTGAGTGGGTGATCAATGTAAAATTTATATATAAACTTATAATTTATATTTTACTTATATTTACATGTGTGTATTTAATTTATGTATATTATAGCTTTACTAGCTGTCTCGGCAAACGTTTTGCCTTAAAATAAAATAAAAATGTAGGGGTGGACTACGCCTAACATTTAGGATGATGAAAAATAGATCTTGGCCGATTCTCAGACCTACTCAATACACTCACAAAATTTCATGAGAATCGGTCAAGCCGTTTCGGAGGAGTACGAAACCTGTGACACGAGAATTTTATATATCAGAATATCCTGACTCCCACTGGACAACGGCAAAAAAGTTACGAAACCAATATACAAATGTGATCAGTGCCTTGAGAACACGTCGATTAATTTAGTGACAACACTCATCCAGCAGCCATTTTGATTTCATCTTTGCCGCGACGCCAATCGGCCCAGTGTGTTTTGAAAAAATGAGTGGCTTTTTTGTGTGTCTACCGGACAACCAGCACAAAAACGTAAGTATCCGATATATCGTAGTAAATTGAACTGAAATATATTCTATTTAATCTATATTTTTCATTGCGCCTGACTTAATTCAAAATATCATTATTTATTCATTATTAACAGGGATGGAAAGAATTAGCTGGAAAGATAAAGTAAGAAACGAAGAAGTACTACACAGGGTAAAAGAAAAATGGCAGATATTGAACACAATAGAAAATAGACGAGGAAAAATGTTAGGACACTTGATACGGCACGATGATTTCATCGATTCAAAATTATTATTGAAGGGAAAATAGAAGGAAAGAGGGGGAGGGGAAGACCAAGGAATAGCTACATCAAACAAACTGAGGACAAAATGGGAGTCGTGTCGTATCAAGAATTAAAGAGCATGATGGAAGATCGCAGAAAGTGGCAAGAGCTCCACCGACAAGAGCGTAGCTCTTAAATTATGAATGAATGAATGGAGCGCAAAGACTGATAAATGTCACTAGGACAACCAGTCACATGGACAACCAAAACCATTGCTGTGGGGAATTTTGGTTGTCCACAGACCAATAATGATAGAATCCACATAAAGCAATACTTTTTCTTTCAATAATTAGTTACTAAAGAGCAATAATGAATGCTCTAGTCCTTGTATGAGACAAGGGCTAGAGCAAGGGTCTTCAACCCGCGGCCTGCTGGTGTGTTTTCTGCGGCCTACCAACAGCACAGGCCCAGTCTCAATAGCGACAACAATTAAGTAATAAAAAGTGCATTTAATATAAAATAAAAAAATCCTTATAAAAATGTCTATGGTGCGGCGCTGTGCAGAATAAAAATGTTTTTGGCCCTTCATTTATAAACTGTTGAAGATCGCTGGCTTAGAGCATTAATTATTGTTTAATATAAATTTGATTGATATTTTGACCAATTTCAATTTCGTACTTCCTGATGTGTGTTAGCTTACTTATCACATTTTTATAGTCTAATATTTCTCTATTCTAAATTATTTTTAGGCAATGGTTTGACGGAAAAAGAAAAATCAAGACGCTATAGAGAAACTTAAAGCAAGCAGAAATTAGCTGAGCGAATGAGAAAAAAATGGAAAGCTACCATAGGAATAAAAAACTAATTTCAAGAATGCTGCCAGAAGATAAAGAAATCTGCAAACTTACATGGAAGCTACACAAACACTCACAGAGAAATCGCTGTTGAGAATATAATTGAGAATGCGCCTCCAAGCTCTCCGTCCATTCTGCAGGAAATAATGTCTAATTCATTGTTAATGTTTTAAGTTAATTAGTAAGAAGTGTCACGTTTATAGATCTGTTCATTATTGTATTGTTGATTATTTCGTAAAAAAATATAATAAAACTGATAATTATTGTCATATTGTTGATTTTTACAAAAAAAAGAAAAAATACAGATGGTTTTAATCCTAGTATCTTTATTTATTTTACCTAGTATCCTAGTACCTTTGGACTCCCGAGGATGTCCTATGGACAACCGTATATGTCCACTGAACAACCATTTTCCCCATATATGTCCCTGTGTCCTAAAGGCACATTATCGTCATCATTACTTTAAAAAAAATAGTAAGGTTTACAAAATGTTTAAATATGAATGTAATTAAAAGTGAATTTATAAACTGTTAAATATCACGTATTAATTATTATTTTACAAGTTAAATGAAAAGTTTGTCGTTGTACAGGAGACAATATTATTGGGAATAACTTATAAATTAAAAGTCTCGGCATATGCATAAGCCACGGATCGTCTATCTTCAAGGAGTTATCCAGGAATTCCCAAGAAGTCATTCAGCAGGAAATAAATACGTTATATATAAAATTCGAAGGAGTTTAAGCAAAATAAACAGACAATCGGACCTACTTGTGAATATTGTACAAATATTGTATTGTGAGAGGATCAAACATGTGATCATCGGAAAGTAAGACAGCGTGCTAAACCGCTAGACCATCTATATAGTCCATTGGATGATGGTTGAATTTTTTAGCGATAAGACCGCCCGTTGCTACCTCCTGGCCTTATTTATTATTGTGTTTTTAGCTTCTTATACATAATTATATATGTATATTCTGTGAGAAGAACAATAAAGAGTTTCATTCATACATTCCTTTATAATATAACCATGTATTTATATCTAAGGCCATATTTATTTAATACTAAATTCCCATTATTATTTAAGTATACAAGATCTACGAGAATTCGCTATATTTCTCTTATATTTTAATTTGAAATTGAGATTTATTCTCTATCAAAAGACTTTCTGTCTAGATTTTCTCTGGAGACTACAGCATGAGGTTCAAAAAGAATATATTAAGGATTCTTAAGGGTCACAAAGCATACGTGACTGCCGTCGTGGTTTTGACGTCTATACGCTATGATAAACGTTTACTACCAAAAGCTTTATGCTAGTTTGGCATCAATATGGCATAAATAACGGAGGTTTCTTGAATGTTCGACACCGCTGCTCAAATATGTATTATATTTTCTCTTCGTTACAGGTCACTCTGTCTAAGATCAGCAAACGAAGCAAATATAAAGAAGGATACATGGAAAAAGCATTAGATTCCGTCAAAAAATTACGCTATTCTTATTATAAGCAGCAAAGAGATACAAAAAAACTAAGGGCTCTTGGTCAAACCAGGTGTGAAGCACTACAAGTGTTTTCTAACGAAGAAGAAAAAATTGTAGTCGATTGGATTACAGAGCAGAGGAAACGTGGGTTCCCAAGAAAGAAAGACGATGTTAAGTCTTTCATTGTTCAGTTACTCAACGATCTACCAAGACCGAATCCGTTTCCAGAAAACATACCTGGAGATGATTGGATAGAAGATTTTGAAAAACGACACCCAATTCTAACACAAATACCTAAATCACAGGACGCAGAGGCTGAGGTTAAACAGTGGTTCGAAAACGTAAACTCATACATAAATACAAATAATTTAAAGAAGGTTATACGTGATCCCAAACGCTTATTTATAATTGATGAGACTAATTTTAATATATCACCTAAAATATCACTTTGTAATTACGATAAAAGTCTAGATGCTACAACTGCTTTGGTAGAAAACTTCACAGTTATGTTCACGTTCTCAGCAAATGGCTTTTGTTGTAATCCATATCTTGTTTATCCGTTTAAAAATATTACACGGAAGTTAACAAACTGGATGCCAGTACAATGGATTAGTAATAATAGTGATAATGGTTTAATAACGGCCACATGTTTTCTAGAATATCTTTCTGAATTGTATGCGCAATTAAAGAGAGTTGCAATAACCTTTCCTATAATACTATTTGTAGATGGCAGAGTGCCTCTAAACATTGATATTACGAATTTATGCAAGAAGTTTGATATACATTTAGTAGCTTTTTATCCATATGCTGATAAAATAATTAATATTGATGAAGCTACTTACAGACCAATAATTAAGGCGTGGATGGAAATGTCAAAACTTAAAGTCAGTGACTATAATTTTGCACCGCAAATGCATAAATCATTATTAAAATCTTTGGATAAAGCAACACTTATTGAACGATTTAAAGTATTAGGGCTATTCCCTTTTAGACATAGTAAAATAAATTATAAATGTTTAAAAACAATAGTAAGAGATGAGGAGATACATGAAGAAAATGACAGTGAAAGAAGTATAGTAATCGATGAAATATACTTGGGTACCGGGGGTGTAACTGTCGAAGAATTACCCAGTAATACTGCTGTTAGTAAAACGGGCATAACAAATAATAAAGAATATGTGTTATTACGCAATCCTATGAGTGATAGTGAAAATAATTTAGGAAATGGGAAATCACTTTTATATATAACTGCAAATAATGGACAAGTTCCGGAAACAGCGTTTGATAAAAACACGAATATGGAGCACTCTTTAAATGATACACAATCTATTTTACGTACAACATTGAAAAATATTCAAATTTGTAAAACAGGAATGCGAATTGTAACACCATTGAAACCCTTAGATGAAAAAGAAGATGTATTGAAGAAACTTGTTGTTGAAGAAGCTAATTTAAAAAATGTAGATTTTAATATACCTTCTACGTCAACAGCTATTTTAATAAGTAATACAAATAATAATATGACAGAAAAGAAATCATTACAAGTTAAAAGTCCAAGTAAATTCACGAGACAAATAAACAATAATGATTTTGATAACATAGAATATTTAGAAGATGAAGAATTCGATATAGTTTCCTCAGTTAGTAGTAATGAAAACATTTGTGTAGTATGCGAAGAACACTCGGAAGCTGATATACTAAATTGTGTAAATTGCAAAGGAAAATATCATAGAGACTGCGTGCCAGGACATCATCAAATGCATATACCTGATAGTCAAGACGGAACATTTTTATGTCATAATTGTTCTGACGTGAATTCTGATTCCTCAGAATCGGGTGTTTATTTAATAGTTAATTGAAAATATATTATGGAAAGTTCTGAGAATTTCCTGAAAAATGCATCTATTGAATTCCATCATCCCACATTCCGCCAGAATGCAAAAGAGGCAGGATAGAGTAGGATGCTCATCCAGACCAATGCAAAAATTATCATTTGTTTATGGAATGGCAATGAAACTGACGATCCATCTTTATCTCATCTACGTTATGTTTAAAGATTAATGGGATTGTTTAAAATTCCAGATACATTAAGGACAAAGTCCACAAGGAATATATCCAAGGGACGTTTAAAGACATGACATACAGCAGAGAATGAAAGAAAATTGTTTGTCTTAGTATGGACACGTGATGAAATGTAGATAATATAATAAAAAAAATAATAGCCATTGTCGTAGCGGGACGAACGACCACCGATCACCTGAGCTCGAACCATGCACCAAGATTTTTTGACGATGGTTTTAACATTAGAAATGATGCAAAACTTCCAAGAGTAGCTTAATTTATCAGGAGGCCTGACCCCAAATAGAGAAATAGCCAGGAGAATAATGAACTGAAATAATTACATTAAAAACAAAGTCGTATAATTGACCAAATGAACTACGTGTGCCTAGATTAAGATTTATTTTTAATGTTTTAAAATCTGTTTTTTAGTAAATGTATGTTATTTATAAATCCAAGACGTTTCGAGATTTTTAGAAATATATAAAAATCTCGAAACTCTTCCGAAACGTCTTAACAGATTCTAATGAATTATTGGTAGATCTGAGAATAAGGTCCTAGGTATTTTTATAACCCTAGAGGATAAATTTTAACCCTATCCAGAAATAAATTATATGGCAAAACAACGTTTGTCGGTACAGCTAGTTAGTACAAATATAAAATACGTCATTGTTATATAATCTGTTGTTATAATATTGATAAGTGTATATAATAAATAGTTAAATCAATATTTATGGTTTCATGTTTTTTACAACCGCCATTTTGTTTACAGTGATCTGTATAAATACAAAATGACGACAAGACTCCCTAATATTTTTGTATAATATAAATGGAATTGTGATGCGATATTCGGGGCACCAATAGACCAATAGAATGATAGGATGAGCATATAATGAGGTCAGGTCACATAGTTGCGATTTTATTAGGAAACTTAGTTCGTTTGTTAAATTATTGCGGCTCGCTTCAGCTGACCATAAAGAATAGCAACTATTTTTTAAAATATGGAATATAGCTTCAAAATTAATCTGTTGCAAATAAATAGGTCTGAAGACTGTGTACAGGTTCTTTAATTTTAATTTGTTTACTTACGAAAATGTGCTTCACTGAATAAATTGAAATAACACAAAGATTACATAATCGAAGTGCAAGGATCCCCAACGGGGTAATCAGAGATTGATTTTTATGGATGAATATGATATAGTACTCCCATCTGTGTTACTGGTATTCGCTGAAGGTGCATCAGTGGAGGATGATAAATTAAGAATGAAGTCAGATCAGTTGTCCCATCATAGCAAATTAACCAAGATTATTTCCACTGATAACCTGATATGGCACATTCCTAGTAATGTGGCCATTAGTCCTATTATAGAAGGGGCTAATTCATCTTATCATCCCCCACTGGCGTAAAACCATTGACGCAGGCAGGCAATAATCACCACCAAGGAGATGTTTAGAATAGAATAGAAAATCCTTTAATCAAATAAACTTTAAGCATTTTAAAATAATCATACTTATTATTTTAATCTACCGCTCATTCGGAAAGCTGTCTCATTACAATAAGAACGAGCAAGAAACTTGCTGTCTTTTAAATAAACTACTAACTAATACTAGATAGATAGATAAAATCTTTATTCGTATCCCGATAACAAAGTGTACAAACAAAATTCAAATAACACAAGAATAGTAATTAATTATAAAAAAGATATCACATAACACTTTAACTTCCGCATAAAATAAACATTAAAATACATATTAGGTGCCACAGGGATACGAAAGGGTTGAGCTACTCAGTGAACAATTTGCTCAGCGAGTAAAACACTGATTTTCAGTAGCAGCCCAGTGGTGGTGCGATCGCGTGCAGCGACATATTCACTCAACAATCTTAATGTTACCAAAATTTAATTAAACTCATCATTAATAAAAATACTTAATAGAAGAAAAAAATAATAAAATAAATAAATCAAAATGTATATCAATATATATTCAAATACAAATAACTGTTGACGTAGACCATCACCTAAGAGCCAAAGACTTTAAAAAAAAAAAAAAAAATATATAAATGCTAGGAAATGTCTAGTAGAAAAAGTTTTATCTTTTTCTTAAATACCAGTTTTGAAGTAAATGTAATGTATTACACTCAAAATGTTAAATACACAATAAGACTAAATCAGTCGTAGTGATTAGAGCAGACCAGTCCCTGCAAGCAGCACTCGTTCCCGAGTATGACGAGGCTGATGTAATTCTATATACCATTATAATGGTCCATATTAAATTTAAATTCAAATTCAAATTCAAAAATCATTTTTTCAAGTAAGACTTTTTAGCCGCTTATTAACGTCAAGTTTTTACATTAGAATTTTTTCCCTACCGTATATTTTTCCCTTATAAACCAACATACATATGTAATAATAATAAATAGTCTCTATGATCACGGCACTAATGACGGCAATCTGCCACGGTAGCTCCGATAAACCACAACCTTCGGCCAGTAGTCCTCCTTCATGAAGGTGGGCAGCATGTTGGTGGAGACCCGGGTCAGTAACGCCTTGAAACTCACGTTGTGACTCGACTCCAGCGTCGCCCCCAATGTCAGGTTACTCCTGGTCCTTATATATCCTGCCCCTAGTAATGCATTTTATCCTGCATTTTCAGGATATAAAACCATCAGAAGTTAAACCCAACCATCGCAAATTGAAGAACCTGCCTGAAGGTCTGGTGGAGGTGTACACGATGACTGAGGAGGAAATGTGGCAGATCAGGTCTGAAGATGTCACCAGCAAGGTGTTCAGCAAACTGAAATACAAATGTGATATGTGCCTTATAGGTTTCAATACGGAGAAACTAATGAATGACCATATGAATGGAAAACATAGGCCGGTAAGTGAAAAGAAACATTAGACAGGCTCAGTTGTCTATGGGTTCGATTCCTCTCGCGATGCAAACATTTGTAATAACTGTTTTTATTAATAATTATTGTTATTTACCACTCACAATGGTTCTTACAATATTATTTTTAATAGCGTGTACTAAAACGATAGAACATTGAGATTGTCATTCAATTTGTTCAATTTGTTGTTAGAGAAATGCGAAATGTCTGTGCGAGAAATCAAACCCGCTACCATCAGAAAGATATCAAAACTGTCAGTTCTATTAATAAGAATTTACTTTTGCCTATGAAATGGCATATTACTGCGATGCCTGCCAATATTTATTTATTAAAACTTTAATACACAAATAAAGGTTAAACAATATTAACTGTAGTAAAAAAAGTTTACTACATTGAGGTCGTCGTTACATCTATTTGTTGTTATAGAAAGCCAAATGTCCTTGCGAGAAATCGAATCCGCGACCATCGGAAGTGAGGCCGTTATATCTATTTGTTGTTACAGAAAGGCAAAAAGTGCCATCAATGCGACGTGTGCCAAGCGTACTTCTTAACAAAAGAGAACGTGTCTGCCCACCGCGCACTCCACGCGTCCGCGTTCAGATGCTGCCGCTGTGACATACGAACTACCCTCAAGAGACTCATGCTGCGGCACGCACTAGTACATACGGGGCCGCAGCACCAGTGCGGCTCTTGCGGAGTTATGTTCAGGTGATTTAAGAATAGTCGATACTAGTCAGTTCAGTTCAGTTCGGTTCAGTTCTATTTTATTACTATCAATCACGCTCGTACACACCGGCCTGCAGCACCAGTGCGAATCCTACCCAGTTATGTTCAGGTAATTACTTTCAGTTCTTGGGAGTTCAGTTCGGTTCAGTTCTATTTTATTACTATCCATCACGCTCGTACACACCGGCCTGCAGCACCAGTGCGATCCTACGCAGTTATGTTCAGGTAATTACTTTCAGTTCTTGGCAGTTCAGTTCGGTTCAGTTCTATTTTATTACTATCAATCGCGCTCGTACACACCGGCCTGCAGCACCAGTGCGAATCCTACCCAGTTATGTTCAGGTAATTACTTTCAGTTCTTGTGAGTTCAGTTCGGTTCAGTTCTATTTTGCGACCTTACCTAAAAGAGAACGTGTCCGCCCACCGCGCGCTCCACTCGTCTGCGTTCCGATGTTGCCGCTGTGATATATGAACTACCCTCAAGAGATTCATGCTGCGGCACGCACTTCGAACATACAGGTCCTCAGCACCAGTGCGGCTCTTGCGGAGTTATGTTCAGGTAATAAAAAAGAATCGTCGCTTGTGAGTTCAGTTCGGTTCAGTTCTATTTTGCAATTGCACTTCGTGTACACTTGCCAGCAGCACCAGTGCAGATCTTGTGGAGTTCATCAGGTAATTATTTTACGTTACTAGTTTTCTTTACGTATTTACTAGAAATAATCGCTTCTTTTCAGTTCAGTTCGGTTCAGTTCTATTTTGCAATTGTGCTCTTTCATACTTACTTGCCAGCAGAACCAGTGCCGCTCCAGTTATATTCAGGTAATTACTTTCGTTTCTTGTGAGTTCAATGCGGTTCAGTTCTATTTTGCGAACTGAACCTAAAAGTGTATCTGGCAGTTTGTTTTAATTTTATAATAATTGTTGTTTCAGTACAAAATCGAAGTTGACTTACCATAGAAGTATATGTCGAAGGGAGCGCCCGCAATGTGACTGCTGTGGGAAAGTGTTCGCTAATAAGATGACCCTAAAGTACCATCTCAAGTTAGTACCATTTGTCTTCTTCATTGTTATCTGATTGAACAGAGATTAAGTGCGTAGCGGTTTCTATGTTGATTGTCGCATGCCTAATCCTTGTTGTTAATTAAATATAAGTAAATCAATATTTATTTAAAAGAGCAACACACAAGTTTCTTGCTCATTCTTCTTGTGATGAGTCTGCATTCCGAATGAGAGTAGAATCAAAAAACTTGACTATTCAAAAGTGCTTATATTAAGTTTTTTTGAAAATAAAGATTATTATTATTTCTATTATTCTTCATTATCAGAATGCTTTCACCGTAAGGCATATTCTTCTCCGATCCGTATCTACGCTGCACTCTCCATATCTTCTCATGGTGCTTGTTTTTAATAATAATACCTTTAGACAATCCACTCAGCGCAATCTAATTTCAAGCTAAACAGAGTATAATACCCACAACACAAGCTCTGCTTAGTTTGGGTCTAGATGACGCTGAGTTGATTATTTTGTAGTACGGTAGAATAATAATAATCTCAGGACAATTCCGTTAAGCTAGCTAAAGCTTGTGTTATGGGTACTAGACAACTGATACAAATACATAGATGTATTTTTTTCGTAAATACATACATAATATACATAGAAAACATCCAGACCGATACAATCATACTCATGAATACAAATGTTTGTGCCGTGCGAGGTGCTTAACCGCTAAATCGTTAGACCACCGAGGCCGTCATAGAATTATAATAAGTATTATTTATTTTCAGATTATTACCACAGAATAAAGATGACAAACCGAAGGAGAAACTCTACATTCCATGCAAGGGCTGCGACAAAGTGTTCCACTCGAAGAAAAGTTACAGATCTCACGTGTAAGTACACATACATACATACAAGTTATGTGCGCGATCAGAATGTATTATTGCAGATACTGATATGATGATAATAATGTTTCACAATCCACACAGCGTCATCTAGTCCCAAGCTAAGCAGAGCTTGTGTTATGCGTACTAGACAACTGATATAAATATATAGATACATTGTTTTTATGATACATATATGTTATACGTAGAAAATGTACAGAGAAACAATCCTACTCATTAATGCAAAAGTTGGTGCGTTTGAGGAATCGAACCCGTGACTATTGAAAAGTAAAGCGGTGTGCTAAACTGCTACACCACCGAGATTGGCAAAATATGAATTAGAGTTTAAATTATTTTGTTGACGAGTTTACATGCGGTATAACAGTGATATATTTGACGTCACTTTAGTAAGTGGTCTAAAAAATGTGACCAACTGTGACAGATGGGATAAAAAGGAATTAGGAAATGTCTGTGTTAATGTCACATTGTCCGCAGCGTGATACACGAGGGCAAAGCTGTTCTATGGGGAGGGGGGTAAATAGTTATAAAATTTGTGTAACAATGTCACATTGTCAACACACAGTGATACACGAGGGCGTGATATACCCATGTCCTATATGTGGCAAGCTATTCAAATGAAGGATAAATAATCTGGGAATTTGTGTAACAATGTCACATTGTCTACACTTAAATGTGACATACCTATGTTCCGTGCGGCGATATGGGTGGGGGGGGAATTGGGGTATTCAGTGGGTGGGGAAAATATTGATGATATTGGTGTGGCAATGTCACATTTTTAACAGCGTGATACACGAGCATGTTTCATATGCAGCTATATGTTTCAATGGCTAGGTGGAAATATTCATGAAATTGTTGTGACAATGTCACATTGTCAACAGCGTGATACACGAGGGCGTGACATACCCGTGTCCCACATGCGGCAAGCTGTTCCAATGGAAGCGTAACCTGGCGCGACACGCACGCAACCACCGGGAGCGCGAGCTGGGTGCACTGCACGAGTGCAGGGAGTGCAACAAGAGCTTCTCCAGCAGAGATTGCTACAACAACCATATGAGACTCAGCAAGCGGCATGTCGGTGAAGATGCATACGTGTGAGTATTATTGTTACTAGTAACTGCCTTTACTCGACCCGTTCTATCACGCGTGATAGAACGGGTCGTGTAAAGGCAGCTAGAGCGCGAGCTGGGCGCGCTGCACAAGAGCAAGTGCAACAAGAGCTTCTCCAGCAGAGACTGCTACAACAACCATATGAGACTCAGCAAGCGGCATGTCGGTGAAGATGCATACGTGTGAGTATTATTGTTACTAGTAACTGCCTTTACTCGACCCGTTCTATCACGCGTGATAAAACGGATCGTGTAAAGGCAGCTAGAGCGCGAGCTGGGTGCGCTGCACGAGTACAGGGAGTGCAACAAGAGCTTCTCCAGCAGAGACTGCTACAACAACCATATGAGACTCAGCAAGATCGGTGAAGATGCATACGTGTGAGTATTATTGTTACCATATGAGACTCAGCAAGCGGCACGTCGGTGAAGATGCATACGTGTGAGTATTATTGATGCTAGCTAATTTTACACGACATATTCTATCACTCATGATAGAACGGATTGTGTAAAGGCAATTTTTATCTCTTTAGCGTTAGAAAGCCATCTGAATTCCCATCTCTTTAATGGTTGATACGACATGATTCTGACTTTGTTATTATTCTGCTTTATATAACGGTATCTTGGTCTTCCCCTTCAAAGATACACATCGTATCAGGAGCGTGTAAGAACGTGTCGTGTAAAAGCAATTCCCATCTTTTCAGCACGGGAAAGATATTTCGTTTATACATGAGTGGGTTACATCTATTGTAGCTGTCCATCATAATTTAAGAGGCATGCTCTCATCGATTGAGTGGAGACAGTGAAGTTCCATCACTACTGCCTTTATACGTACGTTCTTTTATGCAACAAAGAGTGTTCCATGTAAATGTAGATAAAGAACTAGAAAAGACAACTAAATCATTTCCGCGTCCGTCAGTCCGTGCGTGCTTTAGAACGCGCTCCTGATCGCACGTGAAAGAATAACCGTGTTTTATCTGTCATTTATTTATTAACATACAAAACGGATTACAATCAATACAATAATATCATTAGGAGCGTGTAGTTCAGTACAAAACTGGATTGTAATCCAACACTATCATCATCATCATCTGCTTCTTCCTTATCCCATTTATTTGGGGTCGGCGTAATATGTTTTTCTCTTCCATTCATCTCTGTTCGCATTAATCCCGTAATCCAACACTATGTATGCCTAAAAGCTAAATTATATAGACGCATTCAATATACGCTAGATAAGGTTATATAATGAAATGTAAACGAAATAGAAAATAATATATAACTACGGAATGCAATGAAACATTATGTTAACAGAATTTTATTTGTATTAAAAAAAATTGGTACAATATTAAATATAATTTGTCTTTACGGAGAAAATTTAGTTGTCTCCGAAACTGGGCCAGTGTTGAATGGAAAATATATATTTCTATTCAAGACAAGAACTTCATTGTATTGACGCACATCCGATCTATTGGGTTATAATATGAAGTATTATTTGAGTAAACCTGAAGATGGTGTTATAATTACGGCTGCGGGATCTAAATCTCATATTAAAGTTTAATAGAGAAAGAAGAGTGGACAATAAATAAATAAAATGTTTTTTACAGCCACGAATGCAGTTATTGCGGTAAAAAGTTTGCAACCAAGTGGTGTATGGTGGACCATATTGACTGGGACCATCTCAAGCGAATCAAATACCAGTGCAGAGTTTGTTTCAAGGTACGCATTTCATTAATTACCACCTCACCTGCGCAACGGCGTTTAATTTCCAATATTTTTCATACCATTTTGTGATTATATAAACTCGGTGGGTTAGGAAAGCCGACCCCGAGTAACTGGAAGAGGCGAGGTTGAAGAAGAATATATAATTTGACGTAGTCTAGTGTTTTGAGTAGTCATGCTCACTAAAATGTCCAGACATGTGGCGGCGTGGTGGGCCGGGTCATTGGGCTCCCTAAAATATGGTCGAGCGCAGTGGTGGCTGGCTCATCCGTCGTACTCGTGAACGGGTGCTGCTTGTAGGGACTGGTCTGCTCTAATCACTATGACTGATTTCCTCTTATTAATTGTTTAACCAGTTGGTTATATATTCAATATTATTTCTATTTGAGTATTTAATTGAATTAGTGCTAATTGGTGGTTTGTATTCACACACTTAAACTTAAAAATGTAAAGTAATAATAAAATTATTTAAAAGAGCAACACGCAAGTTTCTTGCTCGTTCTTCTTGTGATGAGACAGCTTTCCGAACGAGCGGTAGATTAAAAAATGTAATGACTATTCAAAAGTGCTTCAATGTAAGTTTATTTGAATAAATGATTTTCTATTCAATTCTATATGTAGATTAGAAAATTAAAACGAAAACATAAGCACAAAAATAAAAAGAGTTATTTATGTAACTGGTTGGTTAATGTGAAGGGTGTGATTGCTTTCGGAGCACAGCTTATGGAACCGGTGAACTAATTATCTAACTTCGCAACTACTTTCGTATGTAACGTAGTGGAAATGACGTCATCTGCCAATAATGCGATGGAGGGCGTTGATATTTGCAATACAAATACAATACTTCTGTAAATGTCATCGTTTCTTCAGTGAATTGGTACCAGGGGCGGATCGTTAATTTGTGGGGCCCTGGGCTAAATCTACTTAGAGCCTATCTAATATTATTTAACTAAAAAAATTCACTCACAAAATAACAAACAGGCGACTAGAAATTCCCCGTTCCTTTCGATTGACGCGCACTTGCATGTGTTGATTGATCTCAGCGTTGACAACCTTATGATAGGTTTTTTAACATTCGAGATATTTTAGTATTCTAAACTAGTTGTTCCCGCGACTTCGTCCGCGTGGAATTTGGCTTTATCTAAAATAAAAGTAGCCTAAGTTTAGCCTTATTACATCAGCAAACTCTAAAAAATGTACCGTCAAAGTCGGTCCAGCCATTTCAGAGATTAGCCTGAACAAACAGACCGACAGACAGGAAGACAAAAATTGTAAAAAATGATATTTTGGTATATGTACCGTATTTATAGTCATATGCATGTAGTAAAAATCGGTTATTTCAATATTACAAACAGACACTCCAATTTTATTTATATGTATAGATATCATTTCAGTGGGAACTGGAGGCCCTTTGTATCCTCGGGGCCCTGGGCTGCAGCCCAAAAAACCATTAGGTAGATCCATCCCTGATTGGTACACATGTTTTCTGTTTTAAATAAATAAATAAATATAAACAATTACAGGCCTTCAAAACAGCTAAAATTATGGTCGCCCACATGAACAATATACACGAAGGGAAGAGAGATAAAGTACCGGACGGGGAACACCTGTGTGAGATCTGTGGGAAATCATACAAGGTAATGTATAAGTTTGTATTTAGGAGATACGTAGCACCAAACATGCGTAAAAAATAAAAAATGGGGACATAAAAATATTGTTAGTAAAATGTTCAAATCAAAACCCCTATACTATCCAATGGTCGCGGGTTCGATTCCTCGCACGGTATAAACATTTGTATTCGTGAGTATGATTGTTTGTATCGGTCCGGGTGTTCTATGTATATTATGTATTTGTTTATAAAAAAGGTATCCATGTATTTATATCAGTTGTCTAGTACCCATAACATAATTTCTACTTGAATTACTTTTTGTTTTAATTTAAACTATATATCGTCTTATATATAAAACTCTCGTGTCACAGTTTTCGTTCCCATACTCCTCCGAAACGGCTTGACCGATTCTCATGAAATTTTGTGAGCGTATTCAGTAGGTCTGAGAATCGGCCAACATCTATTTATCATCCCCCTAAATGTTAGGGGTGGTCCAACTGTAAGCGACGCACTACTTATATATAATTTATTGTATATTTTTCTGTCATGTTCCTCTTAAGATGTTCTTGTTTTGCCCTATTGTTTAGAAATGTATGTATACCTGTATTACGCACCTGCGTATGAATTTTATTAAAGGTACAGGTATGTGCAATGACCCGCCGTACTGTCCGTATGCAAGCCTCCCCACCTAATTGCTTAGTAGCTTCCCACCAACCAACGCGAACGCGGCTTGTTGCACGTCCTAGTTTTAAACTACGCAATATCTTTTATTTTTTATACCAACCCTAAATTGTTTTTTTTATTTTAAGACTAAACAACGTTTGCCGGGACAGCTAGTTATATATATATAAACCTTCCTGTTGAATCACTCTATCTATTAAAAAAAACGCTTCAAAATCCGTTGCGTAGTTCTAAAGATTTAAGCATACATAGGGACAGACAGCGACAGCGACTTTGTTTTATACTATGTAATGATGATAATATATTTTTCCACAGACTGTAAAACGGTTGAAGGGCCACGTGTGGGCGATGCATACGAACCGGTCTACCACTAAGAGCTTCAAATGCAAGCAATGCCCGGCGACTTTCACATGGCAGACGTCTATATACAAACACGTGAAGATAATGCATGAAAACAAACGGAGCAAGGTAAGAGGTTTTTTTATAAAACGTGTTTTTTTATATATATTTGTATTATTTTTATTAAAAAAGTAATGTAAGGCTTTTAAAAAAAAAATATTTTTAATGTGGTGAGTGATCACCACTCACCACATTGTAAAATTACCCCATGTCCACATCACTAACGATCCGCTTTCCCCATTACCAAATATATATTTATATCTAAGTTTATTTAATAATAATAATAATAATAATCTTTATTTGTCTCAAATAAACTTTTCACAAACAATACAACTGTTGCCCATAGAATAATATAATTTAAAACTAATGAATGAGACAAAACGGTCTATAACTCAGTGAGGGCAGTGAGTCCACCCTCTCTGCTATTCTGTTATAGCCTTTATTTAAGTTTTTATTGGTAAGGGGGGGTGGGGAGGGGATTGGATTAATAATGTGGAGTAATGTAATAGTCATAATATTAATACTAGATTTAAAGACAAACTTGCTGTCCCCAAGTATCGTTTAGAAAAAGTCAATAGGTCTTTTATGGGAATAGGTATAAAAATTTACAATAAAATACCAAAGGATATATTGGAATTATCCTTAAATAAATTCAAAACATCTGTTAAATCATATTTACTGAGCAAGGCCTATTACTCACTAAACGATTACTTGAATGACGAGCGTGCATGACAATAGTTTTCATGTTCGGGATTTTCATTTAATGTTAGACATAGACACCTATATAAATACCTATGCATTGTAAATAAACTGGCTTTAAAAAAAAAAAGTAATTCAATTGAGTTTCTTGCCAGTTCTTCTCAATTGGATCTATATACCGAACTGGACGGTAGGGAAAAAAATTATAATGTAAAACTTGACGTTCATAAGCGGCTAAAATGTCCTACATGAATAAATGATTTTTGAATTTGAATGACATGGGGGTCCTCAGTTCACATTACTACAAAAATACAGTAATATTATTTTTTTAATTAAATATAATATTGAATATATAACCAACTGGTTAAAAATTAATAAGAGAATTAGGGTTCATTGTCGACCAATGTGGACTGATGATCCCATTGCTCAGCAACGTACCATGTCAGGAATGCATGCGGCAATCAATACAAAAACCGCTACGCTTTCATATTTCTAAAATCAATCAATTAAATCAAGAAAGCAATGATTGCTAGCAACGTACCATGTCAGGTCGACCTCCACGCGGTTCCCCCTGGAAACCATCGTGATAAATTCCCGGTGAATTTGTCACGTTGGGCTAACTGATCTTACTTCATGTTCATCTTATCATCCTCCACTGGTGCACGTCAGCGTAAACCGTTAGCGCAGGCGGGTGCACCATTCCATTATCATCCACTAAAAATAAAAGTTCATTGTATCCCACCGTTATATACTTATTATTTTAATTTTCCAGCTGTACCAGCCCCGAGCGCAACCACCGCCTGCAAAGAAAGAAGAGCCCTACCCGGGAATGGATCTCGCGAACCGCATGAACTATTTCCAACAAAACGTAACTGGCAACATAGGGCCTATACACCCTGTGCCTATTATACAAAATGTAGTATAAATAATAATAATAATAACCCTGGACAATTCACACGGCGCCATCTAGTCCCAAGACAAGCAGAGCTTGTGTAATTGGTACTAGACAACAGATAGAAATACTGAAATATTTTATATTTTGTGTATATACATACATAATAGAAAATGTCCAGACCAATACAAACAATTATATTCATTAATACAATATTTTAAACATAGATTGTGGCCTATCTTAAAAAAAAAATATTATGGATAACGCAGGATGGTGTACCTTCTGTGTTTTCTCCTTTACCCAAATTTTGTCTGGAAAATTATCGCTTAAGCGATAAGACCGCCTTTTGTACCTACATACTATGTATATTTTATACTAGCTTTTACCCACGGCTTCGCACGCGTTAATTAATCCCCTTAAGGGTGGAATTTATCAAAATCCTTTATTGGCTGTTGCCTACGTCATAACATCTACCTGCATGCCAAATTTCAGCCCGATCCGAGTGGTTTGGGCTGTGCGTTGATAGATCACTAAGTTAGTCACCATTGAGTTATATATTTAGATTTTTCTTTTTAAAGGTGCAATAGTTATAAACCTAATTGGCAATATGCAGTAAACATAAAACAAACATAATGTATTTAAATTACACATGTATAATTATAATAAGGTTTGTAGTTAGCATCGTGCGAGGAATCGAACCCGCTTTTAGAAGTGAGGCGGTGTGGTAAACCGTTAGACCACCGAGATTCAAATACTCAATTACAATGATACTGCTACGCGATACTGAAGTTTATAGCAATATTGTTTAAGTCTATATTATAAGAACAAATGCCATAATATGAAAGTATTTTTAATTTAAACATAGTCTTTTTATACAAAGTCAAAATATACAAGTAATAAATTAATATATTGTTGTTTTTTTTAGCCTATTTATTTATTTTGGAATTAATATATTGTTGTTTTTTTTTTGGGGAGCCTATTTATTTATTTTGATTACATCCATATTGTGTTAGTAGACAACGCGTAAACTGTAAAACTTTATATGTAAAAATTTCGTGTCACGTTGTTTGACCGCGATGGACTCCTACTGAACCGATTGCAAATTTGATTTGTATATTGTGTGCAATTTGATCCAACTTGAAAGATAGAGTAGCTTACATCTTACATTTATGTCCGTGTGTTGTTTTATTCAAGAACCTTAGACACAGCAACGCGTGGCCGTGTCTTCTAGTTATATAGAGATATGCTCTCATTTCATATATATATGTCTACATCTAGATTAATCCAGAAGCATTAGGTCCGAATTTATTTATGTTTTATTGAGCAGTTATTTGATTTGTACTTCCTAAATTTTCTGGTGGCAACGACATTTTATTTTTCCTTTTGCTAAGTCCCTGGAAACCTGTTTGTTGGCTTTCTCTGGAAATGTACTGTTGATTTAATTTATTGGATTGTAAGATGCTGGTTTTCGAACAAATAAACTGAGTCATAACTCTATAGGTATAGTAAAATAAAATTGACTGGAAAATAATAGAAAACTTTTTTTGAAATGGACATATAAAATTGGTATTTTTTTTTAATTGTACAGAAAAGGGCGGGAATATTTAATAAAAATATATTTTTTTAAATCATATCAGTAATGCTCGGGTATTTCAATAAAAATGCTATCGTCGTGGCTCATGAACCATAAGTCGACTTGCTCGAAGCGGTTGTTCGGTTTCTTCATGTAATTGTAACTTCGGAATTTCCTCCTCTCAGTCGGACTTTTTAAAAAGAAGCATATAGTAAGGAACTCTGTAATATATTGTTAAATACATTATAGAAACCTTAACAAGTTATATATGATCGGAACACTGGCGGAATTGGCAACCATAGCGTGAAACCTTAAGACTTTGTAAATAATCACGCTGGCGTAAAGCAACGATCGCGTATAAGTTTTTTTTAATGGATGAATATGGAATGGTGCATCCACCTATTCTGTGTAGGCTAGTAGAGGATAACAGTATAACAAAGAATTCAAGTCAACCCATCATGGCGAATTAACCGTGATGGTTTACAGGAGATAGGGGGACCGTGTGGACGTCACGTGACATGGTACCTTGCTATATAGTCATAGAGCTGTCAGTTTTCGCCATAGTTAATTGTCGGAAAATTCATCACAACGCGACTAATTAACCTGACTTCATGCATGGTCTATGATCATACACTTATTCCATTTCAGCGCAGGCGGGTGCACTAATTCATTATATGTAATTAAATAGAAAATACTCTCCAGAACAGGTACTTACTCAATGTTAGAATATACATCCTCGCTGAGTAATTAAAAATATAATAACTTATGTTTTCGAAACAAAACGTTGCTATTAAAAATATCCTAACTAATGATAGTTGACCTTACGAAATTAAGGGCAAGCGTGATAATTTCTTTTATTTGTGTTTATGGAATGGTGTATACGTCTGCACTAATGGTATTACGCTGGCAGGTTACGAGTGGAGGATGATAAGATGAGCATGACATCAGGTTATTGCAGTATGTACTGGGACTTACCATAAAATGATAATGCCAGTACTCGTACTATATTTCTAGTAGTATTATCAACTGTGTAATGAAAAAACAATTGCTGGCTATGATTCAAGATCGGACAATACTCTTGGGTAACCACGAATAAGTGACTCACCAACAAATGTGCAGATTATTTAATATAATACAATAGGGAGAAAGGGTTAGTAATGTGGACTGATGACTCCATTGCTAGCAATGTACCATGTCAGGTTGACCTCCACCCGGTTGCCACTGGAAACCATCATATAAATTCCTGGTGAAATTACCACGATAGGCTAACTGATCTGACCTCATGCTCATCTTATCATCTTCCACTGGTGCCACGCCAGCAAAACCATTCCATTATCATCCATTAAAAATAAATCTATATGATTAATGTATTGATAAATACATATGTAATTTATAAAATACATTTAAAAAATATACTATAGTATTATTATTTATTTTCCCCTTAAATTGTTATTTGTTAATTTAATTATGTATTAACAGAATTTTTTCGACTATTTGCGACATGGCACTGTGAAATTACAATTTACTAATTGAGCGTAAAATTAATACAAAAATGCAGCATTCTTGAATTATGTAGGTAGTAACAAATTAACATGGTAATTGATTTTGCGACAAACTTCTTAGCATTGTATGGATTCACAGTACGGGTGTGGCAGAATGGAAAACTCCAGTTCCCGGGTGTTATGACCCGGGTGTAGGTTTACGGGGCTCTTTACTAATGTACATCAACACATTCCTTCCACCGCTCATGTATCTATCCCTGCTCAGACAATTCTAGAAGGAGCCTGCATTAGGCTTCAGACTTGTCTGTTCCAGATTTCTAATATAAAACTTACTGCAGTGCTAGAAAGGCCTAGACTTTTTAAAAGACCGTAGTGATTTCACTGGTATACCTCTGCCTCTTACTTGGACCTTATATGAATTAACCAACAAGTGACTCTCTGGTATCCTAGGGACGGGACCAGAAGACAGGGTCTCCAAAGAACACAATGGAAAGATGACATCAACCTGACTCTGGGACCGTTCTGGAACAGGGTTGCATAACACAGCTCAGTGGAGAGAGCTGGAGGAGGCCTGTGCCAAAAGGCACACCGAGTTGTGGGACATTTTGTAAAGCAGCAAATGTACTTCAACTTTTGGAAAAAAGGGCTATTATTATTATATATGAATTAACCACATAAGACATTTTACGTTAATTTGTTTGTTAAATTGTATTATTTATTTGTTTTTATTGAATGGTCTTTAGGTATATTTGTTTCCCATGGTACAGTGAACTCTACCAATAGTACAGGTATAGTATTTTCAAATATATTAATATATCTAGTATAGATGATGAAACACCTGCGTGCTCTGGAATTTTATAAAGCTATACATTCAGTAAAACTGTCAAAAACAAGTTTCAAGAAGACATTTAAAGTGGAATGTAGCTATCATCAACAATAATAAGTAACAATATCTTTCTTTATTCTCACAAAATCTTAAATATGTAGTGCTAAACAACAGTATTTAAAAGAGCAACAAGCAAGTTTGTTGCTTGGTCTTCCTGTGATGCCTACTATCCAAAAGAGTGGTAGAATAAAAAAATATAATATGGCTATTTACAACCTTAGTTTAGTTTTATTTCTATTTACTAATAACTATTTTAGCATACAAAGAGTCACTGAAGACACACTGGTTACAAAGACTTATAGCAATAAAACACTGGCTGACTTATAAAAAACTTAATTTATTAAAAAAATAAACTACATAAACACTACTTTTTATTTTTATTCTGTTGCGGATTCCGTCCTACATTCCCTCCACCTCGCGCCAAAGGTGCTGGCCTACCGCGGTTTCCGAACGCACCTCTTGCTCCGCCGCGTCCTGATCTCATGTTCTGACCACCTCCCCGCCCTTTCGAGATCTCGCTACGACCTCTCGCTTTCACTTGAGTTTCTTCCTTCACCATATCAATAACCTCATCAGGAATCCTAAGGTATTTTATTGTACTTCCACGTATATAACATTCCGGCATCCGCCAGAACTTGTCGCCGTCTCTTGATGTGCAAATAACTTCTCTGAGATTAATGTTCATCCAATTATCACAACTCACTAAATGACCGTTGTATGTTTCGCCATTTTTTAATTCGACCAGCATGGGATGGTTTTGGGCCGTTCTTAAAAGCGATAGAGGCAACATTATTACTTTAATAATTGATTTATAATTATCTTAGTATAAATTAAACAAAATACATTATTTACTATTTGAGGTATCTATCAAGTCAATTTTATAGGTTATAAAATTGGGTGTTTTATAAAGTCAACTGAAATTTATTCGGTTGATAAAGTTCTGTTGTCACTCCGATTACTACTTTTGCAATATATGTATTTATAAAGTAAATACGTAGGTACGTTATGTCTCGTATTCACTTGTTTTTTATGAATTATATTTTAAATGGTAAAAACAAATAAACATTTTTTGATGTTTATGAACTCAACTTCATTATGGACACCGACTAATGACGAGTGATTATTTAAAATAATGACTATATAGCAATCTATAACATTAATTATGTTATACGTATAAGATAATAATATATTGGAAAATAAATTGTTTATGAAAACGGTTTAGAAAGTATAATGAGCGAATCAATACAATTATTGTATAAAAAGTGTAATAAAAAGAACCTATTTTAGTAAAGCTTGACGTATGTAACTGGAAATGACATTCCTAGCCATGGAAAATAAATGTTAAATATTGTCAAAGCTGGATAATATTTTATTAAGTAGTGTTATTGCTTTTGATATACTTCATCGTAGTCGGCTATTTTATTAGTTCTACCGTAAACTTTGGTAGTATTTTATTCCCTTTTTGTGCAAAGTGATACAAAACGATATAGACCGTTAAGAAATTTTGGTAAACCAATTAAATGTTATTCATTTAAAATGCTAGTAAATCATTGCAAGACTTTGAAATATTAGAATTAAATATCAACAATAGAATAAGCAGATAGTACTAAAGAGTAAAACGTACACGTCTGCACAATGAGCTTACTCAAAGCTAGCAACACTAAGTCATAACTAGTGTTCAGAGTCGTAATAAAAAAATACACTAGACGTCATTGTCAAATACAACAAAATAGGGGTTAATGCCATACAAAAAGAAAAAAAAATTCATTGTCAATCAACCGGAAACCGGATAATAATAATAATATTTTCATTACGAATTCCTTATCAATATCACCTAATATTTTCTGCTTTAATAGAAAAAAATATAATACTATTAAGAAAGTTGTTTGAGATTCTTCTATGTATAAGATTTTTTAAATTGTAAACATTGTAAGTACTTTCCTAATTGATTTTGAGACGTAATAAGTTTTAAAACTCATATTTTTGGATAAATATTCCATTTAATAGTTAATTATACTTTAAATTCCAATCGCGCGATTATTTATACTTAATTTATACAGTTTTTAAATTTATTTTGTAATTATATATTTCAGTATTAAAAAGGTTAGAATGCCGCAAGCCAAACGCAAAACTCCTTTTAGCGGGAAAGCGAAGAAACAGCAGTTGCAAACGAAGAAAAATAAACAGAACAGAACTCTTCTTTTGTCGAGTAAGTATTTTCTTTTAATGGATAAATCCATACCTAAATATAAATTAAATTTTGCTTATTTTCAATTAAAGGATGAAATGATAAAATTTGCCGAACTTCAGCCGAGAACTTTCCTACCCCTAGCCGTGGCCTTAGACCAGAGGTTCCCAAACATTTTTTGTGTCGTAGGCCCCTTGCCATGTTTTTCGGTTTGGGTAGACCCCCCATTCTTACCTGGAATTTATTGTAAATTTCTAACTGTAGTAAAGTTTAGTGTTAAAAACATAAAGTACAAACAAGATGACCGCGATTTTAGACCCTTTGCAATTTGTCATAGACCTCTGGGGGTTGATATAGACCACTTTTTCCAAAGTGTTCAGACTAATCAGTGCCGTAGACTAAAGTCACATACGTCAGGCAGGTGAGTTCCTGGTGAATTTGCCATGATGGACTAACTGACATGACCTCTTGCTCATATTTACTCCACTGGAGTGCCCTCCAGCATAAATCATTGATGAACCATTCCATTATCCATAAAAAATTAAAATAGTCATATGGGTATGAAATCACTGGCTCTGTTTATTTAATTGTTTATTCTTTATTGAACTAAAAAATCAACAGGCAGGTTTAATGCCACATGGCATTCTCTCCCAGCTGACCTTAGGGTATAAACAGAAAGCGTTGTGGGGTATTAGCGAGAAACTATATTATTTATAATTGTTTTTTTTTTCATCAGCATCATCAGGCTCCAGTTCTTATGATGTCGTGTCTGTGAACTACCAGCCGAGTAAGGGCCGCGGTGGACGAGGTGATGCCAACCGCTATGCACTCAAGTTCTACCGAGAAACAGACGAAGACATGAAAGTTAAGAAGGAAGAGGCTCTGTAAGTTACAAGAATTTTTCTATAAACTTTTTAAATTATATCATTAAAGTGGTAGTCGTAGTGGAGTAAAGAAAATGTTTGACATGAATTTGAATGGGTTGAATGGGAGAGTAGGATTGACAAAAGATGGATGGATATTACATAATCAATCTATCTTTTTATCAGTTAATAATAATATCTCAGGACATCTCACATAACGTCATCTAAACTAAAGCTAAGCAGTGCTTAGCAGGCATGTTGGCATATGGTTGCAGTTGACATAACAAATAAGAAATAAAACAAATATATCTAAGTATTTCTATCGGTATTCTAGTACCCATAACACAAGCTCTGCTTACTGTGAGACTAGATGGCGCTGTGTTAATTATGCAAGGTTTTAAATTATTGTTGTAATACTTTCAGACAGTCCCTTAATCCAGTTCCAGAGAAGGACATGGAAGTAGACCCATCAGATTATTTCCCAGCTGACCTGACATTCCCCAAGCGTCCACCTTGGGATTTCAGCATGAAACCAGCTCAATTGGATGCACAAGAACAAAGATACTTTAAGGTGAGTGGAAAGCTGACGATAAAACACTAGTAACATCCTATATGGTTGTAGTCCACTCATGCAAGAAATAAAAGAAATATCTCCTTTGGAAAGTAAACACTCTATCCTGACGAGATAAAAACCATCACTCCTTACAAGAATATCTTTCAATTCTTGTCCCTGACGAGTCTTGGTAGTGAGCTTTGAAAAAAAGCAAATATAATAGATCTATGTAGATTGCAGTGCAACTAGTAGTAGTGGTCTAAGCACCTGACAATAGCCCAAACCTATCACTAAGAAAAAAAAGAATAATAAGGTGAGTGGATAACATGTGAAATTACGGGATAAGAGGCATCTTCATCCTCTAGAATGAAAATTTGTTTATGCATGTGTGCCGAACCACATAGGATATGTAGTGACATTTTCTCCTCAGCTTGGCAAAATCTGCAGATAATACATTTAGTTACATACAGTACATTTAATATTTGACACAACTATATAATAATTGAGAGAACTGTATAAATATTGACACAACTGTATAATAATTGAGAAATCTATATCTGTCACAACTATATAATAATTGGCAGAACTGTATAAATAATAACACAACTGTATAATAATTGACACAACCATATAATAATTGACAGAGCTATGATATAATTGACAGAACTATATAATAATTGAGAGAACTGTTTAAATATTGACACAACTGTATAATATTTGACACAACTATATAATAATTGAGAGAACTGTATAAATATTGACACAACTGTATAATAATTGACACAACTATATAAAATTGATAAAACTTTATAAATATTGACACAACTATATAATTATTGACAGAACTATGTGGACGGACTGCAATCTTCAGAACACTGGAGGCATGTGTCATATTTCGAGCTGAACTTGGAGACCTGGAGACAGCTGTGGCGCGTGCTGGAGATGTGTGATGTACTGCTGCTCATTGTGGACGTCAGATATGCTGTAAGTCCATCCATTATAATCCAGCCTCTGTGGTCTAGTGGTTTAGTACACCAACTTAGTTCTGACGGTCAGGGGTTTTTTCCTCATACATTTGTATTCATGAGTATTTGTATCATGAGTTCCAGCAATGAAAAAAGCTTATTCCTTTTTATTTCCGACAACGTACTTGCAGTTCCCCTGGTGTTGCAGGTGCTCATGGGCGGCGGTAATCACTTAACATCAGGTGAGCCGCATGCTCGTTTGTACCCTGTGTTATAAAAAAAAAATGATTGTTCGATCGATCCCCCGTCCAATTCAAATGGGCATCGAAATTGCGACGGCCTGAGCCGAGGTTCGGCACCGTTAGGGGGGGGCCCTAACGGTGCCCTCAGAGTAAAGTTGTATATGTCAGGCAAGTGTTATCCTTCAGCCACTCCATAAGTCCTTCCTTCTGTTATTCCTTGGACTGTTTTGCTGTGCCATCTGCACTCGCCGAGGTTAAATGTGTCTTTTAATTTCTGACATTGTTTGGTTTAATGTAATATCATACCTCTTTCCCAGGGCATGATGTTTCCACCGTCCCTCTACCAGTACGTCGTCAAAGAACAGAAGAAGAACATGATCCTGGTGCTCAACAAGATAGACCTGGTTCCAGCAGGCGTCGTGGCAGCCTGGCAGGACTACTTCACCAGCAGCTTCCCTGGACTGCATGTGGTATACTTCACATCCTGTCCAGGATACAACTTGAGAGGATCAACTAAGGATAAAGCTGGTATGATTTTTAGAAAGAAGTGATGAATTAGGATAGAATCAAAAGTAACAAAAAAAAACAAAAATAAAATATGTACATATGTATATATACATTAGACTTTGTTTTATGTTTTATACTATGTAATGCTTACATCAGCTGTACCCGCGGTTTCACTCGCATGCTCATCTTATCCTCCACCGGTGCCCCGCCAGCGTATATCGTTAGCACAGGCGGGTGCAACATTTCATTACCGTACATAAAAAAAAATATATTATTATTTGTCTATGGTCTTACTGAATGATAATTTAATTATAGTCGATATTCGACCACTGGGCAGACTAATACTTTAAATTGTCTATCGTAAATCAGGTCTTCAAGTGCGGAGAAGGAAAGGTCGTCAGCAGATGTGTGCAGAAGGTGCAACCAAGATCTTTGAAGCATGCAAGGATATAGTTGGCAACGAGGTGGACCTCACATCCTGGGAGAGGAAGATCAAGGAGGAGTCTGAAGTGGAGCTGGGAGAGGATGAGCAGACTGAAGTTGGTGAGTTTTTTTATGTAAAATTAATAATATGTCAAGACAATTAATACAGCGCTATCTAGTCCCAAAGTAAGCAGAGGTTGTTTTATAAATACCAGATGTACGAGTATTTCTTATGTATCTCTTCTAGACTGGGAACTCTCTTAGCGTACAAATATATGATGATTTTTCTTGTAATTACATCCATAATATACATAGAAAATACTCAGACGGAGACAAATATCAAGCTTTTATATCATACCTAATTTATTATTACTATTATTTTCACTATTGTCGCATTTTCTCAGCTTTTGCTGGTTTTTTACCACACTTACGGGTCAAAATAAAAGTAAGTGCAGTTGTGTGTGTATGTATGACTGTGAGTGTGTGTGTACTTATTGTGTGACTGGTATTATGTCCTTTTCGTCTATTTCCAGACAGTTCGACATGTATTTAAAATGGCAGCCTTTTTAAGGGTGATGTAAAGTGTTTTTTGTATATGATATGTTGACATGTCAGTTTCTAAATTGTTTATTATTATCTTTCATGCTAAGTTGAACCGTTAAATTCAGTTTGTGATTGATGGTTGAATAGATAGAGAGATTGATAGACACATTGATTGATGTTATTTTCGTGATCTAAACACAGTATTTATCATATTTTGTTCCAGGTGAAACGATCCTAGAGAAAGCAGATACAACATATTACAAACATGAGAAATATAAAAATGGTATACTAACCATAGGCTGTGTGGGGCAGCCCAACGTTGGGAAGTCATCCCTCATGAATGCCATCATGGGGAAGAAGGTGGTATCCGTCTCCAAAACACCAGGGCACACCAAGCACTTCCAGACAATATTTTTGACTCAACAGGTAACTTTACATGTGTATAATGAAGTCGGTTCAGCTGTCTGTTTGTTTAAATCTTTTAACTAGGTAACAGATTTTAATGCAATTTTAGCAATAGATAGAGTGATTCAAGAGGATGTTTTATATGTATAGTACATGTACACTTTGAGGCGAGGAACCCCCTAGCGGCGCCCTCAGAAAAGTTATAGCCATCAGGCGGGAGTTGTTCTTTAGCCGCTCCATAAGTCCTTCCTTTGGTTTGGAGTGCCATCTGCACTCGCCCCCTATCGTCCGCAGTAAAGGCCAGCTACGGACAACATTAGAAAATTTTAAAAAATTAAATAGATTAGATTTGAACTACATGCATAAGGATATAAATACGGTACATACACCAAGATAACATTTTTTACAATTTTTGTCTGTCTCTCTGTTTGTTCCGGCTAATCTCTGAAATGGATAGACCGATTTTGACGGTACTTATATTGGCAGGTAGATGATGTAATAAGAAGTAACTTAGGCTACTTTTATTTTAGAAAAATAAAGTTAAATTCCATGTGGACGAAGTCGCGGGTACAACTAGTATTAATAAATTTACAGGTCAGACTGTGCGATTGTCCCGGATTGGTTTTCCCCTCAAAAGTGCCACGGCCTATACAAATACTTATGGGATCGTATCCCATAGCGCAGTTACGAGAGCCATATACTACTATAAGGTATGGACATAAAAATAATCATTATTATAAAAATTTGACTCTACATAAGTGCTTATCTTATTTCAATATTATAAACGAGGAATGTTTGTGAGTATGGATATTTGTTACTCTTTCACGCAAAAACTACTAAATGGATTTTGGTGAAATTTTACAGTAATATAGCTTATACATCAGAATAACATATATGTTATAATTTAAAAAGATTTTATTTAGATTGGGCGAAATATAATGATAAATATCAAGCGGAATGCAGACGAAGTTGCGTATTAAAGTATGCTAGTATTAAATAAGTAGTTATAGACATATTTTCTTATTCTACCGCTCATTCGGAACACAGACTTATCACAAGAAGAACGAGCAAGAAACTTGCGTATTACTCTTTTAAATAAATATTGTAACTTTATTTTTTTTTTAAATGATGAATATTATATTCTATTTTTTTATTTTTTTTATTTATTTACACAAATTTATACAACATGATATAAAAACAATAAGACGCAAAACTGCTCAGCAGTTTGTCTGTAGCAAAAGCGTTTAACTTAATACTTATTTCTAATCTATATATACACACATACACATAAACACATTACTGTAGTGTAGACTCAGGTAGCACAATGTTTGTTTACAAAAAAGTTTAATAATTTCTTTTTGAATAATTTTTTGGATACATTCTCTAATAATCTTATATTTTTGGTAACATTATAATATTTTGGAACTAGATATTTTCTAGTTCTTGATTATTCTATATAATAATAATAATAATAAATTAATACGAACACTGTTTTATACAGATATTTAGCAGAAAGACTGGACCTACCGAAGTTGTTAAGGATCGATCACCCAGAAAACGATGATTCTTGGTCACCGAGGGATATCTGCGACGGTTGGGCCAAGAAGCGAGGCTACCTCACCGCTAAAGCTGCCAGGTATAGTTTATAAAATAACTTGCTACTCGCCCCGGCTTTGCACGGGTGTACATGTATTATACATATAAACCTTCCTCATGAATCACTCTATCTATAAAATAAACCGCATCAAAATCCGTTGCATAGTTTTAAAGATTTAAGCATACATAGGAACAGACAGCGACAGCGACTTTGTTTTATGTAATGACTAGCTGACCCAGCAAACGTTGTTTTGCCATATAAATTAAAATCGCTATTAAAAAATAAGGGTTGATGGTAAAAGGGTGAAATTTTAGGTTTGTAAGTATTTTTTAATGCCATGTAATAATCAAAAATAAAAAAAAATATTTTTGGGATGAGCCGCCCTTAACCCTGATGGGTATTAAAATAGTTATAAACCTATTCTCCAACCTACTGAATATACATATAAAATTTCATCAAAATCGGTCAAGCCGTTTCGAAACCTGTGACACGAGTATATATACATATATAGACAAAAACACCTAACTACTATTCATATATTAAATAATGGTGACTGGGTCACGTGTTGCTGTGGCTAAGGTTCTTGAATAAAATAATATAAGCGACTATAAATAGAATAGAATGAATAGAATATATCTTTATTCAACTGTGTGATACATTTTTTTGTATGTGCATAACAATATATATTGCAATCAGTTCATCTAGTTTAGGATCAATCGCGGACACAATGTGCAAATCAATAAATCGAAAAATAATTTAAAATTACGCGTCAAACAACGTGACATTTTTATATATAAAGATTGTACCGAACAGTTTGTGATGTTAGCTTTGGTCAGTTGTTTCACGAATCATGTTAAATTCATAGTGAGCATGTCGCGATGTGCTAACTGACCTGACCTCATGTTCATCTTATCATCCTCCACTGGTGCCCCGCCAGCGTATACCGTTAGCACAGGCGGGTGCACCATTCCATTATCATCTATTTAAAATAAAAAATGCGTGGTGTATAGATTAAATGTTTTCTTGCAGATTGGATACATACAGAGCGGCCAACAGCTTACTCCGGATGGCACTGGATGGGAAGATTTGTCTATGGCTGAGGCCGCCAGGGTACACGGAGCAACAAGGTAAGCTTCTCATAATACGAGGTAGCTGATTCCCTTCAAATTATATATATTATTATTAAAGTTCATCTCATTGCCGGCCACTGGTCTAGTACTTTTGAAGTAAAGCGGTGCTTACTTCAATGGTCGCGGGTTCGATTCCTCGATAGTACAAACATTTGTATTCTTAAGTGTGATTGTTTGTATCGCTCTTTTTAAATAAATAAATAAATAATAATAATAATTTCAGGACATATCACACATCGCCATCTGGTCCCAAGTTAAGCTAGCTAAAGCTTGTGTTACGGGTACTAGATAACTGATACATGTACATAGATTTTTTTTTCGTATATATACATACATATTATACATAGAAAATACCCCATACTCATGAATACAAATGTTTGTGCCGTGCGAGGAATCGAACCCGCGACCATCGGACGTAAAGCGGTGTGCTAGACCGCTTGACCACTGAGGTCGTCAAAGCTCTGGGTGTTTTATATGTACATTACGTATGTATTTATGACAAAAAATGTATTTAAGTATATATTTCAGTTGTCTACCCATAATAAATAAATGCTCTGATTAGTTTGGGACCAGATGGCGCTTGTGGGTCGTCCAGGGTTTGATTATTATTAGTATTAATTATAATAACAAGTAGATCATAAGAAAAAATATATACTAACCATATTTTACATTTATTTGTTAAAATTTCTGTTGGATTTGAAAATAGAAAGGTTTTATTATTACTATGTTCCCATGGTTCTCAACACTTAATCTTTTTATAGTATGAAGTTGTAATCTTATATCACCCTATGGTGCAGTTCGGCTAGCTACTTCAGTTAAAACAAACTGGCGAGAATCTCAACTGGTACATTGTTTTCCGTTCAGTCCGCGCAAAGCATCGAGTATATATTTACTGTTTATAACTGTATTGCATTGTATTAGTATTATATTTATCTATATTATATTATGACATATAATATCAGGTATACTATATATTATTATTTGTATATATTTATTTGCATTCATATATATTATATAATATTTATTAGTAACATTGTAATTGTTTTTTGGCATAACTGCCCCACAACGCTTTCTGTATACCTAAAGGTTAGCTGGTGTAGAATGCCATACAGCATGAAGCTCGCCTTTGTACAAGTTTTGTTGTGCATTAAAGAATAAAATGAATAAAATAAAATATATAACTGTTTTTATATATGTTTATTTTATTTATATTACTGGCGACCCTTTTTTTTCGGACTATTCTAATGTTCTGTTAGCCACAGCTGGCCTTTATAGCTTCACCTTACGATAGAGGGCGACTGCAGATGGCACTTAAAACCAAAGGAAGGACTTATGGAGCAGCTGAAGGCCAACTCCCACTTAACGGATACGACTTTAGTGTAAGGGCACCGCTAGGGTTGAACCTCAGCTCAGGCCGTCGTAATTTTGATCGTACGGAGGTGTATAACGCACAGACAAACAAATATAGTAAAAACTTTTGTGTATTGCATTTCAATGACGTGATCTCAAGAGTTGGATATTGTTTAATAATTTTTACAGTGTTCAAGAATGTTTTACAAGATTTAATCCTTTTTTTCAATTAAATATGGAATTAATAATTATGGTAAATATTACTAATGAAGTTTTTTTTCTTAACAACATACAGTACCAATATTATGTAAATAAATACTTCAATTTTAGAAGAAAATATTTAGTATGTACAAAGTTGGGTTCACGATATTATTACATATATGGTTTTATTTTGATTGCTACGGTGATATAGCGGATTAGACACCGATTTACTTTCGATGGTGGCTGGTTCGATTCCTCACACGGTACTATTGTATTCAAAAGTGTGATTATTTGTTTCGATTTGGGTGTTTTCTATGTATATTATATGTATTTACTGAAAAAAATTAATATTTCTATCATTGGTCTAGTACTCACAGTACAAGTTCTGTTTAGTTTGGGACTAGATGGACTGTGAATTGTTCAGGGATACTGCATTATTATTGTGTTGTTTTTTTTTCCAGAAACCTACGCAACTTGTAAAGAGATAAAATACATAAAGTGGGTGCAAGCATTAACTGAAGATAACGAATCCAGTCCCATCACGTCGGAGTCTGATGACGAGAGGCGGACAGAGTCGTGTGACAGCGCCGACTGTGATGACAGCAGTGATAGCGACCAAGAGGAGACTATAGCAATGGCGAACAAGTTCAACATGCTGGCCAGCGAGGACTAGACGACCGAAGTTTCCAGACTTTCCATACTTTTGGCTCTTTTCAGAACTTTTTCACTCTTTTTCAATCGTATTCTGACCTTTTTCGGACTTATCATCATTTTTTCTGAAGTATTTCGATCTTTTCTGCCATTTTCTATTGTTTCCGGTCAATTCTCGATGCTTTCTGATCTTTTTCGCTCCAAAATTATAGGTTATATCCTATTTCTTCATTTTGGTATAATTATGTCCGTGTATTTTATAACCGGGAATATGAAATACAATTAAAGAGTAATTTCGCCGATTTATTATCAATTTATAGTGAAGACTGATTTTCTTATTTATTTGATTAGTAGAAAAAGGTGTTTTGTAGGTGGGCAAGCTATTAATATATTAATTTTCTATTTGTAACGCTAATTACGTAATGCAAAAACTTTGTATAGCTTTTTACGAAAAATAAGCCAACGTAGAAGTTTGAATTTAGCCACAGATGAAGTTTATGTGGAGAAGAGAATGCAGAAGTATAATATTTTTATATCTTAATGCTTAAAATTAATAAAACAACACATTACACTTACCATTTATACTCTATTTACCTCATACCGTTCTTTCTACTATATCATACTGAGGAGTATGAAATTCCTTTTTCTAATAAAAAGATATTTTTTTATATAATAATGCTTAAAAATTAATTAGTGTAATGTTTTATTTAATTATTAGAGTAATAATAAAATAAAAGATTACACTTAAAACCATACATTTGGCACCGCATATATATATATAGACATACATTTAGTCTGACAATAGAACCTTAATAATAAAATATAAATTATGGTTAAAATGTGACCATTAGACGTCCGCTAGTATAAATAAAATCAAATTATTTTTGTAGTATATTCAACGCAAATATTGTAATATTGAATGAAAAAAAATGTATGCAGTAGTGGCATCTATAATGTACATCACACATTTAGGGACGGGAGGGGGTTGACTAATTACGGAATTATGTGACAATAGGGGACTGGTCATAAATTTCGTAACATCACATTTCATTAATAAATATTTTAAATGGAAATAAAACTGATTACTAATTTAGTATATTATCATGAATAGATGTAACATGGCTAAATATGTGACATAACAATTGGAAAGGCTTGTCACAAATGTGACCTAGTGTGACACGGTTGAGATGATAATTTAAAAATCATGCATAACAAATTCTTTGGATCAACTTAGGGGTCATTGATTAATTATTATAATAGATGATGCCTCGGTTGGTATTAGAGTTATCGAGTTATTTTTGCATTTATTCAATCTATACTAATGTATTAAGAGCTATAGAGACAGACAGAGAGAGAAAGAGAGAGAGAGAGAGGATTTTGTTACGAAGAAAGTAAGCTACATTATTTTAAGATACATTATTCCAGACTATTATTTATTTATTTATATATTTTCCAACTCATCTATTTTTACAGGTCTTTGCCTAATACAATAGTGCAGTCAAACATTATTTTTTAAATTAATTGTAACTTATAATAAATAACGTTTTTATGATTTGTATGATTTGTATTTGTATAACCAAAATACGAATCATATAAATGACCTTGATTCGTATTTCGTATATGTTACTATATATACTAAACTCGCAAAGTTATAGCACCGAGCGAAGCCGGGTGGGCAGAGATACGGCAGCTAAGTACTTATTTAAATTTGAGCGGCGCGAGAATAAGAAAATATAAATGACCTTAGTGCTCTAGCGGTTTAGCACACTGCTTTATGCCCAATTCACACTCAGCCCGAGTGGTCAGGTTTTTCGCAGCGCGCGAGTCAAACACGAGTGGAAACGCGAGTCCCATTCCATTGCGCTGCCACTACATTCAGGCGCTCCCTCGATTGTAGGTTTTCGTGCGCGAGTCAATATTTCCGGCAGCGCGAGTGGCAGGGGAAGCGGCTGAATATAAACGTTGCATTACTTCCTATAGTCGTGAGTTCAATTCCTCGCATGATGCAAATATACAAATATTTGCATCGTGCGAGGAATTAATGAGTATGATTGATTGTATGGCTCTGGATGTTTTCTTATTATGTATCTATTAAAAATTCAGTGTTTTAAATATTTTTATAAGTTGTTTAATACCCATGACACAAGCTCTGCTTAGCTTAGAACTAGATGGCGCTGTGTGAATTGTCCAGGGTTATTATTATTAAAATAGTGCGTAATAAAAAATACAAATGTATTGTTAAATTATTATGTAATAATTTGGTTACATAAATGCATATATAATTTACGGGGTAGACAGAAATGAGTTCCATTGGCGTCTGTCCTTACTTTTTTTATTGTTTTATAATGGAATGATACACCCGCCTGCGCTAACGGTATACGTTGGCGGGGCACCAGCGGAGGATAATAGGATGAGTATGACGTCAGGTCAGTAGTTAGCCCATAACCACGTAAATATCGACCAGATATTAATAGCTAGAGGTCAATAGCTCCCTTTAGTCGGGTTAAGGGGATTGTTAGTAATATGGATTAATAACCCCATTGCTATCAATGTACCATGTTAGGTTGACATCCACGTTGTTCCCCTTGGAGACCATCGTGATAAATGACCTGACCTCATGATCATCCGTTTCTCCACAGGTGCCCCGCCAGCGTATACCGTTAGCGCAGGCGAGTGCACCATTCTATTATCATCCATAAGAAAAAAAAGTTACCTTTACCTCTTCCCCCTAAAATGTTTACTAACTCTGACAATGTAATAGAAATTGTACAAAACTATTTGCGTGATAAAAACCGGCTTGTTTTGTATAAATATAGTAGTTATTTATACTTGTTAATGAATAACGTTAAATATATTTATTGCTAAATAAAAATGTATTAAAAATTATGTATTTCATTGATCGTATTATTCTAAGTCCTTGATTTCTTTTTCGAAGCGGCTGTTCATAAATTACGTCATACGTTAAAGGGGGTGAGATAAAGTGTGACAAGAGCAGTCATAAAAAGTGTGACAAGGGGGGGAGACAAAGTATGACAAGAGCAGTTATATAAAGTGTGACAAAGGGGGGTGAGACAAAGTATGACAAGGGGTGATACGAACTGATAGTGTGGGGTGATAAGAAATGTGACAAGGGAGTGGGAAGGAAATTTAAATTTCTTAATGTCACATTTACAAAAATAAGGGCAGTATTGAAACACGAAATTTAAATTAATATAAAAAGAACTACATTAAATTAGGTATTTTATGATGGTGCACCCGCCTGCGCTAACGGTTTACGCGGGCCGGGGCAACAGTGGAAGATGATAATATGAGCATGAGGTCAGCTCAGTTAGCCCATCGTAATAAATTCACCTGGAATTATTCGCTATTACGACGGTTTCCAGGGGGAACCGCGTGGAGGTCAACCTGACATGGTACTAGCAATGGGGTCGAGAGTCCACATTACTAACAATCCCTTTCCACCCTAAAAATGGCAACATATGTAATGTCACACTAGGGGCTTAGTCTCACAAATGTGACAAATTGTGACAAGAACGAGGGAGAGGTCAAGAATCTCGAAATTGCTGTGACGTAATTTATGGACGCCCTAAGGTCTTACTAATCTAACCTTATTACAGTCTAAAGTTTTTTTAATAGTACGTTGGTGGCAAACAAGCAAACGGCCCATCTGATGGTAAACGAAGTTGAGATAAAATAATTAAATTGAGATAAAAAGATAAAATGAAGACGTAAGAGTATGGGTGGTAGGTAAATATAAAGTGCAAGCTCATTTGAAAAGAATAAGAGCTTAGTTTCTTGTCAGTTCTTAGCTCGAAAGCATTCCGAACTGACGGTAGATTTGACATATCATAGGAGTCACCCGCCTGCGCTAACAGTTTATGCTGGCGGGGCACCAGTGGAGGATAGGATGAGCATGAGGTCAGGTCAGTTAGCACATGGGGCCGTTCACGTATTATGTAAGAAGATTTATTACAATTATTTACCCTCCATCTTCCTTGTCAGCAAAATAAGCAAAGCTCTTACCCCCTCCCCCAAGCTTACGTAAACATTTTTCAATTAATGTATTGTTTTTTTAGCAAAGACTGTGAGGGTTGCCATTATGTAAAAAAGTAAATAACTACCGATGACGTAATCATAATCTAGACTCCTCTACCCTCCATGTCATCCAAAATAAGCAAAGGACCGACCCCCTCGCCTCGCATACTGCTTACGTAATACTTGAATGGCCCCCATCCTGGCAAATGCCATTTTGCCACGGTGGTTTCCAGGAACCGCTTGGAGGTGGACCTGACATGGTACATTACACCCATACATGTATAATTTTTATGTTAATTTCAGGTAAATTCCTCTGGATTAAATGAGTGACTTGACCTCGTGCTCATCTTGTCTTATATTCTATCTTACACTGGTGCCTCCTCTGCTTACACTGTTGACTCAGGTGGGTCTATAATTTTATATTAATTCAACAGACCAAATTAATTTTTATTTATTTTGCAATAAACATAGGCTATTATTGCTAAACATGTTTCGTGTTCACTATTCACAATGACTCGCATGCGAGAATATCCAATGCCGTAAAATTAAAAAAAAAATGTTAAAAATTGAAAAAAAAAGCGAGGGTGGAAGTCGTTTTATCGTTTGGTGTTCGCATTCTCGTTGTTGTAAAAAATATTTTATACGCAAATATTATTATTAGTTTATTTACGAAACAATAAAAAAACGCAAGAGTTGATGCTGTAGAGCAACTATTGTCGGTTTTGGCGGTAAACAGGTAACCCGTTCAAAAGGCAAGTTCAAGAAGGACTGGGAAGCCTCGCTGAAACCGAACCGGCAATCCTCCCAGTACAAGGTGAGTGTTCTCTAAATTATGAATCTCTTGCTCATAATCCTTGTTCAAAAATGTAGGTAGTCATATTTGGCCTACCCTCTTTTTTCCTCCTTTTTTACATACCATTACGTGGACTATTGCAAAGAACTCCTTACCGAGTCGACACGCGCGCGAGACGTTTCTAAACTTTTTTTTTTCGGACTACTCTAATGCTGTTGGCCGGAGCTGGCCTTTACATCTTCACCGGACGTTAGGAGGCGAGTGCAGATGGCACTCCAAACCAAAGGAAGGACTTATGGAGCGGCTGAAGGCCAACTCCCGCCTGACGGATACGACTTTAGTCTGAGGCCACCACTAGGGGTTCGAACCTCGGCTCGGGCCGTCGTAACATCGGTCCCCGTTTGAATTGGACGGGGATCGATCGGAGGGGTTTCTAACCTAAAAGTAATAATGTGTTATAAACCTAACGAGTGCAAGTTCTTGAACAGTAATATTGTGCTATTATCTATCCTGGACTCTGATACGAGCTGAAGATCAGCGAAAATCTTGGCGCATCTAAAAGGTACGACTGACTTTCTCTCACATGCTTCCACATTTATTCTACACCATCTTTGGTAGCAGAGCTTTTCTTAACAATCCTATTGTCATAAAATACAGTCCACTAGAGACAGATGCATTGATATTATTACAGTTTTTTTTTCTCTTCTCCTCCATCTTTGGCATTATTACAGTTGTTGTCATAACATTTCGTATTACCACAGATAAGATAATATGGTTTTTCCTAATTAATTAACAGACATTAAAAAATAATTAATCTATACATCTATACATATAAACAATTGGAGTGTCTGAATATTGAAATAACCAATTTTTACTACATGCATATGAATATTAATTTACACCAAAATAACATTTTTTACAATTTTTGTCTATTTGTTTGTTCCGGCTAATCTATGAAATGGCTGGACCTCGACGGGACTGGATTTTGACGGGACTGGGACGGGAACCGCGTGGAGGTCAACCTGACTTGGTATATTGCTAGCAATATGACCATCATCTGCTTCTTCCTTATCCCATTTATTTGGGGTCGGCGTAATATGTTTTTCTCTTCCATTCATCTCTGTTCGTAGTCATTCCGTTATTTACTCCCTTTCTCACCATATCATCTTTCACACAGTCCATCCATCTCTTTTTCGGTCTTCCTCTACCCTTATAACCATCCACATTCATATGTAACACCGTCCTTAGGATATGATCTTCATTCCTACGCATTACATGCCCATACCACGATAGACGATTACTCTTTAACCTCTCTGACATCGGTGCCACTTTCAAACTTCCTCTGATGTATTCATTCTTTATCTTGTCTATCCTCGTCACACCACACATCCATCTCAACATTCGCATTTCAGTTGCATGCAGTCGTCTCTCATCCGTCGCCTTTATGGGCCAGCACTCTGATCCATACATGCTAGCTAGCTGATACATACATACATGCTAGCAATATGACCATTAGTCCATATTACCAACAATAATCTCCTTTCCCCCCGGGTGTACGTATAAACCTTCCTCTTGAATCAATCTATCTATTGCTGTTTTTAGCAACATTACAATCTGTTGCGTAGTTCAAGAGATATAAGTTAACAGACAGCGGAAGCAACTTTAACATTTTATACCTACTCTTTAAAGATTTGTTCGCTATATAGATGACATTAGTTTGATCAAACTTAATTTTGTCCCTGTACGTAGTTTAGTGCCTATATATATAAATGAATTGCTGTTCGTTAGTCTCTCTAAAACGAGAACGGCTGAACCGATTTGGCTAATTTTAGTCTTGAAATATGCATGGAAGTCTAGGGAAGGTTTAAACGGCGATAAAATATGAAGAAATTGCATGGAGAATAGTAAAAACAGCAATATTATTTTCCCATACAAACTGTCAAACAGGGTGCGTTCAGAAATTTATTCTGAGGCGGAACGGAGTATATAATTTGTCAATGAATTTTGCAAAATACACGAGGAGATTCCGTACTCAATACAAATCTTATATCGTCAGAACAATCATATTATATTCTACTATTATAATGATTTATAGAAATTGAATTGTACTACGTCGACCGGACCCTCCAATATTTCAAACTCAGACACTGCAGCGATAAAACCCGCCCGCTCCCGCTGCACGGGCGTGAAGATATGCGAGTTTACAACTTTAACAATAGATTGAGGTCTGCAAGTGACGAATCTTTGATTTAGATACGGGCAATGTGAATATTCAAAGAGATAAGGACCCGCGGCGAGGTCCGATAATAGAAAAAGGGACAGAAATAATCTTTATTCAAATAAACTTAATATTATTTATTTATAAACTTTAATGCATAAATCTATACTAATATTATACAGCTGAAGAGTCTGTTTGTTTGAACGCGCTAATCTCACGAACTACTGGTTCGAATTGAAAAATTATTTTTGTGTTGGATAGTCCATTTGTCGAGGAAGGCTTTAAGCTATATAACATTACGCTACGACCAATAGAAGGGAAGCATCAGTGAAAAATGTTGCAAAAAACGGGGAATATTATACATATTTGAATTCCGTTGCGTGCGCGGAGCGAACGAAGTCACGGGCACAGCTAGTACACAAATAAAGGTGCATTTAGCGGACTTAACACCTTGAGGCATTTTCTCCCAGTCTGGTTGACTGCGAGACAGATATTCATGTGGGCGGTGCATTATCAATTATATACATGTAGTACATAATACTTACATAAATGAATAAATAAAAACAATTAAAAAATGTGAGCATTTTTGGTAAGTCGAGTCGTCGTCTTAGTACGTCGAGAGGTAAATAATGGTATTTACCTCTCGACGTACTAAGACGACTCGACTAAGTTGCACTAGCCGTGGTCACGAGCTGACTGAAAAAAAAATAATATAATCATAGATAGATACAATTTTTATTCACGTTTAAGGCAAACACACACAAAACACTGCAATAATAAAAACAAAATAAAAACAGATATACAATTACATTAGCCAAGTCAAACAAAATACAATACACAACATATATACAGATAAAATAAAATGCAATACAGTTGACAACAAAAACGGTATGAATTTGCACGATGTGCTAACTGACCTGACCTCATGCTCATCTTATCATCTTCCACTGGTGCCCCGCCAGCGTAAACCGTTAGCGCACTCTCACAACTCTCAAAAAAAACGTGTGTGTGCACAGCCCATACGCAAAAAGGCAGCACCTCAGTGTATTGTTTGCAGAGACTCCAAGCAGCCAACCATTGACATCCAGGCACTGCCCAGAGACATACGCGATCACTTTTGAGTAGTCATATTTTTTTGTTCTACCACTCAATCGAAATGCAGGCTCAGCACAAGAAGAACCTGCAGAAGAATATAAGAAAAACTATTGTTAAGGGACTGTATAAATGTATTTTGATTTCAAGCTAAGTAATTAAATATTTGACTTATATTTCTTTTCTACAAACGTACAAACATACAAAAAGTATTTTGTATTAGAAAGTACGTACAGTACCTATACAGCTATACATAGGTTTGAATTAGTGCTAATTGGTGGTTTGTATTCACACACTTAAACTTAAAAATGTAAAATAATAATAAAATTATTTAAAAGAGCAACACGCAAGTTTCTTGCTCGTTCTTCTTGTGATGAAACAGCTTTCCGAACGAGCGGTAGATTAAAAAATGTAATGACTATTCAAAAGTGCTTCAATGTAAGTTTATTTGAATAAATGATTTTCTATTCTATTCTATTCTTTAGTTGTAAATAAAATTAAACAAACCAGAGTTAACAAAGGAGTATAACGTACTGTTAAATTTTATTACCTGCCGGACTCTAATTTTGTTGATAGAACTAGTGATGATACATTTATCGATAAAAGTAATCATAGCTGTATATCGATATTTGTGTACCCAGAAATGTATGTTCTTTTTTTGCAAACAAACAAGCGATCGACGGTTTACGCTTTCCGTCAGGTAAGTTGTCACCTGATGAAAACCGTCGTCGTTAACAGTCGTTTATGTACACGATCAATACAACTTATGCATTGCCGTTCTAGAGGATCGACAATAATAAATAATAGGCTTGTCTCTTATCCTGTAATTTTACTGCCTAATGGCATCGCATAGTTTTCGCTTGCCATCGACAGGCATCATCCCCCTACCTGCTGAACCCTAAGTGGTCTCTGACAGTGCGGTTTCAGAGGAGCTTCCTCCCGCGTCCACTTACATTGTGGAATTAACTACCTGCTGAGGTTTTATCACGTGACTACAGCATGAGGTTTTTCAAGAAGGGTATATTAAGGTTTTTTAAGGGTCGGCAATGAGCACGTGACATCCTTGGTATTTCAGGCATCCATAGGCTACGGTAACAGTCTATCATCAGTTGGGCCGTATGCATGTTTGCCATTTTACGTACAAATTACGTAGTATGTAGAATCAAAACTAACTGCTTGGTGGCTGAAATAGATGAGTTAGATGAGTTAGAGGTTAATGTAAACGATTTTTATAAAATTTTGAAAACATAATTAAAAAAATAGATTAATATTATACATATATAATAGAATACATTAGGATTAGGAAGGTTTATATGTACAATAGGTACATGTACACCCGGACGAAACTGGGGCGAATAGCTAGTAATTAATTTAGAAAAGTACTTTTTTCATCGACATAGTTTATCGATATTTTTATCGACAAATCAATCGAATACGACCCAACACTATTCAACAAAGGGTTGCCAGGATAAACCAAATTAACCCTAATTGGGGTGTAACTGCTTCAGTTAAATTGGAATTTTGGGAATATAGCATCCCACAGTCCGAATCACTATCTCTACTGCAACTAATTTTAATACAGTGAGTTTTGATGACCCGGTGACTGGACTGGGATCCGTTTGGGGTTGGTAGGACGTAAGTTACGACGGCAATGGGTTCTTTTAAATATTAGGTCCAATATTTCATGAAATTAAAATCTTAATAATACTATTATTAAGATTTTAATTTCATGAAATATTGTTAGCGCAGGCGGGTGCACCATTCCATTATCAACTCTCAAAAAAAAACGTGTGTGTGCACAGCCCATACGCAAAAAGGCAGCACCTCAGTGTATTGTTTGCAGCATCCAAGCAGCAAACCACAGATATTCAGGCACTGCCCAGAGACAGGCTTCCTCCCGCGTACACTTAGATTGTGGAATGAACTACCTGCTGAGGTTTTCTCGAGAGACTACAGCATGGGGGTTTTCAAGAAGGGTATATTAAGGTTTCTTAAGGGTCGGCAACGCGTATGTGACACCCCTGGTGTTTCAGGCGTCCATAGGCTACGGTAGCCGTTTACCATCAGATGGGCCGTATGCTTGTTTGCCAAATTAAAATCTTAATAATATTATAAACACAAAAGTTTGTGAGTATCGATGGATGTTTGATACTCTTTCACGCAGACTACTGAATGGATTGTGAGAAACATTACAGTAATATAGCTTATACATAAAAAAAAATTCAAAATTATTTATTTAGATAACACAATTATACAATTACATTCTACAGTTGTTGAAGACACCTTTTAAGTATAAAGATGTCTGCGCCAGGAGGCTCCACTCTTCCATAGGTTATATCAAAACTTTTGTAAAATGTTTTTTATTTTATTTATTTATTTAAGCTTTGCATTCCATAATTTTACAGTAAATAGATAGACTACATAAATAAATTATGGACCCTAATTATACTATAAATAATTAGTAAATAATTAAATTTTAAAATCACATCAGAATAACACTTAGGCATATCATTTAAAATGATTACGTAAATTGGGCGAAATATAATGATAAATGTCAAGTAAGTGGGATGCAGACGAAGCTGCGTTGATCAGTTAGTAATGTATAATTTTGTGTTTTTGGCTTTCGTTGTTAAAGATGAGACAGCAATCAAATAATTCAAACATTTTAATGTAAAATATGGCCTCAGGAAATATGCATTAGTTTTTTTTTTGACTACTCTAATGCTGTTGGCCGAAGCTGGCCTTTACAGCTTCACCGGACGATAGGGGGCGAGTGCAGATGGCACTCCAAACCAAAGGAAGGACTTATGGAGCAGCTGACGGCCAACTCCCGCCTGACGGATACGACTTTAGTCTGAGCACCACTAGGGGTTCGAACCTCGGCTTAGGCCGTCGTAATATCGATCCCCGTTTGAATTGGAGGGGATATGCATTAGTATGTCTCGAAAAGCGCATGAGATTTTGAAAGTATACACATTTATTATATTATATTTTTTTTATGGATGATAATGGAATGGTGCACCCGCCTGCGCTAACGGTTTACGCTGGCGGGGCACCAGTGGAGGATAAGATGTACTCGAGGTTAGGTTAGTTAGCACATCGTGACAAATTCACCAAGAATGTATAACGATGGTCTCCAGAGGAACAGTCTGGTCTACCTGACATGGTACGTTACTAACAATGGGGTCAAAAGTTACTAACAATTCCCTTTCTCCCTATTGTATTATCTTATATAATTTTCGTGTCACAGTTTTCGTTTCCATACTCCTCCGAAACGGCTTGACCGATTCTCATGAAATTTTGTAAGCGTATTGAGTAGGTCTGAGAATCGGCCAACATCTATTTTTCATCCCCCTAAATGTTAAGGGTAGTCCACCCCTAAATTGTTTATTTTATTTTAAGGCAAAACAACGTTTGCCGGACAGCTAGTATTAAATAATTTGCACATTTGTTGGTGAGTCACTTATTCGTGGTCCCACTGAAAATCATCGTGGGTTTAGTCGTAGAATTTAACAAACACTGTGACACGAGAATCTATAACCAACATATCTAGACCATTGAAGTCAGTCGGGTTTATACTAGTCAGTAATAATAATGTTAATTAATTACCCAGTATACTTCACACAGCGCCATCTAGTCTTAAACTAATCAGAGCTCGTATGTGTATTAAAAAACTTATAGCAATATCTTCTTGTATATAAAATTCTCGTGTCACATAAAACATAACAAATCTCGTTGTTAGTTACCATACTCCTCCGAAACGGTTTGAGCGATTTTTATGAATTTTCATATACATATTCGGTAGGTCTGAAAATTGGCCACAATCTATTCTTCATAACTCTAAGTTAAGGGTCCAGCTCAAGTTTTTTTTTAATTTTTGCACAACATTTTTATTTTTTTATAATATTGTATTAAAATATACATACAACCTTAAATTGCATCCTTCTACCATCAACCCTTATTTTTTATTAGCAATTTTAATTTATTTGCCAAAACAGCGTTTGTGTGGTCAGCTGGTAAGTATATCGCCATATCATTCATAATATGACTAAATGGAAACCATCGTGATAAATTCTTGGTGAATTTGTTACGATGGGCTTACTGACTTGACCTCATACTAAGCTTATTATCCTCTACTGGTGCTTCGCCAGTTTAAACCGTTAGCGCAAGCGGGTGCACCATTCCATTATTATCTATAAAAAATATGACTAAATATAAAATTCGATACCGCCATCTTAGTCTAGACATAATAATAATTTAAATATGGGCGTGTTTAAACCACGCCCAACTCTACGCCCACCCGTCGTACTCTCCCTCCTGAGATTCATCTCGTTGCTCTCGCAAATACAGATTCAGTGCCAAAACGTCTGTCGCCTGATAACCGTGTGCGCACCGTCCTTTGCTCCAATTTTTAATTAAAAATAAAATATAAATACATTTAAAATTAGAACAGTATCGAATTCTGAATTCAAATTTGATTTTGACAGCTACGCGTAGTGACGCGCATCGTTCTGCGACCTGTTGTTCTTAGTGGGGGGATAGTGTTGTTTGTTTGTTTACAAACATTGTCACGTGTTGTGTTTGTAGGTCAATGACCTTTATGACCACGTGGTTGAAGCATTGCGACTTTGTGTGCGGATGTATTTTATATTTACTAGTGAACATAATTAAACATTAATTATTTGTGTTTGTGAAGTATTTTTTGACAGAATACAATAAAATAACTAATTAAGACTATTTGATATTACCTAGTGTTTATAGATAGGTATACTGCTATATATAGGGAACTCTGAAAAAATTAAAACAGAATAAATGAACAGTAACTATTTCCTATAATAAAGTATGATTTGAGTGTGTGAAATAATATATTCGACTTTATAAGATAAAACTGTAAAGAAAGACAAAAAAACGAAATATAATAATTTGCTACATGACATTAATATTCCTATATTAGCAAAAACAATTAACAAATTTCTTTTAAAGAATTGTTTCAATAAAACATCCAAATTGGATGCAAAAAGGAATACCGAGGCCCCAGGGGCCTCACCAACGAATACATTCCATAATCCACACAGCAAAACCCCCAAAACACTACTAGTGCACCCCTTCAACAAAACAGATGCGAGGAAACCAGAAAAACCAGACACAGCAAAAAAATATTTACTAGAAACCCCGAAAGATTTGAAAAGGAAAACACCACTGCTGGAACTGCCGCAAGATTCCGACAAAAAACCTAAATTATTTATCAACAACAACAACAACAACAACAACACAACATTTACAACAAAAACAATTGTCAATGAGAGCAGTGACATGAGAAACGCGCCAAAATCTGTCGAAAAGTCGGAGAGTTGCTGTCAAAATCGATCTGTTAAAGTGTGCCACCACTGTTGTTGTCAGCAGGACTGCGAAGTGAAGGTGTCCAGCACTGACAAGTCTTGCAGCTGTCAAAATCAGCCTGTCAAAGTGATATTTGCACCAGCAATGATGCCTTCAATCTTCGGTCCCGTGCCCGGCATTCCTTATATTATGAAACAACCGTCTAAAGTCAACGAAAAGGTATGTTCTGTTTCATATGATTCAGGGTCATTGGCCTGCCTAAAATATGGTCGAGTACCTACAGTGGTGGCTGGCGCATACGTCATACTCGTGAACAGGTGCTGCTGTAGGGACTGGTCTGCTCTTATGACTGATTTAATCTTATTGTGTATTTATATTTGACCCTAATAAATTTCTACTTCCAAAATGTGAACTTACAAGGATTATTTAAAAGAGCAACACACAAGTTTCTTGAACGTTCTTCTTGCGATGAGACAGCTTTCTGAATGTGAGGTAGATTAAAAAAATGTTATGACTATTCTATAAAAGTGCTTAAAATAAGTTTATTTGAATAAAGGATTTTGTATTCTATTCTAATATTTAAATAATTTATATAATTATAACCAACGACATCATATTACATCTATGCAAATAACAGAGTCGACCTCGGTGGTCTAGCGGTTTAGTGCACTGTTTTACTTCCGATGGTCGCGGGTGCAAATCGTAGAAATTCAATTCGTACAAACGTTAGTATGCAGTATCATTGTTTGTATCGATCTGAGTGTTTTCTATCTTTATTTATAAATTTTACGTGTCACGTTGTTTGTCCGCGATGGACTCCTAATCTACAGAACTGATTGCAAATTTTATTTGCACATTGTGTGCCATTTGATCAAACTTGAAAGATAGGATAGCTTACATCTCAATTTGTAGTCGCAATATTATTTTATTGAAGAACCTTAGCCATAGCAACGCGTGGCCGGATCTGATAGTTTACATTATTTATATATTATGTATGTTTGTATTTACAAAAAATGTCTCTATGTAGGTTTATATCTGTTGTCTGGTACCCATAACACAAACTCTGCTTACCTTAACTATTTATAACCAGTGTGAATTGTCCAGGTTTATTAATATTTGTAAGTATCATGGAAAATAACTAAATGGATAGAAAGGGTGAGGACGTCCTAAAAAAGATGGATGGATTGTCGTAGGGATGATATGAATAAGAGGAGAGTATGCTCAGATATGACGGCCGGTAGAGATCAGTGGAAGAGAATGACATACTGCGCCGACCACAAATAATGGGAGAAAGCCAAGGCAATGATAATGATCGTGGAAAATATGACTATCACAAATTTTTGTTCATACTACAACAACAGAATTTAAAAATCATTTATTCATGTAGGACATTTTAGCCGCTTATGAACGTAAAATTTTTATATTATAATTTTTTCCCTATCGTTCAGTTCAGTAGTAGATCCAATTGAGAAGAACTGGCAAGTAACTCAATTGTTTTTTTTTTATTTACAATGTATATTTATATAGGTGTCTATGTCTAACATTAAATGAAAATCCCGTACATGAACAACTATTGCCATGCACACTCGTCATTCAAGTAATCGTTTAGTGAGTAATAGGCTTTGCTCAGTAAATATGATTTAACAGATGTTTTGAATTTATTTAAGGGTAATTTTAATATATCCTTTGGTATCTTGTTGTAAATTATTATAGCTATTCCCATAAAAAACATATTGAGTTTTTCTAAACGATACTTGGGGACAGCAAGTTTGTCTTTGAATCTATAATACTTCAGCCGCGATTTGATATGACAAAAGTTTTAATTGTTTATTGTGTTCCTCAGGAGAGGATGTTAAAAAACGACTATATAAAAACGTACAGATATTTTATATTATAATTTATTTACAATAATAATCATCTCAGGACAATTCACACAGCGCCATCTGGACCCAAGTTAGCTAGCTAAAGTTTGTTTTTTGGCACTAGATAACTGATACACATACACAGATACATAAATTATACATAGAAAACACCCTGACCGATACACACAGTCATACTCATGAATACAAATGTTTGTACCGTGCGAGGAATCGAACCCGTGACACACAAGGCGGTATTTTAAACCGCTAGACCTCATGAATACAAAATATATATTAGCTACTTATTAAATATATACGTACTTACTTATATGAATATATATATCGTATATATAAAATTCTCGTGTCACAGTTTTCGTTCTAGATCCTCCGAAACGGCTTGACCGATTCTCATATATATTTGTGAGCGTATTATTAAATATATACCCCCTAAATGTTAGGGGTAGTCCACCCCTATTTTTTTTTTTTTTATGAATATATATATATTTCTTTATAATGTTGTGATTTTGCATATTAATCTGTGTGTTTTGGTTGAAAAGGTTTGGCAGTGAAATTACAGGGTATAGAGACATGTCATAATAATCTGGAATGAGAGGAAAGGGAGATATTAGGGAACCGATGACCCTATTGCTAGCAATGTACCATATCAGGTTAACTACTCTGTTCCCCCTAAATCATAATAATAGCATCGTGATAAATTCCTGATGATTTTATACCTGTCATCATTCTTATCTTATTATACTCCAACGATGATTCATCATCAGGGAATTAGTATGATTTTTATGTACCAGTCTGGGTGTTTTATATGTATATTATGTATGTATTTACAAATAGAAAAAGAAACATAAATGATCTTTATTTAAATAAACTTAATATAAGCACTTTTGAATAGTCACATTTCTTTTATTCTACCACTCATTCGGAACGCTGTCTCATCACAAGAAGAATGAGCAAGAAACTTGTATGTTGCTCTTTTAAATAAATGTTTTTTAAGTAGATTTATATTAACAAGGATTCGGCATGCGACAATTAACATAGAAATTAACTATGAACTCAATCTTTGTTGAATATAAAAAATATCTCAGTATTTATATCAGTTGTCTAGTACCCATAACACAAGCTCTGCTAACCGTGGGACTAGATGGCGCTGTGTGAATTGTCCAGGGTTATTTATTTATTTATTTATATAAGTTGTCTAGTACCCATAACACAAGCTCTGCTAACCGTGGGACTAGATGGCGCTGTGTTAATTGTCCAGGGTTATTTATTTATTTATTTATATAAGTTGTCTTGTACCCATAACACAAGCTCTGCTTACCGTGGGACTAGATGGCGCTGTGTTAATTGTCCAGGGTTATTTATTTATTTATATCAGCTGTCTAGTACCCATAACACAAGCTCTGCTTACCGTGGGACTAGATAGCGCTGTGTTAATTGTCCAGGATTATTTATTTATTTATATAAGTTGTCTTGTACCCATAACACAAGCTCTGCTTACCGTGGGAATAGATGGCGCTGTGTTAATTGTCCAGGGTTATTTATTTATTTATTTATATCAGTTGTCTAGTACCCATAACACAAGCTCTGCTAACCGTGGGACTAGATGGCGCTGTGTTAATTGTCCAGGGTTATTTATTTATTTATATAAGTTGTCTTGTACCCATAACACAAGCTCTGCTTACCGTGGGACTAGATGGCGCTGTGTTAATTGTCCAGGGTTATTTATTTATTTATATAAGTTGTCTAGTACCCATAACACAAGCTCTGCTTACCGTGGGACTAGATGGCGCTGTGTTAATTGTCCAGGGTTATTTATTTATTTATATAAGTTGTCTTGTACCCATAACACAAGCTCTGCTTACCGTGGGAATAGATGGCGCTGTGTTAATTGTCCAGGGTTATTTATTTATTTATTTATATCAGTTGTCTAGTACCCATAACACAAGCTCTGCTTACCGTGGGACTAGATGGCGCTGTGTTAATTATTCAGGAGGTGTTATTATGACTAATACATGAAAACATTTTGTTAAAAAAAAATATTCGCATAACAAAGAGGCATAAAATCTGAATTGAACCGCGATAAATATAAACGTCGATCCCGTTTGATAGCGGGAACTACTTGACCGCCGATGGATTTATGTATATCCGGGGTAAAGTGCCCTTATACCCGGATAAACTTAGGGGAGCACGGTTACCTACTGTCGTATTTTTTAACTCAAACTCGCAAACATTTTGATATGACAGTTTAGTAATAGACGGATGAGTGGTAGTTATACTTTTATGTTTTACAATCCGGTTATATATGACCCGGTTAACAATATAAATAACCGGGTCTTAATGAGAATTATTTTATGGTAAACTATCTGCACTCGCGACTACGTCCGCGTGGTATTAAACTTTTTTTTTTCCTTTCTTTTCCTTTCCTTCCCTTTATGTATAGATGAAGGTTGTCTCTCTCGACGTTGCGACTAGGCACTAGCCGTAGTCGAGCTGGTAGAGGTAAATACCCTTTATCTATACATATAAATAAAATGGAGTATCTGTTTGTAATATTGAAATAACCGTTTTTTACTACAAGCATGTGAATATAAATACGATACATAGATCAAAATAACACTTTTTAAAATTTTTGTCTGTCTGTCTGTCTGTTTGTTCCGGCTAATCTCTGAAATGGCTGGACCTATTTTGACGGGACTTTTTTTGGCAGGTAGCTGATGTAATTTAAGCTATTTTTATTTTAGAAAAATAAATTACTGTTGCAAAATTCCACGCGGAGTAACAGGAAGGAAGAGTAATTAGTGTCGAAAATTCTGGAAACTCGAGAAATAAAGTGTGCCGAGAATTCGAAAACCCTAATACAAACGCCTCGATGCAAAACGCATGTATTTCTCACGGCAAATAAACCCCGAGTTGAACATTGTAATTTTATTCATAGAGTTTCAGTTATAGCATTTTATATGCTTTATTTAGTTTTTACGATGGCCTCCCTGGTTTTGTAGTTAGAGGGGTTGGTTTTTATGTGGAGTGAGAAGGTTCTTTAAGTGGTCTCGGACAGTGCGGTTTCAGAGGAGCTTCCTCCCGCGTACACTTACATTGTGGAATGAACTATCTTGTCGAGGTTTTCTCGAGAGACTACAGCATGGGGTTTTTCAAGAAGGGTATATTAAGGTTTCTTAAGGGTCGGCAACGCGCATGTGACACCCCTGGTGTTTCAGGCGTCCATAGGCTACGGTAACCGTTTACCATCAGATAGGCCGTATGCTTGTTTGCCACCTACGTGGTATAAAAAAAGTTCTTTTATTAGTGGAAAGTCTGAAGAACTGATAGTAACCGGCCACGAAACTAAATATTTTGTAATTTCCAATTTCAACAGCGTTTCACTATATATGCATTTTAAGTATATAAGATAATAAAATAAATAATAAAGATAGTTAGCTATTTTTTCTGTTTGTTGTTCTTGCTAATGCAGATAGCTAATATAATAATAACAATAATAATACGCCACAAAGCGTAAAACCCCAGGAAAAAGGCTGAGAAAGCGAAACACACAAATAATAATAATAACAATAAGAGCTTAAGCTGTGAAAAAGAGAATATAAAAAATCCTTAAATATAAAAAATCCCTAAAATATGGTCGAGCGCAGTGATGGCTGGCTCATCCGTCATACTCGTGAACGAGTGCTGCTTGTAGGGACTGGTCTGCTCTTATCACTACGACTGATTTAATCTTATTGCATGATTATATTTGACCCAAAAAATTAGTGCTTGTTGGTAGTTTGTATTCACACGTTTCGACTTGTAAATGTAAACTTACAAGGATTATTTAAAAGAGCAACACACAAGTTTCTTGCTCGTTCTTCTTGTGATGAGACAGCTTTCCGAACGAGTGGTAGATAAAAAATAAATTGTTATGACTATTCAAAAGTGCTTCAATTAAGTTTATTTGAATAAATGATTTTCTATTCTATTCTATTCTAAGATGTCCAGTAGAAGAGAAAAAAAAGAAAAAATAATAACAAAATTCTTAACTTCATCAACAATATCTTCACCCAGCACAACCTCTCCCACACTTGGCTAAGGCCCGTGTAGGTGAGTATTACCTACTACTTTTTAATGTATAAAAGAAGAGAAACAAAAGAAAAGCTTAAAGATTATTATTATTAATTTTTGAAATTTTATTTATTTTAATCAAAATGTCGATTTCGCCTGTAATAGATAGTCTAAAATACTATATAATAATATATCTAAAACAATCTTTAATAGCTCAAAAACTATTACTTAGATCTTGATCATGTTAACACATAATAGTAACATAAAAAAGGAGTCATCAAAATCTAGTGACGTAGATATATATAGAATGTTCTGAGGTAACGTACATATCTATACATTTATACATATAAATAAAATTGGAGTGTCTGTTTGTTACTACATGCATATGAATAATTTATATTCATTTGCATGTAGTAAAAAACGGTTATTTCAATATTACAAACAGACACTCTAATTTTATTTTTATACGTATAGATGTATAGATAAATACGCTAAAGTTAGGTAATAAATAGGTATACATTGGTTTTAATCTATACATATAAATAAAATTGGAGTGTCTGTAATATTGAAATAACCATTTTTTACTACATGCATATGAATATAAATACGGTACATACACTAAAATACCATTTTTTGCCATTTTTGTCTGTCGGTCTGTTTGTTCCGGTTAATCTCTGAAATTGTTGGACCGATTTTGACGGGACATTTTTTGGTAGGTAACTAATGTCATAAGGAGTAACTTAGGCTACTTTTATTTTAGAAAAATGAAGTTAACTTCCACGCGGACGAAGTTACGGGAACAGCTAATAATAAAAATTAGGTCTAATTCAGAAATACGGCTTTTTCGGGGTTGGTTAAAGAGAGACAAAACAGTCTCATTAAAAATGTTCTACGGATGCTGCGTGTGGTTAGGGCGGGAGAGGATCAGCGTAAATCTGTCAATATGCTGGAAGCTACACCATATTCCACTTAGTCGATCGCATCCTTTCTACCACTGTACATGTAGGGGTTGTTATGCTGAAGAAAAATTATTCACTTAATTAGTACTACTGTACCTACGTTAATTATATAAAACTAGCTTTTGCCCGCGGCTTCGCTCATGCATATATGTATTATATACAGTATATATATATATATATATATATATATTTATTTATTTATATATATATATATAATGCCTTATATTCTCTACCAGTCAACCGTATATAATAAGGCGGTATATATTAATTGAAAAAAAAAAAAAGAAAAACAAAAATTATAACAAATAGATACAGAACAATAATACATATATATATATATATATATGTAAGATGTACCTATATCAAATGTGTAAATGTATTTTTATATCAATAATGGTTGTCAATAAATGTTTTTCTTCTTCGATCATCAGAAATAAACTAAATATAATACGGAATAGAACTGGCGACTATTGAAGTAATGCAGTGTGCTAAATCGCTACAATAAAAGTAGCCTAAGTTACCCCTTATTACATCAGCTACCTGCCAAAAAAGTCCCGTTAAAATTGGTCCAGCCATTTCAGAGATTAGCCGGAACAAACAGACCGACAGACAGACAGACAAAAATGATAAAAAATGTTATTTTAGTGTATGTACCGTATATACATTCATATGCATGTAGTAAAAAACGGTTATTTCAATATTACAAACAGACACTCCAATTTTATTTATATGTATAGATGTATAGAAAACACCTAGACTAATACAAGCAAACTCATGAATACAAATATATTGTATCATACGAGAATCGAACCCACATCCAACCTAGGGCGGTGTGCTAAACCACAAAACCACCAAGGTTGTCAATTGATTGATATCAAAGTTAATATAACTTATTTAGTTCAGTATACAACGAAACGGAATCGAACCCCTGTCCCCCGCGCCTATATATCACCAACGCACGTAAAAGTCATAAAACAAGTGCGAACTCATTTTATTATGAGCTGTGGGTTCTACACTCGACTGATATACAGGGTGTCACAACATGGAGCTGTTATTTTAATAATGTTTTTCACTTATTTGTATGTATGATTCACCTTTAAAAAACTATACAATAATTATCTATGTACTATTTAACCCATAAAACTTACGGCAAATTAGTTGTATATATATATATGTTTTATTTATTAATGTTATGTTATTCTATTTTGTTATTTCTACTATATGTAATTGGTTTGTATTTATTATTTGTAATTTTGTTTTAATTATTATCATTAATATTTTAAATAGTGCCCTCTCTCTCTCCCTTTTATATATATATATAAACACCTCTTTGGGCACTTTGTTGATCACGCCACAACCTAAACACTTGCCGATTCCACCTTTTGCACTGAATAACTTGACCTCTATCGCGTATATCTCAGGCGGTATGGCAACGTCGCATTCTATTTTGCGATGCGGCCATATATATTCGTCGATAGTACGATATACTCGACACTTTTTTTACTAATAATTCGTGACTGAATGGCTCCGAACGGCTAAATTTTTGGTATACACAAAGACTTTTTGGCTCTGAATATATTCCAAAAATCAATTAATTATGTTGATCACTTTATATACTCGTCCTTACTGCGATACTTATTTACATCCGAATATATATAGATACCGTAACGGTCTATCAATTATGAATTTATTAATTTACTAATGTAGATATTTTATATTCGCAATGCTCCATACATGCAAGCTCCAGCAACGGTGGAGGCAGGGTCCCCCCTGCACCGTACACCGCACCCCGCGCACACAAACAAATTAGATATTTTTTGAATACACAAAGACTTTTTGGCTCTGTATATATATTTCAAAAATCAATTAATTATGTTGATCACTTTATATACTGGTCCTTACTGCGATACTTATTTTAATCCGAATATATATAGATACCGTAACGGTCTATCAATTATGAATTTACTAATCTAGATATTTTATATTCGCAATGCTCCATACATGCAAGCTCCAGCAACGTTGGAGGCAAGGGGAGCACCGTACACCGCACCCCGCGCACACAAACAAATTAGAATAAATTAAATTCATAAGATTATTTATATATTTCGACTGCCTCGGTGGTCACACCGCTTTACATCCGATGGTCGCGGGTTCGATTTCTCGCACGGTGCAAACAATTGTACTCATCGGTCATCGATTGTTTTCATCGGTCTGGGTGTTTTATATGTATATTATATATGTATTTACAAAATAAAAATATCTATATCAGTTCAGTATCAGTCTGTGTTAATTGTCCAGGGCTATTTATTATATATTTATAAACGGTTATCTTTTTCCATCCCACCGCTCGCTATCGACAGTGAATTCATAGAAATGTCACTCTAAAAACAGTAATAGTTTTGTTTTTGTATTTCAAATACTAAATGCAAAATAGGTATTTTCAAAATACTTTTTCAAAATAAAGTACCTTTTGAATTTTTGTCCAAACCTCAGATATTTTATTTATTTTAGGTATATCAATCATTACATAGTAATATAAAAACAAAGTCGCTGTCGCATCTAACAGTACATAAACAAAGAAAGAAGACTTTTTGGCTCTGATACCGTAACGGCCTATGAATTATGAATTTATTATACCTAATCTAGATATTTTATATTCGCAATGCTACGTACATTGTAATATCCGCCTCCATTCATTGTAACGGTGGAGGGACTAAATAGTTGAATAAAACTGAATAAGCAGTTGCTCCACTCTATAGGTACTGCGTCGTCGTCGTATGCTGTTCATTTTTTCACTCGTTTTGGCGCCAAGAGAGGGTCACATAGTCGTGGTCAAGTTAAGAACTTATAATTTAATTTTGATAACAATAGATACAAGTAAAAAGTAGGTATTATATTAATGTACGTAAGTACTGTACTTAAAAATATTTATTCTTTACTGTACATTTGAAAAACTTAACACTTAAGGACTTGTACATATACATGTACATACTGCCATTTTCTCTTAAAGACATCCAGAGAAGCACTATTTATCAAATACGCGGGGTGCACCGACCTTTGACCTTATAACAGCTGATTCGCGCGTAACGAATTACATTGCTATTTTTTCGTATTTTATAGTGGATATTTCACTATAAAATATTATTATTTCTTTAGATTATGACGTAATAACATAGTTTACATGATTTTAAGGGAAACATACGATAAAAAAAATTCCCGTAAAATGTAAAAGATAAAAAATGGTTATTGTTGGTTATTCTTAAGAGATAGACATATACCATCACGGACTTTTTTGTTGACCTTATATTGATACATCTCAAAGCACTAGACAATACGCATTTTCATTAAACAGTAGTGTATTTTTATTTATTTATTTAACTTTAATGCACAAAAAAATTTGTACATGTGGTGGACGTAATATCTTGCCGCGTTAATTACCAGGCAACTATGAGTGGTGCAGAAAAAGATTATTGGCGGTGCACTAATATAAATAAGATATGTCAAAAAAAGATATATAAATACAAAGCAAAATATAAATTTTTATAAAAAAATAACAATATACATACATAAATGTATATGTAAATATAACCCATAAATGTATAAATATTCTATATAAATAAATACATAATGATCCGATAATCAAATTATAAGTACAGTCTCAAATTGAAAGTAAGAAAAACAGAAAATATAGAGAGAACTATAGGGATATAACAGAAAGATGTGAAAAAAGGAGGACAGTAAAAAAGTTACAAATTTAAATAATGTTCCCGCAATTTCTGTTTAAATGAATTTATTACATTATTATATATATTAGGCATACGACTAGCCTTATGCTGTTACTTTTTTTTTAATCTATACATCTATACATGTAAATAAAATTGGAGTGTCTGTTTGTAATATTGAAATAACCGTTTTTTACTACCTGCATATGAATATAAATACGGTACATACACCAAAATAACATATTTTACAAGTTTTGTCTGTCTGTCTGTCTGTTTGTTCCGGCTAATCTCTGAAATAGCTGGACCGATTTTGACGGGACTTTTTTTGGCAAGTAGCTGATGTAATAAGGAGTAACTTACGCTACTGTTATTTTAGAAAAATAAAATAAAATTTCACGCGGACGAAGTCGCTGGGGCCAATAGTCTATAGATATACCGAGATTTAATATTTAAGTTGCTATTATGTTGTTGACAAAATTTTACTGTAATGTTACTATTACGTTATCCTACACAATTTGTATTATTTTGGATGAATAAATAAATAATAATCTATACATCTATACATATAAATAAAATTGGAGTGTCTGTTTGTAATACTGAAATAACCGTTTTTTACTACATGCATATGAATATATATAAGGTACATATACCAAAATAACAATTTTTATAATTTTTGTCTGTCTGTCTGTCGGTCTGTTTGTTCCGGCTAATCTCTGAAATGGCTGGACCGATTTTGACGGTACTTTTTTTGGCAGGTAGCTGATTTATAAGGAGTAACTTAGGTTACTTTTATTTTAGAAAAATAAAGTTAAATTCCACGCGGACGAAGTTCGCGGGAACAGCTTGTTTTTAATAAAAACGGTTTATTTGATAGAAAAAACATCTTTTTTGTGGTACTTGAGAATGTTGAAGCCTGTTGTTTGTATTATTGAAATAACCGTTTTTTACTACTTGCATATGAATATAAATACGGTACATACACCAAAATAACATATTTTACAATTTTTGTCCGTCTGTCTGTTTGTTCCAGCTAATCTCTAAAATTGGATTTTGACGTGACTTTTATTGGCAGGTAGCTGATGTAATAAGGAGTAACTTAGGCTTCTTTTATTTTAGAAAAATAAAGTTAAAAACCACGTGGACGAAGTCGCGGGAACAGCTACTGTATAATATATTAGAGATACCAACGTGTTTTTTTATTGATGACTAGCTGTACACGGGATTTCGTCCGTGTGGAATTTCACTTTATTTTTCTAAAATATAAGAAGTTAAATTCCACGCGGACGAAGTCGCGTGTACAGCTAGTTGTCGGTAGTCTAGCGATTTAGCACACTGCTTTGATTCCTGCTTGGTGGTCGACGGTTCGATTCCTCGCACGCTGCAAACATTTGTATTCATGAGTAGGATTGTTTGTAACGGTCTGGGTGTTTTCTATGTATAGATAATATATATGTATTTACGAAAAAAATCTTTGTATTTATATCAGTTGTCTGGTACCCATAACATAATCTTCAGCTAGCTTAACTTGGGTCTAGATGAAGCTGTGTGAATTGTCCTGAGATTACTATTATTATTAATTGGTACACAGGTAAACTACTAACTAGGCCATATTGGTGTTGTTTGTTATGGTGAAAAAACTAGTATATATATAAGTTACACGTACAATTTCAAAGACTTATTTCTTGAAAACTGCTGGCTATTCTGAAATAAAACTTTAGGGTTTGTATATGTAATGTTTGCATATAAAATATGATTAAAGGTTACCAGTGTATTTACACTTTTACTGAACAAACAGAGTTGTTTAATACTGAAAATATTGTGTGGAAGGCATCAATTACTTTCAGTGCATGTATAGCTTTTCTCTTTTCCTAATTATTATTATTATTAAGTTTAAAGTGGTTGAATTTTACGTAAGTGGTATTTATACATTATTTCTAATTTACCATTTATTTTAAGTTTTTTAAACTCTATTCATCGAGACCTATCTAATGAGTCCAAACACGATATTTCTGCTGTAAGTTTTCGAAGAGTTTGTTCATCATCTGATAATACTGGTGCCAGCATGTAGTCAAGGTTAACAGATAACTAATTACTTTTATTTCGTCAAAATCTTTAGATTACGTATAATAAATTCATAATATCGCTACCTATTCAAATCAAAACAAGTATTAGGTACTTCATTTACTAGTATATAAATTCATCAACACACAAGTAAATGATTTTTAAATATATTCAGAGCCAAAAAATCTTTGTGCATTTAAAAAATTTTGCCGATACGGATTCACTATTGCAAGAAATTGTTGAAAAAATATATATCGAGTATCTACTACTATCGACGAATACATTTGGCAACAACGCATGGTCTCGGCCGGAACGGCAACATCGCATACTAGAATACAAAGATAGTGGTAGAACGCGGAACGGCAACATGTTGCCGTTCCGCCACGCTACCGTTATAGTGGTAGAAAGAGAGAGACAGTGGAATCAGCAATATCTACGGATCGTGGCTGGATCAACTAAGTGTGCAAGTTTATATAAATGTATATATATATATATATACATTTGTCTTTAATTCAAAGGAAATACAAATAATGAACGCATCACATTTAAAACAGTAATAAGTACGTAATATTATCACATGGTAACAGCACGTATTATGGCAAAAATAAACATCGGCTGATTTGAAAAGATTTATTATAGTAATAATAGTAATCTCAAGACAATTCACACAGCTTCGTCTAGACCCAAGTTAAGCTAGCTGAAGATTATGTTATGGGTACTAGACAACTGATATAAATACAAAGATTTTTTGTCGTAAATACATATATATTATCTATACATAGAAAACACCCAGACCGTTACAAACAATCATACTCATGAATACAAATGTTTGCAGCGTGCGAGGAATCGAACCATCGACCACCAAGCAGGAATCAAAGCGGTGTGCTAGCTAAATCGCTAGACTACCGACAACTAGCTGTACACGCGACTTCGTCCGCGTGGAATTTAACTTCTTATATTTTATAAAAATAAAGTGAAATTCCACACGGACGAAATCCCGTGTACAGCTAGTCATCAATAAAAAAACACGTTGGTATCTCTAATATATTATACAGTAGCTGTTCCCGCGACTTCGTCCACGTGGTTTTTAACTTTATTTTTCTAAAATAAAAGTAGCCTAAGTTACTCCTTATTACATCGGCTACCTGCCAAAAAAAGTCCCGTCAAAATCGGTCCAGCCATTTCAGAGATTAGCTGGAACAAACAGACAGACGGACAAAAATTGTAAAATATGTTATTTTGGTGTATGTACCGTATTTATATTCATATGCAAGTAGTAAAAAACGGTTATTTCAATAATACAAACAACAGGCTTCAACATTCTCAAGTACCACAAAAAAGATGTTTTTTCTATCAAATAAACCGTTTTTATTAAAAACAAGCTGTTCCCGCGACTTCGTCCGCGTGGAATTAAACTTTATTTTTCTAAAATAAAAGTAACCTAAGTTACTCCTTATAACTCAGCTACCTGCCAAAAAAAAGTACCGTCAAAATCGGTCCAGCCATTTCAGAGATTAGCCGGAACAAACAGACCGACAGACAGACAGACAAAAATTATAAAAATTGTTATTTTGGTATATGTACCTTATATATATTCATATGCATGTAGTAAAAAACGGTTATTTCAATATTACAAACAGACACTCCAATTTTATTTATATGTATAGATTATTATTTATTTATTTATTTTTTCATCCAAAATAATACAAATTGTGTAGGATAACGTAATAGTAACATTACAGTAAAATTTTGTCAACAACATAATAGCAACTTAAATATTAAATCTCGGTATATCTATAGACTAGCTGGCCCCAGCGACTTCGTCCGCGTGAAATTTTATTTTATTTTTCTAAAATAACAGTAGCGTAAGTTAATCCTTATTACATCAGCTACTTGCCAAAAAAAGTCCCGTCAAAATCGGTCCAGCTATTTCAGAGATTAGCCGGAACAAACAGACAGACAGACAGACAAAACTTGTAAAATATGTTATTTTGGTGTATGTACCGTATTTATATTCATATGCAAGTAGTAAAAACGGTTATTTCAATATTGCAAACAGACACTCTAATTTTATTTACATGTATAGATGTATAGATTAAAAAAAAAGTAACAGTCATAAGGCTAGTCGTATGCCTAATATATATAATAATGTAATAAATTCATTTAAACAGAAATTGCGGCAACATTATTTAAATTTGTAACTTTTTTACTGTCCTTCTCCATTTTTCACATCTTTCTGTTATATCCCTATAGTTCTCTCTATATTTTCTGTTTTTCTTACTTTCAATTTGAGACTGTACTTATAATTTGATTATCAGATCATTATGTATTTATTTATATATAATATTTATACATTTATGGGTTATATTTAAATGAATTTAATCGATAAAATCGTTGTTAAGTATTAAATTAATTGTAAGTGATATTAACTATTATATTATGCATAAAAAATATTTGTAATAATAAAGAAAATACATTTAAAATATTTTACTTGTTGTGTTAGTTATTTATAAGATCTTACTATAATTGTTAGCTGCTTTACAATTTAGAAAGTACAATAGGTAATGTAAATTAAAATTAATTGAATACTTAACAACGTTTTGTTCGATTAAATTCATTTAATTATTAAAATAGTTAATTTAAAATTAGAATAAAGACAAAAAAAAAATAACAAAAAAAATCGGTGGCGGGAATCGAACCTTGAGCGTCCGTTTGGTAAGTTGATTCAAAGGCTTATTAAAATCAAAATTCAAAATTCAAAGTTACTGGTCATTTTGAAATAATACTTAGGGTTCGCATACCCTTATCGGATACTACTACTACACGGAGTTTCGTCAAAATAGAATATCTAGGTTAGGTATAATAAATTCATAATTAATAGACCGTTACGGTATCTGTATATACTCGGATCAAAACAAGTACTATGAAATAAGAAAGAGTATATAAATTGATTAACACAAGTAATTGATTTTTGAAATATATTCAGAGCCAAAAAGTCTTCTTTCTTTATTTATGTACTTGTTAGATGCGACAGCGACTTTGTTTTATACTATACTATACTATGTAATGATTGATATACCTAAAATAAATAAAATATCTGAGGTTTGGACAAAAACTCAAAGGGTAATTTATTTTGAAAAAGTATTTTGAAAATACCTATTTTGCTTTTAGTGTTATAGTACTTTAACTGTTATATTTTAAGTAACAATGTTTAATTATAATTAATACTACTGCACCAACACTCCGATCGTGCAAAAAAATTTGCTGTTTCATTATTTTTTAGTTCAATTAGTGGTCTACCTAAGTCCTGGGGTAAGGGGGGGAGAGTCATGACGCCCCCATGACTCCCAAGACCTCCATGACGCTCCCCCTGGATCCGCCGTTACGTCTTCTCTTCATTCGCTCAGTAACGTTGTTACTAAAGGAAAAATTCCCGTCCAAAAAATAACAAGTATTGAGGTTTGATCTGGAGTCACGTTCCTCTAGACTGATTTCTATAAATATTTAGATTAGATAGACTATTATTCTTGAAATACTAGCTAGACATTATTAAGTTACTGTAGCCATAATGTAGTAGTCCAAACGTGCCAATGAGGAAGCCCTTGGCAAATGCTGCACCCTGATTGGCCCGTTTGAATTGGATCAAGAAGTGGTCGAATGCCAAAAAGGTGGATTTGTATAAAATCGTGTATAAATCGCTTAATTATTATTATTACTCGTCGTGACAGTTGTGGCTCAAAAAGGATCAACATTTATATATCGTCAGCTGGCATTAGATCAACAAAAGGCCTCCGGATCAACAAGTGAAAAAGGATCAACAAAAAACTACCTATACGGCACGTCTGAGCCACAAAGTGCCCAAGGGGATATTTATATATATATATATATATATATATATATATATATATTGGTGCCACTGAAAACCAGCTGTATGTTCACACAGGACATACATTAAAGCTGAGTAGAGCCATTTCAGTGCATATATGGATGTAAAAAATGATTATTTTATGTTTATTTTTAATTATCGACATGGTAAATTAAGTTTAATTATATGTACATTGTATGTATATTGTATTTTTTACATTGTACTGAATAAAATATTTTTATTTCTTTCTTTCTTATTGTTTGTCACAAAATGTAGCTATTATTATTAATAATAATTATTATTTATTGCAAGAACAAAATATAGATATACATTAGAGTTCATACACTGTTTGTTGAAAAAAATAACTATATAAAAAAAAAAACTCTTAAACTACGTATAAAATAGCAACGGGTACCTGATACTCATACATTATTTTAATTTTATTTCTGTCTTAATTCTTACTAATATCACACATAACATAATATTACATTATAAATGTGAAAGTAGGGATGTCTGTTAGGCTTTCACGCAAAAACTACGGAACCTATAATCATAATATTTTGTACACATGTTCTTGGTGATAATGAACGTAGGATACTTTTTATTAAAAATAAAACAAATATTTTTTATTCAATGCGAGCGAAGCCGCAGGTAAATGCTAGTAATATTATAAACGTGAAAATTTGTGAGTATGGATGTATGTTACGCTTTCACACAAAAACTACTGAAGCTATCATTATGATATTTTGTACATATATTCTTGGAGATATTAGAACGAAAATTAACACAAAAATTTCCAAAATCATTGAAGAAATTTACATATATGTACATTTTTTTCTGAAGGAACCATTAATAAAGCTCTACAATTGAAATTCTCTTCCTTCTTTGAAATCGGTACAATGCAGTAGAAATTGTTCGCATCTTTCATTTTAAACTACGTTTCGTTATTTGCGTGCAAGTGCAGGCAACAAGCTTACAAGCAAAGCTTTTCTAAGATCTTTAGAAAAGCTTGTTAAGAAGTGCAGTAGAAGTATCTTTGATTACTCAAAATAAAAAAAATACACACAGCTTTACTTTAAAATGTATACCTGTAATTAAAATTGGAGTGTCTGTTTGTAATATTGAAATAACCGTTTTTTACTACATGCATATGAATATTAATACGGTACGTACACTAAAATAACATTTTTTGTTTGTCTGTCTGTTTGTTCCGGCTAATCGCTGAAATGGCTGGACCGATTTTGACGCGACTTTTATTGGCAGGTAGCTGATGTAATAAGGAGTAACTTAGGCTACTTTTATTTTAGTAAAATAAAGTTAAATTCCACGCGGACGTAGTCGCGGGTGCAGCTAGTAAATAATAAATAAAGTTATTATCGAATAAGGATCACCCTGTAGGATCAGGTGTGTAGCACCCTTTATGCGACCGTATACTTCGCGCCATGAATATTGTATGTACACTTTTCTCAAGTTAAAAGTTATTGTTAACCGACTTGAAAAAAGGAGACGCTGTTATACTTTCTGTACATTGACGGCCTCGGTGGTCTAGCGGTTTAGCACACCGTCTTACTTCTGATGGTCGTGGGTTCGATTCATTTGTATTCATGAGTATGATTGTTTGTATCGGTCTGGTCTATATTATGTATGTATTTACAAAAAATATATCTAATTATTTATATCAGTTGTCTAGTACCCACAGCACAAGTTCTGCTTACAGTACCCACAGCACAAGTTCTGCTTACCGTGGGACTAGATGGCGCTGTGTTAACTGTCCAGGATTATTTATTTATTTACATAGTTATAAAAGTTATTTCTGCTGTCTGTTCTATTAGATCTGTTAAAGTACGCAACGGATTTTAAGACAGTTTTTAGTAATAGATAGAGTGATTCAAAAGGAAATTTTATATGTATATGTACATATGCGTATGTCTATATATAATATGTATGTATTTACGAAAAAAAAATACATCTATGTACTTGTATCAGTTATCTAGTACCCGTAACACAAGCTTTAGATAGCTTAACTTTGGACTAGATGGCGCTGCGGGAATTGTCCTGAGATTATTATTATTATTATTATTATATGCGGAACTGGGGTGGGTAACTAGTTCATGATATTTATACTTTAGGTTTTACTTTATACTTTTTATTTTACATTTATTATTTCTACTGTTCGTTTGTATAAACATTCACCCCGTATTTACTCCCCTACCAGATTATAATTATGATATAAAAAACTTTATTTCTGAATTTGCGCATTTAGTACAAAATATAGTTAATAGAAATAGAAATAATCTTTATTCAAATAAACTTAAAATAAGCACTTTTGAATAACAATAGAATAAGAATAGTCAAGTTTTTTGATTCTACCGCTTATTCGGAATGCAGATTCATCATAAGCAGAATAAGCAAGAAGCTTGTGTGTTGCTCTTTTAAATAAATATTGATTTACTTTTATTTAATTAACAACAAGGATTAGGCATGCGACAATCAACATAGAAACCGCTACGCACTTAATCTACATATGTTCAATCAGATAACATAGTCAGCGCTATGAATTTTAAGTTAGATATTTTCTACAAAAACATTATTATTATTTATAAATTCTTCAATTTTATAATAAGCTTTTTTACAAAGAAAATATTTTATGACACATTTGAATTTTTTTTCTGGCAAATTGAGTAAAGTCTTGAGTGCAGTTTGTTGTAAAATACAAGAATTGAACTAATGTACCTAAAATTGAGAGGAAGTGGATGATTAGTAATATGGTAATAGGGATTAGGACACCATAGAGAGCAATGTATGGTATATTGCTATCTATGGCAGTGTTGGCGAAACATTATGCATCAACGTGCCATTTTTTCTAAAAATATAAAATATATTAATGGGGTCATTGACGTGCCATCAAATAATTTTGACTTTCTGATTATTTGGAAAATAATAATAATAAATACCATCAAAACTCTCTATGAAATAAAGTAAACAAAAGAGGTACATTTTGGATTGTTTTCATTACACGCATAAATTAAATTACCGTAAAATTAGTGTGACTTCTGTTGCAGCAGGTTAGATGACAAACAATTTATGTCAGGCTTGTACGATGTTACTTTTACCAAAATGCATGCTGAACTGGATTCATCTGTCAAACGGCTTCTAACCGAGTTTTTAATGTTATTCATCTCTCAAAATAATGACTCGCAGGTATAGCATCTGCATACCGAGCATGCATTGGATCTATATACCGAACTGGACGGTAGGGAAAAAAAATAAAATTAGAATGTAAAAATTTGAAGTTCATAAGCGGCTAAAATGCCCTACATGAATAAATGATTTTTGAATTTGAATTTGCAAACAATCCAATAAATCATTAGGTTTCATAATGCGTACGGTGCCACAATTTCATGATCCTAATACTGCAATTTTTTTATATAATGATTTTGTGTGAAATAAAGTGGAATACGGTTCACTTATCTGGGATCCTAGTACTACAAAATATTCACAACTTCTAGAAAAAGTACAAAAGAAACTTGCTCGCTTCTTATATAAGAAAAAATATGGTTATTACTCATTCCTTTTCCCATCTTTATTTGTAATAGGTATGATAGACTCATTACTACTTAGAAGGAAACTAGTACTTGCTGTCCATTACTGTTTGATGCTGCGCAACCAAATAGATAATCCCGCAGTTGTAGAACGGATAGGATTCAACATCCCACCGAATTACGTGAGAAGTGTCACCAGTCGTCGTGTCCGACTGTTTGTAACCGTGTCGGTAGGGGGAAGGGAATTGTTAGTAATGTGGACTGATGATCCCATTGCTAGCAATGTACCATGTCAGGTCGACCTCCACGCGGTTCCCCCTGGTAACCATCGTGATACATTCCCGGTGAACTTATCACGATGGGCTAACTGACTTCACCACATGCTCATCTTATTATCCTCCACTGGTGCCCCGCCAGCGTAAACCGTTAGCGCAGGCGGGTGCATCATTCCATTATCATCCACTAAAAAAAAAAAACCGCGTCGGTACGCACAAGCCACGCTAGCAATTCTCCCACTATGAGAGCATTGCAATTATTAAATTTATTTTTATGTAAGGTCCAAGATGCTGACGTATATACAGAAGCCTTGTCTTCCATAATTAATAAAATAAGAATATTTTTATCATTGTATAGTTTAAGTAGTATAAATAGTTTTAAAATATAAACGTGTTGGCAATTAGCTGTAAGTTTATATAGTGTTAATTAAATAAATTAATAAATAGGTAGGTGAAAATATTGTTAAAATAGCATGAGCCAGCTTCTTCAAACAGTTTTATGATCGACGACGTGCCCAAAATATTTTGTCGCGTGCCGTCAATGGCACGCGTGCCATTGGTTCGCCTACCCTGTTCTATGATGACCTTGTCCGGTCGATCTCCACGCGGTTCCCCCTAGATCATAAAGATTTCATCACGATATGCTAACTGACCTGGCCTCATGCTCATCTTCATCATCCTCCACTGGTGTTACCGTAAACCGTTAGCGCAGGCAAGTGCACCATTCCATTATCATCCATTAAAAATTCACCTAGAATTATATTCGTATGTTTTTCTTTTTTTTTATTGTAGAATATAAAAATAGTAAATTCCACTTGATCCCACGAAATATACTTATACGTATAAAATATCGGCACACGGCGTCTTGTGCTAGGGTTGCTACTTTTATTTGTTTTTTATAAAAAATATATTTATACATATATAAAAACTTTATATGTTAAATACTCGCAACTTCGTCCGCGGAATAGTTACCATGACAAAAAGAAAAAATATTAAATTTAAAAATTTAAACAAAAAGTTTCATTGTTCTATAATGGTTTCAAAAATGACGAAGTTCCATACAAACTTTCATTCCTTTTCACATTAAACATACATAGACGACGGACAAAAACACATACACGTTATATAATAGGTAATAAAATATATTTAGTTTATGTAAGTGTATGTAGTTGAATATATGATTATTATTATGTACATAAATTTTAATTCATATAATAATAATTATTATTTTCCTTTATCATCATTATATATTTTTTACCTTTTAGTTTTCTCCTGTTAATGTTATTTTACCTATCTGTTCGATATTTCAGTCCGTTTCCCTATGGTTGCCTTGAAAAGATTGCTTTTAGCAATAAGGCCGCCTTATTGTAACGATACATGAGTCTTTTGTTATACTGTTTGTGCTTCTTCTTTACTGTATGTTGCAAATAAAGTATATTCTATCTATCTAAACACGAATAACTTCTGCATGCATCTTACATACAATTTAAACAAAGTAAAAAAAAAATTAAGACACTTTTAGGATATGGTAAACGGCACTAAGATTCAAATATAAAAGATAAGTTTAAATAATGCTGTTATTTGTGTGTTGTCTGAAAGCACCTTAACTGACTGTAGATTTGACATATCATAAGAGTCTGTAATAGACCTACATGAATATATATTTTGATTTAATTTTAATCAATGTTTTGACAGCCCTAAGCACCTCGATGGTCAGTCGTCAAGTAGTCGGAAAAATAACTTGGAAGTGTGCGGGTCGGAGATACCAACTTCACTATACTCGCAGTACACTTGCGTACAGCCTCGTTATTTGTATTTTCCTTGACGGTCTCGGTGGTCTAGCGGTTTATATCGCTTTACTTCACATGGTCGCGACTTCGATTCCTCGCAATACGAATATTTGTATTCATGAGTATGATTGTTTGTATCGGTCTGAGTGTTTTCAGTGTATATGCATGTAATATACATATAAAAAATGTAGATGTTTAATTTTTTTTACAACGCACAACATAGATACACACACACACGGATAGATGGTTTTGAAGCCATAATGCGAAATAGAACTGCATCACTGATGTGTAGAAATCGGGGGAGCGCAAACAGCCTCCTAAACACCATATCCAAGATGTCAGATTGTCCACTTCAGGGGCACTGGATATCGCTGCATTGCCGGACCCAGGGCTTCTGGACGTGGACAAAGATATAAACATAAATATATGAATGTATAAAATTGTAATTTATTAACATAGTTTATAAATTGTTTATTAACATAATATGGATGGATAAATATCCGAAATAAATGGAATAATAATAACATACATATTGTGGAATCACCTTCCAGCAATGGTATTTCAGAATCGATACGATTTTGAAACCTTCAAGAAAGGAGCTTAAAATTTCTATAACTCAAAGAATTGCCTGCTCGGTGCTGGTAAAGCTCATGGGCGGCAAAATCAATTTAACCATCATTGAAGTGAGCTCGCACATATAACTGTTTTCCCTTGTACTGTAAAAAAGAAATATTCATTTTTTTGGGTGCTAGACAACTGATATAACCACATATCTATGTATTTACTACTCGAAAGGGGTGGAATAGGGGATGAAAGCTTGTGCAATTAACGATGCAGATAACAGCTTTTTTTTACCTTAAGCCCATTTACCACATTCAAAAGTTTCCTGAAGATATAGTTTCTCATTTTTTTTACTTTTATTAGCACTTTTCCCCTTCGATACCTAACTTCTGGCGATGTTATTTTGTTTTGTTTGTTAAGCAAGTCGTTCATAAGGAAATAGTTTGTTAAAAACATATTTCATCAGCACTTTACTTCTGGTGATGCTATTTTGTTTTGTTTGTTAAGCACAATGTTCCTAAGGTAGTAGTTTGTTAAAAACGTATTTTTTTTGCACTTTACTTCTGGTGATGCTATTTTGTTTTGTTTGTTAAGTACAATTTTCCTAAGGTTAGTTTCTTAAAAACGTGTTTTTACGAGCACTTTACTTCTGGCGATGCTATTTTGTTTTTTTTATTAGGAACGTCGTTCCTATGGAAGTAGTTTGTAGAAAATGTATTTTAGAAAACACTTTTCGCCGCGTGTGTACTCCATTTCCTAAATGTTATGTTAGGTCCACGCTGACCGCAGATAAGGGGCGGGCAGAATGGAAAAAATAATATAATAGGGATTAAGTTTGTGTCAACACTTCAACCTGCGATATACAGACGGCTGGGTGTTATTTTGATTGATTGAATTTTGAGGGATGAAGTAGGGTAGTTTAGTTGATAATAATCACTAATTTATTATAAAATTAATTCACTTTTTTATATCAACACTTGAACCTGCGATATACAGACGGCTGGGTGTTATTTCGATTGATTGAATTTTGAGGGATGAAGTAGGGTAGTTTAGTTGATAATAATCACTAATTTATTATAAAATTAATTCACTTTTTTATATCAACACTTGAACCTGCGATACACAGACGGCTGGGTGTTATTTTGATTGATTGAATTTTGAGGGATGAAGTAGAGAAGCTTAGTTGATAATAATCACTAATTTATTATAAAATTAATTCACTTTTTTATATCAACACTTCAATCCTGCGATATACAGATACGGCTGGGTGTTATTTTGATTGATTGAATTTTGAGGGATGAAGTAGGGTAGTTTAGTTGATAATAATCACTAATTTATTATAAAATTAATTCACTTTTTTGTGTCAACACTTGAACCTGCGATAAACAGACGGATGGTTGTTATTTTGATTGATTGAATTTTGAGGGATGAAGTAGGGAAAATCGGTCCAGCCATTTCAGAGATTAGCCGGATCAAACAGATAAACAGACAGACAGACACAGAAAAATTAAAAAAATGTTATTTTGGTGTATGCCCCGTATTTTTATTCATATGCATGTAGTAAAAACGGCTATTTCAATATTACAAACAGACACTCAAATTTTATTTATATGTATAGATTAAAACCAATGTATACCTATGTTGATAGAAAATAAATTTGGTTTGATTTGCCTCCACGGTTCTTGCTCACCCTTCAGTCACCCTTAAGAAGAGACTTCCGGATGATACTACACTCGTACTTTTCCATTCTAGAGGATTCTAGAGGATTAAGATGTCGTGCCTCGTATCCTTTAACATTTTCTTACAATCTGTATTGTTTCTTATCATGTTTCAAGACAAAACATGCCCCCCACGGTAAAGTAACGCCCTAAAATGTTTCTTTACCCAACTTTGTAATTCGTGTCATCCAACAAGCTATAAAGGATCCGTTGTAATTAGAGTTCGCTCGTATTTTTTTACTTTTAATACTCATACTTGGTGGTCCAAGTTACGAGCGATCCGCTTCTAATCTGCGCTTTATCTATACATCTATACATACAAATAAAATTGGAGTGTCTGTTTGTAATATTGAAATAACCGTTTTTTACTGCATACATACGAATTGTACGGTAATGTTGTTGTAATACGGAGCATACACCAAAATAACCTTTTTTACAATTTTTGTTTGTCTGTCTGTAGTTTCCCTTGTAATAAGCTTAAATAACCTTTTATGTTTGGTTTGGTGTGTGATTGGTTTTAGGGTATAATGGGACTGACATGTACTTAGATGGTACAAAAGTCCCTAAATTTAAAAAGAAATAAAAAAATAAACCTTTTATGTTTGTTTTGTTGTTCGTTTATCTAAATATATAGCAATCCTTTTTCATTAAATACTAATGACCCCGACTTCGCACGGATGAATGGAAATCACGGATGAATCCGCCTGAAATTTGGCATGCAGGTAGACGTTATGACGTAGGCATCCGCTAAGAAAGGATTTCGATTAATTCCAATTGGATAAAATAGGGAATGAATGTTTGTATGAAACTTTGTCAATTTTAAATCGATCAGACTGAGACTTTGCATGAATAATGCTACTATAACGTAGGCATCCCCTAAGAAAGGATTGATAAATTCCACCCTTAAGTGGATAAATTAACGCGAGCGAAGCCGCGGGCAAAAGCTAGTTCACCTATAAATCATTTGTCATCCCGGAACATCTAATCTAAATCGTGGTTGATCCACATTACTACACTCATTTGTCATCCCGGAACATCTAATCTAAATCGTGGTTGATCCACGACATCTTCAATTCATCCGATCCATCACAATTATTATTATTTGTCGCGTCATCGTGTGACTTGGACCACTCATCTAACGATGGGGGACTATACCGGATTGTCCCGGCCTCTCCTAATAAGCATAGAAATGGCGTCACTAAAAGTTTTCGCTAATCACTGTTAGCTTTAGTGCGAGAGAGACGGCTGATGTGCGAGGGGGATCGACTGATAGCTATTGTCTTGTATAAATTATAAAATACTAGCTATTCCCCCCGGCTTCGCACGGGTGTACATGCATTATATATATAATCCATCACATTTAAAATAAGTATTGTTGCTAAGTAACAGTTTGTGTGTAACGTGCAACTGCAATCGGAACGAAATAAATTATATTTACAACTGTATACGTAATCCACTGAATATCTCTATCAGTACATGCATTATATATATAAACCTTCGTCTTGAATCACTCTATCTATTGAAAAAAACGCTTCAAAATCCGTTGCGTAGTTTTAAAGATTTAAGCATACATAGGGACGGACAGACAGCGACAGCGACTTTGTTTTATACTCCTTGTTTTTGACGACCTCGGTGGTCTAGCGGTATAGCACACCGCTTTACGACCGATGGTCGCGGGTTCGATTCCTCGCACGGCACAAACATTTGTATTCATGAGTATGATTGTTTGTATCGGTCTGGGTGTTTCCTATGTATAATATGTATGTATTTACAAAAAATATCTATGTACATGTATCAGTTATCTAGTACCCATAACACAAGCTTTAGCTAGCTTAACTTGGGTCTAGATGGCGCTGTGTGAATTGTCCTGAGATTATTATTATTATTATACTATGTAATGATACGCGATTCAAATATGAGTTTCATTCAAATATTTTTTTATGGAATGGTACATCCGCCTGCGCTAACGGTTTACGCTGGCAGGGCACCAGTGGAAGATAATAAGATGAACATGAAGTCAGGTCAGTACACCAGGAATTTGCTCATGAATCATTTGAACATGCTCACTATAATGTTCAGACATGTGGCGGCGTGGTGGGCCGGGACATTGCGCTCCCTAAAATATGGACGAGCGCAGTGATGGCTGGCTCATCCGTCATACTCGTGAACGAGTGCTGCTTGCAGGGACTGGTCTACTCTTATCACTACGACTGATTTAATCTTATTGTGTATTTATATTTGACCCAAATAAATTAGTGCTAGTTGGTGGTTTGTATTTACACGTTTGTAAAATGTAAACTTCAAGCATTATTTAAAAGAATAATACACAAGTTTCTTGCTCGTTCTTCTTGTGATGAGACAGCTTTCCGAATGAATGGTTGATTAAATAAAATGTTATGACTATTCAAAAGTGCTTCGATTAAGTTTATTTGAATAAAGGATTTTCTATTCTATTTATCATGGTTTCCAGAGGAACCGAGTTAGGGTTAACCTGACATGGTGCATTGCTAACAGTGGGGTCATCAGTCCATATTATTAATAATCCCAATATTGTTACCATCATTACACCTCTACCAGACGCAAATCTAATCACTTCTCTCCATCCTAAGGTTGCCTGGAAGAGATCGCTTTTTAGCGATAAGGCCGCCCATTGTTACCTCTTTGTCTTGTTTATTGTATTATATATATATATATTTTTATCATTTTATACATAATTGTATATGTAATTGTATTTTCTGTGAGAGGAACAATAAAGAGTTTCATTCATTCATTCATTCATTCATTCAATCCCATTTCTCCCTCATCCGTTATAATCGAAAGTAATTTTGTGTTTGACCTACCTTTTACCTTTTACCATCGCATCGCTCGCCATTGACAGGGAATTCATCCCCACACGCTGGAACCTACGTGGTCCCGGACAGTGCGGTTTCAGAGGAGCTTCCTCCCGCGTACACTTACATTGTGGAATGAACTACCTGCCGAGGTTTTCTCACGAGACTAAAGCACGAGTTTTTCAATATATTATAAAGTATATGACAGTACTCATGGTAACAAACCACTAAGTGGCCTCGGACAGTGCGGTTTCAGAGGAGCTTCCTCCCGCGTACACTTACATTGTGGAATGAACTACCTGCCGAGGTTTTCTCGAGAGACTAAAGCACGAGTTTTTCAATATATTATAAAGTATATGATAGTACCCATGGTAACAAACCACTAAGTGGCCTCGGACAGTGCGGTTTCAGAGGAACCCATGGTAACAAACCACTAAGTGACCTCGGACAGTGCGGTTTCAGAGGAACTTCCTCTTGCGTACACTTAGATTGTGGAACGAACTACCTGCCGAGGTTTTCTCGAAAGAATACGGCACGGCATATGGTCAGCGGAGATATATTTGGTAGCATAATTAATGTATTTAAAAATCCGGTGAATCGAACTGTCTCAGTTCGATTCACCAGATTTGCACTCTTTGTAACTATACTCTCCGAAATGGCTCGATAGATCTGAACAGAGACTAAAATTTCATCCAACGTCGACCTTCGGGCTTCCATCGTTTACCATTCAAAAATACAAGTACGGTCAAGGTTGAGTTTTTAAAGAAGAAGATAGAAAATATGTTTATTTTCTTTCTTCTTTCTTTAAACACACACCTAAATTTATTCATTCTGAATTCAAGCATTGTATTATAGAATTGCAAATGGAAATAAATGTAAAAGAAATGAATTAAAGAAGGCTCGTTGTTTTAAAAATTCAGAACGCAACGTCTACCATCAAAGGGAGAAACTCTTAAATACACAAGATTGAATCATTCTTCAGATTATTTCTTTTTATCGTAAGGAATTGTGTGGATGCGACCACTCCTTGTCAGTGTTTTTTTTATGGATGATAATGGAATGGTGCACCCGCCTGCGCTAACGGTTTACGATGGAGGGGCACCAGTGGAGGATTATAAGATGAACATGAGGTCAGGTCAGTTAGTCCATTGTGGCAATTTCACCAGGAATTTATTACGATGGTTTCCAGGGGAACCGCGTGGAGTTCAACCTGACATGGTACATTGCTAGTAATGGGGTCATCAGTCCACATTACTAACAATCTTCTTTATTTATATTATATATCTTTTTTTGACATTTCTCATTTATATTAGTGCACCGCCAACAATCTTTCTCTGCACCACTCATGGTTGACTGGTAGATAACGCTGCATGATGTTAAGTCCGCCATATGTACACATTGTTTTTGTGCATTAAAGTTAAATAAATAACACCCTCAAAATTTACCCTTCATCCCTATTTTTTAATAGTGATATTAATTTGTATGGCCAAACAACGTTTTCCGAGGTAGCTAGTAAAAATATATATCCAATCCAATATCTGTCCAATTGGAATAAGGATTATCAATATTATTCTTTCCGTTTCTTCAGTCATTTGAATCGTGAAATTGAACCGTTGTCGCGTGTGATTCTATGTTGATCTTAAGCGAGCGGCGCCGGGGGGCGAGTATAGCGTACAAATTGAAATTCTAATGACATACAACATTTAACTAGAGGGTGACTTTTTGTATGACATCGTATGGTGCACCCGCCTGGGCTGATGGTTTACAATGGCGGGGCACCAGTGGAGGATGATAAGATGAGCAAGAGATCAATTAGTCCAGCCTAGCCTTTAGTGGCATCATACGAAGGTCTACCTAACATCACTCGCAATTTAGGTAGTATAAATAATAACCAACCGAATTTTCGGTTTCGGTCTAAAAATCTAGCTTCGGTCTTAGTTTCGGTTTCGGCTAAAACAGGGCTTCCAAAACTGTGCGTCGCGACGCCCCAGGGCGCCCCGCCTGCACTAACGGCGCTTACGTGGGGCACCAGTGGAGGATGATAATATGAGCATGAGGTCAGGTCACGATGGTTTCCAGGGGGAACCGCGTGGAGGTCAACCTGACTGGTACATTATTAGTAATAGAGTAATTATTAGGCACATTGATTTAAAAAGAAAAGTATATTTCATCACATTTAAAATAAGTATTGTTGCTAAGTATTTGTATGTAACGTGCAACTGCGATCGGAACGAAAGTAAATTATATTTTCTACTATATATGTAATCCACTCAATATCTCTATCAGTCATGAGTCCACATTACTAACAATTCCCTTCCCTCCGGATGCCCTAGGGTGTAGCGGGGCGTTGTCTCAGTGGCGTATAGATGCGATATTGTTTTTCTGCAGTTGCAGTAATTAAGAGCAAGTACAGGTCAAACGTAGACTAAGAAAAAAAAATGAAAGTAGCAAACTGGAGCACCGTAGAAATAGTTTTTATTGATATGTAAACTTGCGTTTTCGTTGCAATGCTTGTTGACAGCGTCAAATGGCGTCAATGTAATCGCATTATTGGCAGATGCCGTCATTTCCACTACGTTACATACGAAAGTAGTTGCGAAGTTAGATAATTAGTTCACCGGTTTCATAAGCTGTGCTCCGAAAGCAATCACACCCTTCACATTAACCAACCAGTTACATAAATAACTCTTTTTATTTTTGTGCTTATGTTTTCGTTTTAATTTTCTAATCTATATATAGAATAGAATAGAAAATCATTTATTCAAATAAACTTACATTGAAGCACTTTTGAATAGTCATTACATTTTTTTAATTTACCGCTCATTCGGAAAGCTGTCTCATCACAAGAAGAACGAGCAAGAAACTTGCGTGTTGCTCTTATAAATAATTTTATTATTACTTTACATTTTTAAGTTTAAGTGCGTGAATACAAACCACCAATTAGCACTAATTTAATTAAATACTCAAATAGAAAAAATATTGAATGCGTCGGTTTGTAATATTGAAATAACCGTTTTTTTACTGCATGAATATGAATATAAATACGGAACATACACCAAAAAACCACTTTTAAAAATTTTTGTCTTTCTGTCTGTCGGCCTGTTTGTTCCGGCTAATCTCTGAAATGGCTGGAACGATTTTGACGGGACTTATTTTGGCACGTAGCAGATATATTAAGGAGTAACTTAGGCTACTTTTATTTTAGCCTTTTAAAAAGGAATAAGCTCTTTTCTTGAAGTTTTCAATATCGTATCCGTTCGGAAATACCATTGCTGGAAGGTGATTCCACAATGTGGTTGTGCGGGGCAAAAAGTTTCTAGAAAACCGTACTGTGGAAGACCGCCATTCATCCAGATGATCAGGATGGTATTTCAGTTTCTGGCGGGTGGTACGGTGTTGAAACTCAGCAGCTGGTATTAATCCGAACAATTTCTCAGAAGACTCCCCGTGATATATGCGGTAGAAAATGCACAGAGATGCAATATTTCGCCGCAAAGCCAATGGGTCGAGTCTGTCACATAGACGTTGATTACCATACCATTGCGGTTTCGATCTCGGCAGAAACAAAAGTTTCAGCTAAACAACCAGTTTCGGTCGGACGCTAAAAGAAATATATTTTATCTTCTTTCTAGTAGCTTGCTGTAAACAATTGTAAGTATACGAGTATGTATATGTTTTAGACAATTCAATATCGTCCCACCCCCGATCGCAATACATCAAAAATATAATATCGTTTCGTACTTGACACATGTGTTCAGACGTTTAATATCTTTTTTCGACCCCTGTTCGTACATGTTCGTTTGAATTTATTCATAACTGGCTACCCGCTTTGGCTTCCTACCGGTGTATATATATACTACCGGGGTATATATACTAGCTGCACCCGCGACTTCGTCCGCGTGGAATTTAATACTATTTTTCTAAAATAAAATAGCCTAAGTTACTCCCTATTACATTAGCTACCTGCCAAAAGAAGTCCCGTTAAAATCGGTTCAGCCGTTTCAGAGATTAGCCGGAACAAACAGAACGACAGATAGACAAAGAAAAATTTTAAAAAGTGGTTTTTTGGTATGTGTTATAATCGATTGCGTAGTTCAAAAGATCTAAGCGAACATTCAGCGACTTTATTTGACTACATAAAAACTATAAGGACTTAGTACACAAATCGCGAAAAAAGTGTATAAGATTTGTTACTCCAAACTGTTGAATTTAGAATAGAATAGAATAGAATATCATTTATTCAAATAAACTTACATTGAAGCACTTTTGAATAGTCATCACATTTTTTTTAATCTACCGCTCATTCGGAAAGCTGTCTCATCACAAGACGAACGAGAAAGAAACTTGTGTGTTGCTCTTTTAAATAATTTTAAGTTTAACAATTTAAGTTTAAGTGTGTGAATACAAACTACTGATTAGCACTAATTCAATTAAATAATATAGTGAAGTGTATAGCAACTTTATTTATAATCTGTATGAATGTTAGATATTGAAATAACAGTCTTTTACTACATGCATATGAATATAAATACGGTACACACACCAAAATAACATTTTTTATAATTTTTGTCTGTCTGTCTGTTTGTTCCGCTCTGAAATGGTTGGACCGATTTTGACAGGACTATTTTTGGAAGGTAGCTGATGTAATAAGCTGTAACTTAGGCTACTTTTATTTTAGAAAAATAAAGTTAATCCACGCGGACGAACTCGCGAGTACAGCTAGTATTAAATATAGATTACAATGTTTAATGGTCGATAAAAGTAATTTTTATACTACTGTCGTTCCGGTATGGTAGGTACCGCGGATGTAAGATGATGGAGGTTCAATTCAGGCGTAGTTAATAAATAATAAAATAAATAAGCCTGAACAATTAACACAGCACCATTTAGTCCCACGGTAAGCAGAGCTTGTGTTATTAGACAATTGATGCCTTAAGGCGTTAAGTCCGCCATATGTACTTTTACCTTGGTATTTTGTGCATTAAAGTTATATAAATAAATAAATAAATAAATTGATAGAAGTACTTTGTTTTTTTGTAAATACATGTATAATATACATAGAATACACCCAGACTGATACAAACAATTATACTCATGAATGTAAATGTTTGCACCGTGCGAGGAATCGAATCCGCGACCATCAGAATTAAAACGGTGTACTAAATCGCTAGAGCATCGAGGCCGTCTAATTAAATTAATATTAGATATTCCAGACCTTCATTTGCGATATCTATTACTTAACTACTCTGTGGGGGAAAGTGGATTGTTAATAATGTGGACTGATGCTCTTATTGCTAGCAATGTACCATGTCAGGTTGATCTCCACGCGGTTCCCTCTAGAAACCATCGTGATAAATTCTTGGTGAATTTGTCACTATGTGCTAACTAACCTGACCTCACGCTCATCTTATCACTGGTGCCCCGCCAGCGTATACCGTTAGCACAGGCGGGTGCACCATTCCATTATCATCCCCAAAAAAAAAAAAATCTAATCTCTATCTAACAATTGTCTATATTTTTATCATTTTCGGTACCTGTTGCTTAACTACTTTAGCTCTGTATCTAACAATTGTTTTTTTTTATGTAATAGGACTAAATACTATATTACGGCTCGTAAACTAAAGTGATTTTTTATATTCAATCGAATTAGGTGTTATTTTGCGGAAGTAAATTTAACTACTTGATGTATTTATATTATTTTGTTCAATTTCGCTACAAGACTTCTACGTTTTTGGGAGGAGCTTGGCTGCCTACTTTAGTAGCCTGGCTCTGCACGCACAACGGCCCGAATGAGAGACTAATTACGGAGACTGGGGTCCAACATACAAAATTCCGCTACAATTAACATCACGACCACGAATTGACTACAAACTCTTCGGTGACCAAATAGTGACTGAAAAACGATTTGTTCGCCCAAGAGTCAATACTAAGCTTCAAAGCTGTATGCGAACTCTATTCAACGCCTGATGATGCCTCCTTCAGAGGCGAAACACGTGTCGCAATATGGATGTAAACTCAATAACGGTCGGAATCTGATCGCCATTAGCGAAGGTCGTAACGGTAGTCAAGTTTCCACACAGAATATTTGTGGTCTCACACATGCTAATTCTAGCGGAATTAAACAAAATTATATAAATCCATCAAGTAGTTAAATAATGTTAAATAAAATAAAAAGACTATCATTAAAGTCCGGAATACATATATTTAAGAGTTAACTACGATGTTTATTTTACCGAACGACACACGAAAAATCAAGAACACCCGAGTTTCGAGAGGGCTAGAGTATTCTAGCCTAGGACTTGCCAAACTTATTCGTATTGTGGCACAATACGAATAAGTTTGGCAAGTCCTGTAAGGAATTGGTATTTTTTATAGTGTGTGTAATTATTAACTATAAAGTGATTTTTTGTTTAGGACAATTCATATGACTGTCATCCAGGTGGGAGTAGCTCATTGTTAAGATACCCTTATGGGTACTAGACAACTGATATAAATACACAAATGTATTTTCTGTAATACCTACATCTTATCGTTACATGGTACATAACAAAGTCGCTATATGTCCGTCCCTATATATGTTTAAATCTTTAAAACTACGCAACGTGATTAAACACTATTCATGTTTAAAAATTAATTTTATTTCAATTCAAATGTACAATGTTCGGTTGCATTTTCACGACACCCAATCAACAACGGTTGCCTAGCAACGGTAACTAAGCAACAATAAAAACTATAAGGTGCCATATAATGACTTGTTTAAACATTCCGCGCCCCAAGGGCTATTTAGACCTTTAAACAAATTGAAGTTATATTATTACCAATTAATACATAAAATACTCATAAAGTGAATCTACTCAATTACATGTAAACTATCTTAAATATATCTATTGTAACTTACGTCTGAAACATTTATTCTTATTATTATATTGTATTTCATTTACATGAGAAAGTGCATCGTTTTACATTATTGCATAGTTTTTGAAATCTATAACCTTAGGTAGTTACTCTAACTCAGATGTAATAAGCTTAAAAACTTATTTATATACATTTGTCTTATATTAAAATTATCATTAAATCAAGAAAGTACATTTGTTAGAAAGTTTTGTATTCTAAATTAATAACTATGTATACAATCATATTACGACTGTTATGTAGTCATGTTATGGTGGAATTCGTACCCAAATATATTTCTGAATTACATTTCGAGCCGTTGTTGTAACATCATAAAGTAACTTTACAAGTAATTGTATACCGGAGAGTGCAAAACTAAGCGTCCACATCTTTTTAAAAAGTACTACTTCTGCTTTGGGAATCAAGAACGAAACATTAATTTTATCATAACTAATGTCTCCCGTGTGTACAACTCTTTCATTCACAACAAAACATTTATCACTAATACTAAAGATATACATTTTTATATATATAGTGAATATATAAAACCATCTAGGAAGTGAAATCATTTTGACAATATTGTTAATGTAATAACACTGTTCAGTTATCAAATCACTCAATAATTCATTATTCAAATGTAAACGAATCATATAATTTTTCAAAATAATTATCATAGCAATTAGCCACTCTATACAATCAAATGTTTTAGTGATTGTCGCTATTATGTAAGTAGGTAAGTTAACATTTATATTTAAGTCGATATTATTTTTCTTTCGTTTCCATGCGATATTTAGTGCTTTAATCGAATCAACATATAAACTAATCTCACTATTACTACATGTTCTATATTCTGATACCTGACTCAAAATCATGTTACTGCTTATTGTAGTCCATTCATGTGAAGATATGTATTTACATAACATAATTAATCGTTTTTGGATATTCATGGTATCTATTTTATTCCAGATTAATAACTCATTCATGTAAAATTCACTTTTTACTATATCTACTTTTACAGCTTTGTGTGCATCCTCTGCGAATTTGTATAGTGTTTTTATTGTAGAACACGACGCGTGAGATCTATGGTATATATCGGTAAGTAATTGAAATGGATTAAAATAATCTCTAGACAATAACTGTCTTATGTTATTTTCAAAAGATACTAGTATGTCATGATTATTTCCTATTAAGCTCATCTTGTGTTGTCTCCACATTATCATTAAATCACGCATATCTTGTTGCAGTGGTAGATAAATAAATAACTCTTCAGTTACAGAACTTCCATATCTTAATTTCACAGACACATCTAAAATAACGCGAGTGCTGGAATCTTTAATGATTGTAAGTTGAGGTAAGTAGTGTATTTTCTTTTCTTTTATTATATTTATTTTTTCTTCCTTTTGTTCATTATCATTTATATTATGTTTGTTTTCAGCTTCAAGCTTTTCTACTGGTATTTTCTGCATATGTCCAAGTGCAAGACATCTTTTCACTTTAGTATATTTATGTCTATCTTTTTTCTTGTAGGTAATTGTATGTATTTCTTCTATCATATTTTCTAACGTTTTTTGTTTTGGTTTTGAAATACTAAAGTTAAGATCTTTCTTTAATTTAAAAGTTAAGTGAATGTCATCTCTAATTTCATCAGGAGTGTGTTTTCGTTTATAACGATCTTCACATTGTAATTCTAGCTTGGGCATCAATTGATCGTGAGGCATATATTGTTCCTGTTCCCAACAACGTCTGAGTAACTGATCTACATCTATTCTTGTGTTTGTGACTATTACATTATGTTTTTGTAGACCAGTACGTGAAACCTTTCCTGAAATTAACCATCCCAGGCGTGAGTTGAGAGCTATTAATGAGTTGTGTCTTCGTATGCCTTCAAGTATTATTTGTGCGTGTACTTCAGCACCAAGCAGAACATCAATATGTCCAGGTTTGTAAAATTGTGGATCGGCTAGTTCTAAACAGTTAAAAGTATACAAGCCGTTCGTGACAATTTCTTGTGAGGGCAACAGTGAAGTAAGTTTATTCAATACATACGCTTCAGTAGTCATCAAATGTGAGGAGTCCTTCGTCGAATAATATTTGAGAGTAACAAAGGACTTTGTATTAACTACCATTGCATCTGATATTCCAGTAATTGTACCATCTATTCTTGTATGATCAAGATTAAGTAATTTTGCAACTGCTTCAGTAACGAAAGAAGCTTGTGAGCCCTGGTCTATGAGAGCTCTAAGAGTATGAATACTCCCATTCTTTGATACTACATTTATTTGAGCAGTAGCCAGAAGAACTTGTTCATTGTGCATCTCTGTCTTCATACTTATCACTTCTCTCGCAACAGGTGTCTCAGTTTCATTAGAAACTGTCTTTTGATAGTTTGTGTTATGTAACAAAGTATGATGACGTCTTTTACAAATTTTACATACTGTACTTTGTCGACATTGTGATACAGTATGTCCTTTTACAAGGCAATTGAAACAAATTCCATTCTTTCTAACAAAATCTTGTTTGTGTGATACATCTGTTTGTGAAAATTCTTTACAGTGACATAAGTAGTGATTATCAGAGCAGTATGTGCATGTAATGTCAACTTCAGATACAAACGTTTTCATAGTTGTGGATCTTTGTGTAATATGTGGTTTTATAGGTTCTTTATTCTGTGTATCTTTTCTTTGTATATGTAACATCTCCATTGCTCTAAAACAACTTTCAAGAAATGTGGACAAATATTCAAATGTCGGAATATCTCGTGTCGATCCTAAAGACTGTTCCCATAGTTTATGTGAATCTATATCTAATTTGGACACTACAATGTAAACTATTATTGCATCCCAATTATCAGTAGCAATATTAAGATTTTGTAATGAGTTAAGACATTCTTTTGTGGTATCTAACAAATCTTTTATACATCTAGATGACTCGTTGATTATTTTCTTTTGGTTCAGTAATCGGTGCAAAATGTTATTGACAATTAATCGCTTATTATCATATCTGTTCTCTAAAGTCTCCCATGCTTTCTCATAATTGGCATCAGTTATTGCAAAATGTTTTAGCAACTGTTCAGCTTCACCTTGCAATGTGGATCGTAAATAATGGTGTTTTTCTACATTAGAAAGACTTGTATCATTATGTATTAACGAAGTAAATAAGTCTTTATAACTAATCCAATCATTATAATTCCCCGAAAACTTTGAAATTGAAATAGGCGCTAATTTTGTTTTATAATTATTAGACACTACATTATCAGAATTATTGTTATGTGTACATACCAGTGGTTGTGATATAGATATCTGTAATAACTTATCTTTCAGTAACGTTTTAGTGTCAAAGTACTGTTCTTCCGTTGTATCAAACTGAACCGTCAAGTCAAAATCAATTTTCTCTAAGCATTCTATATCTAATTTAAGAATGTCATCATTTTGCTGATTATATTGTGTCCAAATACATTCTAAAGTTTCTAGTCTTGTTTCTAAATATCCACGAGTTAATCTGTCTTTAGGACATTTCTTTAAATTTGTGTATAATTTTAAAATTCTTTCCGACAATAATAATTGTAATTTTACTAAATTTTCCATTGTGATATAATTTTCAAATACCGTGTTCGAAATTCAAAATTGTAATCAATATTTTAGAGGCAATTCAAAGCTGTTCTTTTTTCAAATTGAAGCGTCTTCTTATGTAATTATGAACAAAAATGAATGTTTTACAATTTCTCAATAACGAATATATTTTATATAATTATTTGTTCAATTAAGTATTATAAGCAATTATAATTATAATATAACTTTCTCACCACTCCTTGGTATAAATAGTACAAATTATTGCAATAGAAATCTTCTCAAATTGTTTCACTAGTGAAAATGGAGATTAATATTTTTACTTCAAAAACCACATATTATAGAATAATTAAAGATTCATATTACTTCACTGATCATTATTCATCATCCGACTCAAGAAGGATCAAAAATATAATATCCAAATGATTAAACACTATTCATGTTTAAAAATTAATTTTATTTCAATTCAAATGTACAATGTTCGGTTGCATTTTCACGACACCCAATCAACAACGGTTGCCTAGCAACGGTAACTAAGCAACAATAAAAACTATAAGGTGCCATATAATGACTTGTTTAAACACAACGGTTTTGAAGCGGTTTTTTTAATGGATAGAGTGATTCAAGAGGAAGTTTTATATATACAATATGTACACCCGTGCGAAGCCGAGTCGAGTTAATATTATAAATGCGAAAGTTTGTAAGTATGGATATTACTGTAAAATTTCATCAAAATCCGTTTAGTATTATGCTTATACATCAGAATGACATAATGGCTGTAAATTTCACGCGAATGAAACCGCGGGCATAGGTAGTCATCCATAAAAGGAAAATCTTCCTTTCCTACATTCTCTTCCATACAGGCCCACCTCTGTGTATATATTTCACAGCAGTGCTAATTGACTATTCGCAGACCCCGGACAGACCCCTCGTCAATTTTTCTATCGTTTTCTGCCACATGGCGGGTCTCTGTCGGAATTGTTTTGTGTTAGACGCGCGTTGACATTTTGTTTAACCAACTTCAAAATAGGAGGTCGTCTGGTCTACTCTAATAACTCTATGGCTGATTTATTTCGTTACTCAAGTAACTATTCATTTATGTCAACTTTGTTATTTGGTAGTTTGTGATAACAAAAAAATCTTAAATAATAATAATAAAAGTAACGAGAGATTTGGCATGTCCCGTCCTCGGTACTAATCACTTAGCTTAAGGTGTGAAAAAGAGAATAATAATAATAATAAAAAAAAAAAAGATGAAAAGGATATAACACCAGTCACACCAGGCACACAATAAGTACACACACACTCATACACACACGCGCTCACACATATACACACACTCTGCACTTACTTGGTTTCGGCCCGTAAGTGTGGAGAAAACCAGCAAAAGCTGAGAAAAAAAAATAAACCAGCAAAAGCTCAGAGAGTGAGACGATAGTAATAACAATAATAATAATAATCTCAGGACAATTCACACAGCGCCATCTAGACCCAAGTTGAGCTAGCTAAACCTTGTGTTATGGGTACTAGATGACTGATACAAATACATAGGTATTTTTTTTCGTAAATATATGCATATTATATATAGAAAATAGCCAGATTTGTATCGGACAAATAATCGTACTCAGAAAAATTAACTATTACCACAGATAAGGTATTGTTACGTATTACTGATTTATTTTGTTACCCAAATAAGTATTGTTAGCACATGAAACCTCTTTTTGTATAAAAGCCATATAATTGTAATTAAAAATAAAATAAAAACTTCTTTTCTTTCTGTCAACACGGTTTATCATTTATTATTAATTTTATTGATTTTAAATGCATTATAAATAGATCACAGTGAGAAACACTAACAGTATTATGTCAACTTTGCTGTTTGGTAGTTTCTGTTAACAAAATTTCTTAAATATCCTGAACAACTTTTATTTAAAAGAGCTACACGCAAGTTTCTTGCTCATCCTTGTGATGTGCCTGCGTTCCGAATGAGTGGTAGAATAAAAAAAAAATATGAATATTCAAAAGTGTTTATATTAAGTTTATTTGTTTAAAGATTTTTTTTTTCATGTTTTTTTATTACGAAATTTGAGCGAGTTTGAACGCAATCTCAAGATTTTTCCTCAGATTTTTTTAGCGTGAACTGATTTAGATAATTTTTTTATTTGTATAGTATGTGTATAGTTCTCTAGTGCTACAATTTAAATTCAAATTAAAAAATCATTTATTCATGTAGGACATTTTAGATGTTTATGAACGTAAAATTTTTATACTATTGTATAATTTTTCCCCACCGTCCAGTTTTCTTTTTTATCCTTACTAATATTATAAATGCGAAAGTAACTCTGTCTGTCTGTCTGTCTGTCTGTCTGTCTGTCTCGCTTTCACGCCAAAACTACTGAACCGATTTAAATGAAATTTAGTACGCAGATAGTCTAGACGCCGAGGATGGACATAGGCTACTTTTTAATGCGAAAAAAGGGTTGTAAGGGGTTCAAAATGGAAATACAAGGTTATCTTTATGCGGTTGAATCCTTATTCGTCATATTTTCATTTCACTAGCTAACAACCAATCAACACATCGCGTGCGTTTGCGCCATTCGTCATCTTTTCATTTCACTAGCTAACAACCAATCAACACATCGCGTGCGTTTGCGCCAATAAGGTATCCATCACAGAGAACAAAACCACAGATAACATAATGTAAAACGAAAGATCTTGCCGGAAACATGACGTTGACGTTTAGTGAAAATATTGTTTTTGACACTTTTTTATGATAAAATCGTATATCGTGTGTATGTGTTTTTTTCTTTAAACCTGAAATTGGCCGATTGCGAGACAAATTTGGCGATTTTTTTTATCAATTTGTTTTACGGCTCTGGATACAAGCCCAGTTTAGCCCAACTTAAAGTTTTACAATATAAATTACAAAAATTAAAGTCAATATCCAATGTTAAATAATAATAAATGTCAAATGTTGTTTCCCTGTTCTGAACAACTTAAAAAAAACTATTAAGTTTTCTTTTTAAGTTGTTCAGTACAATCACAATTTCTTCAAATTTTATTATTTACATTTTTTAAAGAATGTTGTGGTGTGGCACTATCCGAAATTAAATTATTTACCCATTTTTGTAGGTTATACAGAAATAATGTGTGGGTGTTTATTTAAAAAGCATTAACACAAAATTAATAAAGTATAGGTATTAATAAATATATGGTTGTTGTATCAAAATAGAATTTTCTTATTTTTCACTAAAATAAAAACTAACTGTCTTTTTTATAAAATAAATGACCTTTTCATTATGCCATATATTATGGAACTATTTAAATTATTTAGCTGATTGTAAGAAACAAAATGTTGGTTTGTAGATTAATACTGTAAAATTATTATTTGTACGGAAACGATAAATATATATTTTTGTGCTGCGACAAAAACTAATATTATAAATGTGAAAGTAACTCTGTCTGTCTGTCTCGCTTTCACGCCAAAACTACTAAACCGATTTGAATGAAATTTGGTATACAGATAGTCTAGACCCTGAGAACGGACATAGGCTACTTTTTAATGCGAAAAAAGGGTTGTAAGGGGTTAAAAGGGGGATGAAAGATTGTATGGAAGAATCGTCATTTTTGAAGCTAGAAGCTTGAAACTTATTTTTGAGACTGTTGATTAAATATAAATAAAAATGACATTCAATGTTTGTAAAAAATTACCCTTAAGGGGTAAAATAAAATAGGGGATGCAAGTTTTTATGTAAATTCGTCATTTTTGAAGCTAGAAGCTTAAACTTATTGTTGAGACTGTTGATTAAATATAAATACATATGACATTCATTGTTTGTAAAAAAATTACCCTTAAGGGGGTAAAATAAAATAGGGGATGCAAGTTTTTATGTAAACACGTCATTTTTGAAGCTAGAAGCTTGAATCTTATTGTTGAGACTGTTGATTAAATATAAATACATTGACATTCATTGTTTGTAAAAAAAATACCCTTAATGGGGTAAAATAAAATAGGGGATGCAAGTTTTTATGTAAAATCGTCATTTTAGAAGCTAGAAGCTTGAAACTTATTTTTGAGGCTGTTGATTAAATATAAATACATATGACATTCATTGTTTGTAAAAATATTACCCTTAAGGGGGTAAAATAAAATAGGGGATGCAAGTTTTTATGTAAACACGTCATTTTTGAAGCTAGAAACTTGAATCTTATTGTTGAGACTGTTGATTAAATATAAATACTTATGACATTCATTGTTTGTAAAAACAAATACCCTTAAGGGGGTAAAATAAAATAGGAGATGCAAGTTTTTATGTAAAATCGTCATTTTTGAAGCTAGAAGCTTGAAACTTATTTTTGAGGCTGTTGATTAAATATAAATAAATATGACATTCATTGTTTGTAAAAAAATTACCCTTAAGGGGGTAAAATAAAGTAGGGGATGATAGTTATTATGTAAATTCGTAATTTTTGAAACTAGAACGATGAAACTATTTTCATTGGTTCTTTTGGGGTAGATTTTTAAAAACCCCACTAATGTTATAACTGTGAAAGTAACTCTGTTTGTCTTTCTGTCAGTCTTACGCTCCAAAACAAAATAAAAATTTAAATGAAATTTGGTACACTGTTAGTTTACCCCCGGACAAAGAATATAGGGTACTTTTGAATGTGAAAAAAGGATTGTAAGGGGGTTGCAATGGTAGGCTGTATGGAAGAATCGTCATTTTTTAAAACTAGAAGTTTGAGACTCATTTTTAGGCTGTTGTTTAAATATCAATAAATATGATATTCAATGTTTGTAAAATGTTTACTCTTAGGGGGAGGGGGGGTAGTAAAATAAAATAGAGAATGAAAGTTATTGTGGAAATTTGCTGTTTGTGTGGTTGTGGAAGCTAGAACGATTAAACTTTTTTCTTTGTCTTTTTAGGGTTAGTTTATTAAATACCTTACTGATATTATAAATGTGAAAGTAACTTTATCTGTTTGTCTCGCTTACACGCCAAAAATACTGAACCGATTTAAATTGAAATTTGAAACAGACATAGATAGACTAGATCCTGAGAAAGGACATAGGTTACTTTTTAATGTGAAAAAGGGTTGCAAGAGGATTAAAAGGGTAGATCCAAGGTTATATAGATGTATCGTCATATTTAAAGCTAGAAGTTTGAAATTTATTTTTTAGCCTATTGATTAAATATTTATTTTTACTTTTTATCATTTTTGAAGCTAAAACGATGAAACTTATTTATTTGACTTATAATGTGTTAATTGAGTTAAATATTTTTTCATTATTTACGCGGACGAAGTCGCGGGTACAGCTAGTACAACTATATGGTGGCAAGTGGCTGTTCAATTGAGAATAACTGGCTAGACACTCAATTAAAAATCTTATTTATTCATCAATCATAATTATTAACATTTTTAAAGCCAGTTTATTTACAATGTTTATGTCTAACATTAAATGAAAATCAAGTGCATGAACAACTATTGCCATGCACGCTCGTCATTCAAGTAATCGTTTAGTGAGCAATAGGCTTTGCTGAGTAAAACAATATTGAATGTACAAGATCGGTAGGGATCGCAGTTTTATTTATATTATTGAATTGAATCTATATTGCTTAGGTTTAATATAGAGGTTTTTCTCTAAGGGGTGTATTAAGGTTTCTTAAGGGTTGGCAACGTGCACGTGACACCCCTGGTGTTTCAAGCGTCCATAGGCTACGGTATCCGTTTACCATCAGGTGGGCCGTATGCTTATTTACCGACGTTGCAGTATAAAAAAATATTCTAATAGTGATTTTTTTTAATCTACTAGTTTCTGTATTTATTCATTACAAACATATAGAATATGATACGAATCGTTTCCACTAAATTAGTGTAGATAAAATAAAAAATATCGAGAATCGAACCTGACTCTTACAAAATCAAAGTGATATTACAACTGCATTTGTAACACTGTATTACTTTAAAAACGGCGCGGCAAATGAAATTTCACTGCAATTAACCCTAAAATCTCGGGGTCTAAACGACCCGTCATAAATTGTTCGCGTACCTCAGAGCACGAGAGGGTTAATTGACATTCCAACCCTCTGAAATTTAGTTATACGCTGAAAGGGTGGCACGGTGTTATATATTGTATCCTACTGTAATACAGGTGTGTAATGCACAACTAGGTGTTACTCGAGACTTTGTCATCAAGAACTTTCATCCCTATTTCAACCCTGTCAACTGGAAGGGGTTGAAATAGGAATGAAAGTTTTTTATATAATTGGAATGGTAAACCAGCTGTCGACTCATCTAACAGCTAAGATTAAGAGATTCAGTCATTTAGACAGCAAAAGTTAATAAAAGGAAAGATAGACAGACAGATCTTTAGTCATGGTCTTAACACGAACTAATTTTATGGCAAATAAGGGTATTTACCTCTCTCGACGTTTTGACTAGGTTGCACTAGAGAGAGAGAGAGAGAGAGGTAAATACTTTTATTTGACATAAAATTAGTTCGTGTTGAGATCCGGTTAATAATATAAATATTATTTTTTTATAACACAGGGGACAAACGAGCACGCGGCTCACCTGATGGTAAGTGATTACCGCCGCTCATGAACACCTGCAACACCAAAGGAATTGCAAGTACGTTGTCGGCCTTTTAAATACACTCTTTTCTTGAAGGTTTCAATATCGTATCGGTTCGCAAATACCATTGCTGGAAGGTGATTCCACAATGTGGTTGTGCGAGGCAAAAAGTTTCTAGAAAACCGCACTGTGGAAGACCGCCATTCATCCAGATGATCAGGATGGTATTTCAGTTTCTGGCGGGTGGTACGGTGGTAAAACTCAGCAGCTGGTATTAATCCGAACAATTCCTCAGAACACTCCCCGTGATATATGCGGTAGATAATGTAAAAGTTACAGACCTTTTTATTTATAATATTACTAGATATTAGTTATATGTTAACAGGGTAGTATGCGTGGCTTTATCTGCACAAACTATTTCAACCTTTTTCCCGTATTTCAGCCTTACAGATATTTTTCTAGATATTCTTTTGTATTAAAAGATAGCCCATATTCCTTGACACAATATGTTTTTATATCAAATTTCTTTAAATCCATTCAATCGTTTAGTCATAACGATGTAACAATCAGAGAGAGAGACGGACATATAATATTTGTTTGGATTCTAGATATTGTAGTGTACTCCTGTTGAAGTGCTAATACATATTGAATAGTCAGTTATAGTCAACTGTGTCCGAGGTGGTGAACGCAACACTTGACATGTCCACATTTTAATACAACGAGGGGCGACGGAACAACGACAGGGGGCGAGACTATCGCCGTGTCTACTTATTAAACTGTATTTCTATCACAAGAATATCTATCTATAATGAATCTGTATTTTTGTAATCATATACAAGCTCATTTGAAAAGAATAAGAGCTGAGTTTATTGTCAGTTCTTCTCAACTAGATTTTTTTTTATACTACGATGTCGGCAATCGGTTGGCAAACGGTTACCGCAGCCTATGAATGCCTGAAACACCAGGGGTATCACTTGCGCGTTGCCGACCCTTAAGAAACCTTAATATACTCTTCTTGAAAAACCCCATGCTGTAGTCTCGTGGGAAAACCTCGGCAGGAAGTTCATTCCACAATCTAAGTGTAAATAAAAAATCATGCCGCACTGACAACACTGATGAGACTTTGCTTTTGCAACAGCATATGCTGGTCACTCTATTCTCCCAAATTTGAATTAAAAATGAATCTGTATTATTGAAAACCTGTACAACATTTATCTGAAAAGAATATGAGCAAGTTTCTTGTCAGTTGTTCTTAGCTCGAAAAAATTCGGAACTGACGGTAGATTTGACATATCATAAGAGTCTATTAATAGACCTACATGAATAAAGATATTTTGATTTGATTTATTGAAAAGAGTCAGTTATTTAAAATTTCAATAGATACAAGATATAATTTTTGTGTTGGTCAGAAGTGAGCTCTAAACCTTTAAACTTAAGTCTAGTTTGTAGACTATGATATTACGACAAATAAGGTTTCTAAATAAAATATGCAGCCCTAAACTGAACTGACCATATCCAGCCATTAATAAAATATCAAATCTTTCCGGATCCAGAAAAAGAATCAGGAAAATTCGTCGATCACTGAATAATTTGAACCATAAAGTCATGTACACACGGTCCTAAAGTGAGTGGCGATATATATTTTTTTATTAATGGTTATGGAATACTGGAAGATTGGGAATACTGGGTAATGGAATAATGGGGCTAATCTATACGCTGGCGGATTCAAGATGAAGTTTTATATATATAATACATGTACCTGTGCGAAGCCGGGGCGAGTAGCTAGTTCTTTTATAAATATAATTTGTCTTTTGTTTTTGGTTTATATTAGTTTATATTTTTTGTTAGTAGTTTACTGTAAGTACCAAGCATAAAATGCGGTTAATTAACCGTTAATAACGAAATATGCATTTTTAACCATTTTTTAAAAATTGTTAACCAACTTCGAATCTATAGCCGTGTGTAGTCACATAATGCAGTTAGGAAAAAAACCGCAGGGGGAGATCGGGTGGAACGGACAACCAAAATCGCTGACCGTTTGATTCATATGCTTTTTACCCCCTAACCACCCGGTATTTCAATTAACGCTTGTCCAGATAACCTTTTTTATTTATTGTCTATGGACTCGGTATTATTGGACGATGATATAATCTATGGTCGAATTATTTATTACACGCTCCTATGTCTCTTGCATTGAGTCTACTCAACGGTGTAGATTCCAGCGCTGGACATATACATATATTATATGTATGAGTAACTAGCTGGCCCGCGCAGCTCCGTCTGCATCCCACTTACTTAACATTTATCATTATATTTCGCCCAATTTACATAATATCTTTTAAAATTATAGCCTATATGTTATTCTGACATATAAGCTATATTACTGTAAAATTTCACCAAAATTCATTGAGTAGTTTTTGAGTGAAAGAGTAACAAACATCTATCCATACTCACAAACTTTAGCATTTATAATATTAATAATAATAACATTGGGTGGATTTGTATGTAGATTGGCAGTTGATTATTTAGGTAGTATATGAACATATGATTGTTTCTATTATTTCTTTATATATATATATATGTAATCTTCCTAAATTTCTATCAATTGTCCCGTACCGATAACGCTCCGCTTAGATTAAAACTATCGAACTAGATGGCGCTGTCTGAATTGTCCTAAGTTATTATAAAAAAATTAAAGGTACACATGAACCTCATAGTTTGTTTGTATGAATAGGTTTTTTCAATCAATAATAATGTAATGGTGCACCCGCCTGCGCTAATAGATATGCTGTCAGGTTACCAGTGGCGTACGATAAACTGAGCATAAGGTCAGATCAGTCAGCACCGTGGCAAATTCATCAGGAATTTATCACGATGGTTTCCAGGTGCTACCGCGTGGAGGTCTGACATAGTACATTACAAGCTATTTCCCACCCCTATTCCCCCTATGAATAGGTTTATGAATGCAAAGAATTCAAAACATATAATAAACTCGCATTTGATATTCCAATATCTCTGTCTACCCCAATGTTATTCAGGTATGATGATATGTAAACTTTATTAAAGTTCAGCAAAGGGCTGAATAATCGCTTAAAGTTACAATTTGAACAGATATACTTGCTTATAAGTAGTTTAGTAGTTCAGAAACACAAAGACATGTAGATATACATAGATATGATTTATTCGCACACACACACACTCTCAGTCTTCTGTACAACATCTTGCATAATCCTTCTGCCTACCTATCTCCGCGAAAGTTTTGAACGTTTGATTCTCTATCCGACAGAAATGAACACTCGGTCTCAAAATAAATTACTCTTACGGACTCCAGTACACTCTGGGCAGGCATATCCTAGCTCTTTTGTGGTGACGGTTATTTGATTGTGGAACTCCAACGTGCCAGTTCTAGTATTGAAATATGTATTTTGAATATTTCAATACTAGAACTGGCACGTATTTCGTGAGGTAAAGAAAGAAAAGAAAAGATTAAAAACGTATTATCTTTCGCAGTGCTGACGTATTTTCATATTTATATATTTGTGTATTTATTATAATTACATTTTAACTTATGTCTTATAATTTATTTATGTACCATTTATGTATGTCTATATATTCATATATTTATGTATGTCTACTGATACTTATAGTTAACTAGCTTTTGCCCGCGGCTTCGTTCGCGTTAATTTATCCCCTTAGGGGTGGAATTCCTTTCTTAGGGGATGCCTATATCATAGTAGCTTTATGCGTGCAAAGTCGCAGCCCGATCGGTTTAAAATTGACAAAGTTTCATACAAACTTTCATCCCCTATTTTATCCCCTTGGGGGTAGAATTAATCAAAATCCTTTCTTAACGGATGTCTACGTCATAACATCTACCTGCATGCCAAATTTCAGCCCGATCCGTCCAGTAGTTTGGGCTGTGCGTTGATAGATCACTATGTCAGTCACCTTTGAGTTATATATATTTAGATATCATTAGAACAATATTTTAATATCTCCTCTTTTCGTACACGTATGTATGACTATTCTATTTAATACTAGTGTATTAAATAGACAAACCTAGACAGACAGACCTAGAAAATGTTATAGGATAGTTCCTATAACATTTTCTAGGTTTGTCTGATTCAGAGTTTGTGTTATGGGTACTAGACTAGTAATATAAATACTTAGATACTTTTTTTTTGTAACTACAAACATAGAAAAGACCCAGATCGATACAAATAATCATACTTATAAATAAATAATAATAAATATATAACCCTATACAATTAACACAGCGCCATCTAGTCCCAAGATAAGCAGAGCTTGAGTTATGGGTGCTAGACAACTGATATGAATACTTAGATATTTTTTCCTATATTTGACTCATGTTTGCACCGTGCGAGGAATCCAACCCGTGATCATCGGAACTAAAGCGCTGTGTTAAACCGCTAGACCATCGAGGTCTTAATTCCTATCAAATATTATTTATAATAACAACGTTTATGGGATCCACCTGTCAGTATATACGCATATAACATACAACGGAGGCTGACAGATCTTAAACAAACGTACAGCAAGTGAAAACGCTATGTGTGTCTGTCTGTTCGCTAGTAGGCACGGAACTGTTTGTACTGGCTAATTGGAACGCGTCGTCGCCTGCGGGTGTAAGATAGGGATGTGCCGCATTCGAATATCGATATATTTTTTTATTTAACTATAAAACGTATCTTAATTTTAATGTATAAAAAAATAGTAGGTAACGTCTTCTGTGGTCTAACGGTTAATCACACTGCTCTAGTTACGATGATCGCGGGTTCGATTCCTCGGCTATTAATGTACACAAGAGGCCGAAAGGGCTTATGTTAATAAAATAATAACAATAATAATCCTGAACAATTCACACAGCGCCATCCAGAGCCAAGGTAACCAGAGCTTGTGTTATGAGTACTGGACAATCATCATTGCCTTGCCGTTATCCCATTATTTGTGGTCGGCGCAGTATGTCATTCTCTTCCACTGCTCTCTATCGGTCGTCATATCTGAACATACTCTTCTTTTATTCATATCATCTTTCACACAATCCATCCATCTTTTCTTAGGGCGTCCTCTCCCTTTACATCCATCCACATTCATAGACAACTGATATAAATACTTAAATTTATACATTTTTGTGGAAAAACATATATATAGAAACAACATACGTACAGTATGGATGGATGAATGTTTGTTACTCTTTCACTCAAAAACTACTGAACGGGTTTTAATGAAACTTAACAGTAATATAGTTATACATCAGAATGACACATAGACCATAATTTAAAAGGATATTATGTAATTAGGCGAAATATGTGACAGACTCGACCCATTGGCTTTGCGGCGTGATATTGCATCTCTGTGCATTTTCTACCGCATATATCACGGGGAGTGTTCTGAGGAATTGTTCGGATTAATACCAGCTAGTGAGTTTCACCACCGTACCACCCGCCAGAAACTGAAATACCATCCTGATCATCTGGATGAATGGCGGTCTTCCACAGTGCGGTTTTCTAGAAACTTTTTGCCTCGCACAACCACATAATGGAATCACCTTCCAGCAATGGTATTTCCGAACCGATACGATATTGAAACCTTCAAGAAAAGAGCTTATTCCTTTTTAAAAGGCCGACAACGTACTTGCAATTCCCCTGGTGTTGCGGGTGCTCATGGGCGGCGGTAATCACTTACCATCAGGTGAGCCGCATGCTCGTTTGTCCCCTGTGTTATAAAAAAAAATATAATGACAAATATCATGTAAGTGTGATGCATACGAAGTTAGTTACTGCGGTTAACTGGATCAAAATAAGAGTATATTCATCTCGTTCCAGTCTGAATAATAATATTTGAGTTTATTTATTTATTTATTTATTTTGGGATAACAACAGCTTATATTACTAACTAGCTGTTTCCCGCGATTTCGTCCGCGTGGAATTTAACTTTCATTTTATAAAATAAAAATAGCCTAAGTTACTCGTTGCTGATTTAATATCAGCTACCTGCCAATAAAAGCCCCGTCAAAATAGGTCCAGCCATTTCAGAGATTAGACAAAAGAGACATACAAAAATTGTATAAAATGTTATTTTGGTGTATGTACCGTATTTATATTCACATGCATGTAATAAAAATCGGTTATTTCAATATTACAAACCGACACTCCAATTTTATTTATATGTATAACACAAAAGGAAAGAGACAAACTGGAGGCTTTTGAAATGTGGTGTTGGAGGAGGATGGAAAGAATTAGCTGGAAGGATAAAGTAACAAACGAAGAAGTACTACACAGGGTAAAAGAAAAAAGACAAATATTGAACACAATAGAAAATAGACGAGGAAAAATGTTAGGGCACTTGATACGGCACGATGATTTCATGAAAATTATTATTGAGGGGAAAATAGAAGGAAAGAGGGGGAGCCCAACACCAAGGAATAGCTACATCAAACAAATTGAGGACAAAATGGGAGTCGTGTCGTATCAAGAATTAAAGAGCATGATGGAAGATCGCGGAAAGTGGTAAGAGCTCCACCGACAAGAGTGTAGCTCTTAAATTATGAATGAATGAATGAACACAATCTATAAATGTCAGATTTTTTTACTACTCTTATGCGTTGGTAGCTGCTAGCCTTTACACCTTCACCGGACTATAAGGGGCGAGTGCAGATGGCACTCCAAACCTACGGAAGGACTTATGGTGCAGCTAAAGATTTACAATTTAGAAATTTATATCGATATAATAATGGAGTCATTAGGAATAACGTCCCATCACTAAAGGTTTCTTGTTTAAATATTAATCCAAACGACAAAGGGTCGATTGTGGCGGTCCGTATTGTTATATTCACGGCGTGCTACCCACCTGGGGGGTGGGCAGCACCTGCGAAGTTTACGTGGACGGAATTTAATGTGAAATTTTTATTTTTACGTGACTAATTTTGGTTTGTTTAATTTCAATTTTCTTTTCATTCCTAAGGGTAGAACTGTTTGTTCTCTACACACCTTAAAATGAAAGGTATGTATATATATAATATCTAAATATATATAACTCAAAGGTGACTGACATAGTGATCTATCAACGCACAGCAAACCACTGGACGGATCGGGCTGAAATTTGGCATGCAGGTAGATGTTATGATGTAGGCATCCGCTAAGAAAGGATTTTGATTAATTCTACCCCCAAGGGGATAAAATAGGAGATGAAAGTTTGTATGAAACTTTGTCAATTTTAAACCGATCGGGCTGAGACTTTGCATGCATAAAGCTAATATGACGTAGGCATCTCGTAAGAAATAATTTTGATAAATTTAAGGGGATAAATTAACGCGAGCAAAGCTGTGGGCGAAAGCTTATATATTATATATACTTACTGTCTATATAGACATATATAAGGCTAAAAGAGTCTCTAAAGAATTTATTTTAGTTTCAAGAAATTTGTAAACGTATAGTATAGAATTTATTGTTTTATACTATGATGGTGGCAAACAAGCATACGGCTAATCTGATGGTAAACGGTTACGTACGTATGTATTTGTATAATAATCTATGATCTATAATCCCGGGACAATACACATAGCGCCATCTAGACCCAAGTTAAGCTAGCTAAAGCTTGTGTTATGGGTACTAGATAACTGATACATATACATAGATATTTTTTTTGTAAATACATATTATACATAGAAAACACCCAGACCGATACAAACAATCATACTCATGAATACAAATGTTTGTGCCGTGCGAGGAATCGAACCCGCGACCATCGGTCGTAAGCGGTGTGCTAGACCGCTAGATCACCGAGGTCGTCGAGTCGTTTGTATTCTATAAATTCAAGAATTCATCTTCAGAATATCTTTATTCATGTAGGTCTATTACAGACTCTTATGATATGTCAAATCAACCGTCAGTGATTTCGAGATGAGAAGAACAGACAAGAAACTCAGCTCGTATTCTTTTCAAATAAACGTTAAACATGTTTACAATAATACAGATTCATTATAAATTCAAATTTGGGAGAATAGAGTGACCACCAGCAAATGCTATTGCAAAAACAAAAAATCTAATCAGTGTTCGTAATTTGAACAGACCAGTCCCCACAAGCACGTTCACGAGTATGACGGATGAGCCAGCCATCATTGCTCAACCATATTAGATGCACATACCTCCGACCCACAAGTTTGTACTTTATAGCGAGCATGACTGTTTCAAATTACTCCACTACGTACGGCTGTAACAATCACAGTTTACACACACTACAATGTTTAAATTACAATATGTCATTACTAAATTTATAATAAGTTTCTTTAATGTTTAATATAAGGCATTACACCCCACAAACCGCAGTACAAAGCAACATCAAAGGGACAGATTTTGTATTTGCACAAAGTTCAACCCCGTACAACCCCAAGCAACCCCCATCTCAAAGAGTCGCCCTTGGGCGCTCATTGTTTATCTTTAATTTTCAAATTCATTATATATTCATTAATCTTCCTTTTTGACTCTTCGTAGTATTACGGTATTATTGATTTTTTTTATATAATTTTTAGTTTATTTCAGGCTAATATTGGCTGTTCATTGAAATCATTATGCGATTTAATAAAAAAAAAAACCTAAAAGTTAATTGCTAAGATTGTCCCGTATCGTACCTAGCTTAAAGAATGGAATAGAATAGAATAGAAAATCATTTATTCAAATAAACTTACATTGAAGCACTTTTGAATAGTCATTACATTTTTTACTCTACCGCTCGTTCGGAAAGCTGTCTCATCACAAGAAGAACGAGCAAGAAACTTGCGTGTTGCTCTTTTAAATAATTTTATTATTACTTTACATTTTTAAGTTTAAGTGTGTGAATACAAACCACCAATTAGCACTAATTCAATTAAATACTCAAATAGAAAAAATATTGAATATATAACCAACTGGTTAAACAATTAATAAGAGGAAATCAGTCATAGTGATTAGAGCAGACCAGTCCCTACAAGCAGCACCCGTTCACGAGTATGACGGATGACAGCCATCACTGCGCTCGACCATATTTTAAAGGTTCCCATAACGCTCGCAGGATTTCCACGTTGAATTGCTAGGGAAATCCTTTGCGCCAGATACAATCCGGAACATCGATCATGGCCTCTGTTCGCAATGCGCTGCCCCAACTCGTTTATAAACACTTTTGCCTCCGCCCCCGACACCCCTCTATTTTCGAAAACCACCAGTACAAATAAGTACGTTGTCTTTTAAAATTCACTTTAGTTATTTCTAAACTTTCGTGTTTAATATACATTATTCATATTATTAATCGAGTCTTAACATGAATCATTTTATGGCAAATAAAGGTATTTACCTCTCTTGACGTTTCGATTCGGTTGCACTAGCCGTGGTCATAAGCTGATTGGAGCAACGGCGATGTGAATGTAGATAGGTGAGTTTTTTCATCTGCCGTCACTAGATTGTTCAACGAAAGTTCAACAAAAGTTTAAAATTAGTTCGTGTTAAGACCGTTTAATAATATAAATAATCTTTATTCAAATAAACTCATTACAAGCACTTTTGAATAGTCATATTTTGATTCTACCACTCATTCGGAATGCAGATTCATCACAAGAAGAATGAGCAAGAAACTTGTGTGTTGCTCTTTTTAATATATGTTTTTTTTATATAAATAATTACAGTATAACAAGTAAGAGGCATGCGATAATCAACATAGAAGTCGCTACGCACTCATTATTAATGTAATCAGATAATATTGTCAGTGCTATGGATTCAAAGTTTTTCTATAAAAACATTATTATCGTTAACGAATTCTTCAATTTTATAGTAAGCTTTTCTGCAAAGGAACTGTTTTATTTGACATTTAAATCTTTTTTCTGGCAGATTTATAACAGACTCTGGTATTTTATTGTAAAACCTTACGCAATTGCCATAAAACGAATTACTAACTTTAGCTAAACGACATTTAGGTAAAATCAGTTTGTTATTGTTACGTAAGCTTTTATTAGTGCAATCACTAACTCTTTTGAAACTGTCTATATTCCTTCTGGCATAGATGATATTTTCATAAATGTAAATATAATATAAATAATGTAATATTCACTTTAGTTTTTTGATTGCTTAAGACGTATAAACATTTTCGTCCTCCGCGACGAAGTCACGAATCTCACGTGTTAATGTAAATGCGTCGGTGAGCATTTACCATCAGGCGGGTCGTAAGCCTGTTTACTATTTCAATTATTTGACGGCCTCGGTGGTCTAGCGGTTCAGCACACCTTTTTACTTCCGATGGTCGCGGGTTCGATTCGCGCGATTTAGCGCAGTACAAATATTTTGTAGTCATGAGCATGATTGTTTATGGTGATTGCCTGGGTGTTTTATATGTATAATATGTATGTATTTACGAAAAAGAAATATCTATGTATTTGTATCAGTTGTCTAGTAACCATAACACAAGCTTTAGTTAGCTTAACTTGGGTCTAGATGGCGCTGTGTGAATTGTCCTGAGATTATTAACATTATTATCTAGTGGTAATATATTCATACTGATTAACTAACAATAAGAAATATTCAAATATAATATTATGTATATATATAATATTATAATATTCAATAATAATATAACGTATTATGAATAGTTTAATAAAATGCATACCACAGTACCACAGCTCTTTTATTTTCTTTTATTTTCTTCAATGCGGGGCAAAAACTACCAAATGCCGGCCCCCTAAAACTCACCCCTCTCCCTCCGTCAAATATTTTTACAATATACATATTAATATACTATATCATACAAGTATACTCATGAATACAATAATATTTGCACCGTGCGAATAATCGAACCCGCGACCATCGGAAGTAACGCGGTGTCCTTAACCGCTAGGCCACCGAGGCCGTTATATTTACTTGTGTTCTTTTAATCTACATAACTTTACTAGTCTTAGTCCATATATCAGAAGGACTCACATAGTCTATTTTTATTTCAAATCTGCAGACCAAGTCGCGGCTAAAAGCTAGTCGAAAGCGTGTAATACTTGATTCTGTTTAGTATAACTCTGAGTATATATTTTAACTCAAAAATCCAGACCAAGTCGCGAATAAAAGCTAGTCGAGATCGAGTAATATTTGATTCTGTTTAGTATAACTCTGAGTATATATTTTAACTCAAAAATGCAGACCAAGTCGCGAATAAAAGCTAGTCGAGATCGAGTAATATTTGATTCTGTTTATTATAACTCTGAGTCTATATTTTAACTCAAAAATGCAGACCAAGTCGCGAATAAAAGCTAGTCGAGATCGAGTAATATTTGATTCTGTTTAGTATAACTCTGAGTATATATTTTAACTCAAAAATCCAGACCAAGTCGCGAATAAAAGCTAGTCGAGATCGAGTAATATTTGATTCTGTTTAGTATAACTCTGAGTATATATTTTAACTCAAAAATGCAGACACAGTCGCGGATAAAAGCTAGTCGAGATCGAGTAATATTTGATTCTGTTTATTATAACTCTGAGTCTATATTTTAACTCAAAAATGCAGACCAAGTCGCGAATAAAAGCTAGTCGAGATCGAGTAATATTTGATTCTGTTTAGTATAACTCTGCCCCCCGGCTTGTGCTGTAATTAGTTTGTATTCCACAGTGATTTCTCGGTCGGCCGCGTTTCAATCGCTCGACAAATTCCCTGTTATTTTTAATTAAGACCTCTAATTGTAGGGTTGTCAACTCCTCAATTAATAATAACGAAAATCAGGGCAATTAAAATATGTACACATTTCATAGCTGTACACGCGACTGCGTCCGCGTGGAATTTAAGTTTATTTTTCTAAAATAAAAGTAGCCTAAGTTACTCCTCATGCCATCAGCTAACTGCCGAAAAAAGTCACATCGAAATCGGTCCAGCCATTTCAGCCGGAACAAACAGACATATAGACAAAAATTGTAAAAAATGTTGATTTGGTGTATGTACCGTTTTTATATTCATATGAATATAAATAAAAAACGGTTATTTCAATATTACAAACAGACACTCCAATTTTATTTGTATGTAGAGATTATATATTTTATGCAATAAAAATTTGTATGTACTTATTAAGTAAATCAATATTAAAAATCATCTTACAAACATTTGTATTCATGCGTATGATTGTTTGTATCGGTCTGGGTGTGGGTGGTATGATTTTTTGTGTCTGGGTGAATAATATACAGTCATTAAAATTCAAATTTGGGAGAATAGAGTGACCACCAGCATATGCTATCGCAAAGAACAAAAAATTTAATCAGTGTTCACAACCTGAACAGACCAGTCCCCACAAGCAGCACCCGTTCACGAGTATGACGTATGAGCCAGCCATCATTGTACTCAATCATATTAGAGGGAGCACATCGACCCGGCCACCACGCCGCCACAAGGTTGAACTTTATAGCGAGCATGACTGTTTCAGGTTACTCCACTACGTCAATTATATTATTTACAGCATAGGCTGTACCGATCACAGTTTTCACCCATCACTTCTGATCTGTTTTTTTTACCGTTTCTATACAATTATATATGTTTGAAATTTACTTTTATTTTAATAAACTACTTATATACAATTAAAACTGGCATCTAAATAAAGCCCCTAGCATATGATTATAGATCATACCGCAACATACAACCTTCATATAGAATCATCTTATGTATATGTTCTCGTGAATGGCAATACACGAGTGCCATCACGCTTATTACATGATAACGTGATATCCGTAGTGATGTTCATGTATATAGGCGCCGAGTACCACTTACCATCAGGTGGGCCGTTAGTTTTGCCAATTGTATTTTTATATACAGCTTATTTTATCAGCGGATATCATAATCTTAGCTGTATTATAAAAAAAACTGATCTCCATATTAATTACGTACATATAAACATATAAAGTCATATAAAGCCAAAAAGTAACGATAGTTTTAATATCTACATCTCACACAGCGCCATCTAGTTCCAAGCTTGGGTTATGGGTACTAGACAACTGCTATCAGTTGTCTAGTAGCCATAACCCAAGCTTATAGAAATACATAGATATATTTTTTATAAATATATACATATATGTATAATAATATACATAGAAAGTAAAGTACCCTTACCGATACAAACATTTATACTCATGAATGCAAATGTTTGTACTGTACGAGGAATCGAACCCGCGACCATCGGGAGTAAGGCGGTGTGATAAACCACTGAGGGCGTCAAAGGCAGTTTGATACCCAGTTATGAATAGTAGACAACCCTAGCGTCTCAAGTTTTTAATTAAATATTTAAATTCATGCTACATCCCCTGATAAGGACGCGGCAACCCTCGCGGAAATACTGCGCCTTACACGAGTTGGTACTTTATGTATTACTAGCTTTTGCTCGCGGCTTCGCTCGCGTTAATTTATCCCTTAGAGGTGGAATTTATCAAAATCCTTTCTTAGGGAATGTTTACGTCATAGTAGCTTTATGCGTGCAAAGTCTCAGCCCGATCGGTTTAAAATTGACAAACTTTCATCCCCTAGTTCATCCCCTTGGGGGTAGTATTAATCAAAATCCTTTCTTAGCGGATGTCTACGTCATAACATCTACCTGCATGCCAAATTTCAGACCGATCCGTCCAGTGGTTTGGGCTGTGTGTTGATAGATCACTAGGTCAGTCACCTTTGAGTTATATATATTTAGATTTTTATGGATGACTAGCAATTCACTTAGCTTCATTTATTTTTTAATAATAGTACCTGTTTCCTGATATTAAATTCCAGGCTTGTTACCTTAATTACTTATTTACTACTAGCTGTGACCGCGACTTCGTCCGAGTGATCTTGACCAAATAAAGAAAAAATATTCAGTAATCTAACTAAAAAAGGTAGGACGCTGTACGTCCTATCTTCATAAATGACGATTTTCCATACAAAAAATGTTATTATTTTCATATTTGAATAATTTATAAATAAGTTTTAAGCTTCTAGCATTTAAAATTTTATTTTTAATTTATGGACTATTTTCTTTATAATGTGGTATTAAAAATACTACCCCTCCGATCGACCCCCCCCCCCATCCAATTCAAACGGTTATCGATATTACGACGGCCTGAGGTGCCTTCAGACAAAAGACGTATCCGTCAGGCAGAAGTTACCCATCAGCCGCTCCATTAGTCCTTTCTTTAGTTTGGAATGCCATCTGCACTCGTCCGGTGAAACTGTAAAGGCCAGCTGCGGCCAACAGCATTAGAATAGTCCGACAATAATATAGAAAATACATACAACCCTAAATTTCCGCCCTTCTATCACCAACCCCTATTTTTTTAATCAGCTATTTATATTAACAGATACAAGTTAAAAGTACCAAAGTATGTTTGTCGTTGTAAAAAAACGCGAGACAACGACTGTTAAACTCTGTAACGGCTCACTGATCCGGCGTGTCACTTCACGCTCACTGCCGCCGGGGGTGAGCAGGGCTTATACATCACATTATAGTACTTTAATCTTATCTTATTGGTAGATATCGCAGTCTAGCGGTTTACTACACTCACATGAATACCAGAATTTTATTTATATACTAGCTACTCGCCCCGGCTTCGCAGGGGTGTACATTTATTTATTATTCAGTCAGTTTCGTCTTTTCAACATAATTTAAAAAAATATTTACTCAAAGTACAAAAATTTTAAACGTGGCAGATAAATACAGTAGTTTTATATACATGTATATTGATTAAATAAATAAATATATCAAGCTATATTACATTACACAAAAGTCTTTCTATCAACACTTTTTTATCCTTATATATTTTTCTTCTATTTATCACACATATAATTCATCCATTTAACTGATTCTTCATTTTAGATATTTGATTTGAATTTATCACGAATGCTATTTCTTTCTTTTTTCTTTCTTTTTTTCTTCAAGTGGCTCCACTGAAAATCAGCGCTGTAGTGATACGCTGCGGCACCAGCTGAGTGGGAGCCTTTTCAGCATAGAGAATTATTAGTTTTTAAGTTTTCTTTTTTATCTGTACGCTTTTTTATGCTGAATAAATGATTATTATTATTATTATTATTTGAGCGACCAACAATACATACATACTCTATGAGGTTACAATTATTATCACTTGGAAAAACTTCAGGTATATTTTATTTTATTTATTTATTTATAAAAACTTCATGCACAAATATAAAACAAAATAAAGGTGCATATGGCGGACTTAACACCATAAGGCATTTTCTCCCAGTCGACCATAGGGCAAACAGAGATTAGTGGGCGGTGCATTTAAATAAATAATAACATGAAATAAATAATAAAAGGAGAAAGGTACAATTATAATAAAATTCATAAATTGAAATATATATATCCAACTACATACATACTTAAATAAGAATATATAAATATAAATATATTATATATATATATATATATATACATATACATTCAAGTACATAATAAAATACATATAAAATTTATACATATATACCAAATACAAATCAACAATGAGATATAATCAATCATGACAAATCAAGAGTGAAAGCGGGAGATAAATTAACACTATATTAATGTATTCATTTAATTACAAAAGTCGTTGGAAAGATGTTTTCTTAACTTGGATTTGAAGGTAAATTTGGTAGTACTCGATTTAATGTCAAGGGGCAAAGTATATAGTGTTGAATTAATTACTGGTTGCCACGGTATGCATAAATGTTTACAGAAGTTTATTTATCTTTTTTATTTTATTCTAGTTTATATATATATACCGTTTTTTTATTATTTATATGTGTATAAATATTAAAATTTTAATTTTATTTGTGTTAATGAAACGGGTTTGTTTTGTTTCAATATGTGTTCTTGAACGGTTGACTTGAATTTGGAGATTACATGTTATATAGCAATTATATGTTATATGTTATGTATTAAATTGTATGTATTAAATTACATGTTATATGTTATGTATTATATAAACCTTCCTCTTGAATCACTCTATCTATTTAAAAAAACCGCTTCATCAAAATCCGTTGCGTAGTTTTAAAGATTTAAATATACATAGGGACGGACGGACAGCGACACCGACTTTGTTTTGTATTATGTAATGATTTATTTCAGGCAACTAGTCCCATATTATAAATACCTTACAGACTAACATACATACGAATTACGTAGCTGTGCCATCGGTTTCGCGGAAATTTATAGCTTATATGTTATTCTGATGTATAAGCTATATTATTTTAAAGTTTCATCAAAATACGTTCAGTACTTTTTGCGTGAAAGAGTAACAAACATTGATACTCACAAACTTAACTTTCGAGTTTATAATATTACTAGCTGTGCTAGGTTTTACCCTTGTTAAATTTCAATATAAAATAAAGCCTATGCGTTATTCTGATGCATAAGCTACATTACTGTAAAGTTTCATCCAAATCTGTTCAGTAGTTTTTGCGTGAAAGAGTAACAAACCTTCATACTCACAAACTTAACTTTGGAGTTTATAATATTACTAGCTGTGCTCGCGGTTTTACCCTTGTTAAATTTCAATATAAAATATAGCCTATGTGTTATTCTGATGTACAAACTACATTACTGGAAAGTTCCATCCAAATCTGTTTAGTAGTTTTTGCGTGAAAGAGTAACAAACATCCATCCATACTCACAAACTTTCGTGTTTATAATATTAGTAAGATGGTATGGTGCACCCGCCTGCGCTATCAGTTTACGCTGGCGGGGCACCAGTGGAGGATGATAGATGAGCATGAGGTCAGGTCAGTTAGCACATCGTGGTAAATTCACTAGTAACTTATAATGATGGTTTCCAGGGGGAACCGCGTGGAGGTCGACCTGACATGGTACATTGCTAGTAATGGGGTCATCAGTCCACATTACTAACAATCCCCATATTCTATGTATATTATGTATGTATTTATAAATAGTGCTGCGGGTCCTGCTTGTGGGGACTGGTCTGTTCAGGTTGGGAACACTGATTAGATTATTTTTTGCAATAGCATATGCTGGTGGTCACTCTGTTCTCCCAAATTTGAATTTAAATGAATCTGTATTATTGTAAACATGTACAACATTTATTAAAAAAAAATACGAGCTGAGTTTCTTGTCAGTTCTTCTCATCTCAAATTATTCCGAACTAATAGTAGATTTGACATATCATAAGAGTCTGTAATAGATCTACCTACATGAATAAAGATATTTTGAATTTTGAATAATATTATCTATGACATTATTATATATGACCTCGGTGGTCTAGTGGTTTAGCACACCGCTTTACGTCAGATGGTCGTGGGTTCGATTACTCCCACGGCACAAACATTTGTATTCATGAGTATGATTGTTTGTGTCTGGGTGTTTGCTATGTATAATATGTATTGAATAATATTATCTATCTATTTTTATCAGTTATCTAGTACCCATAACACAATCTTAAGCTAGCTTAACTTGGGTCTAGATGGCGCTGTGTGAATTGTCCTGATTGTTATTATTATTATTATGTTATAACACAAGCTCTGCTTAGCTCGGAGCTAGATGCTGTTGTGTGAATTATCAAGTAATATTATTATTAATAATTATTATTTTATTTATTTATTTTGGTGATAATTCTCTAATATAGATATATTTGCTACTAGACCATCATTATTCAAAAAGATGATTGGTCAGAATTTGTCACATACCCACTTAACTTAATAGATGTTAATTTTATTCTTAGTAATTCCTTTTTTTTTATTTATTATTATTATTTTATTTTATTTCATTTTACGCTTTCTTATATTAATAGATAAGTTGCATTTTGAGTCGATATTTGTAACTTTGTATAAAATTCACCACTACTCTAGACAAATTTGCATGATTATATAATTATTATCTTAAGTAAACTGTGATTAACGTCGTTGGTGATACATTTATCTTTGATTTAATATTGTATTACTATTTGTTAGTCCTAAATAAATAAAAAAAAAATAATTAAAAAGATAAGGTATTACATAGAATTTTATTTCTATGACAAATTATTTACTATCAGACAAGACGTATGCTTTGATAGCTCCGTGCAGAACGAATATTATTTTCAACAATACCGAGGTAACCAAGTTAGGCTGCATGGCTTCCTGTCTGAGCCGCATGAACACTGCGAATGATTTAAAACCACTTAACTCTCGAGTGTAGCTATGAATTTATGTGAGTAGCACCCCACACTTTTGGGTTTAGAACGTTAAAATATTTTTGGGTTGCCAGTAAAAATATTATTAGTTATCCACGCAGTTATAATTTGAAATCTATTTGTTTTTATTTTTAAACAATTCTGTTTGTGATTTTTTTTTATGGATGGTAAGGGAATGGTGCACCCGCCTGCGCTAACGGTTTACGCTGGCGGGGCACCAGTGGAGGATGATAAGATGAACACGAGGTGATGACCATCTGGTCAGTTACTGAATGGATTTTGATGAAATTTAACAACAATATAGATAATACATAGGCAATAATTTAATAAGATATTATGTAAATTAATGTAAAATAAATGTCAAATAAGTGTGGTGCAGACGAAGTTGCGCGGGATAGCTAGTATAATAATACTAATAAAGGTTATTTGCCAATAAAACACTTTTACATTTGCAAACCACACATTAGGCATGTAATGTAATGTTAATGTGTAAACATAGTCTGTATAAATATATGTATAAACAAAATCCCTCGCAGATTCTAACAGTATTTTTACGATAATTTACGACTAAACGGATTTTCATGCGGTTTTCAGCTATCAATGCATTAACTTCTAAAGGGAATTTAGATGTATAATTAATTAAGATTATCTGTATATAGATTGAAGTAGCGTGCGAAACCGGAGTTTGTAATATATTTTGATTCATCTCCCGTTCTATTGTAGATAACGTCTCCATGAATTCTTGTGGCTTGTAGGGCGATGTATTATTAGATACAGCAATAATACAATAAGACTGATGAACAGACAAGCTATTTGTATTGATAATTAGACCGCGGATAAATGGATACGGACACACGGCCGGCCCGGATGGAGAACAGATCTTGTTACAAAAATAAAACAATATTAAAGTCATGAAGTACGTGATGATGGATTCAGCAAATTACAGGATGTCGAAAAGATATCCATGTACATATACATATATATGTTTATATATAAAAACTTCGAAAAATATCTAAGCATTTATATCAGTTGTCTAGTACCCATAACAGCTCTGCTTACTGTGAGACTAGATGGCGCTGTGTTAATTGTCGAGGGATATTTATTTATTTAATGGCCAGTAAGCTGGCAGGTCACTTGTTAAAAAGTAGCCTAGGTTTATATTAGTACACTAGCTGTTCCCGCGGGTTCGTCCGCGTGGAATTTAACTTTATTTTTCTAAAATAAAAGTGGCCTAAGTTACTCCTTATTACATCAGTTCCCTGCCAAAAAATGTCCCGTCAAAATCGGCCATTTCAGAGATTAGCCGGAACAAACAGACAGACAGACAAAAATAGTAAAAAATTGTTATTTTGGTGAATGTACCGCATTTATATTCATGTAGTAAAAAACGGTTATTTCAATATTACAAACAGACACTCCAATTTTATTTATACGTGTATAGATTACGTGTCACGTTGTTTGTCCGCGATGGACTCCTAAACTACTGAACCGATTGCAAATTTTATTTGCACATTGTGTATATGGGACACAGTCACCTAGATACATAAAATAATAAATGCATTTAATAATGTCTAGTAAGACAAATTCAATATTGTCTACTAGGCACTGCTGTATCTAAACTGTGTCACCCCACCTTACATTTTCCTACTTTTATTTAGTATATAAGATCATTATTTCTATGTACACATTGTCAGTTTATCATCATCAGTAATATACATCGTCTCGACCAGCAACATCGTATTATTCACCCGCAACAGTGGTGACCTCGACGTGATCTGGCCGACGTGGTCGAGACGATACCTGGGAAAACGACGAGATCAAACAAGAGATCTCTGTCTGACGGCATCCTGCGCACCACCAACGATTGCACATTTCCACCGGCTTCCCAGAAGCGGGTCTCACCGGCTCGGAAATTCAAGAGGCATAAAAGTCGTTGGCAATACTGCGCAACAAGGATCCTGCCGTGCTACTGACCCCCAGTAAACACAACTGCCTGCTGGATATAATCTCTGGACGAAAAATTGAAACTGGAAAAATAAAGCAAAAATGCTGTCTACAAAAGTACAGCCAACAGTCACCGCCGACGTCATTGCACACCTGTCGTCACTAATTGCGACACTGCGATCAGAAATTGCTGATATACGCGAAAAGCGCTCGCCACACACAAACAGACGCAGCAACTACCGATCTAGGTCAAATTCGCACCTACGGTCATTGCATAGTCAGAAAAATGACTATTATTTATATTATATCATCGCAAATATAAAGAAAAGGCATACAAATGAGACATGCCGCGCTCCTATAGACAACCGTCGGAAAACTAGATTCGACGCAGAATAAGACGGAACGCTATGCTGTTCATCCGTCTAACCGCCTAGCTATAACCGACTCTAACAGTGGCTATAGAATTTTGGTGGACACCGGAGCAAAAATCTCGATGAATAAAAAACAAGCACAGACCAAAGAGAGCGCTAGCGAAATCAAATTATTCGCCGCAAACAATTAATATGAGCAAATGCGAGTTCTTCATAAATGAGTTAGATTTTCTTGGTTATCATATAACGAGCCAAGGGATGAAACCAACGCAAGAAAAATGGCAAGCAATCGACGAGTACCCTAAACCCACGACAGTCGAAGATTTACGTCGTTATTTGGGTATAATGAAGTTTTATTGTTACAAAAGTTCATAATATCTTAAATTTTACAGTTAACTTTTATAATTTTTTTTGTGTGTAATATATATTTTTTTTCTCTCAAGGGGGGAATATCTATGGGACACAGTCACCTAGATACATAAAATAATAAATGCATTTAATAATGTCTAGTAAGACAAATTCAATATTGTCTACTAGGCACTGCTGTATCTAAACTGTGTCACCCCACCTTACATTTTCCTACTTTTATTTAGTATATAAGATCATTATTTCTATGTACACATTGTCAGTTTATCATCATCTGTAAAATACATCGTCTCGACCAGCAATATCGTATTATTCACCCGCAACAGTGTACAATTTGATCCAACATGAAAGATAGGATGGCTTACATCTCAATTTATAGTCGCAATATTATTTTATTCAAGAACCTTAGCCACAGCAACGCGTGGCCGGGTCTGATAGTATGTATATATAATTTACTTACTCTCTTGAATCACAGATAATATAATATTACATACTTAATATATTTTGTGAAATTATTATTAATTATATATTTGTATATATATTCACAGTAATCAATTATATAGGCGAATAATTTTAATAAAAAATTAATTTATTTCAGCCTACTCGAAACATATGTACCTTATAGATTAACACACATGAATTAATATTATAGTAGATAGTAATATATAGAAATTGTGGTAGATAAAAAACAAATTGTTACGACTATTCAAAAGTGCTTAAATTAAGTTTATTTGAATAAATGATTTTCTATTCTATTCTATTATATATATATGTTTAAGGTATACTTGTGGTATATAGTTGCACCTTGTTGCTGTCTGTGTGTCTCAAAATGAAACATTCACAATAATGTCGCCACAGTTACTAAATGTGACATTCACAAATGATCACAGTAAATAAATAACGTTATAATGACCAGTTGAAAACATTTAACGGTTATTAAAAGACATAATAACCTATACAACGATTAACCGATTCTTGGCAACCGATTAAATTTATATATAATTACCGGTACTTGACGGTTGAAGTCATTCGTAATGTATTAATAAATATTATTATGTTTATTTTACTTTTTTCTTAGTTTCCCCGCCAATTTTATGTCACAGATAATTGATTTTAAATTCATCGGTCTATATTTATTTTTTGTCTATGGAATATTACAGTCTAAGAGCTAGTAGTGGATTTGAAATGCTTCTACATTGTTTGTTGAAGGAATATTGCTATGTTCATGTTATATATAAAATTCGGACGGATACGTATGTACGGACGGACAGACAGCGACAGCGACTTTGTTTTATACTATGTAATGAAATGCGCTATGCATTAATGTATTTTTTCCATTTCGTTTGAACATTATGAAAAGTTACAGAAAAACGTAGAGTGGCATTTATTTAAACTAAATTAACAATACAGACCGAGTCGAATTATATGAGTTAGTGGTCGAAATACGACTATAATTAATGTAAATATATTGTAATTATTATAATAATAGGTGAGATCGTCTCCTATCTATTCAGGCCCTAAAAAAATCTTGTCTTAAAAAACTTTTTATATTATTTTTTAATTTTCTTTTTGATATTTCATTGCTATAGAACCCCTATAACTTTTTGATTTTTTATATCTAGCCCATTTTTTTTCTTTTTTAGAATATAAAGGGATTGTAGATAAAAAAAAAGAAAAAAAGACGGTGACACCCAAATTAAAAAAAATATATATTATAAGCTCAACTTTGCGTTGCATTTAAAAAAAAAGTTGAGGCGGTAGAGGACTTCAGATTTATTTTTAATTTGAAGACATTTACGTTAATCCTTCTTTGAAAAGCCCTTGGTGTTTTGGCGCGTCGGTTTATTGAATGTTAAACACATTCAGTGAGACTATAGACAAATAATATTAAATACAAACAATATTAATCTATTCTCAATATAACCACAGACCTTAATAATAAACAAAAGAGTACATATGTGTGTGTGTCAAATATATGGTAGTGTGTGTAATATTTTTTTAATGTCTTAATGTATTTTTATGCATAATTAAAAAAAAGATTAGTGGTAGAATAATAAAATATAGGAGTGCAGAATCTCCTTCTAAAATATATATATATATATATAATTTTATTTTTTACGTATCTATAGTATATGAGTAAGATACAGACATTTACTCAGCATTATTATTATAGAAGGGCTTACAATTAAATTTTTATCAATTTCTAATCTTATTTAATTTTCAAAAAGTTTGAATACCAGTATAAAAAATATAACTTTCTAAATTTGTTATTGTCTCCCGTACTATGACAAAGACAAAGTGTCGTGATTTGATGATTGTATTAGAATGTTTTGGCGGGAAACCGTTGAGTGTGGTTTCGTGTTTTTTTTTTTACGTGATGTGTTGTTGTTTTTATAATTAATGTCAGATGTCGTTAGTAATATAATTACGAAACTAAATGTAGAGTAATGTTTACGTTCTCTGTAATGTGACTTCTTTGTAGGGACTGCTCTGTAAACTATGACTGATTTTTTTTGTTAGATAGATAGATAAAAATCTTTATTCGTATCCCGATAACAAAGATAGTACAAACAAAATTCAAATAACACATAAGAATAGTAAATAATTATAAAAAAACAACACATAATACTTTAACTTCCACATAAAATAAAAAACATAAAATAAACATTAAAATACATATTAGGTGCCACAGGGATACGAAAGGGTTGAGCTACTCAGTGAACAATTTGCTCAGCGAGCAAAACACTGATTTTCTCAAGTAACTATTTATTTATGTCAACTTTGCTATTTGTCAGTTTGTATTCACACAAAATTCTTAAAAATGTATAACTGAAGAATATTTATTCAAAAGTGCAACACGCAAGATTCTTTCTCATTCTTCTTGTGATAATGAGAAAGAAACTTGCAAGAAACTTGGTAGAATAAAAATGTGACTCTTCAAAAATATGCTTATATTAAGTTTATTTGAATAAAGATATTTCTTTGTTTGCTATGTTTAAATAAATTTAATATTTTATAAAAAAAAATTAACAAGATGTTACATTATATTCTGAGAAAGGACATACGCGTCTTTTATCTTAAAATAATCAAACAAAGTCGCGAGCGATTGTTAGTTATATTTTATATTTTTATTAGATGGGAACTATTCTCCAGATAGATTTGATATCACGACTTGTTCGGCGCAATTCAGCATATCAAACCACTGTGCCGCAACACTCTCATTACCAAAAATATGTTGACCAATATTTAATGGAACATAACAATTTTAACATACCTAAATCACCAGATAACATATTATATTTACTACATTCAATTTTCAAACTTGTCCTCTTTACTTAAGGTTAGTGTTCACCTTGGCTTTGGCGCCGGCTAACGTGATGAAACCTCAAGCAGCGCCCATGACTTGTAACACTTAAAAGGCCTTTTTGGAATGCATTAACACTCACCTTCACTACTTGTAGTACCCTTTCAGTCCCAACTAAATCCGGGATAAACCCCCCAATGCCTACAATATTTGCAATAACATCTCAGCCTGGAAAACGTCCACTGCTGAACAACGGTCTCCCCCAAAGATCTCCACAACGATCGGTCCTGCGATGCTCGCATCCAATGCCTTCCAGCGATCTTGACCAGATCGGCAATCAACCTTGCTGGAGGCCTTCCCACGCTGCGTCTTCCGGTCCGCGGTCGCCACTCGAGGACTTTACTGCCCCAACGGCCATCGATCCTACGAGCTATGTGCCCTGCCCATTGCCACTTCAGTTTTGCAATATCTCTTATTTGTTTGATAATAGCAAACGCTCCAACTTTCAACGCTCGTTACATCAGTTCAGTCTGTCCTTCTATCTACTTGTCAATGTCACGAAGATTAGGCTCTGGCATCTGTCGTTCCGTTTCAGGTTTTTCTTAATGCCTTAGATAAAGAAACATGTCTCGACGATGTGTATTGATTTTATACTGGCCAGCCACCCCGGCTTCGCACCGATGTACATGTATTATATATATAAACCTTCCTCTTGAATCACTCTATCTATTAAAAAAAACCGCTTCAAAATCCGTTGTGTAGTTTTTAAGATTTAAGCGTATATACGGACAGACAGACAGTGACTTTGTTTTATACTATGTAAAGATTTTTAATTAATAGTGGCTCACATGATAATAATAATAATAATAATCTCAAGACAATTCACACAGCGCCATCTAGTCCCAAGTTAAGCTAGCTAAAGCTTGTGTTATGGGTACTAGATAACTGATACATATACACAGATTTTTTTTTGTAAATACATATTATACATAGAAAACACCCAGAGCGATACAAACAATCATACTCATGAATACAAATGTTTGTGCCGTGCGAGGAATCGAACCCGCGGCCATCGGTCGTAAAGCGGTGTGCAAGACCGCTAGACCACCGAGGTGGTCATGATAGTTAACAAAAAGAATGATCAGCGATTCAAAAGATATTGTGAGCGATATTCTAAGACGCTTTCAGCGGCCGAATGTAAAAATATCCGCTAACGAGTAATGAAATATTCAACAGGCCATGCATATTCAATGAATTAAAACAACCATTGTCCTATTATCTATGGATTTTAGCATTTTAACTTCCAGATGGACGGGGGGAGATTCCGCTGTTTTAACTACAAATGGAAACTCTACAATTTAACTGTATTTATTATATATATATTCTTTATTGCACTTTTAAATACAGTTCTCAGAGTGAGCAAAGGTGGACTTATCTCTAAGAGAGATCTCTACCAGTCAACCCAACAGTGTGGCAACAATAGCTAGTAGGGAGTAGGTAACACTTATGCAATTAAAACTATTATGTTAAAATCTCCAAAAGTAAAGTATTATGTTTAGTTAAAAAGTTTAATTTTTAATTTCGTAGTGCGGTGGTTATCACTTTACTACTGTAGTGGTATATGTTATGTGATGAGGTGTCGTTTCATAATATATTGTTTACTAGCTGCACCCGCGACGAAATAAAAGTAGCCTAAGTTGCTCCTTATTACATCAGCTATCTGCCAAAAGAAGTCCTGTCAAAATCGGTCCAACCATTTCAGAGAAACTAACTGTACAGGCGATTACGTCCGCGTGGATTTTAACTTTATTTTTCTGAAATAAAAGTCAGCTACTTGTCCATAAAACTCTCGTCAAAATCAGTCCAGCCATTTCAGAGATTAGCCGGAACAAACAGACCGACAGACAGATAATAATGATAAAAAAATGTTGGTATATGTACCGTATTTATATTCATATGCATGTAGTAGAAAACGGTTATTTCAATATTACAAACAGACACTCCAATTTTATTTATATATGTATAACCCAGGACAGTCCATATCGCGCTGGTCTCTAGCTAAGTAAAGCTTATGTTGTGGTTACCAGACAACTGATGTAAATACTTCAATATTTTTTTTGTATATATATTCACATTATAGTAATCATTCACCGATACAAACAATCATACTTATGAATACAAACATTTGCGTGCGACGATTTGAACCCGCGACCATCTGTAGTGAAGCGTACTAAACCACTACACGAATGAGGCTGTCGAGCTAATATTGTATAATATTATTTTCTAGTTCAGACTAGACTAAAAGCCTGTCTGAGTTAGCGCTTACTGTAAGCGCTCACTTGCGACAGGATCTTTAATGGATGTTCAGACATGTCAATAATCTATGATTAAGCTTTAAGTCTGGTCTGTTGATAAAATATCACTAGCATCTCGCCCCGGCATTGCCAATATCTTATAATATAAATAATCTTTGTTCAAATAAACTTAGTAATCTATACATATAAATAAAATTGGAGTGTCTGTTTGTAATATTCAAAATAACAAGTTTTTACTACATGCATATGAATATAAATACGGTACATACACCGAAATAACATTTTTTACTATTTTTGTCTGTCGGTCTGTCTGTATGTTCTGGCTAATAATAACGGAGACAATATACTGCCTTGAGGGATATAACTTATAATAACCTCAGGACAATTCACACAGCGCCATCTAGACCCAAGTTAAGCTAGCTAAAGTTTGTGTTATGGTCTAGATAATTGATACAATTACATAGATTTTTTTTTTCGTAAATACGTACATATATAATGTACGTATTTACGAAAAAAAAAACTATGTACATAGAAAACACCCAGACCGATACAAACAATCATACTCATGAATACAAATGATTGTGCCGTGCGAGGAATCGAACCCGCGACCATCGGTAGTAAGGCGGTGTGCTAAACCGCTAGACCACCGAGGCCGTCATAACTTTATCTTATATATAAAATTCTCGTGTCACAATTTTAGCCCCTCCGATCGATCCCCCGTCCAATTCAAACCCATTTCGAACTGAGGTTCGAACCCCTAGTGGTGCCCTCAGACTAAAGTCGTATCCGTCAAGCAGGAGTTGGCCTTCAGCCGCTCCATAAGTCCTTCCTTTGGTTTGGAGTGCCATCTGCACTCGCCCCCTAACGTCCGGTGAAGCTGTAAAGGCCAGCTGCGGCCGACAGCATTAGAGTAGTCCGAAAAAAAGTCACAATGTTAGTTTCTATACTCCTCTAAAACGGCTTGAACGATTTTTTAAAAGTTTAATATGCATATTCAAAAGGTCTGAGAATCTCTAAGTGTGTGTGTAATACCTCTAAGTGATGAGGGTTGTTCACTATAAAAAAAATATTATATTTGTTGGACATAATTTTTTTTATATTTTATTCTTATTTATTTTTATTTTTTATTTATAAGTATTATATATATACAATTGATTTTTACAATTATCGCCAAACTGCTTTGCAGTTTGTTGGCGAATAGGGACACTCATTTTTACTTATACTTAATTTACAATTTAACTATAATATAGAACTTATACTAATCCATTTTTTCGAGTAACCATCTTTTCAATTTAAACTTAAATATTTCTTTACTTGAACAATCGTTTTCGTTATAAATTTTATTGAATATTCGTGGCGTAATGTACCTTTCTAGCCCGAAGAATTGCGACTTTGAAGTGGCAATAGCTCGTAGGACAGATGGCTCGTTGGGGCAGTAAAGTCCTCGAGTGGCGACCACGGACCGAAAGACGCAGCGTGGGCCTCCAGCAAGGTGGACCGACGATCTGGTCAAGATCGCGGGAAGGCATTGGATGCGAGCAGCGCAGGACCGATCGTCGTGGAGATCTTTGGGGGAGGCCTATGTCCAGCAGTGGACGTCTTCCGGGCTGCGATGATGATGATGATGAATGTACCTTCTTGTTCTCTCACCATAATAGTTGTATACCACCGGTTCAATGTACTTATTTATAGTTGTTTGTCTCATACTATACTCAGTTGTTTTTTAACCTTATACTTATTGCATTGATATTGTTCTAATGCCAATAATAAACTATTTCATGTATCGGGAGAATATTACATTTCGTGAATAACAAATTGTAGTTTCCTTTACATTTCTTTTTAAATTCCGTATCTACTGTTTCAAAAAACGTATTTGTATGTTATACAATTTATCAAGATAGGTACGAAAGGTACAACCATACGCCAGACCATAACTTTATACCGCGTCTGCCAATGCCCAATACAATGAAAACAATATCGACCTACTAACTACATATTTAAGCTGGATGAACTTATTGTTTTATAATGTAGCATTAAAAGTACATACAACTCTAAATTTTCATTTTTCTATCAGCGATCCCTAGTTTTTAATTGAGATTTTAATTTATATGAAGAAATAATATAATGAGCAACACGTTTCTTGCTCGTTCTTGACGGCCTCGGTGGTCTAGCGGTTTAGCACATCGCCTTTTCCGATGGTCGCGGGTTCGATTCCTCGCACGGCACAAACATTTGTATTCATGAGTATGATTGTTTATATCGGTCTGGGTGTTTTCTATGTATAATATGTATGTATATGTATGTATTTACGAAAAAAGAACATATCTATGTATTTGTATCAGTTGTCTAGTTAGTACCCATAACACAAGCTTTAGGTAGCTTAATTTGGGTCTAGATGGCTGTGTGAATTGTCCTGAGATTATTTATTTATTTATTATTTATTCTCGTGATGAGACAGCTTTCCGAATGAGCGGTAGATTAAAAGAATGATAACTATGACTATTCAAAAGTGCTTATATGAAGTTTATTCGAATAAATGATTTTCTATTATATTCTATTGCAAAACATTTGCGGAGTCAGGTAGTTAGTATATAAGATTATTGTAACACGAGCCGCCCTCTGTTATCAACGATGCCAACCCTCTGCATCCATCCTATGAAGCCTCTGTTCTGTTGCAAATCCGCCTTCTTACCTCCCACGCACTCCGCCAGAGGGCGTCGTTGCCAAACTGGAATTAATAAGAATAATTCAGTTAAACAAGATATGTTATATTTAACAATAAATCACCATTATCATCATCATCATTGCCTTGCCTACATCCTGTTGTCTATATATATAAATAAAACTGGAATGTCTGTTTGTAATACTGAAATAACCGTTTTTTACTACATGCATATGAATATAAATACGGTACATAAACTATCATTTTTTACAATTTTTGGCTGTATGTCTGTCTGTTTGTTCGGGCTAATCTCTGAAATGGTTGGACCGATTTTGAAAGAACTTTTTTTGGTAGGTAGCTGATGTAATAGGGAGTAACTTAGACTATTTTTATTTTAGAAAAATTCTTTTATTTTAGAAAAATAAAGTTAAATTCCACGCGGACGAAGTCGCGGGAATAGCTAGTACATAATATACATAGAAAACATCCAATCCAAAACAAACATATTCATCAATACAAATATCAGTACAGTTCGAGTACAATTTTTGGCTGTCTATCTGTCTGTTTGTTCTGGCTTATCTCTGAAATGGCTGGACTGATTTTGATGAGACTTTTATGGACAAGTAGCTGACTTTTATTTTAGAAAATAAAGTTAAATTCCACGCGCACGAAGTAGCCGGTACAGCTAGTTTAGATTTTTTTTTTCTAAGTATTTTACTACAACAATATATTTTAGTTATTATATTATATTTTTTAAAGCTTTGTAATTTTAGGTTCTTAGTTGTACAATTAAGTTATGTAAATATTACTATCATTACATTATAGTATTCTTGTATGTCATATAGACTTACTTGTTGAAAAGTTAAAGAATTCTCAATACTTACTGACAGAGTAAGTACAAGAGTCGTAATCCAGTTTGCAATGATTGCTGAACACCTTTCTTCGGCCAGTGGTAGATACAGCACACTCGGGGTCATAATCATCAGGGCACGAGATCGGGCAGCGGTGGGAACAGAAACGGCCGTTGATATCTTTATTTTGTGATCTATAGTCATAGGTTTAGAGCTTAAATTAATATATTTACCATCGCATCGCTCGCCATCGACAAGAAATTCATCCCCACACGCTAGAACCTAAGTGGTCTCGGACAGTGCGGTTTCAGAGGAGCTTCCTCCCGCGTACACTTAGATTGTGGAATGAACTACCTGCCGAGGTTTTCTCACGAGACTACAGCATGAGGTTTTTCAAGAAGAGTATATTAAGGTTTCTTAAGGGTCGGCAACGCGCACGTGACACCCCTGGTGTTTCAGGTGTTCATACGCTATGGTAACCATTTACCATCAGATGGGCCGTATGTCTGTTTGCTACCAGTAGTATAAAGAATATATAACAACAAGCTGCGATAAACTCGCCACCAGCTTGTGGATTCACAAATAATCTAAAGATATAAAAAAATTATAACAAAAAAAACACAAACACAAAAAAAAATATATATGACTCCAATTATGGAACTGCTGTAAGTTAGGTTTAGCTATTTTATACTCGCTAATTGTAACTAACATTGTGACACGAGAAATGTGATGTTTTTTTAAGGAAGCATAACATATAGGTACTTTAAATTATGAAAAAAAACATTACACACACTACCATATATTTGACACACAGACATATATACTCTTTTGTTTATTGTTATAGTCTGTGGTCAAATTGAGAATAGATTAATATTGTTTTTCTTTAATATTATTTGTTTATAGTCTTACTGAATGTTAAATTAATTATGGTCTAATTTCGAGCACTGGGTGTTTTAGAAGAAGAAAGAAGAAGAAAAACATTTATTTACAACCATTATTGATAAAAAAAAATACATTTACACATTTGACAAAGGTACATTTTATATGTATATATTTTTAAAATCACTAGTATTCTGACTTAGGCGTAATGCCGGTTAGTCAGGGAGAGAAACACCTCAATGCCTACAATATTCACAATTACCTATCTCTTATTTGTTTTTATAATAATATCAACACTTTCGCTCCAAAACTCCCGCTGCCTACGTTCAATCATCTGTCATCCACTTGTCAATGTCACATAGATTACTTTGGCTCTGGCCTCTGACGTTCCGTTTCAGGTTACATGATATTGACTTTACCATTTTTAATTAATGGTGCGTCACACGATAGTTAACAATATATATACATATACATACATACACATGTAGAACAATTACAAAAAAAATCATAGTATATTATTTATACATATGGTTGGCAACATGGCTGACACTCAGCATACGCCGGGACAGCTAACTGTCACGACGCTGATATTCTGTGCCTACCATTAGTTAGTATAGATATAGGTACCTTCTAGAAGAATAACTTTTCCTCGCATTTAAGTCTATATTCTTCTTCTCTACAGCTACAACTCGTTCTGATTTGTAAACATACGGCCTGACACTGTAATGGACACCTATATTTTGACAATGAACGTTCGGCACTTTGGTATACCCTGTAAAAAGGCTTCTTTATTCATTTATTTAATTTCTGGCTAGGTTTTTAATTACTTGAAAATAGATAACTGTGGTTCCGTGTGATAATGCGTATATGATCGTTGACGAATTTCGAATATGAACTGTAACGGTTAACATGTTGTCTGTGGCCCGCTGAAACCTGACGATGCAGTGTTGCTATAGTAAAATAATATATTGGGCCAAATATAGTACAACCGCGCCTGAACACACAATATAAACTTACAGCTAATTGCCAACACGTTTATATTTTGAAACTATTTATACTACTTAAACTATACAATGATAAAAATATTCTTATTTTATTAATTATGGATCTCTGATGACAATTGATTTAATAATTAAATAATATTTAATATTTATATATTTTGCATGCCTAATGAGGCAAAACATAATGGGACATTATATTACAATAACAATCAATGTAAACCTATGTTTTGTGCAAATAAATTTGATTTGATTTGATTTGTTTGGAAGGCAAGGCTTCTGTATACACGTCAGCATCTTGGACCTTACATAAAAATAAATTTAATAATTGCAATGCTCTCATAGTGGGAGAATTGCTAGCGTGGCTTGTGTGTACCGACGCGGTTTTTTTTTTGTGGATGATAATGGAATGGTGCACCCGCCTGCGCTAACGGTTTACGCTGGCGGGGCACCAGTGGAGGATGATAAGATGAGCATGAGGTCAGGTCAGTTAGCCCATCGTGACAAATTCACCAGGAAGTTAACACGATGGTTTCCAGCCATTACTAGCTGTCCCGGCAAACGTTGTTTTGCCCTAAAATAAAAAAAAAATTAGGGGTGGACTACCCCTAACATTTAGGGGGACGAAAAATAGATGTTGGCCGATTCTCAGACCTACTCAATACGCTTACAAAATTTCATGAGAATCGGTCAAGCCGTTTCGGAGGAGTATGGGAACGAAAACTGTGACACGAGAATTTTATATATAAGATTATAAAACTACACAAATTTATAATTGTACGTTGTGAATTGGCAATTTCATATGGGTCATATTAATATGTTTTCAGACATTCAGACCTGAATATAGGAGACATAGATAAAAATATTTTCGATTTTTTAATATTAGTATGTATATAATATACTCACTAAAGGCGACGGATGAAAGACAACTGCATGCAACTGATGCGAATGTTGAGATGGATGTGTGGTGTGACAGGAAGGTAAGATAAGGTATGAATACATTAGAGGAAGTATGAAAGTGGCGCCGGTGTCGGAGAGGTTGAAGAGTAATCGTCTGTCGTGGTATGGACATGTAATGTATAGGAATGAAGATAATATTATAAGAAAGGTGTTACTTATGAATGTGGATGGTTATAAGGGCAGAGGAAGGCCGAAAAAGAGATGGATGGCATGAAAGATGATATGGGAAAGGGAGTAAATAAAGAGATAACTGCGAACAGGGATGAATGGAAGAGAAAACCATATTACGCCGACCACTAATAAATGGGAGAAGTAGAAGTAGATGATGATGATATACTTACTATTCTCTGCATATTTAAAATTGCAGTTGACCTTACGAAAATAGCAGTCGTTCAAAAATAGTCTATATCTCAATTTCTTATGCTCTATTTTCCCACCGCATGTAGAGTTTACCGTGTTGTTACAGTCTAAATTGTTGCAATCCATCAAAATTGGTTTATTCTTCTCTTTCCCACTTCGTCGTGTGCCGCTATGGTTGTCTCTTTCTTTTTCTTTAATCTCACTTTTGGCAACATTTTCGTTATTCTTGCCAGATATAAAAAAAATGTCTTTGGGTGCTTCTGTAAAAAAATGTGTTAGTGGTGTGACAAATAATTCGGTTTAACTGACGGTAACTGGTAACTATTAATATATACGAGTACATGAACAGCACTATGGACATCACGTTATCAGATAACGCCCGTGATACCAGTCATGTGTTGCCATTTCAGAGGACAAAAATAATATGCCTATACTTTATATTTCACGGCCTATAAATCCTCTCTGTGCGATCTTTATTACCTTATACCCATCTGGATACATCTACCTTCTTTTAGGCAGTATAGGCTAAGCCTGTCCTAATTAGATAAAATTAAAAAAAAATACGAACTATCTTTATGTAAAATAATTATTTAAAATCTCTTTAACAGTTTGGTCGTGAACATATAATCAGACAGACAGACATACTTTCGAATTAATAATATACCTAATGTATTTTTATTATTTCTTATTAAAACAATACAAAAAATATACCTGTATCAAAATTTATTCCTTTGCCCTCTAATACATCATCGACATTTTTGTTCACCATATAATCACCGATGTTCATCACATTCTTCTCATTAACCTGATCATTTCTCTGTATCTCTTTCTCATTGGGAATGAATACAATATCATCTGGTGCTGTATTAACAGTAGTCATATAGGATTGTGGTTGCGATAATTTTATATAGTCTGAGGTATCCATAGAGTTTTGACTTAATACATTTATTGGTTCATTAATCGCTTCTGCATGACCAGAATAAGTAATTAGGACATCTGAATCATTTTTAGGTGTATGGCTTTCAATAGAATAGAATAGACAATTTAATAATACATATGAAATAAACATATTGTATTTTATAAATATTTGACGTTTCAGTTTTGGCGGGAAAGTTGTTGTAGACTATTTTTTAGGTCCTTTGCCTGCAATATTTTAAAAACAAATATTTGTACGTTATTAGTATGATAAATTATCTGTGACTTTTTGTCTAGTTCACCTAATTATGAAAACACCATTACACTATTGTATTACTCAATTATGATATTTAACACAAAATTTAATATTGAACGTAATAATTTGAGCACATATTTACTAAAATGAATGAACAAAACGCACGAATGAATCCGATTGTTTCCCTTAAACAATGGTTACATAGAGTTTTGTTATTTCTTTTACAACTATAAATCTCTTCCATTGTTAAAGCAGTGTAGAATTGAGAATTTTCTTCTTTTTAACTTATTCGATACTATAAAAAAAGGGAATAGCGCCATCTCACGGCAGTCTTGCGTACTAAGTGAAAATGGTATACGCGGGAAAAGTATTTTCCAGAGTTTTCTTTAGTACTTACTCTTTAGTTATTGTATTTTATCATAGATGGCGCAAATAGTAGCGAATTCGTTTTATTAAAGAAATGTGTAATGAAACTTTTTAATAGAAATAAAAATATATTATTAATATTACAAAGGAAATATTTGGTTATTGTTTACATTTAATAGGCATCAAAACTATTACAACGATTTAAAACAATCTTTTGCTTATAAGTGATCGCTTGTATTGACTTCGAATTTATAAAACCGATTTGAAAAATTCTTATCATCACAATCCTTCAATAAAATAATAAATTAATGAATATAATAACAAAAAATCATTTGAATTATAACGTTCAAACTTTCTTCTTAATGCATTTTTTTAGTAACCTCCAACTCAAAAAGAAGGATATGTGTGTATGAGTGTGTTAAAATATATAATTTATGATTTTTTTTTAAATAAACTTCGGCTGATCGATAGTCGTTCATAAACTAAAAATAGTGTTAATTTATTCTGCCACATTATGTAAATATTATTGAAAAGAATAGACGATACTTTGTTATTTCAGAAATATAATAGAAATAATCTTTATTCAAATAAACTTAATATAATGTTGAATAGTCTTAACTTTAATTTTCTACCATTCTCGAAACGCAGTCATCTTGGTGACCGTTGCATATCTATAAAATTCTCGTGTCACAGTTTTCGTTCCCATACTTCTCCGAAACGGCTTGACCGATTCTCATGAAATTTTGTGAGCGTATTGAGTGGGTCTGAGAATCGGCCAACATCTATTTTTCATCCCCCTAAATGTTAGGGGTAGTCCACCCCTAATTTTTTTTTTTATTTTAAGGCAAAACAAAGTTTGTCGGGACAGCTAGTATATATATATATATATATATAAGAAGAGTATCACGGATATCACGTTATCACGTAACGCCCGTGACTACCACACATGCGTTGCTATTCCGAGGGACAAAGATGTTAGACCTCACTCTCACACAAATTATTATTATATATTCTTTATTGTAATTAAATACATTTTTAGGTATATTAATTATAAATAATATTAACAAAATTAAAAAAAAGTGTGTTAAAAATGATTTTTCAGGACTAAAAGAGATCTCTTCCAGTCAACCCAATACGGCGTGGCATAGGAAGTGTATTATATAAAAATATACTATTTATTTTCCGTTAGGAGTTGTTAGTAATAAAGTAACTTAAGCTACATTTATTCTAGATATTTAATCATTACATAGTATAAAACAAAGTCGCGGTCGCTGTCTGTCCGTCCCTATGTATGCTTAAATCTTTGAAACTACGCGACGGATTTTGAAGTGGTTTTTTAAATAGGTAGAGTGATTCAAGAGGAAGGTTTATATATATAATACATCACCACCTGTTTACCACAATTATATAATAAATGTACACCCGTGTGAAGCCTAGGCCAGTATCCAGTACTTTCTAATAATAAGAGTTAAATTCCTCCTGAGAAAAAGTTAGATTGTTTTATATATATATTTACTTTCGGTAGAACAAATAAATAACCTTAAACAATTAACACAGCGCCATCCAGTCCCACGGTAAGCAGAGCTTGTGTTGTGGGTATTAGACAACTGATATAAATACTTAGATATTTTTTTATAAATACATATGTACATAATATACATAGAATACACCGAGACCGATATACCAAAATTTATTGCGATGGTTTCCAGAGGAAAACGCATGGAAGACAACCTGATATGAAACATTAGCGATAAGATCATCAGTCCATATTACTAACAATCACCTTTTCTCTATATTTTCTGCAGGTAAAGTCGCGGCCTAAAACTAGCCTATTAAAACCACTGTACAGGGGAGAAAAAGGATTGTTAGTAATGTCATCATCATCATCATCGCAGCCCGGAAGACGTCCACTGCTGGACATAGGCCTCCCCCAAAGATCTCCATGACGATCGGTCCTGCGCTGCTCGCATCCAATGCCTTCCAGCGATCTTGACCAGATGTTAGTAATGTAAACTGATCAAATTGGGGGGAAGGGGATTGTTAGTAATGTGGACTCATGACCCCATTACTTGCAATGCACCCTATCAGGTTGACCTCCACGTGGTTCCCCCTGGAAATCATCGTGATAAATTCCTAGTGAATTTGTCACGATGAGCTAACTGACCTGACCTCATGCTCATCTTATCATCCTCCACTGGTGCCCCGCCAGCGTAAACCGTTAGCGCAGGCGGGTGCACCATACCATTATCATCCACAAAAAAAAAACTGATCAAATTGGCAGTAATGTACCATATAAAGTTGACCTCCATGCAGTTCTCCCTGGAAAGCATCGTGATAAATTCTTGGTGATTTTGTCACGATCTAACTAACTGACCTAACCTCATGCTCATCTTATCATCTTCCACTGGTGCCCCAGCGTAAACCGTTAGCGTAGGCGGGTGCATCATTCTATTATCATATAAATATAAAACGGTCACCACGATGACTGTGCGTTACGAATGAGTGGTAGAATAAAAAAGTTATGACTATTCAAAATTACAATAAGCTTATTTGAATGAAGTTTTTCTTTCTGAAGTAACAAAAACTTGCCTATTTCTTTCAATAAAATCTGCAGCGCAGACGGTTTCATAATCCATTCAAAAAATTATAAAAACAATCATATTCATGAATAAATAAATTCAAAACATCTGTTAAATCATATTTACTGAGCAAAGCCTATTACTCACTAAACGATTACTTGAATGACGAGTGTGCATGGCAATAGTTGTTCATGCACTGGATTTTCATTTAATGTTAGACATAGACACCTATATATACATTGTAAATAAACTGGCTTTAAAAAAAAAAGTAATTCAATTGAGTTTCTTGCCAGTTCTTCTCAATTGGATCTATATACCGAACTGGACGGTAGGGAAAAAAATAAAATTAGAATGTAAAAATTTGACGTTCATAAGCGGCTAAAATGTCCTACATGAATAAATGATTTTTGAATTTGAATAAATGTTTGCACCCTATACAGAAATAGCCACGCATGCGATGCACCATTCCATTAAAAATCATTCCCTATATACCTGAACAGCAGCATTGAAAGCACGTCATCACGGCATATTTTTTTACTTAAATAAATGCTTATTAATAAAATGTGATAATAATAATAATAATGACGCAAATGGGTGCACCATTCCATTATCATCCATAAAAAAACACTGTATGATGCCTCGTTCGTACACCCATATCGCGCCACGTGTTTCGCGGCGCGATATGGGTGTAGACTCAATAACGGTCGGAATTTGATCGCCACTGGAGAAGGTCGTAGCGCTGGTCAGGTTTCTACACTGAATATTCGTAGTCTCACACATGTTAATTGTAGCTGAATTAAACAAAATAATATCGAGTAGTGAAATGGACTTCCCCAAAATAACACCTAATTTGATTAAATATATATACACTGTATAAAAGACAATTTTGCGTCCTATCCTCATAGTTTTAAAGGGAAATCTTTAAATATCTCGTCTGTTCTCGTATTTATTAGCTGACTATCTAGAGTCTGGTGGTACAGGGTCCGCCCGCGGGGTACATTCAGCTTAATTAGGGAACACGGACACGGCAAAGTAACGCACAAAGCTCGTTCCCATTACCACGACATTCGACGAGAATATTGACGGAACGAGAAAATCCAACATTTTTATGAAATAAACTGTTCTTAAAACTAAGATCAGAATTGATTTTTAAAAAAAATAATTACAGCTGCCTAAGGAAATTAAACTAAAAAATAGATTTATCATAAAACAATTTAATTGTAACCTTTTAACAATACATCTAAATTTAACGAGTACAAGTCAAAATGATAACTTCTTACAACGCTTATTTTATACTATACGCTTTTGTCCGCGGCTTCGCTCGCGTTAATTTATCCCTTTAGGGGTGGAATTTATCAATATCCTTTCTTAGGGGATACCTACGTCATAGTAGCTTTATGCATGCAAAGTCTCAGCCCGATCGGTTTAAAATTGACAAAGTTTCGTACATACTTTCAACCCCTATTTTATCCCCTTGGAGGTAGAATTAATCAAAATCCTTTCTTAGTGGATGCCTACGCTATAACATCTACCTGCATGTCAAATTTCAACCCGATCCGTCCAGTGGTTTGGGCTGTGTGTTGATAGATCACTATGTCAGTCAGTCACCTTTGAGTTATATATATTTAAGACTGCAATATTAATTAACCACAAAAACTAATTAAAAACAGAAATAATTAACCACCAATTGAAATGAAACAAAACAACACTATGAATTTTGAAATATTATAACCGATAGCTAAACTAGCAGAGTATCATTCTAATAGTCTAAATTACAAAGCAAGAGTGTGTCGGTGCCTTTTTTTTTCTTATTACTCTAATGCTGTTGGCCGCAGCTGGCCTTTACAGCTTCACCGGACGTTAGGGGGCGAGTGCAGATGGCACTCCAAACCCGCGGAAAGACTTATGGAGCGGCTGAAGGCCAACTCCTGCCTGACGGATACGACTAGTCTGAGGGCACCACTAGGGGTTCGAACCTCGGTTCAGGCCGTCGTAATTTCGATCCCCGTTTGAATTGGATGGGGGATAGACCAGAGGGGCGTCCAGGGGCGCCGGTGTGAACGGCCAGGCGCGCGCAGGGGCCCGGTTGATTGCGCGATATGGTGTGTTGGGGGTCGTCGTCTTCGCCGGCGAGGACGGTGTCGTGTGTAGGTGTAAAAGTGTGGTCAGGGTGGGCCCGTGGGGAGGTTGAGTGCCGTTATGGGGTCGTCGGGGTCAATGAGAACGTGTTTCCGGTGACGTTGTCGCGTTTTAAATGTCAATTTTAAACATTCCTTCCTAAAGGCAACATTTAGCAAAGTGTCATCCCTCACGAACTGCCGTTGAAACTGTGAAATAGGATGTTAGCCTGCAGATACTTATCTGATAGTATGCGTCAGCTGTCAACCTTGAATTATATACATGAGTAATACTCATATATAAAAAAATATATCCTTTGGAAAGTATATAGTCTCTATACAATGAGGAGATAAAAATCATCACTCCTCAGAATATCCTTTAATTCTTGTTTTTAATAGCGATTTTATTTATATGGTAAAACAACGTTTTAGGTAGTAAATAGGTAGTAAATATATATTTTGATTTTATTACAAGGTTGCCGTACAATACTGGTTATAGAAATAAACTAGCTACTCGCCCGGCTTCGCGCGGGTGTACATGTATTATACATATAAACCTTCCTCTTGAATCACTCGTATCTATTAAAAAAATCCCTTCAAAATTCGTTGCATTGTTTTAAAGATTTAAGCATACATGGGCACAGACAGCGACGGCGACTTTGTTTTATACTGTAATAATGATACGAATATTTTGGTATAATTTTAAGCTTGCGAATGAATTCCCGTACGACAATGGACCCGCGCCGACCCTGCGGGCAACACGGTCCGTGTTATTAGTAATTATTACGGTTAACAAGACGTGCCGTGATTTCTCTGTATAGCGAAAAGATTTTAGAAGTATTGTTGTGCCGAGAGCGTCCTGGTTTAGTTGTTTACTTAAAAATCGGAGTTCATGTTTGATTGTAAAAAAAAAATGTTTATTTCGGCACTATTCTATCATAGCTGGCCTTTACAGCTCCACTAGTTGAAAAAAACTAAGCTATTTTATTGAATTGAATGTTAATTTGCGGAAGTTCATTTTATTATTTAATTGATTTATACTACTTTGTTTAATTCTTCTACCATTAGTAAGTGTGAGATCACAAATATAAGAAGACTAATAAGCCGGTCTGTTGTCGAGCTGTTTGTCAAGAAGTAAAGCGGTGTAAGTTTACTTCCGATGGTCGCGGCTTCGGATGGGACATAAATAGAAAACACCCAGATCGATACAAAAATCATACTCATGAATAAAAATGTTTACACCATGCAAGGAATCGAACACACCGCTTTACTGTCGCAAAGCGGTGTGCTCAACCGATAGTCCACCGAGGCCGTCAGTAAAATAAATAAAATAACTTTGAAACTATTTGTTCAGTTTAGTTAGTTAAAATTCTAAAAACTTATTGTTATTGGACATATATGTATATTTACCGTTTATTCATTCTGTACGTACGTCTGTTTGTGTAGCCTTACAATAATAAAACATCAGTTCAGTTCGCTGTTAGAAAAATACATTGGGAAGTTCTTAAAACAAGTGCTTTTGTGTAGTCGTGTAGAGTGCTCTAAATGGAATAGAATAGAATAGAAATTTTCATCGCAAGTTTTATTTTCTTAAAGATCATTTACAATAAAATTAAATAATAAAAGTTTCGCACTGGCTACTAAATGTCTAAGTGTTTTCTATGTATAATATGTATTTTTTTTAATGGGTAGTTTGGGCTATTGTCAGATGTTTGTAGCACCTGTAGCTCTGCGACCTACATAGATCTATTGTGCTCGCCCTTTTTCAGAGTTCGCTACCTAGACCCGTCAGGGACAAGAATTGTATGATATTCTTAGGAGCGATGGTTTTTATTTCCTCGGGAAAGAGTGTAAACTTTCCAAAGGAGATATTTCGTTTACGATTTAGTGGGCTACAACCACATAGGATGTGTAGTCGCGTTTCCTCTGCATTTTGGCAAAATCTGCAGATCTTTGTTAAGCTAAGGTCGATTGCTTAGCTTAGCTATCCTATGTATATGATATGTATGTATTTATAAAACATAACCTATGTATTTATATCAGCTGTCTAGTACCAATAACATAAGCTCTGCTTAGCTTGGCACTAGATGGTGCTGTGTGAATTATCCTGAGATATTTTATAAAAAAAAGATAAAATACTGATGAAGAAGCTGCCAGCGACAACTATAGAATATCTGATATGCCTGTTTAATGATAGGGATAAAGTATTTATTGATTTTGTCAAGCAGAAGAGGAAACGCCACTACACATCCTATGTGGTTGTAGCCCACTCATGCATAAACGAAATATCTCCTTTGGAAAGTTTACACTCTTTCCCGAGGAAATAAAAACCATCGCTCCTAAGAATATCCTTCAATTCTTGTCCCTGACGGGTCTAGGTAGCGAACTCTGAAAAAGGGCGAGCACAATAGATCTATGCAAGTCGCAGTGTTGCAGATCTTAGCATCTGACAATAGCCCAAAACATGCAATAAATAAATACTTTTTATTGTGACAAATTATATATAAATGCTATTTTGTTTGTGCAGGTCACCAGTACAGCTGTTCCTGTGGCGGTGCCTGCCGTTACCAGCACGGCTGCTAAAGGTCAGTGAGAAACAGAAATAATCTTTATTCAAATAAATTTAATATAAATTTGAATAGTTATATATTTTTTACCGCTCATCTGATACGCAGACTCCTCACAAGAAGAACGAGCTAGAAACTAGTGTGTTGCTCTTTTAAATTTTTTTTTCATACATTTATTTAGGGACTTTTATCATAATATGATAATATAAATAATAATAATAAAAATATAATAATCTTTATTTGTCTCAAACAAAGACTTTGAATGAAAAACTAATGAATGAGACAAAACGGTCTATAACTCAGTGAGGGCAGTGAGTCCACCCTCTCTGCTATTCTGTTATATATTATTATACATATTTTTTTTGCCTCTATATTAATTTTTTTTAGAGATGAGATCAATGTTTTTGTTGAGATCCTGTATGTAAATTCTCGTGTCACAATGTTAGTTACCATACTCCTCCGAAACAGCTTGACCCATTGTTATGAAATTTTATATGCATATTCAGTAGCTATTTTTCATACCCCTAAATGATAAGGGTTGTCCATTGCTAATATTTATTTTTATTTTAAAAAATACATACAACCCTAAATTTTCACCCCTCTATCACCAACCCTTATTTTTAATAGGGATTTTAATTTATATGGCAAAACAATGCTTGCAGGGTCAGCTAGTATACATATAATGTTATTATTATTATTATTTAAAGTTATTTAAAAAAGAAGAGTAATACAGAAGTTAAAATTATTACTTTGATGTAAGTACTGTTATTTCATATGCATTTAATTGTTAATTGAAAATAACAAACAGAAAATTCAATTTTATTTACTTGTATAATTATTCCAACTACTTGGTGCTTAATTTGAACTCCTCACAAGAATATGCGTTTCACAGAATATCCTTGTTTAGCAGATATGAAACTATTACATACATATACATAGCTACCTACTTCATTCTAATTCTGCTAAATATATAATAGACAATCTTGAGTACTGAATCCATGCTAAAACCGACTCTACGTTAAACTATTAAGACACAATTTCCCTTGCAGACAAACTTCTGTAAAAGGTAACGTCGGTTCAAATCAAAAGATTCTAAGTAAGAATTATGGAGGTTTGATGTTAGACTGTATTTTGTAGGAATTAAAGCGTAATTTCAGCGGGAATGGAATTTAAACAGTTTCAGAGTTAAGCGTCGTAGAGATAGTTAGTACAAAGTTCACCTGCACATAAAATAGTGATGGGATGCATTCGATTGTTTATCGATTATTTTTAACAAAAACGATTATTTTTTTAGTGGATGATAATGGAATGGTACAGCCACCTGCGTTAACGGTTTGCGCTGGCGGGGAGGATGGAGGATGATAGGATGAACATGAGGTCAGGTCAGTTAGCACATCGTGAGAAATTCACGAGAAATTTATCACCATGGTTTCCAGGGGGAACCGCGTGGTCAATCCTGACATGGTACATTGCGAGCAATGGGCTCATCAGTCATATTACTAACAATCCCTTGTCCCCTCAACGATCATTAGTTACATAATCTATAAATAACTCTTTAAACGACCTTCCTTGTTCCAAATCAATGGAGAACGAAAGTACGATGTCCTGTGCAGAAGTCCGATCTCTGACGCTGTCAGACTAAATCAACCTATGAACCATATCAATAATCAATCTTATAACATATTAACCTTATCATTCGAGAGGGAGAGATTTTGCTAGTAATGTGGACTAATAACCTCATGTACTTTGTCAGGTTAACCTCAACGCGGTTTCCCCCTAAAACTTATAAATTCCTGATGAATTTGTATCAATAGGCTAACTGACCTAACCTTATGTTCATCTTATCATCTTTCACTCTTCCAAACAAAAAAACCTTATTATTTGCTCCAATTGTCATTCAGCCAAAGCTGTAAAGGCCAGCGACGGTCAAATCCATTAGAATAGTGCGAACATAATAAGTACTACTGTTCAACTGGGACTTTAACTGAAAGAAATTTCCTCCCGAAAGATTGTGGATTGAACTACCTGCCGAGACTTTTTGTAGAGTTTGTTCTATGCTAGAACGTGTATCTAAAACTGCACTTGTAGTCTCCTACCAGATTTGTGTAGGCAGGGAGAGAAACACGAGCGGTGTAGGTGTGTGATGACTGATGACGTATATGTCGCCAAAGGGGCGTTTTAAACCTACACCAGGGTTACAAGTCCCGGGAACTGCTCGGAGTTTCCCTCTCTGCCACACGATGGTCCCGACACCCGCAATCTGTGGAATGCTAAGAAGTTCGTCTCACATTGTTTTTACATTTTAAAGATCTTATAATAATATTATAAATTAATTTCTAGAATCTTCGTCATCTACAAATTAAATTATAATATTATATTCTTTTCTAATAATTTTTATTCAAAGTAATTTTAAAATGTTTGACATGTATATTATTGTATTGACATGTATATATATATACATTAGAGGAAGTATAAAAATGGCGCCGGTGGTGGAGAGATTCAAGAGTTATCGTCTGTCGTGGAAGGTGTTACATATGAATGTGGATGGTTATAAAGGCGATAGGATTGCCGAAAAAGAGATAGATAGACTATGTGAAAGATAATATGATAACAAAAGGGGTAAATAACAATATGACTGCTCATAGAGATGAATAGAAGAGAAAAATATAGTACGCCGACCAAAATAAATGGGATAAGGAAGAAGCAGATGATGATGATCGACATATATATTTATCGATATGTGTACATCACTAGTGTAGTGGCTGGGAGCGAGCAATGGCGTCCAGTGTACGTCGCTTGTTTATGTATTATTGTAAATTGTTCAATTTACTCGCAATTACTTAGTAAAGTACAATTCTTGGCTTCACTTAGCGGTTTAGCTGATAAGTAAACGGAGTACTGTGGTTTTGATGTTTGTTTTTTATTTCACTAGTTCCTTTGTGGAACTCACTTGCATCCTCTATTTATATTTGTGTTTGTTTTTTATTTCACTAGTTCCTTTGTGGAACTCACTTGCATCCTCTATTCATATTTGTTTTTATTTTTTATTTCACTAGTTCCTTTGTGGAACTCACTTGCATCCTCTATTTATATTTGTGTTTGTTTTTATTTCACTAGTTCCTTTGTGGAACTCACTTGCATCCTCTATTTATATTTGTGTTTGTTTTTATTTCACTAGTTCCTTTGTGGAACTCACTTGCATCCTCTATTTATATTTGTTTTGTTTTTTATTTCACTAGTTCCTTTGTGGAACTCACTTGCATCCTCTATTTATATTTGTGTTTGTTTTTATTTCACTAGTTCCTTTGTGGAACTCACTTGCATCCTCTATTTATATTTGTTTTGTTTTTTATTTCACTTGTTCCTTTGTGGAACTCACTTGCATCCTTTATTCATATTTGTTTTTGTTTTTTATTTCACTAGTTCCTTTGTGGAATTCACTTGCATCCTCTATTTATATTTGTGTTTGTTTTTTATTTCACTTGTTCCTTTGTGGAACTCACTTGCATCCTCTATTCATATTTGTTTTTATTTTTTATTTCACTAGTTCCTTTGTGGAACTCACTTGCATCCTCTATTTATATTTGTGTTTGTTTTTTATTTCACTTGTTCCTTTGTGGAACTCACTTGCATCCTCTATTCATATTTGTTTTTGTTTTTTATTTCACTAGTTCCTTTGTGGAACTCACTTGCATCCTCTATTTATATTTGTGTTTGTTTTTATTTCACTAGTTCCTTTGTGGAACTCACTTGCATCCTCTATTTATATTTGTGTTTGTTTTTATTTCACTAGTTCCTTTGTGGAACTCACTTGCATCCTCTATTTATATTTGTTTTGTTTTTTATTTCACTAGTTCCTTTGTGGAACTCACTTGCATCCTCTATTTATATTTGTGTTTGTTTTTATTTCACTAGTTCCTTTGTGGAACTCACTTGCATCCTCTATTTATATTTGTGTTTGTTTTTATTTCACTAGTTCCTTTGTGGAACTCACTTGCATCATCTATTTATATTTGTTTTGTTTTTTATTTCACTTGTTCCTTTGTGGAACTCACTTGCATCCTCTATTTATACTTGTTTTGTTTTTTATTTCACTTGTTCCTTTGTGGAACTCACTTGCATCCTCTATTTATATTTGTTTTGTTTTTTATTTCACTTGTTCCTTTGTGGAACTCACTTGCATCCTTTATTCATATTTGTTTTTGTTTTTTATTTCACTAGTTCCTTTGTGGAATTCACTTGCATCCTCTATTTATATTTGTGTTTGTTTTTTATTTCACTAGTTCCTTTGTGGAACTCACTTGCATCCTCTATTCATATTTGTTTTTATTTTTTATTTCACTAGTTCCTTTGTGGAACTCACTTGCATCCTCTATTCATATTTGTTTTTATTTTTTATTTCACTAGTTCCTTTGTGGAACTCACTTGCATCCTCTATTCATATTTGTTTTTATTTTTTATTTCACTAGTTCCTTTGTGGAACTCACTTGCATCCTCTATTTATATTTGTGTTTGTTTTTTATTTCACTTGTTCCTTTGTGGAACTCACTTGCATCCTCTATTTATATTTGTTTTTGTTTTTATTTCACTAGTTCCTTTGTGGAATTCACTTGCATCCTCTATTTATATTTGTGTTTGTTTTTTATTTCACTAGTTCCTTTGTGGAACTCACTTGCATCCTCTATTCATATTTGTTTTTATTTTTTATTTCACTAGTTCCTTTGTGGAACTCACTTGCATCCTCTATTTATATTTGTGTTTGTTTTTTATTTCACTTGTTCCTTTGTGGAACTCACTTGCATCCTCTATTCATATTTGTTTTTGTTTTTTATTTCACTAGTTCCTTTGTGGAATTCACTTGCATCCTCTATTTATATTTGTGTTTGTTTTTTATTTCACTAGTTCCTTTGTGGAACTCACTTGCATCCTCTATTCATATTTGTTTTTATTTTTTATTTCACTAGTTCCTTTGTGGAACTCACTTGCATCCTCTATTTATATTTGTGTTTGTTTTTTATTTCACTAGTTCCTTTGTGGAACTCACTTGCATCCTCTATTTATATTTGTGTTTGTTTTTTATTTCACTAGTTCCTTTGTGGAACTCACTTGCATCCTCTATTTATATTTATATTTGTTTTTTATTTCACTAGTTCCTTTGTGGAACTCACTTCCATCCTCTATTCGTAGTCCATTATCACCAAATCTCACCATCTCGATCTCGGTGCTTATAACTTTATTCATGAGTATGATTGTCAGCCAAAGATAGTGAGAGATCACTATCTTTGGGCAGAAGCTGTGATTACACACAATCATACTCATGAATAAAGTTATATGCACCGTACGAGGAATTGAACCCATGACCATCGGAAGTAAAGCGGAATGCCAAACAGCTAGGCAACTGAGACTGTCAAATTTATTAATATAAGAAATGTATTGTATATGTAAATCGTTATTGGTAATAATTATTATTTATATTTAATTTCCACCCGCATGTTTGTAGCCTGTGTGTTATTCTGATGTATAAGCTATATTACTGTAAAGTTTGATCAAAATCCGTTCAGTAGTTTTGGCGTCTCATAGATCTATCTATCCATACTCACAAACTTTCTCGTTTATAATGTTATATTAGTGAGACTACTGTGTTTTTTTTTATATCTCTAGTCCATTCTTACGCCACCTACCACTTTCTGTCTTCTTTCCTCTTGTCTGGAAGTGGAAGAAGATGTCTTGTCGGTCGCTCAAATAAATAAATAAGTATTTAAAAAGTTTGAGAAACTCTGCTGTAATAGAAGAAAGAATAATGACCCCCTAATCCCCATCTTCTCGTTTTTCTACCGGGAAAATTAATTTCCCGTTAAACCGTGTTATCAAACGAGAGTATTATTCTTCTAGATAAATTGTTTAATTTACCTACAAAAACACTAATTTATTTGTTATAACTAGATGTTCCCGCGACTTCGTCTGCGTGGAATTTAACTTTATTTTTCTAAAACAATATATTTTTTCTAAAATTAAAGTAGCCTAAGTTATTACATCAGCTACCTGATAAAAAAAGTCCCGTCAAATTAGTTTCAGGCATTTCAGAGATTAGCCGGAACAAACAGACAGATAGACAGACAAATGTAAAAAAGTTATTTTGGTGTATGTTCATATGCATATAGTAAAAAACGGTTATTTCAATATTACAAACAGACATTCCAATTTTATTTATATGTATAGATAACAAGCAGTTGTTTTTTAGTTATTTACGTGGAATAATCTAGAAAACTTGTATAAATTAATTTATTGTTACGTCTATTATATGACGACCTCGGTGGTCTAGCAGTTTAGCACACCGCCCTACGACCGATGATCGTGGGTTCTATTCCTTGGACGGTACAAACATTTGTATTCATAAGTATCATTGCCCGTATCAGTCTGGTTGTTTTCTATGTATATTATATATCTACTTGCTGTACAAAATGTATCTTCTTAAGTGTTTATATCAGTTGTCTAGTACCTACATAACACAAGCTTTGGTTAACTTGGGAGTTGATGGCGCTGTGTTAATTGTCCAGAGATATTTATAACATCTTAGTTGTCTGGAAGGGTCTGGCATGAGTATCACGGTGACACATGATAACGTGATGTCCATAGTGCAGTTCATGTATATAGACGACGGTTATCACTTACCATCAGGCTGGTCAGCAGCTTGGTTACTATTTTTTTATTTATATAACTTCAATGTACAAAATACCAAGGTAAAAGTACATATGGCGGAATTAACGCCTTACGGTATTTTCTACCAGTCAACCATAGGTTGTGCAGAGAAACTGTAGCCGGTGCACATATAAACAATAAAAAACAATAGGTCAAAAAAAATTGTATACATACACTAAAAGTAAATACATGTACACATGCATATATATTTACAAATATATATAATTTAACTATTTTAAATCTAAATTATATCTTTTAACTATTCAAATATAAAAAAAACATGGTCACAATACCCATAGTTTTGTTAATCTTACATACATTTTTTTTTTATAACACAGTGGACAAACGAGCTTGCGGCTCACCTGATGGTAAGTGATTACCGCCGCCCATGAGCACCCGCAACACCAGGGGAATTGCAAGTACGTTGTCGGCCTTTTAAAAAGGAATAAGCTCTTTTCTTGAAGGTTTCAATATCGTATCGGTTCGGAAATACCATTGCTGGAAGGTGATTCCACAATGTGGTTGTGCGAGGCAAAAAGTTTCTAGAAAACCGCTCTGTGGAAGACCGCCATTCATCCAGATGATCAGGATGGTATTTGAATAGTTAAAAGATATAACCTAAGCGGCCTCAGACAGTGCGGTTTCAAAGAAACTTCCTCGGGCGTACACTTACATTGTGGAATGAACTACCTGCCGAGGTTTTCTCACGAGACTACAGCTTGAGGTTTTTTAAGAAGGGTATATTAAGTTTTCTTAAGGGTCGGCAACGCGCACGTGACTCCCCTGATGTCTCTGACGTCTATTGGCTATGGTAACCGTTTACCATCAGACGGGCCGTATGCTTATTTGCCACCATAGTAGTATAAAAAAAGTGTACAAATAAAAGAAATGGGGTTACTCATCTATCTATAGGGTTGTTGGGATCCGAAGACTGCTCTTCTGGTGGGCCATCTGATGGTAAATAGTACAGCCATTTACCATCAGATGGGCCTTATGCTTGTTTTCCACCATCATAGTATAAAAAAGGTGGTTACCACTTACCACCAGACGAGTTTTCAGCTTGTTAGCCTTTCCAAATACATAAGAAATAGCCGTAGACACTTTCTTAATATCCATAGTGCTGTTAATGTATATAGGCGGTTACAATTTACCATCAGGCGAGCCATTAGCTGTGTTGCTATTCAAATTACATAAAAATATTTTTCGTGATCACTTTCGTGATGTCCATAGTGCGGTTAATGTATATAGGCGGTTACAATTTATCATCAGGCGAGCCATTAGCTGCGTTGCTATTCAAATTACATAAAAAAAATGTCCTGAACTGTTTTGTTGTTAATGTGCCTATATACATTAACAACACTATGTTCCGATTTACCATCAGGCTGGCCGTAAGATTGTTACATATTTTTTTGTTAAACTGAAGTGCTGCATATTTTCTCATTCATCGTGTTCAAATATTGATACAGTGAATATAGCGCAAAGCTGGTAAGTCAGTCGACACTACTATCTACCCCATTAACAATTTATTAGCGTGATAGTGCCGACAGAGGCCGGAAACTGAATATTTAATAGGGCAATTAGTTTGGCCTTTGCGCATCCTCGCGCTATCTCCGATACGGGGTTGGTAGACAGAATTATACATAACCAATATTATAAACGCGAAAGTAAATGTAATGTTTTTATAGAAAACTTTAAATCTATAGCACTGACAATATTATCTGATTACACTAATAATGAGTGCGTAGCGATTTCTATGTTGATTATCGCATGCCTCTTACTTGTTATACTGAAACATAAATTCTTTATTCTTTAATAAAGACTTTCTTTATTCAAATAACGTACAAATATTACACAATTTATTATATATTGGACCCCGCACTAGGCGAACCTGTATCGCGGGAGTCCACAAAAGAATTGCCAAATAATTATTTAGTATTACTGATCAGTATTTATATAAAAAATCATCTATTAAAAAGAGCAACACACAAGTTTCTTGCTCATTCTTCTTGTGATGAATCTGCATTCCGAATGAGTGGTAGAATCAAAATATGACTATTCAAAAGTGCTTGTAATGAGTTTATTTGAATAAAGATTATTTCTATTTCTATTTCTATTTCTAACTTTATCTGTCTGTCTGTTGCGCATTCACGCCAAAACTACTGAACCGTTTTAAATAAAATTCAGTACACAGTTAGTTTAGACCCTGAGAAAGGATAACAGCCGATTTTTTAATGCCAAGAAAGGGTTGCAAGGGGTTGAAAGTTGATGGAATATCAACTTTTTTGTTATAACATTTTTAGTTTAGATTATTGAATATTTTCTTCTTGGTAAAGGTATGATATAATAACAAATTTTAACAAATAAATTTGACTACCTCGGTGGTCTTGCGGTCCAGCACACCGCTTTACGACCGATGGTCGCGGGTTCGATTCCGTGCACGGCACAAACATTTGTATTCATGAGTATGATTGTTTGCATCGGTCTGGGTGTTTTCTATGTATATTATGTATTTATTTACAAAAAAAATATCTATATGTATCAGTTATCTAGTACCCATAACACAAGCTTTAGCTGGCTTAACTTGGGTCTAGATGGCGCTGTGTAAATTGTCCTGAGATTATTATATTATTACATAGTATAAGAAAGCAAGTTTAGTAATAAAAAAAAGGTCGTAAAGCTTTCAGTAGGCTGTATTTAAATGAAATTTAGTACAAAAATAGTTTAGACCCTTGGAATAGAATGTAGACTTAGGTGGTATGTGGTAAAATTAAAAAACTATATTACTGTAAAGTTTCATCAAAATCCGTTCAGTTGTTTTTACGTGAAAGAGTAACAAACATTCATACTCACAAACTTTCGCGTTTATAATATTACTAGCTACCCACCCCGGATTCGCACGGGTGTACATGTATTATACATATAAACCTTCCTCTTAAAATCATTCTATCTATTCAAAAAATCGCTTCAAAATCCGTTGGGTAGTTTTAAAGATTTAAGCATACATAGGGACGGACAGACAGCGACAGCGACATTGTTTTATACTATGTAATGAGAGAGATATTAAGATTAAGATTAATAAACTCCTTTGAATATAAGCACTTTTGAATAGTCACATGTTTTTTGTTCTGCCACTCATTCGAGACGCAGACTCATCAAGAAGAACGAGCAAGAAACTTGCGTGTTACACTTTTAAATAAATATTGTTCTAAGTAAATATACATTAACAAGGATTAGGCATTTAATTTTAAATATGATCAATTAAACTTTTTTTTTATTTCAGTCAAAGTGGCTAATAATTCAAATTCCAATTCAAAAATCATTTATTCATGTAGGACATTTTAGCCGCTTATGAACGTCAAGTTTTTTGCATTGTAATTTTAATTTTTTTCTCTACCGTCTAGTTGGTATATAGATACAATGGAGAAGAACTGGCAAGAAACTCAATTGAATAACATTATTTTTAAAAGCTAGTTTATTTACATAGGTGTCTGTCTAACATTAAATGAAAATCCCGTGCATGAACAACTATTGCCATGCACGCTCGTCATTCAAGTAATTGGACATAGAGCAATTATATAATTATATCAAATAAAATATAATAGAAAATGAATTGATAATATTATTTTATTGTACATGTATTGTTTATATCTTAAATATATTCAAATTCAGAAATCATTTATTCATGTAGGACATTTCAGTCGCTTACGAAGGTCAGATTTTTTAAATTATAATTTTTCCCTAACGTCTAGTTCAGTATACAGATTCAGTTGAGAAGAACTGGCTAGAAACACAACTAATTTTTTTTAAATAATCCTTCACATTAAATATGTGCGACAGAAAACAAAAATAAATTTGCATGATTTGCTAATTATCTAATCAACAATGGAACAGTACAGATTTTAAATGTGATAGATTAAACTTTTTAATTTCTACCAATAAAGCTAATAATTGCTCTGTGCTTATAAGTAATAAAATGTAATAGAAAACGAATTGATAAAAAAGTTTTTATTTAATTGTATTGTTTCCGTTTTTATTTGTTTTAAAAAAACATTTCCATAAAATGGCGACAGAGAATAAAAATAAAATTGTATGATTTCTTGTTATTCTTTGTTTCTAAGAACAATAGAACTGTAGTGATTTTGAATGTTATGGATTAAACTTTTTAAATTCTACCAATGAGATAACAATTGCATTCGTTTTCTATTACATATCATGTAATAAAATGTAATAGACAACGAATTGATAAACATTTTTTTATTTAATTGTTTTGTTTCCTTTTTTACTTTTATTGTTTATGTTTTAAATAAATGTTTACATAAAAAAAACTACAAAATACAACAATAAAAATATGTTTTGTAAACTTTTTAATTTCTACCAATGTAGCCACACTACTACTACTGACGTACTACTACTTAACGGATTTTGATGAAACTTTACACTAACATAGCTTATACATCAGAATAACATACTGACTCCCAGTGCTCAGTAAAAATTTTGAAATAATAATCCTTAAGCAACTTGTCAGTTATTTAAATTAAAATAATTTAATTCACAATAGTCAATTCGGTTTTTCCAAAGGTCCGTTCAACTACAGACGCAGGTGCAGAGCTCCTCAGACACGTATTTGCTGCATGGGAAAATAAAATGGATGCGATAGGTGTTTTTGTGACCTTTCTAAGGCTTTTGATTGCGTATTGGAATTACCCTTAAATAAATTCAAATCATCCGTTAAATCGTATTTACTGAGCAAATCCTATTCCTCACTAAACGATTACTTGAATGACGAGCGTGCATCGCAATACTTGTTGTTATATTATCATTCTTATTCTTCATTCTCATTCTTAAATCGAATGAATGAAAGAAATCGATATAACTCATATAAATCTTCAATATCTTTTTTATTCTTCATCAATGACTAAATCGAATGAACTAAATCGAACGAACTAAATCAAAATAACTAAATTGAATGGACTATTCTTTCTCATTCATTTTTTTCAATCTCATTCATTCTTCTTCAATCTCATTCTTCGTTCTCATTCATTCTCATTCTTTATTATCATTCTTCATTCAATCTTCATTTACATTCATGAACGAAGAATGAAGAATGAGAATGAAGAATGAATGAATAATGAGAATGATGACAGAATGAAGAATGAATTAAGATTGAGAATAAAGAATTAGAACGAATGAAGAATGAGAATGAAGAATGAATGAAGAATGAATGAAGAATTAGAATGAAGATTGAGAATGACGAATAAAGATTGAGAATGAATGAATGAAGATTGAGAATGAATAAAGATTGAGAATGACGAATAAAAGATTGAGAATGAATGAATGAAGAATGAGAATGAAGAATGAATGAAGAATGATGAAGAATGATTGAATAATGAGAATGATGACAGAATGATGAATGAGTATGAAGAATGAATGAAGAAAGGTAAAGAATGATTGAATATTGAGAATGATGATAGAATAATGAATGAGAATGATGAATTAATGAAGATTGAGAATAAATAAATGAATGAATGAAGAATGAGAATGAAGAATGAATGAAGTTTGAGAATGAATGAAGAATAACGGTTGAGAATGAATGAATGAAGAATGAGAATGAATGAATGAATGAAGAATGAGAATGAATGAAGATTGAGAAGGAAAAAAGATTGAGAATGACGAATAAATGAAGAATGAAAAATAATGAATGAATAATGAGAATGAAGAATGAAGGAAGATTGAGAATGAATGAAGATTGAGAACGAAGAATGAAGATTGATGAAGAATGGGAATGAAGAATAACGACTGAGAATGAATGAAGGAAGATTGAGAATGAAGAATTAAAGAATGAGGAATGAATGAAGAGTTATAGAAGAATGATTGAATAATGAGAATGATGATAGAATGATGAATGAGAATGAAGATTGAATGAAGATTGAGATTGAATGAATGAATGAAGATTGAGAATGAGAATGAAGTTTGAGAATGACGAATGAATGAAGAATGAGAATAAAGAATGAAGAATGAATGAAAGATAAGAAAAGATAGAGAATGAATGAATGAAGAATGTGAATGAAGAATGATTGAATAATGCTAATGATGATAGAATGATGAATGAGTATGAAGAATGAATGAATAATAAGAATGATGACAGAATGATGAAGAATGAATAAAGATTGAGAATGAAGAATAACGGTTGAGAAGGAATTAATGATGATTGTGAATGAGAATGAAGAATGAGAATGAATGAAGATTGAGAAGGAAGAATGAATGAAGAATGAGAATGATTAAAAATTGAGAATGAAGAATAACGACTGAGAATGAATGAAGGAAGATTGAGAATGAAGAATGAATGAATGAATAATAACGAATGAATGAATGAAGAATGAGAATGAGGAATGAATGAAGAGTTATAGAAGAATGATTGAATAATGAGAATGATGATAGAATGAAGATTGAGTATGAATGAATGAATGAAGATTGAGAATGAAGAATGAAGATTGAGAATGAGAATGAAGTTTGAGAATGACGAATGAATGAAGAATGAATGAGATTGAAAAAAACCACAAGAATGAAGGATGACAAAGAAGATTGAGAATGAAGATTGAATGAAGATTGAGAATGAGGAATGAAGAATGTGAATGAAGAATGAATGAATAATGAGAATGATGACAGAATGATGAATGAATAATGAAGATTGAGAATGAATAAAGATTGAGAATAACGACTGAGAATGAATGAAGGAAGATTGAGAATGAAGAATTAAAGAATGAATGAGAATGAATGAATGAATGAATGAAGAATGAGAATGAGGAATGAATGAAGAGTTATAGAAGAATGATTGAATAATGAGAATGATGATAGAATGATGAATGAGAATGATTAAACTGATGAATGGTAACTCCTAGAAATTAATTAATCTCCCAATTGATTTAAATTAGATATGATATAGAATTAATGAAGATTGAGAATGAAGAATGAAGATTGAGAATGAGAATGAAGTTTGAGAATGACGAATGAAGAATGTGAATGAAGAATGAGAATGAAGAATGAGAAAGAAGAACGAGAATGAAGAATGAAGTTTGAGAATGAGAATGAATAAAGATTGAGAATGCAGAATAACGACAGAGAATGAATGAAGAATGAGAATGAGGAATGAATGAAGAGTTATAGAAGAATGATTGAATAATGAGAATGATGATAGAATGATGGATGAGAATGAAGAATGAACGAAGAAAGATAAAGAATGATTGAATATTGAGAATGATGATAGAATGATGAATGAGAATGAAGAATGAATGAAGATTGAGAATAAATAAATGAACGTATGAAGAATGAGAATGAATAAATGAGTGAATGAAGAATGAGAATGAATAAATGAATGAATGAAGAATGAGAATGAAGAATGAATGAAGATTGAGAATGAAGAATGAATGAAGAATGAGAATGAAGATTGAGAATAAAGTACGAGAATGAAGAATGATGTTTGAGAATGAAGAAAGAGAATGAATGAATGAAGAATGAGAATGAATGAAGAATGAGAATGAAGAATGAGAATGAAGAGTGAGAATGAATGAAGATTGAGAAGGAAAAAGGATTGAGAATGACTAATAAATGAAGAATGAAAAATAATGAATGAATAGAGAGAATGAAGAATGAAGGAAGATTGAGAATGAATGAAGATTACATTTATGATAGAACGAAGAATGAGAATGAATGAAGAATAAGAATGAGAATGAATGAAGAATGAGAATTGAGAATGAAGAATGAGAATGAAGAATGAGAATGAAGAATGAGAATGAAGAATGAGAATGAGAATGAAGAATGAGAATGAAGAATGAGAATGAAGAATGAGAATGAAGAATGAGAATGAAGAATGAGAATGAAGAATGAGAATGAAGAATGAGAATGAAGAATGAGAATGAAGAATGAGAATGAAGAATGAGAATGAAGAATGAGAATGAAGAATGAGAATGAAGAATGAGAATGAAGAATGAGAATGAAGAATGAGAATGAAGAATGAAGATTGAGAATGAAGAACGAGAATGAAGAATGAAGTTTGAGAATGAGAATGAAGAAAGAGAATGAAGATTGAATGAAGATTGAGAATGAAGAATTAAGAATGAAAGAAGAATGAATGACTAATGAGAATGATGATAGAATGATGAATGAGAATGAAGATTGAATGAAGATTGAGAATGAATTAACGAATGAAGATTGAGAAAGAGAATGAAGATTGAGAATGAGAATGAAGATTGAGAATGAATGAAGAATGAGAATGAATGAAGAATGAGAATGAAGAATGAAGGATGATTGAGAATGAATGAAGATTGATTATGGTATGGGTTCCAGGGAGTCATTGCGAGAGTGTTTTAAGGAATCAAATATCCTCACCGTTGCTTCTCAATACATTTATGAAAATATCATCTATGCCAGAAGGGATATAGATAGTTTCAAAAGAGTTAGTGATTGCACTAATAAAAGCTTACGTAACAATAACAAACTGATTTTACCTAAATGTCGTTTGGCTAAAGTTAGTAATTCGTTTTATGGCAATTGCGTAAGGTTTTACAATAAAATACCAGTCTGTTATAAATCGATTATTATTCGATTTAAGAATGAGAATGAAGAATAAGAATGAGAATGAAGAATGAGAACGAAGAATGAGATTAAAGAAGAATGAATGAGATTGAAAAAAAGAACGAGAATGAAGAACGAGAATGAAGAATGAGAATGATATTAAAGATTGAGAATGAAGGATGACAAAGAAGATTGAGAATGAATGAATGAAGAATGAGAATGAAGAATGAATGGCAAGAGACCGTCGACACTTGACACTTGATCGTAGACACTCGACACTTGACAATCGACACTCGACACACGACACTTGACCATCGACACTCGGCAAGAGACCGTTGACACTTGACACTGGATCGTGGTCAATCGACACTCGACACACGACACTTGACCATCGACACTCGGCAAGAGACCGTTGACACTTGACACTGGATCGTGGTCAATCGACACTTGACCATCGACACTCGACACTCGACACTTGGCTATTGACACTTGGCAAGAGACCGTCGAGACTTGACACTTGATCGTAGACACTCGACACTTGACAAACGACACTCGACACTCGACACTTGGCTATTGACACTTGGCAAGAGACCGTTGACACTTGACACTGGATCGTGGTCAATCGACACTTGACCATCGACACTTGGCAAGAGACCGTTGACACTTGACACTGGATCGTGGTCAATCGACACTTGACCATCGACACTCGGCAAGAGACCGTTGACACTTGACACTGGATCGTGGTCAATCGACACTTGACCATCGACACTCGACACTCGACACTTGGCTATTGACACTTGGCAAGAGACCGTCGAGACTTGACACTTGATCGTAGACACTCGACACTTGACCATCGACACTCGACACACGACACTTGACCATCGACACTCGGCAAGAGACCGTTGACACTTGACACTGGATCGTGGTCAATCGACACTTGACCATCGACACTCGACACACGACACTTGACCATCGACACTCGGCAAGAGACCGTTGACACTTGACACTGGATCGTGGTCAATCGACACTTGACCATCGACACTCCACACTCGACACTTGGCTATTGACACTTGGCAAGAGACCGTCGAGACTTGACACTTGATCGTAGACACTCGACACTTGACCATCGACACTCGACACTCGACACTTGGCTATTGACACTTGGCAAGAGACCGTTGACACTTGACACTGGATCGTGGTCAATCGACACTTGACCATCGACACTCGGCAAGAGACCGTTGACACTTGACACTGGATCGTGGTCAATCGACACTTGACCATCGACACTCGACACACGACACTTGACCATCGACACTCCACACTCGACACTTGGCTATTGACACTTGGCAAGAGACCGTCGAGACTTGACACTTGATCGTAGACACTCGACACTTGACCATCGACACTCGACACTCGACACTTGGCTATTGACATATATATATATATATATAGGCAAGAGACCGTCGAGACTTGACACTTGATCGTAGACACTCGACACTTGACCATCGACACTCGACACTCGACACTTGGCTATTGACACTTGGCAAGAGACCGTCGAGACTTGACACTTGATCGTAGACACTCGACACTTGACCATCGACACTCGACACTCGACACTTGGCTATTGACACTTGGCAAGAGACCGTCGAGACTTGACACTTGATCGTAGATACACTTTAGGCAAAACACTTGACCATCGATGGTCGCGGGTCGACACTCGACACTTGGCTGTCGACACTTGGCAAGAGACCGTCGAGACTTGACACTTGATAGTACACACTCCACACTTGATCATCGACTTTCGGCAAGAGATCGTCGACACTTGACACTTGTAGACACTAGACTCTTGATCGTAGACACTCGACAATTGAATGTAGACACTCGACACTTTATCGTAGACACTGGATACGTGACGGTGGACACTTAACAATTGAACGTAGACACTCGACACCTGGCACTCGAACCTCGACACTTGATTGCAGACACTCGCCATAATTTAAACAGATATTATGTTAATTGGGCGATATATATATATATATATATATATATATATATATATATATATATATATATATAGTGTGATGCAGACGAAGTCGCGGGTTGGCTAGTTTTAAATTAATATTTACATCAAAGAAAAGGGACGTACAAGAAATATATGCCATATAATATAGTGCCATAACGTTTATATTTAATTGTTCTTGTTTTTTAAATACAAAATATGAATATGGTAAAAATTTTATGTTTTTTTATTATAAAATGTTTAGGCCAAAGAATAAAGCCCAGAGGCCTACCTCTTACAATTCAATTGTCAGTAACATCTGTAACAACCTTGGAGCACACAGAAATAATTGTTTTAAACGGAATTCGTTAATGTAAACGTATAGGACGAATTTATTTCGTGGGTTCATTGGTAAAAAATACAGTTTTTTTTTAAACGCACGCAAAAAAAGAATAATTTCAAATATACTAAGGACTAGTAATCGATCCAGGGCTCGCTCGTTGATTATAACTGTATAATATATAGCTTATGTTACTATGGAATAATTTTCTGAGTCTATATAATCTTTAGGATCAAAAGTCGGCCTCGGTGGTCTAGTGGTTTAGAATACCGCTTCATGTCTGATGGTCGCGGGTTCGGTTCCACGTACGGCACAAACATTTGAATTCATGAGTACCTATGATTGTTTGTATCTGTCTGGGTGTTTCTATGTATTTACCAAAAAATTAATGTATCTATGTATTTGTATCAGTTATCTAGTGCTCGTAACACAAGCTTTAGTTAGCTTAACTTGGGTCTGGATGGCGCTGTGTAAATTGTCCTGAGATTATTATTATATTATATATATATCATAGTATTTATATCAGTTGTAGCACCCATAACACAAACTCTGCTTAGTTTGGGACTAGATGGCGCTGTGTGAATTGTCAGTGTTATATAAAGTGGAAAGGAATGAAAAACTTTTTCATGAATATGAATTTTAAAGACTAAATGCCTGAATGGATTTTATTGAACTTTTACGTAATGATAGATTGTATTAGGAGAACAACACCAGTGTTTATCTCAAAACAGCGAAGGACACAGCTAATCCTTACTATTAAAAATACGAGAGTAACTCTGTCTGTCTGTCTGTTTCGCTGCCACGCCAAAACTACTGAACCGATTTAAATGAATTTTGGAACACGATAGTCTAGACTCTTCGAACATAGGCTACGTTTTAATGCCGAAAAAAGGTTGTAAGAGGGATGAAAGGGAGTGTGGAAGTCGTATTTTTAAAGCTAGAAGCATGAAACTTATCTTTTAGGCTGTTAATTAAATAAAATTTAGTATGATATTCAAAATTTGTAAAAATTTTACCCTTAAGGTTATAACATAAAATAGGGGATGGAAATTCGTCATTCGTTCGTTGTCTATAAATCTCAGACAAAGTCGCGTGCCCGCTACCTAGCTAGTCTGAAATAAAATAGAAAAATTTAAAATTTGGACAAGAGCGTAATCATTTGTTAAGTGTAATTCTAGAGTAATGTGAGCGACGAATGGTCGATACAAAATGGTGGACATATTTCCACGCCGGCTCAGAATAGAATAGAAAATAATTTATTCAAATAAACTTACATTGAAGCACTTTTGAATAGTCACAACATTTTTTTTTATAATCTACCGCTCATTCGGAATCCTGTCTCATCACAAGAAGAACAAGCAAGAAACTTGTGTGTTGCTCTTTTAAATAATTTATTCTTACTTACAATTTAAGTTTAAGTGTGTGAATACAAACCACCGATTAGCACTAATTCAATGAAATAATAAAATAGAAAAAACATTCAATATACAACAACTGGTTAAACAATTAATAAGAGAAAATCATAGTGATTAGAGCAGACCAGTCCACACAAGCAGCACCCGTTCACGAGTATGACGGATGAGCCAGCCACCACTGCGCTCGACCATATTTTAGGGAGCCCAATGACCCGGCCCACCACGCCGCCACAAGTCTGGACATTTTAGTGAGCATGACTACTCAAAACACCAGACCACGACATACCTATCCATAGCTCAGTGTTTGGAGAACCGAACCTGTTACCCGTTTAGTTAGCATGTAATTTGTAAGTAAGCCATGAATTTTGCAGGGAGTTACGGGCTGCGTGCCGCAGTGTGGGTGATGATTGTGGTCCAAGTTTTAGAGGAAACGATTTATGTACCGGAATTACTAAAAAAAATATATACATATATAAATTTCAATCATCTGTCACAATAGCGCCGGTACACCACCCCCTTCGGCCACCCCCTACTGGCCGAAGGGGGTGGCATAGAGATGGAGAGTTTTGGTAGGTAGAGGCATTCCTGATGCCCACGACCCTCAGCCTTGAGGAATCGAAGAAGAGCTGATCTGACTTCATGCTCATGATATTATCCTCCATTGGTGCCCGGCCAGCTAAACTGTTAACGCAAGCAGGTGCATTCCATTAAGACTTCCGTTCATTAAGTCATACTCGTGAACGGGTGCTGCTTGTAGGGACTGATCTGTTTGGGTTGCGAACACTGATTAGACTATTTGCTTTTGCAATAGCATATGCTGGTGGTTACTCTATTCACCCAAGTTTGAATTTAAAAATTAATCTGTATGTAAACATGTATAATATTAATTTGAAAATAATACGAGATGAGTTTCTTGTCAGTTCCCATCTCGAGATCATTCCGAACTGACGGTAGATTTGACATATCATGATCTGTAATAGACCTACATGAATAAAGATATTTTTGAATTTAAGGCTGTCAATTGACGAGCCCGCTGCCTCTGCACCGTTCTATTCATAAATTAAGAATTTAAGGCTGTCAATTGATGAGCCCGCTGCCTCTGCACCGTTCTATTCATACATTAAGAATTTAAGGCTGTCAATTGACGAGCCCGCTGCCTCTGCACCGGTCTATTCATAAAAAAATTAATGTTGTCAATTTACGAGGCTGCCTCTCACCGTTCTATTCATAGATTAAGAATTTAAGGTTGTCGATTGACGAGCCGCTGCCTCTGCACCGTTCTATTCATACATTAAGAATTTAAGGCTGTCAATTGACGAGCCCGCTGCCTCTGCACCGTTCTATTCATAGATTAAGAATTTAAGGCTGTCAATTGATGAGCCCGCTGCCTCTGCACCGTTCTATTCATACATTAAGAATTTAAGGCTGTCAATTGACGAGCCCGCTGCCTCTGCACCGGTCTATTCATAAATTAAGAATGTAAGGCTGTCAATTGACGAGCCCGCTGCCTCTGCACCGTTCTATTCATAAATTAAGAATTTAAGGCTGTCAATTGACGAGCCCGCTGCCTCTGCACCGTTCTATTCATAAATTAAGAATTTAAGGCTGTCAATTGACGAGCCCGCTGCCTCTGCACCGTTCTATTCATAAATTAAGAATTTAAGGCTGTCAATTGACGAGCCCGCTGCCTCTGCACCGTTCTATTCATAAATTAAGAATGTAAGGCTGTCAATTGAAGAGCCCGCTGCCTCTAATAACTTGTGGCACACGTCAGTGGGCACACAGGCGCGCGTGTATGCCTCTCTTGTAAACACACCTTGATTTCCCAAATGAATTGCTAACGGCGAAGTTCGCTCTGTGTTGTGTCGAATTTAAATTTAAAATCGTTCGAATTTTGAATTTTCGGTCAACGGTTTGAAGTAATGCTGGCCAGTTATTTTGTCTATGCCAGGTAGAAAAATCAGAAATTTTTAGTACGTTTTATTTATTTTTATCGAGTTACCGATATTTCGGCCGTGTCTCTACCGCCATGATCACGGGTAGACTGCAGCGGGTAGATGGTAAATCATTTATGGGCAGACATATGCGTCTACCATCACACGTCTTCGTCTGTTCCTACTATTGGAACTCGCTCGATATTCATGTCGACAAACTATACTCACAGTATCTTCACGTACACTTAATACACTTTTGCGTTTTTTGTTATTGTTTAATTAAAACAATCACTGGATTCCAGGTATTATAGAATCTTTGACCGTTATCCCGATTGAAATTTTTATATTTCTACTGCACCCGCGGTTTATAGCATATATGTTGCTTGAAATTTATAGCCTATATGTTATTCTGATGTATAAGGTGTATTACTGTAAAGTTTCATCAAAATCCGATCAGTAGTTTTATCATGAAAGAGTAACAAACATCCGTACGTATTTACAAACTTTCTCGTTTATAATATTAGTAATATATTTCGATATGTATGTGATTTTTCCTAATCTTATATATAAAATTCTCGTGTCACAGTTTTCGTTCCCATACTCCTCCGAAACGACTTGACCGATTTTGTGAGCGTATTGAGTAGGTCTGAGAATCGGCCAACATCTATTTTTCATCCCCCTAAATGTTAGGGGTAGTCAACCCCTAATTTTTTTTTATTTTAAGGCAAAACAGCGTTTGCAGGGACAGCTAGTTATACATATAAATTTACGTAGTTAGTTAGACATATAAATAATGACCGCGTCAAGTTTAAACCGGTATATACGTAAGAAGACTTTCTACAAAGTTGTCTGTGTATCATTCTTACCTATTTCATCCACCAAACAATTTGCTGTTTTTTTTTTATACAATTGAAGAAAATATTTCATTTTATACTACGATGGTGGCAAATAAGCATACGGCCCATCTGGTGGTAAATGGCATCAGATATTTTTACGATACATATATTTTTTTCAATTCCATTATTTGCAGTACATGATATTTCATTGTCAGATTATTAAATATGTATTTATGTATGTATATATATAGGTAGTTATTTATTAATTTATATTTTTTTATGTGCATCGTTTAATTATATATTTGCACCGCCAACAGTTATTCTCTGCACCACCCATGGTTGCCTGGTAGATAATGCCGCATGGTGTTAAGTACGCCATATGTACTTAATTATGTGCATTAAAGTTTTAATAAATAAATGACTACCGTAGCATATAAACGGAACAGGAAATGTAAGTACCTATGACATGGACTTCAGCGTGATATTGTGTGTGTATATAAATGTAAAATAACGGTAAACAGTTTGTGTTCAATATTATGCAATAATATTTTAATTCAGACATCTTTAGGCCTCTGGAATGACAATACATGAGTGACATCACGGACGTGATATGATAACGTGATGTCTTTTTTTTTTAATAGTAATAATATGTTTATTATTTCTCCACAAAATCATACATAATATAGAGTGCTGCAGACTTTGAGCGTGATATTGTGTGTGTATATAAAGAACTGTAAAATAACGGTTAAAATTTAGTTTGTTTATATTGAATATTATGCAACAATAAAATTTTAATTAATGCAAAAGTATCATCTTGTATGCTTGGGTATAGCTCTACTTTTTTTTTTCTTGGAATGACAATACATAACGAGCGTGTACATCACGCGCTGTAATAAGTCTTAGATAATGATCCAATTTACAATTTTCGGTAGTTTATGTTATGTATTTTTTGTTTCTTCGTATGTGAGGTTTTGTAACCATGCATATATATATAGGCGACGGTTACCACTTACCATCAGGCGGGACGTCAGCTCGTTTACTATTCTCTCTATCGGCTTATCCTTTCCTCATTTTATTTTGGGTTAGCTCTCCTAGTGATTCTTTGGTAGGCACTTCTTTTTTTTCGGATTACTCTAAAACTTTTGGCCGCTACTGGCCTTTACAGATTCACCGGACGATAGGTGGCGAGTGCAGATGGCACTCCAAACCAAGGGAAGGACTTATGGAGCGGCTGAAGGCCAACTCCACGGATGCGACCAAGGGCGCTAGGGGTTCGCACCTCGGTTCAGGCCGTGGACTTGCGTCGAATATAGAAAAGTTGCGAGGTAACAGATTGAGCTGGTATGGGCATGTGTAAGGAGCACTTGTATAAGATGATGACTTAGGCTTTAAAGCCGGCTACCGCAAGGGAAACCCCAAGTAGCGCCCGTGACTTGTGACACGGGTGTAGGTTTAAAGAGCTCTTTTAGAATGCATTAACACTCGCCTTCACTACTTGCAGCTTCCCCCCAGGCCCAACTAAGATCGGGATGAACCTATTCCTAATACAATTCACTTTAGTATCCAAAACACAACCGGCACGCTCTGCACTCGTCGACTGAATGCCGCGGCTCACCCAACCAAAGAGGATTATTCAACTACCGACCTCCGTATTTATAAACCGAAATTAGTGTAGTAGGGAGAGAAGCGGAGGTAACGGTTATCTTCTGACAAACAACGTGATTCGGTCTATAAATTCTAGATGGCGCTATTTAATAGATCATATTAGATACTCAATTATATTCATAATCTTACACATATTATGCGGAGGAATGAGGATCATGTCTTATGGAAAGTGTATAATATGAATGTGGATGGATGTAAAGGGAGGGGACGCCCTAAGAAAAGATGGATGGATTGTGTGAAAGATGACATGAATAAAAGAAGAGTATGTTCAGATATGACGACCGATAGAGAGCAGTGGAAGAGAATGACATACTGCGCCACCACAAATAATGGGATAAAGGCAAGGCAATGATGATGATGATGATGATGATTTGAATTGGACGGGGGTTTCGATCGGAGGAGAGTAAGCACATCTGTTCTCGTCGTCGAGTCGTTTATTTCGGTTTTCTTTAAGTTCCAATTGGAAAACGGACTGCCAAATATGTAAGATGAGTCTTCAAAACAATAAGTAATATGAATAAGTAGTGTAAAAAGTGTAATTTAAACAAATAAAAAAATTACTCAGGAATATCGGTTTTGGTCCATGTTTTATTCCTGTGCACGTATGGAATAAAACTTGGGCCAAAACGGATGTCGCCAAAAGGACGAATATGATTCTTTTTTTAAAGTAGCGGTCATCCACGTGGGCCGGTGTTAAGATTCAAGACTTTTTGATCTTATCTCGTCTTATTTCTACCACACCTCAGTTGTTTGTTTTTCTATACAAAATGTCTATAAATTATTTCGAAGTTAGATCTATTATGTAAATCACAATGTTTGACATCGTTTCTATCCTGAAAAGAAGTGCTACCTACCGGATCAAATTGTATTTTAAAAGCATCCACAAACCCACTGGACTATACCTATAAAAATTCATCCAAATCGGTCCAGCCGTTTACGAGAAGTTATGTAACAAACATACGTATTACTGATACATATACGTGTATATAATTATAATGAAACATTTGAAATAATATATCGCAAATTTAGTACAATATAGTATTAACTCGCAAAATACAAATAATTGAAACTAGACTTTAAAGTCAAAGTAATAGAGTTGATTTTCCAATATTTGTAAATTTGGAGTTAACGCATTATTGTACTAAAAGAGTATATAAATAGGGACGAAAATGCGTACATCATGTAGATATCTTCCATTATAAAGGATTTATCTGATTTAATCCATAAAATTAATATCCTTCCACATATAATATTCAACTCAAATTAATACCATGAAGAAGAGAGGCTGTCTCTGTCTAACAAGTCTTATTAGAATGAGACAACATATTAATGTTAATACGACGAAGAATAATATAATAGATACACTGTCTCTGTCTAACAAGTTTAATTAGAATGAGATCAACTATTCTTTGAATAGCAATGAAGGTTTTACGACGACTAAAAGTTACAGATTAAATATCGTAAAGTTTGCATTAGTATCTGTATATTAAAAAATAGACGATTTTTTTAAAAATCGGATTGATAAGCTGTCTGACCTGATGGTAAGTGGTAACCATCGTCTATTTAGGTCAAATCAAATTCAATTCAATTAAAAATATCTTTATTCATGTAAGTCTATTACAGACTCTTATGATATGTCAAATCTACCGTCAGTTCGGAATGATTTCGAGATGTGAAGAACTGACAAGAAACTCAGCTCGTATTCTTTTCAAATAAATGTTGTACATGTTTACAATAATACAGATTCATTTTAAATTCAAAATCAAATCAAAAATAATTTATTCATGTAGGACATTTTAGCCGCTTATGAACGTCAAGTTTTTTGTATTAATATTTTTCCGTACCGTCCAGTTTAGTATATAGATTCAATTGAGAAACAGCAAGAAAATCAACTGAATTTGTTCCAGATAGCTCAAATTAAATCAAATCAGAAATCATTTATTCATGTAGGACATTTTAGCTACTTATGAACGTCATGTTTCTATATTTATATTTTCCCTACCGACCAGTTCAGTACACAGATCCAATTGAGAACTATTAAGAAATTCAGCAGATTTTTTTTTTAAAGTTATGTTGTGAGCAATGAGTATTTATGTTGGTTATTGGGCTATGTCTAACATTAAATGAAAATCCCGTGCATGAACAACTATTGCCATGCACGCTCGTCATTCAAGTAATCGTTTAGTGAGTGCAGAGTGTGACTTTGCGCAATATTTTTTTTAATGTTAATAATACAAGTTTCTTGGTTATTCTTCTTGTGATGAGACTGCTTTCCGAATGAGCGGTAGATTAAAAAAAAATTTGTTATGTCTATTCAAAAGTACTTCAATTAAGTTTATTTTATTTTATTTAATAAATGATTTTCTATTCTATTCTAATAATATCTCTGGACAATTCACACACACAAAAATTAAACAGAGCTTATGTTATGGGTACTAAACGATAAAGTACTTATACATTTTTTTACATATATAGTACATATAGAACCACCGATACAAACAATCATACTCTTGAATACAGATGGTAGTACCGTGCGAGGAATCGAACTTGCGACCATCGGAAGTAAAGCGGCGTGCTAAACCACTAGACCACCGAGGGCGTCAATTTGTTTGTTGCCAAAATCGTAGTATTAAAAAATCCTGTAATTTCTATAGGGTTTATACATAGAATATATACATAATACATATAGAGGGTGGACAAACGATTCTTAGTAATGTGGACTGATGACCCCATTGCTAGCAATTTACCAGGTTCCGTTGTCCGTCAGTCAGGTTGACTTCCACGGGGAACCGCGTGGAGGTCAACCTGACTGGAAACCTGGAAACGATCATGATAAATTCCTAGTGAATTTACCACGATGTGCTATCCGATCTGACCACATGGTCATCTTATACTCCACTGGTGCCCCGCCAGCGTAAACCGTTCCATCAGGCGGGTGAACCATTCCATTATCATCCCTTAAAAAATATACATAGAAAACCCCATTCGTTCAGTAATACAAGTGTTTGCGAGGAATCGAACCCGCGACCAACGGCAGTAAACCAGTATGCTTAACCACTAGACCAGCGTCTATAAATATAGAGCTACGATCCATTATATATACATACCTTTATTATTATGCGTGTATATTTTTTTTACATGTTTTTCTTTGTTGGGAAGCCGAATGTTTTTCTTCATAATATTGTTAACAGATTAACCTCGGGCTATTTATGTTTGTCAGAGCACTGTTGACGTTTCCCGGCTTTGCTTAGCTTATTATATTGATCAATATAATCTTATTCTGTTCTCCTTAGGCTTATAGGAGGCCTGACGGCCACTGTATTGCAACTTATTACTTGAGAAATATAATAATAATAATCTGAAGACAATTCACACAGCGCCATCTAGACCCAAGTTAAGCTAGCTAAAGCTTGTGTTATGGGTACTAGACAACTGATACAAATACATAGATTTACTTTTCGTAAATACATACATATTATACATAGAAAACACCCAGACTGATACAAACAATCATACTCATGAATATGTTTGTGCCGTGCGAGGAATCGAACCCGCGACCATCGGAAGTAAAGCGGTGTGCCAGACCGCTAGACCACCGAGGTCGTCGAAAATATAAATAATCTTTATTCAAATAAATTCATTACAAGCACTTTTGAATAGTCATGTATTGATTCCACTACTCATTCGGAATGCAGATTCACAAGAAGAATGAGCAAGAAACTTGTGTGTTGCTCTTTTGAATAGATGTTTTTTTATATATATGAATAATTACAGTATAAAAAGTAAGAGGCATGCGATAATCAACATAGAAACCGCTACGCACTCATTCTTAGTGCAATCAGATAATATTGTCAGCGCTAAGTTTTTCTATAAAAACATTATTATCGTTAACGAACTTTTCAATTTTATAGTCAGCTTTTTTACAAAGGAAGTATTTTATATAACATTTAAATATTTTTCCAGGCAGTTTTATAACAGACTCTGATATTTTGTTGTAAATCCTTACGCAATTACCATAAAACGAATTACTAATTTTAGTTAAACGACATTAAGGTAAAATCTGTTTGTTATTACGTAAGCTTTTTATTAGTGTAATCATTAATTCTTTTGAAATTGTCTACATTCTCGATGATGAGTTAACTGTTACACGTGACTTTGTCTCTTTTTTATAGTACAGGGGACCAACGAATGTGGTTCATCTAGACTTACCAAATGGCCAGAAAATCCGGGATTGTCCCGGAATTTTGCGTCTTGTCCCATGTCCAGCAATTACACCTTATTGCCCCGAATTCTGTAAACCTACTAGTTTTGTAACAAAGTAAACTAACAACGAATGACGTCGCTGACCTGCCAGTGAGTTCCTTTTCAAATACAAATATAAATTCTTTCAAAATAAAACAAAAAAGAGACTTTTTACGATGGCACGACCCAACAACTTTGTCCTAGAATTGTCCCGGGTTTAAAGTTTCTATCTGGTAACTCTAGGTTCACCTAGAAAGTGATTACCGCCGCCCATGTGCATCCGCAACACCAGCAGCAATAAATGCGTTGCCTACCTTTAAGAAGGAATAAGCTCTTTTCTTGAAGGTTTCAATTTCGTATCGTATCGGAGATACCGTTGCTGGAAGGTGATTCCACAATAGTTGTGCGCGGCAAAAAGTTTCTAGAAAACCGCACTGTGGAGGACCGCCATTTGTCCAGATGATCAGGATGGTATTTTAGTTTCTGGCGGGTAGTATAGTGAAACTCAGCAACGAGTATTAACCCGACCAATTCCTTAGAACCCTCCCCGTGATATATGCGGTAGAAAATGCACAGATTTGCAATGTCTCTCCGCAGAGCCAATGGGTCGAGTCTGTCACAAAGAGGTTGATTATCAATAATTCTGGCAGCTCAGTTCTGAATGTGGTCAAATGGAAGCTGTGAACCGTAATGTCGTCTGCATTACGGTGCACCATTACATTATCATCCAATATCTTGGGTTCAGAGCCTCAATCTGTCACGATGGATTACAATCATGTTTTTTTTTAATGAAATGAGAACCGTGGGATCAACCTAACCTGGTACATGGCTAACAACGGGGTTATTAATCCACATTACTAATACCCTTCCCGGTCCTCAACTGTTATATTACAACGTATCTACGAAACTATTTGGACCCTCTAAGGGTCAAGTATCATCCGTTACGGGAGCCATAAGGACCCGAGGACTTATATTGTTGCAATTACCTAACACTTAAACCTAGACAAAGTCGGGATATATCCCTATATAAGGATAAACAAGTTAGAGGCTGGAGGACGCATCATAAAATTTAAGCTACTACAAAAAGGTTTCATTGCTGCTCCGCTCCTATTGGTCGTAGCGTAATGATATATAGTCTACTGGCTTTTACCCGCGGCTTCGCTCGTATAACTTCATTACTGGCTGCTAGATGGCGCTGAAGTAGTAAATGTTGATATTTTATTTTTGTGTTTTTTAAAAAAAATATTTGTTTTTTTTAAATAAAACTTATCCTATGTTCTTTCTAATACCTCCAAGAACATATAAGATTTCATGTTTGTATCATCATCTAGCTATTCGCCCCGGCTTCGCCTGAGTGTACATTATTGTACATATAAACCTTCCTCTTGAATCACTCTATCTTTTAAAAAAATCGCTAAAAATTTCGTTGCGTAGTTTTAAAAATTTAAGCATACATAGGGACGGACAGACAGCGACAGCGACTTTGTTTTATACTATGTAATGATTAATAATAATAATAATGTATTTATTATCAGGCTTAATTGCCCACTTTGTTAGTATTACAGATTTCTTATAATTAATGTTAGTACGTACAGACTACAGACACAAAATATACACACAAAAAAAAAATAATAATACAAATAATATCAAAAATTAATATTAAATTAAGTTAATATATAAATTAAAATACATTCACATATAAATCAGTATAAAAATCACCGCTGTACCATTCCATTAAAAATTTAAGATACATAGGGACGGACAGACAGCGACAGCGACTTTAATACTTCGCACAGGTGTATATGTATTATTGATATTACCCTTCCTCTTGCATAGCTCTTTTGTTAAGTGGGCTATTCATTATTTCAAGAATTTTCATAATCAGATCAATAGTACAGGAGATTATTCTAAACATACAAACTCACTAACTGTACCTCTTTACGATCTATACAAATAAATAAAATTGAAGTGTCTGTAATTTCAAAGTAACAGTTTTTCACTAAATCAAGGTATATAAGGTACTCGAGAACGGCTGAACCGATTTGGCTAATTTTAGTCTTTAAATATTCGAGGAAGTCCAGGAAAGGTTTAAACGGTGATAAAATATAAAGAAATTGCATGTAAAATAGTAAAAATAACAATTTTATTTTTCCATACAAACTGCTGATACCTGTCAAACAGGGTGCGTTCAGAAATTTATTGCGTAAGTAAACTTCAAAAAACCTTTGATATATTATATTAGAACGGAATTCACGGGGTCAGCTAGTATTCGATATATTTTATTGACGGCCTCGGTAGTCTAGCGATTTAGCACACAGCCTTACTTCCGATGGTCGCGGGTTCGATTCACATGGTACAAGCATTTGTATTCATGAGTATGATTGTTTGTATCGATCTGGGTGTTTTATATATATAATAATAATAATCTCAGGACAATTCACACAGCGCCATCTAGACCCAAGTTAGGCTAGCTAAAGCTTGTGTTATGGGTACTAGATAACTGATACAAATACATAGATAATTTTTTTTCGTAAATACATATTATACATAGAAATTACCCAGATCGATACAAACAGTCATACTCATGAATACAAATGTTTGTGCCGTGCGAGGAATCGAACCCGCGACCATCGGACGTAAAGCGGCGTGCTAGACCGCTAGACCACCGAGGCCGTCATATATATATATATATATTTTATAACACAGGGGACAAACGAGCATGCGGCTCACCTGATGGTAAGTGATTACCGCCGCCCATGAGCACCCGCAACACCAGGGGAATTGCAAGTACGTTGTCGGCCTTTTAAAAAGGAATAAGCTCTTTTCTTGAAGGTTTCAATATCGTATCGGTTCGGAAATACCATTGCTGGAAGGTGATTCCACAATGTGGTTGTGCGAGGCAAAAAGTTTCTAGAAAACCGTACTGTGGAAGACCGCCATTCATCCAGATGATCAGGATGGTATTTCAGAAAAAATATATATAATATGTATGTATTTATATAAGTTGTCTAGTACACATAACACAAGCTCTGCTTACAGTGGGACTACATGGCGCTATGTTATTGTTTAGAGGTTTGATATATATATTATATTGAGCCAGCTGCCTTTCCTTTACTCAATCTCCCAGCTTCGATATCTCAGGTTGTTTGTAAGAGATAACTTTAAGTGATAACACCGCGTTTTGTTTACCATATTTATATGAACTTCTTATTTTTTGTAAATATTTTCATGCGCACAGAAAAAAAGAGTTATATTATTATTATATATACATATATTATCTCTACATCTATACATATATATAAAATTGGAGTGTTTGTTTGTAATATTGAAATAAAGTTTTTTAATACATGTATATGAATATAAATATGGTACATACACCAAAATAACATTTTAGCCAATTTTTGACTGCCTGTTTGTTCCGGCTAATCTCTGAAGGCTGTACCGATTTTGACGGGACTTTTATTGGAAAAGTAGTTAATGTGTAACTGTGTGAGTAACTTAGGCTACTTTTATTATAGAATATATACACAATGATGCGTTAACATGGGAGCGAGGTTATATCTAAGCTAAGCTAAGTTGAGCGTTCTTGATACAGGACGATCAATACATATATATATATATTGATGTATGATGATTGTACACAATGATGCGTTAACATGGGATATATATGTGATATATATATGTATTGAAAGTCCTGTATCAAGAACTCTCAACTTTAACGCATCATTGTGTACATAATATATCAAAACATCGTCACAAAACTTTCGCTTCGAACTTCTGACGAAATAATAACATTATCCATATCGGTTCATCACACTGCTTTGCTTCCTATGAATACAGGTTCGATTCTGTAATGTCGATAGTAAAATAATCTTTTTAAATTGGAGTAATTACGTTTTTTATCTGAGAATATATATATCAAAGTACTGTGCCCTCGGTTTCACCCTGTGAATTTTTTTTATCAGGACACTTCTCACAGCGCCATCTAGATCCAAGTTAAGCTAGCTAAAGCTTGTGTTATGTGTACTAGACAACTGATACAAATACATATATATATATTTTATAAATACATACATATTATATATAAAATACATTATATACATATATTTATACTCTACATGTTATTCTGATGTGTAAGCTATATTACTGTACAGTTACAAAATCCGTTCAGTAGTTTTTGCATGAAAGAGTAACAAACATCCATCCATACTCACAAACTTTCGCGTTTATAATATTCTAAAGATACGTGTTTTGCTGATCTTCTTATTTCAATATTTAAGAGATTCATTGCATTCTGCAAACATTTGTACTTATGAGTATGTTTGTTTATATTTATCTGGGTGTTTTCTATGTATATTATGTATGTATTTATAAAAAATACATAGATTATTTATGTATTTATATCAGTTGTCTATAAGACAAGCTCTGCTTAGCTTGGGACTAGATAGCACTGTGTGATTTCAGCCGCCAAGCAGCTTGCTTTGTAAGCTATTTGGATTATAGGGTGCAGATTAGGCAGAGAAATTACAGGGTAAGATATATATCAGTGGCGTCTCAGTCCTCTGTAATGACATTGTCATTACAGAGGACTTGAGACTTTGTAAGCTATTTGGATTATATCACGTTATCATGCATTGGCATGATAACGTGATATCCGTAAGTTTGTCTATGAATACAGGCGATGTTTTTTTTGTGGATGATAATGGTATGGTACACCCGCCTGCGCTAACGGTTTACGCTGGCGGGGCACCAGTGGAGGATGATAGGATGAGCATGATGTTAGGCTGATGTCAGGTCAGTTAACATATCGTGGCATAGGAATTTATCACGATGGTTTCCAGGAGGTACCGCGTGGAGGTCGACCTAACATGGTACATTGGGCATGACTAGTTCCCATTACTAACAATCTCCGCCCCCCCCCGCCCTATAGGCGACGGTTACCACTTTCGATCAGGCGGGCCGTAAGCATGTTTCCCATTCCAATTACATAAAAATATATATAAGAGTGCTTATTCTTGGTTAGTATACAAACGGACAAACAAATTAGGGAGAGGGACCGGTATAGGACCATAAATTATAAGAATAATAGTTCGCCTGATTTGGGTACAGTCAGCAAAATAAATGGACATTAATTTATTATTTGACTCGATCTCGGTGGTCTAGCAGTTTAGCACACTGTTTTTTTTCAAATGGTCGCGGGTTCAATTCCTTTGTATTCATGAGTAGGATATTTTGTTGTCTGGGTGTTTTCTATGTATAATATTTGTGTATTAACGAAATAATATCTATGTATTTGTATTAGTTATCTAGTACCCATAACACAAGCTTTAGCTAGCATAGCTTGAGTCTAGATGGCGCTAAGTGAGTTGTCTTAAAATTATTACTATCATTGTTATGTTTTATTATTACAGCTTTTGCTGGGTTTTTTATTTTTGTTTTACAAGTTGTTTTCTGCGACTTTGTCTGCTACAATATGGCCTAAATTCGACACAATTTATAATTCAAACTAGCAATTTTATTAAAATTAGTTCAGCGGGTGAGTTGTGGAAATGTTATAAACTGACAGTAATATCATCATCTGCTACTTCGTTATCCCATTTATTTGTGGTCATCGTAATATGCTTTTCTCTTCCATTCATCCCTGTTCGCAGTCATCTCGTTATTTACTTCCTTTCTTACCATATCATCTTTCACACAGTCCATCCATCTCTTTTTCGGACTTCCTCTGTCCTTATAACCATCCACATTCATATGTAACACCTTTCTTAAAATATTATCCTCGTTCCTACGCATTACATGTCCATACCATGATAGACGATTACTCTTCAACCTCTCTGACACCGGCGCCATTTTCATACTTCCTGTAATGTATTCATTCTTTATCTGACAGTAATACAGAAACATTAATAATGTAAGGTAGGTTTCTTAAGAGTCGCCAACGCGCACGTGACACCCCTGGCGTCTCAGGCGTCCATAGGCGACGGTAACCATTTACCATCAGATGATACCATCAGATGATACCGAAAATCAGCGCTGTAGCTTCAGCTCAGCTACAGCAATGCTGAGCCGAATTCTTTTTAGCAAATAGTCTTTAGGGGTATATTGGTTTTTGTTTTATTATGTTCATATGGTTGTGTGTATATATCTGTATGTCTGTTCGTATATATGTGCTGTCAATTTATTTATTTATTTATTTATTTATTTATTAGCATACAAAACAGATTACAGTCAATATAATAATATAATAGGAGCGTGTAGTTCGGTACAGAACTGGATTGTAATCCAACACTATGTATAAGAGCTAAATTATATAGACGCATTCAATATACGCTAGATAGCTAGATAAGGTTATATAATAAAAAGTAAACTAAATAGAAAATGATATATAACTACGCAATGCAATAAATTATCATGTTAACAGAATTTTATTCATATTTAATATAATGTACTTAATAGGCGGGGAAAAATGGGGCACTTGATACGACACGACGAACTAATTAATAACATTATAGAAGGAAAATAGATGGAAAGAGAGGAAGGGGAAGACCGAGACACAGCTATATCAAGCAAGTTAGAGAAGGAGTCGTGTCGTATCAACAGCTAAAAGGACTGATAGAAGATCATGGAAGGTGGCGGGAGCTGCACCGACAAGAGCACAGCTCTTAAAGTATGAATGAATGAATATTTGCTAAGAATAGAATAGAAAATCTATTATTCTAAACTTAACGTAAGCATTTTTGATCTTTTGATTAGTCATCACAATTTTTTTAATCTACCGCACATTCAGAAAGCTGTCTCATCACAAGAAGAATGAGCGATAAACTTGCGTGTTGCAGTTTTAAATAATCATTGTAAGTTTACATTTTTAAGACGAAAAAAATTGACTATATAATATTATTATTACCATCAGCTATCGGTCAGCTTGTTTGATATTCCAATGACATAAAAAATCTCTCATTTTTCAAAGGAGTTTTTAAATAGAAGTTATTACATTCAGAATTTAGTATTTGAACGGTGTAACCCTGCCAAAATGACGATTAACTCTTCCAGGTCACAGGATCCAACGAAATTCCAATCACGCCTAGAATAAGGCGGCCAAATCGTTCAGTACAATGACACAATGGGGTACAGCAATTTCGCTTTTATATTAATGAAAATATTGGCTAGCAATAGTGATGTGACAAGTTATCGATTGTAATAAAAATGATTATAATTATTATTGAAATCAACTCAAAATATATTTATTCATGTAAGTTTATTACAGACATGTGTGTATGACAATCAAATGTAATAAAATAAAAAAATATTTATTTATTTATTCTTTATTAAACAAAAAAACTTTTATACAACAAGCGAGCTTAATGGCGTATGGCATTCTCTCCCAGCTGACCAGGGATAAACAATGCCATGTATTAGCGACACACATGTTTTAACATGTGTGTATGACATATATATTATTAAAATAAAAAAAAATTGATTTATTTTTTTTTTACACATTGTGGTGATAATATTATTAATCCAATTCAAACGGAGAGAAATTACAACGGCTTGCCGAGGTTCCAACCCCTAGCGGAGCTCAGACTGAAGTCGTATCCAACAGGCGGGAGTTGTCCTTCAGCCGCTCCATAAGTCCTTCCTCTGGTTTGGAGCGCCATCTGCACTCGCTCTCTTTCGTCCGGTGAAGCTGTAAAACGCCAGTTGCGGCCAGCACTAGAGTAGTCCGAAAACAAATATTTAATTGATTATTAAGTTTATTAAAATTATCGATTAATTAATAGTTGGTTTTGTATAGAATGTCACATCACTAGAGTGCGGTCGATCTGTCTGTGGTAAGTTAGCGAAGCGTTATTCCACAATGGCATTGTGGACTTAATATGTTACAACATACATTTCTCTATTAATATACAAGGAAATTTAGGGGTTAGTAACAATGGGGGCTCGTAGGACCTCCATACGGAGTTTACCACACTGATTTCAAAGGAGTTGTGGTAATTTGTGGTAAATTTATCAAATCGCGACTTTCAGCGACTCACCAACGACTTGAGCTAACCTATTGTACTACACTTGCTCCTTGCAATATCCTCGTGATTTCTACCTAAAACTGTTCTTAAGTAAAAAGTATTATTATTTTCACTTATCTTTTTACTTAACTTATACTTTTTACTCACTATACTTGCTGCTTGCAATATCATCGTGATTTCTACCTAAAACTGTTCTTAAGTAAAAAGTATTATTAATTTCACTTATCTTATACTTTTTACTCACTATACTTGCTGCTTCCAATATCCTCGTGATTTCTACCTAAAACTATTCTTAAGTAAAAAGTATTATTAATTTCACTTATCTTATACTTTCTACTCACTATACTTGCTGCTTCCAATATCCTCGTGATTTCTACCTAAAACTATTCTTAAGTAAAAGGTATTATTTTTTCACTTATCTTATAGTTTTACTCACGAGGATATTGCAAGCAGCAAGTACAGTACAATAGGCCAACTGAAGTCGTTGATGAGTCGCTGAAAGTCGCGATGTGATATAGTGAATTGTTCTGAGATATTATTGTGAAACAAAAAGAATAATATTAAAGGAAATAATAATATTAATGTAGATCAGGTGTCGTTTCTGGCAACGTTACCAGCGACCTATATTCGTGTGAATCTTTCTGTTTGTCTATTATTAAATATGTCCCATACTTGTCTGCCCCTCGAGACTAGTACGTGCTGAATTGTTTTGCTTATTTGTTACTATCTTATACTTAGGTATACATTAGGGGTCATCCATCCTGTAGCTCTACCCATTAATTTATATTTGTTAGTGTTATATACTTAGCTATAGATTAGGGGTCATCTTGTAGGCCTTCATATAAAATTGGTTGTCTAGTACCCATCAAACAAGCTATTCTTAGTTTGAGACTAGATGGCGCTGTGTGAATTGGTCTGAGATAATTATTTTTTACATTATTGTCGCATTTTCTCAGGTTTTGATGGTTTGTACCACACGGGCCGAAACCTAGTAAGTGCAGTTGTGTGCGTATGTATGATGTGTGTGTCTGTGTGTATGAGTGTGAGTGTGTGTGTACTTATTGAGTATTTAATAGAATTAGTGCTAATTGGTGGTTTGTATTCACACACTTAAACTTAAAAATGTAAAGTAATAATAAAATTATTTAAAAGAGCAACACGCAAGTTTCTTGCTCGTTCTTCTTGTGATGAGACAGCTTTCCGAACGAGCGGTAGATTAAAAAATGTAATGACTATTCAAAAGTGCTTCAATGTAAGTTTATTTGAATAAATGATTTTCTATTCTATTCTATTCTATTCTATTGTGTGACTGGTGTGCTTTTCATCTATTTCCAAAAATTTTCGGACAGTTCTATTATTATTATTATTCTTAGTACCTATATTTTATTTTCTCAGCTTATTATTATTTTTATTATTTACACTATTTTTGCATTTTGCTATTACTATTACCACATATTATTATTATTATATATATATATATATTTATTATATCTCTCTTTATTATAATTATTATTATTCTTTATTTTTTCTCAGCTATTGCTGGTTTTCTCCACACTTACGGGCCGAAACCAAGTAAGTGCAGAGTGTGTGTATGTGTGTGTGCGCGTGTGTGTATGTGTGAGTGTGTGTGTACTTATTGTGTGCCTGGTGTGACTGGTGTTATATCATTTTCATCGATTTCTAGAAATTTTCGGACTGTACGACAAGTATTTAAGATGGCAGCTTTTTGAAGGGTGATGTAAAGTGTTTTTTGTATATCTAATTGTTTCAGGCTATGATGTAGGTGTTTGGGTATGATACCTGTAGATGAGAGGACTATGGGTATTATATAAACTTTTTCCTGTTTCCAAATTCTTGTTACTTCTTCCTTATTATTATTACTATTTTTATCCAAAAATTCTCATCTCCCCTCTTAAGGAGAGGAGATGGCATTATTATTATTATTATTCACTCAGCTATTGCTGGCAGAAGCACAGCCGGCCAAGTAAGTGCAGAGTGTGTGTATGTGTGTGTGCGCGTGTATGTATGTGTGAGTGTGTGTGTACTTATTATTATTATTATTATTATTATAGGTGTTACTTACCATTTACAATCAGGTGGGCTGTCAGTGTCGTCGTTCCAGTAATTTAAATAGCCGTGAAAGCGAGACGAACAAACTCAATTTCGAATTTATAATATTCGGATTAAATATACCAAAATTTACTCGGCTTGTTATCATGTAATTTGTGAAGTTTGAGCAACAAATAACGTTTGTAGACAAGGCAATTCCATTTCTTGTTACATCGCTAATACAATGTCAATATTTCTAAGAACTTACGAAGGTAATTGTACACTAGTTGTCTCTGGATCGACATCTGCGTGGGTCTCTCAGTCTCATCTCACGAAACTGTGGTGTTTTCCACAGTTTCGTGGCATACAAGGAGAAGAGATGTTGGTGATAACTGGTTTCCTAGCTGTAAAAGCTGTATAAGTATATATCTAACTAGCTGTGCCTGCGGTTTCGTCTTGATTAAATGAAGAAAAAATACGACCTCGATGGTCTAGCGGTCTAGCACACCGCTTTACGTCCGATGGTCGCGGGTTCGATTCCTCGCACGGCACAAACATTTGTATTCATGAGTATGATTGTTTGTATCGGTCTGGGTGTTTTCTATGTATATTATGTATGTATTTACGAAAAAAAATATCTATGTATATGTAACAGTTATCTAGTACCCATAACACAAGGTTTAGCTAGCTCAATTTGGGTCTAGATGGCGCTGTGTGCATAGTCCTGAGATTATTATTATTATTATTATATAATCAAAAAAAGCTAATACAAAAATGATGAATTTCCATACAAATTTTCATTTCCCCTTTTCAACCTCTTACAACCCCTTTTTCGCATAAAAAGTAGCCTATGTCCTTTCTTAGGGTTTAGACTAGTGTGTACCAAATGTCATTTAAATCGGTTCAGTAGTTTTTGCGTGAAAGTGAGACAGATAGACAGACAGAGTTAATTTCGCTTTTATAATATTAGTAAGGATAATTTACCTGTAAATTTAAAGGACATAAGAAGTATTTGAATTATCAAATATAAATTAATACAATGATTATCTAGTCGTCATCTAGTTTCAAATTAAGCAAAGCTTGTGTTATTGGTACTAGACAACTGACTGAATACTTAAATATATAGAAAACACCAGATGGATGGTAACTTTGGCAAGCTAAGCAGAGCTTGTGTTCTGGATAATAACTCTGGACAATTCACACAGCGCCATCTAGTCCCAAGTTAAGCAGAGCTTGTGTTCTGGATAATAACTCTGTACAATTCACACAGCGCCATCTAGTCCCAAGTTAAGCAGAGCTTGTGTTCTGGATAATAACTCTGTACAATTCACACAGCGCCATCTAGTCCCAAGTTAAGCAGAGCTTGTGTTCTGGATAATAACTCTGTACAATTCACACAGCGCCATCTAGTCCCAAGCTAAGCAGAGCTTGTGTTCTGGATAATATCTCAGGACAATTCACACAGCGCCATCTAGTCCCAAGCTAAGCAGAGCTTGTGTTATGGGTATTTGATGACTGATAGACTTACTTAATAAATAGAAAACACCAGATAATAACCCTGGACAATTCACACAGTGCCATCTAGTCCCATACTAAAGAAACCTTATGTTATGGGTACTAGACTACCGATAGACATCCTTATATATACTTATGTTTGTAAATACATACATAATATATATCGAAAAACCTAGACTGATACAAACCACATACTTATGAATACAAATGTTTGTACCGTCCGAGGAATCGAACCCGCGACCATTAGTCATAAAGCGGTGTGCTAAACCGCTAAACCACCGAGGCCGTCAAGAAAATAAAACAAACGAAGCCAAGTAACTGTTCGTGTGTATGTAAATGTCACTTGGAAAGCATTTCCAGAACTTTCTAGTATTCTCGTAAAGAGTTCTATGAAGCTACTTAAACATTTAAGTGAGTTGGAGACGACTAGCCACTTCCCGCGGCGACTTACGCAACTGCGATCTTCAAGTTAGGTGTTGTCTTTAAACGGAATAAGCAACAAATTAAAAGTGCAAGTTATAATAACAAATATATAATTATTTATAAATATAAATTTTATTTTATTTATTATTGTATATAATAATAATATAATAATAATAATAATTTATTTCATTAACATAGATGTTTTACAATTATTATTTTTTCTACATATCAACAATCACATATTCTTATTTATATATTTCCTTAAGCCGGGGCTGGGATCTCCTTGTAAGCATAATTAAATACTTGTGATAGGAGATCACGCTCTTCTACGGTTATTTATTATTATATTAAGAAGACTGTGTGCGTGTGTGTGTGTGTGTGTATGTATGTATGTAAGTCTGGAAGGGTGTTGGTATATCTTATTATAATTATAATATAATTAGAACTTTATTTAATTTGTTGAATTTTAAATGTTTTATTTTTCTCAACTTTTGGACATTTCAACATAATATTGTTAATTGCACAGGTGTTACCTACTCACTACTAGCTATGCTACACTGTTGGGTTGACTGGTAGAGATCTCTCTTAGAGATAAGTCTACCTTTGCTGACTGTATGACTGTATGAATCAAATTTCCACTGTATGACTGTCCGTACTGTATATGTATTTTTTACCGTTTTATATGTGTATTTTCATTTCCATACATTATATATCGAAAAACCTAGACATACAAACCACATACTTACAATACAAATTTTATCAAAAGCACCAACAGCGCTAAACGTTCACGCAGGCAACAGTAGGTACACAAATTTTATATTTTAAATTATTTTCTACAAGAGTTCCACTGAAAATCAGCGTTTGGGCATTACAGCCGACTTACGACACAAAGCTGAGTGGAAACCAATTTAAAAGGTCGCAGCTATATTTTTAAAATATAAATTTGTTATATATTTTAATAATAAAATATTGTATGATTGTTTTGTATGCAACAAAATAAATATATTTTTAAGCCGGGGCTGGGATCTCCTTCTAATTAAATACTTGAGATAGGAGATCTCTTCTTTATTTATTATTATATTAAGAAGACTGTGTGCGTGTGTGTGTGTGTGTGTGTGTTCTGGAAGGGTTTGGTATATCTTATTATAATTATAATATAATTAGAACTTTATTTAATTTGTTGAATTTTAAATGTTTTATTTTTCTCAACTTTTGGAGATTTCAACATAATAGTGTTAATTGCATAGATATTACCTACTCACTATTAGCTATGCCACACTGTTGGGTTGACTGGTAGAGATCTCTCTTTGTATAAGTTTTGTTTAGTTTAAGTTTGGAACTGTATTTAAAAGTGCAATAAAAAAAAAATATAAACCTGAACAATTCACACATCGCCATCTGGACGCAAGTTAAGTTAACTAAAGCTTGTATTATGGGCACTAGATAACTGATACAAATACATATATATTGGGGGAAAGGGATTGTTAGTAATGGGACTCATGACTCCATCATTACTAGCAATGTACCATATCAGGTTGACCTCCACGCGGTTCCCCCTGGAAATCATCGTGATAAATTCCTGGTGCATTTGTCACGATGGGCTAACTGACCTGACCTCGTGTTCATCCTCCACTGGTGCTCTGCCAGCGTAAACCATTAGCGCAGGCGGGTGCAAATTTCCTATATCATCCATAAAAAAATACTTCTTAATTTTTTTCGTGAATACATATATATTATACATAGAAAACTCTCAGACTGATACAAACAATCATACTCATGAATACATGTTTGTGCTACGCGAGGAATCGAATCTGCGACCATTGGAAGAAAATCGGTGTCCTTTACCGCTAGACTACCCAGGCCGTCAAGTTAAAATTATATTTTTACTAGTGTAAGATATATCAACTCTATGTACTAGTAAAATTATGTATTATAATAAAATAACAACTATATAACATTAATTTAACTATGTCTCTAACACAATTCACTTTAGCATTTAAATTACAACCAGCACATCCTGTGCTCAAACACCGAATGCCGCGGCTTTTTTTTTTCGTACTACTCTGATGCTGTTGGCCGTAGCTGGCATTTACAGCTTCACCGGACGTTATGGGGCGAGTGCAGATGGCACTCCAAACCCGCGGAAGGACTTATGGAGCGGCTGAAGGCCAACTCCTGCCCGACGGATACGACTTTAGTCTGAGGGCACCACTAGGGGTTCGAACCTCGGCTCAGGTCGTCGTAATTTCGATCCCCGTTTGAATTGGACGGGGAATCGATCGGAGGGGACTGTCCACACGATATGGTGGTTCTTTTTAAAGTCAGTAGGTGGGACTGTTATGGTCAAATCAGAACTTATATTTTGTACTCAAATAAACATGATTATATCAAACTTCTAGAACATACATTTTATATCATAATTATAATTAGATTTCATATTTACTTCAAGTTTATAAGGATCATATTAATTAATTAAAAATATCTTGTGATTGTTATCTTAATCAAACTAGATGGCGTTGTAGTCACTGAAATCTGCTTTATCAGGGCACGATGGCGGACGGTCGCCGTTGATGGTAACAGTAATTTAAATGATCTAAGCGAATAGATAGCCGAAGCGACTTTCTTTTTATACTGTGTATAGATTATACCTATAAAAATATTACGAACTAAGACGCATAGCTGGTATGGAATATTATTACTTACTACAAATTATTCAAGATATTCATAGAGTCCAAATGTTATTCATAGAATAAGTAATCTATGAATTAAACGTCTATAGATAGACTAGTGGACAGAGTTATAACTTTGAGAATCACTGTACATAGCAGTGTTAAGGGTATATGTATTACATTTTTATATTACGATGGTGGCAAACATGGCCCGATGGTAAATGGTTACCGTAGATTGTAGACGCCTGAGACACCGGTCACGTGCGCGTTACCGACCCTTATGGGGTTTTTCAAGAACCTTGAAAAACCCCAAGGTTAAACCCCAAGGTTTAAGGTTTCCTTAATATACCCTTCTTGAAAAACCCCATGCTGTAGTCTCGTGAGAATACCTCGGCAGGTAGTTCATTCCACAATGTACGTAGGAAAGGAAGCTCTTCTAAGGTGAGTTTCCGTTGTAGGCTGCAGATTGGGCAGTGAAATTACAGGACAGAAGGCATGACTGGGGATAAAGAGGATTTAGTAATGTCGACTAAACTCAATTGCTAGCAATGTACCATGTCAGTTTAACCTCCGCGCGATTCCCCCTGGACACCATCGTGATAAATTGCCATTTGCCAAAATGTGCTAACTGACCTGACCTCATGCTCATCCTATCATCCGGTGGCTCGCCAGCGTAAACCGTTAGTGCAGGCAGCTGCACCATTTCATTATCATACAATAAATATACTTCTATTGTTGCAGGGGGAAGGCAATTGTTAGTAAGGGATTAATAACCCCATAGCTAGCAATTCCATGTTACTATACCAAGTCAGGTTGATCTCCACGCGATTCCTAGAAACCTTGATAAATTCCTTATGAATTTGTCACGATGTGCTAACTGAACTGACCTCATCCTCGTCTTATCATCTGGTGCTCCATCAGCATAAAATGATAGCGCAGGCGGGTGCACCATTCCATTATCATACAATAAATAAACTTCCAATATTGTAGGGGAAAGAGAATTGTTAGTAATGGACTGATAAGCACATACCTAGCAATGTACCATGTCAGCTTGACCACCACGCGATTCCCAAAAACCTTGATAAATTCCTGGTGAATTTGTCACGATTCGCTGACCTGACGTCATGCTGGAGGACGATAAGATATCCTCCACTGGTGCCCCGCCAGCGTATACCGTCAGCGCAGGCGGGTGCACCATTCCATTATCATACAATAAATAAACTTCCAATTATCATACAATAAATAAACTTCCAATATTGTAGGGGGAAGGGAATTGTTAGTAATGGACTGATAAGCCCATACCTAGCAATGTACATACATGTACAGCATGTCAGCTTGACCACTACGCGATTCCTAGAAACCTTGATAAATTCCTGGTGAATTTGTCACGATTCGCTAACTGACCTGACGTCATGCTGGAGGACGATAAGATATTGTCCTCCACTGGTGCCCCGCCAGCGTATACCGTTAGCGCAGGCGGGTGCACCATTCCATTATCATACAATAAATAAACTTCCAATATTGTAGGGGGTAGGGAATTGTTAGTAATGGACTGATAAGCCCATACCTAGCAATGTACATACATGTACAGCATGTCAGCTTGACCACTACGCGATTCCTAGAAACTTTGATAAATTCCTGGTGAATTTGTCACGATTCCCTAACTGACCTGACGTCATGCTGGAGGACGATAAGTCGTCCTCCACTGGTGCCCCGCCAGCGTATACCGTCAGCGCAGGCGGGTGCACCATTCCATTATGATCACAAAATAAATGGTGCAAGCAGTCCCCATTATTAATAATCCCTTTCTGCTATATATAAATATGTGCTATGAATATCGCACGTCAATAAATACCATAGAAACTCGGCCATATATGTCAAAAACAGGACAAACGATTAAATTACGTTTTGGTGCAATCAGCATCGGCCAACGGTTCTCAAAGTGTGAAATCGAGGGGTCACATAAAATGCTTTGGATAGGTACACGATAAAAAATTCTACTAAAGTTTAAAAAAATATTTTTTCAAATAAAATGTGTATATTTGAATTTGATTCGTGTATTGACACTATTAGTTACAGGCCAATGGTGTTCAAAGTGTAACCATCGTGTCACAACCAATAGGTGCGCAATAAAATAAAATTCAATGAAAATTTTAAGCAATAAATTGAAAAAATAATAATCTTGTGCATAATCTTTGATCTTTAATCTCAGATTAACGCATTCCAATAAATAGGATACGTCATTCATATCTGTCAAGAACAGGACAGACGTTTAAATTATGTTTTGGTACAATTAGCATAGGCCAGTGGTGCTCAAAGTGGAAGTAACATCTTGAGAAGCAATTTTTATAAATAACTTGGTGTTTCTAAAATGTTTTGTTTAATTGTCAGAATCAGATAATAATAGTGATAATTTATTTTATTTATAAATACTTTATAAATACTTTACAGACTAACATACATATGAATAATATAATTATAAGAAAAGAAATATAATTTGTCTGTGTGATCACGGCACATATTACGGTAATCTGCTACGGTAGCGCCGATGGACCACACCCTTCGGCCAGTCCTCCTTCACGAACGGTCAGCATGTTGATGGAAACTCGAGCCACAAACTCCTTGAAACTCGCGTTATAACTCTATTCCAGCTGCGTCACCCTAAAAGTCAGGTTTTTCCTGGTCCGTATGTAGTCGATAATGGATTAGTGCACCTGCCTGCGCTAACGGTATACGCTGGCGGGGCACCAGTGTAGGATAAGATGAGCATGAAATCAGGTCAGTTAGCACATCGAATTCACTAGGAATTACAAAAAACGTTTAAAGAATTATTTGATGAAATTATTTATAAAAAGACATATATATTTATATACTCTTTATTGCACCAGGAAAATTACATTAATAGAGTAATTAAAATTAAGAGGGTACAATAGGCGGTCTTACCGCTTATGCAATCTCTTCCAGACAATCTTTGGGTAGAGGAGAAAAGACAAAAACTGGGAGATGGCACTAGAATAGAAGAGAAAAAACAATAATAATAATGACAAATTAATAACAATGAATAACATAACAATATTTGTATACTCGAAAAGACTGAAGCCAAAACCATTCTCTCGTATTATGAATGTGTGAATGCATTGAGGGTATTCGAATAGACTACCTTGTAGAGTTCACTATATGAGAAACAGATGTATCTAAAGACATTTAGATAAATGAATTAACTGAAAATAGCTATGTAGTTAATTTATATACGGTAGAATTTATACCGAGAGGTATACTAGCGAAATCTCTCTACAATCTTCCAAAAGATGCACGCTAAATCCAAGCTTACGGTCCATCTGATGAAAGGGTTACCATAGCCTATGGACGCCTGAGACCAGGGGTGACACGTGCGCGTTGCCGACCCGTAAGAAATCTTAATAAATCCTTCTTGATTGGGGGAAAAGGGGATTGTAGTTATGTGAACTGATGGCCCTATTGCTACCATATCAGGTCGACCTCGTGGTTCTCCCTGGAAACCATCGTGATAAATTCCTGCTGAATTTGTCACGATGAGCTAACTGACCTGACCTCATGCTGATCTTATCATTCTCCAGTGTAAACCGTTAGCGCAGGCGGGTGCACCATACTATTATCATCCATTAAAAAAACCCTTCTTGGTTAACCCAATGCCTTGAGAAAAGCACGGCAGATAGTTTGAACCTCGTCTGTCGTGAATTGTTTTCACTAGTGTCCTATTCCCTAGTTGTCCTATACACGGCCACGCGTTGCTGTGGCTAAGGTTCTTGAATAAAATAATATTGCAACTATATATTGAGATGTAAGCTATACTATCTTTCAAGTTGGATCAAATTGCACACAATGTGCAAATTAAATTTGCAATCGATTCAGTAGTTTAGAGTCCATCGCGGACAAACAACGTGACACGTAACTTTTATATATAAAGATATATATTAGTTAGATAGTTGGGATTAATAGCATGCTATATTTGCCAAGATACGATATAATAAATTAAGTAAAGTTTGTAATATATTGGTAGAATTGATCGGAGATCTTGTATATAGTAGTAGATCTCTTTCGCTAGTAGACTCTGTAAAGAGAGCTCTATATGTACATCAGTCTCCTCTATGTAGCCGCAAAGTAGCTTGCTTTGTAACCTATATTTCGGGTGAAGTTGAGATAAGGCAGTAACATGACAGAATTTGTAAGCATGATGTCTTAGTCCTCTGGAATAATAATAATAATAGCATCTTTGGATAATTCACATAACACCATCTAGTACCAAGCTAAGCAGAATTTGTGTTATGGGTACTAGACAAGTGATATAAATATTTAGATTTTTTTGTAAATACATGAATAATATACGTAGGAAACACCCAGACTGATACAAACAGTCATACTCATTAATACCAATGTTTGTACCGTGCGAGGAATCTAACCCACAACCATCAGTAGTAAAGTGGTGTGCTAAGTCGCTAGAGCATCAACGGCGTCAAATGGAGCAATGGCAACTGAGTGGTATCAAATCAACTTGCTTCTGAACGGTTCCCCAAAACAAACGTGAAGATAAATTTAATCTGGTGAGCCAATATAGGTTACGTTTCGTCCCAAAGAACAGACGAAGTCAGGGTTAATTACTAATAAACTGTATATTATGTTAATATATACAAAAAAAAAATGGGAACACGGTCGAGGCTGATATAGCATCTGGTAGAACATATAATAAGTAATGTATTTCGGTATAGTTGTTGTATAGTTGATTATTCCTATGGCTTTGCTCCTAAAGGTTGTGCATTCAAATCTGGTACACTAAAAATACTTTAGATATGTCAATTTTAAATTAACTCTCCACTGATGGCAACACTGATAACAAACAAACGAAACTAAAACCTTCGATCCAGTATTAATATATAAAACAAACTTAATATTACGATATCAACTATATTTGTATCGTATGGAGATACAGAGAAACATAACCCGCGTATCGATCATATAAAAAACCAACAAGTAATTAAATTTGTCAACTGTTTGAGAAGCTTAGAGCTTTTGCGAAGCCAAAATTCGTTGCCGCTAACGACTGAACACGTGTGCGAGCGGGACAGCAAACCAACGGGAGGGAAAGAGACGTGTGGAGACTGTGAGCTACGCCTAATCAATGCATACAACCTTCGGGCTGAAGCCTGCAGAGGCTTCAGTGTGTCGCGTACACTTCAGTGGGAGGGTGTGCGTGTTTACGCCCTGTAATATTAAATTAAAAAAACATATAATAAGTATTCTAAATTGAAAACCGCTTCGAAATTCAAAAACAAACGTCGCAATTACATAATACCAACATAAAAAACGGGAGCAAGCGTTTGAAAATCGAATACTCGGCAACCGCGTCGTAACAAAAGACCGCGCAGAATTGTGGCCTTTTAATTTGCGAAAAAAAAACATTAAGCCGTATAACTGATACGCGATTTGAAATTCGAACGCGGGCTTGTAAAATCGTGTGTTTATTTTTTTATGACCGTTTCACTGGCCAGTGTTTTTCGGACACTGCATAATGTGTTCCTTTGCCAGCGTTTTCCTATTTAACACTTTTTAGTCTGTGGAGGGGTGGGGGGGTAAAACGCAAGGATCCTTTGTTCCTCACTGCACTGTGCTTGTACCGTGGAGAGGGGTGCAGCATGGCAAAAGGTAGTAAATCCATTATCCTACAACCGTTTTCAGCCATATTGAATTCTGCAGTGTTTATATTAATGTGCATTATGAGTTACTCGTATGTATTCCCGTCTGTACGTGCATGTTTAATATTTAATTCATGATATGAAAAAACAAAGGGAGAACAATATAAATATGTTTTATATATATTTATATGTACTTATAATTCTTTTTTAATACTGGTAACATTACTTATGAAAAATATATTATATAGTATAGTATATTATATTGTCTATTAACAAGAAAGAAAAAGAAATGTATTATAAATAAAATTAACCTATAATTAGAATAATATATATAATTGTTTTTTTTATCAACTTTATTATATAGAAGATTACTTGAAAGGAAATAAAACGAAAATCAATTAATTTGGAAAATAGAATAGAATAGAAAAATCTTTATACAATGATACTTAAATTGAAGCAATTCTGAATAGACATAACTTTTTTTAATCTACCGCTCATTCGGAAAGCTGTCTCATCACAAGAAGAACAAGTAACTTGCGTGTTGCTCCTTTAAGTAATCGTTGTAACTTTACATTTTTAAGTCTATACGATATTTTCTGATAGTTTATTTCTTGTTGGATTACGAATCCGCTCAAAGAAGAATGAAAAAATAATAGGTAACTGTATTTTAGAAAAGAAAATTATTAATGGAAAAGGCAGGAGATATATCATTTCTCCTAGGAAGAAAGTCTCCCACATTCCGAACACCCTGAAGTAAGCAAAGTAACACCAATCTTACACACCTTTGTTCAAGAAAGTCCCGATGTAGTATAGTTTAGTGACCACTCACTTTTAAGTGTATATTTTAATTAAAACAATTGTATTAAATCAATTAAAACAGTATTTTTTGGTTTTACAATATTAAAAAATACGGGGCGTTCTTTTTCTTCCGGTTCTTATTTTCAATTGAATATTTTTCTTTTAAATTTGAAATTTAAGTGGCGACTTGTTTTTATTAGTGACCAGTATTATCAAGCCCCCTTTGCGGCACTTTGCAAGCCGGTGATACAACCTTCTTGTCCTAAGCAAGTTTTCGGAATACGAAAAAAAAATAGAATAAAATAAAGTCTAAATTCTAAATTTCCATTTAAATTGGTGGCCACATGGTTTTTTTAGTGGCCAGTATTATCAAGTGCCCTATGCTCCATTAAGCTAGCCGACGATACAACCTGTTTATACCAAGGAAGAGTTCGGAATATAAAAAAAATATTGTTAATAACAATATTTTTTTTATATTATATTTTAAATTCGAAATTTAAGTGGCGGCATGTTTTTATTAATGGCCAGTATTACCCAGCGCCCTTTGCTGCAGTATGCAAGTCGGTGATACAACTTGCTTATACTAAGAAATTATTCGGTATACGTAAATAAATAATTATTAAAAAAATATATTATTATTTTATATTCGAAATATAAGTAGCCACATGTTTTTATTAGTGGCCAGTATTATCGAGCGCCCTTCAGTAAGTAAGCTGGTTATACAACCTGCTTATAGAGGAAGTATTTGGAATACGGTATATAATAACAATTAAAAAAAATATATTTTTATTTTAAATTCGAAATTTAAATGGCCACTATTAAAGTGTCCGTTGCTCCAGTAAGAAAGTCGGTATTACAACTTCATTTACTAAGCAAGTATTCGGAATAAAAAAAGAAACAGTTAAATTAAGATTTTATATAACTTTTGTATATTATTTTGCATGCCGTGTTCGCCTGTAAATGATTATACAATTAGACCATAACCCATCACATGTAATTAAATTAATTGTATAATTGTAACAATTGTTGGTGATCCTATATAAAATTTAAAAAAAAAAATACGGAACAATTTATATATTAAAAAAATATATAATAAATAAGAAATTTAAGTTGCCACATGTTTTAGTAACTAGTATTATAAAACGACCTTTGCTCCAATAAAAAACCAGGCGATACAACTTGCTTATACAAAGGAAGTGTTCTGAAATTCAGTGAATTTATTTAATTGTACAAAACCTTCTTCCAAAGAAATATGGATTTTTTGTGTTATTGGAATTGCTAACAATTTCTACATGGTCATAAGTGACTACCGTCGGTTCGTTTAGTTTTTATTAGTTTACATTCGGCCATAATTAATTTAAATTATAAGTTTTAACATTATTGAGGTTCTATTGTCAAATATTATACTTCTATGTGCGTGTATATCAAATAGTTAGTAGTGTATTTAAATATATATATATAAGGATTCTGCATTCCTCTATACATATAAACTATTATCAGACCTGGCCACACGTTGCAGTGGCTAAGGTTCTTGAATAAAATAATATTGCGACTATAAATTGAGATGTAAGCTATCCTATCTAGAATAGAATAGAATAGAATAGAATAGAAAATCATATATTCAAATGAACTTACATTGAAGCACTTTTGAATAGTCATTACATTTTTTAATCTACCGCTCATTCGGAAAGCTGTCTCATCACAAGAAGAACGAGCAAGAAACTTGCGTGTTGCTCTTTTAAATAATTTTATTATTACTTTACATTTTTAAGTTTAAGTGTGTGAATACAAACCACCAATCAGCACTAATTCAATTAAATACTCAAATAGAAAAAATATTGAATATATAAGCAACTGGTTAAACAATTAATAAGAGAAAATCAGTCATAGTGATTAGAGCAGACCAGTCCCTACAAGCAGCACCCGTTCACGAGTATGACGGATAAGCCAACCATTACTGCTTTTATATCTTTAAAGTTAGATCAAATTACACACAGTGTGCAAATCAAATTTGCAATCGGTTCAGTAGTTTACGAGTCCATCCCGGACAAACAACGTGACACGTAATTTTTATATATAAAGATAAATGTCCGTAACTTCAAACTCCTTCGTCCGTACAAAGTTTTTGCTTTGCGTATTAATATATATTTATTACTAGCTGTTCCCGCGACTTCGTCCGCGTAAAATGACGATACTTACAACCTTTCATCCCCTTTCAACCTCTTACAACCCCTTTTTTGCATTATAAAGTAGCCTATGTCCTGTGCCAAAGTCTAGTAATTCTGTGTACCTAATTTCTTTAAGTCGGTTCAGTGGTTTCGGCGTGAAAGAGAGACAGACAGACAGACAGAGTTACTTTCGCATTTATAAAATTGGTAAGGATTTATTATTCCGTGCTACTACATATACTATATTACATATACTACATATACTATATTACATATACTACATATTCTATATTACATATACTACATATACTATACTAGTTACATGAAAAAATCAAATCTACAGATTAATACTTTTACCAAGTATTATTCTGTAGATTTGATTTTTTCGATCGAGATTTGACTCCGAGATTTCTATATATGATTGATAATGGAATGGTGCACCCGCCTGCGCTAACGGTATACGCTGGCGGGGCACCAGTGGAGGATGATAAGATGAGCATGAGGTCAGGTCAGTTAGCACCTCGTGACCAATTTCACTAGGAATTATTTTACAGTTTTTTTTTTCAAATACAAATTCAAAATATCTTCATTCATGTAGGTCTATTACAGACTCTTATGATATGTCAAATCTACCGTCAGTTCGGAATGATTTCGAGATGAGAAGAACGGAGAAGAAACTCAGCTCGTATGGCAAAATCTTTATGATAACACTAGAGATACTACTAGGACGGGCGTAAGTTATCTTACATCACGAAAAGGCAGACAAAGTCGGGGGATGTGAATGGTGTTCTGCCGCGTACACTTAAATTGTGGAATGAAGTACTTGCCGAGGTTTACTCTAGAGACTACAGCATGGGGTTTTTCAAGGAGGGTATATTTAGGTTTCTTAAGGGTCGACAACGCACATGTGACACCTCTGGTGTTTCAGGCGTCCATAGGCTACGGTAATCGGTGATTATATCAAAATTTGCGTTGAAATATGTACAAAATCTAAATATATATAACTCAAAGGTGACTGACGTAGTGATCTATCAACGCACAGCCCAAACCACTGGACGGATCGGGCTGAAATTTGGCATGCAGGTAGATGTTATGACGTAGGCATCCGCTAAGAAAGGATCTTGATTAATTCTACCCCCAAGAGGATAAAATAGGGGATGAAAGTTTGTATGAAACTTTGTCAATTTTAAACCGATCCGGCTGAGCTTTGCATGCATAAAGTTACTATAACGTAGGCATCCCCTAAGAAAGGATTTTCATAAATTCCACCCCTAAGAAGATAAATTAACGCGAGCGAAGCCGCGGGCAAAAGCTAGTAATTAATATAATTTAAAGATCTTTATATTCATGTAAGTATATTATAAACACGATAAGTTATTTTTTTTTGTTTTTTTTTTTCAAATGAATTTGTCTCATAAATCTTCTGTAAGTACCTCAAGGTGTTAAGTCTGCCGTTCGTTCTTGAAAAACCCAGTTTCTCGATAAGATGAACATGAGCAGGTCAGTTAGCCCATCTTGACAAATTCATCAGGAATTTATCACGATGGTTTCCTGGGGAAAGTGGAGCTCTACCTGACATGGTAATTGCTACCAATGGGATCATCAGTCCACATTACTAACAATCCCCTTATATGTATAGAAAGATTTATTTTAGTCATAATAATCTTATATATATATTTTCTTAGATATATTTTCTTCACCAAATGTTTTCCTTTCCTTAATTCCAAATTACATGTTCCAAATTTAAATAAATAAGTAAAAATGGCGCTTTGAATAACTCTGTAATTTGTAGCCAAGGAATTTTTTTGGACAGCCCAAATAACTATTGTACATTTACGGTTTTATTTTCGTTTAATTAATTTTGTATTGTTGATTTTATCTAATTGCAAATTGGTATAGAAAGTAATTGAAATCAATTACCTTCTATTTTGAAGACTTCAATATTATTCTTGAAGATGTATTTTTGCGACTGTATTATTTCTTTTTTTTTATTGACCACTAAAATTGGTACAAAAGTACTTAATGCTATAGAATTCTTTCCCAGTCAACCTTTGCGATGTGCAGAGATACTTGAATGCGTAAGCGCAGGCGGGTGCACCATTCCATTATCATCCATAAAAAAAATCTAAGTGAACGCGGGAGGAAGCCTCTCTGAAACTTAAAGCTGAACAACATCATCTGCTTCTTAGTTATCCTATTCATTTGGTGTCGGCGTAATATGTTCCTCTCTTCCATTCATCCCTGTTCGTAGTCATCTCGTTTAACTTAATATAAAGTTTATTTAAATAAAGATTTATTGAGATCAGATTTGCACTCTATGTAACGATACATCTCCGAAACGGCTTGACCGGTCGAGAACAAAATTTCATCGAAGGTCGATCTGCTGGCCTCCATCATTTACCATTAAAAAAAAATTCCGATGGGTCAAGTTCGAGTTTTTAATAATAAACGCGCTACAACATGTGACCTGGTGTGTAAACAACACACTGGTAAAACCTAGTTCTTATTTTATGATCTGTTCTAGATAAATAGCCAGGTTTATTTTTAATATTTTTAATAACAGGTTTATTTATTTACTAACTGTAAGTATATAAACCTGGCTGTTTATCTGGAATTCAAATCTATTTTTCTAAAATAAAAGTAGCCTATGTAAGTTACTCCTTATTACATCAGCTACCTGCCTAAAAAAGTCCCATCAAAATCGGTTCAGCCATTTCAGAGATTAACGGGAACAAACAGATAGACAGACAGATAGACAAAAATTGTAAAAATGTTATTTTGGTGTATGTATCGTATTTACATTCATATCCTCATATGCATGTAGTAAAAAACGGTTATTTCAATATGACAAACAGACACTCCAATTTTATTTATATGTATAGATGTATAGATTTCAGGCTGATAGGCCCATATTATAAATACCTTATAGACTATCAAACATCATCATTGCCTTGCCTTTATCCCATTATTTTGTGGTCGGCGCAGTATGTCATTCTCTTCCACTGCTCTCTATCGGTCGTCATATCTGAACATACTCTTCTTTTATTCATATCATCTTTCACACAATCCATCCATCTTCTTTTAGAGCGTCCTCTCCCTTTCCACGTTCATATTATACACTTTCCTTTAGAGATGATCCTCATTCCTCCGCAACTTGCCTCGGAATTAGTCTATAACTGGCACAACTTTCAAACTTCCTCGTATATACATATTCCTGGTTACCCCACAGATCCATCTCAACATTCGCATATCTACGTGTGCCTTTCGTCCATCCCCTTTACAGCCAAACATTCAAATCCATACAAAATAACAGGTCTTGTAGACTAACATACATAATAATTACTATAATATCGTAACCAACGCACTATGCTATTATGTATTTATTCTATATTTTTCTGTTATGTTAGTTTCTTATATATACATTCTTATTTTACTGTATTATTTAGAACTGTATGTATATTACCTACGTATGATTAAATAATAATTATTATTATTATATAAGGTACTAGCTAATCGCATCATCTTCGCCCGGGTGTATATGTTTTATACATTGACCTTCCTCTTGAATCACTCTATCTACTAAAAAAAACCGCTTCCGTTGAGTAGTTTTAAAGATTTTAGCATACATAGGAACGGATAAAGATAGACGCTCTGGAAATGTGGTGCTGGAGAAGAATGCCTCGGGTATCATGGACCGAATTCAGAACAAACGTTTCTATACTCGAAGAACTCGGCATTACACAGCGTCTATCAGCAACAACACAATCACGCATTATTTCCTTCTTCGGTCACGTTTCACGAAAAAATGACGCATCCATAGAGCGTCTTGTCATACAGGGTAGAGTTGATGGTACTAGACCCCGTGGACGAATACCCATGCGATGGACCGACCAAATCAAAGCAGCAATAGGCGGTCCACTCCACGAGTGTACCAGGATGGCAGACAGTAGAGACAAATGGCGAGCTGTCGTACGGCGGATGACATCAGCCCCACATCCCACTACGTAATAACCACGACCGTTCTGACAAGAATGAAGCGAATGAGAAGAAGAAGAAGAGGGACGGATAGACAGCGACAGCGATTTTGTTTTATACTATGTAATGATGTGCAATGACTCGCAGTACTGTTCGTATGGCAGCCTCGCTAACAAATTGCTTAGTAGCTGCTCACCAACGATCGCGAGCACGGCTTCTTGCAAGTCATAGTTTGAACTACGCTATTTTTTTTATTTTCATCTCTTATAAATATTATAACACTAGTATATTGTCTGTGTGGTCACGGCACTGACGACGGCAATCTGCCACGGTAGCGCCGATAGACCACACCCTTCGGCCAGTAGTCCTCCTTCTTGAAGGTGGGCAGCATGTTGAGGACCCGGGCTACTTTTGGTCCACATTTTGATGGGGACCCGGGCCCCAAACGCCTTGAAACTCGCATTGTGACTCGACTCCAGCTGCCTCACCCTCAATGTTAGGTTACGTTTGGTTCGCATGTTAGCGGGGACCCGGGCCGCAAACGCCTTGAAACTCGCGTTGTGACTCGATTTCAGCTGCCTCACCCTCAATGTTAAGTTACTTTTTATCCGCATGTTGGTGGGGATCCGGGCACCAAACGCCTTGAAACTCGTGTTGTGACTCGATTACAGCTGCCTCATCCTCAATGTTAGGTTACGTTTGGTCCGCATGTTGGGAGGGATCCGGGCACCAAACGCCTTGAAACTCGTGTTGTGACTCGATTACAGCTGCCTCATCCTCAATGTTAGGTTACGTTTGGTCCGCATGTTGGGAGGGATCCGGGCACCAAACGCCTTGAAACTCGTGTTGTGGCTCGACTCCAGCTGCGTCACCCTCAATGTTTGGTTACGTTTGGTCCACATGTTGGGGGGAACCCGGGCCGCAAATGCCATGAAACTCGCATTGTGACTCGACTCTAGCTGCGTCACCCTCAATGTTAGGTTACGTTTAGTCGGCATGTTGGTGGGGATCCGGGCTGCAAACGCCTTGAAACTCGCGTTGTAACTCACTCCAGCTGCCTCACCCTCAATGTTTGGTTACTTTTGGTCCGCATGTTAGCGGGGGCCCGAGATGCAAATGCCATGAAACTCGCATTGTGACTCGACTCCAGCTGCGTCACCCTCAATGTTTGGTTACGTTTGGTCCGCATGTTGGTGGGAATCCGGGCCCCAAACGCCTTGAAACTCGTGTTGTGACTCGACTCCAGCCCCTCACCCTCATGTTAGGTTATGTTTGGACCACATGTTGGGGGGAGCCGGGCCACAAATGCCATGAAACTCGCATTGTGACTCGACTCCAGCTACATCACCCTCAATGTTAGGTTACGTTTAGTCGGCATGTTGGTGGGGATCCGGGCTGCAAACGCCTTGAAGCTCGCGTTGTGACTCGATTTCAGCTGCCTCACCCTCAATGTTAAGTTACTTTTTATCCGCATGTTGGTGGGGATCCGGGCACCAAACGCCTTGAAACTCGCATTGTGACTCGACTTCAGCTGCGTCACCCTCAATGTTTGGTTACGTTTGGTCAGCATGTTGGCGGGGACCCGGGCTGCAAACGCCTTGAAACTCGCGTTGTAACTCGACTCCAGCTGCCTCACCCTCAATGTTTGGTTACGTTTGGTCAGCATGTTAGCGGGGACTCGGGCCACAAACGCCTTGAAATTTGCGTTGTGGCTCAACTCCAGCTGCGTCACCCTCAATGTTAGATTACTTTTGGTCTACACTTTGATGGAGACCCGGGCCGCGAACGCCTTGAAACTCGCATTGTGGCTCGACTCCAGCTGCGTCACCCTCAATGTTAGGTTACGTTTGGTCCGCATGTTGGTGAGGACCCGGGCCCTAAACGCCTTGAAACTCGCATTGTGGCTCGACTCCAGCTGCGTCACCCTCAATGTTAGGTTACGTTTGGTCCACATGTTGTGGGGGACCCGGGCCGCAAATGCCTTGAAACTCGCATTGTGGCTCGACTCCAGCTGCCTCACCCTCAATGTTAGGTTACGTTTGGTCCGCATGTTAGCGGGGACCCGGGCCGCAAACGCCTTGAAACTCGCGTTGTGACTCGATTTCAGCTGCCTCACCCCCAATGTTAGGTTACGTTTGGTCAGCATGTTGGCGGGGACCCGGGCTGCCGCGTTGAAACTCGCGTTGTGACTCGACTCCAGCTGCGTCACCCTCAATGTTTGGTTACTTTTGGTCCGCATGTTGGTGGGGACCCGGGCCCTAAACGCCTTGAAACTCGCATTGTGGCTCGACTCCAGCTGCGTCACCCTCAATGTTTGGTTACGTTTGGTCCGCATGTTGTGGGGGACCCGGGCCGCAAATGCCATGAAACTCGCATTGTGACTCGACTCTAGCTGCGTCACCCTCAATGTTAGGTTACGTTTAGTCGGCATGTTGATGGGGATCTGGGCTGCAAACGCCTTGAAACTCGCGTTGTAACTCACTCCAGCTGCCTCACCCTCAATGTTTGGTTACTTTTGGTCCGCATGTTAGCGGGGGCCCGGGATGCAAATGCCATGAAACTCGCATTGTGACTCGACTCCAGCTATGTCACCCTCAATGTTAGATTACGTTTAGTCGGCATGTTGGTGGGGATCCGGGCTGCAAACGCCTTGAAGCTCGCGTTGTGACTCGAATGCAGCTGCCTCACCCTCGGGATTCGGGCCGCAAACGCCTTGAAACTCGCATTGTGACTCGACTCCAGCTGCGTCACCCTCAATGTTGGGTTACGTTTGGTCCGCATGTTGGTGGGGACCCGGGCCCTAAACGCCTTGAAACTCGCATTGTGGCTCGACTCCAGCTGCGTCACCCTCGATGTTTGGTTACGTTTGGTCCACATGTGGTGGGGGACCCGGGCCGCAAATGCCTTGAAACTCGCATTGTGACTCGACTCCAGCTGCGTCACCCTCAATGTTTTGTTACGTTTGGTCCGCATGTTGGTGGGAATCCGGGCCCCAAACGCCTTGAAACTCATGTTGTGACTCGACTCCAGCCCCGCACCCTCATGTTAGGTTATGTTTGGACCACATGTTGGGGGGAGCCGGGCCACAAATGCCATGAAACTCGCATTGTGACTCGACTCCAGCTACGTCACCCTCAATGTTAGGTTACGTTTAGTCGGCATGTTGGTGGGGATCCGGGCTGCAAACGCCTTGAAGCTCGCGTTGTGACTCGATTTCAGCTGCCTCACCCTCAATGTTAAGTTACTTTTTATCCGCATGTTGGTGGGGATCCGGGCACCAAACGCCTTGAAACTCGTGTTGTGACTCGATTACAGCTGCCTCATCCTCAATGTTAGGTTACGTTTGGTCCGCATGTTGGTGGGAATCCGGGCCCCAAACGCCTTGAAACTCGCATTGTGACTCGACTCCAGCTACGTCACCCTCAATGTTAGGTTACGTTTAGTCGGCATGTTGGTGGGGATCCGGGCTGCAAACGCCTTGAAGCTCGCGTTGTGACTCGATTTCAGCTGCCTCACCCTCAATGTTAAGTTACTTTTTATCCGCATGTTGGTGGGGATCCGGGCACCAAACGCCTTGAAACTCGTGTTGTGACTCGACTTCAGCTGCGTCACCCTCAATGTCAGGTTACTCCTCGTCCGTATATAATCAATGGTATATACTCGATTCGTAGATATTGCCATTAAAGGTTGTTGACCTTAACATCTCAATAGCAAAATCAATTGAATAGAAAACTTGTTGTTTTTATGAAAACTTCGGTGATCGTCCAACTCGTACAAAGTTAGTACAAGTCTTAAGCAGACTGAGCTAGGGTTTATATTCTTTTCTTCTGTATTTCTACGGCTTTGTTTATTTGTTATTTCGGATATGATATGTGATAAATGTTCGAGTTATAAGGCATACTCGAACTTAGTATAGTATTATTTAGGTCTATTTTTTATTGTCGTAACAGTAACGAAAGTTTACTAATAGAATAGAAAATGTTCGAATTATAAGGTATAAGGTATATTCAACCTTAATCTAATATTATTTGGGTCTATTTTTTAGTCGTAACAGTAACGAAAGTTTACAAATAGAATAGAAATAACTTGTTTAAGTATTATTGAATAATCATATATTTTTAGTAATAGAAATAGAAAAAAATCAAATAAATGTGCACTTTTGAATAGTTCCATTTTTTTTATTCTACTTTTACTATTACTCATTCGGTTACTCTATTCTCCCAAGTTTGAATTAAAAAATTAATCTGTATTATTGTAAAATGTACAACATTTATTTGAAGAGAATACGAGCTGAGTTTCTCATCAGTACTTCTCATCTCGAAATCATTCCGAACTGACGGTAGATTTGACATATCATAAGAGTCTGTAATAGATCTACATAAATAAAGATACTTTGAAATTGAATTTAGAAGGGAAACTCATCACAATAAGAATGAGAAAGAAATTTGCGTGTTGTTCATTTTAATAAATGTGATTTTAAATAAATAATTATACTTTGCGCTTTGTCCTCGAGATTAGTACTAAATATATATAACAACATGTAGTAACGCACAAGTGACACCGCTTTTGCACAATTGTTGAGAGGGTACTTTCTTTTTTTTTTGTAGGTGGATTGTTAACTTGGTTACTTCATTTAAGTTTCCGTTCATTCACAATTTAGTGCTCAGCCGCTTAGTACTATATACCGCATAATCCGTCTTTTAATTCAGTTTTTTTTACAAAAAATGGCAAAAAGGAAACAATCCGACTTTTTAGTAGAAGATCTAGATCATTTAAATTAAAAAATTAGAAATTGCAATCAAATAATATTGTCAGCGCTGTGGATTTACAGTTTCTTCGGCAATAACATTGTCGTTTACAAACTCTTCAATTTTGTAATAAGCTTCAGCTGTTCGCAAAGAATGTGTTTTGTACGATATTTGATTTTAAGGCAGATTTAGACTTTTTACTAAAAAGCACTATAATGATCTTGTTACCTGTGGTTGTGGTGGTGAACGCAACACTTGATGTCCACATTTCACTCTGTATATTAGAATACAACGCGGCAGGTACAAGACTATCACAGTCAAATAATCTATACATCTATACTTATAATAAAATTGGAGTGTCTGTTTGTAATATTTGAAATAACCGTTTTTACTAATTGCATATATGTAAATATATATAAATATACACAGGCACATACACTAAAATATTTTTTTTTACAATTTTTGTCTGTCTGTCTGTTTGTTCCGGCTAATCTCTGAAATGGTTGGACCAATTTTGATGGAACTTTTTTTGGCAGGTAGTTGATGTGATACGGAGTAACTTAGACTACTTTTATTTTAGAAAATTCTCTAACTTTTTTTGTTAAATTCCACGCGGACGAAGTCGCGAGTACAGCGAGATACATATAAATAAAATTGAAGCGTCTGTTTGTAATATTGAAATAACCGTTTTTACTACATGCATATGAATACGGTACATACACCAAAATAACGTTTTTTACCATTTTTGTCTGTCTGTCTGTTTGTTCCGGCTAATCTCTGAAATGGCTGGACCGATATTCACGGGACTTTTCGCAGGTAACTGATGTAACTTAGGCTACTTTTATTTTAGAAAAATAAAGTTAAATTACTCGCGGACTAAGTCACGGGTACAGCTAGCACATAATAAGTTTAGAAATTATAGTCTATATGTTATTTTAATGTATAAACCATATTACTGTAAAGAATCATCAGAATACGTTCATACTCACAATTTTCTTTTATAATAAAGATGAAAGTGTTAGTAATAATTGTACAATGTGGAAATTATAACTGTCTGGTACAGAAACATGTTGACACGCGTTCGACAAGTGAACGGGACAGGTTTTGGTTGTCTGTTCTTTTTCATCGCAAGATTTACGTCCACCACTTTTTACTGAAGCTTTATTATAATTTAGTTCTATGAGTTCGTCATTCAGTGAGTTCGTTCCAATATTCATAATGCCCACCCGTATCCATTTTATAACTAGATTTTGAGAAAATTGCTTTAAATTGTTACATAATAAAAACATACATTTACATGTTACATATATTTTGTTACATATATTTAATAATAAAAATATATGTTACATATATTAAATTGTTACACATATTAATAATTTAAACATTTAATTAAATTATCTCAGTATATATATAAAAAGCGTAATTATTTAATCGGGGGTGGTAAATGTTCCATTTTGTATAAATAAATCATATATTAAATAATAAAAACATACATTTCAATATATTTTGTTACATATATCATATATTAATAATTTAAACATTTAATTAAATTACGATATATATAACCAGTCATTATTTTTTACATAAATATCAGTATATTTTTTTTTGTATATTTATTAACTCAATAGCGAAATCATTTTAAAACATATAGCATTTTTATTTAAATGCCAGCAAAAGAGACATCATATCATCTAACTGCTCATTTTTATTATAATTCATTGCTTCATCAATCATGATTTATCAATTTCATCGCTTTACGACCGATGGTCGCGGGTTCGATTCCTTACACGGCAGAAACATTTGTATTCATGAGTATGATTGTTTGTATCGGTCTGGATGTTTTCTATGTATAATATGTATGTATTTACAAAAAATATATATCTATGTATATGTATCAGTTATCTAGTACCCATAACACAAGCTTTAGCTAGCTTAACTTGGGTCTAGATGGCGCTGTGTGAAATGTCCTAAGATTATTATTATTATTATACTAGCTGACCCACGCATCTTCGTCTGCATCCCACTTACTTGACATATATTATTATATTTCGCCAATTTACATAATATCTTTTAAAATTATAACCTGTGTTATTCTGTCATATAGCTTATATGACTGTAAAGTTTCATCATAATCCGTTAAGTAGTTTTTGCGTGAAAGAGTAACAAACATGCATCCATACTCCCCAACTTTCGCGATAATAATATTACTAGCTTCCCAACCCGGCTTCGTCCGGGTGTACTTGTATTATACATATAAACCTTCCTCTTGAATCACCCTATCTATTAAAAAACCGCTTCAAAATCCGTTGCGTAGTTTTAAAGATTTAAGCATACATTTGGACGGACAGACAACGACAGCGACTTTGTTTTATAGTATGTAGTGATTAAGATATTGATAAGGTTATGCTAAAATATTACTTTCAGTATTATTATTATTACTTTTGATAAGAACACCCTTACGACTGGCCTTTTAATAGCTTATAATGGAATTGTGAATACGCGTTTTTTTTTACTTGGAGTATATCCTCATGAATAATATCCATGAGGATATGCACGACAAGTATCTGCAGATTCTGCCAAACTGAAGAGGAAACGCCGCTTCACATCCTATGTGGTTGTAGCCCACTCATGCATAAACGAAATATCTCCTTTGGAAAGTTTACACTCTTTCCCGAGGATATAAAAACCATCGCTCCTAAGAATATCCTTCAATTCTTGTCCCTGACGGGTCTAGGTAGCGAACTCTGAAAAAGGGCGAGCACAATAGATCTATGTATTGTGTATCACAGTGCTACAGGTGCTACAAACATCTGACAATAGCCCACACAATCCAATAAAAAAAAATATATCCTCATGGAACTTAGAAACCGTGGCTGGAGGCGAGTTTACTAATACTCGACGGCCTCTGTGGAGTAGAAGTTTAGCACACCGCTTTACTTCCGATGGTCGCGGGTTCGATTCCTCGCACGTATTTATGAATATGATTGTTTGTACCGGTCTCAATCTTTTATGTTATACATATGTGTATTTTAAAAAATATGTAAGAATTTATATCAGTTGTCTAGTACCCATAACACAAACTCAGCTTACCGTGGAACTAGATGGCGCTGTGTTAATTGTACAGGGTTATTTATTTCTTTATCAGAATCATTTTGAGTTTATTTTGGTGTATCTGGAAATCATTAATATCAATTTATACATTAAGTTTTTTTGTATGGGATTCGAAATAACGACCATTATAGTCTAAGTCGAGGTAATTAATCACTATGCCACGTTACGTATAATAAAGTAAATATACACAGATAAAAAATTCAGTACCAGATTAAATAATATTTTTTTTCATTATAAAATAAATACTGCTTACTTTTTAAATGTTTTCACCGCGACTTCCTGTTCATTTCATACAACAATAAAACGCAGGAACAGCAAAAAAGATAAAGAAAAAGATATGAAAGGAAACATAAAAGAAACAAACAATCGTTCTTGTAACTGAATTTTTGAGATTAAACCTTGAAAAGGAAAGTAAGCGAGTTTTTAATAGGAAGATGTTTTGTATCAGAATGTACAATGAATGTACGTGTATATACATAAATAAAGACAATTTTAATAAGTAGCTATATATAAGTAGCTACTATTATATTTTGTAAATACAAACATAAATTATTTATTATATATATAATAAATAATAATAAACAATCTCAGGACAATTCACACAGTGCCATCTAGACCCAAATTAAGCTACCTAAAGCTTGTGTTATGGTTACTAGACAACTGATACAAATACATAAATATATATTTTTCGTAAATACATACATATTATACATAGAAAACACCCAGACCGATACAAACAGTCATACTCATGAATACAAATGTTTGTGTCGTGCGAGGAATCGAACCCGCGACCATCGGAAGTAAGGCGGTGTGCTGAACCGCTAGACCACCGAGGCCGTCAATATATATATTTTTATGTATTAATATATATACCTATATTTATACGCTTGAATGCAAAAACTTATATATACATAGATTTTTTTTTTAAATACATACATAATATACATAAAACATCCAGACCGATACAAACAACCATACTTATGAAAATTGCGCGACGGAGATGTATGAAATTTCGCACACTTATAGCTTATATAAAGTGCAGAATGATAATATTTTTCTAAAGTTATCTAATACATATAAATAAAATTGGAGTGTCTGTTTGTAATATTGCTATAAAAGTTTTTACTACCGAGACTACAGCATGGGGTTTTTCAAGAAGGGTATATTAAGGTTTCTTAAGGGTCGACAACGCGCACCTGATACCCTGGTCTTTCAGGCGTTCATAAGCTATGGTAACCATTTACCATCAGATTGGCCGTATGCTTGATTGCCACCATCGTAGTATAAAAAAAAAATGCATATGAAAATACGGTACATACACCAAAATAATATTTTTTACAATTTTTGCCTTTCTGTTTGTTCCGGCTAATCTCTGAAATGGCTGGACAGATTTTGACGAGATTTTTGTTGGCAGATAGCTGATGCAATAAGGAGTACCTTACGCTACTTTTATTTATTTCAATATTACAAACAGACACACCAAATTTTATTTGTATGTATAGATGGAGAAGTAAACTAATGGAAGTGTCTCAAGTGTCGACAGAAATATTACAAGAGAGCAAATATATACATACAAGAAAGATGAGCAAAGCTCTGTCGTCCTGGTGCTATAATTTATACAACGCGTATCGTCCGTAGTACGTTGACCTCTTTTCAATCGATCAATCAATGAAGATTACAAGATAATCAATCAATGGTATTGCTGGAGATGGTTGATAAGCGAAATCGGTCAGTCGGCAAACGGAACGGAAAATGAGCAATTAAAATAAGAAAAATCTCACTATAATGAGACAGCGTCTATGGGCGGTTTATTACTTTTTTTTAATATGTAATATTGTTGTATTTATAATAGAATAGAATAGAATAGAATAGAAAATCATTTATTCAAATAAACTTAATTTAAGCAATTTTGAATAGTCATAACAATTTGTTTTTTATCTACCACTCGTTTGTAAAAAAGAACGAGCAAGAAACTAAAAATACATTTACAAGTCAAACGTTGAATAAATAATAATAAAAAATATCATTAAGCAGGATAATAATAATATCTCAGGATAACTCACACAGCGCCATCTAGTCCCAAGCTAAGCAGAGCTGGTATGGGTACTAGAGAACTGATATAAATACATAGATCATCGTTTTTTTGTAAATAAATACATATATTATAAATATAAAACACCCAGACCGATACAAACAATCATACTCATGAATACAAATGTTTGTACCGTGCGAGGAATCGAACCCACGACCATCGGATAGTAAAGCGGTATGCTAAACCACTAGACCACCGAGGCTGTCGAGAAATGTACCACTAAGATTTCTTGCTTAATGTTTTTGTTTTTTTTAGACAAATCTTTATTTTTTATTGTTTATAATGTGACATTAAATATACATACAATCCTAAATTTTCACCTTTCTATAACTAACCCCTATTTTTAATAGCGATTTTAATTTATACAGGATCAGCTAGACTATTATATCAAATTATGTTTGTTACCTAGTCCTTTGAAAGGGATTTACCGATTTTTATGAAATTTTATGTGCATATCCAACATCTGTTTTTTACATCATTCAAAGTGAGCTTTTAAAGCAAAAATAACTAATTTAGAGGTTAAATTAATTTTTTGTATTTTATTGTGATTTAGCATTGAAAAATACGTACTATTACATACTCTTATGATATGTCAAATCTACCGTCAGTTCGGAATGATTTCGAGATGAGAAGAACTGACAAGAAACTCAGCTCGTATTATTTTCAAATAAATGTTGTACAGGTTTACAATAATACAGATTCATTTTTAAATTCAAATCTGAGAGTAACCATCAGCATATGCCATTGCAAAAATAGTCATAACCCGAACAGACATTCCCCATAAGCAGCACACGTTCACGAGTATGACGGATACGCTCCTTAATTTTATTAACCTTTCAACCAGCAACCCCTATTTTTTATAAAACCGGCTATTGTACATATTTATACAGCTATTATACCTACATACAAATTCATTTTTAAATTCAAATTTGGGAGAATAGAGTGACCATCAGCATATGCTATTGCAAAAGCAAATAGTCCCCACAAGTAGCACCAGTTCACACCTATCACGGATGAGCTAGCCATTATTGCACTCAACCATTTTAGAGATTCTTTACAAATTCTTCAAAAGTTTACCCCTTTTACGGTCATCCCCAATTTTTTAAAATGCGATATTAATTTATGGCAACAAACGTTTGCCGGGACAGTTAGTATTGTAATGTAAATCAACTACTACAACATATCCTCAGCGCTAAATACAAGAAGCTCAACTTCAAACACGGATTATTTTTTTGATTTTCCTATAAATTATATAAATTGTTATTATTAAATTTAATTTTAATTTTGGACATACTTATTATTACTTAATTTTGGACATTTAACAATATAAATAATTATGACATTCGTTGTTAACATTTAACAAGTTATATTAACATGAATTTAAATTTGCATGCTCAAAATGCAGCTGAATATAGAACTGTAAATTAATTTGTAAGAACAATGTAACCTATTCAAAGCAAATAAATAAATAAATGTAATTCCCCTAGAAATTAGTCGATTAAAAATCTGCACTTAGTGCAGGCAAGTGTAATGGCAAGGTAGGACGACCTAATTTTTTAATGTACACTGGAATGCACTTTGTTGCGTTCTAACTCGCTTTGCATTTTCATGGCGAAATGCCAGATCGTAATGTATTGTACTTCATTAACTTTTTTTTTAATCCAACTGCAGAGGCATAGGACCTGATGGAGAGGATTTCATTAAACTTTTTAGAACGTCGTGTGCACTATCTGCTTCTTCCTTATCCCATTTATTTGTGGTCAGCGTAATATATATGCTCACTAAAATGTCCAGACATAGGGCGGCGTGGTAGGCCGGGTCATTGGACTCCCTAAAATATGGTCGAGAGCAGTGAAAATAGTGTAATCAGTGTTCGTAACCCGAACAGACCTCTCCCCACTATCTACTTAAAAGAATATCCTTATCAGATTCATGACATCATTATGACGTGATCAAGTGGAATGAGTAGTCATGCTCACTAAAATGTCCAGGCATGTGGCGGCGTGGTGGGCCGGGTTATTGGGCTCCCTAAAATATGGTCGAGCGCAGTGATGGCTGGCTCATCCATCATACTCGTGAACGAGTGCTGCTTGTAGGGACTGGTCTGCTCTTATCACTACGGCTGATTTAATCTTATTATGTTTTTATATTTGACCCTATTAAATTAGTGCTGGTTGGTAGTTTGTATTCACACGTTTCGACTTGTAAATGTGAACTTACAAGGATTAAGAGCAACACACAAGTTTCTTCTTCGTTCTTCTTGTGATGAGACAGCTTTCCGAATTAGCGGTAGATTAAAAAAAATTGTTATAACTATTCAAAAGTGCTAAAATTAAGTTTATTTGAATAAATGATTTTCTATTCTATTCTATTTTATTCTTCCATTCATCCCTGTTTGCAGTCATCTCGTTATTTACTTCCTTTCTCACCATCTCTTTCACACAGTCCATCCATATATTTTTCGGCCTTCCTCTGCCCCTATAACCATTCACATTCATATGTAACACCTTCCTTTGGATATGATCTTCATTCCTACGCATTACATGTCCATACCACGATAGAAGATTACTCTTCAAACTCTCCGACACCGGCGCCACTTTCATACTTCCTCTAATGTATTCATTTTTTATCTTGTCTGTCACACCAGATTGCGTGTGTTTAAATTACTAGGTTTATTTCGAATGTCTGTCATTCTGCTATGGCAACCATTTACCATCAGATGGGCCATATGGTTGTTGCCACCATAGCAGTATAAAATATTCTTTATATGCAACTGAGAAACCATATTTTATGCAAGATTCCTTTTGTACGTTTTGTCCGCTCTTACAAACCAGTCTCGCTTAAAACAAAACAATTTTTTGATGAAACACAAAACTTTCTTTTTATAATTACAGGTGGTTTCATTACAGGTGATGTAAATTAATATCTACAGAAGGCAAAGGAACCGTGAATAGAAAGGGTCAAGTGTATTGTCGTCTCTTTCTCTCTCAAAGGAGGAGAGAGAGAAAGGAGGCGAGAGTCTGTTTTTAATTTCGACCCTAAGATACTTTACAAATTCAAACCGTTTGCAATTCAAATGTGAAATTTGCTTTAACTTTTTGATATTCATTATTATTGTACCTCGCGATGAACGATAGTCTACTTTCTCGCGGAGTGTTAGAATTTAAAATCGTTTATCGTCGATCTTGAAGTGAATTTGATGGTTTTCTTAAAAGTTTCGGCGGGATACACATAAATTTATTTGTGTATAAATTAGGCGTCGGTTACGATTCCTAGTAGGGTTAATTCGAGGAACGACGGGTTTTAAAGACACATATACATCTATTAAAAAAAATGGCTGAATTTATTTCGGAAAACAATAAGGGTTGTCTTCTTATGACATCGAAATCTAACCAACTGAATTTATTAAAAAAAAAGTATATCTAACAAAATTTGTTTATACTTAAGCTTTAACTTAGCTCTACATATGAGGTCTATTCACCTGATTGCATGAATCGATATTAATACATATTAAAACGCAGATATTTTTACAAAAGAGACTTTATTTTATTTAAGCAAGTGATTTTTAACACCGTACAGCACAGAGAGAGTGAACGATGAACGAACATTATTGCCAACATAGTAATACAAAATACAGGCTGGCCAACCACACAATATATTTTTTTTATTATTAACATGTTTTACGGCTCTGGATACAATTCTTTTTTAGCCCAACTTAAAGTTTTACAATATACATTACAAAAATGAAAGTCAATGTCCAATGTCAAATAATATAAGCTATATATATATAGCTTTTTAATTTTAGGTTCTTAGTTGTACAATTAAGTTATATTAACATTAGAAGATATTAAATCTGTAATTAATTATCCATTATGTCCTTCAATAATGTAAACAAGTCATTACTTACACAAACTTATACATTACATATGATTATAGAATAGTATAAATGTCAAATGTTGCTTTTTTGTTCTAACGAACTTATTAAAAAAAAACTTAAAAACAATCACAATTTCTTCACAGTGTTGGAAATAAATTTATATAAAGTCTTGAATAGTATAGGCCTTGTGATGACAGGAGCGGTGGTGAGAGTAAACACACACAGTAGGGTGTAACTTGTATATTAACTGTTACATCTTGAATTACTCTAGCTTAGACTAATTACATAAACTATATATATGAGGTACTGCGTGACCTACGTGTCGTTATACAAAACGTACACTCGCACAATCTTTTACTGAACGTCATCACTATACCACACCTCCCCTGAAAAGTAGGGTGTCTATGGTGAGGGTGTCCCCTCCCTCTGAAAGTTTAACATTACAAGGACAATTTTTATTATTTAAACATTTACATACAAAAAGACAAAAAAAATATCACCAAGGATTAATTTAACTAATCAGATATCATACCTGAGTACAAAAAAAATACAAACTTTTATAAATACATTGTATTATTAATACATATTTGTATTTGAATTTGTAAAAATTAAAATTTTTTACTCTATTATAACAATTTTAAGAAATTTTATGCATTATTGGCCAATTGACAATTTTTATCTGTACTTATTGACTTACTATACTTATCTATACATTTTACAGCATGATAAGATCTCTTCGACTCTTCGATCTCTTGGAGACTTTGGTACTTATTCATTACTGTTGTAACTGGCTAATCAGATATGTATTTTATATTCTAAATTTGTATTTGAATTTGTAGTTTTTTTTTATATTACATTCTTGTTATTGATAATTCATTATTCTTTATTCTTTATTGTACACACACACAGGAAAAAAATATAGCAGTAATAAAATAAAAGTAATGTACAAGGGCGAGCTTATCTCTAAAAAGAGATTTCTTCCAGCAAACCTAGAAAATGTTATAGGATAATTTGGTCATTAGATCAGCCATACATACGTGTACGAGAAAAGAGAAGAAAAAAAGGGAAAGAAAGACATTAAAATTATATAAATATTAATTTCTTCAATTTCATCTTTCTATTCCTAATTGTGAGTAGTCTATATTAATATATTTTCTCCGTTTAACTAGTCTTTTTTTTGCTAACAATTACTATGCTCTCTAATCTCGTGAATGAGTAATAATCTGTCTAGTTCGTATTTTCTTCATTCAAATATAATATGATTCAAATCTTCATTTTCATGATTGTCTAACATTGCACTATTTAACATAATTTTTATATAAAAGTAAATAAAAAACATATTTTGTTGTAAGTGACAAGCCGCTGGTTGATCCCTTTTTTTTTCTCATATTTTTCCATTTCCTTTTTAATGATGAAACAGGCAAAGACCGCTAACCCGTACAGCCTAGTCTGCTTTTAAATTTCTTCTTATTTATATAGGTAATGAGGCTAGTTGATCCCTTACAAGCGTCAGAGTTCGCGCTAAAATTACAATCTTTTTTTTCTACATGAATCAACTTAATGGCCAGTACGTATTAGATAATGCCAAAATATTATCTTTAGACAGACATTTTCCCGCCAAAAATTCTACTCGCGTAAATGAGTATCAGCGGTTGTATTACGTACATTTATAGCTCATCGTAAAACAAGGAATAAACATAAAATATTATCATGAATTTTAATTCACTGTTACCGTCGTACTGTAACAGAAATATTATATATACGTTTTGGTTATTACTCGAATGCGCAAAAATGTGTTTGGATATTTCTGTCACTGTGAACTCCTAAACCGAATAGAAAAAATCTTTATTCAGATCATTTGAATCACTGTGCTTTATAAAAATACAATATTTTAGAGTACAATAATTACTGTCTGATTCTTCATACTTGAGAACGTATGAATATATGAACTATTTGATATTCTTGAATAACGATTTCTTGTACTTTATCTGGGTAGACTATATAGCACATTATTTTGACTATATATAGTAAAAATAATGTGTTACATAATAAATTTGTAAAAACTAATGTTGTATTTTCATGTATTAAAAAAACAGCGCTAAAAAAGGAACAATCGTTGCTATTTTCTTTTGTTATAATTGTAAGATCGGGTTTATTAATACCGGACGAATCATCGTGACGATTATAAGATCCACTAATAATGACTTAGACTTTGAAGCCGGCTACCGCAAGGGAAACCCCAAGTAGCGCCCGTGACTTGTGACACGGGTGTAGGTTTAAAAGGCCCCTTTAGAATGCATTAACACTCACCTTCACTACTTGCAGCTTCCCCCCAGGCCCAACTAAAACCGGGATAAACTCATTTCTAATACAATTCACTTTAGTATCCAAAGCACAACCGGCACGCCCTGCGCTCGTCGACTGAATGCCGTGGCTCACCCAACGAAAGAGGATTATTCAACTACCGACCTCCGTATTTATAGACCGAAGTCAGTGTAGTAGGAAGAGAAGCGGGGGTAATGGATATCTTATGACAAATAACTTAGTTCGGTCTATAAATACTAGATGGCGTTATTTGCAATATTTGTAATAATCTTTACATTGGGTACTTCATTTGTACTAAACACAAACTACCTTTTTTAATATCATTTTAAAATATCGGATTTATTTACACACTCTTACATAATACCCAATTTAAAATTGTATATGTAAACACAAAACCCCATCTTAGCCATTTATAAAATCCCCTAACTGGCAATACCTACGCACCATAAACAATTTTATCCTTCACTTTCATATCAGCAAAAATATTGTTATATCAATATTGGCAAACAAATATTTTTTTACAGCCCATAAAAGGCCATAGACAAACATTCACAATTTCAAATTAAGAAAGAAAAACAGAACAAAGCTAATAAGTACGGATACAGTTATTTGTCCAAAATGCCGGGGTGCGCGCGTGACGGGAATTCACGCGGGAAACGATCGCCATATTGCAATATGGCCGACGGACGAGCTGTCAAATTGCTGACGGTTCGACTGGTTTCAATTTGCCGCGTTTATTCACGTGATATGAGTGTTTGGGCCATAGAGTACATATTGTTTTTTTTTGGCCACAGGTGGATACAAAAGTTGCAATATATTTTATTAGCAAGCAAGTATAGCAGCTGCGGTCCTTTTGCGATACTGGATCTTCATTCATTCATAATTTAAGAGCCGCACTCTTGTCGGTGAAGCTTTTGCAATTTTCCACGATCTTCCATCAATCTCTTTAGTTGTTGATACGACACGACTCCTACTTTTCCTTAAACTTCTTGATATAGCTGAGTTTTAGTCGTCCTCTTCCTTTCTTTCCTTTTATTTTTCCTTCGATAATATTATTCATAAGTTTGTCGTATCGTATCAAATGCCACAACATTTTCCCCTACCTGTTCTCAATAATGTTTATCATCTGATCTCTATGCCTTTTCTTTAACCCTTTGCAGTACATATTCATTTCTTATATTATCTTACCAGCTAATTCTTTCCATTCTTCTCCAACACCACATTTCAAAAGCTTCCAATTTGTCCCTTTCCTTTTGGGTCAATGTTCATATCTTACAGATACACAAAGCTATACTCCAGATGTAGGTCTTGATAAGTCGTTTCTGAGAGGTCCTTGACATGTTAGCTTCCAAAATATGTTTCTTTAAATAGTAATATATAGATATCATATATCATCGTTTTCAAATTTTGTACATTTCAACATTATATTGTTAATTGCACATGTGTCACCCACTCACTAATAGTTAGGCCACACTGTTAGAAGTGTTAGAACTCTTTTAGAGATAAGTCCACCTTTACTTACTTTGTATATAATTAAATTGACTACTGAATATAAACTGCTATATAGGTATATATAATATATATAATCTTCGACTAACTATCCATTTTTTATTTGGTATGGCAATGAAACAGACGGCATACCTGATGGCAAGTGGTAACCGTTATCTATATATATATATGAGCAGCATCACAGACATCACCTTCTACTTCTTCTGCAATAAGTTCATCTTTTAATTTAGATACATTTGCAACCCTAGTGTTGTTTTTTCAATCATGTTTTTAAGTATGTTCGGCATTGAAAAAATTCGCAAAAGAATCCCACAATTTTTGATCAAACATTTCTAAATTCCGTTTACCTGTAATAATACTGGCAACATTACGTAAAAGTAGAAAATAGGCCGTTGTACAATAGTTAGGTACACCACTGTTGGCTCGAAGCCATAAGCCACCTGTCAACCGAAGTTTTCAATAATCTCAAAACTAACAAACTCGACTCCAAATGGACCTTCATCACGGAGAACGATGTTGAGATTCTGACGACCTCGGTGGTCTAGCGGTCAAGCATACCGCTTTACGACCGATGGTCGCGGGTTCGATTCCTCGCACGGCACAAACATTTGTATTTATGAGTATGATTGTTTGTATCGGTCTGGGTGTTTTCTATGTATAATATGTATGTATTTATAAAAAAAAATATCTATGTATATGTATCAGTTATCTAGTACCCATAACACAAGCTCTAGCTAGCTTAACTTGGGTCTAGTTGGCGCTGTGTGAATTGTCCTGAGATTATTATTATTATTATTATTATATTTTGTAGTCACTCGGATGGGTAATCAGTTGATTGAATTTTATACATAATGGAATTTTTCGACCGGTTTGCATTCACATATTTCAACTTAAAAATATAAAGTTACATCTAAATTATTTAATAGAGCAACACGCAAGTTTCTTGCTCGTTCTTCTTGTATTGAGACAGATTTATCAAGGAACGCTAGAATAAAAGCTAGCGCAGGCGAGAAAGCCACTCCATTATCATCTCTTAAAAATAATTAACACCTGATTCGATTAAATGTGTCCAAAGAGTCGGCTTGTTTGTCTGAATACACGTATTTACTAATTATCATAAAGTCATAGCAAATATCCGCCATTTTGCTTCACTGGCACGCCGCCACCAGCCGCCACCTGTCCAATAGAGTTATTCAGGTTTTCAATAACTGATTCCGAATTGAGACCACATTGGTGCCGCTTGGGAAATCACTTTCGGAACTCGATTATAACTCGCTTTCAATCGAATACAATTCGACTTGTGAATATTTTGTTTCTTTGTGTTTTTGTAGAGTGTCGACTAAGGTTATTACACCTATACTATTTATATTATTATCTTATCTTAGGGTCTTAACACGAATAATTTTTTGGGGAATAAAGATATTTACTTCTCTCGACGTTTCGACTAGGTTGCACCTGTCGTGGTCACGAGCTGATTGTGCAGTCAACTCGTTACTACGGCGCGTTAAATAATAATTTGGTCCTTACATATGAAATTGGCGTTTTATCGTACTGGCCACTTTGATCTCAAATATCTCCTTTTTGGTTAGGAATTCCAACTTCAAATTTATACAGCTATATACTCAACAAGTTGTTTCTTGAAAACCGTAAAATGTTTTTTTCCCATCTTTGGTTTTTTCTTTACGTCATTCAGTTTCTTCTTCTTCTTCAGTCGTTCACTCTTGGCAGAGTGGTCGTGGCTTTCATGATGGTATATTTTGTGATATGGTATCATTGTGGTCCTTGCAAAAGAAAACACTGTACAATTTGTCTCCACCTGGTACGGTTTTTGGCTGCACGAGAACATTGTACCATGGACTGCTGTGTAGCCGTTCTTATACTGTCAGTCCATCTCGTTGGAGATCGACCCCGAGAACGTGTGCCTTCAACCGAACCTTGGATAATTACCCGCTCCATACAGTATTCGTTCCGGCTAATGTGACCAAAATACTTGAGAATTCGTATTTATATCGACGATAATCTCTCTCTATATTGAGTTCGTTAAGGATGGAAACATTGGTTCGACGAGCAGTCCAAGGTATACGCAACATTCGCCGCCAGCACCACATCTCGAGGGCATCAATTTTCCTGCGTTCTTGCATCCTCACTGTCCAAGTCTCTGCACCATAAAGGAAAATTGGAAAATCATTCAGTTTACAAAATGGAAAACTTAAAATATCTCGTTAATTACAAGTACGAGTTCCGCCGTGGCACCAGTGCTGCAGAAACGGCTCGAAGGATTAATGATGTGTATAGCGGTGGTGTTGCAAAAGAAAACACTGTGCGTTTTGGTTCCAATGTTTTCGTTCTGGAAATTTCGTAGCGCCGTCAAAGATTTTATTGATTCCCGTCCGAATGGTTTTTTTAGTAAAGGGATTAATGAACTACCTATGAGATGGGAAAAGTGCATGCATAGCAACGGTAGATATATACTTTGATTAAATAAATGTTTTGAAAAAATCGACTTTAGGTTACTCCGTTACAAAACGGCAATTTTATATGTTAGTACCTAATATATATAATGTATTATATGTATCTACACACCTATATTGAATCTTATCTTATCAGGTATACGATACAGTTACATATCTATTATCTATCTATAAACAGCTGTCATGTAGAACGAATTGCCTGCATCTTCATGTTTTATTACTAAGCACCCACTAGTTATCCGAACTGCTTCAGATATAGCGACATCTAGCGCTTACGGAGGCGAAATAAAATAGCCCGAAGAATAGCCTGAGTTAGGAAGGAACCATTTTGTTGTATGGGATGGGGTATCTATATGTAATATTATGTTATCTGTCTGTGTGTAATATTATAAATGCAAATGTTTGTGCGTAAGGATGGATGATGTTTGTTTCTTTCTTTCACGCAAAAATTACTGAATCTAAGACGGTGATAATTTTTGCTAAATATATAGACTACCAGCTACTCGCCCCGGCTTCACCCGGGTGTACATGTATTTTACATATAAACCTTCCTCTTGAATCACTCTATCTACTAAAAAAAACCACTTCAAAATCCGTTGCGTAGTTTTAAAGATTTAAGCATACATAGGGACAGACAGCGACAGCGACTTTGTTTTATACTATGTAATGATGGTACTGAAACTATTATACTAACTGGTAGGGGAAAAATATTAATACAAAAAGTTTGTCGTTCATAAGCGGCTAAAATGTCCTACATGAATAAGTTTGTTATGGATACATTTAATTTACTAAAGTGATAACCTTCACTATGAAGAGTTCATTTTCTTCAGTTTATTTACCATTCCAGTCACCTCACTAATAATATAAACGTGAAAGTTTGTGAGTATGGATAGATGTATGAATGTTATTCTTTTAATACCGAAATATATTTTTGTGTGGAATTTTATAAAAATAAATAAATGTGATGTAGCTTATATATTAGAAATATATTTTTGTGTGGAACACATAGGTTATTGTGATATATAAGCGACTAGAGAATGTTATAATTTAAATACAAATATATTTTTGTGTGCAAAAGAATAAATAAATAAATAGGTTATAATTTAAATAGAAATATATTTTTGTGTGGAAAAGAATAAATAAATAAATAGGTTATAATTTAAATAGAAATATATTTTTGTGTGGAAAAGAATAAATAAATAAATAGAATTTAAATACAAATATATTTTTGTTATAATTAAATAGAAATATATATATTTGTGTGTGGAAAATAAATAAATAAATAGAAATAAATACAAATATATTTTTGTGTGGATAGATAGATATATAGATAACATTTTTATTCACGTTTAAGGCACACACACACAAAACACTGTATAATAAATACAAAAATAAAAACAAATCTACAATTACATTAGTCAAGTCAAACAACATATATACAGATAAAATAAAATGCAATACAGTTGATAACCAAAAAAACCGGTATGAGTAACGTAGTGTGTGTGCATAGCCCATACGCAAAAAGGCAGCACCTCAGTGTACTGTTTGCAGCATCCAAGCAGCCAACCACTGACATTCAGGCACTGCCCAGAGATATACGCGAGGACGCATGTAACAAGACCACAGCTTCTAATCAGCCATAGATTATAATAATAGGTTATAATTTAAATATATTTGCCTGAAAAGTTATAAACTGCTTAAAATATTGTTTTTTTTTGTAATGTTTTTGAGGTGCAATAAAGAGTTATAAAAAAAAAATATGCTTTAACTGCCGTAAACTGCTATACCTGGGTCATATAATGCGGAATGAAAAATACCTTCTTCTGCAATTAATAATACAAGGAAAAATCTAGGTTTGCCGAAGACCAGGCAGACGACGTACTTCCTGGTTAAAAGACCTCAGGCAGTGGTTTGGGATGAGCACCAGGTCCCTTATCAGGATCGCCGCAGACAAAGTAATGATCGCCAACCTCCTATAGGAGATGGCACCTAAAGAAGAAGAAGAAAAGTTTTAAAAACTATAAGTTATGAATCACACTTTTCACCAGACTCTGGCTTGCAAAATTTACAGCGACCATTTGTTGTCTTGTATCCATAACACAAGCTCTGCTTACCTTGGGACTAGATGACGCTGTGTGAATTGTACAGAGGTATTATTATTATTATCTAGCTACCAGCACCCCGACTTCGCCCGGGTGTACATATGTTATACATATAAACCTTCCTCTTGAATCACTCTATCTATTAAAAAAACCGCTGCAGAATCCGTTGCGTAGTTTTAAAGATTTAACTATACACAGGGACAGACAGCGACAGCGACATTGTTTTGTACTATGTAATAATGATGAATGTTTTTGTTTGTTACAGGTACATAAAATACTCAAGGTCTAACTAGAAAAAGAAAATTCCATGGAAATAAAGGGGGAAAACTAAAAGTTTAACTATATATCTAATTTAGTCATAGAATGTCTATGTATCTAGTATTTATTTATTTATTCTTTATTGAACAAAAAATATTTGTTTTTTTTCGTACTACTCTAATGCTGTTGGCCGCAGCTGGCCTTTACAGCTTCACCGGACGTTAGGTGCGAGTGCAGATGGCACTCCAAACCCGCGGAAGGACTTATGGAGCGGCTGAAGGCCAACTCCTGCCTGACGGATACGACTTTAGTCTGAGGGCACCACTAGGGGTTCGAACCTCGGCTCAGGCTGTCGTAATTTCGATCCCCGTTTGAATTGGACGGGGGATCGATCGGAGGGGAAAATATTTGTACAACAGGCGAGCTTAATGTCGTATGGCATTCTCTCCCAACTAACCTTAGGGTATAAACAGAAAGCGTAGTGGGGTATTAGCGAGAGCTGTTTTAAATTTACTAATACATATAAATAACATAGTATTATTTTGTTACAAAATTTTAGGGCGTGTGACCACAATCTCTGATATTTTTAATGGATGATAATGAAATGGATGAAAATGATGATAATCGGTGGTTTGTATTCACACTTAAACTTAAATTGTAAGTAAGAATAAATTATTTAAAAGAGCAACACACAAGTTTCTTGCTTGTTCTTCTTGTGATGAGACAGCATTCCGAATGAGCGGTAGATTAAAAAAAAAAATGTTATGACTATTCAAAAGTGCTTCAATGTAAGTTTATTTGAATAAATGATTTTCTATTCTATTCTATTCTATTCTATTCTAGAAATGGTGTCGTTTTCGCTAATGGTATACGCTGGCGGGGCACCAGTGGAGGATGATAAGATGAGCATGAGGTCAGGTCAGTTAGCAATCAAGTCGTCACATCGTGACAAATTCACCAGGAGTATATCATGATGGTTTATAGGTGGAACCGGATAACCGGTCATCGAGCAGGGAATTAGTCTTTTAAATATTGTGATTTTTTTTTCTCCGAGTACGTTTGCGATCAGTCCCAGGACTATAAGCGAATATGTTCTGTGATGCTATCATGTAGAGCGGCTTCCCATTGGAAACCTTACTCATCTGCATCCCAGAGCTACTGCCGATCTTCTAACTCCAGGATATGATGGCGTTTTAGTCGTCTCACATGCTGTTCTATGGTGAGTTGTCGAGCAAGTTTGTTGGGGTGATGAATCAACCGTTCTTTATATTTGGCTGCCAAATTCCGAATTTCCTCCTTCACTGTTCTTATTTGAAGGTGATCATGGACTTCAGTGTTGGTTATGTACCATGGTATTTGTGCTTCTTAAGATTTTGTTTTGTTGGCGCTGGAGAATATTTATGTTGGAATCACTTGCGCTGCCCCATAGTTGCAGACCATACGTCCAAACATAGCGGTAGATATTGTGATTTAACAGTTTTTTTCGGACTACTCTATCGCTGTTGGCCGCAGCTGGCCTTTACAGCTTCACCGGACTATAGGCTGCGAGTGCAGATGGCACTCCAAACTAAAGGAAGGACTTATGGAGCGGCTGAAGACCAACTCCCGCCTGACGGATACGAGTTTAGTCTGAGAGCACCACTAGTGGTTTGAACTTCGACTCAAACCATCGTAATTTCGATCGCCGTTTGAATTGAACATTGAATAGAAGATCGATTGGAGGGGTGTAAGCTGATTATGATATATTTGCTCTCATTATATTCGTTGATTACACCCTTTTACACCCTGTGTTAACATCCCTTATTAAACTTTTTAATGTGTCAAAATGAGACTCAATTCTCGTTACCGCTGTATCGATACCTATCTATATCGATTTACCGTATCGTATACTTAATCGAATTATATACTTAAAAACTCGGAGTTGAGTTGACATTTCAGAACCGAAGTCACTGTTATAACTCGAAATGACATACTTAGTGAAGAGTATAAGAATACATACATACATACATACGACTTCGATGGTTTAGACCCTAGCGGTTAGCACACTGCTTTACTTCTGATGGTCGCGGGATTGATTCCTCGCTCAGTGCAAATTTGTATATCCATCTGGACATTTTCTATTAATATTTTGTTTGTATCTTCTTCTTTCTTATATATAAAAATGAAATGACGTTTGTTATTCTCGTTAATTTTGGTTTTGAAACTTTTGTGAAGTCCAAGGAAGGCTTAAATGGTGAGAAAATGTGAAGAAATTGCAGGGAAAACAACAATTTTATTTATGTTAGTACCTTTTCATACCTATAAGTATAAAATCCAAAGAGTTTTTGATTCTTGACACATTATTTAATTTTGAGATGAAACGGAGTTCGACGGGTCAGCTAGTTTATAATAAAAACTAGCTTTTGCCCGCGACTTCGCTCGTGTTAATTTATCCCCTTAGGGGATGCCTACGTCATAGTAGCTTTTTTTTTTTGTGAATATTAATGGAATGGTGCACCCGCCAGCGCTAACGGTTTACGCTGGCGGGGCACCAGTGGAGGATGATAAGATGAACATGAGGTCAGGTCAGTTAGCCCATTATGACAAATTCACCTAGAATTCATCACGATGGTTTCCAGGGGGAACCGCGTGGTCGACCTAACATGGTACATTGCAAGCAATGGGAGTTACTAGTACCCATTGCTAACAATCCTCTTCCCCCCTCATAGTAGCTTTATGCATGTAAAGTCTCAGCCCGATCGGTTTAAAATTGACAAAGTTTCATACAAATGTTCATCCCCTATTTTATCCCCTTGGGGGTAGAATTAATCAAAATCCTTTCTTAGCGGATGCCTACGTCATAACATCTATCTGCATGCCAAATTTCAGCTAGATCCGTCCAGTGGTTTGGGCTGTGCGTTGATAGATCACTATGTCAGTCACCTTTGAGTTATATATACATATATATAATAAAAATGTATCTATGTATTTATATCAGTTGTTTAGTATTCATAACACAAGTTCTGCTTAGCTTGAGACTAATAAAGACTGTATATGCGTGTATTTAAATTACATTGTAGTATGGGTTTTTTCATTGATTTTATGCGTAATTTGAAAAATTTATTATCATTTTGCACTCCTTCTTTATATAAACTGTAAGTGTGGGAAATTTCATACTCCGTCCGCAATTTTCGTAAAAAGGTATGGAAAGTTTTTGCTCCACGTATTAATACTTATTTCACGTCCATGGTACATAACGAATTGAAGAGATGCTCTCATAAGATAAAAGGTAATATAATATGTAAGGGGTTGTGTAAACCCGCTACCCGACCACCGGAGTGGTTACCTAACTAACACTAAGCTAACAGGGCCCCAAATGTCTCGAGTTACCTCGTTATTTGCGTTATTCGATAGGTGTCAAATAGGTAATATTATATTATATATTAGTATAGAAAATGAATAGATTTGATACATATATATGATAAATAATGTGACGACCTCGGTGGTCTAGCGGTTAAACACACCGCTTCACGACCGATGGTCGCGGGTTCGATTCCTCGCACGGCACAAATATTTGTATTCCTGAGTATGATTGTTTGTATCGGTCTGGGTGTTTTCTATGTATAATATGTATGTATTTAAAAAAAAAATCTATGTATATGTATCAGTTATCTAGTACCCATAACACAAGCTCTAGCTAGCTTAACTTGGGTCTAGATGGCTCTGTGTGAATTGTCCTGAGATTATTATTATTATTAATGATGAAGGACTCGGTGGTATAGTGGTTTAGCATACCCTTTACTTACGGTCACGTGTTCGAGTCCACGGCGCAAACATTTGTATTCATGAGTATGATTGTTTACATTGGCCTGGATGTTGGTAGTTTGTATTCACAGTTTCGACTTAAAAATGTAAAGTTACAACGATTATTTAAAAGAGCAACACACAAGTTTCTCGCTCGTTCTTGTGATGGGATAGCTATCAGAATGAGCGGTAGATTAAAAAAAATGTGATGGCAATTGAAAAGTGCTTAAATTAAATTTATTTGAATGAATGAATTTCTATTCTATTCTGTAATAGTATATTTTATGATTGTTTGTATTGGTCTGTGTGTTGTCTGTGTATATTATGTATATATGTATATACAAAAAAATGAGAATTATTAATTGTCTAGTACCCATATAGTGTCGTATAGTACCCATAACACAAGCTCTGCTTAGCTTGGGACTAGATGGCGCTGTGTGAATTGTCCAGAGATATTATTCGGGTTTTTTTTAAGACATTCATGATTATAATTATTAATGTATGTATTGCATACGTTTATTCCTTGGTGAGTGCATTGGTATTGTACTGTAATACTCACTGAGAGCATGTAATTTTATAAATAAATAAATAAATAATAATTATTATCTGCACTAGAGATAAATGTTATATACATTCGGAATTTTCAGAAAGGAAATATATTTAGTTATTTATTTATTTATTATCGTACTGAGAACTTTAGAAGAATATATGAGAGAGCATTATAATATTTATAAATAAATATATTAAATAATTATTATTATAAACAGATAAAATATTATTTTTTAAGCATTTTGTCAGGAATTTTCAGAAAGGAAATATATTTATTTATTTATTATACCACCAACAACATAATTGCATTATATGTAATTATAATTATAATATATTATAACATATTAAATATATTATAATGTATTTAATATAAACAAGTCAAAATAACACTTTTTAAGGCATTTTGTCAGGTTTTCTACACTGGCGGCTTGTGGGTCAACTATACTCAAAAAACCTACAATGCTCTTCGTGTTCAATTTTTTTTATATAAATAATTACAGTGTAACAAGTAAGAGGCATGCGACAATCAACATAGAAATCGCTACGCACTCATTATTAGTGTAATCAGATAATATTGTCAGTGCTATGTATTTAAAATTTTTCTACAAAAACAAGCGAAGCGAATAACGTCCCTATTAGGCAGAGTGCGGGCGAGTTCCAACAGTGTCCTGAAGGCAATTGCTTGTAAAGTAGACTGTCCCATTCTAAGACACTGGGTGGGACAGGTAATATGTTAAAAGTTACATTTTTATTTTATATTTTATGACTAACCTAGCATAAGTTATGTCATTAAGCTGTTAACAAAATGGATCATATTGTCTGAAATAAAATTATTATTATTAAGCAATTAATTATAGGCAACTACGTCATTCATATAAAAAATTGTGCATATCAATACATAGTATAAAACAAAGTCGTTGTCGCTGTCTGTCCGTCCCTATATATGCTTAAATCTATAAAATTACGCAACGGATTTTGAAGCGGTTTATTTTAGTAGATAGAATGATTCAAGAGGAAGGTTTATATATATAATACATGTACACCCGGACGAAGTCGGGGCGAGTAGCTAGTGTATTAACAAAGCTAATAAACGGGTTTTGGTAAATTTAATGAAACATATCGATTATAGATGGGAAGCAATTAAATTAATTGAATAAATTATATTCGCCTAATTTCGTATTCATATTGGAGCGTAAGGGTTGGCAATGTTGTTATTACACTAGCTGTTAACCGTGACTTCACACGGCGCCATCTAGCCCAAGTTACGCTAGCTAAAGCTTGTCTTATGGGTACTAGATAACTGGTACAAATATATAGAATTTTTTTCGTAAATACATATTATATATAGAAAACACCCAGACCGATACAAACAATCATACTCGTGAATACAATTGTTTGTGCCGTGCGAGGAATCGAACTCGCGACCATCGGAAATAAGACGGTGACCGTCACAGCATTACTGTAACCGTTAGATATATATTGTTAAATCATATTTACTGAGCAAAACCTCTTGCTCACTAAACGATTACTTGAATGACGAGCGTGCATGGCAATAGTTGTTCATGTACGGGATTTTCACTTAATGTTAGGCATATATATATATATATATATATATATATATATATATATATAGATACATACAGTACATGTAGTGGCTTAAAAAAAAGGAAATTCAGTTCTGTTTCTTGCCAGTTCAGTTGTTATGATGATCTGGGTGTTTTCTATATATATCTTATATATAAAATTCTCGTGTCACAGTTTTCGTTCCCATACTCCTCCGAAACGGCTTGACCGATTCTCATGAAATTTTGTGAGCGTATTGAGTAGGTCTGAGAATCGGCCAACATCTATTTTTCATCACCCTAAATGTTAGGGGTAGTCCACCCTTAAATTTTTTTTTTTATTTTTCAGACAAAATTTTTAGTTTCTATCATTTTATGATACAACATACAAAAGTATATACAATCCTAAATATTCACCCTTCTATCATCAACCCCTATTTTTTTATAGCGTTATTAATTTATATGGCAAAACAACGTTTGCCGGGACAACCAGTTATGTATGTATTTATAAAAATATCAAAGTATTTATATATAAGTTCTCTAGCACTCATAAGAAGAGCAACACACAAGTTTCTTGCTCGTTCTTCTTGTGATGAGACAGCTTTCAGAATGAGCGGTACATTGAAAAAAAAAAATGTAACGACTATTCAGAAGTGCTCCTTTATTTGAATAAATGATTTTCTATTCTATAACACAACTCTTACTTACCGTAGGACTTGATGGAGCTGTGTTAATTGTCCATGGTTATTTATATCTAATGTTTTGTGAAACTGATAGAAATACTTACGTCTGACTGATGGGGCTTTAGCTGTGATCAAAGGAATATATGATGCTTGATATTTTTGACAACCACCATTCGCACACTGCTATTATTATAATTACCCGTATTTTCATGTAAACATGAGTAATCCAGTAATATTTTAACATGATTTAAGCACGGTAGTGTACACGCGAAGTCGCTGAAATATCTTCCTAATATTATAAACGCGAAAGTTTGTGAGTATGGCTGGATAGATGGATGGATGGATGTTTGTTAGTCTTTCACGCAGATACTAACTTTTATAGTAATAGCGTATACATCAGAATAACACTTAGGCTAAATTTCACGCAGGTGAAACCGCAGCCACAGTTACTATCTAATAAATAATAAGTAATCTCAATTTTATATAATTCTCGTTTCACAGTCGTATGTAATAAAAATAAAATGAAACGACTTGTCCGATTCTTATGAAGTTTTGGTTGTATATTCAGTAAGATCTTCGACAATTTATATTTTATTTTGGACAAAATTAAAAAATAAATGCATAATTAAAAATACGTACAACCCTAAATATTCACCCTTCTACTACCATCTTTATTTTTTAATAGCGATATTAAATTATGTGGCAAAACAAAGTTTACCGGATCAGCCTATATGTTTATAATGTATTAACCAGCAATATACCACGTAAGCTTGACCTCCACGCGGTTCCCACTGGTAACCATCGTGATAATTTCCACGAATTTGCCGTAATGTGTTAATGCAAGCAAACGGTGCCCCGCCAGCGTAAACCGTTAGCGCATATGAGTGCACCATTCCATACCACAAAAAAAAACATGTATATAATTATCTAGAACAGTAGTAAACTTTCTATTGTTCCTTACTATGAGAGATCATTTAAATTATTCGACTTGGCGGAAGCACTACCGAGCACACTCTCCCTTTGATGTATTTTGCGTCTGTAATAGAAACTTTTAATAAGCAATGAACAGATTACTCTCGTCATTTTAGTCTTGAAATTTCAACAGACGTATTACGTTGCAGTAATTTTATATATATCTAACATTTTCTTTATACTTGATAAACATGGTTCTTTCAACCGACATCAACAAAGTTTCTCAATTCGACTGTATTTTTGTATAGCTAAAAAAATTATTAATTATTACTCACTAAACGATTACTTGAATGAAACGTGCATGACAATAGTTGTTCATGCACTGGATTTTCACTTAAAGTTATACATAGACACCTACGTAAGTACATAATGTAAATAAACTGGCTTATAAAATAGTAAGAATTTCAGTTGAGCTTCTAGTCAGTTCTTCTCGATTGAATCTGTATATTGAACTGGACGGTAGGGAAAAATATTACAATTCAAAACATTTGAAGTTCATAAGCGGCTAAAATGGATAAAAGAGTTTTTAATTTAATTTTATTCTGATGTATAAGCTATATTATAGTAAAGTTTCATAAAAATAAATTTAGTAGTTTTTACGTGAAAGTGTAACAAATCCATTAATCTATACTTACAAACTTCCACCTTTATAATACTAGCTGTACCTGCGACTTCGTCCGCGTAAAAAAGTGTAACCAAATAATGAAAAAAATAGTTTTCATCATACTATCTTCAAAAATGAAGATTCTTCCATACAACCTTTCATCAACCCTTTCAACCCCTTACAACCTTTTTTCTTTATTTATCTTCGCGTAAAAAAGTGACTCAGACCAAATAATGAAAAAAATAGTTTCATCATACTATCTTCAAAAATGATACAACCTTTCATCGAACTTTTCAACCCCTTACAACCTTTTTTCTTTATTTATCTTCGCGTAAAAAAGTGACTGACCAAATAATGAAAAAAAATAGTTTCATCATACTATCTTCAAAAATGAAGAGTCTTCCATACAACCTTTCATCGACCCTTTCAACCCCTTACAACCTTTTTTCTTTATTTATCTTCGCGTAAAAAAGTGACCCTGACCAAATAATGAAAAAAAATAGTTTCATCATACTATCTTCAAAAATTAAGAGTCTTCCATACAACCTTTCATCGACTATTTCAACCCCTTACAACCCTTTTTCTTTATTTATATTTAATCAACAGCCTAAAAAGTAAGTTTCAATCTCTTAATATAGTATTATTAGTATTACTAGCTACTCGCCCCGGCTTCGGACGGGGTGTACATGTATCATATATATAAACCTTCCTTTAGAATCACTCTATCTATTAAAAAGCCGCTTCAAAGTCCGTTGTGTAGTTTTAAAGATTTAAGCATATATATGAACGGACAGACAGCGACAGCGACTTTATTTTATACTATATAATGATATTACTTCTAGTATTATCCATACTCAAAAACTTTCAAGTTTATAATATTAGTATTATATAAGTTTATATATGAAATGTAACAAATTGATCTTACTTTAAAAACTATATTGCCTGATTGGAAATTCAAATTGCTCTTGCACTTACACCTGGTGTTGGACGTTTGCCAACGACTGTAGGAGGGGTTGGCACACGATTTAGTGCTCTATAAGTAGAGTCGATGTGGCAAATTGGCACGTAAACATGTCCAATGTAGGGCTGACTTGTTGAGTCAACCTGGAGATCGAGACAACTAGTCGGAAATCTAAGTGAATATATTTTGTGTATTATAATATTAACCAAAATGTAAGTAAATATGTTTTGTGTATTATAATAATAATCAAAATGTAAGTAAATATGTTTTGTGTATTATAATAATAATCAAAATGTAAGTCAATATGTTTATTATATTATAATAATGACCAATTAACAGTAATGGTCTAGCGGTTGGTCGCGTTACTTTCGATGGTCGCGGGTTCGATTCCCCCGCACGGTGGTAACATTAATATTAATGAGTATCATTGTATCGGTCTGGGTGTTTTCTATGTTTATTATGTTACCACGGCTACCATCGCACCACTCGCCATCGACAGGGAATTCATCCCCACATGCTATAAACTAAGTGATCTCGGACATTGCGGTTTCCTCCCGCATACACTTAGATTGTGGAATGAACTACCTGCCGAGGTTTTCTCGAGAGACTACAGCATGGGCTTTTTCTCAGTTGTCAGGTATACATAACATAAGCTTTTCTTATCTATATATTTTGAATTACTGTAATTTAAAATATTTGACGTTCATATTTGACGATATATGTAAGAGACTAAAATGTGTGAATAAATTAATTTTTAATTTAATTTGATTTGATATAAAATCAAATCATTTTTCGTTATCGGTTTGAGTGTTTTCTATGTGTATTATGTTATATTTACAACTAGCTGTACCCGCGACTTCGTCCGCTTGGAATACAACTTTATTTTTATAACGTAAAATATTTTTTTCTAAAACAAAAGTAGCCTAAGTTACTGCTTATTACATCATCTACCTGCCAAAAAAGTCCCGTCAAAATAGGTACAGCCATTTCAGAGATTAGCCGGAACAAACAGACAGACAGACAAAAATTGTAAAAAATGTTATTTTGGTGTATGTACCGTATTCATATGCATATAGTAAAAAACGGTTATTTCAATATTACAAACAGACACGCCAATTTTATTTATATGTATAGATTAAAAAATATGTCTTAACTATTTATATCAGTTGTCTGGTACCCATAACATAAGCTCTGCTTGTCCAGAATATATAAATATAATCGACTTGATGAGCGATTAAAATGATCAAATTAGATTTGATTTGATATCAAATCCTTTTCATTATAATATTAAGTCTATACATAATTAAATCTAATCACTTCTCTCCATCCTAAGGTTGCCTGGAAGAGATCGCTTTTTAGCGATAAGGCCGCCCATTGTTACCTCTTTGTCTTGTTTATTGTATTATATATATATATTTTTTTTTATCATTTTATACATAATTGTATATGTAATTGTATTTTCTGTGAGAGGAACAATAAAGAGTTTCATTCATTCATTCATTAAGTTAAAATTAATTAATAAATTTAATAATGATGATATTTACTAAGAAAAATCAATATATTTTTTCAATTACGCCATTTTCCTGGAAAGGTTAAGAGCAGGTTTGTCAACCCTTTTTCAGGCGGCTGCACCCCCGGGGTCGTGAATAAAGGGTCTCAGGTTCCTTTCTCACGGGCCGCTAGACGTCAAATTACATTGACACGTGCTAAAGGGCTGTGAATAGTTTGGTTGGTTTGTTTATTGTTTATATTTGACGGCCTCAATGGCCTCGAGCGGTGTACCAAGTTGTTTTTTTTTTCTAATGGTCGCAGCTTCGATTCCTGGCACGGTATATACATTTGTATTCATGAGTATGATTGTTTGTATCTGTTTATATATGGCATAATCCATATATGTATATTATATATATTTATAAAAAAATACCTAAGTATTTATATCAGTTGTGTAGTACCCATAACTCAAGCTCTGTTTACCGTGGGACTAGATGGCGCTGAGTTAATTGTCCAGGGTTATTATTATTATATATTAAGTGCAATCAAAAATTTTAATTAAAAAAAAAAATCAAAATATCTTTATTCATGTAGGTCTATTACAGACTCTTATGATATGTCAAAACTACCGTCAGTTCGGAATGATTTCGAGATGAGAAGAACTGACAAGAAACTCAGCTCTAGCTCAGCTTAAATTAATGTTCTTTTAATTATTACAGTTTATTGTTATTATTTAATTAATTCTTTTATTATTTTTCTCCTCGGCTTTCACCTGTATTTTTACTAGTTATAGCTTCACAAAATATACCATAGCTTCTCAAAGTTTATTCTTAATTTGTATGGATAAAAACACTGTACGCGTTTTTACTTAAAAGACCATAGTTTCTAAAAGTTTAGATATTATTAATTTGTATAAAAAAATCATTGTACGTATATCTACGTAAAAGACCACAGTTTCTCAAAGGTCATTCGTAATTTGTATGGAGAAAAAACACTGCTCGCGTCTCCACATAAAAGACCATAGTTTCTCAAACTTGAGATATTCCGTCACAAAGTAAATACTTGTAATATTGTGTTACGCGTGTTTCCTCGTTGTTTATTCCATTAAAGCACTTGAGAACCCTTTGAACTTTGTCATTACTTTGTAAAACTTTGGCAATTCGCAATTAATTTAGTTTAGTTATTTTAATAAAACACTTTTGCTGCGGGATGTTGACTCTTTCGACCGTTCGCCGGGTCTAATTTATACTGCACTAGCTATTCGCCCAGGCTTCTCACGCTTGTAAAGCTATCTAAATATATATAACTCAGTCCACTATCGTCCGGTGAAGCTGTAAAGGCCAGCTGCGGCCAACAGAATTAGAGTAGTCCGAAAAAGCCACAGACACACACTTATATTTTTTATCATGTATATTTTGTGCTGTACGCAGAATTACGATTGAGTAGATGAAGGTAGGTAACTAATTAATAACATTATTGAAGGAAAAATAGATGGAAAGAGAGGAAGGGGAAGACAAAGACACAGCTATATCAAGCGAGTTAAAGAAAAAGTTGGAGTCGTGTCGTATCAACAGCTAAAAGGACTGATAGAAGATCGTGGAAGGTGGCGGGAGCTCCACCGACAAGAGCACAGCTCTTAAATTATGAATGAAAAGATGAAGGTATCCTCAGAATACCAGCGTCGTGGCACCTCATCACAGTATATGCTGAGCGGAGACCTATTCACTACCATACCCGTCCCATTGGCTTTACGGCATGATATTGCATCTCTGTGCATTTTCTACCGCATATATCACGGGGACTGTTCTGAGGAATTGTTCCGATTAATACCAGCTGCTGAGTTTCACCACCGTACCACCCGCCAGAAACTGAAATACCATGCTGATTATCTGGATGAATGGCGGTCTTCCACAGTGCGGTTTTCTAGAAACTTTTTGCCTCGCACAACCACATTATGGAATCACCTTCCAGCAATGGTATTTCCGAACCGATACGATATTGAAACCTTCAAGAAAAGAGCTTATTCCTTTTTAAAAGGCCGACAACGTACTTGCAATTCCCCTGGTGTTGCGGGTGCTCATGGGCGGCGGTAATCATTTACCATCAGGTGAGCCGCGTGCTTGTTTGTCCCCTGTGTTATAAAAAAAATACCTAGATTTTGACATTCTACATAGATAAATAATATCTAAGTTAAAAAGAACATTAAAATGTACAGTGCACTAATAAATTTAATAAATGTGTTAGGCTGAGTGGTTTTATGTCCTTAGCTTACTCTTGATAATTATAATTATTAGCTGAGCCATCTATACATATAAATAAAATGGGAGTGTCTGTTTGTAATATTGAAATAATCGTTTTTTGCTACATGCATAGAATAGAATAGAATAGAAAATCATTTATTCAAATAAACTTACATTGAAGCACTTTTGAATAGTCATTACATTTTTTTAATCTACCGCTCATTCGGAAAGCTGAGCTACATTTTTAATTTGAGTGTGTTAATACAAACTCAATTCCATTAAATATTCAGTCTAATTATACAGTCAATCTATTGTAATAGAATATACCACAAATAAATAAATAAGCCTAAATAATTAACACAGCGCCGTCTAGTTCCACGGTAAGCAGAGCTTGTATTATGGGTACTAAACAACTGATATAAATACTTAGATATATTTTTTTACATACATTCATTACATTTTCTATGCACATGGAAGACAACCAGATCGATACAAACAATCGTACTAATGAATTCAAATGTTTTCACCGTGCGAGGAATCGAACCCGCGACCATCGGAAGTAAAGCGGTGTGCTAAACCACTAGACCACCGAGGCCGTCGAATAATGTTTAATATTAAATTATTTCAACTCTAAATTGATAACTGGCGTCTTACAAAAGATTTAATCCAGCTGACTTAATCTTTGTTCTCTTAAACTATTACTGCAGTTAACTTTGTAGTTAATCAGTGATTACGTTGAAGTTCAAACGACATAACCTCAAAGGGTTAACAGTCGCGATACTAATCCATAATAATAATATCTTATCATTATAGTATAAATCAAAGTCGCTGTCGCTGTCTGTCCGTCCCTATGTATGCTTAAATCTTTAAAACTACGCATCGGATTTTGAAGCGGTTTATTTTAATAGATGGAGTGATTCAATAGGAAGGTTTATATGTATAATACATGTACACCTGGGCGAAGCCGGGGCGAGTATCTAGTTAATATTTTAAACTGGAAAGTTTGTGAGTATGGATAGATGTTTGTTACTTTTTCACGCAGAAACTACTGAACGGATTTTGTTGAAACTTTACAGTGGTATAGCTTATACATCAGAATAATTTCATGCGAGTGAAACCGAAGGCACAGCTAGTAATATTATAAATGCGAAAGTAACTCTGTTTATCTGTCTGTCGCTATCATGCTAAAACTACTGAACCGATTAAATCAAATTTAGTACACAGTCTAGACCCTGAGAAAGGATATAGGCTACTTTTTAATGCGAAAAAAGGATTGTTAGGGGTTGAAAGAGGAGATGAAAGGGTTGATGGAAGTATTGCCATTTTTAAAGCTAGAAGCTTGAAACTTAGTTTTTAGACTGTTGAATAAATACAAATAAATAAATACTAATTCAGTTTTTAAAATCTTACCCTTAATAAAGAGTTTGTCTGGAAATTTATCATTTTTTAAGCTATTTTAGCTTCAAATATGGTCAAGCGCGTTGATGGCTGGCTCATCCGTCATACTCGTGAACGAGTGCTGCTTGTAGGGACTGGTCTGTTCTTATCACTACGACTGATTTAATCTTATTGCATATTTATATTTGACCCAAAAAATTTGTGCTGGTTGGTAGTTTGTATTCACACGTTTCGACTTACAAGGATTATTTAAAAGAGCAACACACAAGTTTATTGCTCGTTCTTCTCATGATGAGACAGCTTTCCAAACGAGTGGTAGATAAAAAACAAATTCTTACGACTGTTCAAAAGTGCTTAAATTAAGTTTATTTGAATAAATTTTTTTCTATTCTATTCTAAATATTTAGAATTTCCATACAAAAAATGAATTTTTTTCTTTATATTTTTGAGTTAGATTATTAAACGTTTTTTCATTATTTGGTCAAGGCGACTTTTCGACGCGGGTGAAACCGCTGTCACAGCTAGTATTGCTATAAAGTGCACGTATTCGCGCGTCATAATAACTGCTATCTTGGCAAATGTCGCGTTTTTGGCACAAATAAACAATAGGTCCCGTTGATGTTACATTCCCCACTGTCTTCCGAGTTGCTCCATTGTCAGCATCACGGAATACCTGCGCCTAAATGAAAATAAAAAAAAAACAACGTTCCTTTTTTAAACAAAAGACAACTCCGTGAAAAGCGTCGCTTTAGCTGCGGACTCGTCACTAAGAACGAAACAATGTTTGTGTGAATCTGTGGGAGCACTTTTTTGGCGCGCAATTAATAATAATAATAATAATAAGGACCGATCCATCATCACGGACAGGACCGTTCTTGCGAACAAACCTGATATCGTGGTGATGGATCGGGCACTTTCGAGGGTGTTTTTGGTGGACATCACCATACCGCATGACGAGAACCTCGTGAAAGCCGAAACTGAGAAAAAGAGAAAGTATCTCGATCTGGCTCACGAGGTGACCGAAATGTGGGGGGTGATGTCCACCGAAATCATTCCAATCGTTATGTCGGTGAACGGTCTTATCCCAACCAGTCTGGAACAACATCTCAGACGGTTGGGATTCCGGGGCGGCTCACTCCCGGGAAAGATGCAGAAAGCGGTGCTGTTAGATTCTGCCCGCATTGTACGCCGGTTTCTCTCCCCGGGGCCCTGAATCCCGGCCGACTGTGCTTCTGCCGGGGGTATGTTGCCATCACCTCTCCTTAAGAGGGGAGATGAGAATTTTTGGGAAAAAATTAATAATAATAATAATAAAGGAAAAAATCAGCAAAAGCTGAGCGAGTGGGACGATATAATAATAATAATGATCACCTCTACAATAGAACTATTACAAAAAGCCGTCATTCCCAACACATGCCGTATAGTAAGAAAATTTCTGTCTTCATCGTCATATAACTCATCCACGCTTGGCTAAGGCCCGCGTGTTTGAAAGTATTACCCCCGTCAAAAGGAGATATATAAAACATATATTTATATAATAATAATGTATACATACTCACACGCGCCCTTATACGTATACACACATATATATACACACTGAACTTACTTAGTTTTAGCCCGTAAGTATACGCCACAAAGCCTAAAAACCTAGCAAAAACTGTGAAAATAAAAGATAGTTGTAGGTAATAAGATGTGTATAAATATACAGGTAAAATTAAATACAAATTGTCAATTCATGTCATTCATTCATTCATCATTCATTCACGGGGATCGATATTACGTCGACCTGAGCCGAGGTTCGAACACCTAGTGGTGTCCTGAGATTAGAATATTATCCGTCAGGCGGGAGTTGGCCTTCAGCCGCTCCATAAGTTCTTCCTTAGGTTTAGAGTGTCATCTGCACTCGCCTCCTATCGTCCGGTGAAGCTGTAAGGCCAGCTGCGGCCAACAGCATTAGAGTAGTCCGGAAAAAAGATTTTATAGAGCATTCAGAAATATAACTGCTATATGGGCCAGTGCTTTTTTAATTTATTATTCATCCTAGTATCTTATATCAGTATTCGACGATCTCGGTGGTCTAGCAGTCGAGCACACCGCTTTACGTCCGATGGTCGTGGGTTCGATTCGCACGGCGTGGCGCAAATATTTATATTCATAAGTATGATTGTTTGTATCGGTCTGGGTGTTTTATATGTATAATATGCATAAATTTACAAAAAATCCGTGTGACAGTGTTAAGTCTCGGCCATGTTGATGACCTCGGTGGTCTAGCGGTTTAGCACACCGCTTACCGTCCGATGGTCGCGGGTTCGATTCCTCGCACGGCACAAACATTTGTATACATGAGTATGATTGTTTATATCCGTCTGGGTGTTATCTATGTATATTATGTATGTATTTACAAAAAAAAATCTATGTATTTGTATCAGTGATCCAGTACCCATAACACAAGCTTTAGCTTTATTTGGGTCTAGATGGCGCTGTGTGAATTGTCCTGAGATTATTATTATTATTACAGTTACATCATCTCGGTATAGTTTCGAAAGAAAACAGCGAGCAGGTTACATTGCTATCGGTGTGGGATATTCCCTACTGGTATCGATCTCCACCCATACTCATGTGTGGCTACCCATTTAACCTTAAGGTTTTGCTACAAAGTAATTGTTAATTTTAACTTAAAATACCAATGGCGGCGCGCGGCGGCGAGATCAAAGAGCCACTACAAAGAGCAACGTAGATCAAAGCAACCCGGTATTTATCCGGCGTGTGTATTTTAAAGTACATGTTCGCTTAAATTTCCGTTGGCTATGAGTATTTTTTTATTGAGTAGTTAATACTCATATGTATATGTTTAATAGGTAATAAACTGTATTCATTTTTTTTTTATATTTGATAATGTAATTTTTTAAGTAATTGTAATGCCATACTAGCTGACCGCCTGATGGTAAGTGGTAACTGTAGACTATGCCTAGAAGTCAAAATCAAAAGATATTTCATTACATGGTATAAAACAAAGTTAAAATCTTTAAAACTACGCAACAGATTTTGAAGCGGTTTTTTTAATAGATAGAGTGATTCAAGAGGAAGGTTTATATGTATAGTACATGTATACCCTGGCAAAGTCGGGGCGATTAGCTAGTTTCCATATAAAACCTTTCGGGCTGTAAAGGAGCGTGTTTACTGTAAAATGTAATAAGACGAGAACAAAACAAAAGCAACGTATGTTCGCAAATATTTAGCAGATTTATGACATATTTAAAAAAAAGACAATAAAAAACATGTATAAAGTAGTTGACATACAAATATACATGATCATCACTATACTATGAATATCTAGGTATAATGTTCGTGATACACGCCAGGTTGTCATTTATATATATAAAAAAATGCTTTTTAAACACACAGATTTAGTCACACCATAACAGTACAAAACCCTTAAGAATTATGTGCCATATTTTGCAATATCTATATTAATTATGATTAATTATTATTATTAATATTATAAAGCTAAAGAATTTGTTTGTTTGAACGCGCTAATCTCAGGAACTACTGGTTCGAATTGAAAAAATATTTTTGTGTTGGATAGTCCATTTGTCGAGGAAGGCTTTAAGTTATATAACATTACGCTACGACCAGAAGCGAAGCATCAGTGAAAAAAGTTGCAAAAACGGGGAAAATTATTCATACATGAACGCTTCCGAAGATAATCGTGATAGGGTTTTTGATAACCACGCGAACGAATTTGCAGGCACAGCTAGTATAATATATTTATGCATAATGTAAGTATGTATACTCTATGCCTACACCCTAATAACATTCTGCCATACAGCAACAGACAGGAGGAAATTGCCCCGGAAACGTGGCCAAGCTTAACCCCGCTCAGTACCGGGATCACGCCGGACAAATTGACAAATAACTGACAAATTATCAAATAATTGGAAACTCAGCATATACCATACAAAATGGTGGATCATACTATGGGAAATCTACAGAGTAATTAACACTACTTTTGAATCTGTAAACCAACCTCCTTGTATTCACAGCAGCCATATAACAAAGATACATTTACTAAAAGTATATTATCTAAATATCAAATTTATTCGCTTACTAATTATTGATTTGGAAAGTTGTTATATGTAATTATTATTTGCTATTTTTATTCTGGATATTAATCTGATATTATAGGATACATATTATACCTCGTCATATATTAAACCTTTTATTAATGTCACTCCTTCATCAACAGGCCAACCAAACCACAAATCTATGTAACAATTTGCATGCATAAAAAAGATTATTTGCATAATTTCACCCAAAAATGATTAGTTTTGTCTTCCATATGCGGACAAAATCTTTAAAATTTATCTATGTAAACAATAGCTTACAAATGTTATAGAAAAATATTATTACTCAAATTCATACAAAAAATATTATGTTCCTAGTGACGGAAGCCTACGGCGGCCATTATTATTTGGCGCGAAATTGTGTTTATTTTTTTAGGCGCGCAATTATGTACGCGAGGCAAAGGACCTCTATTATTTAGTAACGGAATCGCGACGGACAAAATATGAAATACTTGGAAACTCGATATATATAACACAAAATGGTGGATTATACTATGGGAAATCTACAGAGAAATTAATAAGTTAATGATTTTAAGATTTGTCCCCGTAACCAAAATTGAATCTATGTAACAAACTGCTTGCATAAAAAAGAATATTTTTGACTTGCGACGTGAAAAAAATCTTTACAATTTATCTACAGACACACAGATTCATATAAAAATTATTTTGTTCCTTGTGACGGCAGCCTACGGCGGCCATTATTATTTGGCGCGAAATTGTGTTTAGTTTTTTAGGCGCGCAATTATGTACACGAGGCAAAGGACGTATTTCATTATACTTTTTTTTATTACTAGTTGCTCCCGCCAAAATCTAAATGACGCCATTTTATATTTTATAAATAAACAAAATAATATTTGTTGTATTGACCTATATTCGAGTTACAAGAAATCACATAATTAATAATAATAATAATAATCTCAGGACATTTCACACAGCGTCATCCAGACCCAATTTAAGCTAGCTAAAGCTTGTGTTATGGGACTAACATAACTGATACAGATTTTTTTGTAAATACATACATATTATACATAGAAAACACCCAGACCGATACAAACAATCATACTCGTGAATACAAATGTTTATGCCGTGCGAGGAATCGAACCCGCGACAATCGGTCGTAAAGCGATGTGCTAGACCGCTAGACCACCAAGGTCCGACGACTGGTATTTAATGTTATAAGAAGTAACTTAGGCTACTTTTATTTTGAAAATATATGTATTTGAATACTAATAAAAAAGACGAAGTTGCAGGTAGCATTTAGTTTATAATATAGATATAAGTTTTTTTTTGTCGTCAGACGTAAATAAACAAATATAGATTTTTTTTGTATCAGTGAGATTAGAACTCGCGCCTTTTGGTGTTTCGAGGTATTAGATAACGATACCCTCGGTGTTTACAATTAAAAAATAATGATCGCAAGTCCGGTATCTGTGACAACAATATCGTATAATACACCCACAAGAAAAACAACTCTCCACTTCAAAACTGTGCAGATTTTTAAAAATAAATTTAAAAAAATACTCCTCCTCACTCAGAAAACTGTGCCGTGATGTGTCTGCACTCCAAAAGCCAGAATCATGCCAGAGTCACCAGAATTTATGTTTATTTTATGTTTTCAGTGTGTAGTTAAAAATTATTTTCAGTGTACCAAATAAACAATTTTCTTTCTTTCTTCTTCTTTCTTAAAAGTGGGTAAAAACGATGAATAACCCAACACAATGTATCAAGTTACAGTATTGGAAATATCCCAGAGGAAACCCGATCTCCGCCCGCTCTTTGATTCCATTCTGAATAATTAAAACGACAGAGCAACGGTATTTCGTACCTTAAGCACTCGAGTAAAGCCTATAAACAATATATAATAACAATAATTCACCTTCACGCCTTATAATCCAGATGGGGCAGTCAGAGATATTGCCTCGACACTTGATGCGACGGCCTCGGTGGTCTAGCGGTGGCACACCGCCTTAATTCCGATGTCGCGGTTTTGATTCCTCGCATGGCACAAACAATTGTATTGTATTCATGAGTATGATTGTTTGTATCGGTCTGGGTGTTTTCTATATATATTATGTTGAACAGAGATTAAGTGCGTAGCGGTTTCTATGTTGATTGTCGCATGCCTAATCCCTGTTGTTAATTAAATATAAGTAAATCAATATTCAATTAAAAGAGCAACACACAAGTTTCTTGCTCATTGTTCTTGTGATGAGTATAGATTCCTAATGAGCGGTAGAATAAAAAAACTTGACTATTCAAAAATTCCACGCGGACGAAGTTGGCGACGCAAATATAATTTATATTTAAAAAAAAAATTACTTGAATTTAAACTTGTGATATAATAATATTGTAATAGTTATTATATTATATTTTTTAAGGTTTTTAGGTTATTTGCTGTATAATTAAGTTATGTATATAATAAAGTCTTTAGTTGTACTTCCCCTATTCTAATTTCTATAATATTTGTTCTATTATATACTATTACTATATGTCCCTTTTGTTTATATAACAATAATATCTCAGGACAATTCACACAGCGCCATCTAATCCAAGGTTAAGCTAGAGCTTGTGTTATGGGTACTAGACAACTGACAAAATACTTATTTTTTATGTAAATACATAGAAATAGAAATAGAAATAATCTTTATTCAAATAAACGCTTTTGAATAGTAATGTTTTTATTGTACACTCATTTGGAATGCAAATTCAGAACAAAAGAACGAGCAGAAAACTTGCTTGTTGCTATTTTCAACAGATTATTAAATTTTACAATTTTTTAATTCTGTGTGAATAATAACATAAATACATGAAACGAAAATGATATTACAAATACAAGTTTACACAAATAAATATGTGTTTATTTTATAAAAAAAAAAACACAAGAAATTTTATTTGTCAATACATAGTCTAAATATATACAATTCAAAAATGACTGACATAGTGATCTATCAACGCACAGCCCAAACCACTGGACGGATCGGGCTGAAATTTGGCATGCAGGTAGATGTTATGACGTAGGCATCCGCTAAGAAAGGATTTTAATTAAAACTACCCACAAGGGGATAAAATAGGGGATGAAAGTTTGTATGAAACTTTGTCAATTTTAAACCGATCGGGCTGAGACTTTGCATGCATAAAGTTACTATGACGTAGGCATCCTCTAAGAAAGGACTTTGATAAAAAAGGGGATTAAAATTTGTATAAATCTTGAACTGAAATTAAAGATTGGAGCTACTATGATGAAGACATTCGCTTAAATAGGATTTTGATAAATTCAACCCCCATGGGGTTAAATTAGGGAATAGACTAGTTAAGAATATTGTGTACAAAGAAGTTTTGTGGGCCCTAATTTTTTACACACGATAACCAAAAGTAAAGCCGCAAAAACTATACCTAATTAATAATAATACTTCTAAACCCGAGCGAAGCCGCGGGCAAGAACTAGTTTATATATAATTGAGAACATATCTGAGCAAAAAGCAGAGGGAAGAAAAGAGCTTATTCCATTTTAAAAGGTCGGCAACGCACTTGCAATTCCCCTGGTGTTGCGGGTGCTCATGGGCGGCGGTAATCACTTACCATCAGGTGAGCCGCAAGCTAGTTTATCCCTATGCTATAAACAAAAAGTTTATTCTCCTTTTTGCGTAACATCTTATACATTGTCTATCCATTATAATAATAATAATAATAAAGACATTTATTCAGCATTACAGTATTCTTATATGTCTAAATTCTTATCTAATATACTTAAAAACTTAAAAGCTAAAACGTACTAGTAACGCTGAATGTGACTCCCACTCAGCATTTATACTGTAGTATGGTTATACCACAGCGCTGATTTTCAGTGGGGCCACCACACACGAGACAGCGTACGTAAAGATAACTAAATAAAATAAAACGTTACAATTAAGACCATTTTATAAATAGATATGAAAATGTATGTAAAGAGAAATGAAAATTAATGTATGTAGTAAATTGTGTATATTACTTAAGTGGGTATATTGTTATGTAATGAGATATTTGTTATAATAAAATTTATTAATAATATTTAAATACATATATAATGTACCTAAATGGTGTAGTTGGTATATGTTTTAGATGCTTATTATATTATTATATGTGTTCCCTGCTACAATGATTTTTGTTCTTTAAAGAGGTGAGTGAATAATTTATGTTTGAAAGAAGCATAATAATAATATCAGGATCATTCACACAGCGCCATCTAGACCCAAGCTAAGCAGCGCTTGTGTTAAAGGTACTATACTGATATAAATACATAAATTCACTAGCTGTCCCGGCAAACGTTGTTTCGTCAAAATTTGGGGTGGACTACCCCTAACATTTAGGGGGATGAAAAATAGATGTTGGCCGATTCTCAAACCTACTCAATACGCTCACAAAATTTCATGAGAATCGGTCAAGCCGTTTCGGAGGAGTATGGGAACGAAAACTGTGACACGAGAATTTTATATATAAGATTTTATTAATACATACGTATACATTACATACATTTTATTAATAAAACATCCAGACCGATATAATTATACTCATGAATACAAATGTTTGTACCGTGCGAGGAATTGAACCCGCAACCATTCGGGATAAGGCGGTGTGCTAATCCGTTAGATTATAGAGCCCGTCAAATTTTATCGTTGTTAAATTTAAATGTCTGATAAAAAAAAATCATAAACGCAAAATAATCTAATCACATTATTAATTTCGCGTCAAAATTTTGTACCAATATCTGTTTAAAGATACATTTCCATAGACACGTCTAAACAGGGTTGCCAACCTTAATACTCGTAATTAGCGTCGAATGAATAAGATTTTTTTTTATAGGTAATGATTATTATATTCGATTACATTTGTTTCTATTTGAATCTATTTTATTATAGTTATATAAGCATATAAAATAAATATATATATATATAGAAAATAAATATGCTTTTACATTTTTTATACGGCAGAGCGCAGTGATAGAAGTATGTGTAAAAATTTTTTTTTTTAAACTAGGTGTTCCCGCGACGTCGTCCGCGTGGAACTTTATTTTCTAAAAAAAAGATTTTTTCTAAAATAAAAGTAGCCTAAGTTACTCATCGAGATCCATCCATTACAGAGATTAGCTGGAACACACACACAGACAGACAGAGAAAATTGTAAATAATGTTATTTTGGTGTATGTACCGTATTTATATTCATATGCATGTAGTAAAAAACTATTATTAGTTATTTCAATATTACAAACAGACACGCCAATTTTATTTATATATATGTATAGATAGGCATAAACGTATATACAAAATTGCCAGTGAATCTCATTGTAAAGTAGATCTAATAAGAAGTACAAAATCTCGCATATTAGATCAATTTGACTCTTTAACCTCGTACTTATTTTCACTTTATTTTGACCGATTTCCGTAGTTCAAAACCTCGTACAAAATTACACGACTTTTTATTGCCTCTTTCGATCGATACCCCGTCCAATTCAAACGGGGATCGAAATATCGATGGTCTGAGTCTTTATTCGAACACTGGCGGTGCCCTCAGGCTACAGTCGTATCCGTCAGGCGGGAGTTGGCTTTCAGCCTCTCCATAAGTCCTTCCTTTGGTTAGGAGTACATCTGCACTCGCTCTCCATCGTCCGGTGAAGCTGTAAAGGCCAGCTGCGGCAAACAGCATTAGAGTAGTCCGAAAAAAGAAATGTATAATCACAATACTTAACTGACTAAACCCTTGCTCGATCTGGATATCCGGTTCCCCCTGGAAACCATCCTAATATACTCCTGGTGAATTTGTCACGATGTGCTAACTGACCTGACCTCATGCTCATCTTATCATCCTCCACTGGTGCCCCGCCAGCGTAAACTTTTAGCGCAGGCTTCGTTGGACCTTTAGCCGCTCCATAAATCCTTCTATTGTATTTTAGGTAATATGTTAAAAGTTACTTTTTATTTTATATTTTATTACTAACATAGGATAAGTTATGTCATTAAGCTGTTAACAAAATGGATCATGTTGTCTGAAATATTTTTTTTTGTCAAATATTCTCATCTCCCCTCTTAAGGAGAGGAGATGGCAACATACCCCCGGTAGAAGCACAGTCGGCCGGGGTTCAGGGCCCCAGGGAGAGAAACCGGCGTACACTGCGGACAGAATCTAACAGCACCGCTTTCTGCATCTTTCCCGGGAGTGAGCCGCCCCGGAATCCCAACCGTCTGAGATGTTGTTCCAGACTGGTTGGGATAAGACCGTTCACCGACATAACTATTGGAATGATTTCGGTGGACATCACCCCCCACATTTCGGTCACCTCGTGAGACAGGTCGAGATATTTTCTCTTTTTCTCAGTTTCAGCTTTCACGAGGTTCTCGTCATTATCAATTATTATTATTCTTATTATTTTACCAAAACCTAAAAAGTTCGTACCTACCCGTACGAAGTTTTTAAAACGTGTACGAAATTTTTAAGGTTTTTAGAAGTGTTACAATTGCCAACCCTACATTTAACCCTCATCACTCCAGCTTAACCCTTCAGCTTGTGATGACGCGGCTGATTTCGTGCCGGGGTATTTAGTGTCGTGTCATTTGTACCGCTTTGTTTCAACCCTTTGTCGTTTGATTATAATGTTCGGAGATTGGTCACTTTGATCCTGTATCATGTTGCCTATCCAGACTTTTTGTGAGGAAGCTTAGCTTGCGGTTTTGCTTGTTATTTGCTGTCTTCAAATACTATAATAAGATTACACAGTCTATTGTCAGCTTTCTCGAGAGACAACAACATGAGGTTTTCAGGTTTTTAAGGGTCGGAACGCTTTTTTTTTTTTCGGACTACTCTAATGCTGTTGGCCGTAGCTGGCCTTTACAGCTTCACCGGACGTTAGGGGGCGAGTGCAGATGGCATTCCAAACCCGCGGATGGACTTATGGAGCGGCTGAAGGCCAACTCCTGCCTGACGGATACGACTTTAGTCTGAGGACACCACTAGGGGTTCGAACCTCGGCTCAGGCCGTCGTAATTTCGATCCCCGTTTGAATTGGACGGGGGATCGATCGGAGGGGGGTCGGAAGCGTCCATAGGCTACGATTACCGTTTACCATTAGATGGGTCTTATGCTTCATTGCCACCATTGTAGTATTAAATAAATGTGAACTATATTTACTTATTAATGATTCAAGCGATTTGTTAATGTGCACATTTGTCTGCCATCAATTGATGATAAATAAAACAATTTAAAAACATAGTACTGGATATGGAAGAGCGAGATAGAAGGTGAGAAGAAGAATAAAAGTTGAGTTTCTTGTTAGTACTTCTCATCTCGAAATCATTCCGAAATGACGGTAGATTTGATATATCGTAAGAGTTGTAAATAGATTAGATAGACATTCTTTATTCAAATAAATCTAAATTCAATATATTATATTATAAACGCGTAAGTTTGTGAGTATGAATGGTGATGTTTGTTACTCTTTCACGCAAAAACTACTAAACTGATTTTGATGAAACTTTACAGTTAATATAGTTTATACATCAGAATAACACAGGCTATAGTTTATTAGAGATATGTGCAATCATCCTTAATAATATAATAAATACGAAAGTAGGTATGTTTGTTACGCTTTCACGCAAAATCTGCTAAACCGATCATCATGAAATTTTGTACACATATCCTTGGAGGTATTACAATGAACATAGGACCTCTCATATTCTTATTTAAAAAAAAAACAAATATTTCTGACTTAATGCGAGCGAAGCCACGGGTAGTAAATAAATAAATGTATAGTATAAATTGGCTAAATTCAAACCAAAAGCCTTAGAAATCGAAGCACAGTCTTAATTATACTAGTGAAACCAGTACACAACAACGGTCTCAATTAAAGAATAAGTTTTGTTACCCTCGTACATGTCCCAGTTTGAATACAACTCCAGCAATTCACATATTTCAGTCGTGTTTCCCCTTTTTTCATGTTGCCCTTAATTTACACCAACTGATTGACAAGTAACAGACAAGCGTGACAGCTGAAAACTGAAACATACGTTCATTTTCAGCGAAAAATGCTTCCAATATATTTAAAAGGTTACACTACACTCGTATATGTATGTACGTGTACAGTCTATATAAAGGTTGAAAATCAACTGTATTGCGTTTGTAACAACTTACTAAAACCTGGATGGATGTATAGATTTGTTACTCTTTCACGCAAAAACTACTGAACTGATTTTTTATGAAAGTTTACAGTAATATAGCTTCATCAGAATAAAACACAGGCTGTAATTTAAAGAGATATGTAAATTAGAAGAAATGTAATGTCAAGTAAGTGTGATGCAGGTGAAGTTGTATGGGTAAGCTAGTAGAATTTTTATATACATATTATTATATACATATATATATGTACATATATAATAATAATATCCCTGGACAATTTACACAGCGCCATCTAGTCCCAAGTTAAGCTTGTATTTTTTTATTGTGGATGATAATGGAATGGTGCACCCGCCTGCGCTAACGGTTTACGCTGGCGGGGCACCGGTGGAGGATGATAAGATGAGCATGGAGTCAGGTCAGTTGGCCCATCGTGACAAATTCACCAGGAATTTATCACGATGGTTTCCAGGGGGAACCGCGTGGAGGTCAACCTGACATGGTACATTACTAGCAATGGGGTTATTAGTCCACATTACTAACAATCCCATTTCCCCCCTAAGCTTGTATTATGGATACTAGACAACCGTTCCAAATACTTGAATGTATAATTTTGTAAATACATACATAATATGATATGACGACCTCGGTGGTCTAGCGGTCTAGCACACCGCTTTACTTCCGATGGTCGCGGGTTCGAGTCCTCGCACGCCACAAACATTTGTATTCATGAGTATGATTGTTTGTATGGATCTGGGTGTTTTCTATGTATATTATGTATGTATTTACGAAAAAAAATATCTGTGTACTTGTATCAGTTATCTAGTACCCGTAACACAAGCTTTAGCTAGCTTAACTTGGGTCTAGATGGCGCTGTGTGAATTGTCCTGAGATTATTATTACTATTATATACATAGTTTTTTTTTCGGACTCTAATACTGTTGGCCGCAGCTGGCCTTTACAGCTGCACCGGTGAGTGCAGATGGTATTCCAAACCCGCGGAAGGACTTATGGAGCGGCTGAAGGCCAACTCCCGCCTGAAGGATACGACTTTAGTCTGAGAGCACCGTTAGTGGTTCGAACAGCCGCTCCATAAGTCCTTCCGCAGGTTTGGAGTGCCATCTGCACTCGCCTCCTAACGTCCGGTGAAGCTGTAAAGGCCACTTGCGGCCAACTGCATTAGAGTAGTCCGAAAAAAAAAATGGTTCGAACCTCATTCATTCATTCATTCATAATTTAAGAGCTACGCTCTTGTCGGTGGAGCTCTTGCCACTTTCCGTGATCTTCCATCATGCTCTTTAATTCTTGGTTCGAACCTAGCAGTCGTAATTTCGATCCACGTTTGAATTGAACAGAGGATCGATCGGAGGGTGATATATATAAAAAACACCCAGACTGATACAAACAATTATGACCAATGAATTCAAACATTTGTACCATGCGGGGAATCGAACCCGTCAATAGTTTTGTAGTTATTCTAATCATATTGTATTATGAAATCATTTCGATTGCCCTATACGATTCTGTATTGATAATGCGGGCTGTTACAAACACATAACAAATTTTCATCAAAATCACTATATAAAAGAGACATATCCGTCTGTAAGCGTGCTCGTTTTCATATTTCCCACTATTTTGTTACCGTGTGATAAGTATACACGCGATATGACGGAATCCTAATGCTTATAACTCACTTAAAGATACAATAATTCAATCATAGATTTGATAGCCTCGGTGGTCAAGCAGTTTAGCACACCGCTTTACTTCCGATGGGCGCGGGTTCCATTCCTCGCAAGGTGCAAATATTTGTATTCATGAGTATGATTGTTTGTATCGATTTAGGTGTTTTCTATGTAGGTATATTATGTATGTATTTACAAAAAACCAGTTGTCTAGTACATATAATACAAGCTCTGCATATCGTGGGACTAGATGGCGCTGTGTTAATTGTCCAAGGTTTATTATTTATTTATTTAATTACTAATAATTGAATATTCACCAAAATATTGTTACGTATAGAAAATTATATAATAAAATATGCAATTATAGACTACAAAAACAAAATTACAATTCAAACTCGTATTTTCTAAAATTAAACAACTTCTTCTAATATAACAAATTTTTATACTCCTAAGTCTTAAGGGTGGCTCACCCTAAATATTTGTTTTATTTTTTATTATGTGGCATTAAAAATACATACAACCCTAAAATTTCCCCATTATATAACCAACCCCTATTTGTTAGTAGCGATATTAATACTTAAATTTATATGGCTAAGCAACGTTTGCTGGGACAGCTAGTAATCAGATATAAAATGTATAATCCCTAGTTTTAAAATACTCCAAGATTCTGTAGTAAATAAGCCTGGAAAAAAAATAGAGATATTAAATCTCTGATTTTTTTTATTGGGGGTTTGGGCTACTGTCAGGCGCTAAGACCTGTAACACTGCGACCTGTATAGATCTATTATGCTCGCCCTTATTCAAAGTTCGCTACCTAGACCCGTAAGGGACAAGAATTGAAGGATATTCTTAGGAGCGATGGTTTTTATCTCCTCAGGCTATAGTGTATACTTTCCAAAGGAGATATTTCCGGGAATAGATATTATTATTAAAAAAAAAGTTACCATTTACCATCGGCTTGTTTGCCATTCAGTATAGCTACTGTTCGCGTAGCTATCGGCAAGTTACAGACCTAACAATTATTTCAACCTCGTCACGCGACCGTCCGCACGAAAGGAATTATATGAAAAATATATAATATTTTTTTCCTATAATGAATACAATTTTGTTCAATGTATTCGGTAAATATTTACAATAGTTTTATTTAGTTGTTTAAGGAATTTGAATTTGAGATACTGTGTATTCCGTTTTTTGTTCATGAAATGGACTCGGACACTGTGGCCTCATCTGAGAGAAGTTCTCTAATTGGTCTCACAGATCCCCATCTGTTGATGTCATTTTGATAGCTAATAGTTGAAAGGTTATTACCTCTGATTTTTCGAGAATTGTGGGGCCTAATAGGGTGGCCCATGCTGATATAACATGGCGGCCTATGTGCTCTTATGCCCAAATAAATGGAAGTGAGCAGCGCGAGAGTGGAAACACTTCCCATGCCATTGGCGCTGCCACTCGCGCTGCCCGGCGCTCCCTCGCCTCGCCTCGCTTTTTCGTGCGCGAGTCAAAGGACTGGCAGCGCGAGTGGCAGCGTGTTTTTACATTCAGTGCATTTTTATTTTAACTATAGGTAACAGATCAGTGTTACGTATAGTGTGAGTTCCAGAGTGGCACGGCGTGAGTCGCACAGAGAAATATTTAGTGTAGAAGGAGGACGGAAGAAATTGCTATTTAGCGATAAGGCATTGTTATTACTGTATTGTAATTATGTTGTTTTTTATATTTGTTACTAGCTACTCGTCCCGGCTTCGCACGGGTGTACATTATTATATTATACATATAAACCTTCCTCATGAATTACTCTGTCTATTAAAAAGAAACCGCTTCAAAATCCGTTGCGTAGTTTTAAAGATTTAAGCATACATAGGGACGGACAGACAGCGACAGCGACTTTGTTTTATACTATGTAATGATACATATTAAATTATATAATAGTTATTTTCTTTCTGTGTGAGGAACAATAGAGTTTTTTATTAATTCATTAAAGTTTAAATAAATAAATAAACGTTCTAGAGAGTCTCTTGTTGCCTATATGTAGGTATGTGTAGTTACACCAGTCTCCACACGCACGGCTGGTTCCGCTTACTCTGGATATTTTTAAGGAATTGAATTTATTCAAAGCACGCGCGGGAACAAATCGGAAATATTGTGTTCTCATTATAAATGTCTGAGCGCGTTTCCTTTGGCCGTGTACATGGGAAGTGACGTATATTTAGAATCATTTTTGAGACGCGCCTTTCGATTTGACGTTATTCATTGTATTTTAAGCAAATTTCGCGATATTTCTGGAAAAGATTGAGCAATGTGTACAGTCATGTTATAATATATATCTTATATATAAAATTCTCAGGTCAGAAATCACTATGTTAGTTACCATACTCCTCCGAAACGGCTTGATTTTAGTAAATTTAACCGATTCTCAGACCTACAGTGTTTTGCCATATAAATTAAAATCGCTATTAAAAAACAGGGGTTGATGATAGAAGGGTGAAAATTTGAGATTGTATGATTTTTTTAATTATAATAACAATTAAAATTCAGAACTCAAAAGCCGAGCTTAAAAAGAGCCGAATTCTCAGACCTACTATACATATAAGCATAGTAGATCTGAGAATTCGGCTCCTATATATTTTTAATATCCCTAAATAATATTGCCAACTCATAGGATTTTTTTATAATTAAAAAATTCATACAACCTCAAATTTTCACCCTTCTACCATCAACCCCTATTTTTTAACAGCGATTTTCATTTGCACGGCAAAACAACGTTTGCAGGGTCAGCTAGTAATATATAGATTACAAAAATTATTCGAATTCCAGTCATTGTTGATATCTATACATAGCATAAAAAAAATCGCCGTCGCTGTCTGTTCGGTTATATCTTTTAAATTACGCAACGGATTTTAATGAAGTTTTCAGCAATAGATAGAATGATTCAAGAGGAAGGTTTATATATATAATATATGCGTGGTGTAGAAATTCAAAGATTTGTAATGTTTTTTTTTTTTCGGACTACTCTAATGCTGTTGGCCGTAGCTGGCCTTTACAGCTTCACCGGACGTTAGGGGGCGAGTGCAGATGGCACTCCAAACCCGCGGATGGACTTATGGAGCGGCTGAAGGCCAACTCCTGCCTGACGAATACGACTTTAGTCTGAGGGCACTACTAGGGGTTCGAACCTCGGCTCAGGCCGTCGTAATTTCGATCCCCGTTTGAATTGGACGGGGGATCGATCGGAGGGGGCATTTGTAATGTATCCGTACAAAGTAATACGCAGAAAGTTTTAGCAAGTTTGTCTCCATAATTATTGTGTCTCAGATACCAAGCGGGTCCCTAGTATTGCTATATATACAAACAAAGTGAGAGAAACGGTGATATATAAAATATATATAAATAATAATAGTGACGACCTCGGTGGTCTAGCGGTATAAGACACCGCTTTTCCGATGGTCGCGGCTTCGATTCCTCCCACGGCACAAACTTATATTCATGAATATGATTGTTTGTATCGGTCTGAATATCTTCTTTGTATATTATGTATATATTTACAAAAAATATATATTTAAGTATTTATATTAGTTGTCTAGTAGCCATAACACAAGCTTTACTTAGCTTGGGACTAGATGGCGCTGTATTAATTGTCCAGGGTTATTTATTATTATTATTATTGAACTGCGACAACCGAGCAGCGTGTCCAAAGCTTAATAACAAAAGCTTTAATTAAAACTTCCACACGACTCCGTTGTGATACATTCGAGCACGTTTGTCATATTATTGGAAAGCAATTTACGTCCTTTTTTAGTTTTAACTAATATAACAATTTATATACTAATCTTTTTACTAATAAAATAAACGAGAAAGTGTCTGAGTATGGATGTTTGACCTGGACCAGAGAGAGCTGGAACAAACAGACAGATGTATGTATACATACAGATATATACCTAATTTATATTCATATGCATGTAGTAGGAAATGGTTATTTCAGTATTACAAACAGACACTTCAATTTTATTTATATATATATAGATTAGTCAGGCCATAAATAAGGTTAGGTACATCAAAACTTTTTTTTTTATTATTTTGTTTTTGGAATACGTATACGATTTTAAAAACTTCTTTCTTATGATGAGACAGCTTTCCGAATGAGCGGTAGATTAAAAAAATGTGATGACTATTCAAAAGTGCTTCAATGAAAGTTTATTTGAATAAATAAATTTCTATTTCTATTCTATTCTATACATGTGATACCTCTAGTGTTTCAGACGTCCATAGGCTACAATAACCGTTTACCATCAGTTGGGCCGTATGTTTACCAGCTATATAGTATAAAGAATAAACACATTTCGTGACATTAACCAGTTTTCTGCGTCCACAAACCATTTCCTTTATTATTACTAGGCATTTGTTTTATTTCCTAGGTGGAACTGTAAAATACGCCGGCATAAGTTGGCATTCCTTGGAGGGTTGCTCCCTCTTTTTACGATCTCATTCAAAAAGGTCTCTCACTAGTGATGCGCCACTAAACGTGTCGACTAGAAAATGTCGATACAGCTTGCGAACTCACTATTATATTTATTTATTTATTGAAGCTTTGCATTCCATAATTTTATAGTAGATAGGTAGATAGGTACATTTCAAAGTAGGTTAATTATGGACCCTGTTGGGCAGCAACCGGAAGAGAAGAGAGGAGGACGAGTTATTTTTTATATAATATATAATAATAATAAAAATAGTAATAATTAATAAATTGAAATTGTATATATTTAATTATTAAAATTGTATAATATTTAATTATTATATTTACTAGTGATTTAATTATGAAATCTAATTTACACCCTCTTTTTACGATTCTATTAAAAAATGTCACCGCTAGTGATGCGCCGCTGAATGTCGACTATCGATTAAATCATACTTATTTGATATTTACAGCGTTTGAAAACAAATTATATATAGTTTAAACATTTACAAGTTTTTTCATTATGAAATTAAACTTAGACACTCTTTTTACGATTCCATTCTAAAATGTCACCACTAGTGATGCGCCGTTAAATTATCGACTGTCGATTAAAATGTCGATAGATCGTACGCATCAATTCCTATTCTAATTCGGCATTTGTGCGTTAATTTTGAGTTATACATAATTATTACTTTATTTGTATAATTGCGATTTTGTTTATCTATACATATAAATAAAATTGGAGTGTCTGTTTGTAATATTCAAATAACTATCAGATGGCAATTGTGAGTAGCTTTGACGTGGTCTAGTGTTTTGAGTAGTCATGCTCACTAAAATGTCCAGACTTGTGGCGGCGTGGTGGGCCGGGTCATTGGGCTCCCTAAAATATGGTCGAGCGCAGTGATGGCTGGCTCATCCGTCATACTCGTGAACGGGTGCTGCTTGTAGGGACTGGTCTGCTCTAATCACTATGACTGATTTCCTCTTATTAATTGTTTAACCAGTTGGTTATGTATTCAATATTTTTTCTTTTTGAGTATTTAATTGAATTAGTGCTAATTGGTGGTTTGTATTCACACACTTAAACTTAAAAATGTAAAGTAATAATAAAATTATTTAAAAGAGCAACACGCAAGTTTCTTGCTCGTTCTTCTTGTGATGAGACAGCTTTCCGAACGAGCGGTAGATTAAAAAAAATGTAATGACTATTCAAAAGTGCTTCAATGTAAGTTTATTTGAATAAATGATTTTCTATTCTATTCTATTCTACTGTTCTTTTCTACATGCATATGAATGTAAATATGGTAAATACATCAAATTAATATTTTGTACAATTTTTGTCTGTCTGTCTGTCTGTTCCGGGTAATCTCTGAAATGTCTGGACCGATTTTGATGGCATTTGATTTAACCGATTTTTGGGAGGTACCTGATGTAATAAAGAGTAACTTAGGCTACTTTTATTTTTAGAAAATAAACTTAAATTCCAATCGGACGAAATCGTGGTAACGCTTATGAACGTCAAGTTTATTACATTATAATTTAAATTTTTTTCCCTACCGTACCGTATCAATATCCATTCAGTAGCTTTTGTATGAAAGAGTAATAAACATCCATCCACCCATACTCACAAATTTTCTGTGTTGTTCTAATATATAAGCTATATTATTGTAACATATCAAAAGCCATTTAGTAATTTTTGAGTGAAAGATTAACATACATCCATTGATCGATCCATCCATACTCACAAACTTTCACGTTTATATTTTTTTTCAGACTACTCTAATGGTGTTGGTTACAGCTGGCCTTTACAGCTTCACCGGACAATAGCGAGCGAGTGTAGATGGCACTCCAAACCAAAGGAAGGACTCATAGAGCGGCTGAAGGTCAACTCCCGTCTGACGGATACGTCTTTAGTCTACGGGCACCGCTAGAGGTTCGAACCTCGGCTGAATTGGACGGGGGATCGATCCGAGGGGTTTATAATATTAAATAGTATATAAATAGTAGTTTAAATAAAAAAAAGGGGGTAAATTGCTTTCCAATAATATGACAAACGTGCTCGAATCGAAGTTTTAATTAAAGCTTTTGTTATTAAGCTTTGGACACGCTGCTCGGTTGTCGCAGCTCAGTAATAGGTACTTTGTCTGTACGTATATCAATACGAGTGAGTTTGTAACTTGTTAGAAATAACATATTTATTTATTGACTGCTTCCGTAGTTTAGCGGTGTCGATATTATTTCATCTGCGATCAGGAGCGCGCGCGGTTAGCGCGGCAAAGATAGTGCGCGTGATGCAGCGCAGGAAAGATAGTGCGCGTGATGCAGCGCAGGAAAGATAGTGCGCGTGATGTAGCGCAGGAAAGATAGCACTCGCGATTCAGCGCAGGAAAGTTAGCGCTCGCGATTCAGCGCGGGAAAGATAGCGCGCGCGATTCAGCGCGGGAAAGATAGCGCGCGTGATGCAGCGCAGGAAAGATAGCACTCGCGATTCAGCGCAGGAAAGTTAGCGCGCGCGATTTAGCGCGGAGAAGATAGCGCTCGCGATTCAGCGCGGGAAAGATAGCGCGCGTGATGCAGCGCAGGAAAGATAGCACTCGCGATTCAGCGCAGGAAAGTTAGCGCGCGCGATTTAGCGCGGAGAAGATAGCGCTCGCGATTCAGCGCGGGAAAGATAGCGCGCGTGATGCAGCGCAGGAAAGATAGCACTCGCGATTCAGCGCAGGAAAGTTAGCGCGCGCGATTTAGCGCGGAGAAGATAGCGCTCGCGATTCAGCGCGGGAAAGATAGCGCGCGCGATTAGCGCGGCAAAGATAGTGCGTGTGATGCAGCGCAGGAAAGATAGCACTCGCGATTCAGCGCAGGAAAGTTAGCGCGCGCGATTTAGCGCGGAGAAGATAGCGCTCGCGATTCAGCGCGGGAAAGATAGCGCGCGCGATTAGCGCGGGAAAGATAGCGCGCGTGATTCAGCGCGGGAAAGATAGCGCGCGCGATTCAGCGCGGGAAAGATAGCGCGCGCGATTCAGCGCGGGAAAGATAGCGCGCGCGATTCAGCGCGGGAAAGATAGCGCGCGCGATTCAGCGCGGGAAAGATAGCGCGCGCGATTCAGCGCGGCAAAGATAGTGCGTGTGATGCAGCGCAGGAAAGATAGCACTCGCGATTCAGCGCAGGAAAGTTAGCGCGCGCGATTTAGCGCGGAGAAGATAGCGCTCGCGATTCAGCGCGGGAAAGATAGCGCGCGCGATTAGCGCGCCAAAGATAGTGCGTGTGATGCAGCGCAGGAAAGATAGCACTCGCGATTCAGCGCAGGAAAGTTAGCGCGCGCGATTTAGCGCGGAGAAGATAGCGCTCGCGATTCAGCGCGGGAAAGATAGCGCGCGCGATTCAGCGCGGGAATGATAGCACGTGAAATAATGTCGAAACACCGCTAGACTAGAGGCCGTCAATAAAAAATTAAATATATATAGTATGTACATAATGTGGTGCCCTAAGACTGAAGTCATATCCATCAGGTGGGAGTTGGCCTTCAGCCGCTCTATAAGTCCTTCCTTTGGTTTGGAGTGCCATCTGCACTCGCCGAAACTGTCAAGGCCAGATGCGGCCAACAGCATTAGAGAAAAAAAAATGAAAAAAAAAATCACGCGTGAAAGAGAGTGCGTATAAGTAATAATAATCTCAGGACAATTCACTCAGCGACATCTAGACGCAAGTTATGGTAGCTAAAGCTTGTGTTATAGGTACCAGATAACTGATACAAATACCTTGATACATATTAATTTTTTTCGTAAATACATACATAGATTATGCATAGAAAACATCCAGACAGATACAAACAATCATACTCATTATTGTTTGTATACAGTTTGTGCCGTGCGAGGAAGCGAACCCACGACCATCGGAAGTAAAGCGGTATGCTAAACCGCTAGACCACCGAGGCCCTTATATATAAATACATACACATAGAAAACAGCCGACCGATACCGGAATCGAACCTGCGGAAGTAAACCGCTAGACTGCCGAGGTATTATTTTTGTGGGACAATTAGGAATGATATATTTACGCCGCCGACTGTACACACAATTATGCTAAATACGTCACGTAGTGTACCTTCTCAAACGAATGTATGCTAAATGGTGATATTTCAATCACCGAAGTCACGGCACGAATATTAACGAAGCAATTCGCCCTGGGGCGGCCTGGCTTAGTGGTTTATTACTATGAATTACACCCAAGAGGTCGTAAGTTCAAATCTGGCTGATGCAAAAAAACTGTTTGCACTAGCTGTGTCCGTGGTTTCAACTAGAAATTTATATCCTATTTGTTATATTGATTTGTATAGTTTATATTATTTTAAAGTGAGAATAAGTAAAAAATTCATTCAGTAGTTTTTGCATGAACGAGTAAAAAAATCCAGACAGACAGATTTTCGCATTTACAATACTAAAAGTATAGATAATAACTAAATAAACATTTTTACAATATTAAAAGTATCATTACATAGTATAAAACAAAGTCGTTGTCGCTGTCTGTCCTTCTTTATGTATGCTAAATCTTTAAAACTACGCAACGGATTTTGAAGCGGTTGTTTTAATAGATAGAATGATTCAAGAGGATGGTTTATATACATAATACATGTATTCCTCATTTATATTAGTGCACCGCCGACAATCTTTCTCTGCACCACTCATGGTTGACTGGTAGATAACTACGCATAGTTTTAAGTCCAATACATTGTTTTGTGTATTGAAGTTAAATAAATGTATACTGTTGCGGGTGAGTGATACTATGTTGTTGGTCGAGACGATGTATATTACAGATGATAATAAACTGACAATATGTACATAGAAATATTGATCTTATATACTAAATAACAATAGGAAAATGTAAGGTGGGGTGACACAGTTTAGACACAGCAGTATTGTCTACTAACCACTGCTGCGTCTGATGGTATATATGATAAAATAACCCTGAATAATTCTTAGATTTTATTTAATGTTGTAACTAATCCTGAATAATGTTTAGATTATATATATTTAAGTTTGTTATTGTCAATTTTTATGTTTACTTTGTTAGTTGTAGTTTAGAACTTAACTTAATATGCCATCATCGTCGTCGATCTCACATTGTATTTTACTGATAAAGGCTATAACAGAATAGCAGAGAGGGTGGACTCACTGCCCTCACTGAGTTATAGACCGTTTTGTCTCATTCATTAGTTTTAAATTATATTATTGTATGGGCAACAGTTGTATTGTGTAAAAAGTTTCTGTTTGAGACAAATAAAGATTATTATTATTATTATTATTATAATTTGTCTTACTAGACATTATTAAATGCAATTATTATTTTGATGTATCTAGGTGACTGTGTCCCATATATACCGTATTCACTATTAAACATTTTTACAATATTAAAAGTATAGATAATAAAGTCAATATTTCGACCATTAAATATTTCCAATTAACACCTTTTGAATTCTTGAAATGAACGTAAACTTCCGGCATCTAACAGCCATCACAGTTTACGGCGCAGGCCTGTTCAGTCAGCATTTTTTTACGATCCAAAGAGGTTTTCGAATGCTCGACTTACCCTGAAGATGGATCAAGTTGCGTTGGATGAACCTTTGGGAAGGGTATTTGTTAGTTTGCTTGGGTCAGGGGTAATACCTTTTGAATTGACGATGTTTCTTTTTTGGCATACGTGATAAATAAATAGAAGTCTGTTAAAAAGAAAAGAAAGAATGAAAATTGTTTATTTGGTACACTGAATAATTTTGTTTTTTTCTTTTCTTTTCCAAAAGAGAAACACTACTGTTGAAGATCACTATCTCTCCAACTAAACTTTTCAATTCTGTCATCCTTCATCCACTCGGCTTTCTCCAAATTGAGTGTAACAAACAATCATACTCATGAATACATATGTTTGCACCGTGCGAGGAATCGAACCCGCGACCATCGGTCGTAAAGCGGTGTGTAAGTATGTCAAATATATATAGCATGTGTAAGTAAAAGTCAAATATATATATGTAAGTAGTATATGAAAATTATTATTATTTAGTTTTTAGTATTGCTATGCCTTTTTTATTTCTCTAGTCCATTCCTGCGCCATCTACCACTTTCTATCTTCTCTCCTCTACCCAAAGGTTGTCTGGAAGAGATTGCTTACGCGATAAGACCGCCTTTTCTGCCATATTAGTTATTATCTTGATAATATAGATTAAAATTACATCTATTAAAAAGAGCAACACACAAGTTTCTTGCTCATTCTTATTGTGATGAATCTGCATTCCGAATGAGTGGTAGAATCAAAATATGACTATTCAAAAGTGCTTGTAATGAGTTTATTTGAATAAAGATTATTACTATTTCTATTTCTAAAAAAATGAATGAAAATTGCGGTAGATTAAAAAAATGTAATGACTATTCAAAAGTGCTTCAATGTATGAATAAATGATTTTCTATTCTATTCTATACTTCTGGTGCAATAAAGAGTAAATAAATAAAAAGAAATAAAAATAAATAAGTTTATTGTGCAAAAAAACAGTTACAAAATCGACTATATCTGTTTCAATATATAATGCAAGTAATTCTTTTACATTAAAACTATTACACCAATAACATATATAGAGAAGATTTTCTCGCGAGACTACAGCGTGAGATTTTAGGGTATTAAAGTTTCTTAAGATTCAACCAAGCACATGTGACACCCCTGGTATTTCTAGCGTCTATAGGCTACGCTAACTGTTTACCATCAGATAGGATGTATCCTTGTTTGCCATCATTGAAGTCAAAAAAAGAATCATAAAAAGAAATGTTTGCATTGTGTTAAGATCGAAACCATGACAATGACAATAGAAGTCAATGTAGTAAACTGCTAAATCACCAAGGTTAAACAAGCATTTATATACATTATTAATTTATAAATTAGTATAAATATGTATAAACATACAACATTCTCAAAGGGAAGAGGCAACAATGGGCGGCCTTATCGCTGAAAAGCGATTTCTTCCAGGCAACCTTAGGATGGAGAGGAGTGACTTGAGTCCGGTCGACGTGTAACAATAATAAATAGTGAGAAGTTATATTAAAATAGGTATACCATTATCATCATCTGCTTCTTCCTTATCCCATTTATTTGTGGTCGTCGTAATATGTTTTTCGCTTCCATTCATCGCTGTTCGCAATCATCTCGTTATTTACTCCCTTTCTTACCATATCATCTTTCACACAGTCCATCCATCTCTTTTTCTGCCTTCCTCTGCCCTTATAACCATCCACATTCATATGTAACACCTTTCTTAAAATATTATCCACATTCCTACGCATTACATTAAAATAGGTACATATATATATACAAATTACATATTTCGAATACACATGTATTATAAAATATATAAACACATACATATACAAAATACATACAATTATGTATTTTGTATATATATAGTATGCATTTAGAAATAAAAATAGAATAATAAATATTCGAATATACTTAAAATAAGCACTTTTGAATGGTCATATAATATTTTTCTAATTCTACCTCTCATTCAATAAGTAGACTTACAAGAAGAAGGAACAAGATACTTGCGTGTTTCTTCTTTTAAGTAAATATTGTGCAGCGTAATATATTTAGGAATATGTGTGAATACAAACTGAAAAATATTGACAAAACTACAATAAATAAATGTAACAGCTACTTGATTAACAAAAAAAGACAGTTATCTTTACAAGCATTGATTTATAATCTATATTTATAAAACTGACTGTACTAACATAATAATGAAACAAAACCCCCAGAAGTACGCCATAAAAAAGCCATAAAATGTAAAATACTATCCATAACCCCCCAATTACGATGGCTACCAAACTTTATCCCATTCCAAATATTAATGAAATAGTTCAACTATCCTCGTAAACTGAACTTAATTGTAAGGTTTCAGAACTCAAATTTGGTTATTAACTGTTCTATCTGATGTTGTGGTCCTTAATTCTTGCTTAGGAAGGATGGGGGGCTGGAGGCAGGAAGAGGGGATTACAAGCCTCACCCTCTTTAAGTGGTCATCCAAATTAATTCCTAGTCATAGAAGAACTAGACCATGACGTGTTATCTAATATCTAAGTAACGTGTTAACTTCATGCTCATCCTATCATCCTCGACTGGTGCCTCGCCAGCTTATACCGTCATCGCAGGCGGGTGCACCAGTCCATTATTATACATTAACACTACATCAAATCAAATCAAATTGTAATGTCTTTGTTCGTGTAAGTCTATTACAGACTTATGTTAAATCTACCGTCAATTCAGAGTGCTTTTGAGCTAAAAGAAACTGACAAGAATCTCAACTCTTATTCTTTTCAAATGAGCTTGTACATCTTTACAGATTCATTCTTAAATTCAATTAAGGAGAATATAGTGACCACCAGCGTATGCTATTGCAATTTTGTCAAAAGGGAATAGTCTAATCTGTAGCCGTATGTGTAATTCAAGAGTTGCGCTCTTATCGATGGAGCTTTGCCCATTTTCCATCAGTCTCTTTAGTTGTTGATACGACACGGCTCCAACTTTTTCCTTGATCAGCTCGATATAGCTATGTCTTGGTCTTCACCCTTCCCTCTTACCTTCGATAATATTATCCTTAAGTTCGTCGTATCGTATCAAGTGACCCAACATTTCCTCCCGTCTATTCTCAATAACATTTATGATCTTTCTCTTTCTTTTAACCCTTTGCAGTACTTATTCATTTCTTATTTTATCTTTTCATACTTCTCGAACACCACATTTCAAAAGTTTCTATTCTCATTATGTATTTGTTTGGACAATACAGTGTTACAAGCAGGTCTTACAATATTGATTATTTTGTCCAATTTATTCAGCCTGCATACAATTTTGATGTGTGTGAAAAAAGTAATTCCAGTCCCTAATACATGAAGATAATTTGTAATTCTATCAACACTTGAATCGCCTTTAGTACCTGTTCTCAGCATAATGTGATGCGTACGAGATGACCCCTTATGTTTGAAGAGGACGAAATAGGAGTAGATAGTTGAGTGAGAATCGATTCTATGCGAGTTGATGCGAACAATCCAGTGTTATTTAAAACTAGCTCTTATCCTTGACTTCATTTCTTTGTAGCCTAGGCAACAAACGAGATTGCGGCTCACTTGATGGTAAGTGATTACCGCCGCCCATGAGCACCCGCAATACCAGGGGAATTGCAAGTGCGTTGTCGGCCTTTTAAGAAGAAATTAACTCTTTTCATCAAGGTTTAAATATCGTTCATAAATACAATTTTTCATGCTCCATTTATTTAAATTATTTTCTGTTTCCTTTCTGGTGTGTGTATATACATATGTATGTATGTATATATATTTATGTATTTCTGATTTTTTTATTTATTATCTTATTATAAGTAGTTATATTCGTAATATTTATACTATATTAATTTATGTTGTGTATATATTTAATTGTGACGCGTATTATTTATTGTAACTATTTCCACTACTCCACAATTCCTCTCAGTAACTCAAAGGTTGTCTGGAAGAAATCCCTCTTTTGCGATAAGTCCGCCATTGTACGCATTTTTTTAAGTCAATTGTATCCTTTTATTTATAATTTTGTTGTGCAATAAAGTATTACAAACAAACAATTTGCTGGAAATTCATTTCACAGTGTGATTGTGCGTGGCAAAAAGTTTCTGGAAAAAAGCACGGTGAAGTACCGCCATTCAACCAGATGATCAGGATGATATTTCAGTTTCTGGTAGCTGGTATTAAACAGAATAATTCCTCAGATATGGTAGCAAATGCACAGAGGTGCAATGTCTCTCCGCAGAGCCAAGAAGTTTATGTAGTCTATCACAAAGACACTTGCTTGAACAAACTTCCATAGTCTTCCCTACTAGATTACTTTTTGAGATGAGATCTTTACGTCCATTGATAATAATTTTCTATATATTTTACGTTATACCTATCCTATTTCTGTTATAGTCACTGTTTTTTATTATTATTAATATTAATGATAATGTATAGTGCTATCTTATCAGCCCGGAGGTCATGTTACATGCGTCCTCGCGTACGTGATGTCTCTGGGCAGTGCCTGAATGTCAGTGGTTTGCTGCTTGGATGCTGCAAACAATACACTGATGTGCTGCCTTTTTGCGTATGGGCTATGCACACACACGACGTTACTCTCACTGTTTTTTTATTTTTATTTTTGTACCTGTATTATATTTTATCTGTATATCTGTATTGTATTGTATTGTATTGTATTATGTTGACTGACTAATGTAATTGTGTATCTACTTTAAAAAAAACTAATAACAATACTATTATAGTATATCTTATCTGTAGATATAAATAAAATTGTAGTGTCTGTTTGTAATATTGAAATAACCGTTTTTGACTACATGCATATGAATATACTCGTAAATAAGGTACATACACCAAAATAATATTTTTTACAATTTTTGTCTGTCTGTCTCTTTGTTCCTGAAATGGCTGGACCGATTTTGACGGGACTTTCTTTGGCAGGTATCTGATGTAATAAGGAATAACTTAGTCTACTTTTATTTTATATAATTTCTTGTATTTTATATAAATATAAAATATATAAAATTATTCAATTTTTTAATGTAATTTTTACTCAGTGCTATGGTAAACAGAATAATTGCACAAAAACTTTTAATACTTCAGAATTAAATGGTACACCAATACAACTGTATAGTGAAATAACGAACCAACTTCTTGATTTAAAATCGCAAACGTCGCTTACAAGACAAAGGGCGCGAAATCGCGGCCATCTTTTTCCTAACTCGTCGCGCCAAAGTTTGATTCGAAAGTTTTACTTTTCATATCTGTAGCGAGACAAAGGGAAACTTTTGTACAGCTATCGACAAAGCAAACTGCACGCTTGGCGATAATAATTTCGATAGTTGTCTTTTTGAAATTGGAATTATACAAATGCTGTTTTTTTATTTTTTTGTTTTTCTTTATTTATTGTCTTTGTTTATCAGCCATTTTGTTCTTAATTTGAAAGAATGCTACAATCTAGAAATTATACAAAACTAGCTACTCGCCCCGGCTTCGCACGGGTGTATATGTATAATATATATATATATATATATATATACCTTCCTCTTGAATCAGTCTATCTGTTAAAAATATCCGCTTCAAAATCCGTTGCGTAGTTTTAAAGATTTAAGCGTACATAGGGACAGTCAGCGACAGCGACTTTGTTTTATACTATGTAATGATTTAAAGAAGTTTAGAAAGAAAATTGACTGTACCAATTTCAGTCGTGAAACAGCTTGCTTTGTAAGCTAAGCTTCAGTTACAGACTGAGATGTAGCAGTGGAATTATAGGGTACAGCATGACAACTTATTCCTCCGGAATGATGACCTATGAGCGATACTAGAAGCGTCATAATCAAAAATAAAGTAAAAAAAAATATTCATAAACAATTATTTTGCCGCTTATGAACATCAAGTTTTATTTGACGGCCTCGGTGGTCTATTTATTTAGCACACCGCCTTATTTCCAATGATCGTGGGTTCGATTCCTCGCACGGCACAAACATTTGTATTCATGAGTATGATTGTTAGTATCTGTCTGGGTGTTTTCTATGTATAATATGTATGTTTTTACAAAAAAAAATCTATTATCAGTATTCCTAACACAAGCTTAATCTAGCTTAACTTAGGTCTAGATGGCGCTGCGTGAATTGTCCTGAAATAATTTTTATTTTTTTTCCCTACCGACCAGTTCAGTATACAATTGAGAAGAACTGGCAAGAAACTCAACTGAATTTTTTTTTAAAGCCAGTTTCAAAGACTATATCTCTATGCGTGTGTGTGTCAAATATATGGTATTTTGTGTAATTTTTTTTATAGATTTTTATTAAATTTATGCTAAATTTTAAATGAAATATTAACATTCTGCATTCCTTCTCTATATAAACTATAAGTGTACGTTTCATACTCCGTCCGCGCAATATTCGTAAAAGGGTTCAAAGTTTTTACTTCACGTATAAATATAATAAAATAAACGATATTGTAGAATTTGCACTGGCAATAATGGTTATAATTATGTTTTATATGATGGCAATACTGAACGTATCTCTTTGATAATTGTCCAGTGTACGATCTATTATGTGGTGTTACTTTTAATTAATAATTTTGTAGTAACTAAAGTCTTCAGTTTTATGAGAGTGTTATTAAATCATTCCTGAATAGAGTCAGGGAGTAATAATATGTGAATACAATAATATTAGTAATAATAATATTTCAGGACAATTCACACAGCGCCATCTAGGCCCAAGCTAAGCAGAGCTTGTGTTATGGGTACTAGACAACTGATATAAATACATACTCATAGATACTTTTTTTGTGATTTAAATCTTCTTATTAGTATTAATATTATAAAGTTTGTAAGTTTAGATGGATGTTTGTTACTCTTTCACGCAAAAACTACTGAACAAATTATGATGAAATTTTACAGTAATACAGCTTATACATCATAATTCATAACATATAGATTTCACGCCAGTAAAACCGCGGGCTCAGCTAGTACATCTATAATATACATAGAAACCACCCAGACCGATACAACCAATTATACTTATGAATACAAATTTACGTACGAGAAATCGAACCCGCGACTATCGGATGTAAGATGGTGTGCTTAACCGCTAGACTATTGAGGTCGTCATCTGTACTGTAATCGCTTGAGAATTTCACTCAGACTTGGCCCATCTAACTTCCCTATCTTGTTGCGAAACGAACATTCCTATGTTTTATCCTAAAATCCAACACAAACATACCCCATGTATAATTATTAACATATACACACACATACAAAATTATACTCGTAGCGCCATCGTCGTTGAAATTTATGACTACACCCATCCTGCTCTAACGCGGACACCGCTATTAGTTTCGACCGTTACTCCGTCTCGCTCGCGGCGCGCGTGCGCGATGCGTTTCTCTTTGTTCCGAAACATTTTCATATATGTATACGTTCTAGTGTGGGCTATGCAAACAAAATATTTTAGGTTATTTTTTTGACCGCAACCTAAAGATATTGGTTCGTTTTAGACTATTCTCTCATTTGTTTTAAGGTTCTAAATCGAATGTGAGAAGTTATCACTTACGATGTTTTCTTGTAGTAACTTATTTAAATTTCGAATCTTTATTTTTTCTATTTCATTGCAATGGCAAAGAAATCCGGATTAATCGTTTAATGAAACACAGCTTATAAATTAAGACTAAATAAAATAAATAATTTGAGTTTCTCTCCAGTTCTTCTCAATTGAATCTGTATATTAAACTGGTGGGTAGGGACAAAATATATAAATAAAAAATTTGACGTACATAAGCGGCTAAAAAATGCTACATGAATAAATGATTTTTTAATTTGAATTTCCCTTATCTGAAGAGGCAACCAAGATTATTATTATAGTTAAAGTGGTTAAAGTTAAAATTTAACCATAGTTTATATATTGCGTATTGTTACACGTATGTGGGTAGCATATTCCGCGATATAAACTCTCTACGTTTACGTCCGCGTGGAATTTAATTTCATTTTTCTAAAATAAAAGCAGCCTAAGTTACTCTTTATTACATCAGCTACCTGCCAAAAAAAGTCCCGTTAAAATCGGTCCAGCCATTTCAGAGATTAGCCGGAACAAACAGACAGACAGACAAAAATGGTAAAAAATGTTATTTTTGTGTATGTACCGTATTTATATTCATATGCATGTAGTAAAAAATGGCTTTTTCAATATTACAAACAGACACTCTAATTTTATTTATAGGTATGGATGTATAGATAAAAAAAAAGCTGCTTGGGAAATAGGTGTGCCAGAGTTACACACGCATCCGACATTTTCAAAATTCTTCCTCACTTTAAAGAAATTATTTTTATGAATAGAATAGGAAATTCTTTATTCAAATAAACTTAAATTTAAGCACCTATTTTATACCGCTCATTCAAAAAGTTATCTTAACACAAGAAGAACGAGTCAGAAACTCGCGTGTAGCTCTTCTAAATAACCGTTGTAACTTTACATTTTTAAGTTGAAACGTGTGAATACAAACTACCAAATAGCACTAACTCATGATTGTCAAAATGTTAAATACACAATCGACTGGTTGAGTAACTAAATAAGAGTAACTCAGTCGTAGTGATTAGAGCAGATGTCCGTACATGTATAAATCAAATCAAAATATCTTTCCTCGTCTTAGCATTCGCATAAAGCATGCGTTATACCAGTATAAAAATAATTTTAGTATGTTTTATACTGGCTGCCACCGGTGACTTCATTTTATACTATATAAAAGTATTTGTGCTTAGTCCTCATCTGGTCCTAGGTCTTGTTCCTCATCTGGTGGAAAATTATGGCGAGACTTGGAATACAGCGCACTTACCCAGATGAAATTCACCATACAATTAAAAAGTCCGAGTTGTATTTCTCTTAAAAGCTGGAAGTGTGATCTACTCTTTGACAGTGTGCATTTTTTTTATGGATTATCATCTATTAAAAAAAATACGCAGGATATGGTACCCACGCTTGTGGTTTAGTAGATCTAGGATGACCCCTTATAGCCTCACAAACTGTATCTATTCATAATATTAGTATCATCATCATCATCATCATCGCAGCCCGGAAGACGTCCACTGCTGGACATAGGCCTACCCCAAAGATCTCCACGACAATCGGTCCTGCGCTGCTCGTATCCAATGCCTTCCAGCGATCTTGACCAGATCGTCGGTCCACCTTGCTGGAGGCCTTCCCACGCTGCGTCTTCCGGTTCGTGGTCGCCACTCGAGGACTTTACTGTCCCAACGGCCATCTGTCCTACGAGCCCTGCCCATTGCCACTTCAGATTCGCAATTCTTCGGGCTATGTCGGTCATTCTGGTTCTTCTGCGGATCTCCTCATTTCTGATTCGATCACGCAGAGTAACTCCGAGCATAGCCCTCTCCATTGCCCTCTGAGTGACTTTGAGCTTGTTGATGGAGCCCATAGTTAGCGACCACGTCATAGGTCCATGATATTAGTATAGGTCTCTGTATTTAAGATATTTATGGATTAGACTTGTATTCATCACGGGCAATGTCGGGTGATACACCATGTATCTTTAAACCTCTCTTTAAAGTACACCCTGTATTGCTTTATTTATTCGTAACCATATTATTGAATTGTTAAGAATAGATTACAACATAAACAGCGTCTTAAAACTATAGAGCTGTTACAAATAGTAACGAGTATAAAGTAACTAGTATCTGTTACTAAGTAACGATTACTTTGGTTACTCTGTGTATATAGTTGTTTAGATACTGATATGACATCGTGACGGTGCTTGTTCGTTACTTATATTTAGTAACGCTACCTAGCTACTATACAGACATACTCGTAGTTAATGTATGTACATAGATATTTTCAGAGTTTAGTTGTAGGTTTATTAAATAAGAGATCATTATATAGTTAAACAATGAAACAAGCTACAAAAAATAAATACAGGAAGCAACATTTAAAGAAACGTCAACAAAATAGGTGAGATATAGTGATATCTAGTATAACTCAAAAATTAAGATCTTGATACACCTTATATATAAAATTCTCGTGTCACAGTTTTCGTTCCCATACTCCTCCGAAACGGCTTGACCGATTCTCATGAAATTTTGTGAGCGTATTAAGTAGCTCTTAGAATCGGCCAACATCTATTTTTCATCCCCCTAAATGTTAGGGGTAGTCCACCCCTAAATTTTTTTTTATTTTAAGGCAAAACAACGTTTGCCGGGACAGCTAGTTTTATATAAAACAATAAGGGTTGGACCAAGCTATCAAATTCAATAAAAAGATGTAAAACAAAAATCCCACACATAAAAAAAAACTAAAAATTTTGCAATCGATCCTCCTATATGTTATGAAGTTTGCTTGAAAATGTTATAACATTTCATTGCATAAGCTATAAAAAAGATAGAAACGCAAAATTGAGTCATATAAAAAAAACGGGAATTATTTCTATTTCTCAAATATCAACAAATCATATCACAATTATTCATGTAGGACATTGTTTATGAACGTCAAGTTTTTTATTTTATTTTTATTTATTCTTTAAAGCACAAAAAAAACTTGTACAAAGGCGAGCTTAATGCCATATGGCATTCTCCACCAGCTAACCTTTAGGTATACAGAAAGCGTTGTGGGGCAGTTATGTCAAAAACAAACACAAAGTTACTAATAAATATTATATAATACATATGAAATGCAAATAAATATATACAAATAATAATATATATAGTATACCTGATATTATATAATGTCATACATTAATGTTAAATATAGATAAATATAATACTAATACAATGCAATACAGTTATAACTCATTTTTCAGAAGAAAATTAAATAATTTATTTTTAAAAATGGGCTTACTCGATGCTTTTCGCAGGTTTACAGGTATTCTATTCCAGAGGCTAATAGCAGTGACAGTAAACGAATTAGACATAAAACCTGAGTGATGGGAAGGGGTTGAGAGAAGGAGATTATGGGATGAACGAAGAATACGGGAATGAGAGTCACTGATGAACTGAAATCTATTTTTCAGATAAGAGGGAGACGAAGGATCAAAAAGTATGGAGAAGAGAGTACACAGGATACGCAAATCTCTGCGATTTCGGATAGACAACCATTTAAGTTGAGAACGAAAATTAGATACGTGGTCAAACTTCCGCAGCCCAAAGATGAACCGAATACAGTTGTTGAGCAGACGGTCCAACTTATTCAGCTGATCCTGAGAGAGGTTAGAAAGACACACGTCAGCATAGTCAAAGTGCGGAAGTATTAGAGATTGGACGAGGAGCAATTTAGTGGAAGAAGGAAGGAAGAATTTAAAGCGATATAGTATACGGAGAATACCTGTAACCCTGCGACACACCTCATCCACTTGCAAGTGCCATCGAAGAGTAGGATCGATTAATAGGCCTAGGTTTTTAACACTGGAACAAAAAGGGATAATATTTTTCTCAAAACGTACGTTTAGATTTGCCGAGTTGAATTTTGAGAGAAGTTTTGAGCTCCCTATAATTATTGCCTGGCATTTATTCGGATTTACCGATATACCAAAACGATGGGACCACCGGGCTATGTTTTCGAGGTCTACATTCAGACGACCCAAGGCTGCAGTGACGTCGTTAACCTCCGATTGAACATACAGTTGTAAATCGTCTGCATATAGATGGTAAGAGCAACTAAGATGGGAGACAACAAGATTAATAAATAGAGAAAACAGAAGAGGAGAGAGAATACCGCCTTGTGGAACACCTGCGACCAAATCACTCCAGTTAGACAAGTCCTGCCCAGAGCGAACAGCCTGCTGGCGACCACGAAGATAAGAAGAGAACCAATGCAGTGCTGACGGCGAGAAGTTGAGGTGAGAAAGTAACATCAAGATCTGGTCATGATCGACACAGTTGAAGGCATTGGAGAAATCTATTGGAACTAAAATAGTAATTCGAGTGTTCTCCATGCCCTCACGGATGTCTTCAGTTACATTAAGAAGTGCGGTGGTGGTACTATGACCAGCCCGAAAACCAGACTGATAGGGTGTTAAAAAGTTACAATTGGCTATAAAGTACGAAACTTGTTTATTTACAATCATTTCAAGAACTTTCGAGAGAAAAGGCAAGATAGAGATGGGTCTGAAATGATTGGGAAGAGTTGGATTGGAGATTTTGGCAAGAGGAATAACGAAAGCTTTTAGCCATAATTTAGGGTAATTACCAGAAGATAAAGAGAAATTGAAAATGTGAGTAAGAATTGGAAGAAATGTATCTAATAAGAAAAGGATCATAGTTTTACTCACTTCGTCATAACCCTTAGCGTTTGATTTGATGGAAAGAACTGCTTTGCGTATGTCGTCGTCAGTTACTGGAGAAAACTTGAAAAGGTCAGATGAAAGTGCAGGCATGGATGAAATTTCCTGTAAGGTGGATTGTTTAGTGATTGCGTCGAGTGGTGTCACAGAGGAAAAGTGCTTGTTGAGATCATTTATTGGGACGTTAGAGTTGGAGATGATTGGGGACTTTCCAAAACCAAGAGAATTAAGGAATTTCCAAACATCTGCTGAAGGAGAGTTTAAAACATTTCTATGGATATGTTGGCGTTTTGCAGCCCTTACCATCTGATTGCAGCGATTTCTAGCACGTTTAAAGAGCTGAAAGTTAGTAGCGTTTCTATCCTTCTTAAAAGTACGGAAAGCCCTATCTCTTCTCGCCATTGATTTACGTACTTCATCCGTAATCCACGGTGCAGGTGGGCGACGCAATTTCACAACACGGACTGGTGCATGATTGTCAAATAAAGTTAAAGTTTGCGCATTAAAAATGGAGATTTTCATGTTTATATCAGTAGCATCTAGCAGCGGTTTCCAGTCAATAAGTGCAGCATCGCGTCTAAGTTGACTGCCATCGATTCTGTTAAAATTACGTACACTGGTAATGATAGGCTTCGGTTTATTTGGTTTAATTTTATACGAGAGAAACAAAAGGTCATGACGAGAAAAAGCAGGAGCAGACAATTGATCATATTCAATAACGTGATTTGTTAAAGAGGTACATATAAGGTCCAGCCATGAATCGTCCGTGTCGATGTTTCGATGGGTCGGTCTTAAAGGTAAAATAGTCAGATCGGCAGAATTGAATATCGATCTTAACTTTTGCGATTGCGTTGAATCCTTCAACAGATTAGTATTAAAATCACCCATGATGATGACATGACTATAAGATGCATTTATATTATCAATAGCATCGTCGAGATCCGTGAAATAATCTGTTGAAGGTGGGCAGTAGACAACTCCGACAGCGACCTTCGTCCCATTAAAATCGATTTCAATAAATAAAAGCTCTGCGGAGCCCTTGTATTCAGTAGGAGAAGATAAAATTATTTTATAGGCAATGTGACTACGCAAGTAAATCGCGACACCGCCACCACCCTTACCCGTGCGATCATTCCTGATTAAGATATAACCTGGAAGGGCGTATGTGGTAGATGGCAAAGCAGGTTTTAACCACGATTCTGAAATAAGTACAGCTTGGAGATTAGGTTCAGAAAAAGAGTCAAGTAAATCAGTATAATGTGCCGGAATACTCTGAGCATTGATGTGGCATATATTAAAGAATTTAGGATGTACTAATTTACTACTTAGCAAATTTTTAATACTAATGATATCATCGTTAAAGCTTGAGTCAGCAGAATGCAAAGATAAGCTACTACTATCACTCGCTGAATAAAATGAGTCGTCGTCTGTAAGCATTGAAGATTTAAATAACTAAATAATAATATATATATATATATATATATATGTATGTTAAATATGATATAAAATAATAAGAAAATAAAAGATAAATATATAATGAATCAAATTTAAAATAAAAAAATTATAAAGATATAGAAGCCAAATCGCTTTATAATCTATTTACCTGCCGGCTCGCTGTAACAAACTTATATTAAATATACAACACAAAACAATAATACTATTTATATGTACATTCTGGTGAAACAAAACGCAATTAATACAAAAAAGTTATGTCAGACAGATTGAAGTAGAAATGTCAGTCAAAGTGACACTGTCATATGACATACGTCATAATAACAATTGTGTTGACTTGTGTTTGCGTAAATAAAACTTTACAAGAAAATTAAAACGGTAATCGGAATATAAACAATAATGAAATTAAATGAAATTGTAAATATTAAGATATCTGAACGGTACTTAGGAAAATAAGATATGTGAAGGTATTATGATGTTATACTATGAGAGGAGATAAAGTTTACTTCTACACTGATTGAATAACAACGACAAGACAAGACGATAAGTGATTCAAGTTTCATACCAGAATGCGACAATAACATAACACGATACACACTTTAACAATAATAGATCATTTCTTGTTCGCCCTTGTAGACCGATGCTGTTTGGGAGCAGCTGATGTAGACCTGCTACTAGAGGCTGCACTATCAGCAACTGGTGCTGCACAAGATTCCACTGGCTTCTGTGAAGCGATCAGCTTATCCAAGTCCTCAAGCATAAATATCTTGACCCGCGAGTTGTCTGGAAGCTTCACACTTATGACACCATCCAAAGTCCAGACTTTATTGATCCCGAAGTGTTTCCTAGCTTCAATAAACAATGTCTGCCGCATACGTGTCAAATACTCAGACAATAAATATGAGCTGCCTTTAAATAGAGCCTTTTTTGCCCATATTGCCTGACGAATTGTTGGGTCCTTGAGCTTGAAGAGAATGGGACGACAGCGACCAGTAGAAGGTGCACCAAGACGATGACAGACCTCAAGTTTATCTGGTGTTAAGTCCCGGATTCCAAGATGTTTGGATATGACGGTGACAGTAGCTTCACGAATACTCTCATTTGCCCGTTCAGCTAATCCACCCAAAATGAGGAACTTTTTCCGGTTTTTTCTATTAATATGTTTCCCTTACTGTCAAATTCAGTATACAGAAACAATTGAAAAAAACTGAAGTACAAATTAATTCTAAAAAATATTAATATCAACATAGTAAGCATCTAAAACATATACCAACTACACTATTTATGTATATTATATATTTAAATATTATTAATTAATAAATTTTATTACCGCATTCAGAACCGAGCAGCCAGAATCATTGTAATCAACGTCTATGTGACAGACTCGACCCATTGGCTTTGCTCCGAGATATTGCATCTCTGTGCATTTTCTACCGCATATATCACGGGGAGTGCTCTGAGAAATTGTTCGGATTAATACCAGCTGCTGAGTTTTACCACCGTACCACCCGCCAGAAACTGAAATACCATCCTGATTATCTGGATGAATGGCGGTCTTCCACAGTGCGGTTTTCTAGAAACTTTTTTCATATTCAGCGTTACTAGTACGTTTTATCTTTTAAGTTTTTAAGTATATAAGATAGATAGCATATAAGAATATTGTAATGCTGAATAAATGTTTTCATTATTATTATTAACTAAACAAATCAAAGTAACGAGTACTTGTTTTGTATACGGGTACTGCATCTGTCGTTACTTATACAACACTAATACAAAACAGTCTCCCTTAACACAAAGCGTTACATGAAATTCAGTATTTATTCAACATGTAAATAGCTTGTTCTGAACAACGCTTACCGTTTGACTGTAAGTTAAACATGTGCGAACACGTCATATGCTCGAATAAGTTAACCGACAGCAAAGAAGAGGATCATGTTAATATGTTGATGAATGAATGAAAAACTCTATTGTTCCTCTCACAGAAAGAAAATAACTATTACATAAATTTAACTTCTTTTTTCGTTCCATTAGGTACTGATAGGTTCAAACTAATGCATTTACATCCTGCATCATCCCTTATTTTATCCCCATGGGGTTGAATTTATCAAAATCCTATTTAAGCGAACGTCTTCATCATAGTAGCTCCAATCTTTAATTTTAGTTCAATCGGTCGAAAATCTAAGAAGATTTATGCAAACTTTCATCCCCTATTTAATCCCCTTAAGGGTGGAATTTATCAAAATCCTTCTTAGAGGATGCCTATGTCACAGTTAGCTTTATGCATGCAAAGTCTCAGTCCGATCGGTTTAAAATTGACAAAGTTTCATACAAACTTTTAGGCCCTGTTTTATCCCCTTGGGGGTAAAATTAATCAAAATCCTTTCTTAGAGGATGCCTATATCATAACAACTACCTACATGCCAAATTTCAGCCCGATCCGTTCAGTGGTTTGGGCTGTGCGTTGATAGATCGCTATGTCAGTCACCTTTGAGTTATATATATTTAGATATATACGCCCAATACAAAAAAAACGTAATTACAATACAGAGGTAACAATGGGTGGCCTCATCGCTAAATAGCGATTTTTTCAGGTAACCTTAGGATGGAGAGGAGTGATTAGACTGTGTCTGGTCGAAGCATAACAATTATTTATTGGAAGTATTATTAAAGAAACACAAATTACATATTATATACACATACATATATCTGCTACTTCCTTATCCCATTTATTTGTGGTCGTCGTCATATGTTTTTCTCTTCCATTCATCCCTGTTCGCAGTCATCTCGTTATTTACTCCCTTTCTCACCATATCATCTTTCACACAGTCCATCCACCTCTTTTTCGGTCTTCCTCTGCCCTTAAAACCATCCACATTCATATGTAACACCTTCCTTAAGATATCATCTTAGTTTTATTACAATCACCATAATAATAAACTCACAGCCTACTTTGCACGAAGTCATTTGGCGTTCAGAAAAATGAACATATCCACCCAACTGTATCGTAATACGCAATCGTGTTAGGACAAAGTCTTTCAAATGCTTTTTACATATGGACACCCTGCACCCCATATTTTCAAGTCGATCTAATAAGGGTATCGTTGTCAGTCAGGGCTTCAACCCTTCCGGCGGACCTTTAGTCCTTGAATTAGGGATGATCGATGAATATCGATGTTTAGAGCAAAAATATCGATGTAAAAGGCAAAAAAGGTAATTCGGAATAAATATTTACATGTGGTTATAGATAGGCTGGGAAAAAACATTTTTGTTTAATTACATTGATTTTTCTCAGTCAATGGCCTCGGAGTCTAGTGGTTTAGCAGACCGCCTTACATTGCTGGTTCGATTCTTAGCACGAAGCAGAATATATACATTCCCTCCTAAACAAGGTATGATTTAGAGTTTCTGCGCTGAAAGAAAAAATACTTTTGTACGTCAATTTATATTTCCCACTGATTCTCCGGTGAAGGTAACACCGATAATAAACCAAACTAATCCGTGTGACAGTTTCTGCCACGTTGAATAATATGTTGACGACCTCGGTGGTCTAGCGGTCTAGCAAACCGCTTTACGTCCGATGATCGCGGGTTCGATTCCTCGCACGGCACAAACATTTGTATTCATGAGTATGATTGTTTGTATCGGTCTGAGTGTTATCTATATATATTATGTATGTATTTACGAAAAAAAATCGATGTATTTGTATCAGTTATCTAGTACCCATAACACAAGCTTTAGCTAGCTTAACTTGGGTCTAGACGGCGCTGTGGGAATAGTCCTGAGATTATTATTATGTGAACATATCAAATGTTGCGTTCACCTGGGCATCATCACTCGTCTGTTAAGCTAGATGGGATAGCCCGAGGGCTCCACACCGGTGCCTCCGCTCCGGTCGCTCCTCCGATTGATCTCCCGTCCAATTCAAACGGAGATCGAAAGTACGACGGCCTGAGCCCGAGGTTCGAAACCCTAGCGGTGACCTCAGACTAAACTCGTATCCGTCAGGCGAGAGTTAGCCTTCAGCTGCTCCACAAGTCCTTCCTTTGGTTTGGAGTGTCATCTGAACTCGTCTATCGTCCAGTGAAGGTATAAAGGCCAGCTGCGGCCAAAAGCATTAGAGTAGTCCGAAAATATGGAACTTCTGTTTACCACATCTGGCATGACACTCACGTTGGTTGTAAATACTTATGTATTAACGTCGATATCGATGTTTCTATAATATCAGACATCCCTACCTCGTTGGGATAACGTATTGTAAACGATTTTTGTCATTTTTACCCTCTTATTGTAGTGGCACGGGGTAGAAATATCTTTTGTATTGTATACGACTCTCTCAGACTTGGTAGTTAATTATGATAGTAAAACATAACTAACATTTGTTTTTACTGCACGAAGCGCGGAGAGATTTTAGAGATCAGATTTGCACTCTTTGTAACGATGCGAAACTGCTTGGCTGATCGAGACCAAAATTTCATCGAAGGGCGTCAGCCCGGAAGACGTCCATTGAATAAAGGCCTCCCCCAAAGATGTTCACGACGATCGGTCCTGAGCTGCTCGCATCCATCGTTTACCACTCAAAAAAATTCCAATAGGTCAAGGTCCAAGGTTCAGTTTTTAATAATGAATGCCCTCAACATGTGACCTGGTGTAAACAAGACCCGGAACTCTTTATTGCACCTAAAAATTTGAACAAAATTATTATATGTATGTATTTACAAAAAAAAATCTAATCAAAATATTTTTATTCATGTACGTCTATTACAGACTTTTATGATAGTTCAAATCTACCAGTTAGGAATGATTTGAGAGGGGTAACAAGAAACTCTTATAAGTTCTTAATCTTTTAAAATGAGATTGTACATGTTAACAAAAATACAGATTCTTTTTTAAATTTCAGCTAAAGAGATAGATATATCTAAGTATTTATATCAGTAGTCTGGTTGCTTACGATGGCTGTTTGTGGGGACTGGTCTGTTCAGGTTGCGAACACTGATTAGATTTTTTTAATTTTTTTTATATAGCATATGGGACCACCAGGGTCACTCTATTCTCCCAAAATTGAATTTAAATGAAATAGTATTATTGTAAATATGTACAACATTAAAAAAAAATACGAGCTGAGTTTCTTGTCAGTTCTTCTCATCTCGAAATCATTCCGAACTGACGGTAGATTTGATATATTATAAGAGTCTGTAATAGACCTACAGGAATAAAGATATATTGAATTTTGAATTTTGAGTCTAGTAACCATAACACAAACTCTGCTTAGTTTAGTTCTAGATAACACTGTGTCAATTGTCCAGATATTATTATAGATAAAATAGTTGTTCTTGCACGAGATTTTCATTTAATGTTAGACATAGACACCTACATAAGTGTACAATATAAATAAATTGACTATATGACTAAAAAGGAATAAGGTTGTGTTTCTTGCCAGTTCTTCTCAGTTGAATCTGTATACTGAAGTGGACGGTTCGGAAAAAAATTCTAATACAAAAAACATCAAGTTCATAAGCGGCTAAAATGTCCTAAATTAATAAATGATTTATGATTTGATTTGATATTATTATCCATCAACAAAAGATACAATAAATAATCCTGGACAATTAACACAGCGCCATCTAGTCCCACGGTAAGCAGAGCTTGTGTTATAGGTACTAGACAACTGATATAAATACTTAGATACTTTTGTAAATACATACATAATACAAATAGAAAATACCCAGAGCGATACAAAAAATCATACTCATGAATACAAATGTTTGTACAATGCCAGGAATAGAACTCGCGACTATCGGAAGTAAAACGGTATGCTAAACAGCTAAACCACCGAGGCCGTCTTTCTTTTTAACTTAACTTTTAACTTTCGCGTTAATAATATGAATAAGAGAATAGGAAAGAAGATCATATCTTAAGGAAAGTGTTACATATGAATGTGGATGGTTATACGGCAGAGGAAGGCAGAAAAAGAGATGGATGGACTGTGTGAAAGATGATATGGTAAGAAAGGGAGTAAATAACGCGATGACTGCGAACAGGGATGAAAAGCGAAAAACATATTACGACGACCACAAATAAATGTGATAAGGAAGAAGCAGATGATGATGATGATGAATAAGATTTGGAGAATCTATAATTTTTAAAGTGAAAATCTATTATAAATACCAACAAAGCCGTATATTACTTGGGCTTACAACAATATATTTTATTTATCACGTTCCGCCCTATCTATGTAAAATTTGCGAGGTACAGGCCAATGTTTTTATATAGATTAATGAATATTTATGAGCCTCGGCCTACTGTATTTAAACATAATCTGGTGATGTTAAAAACTTCGATAAACCGTCATAAAACAATTTAATTAGCTATTTTAAAGTATACGCTACAATAGAGCCTCGTCACTTTCGATGGTCGCAGGTTCGATTACCACGGTTCTATCATTTGTATTCATGTGTGCTCCCTTAAATATGGTTGAGTGCAATGATGGCTGGCTCATCCGTCATACTCGTGAACGGATGCTGCTTGTGGGGAATGGTCTGTTCAGGTTGCGAACACTGATTAGATTTTTTGTTTTTTGTTTTATTATACGCTGGCGGTCACTCTATTCTCACAAATTTGAATTTAAATATATCTGTATTATTATAAACATGTACAACATTTATTTGAAAAGAATACGAGCTGAGTTTCTTGTCAGTTCTTCTCATCTCGAAATCATTCCGAACTGATGGTAGATTTGACATATCATGAGAGTCTGTAATAGACCTACATAGACCTACATAAACGAATAAAGATTCGATTTTTTTTTAAATTCATGAGTATGATTGTTTGTATCGGTATATGTATGTATGTACAAAAAAAAATGTAAAAATATGTTTATATATTAGTGTCAGTTATATAGTACCCATAAGATAAGCTTTCGCTAGCTTAACTTGGGACTAGATGGCGCTGTATGAAATGTCCTGAGATAAAAAAAATCTATTTTATATGATGGCAACACTGCTTCTTGCTTCACATATTAACACGATTCAATTTCATTGTTACAGATTGCTGTCCCGGCATTGCAAGGGGGAACAAGGATTCAGGTGTTTACAATTTGATCTTTTTATCCTTTCCTATTTTTTAAAACTACTTTTCTGACAATCAAGCATATGGCCCAACTAATGGTAACCGGTTATAGTAGTCTGTAGACGCTTAAAACACCATAGTCACGTGCGCTTAGGAAAGTTTAATATATCCGTCATAGAGTTGTGATTATGTATTAATATCATTGATTTTCTTGACACAAGACAACGAATCAATAAATTTCTATTCTATTTAATTCTACTTAGCTTAGAACTAGATGGCGCTGTGTGAATTGTCCCAAAAATAGTGTTGGAACATAATATATGATGTAATAGGTCACGTGACACTATAGAAGTTCATATCAGTTGTCTAGTACCCATAACGCAAGCTCTGCTTCACTTAGGACTAGATGGCGCTGTATTAATTGTCCAAGAATATTCTTAATATTATTGATAGTTTGAACTACGCAACAGATATCAATGAAGTTTTTAGGAATGGATACAGTGATTCAAAAGGAAGGTTTATATATATAATACATGTACACCTGTACGAAACGGGGGCGCGTAGCTAGTGTAATCTTATTAATATTATAAACGCGAAAGATTGTGAGTATTTTTTTTAATTTTAATTAATTAATAAGTATTACATATATACAATTTATTTGCAATTATCGCCAAACTGCTTGGCAGTTTTTTAGCGAAAAAGAACACAAATTTTTATTTACACTTAATTTACAATTTAACTATAATATAGAATTTATACTACTGCATTTTTTCGAGTAACCACTTTTTTAATTTAATTTCAAATATTTTTTTACATTAACAATCGTTTTCGTTAAAATTTTTATTAAATATTCGTGGCGGCATGTACCTCCTCATTCTTGTACCATTAATAAAATGTATGGGTAGATGTTTGGTACTTTGTTACTCTTTCACGCAAAAACTACTGAACGGATTTTGGTGAAACATTTCAGCTTATACATTAGAATAACTACTAAGGCTATAAATTTCACGCTAGTATAAAATATACAGTCAAATCGAGACAATATTTCTGAAGTTGGTTAATGAAACAGTAACTGTACAAGTAAAACAAACTACAATTACACAATATTCAGTCCGTCTGTCCTTCTGTCCCAGGGGACGCTGTTTATTTGAAAATTTCATTACATAGACAGTCGACTCGCTAATTAGAATTCGTCTAGTGATGGGAATTAATGTGAATGTTGTCGATAAAGAAGTATATTTCAGTTATCGATAACTTCTGTTTAAGTATTTAAAATCACGAAGGTAAATGTACCCAACTAGCATTTAATATACATATAAAAATAATACGTTTGTGGAACAATAAAACATTGCATGGCATATAAAATAGATGAAATAGATAAAAAAATATTTTTAATATTTGAACTTTTATAAAATGACAACTGGTTTTGATATTCAATATCCTTGACTTGCTGGTTTTGAATAAATTATAATAATTCATATATTTTTATATATTATACAAACAAATCATAAAAAAAAATTAATTCGTGTAGGAATAGTATAAAAACCAATCGCAGCCCCAGTCTGTTCACTTATATATTTTAAACTACGCAACGGATTTTAATGAAGTTTTCAGCGATAGATAGAGTGACTCAAGAGGAAGATTTCTATGTATAATACACGCATATTGTAGTACATAAATTTTTAGAAATTCTGTTTTGTAATGCAGCCGTAAATAGCAATAATAATAATAATAATAATATGAATGATGAATGAAATCATTCCAATCGTTATGTCGGTGAACGGTCTTATCCCAACCAGTCTGGAACAACATCTCAGACGGTTGGGATTCCGGGGCGGCTCACTCCCGGGAAAGATGCAGAAAGCGGTGCTCTTAGATTCTGCCCGCATAGTACGCTGGTTTCTCTCCCTGGGACCCTGAACCCCGGCCGACTGTGCTTCTGCCGGGGGTAAGTTGCGATCTTCTCTCCTTAAGAGGGGAGATGAGATTTTTTTTGAAGTTTAGAAATAATAATAATAATAAACTCTTTATTGTGCACATAGAAGAAATACAATAAGAAAAAAACAATAAATAGAAAATCATGAACAAAAGGCGGTCTTATCGCTATAAGCAATTTCTTACAGTCAACCTGCAAGATAGGACTAACATACACAGAAGAGGTAGATGGCACACACAAGACACTATAATTATCAAACGAATTAATAGACATACATATATATATATATATATATATATATATATATATATATACATATATACAACATACTGGAAGATTTCAGAGTTAAATAGGAAAAAATTTGCTAAAAATAATATAGAGTTATTCAACCCAAAATTTATATGTATAAATACTTGCACTATGAAATACCTAAATAGATTAAATTATTTAATTATCTCCTTCGACTAGCACCCATAAAAGGTGCCTTTTCAAGCTCTGGGGTCAATCCTTTGCGCGCTCTTTGAATACTCCAATTATTTTAATTTTTTAATTTTTTTCTGTTGCGTGTATATGTTTATATATATTTAAGCGTATTTATATATTTATGTTTCTATTAATATTGTAAGTAGATTTATTATTATTACTTGTACTATATTTTGTATATTGCTTTGCAACACGTATTTTTGTTGTACCTCTGTCCACCACTCCACAATTCTTTTCATTCACTCAAAGGTTGACTGGAAGAAATCCTTTTAGGATAAGTCCGCATTGTACCATTTTCAAAGTCATATCCTTCTGTTTTTAATCTGTACAATAAAGATTTACAAACAAACAAACAATCTTGCATATAAGTACAGAAAAGCTCTGAAGTTATACTATCTCTGATCAACGACTGTTGACTGGTAGAGAATGCCATCAGGCATTAAGTCCGCCATGTGTACAATTTTAAAAGCCGAGTAATTCAATGATTCGTCGCCTGATCACTATATTATTGTACAGAACTGCTGAAAAGTTCAAAGATTTATAATGCCTATAAGAAGCTGGGGTTACTAGTCAGCGAAAAATGCAGACTCGGTAAGCTAGGATGCTCGACGGTTTACGTAAAAATCGATATCGATATAGGTCGATGCACATCACTAACTCTAGTGGTCTGTTGTCAGCAAATTTCCTAATGAATTATTTGTTGTGTGGAGAATGAATAATTGATAAGTTTAACTCGGTAACTAAGCAAAAAGTACAACGTTCGATTTCGCGTACGTTCAGCAGTTAAGTTTCAACATTCGATTATAATACTGATATTAATTTAAACTCGCACTTGAAGATAATAATAATAATAAATCTTGCGAGTTACTTGTCAGTTCTTTGACGACCTCGGTGGTCTAGCGGTCTAGCACACCGCTTTACGTCCGATGATCACGGGTTCGATTCCTCGCACGGCACAAAATTTGTATTGATAAATATGATTGTTTGTATCGGTCTGGCTGTTTTCTATATATAATATATGCATTTTATATATTTTGATTTTTTTTAATAACACAGGCTATAAATTTCATTCGAGTACAACCGCAGGCACAGCTAGTATGATTTAAAATTTATACCCGTGCTTACTTCAATTTTTTATTAAATTATCGAACACATCGACGTAGAAATTCTAACTATCTACCCCCATTTATCAAAGCTGTCTTTATGAAAACTAATATAAATAAAAAATCGCTGAATTCATACCGTTTCACTTACGTTGCAAGCGAATATCTGCCTAATGCATTTGTAATAAGGTATGGTATCGTTTGTATGTGTTTATCGGGTATGGAAATTGATTCCTCTTTTTACTATATCTATCCTGATGATGGATGCTTTAACCGATTTCAAAAAAGACGTGTTACTAAGTGGCTTTTTTATGGATGATGATGGAATAATGATGCCAATACTACTGGAATCTATACTAATATTATGAAGCTGAAAAGTTTGTTAGTTTGAACGCGTTAATCTCAGGAACTACTGGTTTGATTTGAAAAATTATTTTTGTGTTGGATAGTCCATTTGTCGAGGACGGCTTTAAGATATATAACATTACGCTACGACCAATAGGAGCGGAGCAGCAATGACAAATGTCCCATTTAATGTTTTGAAACAAAATTGTCCTTTACGTCATTTGATTTCCACGACCAATTTAGGAGATATCTTAGTTTCAATACAATAACCTCAAATATTATAAAATTTCATCAAAATCCATTCAGTAGTTTTTGCGTTAAAGAGTAACAAACATCCATCCATACTCACAAACATCCATCCATACTCACAAACATCCATCCATACTCACAAACATCCATTCATACTCACAAACATCCATCCATACTCACAAACATCCATCCATACTCACAAACATCCATTCATACTCACAAACATCCATTCATACTCACAAACATCCATCCATACTCACAAATTTTTGCGGTAATAATATTAGTAAGATGGTGCACTCGTTTGCGTGGTTTACGCGGGACACCAGTGAAGGATGATAAGATGAACATGAGGTCAGGTCAGTTAGCACATCGTGACAAATTAACAATAATGGTTTTCAGAGGGAACCGCGTGGATGTCAACCTGACGTGGTACGTTGCTAGCAATGAGGTGAACAGTCCACATTACTAACAATCGTCTTCCACTTGATGGTAATATACGGTCCATCTCATGGTAAATAGTTACCGTAGCCTATGGACGCCTGAAACACCAGGGATACCCCTGGTACCACACGCGCGCTGCCGGTCCTTGAGAAACCTTAATGTACCTTTCTTGAAAAACCCCATGCTGTAAGTAAGTAAAGCGGCTGCTACTGTAAGTAAAACCTCGGCAGGTAGTTCATTCCACAATCTAAGTGTACGCGGGAGGAAGCTCTTTTGACACCGCACTGTCCGAGATCACTTAGATTCCAGCGTGTGTTTCAGATTGTATTGGTTGTCCCCTCCGATCGATCCCCCGTCCAATTCAAACGGAGATCGAAATTACGACGGCCTGACCTGAGGTTCGAACCCCGAGCTGTGCCCTCAGACTAAAGGCGTATCCGTCAGGCGAGAGTTGGCCTTCAGCCGCTCCATAAATCCTTCCTTTGGTTTGGAGTGCCATCTGCACTCGCCCCCTATCGTCCGGTGAAGCTGTAAAGGCCAGCTGCGGCCAACAGTATTAAAGTAGTCCCAAAATAAATTGTATTTGTCTGTTTTCTAAGTATATTTTAGAGAAAATACTATATATGAAAACGTCTGTCTCGTACCTGTATGCTCCTGATAAGGTTTCCTAAGCTCCTTAAAACGGGTCAGTGTCCAGGTGATGTTTTCACTAGCTTTCACACACTTTTGCACTCAGTTTGTAATTAATTTTTATTATAATTAAGGAACGTACGCGCACGAGACATGGCGGTCCGTACTGTCATAGCTAAGAGACGAGATAGGGGGCAGAAACTAAAGGGCTCTAATATAATAATCTGTTAGTTAGTCGGGTATAGGGTAGATTTTGAACAGTATATTATTTATGCATTTACAAAAGGTGTGAGAACAAGTGCAATAATTGGTGAATATCAGTGCGATACGAACTGTATCTTAACCTGGACATCTATAACATTTTAGCTGAATATGAAACTGCGAATTAATATTTAAGAACAATGCGACCTATTCAAAGCAAATAAACAAATAAATAAATGAATATATCATTAAAATATAGTGAACCAGTTTATTATTACACTACCCGTGTTTCCAGGTCAACTGAATTTTAATCGTTAAAACTTTCCAACACTTTATTTCGTCTCGAAAGGCATGAGCTTTTTACAGGCAGTGTTGCCAGCTGATACCAAAGAATTTCCCTCAACTTTTATCAAAAAAATCCCTCAAAATGTTGATTTAAAGGTAAATCCTCTAAATAATAGAAGTCTGTATATTGACGACTTTTTTTTACTAATTGTCAGTGTTTTTATTTTTTTTTTGGTCCGGACCTGTCTGTAATTTTACTATCTCATCTTTATCCCTCTGGATGGAGGATAAGACAGTGAAATTACGGGATAAGATGGATAACGTCTTAGTTTCTACTAAATGTAATGTTTCTGAGGAGCTTCTTACCGCATACACTTAGATTGATGAACTACCTCGTGAGATTTTCTCCAGAGACTATAGCATGGGGTTTTTCAAGAAAGGTATATTAAGGTTTCTCAAGGACCGGTATCTCGCGACACCCTTGGAGTTTCAGACGTCCATAGGCTATGGTAACCGTTTACCATCAGATGGGCCGTATGCTTGTTTACCAGCATCGTAGTATACAAAAATAAATTAAACAACGTTTAAAAGACCAACACGCGAGTTTCTTGTTCGTTCTTCTTGTGATAAGTCTGCGTTCTGAATGAGTGGTAAAGCATTTGACATGATAACGTGATGTCCGTAGTGCTGTTCATGTATATAGGCGACGGTTAGTTAGTTTGATTGTCATTATAGTTGTGTAGAAAAATACTTTTTGATTTATTTTAAAATATTTCGAATCCATTGAATTTCCATCCTTTTTTCTACCAAGTAGTAAACTTGGTAGAAAAAAAGTTACCGTAGAATAAGAGTCTTGTCTGATAAGATACTTTTCAAGCCTCTCCTTAGAGACTACTATATAAGGTTCGTGTAAACTGTCCAAAAGTTTACTATATATGGTCGACAATGAAAGATTGAATATACTCGTATTTTTATGAATATGTAGAAAAAATACAGAAATAATTTTATCAATATTTTTTGCATGGAAACACATAAATACATATTTTTAAATACACCCAAAGTCCTGAAACAGACAATCAAACTCAAGAATTCAAATATTAGCACCGTGCGAGGAATCGAACCCGCGACCATTGGAAATAAAGCGATGTACTAAACCGCTAGACCACCAAGATTGTGAGCATATTAGAAAGTAGTAAAGGTAGAATTACAAAATTTCGTTACATAGCATAAAAAAGTCGCAGTCGCTGTCTGTTCACCTTTTTTAAATTACTTCTTTTAAATTAAGCAAAGGATTTTAATACAGTTCAGCAATAGATACAGTGATTCGAGAGGAAGGTTTTTTTTTGGGGGATGACAATGAAATGATGCATCCGCCTGCGGTTTATACTGGCGGGGCACCATCGAAGGATCATAAGATGAACATGAGGTCAGGTCAGTTAGCCCATCGTGACAAATTCACTAGGAATTTATCCAGTTTCCAAGAGGAACTGCGTGGAGGTCCTAACATGGTACATTGCGAGCAAGAATTACCAGTTCCCATTACTAGCAATCCCTTCCTCTCAAGAGGAAGGTTTATATATATAATACATGCGTGTTATTATATAGAACAGGCTGAGAAATAAAAAAAAATTGTAATAATTTCGTGCGATTCCAGGACAGGCCGTTAGTTAATTATAAAAACTAAATAAATGTATTTAGATTATTTTGTTTAATTCCGCTACAATTAGAACAAATATTCAGTGTGGAAACTTGACTACCGTTACGACCTTCTCTAATGGTGATCAAATTCCGACCGTTATTGAGTCTACACCCATATTGCGACACGTGTTTCACCTCTGAACGAGGTTTGATCAAGCATTAAATAGAGTTCGGATATAGCTTGGAAGCCTAGTATTGACTGCTCGGCGACCAAACCGCGACTCGATTATTTATAAAAACTAAATTAAGTTACCACAAATTGGTTGATAAATATACATTATACATATAAATATAATAGAAACAAAAAAATATATGAAAACGAAACATTTATTATTTGAACAAGAGAGCGAGTGTAATGAAGGAAAAAATACATTATATTCCTCTCAGCGAATAGGTATTACAAATTAAAAGTAAACAGTGAGGTACGAGAAATGTAAGAAATCTCTGTTCAAATATTATATTTATTCGAACCGTTAACATTTATGAGGATCTATGCGGTTTAGCGGTTAAGCACACCGCCTCATCTCCGATGGTAGCCAGTTCGATTCCTCGTATAGTACATTTGCATTCATGAGTACGATTGTTTGTATCGGTCTGAGTGTATACACAAAAATGTGTTTTGTATTCCTAAGTTCTGTTTAGCTTGAGGTTAGATGGCGCTGTGTGAATTGTACAGAAACATTGATTATATAAATTACTTATATACGAAGAATCTAAATATATATAACTCAAAGGTGACTGATATAGTGATCTATCAACGCACAGCCCAAACCATTGGACGGATCGGGCTGAAATTTTGCATGCAGGTAGATGTTATGACGTAGGCATCCATTAAGAAAGGATTTTGATTAATTCTACTCCCAAGGGGATTAAATAGGGGATGAAATTTTGTATTAAACTTTGTCAATTTTAAAACGATCGGGCTGAGACTTTGCATGCATAAAGCTAACTGTGACGTAGGCATCCCCTAAGAAAGGATTTTGATAAATTCCACCCTTAAGGGGATAAAATAGGTGATGAAAGTTTGTATAAATCATCTTAGATTTTCGACTGATTGAACTGAAATTAAAAATTGGAGCTACTATGATGAAGACGTTCGCTCAAATAGGATTTTGATAAATTCAACCCCCATGGGGATAAAATAAGGGATGATGCAGGATGTAAATGTATTAAATTGAACCTATCAGTACCCAATGGAACGAATAACTTTAGACGAACAAAATAAAAAAATTTAGAAAAATAAAATTAAATTCCACGCAGACGAAGTCGCGGGAACAGCTAGTTTTACTAATAAGCTACAAATTAGGTCTATTTAATTATGATAACCTCATCATAATCAGCATTAAAATATTCCGTTGCTTTCATAATTGTTTACACAATAGACTTTGTTATAGTTGTTTATTAATAATGAAATTAATAGGAAGCCACTGCTTTTGTGCATATTGAATTATTTTTAACCTGTAGCTAAGTAGGACTTCGCAATACAAGCTGAAAAAGGGCGAGCACAATAGATCTATGTAGGTCGCAGTGCTACAGGTGCTACAAACATCTGACAAAAGCCCAAATACCCAATAAAAAAAAAAATACAGACTGCCTGCGGATTTGCCTGTCCAAATTAATAAATCATAACCTTACTATATCCTATATTATCATTACATAGTATAAAACTAAGTCGCTGTCGCTGTCTGACCGTCCCTGTGTATGCTTAAATCTTTAAAACTACGCCACGGATTTTAAAGCGGTTTAATTAGACATATGATTTGATTATGTTTAATTATTTGATGTATACTATATTATTATATTATATTATTGTGTATTCATATGTATGTATATATATGTAAATTTGTGTATGTACTATATTTTATTTTGTTTACATAAGTGTATACAATTTTTATGTTTCCACTAATGCGCCACCTACTCTATTTTTTTTTTTTGTAAATACCTCTCTTTCCAAAGGTTGTCTGTAAGAGATTGCATTAGCGATAAGACCGCCTTTTGTACTTAGTTTTTTTTTTTGTTTTTAATTTGTTCATGTCCTTTATATGTTGGTGCAATAAAGTGTTATAATAATATAATAATAATAATAATAATAATTGATGGACAAGCAAAATAAAGTAACGAGAGACTTGGCATGTCCCGTCCTCGGTAATCACCAACTTAAGCTCTGAAAAAGAGAATAATAATAATCTCAGGACAATTCACACAGCGCCATCTAGCCCCAAGTTAAGCTAGCTAAAGCTTGTGTTATGGGTACTAGATAACTGATATACATAGATTTTTTTGTAAATACATACATATTAGACATAGAAAACACCCAGACCGATACAAACAATCATGAATACAAATGTTTGTACCGTGCGAGGAATCGAACCCGCGTATCCGTCGTAAAGCGGTGTGCTAGACTGCTAGACCACCGAGGTCACTATTATTATTTATATATATTTTATATATCTCCCTTTTGACGGGGGTAATACGTTCAAACACGCGGGACTTAGCCAAGCGTGGATGAGTTATATCATGTTAACAAAAGTGATGACGAAAGAAATTTTCCTTACTAAGAATGACGGCTTTGTGTAATTGTTCTGTTAGAGGAGGGGATTTACAACGTACCTAGGTGTTATTATTCCTAACTTCCAAAAAAAATCTCATCTCCCCTCTTAAGGAGAGGAGATGGCAACTTACCCCCGGCAGAAGCACAGTCGGCCGGGGTTCAGGGCCCCAGGGAGAGAAACCGGCGTACTATGCGGGCAGAATCTAAGAGCTCCGCTTTCTGCATCTTTCCCGGGAGTGAGCCGCCTCGGAATGCCAACCGTCTGAGATGTTGTTCCAGACTGGTTGGGATAAAACCGTTCACCGATATAACGATTGGAATGATTTCGGTGGACTATTATTGTTATTATTAATCTAATTTATTTCAATTCAATTCAATTCAAAATATCTTTATTCATGTAGGTCTATTACAGACTCTTATGATATGTCAAATCTACCGTCAGTTCGGAATGATATCGAGATGAGAAGAACTGACAAGAAACTCAGCTCGTATTTTTTTCAAATAATAGTGGAACATGTTTATGATAAATACAGTTATTAAAATTCAAATTTGGGAGAATAGAGTAACCACCAGCATATGCTATCGCAAAGAACAAAAAAAATTTAATCAGTGTTCACAACCTGAACAGACCAGTCTCCACAAGCAGCACCCGTTCACGAGTATGACGTATGAGCCAGCCATCATTGTACTCAACCATATTTGAGGGAGCACATCGACCCGGCCCACCACGCCGCCACAAGTTTGAACTTTATAGCGAGCATGACTGTTTCAGGTTACTCCACTACGTCAATTATATTATTTACAGCATAGGCTGTACCGATCACAGTTTTCACCCATTACAATATTAAATTTACATTATTTAATTTACAATATGTCATACAATTACTTAATAACTCTTAATACGATTGTTACTTTCCATCCGGTGGGTCATCCACTTGTTAGCCATTCAAGCTACTTAAAAAATAAAGTAAAAACCGGATTTCCATTATCAAAGAACGAATTGGCGGATATAAATGAGCTTGCGTTTGATAGCAAGGCCCGCACAGTAATAGCATAGGAAAATCAATTTCAATTTGCTACTCTAATGTAAGTAAATAAGGTTTAAAAACTTTTGAATTCCCTTTCTATTACCAAGTCAATGGAGCAAATTCTGTAATTATTATTGGGACCGAGACTAACTTGGGCACGTTTTTAATGCCCTACCCGGGATGCGTACTGCGGAACTCGTGTACCGTCAGCAGAGGCATCGGGTGGCTTTTTTTTATTTTTTATTATATGTATAAAATATTAATAATAATTCCAATTCACACAGCGCCATCTAGTCCCATGTTGAGCTACCGAAGCTTGTGTTATTTATTTATTTCAGGCTACCTTATAGACTAACATACATATGAAATAATATATAATTAAGATATTGAAATTGTCTGTGTGATCACGGAACTGACGGCGGTAATCTGCCACGGTAGGTCCGGTACACCCCCTTCGGCCAGCAGTCCTCCTTCATGAAGGTGGGCAGCATGTTCGTGGGGACCCGAACCACGAACTCCTTGAAACTCGTGTTGTGACTCGACTTCAACGTCACCCTTATGTCAGGTTACTCCTGGTCCGTATGGGGTCGACAATGCCCTGCTCCTTGGTGATGTGTAGGCGGAACAGGTACATTGCTGTGGTCGGTGTTGCAGCAAGCAACAAGAGTTAAAAATACATACAAAATTCAAAATATCTTTATTAATGTAGGTCTATTACAGACTCTTATGAACGCAAATCTACCGTCAGTTCGGAATGATTTCAGGATGAGAAGAACTGACAAGAAACTCAGCTCGTATTCTTTTCAAATAAATGTTGTACAAGTTTACAATAAAACAGATTCATTTTTAAATTCAAATCTGAGAGTGACCATCAGCATTCTTCTTCTTCTTATTCGTTCCTCACTGCTGAGGATCGCGACTCTACAGTATCTTGTCGACCAGCTGTCGCCATCGCTCAGACGCCTGGTGTAGTAGACCATCAGCATATGCTATTGCAAAAGTAGTCCATTCAGTGTTCGTAACGCGAACAGACATTCCCCACATGCAGCACCCGTTCTCGAGTATGACGGATACATTCCTTAATTTTCACCCTTCTACCAGCAACCTCTATTTTTTATAGAACCGGCTATTGTACATATATAAACTTCTTTGCAAACCACACTTGACTCCCAGTTGTCATGTCAAATAAAAAGGGTACGCTGTTTGACATTAAAGCTTATTTGTACACCCCACCCCCCACCCCTCATACCGCACCCCGCAGCGTAAATTGACATACATTTATTTGCAGTCGGTTAATTAGGCATCATTGCAGTTGAGAAACTTTGCTAGGATTGCGTCTTAATTATAGTTGATGTTACTAATATTATAAACGCGGAAGTTTGTGAGTATGGATGCATGTTTGAGACTCTTTCACGCAAAAACAGCTGCACAGATTTTGATGAAACTTCACAGTAATATAGCTTATATATTAGAAAAACGTATAGGCTGCATGCGGGTGAAATAGCGGGTATAGCTAATTACCAATATATAATAATATATCATATGATAACATGATGTCAGGTAGGCCATCAACTAATATTTTACCATTCTTATGAGATAACATTCCACAATGTTGAATTTACTCACATTATAAATAAAAAAATCCCTCCTCCAATCGATCCCCCGTCCAAATCAAACCCCTAGCGGTGCCCTCAGACTAAAGTCGTATCGGTCAGGCGGGAGTTGTCCTTCAGCCGCTCCACAAGTCCTTCCTTTGGTTTGGAGTGCCATCTGCACTTGCCCCCTATCGTCCGGTGAAGCTGTAAAGGCCAGCTGCGGCCAACAGCATTAGAGTAGTCCGAAAAAAAATTCTTTATTAGCTTGAATCAATATATGGTTGTAACCACATAATTGTGTTTTCATTCAGTTAGTACAAAACGATCTTGATCTCCAGAACCTAGATTTTGTTCATGGTCTCTCTGGACAGCATTAGAGTAGTGTTATGTCTAATAAAAATAATGCAAAAGTCCCAAAACCGAGCGTAACAAGCGCCGCTTTTTCACCATAAACAATTCACCCCCTGTCGGGGGGATTAAGAGGTTTTTCGAGTCGGCCGGCACTATGCTCCCCGCTGCAGTAATGACCTCATTTATTAGTGGCCAGTGATATTTCATAATCTGTGCCGCCTAAAAAACTACTGTTATATGTTTACGCGGGAAAAAATATGAAGACCCTAGTTAGGATAAAGATGTAACCGTTAGTATTCGTGAGTGTTACAGTCAATTATTTTATACTAGTACAACTAGATGGCGCTGTATTAAACCATTAAAAAATTCGAAATATCTTTATTCACGTAAGTCTTACGGATTACAGACTCTTATGATATGTCAACTGTACCGTCAGTTAGAAATGATTTCGAGATGAGAAGAACTGACAAGAAACTCAGCTCGTATTCTTTTCAAATAAGTGTTACAATAATACAGATTCATTTTTAAATTCAAATTTGGGAGAATAGAGTGACCTATCTAAATAATCAGTCGTAACCTGAACAGACCAGTCCCCACAAGCAGCACCCGTTCACGAGTATGGCGAATCAGCCAGCCATCATTGCATTCATATAACTTTCTACAACGCGTTATTAAGTTGTGTTTGTTAGACTTTATAGAGACATATACATATTCTTTCCGATCGATCCCTGTCCAATTCGAACGTGGATCGAAATTAGAACGGCCTGAGCCAAGGTTCGAATACATGCCCTCAGACTAAAGTTGTATCCGTCATACGAGAGTTGGCCTTCAGCCGCTCCATAAGTCCTTCCTTTGGTTTGGAGTGCCATCCGCACTCGCCCCCTATCGTCCGGTGAAGCTGTAAACGCCAGCTGCGGCCAACAGCGTTAGAATAGTTCGAAAAAAAACTTTATTCGTTTGTATAATTTTATAATTGTAACCTCATAACTATATTCTCATTCAACTAATACAATACGACCCTGATAACCAGAATCTCGATTTTATACATGGTTCTTCGTAGGTTTTTGGTTAATCGTCCTCGACGGCTAGTGGATTGTTTGTATCGGTTATTTTGTTAATGAATGATAATGCTGGCGGGGCACCAGTGGGGTATGATATGATGAGCATGAAGCTAGGTCAGTTAGCATATCAAGATGAATTCACAAGGAATTTATCATGATGTAAAGAATATAATCTAATAATAAATCTTCAAAAATATAATTAATTTATAGTTATCTTTGTTTGGTGATTTTCACCCGAAAAGACAAGTCTACCACCCCATCAAATAATAGTAATATATTATCAGACAATATAATCAATTTTATTAATAACATAATTTATATATACGACGATATCTTAATGTATTTTCCTTTTCTATCTTTTCTTGTACACGTATGTATGGTTGATCTAGTGACCACATTATCCTATAACATTCTAGGTTTGCTGGAAGAAATCTCTTTTTAGAGATAAGTCCGCTCTTGTACATTACTTTTACTTTATTACTGTTATTTTTTCCTATGTGTGTGTACAATAAATAATAACTTAACCTTTCTTATTAATCTAAATATATATAACTCAAAGGTGACTGACTGACATAGTGATCTATCAACAGCCCAAACCACTGGACGGATCGGGCTGAAATTTGGCATGTAGGTAGATGTAATGACGTAGGCATCCGCTAAGATAGAATTGATTTCTACCCCTAAGGGGATAAAACAGGGGTTGAAAGTTTGTATGAAATTTTGTCCATTTTAAACCGATCGGGCTGATACTTTGCATCCATAAAGCAACTATGCGTAGTCATCCCCTAGATTTGATAAATTCCACCCCTCAGGGGATAAATTAACGCGAGCGACGCCGCGGGCAAAAGCTAGTTAAAAAATAAAATCAAAATAATCCTTGACGTATTACCTGTCCCACCCAGAGTCTTAAAATAAAATAATATATCTACTAATAAATTTACTTAACATTTTTTTAGATATATAATAAAAAAATAAACCATTACAATTTTCATATTTAATATTTAAATATATTGTAATAAAACTAATTATATTAAATTACATTTATCATTAAAAACATAAATCGCAATTTTATAACAACGAAATGGCCACAATTCTGCGTAGTGAAATTAAAATTAAAAACTATTTTATACTAAATTAACTAATTTAAATTTACAGACGCGTTATAAGATTGATATTAAATATAATAATATAATTAGAAAATAAATATAAGCGTAATTCAACAACCGTGAAACAACGGAAAACGATGTGATTCTGTCAAGTGAAAACACCAATAACAAACAAAAACAACACTAGTGTAATATACAAAACAAAATATATAAATAATATATTATATATCGTAAACATTAGCAATTTTTAAACGCAATAAACAAACGCCAAAGTAGCTGTTTTATTTTCAACGACAATTTTGATGTTTTAATTTGAACGAGACTTTATTAAATATGAATATAGTGTAGTGATATTGGTAGTAGATATATTGGGATATATAATTTATATAAATAGGGGGGTATAACAAAATGCTGACAATGTCCACTTTAATGATGCCGGCTGCCACCATGACCACGATGACCAACGCTGGGCCTATTCCTGTAGCCGCCACCACAAAATTGGAGCCAGCGAAACTCTTGCAGCTCCCTCATCCAGCTCTGATGCAGCAGATCCCGCAGCAGTCACAGCCTCAGCAGCACCATCATCAACATCCGCACAACAATAACAAACTTGGTGAGTGATTTTTTTTATGCCTTATTTATTTCAGGCTACTAATGGTCTTATAACCTTAGAAACTTTAGTTTTTTGTGTAATTTTAGTTTTGTTTAAGGTTATCTTTTTGTACTGTATGCAGGTTGAATACCTTGGACAAATATTCAAATTATAAGATCTACTTGTAACACCGTATTCTGCAAACAAATAAATAAATACTATTATACCAAGCATACGGCCTATCTGATGGTAAACGGTTACCGTAGCCTATAGACGCCTGAGACACCAGAGCTGTCACGTGCGCGTTTCCGACCCTTATGAAACCATACCTAATATACTCTTGAAAACCCCATACTGTAGTCTCTTGAAAAAACCTCGTTGGTAGTTCATTCCACAATATAAGTGTACTATATGCTACAAAAAGCACTCCTATAAATATTGATGATATATTTATTCAAACCAAAACAAACAAACACTTGTAATCATACAAATGTGTCGTGCGAGAATCGAATCTATGACCATTGAATGCTGTGATTCGATACATCTGTACAGAACTTGATATAAGTCAAATATCAAGAGTGGTACCTATTATTTTCAGACGAAATTAACCCTCATGTCTTGGGATGAGTGTTAGAATGTTACTTCAGATTCCACCAAAGAGAAATGTTCATGATAGATAGGTTACCACTTACCGTCAATTGATGCTTCCAGTTACATAATATAAAAACAAATAAAGACATCGAACTATCCTTTAGTTACGGCTATAAAAAAGGTAAATAAAAAAAATATTCATGAAAGTTTAAAATTATAAACATTTTATAATATAAAAACTTTGCCCAAATATGCCGTCAATTGATGTTTCTAGTTACATAAAAAAATACAAATAAAGACATCAAACTATCAGTCAGTTGCGGCTATAAAAAAGGTAAATAAAAAAAAACACGCATGTAAAGACATCCAAATTATGATAGAGTGTCATAAAGTGATCATTATTATTATTTACCTGTGGTAATGGACCATAAAAGATGTTACAGAGGTTTTATGGGCAGCGTATGGGATTACGAATGGGGTACGACCACCCTATATGTTATGATAAAATATATATATTTTTTCTATCTATAGTTTTTTACGGCTTCAATGGTATAGCGGTTTAGTGTGCTAGATTCGTGCGGTTTATTACCGATAGTCGCCAGTTCGATTCCTCGCTAGGTACAAATATATAAGTTATTGATAAAAGATATATATAAGTTTTAAATTAACCACGCCGTCTTAATCATTATCTAAATACTTTTAAAATTATATATAATATTTCTGTGTAAATTTAAAACTTTAAAGGGAAAAATAATTTAAACAAATTTAAAAACTTTAAATGCTTGTCTATAAGATACAACAAAAATGTACATTTTGAATACTGACATTTTTCTATTTATCCGACGATATATGTATATATAATGTATGTATTTACAAAAAAATATTAAAATATTTATATCAGTTGTCTACAACTTCCTAATGATCGCAGGTTCGATTCCTCTTACTGTGTATTTGTATTCATGAGTATAATCGTTTGTATTTTTGAGTGTTTTCTATGAATATTATGTATGTATTTCCAAAAAAAAAACATATTTATGTATTCATATCAGTTGTCTTCTACTTCCGATGATCGCAGGTTCGATTCCTAATGTAAATATTTATATTCTTGAGTATGACTGTTTGTATTGGTTTGGGAGCTCGCTGTTGCATTTCCCTACCTTTTACAATATTTTTCATTGCAGCTCCGCTCCTATTGGTCGTAGCGTAATATTATATAGCTTAAAGCCTTCCTCAAAAAATGGACTATCCAACACAAAATAAAAAAAACGAGTCAATAAAATTCTATTCTATTCTATTCTACAGACTGTCATCATTACATAGTATAAAACAAAGTCGCAATCGCTGTCTGTCCCTGTATGTTTAAATATTTAAAACTACGCAACGGATTTTAAAGCGGTTTTCATTTAATATATAGATAGATTCAAGGGGAAGGTTTATATATATAATACGTGTACACCCGTGCGAAGCCGGGGCAAGTAGCTAGTAATATTATAAAATGGAAAGGAAATTAAAAAAACAAGTTTCATTTAATAAAGACCAGTTCACCTTAAGCGTATAATGGCGATACCGGCTTCGCTTGGCTATATATAGAGGGTCTCTGGACCGAATAAACAGTAACGCTCCATTTCTCACATCTGCGGTCACAATCGATAGCAACCGAACGTTGTTAATAACGACCACGGCATGTGGAAACATGGCTGTTTCATTAAACAAACGAGGTTTTGTTACACACTTTAAAAATACTTTATTTAAGAAAGAAAGAAAATAGTTTATTTGGTACATAACAATAATAAAAAGAATTTTTAATTTTTAAATTATATACTAGTTTGTATTAATTACAAGGGCAGAGTATAAAGCGGCAGTGCGTGCGGCCATGACGTACGGCTCTGAATGCTGGGCGCTGAAAAAGCACCAAGAGCAGAAACTCAATGTCGCAGAAATGAGAATGCTAAGATGGGCTGGTGGCATAACAATGCTGGATCACATTAAAAACATCCACGGTCGAGGTAGTTTTAAGGTGACTCCCATACAGGAGAAGATTTTAGAGACGTAAGGTGGTACGGTCATGTCATGCGGCGACCATCAGACCACATGACAAGAACAGTGCTTGACATAAGTACCCAGCCCAGAAGACGCGGCAGACCCCGTCTCACATGGATGTCCGTTATTGAGAGGGATATAAAAAGCGCCAAAATAACACCCCAGACGACCCAGGACAGAACGTCCTGGCGAAGACTGACCAGACGGGCCGACCCTAAATAAATGGACTAAGGCCAGGCAAAAGAAAGAAGATACGGTTTATATTAATTACGTAGTACCAAATAGGTTTCCGATCAGCATAAGTCGTGAAGGGGTGCCACGACGCTGGTATTCTGCGGATACCTTTATACATATAATAATATACATACATACATAGATCTAGGCGGATAACATAGAGTAAACATTTACGACATATATATAAATAGATATCAAACAAAACTACACACTGAAATATAAAATAAACATAATGTTCTGGTGACACTAGTAGGCTGACACCTTGCATTACCATGCATTTGGAGTGCACACACATCACAGCGCAGTTTTCTGAGTGAGGAGTAGTAGTTTCTTAAATTTATTTTTAAAATCTGCACAGTTAATGAATCCTTTATAGAAAGAGGGATATTATTCCAGCACTTCGTAGCAGAATAGCGAAAACTATCAAATGCTGCCGTTTTATTTTTTATTTTATATATTTATTTAATTAACACAATATAAACTTACAGCTAATTGCCAACACGTTTATATTTTAAAACTATTTATACTACTTAAACTATACAATGATAAAAATATTCTTATTTTATTAATTATGGAAGGCAAGGCTTCAGTATATACGTCAGCATCTTGGACCTTACCTAAAAATAAATTTAATAATTGCATAGTGGGAGAATTGCTAGCGTGGCTTGTGCGTACCGACGTGGTTTTTTTTTTTTAGTGGATGATAATGGAATGATGCACCCGCCTGCGCTAACGGTTTACGCTGGCGGGGCACCAGTGGAGGATGATAAGATGAGCATGTGGTCAAGTCAGTTAGCCCATCGTGATAAGTTCACCGGGAATTTATCACGATGGTTTCCAGGGGGAACCGCGTGGAGGTCAACCTGATATGGTACATTGCTAGCAATGGGATCATCAGTCCACACTACTAACAATTCCTTTCCCCCCTACCGACGCGGTTACAAACAGTCGGACACGACGACGGGTGACACTTCTCACGTATTTCGGTGGGATATTGAATCCTATCCGTTCTACAACTGCGGGATTATCTATTTGGTTGCGCAGCAATTTATATTTATAAATTGTATATTTACAAATACAATAGGTCGCAATTCGAAAAAAATTAAGTGGTCTTGCAGAAGATTGCTCGCGGATTCCGGTAACCCTGATAAAACATTTAGAAAAATACTTTATTTATAAACACTAATGGTCGAAATTCGATTGTTGTTAATAATGACCACGGCAGTTGGAAACATGGCTGTTTTATTAAACAAACGAAGTTTTGTTACACACTTAAAAACTACTTTTTGTATAAACACTAAAGGTCGAAATTTAAACGTGGTGGCGCCGTAAGAATCGCACTAACCCATCTCTTCCCTTGGATCTCGTAGAAGGCGACTATGGGATTCATCGACCAGTGGACGATCAACAGCGTTCTACTGAGTAACTACCATCACACTGCGGTCGCCAACCCACATGCCAAACGTGGCGATTATGGCAATATCCCCCCAAATGGATTTACACCCAGGGTCCCGGCCACCAGTCCCCGGCAGCGCCGCTAGTCTTCATGTTAGTGGTCATGGAAACGTCGGGGTATGGAATGCGAAGAATCCTTGGGTAGGACCAGGCTACCACAAACGTCGACCACTGGCCCTGACAACATACAACGTCCAAACGCTGCGGACCGACGAGAAGCTAACTGAACTGGAGGAAGAGTTAAGCAGATTGCATTGGCATGTCGTGGGATATATATCTCGACTTGAATTTACATTGATTTGTCGAAATTCCTGGTGAGTTTGTCATGATTGGCCAACTGACCTGACCACCTGACGGGGCACTAGTAGAGATGAGTCAAACTCATCTTATCATCCTCTACTGGTGCCCCGCCAGGGTATACCGTTAGCGCATCATGCGGGTGCTCCATTCCATTTCAAAAAAGGACCCGTTTGTGGGAAGCCAACCAGGCCAATTCGGTATTGTGCCAAAATTCCACAAAAACACTGTTTTTCGGCTCGATGGACCATAAAGTAGCCTCCATGAGGTCTTTCTAATTAATTTAACATTCAGTAAGACTGTAAACAAATACATAATTATAGAATATCAAAAATACCATCTTATATTATAAGCAATTAAGTTCACAATCCATCAACAGTTTTCTACCAGTCTTGACCGGTGTTAACCGGTTCAAACTGGTTTCAAGTGGATATCGGTAGTTTCAGCCGGATATTAGTACGGAAGTTATCTGGATCGTTAGTGCGTATGAATTTATAATGTATACCTTAATTAATAGTAAGGATCTCGAGCTACGTGAACAGGATATCCGGCGTAGGTAGATCTTTGATGCTGATGTAGATCCTATCTTATGTTCATTATATTACTACGTTACCCCGCGGTTTCGTGTGCCTGCCTTTGTCTATCTATATTCATTTAATAATAATTATTTATTTATTTACCAAAATTGTTTCATTTGTTTTTTTATGGATGATAATGGAATGGTACACCCGCCTGCGCTAATGGTTTACGCTGGCGGGGCACCAGTGGAAGATGATAAGATGAGCATGAGTCAGGTCAGTTAGCCCATCGTGACAAATTCACCAAGAATTTATCATGATGGTTTCCAAGGGGAACCGCGTGGAGGTCAATATAACATAATGCATTGCTAGTAATGGGGTCATAAGTTTTTCATATGTTTATATTTAAATTGATTCCTACACTACGCAGGGTTCTAAATGTACGGACAATTTGCTAAACCAAAATATCTAATCATCATCATTACATAGTATAAAACAAAGTCGCTGTCGCTGTCTGTCTGTCCGTGTGTATGCTTAAATCTTTAAAACTACGCAACGGATTTTGAAGCAGTTTTTTAATAGATAGAGTGATTCTAAAGGAAGGTTTATATATATAACAAGCTCTTCCATTATTAAAATTATTAAATATAATTCCATTATTAAAATAAAAGTAGCCTAAGTTACTCCTTATTACATCAGCTACCTGCCAATACAAGTCCCGTCAAAATCGGTCCAGCCATTTTTAGCCAGAGATTAGCCGGAACAAACAGACAGAGAGACAAATATTGTAAAGATGTTATTTTGGTGTATGTACCATATTTATATTCATATGCATGTAATAAAAAACGGTTATTTCAATATTATAAACCGACACTCCAATTTTATTTATATGTATTATATAGATACAGGTACATCCGTGCGAAGTCAAAGCAAGTAGCTAGTATATCTCTAAAATCCAACGTCACAGTTCAATTAAATTAAATTTAAGTGTAATTATTTATTACTAATACAATTAATTATGTCAATTTAGAATAACTAGTGGTCGCCCAGTCCTCGAAATTCGACCAATATTAATTTAATATTCAATAAGACTATAAACAAATAATATTAAAGACAAACAACAGACTTTAACAATAAACAAAAGAGTACATATATATGCGAGTGTGTGTCAAATACATGGTAGTCTAAATATATATAACTCAAAGGTGACTGACATAGTGATCTATCAACGCACAGCCCAAACCATTGGACGGATCGGGCTGAAATTTTGCATGCAGGTAGATGTTATGACGTAGGCATACGCTAAGAAAGGATGTTGATTAATTCTACCCCCAAGGGGATAAAATAGGGGATGAAAGTTTGTATGAAACTTTGTCAATTTTAAAACGATCGGGCTGAGACTTTGCATGCATAAAGCTAGTATGACGTAGGCATCCCCTAAGAAAGGATTTTGATAAATTCCACCCCTAAGGGGATAAATTAACGCGAGCGAAGCCGCGGGCAAAAACTAGTGTGTATGTAATTTTTAAGACATTATATTTTTGCATTTCTCCTCTCTATGAACTATAAATTTACAAAATTTCATACTCTTCCGTCATCGCAATTTTTGTAAAATGGGGTACAAGGTTTTTGTATCTCGTATTAATACATCCTTACTAATATTATAAATAAGAAATTAGGGATGTTTGTTACGCTTTTACGCAAAAACTACTGAACCGATCATCATGAAATTTCGTACACATGTCCTTGGCGGTATTAGAATGAACATAGGTTAATTTTTAATAAAAAAAACTAAGTATATTTTATAAAAAAAACAAAAAAATAAAATATCAACATTTTGCTACTTTAGCGCCATCTAGCAGCCTATAATGAATAATATACAATGGATTCAATGCGAGCGAAGCCGCGGTTAAAAGCTTGTATAATACACACAGAAAACACCCAGACCGATAGAAACAATTATACTCGTGAATACAAATCTACCGTGCGAACCCGCGACCATCGGAAATGAAGCGGTGATCTAAACCTCTAGACCACCCAGACCGTCATGGGTAAACAGACAAGTAGACACTCTTTCAGAGTTATAATCCTTACTAATATTATAAATGCGAAGTAACTCTGTCTGTCTGTGTGTCTCGCTTTCACGCCAAAACTATTAAACCGATTCAATTGAAATTTGGTATACAGATAGCCTAGACCCTGAAAAAGGTCAAAGGCTACTTTTTATTGCGAAAAATCTTTCAACCCCTTTCAACCCGTAAGGGGTTGAAAGAGGGGATGAAAGGATGTGTGCTAGAATCGTCATTTTTTAATCTAAAACGATGAAACTTTTATTGGATTGGGTCAATATTTTTTCATTATTTGGTCAAGGCCACTTTTGAGGCAATTTTGAGCGAACGAAGTCGCAGGTACAACTAGTGTTAAATATATATACAATATAATATGTACATATATTAATTTATTTCATACACTGGAGACGTTAATAACTGTTTTAATATTAACGTAAGCAGCTAATTTGAATACCAATTAACTCCAAGATGAGCTTGTGATTTTATATCATACCTACAGGCATTATATCTTTATATATAGTAGTATAAAATGAAGTCGCTTCTGCTGTCTGTCCATTAAATCGAATCATATGAACAGTTGATTTGTGAAAATTACATAACTTACTTCCGATGGTCGCAGGTTCGATTCCTCGCACGGCACAAACATTTATATTCATGAGTATGATTGTTTGTATTCATCTCGATGTTATCAGTGTATAATATGTTTATATTTACGAAAAAATATATATCTATTTATTTGTACCAGTTATCTAGTACCAATAACATAAGCTTTAGCTAGCTTAACTTGGGTCTAGATGGCGCTGTGTGAATTGTCCTGAGAATATTATTGTTATATTTTGATGCCATCTAAGAATAGACCAATAGACAACAGTAGACCAATGTCAAAGAGGTGTGGTTATTGTTGCCATAAAATAATAGAATTATTATTGCCAGTCGAAATAATAATAATAATAATAATCTTAGGACAATTCACACAGCGCCATCTAGACCCAAGTTAAGCTAACTAAAGCATGTGTTATGGGTACTAGATAACTTATACATATACATAGATATTTTTTTTTGTTAATACATACATATTGTATATAGAAAACACCCAGACTAATAAAAACAATCATACTCTATAATGTTTGTGCCGTGCGAGGAATCGAACCCGCGACCATCGGTCGTAAAGCGGTGTGCTAGACCGTTAGACCACCGTGGTCATCGAATAAGAAATATAACAATTTTTCTTCATTATTCACAACTTTTCTTATATTATTGAATTAGTTGAGAATTCTGGATAATTGTTCGACATGTAGTTTTTATCTTTTACTAACCAACTGCCCAAGATTTAAACGTACACACATACACCTTCCTCTTGGATTACTCTATCTATTCCTGAAAACTGCATTAAAACTATTGCGTATTTTAATATACATAACGATATGTACAGACAGCGAAAGCGACTATGTTTTATACTATGTAAAGATGCGAATTTTGTATACACTCAGTTATTTATTTAAATTCCTTATCATCATTACATAGTATAAAACAAAGTCGCTGTCGCTGTCTGACCGTCTGTTATGGGCTATATAACATCACGCTAAAACCAATAGGAGCCGAACTGTAATGTAAAATAGTATAGTTATAGTATATAAATAAAGTTTGTTTGTTTGAAACACTTTATTGAACAGTAAATACATTTATGTATGTACGTTACATTTGTAAACTAATATTAAATGGTAGAGTTGCCATAAAACTAGAATTATCTAGCGGCAGGTAAGGGTAGGTAAGGGTTGGGGGTGATAATTACTTAAATTTACGATATACCGACCTCTAGGGATGGGCGGACCTTAGCCGACTGCTGCGAGGACAATAGGGTTATGTTTTATGCGACACAATTAATATTATAATTAGTCTACGTTTTTGTATTGTATTGAATAGCCTATATTCAAAATTCAAAAATAAAAAATCATTTAAGTTCGGTATATAGATCCAATTGAGAAGAACGAGCAAGAAACTCAATTGAATTACTTTTTTTTTTAAAGTTTTGTAAGCACCTGTTTATTTACAATGTATATTTGTATAGGTGTCTATGTCTAACATTAAATTAAAATCCAGTGCATGAACAACTATTGCCATGCACGCTCGTCATTCAAGTAATCGTTTAGTGAGTGATGATCTCTGAGGGATAAAATCCAAAACGTAGTAATTCGCCAGAGAACTACGAGTCACCGACAGTTCTTCGTATTTGTAAGTCGAAGTGGCAGTGGGCTAGTCATATCTGTCGCAGAACCATGCTCGCTGGAGTAAGCGTCTTCTAGAGTGGAGGCCGCGAATTGGCAAATGTAGTGTAGGACGCCCCGCAGCTAAGTGGAGCGACGGTTGTGGGTAGAAACTGGATGAGAAGGGATGAAGATCGTGCCCAGCGGCGTACCTTGGGAGAGGACTATGTCCAGCAGTGGACTGCAGTAGGTTCATGATGATGACTAGACCTGACAGAGAGATGGATGGACTGTGTGAAAGATGATATGGTAAGAAAGGGAGTATATAACGAAATGACTGTGAACAGGGACGAATGGAAGAGAAAAACATATTACGACGACCACAAATAAATGGAATAAGGAGAAGCAGATGATGATAGTGATGATGATGCTTGTCCTGACAGATAGATAGACATTTTTGGCCTTCTGATAGTAAATGGTAACCGTATATATATATATATTAGCTACCCGCCCCGGCTTCGCACGGTTGTACTTACATACATAACATACATATGTATTTATATATACAGACAAACCTTCCTCTTGAAGCACTTTATCTGTTGCTAAAAATTGCAGTAAAATCCGTTGCGTAGTTTAAAAGATCTAAGCAAACAGACAGCGGAAGCAACTTCATTTTATTCGGCTCGTACAAACATTCATATTCATAAATACCCCACTCTATTGATCCCCCATCCAATTTAAACGGGGATCGAAATTACTACGGCCTGAGCCGAGGTTCGAGCCCCTAGCGATGCCTGCAGACATATCCGTCAGGCGAGAGTTGTCCTTCAGCCGCTCCATAAGTCCTTCCTTTGGTTTGGAGTGCCATCTTCACTCGCCCCCTATCGTCCGGTGAAGATGTAAAGGTCAGCTGCGGACAACAGCATCAGAATATTTCGAAAAAAAAACTCATCAATGTAAATGTTTGTAAATTTGTATTCTCACACAATACAAACATATGGTCTGGGTTTTCTGTTTAAGTATTTATAAAAAAATATTAATGCATTTAAGATCGCATGCCCACCGGTGGGTCACTCCCCTCCCCGACGAAATTTACACGTTGGGATCGGGTGATCACCCGTGGGCACTTTAATTGAAATAAATCTAGGGGTTAAATAATGTCTACCTCAAATGATTGTACACTAAAAACATATTTAAAAAATTACATAATTAACAAAAAAAGAAAATGCCGGTACCTATAGAAGAACTAAGATTTTTCAGTATGTTAATTTATTATTGTTGTGTTATTACTAGTTGTCTGGTACCCATAACATAAACTCTGCTTAGCTTAGGACTAGATGGCGCTGTGTAAATTTTGTATATGTCCATTTAATGATTTAGTATTTTAGTGGCAGATTTATACTCATATTTTATGATTAAACGAGCATAATACTACAATATCCGTTAGCACGGCATGCACCCCCACACACCCCCTAACCCCCGCCGCGCCCACCCTACATTTTTAATTGTAACCTTACATCGTTGCTTTTGTAATTCCCTAATTAATATTGCCTTCACTCCAAATTGGGTTGAAGTGTACAACACAATGTCACAAGCGATTTGTAGGGTCTATTTATAAATAACACAATTAACACAGCACCATCTAATCACACGGTAAGCAGAGCTTCTGTTATGGGAACCAGGCTGATAACTGACATAAATACTGTTTTTTTTTGTAAATACATACATAATATACATAGAAAACATCCACATACACATAAGTACAAATATTTGCACCGTGCGAGGAATCAAACCTACAATCTTAGGAAGTAAAATGATGTACTAATTCGCTGCACCACCGAGGCCATCAAATATACATACTTATTTGAACGTTTAAAGATTTTAAATCTTATATCGGTCTGCTACGAATTTGCTACAACATTTGCTACGCTCGTAGAGACTACTAATAGGCTACGAAATTATGTAGGCATGCTACGCAATACGGTTAGGGGGAAAAGGGGGTTTGCCAGTAATGTGGACTGATTACCCCATCGCTTGCACTGTACCATATCACCTCCATGGTTTATCTCCAGTTCCCCCTGGTAAACCAGTCATAAACCATCATTGTAAATGTGCACGACGAGGGGGAAAGGGGATTGTTAGTAATGTAGATAATTACTCTAATGTACCATGTCAGTTTGACCTCCACGCGGTTCCCCCTGGAAATCATCGTGCTAAATTTCCGGTGAATATTTATTTATTTATTTACATCGTACTAAGTGAGCTTTACAGTCTCCCAATATGCCCACTTAGGAAGATAATATACAAATACACACAATTATAAGCATTAATTACACAAGAAACAAAAGAGAAATAAAAACAATAATAATAATAATACCTAATCTCCATTTAACATACTACCTAAATAATCTACTGCCATCCTACGAAACTCCAGCAAATTACAAGTAAATATGTCTAGATCTGGAAAGCGACTAACTACACCGTTGAGTAGACGCAATGCCAGAGAAATAGGAGCCTGTTTGGCCAGCTCTGATCTTCTCTAATATGTCACGATGGGCTAACTGGTCTGTCTTCATGCTCATCTTATTATCCTCCACTGGTGCCCCGCCAGCGTAAACCGTTAGCGCAGGCGAGTGCACCATTCCTTTATCATCCTCTAAAAAAAATGTTCACGACGCACCCTCTTAGAGTTGCATATTTTTATATCTATTTTAAAATGCATTATTCTATTGTTCAATTATTTGTCACATTTCAAATACATGTCTTTTACCATCAGCGACGTTAGTTTGTGTTCGTATTAAAATCATTGATATAAAATATACATTCCTTAAGAAAGTTGTTATAGTAAATTTCTAGTGAATTTATCACGATGTGCTAACTGACCTGAACTCATGCTTATCATCTTCCACTGGTGCCCCGCCAGCGTATACCGTTAGACGAAAACCATTTCATAATCATCAATTAATAATAACAGTCACGGTTTAATATTTACTTTTTGCCCCGCACAACCACATTGTGGAATCACCTTCCAGCAATGGTATTTCCGAACCGATACGATATTGAAACCTTCAAGAAAAGAGCTTATTCCTTTTTAAAAGGCCGACAACGTACTTGCAATTCCCCTGGTGTTGCGGGTGCTCATGGGCGGCGGTAATCACTTACCATCAGGTGAGCCGGATGCTCGTTTGTCACCTGTGTCATAAAAAAAAATTAACTTAATTTAATTTAATTTTTTCGTAGGTCTTATCGTAGTATTTGCTACGAACAGATTTACTGTTTGCTACGACTTTAGTCCTACGAACGGTCGTAGCTCTTATAAGCTACGGGTACAGAAATAAAGTAGATTACTCTAGTCTAATTCTCAATATATTTGATGACCTCAGTGGTCTAGCGGTTGAGCACAGCCTTATCGATGGTCGTGGGTACGATTCCTCGCACGGTGCAAACATTTGTATTCATAAGTTCTGTTTGTATTGGTTTGGGTGTTTTTATATATATTTATTTATTTGTAAACTTTTACATTAATGAATATAGATAAAATGTTTTAACTAAAATACCTGCAATCTCAAGGGTTGTGTAGGAATCAGAAATCTTTTAGTACAGAAATTTATTTCACCTAATTTGCCATTTTAATTAAATTAAAACATCTGTTAGTTGACAGCCCTAGTAGAAACTTAATACATTTAGTTGTGGAATATTACATTTATTTTCAGAGAAACGCCTAAAAATGTAATATAACTTGTAAGCGACACAGTCCGCGTAGTCACCCGTGTGAAAGGGCCTTAGTAACTCTCTGTATGGTCCAAGTTAAGAGATGTTAGCGGAAGAACTATTAAGAATAATTGAAACAGACTTTGTTCAAAGTGGATTGCTTCGTAAGCTATGTTTTGGTTGTGGGATGAATCAGTGAAATTGGCTATTGTCAGGTGCTTGGACCTGTACCACTGCGACCTACATAGATCTATTGTCCTCGACCTTTTTCAGAGTTCGCTACCTAGACACGTCAGGGACAAGAATTGAAGGATATTCTTAGGAGCGATGGTTTTTATCTCCCCAGGAAAGAGTGTAAACTTGTATTCATGAGTATAATTATTTGTATCTGTCTGGATGTTTTCTAAGTATATTATATATGTACTTATAAAACATATCTAAGTATTTATATCAGTTGTCTAGTATCCTAACACAAGCTCTGCTTACCGTGGAACTAATAGGATAACTAGACACTGTGTTAATTGTCCAGCTTTACTTATTTATTTATATTTAAATCTATTAAATCGTTTCTAAGGTTAACATACAAGTATATATAGACAAAATCATTGAAAAGAACGCAATAAAAGAACTTATGCCATTTTTTTAAATAAGCATTTAATATAATTATAATAAAAAAATATTAGTAATTTATTAGTTAAATTTTTATCATAATTGTGTGGTAAATATTAAACCGCTACCGCTTATGAACAACGTACCTATGCCCTTTTTTTAAATAAGCGTTTAATATAATTATAATAAAATAATATTAGTCATTTATTAGTTAAATTTTTATCATAATTGTGTGGTAAATATTAAACTGCTACCGCTTATGAACAAGCACCCGCCACCGCTCATGCCTTAATTCACAGCATGACGTAAAAGGATCGGCTAACGAACCGAGAGACGGTTGATGCTATAATTTACATATATACAGGCGGTGCCATATTTTGTAGCGTGCAAATTAATTTTGTATACAGCGTGATGTTGTATGTATAATATAAAACCGCTAATGGCTATTTAGATGTTGTTCTTCGATATTTTTTTTTATATGAAAATGAAAATATGTATGTACAGGATGAATAAATAATTGGAAATGACGATCTCGATGGTCTAGCGGGTAAGCTCACCACTTTACTTCCGATGGTCGCGGGTCCGATTTCTCTGGCTTTTATATAGGCCTTTAATCTATCGATTTACGCACTGCTTCCAAGGGAAATTTCGCTACTGGTTGGTCCAAAAATTTTTTAAGACTGAGTCTCTTAAAAAATTTTTGGAGCAATGTCGCTGTGTATTTTAGAGCAGGTCATGTCCTCTAAAACTGACCATAATTTGAAGTCTGAAGAGTTGAGGTCTGGGCTACATGAGGGCCAGTTTTCAGCTCTTATAAAGTCCGGAACGTTGATTTCAATCCAGGCCTGGGTAGTTCGTGCCTTGTGACCTTGAGGTGAAGTCTTGCTGGAAAGTCCACGGTATATTTTTAAAAAGTTTATTGCAGAGAGGTTTCACGCACGAATTAACACAGGATGGATGAAGTGACCGCAGATTACGGCGACAACGTGTGACTCAAGTGTCCCTTGCTCAAGCTTAAGGGAAAAATTTACAATACTACGATCTCGCCTGTTGTCTTTTATGGATCAGAGTGCTGGCTCGTAAAGGCAATAGATGAAAGCTGCATGCAATTGAAATGCGAATGAGATGGATGTGTGGTGTGACAAGAATGGATAAGACAAGGAATTAATACATTAGAGGAAGTGTGAAAGTGGCGCCGGTGTCGGAGAAATTGAAGAGTGATCGTCTATCGTGGTATGGGTATGTAATGCGTAGGAATGAAGATCATATTTTAAGGAAGGTGTTGCATATGAATGTAGATGGTTATAAGGGAAGAGTAAGGCCGAAAAATAGATGGATGGACTCTGTGAAAGATGATATGTTAAGAAAGGGAGTAAATAACAAGATGACTGCGAACAGGGATGAATGGAAGTGAAAATCATATTACGACGACCACAAATAAATGGGATAAGGAAGAAGTAGATGGTGATGATTGCTGAGAGGATTCACGATATGATAAAACGGACACTTTATCATTTTGCTTATTGCAGTGTTCTTCAATCGTGAAAAATTTTTTCATCAGTAAAGAGGATATTTCTGTGCCTTCACCTGCGTATCTCGACAGAAGGCGTTTTATCGATCCACTCTCTTTAATTGTAAAGATTAATTTAGGGTATGTCCTGTATCATTACATAGTATGAAACAAAGTCGCTATCGCTGTCTGTCCGTCCCTATGCTTAAATCTTTAAAACTACGCAACGGATTTTGAAGCGGTTTTTTTTAGATAGAGTGATTCAAGAGAAAGGTTTGTATACTACATATATACCCGTGATAGAATAGACGATAAGAACTGAGTCTCAGGTCTTGTTTTAAGTTTTAATACGCGATAGATTTCTAGCATATAGTTGCCAACCGTCCTGTTTTCTCAGGACATGTCCTAGTATTTGCAGTGTCCTGGGAAGCCCTGAATAGTTGTTTGGCAGCGTCCTGGGTGTATAAAATATCCGCGCCTCTTAATTCCTGATTTTCAACAGTATAATTTTATCAAATACTTTTTATTAAAACCTGATTATATTAATTACTTGAATTTTACTATATATTAATGTAACTATTGCAACATTATTACTACGTTCTGTTTTTAACTGGTTAGTCCTTGTTTTTTGGACTTTCAATCCTGGTTTTTTAAATTTGGGCTTGGCAACCCTATTCTAGCTGGAATCTTCATTTCTTGCTATATGATTTTTTGCTTCCTAATGGGGTTTCGACGAATTCTGGCTGCAACAGCATTAACAGTCTTTGTAGTTCTGAAAGGACGCGGCAGCCCCGATCTTTTCTGGTATTCGACAGACGAAGTGTTGTATCTGTTGATAGTACGATATACAAACGGCTGATGTGAAATGGCGCGAAGTGGAATAAAGTTTTTAAAATAATATACGAGTTCCAAATTCAAAATAATTACAAAGTTTTAAAAAAGAAATATTTTATGTAACGGTACTTATGGCCAGACATATATATATATACTAGCTGTCCCGGCAAACATTGTTTTGCCTTAAAATAAAAAAAATAATTTAGGGGTGGACTACCCCTAACATTTAGGGGGATGAAAAATAGATGTTGGCCGATTCTCAGACCTAGTCAATACGCTCACAAAATTTCATGAGAATCGGTCAAGCCTTTTCGGAGGAGTTATGGGAACGAAAACTGTGACACGAGAATTTTATATATAAGATTGATTCTTCATTATGTAACTTCAAAGGAAGCGAGAGTAATTATTACATTACACAAACAAACACAATGTCTGTGTCAATATTTAATTATTTCGACGACCTCAGTGGTCTAGCGGTTTAGCACACCGCTTTACGTCCGATGGTCGCGGGTTCGATTCCTCGCACCGTAAAAACATTTGTATTCATGAGTATGATTGTTTGTATCTGTCTGGGTGTTTTCTATGTATATTATACAAATAAAGAATCTTGAATCTTGAATCTTGATTATGTATGTATTTACGAAAAATATCTATGTATTTGTATCAGTTGTCTAGTACCCATAACACAAGCTTTAGCTAGCTTAACTTGGGTCTAGAAGGCGCTGTGTGAATTATACTAAGAATTAATATTATATGTTATTAGTTTTGTAGTTTAATGGTTTAAACAGACATACTGAACAATACGAGTTCGGTTAGCGGCTTAGCACATTGTTTTACTTCCTAATGGTTTCAGGTTCAATTCCTACATGATACAAACATTTGTATTCAGGTGTATTGTTTATATTAATCTGCTTATTTGATTTGTATGTTCATGTACTAGCGATTTCGGACGACTTTATCTGCTTATTTGACACTTATTTACACACACACACACACACATATATGTACCATGCAACTTGCATCCAAGCATTGGTATTTATTAACTTGAACACAATATTCTTTCTTCATTCCAGAATCAATAATTTAATCTAAATTTTCAACTAGGATATGTTACTGTATATATTATATATATATCATATATATATCCAGTAACAGATATATTATAAACATATAATTGTGATAATGAAGTATTCATTATCACAATTATATGTGATAATGAAGGATTCATTATCACAATTATATGTTTGTAATATTATGCATGTTATTTACTTGTTATACGTTTGATATTATTGTTGTTTATGCGTTAAATAAATATATTTTCTTTCTTACTTTTTTTCTTTCTTTCTTTCTTCATACGGGCCATTATAATGCCCAGTGTCATAGTGTCAAATGACACTAAAATTAAGAGCTTACCAAAATTATGTAAATAGTAGGAGACTAGGCTACGCGTTGCTGTGGCTAAAGTTCTTGAACAATAAAATATTGTGAATGACTCTGTTGTCCTTATTGGGTAACATGTAACTTCTTATTTAAGAAAAATATTTTTACAGATTCAAAATCAATTCAAAATAGAAATAAATATTCATATAACTCTATTACAGACTCTTATGATATGTCAAATCTACCGTCAGTTCGGAATGATTTCGAGATGAGAAGAACTGACAAGAAACTCAGCTCGTATTGTTTTCAAATTAATATTATATATGTTTATAATAATTATAGTTATATGTTATAAGTTTTTTTTAATGTTACTTTTCCGGACTACTCTAATGCTGTTGGCCGCAGCTGGCCTTTACAGCTTCACCGGACGTTAGGGGGCGAGTACAGATGGCACTCCAAACCCGCGGAAGGACTTATGGAGCGGCTGAAGGCCAACTCCTGCCTGATGGATACGAACATCGACAATTTACGTAGACGAAGTCGCCGTCACATCTAGTATATACATACCAGCATATATATATATTATGTTATAGATATATACTCACCTATTCATCCTTTGAAAACAGTCTATACTGTTAGACCAGAATTATTAATAATACCTTGAAAATTTTATACAAACAAGCCTGATCTCGTACCCCTCTCACTATTTAACCACGAGATCAAGTACAGAATTTGTTGTTGTCTGTCGCCATTTTGTGAACTGTTTGTGGATCGGTACACATATATACAGGGTGTGTTATTTGTGTACCTTGCATTCAACAACTTCGGTTTTTCGGTTCGATTCTGTCGACGAGGTATTGTTGATCGAGATATGCAAAAGAAGGGATGTGATATGGACTTTACTCTCCACATTTAACATCTCATCCATTGTGAATTTATTACATCAGAAACCTGCCAAAAAGTCCCGTCAATATCGGTGTAGCCATTTCAGAGATTAGCCGGAACAAACAGACAGACAGACATAAATTGTAAAAATTGTTATTTTGGTGTATGTACCGTATTTATATTCATATGCATTTAGTAAAAAACGATTATTTCAATATTACAAACAGACACTTCAATTTTATTTATATGTATCGATTAATATTCATTATTAGAGTGTTAATAATAATTATATTATTTTACTTTCGATAGCATTGTCTATCACTACATAGTATAAAACAACGTCGCTGTCGCTGTCTGTCCGTCCCAATGTATGCTTTTAAATCTTTAAAACTACGCAATGGATTTTGAAGCGGTTTATTTAATAGATAGAGTGGTTCAACAGGGAGGTTTATATGTATAATACTTATACACCCGTGCGAAGCCGGAGCGACTAGCTAGTTCTTTATTAGTTAAATAAACCCGTTTATCAGTTAAACGGGTTTTAAGAAGAATAATTTTGTGTTAAATAAACCTCTCGATGTTTCTACTAGGCTGCACTAGATGTGGTCATGAGCTGGTATGGAGTAACAGCGATGTCAATGTGGATAGTAACCTAGTTGCAATTACAGAGAGGATGGCTTAAAATCAGGGATGTTATGGATATAAAATTTCAGATACGGATAGGTTTCGGATGCGGATATGAAATTATTTTGGATTATCCGTTAGTTTCGGATAATTTCGGTTACGGATATTAATTTTTTAAGGAATTTCAAAAGTAAAATACAAATAACTAATAAAATGGTTACATAACGTGTCTCAATTAGGCTCCGTCCCTATCCGATATTATCCGTAACTTTTATTTCGGATTCGGTTACGGTTACGGATATTTTTTATATCGGATATCCGATAGTTTCGGTTACGGTTGTGGAGCTCCCTAAGATCCCTGCTTAAAATTATCATTTGCATGGGATCCAAACGTAGTAAAAAAAAATATTTGTCTGGTTAATTAAATTAACTAGATCATGTGAATGACAGTTAAATTGTTAGTAATTTATCTTATTACAAACACGAATATTTGTGAGTATGGATACCATCTATCCATGGATGTTTGTTACTCTTTACTCAAAAACTACTAAACGGATGTTGATGAAACTTTACAGTAATATAGCTTATACATTACAATAACATATAGGCTATAAATCTCGTGGCGGTTAAACCACGTCTATTAATTAATACGATGATGATGTGATCCCGGCCGATTTCGGCCACGCGACTGTGTTCAACTCTGGTTTTGCCGTTGATGTGCTCACATGTGACTAACTCACATGTAGCCAATTTTGTTTGTAATCCTCGCACATTGCGGGCATGCGAGCACACCGCTCAGATAATAAAGCTGGTAGCTGCAAGTGGTCGGGCTTTCAGCTCGTCGAATCTATCATCCAGCTCAAGAAGCTGCAGGTTTTTCAAAAGCTTTAACGCTAGATTTAACAAGCGCTGTCCACTCCGACCGTCCGGCAGCCTGCTGCTCCAACAGCGAAGGATTGACGTCACACTGCTTCATGTGTCGCTTCAGCACATCTTTGTACCGAGGTATTGTCCGCCATACTTCCGCTTGCCTTCCTCAAGTTCTGTGTAAAAGATGTGTAATTCATATGCTTATTATATAAAAATAGCGGAGATGAAAATATATGTAAAAACATAAATATATGTTAATAAAAAATGTAACAAACCTTATCTAGACATTTTAAAGGAAAATTTAGAAACGTTTAAGAAATAACAAATGGCTCGCCTATAAAGTTAGTTAGTACGTGGTTGTTTCTTAAATTTTTATACAGCCACAACAAACGTTATCAGCCAGTAATAAATAATACGGACAAACTTCACGAAAAACCAGAGAGAAAAACTTTGAACTACATAAAGCGACCATAAATGCTTTACGTAAAAAAAAATATTGTATAAAAAATTCAAATCAGCCTGTATCTATTCTGCTTAGTCAAAATTGTCGGGGTCGAAGTCCTTTTTTCTGCATAGAAAAATATATCTTATATCTAGTGATGTAAAGATAAAATTCGTTTGGTGCTTTCACATTACGACTATAGAAGGAGCATTTGAAGCGTATACCCTGGATGGAAGGTCGAATATTGCATGGAGGAATTTAAAATAAAATCTCAGTGTAAGGGAATAGTTGCTTTAAAACTAAACTAATAAGGTATATTGTTGTCTGTGTATACGTTAGACAAAATGCAAAATTTACTGCGAGTGCGGGGTGGTTGAACTTGAATAAGTTTTATAGAAAATTAGTAAAGAAGTTATATATATATATGTATAGTTATTTAGTAATTTTGTTTATTTATTTATAAACTGTGTATAGAAATACAATGAAAAATCTTTAACTAGGTGTTATATTACAAACTCACATATTAATTTGACAGATTAAATAAAAAAGGGTCCCCCCTTTTTTGGTATTGTTGACTTTTTTGGTATGGTGATTTTTAATAATGTGGACTGATGATCTCATTGCTAGCAATATACCATGCAATGTTGACCTCCACGCGGTCCCCCCTGGAAACAATCGTGATAGATTCTTGTTGAATTTGTCACGATGTGCTAACTGACCTGACCTCATGTTCATCTTATCATCATTCACTGGTGCCCCGCCAGCGTATACCGTTAGCACAGACGGGTGCACCAGTGGAGGATGATAAGATGAACATGAGCAAATATAACAAGAATTTATCACGATTATTTCCAGGGGGAACCGCGTGGAGGTCGTTCTGACATGGTACATTGCTAGTAATGGGGTCATGAGTCCACATTACTAACAATCCCTTTTTCCCCCTCCAATGTTTTTTTTTATAGATGATAATGAAATGGTACACCTGCCTGCGCTAACGGTTTACGCTGGCGGGGCACCAGTGGAGGATGATAAGTTGAACATGAGATCAGGTCAGTTAGCCCATCGTGACAAATTCACCAAGAATTTATCACGATGGTTTCCAGGGGGAACATATTATTAATATTCTTTATTGCACTTAAATACATTTGTAAGTATATTAATTACAGCTAATGTTAACAAAGGAGGACTTATCTCTAAAAGAGATCTCTTCCAGTCAACCCAATAGAGCGTGGCATAGGAAGTGTTGAGTGGGTTAAAATGTGCAAATTATATTTTTTATGAAAATGTCAAAAATAATTAAAACTAAACATATAATGTCCAAAATACAGATACTAATACAATATACATAAAGATAAAAAAATAAAAAATATTAATATATAACATGTACTTGAATACCTAAAATGTACTTTACAAACAAAATCTAAGTTGCTATATCAGTTGTCTAGTACCCATAACACAAGCTCTGCTTACTATGGGACTAGATGGCGCTGTGTTAATAGTAATTATTAATTATTATTTTCATCCCCTCCCCTTACCCCCTGCTACTAGACTAGTATGGCCCCTTAAAGTTTCTATAAAAGGAAATACCTCAAAATTTAAATATGTTGGAGGTACCTCCACCGTTTTTGCCTCGGGCATTCACAAATTAAATTATGTACAACGCAATGAGGTATAAAAAAATTTGCCTAAAGTTTCGTATATTGAGCCCGGCCTTTGGGCGTTTTGTGTTTTGGCAGGTAATAAGAATTTTCTGGAATACCAGTACAGTACAGAACCGATTAATGTATATGTTCACGATGTAATCCTGGATGAGTGTGGTCAGAGATGAGAAACTATTATAATTAACACATTAATTAATACCAGTACAGTACAGAACCGATTAATGTATATGTTCACGACGTAATCCTGGATGAGTGTGGTCAGAGATGAGAAACTATTATAATTAACACAGCGCCATCTGGTCCCACTGTAGAAATATTTAATTATATTATTATAAAGAATTCTTTATATTTATTTATTTATATTTTTGTGTGCTTTACATATACCTGTTATAGCAAATATTTAAGTACGTATATTTTATTGTTATGTAAGCATATTACCATTGATATATATACCTAAGTTAGGTAAATACAAATAGTACGCCTATTTCCATTGCTGCCATTCAATCGCTTTCTGTTTTTACCCAATGGTTAGCTGGTAGAGAATCCCATATGGCATTAAGCTCGCCAATTGCACATTATTTTAAATAGTGCAATAAATAAATACATGATGGGGTAGTCAGAGGCCAGTCATGCCTGTACCTCGCTCAGCATATTTGTATCCAACATGGCAAGAGCTGTTCATACCAGCGTCTCTAAAATTCTTCCATAGTTTACCTGAAATCCCTTTGACGAGTACACCCTTCTCACTTGTCACTTGTCGGATTATAATTACAATTAATAACTATACTAGAACTTCAAGAACTGACTACTACAGCAAAACTTAAAACAAATCAGACGGGCCGTATGCTTGTTTACCACCACAGTAGTATAAAAAAACTAAGGTATAAATAAATAAATAAATAACCCTGGACAATTAACAGAGCGCCATCTAGTCCCACGGTAGACAGAGTTTGTGTTGTGGGTACTCGACAACTGATAGAAATACTAAGATTTTTATGTAAATACTTGCGTAATATACTTAGAAGTCACCCAGACATACAAAAAATCATAGTCATGAATACAAATATTTGTAGGGATTGAACCCGCGACTATTGGTAGGAAGGCGGTGTGCTAAACCGTACCAACGAGGCTGTTAAATTAAAAATAATGGCGACAATAAACTGTCAAAACTTTTCAAAAATGGAACATAACAGAAATTAAAAAAAAATATTTGTTCTGCTTATCTATTCTTTATCTGTGCTTATAAATATAGTTTATCTATATTTGATATTCCAGTGTTTAAATATTACAACTGCATTTGATAAGTTTTACATATACATTTATTTAAGAAACCTAATTCAATTTAGACTCATTCGCACAGATAATAAATGTTTATGGCCACTAACAAGCCGAGCGTTCAGTCTCATTTTTTAAATTTCGAAAAGGCTACACTGCGAACGCGCGAAGGCGCTTCCGAAAACAATCAACTGATTGGTCGTTTACGAGATTTGAAAATGGAATTCGTTTTACATAACTCGCGGTGATGTGTCGTTTGTTTTTTGTTTAGACATAGGCAGCTAACTACATACAGCTATCGTGGTTATGGTCCTCTCGAATTTTCCTTAAGACCGCGCTGTGCTAAGGGAGTTTCTTCGAGTAGCTCAGTCACGTAAATTTATTTGAATTGCCACTGAATTGCTGGGCTTTGTAGATATTTTATGTGTAAATACACTCTTGTTCCTGTTTTAAAAAGAAAAACGAGTTTGTACGAGAATTGGCGCTGACATTTTTTTCTCCTGCGAAAGGCAAAGGAATATGACGTAAACAGTTATTTTACTTTGTATATAAATTGACTATTGGGGTAACAAAAAGCAAAGCTCTTGTAAACCAAGTACAAACAGTTTCTGAGATTGATTAAACAAACGTACCAAAGATACTGCCTTTGATTTTCTGTCATTTATATTCATAAATCAATGTATAAATATTGAAACATTAAAAAAATATATGAAAGTTTATTCAAGCGCAAACCATAAAGTTTATTTACTTTAGTTCTGAGAATATTAGGTTAAAGGAAAACTGAATATACAGCCATCGCAGAATTCCTTCACAATATTTCTTAGATAAACATCAGATCCTTTATCATTTTAATAAATACGTTTTATTTCCAAAGTTTATTATTAATACTCTATCAATAAAGCAAATTAATATAAACTACGTGATTGAAGAATTTCCAGAAATAAATAATCAGTATATTTATAAATGGCGCTGTCTGTCCGTCCCTATGTATACTTAAATCTTTAAAACTACGCAACGGATTTTGAAGCGGTTTTTTTAAATATTGCATCAAAATCCGTTCAGTAGTTTTTGCGTGAAAGAGTAACAAACTATATCAACCATCCATACTCCCAAACTTTCGCATTTATAAAATTAACTAGCTACTCGGCCCGGCTTCGCACGGGTGTACATGTATTATATATATAAATCTTCCTCTTGAATCACTTTATCTATCACTAAAAACTGCATTAAAATCCGTTGCGTAGTTTAAAACATCTAAACGAACAAACAGCGGAAGCGACTTCATTTCATACTATGTAAATATTTTGAAAAAGATATTTTTAATTTTGTTTTTTATCGGTATATATATTTTTTCGGACTACTCTAATGCTGTTGGCCGCAGCTGGCCTTACAGCTTCACAGGACGATAGGGGGCGAGTGCAGATGGCACTCCAAACCAGAGGAAGGACTTATGGAGCGGCTGAAAGCCAACTTCCGCCTGGTTATCAGTATATATATATATATATACTATATATAAAAATGAACTGTTTGTTAGTCTCGCTAAAACTCGAGAACGGCTGAACCGATTTGACTAATTTTAGTGTTGATATATTCGTGTTAGTCCAGGGAAGGTTTAAACGGTGATAAAATATGAAGAAATTGCATGTAAAATAGTAAAAACAACAATTATATTTTCCCATACAAACTGCTGATACCTGTCAAACAGGGTGCGTTCAGAAATTTATTGCGTAACTTAAGTTCAAAAAACCTTTGACATATTTAATTTTGAGGCGGAACCGGGTTCGTGTAGTCAGCTATATATATAGCTATATATATAGCTATAGTATGTATATATATACAAAATTATTGAACTGGTATTATTTTTGTTTATATTATAAAAGAATAACAACAAGTTTACGAGTATCAGTTCTTTGTTAAAAGTTATCAAAGTGAGTGCTAGAACAAAAATTTCAAATAAGTAAATAATTTATTTATCAAGTTTATACAGTATTTATAATATAGAATAATAGGTATTGATGACGGCTTCATGACGGCCTTGGTGGTCTAGGGTTTAGCACACCGCTTTACTTCCGATGGTCGCGGGTTCGATTCCTCTCACTGTACAAACATTTGTATTCACGAGTATAATCGTTTGTATCGGTCTGGGTCTTTCCTATGTATATTATGTATGTATTTACAAAAAAACGAGTATCTATGTATTTATATCAGTTGTCTAGTACCCATAACACAAGCTCAGCTTAGCTTGGGACTAGATGGCGCTGTGTGAATTGTCCAGGATTATTAAATTGTTAATTTGCAAAATATCAATAGAATGACGAACTTGTTATCATACCAGGATTCACCATATAGGTGCCGAGTTCATCAAGGGTCAGAGAGTCCAGTCATTTCACAGATTAGCCGGAACAAACAGAGAGACATACAAAAATTGTTAAAAATGTTATTTTGGTGTACGTACCGTATTTATATTCATATGCATGTAGTAAAAATAGTTATTTCAATATTACAAACAGACACTCCAATTTTATTTATATGTATAGATGTATAGATTATGGAGTGCGGAATATATAAAGGAGTCTTACATTGACTATTCGTTCATAATTTAAGAGCTCTTGTCGATGTAGCTCTTGCCACTTTCCACGATCTTCCATCATGCTCTTTAAATGTGATACGACACGACTCCAATTCCGTCTTTCATTTGTTTGATGTAACTCTGCCTTGATCTTCTTCTCCCCCTCTTTCCTTCTTGCTTTCTTGATTCAATTATTTTTCTATTCTATTTTTCCCTCAATAATAACTTTCATAAAAGCACCGTACCGTATCAAGTGTACTAACATTTTTTCTCGTCTATTTTCTATTGCATTACATATCTGCCTTTTTTTCTTCTTTTTGTTTCTTATTTTATTCATTGACTAAACATGTTACATATTATTTTTCATATATGAATTATATATGAAAAATAATATGTAACATATTTGAATCGAAAATAGGTAATCAATAACAGACGATTCAATTTTATAATACACAAATAATTTATCCTATTGAATTGATTGCAAATCAGTTGGGGAAAACGCTGACGACGTTTCATATCATTCGTTCGAATCCGCAATAAAAAAAGTCCAAGCAGATATAATTTGCTCGTATATGTCAAAAAAAGTCAGTAATTTGGCAAATCGAATGCCATTTTGAGAAGTCCCTTACGCTCCTATTGGCTAATTCGAATAAGGAACGGTTAGGGTTGCTACTACACATGTAATAATATTCATTTATTTATTAAAACTACAATGCACAAATATGTATATATATATTAATAATATATAACTCAAAGGTGACTGACATAGTGATCTATCAACGCACAGCCTAAACTACGGGACGGGTCGGGCTGAAATTTGGCATGCAGGTAGATGTTATGACGTATCCTAAGTAAGGCTATGAAAGGATTTTGATTAATTCTACCCCCAAGGGGATAAAATAGGGGATGGGATAAACACAATGGGGTGCACAAATTCAAAGCCTTGCAGCGAAACTAAGTTCAGCAGCTTTTGCCGTGCGTAAGGTTAGACAGTACACTGATACTGATACTGCTAGATTAGTCTATTTTAGTTATTTTCATAGTTTACTCTCTTATGGAATATTACTATGGGGAAAAGCGGCAGATATTAAAAATATATTCATATTACAAAAACGTGCCGTTCGAGCGATCTACTGTATGAAGAGTCGTGACTCATTAAGAGAGAAATTCAAAGAGGCAAATATTCTCACCGTTGCTTCTCAATTTATATATTCAAATATCCTATATGTTCATAAAAATCTTGACTTATTTCCAAAAAACAGCAATATTCATAATATTAATACTAGATTTAAAGACAAACTTGCTGTCCCCAAGTATCGTTTAGAAAAAGTTAATAGGTCTTTTATGGGAATAGGTATAAAAATTTACAATAAGATACCAAAGGATATGTTGGAATTACCCTTAAATAAATTCAAAACATCTGTTAAATCATATTTACTGAGCAAAGCCTATTACTCACTAAACGATTACTTGAATGACGAGTGTGCATGGCAATAGTTGTTCATGCACTGAATTTTCATTTAATGTTAGACATAGACACCTATATAAATATACATTGTAAATAAACTGGCTTTAAAAAAAAAAGTAATTCAATTGAGTTTCTTGCCAGTTCTTCTCAATTGGATCTATATACCGAACAGGACGGTAGGGAAAAAAATAAAATTATAATGTAAAAATTTGACGTTCATAAGCGGCTAAAATGTCCTACATGAATAAATGATTTTTGAATTTGAATTTGAATTTGAATTTGAATTTGATGAAAGTTTGTATGAAACTTTGTCAATTTTAATCCGTCCAGTGGTTTGGGCTGTGCGTTGATAGATCACTATGTCAATCAGTCACCTTTGAGTTTATATATATTTATATATATTCTCTCTATCTGCTAGTCATTTTCTATTTCATTTAGAGTCGTGTCTAGTCCTTCGTCACCTTGGGTCCCCGAGCCAGTTATTTCCGTTTTCTTTAGGTCGTTATTGATAACGAACTGGTTAGTACGGGTCTTCCTCCTCTTGTGCCGGTTTTTTTTCGGACTACTCTAATGCTGTTGGCCGCAGCTGGCCTTTACAGCTTCACCGGACGATAGGGACCGAGTGCATATGGCACTCCAAACTAAAGGAAGGACTTATGGAGCAGCTGAAGGCCAATTCCCGCCTGACGTATAAGACTTTAGTCTGAGGGCACCGCTAGAGGTTCGAACCTTGGCTCAGGTCGTCATAATTTTCTTCTCATCTCAAAAGCACTCTGAACTGACAGTAAATTTTATATATCAAAAGAGTCTATAATAGATCTACATAAATAGAGATATTTTGATATTTTCTTGTTATTTACCATCTACCTGATTGTGTAAAAAATCATAGTTACGACATTGTTGCCATACTTAAAAACAAATCCTATCCAAAAAGTATTCAAACACTATTTATCCAAAGCTACAAGTGTAGGAGTCCAAAAACAAAGTATATCTTCGTCTAGGCACCCCAGTCTGAACTATTTCTGTGCTGTTTTTCGGTTAAAAAATAAGATAAGACAACTCATGAATGGTATTCTGAGCATGATAACGTGATGACTGCCTCTGCAGTGCCATTCATGTTTATAGGAGACGGTCACCACTTACCATCGGGTGAGCCGACCAAACAAGCGGTCGGTTTCGAATTGACAAAGTTTCATACATACTTTCATCCCCTATTTTATCCCCTAGGGGGTAGAATTAATCAAAATCCTTTCTTAGCGGATGTTTACGTCATAACATTACTTGCATGCCAAATTTCTGCAAGTCATGACTGCCTCTGCAGTGCCATTCATGTTTATAGGAGATGGTCACCACTTACCATCAGGTGGGCCGTTAGATTGTTTGCCAATCCAACAGTCAGTAGAATTACTGATTCTTTTTTTTAATTCTTATTCTGTTCATCCTTTATCCATAATCTATGCGTAAGGTTAAACATTATACTGATACTGGTACTGCTAGATGAGTTTATTTTAGTTACAATAATAGGATTAAGTAATCTTGGACAATTAACACAGCGCCATCTAGTCCCATGGTAATCAGAGCTTGTGATATGGGTACTAAACAACTGATACAAATAATTAGATTTTTTTGTAAATCCATACATAATATACATAGAAAACACCCAGACCGATACAAACAATCATATTCAAGAGTATAAACTTCCTCATACGGTTTTGTTTGACGATGAATCGAACCCGCGATCCCTAAAGCAGTGTGCTAAACCGCTTGACCACCGAGGCCGTCAGATGTTTTCATAGTCTTTTGTATTATGGAATATTATTACTAGGTGAAAAGCATCCGATATTAAAAATTTATTGAGTAAAGCCTATTACACACTAAAAGATTACTTGAATGACGAGCGTGCATGGCAATAGTTGTTCATGCACGGGATTTTAATTTAATGTTAGACATAGACACCTATATAATTATACATTGTAAATAAACAGGCTTTAAAAAAAAAGTAAATCCATTGTGTTTCTTCAGTTCTTTTCAATTGGATCTATATATCGAACTGAACGGTACGAAAAAAAATTAAAATTATAATGTAAAAAACTTGATGTTCATAAGCGGCTAAAATGTCCTATTGAATAAATGATTTTTCAATAAATAAAAAAAGATTACTTGACTGACGAGCGTGCATGGCAATAGTTGTTCATGAGAGAAACGAGATTTTCATTTAATGTTAGACATAGATACAATGTAAATAACCTGAGAAACTATAGCAACGTACAAGTTTCTTGCTCAATCTTGTTAGTTAAAACAATATTATGTTATATGTGGTTGAAACTAAATATATATAAATGAAATATAACTATTCAAAAGTGCTTAAAATTAAGTTGAAATCAACATTATTTCTAAATACTAAAGTCTGTTTTTATTTGTAACCAAAAATCATTTATTTATGTAAGTTCTTTTAGTCGCTTATGAACGTCAAGTTTTTTGTTTTAATATTTTTTCCCTACCGTCCAGTTCAGTATACAGATTCAATTAGGAAGAACTGGCAAGAAACTCTATTATTTTTTTTAATAGCCAGTTATAGCCAGTTTATATAATAACATAACACACCTTTCTTTAGCAGTCGAGCACAAAAATATTATCATTCCGAAATGCCATTAAAATAATATTTTTATTATAGAAATGAAAGAAATTCTTCTACAATGGCATTAATAAAACCCATTTTGCCACAAAGAAAATATTTATTAAGTATTGTGACATCCCTACTCACGCAAGCGTGAAGCGGGGTGTTATTTCTTTTTTTTTCCTCCTTTTTCCCGCCTTTTTCCTTTATTGCGCTGCGTACTTTGTGCTAGGGAATTCAGATTCAAGAGAAAGTTTTCGCTTAATCGTATCTCTTTAGAGTTTAGGGTTAAATGATTATATTGTTTATGGTAACAATAGATTTGATAAATATGACAAATTCCACAGAGCAATATTTTGCTCTGTGGAATCTTGGGATTAATTCAACAAACAGTTACATTGTGGGATGGATCCGCTCAGTGCCAACTTGACGCTCTAGATTCAATCGACAGACGAGCAAGGAGACTTATCGGGGACGAATCACTTGTAGCTAAGAGGCTTCAAAGTCTTCATCACCGACGTAAAGTAGCTTGTATATCGGTGTTCTATAGGCTCCATTTTGGCGAATGTGCTCAAGAACAAACCTCATTCCTCCAGCACCGTTCCATCAACGTACAACAAGACGTAGAGACCGGCTCCACTACACTGTTGACATCCCAGCAGCTCGAACTATCCGTTTTGCATCATCTTTCCTTATGCGAGCAGCTAAGGAGTGGAACTCTCTACCAGCGTCTATTTTTCCTATCTCTTACAACATTGAGTCTTTCAACTCAAGAGCACTAGGCACTATGAGCTTGCGTGTAACAGCTTAGACCACATCATCACTTACCATCAGGTGAGATTGCGGTCAAACGTAGACAAAAAAAATTTATTAAACTTAGTTGTTCACAAAAGAAAAACAGATGGGCGGTACACTATTTGTAATGTCGATTTTTGCAAATTTAGAATAGAAAATCACTTATTCAAATAAATTTACAAATAATATTAATAAATAAACTTACATTGAATCACTTTTGAATAGTCATCACATTTTTTTTAATCTAACGCTCATTCGGAAAGCTGTCTCATCGCAAGAAGAACGAACAAGAAACTTGTGTGTTGCTCTTTTAAATAATTTTATTCTTACTTACAATTTAAGTTTAAGTGTGTGAATACAAACTATCTATTAGCACTAATTCAATTAAATAATCAAATAGAAAAAATAATGCACGATTAAACTGTACACAAACAATAATCGACACTTATGACACTATTAGATCACTGATAACAATATTGAAATTATAATATTCACAATAGTGATAACACTGGACAACTAACTACTACCACAGACAATGGCTGTATGGGCTTAGTCCTTTTAACATTCCCTGTTTTTTTTTTATTAACTACTTTTACGGCTCTGGAAATTTCCTTTCAGCCAAACAATTACGTTGTACAAATACAAGTTTTGTTATATACTAGCTGTTTTAACTTTAATTTAATTTAATTTAACTTTATTTTTCTAAAATAAAAATGGCCTAAGTTATTCCTTATTACATCAGCTACCTGCCAAAAAAAGTCTCGTCAAAATCGGTCCAGCCATTTCAGAGATTAGCCGGAACAAACAGACCGATAGACAGACAAAAATTGTAAGAATGATATTTTGGTGTTTGTACCGTATATATTTCATATACATGTAGTAAAATACGGTTATTTCAATGTTACAAACAGACATGCAATTCTATTTATATGTATAGATTAGAACAAGTTACTACTAGAGCGTCCGCGTATTTAGGAAGAGGTCATACAAAATCAAAATGGTTAAGTTTCTGTGTTTTGTAGGATAGATTGCAAATACCAAAAAAACCTCAACTCTTCACACAGCGCCATCCAGTCCCAACTTAAGTAGAGCTTGCGTCATAGTTACTAGACAAGTGATGTAAATATTTAAATACATACATAATATACATAGAAAACACCCAGACTGATATAAACAATCATACTCATGAATACAAATGTTTGCAGCGTGCGAGGAATCGAACTGCTGGATCACCGAAAACTGTAGAGTAGTCTCTCATAAGAATAAGTTTTTTATATGAAACTATGTAACTCTACTATTTTATAAGATAATCTTGTACTTTTATACATAACTAGCTGTACCCGCAAAGTTCATCTGCGTGGAATTTAATATTATATTTAATCGAATTAGGTGTTATTTTGCGGAAGTCCATTTCACTACTCGATGGATTCATATTATTTTGTTTAATTCAGCTACAATTAACATGTGTGAGACCACAAACATTCGGTGTGGAAACCTGACCAGCGCTACGACCTTCTCCAGTGGCGATCAAATTCCGACCGTTATTGAGTCTACACCCATATCGCGACACGTGTTTCGCCTCTGAACGATGCATCATCAGGCGTTAATTAGAGTTCGGGTACAGCTCGGAAGCCTAGTGTTGACTCAACCGCGATGTCGCGGTTGAGTCGCCGATGAGTTTGCGCGTAATATGGGTGTAGACTCAATAACGGTCGGAATTTGATCACCACTGGAGAAAGTCATAGCGCTGCTCAGGTTTACACAGCGAATATTCGTGGTCTCACACATGTTAATTGTAGCGGAATTAAACAAAATAATATAAATCGATAATAAGATCGAAATCGAGTAGTGAATTTAATATTATTTTTCTAAAATAAAAGTAGCCTAAGTTACTCCTTATTACATCAGCTACCTGCCAATAAAAGTCCCGTCAAAATCGGTCCAGCCATTTCAGAGATTATCGAATATCGGAACTGTTCGTTCCGATATTCGATATACAGATAGACAGACAGACAAAAATTGTAAATAAAAATGTTATTTTGGTGTATTACCATATTTATATTCATATGCATGTAGTAAAAAACAGTTATTTCAATATTACAAACAGACACTCCAATTTTATTTATATGTATAGATAACAATTTATAGTTTTCATTTATAGGAAATAATCCTTGATATCATTTCGTTCAGTTTACTATTGTTTATAGAAAATAAAAGTCCTACATTATTCAGCCTCGAGGACTGAAGCTGAGAATCAGTGTTTTGCTCCTTGAGTGATTCTCCACACTGACCTATGTACCAGTTTTGTATTGCTGTAGCACACACATGCAAGTTTACCCTTTTTTAATTGTTACACTTGTTATGTGATTTTATAAATAAAAATTATATTATAGTTACAAATAAAAAATATTATCTATCTAATACATAATAATTTTATTTGTATCTCGTTGAGATAACATTTCAATATGAAATCTTCCTTATAGAAGAGTATAGAGTATAGAAGAGAGTATTGGAAACTTTAAAAGTAATATTTAAAGCATATACAATTTTGTTTATAATGGATTTAGCTACAACACATTCTGTTATGACGGTGTAGTTCCCCACACGAGAGCTGTAGAAAATTGCAAGGAAACAAACATTGTAGAAAATTGAAAATTGTGTTTGTTTTATAAAACTGATGGATAATGTAGATATTATAACGAGACTTCGTTCGCGTGGAATTTAACTTTATTTTTCTAAAATAAAGGTAGCCTAAGTTACTCCTTATTACATCAGTTACCTGCCAATAAAAGTTCCGTCAAAATCGGTCCAGCCATTTCAGAGATTAGTCGGAAAAAACAGACAGACAAAAATTGTACAAAATGTTATTTTGGTGTATGTACCGTATTTATATTTATATACATGTAATAAAAAACGGTTAATTCAATATTACAAACAGACACTCCACTTTTATTTATATGTATATTCAGGACAATTAACACAGCGCCATCCAGTCCCAATATAAGCAGATCTTGTGTTATGGGTACTAGACAACTGATATAAATATTTAATTCTGGAAATACCCCCTGTTCACTTATATCTTTTAAAATTGCTTTTAATGTTGCTGAAAACTGCATTAAAAGTCATTGTATAATGCAACAGATTCAATATTGCTGAAAAATGCATTAAAAGTCATTGTATAATGCAACAGATTCAATATTGCTGAAAACTGCATTAAAAGTCATTGTATAATACAACAGATTCAATATTGCTGAAAATTGCATTAAAAGTCATTGTATAATGCAACAGATTCAATATTGCTGAAAATTGCATTAAAATCCGTTGCATTACGCAAGTTTTCAGCAATAGATAGAGTGATTCCCCAGTCCCCAAGTATCGTTTAGAAAAAGTCAATAAGTCTTTTATGGGAATAGGTATAAAAATTTACAATAAGATACCAAAGGAGATATTGGAAATTAAATAAATTCAAAACATCTGTTAAATCATATTTACTGAGCAAACCCAATTACTCACTAAACGATTACTTGAATAACGAGCGTGCATGGCAATAGTTGTTCATGCACGAGATTTTCATTTAATGTTAGACATAGACACCTATATAAATACCTATGCATTGAAAATAAACTGGATTTAAAAAAAAATGTAATTCAATTGAGTTTCTTACCAGTTCTTCTCAATTGGATCTATATACCGAACTGGACGGTAGGGAAAAAAAAATATAATGTAAAAACTTGACGTTCATAAGCGGCTAAAATGTCCTACATGAATAAATGATTTCTGAATTTGATTCAAGAGGAACGATTTTATGTATAACTAGCTGACCCTACAAACTTCTTTTGCTATATAAAATTAATCGCTATTAAAAAATAGAGGTTGGTGATAGAAGGGTGAAAATTTAGGGTCATATGTATTTTTAAATGACACATTATGAAAAAATAAAAATGTCTAATAAAAAAAATGTTATGGGTGGACAATCCTTGTCACTTAGAGGTATGAAAAATAGATAGTACCCGATTCTCAGACCTACTGAATATGTATATAAAATTTCATAAAAATCAGTCAAACCGTTTCGGAGGAGTATCGTAACTAACATTGTGACACGAGAATTTTATATATAAGACTAGCTGTCCCGGCAAACGTTGTTTTGCCTTAAAATAAAAAAAAAATTAGGGGTGGACAACCCCTAACATTTAGGGGGATGAAAAATAGATGTTGGCCGATTCTCAGACCTACTCAATACGCTCACAAAATTTCATGAGAATCGATCAAGCCGTTTCGGAGGAGTATGGGAAAGAAAACTGTGACACGAGAATTTTATATATAAGATATATGCGATTTATAGTATATGTAGAACAAACCGAGAAATTCAGAGATCTATAATACATGCGTTTGAAGCCGGAACGGTTCAATAGTCTTAATAATAATATTATAAATTCAAAAGTTTGTAAGTATGTATGTTTGTTACCCTTTCACACAAAAACTACTCAACGGATTTTGATGAAACTTTACAGTGATATAGCTTACATATCAGAATAACATATAGGCTATAATTTAATAAGATATTATGTAAATATAATGATAAATGTCAGGTAAGTGTGGTTGGTAGATTATGACTTTGAATTGAAGAAGAAATCTGTGGTATTTTATTCACCTGCCTGAGAAAGGTTTGAATATCCCCAGAAACCAGCTGAAGACTGTGTAATGACAGAAATAGGAAGGAGAAAGCGGGACTCACCGACCGGGCTAATTTGATTGTAAATAGACTTTGGGTGCACCCTTCGTCCTTGACTCCGATTCCGCACCGCACCGCATATATCACGGGGAGTGTTCTGAGGAATTGTTCGGATTAATACCAGCTGCTGAGTTTCACCACCATACCACCCGCCAGAAACTGAAATACCATCCTGATCATCTGGATGAATGGCGGTCTTCCACAGTACGGTTTTCTAGAAACTTTCTGCCTCGCACAACCACATTGTGGAATCACCTTCCAGTAATGGTATTTCCGAACCGATACGATATTGAAACCTTCAAGAAAAGAGCTTATTCCTTTTTAAAAGGCCGACACCGTACTTGCAATTCCCCTGGTGTTGCGGGTGCTCATGGGCGGCGGTAATCACTTACCATCAGGTGAGCCGCATGCTCGTTTGTCCCCTGTGTTATAAAAAAAACACCACCAGCAGTTTATTTCACACTTATAATGCACTGGACAAGTGAATTCACACAGATTTTCTTGTTAAATCTCAATTAGAGTGTGAGTAATGTTAACTCAGGTATTAATGGCAGCCATGATGAATTGCACATTTTCTTTTTTTTTCGGCGTTCACACGCTCACGCAGTTAGCACCGGTTGGCGGGAATATTTGAATTTGGAATTAATTGAACGAATGAAATATCTTCTTATTGATCGTTGCTTAATACAATGATATGGGGATTGGAAAAGGATGTCAGAACAGTGGTGCTGACTTTGCGCGGGTAGATATTACGGTATAAAATAAGGATTTCGTACGATACTTAAAAAACATCTATTAAAAAGAGCAACACACAAGTTTCTTGCTCATTCTTCTTGTGATGAATCTGCATTCCGAATGAGTGGTAGAATCAAAATATGACTATTCAAAAGTGCTTGTAATGAGTTTATTTGAATAAAGATTGTTTCTATTTCACTTAAAATATCAAATTTCAAGGATACTTGGCGTAGACTAATAAATATATATATACATATATATCCAAGAGGCTATAATTTAGTTTGTGTCAGTCTAAGTAATTGGGTGGGTGCCAAGGTCGTCATGATATGGTTGTCTCTATAGCTTTCCCCAGCTCTAACTTATAACAATGTATCTTCTACGACTTATACTACTAGCTGTGCCCGCGACTTCGTCCGCGTCGTCCTTCGTCCGCGTGAATCAGGCGAACTATTCAGTTATTTACCATTCCTATTATATAAAAAACATAACTATAGGTGTCAGTTGATGACGTTTATATATTTAGTTTATCCATTGTGTTATTTATATACAAGTGTTATATTAGATTAGCTGAACACGCGACTTCGTTCGCGTGGAATATAACGTTATTTTTCTAAAATAAAAGCAGCCTAAGTGATTCCTTATTACATCAGCTATCTGCTAAAAAAGTCCCATCAAAATCGGTACAGCCATTTCAGAGATTAGCCGGAACAAACAGACAGATAAAAATTGTAAAAAATGTTATTTTGGTGTATATACCGTATTTATATTGATATGTATGTAGTAAACAGACACCAGAGCTAGTACTCCATAGCGCCTCAAGTTATCATCCTCCACTGGTGCCCCAGCGTATACCGTTAGCGCAGGCAGGTGTACCACTCCATTATCATACATTAAAAAGACCTCCATTTATATAAATACACCTTGCCGTTTTAACATACCTTCATTACTACACTGCGAAGTGTTAAGACGGATATAGAGGTAGAAAAAATATTTTAATTATTCTTAAGAGTCGGGTCTAATCGTTGAGAAATTGACGATTTTTCTTTCTTTTCTTTCTTCTTCATACATACAATAATAGTAATAATATATCAAGACTTCACATAGCGCCATCAAATCCCAAGCTAAGCAGATCTTGTGTTATGGATACTAGGCAAATATATACATAATTTACATAGAAAACACTCAGACCGATAGACAATGCTACATATGAGGGGGAAGGGGATTGTTAGTAATGTGGATTGATAACCCCATGCAATGTACCATGTCAGGTCGACCTCCACGCGGTTCCCCCTGGAAACCATCGTGTTAAATTCCTGTTGAATTTGTCACGATGGGCTAACTGACCTGACTTCATGTTCATCTTATCATCCTCCACTAGTGCCCCGCCAGCGTAAACCGTCAGCGCAGGCGGGAGCACCATTCCATTATCATCCATAAAAAAAAAGCTGCACGTGAATACAACTGTCTGCATCGTGCGAGGAATCGAACCCGCGACCATCGGGAATAAAGCGGTGTGCTAAACCGCTAAAATACACATAGTGTGTAGTGTTTCATTTATGATTAAATATATTTTTATGCATATTTAAAAAAATATAAGCATTCTGCAATCTTTTTCTAAATAAATTTTTATTATGAAATTCATACTCCACTGTCCGCGCTATTTTCATATGCATGCATAGTTGTCGCTTCACGTATAAATATATTAACTCGGTTGGTTTAACTGCATTTTAATCTTGAATTATAAGCTTTAAAGTCGAAATTTGTGTGTCTTAAAACTTATTTACTAATTAATAGTTACTTAGAAAGTCGTTACCATTCTGAACTGCCCCGGGGACGGGTCGGGGGTCCATAGTTGTTGTACCCGTTACAATTTCCTGATATAACACACAAACTTTTGGGGACAAAGCAATTAATGTCAGTTTCTTGCATTGTAAAATCACTAGAAAGTTCCACAGAATTTAGTGCTTGATATTTTGTTACTGATATCTCTTATAGACACTTGTTATAGTGATCTTGACCTATTAAGGAAAAATATTTTTTTGGGCTACATTCAACAATCTAGATTTCTCTCTCTCTCTTATCACTACGACTGATTTAATCTTATAGCATATTTATATTTGACCCAAAAAATTAGTGCTGGTTGGTAGTTTGTATTCACACGTTTCGACTTGTAAATGTAAACTTACAAGGATTATTTAAAAGAGCAACACACAAGTTTCTTGCTCGTTCTTCTTGTGATGAGACAGCTTTCCGAACGAGTGGTAGATAAAAAACAAATTGTTATGACTATTCAAAAGTGCTTAAATTAAGTTTATTTGAATAAATGATTTTCTATTCTGATTTTCTATTCTATTCTCTTTTCTTGAAGGTTTAAATGTCGTATGGGTTCGGAAATACCATTGGTGAAAGGTGATTCCACAACGTGGTTGTTGCGTGGCAAAAAGTTTCTAGAAAACCACACTGTGGAGGACCGCCATTCATCCAGGTTGGTATTTTAGTTTCTGGCGGATGGTACGGTGGTGAAACCCAACAGCTGGTATTAATCCGAACAATTCCTCAGAACACTCCCCGTGATATATGCGGTAGAAATACCTATATACGCATAATGTAAATAAACTGGCATTTAAAAAAAATATTTGAATTTCTTGCCAATTCTCAGTTGAATCTGTATACTAAACTGGACGGTAGGGAAAAAATTAATACAAAATCTTGACATTCATAAGCGGCTAAAATGTGTTTCAAGAATAAATTATTTTTATATTTGTATTTATTATTTATACTAATAATATAGATAATATTGGTTATAATTTGACATTCACCCGTCGTCTGTCTGTCCATTTACATCAGTACTATAAACGAAAAGGTCATTTCTTGTCAGTTCTTCTCATCTCGAAATCATTCCGAACTGACGGTAGATTTGACATATTATAAGAGTCTGTAATAGATCTGTCTGTTGTAAGATGTAAAATCTACAACGAAATGTCCAGTTGTCTTTGATTATATCAAGCGAATATCCATTGTAAGTCAGTGTAGAAGATTTCTAATTACGACTAGTAACAGAGAGTTAAATTTAACTGACATCTGGATATTCAATTCAAATTCAAAATATCTTTATTCATGTAGGACATTTTAGCCGCTTATGAACGTCAAATTTTTACAATATAATTTTATTTTTTCCCTACCGTACCGTGTATACGAACATACATAACAACAGTAATATAGCATATGCATCAGAATGACACATAGGCTAAAAATATCATACAAGCGAAGCGGGCACAGCTAGCTGTTTAGATTGTTAACCGGATAACATGAGGAATTTTATGGTAAATAAAGGTATATATATCTCTCGACGTTTCGATTAGGTAAGCAGTCGTCACGATCTGACTAGGCTATATTTTATTGAAATTTAACACAAGTGAAAACGCGGGCGCAGCTAGTTCGAACTAAAGTACAGAGAATCGCCCATATGCAAATGTAAATAGTGTTGTTCCTATAATATACAGAAACTCGCTTTCCGCTCCCAACTTACACCACAAACAATAAGGGCCCCGGAATTCCTAAGAGGCCGAAATAAAAAAAGTTATTGAAATACTTCAGTAGCGGCCTGAACTTAAAGCGGCTTGAGAAAATTAAACGCATATATGTACAGTCAGCAAACAAATATGAATAAATGAAAAACTCTTTATTACATAAATTAATATGTTCACCGAATATAAATAGCTTGTTATGGGTACTAAACAACTGATACAAATACATTATATGTAATACCTGAACTTAAAGCGGCTTGAGAAAATTAAACGCATATATATGTACAGTCGGTTAACAAATATTCTGAGCTAGACTGTTCACTTGGAACAAGAACAATTATAACCATAGACAATTCACATAGCGCCATCTAGTCCCAAGCGACGAAGAGCTTGTGTTATGGGTTAGTAGCCAACTGATACAAATACATACATATCTTTTTTTGTAAATATATATATATATATATAACACCCAGACCGATAAAAACAATCATACTCATGGATACCAATGTTTGCATCTTCATAGCGGCCTGAACTTAAAGCGGCTTGAGAAAATTAAAAGCATCTATGTACAGTCAGCAAACAAATATGAATGAATGAAAATGAAAAACTCTTTATTACGTAAATTAATATGTACACCATATATAAAAAAAAACAACAATTACAATATAGAGGTAACAATGGGCGGCCTTATCGCTAAATAGCGATTTCTTCCAATTTGTTATAGTTTATTTTAAATATAATCATAATAACCCTGGACAATTCACACAGCGCCATCTAGTCCCAAGCGAAGAAGAGCTTGTGTTATGAGTACTAAACAACTGATACAAATACAGTCAAATCTTTTTTGTGTATATATTTATATATAATACCCAGACAGATAAAATACAATAGTATTTGTATTTTATCTGTCTGGGTATTTTATTATTAGATATATGTCCAGTCAGCAACCAAATTTTCTCAGTTACACTTTGTTCACTTTTAAATATAATAATAATAGCCCTGGACCATTCACACAACGCCATCTAGTCCCAAGCTAAGCAAAGCTATATATATATATATTTTATATATATATATATATATATATATAACAGCATATGGCCCATATTATAAATACCTTATAGATTCACATACATTTTACTAATATTACTCGTATAAACGCGAAAATTTGTGACTATTGATGAATGTTTGTCACTCTTTCGCGCAAAAACTACTGACCGGATTTTCATAAAATGTCATATAGCTTATGCATCAGAATGTTATTTTTATAAATTAAATGCGATGGTCACCACTTACCGTCAGGTGGACTTGAGCTTAGTCACTGACAAAGGCAAAGCGATAGTTACCACTTACCGTCAAGTAGACAGCTTGTTGCCATTACAGCTTCATAAAAAAAGAGATAAATAAGTCGATACGAAAATCACAGTAAACCCAAAAGTTTATACTTTTTAATGTCAGTATTTAAATATCGGTATTGGAATATAAATAAAACCCTGCCTGCCGCTCTGAAAAGACTTCGAACTAAGAGTTTAGCTATAAAACGGTTATCTTTTGTTTTACTCGACAAACTTTGTTGAGTTTTTGAAGTCCGGCTAGGGCTGTCAACACAGTCTTTTTTATTTTTTATTTATTTATTTAATTAACACAATATAAACTTACAGCTAATTGCCAACACGTTTATATTTTAAAACTATTTATACTACTTAAAATTATACGATGATAAATATATTCTTATTTTAGTAAAAAAAAGTAATACATGATTAATAATCATTACCATCATTATTACATAGTATAAAATAAAGTCGCTGTCGCTGTCTGTCCATCCATATCTATATGTATGCTTAAATCTTTAAAACTACGCAACGTATTTTGAAGCGGGTTTTTTAATAGATAGAGTGATTCTAGAGCAGTATAGGCGAACCTTTATGCATCAACGTGCCATTTTTTCCAAAAAATGTTTAATGGAGTCATTGACGTGCCATCAAATAATTTTGACTTTCTGATTATTTGGAAAATAATAATAATAAATACTATCAAAACTCTCTATGAAATAAAGTAAACAAAAGAGGTACATTTTGGATTGTTTTCATTACACGCATAAATTAAATTACCGTAAAATTATTGTGACTTCTGTTGCTGCAGGTTAGATGACAAATAATTTATATCAGGCTTGTACGATGTTACTTTTACCAAAATGCATGCTGAACTGGATTCATCTGTCAAACGGTTTCTAACTGAGTTTTTAATGTTATTCATCTCTGAAAATAATAACTCGCAGGCGTAGGTAGGTGAAAATATTGTTAAAATAGGATGAGCCAGCTTCTTCAAACAGTTTTATGATCGACGACGTGCCCAAAATACTGTGTCGCGTGCCGTCAGTGGTACGCGTGCCATTGGTTCGCCTACCCTGTTCTAGAGGAAGGTTTATATATGTAATTAATGTACATCCGGGCAAAGCCGAGGGGAGTAGCTAATATATATTATATATATTATACTAGCAGACCCGTGGGCTAATTATGTAACTTCGTTCGCAACGATTTTCGTATGTAACGTAGTGAAAATGACGTCATCTGTCAATAATGCGATTATATAGACGCCATTTGACGCTGTCAACTAGCATTGCAACGTAAACGCAACTTTACATATCGATAAAAATTATTTCTATCGAATGTCGATTTAGTAACCTCGTTGCAACGTCACGTAATCGCTATTTTGCCGAAATGACAGCGTGGAATTGAAACGGTTTTTACATTATGAGAAACAATTTAGAAGGTGTTTCTTTTGGTTACAATCTTTAAAATATCAGCATTAGCAGCATTATTTATCTTGTTTTGGTAATTTTCAGTATTACATATATTTTTATTATATTAAATATTACGTAGAAAGTCGTGAAAAGGTTTTAAATTTATTAAAATGGGAAAATTGTCACGACTCACAACATGACATCAGTGTTGCCAATTCGATATTTTATTTTCGTCCCAAATCACATAGAATAAAAAATGTTGTATTAACTAGAGTAAACGTTTAATATAAAATTAGGGTTGATTATGACATTAATATAATTAAAAAACTATTTCAATGAATACGGTGCTCTGTGAACGGAATACAACGTTTATGATTTGCTCTGTGATTTGTTTAAAGTAAATAAATTTATTGGTTTAAAGTTTTTACAATTATGTACAAATTTAAAAAGATGTGGCCATATCATATTAAATTTATATGGATACCTACGTACTTACCTAGGTATCTATAGCAGAAAAGAAAATTTAATTTGTAGGTTAGATTAATATTATTAATGATTATAAATAGTTTGTATAAAATATGCTTTTATATTCAAAATTATTAACCTTATTTTTTCATTAGAATAGAATAGACTTTCTTTATTTTATTTTATTAAATGTCTATTAATAAAATTAAAATAAAAGAACAAGTGAACGCTGCAGTATATTTTGTAATTTTTGAACGCAATAAAAATTGTTTCAAATCAACCAACTAGTGTATTAACCCAATAATTTAAAATGTATCCCTCTAAAGGTATAAGCTATCTAATGTACTGACTTTTTAAATTGGTCGGATTAACAATATTCCGCTGCAACTTCATAGTAGTGTTTTATCGATAGAAATGATTTATGTTGCGGTCATTCGACCTTACTTGATCGCATTTTTTAAATTGAAATGATTTTATATTGCATCACAACTTCAACAGAAACAATTTCATATCGTGTTACATAATTAGCCCACCGGCCACACGTTGCTGTGGGTAAGGTTCTTGAATAAAATAATATTGCGGCTATAAATTGAGATGTAAGCTATCCTTTCTTTCAAGTTGGATCAAATTGCACACAATGTGCAAATCAAATTTGCAATTGGTTCAGTAGTAAGGAGTCCATCGCGGACAAATTACGTGACACGAAATTTTTATATATAAAGATATAAAAACACAAGATAACACTGTACTATACCGGAAAGTATGATCACACTGCAAAAATGGGGAGCGAAAGTTATAGGTTTTTTTTAATGAATGATAATGGAATGATGGGTGCATCATTCAATTTCATTAAGATCGATACAGCCGTTTAAACAGATAGACAGACACTTTTGCATTTATAATAGTGGTCGCGGATAGTGCAGTTTTAGAGGAGCTTCCTCCTGTGTACATTTATATTGTAGAATGACTTAACTGCAGAGGTTGTTTCGAAAGACTACAGCATGGGGTTTTTCAAAAAGGACATATTAAGGTTTCTTAGGGGTAGGCAACGCGCACGTGACACCCCTAGTATTTCCGCCGTCCATAGGCTACGGTAACCGTTTACCATCAGATGGGCCGTATGCTTGTTTGCCACCATCGTGGTATTGATTGAAATTCAAAAATCATTTATTCATGTAGGACATTTTAGTCGCTTATAAACGTAAATTTTTTTGTATTATAATTTTTTCACCACCGTCCAGTTCGGTATATAGATCCAATTGAGAAGAACTGGCAAGAAACTCAATTGAATTACTTTTTTTTAAAAGCCTGTTTATTTACAATGTATATTTATATAGGTGTCTATGTCTAACATCAAATGAAAATCCAGTGCATGAACAACTATTGCCATGCACGCTCGTCATTCAAGTAATCGTTTAGTGAGTAATAGGCCTTGCTCAGTAAATATGATTTAACAGATCTTTTGAATTTATTTAAGGGTAATTCCAGTATATCCTTTAGTATCTTATTGTAATTTTTATACCTATTCCCATAAGAGACCTATTGACCTTTTCTAAACGATACTTGGGGACAGCAAGTTTGTTTTTAAATCTAGTATTATGAGTATATAAAAAATATTTTAATTAAAATTGACAACCCTATCTGATCTACCTTCTTATCTCGGAGCGGTGCACTATAGCCGCGTTGGGGGTCATTTGAAACTGAAATTAAGAGACGCTGTCACGTTTTGAGCCGCCCTAAAATGGGGGTTAGGGGATGAAACAACTGTACAATGTGACAATAGACGTCGCAGTTCATAATATATTGCGTTAACTGTACCTCCTTTGGGGAGGGGGTTATTAGTAAAGGGAATAGTTCTAAATTACGTTCATAAAAATCAAATAAAATCAAATCAAAAGTCATAAATCATGTAGCTTTAACGACTGGGTGTCTTAAAGACTATATATCTAATCTATACATATAAATAAAATTGGAGCGTCCGTTTGTAATATTGAAACAACCGTTGTTTACTACATGCATATGAATATAAATACGGTACATACATTAAAATAACATTTTTTACAGTTTGTGTCTGTCTTGTTCCGGTTAATCTCTGAAATGACTGGACCGATTTTGACGGGACTTTTTGGCAGTAGCTGATGTAACTTGGGCTACCTTTACTTTAGAAATATTCTTTAATTTTAGAAAAATAAAGTTAAATTCCACGCGGACGAAGTCGCGTGTACAGCTAGTTTAATATTAGCTGGTGATTTACCGGTTTTTTTCGGACTACTCTAATGCTGTCGGCCGCAGCTGGCCTTTACAGCTTCACAGGACGATAGGGGGCGAGTGAAGATGGCATTCCAAACTAAAGGTAGAACTTATGAGCAGCTGAAGGACAACTCCCGCCTAACGGATACGTTAAACGGATGTTTATGTATATGTTGACGGCCTCGGTGGTCTAGCGGTTTAGCACACCGCTTTATTTCCGTAGGTCGCGGGTTCGAATCCTTGCAAGTTGCAAACATGAAACGTGAGTTCATGTTTGCAACGTGCACTCACGTTTCATGTATCATTCATGAGTGTGATAGTTTGTATCGGTGTATGTATTTAGAAAATAATAGAAATCTAAATATTTATATCAGTTGTCTGGTACCTATAATACAAGCTCTGGTCAACTTGGGACTAGATGGCGCTGTGTGAATTATTCAGAGTCATTTATTTATTTCTTTATCAGTTGTCCAGTACCCCTAATACTAGATCTACTTAACTTGGGACTAGATGGCGCTGTGTGAATTGTTCAGAGTCATTTATTTATTTATTTATCATTTGTCCAGTACTCATAACACAAGCTCTGCTTAACTTGGGTCTAGATGGCGCTGTGTGAATTCTCCAAAGTTACTACTATTATATAGGGTTCCATATTCTTAGAAACACGTAAAATTGCAAGAATAAATACAATGATATATTAATATTACTCGGAATTTTCGACTTAACTTGGGTAACCAATAAAAAGTAAATTTATTTTCGGCCAATGGACTGATTTGTTCGCTGGGGAAATTACACGGTAGAAATAACGATTGGGTTAAGTTTCCTGTATACTTTGTACAGGGGAAAAAGTTGGCCACAATAATGCAGGCGTTTATGTCTATACTAGCTGTTTTCCGCGGTTTTGTGCAGAATTTTTCTATTATTAAATTTAAATAATTTCCTGAAATAAAACTTAGCTTAAGTTACTCGTTATAATATTAAAGTGTGAAAATTAGACCAGCAGTTTCAGACGTTAGTGGTAACAAACAGACAGACAGACGTACCGGGTCCGTTGTGTGGCAGAGCTCCGAGCCAACGAGCGGTTGCCTTATTCAAGAAAAATGAAGTTAATGTCCACGCGGACGAAGTCGCGGGATCAGCTAGTTGTACAATAAAATTATAAATAAAAGAATATAATTGACTTTTAAACGCGTACAATGGCGGATTTATACCAAAAGAGGGATTTCCGCCAGTCAACCTTTGGGTTACTGAGAGGAAGTGCGGAGTGGTGGAAATAGGTACAATACGCATCACAATGAAATCATCATAATCATCATCGCAGCCCGGAAGACGTCCACTGCTGGACATAGGCCTCCCCCAAAGATCTCCACGACGATCGATCCTGCGCTGCTTGCATCCAATGCCTTCCAGCGATCTTGACCAGATCGTCGATCACCTTGCTGGAGGCCTTCCCACGCTGCGTCTTCCGGTCCGTGGTCGCCACTCGAGGAGTTTACTGCCCCAACGGCCATCTGTCCTACGAGCTATGTGCCCCGCCCATTGCCACTTCAGAGTCGCAATTCTTCGGGCTATGTCGGTCACTCTGGTTCTTCTGCGGATCTCCTCATTTCTGATTCGATCACAATGAAATATACGTATAATTAGTAAAAATCACGGGATCTTACCACGTTTTCTATTTATTTGCTGAGTTCCCGATATTTCGGTAGTGTTTCAACCACAATGATCACGGGTAAACTAAAGAGCAGCGGGTAGATGGAAAATGAAATTTTTTTATGGGCAGACATATGCGTCTACCTTCACACGTCTTCGTTTGTTGCTACTACTGGAACTCGCTCGATATTCATCTCGGCAAACTGTACTCACAGTATCTTCATGTACATTTAATACACTTTCCGATCGCGTTATTACGCTTTGTGGCGTATACCACACTTACGGGCCAAAACCAAGTAAGTGCAGTGTGTGTGTATGTTTGCATGTATGCGCGTGTGCGCGTGTGTGTATATATATTATTATTGTTATTTTTTTATATATATATATTATATATCTCCCTTTGATGGGGTGTTAAACTAGTCATTGCGGGTGAATATCACCAAACAATGACAATTATAAAATAAATCATGACGATGATAAAAAAATATTATTATTATTATTAAACTGTATAACACGGTTAAAGAAAGTTGCAAAAATATTGTCTGCATTTGCTAGTAAACCATTAAATATTTTCACGTTCTATGATTCGACTAATGGCGGCCATTTGTTAAGCGAGTGCGAAAGGGATAGAAACGGCTAAGTGCTAAGTTGGACGTCAAAGATTTACTGTAATCTTGCTTGTTAATGGTTCGCTATGTCGTATTAACTACATCATTCCCAGGACAGCAATTTCGCAAGAAAACTGGACAGAATAGAAGAGAATAGAATAGAAAATCCTTTACTCAGATAAACTTAATTTGATTTTATTTTTGTATATTTTTATACGCATTTCAATATAAGACTTTCATTTAAATAGTCACAATTTTTTATCCTTTCGTATCGTATTATACATTTGTTATACCCATTCCCATAAAAGACCTATTGACTTTTTCTAAACGATACTTGGGGACAGCAAGTTTGTCTTTAATTCTAGTATTAATATTATGAATATTGCTTTTTTTTTTAAATAATTCAAGATTTTTATGAACATATAGGATATTTGAATATATAAATTGAGAAGCAACGGTGAGAATATTTGCCTCTTTGAATTTCTCTCTTAATGAGTCACGACTCTTCATACAGTAGATCGCTCGAATGGCACGTTTTTGTAATATGAATATATTTTTAATATCTGCCGCTTTTCCCCATAATAATATTTCTAATGACAATAAACTACAAACATAATTAATGAATGCGTATCGGTTTCTATGTTGAGTACCGCATGCCTCTTACTTGTTATACCGTAATTATTTATATATATAAAAAAATCTATTCAAAAGAGCAACACACAAGTTTCTTGCTCATTCTTCTTGTGATGAATCTGCTTTCCGAATGAGTGGTAGAATCAAAAATATAACTATTCAAAAGTGCTTGTAATGAGTTTATTTGAATAAAGATTATTTCTATTTCTATTTCTTCACAAATTAAACTATGATTTATACAGACTTTTGCTAAACGAAACTTAGGGTTATTACTGTTAAAATCGTCGTTACATAATATAAAATAAAGTCGCTGTTGTTGTCTGTCCGTCCCAATGTATGCTTAAATATTTAAAACTACGCAACGGATTTTGAAACAATTTTTTTAATAGATAGAGTGATTGGAGACGAAGTTTTATATATATAATACTTGTACACCCGAACGAAGCCGGGGCGAGTAGCTAGTATATATATAAATGATGTAACAACAATTCAGACACACCCATATCCACCGCCCTAGCAGGCTATCATGACCCCTAATGACCTATTTAATTAAAAATGTTAACAACTCACGCCATACGCGTGTGATTTACGAATTTTATGACGCGTCCATAAATTCCTCTATAAACAACCTTTTTTTTAACCATGGGATAACTACATAGGTATGTTTTAAAGGAGCCAGCGATTTGTATTATACTTTGAGTCCAGAATGATCATCATCGTGATGGTTTCATTTTAATTAATAATTTATAGAAATAGAAATTATCTTTGTTTAAATAAACTCAATACAATTACTTTTGATTCTACCACTCTTTCGGAATGTAGATTCACACAAGAAGAATGAGCAAGAAACTTGTACTACTTGTACTTGTACTAGCAAGTCAGAAGCATACGGCAGTTAACATAGAAACCGCTACGCAATCATTCTTAGTGCAATCAGATAATATTGTCAGCGCTATGGATTTTGGGCTTTGCAACAAAAACGTTATTATCATATACAAACGCTTCAATTTTATAATAAGCATTATTACAGAGAAAGTGTTTTATTCATTCGAATCTTCTTCAGATTTAGAATAGACTCTGGTAGTTTGTTATAAAACCTTACGCGATTACCATAAAAAGGCATATAGGATCTATATGTTTTTATAAATTTATAAACTACGACATACCGCAAAACAGACATACGGCCGGATGTTAAACGGTTACCGTAGCTTATGGATGCTTGAAACATCAGGGGTACGTATAACCCCTGATCTTTCATGCATGCGCGTTATATATACTTCTGGAAAAACCCCATGCTGTTGTCTCTCGAGAAAACCTCAGCAGGTAATTCATTCCACAACTTAGTGTACGCGAGACGAAGCTCTTCTGAAACCGCACTGTCTGAGCCCACTTACTAGCGTGTGGGGATGAATTCCCTGTCGATGGCGAGCGGTGCGATGGTAAATATATTAATTTAAGCTCTAAACCTATGACTATAGATCACAAAATAAAGGTATCGACGGCCATTTCTGTTCCCACCGCTGCCCGATCTCGTGCCCTGATGATTACGACCCTGAATGTGCTGTTTCTACCACTGGCCGAAGGAAGGTGTTCAGCAATCATTGCAAGTGCAAGCAAATGGTCTCACACTTAGGTTCGGGCGTGTGGGGATGAATTCCCTGTCGATGGCGAGCGGTGCGATGGTAATATATAGTCTACCTGCAGTTTGGTCACCGAACAGTCAGTAGGCTTCCAAGTTATATCCGAACTCTATTTCTCATGACACGGTAGACTCAATAACTGCCTTAATTTGATCACTAATAGAGAAGGTCGTAAGCTCCAATATCATATCGTTTCATGTAGGACATTTTAGTCTTTTAGCCGCTTATGAACGTCATTTTTTTTATATATTATAACTAGCTGACCCCGCAAACTCCGTTGTGTCTAAAAATTAAATATGTCAAAGTTTTTTTGAAGAATTTCTGTTTTACAGATATCAGCAGTTTGTATGGAAAAATATAATTGTTGTTTTTCTAGTCAAATCGGTTCAGCCGTTCTCAAGTTTTAGCGAGACTAACGAACAGCAATTCATTTATATATATGATACTAGCTGTTCCGACAAACGTTGTTTGCCTTAAAATAAAAAAAAAATTAGGGTTGGACTACCCCTAACATTTAGGGGGATGAAAAATAGATGTTGGCCGATTCTCAGACCTACTCTATACGCTCACAAAATTTCATGAGAATCGGTCAAGCCGTTTCGGAGGAGTATGAACGAAAACTGTGACACGAGAATTTTATATATAAGATATAGATTTTTTCCCCACCGTCCAGTTCAATATACAGATTCAATTGAGAAGCAAGGGCTAGAAATTTAACTGAATTACCTTTTTTTTTACTTTTTAATTACCAAGATCGCTGGAATGCATTGGATGCGAGCAGCGTAGGATCGATCCTCGTGGAGATCTTTGGGGGAGGCCTATGTCCAGCGGTGGACGTCTTCCGGGCTGCGATGATGATGATCAGGACCTTTTTTTTTAAAGACAGTTTATTCACTTTATATAAGTATTTATGTAATTTAACATTAAATGAAAATTCCGTGCATGAACAGCTATTGTCATGCACGCTTGTCATTCATTCTTAATGATATACATATAGGTCTGTTACTCCAGTCAGCTCGTGGCCGTGGTTAGTGCAACATAATCGAAACGTCGGGGGCAAAGGAGATTATTAGTAATATAGTTGACCTCCACGCGGTTCCCTCTGGAAACCATCGTGATAAATTCTTGGTGAATTTGTCAGGTGTGCTAACTTACCTGGCCTCATACTCATCTTGTCATCTTACACTGGTGCCCCGCCAGCGTAAACCGTAAGCGCAGGCAGGTGAACCATTCCATTGTCATCCATAAAAATAAATTTAAATGTCGATAAAGGTAAATATTTTTATTTACCATAGAATTATTATAATAATAAAAGCCACAATCTTCACACAGCACAGCCTCTCCCTCACTTGGCTAAGGCACGTGTAGGTGAATATTAACTTTTTAAAATTTATAAAAGAAAAAAGAAAAGATAAATTGAGAATAATAATAATGAGAAAATGCGACAATAGTAAAAATAATAATGTACTTTATTTGGCAAATATAGGTAAATTATATGATTTACTCTCGGTGTTAACACACATTATTCGTGTTAACAATATAAATATTTAAAAAAGCACTAACAAATATCTATATAAAATAATCGGAATGTATGTCCGTGCATTTTTTATGACGTGCCCCGTTAACGCGCGCACTGTCGTTCATAATTTATGCATCCAGGTCATCCCTTTGAGGGTGTAACGTGAAGATACATATGCATACACACTATTTACATAATTTAAAACGTGGCTGATAGTAAGAGCTGTGAATAATTCACTCTATATGTATAGGCACGTATTACGTTTAATACTATTCTTAGTTGTTTTTTTATAATTGTTCTACGTTTATATGGTTATACGATGGTTTCCAGGGGGAACCGCGTGGAGGTCAACCTGACATGGTATATTGCTAGTAATGGGGTCATGAGTCCACATTACTAACAATCCCCTCTCCCCAATCTACTAGTTTGTGGAATGAACTACCTGTCGAGATTTTCTCTAGAGACTACAGCATGGGGTTTTTCAAGTATATATTAAGATTACGACGACCAGCAACGTGGACGTGACAAAAAAAAAAGAAAAGAAGAAAAAATAAATAAATTAAAAAAAAAAGAATATATAATAAATACATAAATCAAATAAGATAAAAATACTACATACAATAAATGAATAATGTAAATACAAAATAAATAACAAATATTACAAACTAACTTATTCAAACAAAAATCAAACATAAAAATAAAAACCAAATTACCTTACCATATATATACACCGCTGTGCATTGTATTCCAATAGCGATGCCCTTCGGCTCCCAAATAACAGGATTTCAGCAGATCCTGTGTAAAAAAAAAACCCTGTTGTGTCAGACGTCCAAAGGGTACGGTGTACATTTACGATCAGATATGCCGTATGGAATGAGGAATGAGGACCATGTCTTATGGAAAGTGTATAATATGAATGTGGATGGATGTAAAGGGAGGGGACGCCCTAAGAAAAGATGGATGGATTGTGTGAAAGATGATATGAATAAAAGAAGAGTATGTTTAGATATGACGACTGATAGAGAGCAGTGGAAGAGAATGACATACTGCGCCGACCCCAAATAATGGGATAAAGGCAAGGCAATGATGATGATATGCCGTATGGTTATTTACCACCATCGTAGTGTATAAAAAAAACATTAAAGCACCTAAATGTGGCGTAACACTTTATTGATTGCATGACAGTTATGTGAAATGAAATGGCGACTAGACCCTGGTAACGAGGTCACGTTATCCCTTTATACTCGCATTTACAATGCTATTCAATAATACAAATGATGTTTTTATATTATGTATTGAATACATTAGTCAAATAACATAATACCCGCCCCCTGGGCGAAAGGCAGAGTTTATAATCTGCACTATTCCACATTTGTGTTTTTTATTTTTCAAATTTAAATTCAAAAATCATTTATTGAAATAGGACATTTTAGCCGCTTATGAACGTCAAGTTTTTACATTATAATTTTTTTTCCCTACATTCCAGTTCGGTATATATATCCAATTGAGAAGAACTGGCAAGAAACTCAATTGATTTACTTTTTTTTAAAAATCCAGTTTATTTACATTGAATAGGTATATAGGTGTCTATGTCTAACATTAAATGAAAATCCCGAACATGAAAACTATTGCCATGCACGCTCGTCATTCAAGTAATCGTTTAGTGAGTAATAGACCTTGCTCAGTAAATATGATTTAACAGATGTTTTGAATTTATTTAAGGGTAATTCCAATATATCCTTTGGTATCTTATTGTAAAATTAAATACATTTTTCCACAGACATATTCGTCCGTGCCTTTTTTAATTGACTTTAATATTATTATATTTCTTTAATTTCCACTTTTGTACAACTCCAGCCGAGATGTTACAATTTGCCTAACAGTGGCACCGAGGCAGACCTTATCCGTCTGGCCCAGAACCACCGCTGGCCGGCCGGGTGAGTTGACCACATGCAGTGTCACTTAGGAGCCAGTTACATTTACCAATATGCATATACAATTATATAAATCTTACACTACTACTAATTTCACAGTTTTCATTACATTGTGTTGTATTGTTACATTATGAATTCTTACATTGCATATACAATTATATGAAATCTTATTTTAACACTATTTTCAAAGTTCACTATTTGTTATAGTCCAGGTTTTGTTTAATTATTGATTGTTTAATTTCACAGTTCACTTTTTGTCGTAATTCGGGTTTCTTTTTTTTCTTTTCCCTTTTTTTATTATACTTTTAGCGAGCATGTTCCGCCCTTTCCAGTCCAAAGAGCCCCGCCGATGCATCAGCTGTTCCGGTTTTCTATGTGCTGATTATTTTAGCGCAATCAGCGCATCAACGATCGCCCTATTCCACATTATAGTCCTGTCTAGCGCCAAAGCAGGTAGGGTCTATGCTTAGGTAGTGAACTCTGAAAAAAGGGCACGATAGATCTATATAGGTCGCTGTGCTACAGGTATAGCAAGCAAAAAAACCGCTTCAAAATCCGTTGCGTAGTTTTAAAGATTTAAGCATACATAGGAACGGACAGCTACAGCGACTTTTTTATACTATGTTATGATAATGATGAGACATCAGAATAACATATAGGCTATAAATTTCAAGCGAGTTAAACCGAGGACATAGCTAGTATGAAATAAACAAAATAGAAGTGTGCAAAGAGTTCCTAACACTCCTATTTTGAAGTCGGTTTAAAATACTAAAGGAAGTAACTCTCACAAAGACATTTTCTAGAGTTTGTTTAAATATTTATTGGCTGTTCCCTCCATACATCAAACGATTGGATGAATAAAAAATAATGTGCCCCTCCCGTCCAAAGGTGCCGTGTGGGACAAACACAGATTGTAGGTTAGCCAACTCTGATAAAGAGCTTTTCAGGATTAACTGAATAGATATAACCTTCTAAATATACTTTAAAAAGAAGAGTTACCTAATAGTAGTGATAATGTTTATATATATAATATAAAAACCTGGACAATTATCACATTGCCATCTAGTCCCACTGTAAGCTGAGCTCGTGTTATGGGTACTAGACAACTGATATAAATACATAGGTACTCGTTTTTTTTGTAAATACATACATAATATACATAGAAAAGACCCAGACCGATACAAACGATCATACTCGTGAATACAAATGTTTGTACAGTGAGAGGAATCGAACCAGCGACTATGGGTACTACACAACTGATATAAATACTTAGATTTTTTTTGTAAATATATACATAATATACATAGAAATCACCCAGACCGATGCAAACAATTATATTCCTGAGTACAAATGTTTGCACCGTGCGAGGAATCGAACCCGCGATCGTCGGAAGTAAAGCGGTATGCTGACCGCTACACCATCGAGTCCTTTGTTACATTAATACTTCAGTGTATTGTTCTATATATTTATACAATCTACATATACTAATTGTTTTATATGGTATTTTATAATGATATGCAGTCTATCTTTTATATTTAACTAGCTTTTGCCCGCGGCTTCGCTCGCGTTGTATTATTCCATTAAGAGGTGGAATTTATCAAAATTCTTTCTAGCCTACGTCATAGCAGCTTTATGCTTGCAAAGTCTCAGCCCGATCGGTTTAAAATTGACAAAGTTTCATACAAACTTTCATCCCCTATTTTATCCCTTTTGGGGTAGAATTAATCAAAATCCTTTCTTAGCGGATGCCTACGTCATAACATCTACCTGCATGCCAAATTTCAGCCCGATCCGTCCAGTGGTTTGGGCTGTGCGATGATAGATCACTATGTCAGTCACCTTTGAGTTATATATATTTAGAATGTTGTGAAGTCAAAGCGCCTACTATTTTTTATACGCAAATATTACACATTTGTGCTCATGCAAGTTATTAGGAAATTTATAAACTTACACAACGACAGATACTTAACAAAAGAGTTAACAAAATTTACAGATTATCCAACTTTGACATACTTCACTAATATTATAAAGCTGAGGAGTTTGTTTGTTTGAACGCGCTAATCTCAGGAACTACTGGTTCGAATTGAAAATTTCCATTTGTGTTGGATAGTCCATTTATCGAGGAAGGCTTTAAGGTATATAACATTACGCTACGACCAAAATGAACGGTGCTGTAATGAAAAATACTACAAAAGGTGGGGAAATGAAACGCAAACGAAGTTGCGCAAGTCAGCTAGTTATATATAATAGTATATAGGATATTTGAATATATACTATTATATAATAGTACATAATAGTATATATTCAAATATCCTATATGTTCATAAAAATCTTGACTTATTTCCAAAAAACAGCAATATTCATAATATTAATACAAGATTTAAAGACAAACTTGCTGTCCCCAAGTATCGTTTAGAAAAAGTTAATAGGTCTTTTATGGGAATAGGTATAAAAATTTACAATAAGATACCAAAGGATATGTTGGAATTACCCTTAAATAAATTCAAAACATCTGTTAAATCATATTTACTGAGCAAAGCCTATTACTCACTAAACGATTACTTGAATGACGAGTGTGCATGGCAATAGTTGTTCATGCACTGAATTTTCATTTAATGTTAGACATAGACACCTATATAAATATACATTGTAAATAAACTGGCTTTAAAAAAAAAAAGTAATTCAATTGAGTTTCTTGCCAATTCTTCTCAATTGGATCTATATACCGAACTGGACGGTAGGGAAAAAAATAAAATTATAATGTAAAAATTTGACGTTCATAAGCGGCTAAAATGTCCTACATAAATAAATGATTTTTGAATTTGAATTTGAATTTGAATTTAGTCCACTGGAGTTTGAACTGTCGTGCTATAGATTGGAACAAATAGCCTCATCCATCGGACCAGAGCGGTCTGTAAGCGGGACGTCCCGATTAAATCGGACAAATTGTGACCCTACTCATGTCCAGTGGGAAATAGCATCTCCCATGATTTGTGAAGGTCTGCGAGATACGAAGTCTGGACTGTGTTTATTGGACTATGCTCATATCATCGCAAGAACTAAATAAAAAAATGTAAAGTGTTACACTCTTTTTATTTTATTTTATTTTCTAATAATATTCAAAATTCAAAATATCAGAGATATAATAGAAGAGGAAATAGCTTCTTCTATTAGTAACTCTGAACTTCTTACACTAACTTTCTAACTTTCTTACACTGTTCTTCTTGTGATGAGACAGCTCTCCGAATGAGCGGTAGATTAAAAAAATGTAATGACTATTCAAAAGTGCTTCAATGTAAGTTTATTTGAATAAATTATTTTCTATTCTATTCTATACGAAAAAAAACTTTCCGTAGCCTTCGCAAATTTGGAGAATGCAATGAAAATTTTATTCATGTAAGTCTATTACAGACTCCTATGATATGTGAAATCTCCCGTCTGTTCGGTATGATTTCGAGATGTGAAGAACTGACGTGAAACTCGGCTCGTATTCTTTTCAAATAAATGTTATACATGTTTACAATAATACAGATTCATTATAAATTCAAATTTGGGAGAATAGAGTGACCATAAGCATATGGTATTGCAAAAGCAAAAAGTCTAATCAGTGTTCGTAACTCGAACAGACCAGTTCCCGTTCACTCCCGTTCACAAGTATGACGGATGAGCCAGCCATCATTGCACTCAACCATATTAGAGGGAGCACATTGACCCAGGCCACCACGCCGCCACACGGTTGAACTTTATAGCGAGTATGACTGTTGCAATCAAATTCAATTGATCTGGAATGTTTTTATGAAATATGCTATGCTATATGCATGCATATGCTATAGCAATTTTATCATAAGAAAATAGTGTAATCAGTGTTTGTAACCCGAACAGACATAAAAAATATCCTTATCAGATTTATGACGTGGTCGAGTGGAATAAGTAGTCATGCTCACTAAAATGTCCAGACATGTGGCGGCGTGGTGGGTCGGGTCATTGAGCTCCCTAGAATATGGTCGAGCGCAGTGATGGCTGGCTCATCCGTCATACTCGTGAACGAGTGCTGCTTGTAGGGACTGGTCTGCTCTTATCACTACGACTGATTTAATCTTATTGCATATTTGTATTTGACCCTAATAAATTAGTGCTGGTTGGCAGTTTGTATTCACACGTTTCGACTTGTAAATGTGAACCTACAAGGATTATTTAAAAGAGCAACACACAAGTTTCTTGCTCGTTCTTCTTGTAATGAGACAGCTTTCCGAATGAGCGGTAATGAGCGTGAGTGAGTGAGCGAGCAGTAGATAATTTTTTTTTTATGATTATTCAAAAGTGTTTAAATTAAGTTTATTTAAATAAATGATTTTTTCTATTCTATTCTATTACTTGATGGATCTATATTATTTTGTTTAATTCCGCTACAATTAGCATGTGTGAGACCACAAATATTCAGTGTGGAAACTTGACTACCGTTACGACCTTCTAATGGTGATCAAATTCCGACCGTTATTGAGTCTACACCCATATTGCGATACGTGTTTCACCTCTAAACGAGGCATCATCAGTCGTTGAATAGAGTTCGCATACAGCTTGGAAGCTTAGTATTGACTCTTCGGTGACCAAACCGCGATCGTTTTTCAGTCGCTATTTGGTCACCGAAGAGTTTGTAGTCGATTCGTGGTCGTGATGTTAATTGTAGCGGAATTTTGTATGTTGGACTCCAGTCTCCGCAATTAGCCTCTCATTCGGGCCGTTGTGCGTGCAGAGCCATGCTACTAAAGTAGGCAGCCAAGCTCCTCCCAAAAGCGTAGAAGTCTTGTAGCGGAATTAAACAACATAATTATATTATGTTGTTTAATTCTCAGCGGAATTAAACAACATAATTATATTATGTTGTTTAATTCCGCTACAAGACTTCTACATCCATCGAGCAGCGAAATGGACTTCCGCAAAATAACACCTAATTCTATTAAATATATTCTGACATCATGTTACGATACTAAATATTTTAAGGGTGGCAAACCTGTATACAGTTGTACCAACCCTGCGGGGTGATAACTAAGTTGATTATGCAATCAACGGTGAACGAGATTTGATATAGCAAATTAGTTTATCTCGCTCTATATTTAGATAACTTGTATCACTACCTGCTTTCATAACTACTCGCCCCGGCTTCGCCCGGGTGTACATGTATTATACATATAAACCTTCCTCTTGAATCACTCTATCTATTTAAAAAAACTTCAAAATCCGTTGCGTAGTTTTAAAGATTTAACCATACATAGGGACGGACCGGTGTCTGTCCGATAGCGACTTCGTTTTATACTATGTAATGACTAACGACCCGTCCAGACTTCGCATGTATGCATTACAAGTCTTTGAATTTCTCGCCTTGTTCTATACTATAACACGCATGTAATATACATATAAAATCCTTTTGAATTACTCTATTTATTGCTGAAAACTGAATGAAACTCCGTTGTGTAATTTAAAAGGTATAAACAAACAGACAGCCGCAGCGACATTGCTTTATACTATGTTAAGACTAACGAAATCTGTCTCGCCCCGGATTCGCGAGGGCACACATCGCAAAAAATATATAACAACGACAGTTGGTATTCCATCAGGCGGGCCGTTAGCTTGTTTTTCAACATCTAGAAATAATAATTATATCTCTGGACAATTCACACAGCGCCATCTAGTCCCAAGCTAAGCTGAGCTTGTGTTATGGGTGCTAGACAACTGATATAAATATTTAGATTTTTTTATTGCAAATACATACATAATATACATATAATATATAATATACAGCCAGACAGATATAAACAATCATACTCATGATACAAATGTTGGTACCGTCCGAAGAATCGAACCCGTTGTAAGTTGTCTACTACTCATAACACAAGCTCAGCTTACCGTTGGACTAGATGGCCCTGTGGTAATTTTATAGAGTTATTCATTTATAAGCGTAGCTATATGTTACCATACATATAGCTACGCCTATAAATAACTACAGTTACCATTTACCATCAGGCAGGCCGGGAGCTTATTTGCCACTGCAATTACCGTTGGACTAGACGACCCTGTGTTAATTTTATAGAGTTATTTATTTATATTCATAGTGATATGTATAGTATATAATACGATTGCCACTTACCATCAGGCAGGCCGTAAGCCTGTTGATTCTAGTTACAAAAACTCTTTATATGTTAAACCACGTCAGTAAAACCGCGGTATAAACCGCGTGTATACAGAATCCCGTGCGAAAATCGTAACAAAACTAGTTTTCGTAATGAAATAGATCTGGGGAGATGCTCATCTAAATCCTTTCCCGTGTAATAGAATACAATCCCGGCCTGATGCTGGGGCGGCGGGAGATTCAAATAGGGTGGCTACACGTTACGTAACGTACGAGATAAATTTTATCAATACTAATATTATAAACTGAAGAGTATGTTTGTTTGAAAGCGCTCATCTCACGAACTACTGGTTCGATTTGAAAAATTATTTTTGTGTTGGATAGTCCATTTGTCGAGGAATGCTTTAAGCTATATAACATTACGCTACGACCAATAGAAGCGAAGCATCAGTGAAAAATATAAAAAACGGGGAATATTATTTATATTTGAGAGCTTCCGTTGCGTGCGCGGAGCGAACGAAGTCGCAGGCACAGCTAGTATAATATATATTGTATATATTAGTTGTCGGTGTTCGTAGCATATACGGGTAGTACCTGTTGTGATCAAACTATTTGCTTTTGCAATAGCATATGCTGGTAGTCACTCTATTCTCCCAAATTTGAATTTAAAAATGAATCTGTTTGTATGTAGCTGTATAAATATATACAATAGCCGGTTCTATAAAAAAATAGGAGTTGCTGGTAGAAGGGTTTTTATTTATTTATTTATTAGCATACAAAACAGATTACAGTCAATATAATAATATAATTAGGAGCGTGTAGTTCGGTACAGAACTGGATTGTAATCCAACACTGTGTATGCCTAAGAGCTAAATTATATAGACGCATTCAATATACGCTAGATAGCTAGATAAGGTTATATAATAAAAAGTAAACTAAATAGAAAATGATATATAACTACGTAATGCAATGAATTATCATGTTAACAGAATTTTATTTACATTAAAGAACAGAAAATTGGTACAATGTTAAATATAATTTGTCTCTTTACGGTGGAAATTTAATTGTCTCCGGAACTGGACCAGCGTTGAATGGAAAATATCTATATTTCTATTAGAGACAAGAATTTCATTGTATTGGCGGTTAAAATTAAGGAGCGTATCCGTGGATGAACGGGTGCTGCTTATGGGGAATGTCTGTTCGGGTTACGACTACTTTTGCAATAGCATATGCTGATGATCTACTACACCAGGCGTCTGAGCGCAACCGATGGCGACAGCTGGTCGACAAGATACTGTAGAGTCGCGATCCTCAGCAGTGAGGGAACGATTAAGAAGAAGAAGACTGACTATTCAAAAGTGCTTAAATTAAGTTTATTTGAATAAATGATTTTATATTCTATTCTATTCAGAAGAATGCTGATGGTCACTCTCAGATTTGAATTTAAAAATGAATCTGTATTATTGTAAACTTGTACAACATTTATTTGAAAAGAATACGAGCTGAGTTTCTTGTCAGTTCTCCTCATCTCGATATCATTCCGAACTGACGGTAGATTTACGTTCATAAGAGTCTGTAATAGACGTACATAATCTATATATATAAATAAAATTGGAGTGTCTGTTTGTAATATTGAAATAACCGTTTTTACTACATGCATATGAATATAAATACGGTACATACACCAAAATAACATTTTTTACAATTTTTGTCTGTCTGTCTATCTTTCTGTTTGTTCGGGCTAATCTCTGAAACGGCTGGACCAGTTTTGACGGGACTTTTTTTGGCAAGTAGCTGATGTAATAAAGAGTAACTTAGCCTACTTTTTTTCAGAAAAATAAAGTTAAATTCCACGTTCTAAGTCGTGGGGACAGCTAGTTACAAATAAATATTCTATAACTGTTATTTTTTTATTTGTCCCATCAAAAATAACAAGTGGCGTCACCCTAATCTAAGTTCGGAATACTATAAATTGAGCTCTGAATATGCAAACTAGTGTAATATGAATATATTGGACACTAGTGCTTACTCGAGACTTCGTTTGCTTTTAGAAATAAAAGATTGCCTAGAGATAAAAATCTATTTTCTCACCAAACTTCTATAATATTCAGCCGTTTCTTCCTTAAAAAGTTCGACAGACAATCTATACATGTAAATAAAATTGGACTGTCTGTTTGTAATATTGAAATGACCGTTTTTTACTATATTCATATTAATATAAACACGGTACTTACATCAAAATAACAATGTTTACAATTTTTGTCTGTCTGTTTGTTCCGGCTAATCTCTGAAATGGCTGGACAGATTTTGACGTGATTTTTTTTAGCAAGTAGTTGTAATAAGCAGTAATTTAGGCTACTTTTATTTTAGAAAAAAAATTTTACTGTTCTCGCATATCATTTATCTTACTTTTAATCGGTGTCTCCTGGTCCCAGCGACTTGCTTCAACACAATGGCACAAACACAATGGTCTTAAACATACTAGAGCGATGCGGTGGATTAAAATGTTTAAAGTGTTATTTCATAGTCCACAGATTATATTCTAAACATATGTTTTCATCAATAACTCTTTTTTTATTTCTCTAGTCCATTTTGCGCCATCTACCATTTTATCCTTTCTCCTCTACCTAAAAGTTGTCTGGAAGACCGCCTTATTTTTCTTTCTTTTCTTTCTTTCTTTCCTTATGTACCTTATTACCTCTATTTATGTTATATAATATACTTCTGGTGCAATAAAGAGTAAATAAATAAGTGAACTATATAATTATATTTACTTCTATAGTCAGATGTCGCGACGGCCATTTTGAAATGATAATTTTACAAAATGGCGCTAAAACTCGTATGGTTGTTGTACGCGGGAATGCGTTCACTGTATGCGCGAGCAGTCTTACTCAATTTCTTTGTCTACATTCACATGCTTCTTTTCCCCTCTGATTGATCCACCGTCCATTTCAAACAGGGATCGAAATAACGATGGCCTGGGCTGAGGTTCGAACACCTAGCGGTGTCACAGAACCCTCCGAAATTCGTATCCGTCAGGCAGGAGTTGGCTTTCAGCCGCTCCATAAGTCCTTCCTTTGGCTTGAAGTACCATCTTCAAATCCTATCGTCCGCTGAAGCTGTAATAGAAATAGAAATAATCTTTATTCAATAAACTTATTATAAGCTCTTTTGAATAGTCAAGTTTTTTTATTCTACCGCTTATTCGGAATGCAGATTCATCACAAGAAGAATAAACAAGAAACTTGTGTGTTGCTCTTTTAAATAAATATTGATTTACTTATATTTAATTAACAACAAGGATTAGGCATGCGACAATCAACATAGAAACCGCTACGCACTTAATCTCTGTTCAATCAGATAACATTGTCAGCGCTATGAATTGTAAGTTAGATATTTTCTACAAAAACATTATTATTATTTATAAATTCTTCAATTTTATAATAAGCTTTTTTACACAGAAAATATTTTATGACACATTTGAATTTTTTTCTGGCAAATTGAGTAGGTACAGACTGTAAAGGTCAACTGCGACTAACAGCATTAGAGTAGTCCGAAAAAACAGCTAATTCTTTCCTGCATGAAGTACGAAAAGCGTACGTCTAAAGGCAGTTATAAATCTATATATTAATGTTTATCTATGTGTTTGTTTCAGAGCACTACCACATCTTCGTCGGGGACTTAAGTCCAGAAATCGAGACCCAAAGCCTGAGGGATGCGTTCGCACCATTTGGTGAAATATCGTAAGTTATTTCTTTAAACTCTTTCTTAATTCAAGAATATTGTTTAATTTGACCTTGGATGAAATGTAAAGATGAAATGTAAAGGGAGAGGATGGCCGAAGAAAAAATGATATATATGAACAGCTTCAGGTTTAGTACACCGCTTTACATCCGATAGTCCCGGGTTTATGTAATTCCTCGCATGATCTTCATCAATAGAAACATTTGCAACAATGAGTATGATTGTTTGTATCGATCTGGGTGTTTTCTATATTTACAAAAAACATTATATCTATGTATTTATATCAGTTGTCTAGTACCCATAACACAAGCTTTGCTTAGTTTGGGACTAGATGGCGCTGTGTGAATTGTCTTGACATATTATTATTATCTACGATGACATCTGGAGCTTAAGGATTATGAAGAGTAACTCTTTCTTGTTCAATACTAGATTTATTGCTTTGTATATTTATTATTATTATGATAGTTTCTAATTAAAATTGTAATACCAGATGCTTTAATTATATAAAAATGATAGCTTTATATTACCAGATTGATTTCTAATTAAAAATGTTAAAAATTACCAGATGATAGTTTCTAATTAAAATTGTTAAAAATTACCAGATGATAAAATGCGTATATATGTATAGATGGATGCAAACGACAAAGTATTTGAATGACTTTGCTGTTCAATTCTTCTTGAATCATAAATTAAAAATGTTAAAAATTACCAGATGATAGTTTCTAATTAAAATTGTTAAAAATTACCAGATGATAGTTTCTAGGCGCGAACAGTTATTATTATTAGTAAACTCTAGAACTATCAGACGAATTTGGATATAACTTTTTGAGTCTTAACCAATTCTTGGAAAGGGCTTATTGCCTATATATATACTAGTGATCCCACAGATTAATATTCATCCATAATTAATTTAACATTCAGTAAGACAAATAATATTAAAGATAAACAATATTAATCTATTCTCAATTTGACCACAGACTAACAATAAACAAAAGAGTATATATGCGTGTGTCAAATACATGGTAGTGTGTATAATGTTTTTTTTATTTTGATTTTGTGTATTTTTAAGCATAATTTAAGAATAAAATAAAATATTAGCTTTCTCTACCCCTTCTCTACATATACGAGTATATACTACTAGCTGACCCTGCAAACTCCGTTCCGCCTCAAAATTAAATATGTCAATTTCTGAACGCACCCTTTTTGACAGTTTAGGATCAGTAGCTTATATGGGAAAATATAATTATTGTTTTTATATCCAATTTCTTCATACTTAAACTGGACTTACACGAATATTTCAACACTAAAATTTAGCCAAATCGGTTCAACCATTCTCAAGTTTTATCGAGACTAACGAGCAGCGATTCTTTTTATATATATAGATTACATATAGATAAGTGTGCGAAATTTTATACACCTCCGTCCGCGTATATTTGTAAAAAGGGGTACAAAGTTCTTGCTTGCACGTATTAATATATGGTTATTTAAACTGCTTGGTGGCTGAAATAGGTAAAACGTAGTATAATATATAGACTACTAGCCACCCACCCCGGCTTCACACGGGTGTACATACATTATACATATAAACATTCCTATTGAATCACTCTATTTATTAAAAAAAATCGCTTCAAAATCCGTTGCGTAGTTTTAAAGATTTAAGCATACATTGGGACGGACAGACAGCGACAGCGACTTTGTTTTATACTATGTAATGATTTAGTACAAAATCTCCATCGGAAATATAATATGTTCATTTTTTTTCTATTTCTGTATTCAATTCTTCTCCTTACAAAATAAGAATCTAGAAGCGTTTGTAAGATTGTTAGTATAAACCTAATCAAGTAAATATATCCATGAATGTATACAGATATACTAAACCATGGCCAGACAATAAACAAAACGTAGGTTTTCCTACTTGGAGCGAAGCCAGACGTCGTATGGTGTGACTGTTAGCGGGGAGCGTAGCGTAGAGTAGCGGAGCGGATTTGATTTTTTTATATATGACTAACTGTAGTCGCGACTTCGTCTCCATTTTATTTTTCTAAAATAAAAGTAGCCTAAATTACTCCTTACTACTTCAGCTACCTGCCAATGTAAGTTCCATCAAAATAGATCCAGTCTTTTCAGAGATTAGCTGGAACAAACAGACAGACTATGATTCTAAAAAATGTTATTTTGGTGGTATACTTATATGCATGCAGTAAAAAACGGTTATTTCAATATTACAAACAGATACTCCAATTTTAATTATATCTATAGATTATGGAATGGTGCACCCGCCTGCGCTAACGGTTTACGCTGGGTACCAGTGGAGGATGATAAGATGAGCGTAAGGTCAGGTCAGTTAGCCCATCGTGACAAATTCACCAAGAATTTATCACGATGGTTTCCAGGAAAAATCGCGCGGAGTTTAACCTGACATGGTGCATTGCTAGCAATAAGATCATCAGTCCACATTACTAATAATTTTATCTTCGCTTTTCAAACCTCTAAAACAAATGAAGATATAGAATAGTCAATATGCCACCGTGTTTTGATGGTCTGTTAGTAAATTGCTGGAATTTGAAGTCACACAAAAGGTTGACCACGTGCATGGAGCGTGACGACCAAGGTCAGCGAAGTCAGATCACTGTACGGTTGTACCCAGTACGAACCTATCAATTTTCCGATGTCAATATTATATTACGATATTATAATCCTTTACCCCCCTGGATTTGATATTTAGCGCATAGGATGGCCACTATAATTCCGTATTGTGTATTCCTATATTCTGTAACATCAGCTCCAGGATGAGGGAAGTGAAAGGATAAGATGAAATGCTTTAAATGAAGTTATTCGTTTGTTTTCTCCGTCATTTTTGATTTATAAACAAAGTCACTGTTTTTTCTTTACTGTAAACACAAAAGAAAAAAACAGTGCTATGCTAGGAATAATATACAATGGCAAGATTGTCTCTTAATTTGCAGATTTAGCCAAGCTGAAGACAAAACGCCACTACACATTATATGAGTTTGTAGTCCACTCGTGCGTAAATGGAATATCTCCTTTGAAAACTTTACACTATATCCACAAGAATTCTTAATATTCTTAGGAGCGATGGTTTTTATCTCCTCGGGAAAGAGTGTAAACTTTCCAAAGGAGATATTTCGTTTACGCATGAGTGGGCTACAACCACATAGTAGGTGTAGTTTACTGTGTCGTTTCCTCTTCAGCTTGGCAAAATCTGCGAATTATGAAACAATCTTGCCCTTGTAACTGAACTGAAGAGCCCTCTAGTTACGTACCTACCCGCTATCGCGTATTATCCGCTGTCTCCTGTAATTCCGCTATCAGTCAAACCGCAGCCTATCAAATGGAGTTCCCGCCAGAATTCATGTCTGTCAGCCAAATGCTAGTAGTAGGTATTGACATAGTATACATTGCTGGAATTGGGGACGCGGACCATAATTCAATTTTCAATGATATAGCATCAGTGATGGCCGCTCTAGTGGAACGGATGACCATAGACAAGGAATATATCGAATCGAATACAAACAATCTTTATAAATAAAAGTTATTATTTCTAGATTCGTCGTCTATGGATTTATAGCATCAGTGATGGCCGCTCTGATCGAACAGTAACCATAGACAAGGAATATATCGACTTGAATACAGTCGTATAAATTTAAATTAATATTTCTAGATTTGTTGTCTATGGATTAAAACATACTTAATTAAATGATTATTAAAAAAAAATAGAAATGTTTACATATTATTATATGCTAACTATTTCCTACATAGCTGGAAATGGAACGCGGATCGTAATTCAATTTTCAATGGTATAACATCAGTGATGGCCACTCTAGTGGAACGATGACCATAGACAAGGAATATATCGACTTGAATACAGTCTTTAAATAAAAAATAATGTTTCTAGATTTGTTGTCTATGGATTCCTAAATCGTTGATTAAATTGTATTGAAATAAGTTTCATCACCATCACCATCATCAATGAACTTTAAAAAACCTTTGACATATTTAATTTTGAGGCGGACCCCAGTTCGTGGGGTCAGATAGGACCTAATAAAATCGCAAATGTTTAATGATATGAATTTTTAAGAAAAGTACATAAATTTTACACATCTATCGTTTTTTATATTAACAATTTATAATTACAAATTATATAATACTTACTGTGTAATTTTAAACAGTGAATAATGATAACTGAAAATTGTTAGAATTCGTCTATATTTGAGCCTGCGACAAAAAAATATACGGGTATTTTTCGTGATAGAGTGATTGATGAAATAGTGATGGACTTTTCAAAGAGTTTCTTAAGTAATGGTCCACATATAGGCTAAAAATGTTCTTAAAAATGGAGGTAGTTATTAATTTAATCAAACAAACAAGCAAACTTATAGCGCGTAACTGCATATACTATATGTACATGTACACGGATCATAATTTAATTTCGACCATAGACAAGCAATATATCGAATATACCAACATAATGTTTGGCGTTAATAATAATCTCAGGACAATTCACACAGCGCCATCTAGACGCAAGTTAAGCTAGCTAAAACTTGTGTTATGGGTACTAGATAACTGATACATATACATAGATTTTTTTTCGTAAAGACATATATTATACATAGAAAGATCAGACCGATACAAACAATCATATTCATGAATACAAATGTTTGTGTCGTGCGAGGAATCGAACCCGCGCCATCGGAAGTAAGGCGGCGTGCTAAACCGCTGGACCACCGAGGTCGTCAAAGGTAATAAGTATTTTAAAACATAACAACATGAAACTAATATATACCATGTATATAATGTAGATCAATTTTTAATTCTTTGAAAAATATCTATATACGATTTGAAAAATGTACCTACATTATATAACCATAACTTTGTAATATTAATGTGCATTATAATTGAGCAATGCCGCGTGACAAACTAGTGTGTGTACTAGCTATGCCCGCAGTTACACCCGCATGAAATATATAGCCTGTGTTACTCTGACGTATAACCTATATTACTGCAAAGTTTAATGAAAATCCGTTCAGCAGTTTTCACGTGAAAGAGTAACAAACTTTCGCGTTTATAATATTAGTAAGATACATATTAAAACTGAGCAATGCCGCGTGACAAACTAGTCTAGAAGCTTAATATTGACTGGTGAAATTTCCTTATCACGAAACCACTTCAACTGGGGCTCGTAAACTTTTATGGTACAGCATTAAAAATTTAGCTCCTTTGCCACTCCGTTAGACAAAGACAGCAGAATACAACCCTACGTGCAAAAGGGACGCACTGCGTTGTCATTCAACGATTTATTTTTTTTAAGAATTCCTTTCCCTCCAACTCAATGTTAATATTTTTATAAAGTGTTCATTTTTTTAATATTCACTTAGAGAGGCAAAGGTTTTTTTCTTATAGTGCTATATTTCTTCGTTCAAGCTTGAATGAAAAGGACTATGCCTATGACGAGCGTGTATGGCAGTAGTTGTTCATACACATACATAATATACATAGTAAACACCCATACCGATACAAACAATCATACTCATGAATACAAATGTTCATGCCGTCCGAGGAATCGAACCCGCAACCATCGGTCGTAAAGCGGTGGGCTAACCGCTAGACCACCGAGGTAGTCATATAATAAATACCAATCTGACTGTGACATTGACAGACAGAATATGACACCTTGCATTTTATATATATTTACTAGCTGTCCCCGCAAATGTTTTGATGCTATATGAATTAAAATCGCTATTATAAATAGGGGTTGATCGTAGAAGGGTAAAAAAGGGTAAAAATTTAGGGTGGTATGGATTTTTAATGCCACATTATATATATAACAAAAAAAAAAATTTGGGGGTGGACAACCCTTATCACTTAGGGGTATGAGAAATAGATAGTAGCCGATTCTCAGACCTACTGAATATGCGTATAAAATTTCACGAAACAAGGTCAAGTCGTTTCGGAGTTAACATTGTGACACGAGAATTTTATAATATAAAACAAACCAAACAAACAAACTCCCAGAGTCTGTAGTCAATTTGCCAGAAAAAAAATCAAATGTGTCATAAAATATTTTCTTTGTAAAAAAGCTTATTATAAAATTGAAGAATTTATAAATGATAACAATGTTTTTGTAGAAAATATCTAACTTAAAATTCATAGCGCTGACAATGTTATCTGATTGAACAGAGATTAAGTGCGTAGCGGTTTCTATGTTGATTGTCGCATGCCTAATCCTTGTTGTTAATTAAATATAAGTAAATCAATATTTATTTAAAAGAGCAACACACAAGTTTCTTGCTTATTCTTCTTGTGATGAATCTGCATTCCGAATATTAAGTTTATTTGAATAAAGATTATTTCTATTTCTATTTCTATAAGATTTACTTAGATTTTATTTCAATGTATAATTTTTATATGAAACTAGCTGTACCCGCGACTTCATGTGGAAATTAACTTTATTTCTCTAAAATAAAAGTAGCCTAAGATACTCCTTATTACATCAGCTACCTACCAATAGAAGTACCGTTAAAATCGGTCCAGCCATTTCAGAGATTATCCGGAACAAACAGACAAAACACACAAAAGTTGTAAAAAAATGTTATTTTGGTGTATGTACCGTATTTATATTCATATGCATGTAGTAAAAAACGGTTACTGCAATATTACAAACAGACACTCCAATTTTATTTAATATGTATAGATAGTACACAGTAAGTACATTAATACATAGAAAATAATGCCTACAATATTATAAATTGTTTTAGGCAAATGAACGAATTTCATACAGCCATAATCCGGCATAAAAATTATGGAACATTTTTTATCTGTGTTTATTTTATTTTCTCTATCTAATTACCTTGGACCTTCAACACTTAATATTTCTTGCTTTTTGTAATAAAAATATGTTAATTAAATATGTCCATGCCAAATAAATAAATAATAGCAGAAAAGTTACGGAAAATATTAAAGATTAAAAAGTACGTGCTTATCAAAATATAAATAATCCGCTTTATATATGTACTAGTTACCCGCCCCGGCTTCGTATGTATTATACTTATAAACTTTTCTCTTAAATCACTAACTATTGCTAAAAACTGCATAAAATCCTATATCGATTATCGTACGCCTGCTCCTTGTTAATGTGTATTTATTTAAAAGAGCAACACGCAAGTTTCTTGCTCATACATCTATTGTCCAATCTCAGATCCGTATGAGTGGTATAATCAAAAAGAGATATTAACCTTCCTCTTGAATAACTCTATCTATTAGAAAAAAACCGCTTCAAAATCCGTTGCGTAGTTTTAAAGATTTAAGCATACATAGGGACGGACAGACAGCGGCAGCGATTTTGTTTTATACTATGTAATGATAATAATAATTTCAGAAATTGTGTGAATTACACAGCGCCATCTAGTTATAAGTTATATAGTATCCAAGTTGAGCAGCTTGTGTTATGGGTACTAGATAACTTATATAAATACTTAGATATATATTTTTTTGTAAATACTTACATATTATACATAGAAAACACCCAGACCGATACAAACAATCATACAAATGTTTGTGCCGTGCAAGGAATCGAACCCACGACCATCGGAAATAAAGCAGTGTGCTAAACCACTAAATCACCTAGGCCGTCAAATATTTGATACGTAATTTGAAAAAAAAATCTTTTTTATTCTATTCTGCGGCTTTCACAAAGACAGTGCGGTTTCAGAGGAGCTTCCTCCCGCGTACACTTAGATTATGGAATGAACTACCTGCCGAGGTTTTCTCGCAAGATTACAGCATGGGGTTTTTCAAGAAGGGTATATTAAGGTTTCTTAAGGGTCGGCAACGCGCATGTGACACACCTGGTGTTTCAGGCGTCCATAGGCTACGGTAACCATTTACCATCAGACGGGCCGTATGCATGTTTGCCACCATACTAGTATAAAAAGAAGAGATATCGCCCAATCAAAATATCTGCCAATTTACGAGAACTTATTTCGTAATATGACTAAGTTTGTGAGACAAGCTTACGTATAAAGTGCTGAAGTTAAGCACATATGCCTTCAAAAAGCTTAATCTTCACGGACCATTAATTTTTCAATGTCATATAAAGTTTTAAAGCCTCTTGCTCAAGTTAACTAAATTAACTTTGAATGTACAGCTTTTCGTAGTCTGGTACTATCAACATGAGAATAGAATAACTTCTATCATACTATATATATATATATATACATTTGACAACCTCGGTGGTCTAGCGATCTACAACACCGTTTTACGACCGATGGTCGCGGGTTCGATTCCTCGCTTGTATTCATGAGTATGATTGTTTGTATCGGGCTGGGTGTTTTCTATGTATAATATGTATGTATTTAAGAAATAACTATGTATATGTATCAGTCATTTAGTACCCATAACACAAGCTTTAAGCATATAAATTTCGCTTATTTATGTAATTATATAATTTTAGAAGTATATTTGTACGTTTATAGATATACCTATATTTCCTGTATTAATATATTTAATACCTGTAAAATTGCAGCTCCATACTATCCCTGATCAACGCGAGTGTTGATTGGTAGAGATTGCCATCAGGCATTAAGTCCGCCATTTATACAATTTTGTACGCAAAATAATAAATAAATAAATAAGCTTTAGCTACCTTAACTTGGATCTAGATGGCGCTGTGTGCATTGTCCTGAGATTATTATGTTATTATTATTATACTCATAAACGGGCTCTGCTTGTGGGTACTGGTCTGTTCTGGTTACTGCCAACGATTGACTATTTCCTTTTAACAGATTTGCAATAGCATATGCTGGTGGTCACTCTATTCTCTAATTATGAATTGAATTAATTAATTCAATACAAAATTAAAATTGAAATTACTGATAATGTAAAGTAATATTAAAATTATTTAAAAGAGCAACACGCAAGTTTCTTGCTCGTTCTTCTTGTGATGAGACAGCTTTCCGAACGAGCGGTAGTTTACAAAAAATGTAATGACTATTCAAAAGTGCTCCAATGTAAGTTTATTTGAATAAATGATTTTCTATTCTACTCTTTTCGCCATAATATATGCATATCATCATCATCATCATCATCTCAGCCTGGAAGACGTATACTGCTAAACAAAGGCCTCTCCAAAAGATCTCCACGACGATCGGTCCTGTGCTGCTCGCATCCATCGCCTTCCAGCGATTTTGACCAGATCGTCGGTCCACCTTGCTGGAGGCCTTCCCACTCTGCGTCTTCCGGTCCTCGGTCGCCACTATGCTCGTCTGCATATGAAAATTATGAATAATAAAAAATATTTATGTTTGTTACAGAGATTGCCGCGTGGTGAGAGACCCACAAACACTGAAATCCAAGGGCTATGGATTTGTTTCGTTCCTGAAAAAAACTGTAAGTTATATTTCTCTCTATTGCATCTGAAATTAAATTTTGCAAACAAAATCTATAGAGTATAGCTGTGACCGCGTGTTTCGCGTGGAATTTAACTTTATTTTTCTAAAATAAAACAATTTTCTAAAATGTAAGTAGCCTAAGTTACTCCTTATTACATCAGCTACCTGCTAGTAAAAGGCCCGTCAAAATCGTCAGCCAGCATCGTCGTCGTCCAGCCTCTTCAGAGATTAGCCGAAACAAACAGACAGACAGTCAAAATTGTAAAATATGTTATTTTGGTGTATGTACCGTATTTATATATTCATATGCATGTAGTAAAAAACGTTTATTTCAATATTACAAACAAACACTCCAATTTTATTTATATGTATAAATGAAGATACAAATGGCAACCTTGTCGCTTAAGCAATCTCTTGCAGAGAACTTTGGATAGAAGAGAAGAGACAGAAGGTGGTAGATGTAGCATATTTATATGCTAGAAAATAAAAATTTCACACCGTCCTGTCTCAGTGGATTATACCCGACTTCGATCCGGTCATAACTTCAAATTTGATTTTCGCCAAAAATTTAAATCACCATCTGGCCACAAACTAAGCAAAGCTTGTGTCTAGATACACAACTCATATAATATATAGATAGATTTTTATGTAAATAAATACATAATATCCACAGAAAACCAAACATTACAAACAATCATACTCATGAATACAAATCTGTGTATTCAAATTCAAATTCAAATTCAAAACTCATTTATTCATGTAGGACATTTTAGCCGCTTATGAACGTCAAGTTTTTACATTATAATTTTTTTTTTCCCTACCGTCCAGTTCGGTATATAGATCCAATTGAGAAGAACTGGCAAGAAACTCAATTGAATTATTTTTTTTTAATCCAGTTTATTTACAATGCATAGGTATTTATATAGGTGTCTATGTCTAACATTAAATGAAAATCCCGAACATGAAAACTATTCGGTGAGGGATGGAACCCGCGATAATCGGAAGTAAGGTGCCGTGTTAAACCACTAAACCATAGAGACCGACAAATATAAATTCACAAAATTAATGGAATGTTGGCCGGATTAAAACTCACGACCATTTTTGTCTCACCCATTTCAGCCACTAAGCAGCTTGTTTTGTAATCTGTAAAATTACAAGGTAATCAACATGACATCTTAATCCCCTTGAAATCCTATCAACCCCCCGTTCTATTGAAACGGGGATCGAAATTACGACGGCCTGAGCCGAAGTTCGAACCCCTACCGGTGCCTTCGGACTAAAATCGTATCCGTCAGGCGGGAGTTGTCCTTCAGCCGCTCCATGAGTCCTTCCACGGGTTTTGGAGTGCCATCTGCATTCGCACCCTATCGTCCAGTGAAGCTGCAAAGGCCAAAGGCCAAAAGCATTAACGTAGTCCGAAAAAAAATAATAAAAAGAACGCCAGTCTGCACCTAGACGTAAGCAACACTGCACGTCTCATTTGTAAAAACATGTGTGTCGCAATAAACCCAGTCTATTAGTTGTAGTTGTAGTTGTGTTGTAGTATTAGTCCAGTTGATTACAAAATGGGTAGGTCATTTTGTAATCAGAACGAACACTGAATTATAACTGGTGGAACACATATCCTGCAGCATAGAAAGTCGTTACAATTACATAATAAAATACCCTGGGAAACAAGCAACTTACGTGCTATTAAATACCAATCGATTACCACCTCATTGCTGTTCTCACGATATCCCACGTCAGTTTGTAGAACCATGACGCCATCTTGATTTGTAATGACTCCAAAATTATATAACAAACTTCCATCTTTCCATTATTCATGGTCTACCTTGCAAATTCAACATATCTTTATTCATGTAGGTCTATTGCAGACTTATATGTCAGTTCTACCGTCAGTTCGGAATGATTTCAAGCTGAAAAGAGCTGTGATGATACATATAATACATACATACACACACACGCTCTAATGCTCATAAATTATAAGTATTATTTATTTTATTTTATATACATTGTCTTTCTCTAAATGTTTTTAAGTATATTCATTTGTTAGGGAAACTACTCTGCTACCAAAATGTTAGGGAATTTACTATGTATATATATATGTAGGTGGAAGCGTCAGTCACGTACCTGTATGGTTCTGCGGGCTTCTTGGGCTTCAGGGTCTCGAAGATATCTTCGCTAGCTTTCCAGTTTCACAGTAGGTTTAACACAGTAGGTTTCACAGTTCTAATTTATTTTAATTCACAACATCATTTATTTTCAATTGTATACGATGCTCTGGAGATGGGCGCAAATAACTGCAACACAGTTTTCATAAACTAATGTAGTTGTTTACGTTTAACATGTCATTGTTATAACTTTCTTTTTGGTTTTAATAAATTCTTTAATTCTTTGATAATGGAATGGTGCATTTGCGTGTGTTAACGGTTGACGGGGCACCAGTGGAGGATGATAAGATAAACATGAGTTCAGGTCAGTTAGCAGGCAGAAAACCATCGTGACAAATTCTTAGTTTATTTGTCACGATGGTTTCCAGAGGAATCCAAGTGGAGGTCAACCAGACATGGTCCATTGGTAGCAATGAGGGTATCAATCCACATTATTACCAATCCCCTTTCCCCCACTACGGCGACTTTTTTTTTATGGATGATTATGTAATGGTGCACCCGCCTGCGCTAACGATTTACACGGGCGGGACACTAGAGAAGGATGATAAGATGAGCATGATGCATGAGACTTTGGGGTTATCAATCCACATTATTACCAATGTGGAGGGGCCACCGTATTCCAGCGGGTTTTTTTATTTGTTATGGATAATAAAGGAATTATGCATCCGCACGCACTGACGGTTTACCCTTGTGGGGCACCCTTGTGGGGCACAGTGAAGGATGATAAGATAAGCATGAAGTCATGAAGTCAGGTCACATAGCTCCTCTTGGCAAATGGAAATTTATCACGATGGTTTCCAGAAGGAACCGCGCGAAGGTCAACCTAACATGGTACATTTCTTTCTTTCTTCTTTCAATAAGATCATCAGTCCAAATTACTAACAATTGTCATGGCGGTGTTGACCTGCTCTGTAGATGGTGTTGGGCATGCCCCATCTCGTTGTTAGGGCGACCTATTTCGCCCTACTTAATTGTGGAAGTGAAGACAACAATAAAACCTATTTAAAAGTTATATATTATAAACTTTGGTTTACAATATAATCATTTATTCATCACAATAGCTAACTTTCATTCTAGTACACAATCATTTTAAGATTACTTTAAACACTTTCAAAGTAATTATGAATAGGATATAATAGAAAATCATTTATTCAAATAAACTTACATTGAAGCACTTTTGAATAGTCATCACATTTTTTTCAATCTACCGCTCATTCGGAAAGCTGTCTTATCACAAGAAGAATGAGAAATAAACTTGTGTGTTGCTCTTTTAAATAATTTTATTGTTACTTTATGTTTTTAAGTTGAAATGTGTGAATAAAAACTTCCAACTAACACTATTGCAATGAAATATTCAAATGTAGAAAATATTAAATATATAACCAACTGGTTGAGTAACTAAATAAGAGTAAATCAGTCGTAGTGTTTTTTTTTTGTGAATGATAGTGGACTGATGCACCCGCCTGCGCTAACGGTTTACACTGGCGGGGCACCAGTGGAGGATGATAAGATGAACATGAGGTCAGGTCAGTTAGCCCATCGTGACAAATTTATCAGGAATTTAACACGATGGTTTCCAGGGGGAACCGCGTGGAGGTCGACCTGACATGGTACATTGCTAGCAATGGGGTTATCAATCCACATTACTAAAAATTCTCTTCACCCCAAGTCGTAGTGGTTAGAGCAGGCCATTCCCTACAAGCAGCACTCGTTCACGAGTATGACGGTTGAATAATATGAATTCGATTAACTAATAATAATAATAGCTACTTGTAGTCAACCAGGGTAGTCAAAGGCATTAGGTTAAGGAATATATAATAAAAACTTAAGACAATTTACACAGCGCCATCTAGTCCCAAGCTAGCTAGGTATATAAATATTTTAATATAATAATAATATATGTAAAAAAACACACAGACAAATACAAATAACATTTCAATAATAATAACAATTTTTTCATTATGCTGGATAGGGTATTAATATTATGTTTCTGGGTTCCAGGAGGCCGAGTCGGCTATCACCTCGATGAACGGACAATGGCTGGGGTCCAGGTCAATCCGCACCAACTGGGCGACGAGGAAACCTCCAGCACCTAAGAATGAGCGTAAGTGGCTTCTATTTTATTCGCTGTTTTCCTTGACTTAGTCAATCGTAATTATGATCGCCGTTTGAATTTGGCGGGTGAGCGATAGTAGGGCAAGGCATGACTAGTATGACGGGCGTCATAGCAATATAATGGACGTGGTTTAATATATATTAGTATATATATATGTCGATATATAAGCTACTATTACGTAAATGTCAAATGATACGTCATGTAATTTGTGCTTCCAGTTACAAAAAAAAGAAAAAATAGTATAAGCACGTTCTATTCGTTTAATACTCTATGGTAATGCAGTAATCTGTGGAGCAGAGTAGTTCAGATTTTGCGTACACTGCGACATAGTCTTGTCCACAATAGTTTGCGACTCGGAGCGCTCTATTTAGTTCGCTGCTCTTCAGGGAACAAGATCTTCGTTCCGAACTCGAGTCAAATAATATGAATAAAATTGACAGCCTCTTGTATAAATTAACATTTTTAAGGCTTGTGGCCTTGGGTTCTTATATTTTTCAGCAAGTAACTTAGTATCTTGGTAGATATGGTATGATACACCATTACTTTAACTAAAGTTGAATAAGCAACTCGTTTATTTTTAAACTAGCTATTCGTCCCGGCTTCGCACGGGTGTAGATGTATTAAACATATAAACCTTCATCTTGAATCACAATCTACTGCTAAAAACTACATTAAAATCCGTTGCGTAGTTTAAAAGATCACGGTACAAACAGACCACGGTAGCGACTTCATTTTAAACTATGTAAAGATTTTAAACAAAAATGCATCTCTGGCATATTGTTAATTATATGTATTATTATAATAAAGGAATTGAGTGAGGCAATAGTATTTAATTATTAAAAAAATAGACCATAGCAAAATTTCTTCGATTCCTCGCACGGGACAAATATTTGTAGTCTTAAATATAATTGTTTATATTAGATTGAGTGTTTCCTGGGTATATAGGTTTTCTAGGTTTCTATTTATATCAGTTGTCTAGTACCTACAACACAAGCTCTACTTACCTTGGGAGTAGATGACGTTGTGTGTATTGTGTAGATGTATCATTAACTGAACTGATTCGCAGATCCCGCTCATTAGTTATACTAATGAGCGGGATCTGCGAATCAGTTCGCGTAGTTCATAATTGAGAGCGGTCAATCGAACTAATACGTTTGCGAACTACACAGGACTACTGCGACACAGATTCGTTAAACACATACCCGTGTTGGCTGCTAATTTATGGCGCCACCACAGATTATAGAACACGGCCACGTTAAGAATTTTTCAAATAGTAATATATTTTTTGAAGTAATAGGGTATTTATTTTTAGACTTTCTTGTCAGTTTTTCCCATCTCGAAATCATTCCGAACTGACGGTAGATTTGACACATCATAAGAGTCTGTAATAGACCTATATGAATAAAGATATTTTGAATTTGAATTTGATATATTTATTAAAATTTCTTATTTAATTATGGTAATCAAAAAACATTTTTTTATATAGTATTATTATTAAATTCTGTGATATTATAATTATATCTATAGAGTGCTGCAATGCACAGAGTACCATAATTAAAATAATTATCGGTATTCGTGCTACAGAGTAGACATTCGCGTTGTGTATTCAGTATTAATTAGTTTTCGCGTTTACCATATTAAAATTTAACATTTCAATCTGTGCCGTACTTAAGCAAAAAGGCGAAAAGTGGATTTTGTATTTGAAATTCATAAAGACAAGATTAAAAGGAATCTCTTATTTTATATGGAATATTCGAGATACTGTTTTTGTTGACTGGCCTCTTATAAATATACAAACTAAATTAAAATCTGTCTGTTTGTTACCTTATAACTACTAAACTACCTCACCGTACGGCGTCGGTGGTCTAACATTAGTATACCGCTTTACTTCCAAATGTCGCGGGTTTGATTCCTGGTACAGTGCAAACATTTGTATTCATGAGTATGATTGTTTGTATCGGTCTGGGTATTTTCTATGTATATTATGTATTTACAAAAAAATATATGTAAGTATTTGTATCAGTTGTCTAGTACCTATAACACAAGCTTCCCTACGTTCTTTCTTCTATACCACGTAACGAATTTTGATATGGCTCTCATTATAAGTAAGAATTTCTTCCAGAATATTTATGCATATAGTTATAAGACTACTATCTTTTATACTATACACTGGTTCCGACATCACGTGATAGGATTACCATTCCGGATGACCAAGTTGTCATGCATGCATGTTACCTTGGGACTAGAGTGTGGTCTGTGAGTTGTCCTGAGATATTAATATAATTATTTATTTATATAACTTGAATGCACACAAACTTTTAAACATAAAAAGTACATATGGAAGATATATATCTGTATATATTTATTTAACAATTTGATGTAACTTCGAAAATACCTCTATCCATATGTTTGTTTGTCATATATTTAAGTCAGCAATAAACATCCATCGACACAGACTCAGACTCATTCATCATACTCGTGAACAGATACTACTTGTGGGGACTAGTCTGTTCAGGTTACGAACACTGATTAGACTTTTTGCTTTTGCAATAGCATATGCTGGTGGTCACTCTATTCTCCCAAATTTGAATTTATAATGAATCTGTATTATTGTAAACATGTACAACATTTATTTGAAAAGAATACAAGCTGAGTTTCTTGTCAGTTCTCATCTCGAAATCATACCGAACTGACGGTAGATTTGACATATCATAAGAGTCTGTAATAGACCTCTATTACAGACTCTTATGATATGTCAACTATTACAGACTCTTATGCTATGTCAAATCTACCGTCAGTTCGGTATGATTTCGATGAGATGAGAACTGACAAGAGATATGAATAAAGATATTTTGAATTTGTAATTATAATATTTATAGAATAGATTTTCATATTCTATCAAGAAGATAGAATAAACCTTTATAGTACATAAACGTCCGTAGAGATTTATCTGTCTGTCTGTCCAATAGAAGTACAGCTTATAGTCATAAAGTGGTATTACAAATTTCCGATGCACAGTTATATATTACTGTTCAGAGACAGTTACTGCCCGGTATTGGTCACAAGACCGAGTATTTTGATATTTCTAATGTCGTTTGACCATTGCTATCAAATCAAAGCAAATGGAACGGAATTAGTAATGTCAAATTGAAATAGAAATAGAAATAATCTTTATTCAAATAAACTTAATATACTTAATATACTTTTGAATAGTTTTTTTTTATTCTACCGCTCATTCGGTATGCAGACTCATTACAAGAAGAATGTGCAAGAAACTGGTGTGTTGCTCTTTTGAATATATATTGTTTTAATTATATTTACATTAACAAGGATTAGGCATGCGACAATCGAAATAGAAACCGCTACGCACTTAATCTCTATTCAATCAGATAACATTGTCAGTGCTATAAATTTTAAGTTAGATATTTTCTACAAAACATTATCATCATTTATAAATTCTTTAATTCTATAATAAGCTGTTTTACAAAGAAAATATTTTATAAGACATTTAAATTTATTCTGGTAAATTGCGTACAGATTATGGCAGTTTGTTGTAAAACCTTACGCAAACGAATTACTGACTTTCGTCAAACGGCACTTAGGTAAAACTAGTTTGTTGATATTACGTAAGCTTTTATTAGTGTAATCACTTACTTTTTTAAAACTGTCATTGTTTTTCCTTCAAATCAAATCAAATCATATACCTATCATGTAGGACATTGCTGTGATATGTGTTTAAGGTTTATGTGAGCTTAAATGACAGACAAAGTAACGATAAATGTCGTCTATATACATGAAAATATCATGTGACCCACGTGTATCCAAATGTTATGTGATTGAACAGAGATTAAGTGCGTAGCGGTTTCTATGTTGATTGTCGCATGCCTAATCCTTCTTCTTAAATAAATATAAGTAAATATATATTTATTTAAAAGAGCAACACACAATTTTCTTGCTCATTCTTCTTTTGATGAGTCTGCATTCCGAATGAGCGGTAGAAAAAAAAATGTGACTATTCAAAAGTGCTTATATTAAGTTTATTTGAATAAAGATTATTTCTATTTCTATTTCTATTGTACATACTTTACCATTCCAGAAGAATAGGGTGTCAAGTTTTCGTACCCTGTAATTTCACTGGCATATCTCAACATTAACTTCTTTGTAACTGGAATAGGTAAGACAGATGTACTCACATAGACGATTTTGCACGAATTCTACCACAAGTTAAAAATCGAGGTAATAATCCTCTAATCAAATCATTTATTCATGTAGGATATTTTAGCCGCTTATGAACGTCAAGTTTTTTGTATGAATATTTTTCCGCACCGTCCAGTTCAGTATACAGATTCAATTGAGAAAAACCGGCAAGAAACTCAACTGAATTTCTTTGTGAACTAATGTCCCCATTGCATGCAATGTACCATGGCAGGTTGACCTCCACGCGGTTCCCCCTGGAAACTATAATTTGCCAAGTATATTGCCAAGTATATAAAACACGAAAGTTTAAAAATAGACAGTAGACAAACTCTTGAGAAATGGTTAGTCTTATAAAAACAAAATGGCTTCTCTAATCATACAGATTCAAATTGAATTAAAAAACCCAACTAAAATATACATAGTGAGCTTACACCAACAAAAGGATCCCAATTCCGAGGATTCCCAGTCCGTATGGTTGTATATATATACATATATATATATGTAGATATATAAAAAGTAGCATTATACCAGCAAATTGAATCGGTATGTACCCCCGCGGGAGTGGCAGCGATAATGCTGTATTAGATAGCTGCAATATTACACGAGCGATAGCGTTTTACAATTTCTAAAAATGAACTTGTACGATTTTTAACGAAATATTTGTTATCACTATTTTTCGAGAGTAGTGGGACACAAGATGGCGGCTCGCGTTAAATTTCATTAAGATCCATTTAACCGTTTAGTTTTTTATATACTTTTTTCACCAAATCAAATAAAAAATAATTTATTCATGTAGGACATTTTAGCCGCTTATGAACGTCAAATTCTTTGTATTAATTTTTTTCCCTACCGTCCAGCTCAGTATACGGATACAATTGAGAAGAACTAGGAAGAAAATTAACTGTTTTTTTTAATATTGTATACCAATAAAATTTGATACAAAAAGTGGGCTTAATGATATAGCTCTCTCGCTCTGTTACTCTAAAAGAGCAACACACAAGTTTTTTACTCGTGATGAGACTCTTCTTGTGATGAGACAGCTTTCCGAACGAGTGGTAGATAAAAAACAAATTGTTATGACTATTCAAAAGTGCTTAAATTAAGTTTATTTGAATAAATTTTCTATTCTATTCTCTGTCATCCTTTGGGAAGTGCAGATTAGTGAGGTCGTCTATTCAGTAGTCAATTATGTAACTGGAATGCAAGGTGACGGCTCGCCTGATGGTAAATAGCTAATGTTGCTTATAGACATGGACAATACAAATATCGATGTATTAACGATAAATTGTGCTCGAAATTTATTCATTGCTATTTAATTATTATTTATTGTGATGTATCCATTTAAAATTTTACTAATCTAAAATTTATTACCAACTACTCTGCTCAAGATGAAATGAAAAGATTAGTTCATTTTCAGATTTCAGTATTATTTATTACTAACCGTGCCAACGTATTGTTCTAATTTAGAAGCTATATTATTGTAAAGTTTTATAAAAATCTGTTCCATAGTGTTTGTGTGAAAGAGTAACAAACATCCGTCCACATATCCATTCATACTCACTTTCTCATTTGCAATATCAGCAAGACAATATAAAGTCAACGAGGACCATAACATTCAAATTATAATCCTCTATCAACAAACTAATAAAACATAAATATTCCACAATAAAAAATACTTTAATAAACCGCTATCCCTCACGCACCATGTACTGTCCTTCATCTATATAACATCGGTATGTTTAAAGCAGCAATAGCTTAGCATTTAATACCCGAGTAAGAGATAGAGGGGGGTGGGGAGGGGAGGGGATTACCCGTAACGGGAGAGTTTAAAAAATAAAACGTTGCAAAAATCACTGTTTAATACTTGCTCGCGAGAGTAGATCTCAATTCGGAGTGCTTTAGTATTTTTATTATGATTGGCCTGTAATTATTTAGTGGATTATGGAATGGTGATGATTTTCTATAATCACTGTTTTTTTATCGATATATTATGTCGTTAACGGTGATGGAGTGATGATGATGATCTATAATACTGTTTTTATCGATATATTATTTAATTGACAGTGATGGAGTGATGATGATGTTTCATAATCACTGTTTTTTATCGATATATTATTTAATTGACGGTGATGGAGTGATGATGATGTTTCATAATCACTGTTTTTATCGATATATTATGTAGTTAACGGTGATGCAGTGATGATGATGTTATATAATCACCATTGAATTGGTTAACCAGTAAAGATGATGTTCCATAATAACTATTTTTTATCGATATATTATGTAGTTAACGGTGATGCAGTGATGATGATGTTATATAATCACCATTGAATTGATGGCACCAGTAAAGATAATGTTTTTTATAGTCAAACTTTTGAATAGTATTTTGATTTTAAATCTACCACTCATATAATATAATATATACATAACATACATTGAAAATGGCAGAACTAATACGACATCATTATATTTGTTTGTACAAAGTTTTCCACTGTTGGAAAGAATCGAATCCGCGACCATCGGAAGTAAAGCGTTGTGCTAAACTGCTAGAACACCAGCACAAATTATAGTTATAAGTATAATAGTAAGTATGGATGGATGGATGAAACATTACAGTAATATATATAATAGCTATATCAGAATAACATATAGGCTATAAAGTCCATGCGGATGAAAACGCGGGCACAGCTATTTACAATTTATATATAGGTATTGTTAGGGAATTTACTCTGCTACCAAAATGTTAGGGAAAATACTATGTATACATATAGGGAAAAATATGTGTGGAAACGTCTGTCACGTACCTGTATGGTTCTGCGGATTTCTTGGGCTTCAGGGTTTCGAAGATATCTTCGCTAGCTTTCCAGTTTCACAGTAGGTTTAACACAGTTCTAATTTATTTTAATTCACAACACAATGCGCGCGCGCGTCAAGGCCGCTGTACGGTCAGTTCAGTACCGGGTAAGGGAGGGGAAATGAAAGCGCGGGAACAGAAACCAACGGACTCCAATACAATGATCTGTGCTTACGATGGTACAGGGTAGATTTTGAACAGTATATATATGTACAAAACAGATATACAAAAAATTAAATTAAATTAAAATAAAAAATAAAACTAAGAGAAAAATTGTGTATAAATAAATAATAATAAACAATCTTATAACGGTACCTTCCATTCCAGTGAACTCGAAGCCGTTGACCTTCGACGAGGTCTACAACCAGAGTTCCCCGACCAACTGCACCGTGTACTGCGGCGGTCTGACCACCGGCCTCACCGAGGAGCTGATGCAGAAGACCTTCCAACCCTTCGGCACCATACAGGAGATTAGGGTCTTCAAGGACAAGGGCTACGCTTTCATCAGGTCAGTTGGTGAAAAAAATTGTTTTTATGTATATCTAAATAATGTAAATTAAATATTGTAATGGGTGAAAACTGTGATTGGTACGTCCTATGCTATCAATGACGTGGATTAACTTGAAACAGTCATGCTCGCTATAGTTCAAACTTGTGAGCCGGAGGTATGTGCTCCCTCTAATATGGTTGAGTGCAATAATGCAGCCATCCGTCATACTCGTGAACGGATGCAGCTTGTGGGATCTGGTCTGTTCGTTACCAACACTGATTAGACTATTTGCTTTTGCAATAGCACATGCTGGTGGTCACTCTATTCTCCCAAATTTGAATTTAAAAATTAATTTGTATTATTATAAACATGTACAACATTTATTTAAAAAGCATACGAGCTGAGTTTCTTGTCAGTTCTTCTCATCTCGAAATCATTCCGAACTGACGGTAGATTTGACATGTCATAAGAGTATGTAATAAACCTACATGAATAAAGATATTTTGCTTTTTTTTTAATTATGGATAGGAGCAAATTAGCTTGCGGCTCACCTGATGTTAAGTGATTACCGCCGCCCAAAAGCACCCATCAACCCAAGCAACACCAGGGGAAATGCAAGTTCATTGCCGGCCTTTTAAGAAGGAATAAACTCTTTTATCTTTAAGGCTTCAATAGTTCATTGATTCATAATTTAAAAGCGACGCTCTTGTCGGTGGAGCTCTTGACACTTTCTCTGATCTTCCATCATCTCTTTAAATGTTGATACGACACGACTCCAATTCCGTCTTTCATTTGCTTGATGTAGCTGTGCCTTGGTCGTCCTCTCCCCCTCTTTCCTTCTATGTTTCTCTCAATAATTATTTTCATAAATGCATAGTGCCGTATAAAGTGTACTAACATTTAGTTTTCAGGGTTAGACTCGTAATATTTCTTTTATTATTTACTATTTGAACTATTCCAGAATTATTAAAAATATTATTCTGAAGAAAAATTAGTTGAAAGAGCAATATGCAATTTTCTTGCTTACTCTTCTTGTGATGAGTCTGCGATCCGAATGAGTGGTAGAATAATAATATGACTATTCAAAAGTGCTTATATTAAGTTTATTTGAATACTTACTAATATTATAAATGCGAAAGTAACTAACTCTCTCAATCGCAGTTTCACTCCTAAACTACTGAAGTGATTTAAATGAAATTTGATAGGTATATAGTCTAGAACTTGAGTAAGGATATAGGATACTTTTTAATGCGATAAAAGGGTTGTAAAGGGTTGAAAGCGGATATGGAAGTATCGTCATTTTTAAAACTAGAAGCTTGAAAAATATTTTTAGGCTGTTCATTAAATAAATATGACATTCAATTTTTGTTATAAATTTTACCCTTAAGGTGTAAAATAAAATAGGGGATGAAAAAAGGAAGTTTGTCATTCGTCGTCTATTCCACGCGAAGTCGCGGGCATAGCTAGTATAGAATATTCATATTTCTGTTTGATTCCAGATTCTCGACGAAAGAGAGCGCCACCCATGCCATCGTGGCTGTCCACAACACGGACGTCAATGGACAGCCTGTGAAGTGCTCGTGGGGGAAGGAGTCAGGGGACCCCAATAACGCACAGGCTCAGGGACAGGTGAGTTATTTATTTATTTATATCTTTATTGCACCATTAATAAAATTAACAGAGTAATTAAAATTAAGAGGGTACAATAGGCGGTGATAATGATAGAGAAAAGGTGGTGGCACTAGAGTAGAAAAAATAATAATAATAATAATGACAATATTATTACAAATTAATAATAATGAATAACATAACATATTACATACATAAACAGTATTTTATATATAAAATTCTCGTGTCACAATGTTAGTTACCATACTCCTTCCAAACGGCGATCGATTTCTATGAATTTTTATACGCATATTTAGTAGGTCTGGGAATCAGATACTATCTATTTTTCATACCCCTAAGTGATAAGGGTTGTCCACCCCTAACAATATCTTTTTTTATTTTTTGGGAATATTTTTAAATTTATAATTACCCTAAATTTTCACCCTTTTATCACCAACCCCTATTTTTTATAGCGTTATTAATTTATATGGAAAATTAACGTTTGCCGGGTCAACTAGTACACCTATATAAATTTATGTGTGCGTATATATATATATATATAGACACATACATATATATATGTACACATATATATACACATATACAATATATGCAACATGCAACACAATATAAATAGATACACAACAAAAATAATGCAATCTGCAAGTAACTGTGACACTGTGACTGTTTTAATTTTCAACATATTTGTAAAGTTGCATTGTAATGGAGCAACCGCCGATATATAATCAATACCGTCTTTACCATAAGGGCACACGGGGCCCGTGTCCAGGGCCCCCATTCTTAGGGGGCCCCCGAAGGACTGACAATTTTTCCCACAATTTTATTCAGATTTTTGTCGGGCACAATACACTGTTTTTACAAATCAGTAATATTATCAAAAGGTATTTACAAGGCATATACTACGACATTATACCGATTACTTCGCCTATTCCTATGTTCTTATACCTAATAAGCTTTTTTTCTCTTTTTTTTACTTTCCAAAAGGGCCCCGATTCCTTGTGTGTCCAAGGGCCCCAACCTATTAAGACGGCGGTGTGTATAATTTTAATGAATGATTATGAAATGATGGACCCGCCTGCACTAACGGTATTCGCTGGCGGGGCACCAGTGTAGGTGAGAATGAGGTCTGCTCAGTTACAAATTCGTGATAAATTCACCAGGAATTTAATAAGTAATAGTTAACCATATAAGATCTGGCAATACTTTTATAGTCTCCGCGGCACAGATTAGTTAACATCTTGGCAGAATCACCAGTATTTCGATCTGTTAATAACATCTGACAATTCTTTTGGAATCTATCGATACAGGCTTACCTAGTATGGAGTCCAATATGTATAAGTTTTTTTAAATTTGTAAATTTCAAAATAAAATTGGAGAGTTATCGTATCAACAGCTAAAGAGATTGATAGAAGTTCGTGGAAGTTGGCGGGGGCTCCACCGACAAGAGCACAGCTCTTACATTGAAATAGAAATATAAATAATCTTTATTCAAATAAACTCATTACAAGCACTTTTGAATAGTCATATTTTGATTCTACCACTTATTCGGAATGCAGATTCATCACAAGAAGAATGAGCAAGAAACTTGTGTGTTGCTCTTTTTAATAGATGTTTTTTTATATAAATAATTACAGTGTAACAAGTAAGAGGCATGCGATAATCAACATAGAAATCGCTACGCACTCATTATTAGTGTAATCAGATAATATTGTCAGTGCTATGTATTTAAAATTTTTCTACAAAAACATTATTATCGTTAACGAATTCTTCAATTTTATAGTAAGCATTATGAATGAATGCCTGAAATGAATGAATAAAAAAATTATTATTAATCCACATTACTAACAAGCCCCTTCCACACATAGTTCATATTAAATTTACAGGATGTAATCAAGTGTTAACGACGTTGTAATACAATTAATTTACTATTAATAAATATTTAGTCTGTGCTCGGCAAACTGTAGTCAGGTAGTTAAATTTTAACTTTAATGACATTTCACTCAGTTATTACGAATCTGAAGCAAATTAATAATAACTAACTACTCGCCCCGGCTTTATACATGTATTATATATATAAACTTTGCTCTTGAATCACTCTATCTACTAAAAAATACCGTTTTAAAATCCGTTGGTTAGTTTTAAAGATTGAAGCATACATAGAGACGGACAGACAGCGACAGTGACCTTGTTTTATACTATATAATGATGATAATGATACAGAATTAACAACACAGCGCCATCTTGTTAAAAACTAAACAGACTAGGTACTATAGAACTGACTTTACTTGTTTCTTTTTTGACTGCCTCGGTGGTCTAGCGGTTTAGCACACCGCTGGACTTCCTATGGTCGCGGGTTCGATTCCTCGCACTACAAACATTTTTATTCATGAGTATAATTGTTTGTGTTGGACTGGATGTTTTGTATGTAATATTATATATGTATTTACAAAAGAAATCTAAGTTGTAACATCAACCCCTATTATTTAATGGCGATTTTAATTTATATGGCGTTTTGCGGGGTCAAATAGTTTATTTATTATGGTTATTCTTTTGTTTTCAGCTTGGGGGTACTGCATACAGCCCCTTCGGTGCAGCATACACGGCTGGCGGGGTGCCCCCTACCTCCTACTGGTACAACACTTACCCCCAACAGCTGGGGGGGTTCCTGCAAAGCGTTCAGGGGGTCCAGGGGTACTCCTATGCAGGCCAGTTCGCAGGATACCAGCAGCAGTACATGGGGTACGCATTACAAAATTCCATTTGTCATATAGTTCAACTACCAAACCCGGCCACGTGTTGCTGTGGCTAAGGTTCTTGAATAAAATAATATTGCGACTATAAATTGAGATGAAAGCTATCCTATCTTTCAAGTTGGATCAAATTGCACACAATGTGCAAATATATTTTGCAATTGGTTCATTTTTATAAAATATGAAGATAAAATATTAAATTAAACATGGTGTGACCAGTTTTGGCGTAATATATAAAAATAAGTCCGCACATACGTGTATAATAATATTCAGAAAGAATTTTGAATTAATTTCGGTTTAAGTCGACGGAAAAGAAATTAATAAAATATAAAAAACGATTGAAAAACGCATTTTTTCAAAAAAGGCAAATACAGATGGCACTCCAAACCAAAGGAAGGACTTATGGAGCGGCTGAAGGCCAACTCTCGCCTGACGGATACGAGTTTAGTCTGAGGTCACCGATAGGGCTTCGAACCGCGGCTCAGGTCGTCGTAATTTCCATCCCCGTTTAAATTGGATGGGGGATCGGTCGGAGGGGGTTACGTGCAAGATCAAATTGAGATGAAATGTCGTCTGAAAGATGTGATAAAAAAGTAATGAATGATTCATTATAAAATAATAACAATGATCTCCCATTCTTGATTTAATTTAGGGAGTTTTTTCTCAAGATGGGGGCAGCGTATAAAATAAAACGATCTCCTCGCTTATTGAGTGTAATTTAGGGGATTTTTTAGGGTTGTAAAAAATAGCAAACACCTCCCTTTCTGGATTTAATTTAAGGGTCTTTTTTCAGGGATAGCTTTTTTTATGCACTCTCCGTGCATAAAAAATGCTATCCCCTCCCTTATTAATATAATTTAGGGGTCTTTTTTCAAAATGGAGAGTGCAAAAAACAACAGCCCCTTTTCTTGATTTAAATTAAAGGTATTTTTCAGGATGGGGGGAGTGCAGCTCCCGTGGGCGATTGGCGGGGGCGTGGGCGGGGTGGGGTCGGTGGGGGGCGTCGCCGCCATGTCTCAGCCCCCTCAGGTGCTCCACTACCCCGTACAACACTTCCAGGTTCAGCCCGTAAGTGGAAGTTCCTCAATATTATTACATTTAATTCCAAAGTACACTTTGATCAAAGTCAGCGTGGGTAACTCAGTCTCAATTATTTCAGCCGCCAAGCAGGTTGTTTTGTAAGCTGTGTTTCTATTACACAGTAAGATACCAAAAGATATACTGGAATTACCTTTAAATAAATTTAAAACTGTTAAAACATATTTATTGAGCAAAACTTATTACACATTAAACGATTACTTGAATGACGAGCGTGCATTGCAATAGTTGTTCATGCACGGGATTTTCATTTAATGTTAGACATAGACACCTATATACAAAGTAAATAAAATGGCTTTTAAAAAAGAAATTCAGTTAAATTTCTTGTCAGTTCTTCTTAATTGAATCTGTATACTAAACTGAACAGTGAGGAAAACAATGAATACAAAAAATTTGACATTGATAACCAGATTAAATGTCCAACATGAATAAATGATTTTGATTTGATTTGATTTGTAGACGTGAGATGCAGGGGGCGGTAAAATTATAGGGTAGAAAGAAATGAGACATTGGGTGAATTATCACCAGTATCATACCTCAGGAATAGCAACCAATGATGATGAACTGATGATGGTCACATAATCACATATATCCCTGATAATTTTCATTGACAAATGCAACAGGACAATTATAAACAACATTTATTCGAAAATAATACGAGCTGAGTTTCTTATCAGTTCTTCTCATCTCGAAATCATACCGAACTGACGGTAGAGTTGACATATCATAAGAGTCTGTAATAGACTTACATGAATAAAGATATTTTGAATTTAAATTTTGACATTCCATCTGGTGGGCCAATTGTTTTCCATGCCAGTGTCACATAAAAAGATAAAAACTTTCTATGGTAAATAGATCTACTTATGAACAAAAATGTTCCTACATAGATAGAGTAAGCTCTAATTGCATTGTCCAATATATGAATATATAATTTATTAGTATACGAAATATATGTATATGAATACAATAAGGCAGCATTATTACTGAAAGATTTTTTTTTATGGATACCTTGAAAAAATTGCTTCCTCAGTTTCTATTGTTTATTAATCGAATAAATAATCATCGGAAAGTAAAGTGGTGCAGCTAAACTGTTAAATCAGCGAGGTTCTCATACCTGACTGTTTTATATGAAACCAATACGAAAGATTTCCTATTTCTAGACTCCGGTGTTTTATAGTATTGATCAGTGCCTGCAAAGCGTAATGTAGTCTGAACGGAACTTCCAGATCGGTGAAGATGAGTGGCTGGCCCCTAGTCTACTCGTGTGAGGTCAACGCACCGCACCGCCCGAGCCGCCCTGCTGCTGTTTGCACAAAGACTGGGTGTGAACTGGTCGCTTCTGTGCACACTCGCTATTTATTTATGTGCATAATCTTACATTTACATTTAAAACTAATTTTACATATAAAATTGCTTTTACATATATTCTCATAATCGCCTGATTATGAGAATATATGTAAAGTTATTTACACGTTTATTTTCTATGCCAAAGATATTTAGTTTGTGTATTTCAATGTGATTATTTTATACCAAAGATTTTTGAAGCGGCAGATACGGACCGTGTGTGGATAGTGCTAAATATTATGAAATAATATGTAAGCGGCTGAAAGCCAGTAAACATTTTAGATAAGTTACATTCGCCATCATAATACGGGTGGAATATTTACTCTTGAGAAAAGCAAAATGTGAGTCAGTCTCGTCGAAATATTTTAGTTTCTACTGCTGCTTATGACTGCATGAGAAATGCATTAAAAGTTAACATAAAGAATAATTTTAGAAAATATATAGTTATTTAAACATTAGATTATTTACATATAAGGCTTAGTATAAGTCGATGGTTATATCATTTGTCACGCGGGCCAAAAAAGGTTGCGATTTTATTGTGGAACATGAAGCGGTTTCCGACGAATGAGGTCTTAATGTACCAAACATCTGATAGCACAAGCATAGGATAAGATTAGTGGAAAAAATGTAGATTTTTGGAAACATGTTTAGTAGGATTGTAGTGAAAAATTTAGGCAAGGTTCCGATCAGTGAGTGAGACGTTTTTTAAGACATTTTATATCCGCTGAGATTGCTAGGGACGTAAGGACGAGAAATAGTATAAAAAGAATAAAATACGAATAATAGAGAGGTGTTTTAGTCATCTTTTTTGGACGTGCATTATTTCCCTTCTGAAACCGAGACAATGCCAAATTCAGAACCATAAAATAACGAAATCACGATAAACTTATTAACTACTGTTATAAAAATGGTTGTGTCTAAATATTAATAGATACACTTTAATGACTTTGAAAAAATACCGAAATGTAGTGAAAATATTAGATTTATTTATTGAATAGGTTGATAAGTGAAAAGAAAAAATATTTATTGCATAGATATTAAGATGCATTTAATCGTTTACTGTAGCTAGATAAAATGGGTATGTGCGGATATGAGAACAGTTTGTTTGGTTTATCTCTCAAAATCGACGCGTTGTTGTTCTTTTCTGAAAAAGAGTTTGGCTGATTGTTGTATCGTGTTCTTTCGTTTATTTCTCAACGGATACAGTCCATCTGTTTAATTTTGTGTTTACTTTTGTGTGTGTCCCTCTACAGAGGTATGTTAGTGTTCTAAAAGAATATAAATTAAATAAAAACAGTAGTTTACTAATTGTCTTTTTTGAAACATTTTGATGCGGCGGTGTTGCGCCGCTCTAATTCTATATAATATTTTGTAAAACATGTATTTTATACATTATATTGACATATTTATCGGTTGACTGTCGTAGTTACTTTCTTTTTACTATTTAGCGTTATTGTTTTGAGCATGTAGTGGAAACTTGAGAGACATATCGTTAGTACTTATAATAAGATATTTATATATTAAAAATATATTATATAATTCATTTCTATTAAGGAACGAATTGTTCAGTCAATTTTGTCATTCTGTCAATCGGAAAAGTGAAAGAAGTGGTAACGTGTTTTAAATAATTAGCAAATACGACTCGATTAACTGAAGGTAGGGCTTTTCTTAATTGTTATAAGAATATATGTCAATCGTCTAAAGAATTTTAGATAAATACTGATATTTGTATGTTGAAATTTAATAAAATAAAGTCATGTGCCGTTACAATGCAATTACATTTATTAGTATAATATTAAGTCCATTTTAAAAAGCGTCAATGATTATTCGACAGATGACTACGAGAAATGAAGTTAATTATGATTATGAGAATGAATTTTGTCATTATTTAAAACACGTGCCTACACTGAGGTCGAACCTCGACGAAAAAATATACTATATCACGAAAATATGACAAAACCATTAGATAGTCAAATTTAGTTTTAGTCAACATATAATGATGCTAGTTCTTAGTAAATGAATTAATTTATGCCTATAATTGCTTGACTTAGTGAATAAAATAAGCATTACATATATATCCGAGTAGACGTAAGTTAATATAATGATAATTTAAACTGCCGACCGTCTCGTGCATTGGAAAGGATGCATTTTCATCCCATAGTCCAAAACAGACGAGTCGTTGCCTTTTTCTTGTTGCTATATACTTCCTTCAACTATACATATAGATAAATGCTATCTATTATAAGATTACATAGACAGACGGCTTCGTTGTCTCCATTAAATATAAGCTAGTTAAGATATATTACAATATATTAACAATCAGGCAGATTCTCCATTATAAAATGGAGTATTAAAGTGTTAGCTAGGTGAAATTGCAAGATATATTAAAGTATATTATATATACAAATTTATTGTGCAAAATAACATAAACATTATATCGTTTAGATAGGCTATTGAAATTTTAAGTGTTGTTTTAGTTTCATTTATATGTATAATTCTTACATTTATTTTCATTTTTTGTTGGTCCATTCCATTGAAATTAAGATATGATATTATATAATTTTAAGTCCCAAACTATAACACCAAATATATTATAATGCTCGACATTATAATAATAAAACGTAGAATTGGCTATAAATGAATAAAAAATCCTTGGAAAAAAATTAAAAACTTGAAAATGCCTTATAGAAATCCTGTCGTCTATTAATTACATTATGATTTTATCGTATTGTCACAGCGTGTTAAAAATTGTATTTTTCAACTTACTAACATTTTTATATACTCATTTATTTTTAAATCTAACTTCTTTATGTAAATGAAACAATATTTTTCATTTAAATGCATAATTAAATTAAACTACATTTAATTTACATGTAAATGTATAATCGTTTACATATATAATTTTGTTTTTTTGTTGAATATACCATTTTTGACACAACCAGTGCCAAATATTAGGTTTCTTTGGAAGTCATATCAAGTCCGTCTCCCCATTAAATATAACACCAAATTCAGACTTAATTGCATAAATCCTCTAAGGATGAAACAGTATGGCCTTCAATGTGTATTTAGTGCTTCAAAAAGCACGCGAAGTCAATTGCAACTGTCGCTACTCGTTTTTAATGATAGGGTTGAAAGTAATGAATAACAATCGAACAGTTTCGCCACCATAAACAGGTTCTATACGAACAGGAATGCTGTACGAGGTATCCTCGTAAATACAGGATTTTTGACCTGAGGTACGAGGGTTTTGACCTATGATAATTGGTCAAAATACTATGATGTATGAGGTTATAGAACCAAATTGAGCTAATGTACGAGATAGCAGATTTTTTTAAGCTTATTAAACCTGGATACGGGCGTCTTCCAAAAACGAGCAATCTCGTAACACTTAAATCATTAAAACCTAAATAATTTGTAGTAATTCGACTTATAACCTTATTCTCAACATCATCTCATCTCAACATTTGGGCAGGAGGCAGAAGTTCGAAATTTAAATTGAGTTTAGTTTTTCCCAATGTCTCTGATTAGATACTGTTAAAATAAAGTAGCATTTAAAAAACTATGTCACTATGCAGTTATCCAAATATAATTTTAAAAATCATTAATTAACATATAAAATTTATCGGATAAAACTTATTTATATCATCAGGATCAATTTCTATACATAAACGGTATCATGGCGTCAGTCCGTGACATTACTCATTTTGTCAACTGTACCTAGCTTATAATTACTACTCTGTGATTCCTCTATTAAAACAAATGGTGGGCGTAAACTATATTTAAAATAAATAATTTGTTCGTTTGAATTCGGTAGAGTTTCAGGACAATATTTATATAAAGAAGTTGAAGCAACGAGTATAATGCACTGAAATCGAAACGAAGATAAAAATCGAATTATATTAATATGGACAAAGAATCGATTTAGTAGTAAACTTGGTAAGTAAGGTAACCTCTTATTAACCGTATTGATTTGAAAATTAAACGTTATTTTAATTTTTAATTTTCAAAACAATACATTTAAAAATTGCCATAAATTCGGAAATATTTACAAAAATATAGTAAAATATTTACAAAAATATAAAAGAAATGGCTCGAAAAAGTATAGACGCAAAGGTAGATAATCAAACTCTGTGGTTATATTATGACGGTCAAGCTGTCAATGTATGAAGTTATACACGATTTAAAAAAAAGAATGGAACGAATTAAGAATAAATTGTAAGTCTGTGCAAAGAAATTGGCGCGAAAAATATTGATGTTGAAAATTACACATTGAAGGTTATAACTGTATATATGTATTGATGTACCTAGTAGAGATGTGAATCGTGATTTAGTAAATGTTTTAATTTATCGATATCAAGTAGTGATTTGACTTATTTTTTTAGAATGAGCTAGACTTTCGATGTTTTGTAGAGTTTAATGTCCCAATCTTAAGATACTCGTCGCATGCTTAAGAAACTTGTTTTTGTACACAAAAAAAAATATTTTTTGAATCGTGTAAAGTGGAGTCCCCACGACTATTAAGCGACTTTTATTAATTTTTATTTTACTTCCTGTCTATATAAATGTACGTATAGATGGTGTTTTGATGTTGGTCCTATCTTGTAATGGTCCTGTATTTTTAGTTGTCTAGCAATATCTTTAAAATTAAACTACTTATAATGTATTTGATATAATTATCGACGTTGCGATTGAGGAATTAATGTTTATAAGTACTTTTATTTTAATGAAAGATGGATGACAAAATGGTAATATTGTAATTCTTGCAAGATATAACCAGGTGGTAAAGGAAATAGTGTTTTATATTCTAAAATTATTTATATATATAAAGAGGAAGTAATACATTTTAGAATATAAAAAACGTGTATAATTTTATAAGGCGTATATGACTGATTAACTAAGATGGAAAAACGTCGATTTTTATGTCAAACATATAAAATAAAACACAGCAATAATAACGCAATAGATGTGTAGTAGATTTTTCTTTTCATGTACTGCTAGTTCATTATTAAAAAAGATAAAAGATACGTCTTTTATCTTATTTTTTTTCATGTACTATTTAAAATGAAGGTTCAAAATGGAGATTTTAAAAGATTGAATAGTAATATTTTAACTTGCACCGTTTCATTTGTCTTGTTATTATAATTCCCCTATTTCTACCCTCCCCCCTTCATTTTTTCTACCGTCCATTGGTGTTGTCTCAATGTAGAGTTAGGTAAGATTTCTTTTGTATACAGCTCAAAATCTGTTTTATTTTCATAAAACGTATAACTTACAATGCACATTTAAACGTTTTATTCTTAAAAAAAAATACCGAGCTTTTGTTTGAAACAAAATCGTATGTGATTATTCGAACTTACAAATTGACCACGAGAAGTTAGTGATTTTACCTTCCCCATTTTTATATTTTATTAAAAAAAACTAACCCTTACGCTACTTTATATATTGAATAATGTGATCTATTTAAGGATATATTTCTATTTACCCTATACTCCAAGACTGGTTATACACAACGAAAATAAACATGAAAAAGTTATACTTAAATTCACAGTTGATTACTAGAAAACAGCTATGATAAACATAAGCTGATATACATATTTATGGTAATATCGACGTGTGCGATGCACAAAGAAAAAAAACTATAAAAAAAGTTTTACTTAAATTTCGTTGTGTGTAAACCAGTGTAGTAACAATTATTTTTTAGTTATTTTTATACCCTGTTAGGTTATTTTTTTTAAAGCTCGCATAAATTAGTGAAAGGAAGTAGATTTAAAAGCGTAGTATATTAAGTAATTATAAGTCTTGTACGCTTTGTTATGTTTGTGTGTTACAATTTCCTATTTGGTTTTTAAATAACAATGTTTTTGTTGATCTATAACCGTTATTATATTACGGCGGGGATAAAACGTTTTTTTTCTTTCAGCCATAGCTAAATTGACAATGTTTTTATATTAATTTTGGATAAGTTTTAAATATCCATTGAAGTAAAATAATTCAGTATAGTTATTATTTATTATTAAATTTATACATAACTTGAAATAATTATCATTGAACAAAAAACTTAACAGATAATATAATAATTAAAAAAATACACATACAGTCACATTACTTCACGAAACTTTTCTGGTAAAATGCAATTTTTGCAAAAAACCTATTTTGTAATCAACTTTACCATTAAAGACGATTTCCTAAATATATATTCAGTTCTTTTAACGTTTTATTGGGCTTGCAGAATGCATGCTCTTGTAATGTAGTGATTACTTGCTCAGTACACTTATCTCAAAAGAGCTCTCATCTAGCAACCCAAAAATAAAATAAAAAAGTAATTAGCGGTCAATGGCTGAAAATTTAAAAACGTATTATCCCTGGATGCTGTTAAGCGTTGATTTTACTGTTTTTTTAATATGAGATATTATTCATAGTTATAACACAATATACTCTGTACCTACCTATAGCATAAACATAGTTATAAAACATACATATGACACTAGTTATTAAGAATGATGCGAAATAAAAAATATAAAATAAGTTGTGTTTTATTTCACTCCTCACTTCCAAGACATACCGTTCAATTAAATGTAAGTCGATACTTTGATATCTCCATAGTCTAGACTCCTCCCACTATAAACATCCGTATTTGTGAGTATAAATGGGTATTGAAATATTTATATCACTAGTCTAATACCCATAACACAAGCTCTGCTTAGCTTAGCAATAGATGGCGTTGTAAGAATCGTACGAAATTATTATTGGTACCTCACCACAAGGAGTCTTATTAGCAAGGAAATATTTAATTTAAAAAAAACTTAGACTAGAAGTTAAAACTTATTTAATAAACATACTACTACTACTACATTATGGTTGTTTCACATTCACTAGACAATAGACAAACAATATCAATTTATTCACAATTTGACCACAGACTAATAATAAAGAAAAGAGTACATGCGTGTGTGTTTCAAAACATGGTAGCGAGTGTAATATTTTTTTATGCATAATTTTAAAAATATATCACTGTTGAGGGCGCCACTATATCTAGTATTTATTAATTATAAATATAGTATCTGTATAATTAAATTGGACTTTTAGTATAAAAATAATGTAGCAAATAGGTTATATATTTCACAATGATTGTCCAAAGGATGCAAATTTTGTTTACGTAATTTACTTCCGAAATGAATACTAGATGGCGCTGTTCTATTTCTAAAACTCGATATTATTTCGTTTTCATCAAAAGATATATATAATTGTAAAAATCTCATTACTCAGTATGTCCGGCGCTCCCGGTCGCCCCTCCGATCGATCTCTCGTCCAATTCAAACGGGAATCGATATTACAACGGTCTGAGCCCCCCCGAAGTTCTCGAACCCCCTAGTGATGCTCAGACTAAAGTCGTATCCGTCAGGCGGGAGTTCGCCTTCAGCCGTCCGTTCCATAAGTCCTTCCGCGGGTTTGGAGTGCTATCTACACTCGTCCCCGGTCGCCCCTCCGATCGACCCCCCGTCCAATTCAAATTCGTCGTAATTTCCAGGATCGAAATTACGACGGCCTGAGCCCCCTAGGTTAGAACTCCTAGCGGTGCCCTCTCAGACTAAAGTCGTATCCGTCAGACAGGAGTTGGCCTTCAGCCGCTCCATAAGTCCTTTTTGGAGTGCCATCTGCAGTCGCCCCCTGACGTAGCTGTAAAAGCCAGCTGCGGCCAACAGCATTAGAGTAGCCCGAAAAAAAAAATATACAGTATTTTGTAACACCATTTTTTGATATCATTATACTCTTTTCCTCATATGTGGTGTTTCATTTCGAGGTTTTTGGGCTGTCTGAATATCGCGTCTGCACTCCTTATCTATATAAACTATAAGTGTGCGAAATTTCATGAGTTATTTCCATGAAATTTTCGTAAAAAGGGGTACAACATTTTTGTTTTACCTATTATTTGTTGATGTATATGAATAATGAAACTTCAGTATTTAAATAAAACTCTATATTAATATAATATAATAATAATAATCATGTGTTGTAATTCATTAAAATGTTTCATCCTTGCACGCTCCCGTTCGGTCCCTATAGTCCTCAGCTTTGGCCCAGGTGTTCTGCTCTGAGTTCGCTCAGGTGTTGACTCCTGAGCGAAAGCTTAGGGCTTGAGTCTCTTGTAGTTTGCGAGGTGGCTGTTCAGGTGTTGTGCCAACTGGTCAGCTCGCGCGAATGATGCCTGTAAATAATTATTATTTACTATTTTTTTAATTTTACGGCCTCGATGATTGAGCGGTTTAGCACACGCTTTATTATAACCACGGGTTCTATCCTAGCACGTGAATTGTCTTGAGATATTATTATTATTATTATTAATAGACATATAGATAGACATATACATAGATATATAGATAGACTAGAAGGGACCTTGCAGACAACGCATCTGTAGAGCTGCTTTTAATTTTTTTAAATAAAGATTATTATATATTTTTCTTCTTTTATTTCTTTGCGTATTGTCTGAAGATATTACTACTACTATATAGATAGATAGATAAGACTAGAGGCGTTCTTGCAGACAACGAATCTATAGAGCAGCTTTATAATTATATTTTTTTACATGAAAACCGTGAATTGTCCTGTATTATTATTATATATTATTGTTATTATTAGAGACGCATCTATAGAGCTGCTTCGAATCGTAGTGTAATATTATATAGATAGATAGATAGATATATATAGCGCGGACCTTGCAGACGACGCATCTGTAGAGCTGCTTGGCGTGGTTCTGCATGTGCCTGGTGAGCGAGTGCGCGTGTGAGAACCGCTTGCCGCACTGCGCGCAGGCGTGCGGCAGCGAGGCGGCGGCGGAGCCCCCGGCGGCGGGGGCGGAGCCCGAGTGCGCGCAGGCGCGGTGCCGCCGCAGCTGCTCGAAGCGGCCGAACGTCGCGCCGCACTCGCTGCACCGGCCTGCACACGATTGTGTAATCAAAATCAATTAACCAAAAAAGAATGTTGTTGCATTGTGTTACATAGTTAAGTTCACAACAATAGAAATATATTCAATCATACAGATATAATAGTGCCTTTTGAACTAGTATAAAATTATACTGTTTTTTTTTTTCGGTCTACTCTAATGCTGTTGGCCGCAACTGGCTTTTACAGCTTCAGACGATGAGGACGAGTGCAGATGACACTCCAAACTAAAGGAAGGACTTATGGAGCGGAGCAACTTCCGACTGACAGATACGAGTTTAGTCTCGATCTTTCTTGGTTAAATCTTCATTCCAAATATTACTGTTAGACAAGAGCTCGTCACCTTTATTGATACAAAAGTAACCTATCATCGTCCTTCCGATACATAACATTAGTATAGCTTAATAGAAAATTGTAACATTACGTATCTATAATATAAATATTCCGTCTTCGGAACAAGAAAAATAAAAGTCAGATAGAGATTAGATATAGTATTCACCTGCGCGCTCATCTGCAGAATGTGTGCGATCGTGTGCAGCCAGTTCGGCGTCATCCTCGAAACACTTGCGGCACACTTCACAGCGCACCGTCATTGTGCCACGATGCACCTCAGCCCTGAATTAAATAGTGAAAATATACTTTTAGACTTTTAGTAGACTGATATAACCAGCAGTCTACTCGAAAGACCAACTTTTGACTCAAAAGAACAGCAGACTGCTTAAAAGAGCGATGGTCTACTCGAAAAACTGAGGGTCTATTCAACAGGTCTTCTCGGTCTACTTAAAAGACCTACAGTCTACTCGAAAGACCATTAATCTACACGAGTGACTAGTCTAAATCTACTAGAATAATCAACAATCTTCTCAACAGACTTACGGTCTACTCAGTAGACCATAACAAATTTTACTCACTTATGATCCCAAAGTTTCTCGCGGCGATTAAACGTCTCGTTACAACAGTCACACTCGTATCTGTCTGAGGAGCGAGCGCGGGACCGCGAGTTGCCACCCCCGCGGTTCTGGTGGATCCGTCGATGGATTCTACAAACAAAAAAAAAAATTTAGGACTATTCCACAGTACAAGACTTAGAGAGTGGCTCTATCCATATACAGTTGACATTCCTGCTGCTCGTAGAAACCATTTTGTATCATTTTTCCTTATGTGAGAAGTAAAAGAGTAGAACTCTCTCCCAACGTCAGTGTTTCTTGACTCTTACAACATTGGGCGAGTCAAGAGTACTATTGTACAGTAGGCACTTTTTGAGCTTCTGTGTAACAGTTTAGACCACATCATCACTTAACATCAGGTGAAACTGCGGTCAAACGTGTTTAAATCTATACACATAAATAAAATTAAAGTGTCTGTTTGTAATATTGAAATAACCGTATTTTATTACATGCATATGAATATAAATACGGTACATACACTAAAATAACATTTTTTGTTTGTCTGTCTGTTTGGCTAATCGCTGAAATGGCTGGACCGATTTAGATGGGACCTTTATTGGCAGGTAGCTGATATAATGAGTAACTTAGGTTACTTTTATTTTAGAAAAAAATCTTTTAATAAAGTTAAATTCCACGCGGACGAAGTAGCGAGTACAGCTAGTTTAGTAATAAACAAATGCACAGCACCATTTAATAACAGGGTAAGTGGAGTATCACTTGCAGCAGATGTGGCACTGGAAGCTCTACGAGTAGTAGATGTCGTAGTGGGCGTGGACTCACTCGAGCGTGACCCTGGTGGAGTACCACTTGCGGCAGATGTGGCACCGGAAGCTCTACGAGTAGTAGATGTCGTAGTGGGCGTGGACTCACTCGAGCGTGACCCTGGTGGAGTACCACTTGCGGCAGATGTGGCACCGGAAGCTCTACGAGTAGTAGTAGATGTCGTAGTGGGCGTGGACTCACTTGAGCGTGACCCTGGTGGAGTACCACTTGCGGCAGATGTGGCACTGGAAGCTCTTGTCGGGCGACTCGTTGTCGGACTCGCTGATCTCGTCGTGGTGCGGCGGCGGGCCGAGCGCGCCCCGCAGCCGCTCGGGGTCCGAGTCCGAGTCCGACTGCGCGCCGCTGTACCACTCCGACCCGAACGACCTGCACCGCACGCACACCACACGCTATCACCAACGGCGCCTCATCGCGCAGTACCAGTACCGTTACTACGCGTTGCATAATACAGTCCACTTTATTGAAGAACTCGATAAGGTCGGTCCTTCGAGCCGGATTTTAAGATCCAGAAAGAATAAAGAGAACAGAAAGTTTCAATAATAATGATTAATAATATTAAACCTGAAACTCGACACGGCGTCATCTAGTCCGAAGCTAAGCAAAACTTGTGTTATGGTATTAGTACTACTAGACAACTGATATAAATACTTAAATACATATTTGTTGTATATAATATACATAGAAAACGTTCAGATATTGTGTGCACTATGCAAAAACTAAAACCCCCGATCATCGAAATTAAGGCGGAGTGCTATTCCGCCAGACCAGCGAGTCCATCATGATCAAACTTATCCATCAAGTTCGATTTTTTAATAAGCACTAAAAGTGTTGTAAAACCAGAGCCACTTTTGATTCTAACCTATCATCCTCGTTAACGTTATTGACGGGTGCCGCGTTGTCAGTCTTAGGTCTCTCGTCGTCCGACTCGCTGTCCGAACTGTCCGACGAGCTCGAGCTGTCCGAACTTGACGACGAACTAGATCCGGAACTGGAACTGCCTGCGAATTAATTATAACAATAATTACTCAGAGGGCTAGGACAATTCACATAGGCACCATTTAGTATCAAGCTAAGCATAGCTTGCGTTATGGGTACTAGACAGCTGATATAAATACATAGATATTTCTTTGTAAATATATATAGAAAACACCCAGACCGTTACAAACAATCATATTCAGGAATACAAATGTTTACACCAGGGCGAGGAATCAAACCCGCGTCCATCGGAAGTAAAGCGGAGTGCTAAATCACTAGACCTTGTTGGGTTCAATAGATTTATTTGTGGACTGTCAAAAAAAATCTTACCAGATCCAGAAGTACTGCTGTCCGAGTCGGAATTAGAACTGTCCTCTAGTTTCTCAACTCGCGTGTCCAATTCTTTGACTGACGGGCAGCCTGGAAAATATGCCATCGATCAGGATTTCCATTGAAATCAGGGTCGCTAAGCATAGAGAGTGTACACGATATTCCTATAGTTTATATCTTGTGAAAAGTATTTTGTTGAAACAGATTTTCAACACATACACATATTTATTCTTTTATTTATTTATTCTTATATACACTATGTTACCGTAGTTTATATCTTGTGATATTATTTTAGTGAAATAGTTACAATATTTTCAATATATATTTATTTGTTAGCTGTGCCCGTAACTTCGTTCGCGTGGTTATCAAAAACACTATTGCGATTATCTTTTGATTGCCCTTTTTTAGATCATTTAAACGGGAATAATTCGTTCATATATATTTTTGGGGTAACTTGAACCGTTTACGCAGCTCATGCAACAGAAGCCCTCAAAAATGAATAATTTTCCCCGTTTTTGCAACATTTTCACTGATGCTTCGCTTCTATTGGTCGTAGCGTAATGTTATATTTCCTTCCTGCCTTCCTCGATAAATGGACTATCCAACATAAAAGGAATTTTTCAATTCGAACCAGTAGTTCCTGAGATTAGCGCGTTCAAACAAACAAACAAACTCCTCAGCTTTATAATATTAGTATAGATTTATTATTTTATTAACAATAAACAATAAGTATTGTGATTTTAAATAACAAAATATTATCTAAATAAAAAATTTAAACAATGTACAAGGTTCTTCGGGATGTAGACAATTAACAAAACCCCTGACTTTCCCATTAGAATGCCATTAATTACGGTAAGATTACCTTCAGAACTCCTGACTGAAAGCACTTCATCATCATCACGGACGCTCACCACCTGGTTTGCAGTCTGGCTGTTCATTTTCACAGAGTTCTCTGTAGGAGGTTTCTTGAAACTGGCCGCTAACAGATGGGAGCCGTACATGTCGTCCTAAGAATACAAATAGAAATAATTTTATGTTTTGAATAGTCATATATTTTTATTCTACCACTCATTCGGAAAGCTGTCTCATCACAAGAAGAACGAGTAAGAAATTTGCGTGTTGCTCTTTTAAATAAATACACATTAACAAATAGGAGGCATGCGACAATCAACATAAAAACCGCTACGCACTCACTCTTTGTGCAATCAGATAATATTTTTAGCGCTATGAATTTTGAGTTTTTTCTACAAAACCATTATTATCATTTAGGACCATCGATTATCAATTTTAATTTATTCCAGCCAACCTTTAGTCTATATAAATTCTTATTTTATACCTACTGGCGGCACCGAGCGCCAGTCAGTTCGAAATTTGATAAACAAAATAGCAAATACTGCTGAATTCGTCCGCGTGGAATAAATACTTTGGATAGCATTTTAAAATACTTAAACTAATTATTTTCATCTTTGAATGTAATATTTATTCATATTTAATAAACAGCCTGACAAATAAGCTTCAAACTTTAAAAATGACGATACATTTATACAACCTTTCATCTCCCCTTTCTACCCCTTACAACCCTTTATTCTTTATTTAGATCTAATAAACAGCCTAACAAATAAGCTTCAAGTTTTAAAAATGATGCTACTTCCACACACCCTTTCATCCTCCCTTTCAACCCCTTACGGGTTGTAAGGGGTTGAAAGGGAGGATGAAAAGGTTCTTCCGCATTAAAAAGTAGCCTTTGTCATTTCTCAGGATTTAGACTATCTGTGTACTAAATGTGGACGTACCTTATCTAAATTTGCATATTTCTCGTGCAGATGCCGTAACGCTCGTAGATTTTCGTCCAGGCTCAACGAATCAGACTGTTGGCTCGGTGATCCTAGTAATAAACACATACATTATACATAAAAAACACCCAGACCGACATAAACAATCTTACTCATGAATACAAATGTTTGTGCCGTGCGAGGAATCGAACCAGCGACCATTGGAAGTAAGGCAGTGTGTTAAACCGCTAGACCACCGAGGCCGTTAATATCTCATCTTAATAATGTTATAAACGCGAATGTTTGTATATACAGATGTTTGTTATTCTTTCACGCAAAACTACGGAACTGATTTTGATGGAACTTTCTAGTTTATGCATCAGAATGACACATAGACTATATGTTTTATTGAAATTTAACTCGGGTGTAACTAGCATGATGAGCATGAACACAGCTAGTAATATAATAGTAGTTACACAACTCACCTAAATCCGGCTCGTCGTCGCTGTCCAAGGTGATGGGCTCCGTATTCACAGGCATCAGGTTGCTTCTCACACGGATCTCTATAAAAAAAAATGAAATTACAGTATATGCCCCACAACCTCACAAACTTTACCCCTTTATAATATATACTATATACTTATACTAATATTATAAAGCTGAAGAGTTTGTTTGTTTGAACGCGCTAATCTCAAGAACTACTGGTTTGAATTGAAAAATTCTGTTTGTGTTGGATAGTCTATTTGTCGAGGAAACCCTTCCTTCCTTAAAGCCTTAGCTATATAACATTACGGTACGACCAATAGAAGTGAAGCATCAGTGAAAAATGTTGTAAAAACAGGGAAAATTATTTATTTATCTTTGAAGGCTTCATTTCATGTGTGCGGTGCGAGAACGAAGCCGCAGGCACAGCTAATAATGTCATAAAATTCTCGTGTCACAATGTTAGTTATACTCCTCCGAAACGGCTTCATCGATTTTTATAAAATTTTATAAGCTTGTTCAGTTGTTCTGAGAGTCGGCTTCTATCTATTTTCCATACCCCTAAGTGATAAAAGTTGTCCTCCCGATCGATCGATCCCCAGTCCAATTCAAACCGGGATCGAAATTACAACGGCCCGAGCCGAGGTTCGAACTCCTACCTTTGCCCTCCGACTAAACTCGTACAGTTACATAAAAAAAACTATTTTTATTTATTTATTCTGATTTTGCTCATTTTATTGTAATGAGATTGCGTTCCGGATTAGTGGTAGAAATAAATATGACTATTCAAAAGTGCTTATATTAGGTTTATTTGAATAAAGATTATTTCTAACGTTCTGTGATTTATATTTTTGTGGTACTGCAATCACTACATGGTATAAAACAAAAGTATATAACTAGGTAAGTTCCCCAACTTGGGGTTGAAGGGATCTACAGAAATAGAAATAATATTCAAATAAACTCAATACAAGCACTTTTGAATCATTACATAGTATAAAACAAAGTCGCTGTCGCTGTCTGTCCGTCCCTATGTATGCTTAAATCTTTAAAACTACTCAACGGATTTTGAAGCGGTTTTTTTTTAAAGATAGAGTGATTAAAGAGGAAGTTTTATATTATATATATAATACATGTACACCCGTGTGAAGCCGGGGCGTGTAGCTTAAATAAATAAAACAAAACTCACTCGCTTGTTCAGGTAACTTATTGTTGCCTGATTGTTGCTCTTTGCGGGGTCTACCTCTCTTGCCTTTAACTTTGTCATTTGACGACGCCTGTAAAATAAACAATAATAATAATAATAATAATAATTTATTTTAAAACATATAAATACTATAACATTGTGACATAATGAACCCCGCACTAGGCGACATTTACTGCCATTACCACAGCTGTCATATGACGGTGTGATATATGTCCAAAGTTAGTATAGTGGAGTCCCTCCACTATACTAACTTTGGACAATTCACACAGCGCCATCTAGTCCCAAGCTAAGTAGAGCTTGTGTTATAAGTACTAGACAACTGATATAATACTTACATACTTTTTTCTAAATACCCTGATTTTTTTAGTATATGTAAATATATATAACTCAAAGGTGACTGACATAGTGATCTATCAACGCACAGCCCAAAGCACTGGACGGATCGGGCTGAAAGTTGGCATGCAGGTAGATGTTATGACGTATCCGCTAAGAAAGGATTTTGATTAATTCTACCCCCAAGGGGATAAAATAGGGGATGAAAATTTGTATGAAACTTTGTCAATTTTAAACCAATCGGGCTGAGACTTTGCATGCATAAAGCTACTATGACGTAGGCATCCCCTAAGAAAGGATTTTGATAAATTCCACCCCTAAGGGGGTAAATTAACGTGAGCGAAGCCGCGGGCTAAAGCAAGTATACCATATATAATAGCTTATGTAACAATGCTTTTTAGAATATCTGTCTCATTTTCCGTTGGGTCTCTCAGATCTCAGAAACGTCTTTATCGATTGAAGTGAGGTTTCTTAGGGTTGACAACGCACACGTGACACCCCTGGTGTCTCTGGCGTCTATAGGCTACCGTAATCATTTACCATCAGATGGGCCGTATGCTTGTTTGCCATCGTAGAATAATACTAATATTACGGTAAGTTTTACTTAAAATTTATTACTTGTTTTAATACAATGAATGAACAACGAAATGGAAAAGAAAAACAAATTACATCCGGCGCGCTGAAAATTATGAAAAAAAAAACTTACTAAAAAAAAAGATTTAGTGGAGGGCTACTTTTTACCATATCTTATTATGATTTAACATTGAAAAATACAATTTTAATTTTTAACCTTCTACCTGCTTTATACTCCTTCTCATCGCTCTAATTTCTCATCTCAATCTTTCACTATGATTTAATGCACATTAGAAGATGTCAAACCAAATTTACCTTGAAGAGGTCCTTGCGTGAACATTATTCCAAATTTCTTTAATAGTATTCAAGATATGATATTATATAAACTCCATGAGATTATATGAATATTTATTATATGTAGTTTAAATTTATATTTTATTTATATGTAATCCATAAACTTATATATTTTATATTGGTATATTAACATATTTGCATCTGTATATATATGTATTATTTTTCTGTATCTGTTTGTTATAATTTTTGTTTTTCTTTTTTTCTTTCAATTAATTATTAAAGTGCACCGCCTTATTATCTCTGATCAACGCGACGGTTGACTGGTAGAGAATGCCATAAGGCATTAAGTCCGCCATGTATACATTTTTGTGTGCAAAAGAATAAATAAATAAATAAACGTCTATTTATTTATAGCGATTATAGTACTTTAATTTATATGGCAAAACAACGTTTGCTGGGTCCGTTAGTTTGTGTATAGACTTCTCTGCCAGTACGATTTTGTTTCTTCCCTTTTTTGACAACACCACAGTAAATCTCTGTACACTAACTCTTTCTTTTTGACCCAATCTACTTTGTCTGCTGAAAATTAAGAAAAAAAAAACTTACCGCATCATTTTTCTTCGTGCTCGGGTTACGTTTTGTATATTTACGTTTCACACGCGGCGTCGTATCACCGGTGGACGAAGACGCTGCTGAATCTGTAATGAGATTATATTTTCATGGACTTGGAAGCTGTAAAATGCCAAATTTATTATTTAACTTTTTTTTATGTATTTGGAATAACAACATGCTGTCCACCGTTAAATATATACATGAGCAGCACTACGGACATCACCGTCATATGACAGGTGTGGTAATGATACCATAGGCTTCCCCAGACATGAATGGTCATTGCCAGGTAAGGTGTCATGTCATGCCTTTTTCTTGTTATATATATAATTTTTTCACGCAAAATTGTGGCAGATTTAACGCCTGAGGGCATTCTCTACCAGTCAACTATCGCTAATTGATTGTAAAACTTAAAAAGTAATATATTATATATATTAACCATTCAACCAAAAGACAGCTTATCGGCTGAAATAAGCGAGACTGAGGTACACACGTAGACGACTTATTGCAAACTCTACCTCAGTAATAAATCATAGCATGCATTGTATATCTTACAATATATACATATATATAATTTAACTATATCTATATATTTCACAATACAGTAAATACCATTCCACATAATTAATATTATAGCAATAAGAGGCATATTACACTATCATACAAACATGGTAATTTATATATAGATATAACAAGTCAATGGAAATACATAAAAAAGGCTAGGTAAAAAATGTGACAAGGAAGGTTACAAATTTTGTGATGTCCCATATATACAAAATAAAACAATAAATAAAAAAGGCCAGATAGAATGTGAGAAAAGGGAGATTATAAATTGTATGATATCACATATATAAAACATAAAAAAATAATTAATAAAAAAGACCAAGTAAAAAGTATGACAAGGGAGATTATAAATTGAATGATGTCAAATATATAAAACATTAAAAAAGAAGACCAAGTAGAAAGTGTGACAAGGGAGATTATAAATTGTATGATATCAAAAAAAGGCCAGGTAAAAAAAAACAAAATATGTGCCCATAACATTCGAAAAGATTCTCCCAAATGTGACAAGGACGGCGGAGATTTAAGTATTATAGTGTGATATGCCCTTAAAACAAATATTAAACTTAATCAAATCTACCATGCACAGATTACTGACAAAACACTCGTTGATATTTTATTTAAATAGAATAGAAAAAATATTAATAATTACATATCTTAAAAATAGTTTGTTCATAAATTTGTAACGTTTAAAATGAAAAATAAATATAAAAAATCTAAATAACATTTCATATGTTTTTTACTAATATCGAACATAAACAATTAATAATTCTTTCAATACATTTGATAGTGTGGAGAATATCTGATGTAGTTGTAGTTTTTTATGGAACATTTTTTAGGTTATGTGTATATATATATATATATATATTGTATTGTATTATAAATACATACAGATACATCAAATATTTCTATCAATTGTTTAATACACAAATAGTACAAGTTATACTTAGCTTAGAACAAAATCAAATATTTATTATTATTGAAAAAGTTGTGCCTAGTAGTTTCTAAACTCGACTTACAGAACTTAAAGGACGTAAAATTGAGTCTGACCGATAACAAAATTTTTACGACAACGCATCTGATACTCCTCTTGGGAATACAGTACAGAAAGTATAAATATATAAAATATTGGTCTTAATGTATATGTATATCATAGCGAAATATATATAAATATGAATTCAAATCTTAATGATAAATATAAAATTTTAACATTCAAAGCATCATACAATTTTACTCGACATGCCGTAGAAAAAATTTTGAAAAAAACTACTTCAATTAAAAAAGAATACTAACATTCCCAAATACCCGCATTATTATATATTCTAAAACTACGCCGTTTAAAATCGAATAAGCGTATCACAAAACAACAATAACAAAAAATATATATAATTTATTGTAATCTGTTACAATAATTGACTGAAGAGTCAAAATTCTCTACATATTTTGTGTGCTTATCGGGTAAGGTCAGTTAATCGAAAAACATCTATTTTTCATACCCCTCAAGGTTAAGGGTAATGGTAAAAAAAGAGATTTAGTGGAGGGCTACTTTTTACCATATCTTATTATGATTTAACATTGAAAAGTACAATTTTAATTTTTAACCTTCTACCATAAACCCTTATTTATTTATAGCGATTATAGTACTTTAATTTATATGACAAAACAACGGTTGCTTGTCCGTTAGTTTGTGTATATACTTCTCTGCCAGTACAATTTTGTTTCTTTCCCTTTTTTTGACAACACCTCAGTAAATCTCTGTACACTAACTCTTTCTTTTTGACCCGAGCTACTTTGTCTGCGTAATATTTACCCGTTTCTACATTTTTCATTACAACTTTGCTCCTATTGGTCGTATTTTGATGTTATATAGACTACAGCCTTCCTCAATAAAAGGGCTTAAATGACTGCGTTGAGTGTACGGGTTATTAATAATCCATGTATAACTATACACTATCAAATAAACTTACTAATGTAGTACAGTTACTCATTGTGATGAGCCTGAGTTCTGAATGAGTGGTTGAATAAAAAATATGACTGTGCTTGTATTGGATTGATTTGAATAAAAATTATTTCAATTTCTATTACAGCTGTATACTCACTATCTAGCAACACCGCATCACATCAGATATAATGCTACAGTGATGAGTTGATAACCATCGCGCTACAGCTTATTCACTCATAAATGTATAAATATTTCTTTTTATAGATACGATTTTGAGATAGAGAGGTTTCCATGCAACAATAATCTCCCTCTATTCTACCATTCCGTTCTCCTATACCGTCACGACCTACTCTACTGTCTACATACATGCACACCGACTCTACGTAATTTGTTTACCTTTTCGCTTTAAAAATTTCGTATTCCGTCGCATTATAACTTTTTTGTCGGAAACTTTTCTGATTGTTCCAATTTTAGTCGACAATTTCCTGTTTGTGGTGTTTATCTTTTTGCCAGGCGGTAATTTTTTAATACGCGACGACACTTTAATCGCCGTTTTGTTGATTGGTTTCGCTATTAAAATTATATACAGTTATTAAGTGCTATTCATAAATCAAGCCACATCTTTTCGCGTATTTTTAGCCGGCTGAGTCACAGTTGTCATTCTGAGACTCGCCTATTGTAACGTCACATATTTTGTAATACTAGTAAACAGAGTGTAAACTCATGAATAAATTTAAACCTTATCATTAAAACTTCGTATATTAATAATTAGATGTTATAGATTTTGAAATGTGACGTCACGAAATATAAAACTGCCAACCTTTGTCACACGTTGTCCAACCCCACTTGTGACGTAATTTATGGATGACCCCTTACAACTGCATTACAAGAATTAAAAATACCAATTCTGCGAAATATCATGTATATATATCATTAGTTCATTACTATATTATATTTTATATGTGAATAAATTAAATATTAATATAATATCGTATAGTTAAGTATTAAATATATAATATTAATTTCTTCCCAAGTGATGTTGATAATCAAATTTGTAATATTTCTCATATTGTTATATTCGATATTACAAACTACGTAACTTTACTTAGAATTATTTTAATTGATGTTGTTAAGGTGTAAAAAAAGAAAGAATATATTTACTACACGGAAACGCTTTTTTTGCAATGGCTAACTAGCTGTCGACTCTCTAGAGTAGGTTTTCTGTGCCATTTCTGTGCAATACGTGTTGTGTTTAAGTACTAGAAAAACGGCATTAAAAAATCTTTACCTCTTTCTTTCATCAATTGATGAGTATTATATTTAATTCTTTGTTATATTGAATTGCCTGTGACACATCTTAGGGACCATTCATGAATTATGTCACACGGAATTTGTGATTTCTTTTAATCCTAACCTCGACATTGTCACAGTAGGTCACATTTATGTGACTGTTACGTTATACATATTGAAGTTTGAATAATATGTAATTGCTTCGTTAATTGTTCCAAATATAAATATATAATTAAAGTTTTTAATACCGTCATATAATTAACTATAAATACAAATGTAACCACATCTATTCACCTCATAAAAACTAAACTATTTTTTATAACACGCTGTATATTAAAATTAGTCATGATATATGTCTAAAATATACAAATAAAACATTTCTTCTGAATGGTAATTAATTATTAACTCTTGTTATATGGTTGGTTGGATGGTTGTTCACAATTGTACACTTTATATAAAAGTATACATTTATGATATAAATAATTTATAATATAATTTATATAATAACTCATAATATAATTTGTATAATTTAGACATAGTGTTACATTGTTATACAAAAGTGTAAAAATCAACGCTCACTACACAAGAGTCATTAGCATTTGAAATCAAACAATAATAGAGCATGTATAAAATATCCACTACTTTGAGTATTAGGGTGGCCACACATGTCCAGTAAGAGTCGGACGAGCCGCGCCGACTAAAATATAATAATAATCCAGAGTTTGAATCTAGTCTGCTTGTTTAGTAGTAGTTACTAAACAAGCAGACTAGATTCAAACTCTGGACTAGTTATTTGTCCTCCGAATGTCATAATGACAATGTATCATTTAATATGGTCCATTGGACTACAGATATATTAGGTAGCATCCTGTATATATTGGTTTGGTAACATCCTGTACATTGATTTGGTATTCCCCGTACACTCTTGTACAGTGAGCATCGAACTTAAAACGGCAAGTGAATGAACCATACCAGAAATATTTACAATTGAAAACACACATGTATATTATGATCTGAAATACCAAGCATTGAGATATTATGTAATAACATACTAGATTAAAAACACAGTTGAGTTGCGGTGATGTCACCGCGACTCAACTCGATCGAACCACAATCTTTCGCTATTGTTATTATTGAAGTACATAGACAAAATTGAATGTATAAAGCAAAATGTATATGTATTTTAATTAGATAACATTCAGTAATGTGTAATATAACATGAGTTTCGCGTTATAGAAAACCGTGTTGTACTAGTGTTTTTTTTATACTACTATTGTGGCAAACAAGCATAAGGCCCATCTGATGGTAAATGGTTACCGTAGCCGATGGCCGCCTGAAGCACCAGGGGTGTCATGTGCGCCGACCCATAAGAAACCTTAATATACCCTTCTTGAAAAACCACATGCTGTAGTCTCGTGAGAAAACGCATTAAAAGCATTCTGGTATTAAACCTTTTATGATCTCGTACAACAGGTTATGTATGTGAAAATGATTCAGGTTTACATTTCTTATTTAGAGGTAGTTTAAATCGAATGGTGTTATACAGATGACAAAAAAAATATACTTATTCAGTTTCTCTAGTACATTAGGGCATGATATCTCAATGCAAATAGTAAATCAGAATATGCTTGTATTAGTCACGGTTAAATTAACATATGGGTCTGAAAACAGTGGTGTAACTATAGTATAACAGAGCGTGTAAACTATTAAGGGACACCGGGGTCCCGTTGCTGAAGAGACCGTTAAAACAAAATCAATTAATTAATAAGGAAGTGTTAGGGTTCACATCGATATTGTCGAAAAATCTGATATTTTATATTAAAAGAAGGTAGTTTCATTATTACTCGGTATCGTTAAACTAGTTGCGTATAACCCCCACTCATATCTTCTCTGTATAAAAGGGAGGGTTTTTGTAGGCCGCGGCATTCGGTGTTTGAGCACAGGATGTGCTGGTTGTATTTTAATTGCTAAAGTGAATTGAGTTAGAGACATAGTTAAATTAATGTTATATAGTTGTTATTTTATTATAATACATACTTTTACTAGTACATGGAGTTTATATATCTAATAAAAGTCAGTTCACATTCCAGGTTTATTTATTTGATAATTATTATCGATATTATAATTATAGAATAGGCGGTGGAAAATGTTGAGGCACTTGATACGACACCACGAACTAATAAATAACATTATTGAAAGAAAACTAGGTGGAAAGAGAGGAAGGGGAAGACCGAGACACAGCTATATCAAGCAAGTTAAAGAAAAAGTTGGAGTCGTGTCGTATCAACAGCTAAAAGGACTGATAGAAGATTGTGGAAGGTGGTAAGAGCTCCACCGACAAGAGCACAGCTCTAAGTTATGAATGACTGAGTATCGATAAATAAATTATTAACTATTGAATTCAGTGTTATCATGGGTTAAACATATATAGAAATCCCAATCGATTTTGCCATAAGCTTTAAATGGTAAAGTTACACCAGTGTATTCCATATAAAACCATATAGGTACCATGATGCAACAGCCTTATTAACGCTTGAAATGTGTAAAGCACGAGACACTCATTCCGGCGTTAAATATACAAATTTTAATATAATTTGTATCAATTTGCTAATTTTAATATGTAAATATAACTCTATCATGTCTTTCCGTTGCCTTTAGTCCACATTAAAAAAGTAAATTTACTTTGGCGCTAAAATACTGACAAAAAAATAAAAAATAAATAATATTGTATAGATATTATAGATTGAAGAGAACTTTTATAGCAAATATATACTGATATATTTATTACTAGCTGTACACGCGACTTCGTCCGCGTGGAATTTAACTTTATTTTTATAAAATAAAAGTAGCCTATACTACTGCTTATTACATTAGCTACCTGGCAAAATCAGTCCAGCCATTTCAGAGATTATCCGGAACAAACAGACAGACTACATTTATTTTAGAAACAATATTTTAATATAGATAAATATAGTGTACCCTTATTAATGTACTTTCAAATAATAGGGCTGTTGCATTAGTTTTAGCTATTAACCAAGTACTCCCGATAGATGGCGCTTTTATATAAAAACCTATCAGTATCGGTATAGCACGGATGCATTTCAAATGTTTGAAATTCTCGGCTTTTTCCATACTATAATACGTATGTATTATACATATAAACCTTCCTCTTGAATCACTCTATCTATTACTGAAAACTTCATTAAAATCCGTTGCGTAATTTAAAAGATATAACCGAACAGACAGCGGCTGTGACTTTTATACTATGTAAAGATGATTTTTACACTAATTCTGAAGAAAATGTACCATATGGGTATTGAAATAAGATACATTTTCTATTGTTGTCTATTCCATATTTATAAATCTTGTTCGTGACATATGAAATTTATAAAAAGTGCCATCTATTGTCATATTATTATATAATTAACCATTACTCTAATATTATTAATAAATAGTAATAAATAAATAAATATTTAACAACTCACCGCCAGCTCCACGGCGTTTGTATTCCCTTTTGGCTTTTCTGTTCAACGTTTCTGGAAAAGAAATATTTTATACTCATTAATGACTGACGGCTCCAATGGTCTAGCGGTTTAGCACATCGCCTTACCTCCGATGGTCGCTGGTTTGATTCCTCGCACGGTGCAAACATTTGTATTCATGAGTATGATTGCTTGTATCTGGATGTTTTATATGTACATTATGTATGAATTTACGAGAATGTATTTGAATATTTCTACCAATTGTCTAGTACCCACAACACAAGCTCTGATTAGGTTCGGCCTAGATGGCGCTGTCTAATGTTCTGGGTTTTATTATAATTTCTTATAAAACACTTCCTCTTTAAAAAGCTATTATAAAATTAAAAAGTTCGTTAACGATAATAATTTTTACAACAATATGACAATATTATCTGACCGCACTAAGAATGAGTGCGTAGCGGTTTCAATGTAGATGATCGCATGCCTCTTACTTCTTATTGTGTAATTATTTATTTTAAATAACATCTATTCAAAAGAGCAACACACAAATTTCTTGCTCATTCTTATTGTGATGAGTCTGCGTTCCGAATGAGCGGTAGAATAAAAAAAATATGACTATTCAAAAGTGCTTGTATTAAGTTTATTTTAATACAGATTATTTCTATTTCTACTTCTGTATAGCATGGTGCGGGTGACAGTTTCGTTTCGCTCTTGAAAGTTGCCGCGATTTACAAATTATTAGTATTACAGCTGTAAATAAAAAAAAAAATAAAAAAGCCTTTATTGCTATACTAATATTTTTACATTTGGTTAATATTATTATCGATAAACGGTACAGCTTGTCTTCCGACATAGGCCTTCTCTAAAGATTTCCATTCTGTCCTGTCCTTTGCTTTACGAGTCCATATTGGACCGGCTATTTTCCTGATATCATCTTCCCATTTTACTTTCTGTCTACCTCTATTTCTTTTAGTATTACAGCTGTACCACATTTGTAATATATCAAATCATAAATAACTGTAGTAAATTAAATTTAGCAATTGTTAATTGAAGCAACTGTTACTCGTACCATACTACAGAGCACATAGTATAGATCCCTTCAACTCCAAGTTGAGGTACTTACCTAGTTCCCTAGCACGCTTCCTGGCTAGATATTCGGCGCTGGTCTTGTCAACTCTAGGTCTGCCCCTCTTCCGCTTCTCACCAGCATCGCTTGGAGACGAGGTCCTGCTGTTGATAACTGCCGCTATGGATTCAAAAACAGTATATTATTAAACATGGTTACTTAACATAAATAATAATCTTTACAAATCTACTAAACCGATTTAAATGAAATTTGGTACACAGATAGTCTACACCCTGAGGAAGGACATAGGCTAATTGTTAATGTGAAAAAAGGGTTGTAAGGGGTTGAAAGGGGAGATGCAAGGTTGTATGGAAGTATCGTAATTTTTTTAAGCTAGAAGCTTGAATCTTATATTTTTAGGCTTTTGATTACATATAAATAAATATTACATTACCCTTAAAGGGCTAAAATAGGGGGTGAAAATTTGTATGGAATTTCGTCATTTTGGAAGCTAAAATATTGAAACATTTATTTTTGTTTTTTTGGTAAGATTTTTCATTTGTATTCTTCATTTAGTCATTTTTACTTTATATTTAGGTTACTTTTCCGCGCAGACGAAGTCGCGGGCACAGCTAGTAATAAATAATAATAATAATGTTTTATTTGTACAAGCACAAGATTACAATATTAAGAAGGAGCAGTACATAATAGTTGAAGTTAGTTAGGTAATCAAATGGCAGAAAGTTGCGCAATACAAAATGAGGACCATGATACCCTAAACTAGATATTACGACTGATTTAATCTTATTGCATGATTATATTTGACCCAAAAAATTAGTGCTTGTTGGTAGTTTGTATTCACACGTTTCGACTTGTAAATGTAAACTTACAAGGATTATTTAAAAGAGCAACACACAAGTTTCTTGCTCGTTCTTCTTGTGATGAGACAGCTTTCCGAACGAGTGGTAGATAAAAAACAAATTGTTATGACTATTCAAAAGTGCTTAAATTAAGTTTATTTGAATAAATGATTTTCTATTCTATTCTATTCTATTACACCTGTGCTATAGGTAAGTGTAATAACAAATAATTAACCCTGGACAATTCACACAGCGCCATCTAGTCCCAGATAAGCAGAGCTTGTGTTATGGATACTAGACAACTGATATAAATACTTAGATTATTCTGTAAATACATACATATTATACATAGAAAACACACAGACAGATATAAACAATCATACTCATGAATAAAAATGTCTCATGAAAACTCATGTACTTTTAAATAATAGGGCTGTCGCATGATAGTTTTAGCTATTAACCAATTACTCCCGATAGATGGCGCTTTTATATAAAAACTAGTAGACTCGGCTGAGCACGGATGCATTTCAAATGTTTGAATGTCCGGCTTGTTCTATATTATAACACACATGTATTATACATATAAACCTTCCCCTTGAAATACTCTATCTATTGCTGAACACTGCATTATAATCCGTTAAGTAATTTAAAAGATATAAGCGCGCAGACAGCGGCGGCGACTTTGTTTTATACTATGTGAAGATTCTATTAGAATAGAATAGAATAGAATAGAATAGAAAATCATTTATTCAAATAAACTTAATTTAAGCACTTTTGAATAGTCATAACAATTTGTTTTTTATCTACCACTATTGTATCTTGGATTCTATTCTGCATTTAGTCAAGACACTTGAGGTGTTGTGAGTATTATGCCTCTTATACTAGCTTTACCCGTGACTTCCTCTGGAAAATGTTTCATCCCGTATTTCATCCCTTCCCTATAATTTAGTTATTATGTAATGGGTATACAGGATTGTCATAAAAAGGTTATAAGCTCGATATTACCTGCGACTTCGTCTGTACAAATTTTCATCCCCTATTTCATCCTCTTCAGATTATTAAATGGTTTATTCATATAGGACTAGAGATAATGTTAAAAATTACGACGTACATAAGTGGCTAAATATCCACGTGTATTATACGAAGAAATTTTCTAAATGAAAGTTAAATTTTTGAACAAAATCCGTTGCATAGTTTAGAAGAAGGGTTGTAACAGACAGATAAAACTGCTAGTTATTTACAGATTCAGCTAGTCAATGTTGTAGGGTGCAGATTAGGCAGTGTAATTATAGGATAAGAGGAATGACATCTTAGTCCTCTAGAATGGCAACATATGAGGGGTATCGGGGGTTTTTTACGGCCTACTCTAATGCTGTCAGCCGAAGCTGGCCTTTACGGCTTCACCGGACGACAGGGGGCGAGTGCAGATGGCACACCAATCCAAAGGAAGGACTTATAAGCGGCTGAAGGACAACTCCCGCCTGACAGATACGTGGTATCACGGGTGTCACATGATAACGTGATATCTGTCACGTATATAGGCGACAGTTACTGCTTATTATCAGATGGGTTAGCTTCTTTGCCATTACAATTGCATAAAAGAAAAAAAATTGCTAGTATAGACCAGGAGACAAAAAAATAGAAATTTTATTTTGCTCCAACAGTACCCATAGAAATAAAATATACAATTGTTTAATACCTTTCTTTGCGACATTATTCTTAAGTAAAGAAAACCTTAGAAAGTCTTTAAATAGTCATGTTCAAAATTGGTTTCGATGAAACTGAATGATGATCTTATATTAATGTATATATATAAGGGCAGAGAAAGATAAAAAAGATGGCGAAAGAAAGTGATGACTGCGAACAGAGATGAATAGATTAGAAGAACATAATTTATGTACATTGTGATTCGTATTATATACAGACTAAACGATTACCCGAACGACAAACGTGCATGGCAATAGTTGTTCAATCACGGGATTTTCACTTAATGTTAAACATAAACACCTACATAAGTACATAATGTAAATAAACTGGCTTTAAAAATAAAAGAAATTTAGCTTAGTTTCTAGCCAGTTCTATATAATGAAGTGGACGGTAGGGAAAAAAATATGAATACAAAAATATTGACATGCTTACGAACGTCATTTTTTTTTTTTTAATGTCTTTGGCTAAAATGTCCTACATTAATAAATAATTTTTGATTAGATATGATTTATCCTAACTGTTACCACCACTCCACAATTTCACTCAGTCACTCAAAGGTTGACTGGCAGAAATCCCTCTTTTTAGGATAAGTCCGCGATTGTACGCATTTATTTAAAAGTTCAATGTGCCCTATACTTATATATATATCGTATAATAAAGTATTACAAACAAACAAACATTTTTACAGGGAACATTTTACATTTTTTTAGGGAAAAGCAAATGATAACGATGATGATGATGATGATGATGAAGGTGGTGGTGGTGGTGGTGGTAGTGGTGGTGATAATGATGTTGATGATGATGACGATGGTTTGAATAAAACTCTTGCTTGTGGTGGCTCTTTAACTATAAAATCTATAACCCCAAATAATGCCGGCACTAATTGATAACACTTTAAGCGCGGAAGGAAGGGAATTGTTAGTAATGTGGATTAATAACCCATAGCTGGCAATTAATGGTTCATTACAGGTCCATTATGATCAGGTTGATCTCGCAGTTTCCAATGGAGACCATCGTGATAAATTCCTGGTGATTTCACCACGGACTGTCTTGAGAATGAGGCTCATTTTATGACCGTCCACTGGTGACGAGCCAGGGTATTCCATTATCATCCAATAAAAAAACACAAGTGTTTTGTCTATTCAAATGCTATTGGCCGCAGCTGGCCTTTATAGCTTCACCGAACGATAGGGGGCGAGTGCAGATGTCACACACAAGTGCAGTAACAATTTGCATATTGTGCATAGTGGGTGAGGGGGTGTGAACTCCCATCTCCTGGGGGAAGGGGATTGTTAGTAATGTGGATTAATAACCCCATTGCTAGCAATATACCATGTCAGTTTACTCTGGAAACCATCGTGGTAAATTGCCATTTACCAAGATGGGGCTAACTGACATCATGTTCATTTTATCACCCTCCACTGATGCCCCGCCAGCGGTAACTGTTAGCGCAGGCGGGTACATTCCATTATCATCCATAAAAAAAACTCCCATCGCCCTATCCCGTACCCTTCCAGAAAGTCCAGCAACCTTTAACTCCCCAAATGATACAGGTGCTCATGACGGTAATTACTTACCATCCGGCGGGACGGCAATTTGGCCCCTACGCTATAAACTCACCCATTTCCCTAGCCTGTTTCCTGGCAGCCATATTGGCCAAATATTCAGGACTGGTCTTGTCCACGCGTGGCCTGCCTCGTTTTCTCTTAGTCGGCGTTGGAGAATCATTTGGTTCAGGCGCTGTAATTCAGACGCAAAATGGATATGACTAAAAGAAAAAAAAGAAAAAAACACAAAGAAATTAATTACGAAATAAATAAACAAAAATGGGGATAAATTAGATAAATGCAAACTAAATAATAATTATAAAAATATACTATTTTATTATTTATGAAAATGTATTTTAAAAAGAAAATAAAAATAATGACCCAGGACAACTCGCACAGCGCCATCTAGTCCGAAACTAAGGAGAGTTTGTACTATGCGTACTAAACATTTGATAGAAATAAATATTTCCTTTGTAAATACATACATAACATACATTAATTACTAAAACATTCAGACCAAACAAACAATCATACTCAACAATACCCCGTCCAAACTTTAAGGTTCGTCCAATTCAAACGGGGATCGAAATTACGACGGAGTGAACCCTTAACGGTGCCCTCAGACTAAAGTCGTACCCGTCAGCTCGCCTTCAGCCGCGTTCCTTTGGTTTGGAGTGTCATCTGCACTCGCTAACGTCCGGTGAAGCTGTCAAGGCCATCTGCGACCAACAGCATTAAAATAGTTCGAAAACAAACTCAAAGATACTATCCGTGAACTGTCCATACCAAAGGTTAAGTAGAGAATAATTCTCGTATGAAATTTGTCAATTACATGCTGCTTTATTTGGTAAATAAAACTAATATAATTAAATTAAAGTAATAATACGATATGGTCAAATCAAGTTCAGGATAGAGGTTCGGAGGCGTGTGGATGTGGCTTTTGCCTAGCAGAACACAAAACAGACAATTAAAATAGGCATTAAAAAAAAACAAAATATTTTTATTCATACAGGTTTGTTACAGATTCCCGTAAAAACAGTTGAGAAAAAGTTTTGTTACAAGTTGTTTAGCGAGTTTTTTTCTATATTTGAGCGATGTAATACTTTAGATAGCTTAATTAGAATTTGTTTATACTTGATTATTTTACAATGTAGTTTTGTTACGTCAGTTCGGAGTGCTTCGAGCTTTTTTTTTTTTATAACACAAGGGACAAACGAGCACGCGGCTCACCTGATGGTAAGTGATTACCGCCGCCCATGAGCACCCGCAAAGCATGAGCTAAGAACTAACACGAAAAGAAGAAGTTTATTTGGGTAAATAACGCATTCATTATAAACCTGGTCCTATCGAGCCGGACATAAAGTACATTTTTATAACATTGGGGACAACAAGGCACACCTGGTAGTAAGTGATTACCGCTGCCCATGAGCACCCGCAACACCAGGCGAATTGCAGATGACTTGCCAAACTTTTAGTAAGAAATATGCTTTGCTAATCATTTCAATATCGTATCACTTCAAAAGTACTATTGGGAATCGATTCCACAATATGGTTATGCGGGAAGGAGATAGGATTGTTAGTAATTTGGATTAATAACCCCATTGCTAGTGATTGAAAGTGGCAATGGGCGGGGCACATAGCTCGTAGGACAGATGGCCGTTGGGGAAGTAAAGTCCTCGAGTGGCGACCACGGAACGGAAGACGCAGCGTGGGAAGGCCTCCAGCAAGGTGGACCGACGATTTGGTCAAGATCGCTGGAAGGTATTGGATGCGAGCAGCGCAGGACCGATCGTCGTGGAGATCTTTGGGGGAGGCCTATGTCCAGCAGTGGACGTCTTCCAGGCTGCGATGATGATGATGATCATGATGATTGGTAGTGATTACCATGTCAGGTTGACCATCACGCGGTTCTCCCTGGAAACCATCGTGATAGATTCCTGGTGAATTTGTCACGATGGTGTCTTATTAACGTCCACCAATTCCCCGCCAGTGTATACCGTTAACGCAATAGAATAGAGAATCTTTTATTCAAATAAACTTAATTTTTGAATAGTCTTTTTTTTTTTAATCTACCGCTCATTCGGAAAGCTGTCTCATCACTAGAAGAACGAGCAAGAAACTTGTGTGTAGCTCTTTTAAATAATCCTTGTAAATTAAAATTTTTCAAGTAGAAACGTGTGAATACGAACTACCAACTAGCACTAATTTAATAGAGTCAAATATAAATAGACAATAAGATTAAATCAGTTGTAGTGATAAGAGCTGACCAGTCCCTACAAGCGGCGCTCGTTCACGAGTATGACGTGTGAGCCAGCTATCACTGCGCTCAACCTTATTTTAGGGAGCCCAATGACCAATAGTAGCACCTTTCCATTATCATAAATTAAAAATGTGCTGTTGCAAATAGTTTCTAGAGAAAGGTACTGTGGAGAATCCCCGTTTATCCACATCGAACAGTAATTGTAACGGAACAGTAATTGCAACTGTTTTGTTCACAGTTGATTATTCCTCTGACTACCCTCGCTGGGATATAGTCGTAAATGTGACACGATACCACCTAAATTCCATCGTTGGACATCCCGTTACAATTACTGTTCGATGTGATTATTTAAAAGTAACAAAATTTAAGAATATTTTAATAAAGATTATATTTCTCTTGAAAATGTAGTGAACGCAAAATTGGACATGAGAGTCCACAGTGATGCAAAAAATAATATTTTATCCGAGAGATGGATACTCTTAGGATTTCCGTAGAATAGCCTCCTCCATGTAGAATTTAAATATAAATTTATTTATTTATTTATTCTTTTGCGTACAAAATTGTATACATGGCGGACTTAATGCCTGATGGCATTCTCTACCAGTCAACAGTCGCGTTGATCAGGGATAGTATGGACGTGTTACATGTTTTTTATTTGTATTTAAGAATATATTTACTGCAACATATAATTTAACTTTATCACCTTATTCTCTGGTTCCAACTACCTACTTATAATTTTTTATTTTTATGATGGTAGATAAATATCGAATATTGACATTGTGTATCATTTTAAGTAGATGATATACGAATGTTTTGCTCACATTAAACTGAAATATAAAAAGTTAATCCATTCGGTAATCTCGTATTTACGTTAGTTTCAGGAGGGGTGGATAGAATTAGTTCATGAAACACTGGTCTGAGGAGTTCCTCTCCTTCCCGATAAGATGGATCACAATAGGATCTCCTCCTAACAATTTGATTTGAATATAAATGGACAGGTGGACAGAAATATTTCATGAAACACTGGTCTAAGGAGTTCCTATCCTTCCCGATAAGATGGATCTTAATAGGATCTCCTCCTAACAATTTGATTTGAATATAAATGGACAGGTGGACAGAAATATTTCATGAAACACTGGTCTAAGAAGTTCCTCCCCTTCCCGATAAGATGGATCTCCGTAGGATTTCCATAGGGTTGCCTCCTAACATTTTTTATTTAAATATAAACAAATAAATAAATTATTATTATATTATTATAAATGGGCGGGTGGTCAAATATAGTTCATGAAACACTGGTCTGAGGAGTTCTCCTTCTTGGTGTTAGATTCTAATAGTTATAGACAATAAATATACACAATTGTATATATAGATATATTTATAACAATAGAATATTAACATGATCCTATATGCAGATTAATAATTAATTATTTTAATATTTTTTATTAAAATAGTGAGGGTAGACTGATATGTAAACCATATTTAGATCAAATAATTCATTCTTGTCTTGGCCACAGTTCTGTTAAGACGTGCCAATACGATTACGAATATAATATACGTTTTTATTTCTGGTAATAGTAGGAAACCGCCATTTAGCTATTACTGGTAAGCCACCAATTCTGGGCTCTGACTAGTTCCACAGTTTTCTAAATATATATGTACTTACAGTGAAGGAGGAAATCCGGAGTTTGGCAGCCAAATGTAAGGAACGGTTGAATCATCACCCTAACAAAATTGCTCGACAACTCACTATAGAATAGCATGTGAGACTAAAACGCCATCATATCCTGGAGCTAGACGATCGGCAGTAGTTCTAGGATGCATATGAGTAGAAGTTTCCAATGGGAAGCCACTCTACATGACAGCATTGCAGAACAGATTCGCTAAGTCTTGGGACTCAGAGGAAAAAAAATGTACTCACGAGACGAGACCAACTCAGGTTTATGTCTTGCAGCATACAACTCTGGAGGCACGAAATGTGATACTGGCGACCGGTAGTCCACCAGAGGTATACCTCCTGTCACTGAAAAATTAAAGAGATTCCATATTAATATTATCCTTATTACATCAGCTACCTGCCAAAAAAAAGTCCCGTCAAAATCGGTCCAGCCATTTCAGAGATTAGCCGGAACAAACAGACAGACAAAAATTGAATAAAAAGTTATTTTCGTATATGTACTGTACTTATATTCATATGGATGTAGTAAAAACGCTAAAGTTGCCACCTAGTATATACTGCCAACTACAGAAGCCTGTAATTCTAAACATATATCGCATTTAGAAAATTCCTTCAAACTAGGATAATATTCATAACACTAGTGCACTAGTACATAGTGCAGTATAGATGGCTCATATGTCATACTCGTGAACGGGTCCTGCTTGTAAGGACTGGTCTGTTCTGATAACGATAACTGATTTATTTTGTTAATCAAGTAACTATTTATGTCAAATTTGCTATTTGGCAATTTATATTCACACAAAAGTCTTGAATCTCTGAACAACATTTATTTAAAAGAGCAACAGGCAAGTTTGATACTCATTCTTCTTGTGATGAGTCTGCGTTTCGAATGAGTGGTAGAATAAAAAAAATATGACTATTCTAAAGTGCTTATATTAAGTATATTTGAGTTAGGATTATATCTATTTCTATTTCTAAAAAATAAAATAATATATCAACCAATGGGAAGTCACTCTACATGGCATTATAGAATTATTCAGTCTTAGGACTGATTGCAAATATACTCAGATAAAAAAAACAAAAAAGAAATCTAATAAATAAAATAATATATCAACCAATGGGAAACCACTCTACATTACTGCATCAAACAGATTCACTCATAGTCTTAGGACTGGTTAGAAATATCCCCGGAAAAAAAAACAAAAAAAATAATTATTACATAGTATAAAACAAAGTCGCTGTGGCTGTCTGTCCGTCCCTATGTATGCTTATATATTTAAAACTATACAACGGATTTTGAAGTGTTTTTTTTTAATAGATAGAGTGATTCAAAAGGAAAGTTTATATGTATAATATATGTGCACCCAAGCCGGGTGGATAGCTAGTAAAATAATACTTACCATATACATCTCCATTTGGTTCCAGCTTAGGTTTCTTTTCGGGTGACTCTTGACTTTCCTCGCTTCTCGGAGACGACTCCTCGTGCTTCAGAGATGGAAGAGGTGAATCCAACTTACTCTCGCACAACGCCATTATTATTATATTCTATTGTGATTACTGTAAAAAAATATATATATATTACTAGTTGTTCCCGCGATTTCATCTGCATGGAATTTAACTTTAGTTTTCTAAAATAAAAGTAGCCTAAATTACTCCTTATTACATCAGCTACCTGTCAAAAAAAGTCCCGTCAAAATTGATCCAGACATTTCAGAGATTAGCCGGATCAAACAGATAGACAAAAATTTTTAAAAATGTTATTTTGGTGTTTGGAAAGACTTCTTGGTATTCCTGTGAATGACAGAACTTTATTATTATTAAGCTTTCTTTTTCACATAATTGTAATTTTAAATGTACATTTCAAGTTAACTAATATGGTTTTTTTTATATATGGTCCCATGTGGTTAAAAGGCACCTCCAAACTGTTCGATGATTTTCTACTTGTACCTACACTCATCCAATTTTCACCTGCTATTTCTTTGAGGTCATCAGACCATCTTTTCTTCCGTCTACCTACTCGCCTTATTGATGCAATTGTAATTTTGGTAGAATAAAAAATTATGATATACTTTTGAGTTATCTATCTATATATATTAAGTTTAGTGTTCTAAATCTGCTTGAAAAAAAACTCAAATGTTGTTTGAATCTTTTTCAAGCAGATTTAGAACTCTAAATAGGATATAAGCACTTTTGAGTTATCTATCTATATATATTAAGTTTAGTGTTCTAAATCTGCTTGAAAAAGATTCAAATGTTGTATAAAACACTTCCTTTGTAAAAAAGCATTTTATAGAATTGAAGACTTTGTAAATAATAATAATATTTTTGTAGAGAAAACATTAAATTCATAGCACTGACAATATTATCTGATTGCACTAAGATTGAGTGTGTAGCAGTTTCTATGTTCATAATCCCATGCATCTTAGTTGTTATTATGTAATTGTTTATTTAAAAAATAGCAATACACAAGTTTCTTGCTCATTCTTCTTGTGATGAGTTGCATTCCGAATGAGTGGTAGAATCAAACAAAAATGACTATTAAAAAATGCTTGTATTGAGTTTATTTCAATAAAGATTATTTCTATTTCTCTCGTAATAAATTATGTATTTTAGATTAATTTCATGCATAGCAAGCACCAATATTGTTCAAGATTATATGATGAAGGGGGTCTGCTACAAGAGTTGTCATGCTACTAAAATATTATTGGTGATGGACCATTTCATTGGGGTCCCTAAAATATGGTCGAGAGCAGTGATGGCTGGCTCACCCATTATACTTGTTGATGTCAACATGACAAGGTACATTGTTGGCAATGGTGTTATTAAAACACATTACTAACAATTTACTAACAAATATAGGGGATGGTTGTCAGTACCCATAAGATGCCACAACATACAAGGAGCGGGTCATTAGGGTCCCTAAACTATAGTTGAGTGCAGTGATGGCTGGCTCACCCATTGTAAACAGGTCCTGCTGTATAGGGACTGGTCTGTTCATTAACTACAACAGATTTACTCTTATTTAACTATTCAACAATTAGTTGTGTATATTTAATATGTTGACTCTAATGAATTAGTGCTATTTGGTATTTTGTATTCACATATATTTAAACATAAAAATGTAAAATTACTACATTTGCTTAAAAGTGCAGCACACAAAACTTTTGCTCATTATTTTTGTAATAATACAACTTTCCGAATAAGTGGTAGATAAAAAAAAATAGGTATGACTAGTCAAAAGTGTTTAAATTGAAATTTGTTCCAATAAATGATTGTCTATATCTATTCTAGATTAATTAATAAATAACACAGAATATCTGATACAGCGCCATCTAGTACAAATCCAGGTAAAGCTCCTAAGACTATTAGGCTCCTACTAGACTATTAGGCATACCTAAATATAGTATTTTTGTAAACACAAACAATTTACATACAGTGAACAAACATACACATTTATAAATAGAAGTGTTTGTATGTGCTGGCAGTTAAGAAACCATATAAAAAATATATAGATGATTGATTTGTATGTACAACATGTCAATATTGGAACACAATTATTAATACTGGTTATTAATTGACCAAAGAACTTGTGGTGAAAGTCATTAAATTAATTATGTTAATGTGCTTCTAAAATAAGCATTATGGATTCGTTCCTTGTACACATATGTTATTAAAAAAAATAGTTTTTGACAACACTACTTTATGGCTCCAATATTGCACTGAATATTTCAAAATGACGTTTCCTGAAATTACTATTTTACACAATATGTACCGACAAACAAGACCTACCTACTAGACGGACGATATTTTCATAGAAGTGAATATAATGATTCACAGTAACAAGTAATATCTAAATAAATATTTAAGTAAACGAGTAATGATATGGCTGTAGTTGTAAATAAAGCACTAGGATATCATAACAGGTGTTATCAAACGAGAGAAAAGCATTAAATCGTGAACATAAATTGAGAAATGTCGTAAGTAACTCACTCACCTTACAGCGAAACCATTCTGATAACTTCGTTGGAATAAACCAGTAATAAACACTTGTAAAGTATAACTTATACGATAACAACTATTTTACAAATATAAGTTTAGTTAAACTTAATAATAACAACAAAATACTAATTTCAAACAATAAAACTATGGAAAAAATATGCTTGGTTCCACTTTACATCAATCAATTACTAACTACAAAAGGTGCAATATTAAAGAGACGTAAAATACATAAAACACACGATTTGGACTAATAATAAATGCACGCACTACATCCTTGTGCAATAAAATTGCATTTAAAAGTGATTACAAAAGTTTTCGATGCCGATTATCGGAGATATAAACAAAATCGCGAAGCCTTAAACCTAGCTGTAGAACGTCCATTACGTTTCCATTGAAGTAATGCTACTGCCTACGGAAAGCGTAAAAAAGACGAACTTATTTTTCTACTGGCAACACTGTTTGGATATTCGACCAAATAAAATTGTATCCTATGTGCTCTACAATTTTCCTATCAATCTTCTTTAATTTTAGGTACTAAAAAAATTAATAAGTAATAATAGTTATTCAAATAAACTATTTACTTTCGCGTTTTGACAAATATTTTATTTTATTATTTTAATCCACATTCATCCATTGCCACGTCTCATGTAAGTATAACTTGGAACAATATAAATTAACCGATGTCTTGGTTGCTCAATTTAGTCGGGTTATACCAAAATGAACTAAATTAATAAAGAAAACAATGAAAAATATTTCTACTTGGTTTAAAATTAATAGCTATTTTAATTATACACAATAAAGAAATATTAAAATTAATAGCTTCTTATTTGATTTTTGTTTTAAAGCATAAATACGTGCAACATTGTGATGGGTGTGGGACAAGCAGAAGGAAGACAGTATGAAATGGCGATAGTTATAGGTAGGTCGAGCGTTGAGTTGGCATTGTATGATTGTAGTTTTGTACCTACTCGATCGCGTTATCGCTGGTAATGTTATCGCGTCGTCGAGTCGAGTCGAGGTTATTACTTTGTGTTGTGTGTGGCTTCACCTTGCCTATTTGTTTGCATAATACTCATTTACGTTCATTCGACCAGAATTTTGAATTCCCTACTTATGTTTTATGATTTAAAAAGACATTAATTATTTTTCTTTCGTTTCCTTAGACAGTGGGCATAAAAAAGAAAAAAAAATTGACAGTGGTATTAATAAAATGAATGTGTCTTTATTTAACCTGAATAAAATTGCTGTTATAATAAATTACTTATAATATTTAATTGTTATTTTAAACTAGGCAGGTAATTACTAAAATAGTGGTTCCATAATTTTTCTTTCTTTTTAAAATAATAATATTTGGAGACTAGGTACCTGGTAGTAGTTTATATATTTTTTTTTAATTTTATTTGTTATTTTTTATAAACTATTAGTAATTGGTAGGTAAGTAGAACTCAATAAACAATCAAATGTTAATTAAATTTTTACCTTTCGATTTTATCATCCAATAATATGATGACTATTCATCAGAATGATGATGAGAGGCATAATAAAACAATGTAACAATTTTTTTCTTATTCTATTTTTTTTTATATACAAAATATTTAGTCCAATTAGAGCGGGAAGTTTTTAACCACACCCATCATTACTAAAATATATAGGTATGATCAACCTAAATTCGGTCGTCACTAAACACAGTTGTGGTTTAGCACACATTTTTTCTGTGGTCGCGGGTTCGATTCTTCGCAACCTGTTTTTACTTCATCCTTTTTTCTTTCAGTGGTGTCAGCAGAATCTGTTTGTACTCAAAATATATGATAGCCGGTTGTAATCCTCAAATAAGAGAAGAACAATTTGTTAATATGGGAGCTAGTACGGATCTGGTTGACTTTCCCCTCTGAAAACTATCGATAGTTTTCAGAGAGGACCGCGTATCATCTACCCTATAAGGCCGACCACCACGCGGTGTCCATCAGGAAACTGCTAGTGGTCAATTCTTTATTAATTAGTCACGAAGGCGAAATTCGTCGGCCTTGGTGGTACACCGCCTTACTTTCTGTTGGTCGTGGGTTGGATTCCTCACACGGTACAAATATTTGTATTCAGGAGTATGATTGTTTGTATTGGTCTTGGTGTTTTCTATGTATATTATGTATGTATTTAAATATTCATATCAGTTGTCTATTATAACACAAGCTCTGCTTAGCTTGGGGCTAAATGGCGCTGTAGATTGTCCTGGGTTATTATTATTATCACTAACATTAATTCTACAGTTCGTGGATAATTAAAAAACAAACTAATATTGTCTATGGATTTATTCAGTTTTGACTTGATCGAAGGTGTGTTTAAAATTAAAGTTACAAAAATGGATTGAAATGATATTGCGATTATAAACGTGCAAAGAATATATTCTTAGGTTTATTTATATTTAAAACCAGTAGAAATAAAAAAAATGTTAACTTTTTTCATCTTTTAAAAAAGGAATCCTGTGTTATTATTATGTAATATTATGTTATCTGTGGTTCTAATAGTGTAACGCCATACTCGAATGAGAAGGAGATTGTTATTAATGTGGACTGATAACCTTATTGCTAGCAATGTACCATGTCAGGTTGATATCCACGTGTACACGATGTGCTAACTCACCTGACCTCATGCTCATGTTATCATCCTCCACTGGTGCCTCGCCAGCGTAAACCGTTAGCGCAGGCGGGTGCACCATTACATTATCATCAGAAAATAAAAGCCATACTCTATTGTTGTATAATAATTTAATATAGAGTAATAAATTATATTAAAAAAATATTCTAAATTTAAATTTTGATTTTTTTTTAAAATTGATCACGAAAAAAACTCGATACGGAATAGTCATGCTATACAGCTTTATTTAATAAGTAGATAATTATTTGAATTTACTAAAATGTATATCCGAAATGCACTTAAGAATCGTCATTTATACATATATATGAAATTGGAGTGTCTGTTTGTAATATTGAAATAACCGTTTTTTACTACATGCATATTAATATAAATACGATGCGGTACATACACCAAATTATTTTTTTTTTACGATTTTATTCTGCCTGTCTATTTGTTCCGGCTAATCTCTGAAATGGCTGGACCAATTTTGACGGTACTTTTTTTGGCAGGTAGTCGATGTAATAAGGAGTAATTTAGGCTACATTTATATTAGAAAAATATAGTTATATTCCACGCGGTCGAAGTCGCGGTTACAGCTAGTACTGAATATAATATTTAGCTTTTATAATTCGAAATGCTACCTACTGTAATAAGATAATAACAATGGATGAGCATTTGATGTCGGCCATATATCGATCTGGTTGTATGACCTTTTGTGTTCAGATCAATACTCTTTCACTGAAACAGAGTAGTGGGGAAGTATAGATTATTAGAGTGAGACAAAGAACGAGTAATATATGAATTACATCATCATTCACAAACTACGATAACAATAGTACAGACGTCATTAAATTCAATAATAATGATTCTCTAATAATGATTGAGTTTGAACATATATATAATTATAACATATCGCACACTTATTATAATACTGGCCTAACTCAAAACTTACAAATTTTGGAATGTCCACTTTACAACTGTGCGATTAAAGTCTTAATTTCAAAATTCCAAATTTCTGAATTAGACCAGTATTGTACTAGATATACATATATCGTCGGTCAAATAGAAAAATGGCAGTATTCAAAATATATATTTTTGTCTTGTCTTTACGGAGAACTATTTAAAGTTATTAAATTTATTTAAATTATTTTTCCTTTTAAAGTTTTCAATTTACACAGAAGTGTTATATATAATTTTAGAAGTATTTAGACAATGATTAAGACGGCGTGGTTAATTTAACAGACTTATATAAAAGGAATTCTAGCTTCTAATTTTGAAAAATGACATTTATCTATTTAATCGACGATATAGAAAACACCAGACTGTAACAAACAATAATGCTTACTTACAAATATTTGCAACTAGCGAGGAATCGAACCCGCGACTATCGGTAATAAACCGCACGAATGTAGCACACTAAACCGCTATACCATTGAAGCCGTAAAAACTATAGACTTCTAAAATGATATATATTATATATATTATATATCATTTTTGAAGTATTTATATAACGATTAAGACGGGGAGTGGTTACTTATATAGTTTACTACAGACTTATATAGCTTCTAATTAAAAAAAAATGTAATGTTATTTTTTATAATCTTCTTGTTTTTACTTTACGTTTTTAATACTAAACTTTACTCCAGTTAGAAATTTAATATATATGGCAAGGGGTCTACCATACAATAAGGTTTGGGAACCTCTGCTCTACACTGTCTCTGATTACCCCATCTTTGATAATAGTCGTAATTGTTATGAATAATATATATATTCTTTATTGCACAGATAATAAAAAGATATTATAATTTAGAGACAAAGGTAACTAAGCAAAGGTGGACTTATCCCTAGAAGAGATCTCTTCCAGTCAACCTAAAACAGTGGGATATGTGGTACTGAGTGGGTAATAATTGGTGCAAACAAAAAAAATGTCAAAGGATAGATACTAAATAAAATTCAAATAACAAATTGTATAGTCTAAAACAAAAGTAAAATACATAAATACGAATATACATAAATATAAATAGTAATACAAAAATATAGGAATAAACATACATATCATATAATACATAAATATATTCATCATAATAAACAAATAAATAATGATAAAAATAATCATTCAATGGCAGATAGGTAGTATGATTTTAATCTTTTTTTGTAATAATCAGATGAGTGTAAAACTAAAGTGGTGTTATTGAATCATTGCGAACTAATACAGGATGTCTGGTGGCAGATTTAGTACCTAACACTGGATCTGTTTGGTTAGTTTGAGACTAGATAGCGCTGTGTGGATTCTCCAGTGTTATTATTTAAGTAGAAATAGTAATAATCTTTATTCAAATAAATTTATAAGAATAAGAACTGTTTATTATTCTATAGGTACCAATTATGAACTTCCACAAGTAAGCCGTTGAAATATTAACTTTTTTTTTAATAACAAGGCCAAGAACATATTGACGAGCAAAACATAAACTTGACGACTATAACTTTTAAACTGTATATTTATATACATATAGGGTTAAAGAATGAAATATATCACTATAGTACTAAAATGTTTTTATTTCTTTTTAATTTATTGCAGATTTATTTTAAGCCATCAACATTTAAATAGTATCACAATATATTAAATATCTATTTCTTTCTTGTCATCTTAAATCTCTTAATAAATTAATATTTAAAAAATTTGTTTTCTCTTCTTGGCGGCAAAATATTTTTCATTTTAATAAGGACTTATGCATACTACGGAACATCATAAAAGAGCTATATTGGTATTATAAAATCTTAATACAATCTTACTGATGATAATATTTATTTATCAATTTACAAATCGTGGGATATTTAACAATTTAACTGCTTTTATTTACTTTTATAAAAAAAAAACAATTTTCACGTATCTGTATCACATACTATGGCTAGCAATTGACTGCTAGCCTCACCCATTCTGAGTTCATTCACCGGCCATGGCACATGCGCAAAATCTCAGCAAAAATCTTACAAAATGCAGAACAAAGCTGTATAAATGTAGGTACCTTAACCTTACATGACTTTTTCGAAAATTAATAAATAAAAAAAATCTTTAACTTCGTCCTTCAATAGGATGCATTCATTGATGCTAATGTTCATATATATAAAAAAAAACAGTGTAAAATATTCTTCTCATGAAATTGGGAATGGGACTGTGCCTAACTGTACAATTTAGACACAAGGCCTAAGTACAAAAGCAAACTGGATGGCGCTCTAGGAAAATGGATAGCAATCAGCTATCAAAATAATTATTGATCAATAATGAGACATCTTTTGTCTTTTATTATTATTAGATGGTATCTAATATAAGTTGAAATTTTAAAAAATATTAATTATGACTTTATACTTAATTTCTGTGATTATTGATTTGAAAATGATAGATGCTAAGTTAAAAAATTCAGCTCAATAATGTATCAGTAAGTATTTTCTCAATTACAAGCTTCTCCTGCATTGAGTTTTTAAAGCAACAATGTCTTGAGAACGTTGTAAAAATGGACTGTAAGGACGCAACTGTGCATAAAGCAAATTAAATAAGTGAAAAGCTTGTACTGAGTTACAATTTACAAGTAAGTATATAGGTAGGCGAATGAAATGTACATTTTGATTAATATTGTCATAGAATATATACAGTACTCATAGGGATCAACAAAATCTGTTATTTTATTGAAACGAATGAGGAGGAGCAGTAACAAAAGACAACAATGCGAACAGAACAACTATCATACAAATAAAAGGTCAGTAGGTCACGTGAGGTTCCAATTAGGTAAAATATTGCCCAAGTTGTATAAATAAAGTATGTGAAAAATTACAACTACTGTATTAAATATACTCATCTGGCAACATTATATTTACAAATGTCAAATATTGCAGTGTTTTGAACGTTTGACTGATGACAGACTTATAAAACTGTAGTAGACTGGTTCAGTATATAATAATATTGCCTGTTTAAAATGTTTTGTCTTGATTTAGGGTAAAAATAATTATTTTTAATTTAATTTAAGAATTCATTGTTTAGATAAATACAGATAATAATTTATTTCATTGTTAAGAGCAAACATATACGTACTAATATTCATGGAAGCATGTGTACACAATAAATGATTTAATTAAAGTTGAAAGTTTGTCTGGCCAGTAACATAGCACCACCCTAGCCGTCTATTATAAAAAAATTACTACGTCGCTGTTAATTTAGGGACTAGTTATATTAATCGACTCTGAATGTTAGGAAAATACAAAGAGTAAAGTAAATATACCAAAAGGGGAAAATAGCAATATTAACTTGGCAACACTGGCTATGACAGTAGATGAGTAGATATCAATGTATTTTATCCTTGAATTTGCTTTCAATATAATTCACTTCCACAATTACTTTTTGTTTCATTTCAAAGACCTTATAGAATTTTATAAGTGGGCTTACTTACTAGTCTGTGAATTAAACAAATAAAAACGAACAGTCTATATCAAAGAAATATTAATTACGTTAGTCTCAATGTAGACAAAAGAATCAGTGTTTTTGTTATTGTTTACGAGTTAAAACATGTGATTTTATACGAAGCATGTAACGTAATATAAATTAGTAATTACAATATAACAGTATAGTAATTTTTAGCTGATTATTTAAAAAAAATAAAAATGTCTAGATGTGATTTCAAAGTGGTGTTATTAGGTAGCGAGCATGTAGGGAAAACCAGTTTAGTCATAAGATTTGTTAATTGCAGCTTTAATTCTAATACTCCGTATCAAAATGTAAGTAAAATTTTTGTTTTAATATTAAAATTATATCATTAATAAAACAAAGAATAGAACATTGAAGATTAGGCAGCTTGGTTTCATTCCTTAACCTTCCTTCCTGTCTCTTCTCTTCATTCCTTAGTTGAAATAAAACAAAGAAAAAAAGTTGTAACTGACATACTTTTAAATATTTACTTTAGACTTAATTAAAAGAGATAACAAATTTTCAGTTTAATAATTAAATTAGAGATTATCCTATCTTACCATTTTCATGTTTAACATATTTATGTTAGGTTACAGTTACATAATATTTTTTATTATTTTTAAGAACTTTCTGTTATTTTTATCATTAAGTATCATTATGAACTTTACATAATTTAATATAAAAAAAAAATGTTTTTATTTGTAAGTTGATTTATGTGAGTGTACTTATGTAATTATGATGAATAAATATTAAAAAGTTTTGCTCCCAATCACAACCAAGTTGCTTCTTTTAATTCAAGTTGAAATTAAAAAATAATTTATTCCTGTATGACATTTTAGCCGCTTATGAACATAATTTTTATATTATAATTTTTCCCTACCATCTAGTTCAGTATATAGATACAATTGAGAAGAACTGGCAAGAAACTAAATTATTTTATTTATTTTTTTTAAATCATTTTAATGGTATATTCCCCTTTGATTTCCTGTCCAATTCAAACAAGGATCGATATTATGATGGCTCAAGCCATGGTTTGTACCCCTAGTGATGCTCTCAGACTAAAGTCTTATTCGTCAGGCGGGAGTTGGCCGTCAGCCGCTCCCTAAGTCCTTCATTTGGTTTGGAGTGCCATCTGCACTCGCCCTGTGTGCAGGCAGTGTGTGTGGGCAGCTGTGGCTAGCAGCATTAGAGTAGTTCGAAAAAACAGTGGCATATTGAAAATATAGGATGTTTAATTTTCAGACCATTGGTGCAGCTTTCTGCGCTAAGAAAATGCATTCCAATGAACGAGACTTCAATGTTGGGATATGGGACACTGCTGGCAGTGAAAGGTAAGTTTTTTTATGGATGATAATATAAATGTAAATTAAACTCCATTTTCCACAATCAGCCCCTCTTCTGGGCCATAGTCCATGCAGAGGCGAGACAAAAGTAGTCAGCGAAGCTCCTCCCAAAAGCACAGAAATCTCATGGTGTCTTCACAGAAGTCTCATGATGACTTGACGGAGCAACCTCACTGTTAGGATGATTATGTAATCATGTACTGCCTGCGCTAACGGCTTACACTGGTGGAGTACCAGTGGAGGATGTTAAGATGAGCAAGAAGTTTGGTCAAGTCATAAGTCTTGGCAAAAATTTTTCAAGTTATATCCGCTGGAAATAGTGTCGTAAGATCGTGTCCATGGACGATTGCCATTGGTTTGCTGAGGGGCATTCTTGTGACCGCAATTTTCATCTGAAATTATCACAATTTTTTTCTCGTCATTTCGGGCTTGTATCTCCTGACGAGCTATACGAACTTCCTTCGTCTCCAATGAGCTGCGCCTGCCTCGTCACGCGCTGTAATCCACGTAAAGTCCTCATAGCATTGGGAATTATGCAAATTTTGCTTTAAAATTTTGACCACATATTCTTAACTAATTATACTAACAATTTATGCAATAATAAAAATCGATTTTTTGATCAGTCTAAACTGGTTACCCTCCTTAATATTATTTCTATAGTCCTACTGAATATCAAACATAACCATATAAATTGTTAGACAAATTAACAGTGTAGCCTTGGCGAAATGTGTAATAATAGATGTATAGTCAACAATAACCTTAGCAATGTTCAAACATATAATTTAATTTAATTATGGTCGGATTTCGACCATTAGGGAACCACTATTATTGCTAGATTTACCTACACTGCGCAAAAATAGCACGCAATAGTTTTGTTATCTCTTTGTTCTATTTTGTATTTATTTATTTATATATATTATGTTAGTCAACAACATACATTATTAAAATATACGTAATTTTAAGGTAAATATTTACTTCTATACATAGTATACTAGCTACTCGCTTCGGCTTCGCACGGGTGTACATGTATTATATATATAAACCTTCCTGTTAAATCACTCTATCTACTAAATATACCGTTTTAAAATCCGTTGTGTAGTTTTAAAGATAAGCATACATAGGTACGGACAGACAGCGACAGCGACTTTGTTTTATACTGTGTAATATAAAACAAAGTCGTCGCCGCTGTTTGTTCGGTTATATCTTTTAAACTACGCAACGGATTGTAATGCAGTTTTCAGCAATAGATAGAGTGATTCAAGAGGAAGGTTTATATGTATAATACATGCGGTTTATAGAATAAGCTGAGAAATTCAAAGAATTGTAATGCATCGATGCGAAGCCGGGTCGGTCGGTAGTAGTCTATAAATTACAATTGTACATAATTTATTAAAACAAACAGATTTACAAACAGTTATTGTTTATGTGGTATACCAATATATATCAAATCAAATAAAATCAAATAACAAAATATTCATTGCTCAGGACCTTTCAGCTTCATTTGTATATACTAGCTGTTCCCGCGACTTCGCCCGCGTGGAATTGAACTTTATTTTTCTATAATAAAAGTTGCCTAAGTGATTCCTTATTACATCAGCTACCTGCCAATAAGTCCCGTCAAAATCGGTCCAGCCATTTCAGAGATTAGCCGGAACAAACAGACAGACAGACAGACAAAAATTGTAAAAATGTTTTGGTGTTTGTACCATATTTACATATATATGCATGTAATAAAAAACGGTTATTTCAATATTACAAACAGACACTCCAATTTTATTTATATATATAGATGTAGCTATTTTATTTATTCAGATATATTTGTATTATTTGTATGTGTATCGTTTATATTTTTATATTTGAACCGCCAACAGTTATTCTCTGCACCACCCATGGTTGCCTGGTAGATAATGCCGCATGGTGTTAAGTCCGCCATATGTACTTAATTATGTGCATTAAAGTTTTAATAAATAAATAAATTTATTTATACACGTCATATTTTTTTAGCCTTAACCTCACCGTACTGTTCGGCTAGCTATTTCTGTTGACTATTATTATATGATGGTTGCGGGTTCAATTCCTGACACGATGCAACATTTGTATTTATGAGTATGATTGTTTGATCGGTCTGTGTTTACTACAGTATGTATTAACAAAAAAATATATCTAAGTGTATCTATCAGATGTCTCATAACACACGTTTGGGAGTGAGGAAAGGGCTGTGAATATAAAAGAGAATAAAATATAATATAATGTTTCTCGAGGAATCGAACCCGCGACCATCGCCTAAACCGCTAGACTATCTCCCGTCATTATGTGCATGACAAAGGTGACAGTGGGCGGCCTTATTGCTAAATAGAGTTATCTTCCAGGCATGGAGTAAAGGAATTGTTAGTAATGTGGAGTAATGATTCTAATGCCACCAATATACAATGTCAGGTTGACCTCTACAAGGTTACACCTGGATGTTAAATTCCTGGTGAATTTGTCACGATGTGCTAACTGACCTGACCTCATGCTCATCCTATCATCCTCCACTGGTGCCCCGCCAGCGTAAACCGTTACAGGCGTGTGCACTATTCCGTAAAATAAAAAATATATATACTGATATGTGACAAACGTACATGGTAATCGTTTTGATTTTTTAATAGTTTTAATCCTATATATATAATACTAGCTTTTGCCCTCGGCTTTGCTCGCTTTAAGTTATCCCCTTATGGCTGGAATTTATGAAAATCCTTTCTTAGGGGATGCCTACGTCATAGTAGCTTTATGCATGCAAAATCTAAGCCCGATCGGTTTAAAATTGGCAAAGTTTAATACAAACTTTCATCCCCTATGTTATCCCTTTGGGGGTAGAATTAATCAAAATCCGTTCTTAACGGATGCCTACGTCATAACATCTACCTACATGCCAAATTTCAGCCCGATCCGTCCAGTGGTTTGGGCTGTGCGTTGATAGATCACTAAGTCACTTTTGAGTTATATATATTTAGATTTATTTTACTACGCAATATTTTAATTACGCCTCTTACAGATATGAAGCTATGACGAAGACATACTATCGAGGGGCCCACGCTGCTATCATCTGCTATGACGCGTCATGCATCCATTCGTGGGACAGACTGAGACACTGGATGCAAGAGTTAAGGGTCGTAGAAGAGGTATGTACCTTTTTTTTAATTTCTCTAATCCTATTGGCCGCAGTCTTTACAGCTTCACCGGACGATATGCAGATGGCACTCCAAACTGGACTAAAGGAATAACTTGATGGTCTCGGTGGTCTAACTGTTTACCACTGCTTTACTTCCGATGGTAGCGCGCAGCTGTTCCCTCGACTTCGTCCTTGTAAAGGATGGAACTAAAACACCGACTTATTTTCGCAAACTGAGAACGCACTTATTGTATGTGACACCGAGCGTCACCGCGATGGTCTGAATCCGACTACAATCATCATCATCATCATCATCGCAGCCCGGAAGACGTCCACTGCTGGACATAGGCCTCCCCCAAAGATCTCCACGACGATCGGTCCTGCGCTGCTCGCATCCAATGCCTTCCCGCGATCTTGACCAGATCGTCGGTCCACCTTGCTGGAGGCCTTCCCACGCTGCGTCTTCCGGTCTGACTACAATATTGTGTAGAAAATGGGTAGATTTATATTAATTACATTGTGCGCACCCCTATATGTATTTATTAAAAAATGACAAAGAACAGAACGACGTATCGTGTATATTTATATACTAGCTGTTCCCGCGACTTCGTCCGCGTAAAATGACGATACTTACATATAACCTTTCATCCCCTTTCAACTCTTTTTTTGCAGTCTAGACTTTCTGTGTACCAAATTTCTTTTAAATCGGTTCAGTGGTTTCGGCGTGAAAGCGAGACAGACAGACAGACAGACAGACAGAATTACTTTCGCATTTATAATATTAGTAAGGATATATATATATACGTACATTTACCGTCTATTTATATATTGGAGATAGCTGTATTTGTTCATGATTTATCATATTTTAATTTTAAATGTAATATAATAGATTAAAAAGCCAACTGGCCCTACCAGAACCTAAAATAGAAATGTTTAGGGCGAGTCCGTATTACCGATCCATTGTAATATATAATAAAATCCCGGAAACCATAAAACAAGAAGATAAAATTAATTTATTTAAAAAAAGGCTTAAAGAACTACTGACCGACGAAGCTTATTATTTTACTATACAGTAAAATAATTTTTAAGAGACGTACTATAGGAGCTAACTGGACACTACAACAGATCTAAATTTTAAATTTCATTATGGGAATGAGTCATCTACGAAATTACCATACTCTTTAAACAGAGTCCATGTGTATTGTTAATTTATCATATGTAAATTTATGTATATGCATGTGCAATTATAAATAAATAAATATAATAATAAAATTAACTATATAAAAAAAAAGATATACAATATTTTGATAGCGTAGTGCGTCAGATAACAGTCCGCGTGGAATTTAACTTTATTTTTCTAAAATAAAAGTAGTTTTAAGTTACTCCTTATTACATCAGCTACCTGCCAAAAAAAATCCCGTCAAAATCGGTCCATCCATTTCAGAGATTAGCCTGAACAAACAGACAGACAAAATTGTAAAAAATGCTATTTTGGTGCATGTACCGTATATGCATGTAGTAAAAAACGGTTATTTCAATAATTATTTTAATCTTGAAATTATATGTATAGATTTCAAGATTATAACTGACTAAAATAATATAAAACACTAGTTCACTTTCACGCCAGTTCTTCTCATCTTCTGTAAAGTCCTGTAGTTATTCTGTTGAAGAGTAACTCATTCATTCTTCTTATTGATCTATTCTCACAAACTTTAGTATTTACTAGCCTTCTACCCCGGCTTCGCGCGGGGGGAAGGGGATTGTTGTAAATGTGGATTGATAACCCCATTGCTAGCAATGTACCATGTCAGGTCGACCTCCACGCGGTTCCCCCTGGAAACCATGTTAAATTCCTGGTGAATTTGTCGCGATGGGCTAACTGACCTGACCTCATGCTCATCTTATCATCCTCAGGTGGGGCACCATTCCATTATCAACCCTCAAAAAAAACCCCGGCTTCGCACGAGTGTACATGTATTATACATATAAACCTTCCTCTTGAATTACTCTATCAATTAAAAAAACCGCTTCAAAATCCGTTGCATAGTTTTAAACAGTTAAGCATACATAGGGACGGACAGACAGCGAGAGCTACATTGTTTTATACTATGTAATGATTTAGTACAAAATCTCCATCAGAAATATAATAAGTTCATATTTTATTTTTCTATTTTCTATTCCATTTTTTTCCTTACTATTATCTATTTTATTTTCTCCTAATTCTTTTATACTATGTAATGATAATATTTTTTCCAGGATTGCAAAGTGTATCTATGTGGAACTAAAAAAGACCTACTAGACTCTGGGGCGGTCACTAGAGAAGTTCCAGAAGATATAGTAGCCACGTATTCTCAAGGTCTGAACGGCCACTTCCTCACTTCCAGCAAGTCTGGCGAGAATGTTGGTAAGTACAGCAGTTTGTATATGTACCTTAGCGACCTAAAATTGTAAAAAAAAAAACCAAAAACCTTCCTATGTATATACCTACCGTACAATGGCTGTATGAACTGAGTTCCTTTGCCTTTCCCTGAGACCGAACAAAAAAATCGGGTTTACGTTTTAACACCGAAGGTCGCAGGTTCGATTTCCCGCACAGTACAAAGATCTGTATTCATAAGTATGATTGTTTGTGTCTTTCTAGGTGTTTACTGTGTATATTATGTATGTATTCACAAAAAAAAACTAAGAATTTATATCAGTTGTGTAGTACCTATAACACAAGCTCTGCTTACCGTGGTACTAGATGGCGCTGTGTTAATTATATTATTATAGAGTTAGTGTATTTTCTATTTTTAACATTTACATATTTTACTTTTCAGAGGAGCTCTTCCAAAAAATTGTCGACGACTGCGCAGCTGATTTGAAAGTGATGAAACACGTCGAAGAACATAGGCAGCATCTAAAAACAATAGAGGCGACGAAAACTAAACGCTATTGTACATGTTGACATTATTCGTAACAATATTTTAGTACGGCAACTAGTAAGAGTAAAGTTTGCGCTGATTTAAAAGGCAAGAACTCTGACCGTAACATTCAATAAAAAAATATAAGATGTGTTTATAATAATTTGGAGGCGCACAATTGCAGACATGGCTGTGTTGCTTACGCTTTTGCCTTTCCTAAAGGGATGAATAAAAAATAATATTTAGGCGGGAAAGTGTTAAATGTCATGATTTTTTTAAATTGTTTTCAGCGTTGTTTATCCTATTGTAATATTGTCTGTTATCACAAAATTGTTAATGTTACTAATATTCTAAATGCGAAAGTTTGTGAGTATTGATGGATGTATGTTACTCTTTCACGCAAAAACTACTGAACGGACTTTGATGAAACTTTACAGTAACATAGTTTATCACATCAGAATAACATGTAAGCTATATTTTTATTGAAATTTAACGCGAGTGAACCGCGGGCACAGCTAGTAAGATATAATTCGTATAAACATCGGATGACTTCTATTCTTCATGAAGACGGTAGTTCCAAGGTACTGTTGTATACAAGGGGTTATTCATAAATATGTCAAAATAAGGCGCGAAACAACAGAATAAGAAACGCCACTACACATCCTATGTGGAAAAGTAGCCCACTCGTGGTCAAACAAACGAAATATCTCCAATAACGTTTACACTTTATCCTGTGGAGATAAAAACCATCGCTCCTAAGAATATCCTTCAATTCTTGTCCCTAACCGGTTTTAATAGCGAACTTTGAAAAAGAACCATTGCAGGTCGCAGTGCTACAACTCTTCTGACAATAAATAAATATATTATATTTTGAAAAAAAAAAAGGGACAAGGGGGTTGGAGTAATTGTGACATTTATACAAACATAGGATTATATATATTAAATTCGTGACAACGTCATATTGCATAATAATAATAATCTTTATTATACCGCTCAAAAAACAACCTCACTATAAAATACGTCTTAAAAATATTAATATATCTGTTGCTTCTATAAATCTTATATATAAAATTCTCGTGTCACAGTTTTCGTTCCCATATCTCCGAAACGGCTTGACCGATTCTCATGAAATTTTGTGAGCGTATTGAGTAGGTCTGAGAATCGGCCGACATATATTTTTCATCCTAGGTGTTTACTAAATATTATGTATGTAGTCCAAAAAAAAACTAAATTTTTTTTCAGTTTGTAAGGCAAAACAACGTTTGCCGGGACAGCTGTGTTATTATAAAGTTGTACGTATCACACTGTTTGTAACAAAACTCCTCCAACACCGCGTGACCGATTCTTTGCAAATTTGTGTGTGAAAACTTTTTCATACTCTAAAAACATAAGTTGTGATTACACCAACCCAAAAAAATGATTTTCTTATTTTTAGTGGACAATATTTTTTATTTTAATTATATATGACTCTGAATTGAAATATTAAAAATAAAATATAAATGTGTTTATAATAATTTGAAGGGTGACCACCTTTCTATTGACCTGCTCTCGGCGTTTGCTAACTGACAATAAAAAAAAATGTTGATCACAAAACGAAGTATCAGCTAGTATATATATATAATATATACAATCAGATTTTTATTAATAATTTGTGCCTAAAATATGTCACGTCATACTAGGGGACTTTGATGGGGATTATCAGAAAAATGTCCTAAGATGTAACGCAAGTAAAACCGGAGCTAGACATATACACAAAAATCATGAATTTTGTGTATTGATGACATTATTTAAGGATGACGTCACATTATGGGTGGGGTTAAGGGCGTTCAAGTATTACGCAAACACATTGGGGGGAAATATCTCCTTTGGAACGTTTGGAAGCTTGGCTTTACTGATTTTGAATAACATGGGAGGTGGGGGAGTCTAGATTATGATGACGTCACTGCCAGTTATTTACTTTTTTACACTAACGGCAACCCTCACATTGTCTTTGCTAAAAAAAACAATACATTAATTGAAAAATGTTTACGTAAGCATGGGGGGTGGTAAGAGCTTTGCTTACTTTTGTTGACAACGGGGATGGGGGGTAAATTATTGTAATAATGCTAACGTAATACTTGACCGTCCCTTATCAGATAAATGTCCAGCAGTGATAACGAGGTAAGTTGGAAGGGGGAAGGGGAGTTGGAATATCATGAAATAATAAATAGTGTGACGCAATATATGGATAACCCCTCGACGATTACCTCTATCCATTTACTAGACCCTCAGCTTATATGCAATTCTAGATTTCATATATTAAAAAATACGCAATTATATCTTACATACTTCTTAGTAACTTTTTTTAAGTATACGCTTAGATACAGCTATGTTGGCATATTTACAGTTTGCCATTATTATCTCTAAAAAAAATGTGATATTGTATTTTTTTTTATTCCTCAGAACCAAAAATATATGTAGCTATTTAAATTATAGGTAATTTTAAAAAAATATTATTTTATACCGTAAGACTGATGGATTACTTGTGAAATAAAACAATATATATTTTACATTTGTGCATTTGATTTGTAAAGTTAAAAAGATAGCCACAAACTCAGTTCACAACAAATGCGTTTTGTCACAAACTCATTTTGTCAAAAACTTAATTCATAACAAATGAGTTTTGTCACAAACTCATTCAATACAAACTCACTGTGCAACAAACTCATAGCATCGTAAACTTAAGTAGCAACAGAAGGGTCCCGTCATAAAATCGTTGGTAATGTGTCACAAAGACAATTCATAAGAAATTCATTTTGTCACAAACTCAATTCATCACTAAAGCTTTTTGTCACAAATAGAAATCATAAATGTAATTTGTCACAAATTAAATTGGTAACAAACACATTTCATTACTAATTCAATTCATGTTCTGAATATAACTTGTAAACGCTTGTTTACGAGAATGCACTCATTTCGTAACAAACACTCATCATAAACTATATCAACTCATCAACTCGGTTCATGTTGCTTAGGTCTTTTAAACTACGCAGCGGATTTTAATGCTGTTTTAGCAATAGACAGAGTGATTCAAGAGGAAGGTTTATATGTATAATACATGTACACCCGTGTGAAGCTGGGGCGCGTAGATAGTGATAAATAAATGGCTTATCAATTAACTAAATAAATGGCTTATCAATTAACTAAATAAATGGCTTATCAATTAACTAAATAAATGGCTTATCAATTAACTAAATAAATGGCTTATCAATTAACTAAATAAATGGCTTATCAATTAACTAAATAAATGGCTTATCATTAACTAAATAAATGGCTTATCAATTAACTAAATAAATGCTTATCATTAACTAAATAAATGGCTTATCAATTAACTTTAATTGATAAGCCATTTATTTACATTTTTTTATAATCAAGTGTAGATTATTTTTACTTTATTGCAGATTTTCAGTCTTACGGTTTTCATGTTGAATTTGCGTACCATGTAATAAATAACTTTATATTAATGCCAGTAAGATTAATTTTGTATTGAAAATAAAAATGCTTTTATATTTTCAAGGTATCTTTTATTTTTTACAGATAAAGATATCTTAAATCAAAACATCTTTATTCGTGTAGGTCTATTACAGACTTATGATATGTCACATCTACCGTCAGTTCGAAGTGCTTTTGAGCCCTGAAGAACTAACAAGAAACTCAGATCTTATTTATCATGATGGTTTCCAGGGGGAACTGTGTTGAGGTATATTGCTAGCAATGAGGTCATCGGTCCACATTACTAACAATCACTTCCCTTATCGCCGGATAGTTCTTTTATAGATGATAATGGAATGGCGCACCAGCCTGCGCTAATGATTTAAGCTGTGGGGCACCAGAGGAGGATGATGATGAGTATGAAGTCAGGTCAGTTAGCTCATAGTGGTGAATTCACCAGGAATTTATCAATGATTTCCAGGGGGAACCGCGTGGAGGTCGACCTAACATGGTACATTGCTAGCAATGGGATCATTAGTCCACATTGCTAACAATCCCCTTCCCCCCTCGCCGGAGAGTTAGAAATGTAAATCGACACAGAGTTTTTTTTATTCCATTATGTCGGTCAGGTTTCATCTCATGGGTGTATGTTGGGGTGGTTAAGACGTTTGTTATATTCTACATATATATATATATATTTATAGTTTATTCGACTGATAGTTTTAAGATACCTATAATAATAATATAATATAATAATATTTCAGGACAATTCACACAGCGCCATCTAGTCCCAAGCTAAGCAGAGCTTGTGTTATGGGTACTAGACAACTGATATAAATACATGGACACATTTTTTTTAAATAAATACATATTATACATAGAAAACAATCATACTCATGAATACAAATGTTTGTACCGTGCGAGGAATCGAACCCACGACCATCGGATAGTAAAGCGGTGTGCTAAACCACTAGACCACCGAGGCTGTCCGATACCTATAATCTCTCGGTCACCTATTAGCCGAATATTTCTGTCGAGATGGTGTGATGATAGTGGTCTGGTTATATTTCAACAAAGAACATAATATTACATAACTTTAATAACTTGGCCGCTAATAAATCGTACATTTTTTAAATAAAAAAGAAGAAAAAATAAAAAGAACGCTCGCCATCTTATTTTATAAATAAGAAATGTCATAAGAATTAGATATTGCTCTGCTTTTTCTACATTCAATAATTATTTAGTCCTACACGCGTTATAGAACAGTTCTGTAAAATTACTCCATGACAAAGATACCATCTGTGTCTACTGTTAATACAAACTATTTCGCGAGTGGAGTTCGTTATATTCCGCAAAAGACTGTCTCTGTTTTCCTGCCATCCGGAGGTCTTCTGCCTGGACCCAATGTGCGTGTTCTTTAACAGTGCTCTGGATTGGATTGCAGGTCAGTAGGTACCGTTATTTTATGGGTACTTGTTGCGCCGACATTTTCTTATACGTTTTCTTTGACGTGGTCTAGTGTTTTGAGTAGTCATGCTCACTAAAATGTCCAGACTTGTAGCGGCGTGGTGGGCCGGGTCATTGGGCTCCCTAAAATATGGTCGAGCGCAGTGATGGCTGGCTCATCCGTCATACTCGTGAACGGGTGCTGCTTGTAGGGACTGGTCTGCTCTAATCACTATGACTGATTTCCTCTTATTAATTGTTTAACCAGTTGGTTATGTATTCAAGATTTTTTCTTTTTGAGTATTTAATTGAATTAGTGCTAATTGGTGGTTTGTATTCACACACTTAAACTTAAAAATGTAAAGTAATAATAAAATTATTTAAAAGAGCAACACGCAAGTTTCTTGCTCGTTCTTCTTGTGATGCTTTCCGAATGAGCGGTAGATTAAAAAAAATGTGATGACTATTCAAAAGTGCTTTAATGTAAGTTTATTTGAATAAATGATTTTCTATTCTATTCTATTCTTTATTTTTTTATTTATATACAATTTTCCACAGACATATTCGTCCGTGCCTTTTTTTTAATTTACTTTAATATTATTATATTTCTTTAATTTCCACTTTTGTACAACTCCAGCCGAGATGTTACAATTTGCCTAACAGTGGCACCGAGGCAGACCTTATCCGTCTGGCCCAGAACCACCGCTGGCCGGCCGGGTGAGTTGACAACATGCAGTGTCACCCATCTTTATTAGGAGCCAGTTACATTTACCAATATGCATATACAATTATATAAACTACTTACACTACTACTAATTTCACAGTTTTCATTACATTGTGTTGTATTGTTACATTATGAATTCTTAGATTGCATATACAATAATATGAAATCTTATTTTGCGCCGACATTGGACATTGCTAGCAATGATGTATTAGTCCATATTACTAACGATCCCTCACCGTCCTTCACAATAATAAGGGTTGGTTTTATAATGATATATAAATACACCTAACTAAAATAAATGTCACGTATCTATCTATATTTGACATATAGTACAATTAAATTAATCTAAACGTAAATTCATTAATTCTATTGTATAATTTGTATATTACTAAAATTGTTGCATACCAAAACGATGGCGAAATATGTGGACAATTTTATTAATACTGACATTCTTTTAATATTTATACCATATTTCATGCAAATAAATACATTTCATTTCATTTCATAATACTTACAACTGGCTTGAAACACCTCTAATCGTGGTTCGCACCCCTAGCGGTGCGATCAGACTAAAGCCGTATCTTTAAGCCGTAGTTGTTCTTCAGACACTCCATAAGTCCTTTTGGTTTGGAGTGCCATCTGCACTCGCCCCCTCTCGTCCGGTGAAGCTGTAAAGACCAGCTGTAGTTAACAGCATTATAGTAGTCCGAAAAAGCGACTATGTCGTGTTCAGATCCTGCGTGTAGTGGATGTTTACACTCTCCTACAGCAATGACCATGTAAATAATGCACTCATCATCTGCTCATCTCATGATGCATCTGCTTCCTGGTGACCTTATCCCATTTATTTGTAGATGGCGTAATATGTTTTTCTCTTCCATTCATCCCTGTTCGCAGTCATCTCGTTATTTACTTCCTTTCTTATCATATCATCTTTCACACAGTCCATCCATCTCTTTTTCAGACTTCCTCTGCCCTTATAACCATCCACATTCATATGTAACACCTTCCTTAGGATGTGATCTTCATTCCTACGCGTTACATGTCCATACCACGACAGACGATTTATCTTCAATCTCCGACACCGGCGCCACTTTTCTTACTTCCTTTAATGTGTTCATTCTTTATCTTGTCCATTCTTGTCACAGCACACTTCCATCCATGTAACTAATATACTATTAGTAATAGTAAATAACCCTGGACAATTAACACAGCGTTATCTAGTTCCACGGTAAGCAAAGCTTGCGTTATGGGTACTAGACAACTGATATAAATATTTAGATACTTTTTTTTGTAAATACATACATAATATACAAACAAAACATCAAGATCGATACAAACAATCTATAAATACAAATATTCGCACCGTGCGAGGAATCGCACCCGCGACTATCGGAAGTAAAGCGGTGTGCTAAACCACTAGACCACCGAGGTCGAAGTTCAATCGTTAATTACCTTATGATGTGAATCACTAGAAATTATTCACAGCCGTTAATTTAACGTGGGTTTTTCTAACGCCTGTACATTGTGAGTACCGTTGCATAAATAATAGCTAATTAGTTAAAAATTAGTAATCATTCCTGGTAGACTGTACACGTCTACGTGAGCACCTCAGTATATATATATATATATAACTCAAAAGTGACTGACATAGTGATCCATCAACGCACAGCCTAAACCACTGGACGGATCGGGCTGAAATTTAGCATGCAGGTAGATGTTATGACGTAGAAATCCGCTAAGGAAGGATTTTGATTAATCCTACCCCCAAGGGGATAAAATAGGGGATGAAAGTTTCTATGAAACTTTGTTAATTTTAAACCGATCGGGCTTTGCATGCATAAAGCTACTATGACGTAAGCATCCCTTAAGAAAGGATTTTGATAAATTCCACCCCTAAGGGGATAAATTAACGCGAGCCGCGGGCAAAAGCTAGTCTCACATATTTTTCGAGTGGCTCCACTGAGAATCAGCGCTACAGTGACACGCTTTTTAAAATATTTATTAATTTTTAAAATTTCTATATTTTTACTAGAAATATAATAGAAAATGATTTATTCAAATAAACTTAATTTAAGCACTTTTGAATAGTCATAACAATTTGTTTTTCATCTACTACTCGTTCGGAAAGCTGTCTCATCACAAGAAGAACGAGCAAGAAACTTGTGTATTGTTCTTTTAAATAATCCTTGTAAGTTTACATTTACAAGTCGAAACGAGTGAATACAAACTACCAACCAGCACAAATTTTTTGGGTCAAATATAAATATACAATAAGATTAAATCAGTCGTAGTGATAAGACTCTGTATTATGATGAATGAATAAATGATTATTATTAATATTAGTACAGCCGCCAATCAGCTTGCTTTGCAAGCTGTGTTTCGGTTGTAGGGTACAGATACAAATCAAATATAATTTATTCATGTAGGACATTTTAGCCACTTATGAACGTTAATTTTTTTGTATATATACTGTTTATTGGTACAATAATTTAATTTTTATTGTACCAAAAAATTTTTAACAAGATTTTTTTTTTAATTTCAAAATTCTTTTTTCACTATGACGGTATTGGAGTTCTAGCGATTTAGCGCAACGATTCACTTTTGATGGTCGCCAGTGCGATCTTCGCACGGTGTAAACATTTGTATTAATGAGAATGGTTGTTTGGCTTGGCCTGGGTGTTTTCTATGTATAATATATATGTATTTACGGAATATGTAATGCGTAGGAATGAAGATCATATCCTAAGGACGGTGTTACATATGAATGTGGATGGTTATAAGGGTAGAGGAAGACCGAAAAAGAGATGGATGGACTGTGTGAAAGATGATATGGTGAGAAAGGTAGTAAATAACGGAATGACTGCGAACAGAGATGAATGGAAGAGAAAAACATATTACGACGACCTCAAATAAATGGGATAAGGAAGAAGCAGATAATGATGATTTACGGATAAAATCTTAAGTGTTTATAGTACTCATGCTTGTGTTATGGGTACTGCTTAACTTGTGACTATGTAGATGACGCTGTGTGAATTGTCCAACAATATATATATACTTATTAGCTGCGTCCGCGACTTCGTCCGCGTAAAATGACAATACTTCCATATAACCTTTCAAACCCTTTTTAATGCAAAACCCTTGTTTTGCATTAAAAAGTAGCCTATGTTCTTTGTCAGGATCTAGACTATCTGTGAACCAAATTTCATTTAAATCGGTTCAGTGGTTTCGGCCTGAAAGCGAGACAGACAGACAGACAGAGTTTCGCATTTATATTAGTAAGGATTTATTTCACTTACTTAAGATTTACATTTATTTACTACGTATTCTATACTAGCTGCGCCCGCGGTTGCACCCGCCTATATGTTGTATGCTATTTCTGATGTATAAACTATATTACTGTATTCAATAAAATCCGTTCAGTAGTTTTTGCGTGAAAGACGAACAAATATCCATTCATATTCACGAACTTACAAGTTTATAATTTTGTAGCAATATTTTTACTAAAAAATCTATTTTAATTCTGTCAATAAAGGGTAACAATTAAAAAATACGGTCTATTTAAAAACTGCCACTTTATATCAGTCGGTTGAAGTAGATTGACTTCATTCAGATTGTCTTGCTCCATTACCGCAGGCTGTGACGTAGGTGCGCCCGCGCATACCGCTTAACTACTCATTAATGACACTGGGTTTTTAGGGTTGCCACTGCAGAGTTATAATAATGGTAGTTTTGGAAACTATTTTATTGTCTATATTTTTTATAATATTATATTATTTTTGTATGACATAAGTCAATTTAATACAAAAATATTCTGGTCTCCATTCTTCACAGGTAGATAATAATATATTTTTTCCTATGGATGATTTTTTTTAAAGGATGATAATGGAATGGTGCACCCGCCTGCGCTAGCGGTTTACGCAGGCGGGGCACCAGTAGAGGATTATAGGAGGAACATGAAGTTAGACCAGTTAGCCCAACGTGACAAATTCCATTGCCATTTGCGTAAAAAAGTAAATAACTACCGATGACGTAATCGTCATCTAGACTTCCCCACCCCCAATGTCATCCAAAACAAGCGAAGCAAAGACCCCCCGACCCCCATAGTTCTTATCTTATCAAGTAGAGTTTTATTGTTATTTATATATATATATTTATTTTTTTATATTATTGACAATTTTTTTTTTCGCTATTTAATTTAATTACCCTAGAAGACTCACACAGCGCCGTCTAGTCTCGAGCTAAGCTTGTGTTATGGGTACTAGACAACTGATAGAAATACTAGATTTATTTTTGTAAATACATACAACACACGTATCCAATTATATCATGAATACAAATGCTTTCATCGTGCGAGGAATCGAATCCGTGACCATTGGAAGTAAGACGGTGTAAAAAATATATTCAATATTTTGGTCATATACCTTTGGTACCTAAATGTTATACAAGTTGTACCCGAGGATTCACCCGTGTGAAATTTATAGCCTATATATTGGTCTGGTATAGAAGCTATATTATTATAGAGTTTCATCAAAATCTATTCAGTAGTTTTTGCATGAAAGAGTAACAAACATCAAACCGTCCTTACAAACACTAACAATATAAGTACAAACAATTACAAAAAACAATTATTGTAATCCAGAGTACAAACAGTAAGATATACAAAACTTTTCTCATTATAACTGATTAAAGTCTAAAAAAAAATTGTAATAAATACTTATTTTTTAACTAGCTACTCGCCCCGGCTTCGCTCGGGTATACATGTATTATATATATAAACCTTCCTCTAGAATCACTTTATTTAAAAAAACCGCTTCAAAATCCGTTGCGTAGTTTTAAAGATTTAATAGGGACGGACAGACAGCGACAGCGACTTTTTTTTTTAATTTTAGGGACTTGTAACATCTAAGTACATGTCAGATGGTACAAAAGTCCGTAAATTTAAAAATTATTTTATACTATGTAATGAAGTAACTTGCTCGTGCGAACCCTAGAGTCTCCGCACCCAATCCATCCGACTGCGCCGTAGTATCGACGCCAAGCTTCTTCGGACACTCGTGTTCTATAAATTCAATAATAACATTAAAAATCGCCATCGCCCTGTTATAAATATACAACGGGTTATTCAAGTGCTTAATTTGCATACTTAAATCTGATACATAGACAGTTTTAAGCATAAAAAACTTATAAACAGTAGTTGGTATGACTACATTTTGGGCGGGATTTTAAATAGATTCTTTTTTTGTTTTTATATTTTTAATTCTCAGTGCTTCTATATTTAAATTAGGAACGTGATAGCCACGATTTTGTTACATTCAAAGAGAACATATTTGTTTTTATTTCTTTTTATATCTACTCTGTGTTTAAAACTATTTTTTTTAAGAATAGTAAAGTATTAGTGTTTGTTTTAAGAATTTTCTTTTTAAATGGTTATAACAGTTTGGTTATAAAACTTTAAAGTGTTTGTGATTGTAATACTACGATTGTGTTTTTTTCCGAGACAAGAGACAATGGAATAAAAACGGCAGGTAATTGCCAGTCATCATTTTTTCAACATCGAAGGTAGGTAATTGAGATGTACAGTTTTACTACAGATAACATAATATTTTATTTTTAATTTTGGCAAAGGAAAATTTTATAGTTGATTTAAACTACATGTTCTATTATGAATTAATTAAAAACATGTAGTAATTTTACTTTTTACAATTTTACCACAGATACATTATGTTGATTATAACACAGAATATAATGACGCTCATGTTCCATAATTAGTGTATATTGATTCTTTGTTATGAGGGGTTGGCGGAATAATTTTTTATTTCTGTTAGTACAAATGCAATACCAATTAAATAAAATAAAAAACCTTTTATATTAAACAGAATATGATATGTACCTGGAGATTTTCATCATATACTTATTTGTAATTTTCTTTTTAATTTGTATATAGTCTATGAGCATGTATATTTTGTTTATGTATATGAATATATTTTTTATGTGGTTATTATTTATATCTTAATATTTATTATAAAATTCATCGTCTTTTTAATCTGTTTACTGGTAGAGAATTCCATCAGGCACGAAGTCCGCCATTTATAAATTTTTACTAGCAAAATTATGAAAAAATAAATGTATTGGTGAATTCACTTGGTTGTGCTAACTGACCTGACTTCATGCTCATCCTATCATCCCCCACTGGTACCCGGCCAGCGTATACCGTTAGCGAAGGCGAGTCCACCAATACATTATCATCTCTAAAAAATTTTATCATATGTTTCTTATGCAAATTAACTACAATAATTATTTAAAAATACAATACAATTTAAACAAGTTTTTGTAATGGCTAATATATTTATAAGGTAAAGCATGTTTTAAAATAGAAAACGAGAGGCCCACCTGTTCAAAATGAGTAACCAATGACAATGACTTAGTCTATAATTTATGATTTTAGTATTTTAAATAAAAAAGAAATAATAAAAAAATACAGAGTCTCGGAGCTGGTTTATTATTTACACCTCAAAGGTAGTGAGTAAAATTATTATGGACACGAAAAAATCTTCGCAAATCTAATAAATAAAAAATATATTTCTAATTAACTCTCTGGTGATGGGAACAGCGATAATAGCAAAATTAATTAGAGAGTGTGGCAGAAGTGCGTAGGTAGCTTTCAACATGTAGTACTTACAAAAAAAATATTACTAGTAAAGAGTGCATCCGGCTCGAAGGATTACCTGGATATATGGTCCTTCAAGCCGGATATGATATATTTCCTAATAAATGATAGTAAATAATGTAACCTAGAGGTACTTAAAATACATATTTTTATGTAGATATATACAAAAGGTTGCGAGTGATTTTAGTGAATGTATTTTAAACTTAAATTGTCGTTAACTGTATATTTTAAGATGAAATAATATCGATGATCTGACCTCAGTAAAAGCCAGTTGCAAAAGGTTATGGATAATTGGTAGAGAAAACAAAGATACAACTTGTTGCTGACGTACTGGACACGTAGTTTTATACTTGTTATGTACATTATAATAATAATAATAAAAAATATCTCGACCTGGCTCACGAGGTGACCGAAATATGGCGGGTGAAGTCCAGCGAAATCATTCCAATCGTTATGTCGGTGAATGGTCTTATTCCAACCAGTCTGGAACAACATCTCGGACGGTTGGGATTCCGAGGCGGCTCACTCCCGGGAAAGATGCAGAAAGCGGTACTCTTAGATTCTGCCCTCATTGTACGCCGGTTTCTCTCCCTGGGGCCCTGAACCCCGGCCGACTGTGCTTCTGCCGGGGGTAAGTTGCCATTTGCTCTCCTTAAGATTTTTAAGAAGAGAATTTTTGAAAAAAAAAAATAAGTAATTGACACAAAAAATTACAAGAAACATATAATTCGTAACAGTACGAATTGGGAATGACGCTTACCGGAAGTGCCATAGTAGTCCTGTAACAATACAACACAACTAGTGCATGTAAATCAATAACACAATCTGATTATAAACACAGACAGGACCAGGTTTCTGCAATAGTACATTATTAACTATTAAATATGCAATATTATTATCTAAATTTATTCAACAGCCTATCAATTTCATAATTCAATACAAACAATTACAAAAAACAATCATTGTAATCCAACGCGGCACATCGAGGCAGCGTACCCAAGATACTGGCAGCGTTGCCTCTTTGAATGGTCATACTTAGCCTTTGGGCAAAATAGCTACCAGCTCTGGGGTCACAAGTAACCTCAATGAGCCGCGCTGAACTATATGTTAAATATTAATTAATCACCGAAAAAATAGCCAACTGTAAATACATCCCGCAGATAGTACTCGACTCTGCCGGTGGTTTAACCTACAGGTTGTTGGGGGGGAAAGGGATTGTTAGTAATGTGGCTTGATAACCCCATTGCTAGCAATATACCATGTAAGGTTGACCTCCCCGCGGTTCCCCTTGGAAACCATCGTGATAAATTCTTAGTGAATTTGTCACGATGGGCTAACTGACCTGACTTCATGCTCATCTTATAATCCTCCACTGGTGCCCCGCTAGCGTAAATCGTTAGCGCAGGCGGGTGCACCATTCCATTATCATCCTCTATAAAAAAACACTACATGATAAGAAAAATACACATAATCTTCTATCAACACATACAGAATTACTAAGTTTACTGATCTAGCAATAGAACTAAAAATGCAATGGCAGGTAGAAACAGTAAAAACTCTCCCAATTATTATCTCGTCCACAGGTGTCATTACAGCATCTTTACATTGTAGCCTCAAAATATTACAGCTTCACCCAGTTTCTTTCATACTTCTCTAAAAAGCTGTAATTCTGAACACCTGTAGAATAGTCCGCAAATATTTGTCTTCGTAATCATTTATTTTATAATTGTCATTGTTTGGTGATATTCACCCGCAATGACAAGTTTAACACCCCATCAAAGGGAGATATATAATATATTTACATAAAATATATATATATATATATATAAATATCCCCTTGGGCACTTTGTGGCTCAGACGTGCCGTATAGGTAGTTTTTTGTTGATCCTTTTTCACTTGTTGATCCGGAGGCCTTTTGTTGATCTAATGCCAGATGACCATATATAAATGTTGATCCGTTTTGAGCCACAACTGTCACGACGAGTAATAATAATAATTAAGCGATTTATACACGATTTTATACAAATCCACCTTTTTGGCATACGAGCAGTTCTTGATCCAATTCAAACGGGCCAATCAGGGTGCAGCATTTGCCAAGGGCTTCCTCATTGGCACGTTTGGGCTACTACATTATGGCTACAGTAACTTAATAATGTCTAGCTAGTATTTCAAGAATAATAGTCTATCTAATCTAAATATTTATAGAAATCAGTCTGGAGTAACGTGACTCCAGATCAAACCTCAATACTTATTATTTTTTGGACGGGAATCTTTTCTTTTGTAACAACGTTACTGAGCAAATAAAGAGAAGACGCAACGGCGGATCCAGGGGGTGCGTCATGGTGGTCATGGGTGCGTCATGACTCTCCCCCCCCCCCCTTAGCCCAGGACTTAGGTAGACCACTAATTGAACTAAAAAATAATGAAACAGCTAAATTTTTTGCACGATCGGAGTGTTGGTGCAGTAGTATTAATTATAATTAAACATTGTTACTTAAAATATAACAGTTAAAGTACTATAACACTAAAAGCAAAATAGGTATTTTCAAAATACTTTTTCAAAATAAATTACCCTTTGAGTTTTTGTCCAAACCTCAGATATTTTATTTATTTTAGGTATATCAATCATTACATAGTATAGTATAGTATAGTATAAAACAAAGTCGCTGTCGCATCTAACAAGTACATAAATAAAGAAAGAAGACTTTTTGGCTCTGAATATATTTCAAAAATCAATTACTTGTGTTAATTAATTTATATACTCGTTCTTATTTCATAGTACTTGGTTTGATCCGAATATATACAGATACCGTAACGGTCTATTAATTATGAATTTATTATACCTAACCTAGATATTTTATTTTGACGAAACTCCGTGTAGTAGTAGTATCCGATAAGGGTATGCGAACCCTAAGTATTATTTCAAAATGACCAGTAATTTCGAAGAAATAAGCCTTTGAATTTTGAATTTTGATTTTAATAAGCCTTTGAATCAATTTACCAAACGGACGCTCAATGTTCGATTCCCGCTACCTATTTTTTTTTGTTATTTTTTTTTTGTCTTTATTCTAATTTTAAATTAACTATTTTAATAATTAAATGAATTTTATCGAACAAAACGTTGTTAAGTATTCAATTAATTTTAATTTACATTACCTATTGTACTTTCTAAATTGTAAAGCAGCTAACAATTATAGTAAGATCTTATAAATAACTAACACAACAAGTAAAACATTTTAAATGTATTTTCTTTATTATTACAAATATTTTTTATGCATAATATAATAGTTAATATCACTTAAAATTAATTTAATACTTAACAACGATTTTATCGATTAAATTCATTTAAATATAACTCATAAATGTATAAATATTATATATAAATAAATACATAATGATCTGATAATCAAATTATAAGTACAGTCTCAAATTGAAAGTAATAAAAACAGAAAATATAGAGAGAACTATAGGGATATAACAGAAAGATGTGAAAAAATGAGGACAGTAAAAAAGTTGCAAATTTAAATAATGTTGCCGCAATTTCTGTTTAAATGAATTTATTACATTATTATATATATTAGGCATACGACTAGCCTTATGACTGTTACTTTTTTTTTAATCTATACATCTATACACGTAAATAAAATTGGAGTGTCTGTTTGTAATATTGAAATAACCGTTTTTTACTACTTGCATATGAATATAAATACGGTATACACCAAAATAACATATTTTACAAGTTTTGTCTGTCTGTCTGTCTGTTTGTTCCGGCTAATCTCTGAAATAGCTGGACCGATTTTGACGGGACTTTTTTTGGCAAGTAGCTGATGTAATAAGGAGTAACTTACGCTACTGTTATTTTAGAAAAATAAAATAAAATTTCACGCGGACGAAGTCGCTGGGGCCAGCTAGTCTATAGATATACCGAGATTTAATATTTAAGTTGCTATTATGTTGTTGACAAAATTTTACTGTAATGTTACTATTACGTTATCCTACACAATTTGTATTATTTTGTATTTTTTTACACAATTTGTATAAATAAATAAATAAATAATAATCTATACATCTATACATATAAATAAAATTGGAGTGTCTGTTTGTAATATTGAAATAACCTTTTTTTACTACATGCATATGAATATATATAAGGTACATATACCAAAATAACAATTTTTATAATTTTAGTCTGTCTGTCTGTCTGTCTGTTTGTTCTGGACCGATTTTGACGGGACTTTTTTTGGCAGGTAGCTGATGTAATAAGGAGTAACTTAGGCTACTTTTATTTTAGAAAAATAAAGTTAAAAACCACGTGGACGAAGTCGCGGGAACAGCTAATGTATAATATATTAGAGATACCTACGTGTTTTTTTATTGATGACTAGCTGTACACGGGATTTCGTCCGTGTTGAATTTAACTTTATTTTTCTAAAATATAAGAAGTTAAATTCCACGCGGACGAAGTCGCGTGTACAGCTAGTTGTCGGTAGTCTAGCGATTTAGCTAGCACACTGCTTTGATTCCTGCTTGGTGGTCGAGGGTTCGATTCCTCGCACGCTGCAAACATTTGTATTCATGAGTATGATTGTTTGTAACGGTCTGGGTGTTTTCTATGTATAGATAATATATATGTATTTACGAAAAAAAATCTTTGTATTTATATCAGTACCCATAACATAATCTTCAGCTAGCTTAACTTGGGTCTAGATGAAGCTGTGTGAATTGTCCTGAGATTACTATTATTACTATAATAAATCTTTTCAAATCAGCCGATGTTTATTTTTGCCATAATACGTGCTGTTACCATGTGATAATATTACGTACGTACTTATTAAACTATTAACTATTTATACTGTTTTAAATGTGATGCGTTCATTATTTATATTTCCTTTGAATTAAAGACAAATGTATATATATATATACATTTATATAAACTTGCACACTTAGTTGATCCAGCCACGATCCGTAGATATTGCTGATTCCACTGTCTCTCTCTTTCTATCACTATCTTTGTATTCTAATATGCGATGTTGCCGTTCCGGCAGAGACCATGCGTTGTTGCCAAATGTATTCGTCGATAGTAGTAGATACCTATACTCGATATATATTTTTTCAACAATTTCCTGCAATAGTGAATCCGTATCGGCAATTTTTTTTAAATGCACAAAGATTTTTTGGCTCTGAATATATTTAAAAATCATTTACTTGTGTGTTGATGAATTTATATACTAGTACACGAAGTACCTAATACTTGTTTTGATTTGAATAGGTAGCGATATTATGAATTTATTATACGTAATCTAAAGATTTTGACGAAATAAAAGTAATTAGTTATCTGTTAACCTTGACTTCATGCTGGCACCAGTATTATCAGATGATGAACATACTCTTCGAAAACTTACAGCAGAAATATCGTGTTTGGACTCATTAGATAGGTCTCGATGAATAGAGTTTAAAAAACTTAAAATAAATGGTAAATTAGAAATAATGTATAAATACCCCTTACGTAAAATTCAACCACTTTAAACTTAATAATAATAATAATTAGGAAAAGAGAAAGCTATACATGCACTGAAAGTAATTGATGCCTTCCACACAATATTTTCAGTATTAAACTACTCTGTTTGTTCAGTAAAAGTGTAAATACACTGGTAACCTTTAATCATATTTTATATGCAAACATTACATATACAAACCCTAAAGTTTTATTTCAGAATAGCCAGTAGTTTTCAAGAAATAAGTCTTTGAAATTGTACGTGTAACTTATATATATATACTAGTTTTTTCACCATAACAAACAACACCAATATGGCCTAGTTAGTAGTTTACCTGTGTACCAATTAATAATAATAGTAATCTCAGGACAATTCACACAGCTTCATCTAGACCCAAGTTAAGCTAGCTGAAGATTATGTTATGGGTACTAGACAACTGATATAAATACAAAGATTTTTTTCGTAAATACATATATATTATCTATACATAGAAAACACCCAGATCGTTACAAACAATTTAATAATAAGTTAATAGTTTAATAAGTACGTACGTAATATTATCACATGGTAACAGCACGTATTATGGCAAAAATAAACATCGGCTGATTTGAAAATATTTATTATAGTAATAATAGTAATCTCAGGACAATTCACACAGCTTCATCTAGACCCAAGTTAAGCTAGCTGAAGATTATGTTATGGGTACTGATATAAATACAAAGATTTTTTTTCGTAAATACATATATATTATCTATACATAGAAAACACCCAGACCGTTACAAACAATCATACTCATGAATACAAATGTTTGCAGCGTGCGAGGAATCGAACCCTCGACCACCAAGCAGGAATCAAAGCAGTGTGCTAGCTAAATCGCTAGACTACCGACAACTAGCTGTACACGCGACTTCGTCCGCGTGGAATTTAACTTCTTATATTTTAGAAAAATAAAGTTAAATTCAACACGGACGAAATCCCGTGTACAGCTAGTCATCAATAAAAAAACACGTAGGTATCTCTAATATATTATACATTAGCTGTTCCCGCGACTTCGTCCACGTGGTTTTTAACTTTATTTTTCTAAAATAAAAGTAGCCTAAGTTACTCCTTATTACATCAGCTACCTGCCAAAAAAAGTCCCGTCAAAATCGGTCCAGCCATTTCAGAGATTAGCCGGAACAAACAGACAGACGGACAAAAATTGTAAAATATGTTATTTTGGTGTATGTACTGTATTTATATTCATATGCAAGTAGTAAAAAACGGTTATTTCAATATTACAAACAACAGGCTTCAACATTCTCAAGTACCACAAAAAAGATGTTTTTTCTATCAAATAAACCGTTTTTATTAAAAACAAGCTGTTCCCGCGACTTCGTCCGCGTGGAATTTAACTTTATTTTTCTAAAATAAAAGTAGCCTAAGTTACTCCTTATAAATCAGCTACCTGCCAAAAAAAGTACCGTCAAAATCGGTCCAGCCATTTCAGAGATTAGCCGGAACAAACAGACCGACAGACAGACAGACAAAAATTATAAAAATTGTTATTTTGGTATATGTACCTTATATATATTCATATGCATGTAGTAAAAAACGGTTATTTCAATATTACAAACAGACACTCTAATTTTTATTAAATGTATAGATGTATAGATTGTTATTTATTTATTTATTTATTCATCCAAAATAATACAAATTGTGTAAGATAACGTAATAGTAACATTACAGTAAAATTTTGTCAACAACATAATAGCAACTTAAATATTAAATCTCGGTATATCTATAGACTAGCTGGCCCCAGCGACTTCGTCCGCGTGAAATTTTATTTTATTTTTCTAAAATAACAGTAGCGTAAGTTACTCCTTATTACATCAGCTACTTGCCAAAAAAAGTCCCGTCAAAATCGGTCCAGCTATTTCAGAGATTAGCCGGAACAAACAGACAGACAGACAGACAAAACTTGTAAAATATGTTATTTTGGTGTATACCGTATTTATATTCATATGCAAGTAGTAAAAACGGTTATTTCAATATTGCAAACAGACACTCCAATTTTATTTACATGTATAGATGTATAGATTAAAAAAAAAGTAACAGTCATAAGGCTAGTCGTATGCCTAATATATATAATAATGTAATAAATTCATTTAAACAGAAATTGAGGGAACATTATTTAAATTTGTAACTTTTTTACTGTCCTTCTCCTTTTTTCACATCTTTCTGTTATATGCCTATAGTTCTCTCTATATTTTCTGTTTTTCTTACTTTCAATTTGAGACTGTACTTATAATTTGATTATCGGATCATTATGTATTTATTTATACATTTATGGGTTATATTTACATATATATTTATGTATGTATATTGTTATAGAAATGTATATTTTGCTTATCTTTATTATCTTTATAAATATTTTTTTGACATTTTTATTTATATTAGTGCACCGCCAATAATCTTTCGCTGCACCACTCATGGTTGCCTGGTAAATAACGCGGCAAAATATTAAGTCCGCCACATGTACAAATTTTTTGTGCATTAAAGTTAAAGAAATAAAAAAAATACAATACTGTTTAATGAAAATGCGTATTGTCTAGTGCTTTGAGATGTCTTAAGGATAACCAACAATAACCATTTTTTATCTTTTACATTTTACGGGAATTTTTTTTATCGTATGTTTCCCTTAAAATCATGTAAACTATGTTATTATGTCATAATCTAAAGAAATAATAATATTTTATAGTGAAATATCCACTATAAAATACCAAAAAGTAGCAATGTAATTCGTTACGCGCGAATCAGGTGTTATAAGGTCAAAGGTCGGTGCACCCCGCGTATTTGATAAATAGTACTTCTCTGGATGTCTTTAAGAGAAAATGGCAGTATGTACGTGTATATGTCACACACAAGTCCTTAAGTGTTAAGTTTTTCAAATGTACAATAAAGAATAAATATTTTTAAGTACAGTACTTACGTACATTAATATAATACCTACTTTTTACTTGTATCTATTGTTATCAAAATTAAATTATAAGTTCTTAACTTGACCACGACTATGTGACCCTCTCTTGGCGCCAAAACGAGAGAAAAAATGAACAGCATACGACGACGACGCAGTACCTATAGAGTGGAGCAACTGCTTATTCAGTTTTATTCAACTATTTAGTCCCTCCTCCGTTACAATGAATGCAGGCGGATATTACAATGTACGTAGCATTGCAAATATAAAATATCTAGATTAGGTATAATAAATTCATAATTCATAGGCCGTTACGGTATCAGAGCCAAAGTCTTCTTTCTTTGTTTATGTACTGTTAGATGCGACAGCGACTTTGTTTTTATATTACTATGTAATGATTGATATACCTAAAATAAATAAAATATCTGAGGTTTGGACAAAAATTCAAAAGGTACTTTATTTTGAAAAAGTATTTTGAAAATACCTATTTTGCATTTAGTATTTGAAATACAAAACACAAAACTATTTTTGTTTTTAGAGTGAGATTTCTATGAATTCACTGTCGATAGCGAGCGGTGCGATGGAAAAAGATAACCGTTTATAAAAATATAATAAATAGCCCTGGACAATTAACACAGACTGATACTGAACTGATATAAATAGAGATTTTTATTTTGTAAATACATATATAATATACATATAAAACACCCAGACCGATGAAAACAATCGATGACCGATGAGTACAAATGTTTGCACCGTGCGAGAAATCGAACCCGCGACCATCGGATGTAAAGCGGTGTGACCACCGAGGCAGTCGAAATATATAAATAATCTTATGAATTTAATTTATTCTAATTTGTTTGTGTGCGCGGGGTGCGGTGTACGGTGCTCCCCCTGCCTCCACCGTTGCTGGAGCTTGCATGTATGGAGCATTGCGAATATAAAATATCTAGATTAGTAAATTCATAATTGATAGACCGTTACGGTATCTATATATATTCGGATTAAAATAAGTATCGCAGTAAGGACCAGTATATAAAGTGATCAACACAATTAACTGATTTTTGAAATATATATACAGAGCCAAAAAGTCTTTGTGTATTCAAAAAATATCTAATTTGTTTGTGTGCGCGGGGTGCGGTGTACGGTGCAGGGGGACCCTGCCTCCACCGTTGCTGGAGCTTGCATGTATGGAGCATTGCGAATATAAAATATCTAGATTAGTAAATTAATAAATTCATAATTGATAGACCGTTACGGTATCTATATATATTCGGATGAAAATAAGTATCGCAGTAAGGACGAGTATATAAAGTGATCAACATAATTAATTGATTTTTGAAATATATTCAGATCCAAAAAGTCTTTGTGTATACCAAAAATTTAGCCGTTCGGAGCCAGTCATGCACGAATTATTAGTAAAAAATGTGTCGAGTATATCGTACTATCGACGAATATATATGGCCACATCGCAAAATAGAATGCGACGTTGCCATACCGCCTGAGATATACGCGATAGAAGTCAAGTTATTCAGTGCAAAAGGTGGAATCAGCAAGTGTGTAGGTTGTGGCGTGATCAACAAAGTGCCCAAAGAGGTGTTTATATATATATATATATATATATATATATATATATATATATATATATATCCCCTTGGGCACTTTGTGGCTCAGACGTGCCGTATAGGTAGTTTTTTGTTGATCCTTTTTCACTTGTTGATCCGGAGGCCTTTTGTTGATCTAATGCCAGCTGACCATATATAAATGTTGATCCGTTTTGAGCCACAACTGTCACGACGAGTAATAATAATAATTAAGCGATTTATACACGATTTTATACAAATCCACCTTTTTGGCATACGACCACTTCTTGATCCAATTCAAACGGGCCAATCAGGGTGCAGCATTTGCCAAGGGCTTCCTCATTGGCACGTTTGGGCTACTACATTATGGCTACAGTAACTTAATAATGTCTAGCTAGTATTTCAAGAATAATAGTCTATCTAATCTAAATATTTATAGAAATCAGTCTGGAGTAACGTGACTCCAGATCAAACCTCAATACTTATTATTTTTTGGACGGGAATCTTTTCTTTTGTAACAACGTTACTGAGCGAATAAAGAGAAGACGCAACGGCGGATCCAGGGGGAGCGTCATGGAGGTCATGGGAGTCATGGGGGCGTCATGACTCTCCCCCCCTTAGCCCAGGACTTAGGTAGACCACTAATTGAACTAAAAAATAATGAAACAGCAAATTTTTTTGCACGATCGGAGTGTTGGTGCAGTAGTATTAATTATAATTAAACATTGTTACTTAAAACATAACAGTTAAAGTACTATAACACTAAAAGCAAAATAGGTATTTTCAAAATACTTTTTCAAAATAAATTACCCTTTGAGTTTTTGTCCAAACCTCAGATATTTTATTTATTTTAGGTATATCAATCATTACATAGTATAGTATAAAACAAAGTCGCTGTCGCATCTAACAAGTACATAAATAAAGAAACAAGACTTTTTGGCTCTGAATATATTTCAAAAATCAATTACTTGTGTTAATCAATTTATATACTCGTTCTTATTTCATAGTACTTGTTTTGATCCGAATATATACAGATACCGTAACGGTCTATTAATTATGAATTTATTATACCTAACCTAGATATTTTATTTTGACGAAACTCCGTGTAGTAGTAGTATCCGATAAGGGTATGCGAACCCTAAGTATTATTTCAAAATGACCAGTAATTTCGAAGAAATAAGCCTTTGAATTTCAAATCAACTTACCAAACGGACGCTCAAGGTTCGATTCCCGCCACCGATTTTTTTTTGTTATTTTTTTTTTGTCTTTATTCTAATTTTAAATTAACTAATTTAATAATTAAATGAATTTAATCGAACAAAACGTTGTTAAGTATTCAATTAATTTTAATTTACATTACCTATTGTACTTTCTAAATTGTAAAGCAACTAACAATTATAGTAAGATCTTAAATAACTAACACAACAAGTAAAACATTTTAAATGTATTTTCTTTATTATTACAAATATTTTTTATGCATAATATAATAGTTAATATCTAATAAATACATAATGATCTGATAATCAAATTATAAGTACAGTCTCAAATTGAAAGTAAGAAAAACAGAAAATATAGAGAGAACTATAGGGATATAACAGAAAGATGTGAAAAATGGAGAAGGACAGTAAAAAAGTTACAAATTTAAATAATGTTCCCGCAATTTCTGTTTAAATGAATTTATTACATTATTATATATATTAGGCATACGACTAGCCTTATGACTGTTACTTTTTTTTTAATCTATACATCTATACATGTAAATAAAATTGGAGTGTCTGTTTGTAATATTGAAATAACCGTTTTTTACTACTTGCATATGAATATAAATACGGTACATACACCAAAATAACATATTTTACAAGTTTTGTCTGTCTGTCTGTCTGTTTGTTCCGGCTAATCTCTGAAATAGCTGGACCGATTTTGACGGGACTTTTTTTTGGCAAGTAGCTGATGTAATAAGGAGTAACTTAGGCTACTTTTATTTTAGAAAAATAAAGTTAAATTCCACGCGGACGAAGTCGCTGGGGCCAGCTAGTCTATAGATATACCGAGATTTAATATTTAAGTTGCTATTATGTTGTTGACAAAATTCTACTGTAATGTTACTATTACGTTATCCTACACAATTTGTATTATTTTGGATGAATAAATAAATAAATAAACAATAATCTATACATCTATACATACAAATAAAATTGGAGTGTCTGTTTGTAATATTGAAATAACCGTTTTTTACTACATGCATATGAATATATATAAGGTACATATACCAAAATAACAATTTTTATAATTTTAGTCTGTCTGCCTGTCGGTCTGTTTGTTCCGGCTAATCTCTGAAATGGCTGGACCGATTTTGACGGTACTTTTTTTTGGCAGGTAGCTGATTTATAAGGAGTAACTTAGGTTACTTTTATTTTAGAAAAATAAAGTTTAATTCCACGCGGACGAAGTCGCGGGAACAGCTTGTTTTTAATAAAAACATCTTTTTTGTGGTACTTGAGAATGTTGAAGCCTGTTGTTTGTAATATTGAAATAACCGTTTTTTACTACTTGCATATGAATATAAATACGGTACATAATACACCAAAATAACATATTTTACAATTTTTGTCCGTCTGTCTGTTTGTTCCGGCTAATCTCTGAAATGGCTGGACCGATTTTGACGGGACTTTTTTTGGCAGGTAGCTGATGTAATAAGGCTACTACCTAGTAACTTAGGCTACTTTTATTTTAGAAAAATAAAGTTAAAAACCACGTGGACGAAGTCGCGGGAACAGCTACTGTATAATATATTAGAGATACCTACGTGTTTTTTTATTGATGACTAGCTGTACACGGATTTCGTCCGTGTGGAATTTAACTTTATTTTTCTAAAATATAAGAAGTTAAATTCCACGCGGACGAAGTCGCGTGTACAGCTAGTTGTCGGTAGTCTAGCGATTTAGCTAGCACACTGCTTTGATTCCTGCTTGGTGGTCGAGGGTTCGATTCCTCGCACGCTGCAAACATTTGTATTCATGAGTATGATTGTTTGTAACGGTCTGGGTGTTTTCTATGTATAGATAATATATATGTATTTACGAAAAAAAAATCTTTGTATTTATATCAGTTGTCTAGTACCCATAACATAATCTTCAGCTAGCTTAACTTGGGTCTAGATGAAGCTGTGTGAATTGTCCTGAGATTACTATTATTACTATAATAAATCTTTTCAAATCAGCCGATGTTTATTTTTGCCATAATACGTGCTGTTACCATGTGATAATATTACGTACGTACTTATTAAACTATTAACTTATTATTAAATTATTAACTATTTATACTGTTTTAAATGTGATGCGTTCATTATTTATATTTCCTTTGAATTAAAGACAAATGTATATATATATATATATATATACATTTATATAAACTTGCACACTTAGTTGATCCAGCCACGATCCGTAGATATTGCTGATTCCACTGTCTCTCTCTTTCTATCACTATCTTTGTATTCTAATATGCGATGTTGCCGTTCCGGCATGGTCTCGGCCGGAACGGCAACATCGCATATGTTGCGCGTTGTTGCCAAATGTATTCGTCGATAGTAGTAGATACCTATACGCGATATATATTTTTTCAACAATTTCCTGCAATAGTGAATCCGTATCGGCAATTTTTTTTAAATGCACAAAGATTTTTTGGCTCTGAATATATTTAAAAATCATTTACTTGTGTGTTGATGAATTTATATACTAGTACATGAAGTACCTAATACTTGTTTTGATTTGAATAGGTAGCGATATTATGAATTTATTACACGTAATCTAAAGATTTTGACGAAATAAAAGTAATTAGTTATCTGTTAACCTTGACTTCATGCTGGCACCAGTCAGATGATGAACATACTCTTCGAAAACTTACAGCAGAAATATCGTGTTTGGACTCATTAGATAGGTCTCGATGAATAGAGTTTAAAAAACTTAAAATAAATGGTAAATTAGAAATAATGTATAAATACCCCTTACGTAAAATTCAACCACTTTAAACTTAATAATAATAATAATTAGGAAAAGAGAAAAGCTATACATGTACTGAAAGTAATTGATGTCTTCCACACAATATTTTCACTATTAAACAACTCTGTTTGTTCAGTAAAAGTGTAAATACACTGGTAACCTTTAATCATATTTTATATGCAAACATTACATATACAAACCCTAAAGTTTTATTTCAGAATAGCCAGTAGTTTTGAAGAAATAAGTCTTTGAAATTGTACGTGTAACTTATACATATACTAGTTTTTTCACCATAACAAACAACACCAATATGGCCTAGTTAGTAGTTTACCTGTGTACCAATTAATAATAATAGTAATCTCAGGACAATTCACACAGCTTCATCTAGACCCAAGTTAAGCTAGCTGAAGATTATGTTATGGGTACTAGACAACTGATATAAATACAAAGATTTTTTTCGTAAATACATATATATTATCTATACATAGAAAACACCCAGACCGTTACAAACAATCATACTCATGAATACAAATGTTTGCAGCGTGCGAGGAATCGAACCCTCGACCACCAAGCAGGAATCAAAGCAGTGTGCTAGCTAAATCGCTAGACTACCGACAACTAGCTGTACACGCGACTTCGTCCGCGTGGAATTTAACTTCTTATATTTTAGAAAAATAAAGTTAAATTCCACACGGACGAAATCCCGTGTACAGCTAATCGTCAATAAAAAAACACGTAGGTATCTCTAATATATTATACACTAGCTGTTCCCGCGACTTCGTCCACGTGGTTTTTAACTTTATTTTTCTAAAATAAAAGTAGCCTAAGTTACTAGGTAGTAGCCTTATTACATCAGCTACCTGCCAAAAAAAGTCCCGTCAAAATCGGTCCAGCCATTTCAGAGATTAGCCGGAACAAACAGACAGACGGACAAAAATTGTAAAATATGTTATTTTGGTGTATTATGTACCGTATTTATATTCATATGCAAGTAGTAAAAAACGGTTATTTCAATATTACAAACAACAGGCTTCAACATTCTCAAGTACCACAAAAAAGATGTTTTTATTAAAAACAAGCTGTTCCCGCGACTTCGTCCGCGTGGAATTAAACTTTATTTTTCTAAAATAAAAGTAACCTAAGTTACTCCTTATAAATCAGCTACCTGCCAAAAAAAAGTACCGTCAAAATCGGTCCAGCCATTTCAGAGATTAGCCGGAACAAACAGACCGACAGACAGACAGACTAAAATTATAAAAATTGTTATTTTGGTATATGTACCTTATATATATTCATATGCATGTAGTAAAAAACGGTTATTTCAATATTACAAACAGACACTCCAATTTTATTTATATGTATAGATGTATAGATTATTATTTATTTATTTATTTATTCATCCAAAATAATACAAATTGTGTAGGATAACGTAATAGTAACATTACAGTAAAATTTTGTCAACAACATAATAGCAACTTAAATATTAAATCTCGGTATATCTATAGACTAGCTGTCCCCAGCGACTTCGTCCGCGTGAAATTTTATTTTATTTTTCTAAAATAACAGTAGCGTAAGTTACTCCTTATTACATCAGCTACTTGCCAAAAAAAGTCCCGTCAAAATCGGTCCAGCTATTTCAGAGATTAGCCGGAACAAACAGACAGACAGACAGACAAAACTTGTAAAATATGTTATTTTGGTGTATGTACCGTATTTATATTCATATGCAAGTAGTAAAAACGGTTATTTCAATATTACAAACAGACACTCCAATTTTATTTACATGTATAGATGTATAGATTAAAAAAAAAGTAACAGTCATAAGGCTAGTCGTATGCCTAAAATATATAATAATGTAATAAATTCATTTAAACAGAAATTGCGGGAATATTATTTAAATTTGTAACTTTTTTACTGTCCTTCTCCTTTTTTAACATCTTTCTGTTATATCCCTATAGTTCTCTCTATATTTTCTGTTTTTCTTACTTTCAATTTGAGACTGTACTTATAATTTGATTATCGGGTCATTATGTATTTATTTATACATTTATGGGTTATATATTTATGTATGTATATTGTTATTTTTTTATAGAAATGTATATTTTGCTTTGTATTTATATATCTTTTTTTGACATTTCTTATTTATATTAGTGCACCGCCAATAATCTTTCGCTGCACCACTCATGGTTGCCTGGTAAATAACGCGGCAAGATATTAAGTCCGCCACATGTACAAATTTTTTTGTGCATTAAAGTTAAATAAATAAAAAAAAATACAATACTGTTTAATGAAAATGCGTATTGTCTAGTGCTTTGAGATGTATCAAAATAAGGTCAACAAAAAAGTCCGTGATGGTATATGTCTATCTCTCAAGGATAACCAACAATAACCATTTTTTATCTTTTACATTTTACGGGAATTTTTTTTATCGTATGTTTCCCTTAAAATCATGTAAACTATGCTATTATGTCATAATCTAAAGAAATAATAATATTTTATAGTGAAATATCCACTATAAAATAGTAATGTAAGTAGCAATGTAATTCGTTACGCGCGAATCAGCTGTTATAAGGTCAAAGGTCGGTGCACCCCGCGTATTTGATAAATAGTGCTTCTCTGGATGTCTTTAAGAGAAAATGGCAGTATGTACGTGTATATGTACAAGTCCTTAAGTGTTAAGTTTTTCAAATGTACAATAAAGAATAAATATTTTTAAGTACAGTACTTACGTACATTAATATAATACCTACTTTTTACTTGTATCTATTGTCATCAAAATTAAATTATAAGTTCTTAACTTGACCACGACTATGTGACCCTCTCTTGGCGCCAAAACGAGTGAAAAAATGAACAGCATACGACGACGACGCATACCTATAGAGTGGAGCAACTGCTTATTCAGTTTTATTCAACTATTTAGTCCCTCCACCGTTACAATGAATGGAGGCGGATATTACAATGTATGTAGCATTGCGAATATAAAATATCTAGATTAGGTATAATAAATTCATAATTGATAGACCGTTACGGTATCAGAGCCAAAAAGTCTTCTTTCTTTATTTATGTACTGTTAGATGCGACATCGACTTTGTTTTATACTACACTATGTAATGATTGATATACCTATGTAAAATAAATAAAATATCTGAGGTTTGGACAAAAATTCAAAAGGTACTTTATTTTGAAAAATTATTTTGAAAATACCTATTTTGCATTTAGTATTTGAAATACAAAACTATTTTTGTTTTTAGAGTGACATTTCTATGAATTCACTGTCGATAGCGAGCGGTGCGATGGAAAAAGATAACCGTTTATAAAAATATAATAAATAGCGCTGGACAATTAACACAGACTGATACTGAACTGATATAAATAGATATTTTTATCTTGTAAATACATATATAATATACATATAAAACACCCAGACCGATGAAATCAATCGATGACCGATGAGTACATATGTTTGCACCGTGCGAGAAATCGAACCCGCGACCATCGGATGTAAAGCGGTGTGACCACCGAGGCAGTCGAAATACATAAATAATCTTATGAATTTAATTTATTCTAATTTGTTTGTGTGCGCGGGGTGCAGTGTACGGTGCTCCCCCCTGCCTCCACCGTTGCTGGAGCTTGCATGTATGGAGCATTGCGAATATAAAATATCTAGATTAGTAAATTCATAATTGATAGACCGTTACGGTATCTATATATATTCGGATTAAAATAAGTATCGCAGTAAGGACCAGTATATAAAGTGATCAACACAATTAATTGATCTTTGAAATATATATACAGAGCCAAAAAGTCTTTGTGTAATCAAAAAATATCTAATTTGTTTGTGTGCGCGGGGTGCGGTGTACGGTGCTCCCCCCTGCAACGGTGGAGTTACTATGTATGGAGCATTGCGAATATAAAATATCTACATTAGTAAATTAATAAATTCATAATTGATAGACCGTTACGGTATCTGTATATATTCGGATGAAAGTAAGTATTGCAGTAAGGACGAGTATATAAAGTGATCAACATAATTAATTGATTTTTGAAATATATTCAGAGCCAAAAAGTCTTTGTGTATACCAAAAATTTAGCCGTTCGGAGCCAGTCAGTCACGAATTATTAGTAAAAAAAGTGTCGAGTATATCGTACTATCGACGAATATATATGGCCACATCGCAAAATAGAATGCGACGTTGCCATACCGCCTGAGATATACGCGATAGGAGTCAAGTTATTCAGTGCAAAAGGTGGAATCGGCAAGTGTTTAGGTTGTGGCGTGATCAACAAAGTGCCCAAAGAGGTGTTTATATATATATATATATATATATATATGTCAGAATATGGTACAATGGTGGTAATCTTACTAATATTCATCATCATCATCATTTTCTTGCCTTTATCCCAATCTTTTTTATCAAAGTTTGTGAGTATAGATGCATGATTGTTACTCTTTCACGCAAAAACTATTTTGATGAAACTTTACAGTAACATAGCTTATACCATAGCTCGTAGAGCGACTTTGAGTTGGTGGACCAGTCGTATCGTCAGTGTCCACGTTTCGGCACCGTATGTCATAACGGGTAGGACGAACTGGTTGGACTTGAACCTTGGTTTTAAGGCTTGGTAGCGACAATGAGAAGACTTGACGAAGATTCCCAAAAGCCGCCCAGCCCAGCTGTATTCGCCTCTTGGCCTCCCTCTTAAAGTTCCATCTAAATGTTTGTTTTTACCTTCACCTATTTAACTTCAAAATGAGATTTATTTTTAATAGATTTAATATGAAGACTAAGAAGATATGACTTCAATTTGTGCCATATGTATTATAGAGCCACTCTATCTATAAAAAAAACCGCTTTAAAATTCATCGCGTAGTTAGATTTAAGTATACATAGGGACAGACAAACAGCGCCAGTGACTTTATATTATATTATGTAATTATGTAGTGATACTAATACGCAAGGTAGTCGAGGTACCTTCTCCCCGCTATAGCTTGTAATTTAAGTACATTTTTTATATTGTGGTAATGCATAAAAACATAACAATTAAATATTACAATGTTATCGGCATTGGCGATTGTTACTTCCGCTATAAGGTTGAAATAGTACATATACATACACATTCATACAACATACATACAAGTACATACAAGTGCCTATTGATATCTACATATACATATAAATAAAATTGGAGTGTCTGTTTGTGATATTGAAATAACCGTTTTTACTACATGCATATGAATATAAATACGGTACATACACCAAAATAACATTTTTTACAATTTTTGTCGGTCTGTCTATTTGTTTCAGCTAATCTCTGAATGGCTGGACCAATTTTGACGGGACTTTTTTTGGCAGGTAGCGGATGTAATAAGGAGTAACTTAGGCTAATTTAGAAAAATTCTCTAATTAACTTTTTTGTTCAATTCCACGTGGATGAAGTCGCAGATACAGCTAGTAGTTAATAATAATACAAGTTGATGTGAACTCCATAGTATGCCCTCTGACCGAAGAAAGCACAGGTTGTCCATAAGAGTTTTCTTTTTAAGCCATGAAACCAGGCTTCAGTACCATCATCATTACATAGTATAAAATAAAGTCGCTGTCGCTGTCTGTCCCTATGTATGCTTAAATCTTTAAAACTACGCAACGGATTTTGAAGCGGTTTTTAATAGATAGAGTAATTCAAAAGGAAGGTTTATATATATAATACATGCGAAGTCGGACCGAGTAGGTAGTGATTTATAAAAATTACGTGTCACGTTGTTTGTCCGCGATGGACTCCTATAATACTGAACCGATTGCAAATTTGATTTGCACATTGTGTGTAATTTGATCCAACTTGAAAGGATAGCTTACAACTCAATTTATAGTCGCAATATTATTTTAATGCCACAACAACGCATGGCCGGGTCTGCTTACATAATATATGCTACGAAGGTGGCAAACAAACATACGGCCCACCTGATGGCAAATAGTTATCGTAGCCTATAGACACTTGAAATAGTAGGGGTGTCACGTGCGCGTTGTCGACTTTAAAAAACCTTAATACAGCCTTCTGAGTATTCAAATGCAAAAATAATTTATTCATGTCGGATATTATAGCAACTTTGAACGTTCATTTTTTTATATTATTATTAGATCCCTACCGTTCAGTATATAGATCCAATTGGGAAGAACTGGCAAGAAACTCAATTGAATATTTTATTTATTTATTTTAAAAGCTAGTTTATTTACGTTGTGTGCATGTAGGTGTCTATGTCTAACATTAAATAAAAGTCCTGTGCATGAACAACTATTGCCATGCACGCTCGTCATTCAAGTAATCGTTTAGTGAGTAATAAGCTATGCTCAGTAACTATGATTTAACTGTTTTGACTTGATTTAAGGTTACAAAGGTATTCTAAGTTACTTCCTATAATATTAGCTATTTACGAATGAAAGTCCCGTCAAAATCGGTCCAGCTGTTTCGGAAATTAGCAAGAAAGACGACAAACTTTTTACGGCCTCTGTGATCTAGTACTTTAGCACCCCGCTTTACCTTCAGTGGTCGCGGGTTCGATTACTCGCACGATATTGATATGCATGTAGTAAAAAACGGTTATTTCCAATTTTATATATATTTATAATTGTATAGGTAAATTAACTAGTATCAAATCGTGTATCTATCTACAATTGACCACAAAAACAGTTCGACGTCGTTACTTGTATTGGAACTGGTTTAATTATGAGACATTTAATGTGATTACCATTTTAACTCAACAACACAAATGGTATTGATGGTGAGGAACCGGGTTTTTTTATTCTTTCCTAAGAGTTATGAAAGTGGTTGGAGTGAATACCATTGTTATACATTTTATTGGGAAATGGTTTTTTTTTTATGTGATAATGAAATGGTGCACCCGCCTGCGCTAACGGTTTACGCTGGCGGGGCACCAGTGGAGGATGATAAGATGAGCATGAGGTCAGGTCAGTTAGCCCATCGTGACAAATTCACATGTAATTTATCACGATGGTTTCCAGGGGGAACCACGTGGAGGTCAACCTGACATAGTACATTGATAGCAATGGGGTCAAGAGTCCACATTACTAACAATCCCCTTCCCCCCTTGGGAAATGGTTACGGTAGCCTATGGACGCCTGAGATAAAGACAATTAAATATTGTAATGGCTGAAAACTGTGATTGGTACAGCGTATGCCAGGGTAGGGGAACCAATGGCACGTGTGCCATTGACGGCATACGACACAATAAATAGTATACGCCATTGTTACCCAATATACGGTTTCAATGAGTCTGGTAGCATGATAGAACCTACAAAACTGTCTAGCAATTTAAGAAACACAGTCTAATAGTTCTCTCAATAACATATATAAATTTCAGCGTTATAAAAATAATGTAAGTTTATTTATAAAATAATATAGTTTGGGGGGGTCCGTCGGGGGGTTGGAACCACACTAAGGGTCTGGCAACGAGCAGAGCAAGTTACAATACTGTTACTAGCAATATGTGAAAAAATGGAGCATCTTAAAATAACGAATTTGATATGAAATTGTATACAACGTTGTTACCCAATATACTGTTTCAATGAGTCTGGTAGGATGAAGAACCAAGAAAACTGTCTGGCAATTTAGGAAACTCAGTTTAATAGTTCTCTCAATAATATATATAAATTTCAGCTTTATTAAAATGACGTAAGTTTATTTATAAAATAGTATAGTTTAAGGGGGTCCGGCGGGGGGTTGGAACCACACTAAGTGTCAATGCAATGAGCAGCGCAAGTTATAATACTGCTACGAACAATATCTGAAAAAGAGTTTCTTAAAATAACGAATTTGATATGAAAATTTTTACACCTTTGTTACCTGTTACCTGCCATAGAACCACGATCCAGGTTTCATGTTTGGGGATCGTTCTTACCTGTGTTGGGGACACACATACAAGAACTTTCACATTTACTAATAAGACGTATGTCTGGCCGTCGTGGGCTCTTGCTCTATAAGGGGTCTACGATAGTGGTCATCTGGTTATTTTTACATTGTTTTTAACTCTAAACTTTACTACAATTACAAAAAATCAATACCAGGTAAGAATGGGGGTCTATCTAAATACGAAAAACATGGCGAGGGGTCTACGACACAAAAAAGTTTGGGAACCTCTGATCTAAACGAACAGATAGCGGAAGCGACTTCATTTTATACTATACTAGCTGTACCCGCAACTGCGTCCGCGTGGAAATTAACTTTATTTTTTTATAATAAAAATAGCCTAAATTACTCCTTATTATATCAGCTAACTGCCAAAAAAAGTCCCATCAAAATCGGTCCAGCCATTTCAAAGATTAGCCGGAACAAACAGACAGACAAAAATTGTTATTTTGGTGTATGTACCGTATTTATATTCATATGCATGTAGTAAAAACGGTTATTTTAATATTACAAACAGACACTCCAATTTTATTTATATGTATAGATAAAGATGCTTCGTCTAAGACATAACCTTTATTAATTGTAGATGAATCTCATGTTATATCATTATATTACACATTTGCAATCAAAATAAACCCGTATCATTACGTATTAAGTGCTATAATCGTTTGTGCACTGATAATGTGGTTTTGTACTATAATTATGATGCTATAAATATGTTTATTTCTTATTAAACATCATCTTTGTATTAACGACGTTTGGTTATACCACAGATAAGATAATATTACATAGTTATACCATAGATAAGTAATAACTTCCAGTCCGGCCGCTCAGAGTTTCGTTTCGGACAGGTCGGGATCGAATGGGCGATGTAACTTTGAACTGACGTACAATTATCGGCAAATTTTTATTTGTTCCATTTTTTCGCACAAAGGTTGTTTTGCCATGTAGAATAAAATCGCTATAAAAAAGGTACAAGGGTGAAAATTCAATGTTTTTTTACATAATACATCAGCCCGGATGTAAATTTCCAGGTTTCCTACTTTTGTACTTACACACACATTTCATTACTTTACAGGATACATTTGAATTAACAGCAAAATATTTTGTCTTACTCTATGGACTATGAAAATTTAGGGTTATATGTATTTTTAATGTCACATTATAAAAAAAATCCATAAAATAAAAGTAGTGCGTTCAATGCTAATACCTAGTGAATATGCATATAAAATTTTATAAAAATCGGTCAAGCCGTTTCGGAGGAGTATGGTAACTGACATTGTGACACGAGAAATATAAGATATACATGAAACTTCCAGACAATCATACTCATGAATATAAATGTTTGTACCGTGCGAGGCGCGCGAGGAATCGAACCCACGACCATCGGTAGTAAGGCGGTGTGCTAAATCGCTAGACCACCGAGGCCGTCAAACTTTAGTATGTAATAAAGTAATAAATAAAATAAAGTGGTTAATATGCGCCATGTTTTCCACTATTATAACAGTAGGTACCTACAACTGCGCCTATACGATGCTACAATCTATACATATAAATAAAATTGGAGTGTCTGTTTGTAATATCTGTGATAATATTGAAATAACCGCTTTTACTACATGGATATGAATATAAATACGGTACATACACCAAAATGACATTTTTTACAATTTTTGTCTGTCTGTCTGTTTGTTCCGGCTAATCTCTGAAATGGCTGGACCGATTTTGCCGGGATCTTTTTTGGCAGGTAGCTGATGTAATAAGGAGTAACTTACTTAATTAGTAATTAAGTAAGTTACTTAAGTAAGTTACATATAACTTAATTAGTAAATAGTTTCACAAAGTGGTAACAAATTTTGTGGAGTCACAATATTAGAATAGGTATTATTCTTGTCTAAATTACTATTGTTATTGTAATTTATATAATTGTTTCTATTGTTATTATAATTATTATTACTATTAATATATGTATCGCGTAAGTTTAATCCTTGATGAGTGCTTTGGTATTATACTGTAATACTCAACGAGAGCATTTAAATAAATAAAAACTTATATTTTCTGTAACTGGTGCAAAAAAGTGTAAATATAAAATAAATAAATAAATGACTTAGGCTATTTTTATTTTAGAAAAATAAAGTTAAATTCCACGCGGGCGAAGTCGCAGATACAGCTAGTCATAAATATTTATAATTGTTCACCATTATTCCTTAGTCATTTCCTTTAACTGAATGAACATACGTCATTACTACACATGGTTCAATAAATAAGTCATTACCCATATATACTTAGGATTTTATTAATAAAAAATATCTTATAATAAGTTTAAGGAGGCAATTGATAAAAAAATGTACTAGTTGAGTTTCTAGCCAGTTCTTCTCAATTGAAGTTACCGTATGGTTGGTAGGAAGGAAAGGTGGATGGTAAGAATAGAATAGAATAGAATAGAATAGAATAGAAAATCATTTATTCAAATAAACTTACATTGAAGCACTTTTGAATAGTCATTACATTTTTTTTTAATCTACCGCTCATTCGGAATGCTCTCTCATCACAAGAAGATGTGTGTTGCTCTTTTAAATAATTTATTCTTACTTACAATTTAAGTTTAAGTGTGTGAATACAAACCACCGATTAGCACTAATTCAATGAAATAATAAAATAGAAAAAACATTTAATATACAACAACTGGTTAAACAATTAATAAGAGAAAATAAATCATAGTGATTAGAGCAGACCAGTCCACACAAGCAGCACCCGTTCACGAGTATGACGGATGAGCCAGCCACCACTGCGCTTGACCATATTTTAGGGAGCCCAATGACCCGGCCCACCACGCCGCCACAAGTCTGGACATTATAGTGAGCATGACTGCACAAAACACCAGACCACGTCATAGCTACTCATAATTGCCATCTGATGGTTAAGATGAATGAAATGATGAATGAAATGATGAATGAAATGATGAATGAAATGATGAATGAAATGATGAATGAAGAATATTACTTAAAGGATTTAAATTATTTTGTGTAATTACAATACCATTAACATGCGGGAAACTACAAATATTCAGTGCGGAAACATTAGAGTAGTCCGCTTCTGAAAAGCAGGCCTTCTCTATTGGTGATTAAATGACTAACGCTATAAGATCCTACACGTGGCGGTAAATGGGTATATTGGAGTGTTTCCATCTGAACGAGGTATCATCAGGCGATGAATCGTCCGGTGCTCAGAGGTCTGGTGTTGAACAAGAAGGACGATATGCTGATGCGGCAAATGAAACAAAATCATATAAATCCATTAAGTAATAGAATGGAGTTTCGAAAAAACACTAAATCTAAGAAAATTATATAAAAAATGTTTTTTTTTATAACACAAACTCTATGCGGCTCACCTGATGGTAAATTACTAACCTGCAGCACCAGGGGAATTGCAAGTGCGTCGTCAGCGTTTTAAAAAGGAATAAGCTCTTTTCTTGAAGGTTTCAATATAGTATCGGTTCGGAAATACGATTGTTGGAAGGTGGTTCCATAATGCAGGCAAAAAGTCCTCAGGCGATGAATTCAGATGATCAGGATATATTTCAGTTTCTGGCGGGTGGTACGGTGGTGTTGACAATGTCCGGATATATGCGACAAGAAGGACGATATCACGCCGCAAAGCCAATGGTCTCATACATGCTAATTGTAGCGGAATTAAACAAAATCATATGGAATTTCGCAAAATAACACCTAAATCTAAGATAAAATATATAAAAAATGTCATAAGAGGTTGAATGGTCCTACGTGAATAAATTATTTTGAGTGTTAAGTTTAGGGCTCTTTAGCTAAAAGTAGGCCCTAGCTTAACAATTTGCTTTTTGCCAAGCAGAAGAGGATATGCCACCTCCTATGTGGTTGTAGTCCACTCATGCGTAAACGAAATATCTCCTTTGAAATGTAAACACTCTATCCTGAGGTAAAAACCATCGCTCCTAAGAATATCCTTCAATTCATGTGCCTGACGGGTCTAGGTAGGAAACTTTGATAAAGAGCGAGCACAATAGACCTATATATCGCATTGCTACAGGTCGTAACTTAGCACCTGACAATAGCCTAAAACCCTCAATAAAAAAAAACATATTGTAATTCATAATACAAGTAATAATAAACCTACTACAAATCTACTCGTAAGTAAGTACTAAAATAAGTAATGGCACGTGTAAATTAACAAACAACCTTTGCTCTTATATGTACATTGCTTGGATTGGCTGTAATAATAAAAACAGGACAATTTAGGTGTCTAATCTACTCTCAAAGTTGTTTTAATATTTTACTAATATTATAAACGCGTAAGTTTGTGATTATATATGGATAGATGTATGTTTGTTATTCTTTCACGCAACAATTACTGAACGGATTTTGATAAAACTTTACAGTAATAGGTATATGTACAGTATATAGTAGGTACAGACAATAAATTTAAAACGCCTATAATATTTTCTAGGCAACCTGTTGTAATTTATGATCTTGCTACTGCACAACTGTAATTTTAAATTAGATTTTTTTCTTCAAAGACATTATTATCAAGAAGTTACAGGCACGAATATGTTGGTTATCACTCTATTCTCTCAAATTTGAATTTAAAAATGAATCTGTATTGTTGTAAACATGTACAATATTTATTTGAAATGAATACGATCGGAATTTGTAAGTTCTTCTCAGCTCGAAATCATTCCGAACTGGCGGTAGTTTTGACATATCATAAGAGTCTGTAATAAACCTATATGAATAAAGATATTTTGAATTTGAATTTGAAGAGCAGAGAAATAATTGGATACAAGGCATTACATCTTAGTCCTCTCCTCTTAGAATGGCAACGTATGAGTAGTATTGTGGGGTTTTTTTTCGGACTACTCTAATGCTGTTGGCCGCAGCTGGCCTTTACAACTTCACCGCACGATAGGGGGCGAGTGCAGATGGCACTCCAAACCAAAGGAAGGACTTTGAGCGGGGGACAACTCCCGCCTGACGGATACGTGGTATCACAGGTATCACATGATAACGTGATGCTCGTAACTGTTCATGTATATGTTGACGGCCACGGTGGTCTAGCGGTTTAGCAGACAGCTTTACTTCCGATGGTCGCGGTACAAATATTTATATTCATAAGTGTGATTGTTTGTATCGGTCTGAATATTTACTATGTATAATATGTATGTATTTATAAAAAATGTATCTTAAGTATTGTATCAGTTGTCTAGTACATATAATAAAAGCTCTGCTTACCGTGGGACTAGATGGTGCTGTATTAATTGTCCAGGGTTACTTATTTATTATATATCCATCACTTACTATGTAGTTACAATAATACATAATATACATATATATATACATTATTGTAACCACATAGTTAATATATGTTAGTTAGATTAGTTGATTCTCCAACCGCAAGTAACTTGTTATTGAAAGGAAATACTTCATTGACTTGGAGATAGGAAGCTAGTAATTCTCTCAGTTTAGTTATGGATTTACTAATCCCAGTTTATTAATAAGATTAAAAAAAACATATCAGTCTTTGTGACACACTCGACCTATTGACTTTACGGAGATAGATAGCATCTCTGTATATTTTCTACCGCATTTATTACGGAGAATATCATGTGTGCATCACGTGTGTGTCGGCGTTGTGTTAATTGTTTATTTAGGGGTTTTTTTTTATCAGATGAGGGTAAAATAGGTTCTGGTGATACATCGAGTATGAAATACAATTTTTTTATATCAAAATGCACTCCAGCTCTTAGTCTATAATCGTTATTCGCAGACGTTGTGGTCTCATTTTTTGTCCGCAAAATAATAGTATTAACTATTTTTAGAAACAGATTATTCGTAATTTTCTCTATAGGTACATCATAAAAAGCAATGACTACAGTGAATTCAAGTGATTGATATGAACTTCGATTCTTGTGATATATAAAAACAATTCAATGAATTTTTTTTTTAGTTTGTATCACGGGTTTGATAACGTGATGATCATGTATATAGCCGATGGGTATCACTGTTATATAGTAGCTATATAAATTATATCAATATAGTATAGCTTTGTTTAAGACCCTTGTTAAAAAAAAACAAATGTCAGATCTGTCCTCAATTTTAAAATTTCAATGTCTAGCTAGAACTGATCTGTTGACCATGTTGTTATTTATAAACATATCATATTCAAATATTACGTCGTAGTAATTAAGTTATTCACTGCTTACCTTTCTGATGTGTCATTTATGCCTTTGTAATGTAGAATTAGTTAATTGTTATGAATCATTCAAGCATGTAACATCTCATATATATTGATTTTAATACAAGACATTTCCCACATCATACTATTTACCATCAGGTGGTCCGTTACTTATTTACTATTCGAATTAGTATGCACAAAACTCACAAAGTTAGATCTGAGAATAGATTATCTATTTTTATACCCCTTTGTGGTAAGGGTTGTCAACCCCTAACTTTTTTTATTTTGGACAAAAAATTTTAATGTGGTGTTTCATTAAAATACATACAACCCTAAAAGTTCACCCTTCTACCATAAACCTTTATTTTTTAATAGCAATTTTAATTTATATTGAAGATTATGTTTGCGGGGTCTACTATTAACTACTAATGAATACTCGTATTTTTAAATTTATATATCGTTTTGTAAATTACAATTATTTATTTATGATTTTCCTTATAATATAAATTATACACGTTTGTATAAAAAAACTATTTTAAGTCCAACCATAACATTGACACGATATGTATGTGTTGTATAATATAAGTATAAATTATATGTTTTACATATTTCATTTCCGGCTTAGGTAACTGCGTGGGACATCTGTACCTAGTGAATATCTACGCATTCATAAATTAAAGCAGAGTGTTTGTTTTCAAATTAATATCTAGGAAACATTGTTCTTCTTATTAAAATCAGTAGTTATGATGACGAGTTAGGCCCTGATGCTGATCACCGATAATTCAGGGTGAGAATCCCAAGTAGTGCCCGTGACTTCTGTCATGGGTGTAGCATTAAAGGGCCCTTTTAGAATGCATTAACACTCACCTTCACTACTTGAGGTATGCTCCCAGTCCCAACTAATAAACCCCCCAATGCCTACAATATTCACAATTATATTTCTCTTATTTGTTGATAATAACAAACATTACAACTTCTTCTTCTTTTCTTCTATGGCAATCGGTCGTTATTTTTACGACCATTTATACCAGCGTCATGTATCACTGGAGACAAAAAGTATATCCAAAAGACCAAGTAATTTTAGTCTTTCTGATGTAGAAACTGGAAGGGGCAACACAAATTTGGTTAGTAGTTAATAGAGTAATATAAATAAATGTAATTATATATATTAATAGAGTACATAATAATAATAATTGCCTTCCATAATAAATAAAATAAGAATATTTTTATCATTGTATAGTTAAATAGTTTTAAAATATAAACGTGTTGGCAATTAGCTGTAAGTTTATATTGTGTTAATTAAATAAATAAATAAAATAAATAAATATATGATATATAGGTAAATATATTTTGCAACTTTTCGCTCCAAACTCTCGCTACGTCGCGTCAGTTCAATCCATCCATCAGTCTACTTGTCAATGTCACAAAGATTATTTAGACTCTGAACTCTGCCGTTCCGTTTCAGGTTACTCTAAATGCCTTTGACAAAGAAACATCATTATTGCCTTACCATTTTTAATTAATGGTGCCTCACACGATAATTAACAGTTTCACACAAAATTGTATACATGGCAGACTTAATGCCTGATGGTATTCTCTACCAGTCAACAGTCGCCGTCGCACTAATATATCCTCATGAATAAGCTCAAAGTCACTCAGAGGGCGATGGAAAGGGCTATGCTCGGAGTTTCTCTGCGTGATCGAATCAGAAATGAGGAAATCCACAGAAGAACCAGAGTGCCGACATAGCCTGAAGAATTGCAAAACTGAAGTGGCAATGGGCAGGGCACATAGCTCGTAGGACAGTAAAGTCTTTGAGTGGCGACCGCGGACCGGAAGACGCAGCGTGGGAAGGCCTACAACAAGGTGGACCGACGATCTGGTCAAAATCGCTGTGAGGCATTGGATGCGAGCAGCGCAGGACCGATCGTCGTGGAGATCTTTGGGGGAGGCCTTTGTTTAGCAGTGGACGTCTTTCGGGTTAAGATGATAATGATGATGATGATGATGATAATGAATATATTTACCGAGGTAGACTTGTAATGGTATAACGTTTTTAATAAAAAATAAACCTTATGCATAACTATGTTAACAATTCTAGAATTTTTCTCCCGAGAGGAAATGCTTGTCGAATTTAGATCTTGGCTCGGGGCTTGAAGTTGTAATCTCGTATAACTTAACTGATTTTGGCAAAAGGAATTTGAAGTGGTCCGGCAGACTTATTTTGGTAAAATTTGTTATGTCCAACATTTTCCTTGTATAAACATTCAATATTTATTTGCTCATGTTCAATCTTTCCGTTGACCTCAACGGATTCATAACACGAAATGAAATAGGTAGATCTTTGTGAAACCGTCTGCGTGGGTACCTTTGTTTCATCTATTTCGATCATTCAAAATTGTATTTTAGTACGATGCAATTAAAAACAAAAATGGAATTGATGCAAATATGTAAGAGAACCTCTGCCACACATATTTCGGTCATTCAAAATTGAATTGTTGAACGACGCAATTCAAAAACGAATAGGTTCAAATATTTAAAAATCGAATTTCTAATTCCCGCCATAAGGTTTTTTTTTTATTTTATAGTCACTTGCAACCCGACTGTCTTACACAGGCCCAATATTTGATGTTCTTTTATTAAAAATAAGATGTCTTCTAAAATGTTCGTCGAAATCAAACGGTGTAAAGAACAATTTTCTTCAAATACTTATAATAAATAACATATTTATTTGGATAAGGATTAATATCATGTATATATATATACACCTTCGCAAATATTGCATTTTTTTAGAAGTAATTTGTTTACCACAAATACGGTTATAGTCGTTGAAATTACTGACGAACCTCGGGTTCGAACCCCTAGCGGTGCCCTCAGAATAAAGTCGTGTCCGCCAGGCCGTAGTTGGCCTAATCGCTGTATAACTCCTTCCTTTGGTTTGAAGTGCTATCTGTACTCGCGCATATCGCCCGGTGAAGCTATAAAGGCCAACTGCGTCTAACAGCATTAGAGTAGTACGAAAAAAAGCCGGCGGCCAAATATTTATTATTTAAAAAAATGCTCTGTGGTTAATATTATACTTTTATTTGTTTCAGGCGATTATGGTATCAAGATGGTGGATAAAACAATATATTTGTTGTTTGTTTTTACAATAACGACGCGGGTACAAGCACAGTTTTATGGTTAGTAACAAAACATAATTATTTGCTCAGGACGAATGTATGTATCCTGTAGTATGTGTGAAAGAAAAGGAAGCATTAGGTTGTCTCTAGCGCACACTGCTGGCGTCATGCGGGCGTTAGGTTGTGAACGATGAGTGAGAACAGTGGTGTGTGCCTGAGAGACAGTTATTAGGAAGACAAACAGTACATACCTGAAATTTAGAGTTGATTTTTTTTGTTATTGAAAGGCGAAACATGCAGACGGCCTATCTTGTTATTTACTTCTGAAATGGAATGTTTTTTTTTATTTTAAATTTTATGCAGTCAATTATATTTTTCAATAACAGCAACAAAAGGTAGATAAATATCTCTGTCTATAATTTTATTTACCATCTTACCCGCTGCTCTTTGGTTTACCCGTGATCATGGCGGTTGAAATACTGTCGTAATATAAGGAACTCTATAAAAATAAATAAAATGTAGTAAGATCCCGTGGATTTATTTTACGGACATCACTTTATCATGTGATGCCATAGAACTAAGATGCCATGTCTCTATATACTATAATTTTACTGCCATATCTGCTATATATTGCCTTTTGTAAAATATAGTTCTTATGTTTTTTGTTTACCTGTGTGCAATGGAGTTAAAAATAAATTCTAAATATCTTTATTCATGTAGGTCTATTACAGACTCTTATGATATGTCAAATTTACCGTCAGTCGGAAAGATTTCGAGATGAGAAGAACTCACAAGCAACTCAGCTTGTGTTCTTTTCAAATAAATGTTGTACATGTTTATAATAATACAGATTAATTTGTAAATTCAAATTTAGGGGGAAAGAGTGACCACCAGCATAATATGCTATTGCAAAATAATTACATAGTATAAAACAAAGTCGCTATCGCGGTCTGTAGGTTGTAATCTTTAAAACTATGCAACGGATTTTGAAGCCGTTTGTTTTTAATGAATAGAGTGATTCAAGAGGAAGGTTTATATTTAAAATACATGTACACCCAGGCAAAGCCGGGGCGAGTAGCTAGTTATTAATAAATTATTATTATTATAACAACCTATCTTTAGACTTACTGAGTATACATATAAAATTACATCAAAATTAGTTAAGTATCGAAGAAGTTTTGCAACTAACACTGTAACACGAGAACATTATATATTAGTCTATACATCTTTTTAGATACAAACAAACAAATCAGAAACCGCAAACGATCGGCAGATTCCATAAGATTTAATTGTTACGTAGTTTTATTGTGAGAATTATACCTACAATTTCATTATAGACTAATTATGGTAGTCGCGTCCAGTGGACATAAAAACAAATGATTTTCAACTTAAATACTAATATAATAAATAGGAAACATTTGTTTGTTTGTAAATTATCCTTAATGAACATAGTCGATAGAAAACTTCGATAATCTTTGTTTTTATACTACGACTAGCTTTTGCCCGCGGCTTCGCTCGCGTTAATTTATCCCCTTAGGGTTTGGAATTAATCAAAATCCTTTCTTAGGGGATGCCTACGTCATAACATCTACCTGCATGCCAAATTTCAGCCCGATCCGTCCCGTGGTTTGAGCTGTGCGTTGATAGATAACTATGTCAGTCACCTTTGAGTTATATATATTTAGATAGTGGCAAACAAGCATACAGCCCATCTGATAGTAAACGGTTACCGTAGCTTATGGACGCCTGAGACTCCAGGGTTGTCGCGTGCGTGATGACGACTTTAAAATACGATTAAATTTTAGGAAAAAATACTAAATGAAATCCTTATATCGCGCATACTGCGGAAATTCTTGACAATAGACCATAGTGATGTACTATGAGGATACATCAATATCCAAGGGAATATATGTGTCTGTTAAAATTTATAATATTGGAAATTTTGGTTACATGCCAAAAGCCGGGGCTGGTCTGGACTGCTACTTTTATTATAAAACATTAGAAGCATGCTTACTAATATAAACTATAACCAAATTAGATGTTACATACTTCGATGTTTGAACGTAAACTCCGCTTCAATATTAGTATGAAAGGCTCTGATACATATATACATAATACACAAAAATCCAAATTCAATAATTGGATTTTTTGTATATTATGTGTGTGTTTATATTAATTGCCATTGCAAACAAATACAATCACTGCTCTGAGTAGGGACTAGATGGCGCTGCTTGAATTTTTTTAATAGATGTTAGTGGAGTGGTACACCCTCCCGCGCTAACGTTGTGTGCTAGCGGGACACCAGTGGAAAATGACTAATAACTCCATTGCTTGCAATGAAGTCATTAGTCAATATTTCTCACAATCCTTCCCACCAAGGCACTGTGTGATTTGTCCGTCATTATTTATTAATTAGACTATCGCATCTAATAAATATCACTAAAATATAAACAAGACAATATTATTGATACTAAATTGTAAATTTTCCAGACATATTCTCAGAACTTCGACCACAGTTTTACTACCAAACCAGTAGATCGACAACTAATCCCATACAAGAGGAACGTACAACAAAAAGTCCAAAATATGCATACAATCATCGAAATGATAACAGTAACACTACCACACAGGAGAAAAGAGGACAAAACACGAAACCATCAGCTGTTGCAAGCAACGCTGACACACATAGAGATAGGCAAGTAACCAGAGATAAACCTAAAAGAAGGATAGTAACAGCAGTTCCAGTATTTAATTTCAACTTCGTAACAACTTCCAAACCTGCGAAACGTACAACTAAAGCTACAACTAAAATGGTTAGCACGACTGTAGCAAATGTACGAGAAGATTATAGAATGGGAAATGTGGGGAGCGGTAATCCAAGTGTTGGTAGTAGAACACGATGGCAGGATAACGCTGATAATTTCATTGCCGATCAATACACGCCAAGTCCTAATTTTGATACTACCAATTACTATAATCGGTACACGACTTATAATCCACTATACAATGTTCCTGGAGTTAGACCTGCATTGGTTGATTCTTATGGGCCTCCAATAACGAATAAACCTGCAACTAAAAGACCTTTAGCAGTATTTCCGAGGCCTACGGATGGTAGTGTTATACGGTTTCCAGAGGGTCCTGATACAAGTCCTCCTATGCTGACTGGACCTGATGAGGATTCTATGAGCAACGTTGAGAAGAGAAGATACATTGAAGTCTCTGAAAGAAGTAAGTTTTATTTTCATATGCTCATTAATATTATAAATTTCTCCGACCCCCGGTCTTAAGATTTAGCGCACCGTCTTCTTTGCTATGGTTGTGGTTTCAACTCGCATTATGCAAACATTTGTAAATATAAGTGTGAGTATTTGTATCGGTCTGACTAGTTTATATGTATATTATGTATGTATTTACAAAAAAATGATTAAGTATTTCTACCAGTTGTCTAGTACACATAATACGAGTTCTGCTTAGCTTGGGACTAGATGGCGTTTTGTGAATTGTTTGTTTGAAAGGTTTGTTACAAAGGACAGATTGGGAATTTTTCAAACATATGACATTTTCTAAAATTCTGTCATCCATAGAAAACTATATTATTAGGGAGCAACATGGTTTTATGGCGTATTTTATAGATAAGACCACTAGTATTTTGATATATAAATATTACATATTGATTATATATTGCCAGATAATATATATTTATTCTAAAGTTACATGTCTGTGTTGTGAATTCGGGAACAAATTAAAAATAGCAACACGTAAATTTCTTGCTCTTGTGATCTGCGTTCCGAATGAGAGGTAGAATAAAAAGAATATGATCTAGTACTATTCAAAAGTGATTATATTCAATTAATTTTAATAAAGATTATTTTTATTTCTATTGATTACTGGAAAATTTTCTTAACTTTTCACTTATTTTGAGTTTGTGTTTGATATACCTACTAGTAATGACGACTTAATTGCCTAGCAGTTAACATATTGACTTAATGATGTTAATGGTATTATTTTCTGTATATCTCAACATAGGAGACAAGTTTTCTATACAAAATCAATTAATAAATTATTTGACGAATTAACAAAAGATGTGGTTAATATATATGCGGTCGAAGTGGGAGCGATAGGTATACCAGCGATATCTTGGGGCGCCATACATTTCGCTGGTAAGCATCGTCATTTAACAGGCCCAACTCCTTCATATCCTCCTATGGACATTAGTCAGCCAATTAGTTAGTGACCTACTACCTCGTCCTCTTTTCTTTGTAGCTATGGAAAGGCACTTTCTCAGAGCGTGGTTTTTAGGTTTACGCAGAATATGTCCATACCACCTTTTTTTTTTTTTATGTCAGGAAAATCCATCATGGAGAACCATCCGCTTAGGGACGAATGGATACTGCCGGACTCCTACCTGCTAAAAACCTGACGACTGTTCCTCCTCGACATAATCGCCGTGGCCATGGGATACGCAAAGCATTCACCAAGACCACCGGCATGGTTCCCATCGAAGGGACCTCCATCTAGGCGTGCAGGGAACAGTCTCTGCACGCCACCTCCAGACCCTAATGCCTCCCCGGTGAGCTTCGGATTGCCCTAACAATCCAATAAAAGGGTGGAGACCCTAGGGTCAAATATGGAGTCGATGCCCACCTGATTTTATGTCCATACCACCTAAGTCTATATTGTTTAAGCTTTTTGGTAATAGGTATCAGTCCGATACTGCCCGTTACCTGCCTCTTTCGGACTAAGCATAACTCGAACTAACAAATGAAGCATACGCATTGTAGTAGTGTGTAGTTTTAGCATATGGCCTTGATTAGTAGCATCCTAACATCCCATTTTGTTTATCTAATCACTATTAACATTCGTTTCAGTGTGTGACAAATACAAATCGAGGAGTGTGACAAATTTGCAAGCGATTCCACTGCTGCCGTCTCCAGACCCTGTCCAGTTTAATGTGACCCAGTGCGCTCCTCCAGTGCCACTTGTGGTTGGAGGGAAGGCAGTGAGCATACGGGAGTTCCCACATATGGTTTTGCTAGGATGGACGAAGACCGTTGTAAGTACTATCACATTTTGTTTTTTTTTATATTCGTAAGAGCTCAACGTTCTATACTAAAAGTTATGATTAGCAAGCCTTTTAAATACACCACAACATTCCTTTATAACGTTGCGAAAGTTCTAAGCGTCCGAAAGTTGTACTTTATGGGGGCTGTCGTCTATGGCCACAATTTACTTAAAAAACTGCCAAATAAAGAACTAGAACCAAGCGTTTCTGTACCCTTCCTAACCCTGCTACTGAAATAGTTTTCCCAGGCGCTTCCCTCAATTCCATTTATCTATACATATAAATAAAATTGGAGTGTCTGTTTGTAATATTGAAATAACCATTTTTTACTACATGCATATGAATATATGTAAATACAGTACATACACCAAACTAAGATTTTTTACAATTTTTGTCTGTCTGTCTGTTTATTCCGGCTAATCTCTGAAATGGCTAGAACGATTTTGACGGGACTTTTTTTGGCAGATAGCTGATGTAATAAGGAGTAACTTAGGCTACATTTATTTTGGAAAAAAAAAGTTAAAAATCTACCCTGTATCATCGTAAGCACAGATTATTATACATATTAGAGTCCGTTAGTTTTCTGTTCCCGCGCCTTTCGTTCCCCTCCCTTACCTAGTATAAGAAGTAGTAACAGCTAGTTTACAGTAAAGTTAACGAATTATCAAATATAAAAAACTGCACGGCCAAAGAGGTAAAAGTATTTATTTTATACTACTATGGTGGCAAACAAGCATACGGACCATCTGATGGTAAATGGTTACCATAGTCTATGGACGCCTGCAGCAACAGGGGTGTCACGTGCGCGTTGTCGACCGACCTTTAAGAAACCTTAATATACCCTTCTTGAGAAAAAAATGTAAGCAATCTTTTAAAAAATATGAATTATGATGATCCTGAAAACATACTCAGGGTAATTTCATAAACCAACCATACTCATACAGTACCTACACACATAGAGACCCTACAGTCACACGTACTCACTCACCGCCTCACTCATTATTATATTACTTTGGTTAGATAGTTTTGGATATTGTATTCTGGTTCCTACAGGACAGGCGTAACCTAGTGTAGGAATCAATGCTATTTGTGAATATATGATACAATTTTGGTAAATAAATAAATTATTATTAAATTAAATTGAATTTTATATACTACTAGCTATCCACCCCGGCTTCGCATAGGGTGTACATATATTGTACATATAAATCTTCTTCTTGAATCACTATCTATTGCTAAAAAGAGCATTAAAATCCGTTGCGTAGTTTATAAGATCTAAAAGAACAGATTGCGAAAACGACGTCATTTTATACTATGTAAAGATGGTGGCAAACAAGCATACGGCCCATCTGATGGTAAACGGTTAGCGTAGCCTATAGACGCCAGAAACATCAGAGGTGTCACGTGTTGCCGACCCTTAAGAAATCTTAGTATACTCTACTTGAAGAACCCCATGCAGTGGTCTCTCGAGAAAACCTCAGCAGGTAGTTCATTCCACAATCTAAGTGTACGCGGGAGGAAGCACCTCTGAAACCGCACTCTCCGCGACCACTTAGGTTCTAACTTGTGGGGATGAATTCTAAGTTATATGTACACGTTAAGTTTATATGAGAAAATTATTTTCTCATATAAACTTAACGTGAGCACTATTGAATAGTCTACAATATTTTTTTATTCTACCGCTAATTCGGATAGCAACCCACTCATATAATGACTAACTAGCAATAAACTTAAGTGTTGCTGTTTTGAATTTCGACCTGTATGCCACCAGACGCAAACGGATCGCGTCTCGGATCATACATGGTTCAAATAGCGCGGAATCTGCTAACCAAGAAATTTCACTGTGGTTCACTGACAAAGAGTGAGCTAGACACTTGCTGCTGAACATATTCATATACCCACGGTATATGAATAAGTAAAATATTACAATCGAGTAATATATGTTGAACGACTTTCCATTTTTTATTTACTACTTATATAAGTTTAAAATAAATGTTTACTATGTAATCAGATGGTCGAATACAGTGGGTGACACAACAATATAAGCGCGCTCCTGGACGGCCTGGGCCGAGTTCGAGGTTCGGTTCCTTGTAGTGTCATCAGACATCAATCAGAAAATCTATCCATCAGGCGGAAGTTGGCCTTCAGCCACGCCATAAGTCCTTCCATTGGTTTGACGTGCCATCTGCACTCGCCCTCTATCAAGTGAAACTGCAAAGTTCAACTGCGGCCAACAGCATTATAGTAGTGGGAAAGAAAAATAACGTGCGATGCTACAGATTCATAATTGGTTTCGTTTGCCTTTCAGGGTGGTGGATACTCCTGGAAGTGTGGTGGTTCTCTGCTCAGCGACAAGTTCGTTCTAACGGCTGGCCACTGCGCTTATCAGAATAAAGACAACAGTGTGGTCACGTGAGTTTTATTCTTAAACGATAATTTTATTCTGGTAGTCACTCTATTCTCCCAAATTTGATTTTAATGACTGTGTATTATTGTAAACATGTATAACATTTATTTGAAAACAAAACGAGCAGACTTTCTTGGTCTGGGTGTTTTAAAAAAAAACTATGTATATGTATCAGTTATCTAGTACCCATAACACAAGCTTTAGCTAGCTTAACTTGGATCTAGACGGCGCTGTGTGAATTGTCATAAAAAATAATTATTACAAGCATTTTTGAATGGTCACATTTTTTATTTTTTATTCTACCACTCATTCGGAACGCAGACTCATCATAAGAAGAACGAGCAAGAAATTATTTTATTACTCATGCGACAATCAACATAGCAAACCGCTACACACTCAAACATTAGAATAGAATAAAATAGAAAATCATTTATTCAAATAAACTTAATTTAAGCACTTTTGAATAGTCAACATTTTTTAAATCTACCGCTTATTCGGAAAGCTGTCTCATCACAAGAAGAATAAGCAAGAAACTTGTGTGTTGCTCTTTTAAACAATCCTTGTAAGTTCACATTTTACAAGTCGAAACGTGTGAATACAAACTACCGACCTGCACTAATTTATTTAGGCTCAAATATAAAAACACAATAAGATTAAATCAGTCGTAGTGATAAGAGCAGACCAGTCCCTACAAGCAGCACTCGTTCACGAGTATGACGGATGAGCCAGCCATCACTGCGCTCGACCATATTTTAGGGAGCCCAATGACAATGAATTATTCAATCAGATAACAATGGTCACTCTATTCACCCAAGTTTGAAAAAAAAAAACATCTGTATTATTGTATTATTGTAAACATGTATAATATTAATTTGAAAAGAATACGAGAGTTTCTTGTCAGTTCCTCTCATCTCAAAATCATTCCGAACTGACGGTAGTATTGACATATCATAAGAGTCTGTAATACAGTCTACATGAATAAAGATATTTTGAATTTTTTTAAACATATCATAGCATGACCTTTTAGTTCAAGTTCAGGGGGGGGTGGTTGTTAATTAATATGAATATGATAATAGTAGCCCCAAAATGACGTGGTGGTTCAGGGGGTGTTCCATACATCGCCTGTTTGTTAATAATGAGGATATTAGCCCCATTACTAGCAATACACTATGTCAGGTCGACCACGCGGACCTTGGAAACCATCGTGGTCAGTGGGGTAAACTGACCCGACTACCTGACCTATGAAAGTATGTCAGTTTGCCCACCGTGGCGAATTCACCAGAAGCTATGTCTTTTCTCTGGATCTAGAACTATTTGAGTACCAAATTTTATTTAAATCGGTTCAGTAATTTTGGCATGTAAGCAGACAGTCAGAGAAAGGTACTTTCACATCTATACCTAATATTAGGAAGGTATTTAACAAAACTAACAAAAAAACTCCAAAGACATAAGTTTCATTCTAACTTCAAGAATGACGAATTTCTTTGGTTTAGAATAGAATAGAAAATCATTTATTCAAATAAACTTAATTTAAGCACTTTTGAATAGTCATAGTTATCATTCTTTTAATCGCTCATTCGGAAAGCTGTCTCATCACAAGAAGAACGAGCAAGAAACTTGCGTGTTGCTCTTCTAAATAATAATTGTAATTTTACATTTACAAACCACCAACTAGCACCAATTTATAGACACAGATAAGTTAATTTTTCATAGTTTAGAATATGGCTATAAAATTAACCATAAATATATATATATGTTTATTTAAAGCTCCACTCAGCTGGTGCTGCAGCGTGTTACTGCAGCGCTGATTTTCAGTGTTTTTTAGAAGATTTATAGAGTTATTTCAAAATCTAGGGGAGGACCAAGAGTGGTACAAATGGGCTCCACATATCTGGACGATACCGGTGCTCTGGTGGTCAAAGTGGCAGCGGTGTATCGACATCCGAAGTATACTCAGGCTCAATCGTACTACGACACAGCGCTGCTCAAACTGGCCAGGACTGTCACGTGAGTATTGTTTCAAAAATAGTAAGAACGTTGCTTTTGCAGCAAATAACATTGATTCACATAAACTTTGAGACCTAAAAAATCAACTGATCGAACGTATATTTGTTCACTCCACCAAAATTGTAATTTATCACAATATTTACCCATTAAATTGAAGAATATTTATTTATTTATTTATTTATTTATTTATTTATTTAGGAAGATTAACGGTGTAATTTTACATGTTACTTGTCATATAAAATTGTCCTATGCCAATTAATAATCTTCCCCAATAGTAATCTAACATTTTCAAAAACCCTGTAATCTGCTGAATCCATCAACACCTACCATCTATAATTCGAGCCGCAACATCATCTACCATCTGAGCATTCAAGCCGCATCATCACGTACCATTTGTTCTTTTTTCCATCGTAATTGTTAAATGTCGCTGGGGCAGCTTGTCTACCATTTTTTTTATAAACTTTGTATTTTAAATATCAGTTTTTTATGTCAGTTTTGACTAGTTGTAACTTCTTCGCTGTGAGCCCTTTTCGGAAATATCTACATTCCATCGTTTTATTTCCGCTTCAGTCACATTAACCTTTTTTTTTACAAAAAACAGCCACATTCATTACAATATTTGACGATCTCGGTGGTCTAGCGGTTCAGCGCACCGCTTTACACCCGATGGTCGCGGGTTCGATTCTTCTTCGGAATTCCTCTCTCGGTTAAGTTTAAAATTAACTTTTCCTCTCTTGGTACAAACATTTGTATTTATAAGTATCATTGTTTGTATCGGTCTGAGTGTTTTCGATATATATTATGTTTGTATTTACCAGAAAAAAAGTATATGTGTATTTATATCAGTTGTCTAGTAACCATAACACAAGCTCTACTTAGCTTGGGATTAGATGGCGCTGTGTGAATTGTCCTGAAATGTGATTGTTATTAATACTTTATTTAAAGACAAACTTGCTTTTCCTAAGTATCGTTTAGAGAAAGACAATGGGTCTTTTATGGGAATGGGTATTAAAAAATATAAAACACGAAAGGATACCTTCAGATAAATTTAATTAAAAATATTTTTGTATATTTTAGAATTTTGACCACTAGTTAATAGAAATTTGTTCCATTTTTTTCTATCATTTATTGTATTTATATGTATTCTCTACCAGCTAAGTTATTTTCTATATAATGTTATTACAGATTCTCCGAGGTCATTCAGCCAGCCTGTTTGGGAGTACCGCCTGCAGTTGGAGAACATGTAGTGGCTACCGGATGGGGTCGCACGGAATATGGTAATAATATGTTACCTTTTTTTATTTTATACTAGCTGTACCCGCGACTCCGTCCGCGTAGAATTACTTTATATTTCTAAAATAAAAGTAGCATAAGATACTCCTTATTACATTATCTACCTGTCAAAAAAAGTCCCGTCAAAATCTGTCCAGCCATTTCAGAGATAAGCCGGAACAGACAGACAAAAATTGTAAAAATCTTATTTTGGTATATGTACCGTATTTATATTCATATACATGTAGTAAAAAACGGTTATTTCAATATTACAGACACCCCAATTTTATTTATATACATATATTTAGATTTACATGCCTTCTTATATTTCGTGATTTTTGCCGAATTCCCCTCCTCCCCGCCCTTTCGAGGTTCACGTGACCAATGGACGGCCCCTAAAAGAACACAAAGGTATCCAAAAATCATGTGAGAATGCTTTTATAATGTTACAAATATTTGCGTTTTGTTATTACTCTGAGAATCTGGGTAGATGTCTAATACTCATAGCAATTATAATATTATTCATATGTATGTTAGTCTGTAAGGTATTTATAATATTAGCCATTAGTGGTCAGAATTAAATTAAAAAAAAACCTTATCATGATTTAAACAATCTTCAGGGGGCGACCAGTCTTTGGAATTGCGAGGCGTTTCAATTCCTATATGGGATATGGAAGACTGCAGACGGATCCTGGGCGTCACCAGGAAACTGCCTCAAGGTCCATTATCGGAGAGCCAGATCTGTGCTGGCGAGAGGAAGGGCGGGAAGGACACTTGTCAGGTATGTGTCATTTTTTTTAAAGAGAAACAAACATTTTAGCGTTTCAGGGTAGCGTGCGGGTGCCGGGTCCATCGTGTGGTAGAGAGGGAAACTCCGAGCAGTTCCCGGGATTTGTGACCCGGGTGTAGGTTTAAGCGACCCGTTTGTCAATTTTGTAAGAGATTGCTTTGAGCGATAAAGTCGCCTTTTATTAATGTATTTTTTTTAATTGTATAGTAAATATTTATAATTATTACTTATCTATTTGATCTGGTTAAAAAAAATCAATTGTGACGGGACTTCCACTCGGTAATATTATTTAAAAATTAGTTTTATCTTAGAAAAATGATTGATATTAATAAAAAATAGTTAAATTAGTGGACGAAGATGGTTCATCACCGTGCATTATTCTAGAACTTTTTACCACATACAACTACATTATGGAATCAGTTACCACCCGTAATATATATTTACGAACTGATATGCCTATTATAAAAAAGCTTAAAAAAGGAGCAGATTCCTTCCTAAAAGTCCAGTAACTCACCTAAAAGACCCCTGATATTGTGGTGCTCATGTGCAACGGTAATTACTGACTATTCACATCTATTTAGCCATTGGGTCTCCAATGCTGCTTGCAACTGGACCAGCTCACAGAGCTAATAATCACCTCCACTCTACAAGCGGCCCTTTTTCCTATTTCAATTTGTTTACTTGTTTGTCAATCTAATTTCATAAAAAAAATTGTCGAACTTGCAGGGCGACTCCGGAGGACCAGCCCAGATCAAAGATGGCTGCGTTTGGAGAGTGGTTGCTGTGACCTCAGTTGGGAGATCATGCGGAGCTGCCAATACGCCAGCCTTATACGCCAGGGTCCACAGAGCATTCATCGCTGCTGTAGTATTTGGTGAACTAGCCACGACACAGCAAAATGACGAAAAAATAAACAACTATGATAGAAATCATCAAGACAATGATAATAAAAGATATGACAATTATGATAATAATAATTATGACAGAAATAAAGAACAGAATAGTTATAATAACAATAAATATAATAATTATGAAGGTGCAAGTCAGAGTAATTATGATAATAATGCGCAACAAAATAATTATGATAGAAATAAACAACAGAATAATAATGGCTACAACAGGTATAATAATTATGAAACTACTAGTCAGAGTTATTACAATAATAATAGACAACAAAATAATTACGATAGAAATAAACAACAGAATAATAATGAAAACAACAGATATAATAATTATGAAAGTTCAAGTCAAAGTTATTACGATAATAATAGGCAACAAAATAATTATAATGTAAATAATGAAAATTATGACAATTATGGAAGCAATAATAGAAATTCTAATAATAATAGAGATCAAAGTACGAGTTACGATAGAAATAATCGACAGAATTATAATAGTAATGCTAATTCAAATTATGAACCAAATTACGAGAATAGTGACGATTCATACGGTCAAAATAGTTATAGGGTAAATGATTTTAGTCGTCCAACAACGAATAGTTATAGATATGATACTTATGGTAATGCTAATTCTGATTCTAGGGATAATAATCATAGGTCAGATTATAATAACAGACAAAGAGAACAATATAGAGTTAGTGATGATAGTCCCAATAATGAGGATATTATTTATTGGCCTGATTCTAAGAAGTAAAATAAAGCTCATGATACTTAGAAATTAGGCTTTGGAGTTAATATTGTGTAAATATGAAATAAATAAACAAATAAATTTAATAATAATAAATTTTAATTAGAGAACCGAGAATTTGCCTGTTTAATGAATTAATAATAGAACATAATTTGGCGTACGTTACTTAGAAAATAAGTCTACAATATTGTACAAATTTCACGAAATTTTTTATGTAGAGGGCCATCTATTAATCACGTTTTTTTAGAGTATTTAACACCATCCTCCTTTATTGATACGTCGTGAGATTAATTTTCCAACACCCAAAAGTACGTGTATTTTTTAGCATTATCAAAGAATTCGGAAATTTTTAAAATATCGGTAAATTCAGGTATAAAATATAATCTAAATTTATTCTAGAAAAGTCAACGTTCTAGAAAAGAGACTCGGTTTAGAAATCGTTTATGACGCAAAAATAAATACACGTGATATCTTACTATATCGCCCTGCCTCTTGTGGTATTTCGTGATTTTTCCCGAACTCCTCTCCTCCCGTCCTTTTGAGGCTCACGTGATCAATGGACGGCCCCTAAAAGAACACAAAGATATCCAAAAATCATGCCAGAATGCTTTTATAATGATACAAAATTTGTGTTTTATTATAACTCTGAGAATCTGGGTGTTTTTTATGTATATTATGTATTATATCAGATGTCTAATACCATAAGCGTAAGTTCTGCTTTGCATGGGACTAGATGACGCTTTGTCAATTGTCCAGGTTTTATAATTATTATGCATTCATGTCATCTGTATTCCTTAATAGGATTGGAAAATATTGGAAATTCTTCAGATACCTTGAAATTGTCTCTTAATATATAATTACGGGTACCTGAACATTTTAATTCCATACAAACTTGTGCCAATACTTGCGGCTGTGTCGAATGATTTGTTTTACATATACTTATTATAAAGGTTGTCTTCTTGTGCCGTTCGGAAGAAGTTAAAAAATTAGAACGATCAAACACAAAAAAAGAAGTTTCATATTTTTTTTTTTATAAATCTCATTTTTCTCGTATGGTCGGATATAAATTTGATAGAGGTTTGACCGGTAGTTTTGAGATAGCCTTTAATAATACGATTATAATTGGATTTCTTAGTGAACTGAACATGGTTTGTGGTTTGGTTGGCGTGTTGATTATAGAAGGAGAGACAAATGAAATAATTAATACATCGAGTTTTAAGAAGGGTATATTAAGGTTTCTTAAGGATCGGCAACGCACACCCCTGGTGTTTCAGGCGTCTATAGGCTACGGTAACTTTTTACCAACGAATGGGCCGTTTACTTGTTGCCACTATCATAGTATAAAAACATGATCAATATAAATATGTACAGAAATTAATAAAACATTAAAATAACGTTATACAATTTTGATGGCTTTTGCGCTCGGGTAAATAAATATATGTAAAGTATTTAATTGTACAGTATTTTTAGAATTAAATGTAATTTTAACTAATTTTAATGTTTAATTTTAATTTCCTTTCTTTATGCGAGCGTTGTGGCAGTGGTTTATTGCCCCGACTGGGAGAGATTGTGAGTTCGAATCCGTTCAACAAACCACGATGTGCTAACTGACCTGACCTCATGTTCATCTTACCATCCTCCACTGGTACCCCGCCAGCGTATACCGTTAGCGCAGGCGGGTGGACCACTACATTATGATATATTGATGGTGTAGGTTTAAGGTGCCCCTTACCGACGTACGTGAACACTCACCTTCACCGCTCGTGTTTCTTTCCCTGCCCACACAAATCTGATAGGAGCTTGCTAGTATATTGTAGTTTAAAAATATGCCTAAAAGGAAATAAAATGTATTTGTGTATTCTCGAATTGTTAATTCTCGTTGGAAATACTAATATTGTAACAAGTGTTGCGAATTATTTAAGACTTCAGATATTCTACGATCGAATAACAAATATATGTTTATTATAAAGATGTCCTTGAGTATTTTGAAATATAAAACACGTGACAATGTTTTTCTTAAAAAGTAAATATTACATCGAATAACTTAGAAATAAATAAGTTGACTGTACAGTTGCTTGCAATAAAGTGTATATGTCATGGCTTTTCTCTAATTAATCTTCTTTCTATTAAAATTTGATGTAGAGATCTGATATACAACTAAAATTAGATATCTCTGAGGCGCAATAGTTCATCATGTCAGCCCGGAAGACGTCCACTGCTGAACACAGGCATCCCCCAAAGATCTCCACTACGATCGGTCCAGAACGCGAAATAATTCGTATTTATTAAATTAAAATACCATCCTGCCTTGGCAGGATGGTATTGTTAGTTGTGGACTGTTGACCAAATAGCAAAGTACCGCGCCAGGTTCACCTCCACGGTTACTCCTGGAAACCATCCTGATAAATTCCTGTATTTGTCACGATGTGTTAACTGACCTGACCTCATGTTCATCCTATCATCCTCCACTGGGGTCCCGCCAGCGTATACCGTTAGCGCAGGAGAAGGTACCTTTGATATTATTATATGAAAAAAAATGCCATCCTGAACGTAGTATAAAAATTGTTGCTTAATTTATTTATTTATACAGTTTATTGCACCAGATAAGGAAAACGCATAATTGTATATTACATAAACTGATACATATGGCGGTCTTATCGCTAAGCAATCTCTTCCAGACTACCAGTAGAGAAAGTAACATTAAGATAAGAAAATGGTAGGTGATGCACGTAATGAACAAATATATATATATATATATATATCATTACATAGTATAAAACAAAGTCGCTGTCGCTGTCTGTCCGTCCCCATGTTAGCTTAAATCTTTAAAACTAGGCAACGGATTTTGATGCATTTTTTTTAGGTAGAGTGATTCTAGAGGAAGGTTTATATGTATAATACAAGTACACCCGGGCGAAGCCGGGGCGAGTAGCTAGTTAATTAATAAACAAAATTGATAAGAATTTTTAACTCGTGTTTTTACAATTTAAATGATGTAAAGTTGTACCAACGTTTGTTTTAGAAAAATAGGTTTCTTGGTCTTTTAGATTGAAATTGCATACTGAAAAGAAATAATATTAAGATTGCTTTAATACATGATATTTTTCAGATGTAGACTGTAAAAACTAGTCTGTGTGAACACCTCAGTCTCACCTACTTCAGTCGCCAAACTGCTTGATCTGTTTCGGTTGTAGGTTGCGTTATTTATTTTCATTTTATTCCTCTCATATCAGCTCATTTCATTTATCTTTTTATTGCACTTATAAAAATGTATTTTTTTTTAAGTTGAAATTAAGCACCTGTCTGCGCTAACGGTTTACGCTGGCGGGGCACCAGTGGAGGAGATATGATGAGTAAATTCACCAGGAATTTTCCAGGATGGTTTCCAAGGGGAACCGCGTATATTGCTAGCAATGGGGTCATCAGTCCACATTACTAGCAATTCCCTTCCCCTCTATAAACATATATTTGACATTACAACAACTTGAAGTGTAACTACAAATAACTTACGCGTAGTTACCTGGAGTTGTATTACTACATCTGTGTTAATAATTGTTTAACAATAAGAACGAATAAAGCCATTGTTTGTATGTCATTATTATGGTAATATTCCATTCTGCGGTAGTTTAAAAGTTTTATAATGGAAACTAAATAATAAAATTATATTTAGATATAATTTACACAAAGAATAAATATTAATAAGTGCAACTAAGGTGGTCATTTTGAAATAACTTTAGATAATTTATATTTATACTAGATGTCTTGGTTGTTTTGTTATGTAAATTAATATTGCTATTTAAAAATAGGGGTTAATGGTAGAAGGGTGAAAATTTAGGGTTGTATAGTATATAATAACTCTTTTCTGTTCTATACGATCCACTAGCTCCTCAGTACCTCAAAGAAAGATTTCAATTTCTAAGTTCATCACATTCTCGTGATCTTCGCTCTTCATCTAATCTCCTTCTTTATGCTCCTTCTCATCGCTCTAATTTCTCATCTCAATCTTTCACTATTTCTGCCATTAACCTTTGGAATGCACTGCCTGTTGGCCTTAGATGATGTCAAACCAAATTTACCTTGAAGAGGTCCTTGCGTGAACATTATTCCAAATTTCTTTAATAGTATTCAACCAAACTTCTATTGAGATATGATATTATATAAACTCCATGAGATTATATGAATATTTATTATATGTAGTTTAAATTTATATTTTATTTATATGTAATTCATAAACTTATATATTTTATATTGGTATAATAGTATTTTTTATATTTGCATCTGTATATATATGTACTATTTTTCTGTATCTATTTGTTATAATTTTTGTTTTTCTTTCAATTAATTATTAAAGTGCACCACCTTATTATCTCTGATCACCGCGACTGTTGACTGGTAGAGAATGCCATCAGGCATTAAGTCCGCCATGTATACATTTTTGTGTGCAAAAGAATAAATAAATAAATAATTATTAATGCATAAAAAAAGATGACAAAAAAATTTTTTTTGGGGTCGGTCACCCTATCACATAGGGATATAAAATATTATAACAACCTACACAGTCTTACTGAGTATACATATAAAATGTCATCAAAATTGGTTTAGTGGGTTTAGGATTCTATTCTTATTAGAGCTGAGTTTCTTGTTAGTTCTTTTCATCTCGTAAGCACTCCGAACTGACGGTAGATTTGACATATCATAAGAGTCAGTAATATACTTCCTTGAATAAAGATGTTTTAATTTTCCTTATGATCACTTAGGGGTATATAAAATACATAATAAGTTAACAACCCATTCTCAAACCAACCAACTGCATATAAAATTTTATTAAAATCAGTTCAGGTGTTCAGGCTTCTATCACGTAGAAAAGACAATATTTTTATATATTAATATTTACATTACCGAGAATTTCTTTAATTACTTTTAATCACTACAACTGTTTCTATCCTATTGTGTACTTAATATCTGACCCTAATAAATTGGTGCTAGTTGGTGCTTTGGTGGTTTCGAATTGGAAATGTAATAAAAGAGCAAAGCAAGTTTGTTGGTCGTTCTTCTTGTGATAAGATAGCTTTCTGGATGAGCGGTAGATTAAAAAAATGATAATTATCATACGCCACCCACCACCCTCAGTCTTTTCTCATCTACCCAAAGGTTGTCTGGAAGAGATCGCATAAGCGATAAGACCGCCTTTTGTACCCATATACTAAATATTGTTTTATTTTGTATATATGTTTTTTTGTTGTTATAGTGCAATAAAGATTAATAATAAAATAAAATAACTATGACTATAAAGTGCTTAAATTAATTATTTTTCCTATTCTATTCTATTTATTTATTTATTTATAATTCTTTATTGCACCAATATTAAAAGTAGATACATAAAAAGAAAATAATATATAACAATACATTAAAGAAAGAAGAAAGTACAGATGGCGGTCTTATCGCTAACGCAATTTCTTTCAGACAACTTTAGGAAAGAGAGTATAAATAAAAATAAAGTAGGCGGCACGTGAGTGGAAATAAGGTAACAAAATATAAAATATATATATATATATATATACACTTACGTAAATAATTTAAAATTGATAAATACATACATACATATATACACACATAAAAAGTATACATACATATAAATATTACACAAATAACACACTAGAAGCAAAAGAAGTGGAGAAGAAGTGAACATGCGAGTATTTACAGGGAGAGAAAGTGAGATTTTACTAAGTTCTTAAAGATACCACCCTCCATACGTAATGCTCATTGCATTACGTATGGAGGGTGGTAGCGAGTTCCACAGGCGCACAGCCTGTACAGAGAAGGATTTGCAACTAGAGGTATGAGTGGGAGTTTTTAACAAGAGGTTATCTGCACTTCGCAGGCCACTATTCTGCACCTCACCGAGAAATGTGAAAGATTCTTTAAGGTATAATGGAGTAATAGGGTTAAAAAGGATAGAATAGAGTAAAGAGATAACATGCCAATCTCGGTGAGAACGAACTGGGAGCCACTTGAGCTGAGTACGGAATTATGAAATGCGGTCGTATTGACGTAAACCAAATATGAATCTAATGCAGACGTTTTGAAGATTATATATTTATTTAGTTTACTGAGACAGGTTTTCTAAAAATCTAATTATAATTCGGCTTATCTATTTCAGCCGCCGACTCAATCGACAGACGAGCAAGGAGACTTATCGGGGACGAATCACTTGTAGCTAAGACGTTTCAAAGTCTTAATCACCGACGTAAAGTAACTTGTCTATCGGTGTTCTGTAGGCTCCATTTTGGCGAATGTGCTCAAGAACTGCACAACCTCAGTCCTCCTCCTCATTCACCGTTCCATCAACGTACAACAAGACATAGAGAGCGGCCCCACCCCTACACTATTGACATACCCAGCTGCTCGAACTAACCGTTTTGCATCATCTTTCCTTATGCGAGCAGCTAAGGAGTGGAACTCTCTACCAGCGTCTATTTTTCCTGCCTCTTACAACATTGGGTCTTTTAAGTCAAGAGTGAATAGGTATTATTTGAGCTTGCGTGTAACAGTTTAGACCACATCATCACTTAACATCAGGTGAGATTTGTTCTTAAACGCGCTCAATTTTTAATATAAAAAAAAGCAGCTTGCTCTGTAAGCAGTTTTGGTTGTAGGGTGCAAATTAGGCAGTGAAATTACAGGATCAAAGGCATGACATAGTCCTTATTTATTAGGCCTCTGTAATGGCAATGGGTGTGGTTTTTTTTAAAGGTGAGATACAATTGTGATCTGAGAGCTTAATCTTCCAGAAGGACAACATATGGGTGGTGGTACATGATGGGGTACTGTTAATGTATCTATATATAGACGACGGTTATCGCTTACCATCAGGCGAACTATTCAGTTATTTACCATTCCTATTATATAAAAAACATAACTATAGGTGTCGTTGATGACGTTTATATATTAATATTAATATTATATATTATCCATTGTGTTATTTATATACAAGTATTATATTAGATTAGCTGAACACGCGACTTCGTTCGGGTGGAATTTAACTTTATTTTATTCTAAAATATAAGTAACCTAAGTTACTCCCTATTACATCAGCTACCTGTCAATAAAGCTCCTGTCAAAATAGGTCCAGAGATTAGCCTGAGCAAACAGACAGACAGACAAAAAATGTAAAAAAATGTATTTTGGTGTAAGTACCGTATTTATATTCATATGCATGTAGTAAAAAACGGTTATTTCAATATTACAAAAAACACTCCAAATTTATTTGTACGTATAGATTAAAGGTTTTAAATATGTAATTAATATTATAACTTCGATAGTGCATCTGTTTGTTCAACTGTCACCTTTTCATGGCTCAACGGCTGAATAGATATTAATAGAATTTGACATAGGCTATCCTTTCTGTACTATATTAACTTAACAGAAGAGGAAACGCCACTACAGATCCTGTGTGGTTGTAACCCACTCATGCATAAATGAAATATCTCATTTGGAAAGTATGCACTATATCCAAAGACAAAACCATCGCTTCTAAGAATATCCTTCTATTCTTGTCTCTGCCAGCGAACTCTAAAAAAGGCGAGCGCAATAGATCTCGACAGTGCTACAGGTCTTAGTACCTGATAATAGCCTAAAACCCACAATAAAATAAATAACATGTCAACTTTGCTATTTTGGCAGTTAGCATTTACACAAAATACTTCAAAATTAAATTCTGAACAATATTTATTTATAAGATTTATTCATAAGAACAACACGCAAGTGTCTTTGTCATTCTTCTTGTGATAAGTGAGTCCGAATGAGTGGTAGAATAAAAAATGTGACCATTCAAAATTTTACATTAAGCATATTTGAATAAAGAGTATATTTCTAAAACAGTGTCAAATATATTAGAAACATAGATACAATAAAAATGTAAAAGGAAGGAAGAAATGTTTATAATATATCAATAGTACTGAAGATTACCCTGAACATGCTTTCTTTATTGTAACTAAGTATATACTCCTGTAAGCATAAAAAAAAACAATGTAGTCCAGTAAAATTTAAATGATGTGACCAGTTTTGGCGCAATATGTAAAAATAAGTCCGCAAATGCTTGAATTATAATATTCAGAAAAATTATTTGATTTGATTATCAATCAAATCAAAAAATTTTTTGATTATAGAAATTTCTTCCTTCCGTTTATATTTTTATTGTATCTATGTTTCTATTACATTTGTTCAATTACTAACTGTTTTAGAAATATAATGAATAAATTAATTAATAATATCTAGGAGTAACCTGAAACAGTCATGCTCGCTATAAAGTTCAAACTTGTGGCGGCGTGGTGGGCCGGGTCGATGTGCTCCCTCAAATATGGTTGAGTACAATGATGGCTGGCTCATACGTCATACTTGTGAACGGGTGCTGCTTGTGGGGACCGGTCTGTTCAGGTTGTGAACACTGATTAACTTTTTTTTGTTCTTTGCGATAGCATATGCTGGTGGTTACTTTATTCTCCCAAATTTGAATTTTAATGACTGTATATTATAAACATGTTCCACTATTATTTGAAAAAAATACGAGCTGCGTTTCTTGTCAGTTCTTCTCATCTCGATATCATTCCGAACTGACGGTAGATTTGACATATCATAAGAGTCTGTAATAGACCTACATGAATAAAGATATTTTGAATTTGAATTTGAATTAATAAAAATTTAATTAATAATTATAAAAGGTCACATCATGTTAATTTAATTTTAATTTTACTAGAATATATACATGTGTTCATTAACATACCTATTGTTTATATCTTTTCAATACTATACCAATAAAGTATATGCTATTCTATCTTTACTCCTTTATAATATCGTATAGATTATCTATACAAATAAATAAAATAGAAGTGTCTGTTTGTAATTTCATATCAACTTCACTAAATGCATACGAAAATTTAAAATTTTAATTTTTTTCCGATACTGCATACTTATGCAGTATCGGAAAAAAATTAAAATTTTTATAAGTATGTTTGTTCTGGCTAATCTCTGAAATGGCTGGACCGATTTTGGCGTGAAAACGGGACAAACAGACAGACAGAGTTACCTTCGCATTTTTAATATTATTAAGAAGGATTTTTTTTTTATAACACGGGACAAACGAGCATGCAGCTCACCTGATGGTAAGTGATTACCGCCGCCTATGACCATCCGCAACACCAGGGCATTTGCAAGTACGTTGTAGGACTTTTAAAAGGGAATAAGCTCTTTTCTTGAAGGTCTCAATATCGTATCGGAAATACCATTGCTGGAAGGTGATTCTACAATATGCTTGTAGCAAAGAGAATCCGGGACGAGCAACTAGTGGTATTAAAAGGGAGTAAATGTGCCAAATCCGAGGTCGCGTTATAAACCTACGTGTTCTAGCGTAGCTTTGTATGTTTGTTCAGCAGAATAGCTTAATTTATTATTAGTTTCTATTGATACAGTTGTCTATTTACGTAATGAATAAATAACATCAGCATTAGTTAAAACATACTGGCTGTGCTCGCGACTCCGCGTGAAACAGTGAATTTGACCAAATAAACAAAAAAAAAATTAATCCAAAAAACTAAAGTAAATAGTTTCATATTTCTTGCATCAAAAATGACGTATTTGTATACAAAGTTTCATCCCCTATTTTATTTTACATTCATGCAACCTTTCAACTCCTTACAACCATTTTTTAGCATAAAAAAGTAGCCTACGTCCTTTCTCAGGGTCTGTACCAAATTAGTACTGTGTACTAAATTTAATTTAAACAGACTAGAATTATATTTATAACATCATATATCATTATACAATAATGACGATGCTGAGAGCAGCATAACTTTATTATATCGAATCAAATATAACAATTAATTAAATTAAAGAATCATTGCATATAAAAATAAGAACAAGAAAATCAAATAAAAAATCGCTATGTATTCTTTATTTGTTGCACGCCGACTTTGATTTTAAATAGAAATAAAAATAATAATCCAATTAAATTAAAAATAAATTTAATTAGTCTTTTAAATATATAATTTTACTAAGCTAACCCTGCAAACGTTGTTTTGTCTTATAATCGCTATTAAAAACAGGGGTTGGTGATAGAAGGGTGTCAATTTAGGGTTGTATCTATTTTTAATGCTACAGTATAAAAAATATTACCAAAAAATTAAAAATAAATGTTAAGGGTAGACAACACTTATCACTTAGATGTATGAAAAGTAGATAATAGCCGATTCTCAGCCTTACTGATATGCATATAAAATTTAATATAAATTTGTCAAACCGTTTCGGAGGAGTATGGTAAGTAACAAACACGAGAATTTTATAATATATATATATATTATTATATATAAGATTCAGAAATAAGAGGACTATAGAATATATTATTATATACACAATAATTGTAGCTATTGCTTTTAAACAAATGTGATTGTTTTTAAGATGTTTTTAGGATGTTTGGGAAAATACAAATTAGCAACACACAAGAATAAGATTAAAATTTCCGACTGCCTCGGTGGTTTCTAGCGGTTCACATCGACTTACTTCCGATGGTCGCCGGTTCGATCTAATATGTCAAGAATGCTGGATTGGACAAGTTACGGCATTAATGTCACCGCGAGAATATCTCTCACTTACGATTTGCTGATGACATTGTGATCATGGCTGAATCGCTGCAGAACTACCAACAGATGCTCAACTGCCTGGCTGTGTCGTATCATTGCATTGGTCTTTGGATAAATTTGGATAAAACTAAGATCATGTTCAATGATCACATTTGTCCGGGAGCGATTGAATTGGAGTGCCTCTCGAATTTGTTCAGGAGCTATATTTATCTAGAGCTAACATTCCAACTAAGAAAAAACAATTTTGTTCGAATTGTCCTGGGTTATTACTATCTTAGTAATAAAACGCGAAAGTGTTGATGGATGTTTGTTATTCTTTCACGCAAAAAGTACAAACGGATTTTGATGAAACTTTACAGTGTTATAGCTTATATATCAGAATTACACATAAGCTAAAAATTTTTAGCTTTTTTATTTGCTTTATGCTTTATATTCAGCTTTTTTTTAGCATTTTATTTTCAGCACAGTTAGTATTTAATATGTCTGTCGTGGTATGGGCATGTAATGCGTAGGAATGAAGATAATATACATATGAATGTGGATATAAGGGTAGAGGAAGGCCGAAAAAGAAATGAATGGACCTAGTGAAAGATGATGCAAGAAAGGGAATAAATAACGAGATGACTGCGAACAGGGATGAATGGAAAAGAGAATTATATTACGCTAATCTAAATAAATGGGATAAGGATAAAACAGATGATGATGATGATGATATCCTGGGTTATTATTACTATGTTAATTTACAAATTATAATACTTGAAAATTTATAACGTTTCACATACAGACTGTACATTTTTATATACGTATCCAAATCTATGTTTACTTTTCCCATGCTGTTATTAATATAATATAATACAGCACGAACAAACAAAATGGTAACTACGTAATTACATTGTAACTGTAGATATATAAATGGTCTAAGATTCGATTTCATCATTAAGTGCTGGGACATCCTCTGCAATAGATACAACATGTTCATCAACATGAGATTCGCCCTGCTTCTCTCGCTGGTAACTACTATTTTCTAATACTCTTTATCATTTTTTTTTATCACTGTTCTTTCATTTAGAAGAACGAATGAAATTTATCAGTGATCGTATTCTTCGCAAATAAATAAATACTTTTTTATTCTTCAAAATTGTGAGATTTTATAGGAAAGATGTATTTTAAACGCAGGTTCAATTACTTGTATGTACGTTACAAACTTTTGTGTTCATGATTATGATTGTTTGTATCGGTCTGTGTGTTTTCTATGTATACTATGTATGTATTTACATTATTGCAAGTAATCGTATCCGTTGTCTAGTGCCCATAACACAGCTTCCGCTCAAATTTGTAATCATTCCGCTTTGTAACAAGCTCATTTGAAAAGACTAAAAGCTGAGTCTTTTGTCAGTCTCATTTTTTTATATCTGTAAATAATATACATACCTCTCATAAGAAGACTACCTCGAAAGCACTTCGAACTGACAGTAAATTTGACATATCACGAGAGCTATGTACATTATTTCCAGATACAAAACAGTGTACTGAAGTATTTATATCAGTTGTATAGTTCTGTTAGTTCTACTTAACATGGCTGTAATGAATCTGTAATTTTGTAATCCTGTACAATCTCATTTCGAAAAAATAAGAGCGGAGTTCTTGTTACATCCAAAGCACCCCAAAATGACGGTAGATTTGAAGAGTCTGTAGTAGACCTACATGAATATAGATAGCTTGATTTGATTTGGGACTGGATGGCGCTGTGTGAATAGTCATGGGTTATTATTTTACATTTTCCTTTCAGTTGCGCTAGTGTTACCCAGCTATTCCACTCAATGTTAGGTTGACTGGTAGAGATCTCTTTTAGATATAACATCGTCTTTGCTCACTCTATCTATAATTAAATTTGTTATTGTATTTCAAAGAACAATAAATAATATACATAATTATAATGATTAACTGAAATAAAATTAAGTTTAATCATTGCTATCTCTCGCGAAGGACTCCAGCAAGGTGGACCGACGATCTGGTCAAGATCGCTGGAAGGCATTGGATGGGAGTAGCGCAGGACGGATCATCGTGGAGATCTTGGGGGGAGGCCTTTGTTCAGTAGTGGACGTTTTCCGGGCTAAGATGATGATGATGATTGCTATCTCTAGGATGGCGACCATCTTTTATCTGACAATAGAGTTGTAGCAAATTTTATCTAAATTGAAGTAATCGCTTGAACTGTCTTGTGTAAGTTTATTTTTATTGATTTCTTTTTATTTTATTTCAGGTTGGTTCAGCGGTCTGCCTGCCAACATTCGGTAATTAAATTAATTAATTATGTAACTTTATTCTCAAGTTTTCATCCTCTACTTTGTTGATAATGTAATGGTGTACCAGCCTGCGCTAACGGTATACGTTGGCGAGGAACCAAGATTGTTCTGAGGAATTGTTCGCAATGTTACGAACTCCTCAATTGCATTACCGCATTACTCGCTAGAAATTCATTATATACCATCACCTGGTTGACGGTCCATACCCAAATACCTTTTAGATTCAACTGCCACTAGGGGTATTTCATAAGGGATACGAATTGGGTCTTTTCTATGTATATTATGTGTATATATAGCTGCTATATAGCATGTTATCTAGTATTTATATCAATTGTTTAATACCCATACATACAAGCTCTGCTTAGCGTGGAACTAGACGGCGCTGTGTGAATTGTTCAGGGATAGTTTTTATACGTAATAGCTCTAAAAATCTTTTACTTCCTAATTGACAGGGATCAAATTGTAATTAAATATTAATTAAAACAGCTGCACCGCTAATCGCATCCAAGTTTAGTGTAATATGCATGTATTTGTTTCGTTTATGAATAACATCTATTTTCTATGTATAATATGTATGTATTTACAAAAATGGGTCTAGATGGCGCTGTGTTAATTGTCCTGAGATTATTATTATTATTATTCTCCGTCCGTGCAGGTGTTGGTGGAGAGGCAGCTATTGCAGCTAGCGTATCAGCATCTAAAGGAGCAATTGGAGTTACTAAATCTGTGCAAGCTGCAGGAAGTGTTGGATCATCAACAGCCGGTGGTGCAGCTGGTTCAATAGCGGCAGCTGGCGCTTTAGGTGTTGGTGCAGGTGCTAGAGCTGCTGGCAGCGCTGGAGCAGCTGCAGCGCTAGGAGCCGCAGGTGCAGCTGGAGGTGCAGGCCCTGCTGGTGCTGCAGGTAAGATGGCTGAAATGGGAAATTAACCCTTTTTTATTTTTAAAACATACAAATATATCAAAACTGATTATACATTCAACCCCGCACTAAGCGAACCTGTATCGTGGCAGTCAGCAAAAGAATTGCCAGATCTAAACCAAACCAAATTGCTAAATTAACTATAATAGATCAGTGAGTAGAGTAGATTAGATATATCATAAGAGCCTGCAATAGACATACCCGAATAAAGGTATTTTAATTTGATTTGATAAAAACAAAAAAGCTGTCGACATATGTCACTTTATGTCGTCATATTATGCTTATGGTATCGATCGTTCGATGCCTGAGCATGTTTTTTTTTTCAAACTTTAGTTCGTTTAGAGCTTCACCGTATGATAGGGGGCGAGTGCAGATGGCACTACAAACCCGCGGCGAATCATTCAGCCATTTCATTGAGCGGCTGGTGGCCACCTCCTACCTGATGGATATAACTTTAGTCTGGCATCGTTAGGAGTTCGAACCTCGACTTAAGCATCGTAAGATCGATTCCCGTTGGAACAAGACAGGGGATCGAACGTAGCGAGTTATTCAACAAAAAAAGCATCTAATTTGATTGGGTACACATTATTAAGTTTGAAAATAAAATAAAATTTAAAATCTTTATTGTGCCTCTCACAGAAAACTATTTCGTTAAAATTAATTTGTTAGGTCTTAATAACAAGCTAATTTCAACAAACTCGACTGATAATGTGTAATTTAAATTTAAGATGTTTTGTTTTGATCTTAATTTAAATAAGTTTCACTACTTCTTTCAGGTGCAGTTGCAGCTCAAGGTGCATTAGGAGCCGCAGGCGCTGCCGAATCTGTTTCCAATGCTGGTGCTGTTGGGTCTAGAGCAGCAGGTGGTGCTTCAGGAATTGCTGGAGCAGCCGCAGTCTCAGGTTCAGCTGGAGCTGCTCAGTCTGCAGAAGGCGCAGCTGTTGGGTCGTCTATTGCCGCCGGTGCAGCAGTTGCCGGAAGTGCAGGAAATCGTGGATCGGCAGGTTAATACCGTATAATCGATTAATAATTTATTCGTATATGGACGACCTACGTAGTTTTGTACCTAGGTACAAAACTAGCTTTACCTTACGTTTTCTAGCTTACCATCGGAAGAAAAGCTAGCTTTTCTTCCGATGGTAGCGGGTTCGATACGCACACAATTCATATTTTTAAATAAAGAAGGGAAATTTATTGTTACTTAATAACATGAATTTATAAAATAACAGTAAAACTATACATAATCATATATATGTCTATATATTCATATATTTATGTATGTCTATTAATACTTATAGTTAATATCATTAGAACAATATTTTAATATCTCCTCTTTTTGTACATGTATATATGACTATTCCATTTAATACACTATCCTATAACATTTTCTAGGTTTGCTGGAAGAAATCTCTTTTTAGAGATAAGCTCGCTCTTGTACATTACATTTATTGTATATAATTTCACTTACTATGGGTGTGTACAATAAAGAATAAGGAATATACATAATCATATTTACATTGTGCGGAGAGATTTTTAAAGTAATCGGATTTCCGTACTACCGAATATTTATGGTTTTAAACATGCTAATGGTAGCAGAATTAAACTATTTAATTATACGGTAACTGTTGTAGATGAAGTAACAGACTCAGAGTATTGCCACTTGGTGATATCACGTTTGCAATTCAGACCAACCTATCCTCATGTGGATAAACCTTGCCATGAACCAGCAATAAATGAGCACATTCATTTAAGAGCTACACTTTTTTCGGTGGAGCTCTTGCCGCTTTCCGCGATGTTCTATCATGCTCTTTAAGTATTGATACGACACGACTCCCATTTTGTCTTTAATTTGCTTAATAAAGCTGTAACTTGGTTCTCCTCTCCCTCTCTTTCCTTCTATAATAATATTCATAAATTCATCGTGCCGTATAAGGTGTTTATTATAAATTATTACATAAATTTATATATACATGTGGAATTTTAAATATTCCTTTAAATACAACCGTGACAATACATTTGTATATGTTGCAGGAAATGGTGGAAACTCCATCGGCAATTCTGGCAGTAATTCTGGGGACAGTTCTAATAACTCAGGCAATTCAAGCTCAAACAATGATTCCGATGGCAGTTCAGATGACTCAGGCAATTCAAATGGCTCGGGCAGTTCAAATGGCTCAGGAAATTCAAATGGCTCGGGCAGTTCAAATGACTCAGGCAGTTCAAATGGCTCAGGCAGTTCAAATGACTCAGGCAGTTCAAATGGCTCAGGCAATTCAAATGGCTCAGGCAGTTCAAATGGCTCAGGCAGTTCAAATGGCTCAGGCAGTTCAAATGGCTCAGGCAGTTCAAATAACTCAGGCAGTTCGAATGGCTCGGGCAGTTCAAATGGCTCAGGCAGTTCAAATAACTCAGGCAGTTCAAATGGCTCAGGAAATTCAAATGGCTCGGGCAGTTCAAATGGCTCAGGCAGTTCAAATGGATCGGGCAGTTCAAATAGCTCGGGCAGTTCAAATAACTCAGGCAGTTCAAATGGTTCAGGAAATTCAAATGGCTCAGACAGTTCAAATAGCTCAGGCAGTTCAAATGGCTCAGGCAGTTCAAATAGCTCAGGCAGTTCAAATGGCTCGGGCAGTTCAAACGGCTCAGGTAGTTCAAATAACTCAGGCAGTTCAAATGGCTCAGGCAGTTCAAATAACTCAGGCAGTTCAAATGGCTCAGGCAGTTCAAATGGCTCAGGTAGTTCAAATGGCTCAGGCAATTCAAATAGCTCTGGCAGTTCAAATGACTCAGGCAGTTCAAATGACTCAGGCAGTTCAAATGGCTCAGGTAGTTCAAATGGCTCAGGCAGTTCAAATAACTCAGGCAGTTCAAATGGCTCGGGCAGTTCAAATGGCTCAGGCAGTTCAAATAACTCAGGCAGTTCAAATGGCTCAGGAAATTCAAATGGCTCGGGCAGTTCAAATAGCTCGGGCAGTTCAAATAACTCAGGCAGTTCAAATGGCTCAGGCAGTTCAAATGGCTCAGGCAGTTCAAATAACTCAGGCAGTTCAAATGGCTCGGGCAGTTCAAATGGCTCGGGCAGTTCAAATGGCTCCGGCAGTTCAAATAACTCAGGCAGTTCAAATGGCTCGGGCGGTTCAAATGGCTCGGGCAGTTCAAATGGCTCAGGCAGTTCAAATAACTCAGGCAGTTCAAATGGCTCGGGCAGTTCAAATGGCTCTGGCAGTTCAAATGGCTCGGGCAGTTCAAATAACTCGGGCAGTTCAAATGGCTCTGGCAGTTCAAATAGCTCAGGCAGTTCAAATGGCTCGGGCAGTTCAAATGGCTCGGGCAGTTCAAATGGCTCAGGCAGTTCAAATAACTCAGGCAGTTCAAATGGCTCGGGCAGTTCAAATGGCTCTGGCAGTTCAAATGGCTCGGGCAGTTCAAATAACTCGGGCAGTTCAAATAACTCGGGCAGTTCAAATGGCTCTGGCAGTTCAAATAGCTCAGGCAGTTCAAATGGCTCGGGCAGTTCAAATGGCTCGGGCAGTTCAAATGGCTCAGGCAGTTCAAATAACTCAGGCAGTTCAAATAGCTCAGGCAGTTCAAATGGCTCGGGCAGTTCAAATGGCTCTGGCAGTTCAAATAGCTCAGGCAGTTCAAATGGCTCGGGCAGTTCAAATGGCTCAGGCAGTTCAAATAACTCGGGCAGTTCAAATGGCTCGGGCAGTTCAAATGGCTCAGGCAGTTCAAATAACTCAGGCAGTTCAAATGGCTCGGGCAGTTCAAATGGCTCGGGCAGTTCAAATGGCTCGGGCAGTTCAAATGGTTCGGGCAGTTCAAATGGCTCGGGCAGTTCAAATGGCTCAGGTAGTTCAAATAACTCCGGCAGTTCAAATGGCTCGGGCAGTTCAAATAGCTCAGGAAATTCTAGGAGCAGCTCAAGCAGTAGTTCGGGTGGCTCAAGTAGTTCAAGCTCAAATGGAGGTAGTAATTCCAACAGTAGCTCAAATAGCTCGAGCGAGGCAAGTTCTGAATCAAATTAAAATAGCGACTCTGTTACTGCCATCAATAATTGACTCAAATAGCTCAGTAATTCCAACTAGTGCAGAAACCGATATTAAACCTGTATTTACAATAGTAATACGAACTATAATAGCAATTCTAGTGATCATTTTAGCGAAGCATTTAGAGATGATTCCAGGGTGGACTCTAGCGGATATTAATCGCAGAAAAACCAAAAAAATAAACATGAAGAAACCATCTAACAGTGATGTATTTATAAGATCAGATTCAGTAATTGTGTGGCAGAATCTATTGGCTATGAAATATAATTTAAGTGTTCCGATTAATGTTAAATATGACACATCGTTTGCTATTTTTCATACAGTTTTTTGTTTTATTACAAGTTTCTGTTAATAAATGTTTGACTAATCATACATATTTTTACTTAATAACCTGTTTTTAATATCATTATCTTTGGCTTAAATATTAGGATCATTTAGAGAATATTGGAAATCCGAATAAAGTCTATATTGATATAGACTATTGATACTCATGTTTGTCTTTACCTATACATAATATACTAGTTTTTGCCCGCGGTTTCGCCGCGTTAATTTATCCCCTTAGGGGTGGAATTTATCAAAATCCTTTCTTAAGGGATGCCTACGTCATAGTAGCTTTATGCATGCAAAGTCTCAGCCCGATCGGTTCAAAATTGACAAAGTTTCATATAAACTTTCATACCCTATTTTATCCCTTTGTAAATGTAAAATAGTTAGCAATCGGGAATTCAACAAAACAATATGTCTACTATTTAATTTTCCCGCGCAAATTAAATTCGCCACAGATTCGCAATATCACACCAAATGTAGGTGCAGTAATATGATCACGTCATAGCTGTATGAGTTTTTAATACCACAGATTAAATATTAGTACTGATTAAATTTAAGTACCATTATTGACATGGCATAATAATTTAGGTTGGGTTGAGAAAATGAACACCATTAGGCTTTTTCTGAGACTAGAAAACACTTGCATACAACTCAGTGGCTTTTTAATAAAATTTTGAGGAGTATCTGAAATTCTATTGTTTTTCTTACAACATACCATGTCAACTAGCACTAGTTACTAAAACTATAAAATATCTGCCTTTACAAGTACTCTTTCACGCGAGAAACGGCCTTTACCCGAGTAAAAGAGTGTACATGAAAAAGATAGACAAGAGAGGGAGAAAAACCATCCCTTGCACTAACTACAATCGCTTGATTTATGCAATAAATCTCCCAAATTTCAAAAAATTTTAATAATAATAAGCAATTTCCAACTGAGAGGTATCTATTTATTAAAAAAACTTTCATCAGCGCACACAAACACAGCGCACTCTCAGAAGTATGCTTTATGTTCGTATGCTATGCATGTAGTATGCTCTGAATAGTGCCCGTATCATATTTGTTGATTTCAAAAGTTTTAATAAATAGTTCTCTCTCTGCTCGATTCTTATCATAGTCCATCAACAGGTGCTGGACATCTTCGATTTCGACACACAGCTCAATCGGATGATTTTTCATTTTTCATTCACCCGCAAAATGAAATTTGGGCCTTATAACCCTTTTGCTTGGGGGATGGGAATTGTTGGTAATAAGGCCTAATATGGTATAATGTACCATCAGGTTGACCTCAGGTTTCCCTGGAAACCATCCTAATTAATTCCTGGTGAATATGTCACGATGTGTTAACTGACATATCCTGAAGGTGAGAAATTCATTAACCCTAGTAGCTAAGTATTTATGGTCAAATACGGAAAATTAAATATGATTATTTGAAAATCAACATTTATTAATACTTTTATATTCTATAATATAAAATTGTAATATAATTAACATAAAATCAAGCAAGACTCAATTAAACAAAACCAAAATTGAATTATTTTTAATTTTGATCTTAAACAGACATAAAAGCTTGTTTTTTAATATAATACTAATAATTCCAAATGTCTTAATTTATAATGAAATAGATGAAATCTTTTAAATCTTCATGATTTTGGGTTTTTCGGGGTCCAGCTTTGGCCACAGGTAGAACGGCTTCAGGGGAAATACTTCTTTTGATGTACAAGATTGAGGAGATATTGCTCTCGATTGTTGTATAATATTGGATTGATCTGTTGGAGTTTGCTCGGACTCAATAATTTTATCAACCGAAAATATACTTTCGGTATTATCACCAACACTAGTACAATCTGTTACATTATTTGGAGCATAGTCTGCATCTGTAAATATGTGTGTATTATATGGACTAATGCCTGATGCATCAAACCCCTTGATATTACTATAACAACAAATAAACTCTATTATTAAACATGTTCAACGAAATTAAACATATGGGGCAAGAAGTCCCATCGGTGTACTTTTTGATCCTTACCTATCTCTAGTGATTTTAAAGGTTCTAAAAAAAATGGTGAACTGCAAGAAAATATTGTTGGCATGCATTACATACAGATACAATAATATTGCATTTCAAACTTACCTTAATATTTTATTTATTTTTAGTGCGGCACTATAAACGAAACCAAAACACACATTTTCATTACTTTCGAGTGCAAAAAATGTTTATTAACTGTGTTACTCGCATATGCATTCTGCGGCAACCTTCGACTTGCAGCTTTGTGCTTGCCCCTCACCCCGCTCAAAACTAGGTAGATTATTTTATTCTAACGCGGTTCTATATTGTGATATGAATGTTGGGACTTCTTACCCGACGGACTTCTAGCCCCGCCCTACCCTACTTCATCTGCCATACCAGCCAGTCTAGACATCGATTGCAAACCTCGTTCTAACAAAATGAATGCAGTTTTCATTAAGATTTGTAATTTAAACTTTTCCGTTGCGTAAATTAAAAGATATAAGTGAACAGACAGACGCTGTGACATTGTTTGTACTATGTAAACAACAACAAACATGTTAATACTGGCTATCTAATGTAAGGTGGTAACATTGACAAGTAAATTGATGGATGGACTGACGTAACATACGGTGAAAGTTCGAGTCATTATTATCCGTTGGCAAAATCACAGATCAAAATTGGTGACAACCATTCGAAATAAAGAAGACGAAACACAAATAAGTGAAAATGTATTTGTAAATATTGGAGGCATTCCCGAGTTCATGCCGTTTAGTGAGGCAAGGAGAGTGGCACAAGTTGTGAAGGTGAGTGCTGCTATATCTAAAAGGGGCTCCTTAAACTCGTATAACAAATCCCGGACGCTACTTGGTGTTTTTTTTTCTTTATTGATGATAATGGAATGGTGCACCTGCCTGCGCTAACGGTTTACGCTGGCAGGGCACCAGTGGAGGATGATAGGTACTTGGGATTTCTGTCCCCGACGCACAATGACCCGGCACGCATGGTAGTGTGTAATGTTAGGAAGGTCGTCACTAATATAACTAGTGGCTAGTGGTAGTGGCTTACCAAATTCAGTAAACGGTGGAGACAGAGCAGATACCGGTATTACACAATGGAAAGGATCGGTCGAATAGGTACGCGAGACACATCAACACTTTAACACTATTATTTTATAAGTTACTGGCTTTTGCTCGCGGCTCGCGGCTTTGCTCGCCTTAATTTATCCCCTTAGGGGTGGAATTTATCAATATCCATTCTTAGGCATCCCCTACGTCATAGTAGCTTTATGCATGCAAAGTCTCAGCCCGATCGGTTTAAAATTGACAAAGTTTCATACAAACTTGCATCCCCTATTTTATCCCCTTGGGTGTAGGGTTAATCAAAATCCTTTCTTAGCGGATGCCTACGTCATAACATCTACCTGCATGCCAAATTTCACCCCGATCCGTCCAGTGGTTTAAGCTGTACGTTGATAGATCACTACGTCAGTCATCTTTGAGTTATATGTATTTAGATACCGTACGAATACGTATCAGTATTCAATGAAACACACTTTTTCAGTTAATTTTAAATAATGTTCAAAATCTACCCTGTACCATCGTAAGCACAGATTATTATATTAGAGTCCTTTAGTTTCTGTTCCCGCGCTTTTACTTCCCATCCCTTACCTAGTACTGAACTGACCGTACGGCGGCCATGACGCGCGCGCATTTGTTGTGAATTAAAATAAATTAGAACTGAGTTAAACCTACTGTGAAACTGGAAAGCTAGCGAAAATATCTTCGAGACCCTGAAGCCCAAGAAATCCGCAGAACCATACAGGTACGAGACAGACGTTTCCACATTAAGTATTTTCCCTAACAGATAATAAACATGCGGAGTAGTCATAGTAACCACTCTGGTCATAGAATTATTTATTTATATGTATAGATTGCAATGCAAACAAGCTAACGGCCTACCTGATGGTAAGTGGTAACAATTGCCTATAAACTTGATTACACTGCGGACATCACGTCATCATGTGATGATTCTACTCATACGTCATTACGAAGGCTAATATAACACGACTGATATCCTGTAATTTCAACTGAAACAGCTAATAAGGCCAGACCAACGTGTTCCCTCTAATATGGTCGAGTGCAATGATGGCTGGCTCATCCGTCATACTCGTGAACGTGCTTGTGTGGACTGGTCTGTTTGGGTTACGAACACTGATTAGACTATTTGCTTTTGATAAAATTGCAATAGCATATTCTTGATTCTATTCTGTCGAATTTACGTACGTAAATTCGAGGCAAACAAGCATACGGCCCATCTGATGGTAAATGGTTACCGTAGCCTATGGACGCCTGAAAGATTGCGCTAGTATGAAAATAAGTAAAAAACGAAAATCAAATATAAGGATATTTATTGAACAGAAAATTAAAACATTTAACAAGAATTTTTTACAACAGATTGTACATTAATCTTGTGGAAATAAATTGCAAACAATAATAATTGTAAAATTACAATACAAATGTCATTATTAATATTACAAGTCATCATCGGATCAGTGGTTGTTGATACAACAGTGTTATTAACATCCCCTAGATCCCTTTGGGTGTCTTTTACCTTTACCATGTTTCCAATGGTGTTTACCCTTGGACTCTTTAGAATTTTCCTTAGAACCGGATTCCTCGCTAGAATTTTCGTTTGATTCAGAACTCGAACTGCTATTAGAATTACTGTTTGAGTTGGAATTGCTCGAGCTATTTGAATTGCTGTTTGAGTTAGAACTGGAATTTGCATTGCTTGAGCTATTTGCATTGCTACTCGAGTTAGAACTAGAATTTGCATTGCTTGAGCTATTTGAATTGCTGTTTGAGTTAGAACTGGAATTTGCATTGCTCGAGCTATTTGAATTGCTGTTTGAGTTAGAACTGGAATTTGCATTGCTCGAGCTATTTGAATTGCTGTTTGAGTTAGAACTGGAATTTGCATTGCTTGAGCTATTTGCATTGCTACTCGAGTTAGAACTGGAATTTGCATTGCTTGAGCTATTTGCATTGCTACTCGAGTTAGAACTAGAATTTGCATTGCTACTTGAGTTAGAACTGGAATTTGCATTACTGGAATTATTTTCATTGCTGCTTGAGTTGCTATTGGAATTGTTGTTGCAGCCACCGGAGTGCTTTTTGCCTTTACCTTTACCTTTACCCTTGCCATGGTGTCTCCTATGTTTGCCACCATTAGACTCTTTAGAATTTTCACCTGATTCCTCACTGGAATTTTCGTTTGATTCAGAACTCGAATTGCTATTCGAGTTACTGTTAGAATTATTGTTAGAGCTGCTGTTTGAATTGGAGTTAGCATTTGAATTGCTATTCGAGTTACTGTTAGAATTATTGCTAGAGCTGCTGTTTGAATTGGAGTTAGCATTTGAATTGCTATTCGAGTTACTGCTAGAATTATTGCTACTGGAATTATTGTTAGAGCAGCTGTTTGAATTGGAGTTAGCATTTGAATTGCTATTCGAGTTACTGCTAGAATTATTGCTGCTGGAATTATTGCTAGAGCTGCTGTTTGAATTGGAGTTAGCATTAGAATTGCTATTCGAGTTACTGCTAGAATTATTGTTAGAGCTGCTGTTTGAATTGGAGTTAGCATTTGAATTGCTATTCGAGTTACTGCTAGAATTATTGCTACTGGAATTATTGTTAGAGCTGCTGTTTGAATTGGAGTTAGCATTTGAATTGCTATTCGAGTTACTGCTAGAATTATTGCTGCTGGAATTATTGCTAGAGCTGCTGTTTGAATTGGAGTTAGCATTAGAATTGCTATTCGAGTTACTGCTAGAATTATTGTTAGAGCTGCTGTTTGAATTGGAGTTAGCATTTGAATTGCTATTCGAGTTACTGCTAGAATTATTGCTGCTGGAATTATTGCTAGAGCTACTGTTTGAATTGGAGTTAGCATTTGAATTGCTATTCGAGTTACTGCTAGAATTATTGCTGCTGGAATTATTGTTAGAGCTGCTGTTTGAATTGGAGTTAGCATTTGAATTGCTATTCGAGTTACTGCTAGAATTATTGTTAGAGCTGCTGTTTGAATTGGAGTTAGCATTTGAATTGCTATTCGAGTTACTGCTAGAATTATTGTTAGAGCTGCTGTTTGAATTGGAGTTAGCATTTGAATTGCTATTCGAGTTACTGCTAGAATTATTGCTGCTGGAATTATTGTTAGAGCTGCTGTTTGAATTGGAGTTAGCATTTGAATTGCTATTCGAGTTACTGCTAGAATTATTGTTAGAGCTGCTGTTTGAATTGGAGTTAGCATTTGAATTGCTATTCGAGTTACTGCTAGAATTATTGTTAGAGCTGCTGTTTGAATTGGAGTTAGCATTTGAATTGCTATTCGAGTTACTGCTAGAATTATTGCTGCTGGAATTATTGTTAGAGCTGCTGTTTGAATTGGAGTTAGCATTTGAATTGCTATTCGAGTTACTGCTAGAATTATTGTTAGAGCTGCTGTTTGAATTGGAGTTAGCATTTGAATTGCTATTCGAGTTACTGCTAGAATTATTGCTGCTGGAATTATTGCTAGAGCTGCTGTTTGAATTGGAGTTAGCATTTGAATTGCTATTCGAGTTACTGCTAGAATTATTGCTACTGGAATTATTGTTAGAACTGCTGTTTGAGTTGCTATTCGAGTTACTGTTTGAATTATTGGTACTGGAATTATTATTAGAACTGCTGTTTGAGTTAGAATTGCTATTGGAGTTGCTATTCGAGTTACTGTTAGAATTATTGCTGCTGGAATTATTGTTAGAGCTGCTGTTTGAGTTGCTATTTGAATTGCTATTCGAGTTACTGTTTGAATTATTGGTACTGGAATTATTATTAGAACTGCTGTTTGAGTTAGAATTGCTATTGGAGTTGCTATTCGAGTTACTGTTAGAATTATTGCTGCTGGAATTATTGTTAGAGCTGCTGTTTGAGTTGCTATTTGAATTGCTATTCGAGTTACTGTTCGAATTATTGCTGCTGGAATTATTATTAGAACTGCTGTTTGAGTTAGAATTGCTATTGGAGTTGCTATTCGAGTTACTGTTCGAATTACTGTTCGAGTTGCTATTGGAGTTGCTGTTAGAGTTACTGTTGGAATTGCTATTGGAGTTGGAATTGCTATCTGAACCAGAGTCACATCTGATAGCGCCATTGAAGTTGTGTCTTCCATAACCGCGAATTCTCTTCTTTATTTGTATACCCAATGATATTAAGTCTGAAAGAGATAAAAAATAATTAGAATAGTTTTTTTACTAAGTTCAATTTATAGTTCTAGTATAAACTAGTAGAGAGTTTATATTTTTTGTATTAATTTCAATTTTTTGTCATATTATAAGTGGAATGATGTAGACTATAGGCTATTTCTCTACGCCGTGTACCGTTTTTAAGTAATTGGACTGGCAAACAAGCTTACGGCGCGCCTGGTAGAAAGGGCAACTGTCGCTCACTATGCCGATTGATTCCCCGTCCAATCAAAACGGGTATCGAAATTATGATGACCTGAGCTGGAGGTCTAACATATAACTCTGCATTGTAAGTCTTTTTCTATATTTCTTTTTAATTATATACATATAATTTAAAAGTACAAAAATAATATTAGTAAGATATCTTACCAGTATATCCCTTAACCTTGAAACTGATTTCGGCATAGGCGATGATAGCTGAAAAATAAATTTATTTATTATATATGCTGTATTGTAAACAAATAAAGTTCGTCAAACACTCCTACTCAACTGTACTTTCCTTTACTCGCTAATTATTAACTTTATTTAAAACAAAGTGTCAAGAATTTAAGCGTATTTTAAGTGTTTTTTTTAGTAAATGTGAAATGAATACTTTATTACTTCCAAAAAAACAAAATTAAAACAACTTACCGTCAACGAGATCTTCACCAACTGCAAAAAACAAACGAAAAATAAAGCATAAAAAGCGTTTAAAAATATTTGCTGACAGATTTTTGTCAGGGGTTTGTAAACGAAACTATAGTAACAATTCTCATTTCATGACAAAATGTCGAATTGTGATAGTCATAACACGATATATATAATAATAAACCTTAACGATTATATAATAATATTCCAGGTGGGGTGGTCAGAGGTATAGTCAACTGTGGCCGTGGTGGTGAACGCAACATTTGACATGTCCACATTTCGCTCCGTATTGAATACAACACGGTAAGGAGCGAACCTACCGCCGTCTCTAGTATTAATTATTTTTAATATCAGTGTTTCCATCAGTGACGACCTCGATGGTTTAGCTATTAGGACACTGCTTTACTTCCAATGGTAGCGGCTTCAATTTCTCTCACGATACAAATATTTGTATTAATTTTCTTTATATTACTATATATATTTATCGGTATGATTGACATTATATACATATAAAAGGCTGATACAAAGTATCAGCCTTTTCTATGTATATAATGTAAATTGTAAGAACTTTGTAGGTATTAGTACAAATTTAAAATAAAAATTATTATTATTAGTATTTACAAAAAAAGTTTAAGTATATCTACCAGTTGTCTAGAACTTTGGTTACGACTAGATTGCGCTGTGTGAATTATCCTGGGTTATTATTATTATTGACAAAGGATTTCGGTATCTGGCAGGTTCGAACTCACTCAGCCTTTGGATCCAAGTCCAACAGAATTAGTAATCGTGCCACCTCATGGCAACCTCAGGGAAATGTCATATAACCAATACTTACGTCCATCAGAATGCGCGTTGCCAACAACACCGATGATTGTGGATACTGAAAAATAATACGTAATTCTATTAAATTAAGTACATTATACTTTATTCTTTGTATAATATATACTTCGTTTTACAACATACCGCGTTTTCTGAACTAACTAACGAACTAGCTGCTACTCATTCAACCTGTTCTAACACATTCAATCTCATTGTTCTACGTTTCATCCCGTTCCACCTCACTCTAGCCCCGTTCAAACTCATACTACCCAGTCTAGCCGGTTCTACCCTGTTAAACCCCATTACTGGCCGGTTCTGCTCTATTAACAAAATGTTTATATTAACAGCAAAGAGCTTCTGTCCATTTTAAACAGGGATTTAAATTACGAAGAGGCACTCTTACACTAAAATTATGCAGGAGTTTCCCTTCAACTCCATAAATCCATCAATAGACATACATAAATGGTACATAAATAAATTATAAGATATAAGTTAAATTGTCATTATAATATATACATAAATGTATAAATAGAAAAATACGTCAGCATTACGAAAGATAATATGTTTTTAATCGGCTTTTGAATATTCCAATACTAGAACTAGCATGTAGTATGTGAGGCCGTATCCGTCAGGCAGGAGTTGGCCTTCAGCCGCTCCATAAGTCCTTCCGCGGGTTTGGAGTGCCATCTGCATTCGCCTATCGTCCGGTGAAGCTATAAAGGCCAGCTGCGGCCAACAGCATTAGAAAAAAAGGTTGCATGTGAAGAAAAAAGTGAGATCTTCTAATTTTAAAATATATTGAGAAATTCTTTATTCAAATAACTAGCTAACAATAGCTACGTTTATCGAGTTTTGAACTTAGACCCACAGAAATGCAATGTCTCTCCACAATGCGAATATAAAAGAATATTAAATAGTCTCATAAAAATTAGTATTTCTTCACAAGTAAGGAGTAAACGAACTCACCTTTAACGAAAGCGGTTAAGACATCATCACGGCACCATCCACCATTCTTGCCTGAAAGAAAAAATATTCATATATAATCATAACAATCGTAATTACCAAAGGTCCAAGAGGGCTTAATTGGATGACTATACACGCTATATAGTTCCTAGTCCTTAGTCTCGCCTATTTCAGCCACCAGGCAGCTTGTATTGCGAGATATGGTAGTGAAATGAGAGTGGAACACGATATTAGGCCTCAAAACCTCCGCTGAAAATCAGCGCTGTATCTTAGCTGTATGTAGCAATATATTTTACTATGTTGGAGTGGGTGCGTGTATACATATATACATGCTGCTAACTTAATATATGTATATTATTATTATTATGACAGTGGGAATGTATAAAGATATATAACTATTATGACCATGGTAGTACGCAGAGGACAAACTTTCCATTACTTGGATTGTCACTTTTTTTGTTAATTTAATCTCATAAAGCAGCATACCTCTAGCTAATGGCATGTATAAACCTCAAATTTTCTTGAAATGTATGGAGAAGAACATACGTATGAGAGAAGAAAATGTAATAAGAATATACTTACGTTCAAACAGAACTCCCAATTCGATGACCAAGTCCACTACGAGTCTGTCAGAAACTGAAACAGAAAATTATGCAGGTGTTATATAATATATATGGAGATACAAAGTTTCTATAGGGTCAACCAGATTTGATCTCACGACTTCTTGAGTCAAAGTAAAATAGAAAACTATAGTCAGAACAATGTAATGAATTACTGAAATTAATAAATAACTTTCACTGTGACTGAAATAATGATTTTGCCTTTGACTTTGACCTTGCCTCTTATTTGACTTTGATTTTGATTTTGCCTTTAACATTGCCTTTGACTTTGATTATAGGACTTCAACTTTGTTTATCTTAGACTTTGATACTGCCTCTAACTTGGACTTTGATCTGTCTTGATTTTTACTTTGACCTTGACTCTTACGTTAACTTTGATTTTTATTTTAACTTTAAGTTTGCCTTTTTCTTTTACTCTGAATCTGTCTTGATTTTGACTAACCTCTATAAAATGTACTGTGTGTGAACTCACCTGACAGGGATGCAATGCCTTTTCCATTTGTGTACTTTCCAATGACCACATCAATCTGGGCACGGACGTCAATCAATTCGTAGAATTTGACAACATCGTTAGCGCAGGAGTATCCACCTCCATAGTTTCTCCAGCCCCATTTCTTGCCGTAGTCATTCACGCAAATTGCTGGGATGTCTTTTGGGTTTCCTAAGCCTGGAACATAACGATAAAATAATTGATATGATTAATAATGAAACTGTAGAAGACAAATTGACGCGGGAGAATGCAAGGAGAAGAGATAGAGAGAGAAGAGATAGGGGTGATAAGGGTGGTCCACACCAATTTTTTATTTTAAATTCAATGTATATACAACCCTAAATTTGAATCTTCTATCATCAACCCTTATTTTTAATAGCAATATTAACACTTTAATTACTTTATATTCTCGACATTGGATAACTGACAAGTAAAAATCTTGAATCACTTTATTTAAAAAAACCGCATCAAAATGCGTTGCGTAGTTTTAAAGATTTAAGCATACATAGGGACGGACAGACAGCGACAGCGACTTTGTTTTATACTATGTAGTGATTATTCAATAATTTATTCGAATAAACTTAATATAAACACTTTTTAATGGTCACATTTTTTTATTCTACCTTGTTATTCAGAACACAGACTTATCATAAGAAGAACGAGCAAGAAACTTGTGTGTTGCTCTTTTAAATAAACATTGTTCAGAATTACATTTTTAATAAGTAACTTTAAACGGTGCATCCTTGAAGTAGGTCTTATAAATATTTAGAAAATGTTATTTTTATTGAAATAGATATGAAGTCATGATAGTTACCTGGCCTCCTGTCACCAAGAAGTTTTCCAGTGAGTCCTGGAGATCCCAACACGCAGATAATGATCTTGGCGATTGAAATGACGACTGTGAAAAAGAAAATTATGAAACATCAATAGTAAAATCTTTTTTATAACCAAGTTTTTATGTCCGCCATGTTGAATTAATGTAAAAAAAAAAGAAAAAAAATTCGACATTTTTTTCGTAATATTTTATATTAGTATTAATTTGTTTATTCAACTAGTGTTAAAACAACGAATATTTATCAGAATTTATATGGACGGATGCAAAAAATAGGATATTTTTCAATCAAATGAATATAAAAAAAATACTTTTAAAAAACCGAATAAAGATGTTTTTAATTGTTCCAGTTATCTAATACGTATATAAAAATTCCGAAATGGGTCGACCGATTCCTATGAAACTTTTTGTGTATCTTCAGAATAGAACGTAAACTATTTTTCATGCTCTTAAGTAATAAAGGGGTTTTATTATTTGAATTTTTTTTTACATTAGTCTTTTTATGATTTCATTAAAAAAATTTTCGTCATTAAAAATACATACAACCCTAAATATTCACCCTTCTAACAACAACCCCTAATTAATAGCTACATTAGTACTAGTAGTATTTTCTACTCTAGTTTTTCGATAACTTTTTAAGAATAACCCCTATTTTTAATGGCTATATTAGTACTTTAATAATTTTCTACTCTAGTTATTCGATAACTAAGTAATTAATTTCAAATTTTTCTACTTATTAAAATAATAATGAACTTAAATACTCACTTCTGGCCAAAATTTTTCCAACTGAAAAAAAATAAAGAATATTAATAATAAATTCATTATCTATACATACATACAAATAAAATTGGAGTGTCTGTTTGTAATACTGAAATAACGGTTTTTTACTAGACGCATATGAATATAAATACGGTACATACACCAAAATAACATTTTTTACAATTGTTGTCTGTCTGTCAGTTTGTTCCGGCAAATCTCTGAAATGGCTGGACCGATTTTGACGGAACTTTTATTGACAGACAGCTGATGTAGATAGAACTTAGGCTACCTCTATTTTAGTTTAGTTACCTTTAAAATAAAGTTAAGTTCCAAGCGGACGAAGTCGCGTGTATAGCTAGTTATAAATACAATAAAAGCCTAGCGACGCGACGTATAGGAAAATGTTTTCTGCGTGTGTACCTCAGTCTCACCTATTTCAGCCAAGCATCTTACTTTGTAAGCTGTTTCGGTTGTAGGGTGCAGATTGGGCAGTGATATTACAGGGTAAGAGGCGTCATATTAGTCCTCTAGAATGGCAACACCTAATTGGTATCACGGCTGTCACATGATAACGTGATGTCCGTAGTGCTGTTCATGTATATAGGCCACGGTTACCACTTACCATCAGGTTAGCCGCCTTCTTTGCCATTCCAAATCTTATTAATATTATAAACGCGAAAGTTGAGTATGGATGGATGTTTGTTACTCTTTTAAGCAAATTCCACTGAACGGATTTTGATGAAACTTTACAGTAATATAGCTTATACATCATAATAACATATAGGCTATAAATTTCACGTGAGGAAAACCGCGGGCACAGCTAGTATATAATATAGCTACGATATGCCAACTATTGCAAAATGTAATTCTCAGCATTTAGTCTCTCATCTGGGCCGTTGTACGTGTAGAGCGGAAACTACTAAAGTAACCAGCCAAACTCCTCCAAGAACCACAAGCCTCCTTATGTCTTCACAGGCTTCACTGAGCAATCTCACCGTTCCGAAGATTTGTGTGCGTTATATGGCCAAGTACTCCAGGATTACGTGAGCGATCGTTTCTTCCATGACAGCTATCTTCGACACATGGCATTATACGGTGTCTCCTTTGTCCTCAGATTTATTTAAAACGTATTTGTTTATTTCTTAATTTTTCTTTTTTTTTTTAATTAATACTCACGATTTGGAATCAGGCTGTCAATGATACGGGCAAGAGCTCGTGCCACTAGAAAAAAAAAGAATTAATCATTATCTGAGGGAGGGGGAAGTTAAAACTTAAATATAGTAAATTTAAGTTTTAACTACGATTAAAAATCGACACACAACCACAACTTTCGTCACACAAATTTTATAAATTTCCATCCCTATTTGCCACATAGGTCACTCTAGATCACATAATTGTGACATACTCGTCTTCCTTATGTGAAGTTACATATTTCACTAATAGGTACACTACGGAACCAATAGACGAATTGAACATTTTAAAGATTTCCGTATTAGTTAAAATTTTCTGCTTTAATACATACTATATATTTTGAAAGGTGACGTCACGAAATTAAGGACCCATTGTCACTCTTTGTCATACTTCCCCGCTATCTAAGTGTGACGTAAGATATAATTGATCCCTTATTTTAATCGTTTATAAAAAAACTTACCGCTGATGACAACGTTGACGACGTCATCGAAAGCGCCGGGAAATTCTGAAAAATAATATTTATTTATTTAATCATACTTTATTATACCACAGCAGCGGTAAACAAGCATACGACCTGTCTGATCGTAAATGGTCAACGTACCTGTAACACCAGGGGTGTTACGTGCACGTCGCTGCCCCTTAAGAAACATTAATATACCCATTTCGAAAAACCCCCTGCTGTTATATGTAGAGAAGACCTATATAGTTCTAATAAATTCATAATCTGAGTATAATTTCAATTCCTTCCGAGCTACATGTTATAGAATGCGTGTGTGGGGTACACTCGCATTCTATAACATGTAGAATGCGTGTGTACCCCACACAATATTAGTCAGTCTCAACAATATTAGCCGCCAAGCAGCTTACTTTGTACGATGAATCTCGGTTAAACAATGATGTCGGATATGAACTACATGCACTCTTTATTCTTTATTGTAAATAAAATTACGCACATAGTAAATAAAATTATATACAATAAATGTACAAGGATCAGCTTATCTGGAGATTGCTTCCAGCAAACCTAGAAAATGTTATAGGATAGTGTATTAAATAGAATAGTCATACATACGTGTAAGAAAAGAGGAGATATTAAAATATTGTTTTAATGATATTAATTATAAGTATCAATAGACATACATAAATGGTACATAAATAAATTATAAGATATAAGTTAAATTGTAATTATAATATATACATAAATATATAAATATAAAAATACGTCAGCATTACGAAAGATAATATGTTTTTAATCGGATTTTGAATATTCCAATACTAGAACTAGCATGTAGTATGTGAGGCCATATCCGTCAGGCAGGAGTTGGCCTTCAGCCGCTCCATAAGTCCTTCCGCGGGTTTGGAGTGCCATCTGCACTCGCCTCCTAACGTCCGGTGAAGCTGTAAAGGCCAGCTGCAGCCAACACCATTAGAGTAGTCCGAAAAAAGTCGTGAGGTAGAGTTCCACACTCGAATGCATTACATCTTGACGGGCTTGGTGGTCTAGCCGTATAGTACACCGCTTTACTTCCAATGCGGGTTCGATTCCTCGCACGGTATAGACACTTGTATTAATCAATATCATTGTTTGTATCGGTCTGTGTGTTTTCTATTTCATTCTATTAAAATATTTATTTATTTAAAAAAAAAATGTATATATCTGTATGTGTTCATATCAGTTGTCTAGTAAACATAACACAAGCTCTGCTTATCTTGGGACCAGATATCAAATAATAATGATGCTTGTAGTACAGTTCATTTATATATGTCACGGCTACCATTTACCGTCAAAATAATAATAATAATAATATCTCAGGACAATTCACACAGCGTCATCTAGTCCCAAGGTAAGCAGAGCTTGTGTTATGGGTACTAGACAACTGATATAAATACATGGATATTTTTTTTGTAAATAAATACATATAATACATAGAAAACACCCAGACTGATACAATCATACTCATGAATACAAATGTTTGTACCGTGCGAGGAATCGAACCCGCGAACATCGGATAGTAAAGCGGTGTGCTAAACCACTAGACCACCGAGGCTGTCAAAAATGACCGCTAATATACCAATGAAATTATATAAAAAAATAATATCTAATGTTTAATGTTGTCAAGCGTTAGTTTTGTTGTTATTATTAAGTTTAACAAATAAACTTACTCAATTGTGAAATATCCAACAATATGTCAGCTGCATTTCCGGCGACATCTATAATAAATAAATATATACGTTAGAAAATTACATAAAATGAATTTACTAAAAAAAAAACTAATCTGATGAAGTAGAAATAAATATATAACAGTAACGATTACTGAATTAAGTAAAATTAGGATTAATAGCTACTCAAAATTACGTATATTACGCCGAGTACAAAACTTTACAATTTCTCTTTTAGTAAATATATGAAAAATCAATTATTTATATCTGGGATAATGTAGAATTCTATTAATAAAAAAATCTTAAATCAGCCCTTTTATTCCGGAGCTTAATCAATGCAAACAAACAGTCAAATCTTTAGTCTTTAGAATGTTAGTATAGATAAAATAATATTCTTCCGCAAAGACATTTTAGAAAATTCAACTTAGAACCCCATGTCATAGGTTCTCTTTACTTAATTAACAAATTGAAGCATTTTTGTGTTATTAATGATCGTATGAGATAATTACAGAACTTAGGTATAGTGAACAATAAAGTAGTGACAAAATATTCACTTACCAGTGATTCCCTTAGCCAGGTAACCTAGAAATAAAATACAAAGTTAGTTTTCTTTAGAAAAAAAAGTATTAAAAAACAAACAATTATTACGAGGTAACATTTTTTTATTTATTATAAAGAAAAATTATGTAATAGAAATAGAATTGAATATTTATAATATTTATTCAAATTAAAAAGAAAAACGTTTTGCTATCACCGTTTTACAAATTAAAAAACAATATTAATTCTCAGAAATATTAGATATTTCAGTTAACAAAAAAACTAATTAATTTTACAAAAATGTCAATAGGACTTACCAAAAGGTGCCAGTACTCTGTCACCCTGAAAACAAAAATTAAAACCAAATTAATTAATTAGAAACTAAATCTTTTACCATGACAATAAAAATGGTAACTAATTAACTACTTAATAACTAGTTAACTACTAAATAACTAAAAAAGCTACTAAATAAAAAAACAACTAATTAACTACTAAATAACTAGTTAAATACTTAAGAACTAGTTCACTACTTAATAACTAGATAACTACTTAATAACTGGTTAACTACTAAATAACTAGTTAACCATTAAATAACTAATTAATACACAAAAAACTGATACAATCATGCCACCTAATTAACACATTGAAAATTCAATTCAATTTTATAACTGTATATAGGAGGTAGATTACAAACTCGACAGTGGGTGTACCTCAGTCTGACCTATTTCAGCTGCCAAGCAGCTTGCTTTGTCAAATGTATTTCGGTTGGAGGGTGCAGATGAGGCAGTGAAATTACAGGTTAAGAGGACTACAGGATGAGAGAATAATCGTTGTTTCATTTCTGTGATAAAAGAATGAATTCTCATCTATATCCTTTATCAATTTATATATATAAAAATTACGTGTCCGCGATGAACTCCTAAATTAAAGCGATTGCAAATTTGATTTGCACATTGTATGTAATTTGATCCAACTTGAAAGATAGGATAGCTTACATCTCAATTTATAGTCGCAATGTTATTTTATTGCCTTAGTCACAGCAACGCGTGGCCAAGTCTGCTACATATATATAAAAAAGACCTTACTTCTTGGTATTTGTAATCATCATCGATGTATGATCCATGGCCACCTCCTATGAGAGGCCTTCCAACTCCTTTACGTGCTAATCCGTCGTGTCGGCACCATCCGGACCACCATGGTCTCCATAACTTCGTTAATCCTTTCCCCCCCAACAGAAAAGTGGGGGTGGGGCTAACGGCGACGACCTGTAACAATATAATGCAAAATTCAGTCAGACAAATCATAATGAATTTTAATTATTTTAGCCGTAATCAAGTATCTCTGCACATCCCAAAGGGTGACTGGGAGAGAACCCAGTCAACCTTTTTTACCAATTTTAATAGTAAAAAAAACAAATTAAAAAAATTTACAGTCTCAGTAGTCTAGCGGTTCAGTATAGTGATTTACTTCCGATAGTCTGTTGATCATATTTACTGAGCAAAGCCTATTACTCACTATACGATTACTTGAATGACGAGCGTGCATGGCAATAGTTGTTCGTGTACGGGATTTTCATTTAATGTTAGACATAGACACCTATATAAATATTTCTTATTTACATTGTAAATAAACCGACTTTTAAAAAAAAGTAATTCAATTGAGTTTCTTGTCAGTTCTTCTCGATTGGATCTATATACCGAACTGGACGGTAGGGGAAAAAAAATATAATGTAAAAACTTGACGTTCATAAGCGGCTAAAATGTCCTACATGAATAAATTATTTTTTAATTTGAATTTGAATTTGATAGTCGCGGGTTCAATTTCTCGTACGTTACAAACATTTGTATCTACTATATCTTTTTATATCAGTTGTCTAGCACCCTGATTAACTTGCGACTAGATGGCGCTATGTGTAGTGTTCAGAGACATCATTATTTTAATGTTTATTAATTAGTTTAGGTATTTAGAACATACTAGTTTGAAGACCAGACTATGTTTGTTTGCACGGGCATCCTGTACAACATCTCTGAGGTCTTGAACATACAAATCCTGCCTTTTAAGGTTAACTCAATTTCCTGTGGTTTATACTACATTGTGCTTGCTAATACAAAGTTACTATTCAAAACTCTTTTTACAGGTTATCTTGATCAGTACTAGATTGACAAATTAGGTACCTAGTAATAAGTCACTTTTATATGGTTCTTTTAGTTCTATAATCTCATAAAACTCCAAGCAAAATAATTTCGATGGTTGTCTTAGGGAGTCCTCATACAATTAAAAGTAATTAAAATAACGTTTTAATTCCACATGTTATTACTTAACACGCGTTAAATAAAAACTTTACAGTTACAGTATTTTTTATGAAAAGATATGACATCTTCACATAAGCAGCCCACTATACTTAGGTCGTTACGCTTATTTCGACATTTCATATCGAGTTCACCGTTGTTTTTTATTTTTAGTTGTAAAAGTATCGTTATTTTTACTATAGTATTTTTACTTCAGCGATTGCCACAAATACAGTATTGTACGGACTAATTGCTAAACCAATCAGAAATCGTTATAATATATTTTCGTTACATTTTTGATCCAATTGACAGCGTATCATTTGAATATCGCAGTAGGTACTTAATGGCTTTAGTGTTGTTTTGTTTTTGCTACTCAAGTATAGGTTCCCATCCATATTGGTTTCTAGAGTAACAACAATATCTGCTGCGACTATAATTAAGCCCAAGTGATGACAAGGAACCTAGGTCTCATCTGTATTTGCAACAATTTCAATATTGTGCATACGGTGGATGTTATATATTTTTACAGTCTAAACCTTGTTAGACTGAGTTAAAATATACACTCAAGCTTAGTTTTCCAACTAATAATGTTAATCAACCACCAATAAACTACTTGTTTAATTAGTTAAAATTATAAATATTTTAATTATATTTTAACTTGAAATTGCACAATTTAATTTAATTAGGTGATATTATAAATATTTTAATTATTAATTATTTTTAAATTGACATTGCCTAATTTCATTCCATTACTAATATTAATTTAATTTCCTCGCCTAATTCCATTTTTAAATTAAAGCGAGATAGTAGGAATGGAACATTTCTGAATTTTATTCCAATAATTTTTGAACACTTTCATTTTTCAAAAATTATTGGAATAAAATTCAGAAATATATATAATAAAGATTTTATTGATTAAATTTAATTATGTACAAATTCATTAATGAAAAATATTTAACTCACCAGAGCTGCCAAAACGAGGAATTTAAGCATCATGTTTTATGATTCACTACTCCTCAATACTTTTTTGTGGCCATATTTATATGAAATTTAATGTTTACTCTCCATTGATTTGTACAGATGTTTCCATTTTATTATAATAAAATGTAATTTATGTTTTGAATAATTAAGTGTCAATTAATTTCCACACTGTTGTGGAGTAGAGAGAATTGTTTAAAAAACAAATAAATATGTTTTGGCAGCCATCAAAGATCTCCTTTGCGATTCCACATGTCCTGCCTTTAACTTTACTGGTATATGGTATGGTACAAATGATCAACCCATCGCTTTTTTATAGCATAGGATGAAACCCCTCTTTGTCGATTCCTCAAGCTCAAGAGTCGTCACCATCAGAAATGCTTCTTCCAACCAAAACTCTCCAGGCATCTTTATCCTGAGCTAAGTGGACCGCCGACTGAATATTTCGCTTGACGGCATCTCGAACAGAATCAGTCCATCGTACAGTTGCCCTACCTCTGCCTCTTCTTCCGTCTACGTGGCCTATAATTAAACATTTTGCCAAATTATCTGGTTTCCGATGGGCCACGTGGCCGAACAAAGTTGGCAGACGTTGGAAGTACACAGTAGAGAGATCAGCTCTGATACCCAGTTCCAATGTAGATGCATTAGTGCGGCTCTCCGTTCATGATATTCCTAACATTTCGCGCCAACGCCACATCTCGAAAGCATCTATTTTTGATTTTACGATTTCCAGCACACTGATGGTATGTGATTGCCGTCACTAATGAGCATCTCCAACACCAGGATAATTGCAGGTGAGCTGCTGGAAACTACAAGTGGTCGTTGTATGGATTTTACGATTTCAGTACACCAGATGGTAAGTTACCGTCAAGTGGCCTATGAGTATCTCCAACAATAGAATAATTGCAGGTGACTTGTTATGTTATTCGATATGTGGTCGTGGTCAATTCCATGATAAATTCGATGTTGCGGACTATTTTTTGTACCTTTTTTATTATCTATGTTTTTTATAATAGAAGAAAAAAAAATTTTTTATAAAAGAAATAAATTTTATTATTTCTTTCTTTCTCTCTTTCTTCTTTCTTTCAAGTCAAATACAATATATTTACGACCATACCGGTACCGTTTTCTTTGCTCGTCATCTTGATCTCCATACTTCACAGTGCTGTTCATGTGTAGGGGACATATTTACCATCAGGTGGGCCGGTAGTTACATCATGTGATCATGTGACGCCCATGATATCACTTATGGGTTGCCATTTCAGAAGACTAAACTGTCATCTTTCATATCCTGTAAAGTTCAATATCTTCCACCCGTTTATCTGTCATAAATCAAATCAATATATCTGCGTTTGCAAAGGCAGAAACTCAGATGTTATTGTGTTGATATAAGCTTGTACATGATTACAAAATACAGATTCATTGTTAAATTCTATTAGAAAGAATAGAGTGACTACCAGCATATGCTATTACTATTTTAGTAAAAAAAAATAGTCTCATCATCTTTAAATAAAAAAAATACTTTCACTTTCGTTTTCGTTTATTGCTTAAATTTTCATCAAGATATGTTCAGTCGTTTATTGTTGAAAATATAACATTACTAATATTTTAAATGCGAAATTAACTATATGTCTGTCTGTCTCGCCAAAACTACTGAACATATTTAAGTGAAATTTGGTACACAGATAGTCTAGATCCTGAGAAAGGACATAAGCTACTTTTTATCAAAAAATGGATTGTAAGGAGTTAAAAGGTGAAATGAATAGTTGTAAGGAAGTATTGTCATTTTTTAATATAGAACAATGAAACTTTGTCTTTAGTTTTTTGGGTTAGGTTATTTTTTTAATCATTTGGTCAAGATATTTATTTGGTCACAATATCAGGTGGACGAAGTCGCGGACGCAGCTAGTGTAACATATAGACAAATAGACAGAGAGACAGACAATTATTTGTAAACATGGATAATGCGTTTGAAGACAATTCTTTCGTAGCCGCAGCACGTATTAACGTCAGACTTAGTATTAACTGGTGTAATCCAGAATTCTTTTACTCAGTGTCCAAAGAAACAATACCAATATGTATGTATATTGTTTAATTGAAAATTTGTTAATTATGACGACAATTGTGTTTACACAACACAATCTTGCACACGCAATCGTGAGTGAAATCGTTTTTGTCTCATTTTTATGTATTTTCCAGAAGTAACTGATAGGACTATACTCCAGTCAGCTCGTGACCACGGCTAGTGCAACCTAGTGAAACGTCGAGAGAGGTAAATTTATTTAAAACTTTATTTGCCATAAAATTAGTTCGTGTGGAGACCCGGTTTTTAATATAAATAACTAGCTTTTTCCCGCGGTTTCGCCCGCATTAATTTATCCCCTGAGGGGTGGAATTTATCAAAATCCTTTCTTAGGGGATGCCTATGCCTGCATAGTAGCTTTATGCATGCAAAGTCTCAGCCCGATCGGTTTAAAATTGACAAAATTTCATATAAACTTTCATCCCCTATTTTATCCCTTTGGGGGTAGAATTAATCAAAATTTCTTTCTTAGCGGATGCTTACGTCATAACATCTACCTGCATACCAAATTTCAGCCCGATGCGTCCAGTGGGGCTGTGCGTTGATAGATCACTATATCAGTCACGTTTGAGTTATATATATTTAGATGTATATTAAACACGAAAGTTTAAAAATAACTAATTGATAGTATTTAAGAAAACTTTGGTAAATTTCTTAATTACAAGACGTTTCTCGTTAACTCCTACATTCAGAAGGGAGTGATATGTACCCACATACAAGAACATTCCAGCGCCTGTTCGCTTCTTGTTAGCAAAAACCATACTGCAAGAGCCAGAGACACTAGGGTCTCTGGCTCTATGCTTCTCTGCTCTATGGTTTATATTACTTCCGTATGCATGCAATTGCACATCACTTCCTTTAATCATGTACATATTTATTACTAGAGACCGGATTATATGCAACATAAAAAGCTTGTTATATGCATGCAAATATGCTTGAAATATGCACGAAAATTGGTAGAATATGCAAAATTTATCACCTTTTTTTTTATTTCAAAATCAGCATAAAATTAGTAAATTATTTCTTGAGAGACGATAATAGGTACAGTAACATTAAAATTTGTAATTTTTTTACAAACGTAAGCAAGTATGAACTTGTAACAATTTATATGCGTGATAGGTCTATCTTTCATTTTATTATTATAACTGTCAAAAAAAAAACGAGCGCGGCTACTGACTGCGTTCCGAAATGCAGTAAAAAGTCACAATTATTACTCAATAGCCCGTATATTTTGCGACTGTTATTATATTAAATTTGGTCGCATTTTGGAACGCAGGGTGAGTGAAAAATATTGTAATTGTACCGATAATATGCATCATAACTAGATCTTAGATAAAATATGCTATTACCTCTGAGAATGGCTAAAATATGCAAATGCATATAATCCGGCCTCTATTTATTACACAAACGTGGAATGATCGTATGACAGTATTGATCGAGATATGAACCCCCGGGTCCTCAGACTACAGTCTTTCTTTTTAAGGGATGATAATGGAATGGTTCACAGACTTTAATGGCATACGCTGGCCGGGCACCAGCGGTAGCGTCATCGGGTGACCTCCATTCTTTTATACTGTTCACTTCCTTGCCCAATTCATGAAAGATTCTTCTAACGCTTTGAAACAGCGCCACATCTGCCAAATTCTTTTTTAAGGTGACAATGTCCTTAAGCATGCTGGCTACGTCGAGGTTATCAAATGTGACTGGAGGAAGTTTATTTGACGACCTCGGTGGGCTAATTGGTTTAGCACACTGCCTTACTTCCTATGGTCGCGGGTTCGATTCCTCGCACGGTACAAACATTTGTATCCCCGAGTATGATTTTTTGTATCGGTCTGGTTGTTTTCTATGTATAATATGTATGTGTTTATGAAAAAAATATATGTATTTGTAACAGTTATCTAGTACCCATAACACAAGCTTTAGCTAGCTTAACTTGGGTCTAGATGGCGCTGTGTGAATTGTCCTGGGATTATTATTATTACATTTAAACCCTTCGCCACAAAACTCGGTACGTCGTCTCCTTCAGCAGCATTATACATTCCTGCAAGCTTTACTTCACGTCACGTCAAGGCTCGAAAGGACTCTACACCGACTGTAAAGTTGACATATCATAAGTATATAATAGAAACACACTTTGATTGATTGATGTATTGAAAATATTGAAATAATCAATTGAATTTTTGTGGGATATTCTGTATATGACTTAAATAAAAAATTATATGTTAATATATCGCACACTTATTATTAATACTGGCTTAACTCAAAAATTACAAATTTTGGAAAGTCTACTATAAAACTGTGGTATTAAAGTGTAATTTCAAAAATTTTTATTTCTGTATTACACCAATATTGTACTAGATATATACTGAACAAAGCCTATTTTTTTTTTTTAATATCAAGTATCCTATGTTCATTGTAATACCTCCAAGATCATGTATACAAAATTTCATGATGATCGGTTCAGTAGATTTTGCGTGAAAGCGTAACAGACATCCCTACTTTCACATTTATAATATTAGGTTTAAGATTATTGAATATATATGAAAATGTAGCGTGAGTGGAAGATGTATTGCTCCCCGTTTATATTGGTCCCGAGCGTAATTTTGGTCATTTATGCTGTTATAAGGTTAAATATAATTATAATCAACTTACGTGTGTATGTGATAAATTTAGTTTATATATGTATGTATGTATGTGTATTATTATTTTATTATATATGAAGGTATCCGCTGAAAACCAGCGTCGTGGCACCCGTCACGACATATGCTGAGCAGAGACCTATTTGGTACTGTAATTATTAATATAAAAATGTAAATTAAAATTTAAAAATTATTTTCAATGTACCAAATAAACAATTTTCTTTCTTAGATTGGTTATATACACTCGCGAGCAACCAAATCGACTCAAGCACTACCTCTACATTAAAACATTGTTCTAAATAAAAGTAAACAACATTGAAATAAAAATAATGTTAATGTTATTTAAAAGCTTGAAACTTCAGTATATATGAATTCTTTTTTATTATTGGCGTCTGAACTTAAATGGGAGAAAAATGGAAGAAATTTTGGGTAAAGGAGTCTTGTTCAAAATTGACACAAATAAAACACGTTCAGACTTATAAAATTTATTGGTTCAGTATTTGGTATTGCTATATGTTCCAGTTCCAGCACAATGTATCATTTTAATTAAAATGTTGTATACTTTCACTTAAAATAATGTTTAAATGCAGAAATAGAAATAATCTTTATTCAAATAAACTTTTGAATACTCAAGTTTTTTTTATTCTACCGCTCATTCGGAATGCAGATTCATCACAAGAAGAATAAGCAAGAAACTCGTGTGTTGCTCTTTTAAATAAATATTGATTTAACAAGGACTAGGGACAATGACATAGAAACCGCTACGCACTTAATCTCTATTCAATCAGATAACATTGTCAGCGCTATGAATTTTAAGTTAGATATTTTGTACAAAAACATTATTATCATTTATAAATTCTTCAATTTTATAATAAGAGGTAGGTAGGAAGCAGAGGTAGAGCTTGAGTTGATTTGGTTGCTCGCGAGTGTATAATAGATATTTACATTATTGTAATTGATAATGTTAGCTGTTGATGTCAGTGATGATTAAATGTGTGAGACAAATTCAAAAACAACCTACACCACCTACCTACCAACCTAAATAAATAAAACTTAATTTAGGAAATGAAAAAGAAATAGAGTTTCATCATTTTACTGCATTTTACGGAAGGAATAGGTAGAGCATCCTTTGTGACTCACACATTATTATGTATGTACATTAGAGCAACAAAAACAATGCTGTTCAAATACGATACAGCCATGAAACTTTATTATTTATCTATTATATTGAATGTTTAATCAACTGAAACTATTTATTTACTGACGCAAATCAATAATTTGCATGACAAATAACAATGAAAGGCACAAATTAATCAATAAAATTCGGTTGTTGATAACGTTATTGCATTAACAATACAGATCGATTCATACAAATCATGTTAATTATTTGATAATTCTTAGCCAGGCCTAGAATATACATATATATATGATACAGGCATATATATATATATATATATACTAGCTGTCCCGGCTAACGTTGTTTTGCCATATAAATTAATAACGCTATAAAAAAATAGGGGTTGATGATAGAAGGGTGAAAATTTAGGATTGTATGTTTTATCATAAAAAAATAGAAACTAAAAATTTTGTCTGAAAATATAAAAAAAAAATGTTGGGGTGGACTACCCCTAACATTTAGGGGGATGAAAAATAGATGTTGGCCGATTCTCAGACCTACTCAATACGCCCACAAAATTTCATGACAATCGGTCAAGCCGTTTCGGAGGAGTATGGGAACGAAAACTGTGACACGAGAATTTTATATATAAGATGATCGAGATATGGGCTAACAGGAGAGCGCTGAATAACTAGTTGTCTCCCAGTGGTTGAAAGTAGACATAATTAATTTAAATTACAAGTTTAAACATTATTTTCTATCATATAATAATAATAATAATATCTCAGGACAATTTACACAGCATCACCTAGTCCCAAGCTAAGCAGAGCTTGTGTTATCGGTACTAGACAACTGATATAAATACATGGATACATTTTTTTATAAATAAATACATAATATACATAGAAAACACCCAGACTGATACAAACAATCATACTCATGAATACAAATGTTTGTACCGTGCGAGGAATCGATTCCACGACTATCGGATAGTAAAGCGGTGTATTAAACCACTGAACCACCGAGGCTGTCGACATAAAACTATAGACAAATACTATTATAGACAAACAATATTAATCTATTCTCAATTTGACCACGAACTTCGACAATAAACAAAAATACATATGTGCTTGTGATAAATACATACTAATGCGGTTTTTTTTTATTAAATAATTGCATTTTTACGCATATATTGCTTTCTTTTAGGACTACTCTAATGCTGTTGGCCGCAGCTGGCCTTTACAGCTTCACCGGACGTTAGGGGGCGAGTGCAGATGGCACTCCAAACCCGCGGAAGGACTTATGGAGCGGCTGAAGGCCAACTCCTGCCTAACGGATATATGCGTATATTGCACTTTTCTATATAAATTATAAGTGTGCGAATTTCATACTCCACCGTCTGCCGTAAAAAGGGGTACAGAGTTTTTACTTCACATATTAATATGTACCATATATAGATAACAAGCTGTTTCCGGTTTCACCCGCGTTAAAATTCAATAAAAAATACAGCCTATGTGTTATTCTGATACATAAGCTATATTACTGTAAAGTTTCATCAAAATCCGTTCAATAGTTTTTGCCTGAAAAAGTTACATACATCCATAATTACAGACTTTCGCGTTTATTATATTATATTACTAGCTACCGCTTACCCGCGGCTTCGCTCGCATTGAATCCATTAAATATAGGAACGTTCCATCTTATATACTGATACCTAACCTCAAAAATTTCAATTTGCTGAAACTATAGACAATATATTTATAACTTCATTACTGGCTGCTATATGGCGCTAAATTTCTTTTTTTATATGTATAAAGTATCCTAATTTCATTCTAATACCTCCAAGAACATGTGTACAAAATTTCATGATGATCGGTTTAGTAGTTTTTGCGTGAAAGTGTAACAAACATGTCTACTTTCATATTAGTAAGCGAACTGTGAACGTATCACGTTACGGTGACCACATCGTCGACAATACCGTTTGTCACCCCATCTGCCGTGACGGTACCCTCTTCTACGGCTGTATAACGCTGGCTAATAATGTTATGTAATATGTATTTTATAGTTACGTATAAAGTACTAAGCTTTGTAGGTACCTACTTATTGTGTTAAGTACGTACATATATAAAACATATTTTACACACCCATTTGTGTACACACAACGATAAATGTTGCAAACACATGTATGTGTACATTTCGATGAAAAGGTTTTGATCCCGATAATACCATAACATAGTCAGGCGGGAGTTGGCTTTCAGCCGCTCTATAAGGTCTTCCGCGGGTTTGGAGTGCCATCTGCACTCGCCCCCTATAGTGTATAGGTGAAGCTGTAAAAGCTAGCTGCGACTAACACGATCGAAAAATAAATTCAATGGAAAGTACCTATTGAAGAAGGGGGAAGGGTGATGGATTAGTAACAGCGTCGGCCTGTGGCCTCTTATCACTTAGGGGTACGAAAACTAAGACCTAGTAAATATACACACAAAGTTTTGTAAGAATCGGCCATGCCGTTTCGGAGGAGTTTTGCTACAAACACTGACTCGTAAATTAGAAATGTTAAATGTAGTAAAAAAGGATTTTTTTTATACTACCATGGTGGCAAACAAGCATACGGCCCATCTGATGGTAAACGATTACCGTATCCAATAGAGACCTGAAAAACCAGGGGTATCACGCGCGCGTTGCCGATCTTTAAAATACCTTAATCCTTGAAAAACCTCAAGCTGTAGTCTCTCGAGAAAACCTTGGCAAGTAGTTGATTCCACAATCTAAGTGTCCACGGGATGAAGCTCCTCTGAAACCACACTGTTACCTGAGACCACTTAGGTTATAGAATGTGGGGATGAATCCCTGTCGATGGTAAACGGTAGTTAAAATGTAGTAGTTATTATAACATATTTAATTTTGCTTTTTCTTCTAAATTATTGAGAATGACTCTTGGGTTGGTTACGACTCCAGTGAGCTGGTGCTGTACTTATGTATTTATCTTCAGAATGAGTGGTCACCTGCAAAAAAGGTTTGTTTAATGATTTTTTTTTATTGGGTTGTGTGGGCTATTGCCAGATGTTTGTAGCACCTGTAGCACTGCGACCTACATAGATCTATTGTGCTCGCCCTTTTTCAAAGTTCGCTACCTAGACCCGTCAGGGACAAGAATTGAAGGATATTCTTGGAGCGATGGTTTTTATCCCCTCGGGAAAGAGTGTAAACTTTCCAAAGGAGATATTTCGTTTATACATGAGTGGGATACAACCACATAGGATGTGAAGCGGCGTTTACTCTTCAGTTTGGCAGAATCTGCAGATACTTGTCGTGCATAGGCCTAGTTTTGCCATATGCTTGTTTAATTTGCAGTGTTCTGTGAGGACCCTAGTCATCATGCATATGTTGTTTTTACTCAATAGCAGTAGTCTATTAGAGTATTTATTTGAGTAACCTGATTGTTTAATGATTATCAGCATTGCGTTTTTCGAGAAGGGTATATTAAGGTTTCTTAAGGTTCGGCAACGCGCACGTGACACCCCTAATCTCTGACGTCCGTACGTTAAAGTAACCATTTACTATCAGATGGCCCGTATGCTTGTTTACCACCATCGTAGTATAAAAAAAATATTTAAAGATCTCGATGGTTTAGCAGTTCATCTGGATTTGAATGGTTTCCTAAAAGGATTGCATGTGTACCCGTGATATATGATGATGAGGTAAACAATCCCTATAAAGTCCCCTTCCCCCATCATAAATAATAATAATAATCCTGAACATTGAATACAAGTCACCAACTATTTCCAAGCTAAGCGGAACTTGTGTTATGGGTACTAGACAACTGATATAAATATGAAGTCGATTGTTAATTATAGACCGATGATACCATTGTTAGCAATGTACTATGTCAGGTTGACATCCACGCAGTACCCCCTGGAAACATTCGTGATAAATTCCTGGTTAATTTTCCACGATGGACTCATCTTATCATCCTCCACTAGTGCTTCGCAAGCCCAAATTCTTATCAAAGGCGAGAGAATCATTCCATTATATTCAATTTAAAAAAAAAACAAGCTGAGAAGTTCTTGAGGACGACGTCATGTCCTATTGGTACATATTTATAAAAAATCCCCGGAATGGTCGGCCTGTTCCTACATTGGTGGCATTGTTTGTAGTGATTGCCACTCTGTTATATTATGGATTTCAAAATTAATTAACTTGAAGAAAATTACCTCATGTACAGATACATGTTCTGTTGTAGTCTGTTTTATACCAGCATCTCCTCCGTATGGTAGCCTCGTAGATTGCACAGCATCATTGTCATCACCTAAACCCTTTATGATCGCATGAATCACGTGCCTGAATATAACAACATACAATTGACCAGTTAAAAAGCTGTCTCCTTAAAAGTCATGTGTACAGGGCTCCTTACACTTAAAGATATTCGTACATCATCTGCCGCTTTCTTATCCCATTTATTTGTGGTCGGCGTAATATGTTTTTCTTTTCCATTCATCCCTGTTCGCAATCATCTCGTCATTTACTCCCTTTCTTATCATATCATCTTTCACCTTCCATCCATCTCTTTTTTGACCTTCCTCTGCCCTTATAACCATCCAAATTCATATATAACACCTTCCTTAAAATATTATCTTCATTCCTACACATTACATACCCATACCATGATAGACGATTACTCTTCAACCTCTCCGACACCGGCGCCACTTTCATACTTCCTCTAATGTATTCATTCCTTATTTTATCCAAGCTCTTCAAGTGTTGGTATATCGTATAAATGGAGATGTAGCAATAGATATCACTAGCGAAAAGGCTTAACCAAATGACACCCTATACACTAGCTAATGCACAATATCACAGTTTAAATAGTTCACAATATTTATAACTTCTACGAATTTTTCATTTTATATATTTTTTTCTTTTCGTGGCTTGGCACGTTGGTGCATTTGCCAAAGACAAAATTAAGGAAACTTGTTTACGAATTAAATAAATTTAGGATACGGAATTTGGTGAACGACAGTCAACAACTACTGCCAGGCAACACTGACGATAAGTGTCACATTGCATTATAGTCTTTGACATATCACAAAAGTTCTAACACTTCCATCCGAGCAACTGCCTTGCATTCCCTATTTTTGTATATTTAGAATAGAATAGAATAAAATAGAATAGAAACATTTTTTTCTCAAATAATATCAACTAAGTAATAATAATGTTGAATATGTTAGTTCTAACTAAGATATTAAAAAAAATATATCAACAAAGTAATATCGTGATATTTTTTTTTGACAAATCAGGTTAATTAAATAATTATAATATAATAAAAATTAAGAAAAATATGTTTCTATTCTATTCTATTCTATTCTAAATATACAAAAATAGGGAATGCAAGGCAGTTGCTCGGATGGAAGTGTTAGAACTTTTGTGATATGTCAAAGACTATAATGCAATGTGACACTTATCGTCAGTGTTGCCTGGCAGTAGTTGTTGCTTAAATATTATTTTATCTTCCACAAACTATGTTTACTTTTGAGAGGCTTCAGATATATGATCTATCGGTCACCTATAGACTGTATATTCCGGTCGAAGTACGCACTGAATTTTTTTTTCAGACTAGTCTAATGCTTTTTAACACAGCTGGCCTACAGCTTCACCGGACAATAGAGGGCGAGTACAGATAGCACAAACCAAAGGAAGGACTTATGAGCGGCTGAAGGCCAACTCCCGCTGACGGATTCGAATTTAGTCTGAGGGCACCGCTAACGCACTGCAGTTCTGAAATATAAACTAACTGGCCGATATTAAAGTGTACGTTTTTTTTAAATAAAAAAGTTAAAGTACGACGCCGTCTTTTGTTTTCCATTATAAAAAATGTCATAAGAATTAGACATTGTGCTCTGCATTTTCTATATTAAATAATTATTTTTTGCAACAACAGTTCTAGATGTATTGCAGAATAGTTCTAAAAATTACTCCTAGATGGAGATACCGTCTGTGTGTACTGTTAATACAAACTATTTCGCGAGTGGAGTTCGTTATATTCCGCAAGAGGCTGTAACCGTTTTCCTGCCACCCGGAGGTCTTCTGCCTGGAACCGGTGTGCGTGTTCTTTAACAGTACTCTAGATTGGATTGCAGGTCAGTGGATTTTATGGGTATTTGTTGCCTTGACTGCAAGGACTATACAAGTTCGTGGACGCTCTGTAGGTCTGGTTAAGATCCTGTGTGTAGTAGCTATTTATACACCGCTATACCATATCTGTATGTATATATAAATGTGTATTTATGTGCATAGATGTAGGTTTAAAGTGCTCTGCAGTTTAACCACTCATTCGTTTTAATGAAATTCATCACTACATAGTATAAAACAGTCGCTGTCGCTGTCTGTCCGTACCTATATATGCTTAAATCTTTAAAACTACGCAACGGATTTGAAGCGGTTTTTTTAATAGGGATTCTAGAGGAAGATTTATATATATAATACTTGTACACCCGGACGAAGCCGAGGCGAGTAGCTAGTCTATATATATATATAAAATGAATTGCTGTTCGTTAGTCTCGCTAAAACTCGAGAACGGCTGAACCGATTTGGCTAATTTTAGTCTCGAAATATTCGTGGAAGTCCAGGGAAGGTTTAAACGGTGATAAAATATGAAGAAATTATATGTGAAATAGTAAAAATAACAATTTTATTTTCCCATACAAACTGCTGATCCTGTCAAACAAATGCGTAGCTAAACTTCAAAAAACCTTCGACATATTTAATTTTGAGGCGGAACGGAGTTTGTGGGGTCAGCTAGGTAATAAATAAATCATAATAAATTCTAACAACAACAAGTTGACGGCCAGCCTTATGGTAAGTAACCTACGGCTGTATACAGGAACAGAACTGCAACCACTTCATTTCTCAGAACACGCAATAATTGTATTAGAGTTACTAACCCAGCATATTCAAAAGCTAAATCCACGTATGAATTTTTCTCCTGTACTGATAGATGTTCATGTAGCTTGTGGTAGCCATCCAGCAGTTCTACTCCGGTTTTATTGTGGTCGTTTCGCAAATTAGATTTTTTCCTAAAAACAAATTAACAGTGTCAAATTATAATAGAGAACTAAGTAGTTATACGTTGAACTGTAAATTATTGTGGGCCTCCTGTTTAGTACACCGCTTAAGTTCCGATGGTCGCGTGTTCGATGGTGCACAGTACAAACATTTGTATTCATTAGTATGATTGTATCGGTCGGGGTGTTTTCTATGTATATTCTGTATGTATTATAAATCTGCTTACGTAATACTTAAACGGCCCAAACAGTAGCAAGGCAAAAGTGACAATAATAAAAATGACAATTCTATATAGAAAATACATTTAAAATTGGTAGAAAAATAAAAATGTGCACAGTTTGCAACATTCCATTAAGGAACCCTGCTACAGAAATTGGTGGGTATGCCTTCTTACCGAAGAGTTTCTCTAGACTTGGCTTCAGTGTCTGGTGCTATTCCAATGATTTCTTTCAGTTTCACCTCCAATCTATGTTCATAATTACCCAAAACTTGTAACATTATGTCTAGATATGTTTCGTGTAAATCCTTTTTCTATAAAAATATTTGGTATCAATGTTAAGGTATATTTAGTTAGTCACACTGTTACTAGATGGCGTTATTAAGGAAATTTACGCGCTCAATGGTTTATCTCCAGCCGGAGTATATGAAGTTTTCTTTTATATTTCATAAATTTCATACTCCACGCAATTTTCGTAAAGAGGGGTACAAAGTTTTTACAATCAATGAATCCATCAAAATATCTTTATTCACGTAGGTCTACAAACGGACTTTTATATGTCAAAATTAAAGTCAGTTTGGTGTGTTTTCGAGCTAAAAACTGACAAGAAACTAGGCTCTTATCCTTTTCAAATGAACTTTTGTTCATATTTAAAACAATATATCACAAATTTGAATTTAAAAATGAAACTGTCATTTTCAAATTCAAATTTGGGAGAATAGATTATCTTATAGATTTTTAATTGAGTATTTAAAACGGGCTGAGATTATGATGATTTAAAACGTTATTATCGATACATATACTAATATAATATAGTTACTAAAAACCAGGTCAGAAGATCAGAAGCTGTATGCCAGCTACGGACTACAGCATTAGAGTAGTCCGAAAAAAAACTACATTTTCTCAGTCTACAACCGAAACACAAATTATAAAGCAAGCTACTTAGCGGGTTAAATGGGTGAGACTGAGGTACACACGCAGTCGACATTGTACCGTTGCTAAGCTTTTATTGTACTGAACCGATTTAGGAATAACTACCAATAGAAATTTGTGAGTCTAATTTTTTAAAGGGGACAGACGAGCTTGCGGCTCACCTGATGGTAAGTGATTATCGCCGCCTTTGAGCACCCACAAAGGCATTTTAAAGTCGCTACTCTTTTATTATACTGAACCGATTTAGAAAAATATACTAATAAGAAGCCACGTTATTTCTGAGTCTTATTTTTTTATAGCGGAGGGCAACAAACAAGCTTGCGGCTCACCTGATGGTAAGTGATTACCGCCGCACATGAGCACCCGCAATACCAGGGGAATTGCAAGTGCGTTGCCGGCCTTTTAAGAAGGAATAAGCTCTTTTCTTGAAGGTTTCAATATAGTATTGGTTCGGAAATACCATTGCTGGAAGGTGATTCCAGAATATGGTTATGCGTGGCAAAATATAGGCTAAATAACATTACTCTACGACTTCACGGGAAGTACTAGTTAAAACACGAGGCGCAGTTAGTTATAGATTAGTTACCTTGTCAGTTAATATTATTAGATAATCCGGTGTCTTTCTAAATCTGGTGAGGACGGTACGTAAATCTTCTCCATAAATTTTTAATGCCTCAGATTCTATATTATATTTTCTGCAGTCTACAGAACTTGAAAATACTGAAAAAATATTGCGATTAGTACAATGTGAAACCTAGGGCAAAAGTAACACATGACTGCAAAATATGAACAACATTAACATGTCGAAGGAACGGATGTATTAATTTTTTTAAGTGCATTTATGGTTTTTAATTTTTTTCGAATTATGTGTTTGACGGCCACGGTGGTCTAGCGGGTTTGATTTCTCACACGACACAAATATTATTATTCTTTATGAGTATGATTGTTTGTATCGGTCTGTGTGTTTTCTACGAACAATATATATATATTTACGAAAAAAAAGATCTATGTATTTGTATCAGTTATTATTAGTTACTTGGGTCTAGATGGCGCTGTCAGTGAATTGTCCTGAGATTATTATATTTTATTGTGTTACTTTGTGGAGGTGTATTTCATTGGATTAGTAACTATTAGTTATGTGTGAGAACACATATATTCCGTGCCGAATCCTGATCTATTAGAAGCGTTATGACCTCATCTAATAAATAATAATATATTTTTATACTACGTATGTGGCAAGCAAGCATACGGCCCATCTGATGGCAAACGGTTACCGTAGCCTATGGGCTTGAAACACTAGGGATGTCACATGCGCGTTGCCGACTCTTAAGAAACATTAATATACCCTTCTTGAAAAACACCGTGCTGTAATCTCTCGAGAAATCCTCGGAAGGTAGTTTTTTTTTTATTTCTTTTTAAATTTAGGGACTTTTGTACCATCTAAGTACATGTCAGTCCCATTGTACCGTAAAACCAATCACTCCATTACCTCACCAGTGAACAAATTGCCTTAACCATCGGCCGAAGGATCGGCTACAACAGTTTGTATGGCACCAACATCTAATATATTTATTTCATGGTCTGACGTTATTCCATGTCGTAGACTCTCGTTGCTGACACACTCCATCAGCAAATGATATACATCCTCTATTGTACCACATACTTCACACTTTTGTGAATTGCTTTTTTACATCAGGTATGCAAACTTTGCCAGATGTCCAGAACGGAGTCTATGCATTTTTACAATGTAAGAACGGAAGGTAGTTCATTCAACAATCTAAGTGTATGAGAGAGGAAACTCCTCTGAAACGGAACTGTCCGAGACCACTTAAGTTACAACGTGTGGGGGATGAATTCTCTGTCAATGGCGAGCGACGCGATGGTAAAAGGTAGCCGTAGGTAACATGTCAAACAAAATTCCTGGTGAATTTGTCACGATGGGCTAACTGACCTGACCTCATGCTCATCTTATCGTCCTCCACTGCTTCTACGCCAGCGTAAACCGTTAGTGCAGGCGGACGCTCCATTCCATTATCATCGATAAAAAAAAAACATGTCAAACGATTCTTCAGAACACAGTCCGTTGTCTACACTCATAATACGACATGTGTTTCACCTCTGAACGAGCAATCATCAGGTAAATTAAAACAGTTCGGTCTCGCACATAATAATAAACTTTTTTGATGGAATGGAATCACAAAATTAGTTGCTTACCCAACGTGACAAACGGTTACCGTAGCACATCCGTGTCCTAATACTCTCTGAATGGCAAACTCAGTATAAAATTATCTATACATATAAATAAAATTGGAGTGTCTGTTTGTAATATTGAAATAACCGTTTTTTACTACATACATACATACATATGAATATAAATACGGTACACACACCAAAATAATATTTTTTTGAATTTTGTCTGTCTGTTTGTACCGGCTCATCTCTAAAATGGCTGGACCGATTTTGATGAGAATTTTTTTGGCAGGTTAATGATGGAATAAGCAGTAACTTAGGCTACTTTTATTTTAGAAAAATAAAGTTAAATTCCACGCGGATGAAGGCGCGTGTACAGCTGGTCTTAATATAAAATATATACCTGTTACAACACATAACAAACTCGAAACAACAATAATCATTTTCGATTTTACTCAACCAGTGCTTTTTAAAATATATTTCATATTTAATAATATGTTTTATAGCATACTGTGAGTTTTATGTCTGCTTGCATTAAACCTGACCATTATTTATTTGACGTCCTCGGTGGTCTAGCGGTTTAGCAAGCTGCTTTATTTCCGATGGTCGGCGTTCGAATCCTCGCACGGTGCAAATATTTGTATTCATGAGTATGTTTATTTGTATCGGTCTGGGTGATTTCTATGTATATTATTTATGTGTTAACAAGAAATGTATTTAAGTATTTGTTTCAATCACCTAGTACGTATAATACAAGCTTTGCTTTGCTTGGTAATAGATTGTCTTACATATTTTACATGTGTGTTGTGTATAATATATTTTAATAAAAATTTATTCTAAATATTTGTCATATGGTCAAGCTCACTTGAAAAGAATAAGAGCCGAGTGTCTTGTCAGTTCTTCTCACTACGAACTGACGGTAGATTTAAGATTATAAGGGTCTGTAATAGACCTACATGAATAAAGATATTTTATATTTATAGCTGGCTTCGCAACTTCCTTTGTTACAATTTCCCCATATTTACAAATTTTTCATTGCAGCTCCGCTTCTATCAGTGATTGTCGGCCTTGATGATCTAGCGGTATACGTATCGTTTTACTTACGATGGTCGCGAGTTCGATTTCTCGCACGATATTAGCATTATAATTAATTAACATTAGTATAATTGTTTGTATCGGTCTGGTTGTTTGACTAGTACCCACAAGATAGATGGCACTTATCTTTATATAAAATTCTCGTGTCACAATGTTAGTTACCATACACCTCCGAAACAGCTTGACCGATTTTTATGATAATTTTATACGTAGTTGTCTGCGTGAATACCTCAGTCTTAATTAATACTGACAATAGGGCAGCTTGCTTCGTAAGTTTTTTTATTAAAGGCTGTAAAATTACAGAATTTGGAGACTTAAAGTCTGAGGTGAGGATGTGAAAGAGTATGTGAAAATTGTATCACGGTCATCACTTTGTCTTTAGTGTTGTTCATGTCTGTAGGCCATGATTTTTTTCTTATTAATGATAATGAAATGGTGCACCCGCCTGCACTAGCGGTTTACGCTGGTGGAGCACCAGTGGAGGATGATAAGATTAGCATGAGATCAGGTCAGTTAGCCCATCGTGACAAATCGCAAGGAACGCTGGTTTCCAAGAGGATCTGCGTGAAGGTCAACCTGGCATGGTACCTTGCTTTCAATGGGGTCATCAATCCATATTACTAATAATCCCCTTGCCACTAGAGTCGATGGTTATTACTTACCAACAGAGGGTCATCAAATTGTTTTGCCTCTAAAGGCACTCAAAACCGTCAAGAGGGAAAAAAGAAACAAAAGTAAGTAATACATTATTTATTTGTCTGCATATATTCCTTTCTTGCCTGCATATGGTATAGATGTTCGACCAAATGCATGGAATCCATTATTGCGAGCTATATATGGTTTAAATCGACCATCACCTTTCGGCTTGTAATATTCTTGAATGTTACTTTTGTAGCGACTTTCGATTTTCGCATCTGGTACGTTATACGTTTCTTCTCTAATCCTTTTATTTCTTTTCCTCTTCGTAGTAAATTTTATACCCCAATGTTTGTTTGTATTAACTTGTTCCTTTTTTATTTTATAATTTCCCCATGAGTTTTCATTTTTATTTTCATTCCAATTTGTTGTCGGTCGATCCCAATCGTCATGTTTAGGTTTATCCCAATTGATATTTAGTCTTTTAGTACTTCTAGTCGCTGTTTTGTCTTTAGTATACTCGTCATAATAAGTAGTATCTGATTTTTTATTTGATTCTAATTTTGTATATTCATAATTGTCAACCCATTTGGTTCGTTTAGATTTTTCAGGCTTGTCCCAAACATAATTCCATTTGTTTTTAGGCTTTTCTGATGTGTACCATTCATTTTCTTGTAAGCTCCATTGTTTTGTTGTTTTGTCTGATTTACTAAAATCGTTCCAATCGTCATTTTTTTTATTTACGGCCCAATTGCCTTCTTTGTTACTGATATCAGTAATATTTTGTTCTGAGTCTTCTTGACTACTAAATTCATATTCTTTATTTTCTGACTTAGTTGGTTCTTCCCAATTTATATTGTTGTCTTCCTGTTTATTTAAATCTCTCTGATTACTTTTCTGTTCATCATATTTATTATTATTACTAAACGATTTCTGATTTCTGGAACTTTTTTCGTAATGCTCAGTGGTTGTATCAAAATTTTCTTTCAAAATATCTTTATCGTAGTTTTTGTTTTCTTCATAATCAATATTAGGTTCAAAAGGAGTAACTTCTTGTACAGCTTGTGATCGATCTAATGTAATTATTTCTTTTTCAATAGGTTTATTATTCATATCAAAGCCTTCTTGATTTGAGTTATCCATTACAGCTAGAATGTCAAAAATATGAATATTGAGTTTAGGAAATTTAGGTTTTTACTCAAAAACAATATTAAAAATAGGTCTATTATATCTATACTAATATTATAAAGAGAGACAGTGAGTTTATTATGAGGAAAGTAAACACTGAAACCACTGCATCTATTTGAGAAATTCTTTCGACAAAAACCGTTAGCACAGCTGATACCTTTCCATTAACATACAGAAAAATATATATATTTAAAATTGGTAACCTGGTTAACGGTGATTTCAATTCGTTACGATGGGCTGGGTGGATGAATAACTTGGCTACATCCTAATTATCCTCAACTGGTAGCCAGCGTATACGTTTTCTTTTATATTTCATATTCATAAATTTCATACTCCACGCACCATTCCACCATAATGCATAAAAATAATTACATCAGTGTTACTAACCATTTACATGGCATAATTACCACTTTTCATAAATTTGACCAGCGCAATTATAGAAAAAAATGTAATCTACACTTACGACTATCTATGCGAAATACAGCATTTCTTCTCTTCAAGTGATAACTGTTTCGTTTTCTTAGGTCGTCAGAGTCAGCACTGAATGAAATATCTTCTGAACTGGATGTCGATTTACTGAAATTTTTAAGACTGAATTCACAAAGTCGTTAACCAACATTCACTAGGCTTTTTAATACAACTATCTTAACCATCTTAGAATTTTTTTACCGGAAGGAAGGAATTGGTCACCAGAATCTGTTGCCTGACTACCCCTAAAAATTCTTCCAATAACTTTATTTGAATAAAGGTTAAATAAAAAACTGTGTCTATTGATGATTTTGATGATCATTATCATTACTGTTGCTTTTAGAATTACTGGTTTAAGGCTAATTAGTGTTAAAACTTACTCTTTCCTTCTCAATGTCCTTAAATATTTGTCTAATACCTCGGGATTGTTAATATAATGAGTCCTTGCAGAATCATGCTCGTTTCTCGTCAAGTCTTGAAAATCTTTCCAGTAGTTATAGTTATTTTGCGCAATTTTCATTAGTTTCAGTTGATTATTATCTTGAACTGTGACTATTACATCTGAGAATAAAGAGAGATGAACTTCTTAGCATTCTATGGATTGCGTGCGGGTGCTGGGTCCAATGTGTATCAGAAGGACTTGTGACCTGCATCGTCGACATACATCATCCCTGCCCAGTAAATATCCTTTCCTGCCACACGATGGATCTGACAACCGCACGGTGAATCCAAGGAATGCTAACAAGTTCGTCTCTCTTAATAATTTATTATATACCATTCAGCTATTTGTAAGAACTTAACAGATGCACACACTTTATCAATTACTTTATATTTAGTTACAATACTCTTAGAAGCAAACCTACCTTTATTATTAGAATCATCCAATTCCTCTTCTGTATTACTTTCAGTAAATTCTTTATATTTATCACTGTTCAAAAGCTTTACAGCATCAATCAATATTTTTCTATTGTTAGTAATTCTAGATTTACTATTCCTATATTTGTTAATTGAGACAGCTGTATCTGATCTCTTAGATAAAGCTTCATTGTCTTCTATTATAGAAATTATAACTGCAAGAAAAAAGTTTATAGACAACAAGATATAGCGTGTAACCACTACACGTACTTTTATTATAATTTGTACAATCATCTGCGTAGATCACTTCTGAATATACATATATTTTTTAGTCAATCGCTCATACGGTACGCAGACAAAAGAATCAGAAAAAACTTGCTTGTAGCTCTTTTAAATAAATGTTCGGCAGTACATATTTAAGATTTTACATGAATATACGCTACCAAATAGAAATGTTGACATAAATAAATAGATACTTGAGTAACAAAATAGATCAGCCATAGTTATCGATGTGGATCAGTCCTTACAAACAACACCCGTTCAAAAGCATAACGGGTGAGCCAGCCATCACTTTGTTCAACCATATTTTCGGGACCCAAATGACCCGTCTCACCACGTCACCATCGATCTATCTGCTAAAAGTCATTCCTTCATTCATAATTTAAAAACCACGCTCTTGTTGGCGGAGCTCTTGCCTTTTTCCACGATCTTCCACCATACTCTTTAAATGTTGATACGACACGACTCCAATTTTGTCTTTTATTTGCTTGATATAGCTTTGCTAAAATATACTACATGAATAAATTATTTTTATTTATAAAAAACGTTAAAGCTTACCCAAACAAGACAATGTTACACATTTTAATAACATAATGGTATTTCAATACAATTGCTAACATGTTTATTGGTTGCAATATTATTTTATAAACCCATTTTCTCTTATCGTAACGCTTTCGCTGGAATTAAATTTGTTCACCGTAACATAACATTTTACTTGTATATTTCTACAGAACTCTGAACTACAATGTATAAGATAAGGTATGAATACATTAGAGGAAGTATAAAAGTGGCGCCGCTGTCGGAGAGGTTGAAGAGTAATCGTCTATCATGGTATGGGCATGTAATGAATGGCGAACAGAGATGAATGGAAGACAAAAATATATTACGCCGACCTCAAATAAATGGGATAAGGAAGAAGCAGATAATGATTTCTACAGAACTCTATGGCATTATTTTCTGTAATTGGAATGGCAAACTAGTTGTGAATAGCACCACAGATCGGTCGCGGGTTCGATTCCTCGCACTTTATCAAATTGTGCATATATGTTTGTTTGTATCGGTCTGAGTATTTTCTATGTTTACCTATTATATATGTTTATCCAAAAAGAATGTGTATATTTATACCAATGGTTTAGTACCGACATCACAAGCTCTGCTTGACTTGGGACTATGAAATATCTTGGAGATCTTATAGTTAGTATTATTACCATATTTTTTAAATGAAACCATACCTTACTTGGCAGTTTAAATATAAATAGACAACGCAAACTACTTTGTAAAGTCTTCCTCAAGAATATTGATATAGATGATTTATTTTATTTATTTATTTATTTAAGGTAATCAACAGCTTATACAATTTATAGACAATATATAGTATTACATAGTTAGTAAAGCCAATAACAGATACCTCGTGAATTTATCTTTAATATTAAAGTTATATTTATATTGATTATTTAAAAACAATACAGTTAAACATTTAAACAGGCTAGAGCCAAAGATAAGGAACAGGTAAGGGTGAATACAATTAGTAAATCACGTTACAATATAATGCATAAAGTCATCCATATGTACGTGTATGTGTATAAAAATGTGTTTCTCTGTCAGATTAAAAAAATCATAAAGTTTAATTCATATTTTTTTTATAAATCAGGACAACACACACAGCCATACAGTCCCAAGTATCCAATTATAAGTATGCAGAGCTTACGAGTATGTTCTATGGCCACTAGCCAACTGATATAAATACATGCATACGAGGGAAAATAGTGTAGTAATGTACCAAGACTGGTTGACCACCACGATGGTCGGCCTCTGGAAACCGTCGTGATAAATTCCTGATGAATTTACCACGATGGGCTGACTGACTTGATCTCATGCTCGTCCTATCATCCTCCACCTGTGGCCCGCCAGAGTAAACCGTTAGCGCAATCGGGTTAACCATACTATTGTTATCCATTAAAAAATACATGGATAATTTATTTGACTATAATAATTCAATTTCAATTACCTACAATACTATTTATAGAATGATTATTTCGTTATCGGATAATTAATCAATTCCACGGGATTAAGTCTGATTCATTTATCTAACTTGGACCACCTGCATAGGTATATTAGTGAGATAACTTTTTAGGGACATGAAAATAACATATATATATATATTTTATTTTTTGCCGCAGTCTTGACTCCCCTAAACCAGTGTGAGCTGTGTATCAGGAGTCAGTTCCTTCCCAAAATAATAAAGATTATAGATTAAATTTACATGTAAAATCGTTAGAAAACTTAATTTATTGTATTACTTCATTTAGCACATATGTGTGTGTTTCCATTCACACAACGCCATCTAGTCCAATTGTGTTTGTGTTAGACAACTGATACAAATAAATAATATATTATATAAATATATGTATAGAAATCATCCAGACAGACAATACTCATGAATACAAATGTTTGCATTGTGTGAGGAATCGAACCAGAAGTAAAGCTGTATGCGAAACTGAGGCCGTCGAACGCCGAAATTAATATATGTACATACAAAACAACAAATACAAACACTTATACACACAAATATATACATGTCTGTACGCTGAGAGGATTCGACTCCTCCAGGAACAGATTCTTTTTATTAGGGGTTTAACGCTATTACCTGGTTCCTACGAAACCTGTACAAAAAGTCCGTCAGGGACAAAAACTGAAGGATATTCCTAGGACCGATGATTTTTATCTCTTCAGGATAGTTTTTTTTTCGGATTACTCTAATGCTATTGGCCGCAGCTGGCCTTTACAGCTTCACCGGACGTTAGGGGGCGAGTGCAGATGGCATTCCAAACCTGCAGAAGGACTTATGAAGCGGCTGAAGGCCAACTCCTGCCTGACGGATACGACTTTAGTCTGAGGGCACCACTAGGGTTTCGAACCTCGGCTCAGGCCGTCGTAATTTCGATCCCCGTTTGAATTGGACGGGGGATCGATCGGAGGGGATCAGAATAGTGTGTACTTTACAAAGGAGATGTTTCGTTTATGCATGAGTGGACAACCATATAGGATGTGTAGTGGCGTTTCCAAAACAGAAATAAGGCCGCTATAACCTTAAGGCCGCTGAACCACCGAGTCCGTCATGTTTGTTATTGTTGTTGATTTTTACAGAATATTTGGTACTATCTATAGATTAGTACGTTAATCCACGCCAAACCCCCTTATTGTGGTTTTTACAATCGAGAATAATACATTTTTAAGTAAGATACCTAATTATATCAAATGAAATAGAGGGAATTCAATAAATAAATTTAAAACATCTGTTAAAATTATATTTATTGAGCAAGGCCAAACAAATTACAAATGTAAATGGCAATAGTTGTTCATGCACGGGATTTTTCATTAGTAAACAATGTTATCATAATTATTATAACTGCTTTAAAAAAAACAGTTGAGTTTCTTGCCAATTTTCTCAATGGAATCTGTGTACTGAACCGGACGGTAGGAGAAATATATTAATACAAAAAACTTGACGTTCATCAGCGGCTAAAATGTCCTACATGAATAAATAATGTTTAGATATGATTTGATTTGATTGAAATAACCTGATGGACCACTTGGTTTGTGGAAACCGTCGGCTACATATAGAATAGCACAACGGACATCACGTTATCATGTGATCATGATACCACTCATGCGTTTTTCTAAGAACTAGGGTCTCGTAAAAACTTGATGTTAATAAGCTGCTAAAATGTTCTACATTAATAAATGTTTGTTAATTTTATTTGAAGGGGACAAGAAGGATAAAAAGGAGTGACAACAAGCAAAAGACATTGCAAGAAGGCTTAAGTCGTAACTCCAAAAACAAGCCATTCTTAATCCTAGGTATTGCAACTGACTGGACTATTTTAGCATTATAAAATCTCAGAGAATGTATATTCTAAGACAACTAAACGGGTAATACTGGAGCTCACTGTACCATAAGAAACAAATATACCTACAGACCATGCTATAAAAACAAATATTATGAAAGAATTAACGAAAAATTGTTCTAAAGTTAATTTATATGCGGTCGAGGTGGGAGCGAGAGGTATGCCAGCGAATCTTTAAATTTCTAAAAGATCTTGGCCTGTCTAGAACTTCAGTAAGTTATATACTAGAACATGTATCTAAAGCAGCACTAGCAGGCTCCAGATTTGGCTAAGCAGGGAGAGACATGAGTGTAGACGAACGCCAAAGAGGCCCCTTAAACCTACACCTGAGTTACAAGTCCCGGAAACTGCTCGTAATTTCCCTCCCTGCCACACGATGGACCCGGCACCCGGCAGGGTGAATCTAAAGATTGTTAAGAAATTCGTCGCTAATGCAATTAAAATTTTGAAGCACAGAAGAAAGAAAATTTGTAGATTTTGATAGTGGCAGTATTCTTAAAATAATATTATTCTTCTGCATACAAAGGTTGCTTGGAAGTGATCGGTTGCAGCGATAAGGCCGCCCTTTGATCTATGTGTGATCTAATATTCATAATTTTCATTTATGTAACGTAATGCTATATAACAATGAAGAGGCTATATATCTAAATAAATCTAATTTAGATATACTTAAATAGATAGGTATATATTTTAGATTATATTGGTGAATGGTATTAATTGAAACAATAATATTATTTCAATAGAGATATCTATCGTGCCCGCCCTTTTTTACAAAGTTCTCGCTACCTAGGCCCGTCAAGAGACAAGAATTGTAGGATATTCTTATGAGTGATGCTTTTTATCTTCTCAACGTAGAGTGTATACTTTCCAAAGGAGATACTTCTCTTATGCATGAGTAGTTGTTGCCCAAAACCTCAAAAGGTGTAGTGGCATTTCCTCTTCTGCTTGCCAGAAAGTTGATGATGAGTATGCATAACATCCGTCTTTATAAGTTGAGCAGAAATAAAAATGTCGAGAAGAAATCTTAATTAAAAATGAAATAACATATATATATATTTTGTTTATGTTTATAATTTTGCATCGCCAACAATTATTCTCTGCACCACCTATGGTTGACTGGTAGAAAATGCCGCATGGTTTTAAGTCCGCCAAATGTACTATACTATATATTATATTGTGTGCATTAAAGTTAAATAAATAAATAAATAAATAAATAACAAAGCAAACAAGTCATGTGTTACGGTTATTTATTATTATTACTTATTGGAAGTGAGAGTAGTACAAATTTTACAAATTAGACCGCTGGTACACTGACGGTTCGTCGTCAGGTTGCGTGACTGCGGCTGATGGACCGCAATTGGCGTATTAGATACCTATTATTATTATTTGTTCGATTTTATTTCAACTGCTAAGCTGCTTTGTGTACTATATTTCGATTGAAGGGTGAGATATAACAGTGAGGAGTGATACAGGAGGCATGATATCACCATCACAACTGTCAGCTAGTTTATAATACCATATAAAAAAATTTAAACATCATGAAAATTAAAACTGTCACACTTGCAATGCCAATTATCATTTTAGCCATCGAACTCAGGTTTACCTACCTCAGGATTAGATATTGAAAAATAACAATGATAAAATCAATATCATATCGTATATATATCTCAATCAAATGTTGGAAAAAACATTGCTATCACCTCATTAGTGACGTGACCTGTAATTCGTTTTAATTAGGCAGTGAAGTACTTAAAACAATTGACATTTTGTGATTTCATTGAATACGAAATCAAACATGGCGGCGATCGGTCTTCTTGTACTTTTGGCGGTAGCAGCAGTTTCAGGTAATTTTTAATAGTAAAACTTTTTTGTTTATAACAATCGTTTGTTAATTAAACTGATAGGTTTTCTATAAATATTATAAAGCAAAGGACGCTACTGTTGGTAGTTTATTTTTCCGTTTACTTTTTAAACGATCAAAAGATTGAAATACTGTTATGGCTGTAAATTCAAGGAAGTTTTACATGTATAACCATGTTATAGCCTAATAAATGATTTTGTGTAATCATGTGTATGAAAATTGCATCATTTGATAGATCATAACGATTATTAATTTTAACGATTTGAGATGACTCTGTTCTGCTCTGTAAACCTACAGAACTGCACATCCTGAGAGTTCGTAGAGCCTGCCGTGCGGTAAATAGGGAAGGCTTACCGTTATATTATAGGTCAATTTTATTTTACTAACAGTGATTAAAAGAATTCGTAACAAACTATCATATGGACCATTCCGTCATGGTTGTCATGATTCAAACTGATTATTATTATAATTATACAACTTTCATCCGATACTACCGTCTGGTGTCAAATAAATTTATAATTTAAGTAAGAAATTTTAAAAGAAATATTTATAATTTTTAATTGGTCATAGTCTACCCCAAAAGGATCTGTATTGAAGATAGACAGAGAATTTATTTTTGTTTCTATGTTTCATGCGCAATTCACCGTCTTTATATTAGAACTTTTGATCGGGTAGCCCGTTAGATTTTTAATTGTTTTTAGCTGCTCTGATAAAACAATCTTTTCTGACTATGAATATGAATTCAAAACTGATTATGTTTAGTTTATTTGATTAAAGAATTTCTGTTACATATAAATAAAGAGAAATATTATTGAATATATTTTTTTACTTTATTATTCGAAATGTATATTTAATAATTTTGTGTGAATAGTGATGAACGTCGTGGATTAGTGGTTTAAAGCCTCAATTTAGAGGAAAGGTCTTGAGTTCAAAAGGGGACATCAATAATATTTATGACTCTGCTGAATTCGAGAGACAGCCTTGTATAATGTCTTTTGTTTGTAGTCACTCTTTTTTATCCTTCTTACCTATTATCTATCTATTTAAATTGGAATATGCCATGTGTTGCGTGTCCATTAGACAAAACTTCTATCTACGATACTTGGGATTTTTAGAATTATCTAAAAGAACCTGGTGTTTTAAGCGTCCATAAGCTACGGTAACTGTTTCCCATCAGACGGGCAGTAAGTTTTATAGTCACGGTCAGGCTATAAAAAAATTATATAGGACAAACTTGCAACTTCGTTAACCCAAAATATAACCTATAATAATTTGTGCTCAGAAACAGTTTGACCGATTTTGGTGCGGTTTTCATAAATGTATAGTGGTGATTTTCACTTAAAATATAATGTTTGTATTATTGATCTCATCCTATTTTGTTTACAAACAAAAAAGATATAAGGTTAAGAATCAGTCTCAGTTGTTTGTATAAAAAACAATATTTCCAGCTTTACCAGCTGACCCAATCATCCGGAAATATGAGGAGACCCGGTACAACTATGTGCGTGGACCGGACGGCACCCCTCACCTGGTAGACTTCTGGATGAAGACGAGTGATCTGAGAGACACTGCCAAATACAACCCTGACAGACAAAACGTGTACCATCTTTTCACCAGGTATGTGTATTACTAGACTCTGATTGGTTTTTTATGTACTTTGAATGGTAAACAACTTGATAGTAGTGGTAACCGTCGTCTAAATACCTACTTTAACAGCATTATGGGCATAAAGTCATCGTGTATATTTTTTTATGTAATTGGAAAAACCTGATGGGAAGTGATAACCGTTCGTCCTCTACATACTTGAACAGCACTACGGACATCACGTTATCACATGGCGGATGTAAACTAGTGATACTTTGCCATTTCAGAGGATCAAAATGACATGGCTCTTATCCTGTAATTTCACTGTCTTATTGCGACCTTTCTGTAGAATAGAGAGAAAAATATTTTTTTCGTTTTCATGTTCAACGTGAGGTTGTTAGTTAAAAACAAATGCAAGAGACGCAGCAATACCTTATTTACATTGTTATAATTATTATTTATTCAGTGAGTCTTAAAAAAACAATGTAAACATTGCTATGACATAACTACGTGTATTCTGCATGGTGAAAGATCATTAGTATAAACTAGACATAAAAATGGACCAAGAATAGATCCTTGAGGAACACCTATTGCTTCAAGTGACCCATTAACCATAGCGCTGCTGTACTTTAACGTTTTATAATGTATCTGATAAATAAGATTTAATGAAGTTTAAAGTGTTCGTATTGATATCGTAAAAAGCAAGGTTTTAAATAATGTGTTGGAAACCAAGGCACTTATCGGAAACCTTGGTGACTTTGTTCATTTCAAATATTAGTATTGTCAATCCTCAAAACTGTTTATACCTAAGATACCTTCTATCTACATTAATTAAAAACACCTGGGCTTGCAATTCTTCTAATGTATTGCTATCTAAACCCCCGTTACGTATTAATCCGCTTAATTATCATTATTACCATTATCATATACATTATAATATAGCGGGGAGTCTATGATAAAATTATAAATAAATCTCCACATGATAATCTCTTAACAACATATCAATTTGCCACCTTATCATTGTGTTATCTCAATAAATCTTTTTGTTATGTTCAAGATAATTCTTTGTTGTTTGCGACGTTTGCATGACATTTACCTTATTAAAGATTTAAAAGACTATTCTCCGTTATAAATAATAAAAATCAAAGATTTTTAAAGAACTCTGCCATTATGTCTCTATAAATTAAGCCAATCACAAATTTTATGATTTTTAATACCCATACCATTTCTTTGTCACTGTTAGTCACATTTGTTTGACTCCCCCCTCCCTAATGTAAATACTTTCTAGTATATTAGAACATTAGTAGTTCAAATTTTATTTTAATACCTCTATATTAAACCTTATACCTACACCCGGGTCTCGAGTTCCGGGAACTGCTCGGAGTTTCCCTCTCTGCCACATGTACGCAGCACCTGCACGGTTAATCCATGGAATGCAAAGAAGTTCGTCTCTCCATAACAGTGATTTGTGCCGCGGCACTTATGTGCCACGAAAATTCTAAAGTCTTTTTCTATAATTATTAACTTTTAATACGTTCCTTAATAAACGGATTTTTGTAGTATATTAAACATTATTTCGCTGATTTAAAAGATTATCATAAACTATTTTACGCAGTGTGTTATACGTATATGAGCTTTTCTTAAGAAACTACGGCATTTGTTTTTTCAAGAATTAAGGTTTCTTAAGGGCTGGCAACGCACACGTGACTCCCCGGTATTTCAGGCGTCCATAGGCTACAATAACCGTTTACCATCAGATGGGCTATATGCTTGTGTGCCACCTACATAGTATATAAAAAATAAGTTAACTTTTTCTTCATGTGCTGCCATCTTTTGAAATCGTTAAGTTTGCGGCAACAAAAAAAAGGTTAAGAGTCCTACTCTACAGTATTGTCATTTCTAATTTCAGAGATAACCCCACTACAAGCCAGCCTCTGCTTGTTGGCAACGAAGGTCTCATTGGCTTGACCAATTATGATGCTTCCCGTAGAACAATCATTCTTCTCCACGGTTGGTTGGATAACGCCGTTGCTGACGTCATTTCTGTTCTCGTGCCAGGTATATTGAGATTTTTTTATTAAACCATAAAGAAAAAAAATAAGTCCCTAATCAATTACACAGCGCCATCTAGTCTCAACTTTGTTTTATGGGTACTAAACTAATAATACAAATAGTTTTTTTTTAATTCATACATAATATACATTGAATACACTCAGACATATATAAGCAATCATACTCATGAATACATATGTTGTACCGGAACCATACATCTAAGTAATAAGGGTGACCTACCACCCTTTTTTTTATATTTTCCTAAATTTTTACCCTTCTAACATCAACCCTCTTTTTTAATAGCGAATTTATTTTATAATCAACGTTTGCCGGGCCCACTAGTAAATTTATAATATTTGAGACAACAAATACGTATAAGTAGTATTTTTGTAATCATGTACAATCTAACTTAAAAAGAAATTCGAACTGACGGAAGGTTGGACGGATTGTAAGTCTGTAATGGATAGGTCCATTACAGACTTTTACAATCCGTGAATAGAGATATTTTGATTTGATAATATGAATTCAACCTATTTTTTTAAGGATAGAGATTTTACGTAAATCATCATTGATAATAAACATTTTATTGCAGCTTTCCTGTTTGTTGAGGATGTTAACATCATCGTGGTCGACTGGAGCGCCGGTGCCGACAGTACCATTTATGTTACGAGCATCAGCAACACTGTAGCATCAGGCAAGTATCATCATCATCATCAGCCTACTGCTGGACATCTCCCAAAACACGAAATTCAACCCTTCTCTTCTAGTTGTTACATTTTATTAACTTATATATCACTGCAGTCCATTGCTGGGTATAGGTCTCTCCCAAGGCACGATCTTCAGCCCTTCTTTTCTAGTTGATACATTTTATTAATTTATATATCACTGCAGTCCATTGCTGGGTATAGGTCTCTCCAAGGCATGATCTTCAACCCTTCTTTTCTAGTTGATACATTTTATTAATTTATATATCACTGCAGTCCATTGCTGGGTATAGGTCTCTCCAAGGCATGATCTTCAACCCTTCTTTTCTAGTTGATACATTTTATTAATTTATATATCACTGCAGTCCATTGCACACACGGCCATGGATAATAGCATAGTCTCTCAAACTAGATTTTGCAAGGCCATATATTAATTTTAGATTACTAACATATGTCTCTTACTAATATTATATATGCAATTGTCTACCTCAACATATAAATAAATAATCGGACAATCACTCCACCTAGCTGTGGAGCATCCTACGCAATTATACTCCTTACCTATTGTATCACGGGCGTCACGTGATAACGTGATGTCCGTAGTGCTGTTCATGTATGTAGGCGACGGAAGTACATAAAATACTCTCCTAGTTTACAAAGGTTACAGGTAGTATTGTTATAATTTCACTTACAATCAGGTGGATTACCGGTCGCCGCTGTAGCCTCTTATGTGACCGTCAGCTTGTTTGTCATTCCAATTGCAAAAGAAATATTAAGTTTAAATGAGTAACTTTCATTTTTTAGATGCTGCGTTAGATTTTACCGCAAAATGTTCCATTGTAGCTCTGCTCTTATTGATCGTAGCGTGATGTTGTATAACCTATGGCCTTTTTCGTTAGGGGTATAAACCGCTAAATGAGATGTCTTTAAGTAAAATGAGGGGTATAATACCGCTCAACATAGTGGGTAGGAACTCTTCTGTCTGAGTGTCTTTAAGTAAAATGAATTTTTAAGATCGGTTCAGGAATCTCAAAGTATCGATGTAAAATATGCATAATCTTTAAGTAATAACAATAGTGGGTAGGAACAGTGTGTTTAAGTGATTAAACCGCTTAGTGGGTAGGAACTCTTCTGTTCTTAAAAATGGCTAGTGATTGAACGAAATTTATTGATAGAGATAGAATAGAAATATTTTTTATTCAAATAAATTAAATACAAAAAAAATTATAATATAAACTTAAGCATTATTTATATTATTTAAAACAGTGGGTAAGACCCAGTTTAAAACGCGAATATTTTATAGCATATGCTCTGTCTGGTGACCTAATTTAGGTCATTTAAAAGACCTCTCTCGAAAAAAATAATTATTCCATATTTACAAAACAAACAAAAAAGTTGAACCTCGACTAACAGACAATTATATTATTAATAGCAACCAAATAAATGTTTTTTCTATTTTCTACTGTGGTCACGATTAAATGATTTGATTTCGATTTAAGAATACTTACCGATACATAAAATAAAGTAGTTATTTTACCTATTTTATGATGTCAATATATAGTAGATAGGTGTCAATATAAGGACTTTAGAATAGTCATATTTTTTATTCATTTCACCCACATGAAATTAATAGCCTATGGATGGTCGATAGAATGGATGTAATGTATGCGTCATATAAATCAAACAATGGATAGAAAATTGTAAATACTTATGTTTATTCTATCCTTTTGTTCTTTTGAAAATAAGACAAATATTTTGTAAAGGATCTTGTATTAGCTCAATATGACAAATTAGTGTTCTGTGTTCTTTTTTTAAAGTTAAGTAAAAGTTTAGTAAAAGTTAGCATCACATTTAAGACAACTATGAGAGAGATAGAAACTCAATTGAATTGCAGTATGTATTTTTTACATATAAATAATTTCCAACACTGTTTATACTGACGTATAAGGTAGAAGTAGTTTTTGCGTGGAAGAGTAACAAACATCCATTCATACTCACAAACTTTCGGCATGCTTTTTCCCCTACCGTCCAGTTCGCATCAATTGAATTACTTTTTTTTTTAAAGCCAGTTTTTCAATATTTATATAGGTCTATGTCTAACATTAAATGAAAATTCCGCCATGCACGCTCGTCATTCAAGTAATCGTTTAGTGAGTAATAGGCCTTGTACACACTTAGATCACAGTTTTGAGAATAAAGTCACCAACTCGAGCATTCTTAATTTCTCCATGTGCAATTTTTATATTCGTTTATCCATATTTAAAATAAGAGAGTTCTATTATTATACAATTATTTTATTATACGTTTTCTATTAATTGTAAAACCTTGATTTTTTTCTAATACTAAAACGATTAAAATTATCCTTAGGCCCACTTACTTTACTGGAACGATTTTTAAAAATATTTGATTATGTTCCAATGTGCTGCTATTGTGAATAAGAAAACGTTACTTTTCTGATCAGTTTCATGGCTAATGTCATGTCATGCGTCCTGTATAAAAGACGCACTAAATAAATTTAGTTATCCAACTACTGACAATAGTGAGCCTTTAGAACCGAACCTCATCTATTGATTTGCCAACGGATTCGCAACCGCAGTATGTTTATAAATTAGTGGCCCGCGTTATGGTAAGTGATTACCGTCGCTTATATACATGAACAGCACTACGGACATCACGTTACATATCATATTGGGAAGTTTCAGAAATGATATGTCGATTATTTACATTCACGCCTAGTCATCTCAGTCGGAACAAAGAGAGCAGTGTTCCCGGCCTCTTTATCTTTCACCAACATGGATCACTATGGTTTTAAATTTGAAATGTAAGTAACAAATCTGTGACTTTATGTATTGAAGTAACAATCATGTGACACCGAGAGGGATTTTCACCACATCGTCGGATGTTTTGATAGTACTTGGCGGTCACCAGGCTGGTATTGTCGGCAGAAATGTTAATGGAGAGATCGCTTACATTACTGGTAAGTGAGACTGAGGTACATACAGACGAGTTTTTACAAAGTTTTATCAAGGAATAATAATAATCTCAGAACAATTTAGAAACAAAAAACAAAAAGGATATTTGACGTTTATAAACCGCTAAAATGTCCTACATGAATAAATGATTTTGGTATTTGAATGACATTTTAATAACTATTTGAATGAACTATTTGAACTATTGAATTTCCAGCACTTTAAATTATTAATTCGACCTAATTTCTCCATAACCAACTATAAAAAAACAGCTAATTTATTTATTATATATTATCAAATCTTATCGCAATCAGTTCAGTATTATAACATCGCCTTACAGTGACGTTGTATCTAATTAGTAATTAATTATTTTTAGTAGATTACTTTCATTCACGTGCTATTAGAGAATTGAAGGCCAAATCTATTTTTAAGACAGCGACAAATTTGCCAGAGGTTTTACATTAAAATTCAAATTCATAATTATTTATTTACGAAGAGATCTAAAATAATTAAGGCAATAATATAGTAACCAAACATTACATAAAATATATAACTTTTTTACATAACTTTATTGTACAACTAAGAACCTAAAATTAAAAAATATATTATTAAAAGGGGTTCCTTTAGGCAAAGTTCCGAAGATACTGGCAGCGTTCCCTCTTTGAATAGCTAGACTAATTCTTTGTCCAAGGTAGCTGCCAGCTCTTCGGTCTTCTGTGATGTCGACTAACCTTTTCGTTATTTCTTTGAAAAGTCTTATAGCGCTAGGACCCCACGGACCAAGGGTCTCCGAATGAGACAAAATCATATTCGGAGCCTAGACCCCTGTATTTACATGCTTTGGCTTTTTCAGCCGCTTCACACGCCGCACCAGCTCTGTTGCTGGTTCCATGTAGATGGGATGCGGCCAGCGTGTCTGAACAGGTTGCATCCCATACCAGCACCCAATTCATTATATCTTTATTCTTTCATATTCATTCCAGGGTGCAGTGTGGAATCAAATGAAGGAAAAAAAAATCTTAAACGCCATCAAAGCGCGTACTATTGAAGAACGCAGGAATGCGCCGTTTGAAATGGACTGGCGATTGATCAGAAAGGGTAAAACGTTTTTTTTTAACTTTAAATTTGATTCAAAATGTCTATATTCATGTAGATCTAGTACAGACTCTTATGATAAGTCAAATCTACCGGCAGCTTGGATTGATTTCGAGATGAGAAGAACTGACAAGAAATTCAGCTCGTATTCTTTTCAAATAAATGTTGTACATGTTTACAATAAGAAAGAAAGAAGAAAGAAAGAAAGAAAAATATTTTATTCAGTGCAATGTAAAAATACAATATAAACAACAAACGAAAAAAAAAGATTGAGCAAATTAAATGTACATATAATTAAACTTAATTTACCATAATTAAAAAATAAACATAAAATAATACATTTCTTTTTAATTCAAATTTGGGAGAGTCGAATGATCACCAGCATATGTTTATAAATTAGTTGCCCGTGTTATGGTAAGTGATTACCGTCGCCTACATACATGAACAGCACTACTGACATCACGTTATCATATTGGGAAGTTTCAGAAATGATACGTCGATGCAGCAGTACTTTTATTTTATTCCGTTTTCAAATTACACTCCACATAAATTGCGTCGCTGTACATTCACATCTGGTCGTCTCAGTCGCCTCGAACAGAGAGAGAGCAGCCCGCTCCCTCCTTGTGGATATGTTATTATGTGGTAGCATATGCTATTGCAGAAGAAGTGAAACTACAGGATATACTAGGAAGGAATAGGCAGGAATTCCAAATTGTCTAATCAGTATTCGTAACCCGAACAGACCAGTACAAGCAGTACCGTTCACCGTTGGCAACATTTATATTCATGATTGTATGGGTCTGGGTGTATCTGTGTATCATCATAATCATCTTTTGAGCCTGTGTCTGTCCACAGTTGAAATAGGCCTTTATTTTATTTATAAATTCTTGTACCGATCTGCTCACCTTGTAGCTAGAGGGCGCTGTTTGAATTGTTTAGTTTATTATTTTATGAATATCATCTTTCACAAAAACTATCCAATGTTTCCATCCACGGTTGTGGATGATGTTTCATTACATAAAAAACACTACTGTACTAGTAAAATACTAATTATAATCTCCTCCGATTCATAAGGGGATCGAGATTACGATGGCATGAGCAGAGGTTCGAACCCCTAGCGGTGCTTTCAGACTAAACTCACATTCGTCAGGGGGAGTTCCCCTTCAGCCGTTCCATTGTGATTCATTGGTTTGGAGTGCCATTTGCACTCGCCCCCTATCGTCCGGTGAAGCTGTAAAGGCCAGCTGCGGCCAACAGTAACAGAGTAGTCCGAAAGAAAACTAAATATAATCCTACTCAATCAATCAATGAACAAATACAAAGATATGAAGCACTACGTAACAATATATATCTATATATCAGATATATTTTTTCATTAATGATTAAAATTATCATTGTTAAAGATTAATAATAGTAATTAGTACCTATATATTGTTTATTTTCATCAATTGTAGCATAGTTCATTAACAATGTCGCGGTATATAGTTGTGTTGGCGCTTCTAGTGGCTGTGGTCTCAGGTTTGGACATTTTTTTTCTTTTTTTAACACAAGACCATTCTCACCATCTAGTCTCAAATTAGGCTTAAGTATTATGAGTATTAAATACTTAAATACATTTCTTGAAAACACCCAGATTAATAGAAATAATCATGAGTATCTATCGTGCGAGGAATGGAAACCGCGGCTCATAGCCTTATTTCCAGGCCATGTGCTAAATTACTCAACCATCGAGACCATTTAATGTTAACTAGTTATAATATAATAAAGTCGACATACCAGAAGATCGAAGAGCTGGCAGACCTTGGACAAAGAATTAGTCTAGCTATTCAAAGAGGGAACGCTGCTAGTATCTTCGGACCCCTTTAGGCAAAGTTCCTCCAAAGTTAATTTAATAATATATTTTAGTTATTATATTATAATTTTTAAGCTTTTTAATTTTAGGTTCTTAGTTGTACAATTAAGTTATGTAAATATTCTAAATATACCTTATAGTTATTGTAAATACAAATTGATATAATAAAAATATTATAGTATAGTTCTATTTATAGACTATAGATTTATAGAATATAGGTAATTGACTTTTAAAAAAATCTACTGTCCAAAAACAGAACTATAGGTACATCTTGGACTTACGTTGTATATATAAAATATCGAAATAAGTGTTGTATTGCGGAAGTCCATGCCTTGTACGATATAGTCACTTCTAATTATACCATATGCTCTATTCTCCCGTACCCGTCAGGCAGGAGTTGGCCTTCAGCCGCTCCATAAGTTCTTCCGCGGGTTTGGAGTGCCATCTGCACTCGCCCCTATCGTCCGGTGAAGCTGTAAAGGCCAGCTGTGACCAACAGATATTATAGTAGGCCGAAAAAAACTATTCTCCCAAATTTGAATTTAAAAATGAATCTGTATTATTATAAACATGTACAACCATATTTGAAAAGAATACGAGCTGAGTTTCATTTCAGTTCTTCTCAGCTCGTAATCATTCCAAACTGATGGTCAAGTCTACCATCAGTTTGGTTCTACCATCATATCTTAAAAGTCTATAATAGACCTACATGAATAAAGATATTTTGAAATTGAATTATGAATAGTCTTTTTTCAGTTCTACTTCTTGTTGTCTAGTACCTATAACAAAAGCTATTATTCTTAGCAGAGTTTTATTTTATTATTATTGTCATTTATCTTTTCTTCACGGGCCTTAGCCAAGTATGGGAGAGGTTGTGCTGTGTGTAGATATTATTGAGAAAGTCAAGAATTTAATATTTTTTTATTATTATTATTAGGTTATTTTATTATTTTAGTGATTTGTTTTCATAAGGATATGCATGTGTAAACGCTTGATATACTTTAAAGAGTTTTCAGCAGAATCGAAATTACGACCCCCTCAGGCTAAATTCAGGTCCTACCGGTGCCCTCACACTATAGTATCATTCCGTAAGGTATGGGTTTAGAAACCAAAATACCATTCTGACCATCTGGATGAATGGTGGTCCTCGATCTTGCGTTTTTCCAAACTTTTTGCCACGTTGTGGAATCACCTTCCAGTAATGATATTTCTGAACCGATACGATATTGGCACCTTTAAGAAAAGAGCTGGTTCCTTCTTAAAAGGCCCGCAACGCTCATGCAATTCCATTGCAGTGCATTGTGGTTATCTGGTTGTTTAGCGAGTAAGAATCTCATACACCCCTTCGCCATCCCTCCGGCAGAAAACTGTCTTTGTGAAGACCAGTACACATGTTATAAAAAGAATATGGCCTTCAGCAGCTCCCTAAGTCCTTCCGCGTATTTGGAGTGCTCTCTGCTCGAGAGCAGATGTGGTAACATGTTAACCTTATCTATATTACCTTATTCTAGTCTTATGTTTATCCTAAGGTTTTTGTATGGTAATGGAATGGTGCCCCAGTCTACGCTAACTATTCACAGTTGCCTGACATGGTACATTGATAGCAATGTGGATCTAATCCCCATTACTAACGACCCCCCCTCCCCTCTATATCGAATCGAAGCGATTACCTCTTACCACCAGTTTCGCCATAAACTTACTTGTTATTGCGACTACATAAAAAATCTATACAACTGTAAACAAGTGGTATATTTAAATTACAATCAATAGTTTCTAAATTTTATTGATAAGTAAATATCAACTAAACAGGAAAGGATTTGCTATAATCTCGTATTTACTTGTTATTATCACAGCCGTATCCTAATCAATCACGATTACATGATAACAATGGTTAATTATTGTAATATTATAAGCTAAAAATCTTTATTTAGATAATTACGCACAAAATCGTCGTAGCTGTTTTGTTTTTTTCGTTTCCGTTATTTCTTTGGGTTGGCAACGAGGATATGACACCCCTGGTGTTTATGGCATCTACAGGCTGTAGTGACCGTTTACAATACTGGCATATGAACAACAAAGATCTGCAGATTTTGCCAGACTGAAAAGAAAACGCCACTACACATCCTATGTGGTTGTAGCCCACTCATGCATAAACGAAATATCTCCTTTGGAAAGTTTACTCTTTCCTGAGATAATAACCATCGCTCGTAAGCGTAAGCATCCTAGGTAGCGAACTTTGAAAAAGGCGAGCACAAAAGATCAATGTAAGTCGCAGTGCTACAGATCCATGCACCTGACAATAGCCCAAACTACCCATTATAATAAAAACCGTTTACAATCAGTTGTCCATATGCTTAATTGCCACCATCGTAGTAGGTATAAGAAAAAGTATAGAAGATATTGCTTTATGACAAATATTATTTGTCAAAAAACAATGACGGCAGTATTCATTTTAGATAAAATATGTTACACATCGTACTAATTTATATACGTGTACATATATGTATAATCCCTGATGTATTGTTATTTTTTTAATGAATGTTACTTGGTTAATAATAATTGGTGCTCCTGCGCTAACTGTTTGCGTGGGGCACCAGTGGAAGATAAGATGAGGTTTGTTAGCCCATTGTGGCAAATTCTGCTTGTAGGGACTGGTCTGCTCTAATCACTATAACTAATTTCCTCTTATTAATTGTTTAACCAGTGGTTGTGTATTAAATATTTTTTTCTATTTGATTATTTAATTGAATTAGTGCTAATCGGTAGTTTGTATTCGCACACTTAAACTTAAATTGTAAATAAGAATAAAATTATTTAAAAGAGCAACACGCAAGTCACTCACGTCACAAGAAAAACGAGCAGGACTCGTTCTTCTTGTGACGAGACAGCTTTCCGAATGAGCGGTAGATTAAAAAAATGTGATGACTATTCAAAAGTGCTTCAATGTAAGTTTATTTGGATAAATGATTTTCTATTCTTCAGCCAAATGCCACAATGGTTTCATGGGAGAACAGCGATCAACTTGACATTGTACATTGCTAGCAATAGGATTAGTACACATTACTAATAATTCTCTACCATGCGATGGATTGTTATAAATTGCTAATATATTCGCCACGATTTGCTAACTGTCTTGACTGCATGCTTACCCGTTTATACGTTTTTCTTATATCACAATGATAGCAAACAAGCATACAGCCCATCTGATGGTAAACGGTTACCGTAGCCTATAGACGCCTGAATCGCCAAGAGTCACGTACGCGCTGCCGATCCTTAGAAAACCTTAATATATACCCTACTTGAAAGCCTATATGCTGTAGTGTCTAGAGAGGTAGTTCCTTCTTCTATCTGACTGTGCGCGGAAGGAAACTGTTCTGAAACCGCATGCATGACCTCTCAGGTTTTTGGGTGTGAGAATAAGTTCAGACAAAAGACAAAAGGTTCTACATATGTTAAGGAATCGTTCATAAAACAGAATTCAAATTCAAAAATCATATCTTCATGTAGGACATTTCAACCTTATGAACATCAAATTTTTTTATCATAATTTTTTTCCTGCAGTCTAAGAAATAACAAATCTTTATGTTTATGTAACATAGATTTATACTATATAGATATTTTTATGAGACGTAATTAATACATGTATTAAATATAGATAATATATCATAATTACAGATAAATAATTCAATGTCAAATTGTTTTGATTTTAGATTGTCTGTTAATTGTAATTATTTATATATATTTACATACATGTAGATAAGATAAATTTTAAAAGACTGTGGTACTATGTACATAATCTATCTATCTATCTAATAATATATTGTACTAGCTGACACTGCAAACGTTGTTTTGCAATATAAAACAAAATTGCAATTAAAAATTAGTAGGGTGAAAATTTTGAGTTGTATGTGTTTTGAATGCCTCTATACAAAAAAAAATTAAAAACAAACAAGGAGTGGACAACCCTTATCACTTTGGGGTATGAAAAATATAAATAGATAGTGGCCGATTCTCAGACCTACTTAATATGCATATAAAATTGCATAAAAATCGGTCAAGCCGTTTCAGAGGAGTATGGTAACAAACATTGTGGTTTGAGAATGTTATATATAAGATATTTCACGACAATTATTGTATAAATAATTTTTTTTTTCGTCTACAGCAAATCCTGCTGCAGACTTCATCAGCAAACTTGGTTCCGATCTTCGCTACCAGCACCTGCCCAATGACATCGGAGGCCTTACCTTAACTGACACCTGGCTAAGCATCGCTGACATCTTCCCAATTTACATTCCTGCAAGGCATAATGAATTCCATCTCTTCACCAGGTACACTACTTTATGTATGATAATGACAATAATAGTTCAGGAAAAATGGCGGTCCTCCATCGTGGATTTTTCTAGAAACTTTTTGCCACGCACAACCATATTGTGGAACCACCTTCTGGCAATGTTATTTCCGAACTGATATGATTTTACTTTCAAGATTATTTAAAAGACCGCCAATGCCCACGAATTCCCCTGCTATTGCGGGTACTCATGGGCGGCGGTAATCACTTACCATCGGGTGAACCACAAACTCGTTGTTCCCCCGTGTTATAAAAAAAGGCGCCATTCTAATGTTGTTGGCCGCAACTGGCCTTTACTTCACTGTACCATTATGTTATCTGTGACTGTACTATAAGGAGTTGTGTGCAGATGGCACTCCAAACCCGCGGAAGGACTTATAGAGCGGCTGAAAGCCAACTCTTTCCTGACGGATACATCTGACGGCACTGCCAAGGTTTCGAACATCGGGTCCGGACAACGATTTCGATTCCGTTTAAATTCTTTTTAAATACATGAAATGGTGCGCCACCTGCACTAAACGCTGGCGGGGCACCAGTGAAGGATGATAAGATGAACATCTGGTTAAGTCAGTTAGACCTTGCTGACAAATTAACCAGTAATGTATCACAATAGTTTCCAATGGGACTACGTGTGGTAAACAAACAAACAGAATTATTAGCAATACCTCAAAGTACATAGTCTAGACTCTGCTGATAGTATGATTGTAACGCTTAAACGCACGCTGCACAGCGCTCATCTTACATTTTACCTTCTTCCAGAGAAAACCCCACAGTCAGCCAACCGCTTGTCATTGGCAACCCCAATCTACTCCAGGGTAGCAACTACAACGCTGCACGCCGCACCGTCATCCTCATCCACGGATATGGTGGATCACCTCTCTCTAACTTCAACCTCGCTCTCATACCTAGTAAGTTGACCACGAATAATTTTTTTTAAATGCCATTAATGGCAGCTCAGCTAACATCTGATGGAAGGCCGTAATCTTTTCATATATACATGAATAGCACCGACATCGCGTTAGCATGTGACGCCCTTGATGCCACCAATGATGACCAAGATGTCATGCCTCTTTTATTTCCTTATATTAATTTTATGTTTTTCTTATTATGGGGTTTGAGCTATTACTCGGCACTTACGAGTACTGCGACCTACAGAGATCTATTGTGCTCGTCCTTTTTTTAGATTCCACTGCCTAGGCCCAAAAGAAACAAGAATTTAAGAAGGATTTTTATTAGGAGCGATGGTTTCTATCTCCCAAGGATAGAGTGTGTACTTTTCGAAGGAGACATTTCGTTTATTTATTCTTTCATGAACGAATTTTTTTGTACAACACGTAATAGAGCTCAATTCCATTCATTCTCTAACAGCTAACCTTACGGTGTAATGAGAAAGCGTTTTTGGGATAATAGCGAGAACTAGGACAAATTTACTAATATGCATAATTTTGTATTTTGTCCCCAGGTTACCTGGCAGCTGCTGATGTGAACGTTGTCGTTGTGGACTGGAGCCGTGGCGCAGAAGCTTCCAGCACTGTTTGGAGCGCAATCTTCAACTTATTGTCCTGTAAGTTTTTTTCTATTACTCTCTAAATTCTTATTAAAAAATAGTTTCTCCCAAATATATTATTAGGTCGTAAATGGCATCTTTTTGTCCGGTAAAAGTGTAAAAGGCACTCGAACCCCATAAGACTTATGGATCTGTTGAATGCCAATACCAATTTGACGGATACGACTTTATTCTGGGGATATCAGTTCTAATGAGTCTAATCAGATTTCGTACGAGTGAAGTACTAGAAGAGCAGCTTCATATATGTTCTGAGTGAGCTTAGCTTAAAATTACTTCCAAATATCTTATTAAGGCGGAAATTTCTGTCTGAAAGATTTAGGCGTATTTTCCTAAACTTATATACTCGTAGTTGCAGATTTTAGAAGTTTTACTCCGCATATTCCGCATCCTCTAGGTCTTTATCTGAGTGAATCGATTTTGTTTTTTTAATATTCATAGAGAATGCACGATACGTGACGCCAATGTAATTTCTCATATTGCAGTTTTTAAGGATTAAGGCATCATGTCCGTATCCTGTTATTTTACTGCCACCAACCGAACTACAGAAACCAAAATACAGCGTCATTTCTATAGAGCGCTATGTATCCAAACCTAACTACAACATAAGACGTAGACTCTGTAGAATCTAAAAATGGCAAATATACCTTTCAGTAATTTTTATACATTTATTTCCAGCCGGCAATGTGAGGGACTTCATTGCATTCATCTATGATAACACCGACCAGCCTTTGTCTACCATTAACTTGGTTGGTGACGGTCTTGGTGCTCTGCAAGCAGGCATCATCGGCAGAAGATTGAGGAGACAGATTGGATATATTACCGGTATGTATACGTATAGTTATTTTACAACACAAGATACAATAACTTATCCTTAACTTGTGAGCCTAACCTTTTAAGCGGTGACACGGATTGGCTGTCCTTTTTATCTTTGTATTTTTTTTCCATTTGGTACTGTTATTGTAACTGATTTTGGTTTTTGTGAGCATTAAATATTGTAATTCATTTTATATATTTGTGTATCCTAGATCTTATTTAATATTTTTTTTGTTTAATTTATATGTATCTGTATATAGTAAGAAACCCGCATCTTTTTTTTTTTTAATGAGTAATGGGGGCTGCCTGGAAACCAGCGCTGTATAGTTGCACCTCATTAAGGTTGTGCTTATATAACAGCTGAGGCAGCTCCTATTGCCAACTTTCTATGTAATTATTTATTGCTTATTGTAAATTGTATTATTTGTGTTATGTTGGCAATAAATCAATTATCTAACTATTTATCTTAAGTTCATACAAACCTGTATCATGTTCATTCGGAATATCGGAGTCAACAGAATATCATCGCTGCAGATTTATCTGTAGCTTTATGCTGAGTTGGTTACCTATTCACCTTTGCGGCAGATAAAGCCTCCTCCATTTCTTTTTTTTGCTCATGTATTTTCTTTACCTCATGTATAATTTTGTAAGTGGTGAATAAAGACTTTATCTATCTATCTAGGTCTGGACCCCACATACTGGAGCGCTGTACAAGAACTGTTGCCGCAACTGAGACGCAACGATGCCCAGTACACCGAAGTCATCCATACCAACGTTGGAAATCTGGGATACATCAAACCCATGGGCCAAGTCGACATCTACCCTAATGGAGGAATTAACATGCCTGGATGTGGTCGAGATGACCTCTGTGATCATGAGAGGTGAGTGCCCTCCTTTTTCTATTGTACTAAATGGAATGACAGCCAATGTGACAGCTTATTTAATGGTGAGCGGAAACCATAAAGTAATTGGTAACCATTAAATAAATGACAAACAAGTTCACCTACCTACTTGAAGGAGAGCAGTAACAGTCACCTATTTACATGAACAGTACTACGAACATCACGTTATCATTGTAAAACCTGTGTTACCACTCCATTCAGGAGGACTATGATATATATCAAATGTATAATATGTATTTATTTACAAAAAAAAATGTATCCATGTATTTATATCAGTTGTCTAGTACCCATGACACAAGCTCTGCTTAGCTTGGGACTAGATGGCGCTGTGTGAATTGTCCTGAGATATTATTATTATGATTATTGTTATAATGAATACAAATGTTAGCGTCGTGCGAGGAATTGAACCCGCGACCGTCGGAAGTGCAAAAAAACTCCGAATTCTCGTATGACAACATTTCTCATATACATTTCCTCTTTTACTTTACATACCATACTAGCTTACCCGCGTAACTTCGTCTGCATGCTTGACATTTTATCATTTATTTTCGCCCAATTTACAGAATATCTTTTTAAATTATAGTTATTCTGATGTATAAGCTATATTACAGTCAATTTTCATCAATATCCGTTCAGTAGTTTTTGCGTGAAAGAGTAACAAATATATACATACACACGTAGAAACTTTCGCGTTCATAATATTAGTAAGAAGTAATATCTGTCTTAAATTTCTGAACTTGAACTTGAAAGTGTATGTTTGTTCATTTCAGAGCATACTTTTACTTGGCTGAAGCTTTGACCAGCGGTGGATTCACCAGCCGCCAGTGCGCCAATTATGAAGAGGCTTTATTGGAGGAATGCACCGGCTCCGCCACCGTGAACTTGGGTGGAGTTGAACCTAAGACAGGGTAAGTAATGACAAACCATCAGAGCTGTTATGACTGGAGTGAGATTGATATGCTATTATTATTAAAAAAAAAAACAAAAAAATAACATGTCCCAAGAGTCGATATGATAAAATATCTATGGTTACCAATTTAATGTCATTAAAATTTAATAAAATCCAAAACTGTTCTCTCACAAACTCTGCGTTCAACTTGTGTCTATATGGACTTATGATATTTCTGTCATTGCTCCCGACGGCTTCATAAGGCCAGCGAACCTCCCTACGGGACCACCAGCTCCCTCCCTCCACGCTATTACAAAAATACCCGACATCGTCCTCGCCGGCGAAGACGACGACCTCAAGCACACCACCCGCAATCAAGCGCAATCAAGCGGACGCTGCACATCGACTCTGCCGGTTACCCCTCCGATCGATCCCCTGTCTAATTCTTACAGGAATGGAAATTACGACGGTCTAAGCCGAGGTTCGAACCCTTAGCAGTGCCCTCAGATTGAAATTGTATCTGTCAAGCAGAAGTTGGCCTTCAGCCGCTCCGTAAGTCCTTCCGCTGGTTTGAAGTGCCATCTGTACTCGGTCCCTTTCTTCCGTTGAAGCTGTAAAGCCCAGCTGCGGTCAACAGCACTAAACTAGTTCAAGAAAAAAGTCCAGGATGATAAGATTACCATAAAATCAGGTCTGAATGAATGGCCTGTCGTCGCCAGAATTTAACTTTCAACTACGATTATTTCCAGTAGAAATCAACCTGACAAAGTATATTCCTAATAAACCACTAGTCCATTAATAATCACCCCTCCCCCTACCCTTATATAAACATTTTTTTTATGCATGATAATGGGATGGTGCATCTGCCTGCGCTAACGGTTTACGCTGGCGGGGCACCAGTGAAGGATGATAAGATGAACATGAGGTCAGGTCAGTTAGCACATCGTGACAAATTCACCAGGAATTTAACTCGATGGTTTCCAGGGGGAACCGCGTGGAGGTCAACCTGATATAGTACATTGTTAGTAATGAGGTCAAGAGTCCACATTACTAACAATCCCCTTCCCCCCCTGTATAAACATTTACTCTATGCTACTTTCTTTTTGTTACAGAGTCACCGGTATCTACTCTGTGCAAACAAACGCCAGTCCACCATTCTCTCAGGGTTGAATAATAGATAATTAAATTTTTCAATAACATCTGTACATAAGTTTATGATGATATTTATTGAGTACCTACTGTTAAATAAAAAAAATTAAGGCACTTATTTTATTTTTATTTTTATTAAGTATCCACTTCATACCTAAAGAAAGAGAGCTAGCTGTAACCGCAACTTCGTCCGCGTGGACTTTAATAAAAAAAGTTAGAGAATTACGAGAACTTACTCCTTATTACATAAAAGTTCCGTCAAAATCGGTTCAGCCAATTCAGAGATTAGACGGAACAAACAGACAGACAGACGAAAATTGTAAAAAAAAAATACTTTAGTGTATGTACCGTATTTATATTCATATGCATGTAGTAAAAAATGGTTATTTCAATCTTACAAACAGACACTCCAATTTTATTTAACTTATTATTTATTTTTTGTTTATTATATTTTTATTCTAATACCCATAAAATAACAGTACCCACTGACCTGCAATCCAATCCAAATCACTGTTAAGGAACACGCACACTGGGTCCGCAGGCAGAAGACGTTCAGATGGCAGGTAAACAGAGACAGTCTCTTGCGGAATATGACGAACTCCACTCGCGAAATAATGTGTATTAACAGTAAACACAGACGGTATCTTTGTCATGGAGTAATTTTACAGAACTGTTCTATAACGCGTGTAGGACTAAATAATTATTTATTGTAGAATATACATAATTATGTAATGTCTAATTCTGATTCTCATAACATTTTTACATGAATAAAAAGCTGTTTATTCTCTGTTTTTTAAAGAATGTTCTCTTTATTAGCGGCCAGTTATATATTTCAGAACTCCAGGGTCCACTATTTCATTGCTATCTAATAATAAATGCATTATATATTACATATATGTAATGCGTATAGTTGCATTTACATTTTATAATTGATTGAATTATACTATACTAGCGACCGGCCCGGTTTTGCCTGGGTACATTACAAATCTTTAATTGGCTTTCTATATTATAATTTTTATGTATATTCATATATACATTGCTCTTGAATCACTTTATCTGTTGCTGAAAACTATTTTAATGTTACTTAATTTCAAAGATATAAGCGTACAGACAACGGGGGCGACTTTCTGTTTGAACTTAACATTCTCGTACAAAAACTGCTGATTATTCGTTAAAAATCAAAGTAAGAACAGTTAAATTACGTTACAAGTTTCGTTTCTTATTCAAAATTATAGTATAGCTGTATGGAGACCAATCCTTTGCCTTGCTTCAATGAATAAATGCGTCACTGACTGACAGTTTGATTGACAATTATACACCTGATTGATTGTCTGTGTTTAACTTCATTTGTTTTTTTGTTTTATTTTCGTTTCTTTTTACTTTTATTTTTAATTTTATTTTACCTCATGACGTCTTAAATGATTTATAAAACCTAAAATAAAATTCTAGAACGTTTTTATTACAATTTTATCAACAGAATGAAACGGAAAAATGTTAAACAAAGCAAGAAAAGGAATCTGTGCAATATTTGTAACAAAATTATAATTGGATACGCTTACAAGTTCAAGAGTCATTTGTATCAACACAATGCAGTTGCACCTCTCTATGAATGTTCTTATTGTATTAAACAATTCTATAGAAAAGACGCATACAAACGTCACATCGCTACTCATACAGGTTTTTGTATAAAACATATTTTAGTAGCAACCTAAACAAAACTTGTCTTCTATCTGACGTCTTCGGTAGTCTAGTGGTTTAGCACACTGTCTTCCCATGGTCGGGCTCGATTCCTCGCATGTTTTTTTGAGGGTTTTGGCTTATTGTCTGATGTAAACCTTTAACACCAACCTGTATAGATCTATTGTGCTCGCCCTTTTTCAAATACTACCTAGACCCATCTGGGACAAAAACTCAAGGATACTCTTATTGGTGGTGGTTTTTATATCCTCAAAATAGTGTATACTTTTCAAAGGAGATATTTTATTCAAGCATGAGTGGGCTACAACCACATAGGATGTGTAATGGCATTTCCTTGTCAGTTTGGCAAAATCTACACATTTTTGTTGAGCACAGGCCTAAGTTTGCCATGTGTTTATTCAATTTGCAGTCCAATAAGCACCCTAGTCACGATGCTTATATTGTTTTTACTCAACAGCAATAGTCTATTGTGCATAGTGAAAACATGAGCATGAAAGTATTGGTCGCGGTGTTTTCTATGTATTTCAGTATTTATTTGACTGCCTTAGTGGTCTAGCAGTTTGGCACATAGCTTTACTTATGTTGGTCACGGGTTAAATACCTTGTACTTTGCAAAAATTTGTATTCATGAATATGATTGTTTGTATCTGTCCGGGTGTTCTAGTGCCCATTATTCAACCTCTGCTTACCATGGGACTAGATGATGCTGCGTTAATTGTCCAGGGTCATTTATTACATATCAGTGGTCTAATACACATAACATTAGCTCTGGTTTTATTGATACTAGATGGCACTGTGCAAATTGTCTAAGGTTATTTTTTTTTTTTATGGATGATAATGGACACACAAATGGACACTAATCTTACTAGCTACTTGCTCCAGCTTCACACAGGTGTACATGTATTATTATATATATAAACCTTCCTCTTGAATCACGCTATCTATTAAAAGGAACGCTTCAAAATCAGTTGCGTAGTTTTAAAGAACTAAGCATACGTAGGGACGGACAGACAGCGACTTACACTATGTAATGTTTAATATTATAAATCCAAAACTTTGTCGACTGGCAATGAGCTGGCACATAGCTTCTAGGACAGATGGCTATTGGGGACATTAATGTACTTAGTGTCAGAGGACAGGAAAATGCAGCGTGGGAAGGCATCCAACAAGGTGGACTGACTATCTGGTCAAGATCGCAGGAAAGTGTTGCATGTGAGCAGCACAGAACCGATTGTGGTGGAGATATTTGAGGGAGACCTTAGTTCAGCAGTGGATGTCCTCCTTGGGGCTGAAATGATGATGATGACGGTTTAATATGCATACCTCAAGCTCCGCTTTCTTAGAACTACATCGTCCTATGCAGATTGTTTAGAGTTATTAATATTATTTCAATAACATAATAAATGTGATATAACTTATATAATTCCAGGTGCAACAAAAAAATTCTTCTGCGACTACTGTGAACGAGATTTTGTAGATAAGAGGAATTTGATAGTTCATTTACGTATACACGACGACAGTACACTCAGCCGAAAATATAGTTGTATGGCTTGCGGAGTGACATATTGTGAAGAACGTCTCTTAAAATTTCATATACGTAAAGAGCACTTCAATTTGAAAACCACGGCAGCTACGAATGTACACGAAAAGATGAAATTGAATGACACGTGGGTTGAAAGAGTCTCGGAATCAGAAATGTATGTGCAAATGACAAAGGTAAACAACAATATCATTGTAATTAAAAAGTGTGATGATGCAGTAACAAAGCAATTGGAAGATACTAAAGTTAATATAAAAGAAAGGGATATAACACAAGACTTTACAGCTTACGCACACTATGTTTTGTCAAGGAACGATAAATCGCAGTACAGTCGAGCGATTTGTGATTACTGCAAGAAAGAGATGCTAAAGAAAAGTCTTCCGTCTCACATTAGAGAGCGGCATTGGAAAATACGTAAGTTTAAATGTAATACTTGTAACTGTAGCTTTAGTAGACATTATCTTTTGGTGGATCATGTTTGTGGAAAAGTTAAGAGAAGGAAGAATAATATCAGTACAAAGATACTGTGAGTCTTAACTTACTGTCAGTTAAATTAAGTATTCTTAAATAGGAATATGACTGGGAATGGTACAACACTAATGTTAGTTACATTAGTGTTGTAATCTGAAATGCACCTGTATTTCTTTTATTGAAGATTTTGGCCTATTGTCAACTGATGGACCTGTATCTTTACTGACCTAGATAGATCTATTGTGTTCTCCCTTTTTAAGTTGTGCTGACTAGACCCGTCATGGATAAAAATTGAAGCATATTCTGAAGATAGCCTCTGTAAAGAAATAACATTCTTTTTATATGATTCATGATCGAATTGTTTAGCGCATACATTGACGCTAAGGTTATATAATAGTGGAGCACTAAGTGTCTCCTTTGATCTATCCCCCGTCCAATTCAAATGGGGATCGAAATTAGGTTCGAGGCCATAGCAGTGCTCTCAGACTAAAGTCGTATCCACCAGGCAGAAGTTGGCCTTCAGCCACACGTTCTTCACACAGAGTTCTTCCATGGGTTTGGAGTGCCTATCGTTCGATGTAGCTGCGGCCAGAGAAAAAAATTGAGGATGATATAATGAGCATGACCAGAGTCAGTTAGGCCCATCCTGGGTAATTTGACCACTAATTATTAGTAACTGTTCTTAGGCAACTTCTGTATAATTTATCAATTTTTATTATTACTGACTGATTGAGCAGAGTGATCTTAGAGATGAAATATGCACTCTTTGTAAGGAAACATCTTGAACGATTGAGACTAAACTTTTATCAAAGGTCGACCTTAGGGCTCCATCATTTACCATTAAAAAAAATTCCGATTGGTCAAGGTCGAGTTTTTAAGAATAGACGCTCTCCGCTCAACGTGTGACTTGGTGTGAACAACACACGGGTAACAAACCTAGTTATTTAGTGTTGCCCTAATATTTTAATCTTTTAATCATATTTTAGCTTTTTAATACTGATTTATAATTCGAAAATTATATTGAATTATACAAGTTTTAGTTTGCTGTAAGAGCGATTTTAATTTCATAATGACCAAGGGTCATACTGAGAAAGAGGTTTAAACAGTAAGTTTAAATATAACTTGCAAAAGATTAAAAATGTTGGGGACCATTTCAAATTGCACAAATATAAATTTATATGTATAAAACTATACTATATGGATGCTAAAATCATGTGCCTTAGTGTTTTACATTTAGATTAATTATAACAATATTTTATTATTGTTAGAACTTTAAATTAGTGTTATTGCATGTTATAATTGTAAAAAAATAAGGTATAATATTTTATATATTTGCATGTATCGAGTCTTCCATATACAAAAACAATTTAAAACAATCTTAATTGTTATTAAGCTATTTTATACTTTTAATAACTAAATTGTTATTGTAAACAATAATTATTTGTTAAATTTTGGTAGTTAATAAATAACACACATGTCAGTAAAATAAAGGGAAATATGGGCAGTGGTGGTTGAAGTAATAATAATCTCAGGACGATTCACACTGTTTTATACAATGGTTTTTTTTTTATTAATTTAATACATTATTAATGCATAATATAAACAAAATTATTATAATTGTGCACTCCTCTATATAAACTATATAAGTGTGAGAAATTTCATACTCCTTCGTTCGCGCAATATTGGTAAAAACGGATACAAAGTCCTTATTTATTAAAATAATGATAATATTAATAGTACCTTAATATTATCAGAGGAAGTTCTATTAAACTTGAGTTGTAAATAGTTTTTTCAGATCGCCGTGTGTAGCAAAATTGCCGTTTCACATAAATTACCCATTGAACATATATTATAGGACGCCTCGATGGTCTAGCGGTTTAACACATCGCTTTACTTCCGATAGTTCGCGGGTTCGATTTCCTCCTCACGGTGTTTCCTCCTTATTATTCCTCGCACGGTGCAAACATTTGTATTCATGAGTATGATTGTATCAGTCTGGGTGTTTTTTATTTATATTATATATGCATTTAAAAAAAGAAATCTATATCAGTTGTCTAGTACTTATAACACAAGCTCTGCTTACTGCGGGACTAGATGGCGTTGTGTTAATTGTCCATAGTTATTTATTTAATAGTTGTTTATAAATGAAAATGATCTAATTCGCACAAATTGTAAGACTGAAACATTTCGAGTGCCTTCTAATTTAGACCTACGACATTATACTGGGTTTTATTATAATATAATTAACTATATAAATACCTTCCTTCATTGCATGAAAGGATAATCATTGTGTGAATGTGTATTGAAAAGTAATATCATGAAATTAATAAATACTTTAAATAAATCTTTGTATCATTTATTGTCAATTATTTTTAATTTCCTGCATCACTATATTATTATTTTAATAGGAAAGTGGTGAGCCGAAGGTTGCAAATAAGGCAAACAAATTGTTAGTAATGTGGTAATCATTTATTCATTAGCACAGGGCATTTTAGCAGATTATAAAAGTCAAAATTTTTGCATAAAAAGTTAGCACAGTCATGAGCCCTATTATATTATTTATAAAATGGCAGATTTTTTGGAATTGGTTTCGTCAGTTTCGTTTGGAATGCCCAAACGACGGACGTCGGACGCGCGGACGTGTAACCTTATATATATGATACAAGGGATACTACTGATGTTACGCCTCATACAGAACAGAGGTTTTATTTTTATTTCTAAACTGCAGAACTTGCTATTTAAGTTTTAATTAGTATTAAAAATACATTAACAGCTCGATTCTAAAGTATACATGATAATTTGAAATCGTAGATTATAATACAATAGCGACCTCTATCGGAGGTAAATGTAATTTATAGAATTACTCCAGATTAAATATCTCAGACGGTCCACTCTAACATGAACTGTCACAATTAATGATATGTCATTGATCTCTACTTAATCTGTGCCATTTCAAATATACATATATATATATATATATATAGTGATGCGAATAAAATTATTCGAGTAGTTTCTTTACGTCACTCGAATCATACTCGATTTATATACTGTTCAGCAACATGGATAACACTTTTAAGCCGATTTCAAAAAAGGACGAAGCACTGTCGATCGCTATGTTTCATTAAATAGAACATCTTTAATATAATTGTCAATTATATTTGAATATTCTGTTATTTGATTTTTTTATTATTAATACAAATTTAAACTCTTAAAAACTTAAACAAAAGAAGGCTAAGTAGTAACTCCTTATAACCTTGGCTATCTGCGAGTGCAAGTTCCGGCAAAATTGGTTCAGCCGATTCAGAGATATACAAGAACAAATATTCATTCTTTCTTTTTTTTACCTTACTTATATTATCTGTTTAAGTTATACTGTATGTGTTATTTTGATGTATAAGCTATATTACTTTGAAGTACCATTATAATCTGTTAAGTAATTTTTGCGAGAAAGAATAGCAAACATCCATCTGTCCATCCATACTCACGAACTTTCGTGTTAATAATATTAGTGATAACTTTGATTTTATTGATAATCTTTACACACATATGTATAACCAAAACATAAATTTACACCAACATAATAGCTAAGGAATAGGAATCACAAGAATTTAGAAGAGGCGACATAGTACTTCGCTACTGGTATTCATTACTTTATACATACAGTTTGCCATAGCTACTGTTTAAATGTAATGTGTTGACTCGGGTCATCGATTTCGATTAAATTCGAGTTTTATCAAGTAGATACTCGATTTCATTCGAGTCCACATTTGACAAAAATAAGCAGTTAAGTCGCAACACTAGCAACTTAGTTACTCGTTGAATCGTTGTCGACTTTGTCAAGACGATTATGGCGAGTTGTATTATATTTTTCTACAAGGAAAGATATTTTCAGTAAAATTCTAAATGTTTGAACTTAATGACAGTATGTGACATAAACCAGTGGGTTTGAAGTGCTTGTGATATATTACTTTGTGCGTTTTTGGAGTGTTACTTTTTTTTAGTGAATTGCTAATTCTGTGCTCAACACATATCTCTGTAAGTCGTAAAATAATTTTATATCGCGTTAAATAAATCTGTTTAGTTCGTACTTATTTCTGTAAGTGATGAAATTACACAATAACCACGTATCAACAGGAAATAGTGACGTTCTTTGTCTCGTTCGTAAACAATGTTTGCCTTTGCCCGGTCCAATGAATATTTAAAATAAAATGTGCTTTGAATAAAGAACGAACTTAATAATGTAAGATAATGTTAATTATTTCTTTTTTTTATTTTGTCTGTGGCATAAAGGTTATTTAAATAATATACAATGTTGTTACCCTAGGAGACTAAATTCGTAGTAATTCTTATCCATACGATTTATTTGTAAGAAAAATCGCGTCAATAACAATGATTGTTTTGTTTGCAACAAAGACCCTGTTTGCACAGTGTTTTAATAAACTATTTACATAAATTAATATACTATTCTTAATACAGTAGACAATAGTTATTGATACATTTATTCTAAATAAAATAAGTATATTTAGGTATAGAATATTTAACACGATAATAAAATATAATTAAAGCATTCCCGGGATAGGCATCTAAAAATATATAAGATATATGTTTCTAATTCATAATTAATGTTAATAAATTAAAGCACAATTTTGTCCAATAAAGAAAATGGTATATAGAACAGTCTCTAATAAAGGAATCTTGGCCTGTTTATGTGTGAATTTGGATAATAAAAATAAATTGGAATAATAAATAAATAAACAAAGTAATATAATTTTTAATAATAATTTGTTTTCTGAGAATATAATGAAAACTTTTTAACAATAACATTAGTGAAGAATAAACTTTTAGTTGAAGCCATATTAAGTTAAAAAAAAAGTTTTTGTTTGTGACAATGGATACAAGTCCTACAGTAGAATTACATAAAATCATAACAGTTTAAAAAAATATCATCATTCGAAACTTTTTGTAGACATATGTTGCTAGAAAGAAGTTGAAATGTTCTCTCAAATTATTCTATGGTCATACCCTAGTACTAAACTGGGAAGGGGGACAAAGTCAGGTTTGCTTCTAGCTCAGACGGGGTGTATAAGTTAGTATTATTAGGCTGGCTCAGAGTTTTTCAAAGTTATTGTATGTTGGACTCCAGTCTCCGCAATTAGCCTCTCATTCGGGCCGTTGTGCATGCAAAAGTTATTGTAACACAATTTTCAGAAACGGACAGCTACCCATGTATGTATAAAAAGAAAACAGCCTTGTTTAAAAAATGTAATGTTGTTTGCATTTGTACAAAGAAACATTATAAACAAATAAATTCAGCAATAATATCTATTAAAAAAAATATATCCCCACTAGTCTTACGTGTAAAATTTGTAATTCAGAGCACTCTATTTAAATCTAATTTCATCTGGAAATCATTTTGTTTATAATAAAAATAATACTCTTTATTGTGCATAAAGAACAAAATAATATTTATAAAAACAGAACTTAATACGAAACTATGCTAACAAAAGGCAGCCTAATCGCTCAAAGCAATCTCTTACTTTTTAGTTATTTTCCTCTAAACTTGAGTTGGAAAAAGGCAGTAATCTTATGTTACTGCTTTTTTCCAAGTGGTTGTGTTTTTTGTGGTAAATGCAGGGTCTTGTTGGTATTTTAACAAGACCTCTGTAATGTGATTTGAGTATATCCTAGAGCAAGGGTCTTTAACCCGCGGCCCACGGACCGTTGGTTTGTTTTCTGCGGCCCGCCAATAGCATAGACCCACTCTCAATAACGACAAAAATTAAGTAATAAAAAGTGCATTTTATATAAAATAAAAAAATCCTTATAAAAATATATATTTAGACGACCTCGGTGGTATAGCGGTCTACCACACGGCTTTACGTCCGATCGTCGCGGGTTCGATTCCTCGCACGGTACAAACATTTGTATTCATGGTTGTTTGTATCGGTTTGGGTGTTGTCCATGTATAATATGTATGTATTTACGAAAAAAAAAATATCTATGTACTTATATCAGTTATCTAGTACCCATAACACAAGCTTTAGGTAGCTTAATGTGGGTCTAGATGGCGCTGTGTGAATTGTCCTGAGATAAAAAAAAAATATATAGTGCGGCCCGCTGTACAGAATAAAAATGTTTTTGACACTTGATTTATAAAATGTTGAAGACCGCTGTCCTAGAGAAATAACATACATTTTTTAGAGGTCTATGAAAAGGTTTATGAAATGCTGATGTAAGCTGTTCAAAGCAAACAAATTATAATTCAGAACCGGGTTAATACTATGGGGACCTCTTTTTTTTATTCTATGGAAAAATCTTCAGAAGACGATGCATATTCTTAAAAGTCAAAAGTGTTACTTGTCTTAAAATAAGCTGCATAACAGATATCATATTCTTAGTTCCAAAAAGTGCAGGCAACAGTTTCTCATAATATTTATTTATAAATCTTTATTACACCTTTAAAAGTATACAAAATAAATAATTATCCACCTATAGTTCAAATTTTTCAATGAAATGTTTAATTTATAAACCATTTTCAGTTTCCTTCGTGCTTGCCGCGCGCCTCTAACCAATACGGGGCCTCTAGGCCCCTAGCCTACATTACCTAATGGTTAATCCGGCCCTGAATATGTTTTACTATGCAAACAAGCAACCACTAAATCAATATTATTTAAACTCAAGTAAGTTCTTTAGAAAAGACTATTTTTCCTTATTACGACACCAGTGAATCATAATAAAGTCGTCGTGACCTAGTGGTTACTGCGTCGTCTTAGCCAAAAAGGTCGTGAATACAAATTCAAATACGGGCCGACAGTTTGCCAGGATGGGCTGACTGACCTTATTATATCTTATTCTCCTCCACTGGTGCCCACACTAACGGTATGCGCTGGAAATACCACTACAAATCCATTATCAGCTATTAAAAAAAATCGGGATGACACAGACGAAAACTTTTGGTGTCAATTAATATTTCTGATAATAGAAACACCGATAACAAATCTATCACGATTGTTATCCCAGATGGATTGTATGGATATTCATTATTAAGTTAGGTCCGTGTAAAATCAATGTAAGGCTCGGATATTATCAGAACCTCGTAATTTGGATCCCAGTTTGAATCGGATGGAGGATCGATCAGTTTATCAGTAATTAAACTTGATATTTTCCAATAGGTACCAAATAGCGTTGTTTAGTATTATAAAGTCAGCACAGTTAGTCAATCGTGTCTAATTCATCAGTAATTAAACATGATTTTTTCCTTTATTAGCTGTTTCTTCCTTATTCCATTTATTTGTGGTCGGCTTAATATGTATTTCTCTTCCATTAATTCCTGTATGCAGTCACCTCGTCATTTACTTCCTTTCTTATCATATCATCTTTCACACATCATTCATCTCTTTTTCGACCTTTCTCTGCTCATATAACATGATATTTTCCAATAGCTACCAAATAGCGTTGTTTAGTATTAATTATATTTTATACTATTTTGTTGCTATTTATTTTCCAATAATAAGTAATGGCTAAACTCCAGATGGACCTGGCTGCCCGCCAGAACGCATTAGCTATCAACTCATGATAAATATATACTCACAATGTTGCCTTATTTAAATATTCGACAGATATTTTTGATCTATTACTTTTTATTGTATGTTTTGGGGATAAAAATAATATATATTGACGACCTGAAGAGATTTTGATGTACATAGCAGGGATGTAATGGATATGAAATTTCGGATACGGATAGGTTTCGGATATAGGTATGATTATTATACCGGATACGGATACGGAAGCGGATATTAAATTATTTCGGATTATCCGTAAATTTCGGTTACGGATATTTCTTAAGGAATGTCAAAAGTAAAATACAAATAGCTAATAAAATGGTTTCATAACGTGTCTCTATTAGGCTCCGCCCCTATCCGATATTATCCGAATCTTTTATTTCGGATTCGGTTACGGTTACGACTATTTTTTTATATCGGATATCCGATAGTTTCGGCTACGGTTACAGAGCTCCCTAACATCCCTGGTACATAGTATACCTTTGCATAAAGAGAAAAAGATAGAATACGATATTGAAACCTTCAAGAAATGAGCTTATTCCTTCTAAATACGACAATTGCACGGCAACGCAGTTCCCTGGTGTTGCGGGTGCTCATGGGCGTCGATAATCACATACCATCAGGTGAGCTGCATGCTGGTTTGCCCCCTCCCATCGATCCTCCGTCCAACTCAATCGGGTATTGAAATTACGTCAGCCTGAGCCGAGGTTCGAACCCCCTAGCGGAGCCCTCAGACTAGCCGTATCCGTCAGGAGGGATTTAGCCTTTAGCCGTTCCTAAGTACTTCCTCGGGTTTGGAGTGTCATCTGCACTCGCCCCTAATATCCGGTGAAGCAGTAAAAACCAGATGCGGCCAACAGTATTAGAGAAGTCCGAAAAAAAACTCGTTGGTACCCTGTGCTATAAAAATAATAATATTAAAAAAAAAACAAAAAACCATGCATGGTGAGTGGGAGACACTTTCAGCGTTACGAAAGTAGGTTTTAAATAAATAATATAAAAATGTTAATAATATTTATTGTAAATCCCACAAAGTAATGTTGAATAAATTTATTTATTTGTTCTAAAAAAAGCTGATGTAATGCAGGCAGAGCGGCCTCTGCTGGGTCCACTAATATGAATATACGAATATAATAATAATAATAGCCCTGGAAATAATCGTGGTAAATTCAAGTCAGTTATGACTTGACCTCATCCTCATTTTATCATCCTTCACTAGTCCTCCGTGAACCGTTACCTGATAACTCTTGAATCAATAAATTTCTTTAATAATGAATGAATATTGTTTTTTAACCTTTACTAGCTAACACTGGTGTACATCCGCTTATATATAAACAATCAATATTTTAAAAATCCGTTGCGTATTTTGAAGATTTAAGCATACATAGGGACGGACAGACAGCGACAGCTACTTTATTTTATATTATATAATGATTTACTCGGACTATGCTCCGGTTTGTTACTAGTACAGATGATATATAAAACATATTGTATAAAAGTACTAGCAGACCCGGCCACGCGTTGCAGTGGCTAAGGTTCTTGAATATAATAATATTACGACTATAAATTGAGATGTAAGCTATCCTATCTATCAAGTTGGATTAGGGGAAAGGGGATTGTTAGTAATGTGGACTGATGATCTTATTGCTAGCAATGTATGGTACATTCAGTCAGGTTAACCTCCACGCGGTTCCTCCTGGAAACCACCGTGATACATTCTTGATGAATTTGTCACGATGGGTGTTGTGGTGGGGTTCTTGTCTGTTGAGATGATATGTTTACTAATAAATAATATGTATGTTTGCAACAGAAGAATTGTATTGTCCTTTTTTTTATAATATTTTTTACAATAATGTGAATCTATATTTGACAACTAAACTATTATAAAATCGTATTCGGTGAGGAAGCCGTATATACACCTAACAATGGGCTAACTGACCTGACCTCATGCTCATCTTGTCATCCTCCACTGGTGCCCCGCCAGCATAAACCGTTAGCGCAGGCGGGTGCACCATTCCATTATCATAAATAAAAAAAATAAAAATCAAATTGCACACAATGTGCAAATCAAATTTGCAATCGGTTCAGTAGTTTAGACTTCCATCGCAGACAAACAACTTGACACATAATTTTTATATATAAAGATATTAAGGCTTCTTAAGAGTCGGCAACACGCACGTGTCAGCCCTGGTGTTTGAAACACCGTAGAACGAAAAAGGCTGGGTTGCCACCGTCGTAATATAAAAAAAAATAAGCAACTAAGTGTTGACCTGCGAATCTAGCTCACGTTCAAGCCTCAGGAACCGGTTTCTAGAAAGGACACGTGTTATTGACATTAATCAGGGATCCGTACGCAATATTTTCAAATATGAAACCCACCAAATGGTAAAAAATAAAATAAATAAATTTTATTTGCAGATCACGTAGATTAGTGTTTCCCAAACTTTATAGTGACATGCCCCAATTCAGCATTTCTAAAATTGTTATGTCCCCCCGTATTATAAATATAAATTATGTATTTTACATAGAGGTACGGTACCTCTATATAAAATACATATTTTATAATATTACAAAAATTGATTTGTTCTCTTAAGAAACTTAAATAAACGGTTTTAGGAATATAAATAATAATAATAGTAATCATTAAGAAATTGTTAACGAAACAGTAAATTTTCAAAATAATAATGACAAATTTGATATCCATTCCATATAACCATATCAATCAAATTGTGTGTAGGCATTTATCGTGAGCGTCGTGCCTTTGTTGTATACTACTCTGAATTACTCTCAAAAGGTCGTGAGTTCAAGCCGACGCCAATAGAAGAAAAAAGCTTTGTGTCAATTTATAATTGATTTCTGATACATTGAAGGAAGTGCGAATATGAAACTAAACTATCCGAGAGATGGCGGCAGGATCGCGTCATAACACGTTGGATTCAAAATACCGATTAAAATGTGTTATTAAATGTTGCATTCTCCACAAATATACAGTTGACAATAGGTCTGACTACACCATCTGTAATAACAGCTGTAATGATAAGTTGTTTGTTATCAATTTATCACAAAACGTACGGAACCAAACCTGCGTTCGCGATCGCACTTGACTGATTCTACCTACTTCGAATGTGTACCGTCACCTTCGTACGTAGGTGTTAATTAGACTCCTATTACCATAGTCATAAAGATCAAGTTCTAATGAACAATTATTATGTGATAATAAACAGCTGTGGTATATTCGTTAGTCACACATTATAAGTACTTGTGTACCTTGTCACATTAACTCGTGGCCATTAATGGTTGTACATGTTTGGAATTATCAGTGTTGTGAATATGAGAAGGTTCTATGTAACATGTTTACATGATTCTGTGTTCACACATGTAAAATGTATGAATAGTCTATTTATCGAGTTGCCATGCGATTAAGTTAGCCATGCTTATGAATTTATACGGACATTAGCTGTGTCCCGTGACTTCTTCTGTCTGAGACGTATCTTGTCTTATATATATAAAACTCACTTTTCCTCGTGTCACAATGTTAGTTACCGTACTTGACATTGAGGGTAACGCAGCTGAGTCGCAGCAAGACCGATTTTTATGAAATTTTATATGCATATTCATATATAAATACCTTATAGGTCTGACAATCGGTAAAAAAAAATATATATATATTGTTCATGTTACCGTACTAAGTAATAAGATTTTTATGGTTGATTTTTATAGATAGAGGTAAGTATTTTTTGATTTATAAAGATAGAGGGATTTTTGTAACATTGCGTAGTTTAAAAGATCTAAGCGAACAGACAACGGAAGCGACTTCATTTTATACTATTTATCTATACATCCATACTCACAAACTTTCGCGGTTATTGTAAGATACAGATAAACCTTTATTTGCCATAAAATTATTCGTGTTAAGACCCGGTTAATAATTTAAATAATGTATGTTAAACACGAAAGCTTAAAATTAACTAATATACAGTTGTTTATGTTTAGAATATGTTTTATTATGTTAAGGATTTAAGGTGATTATTACAATAGTCCTTCTTTAAATATGTTATAGCAGATTTTAAGGAAAATCACAGCAAATATAATGTGTAATTAATATTACAACCCGTTATCCTGAATTATAAATTAATCAGAAATGGATTCAGTTTAATAATAAGAAAAATGTTTAATTATTATCCTTTCCTTTCTGAATATTTAACAAATCTATACATATAAATAAAACTCGAGTGTCTGTTTGTAATATTGAAATAACCGGTTTTGTACTAAGTACATTCATATGAATATAAATACGGTACATACACCAAAATAACTTTTTTTACAATTTCTATCTGTCTGTCTATTTGTTCCGGCTAATCTCTGAAATGGTTGGATCGATTTTGACGGGATTTTTATTGGCAGGTAGCTGATGTGATAAGGAGTAACTTAGACTACTTTTATTTTAGAAAAATTATCTAATTTTTTTTTTTTTTTTAAATTAGATACTTTTTCTACTCTGTCGCGAGTACAGCTAGTAAACAATATTTTTATCAGAGAATTTAATAAAAGTAATCGATCGTCGAGCGGTTTAGTTTTGCTTCCGATTGTCGGATCGATTCCTCGCGCGGTACAAATATTTGTATTCATGTATATTATATTGGCATACGACCAATCTGATGGTAAACAGTAACCGTAGCCTATGGGCGCCTGAAACACCAGGGGTGTCACGCCCGTTAGAATCTTCCGTAATAGCGCATAGATAGCAAGAAACGTTATTATTTTAAGCGAATTTCGTTGTTGAAACGAACGAGATAAAATCAACCTCAGATTTAGGAACTTATGCTGGCTCTTAGGTAGAAAATACAACGTCTCAGTAGAGGGGGGGGGGATTGTTAGTAATGTGGACTAATGATCCCATTGCTAGCATTGTACCATGTCGGGTCGACCTCCACGCTGTTCCCCCTGGAAACCACCGTGATAAATTCCCGGTGAATTTGTCACTTTGGGCTAACTGATCTGACTTCATGTTCATCTTATTATCGCCAGCGTAAACCGTTAGCGCAGGTGGATGCATCCTTGCGTTATCATCCACTAAAAAAAACCTCTCAGTAGCATTCAACAGTGCCAGTGCCTGCGATTCAACTAGGGAGACCTCCAACATTGAGATTCTCCAACGGCCCCAGAACGCTATCTTGAAGACCATTCTTAGGGCACCATTTTTATACCCATTCGGAAATACATCACCTTTCGAATTTACCCACAGTACGAGAATACTGATCGCGGATAAACCAGGAACAAAAAAAACATTCGTTGTTTAATATTTGTTTACAAAAAGGAGGAAAGTATTAAATTTAAAATGTGTGTATGGATGGATGATGTATGAGTAACAGTGTATTTTTGTTTTCTTTGTAACACTAATTGGGGCGATGACTGAGAAGCCGTTTACCTTTTGTTAAGACTACAGTAAACTCATTTATGATAAATATCTGTTGCTGTAGCGGTTTTAAACGTTATGTAATAATATATAACCCTGGAAAATTAACACAGCGTCATCTAGTCCCACGGTAAGCAGAGCTTGTGTTATGGGTACTTAACAACTGATATAATTAATTATACATATATACACATAGTATACATAAATAACACCCAGACCGATACCAACAATCATACTCATGAATGTTTGCACCGTGCGAGGAATGGAACCCGCGACCATCGGATGTAAGACTTAAACCGCTAGACCACCGAGGTCGTCAATGTTTTTTATTTTATTCTAAAAAAACGTATATTTAAATAAAACGTGGTAAGATGTGGTATGAACAATAAATACAATAAACAGTTCATAACTTTTTTTTTTAAACCGATTAGAATAAATAAAACATACAATTTTAAGTTAAACTCACCACAATACATTAGTGAAAACCGCAGCCATATAGGTTAAGCCGTTTCTGAGATTAAATGACAAATAACAAACTGACAATAATTCTATCAATCATTGAGTTTTCTTTCGGACTACTCTAATACTGTTGTCCGCAGCTGGCCTTTACAGCTTAACCGGACGATAGGGCGCGAGTACAGATGACACTTCAAACCAAAGGAAGGACTTATGGCTGAAGCTTAGCGGCTGAAGGCCAACTCCTGCCTGACGGATACGACTGTAGCCTGAGGGCACCGCTAGGGGTTAGAACCTAAGCTCAGGCCATCGTAATATTCATCCTCGTTTGAATTGGACGTGGGATCCATCAGAGGGGAGGGGGGAGGAGAGACCATTGTCTTGGGTTGTATTACGTTCATAACGCCTCCCCCACCACACTTCCACCTTCGTCCCCACTACATTAAGTATTTAGTATTACTCAATTGTCTTCCTTATACAGACAACGATTAGGTTCGTTTTATTATGTATGCACTATATATGTAGTTGTGTTGTGTAGTCAAATTCTGTTTTAACATTATTAAGGTTCTATTGTCGGCCTCGGTGGTCTAGCGATGTAGCACACCGTCTAAATTGATGGTAGTAGGTTCGACGCCTCTCACGGTACAAACATTTGTATTAATGAGTATTATTGTTTGTATCGGGCTGGTTCACTATGATATTATATTATATTATACTATTATTTGTGGATATAAAAAATTTAAATATCTATATATTTTAATCAGTAGCTATATACATTATGTATGTACCTACTTAAAAATAAAACTATTTGTAACAGTTGTCTAATACCCATTACACAAGCTCTGCTTAGCTCGAGACTAGAATATTCCTGGACAATTCACACAGCGCCATTATTATCTTTTGATGTAAATAAAGAAAATACATATCTAAGTACACCATAATTGCGCGTAGTGTAATAGGTTATAGCAAGGAACATGACATAGTTGTGTAAAACTGAACAATACAAACTGAAAACATCTGATTCATACGAACATCCTCAACAGATAGCCGAGAAATATGCGCACACGCATAAACATTAACGATTAGAACCAACTCAGGGTTGTCACATCCTTAAACCGCCTAAAACGACACTAAAATCAGGGGCAATGCCGAAGTAGTTTTTTTTATTGAATATGGAATGGTGCACCCGCCTGTGCTAACGGCTTACACAGGCGGGGCACCAGTGAAGTATGATAGGATGTGCATGAGGTCAGGTCAGTTATCCCGTTATAACAAATTCACTAGGAATTTATCATGATGGATTCCAGGGGAACTGCTCGAAGGTCAACCTGATATGGTATCTACATTGCTAGCAATGGGGTTATTAGTCCACATTAGTAACAATATCGGTCACTCCTTTACATCAGATGATGTAAAGGAGTGACCGATATTAGTAGTCAGGTCATAAGTCAAGTGATGTAAAGGAGTGACCGATATTATAAGTCAGGTGACTTCCTGTCAGGTACATATACCATGACAAATTCACCAAGAATTTACCTGACAGTACACTGCTGACAATGGGTAATCAGTCCACATTACTAACAATCCCCTTTCCTTCCTATTCTTGTAGATTAAACCGTCTGCGCTAACGGTATACGCTGGCAGAGCGTGAATAGAGGATGATAGGATGTGGTCAGGTCTGTGGGATTTTTAACCACTAAAACTCCTCGGTGTTCCTCCTTTAATACCTACATAAGGATTCGTCCGCATGCCGGCCGCGGGTCTCCAATGAAGGAGCCGCTCGGATGCCCTCCACAGATCACTCATACTACGATGGTGGCAAACTAGCATACGGCCCATCTGATGATAAATGGTAACCGTCGCCTACCGATGCCTGAAACACCAGCGGTATCACGTGCGCGTTGCCGACACTTAAGAAACCTGAATATACTCTTCTTAAAAACCCCATGCTGCAGTCTCGTGAGAAAACCTCGGCAGGACTATATCCACAATCTAAGTGTCTAGCTTGGATAACAAGAAGTTCATTCCACAATCTAAGTGTCTAGCTTGGATAACAAGAAGTTCATTCCACAATCTAAGTGTCTAGCTTGGATAGTGGCAACCCTAGCGATATTAAAGGCGCCTGCGTAACAACAAACGCTGATTGGTGTACCACAACCAATTGTGTTGTTGTCCGGTCGCGGTCTTTGTTTTCATGACGCTGTTGACCCCAGTAGACCCCAAACATTGTATCCCATTGTTGTTCACATGTAGAGTGAACTGGATGACTCTTTATATAATACTAGTTGTGCCAGCGAATTGGCGTCCTTGACAAAATAAAGAAAAAAAATTTATCAGTCTCGCTTCAAAATTGACGAATTTCCACATAACTTTCATCCTCTGTTTCCAATTTGACCACAGTCTTTAACAATCAACAAAAGAATATATCCATATATACGCCCATGCGTGAGTGTCATATTCGTGGTTTTATTTTCATAATTTTTAATAATATTAGCATTCTGCACGCCTCTATATTGTTTACCAACATAGTAGTATAAAAAAAATAAACTATATATCTGCGAAATTTCATACTTCTCTGTCCGCGTAATTTTAAAAGGTTAAAAGGGTTAACAAAGTTTTTCCTTTATTAATGGAACGCCTCTTACAAATATTAGTGTCCGCCAGATTTGAACTTGCAACCTTTGAGATCTGAGTGAAAACAAATACACAAAATAGTTGTCACCAAGTGTGGCACTACTTTTGTTAGCTGGGTTAAGTTGTTCTTAATTTTAAACTCGCTCTAACAGGCTTCAATCCATCCCCCCTGAGGTTTTTGCCCCTGAGTCGATGCCGGGGCAAAGGGGTTCGTCCCGATGCCCCCCAACCTTCACCTCCCTAGGGAGGTGCAGATGACCAGACAGTAGACAGACTCTTATGATATGTCAAATCTACCGTCAGTTCGGAGTGCTTTCGAGCTGAGAACTGACAAGAATCTCAGCTCGTATTCTTTTCAAATATTGTTTACAATAATACAGACAGATTCATTTTTAAATTTAAATTTGGGAGAAAAGTGTGACTGCCAGCATATGCTATTGAAATTTTGTCACAAGCAAATAGTCTAACCAGAGCTCGTAACCCGAACAGACCAGTCCCACAGGCAATAGACGTTGCTTTACGTGATAACATTAATGTAATGCCCCTAAAGAATATTTAAGTGTCAGCTAGATTTGAACTAGCAACCTTTGGGGTCCAAGACGGAGTAAACCTATAAGTTACGACGCTCTGATAATAATCACAAAAAACTGAATGAATACAACAGCGTTCAGGGTCACCACTTCGCGCGCGTTGAAGATAATATTTATTTAGTATTTAGTGTAATATATGATAACATATCATTATTACTAAGCGGAAACTCAAATAAACTAAATGACATCGTGAAATGAATCTCGAATTTGAAATCTGGAATCATCCACCCTGCGCCAACGGTGTACGCTGGCGGGGCACCAATGGAGGATGAAAGAATGAGTCAGGTCAGGTCAGATAGCATATCGTGTCAAATTCACCAGGATTTTTTTTTTTTTGTATGTGATAATGGAATGGTGCATCCGCCTGCGCTAACGGTTTACGCTGGCGGGGCACCAGGATGAAATATGAGCATGAGGTCAGGTCAGTTAGCCCATCGTGACAAATTCAGCACGATGGTTTCCATGGAGGTCAACCTGTGATGGTACAATGGGTTTATTAGTCCACATTACTAACAATCCCATTTCCCCCCTCACCAGATTTTATCATGGTGGTTTCCAGGATCAGGTGGATCACCTGGTTTTTTAGTAATGGAGATTTATGATCATAGATCTAAGTAGGCTCCATGCTACAGGCCTTAGCACCTGACAATAGCCCAAAACCCGAAAAAAATGTACCATGTCACAACTTGACATGGTACATTTTTTTAGGGTTTTGGCTATAGTTAAATTCGCCAAGAATTTATCATGATGGTTTCCAGGACCGCGTGGAAGTCAACCTCACATGGTACATTGCTAACAATGGAGTCATATTGATGAAAAATTTGTTGAAATTGTTAGAATTGTCTAACAATTAAAATCACATTACTAAACAATCACCTTTTCAGTGTAGGATTGTATTTCACCTACATATTTATAAACAAAACACTTCATTTAATTGCAACATATAATTTATATGTTATCGACTTAGATGGGATATTACATTACTCAACTCTATAGCAATATTGTATAGTAATATTTTTTTAAGGATGATAATGGAATGGTGGACCTGCCTGCGCTAACGGTTTACGCTGGCGGGGCACTAGTGGAGGATGATAAGATGAGCATGAGGTCAGGTCAGTTAGCCCATCGTGACAAATTCACCAAGAATTTATCATGATGGTTTCCAGGGGGAACCGCGTGGAGGTCAACCTGACATGGTACATTGCTAGCAATAGGATTATTAGTCCACATTACTAACAATCCCCTTTCCGCTATAGTAATATTATATCAACCTTTACTGCAAAACTATGGAATGCATATGAATAAATAAATATCCGTATTACTAACAATATAGGAAAAGACTGGTTAGCTATAGGACAAAACGAGACGAGAGAATATTGGAAAAAGATGGAGGAGGCCTCCACCCAAAGAGGGGTCCATATCCACAAAAAGTATGATTGTAATTGTAATACTAACAAATAGATCATAAGGAAAAAAAAAATTTTTTTTTAATTTTTTTTTTGTACAAACATCTGGATGGATATGTAAATAAAAGGCTTCATTATTATTATTACTAACAATCCCCTCACCCCAACGCAAGACATGTGCATGATATCCGTAGTATTTTTTTTATACTACGATTGTGGCAAACAGGCATACGGCCCATCTGATGGTAAATGGTTACCGTAGTCTATGGACTGACACTAACAATGTTACGTGCTCTTTGCCGACTCTTAAGAAACCTTAATATATCCTTTTTGAAAAACACCATGCTGTAGTCTCTAGAGAAAATCTCGGCAGGCATTTCATTCCACAATGTAAGTGTACGCGGGAGGAAGCTCCTCTGAAACCGCACTGTCCGAAACCGCTTACGTTCCAGCGTGTGGGGATGTTTTTCCTGTCGATGGCGAGCGGTGCGATGGTAAAAGGTAGCCGTAGGCATCATGTCGCACAATTCCTCAGAACACATGTATATTCGGTAGGACTAGGGTTCATGATTTCTCAAGCTTTTCAATTTCTCGGGTCTCGAGAATTCTCGAGGTCAATTTCTCGGGTCTTCTCGGGTTGTCGAGAAATTTACATTTATGTACGTTTTCTCATATTATTTGGTTCCAATAACTTAAAAAAACTCAGTGGTTTCATTTGAGAGGAAAACCACTGCATTATTTGTTAAATCTTTAACTAAAAATAAAAAAATAAAAATTTAACTATAAAATGAATTATAAAACCGTTATTATTGAGTATATTTAAAAACATTATACATATTATGAATAAGCAACTTTTTTTTTAAATACTGAAATATATTGGGTTTTACATATGTAATTAGCGTTTTGTCGTACTGGCCACATTGATCTTAAATATCTCCTCTTTGGTTAGAAATTTCAATTTCAAATTTATACGGCTATTCACTCATGCATTTGTTTTTCGAAAACCGTAATACATGTGCTTGGTTTTTTCTTTGGGTCACTCAGCTTACAAAATGGAAAACTTAAAATATTGCGTCAATATACATGAATGAAAACCTTAATATCTTGTATTATTGCGCCGCCACGCAATACAACAAACAGAAATTTAGTTTCTATATAGGTACTTGATTTCTCGAGTTCTCGACTTTTCTCGAGCTTGATTTCCCGGGAACAGAACCCAAGGATTTCCCGGGAATTCTCGACCCGAGAATTCCCGGGAATGAACCCTAGGTAGGACACACAAAAAGCAACTCACTTTTTCACATGAACAGTTTTTCTTTTTGTGTGTTCGAGGTTGCGACGGTTACCACCATCAGGTGGGCCGTAAGTTTGCTATTGTATAGTAATATAAAATAATGTAAACAACTCCAAATTGTATGTTTGTATGTCAGCGATTAATTAACCCATATTCTTTATCTGTATCAATGTTACCAAACGTTTATTATTCTTAAGTCACTTTCGCCTTGGGACTGTACATGTTATATGTAAACACTGGTACTTTGTCGCAGTGATATGTTTGGTAACTGTAAACATTTTTACGCATTATCAATAAACAGTTATAATGACAAGGTACAAAAATTTTGGTATTGTTTTCTAAGTGGATGGAATGGTAAACATATTTATCAGTAGCTGTACACGCGACTTCGTCCGCGTGGAATTTAACTTTATTTTTTTTTAAATAAAACAACAACCGCCGGAACAAACAGACATACAGACAAAAATTGTAAAAAATCTTGTTTTGGTATATGAACCCTATTTATATTCATATACATGTAGTAAATAACAGTTATTTCAATATTACAAACAGACACTCCAATTTTATTTATATGTATAGATTTGAATTTGATGGAAACATTCAGTGGATATACAGTAAAAATAATTTACTCTTGATTTCCAGTTGCACGCAAGACAAACTGTTACTTAGCAACAGGAACACTAATTTTAAATATCACATTTTATTCCATAACCAATGTACCTATTTCAGCTGTCAAACAGCTTGCTTTGTAAGATGTTATTGTTGTAGGGCGCAGATTAGGTAGTGAAATTACAGGATAAGAGGCGTGACATAGTCCTTAGGATTATTTAAAAGAGCAACACACAAATTTCTTGCTCGTTCTTCTTGTGATGAGACAACTTTACCCAATGAGCGATAGATAAAAAAAAGTTATACTTTCTGACTATTCAAAAGTGCTTAAATTAAGTTTATTTGAATAAATGATTTTCTATTCTATTCTTATTAATTAGTCCTCTATAATGGCAATACATGAGTGTTTTTTTTATAGATGTGTACTGTATTTAAATATTAAAATAGTTCATTAAGTGGTAACCTATATACATGAGTAGCAGTTTGAATATCACTTTATCATAGCAGCTTACACACATGCGTTGCTATTTCAGATTATATTATATGATGTCGTGCCTCGATATTCCATAATTCACTGCCTAATCTCATCCTTTAAACCGAAATAGATTACAAAGCAAGCTGCTTGGCGGCTGGAATGGTGAGACTGAAGTACACACGCCGACGAGTTTTTACAAAGTCTATTAAATATTGATAATATACCCATAATGTATTCAGAATAACTAGTAATCGACATTCGACCATAATTTATTTAAAATTTAGTAAGACTACAGACAAATAATATTATAGACAATATGTATCTATTCCCAATTTGACCATAGACTAGCAATAAACAAAAGAGTGGTGTTATGTGTAATGCTTTTTTATTAATATTTTTTTTTAATTACAAATAAATAACACTTTGCTTCACGTTATATATAGATGTATTTATTTTTGTTTCAGATAAATCAACGCCAGCCAAACACAAGACTGAATTTTATACATCTACATAAAGCTATGTAGTCTATTTTATACAAAAAAAAAACAAAAATTTATACTACATTCCAACATGTTTCATTGACGGATGCTTTGCATTGTATTGGCAGCCATTTTGAATAACAATTAAAGATGGCGTCTCCCGCCATTCGATCGGTCGTGGAAGAGAAAGATGGCGACGAGGCAGAGGAAAAACTTCTAGAAGGAAATCAAGTGTACATTGTACCGCCTGCCAATCAGCACGAGGATGGTCTGATTTCTGTGAAATCTTCAAAAAAAGGTTAGTCATTTTAATATTTATTAAGAATGGCTGATACACCGATGAAAGTAGTAGTCACTGTGTACTCTGTGTATCACATCCACACGTGAAGCCCGTTTTGTTTATATATGACGAAGGAATGATGCTCTCGCCTGCGCTAATGGTTTATGCTGGCGGGGCAACAGTGGAGGATAATAATATAAGCATGAGGTCAGGTCAGTTAGCCCATCGTGACAAATTCACAAGGAATCTATCACGATGGTTTCCAGAAGGAACCGCGTGGAGCTCAATCAGACATGGTACATTGCTGTCAATGGGGTCAACAGCCCACATTAACAATCCAAATATCGCCCTCCTTGAAACCTTTTAAGGATTGCCATTCTAGAGGACTATAGTACTATACTCCTCTGTACCTTGCAGTTTTACAACTCTGTCTACTGCTATATCTCCTCTGTCATACCAAAATATGGCTTCCCCCGCCCGTCATAACGAAGCAAGTTGCTTGTCAGCACAAATAGGGTACACTCACTTTATCATTTTGTACGTTTGTTAAAGTTTTTATTACTCTTTCTTTCTTTATTCAAATAACGTACAAATATTACAAAATTTATTATACATTGGACCCCGCACTAGGCGAACCTGTATCGCGGGAGTCCACAAAAGAATTGCCAAATAATTATTTACTATTATTGAGTATTACTGTATTACTATTACACTATTTACACTATTACTGTATTTACTATCAGTGAGTTTTACATATCAGACTAATTAAGATTTTTTAGATTAATTTCATAAAAACACAATTGTTGACTATATAAAAATGAAACAAAATAAACAGAAAATAAAATAAAAAGAAAATTTAAAGTTCATTATCATTGTTCCTGAGATGATATGTGTGCATAGTTTTAAATTATTCAAATTACACGATGTTAACATTCTTATTAAATTATTGATTGATTACTCGACTGTAATGTTGTACGTATGATTGTATATATATACTAACTTAACGTTGTTTAACCACGTTGATGATAGAGGGCTGAAATTTTAGGGTTGTATATATTTTAATGCTACATTATAAAAAAATAAAACTTTGTCCAAAAAATAAAAACAAAATTTTAAAGGTGGACAACCCTTACAACTTAGGGGTATGAAAAATAAATAGTAGCCGATTCTTAGACCTACTGAATATGCATATAAAATTTCATAAAAATCGGCCAAACCGTTTCGGAGGAGCATGGTAACTAGCATTGTGACACAAGAATTTTATATATTAGATATTATAAAACAATAAGCCTTTGTTTAAAATAAATTAAATTTTCCTAAATATTACTCATCTAACCACAATACAATGTACGTATTTTTTTTCTACCTAAGTATAAAAACGTGTATGAGATTACTGAAATAGCTGTATAATCAGCGTACTTTGACATCACCCTACAATTATAAAACATAGCATTACTCTATGGTACATATTTCTTTTTTAATTGCGGGTCATCGTATAACATTTTCATTGTAGGTAGTTTTGTGTCATCCTTATATTTGTCATAAAAGATATAGAATAACGCATGGATTTTAGAAGCGTATTAAAATTGTTTTAAATTGTATTTTTAAGCGGAAAACTTATTCCAAATTCAAAATAATCAAGTGAAAGTGATTTTTTTAACGTCATGGGTAAAAATAGATATAAAAGGGTCAGAACATGTAAGTACTTTTTTCACAATTAATGACGCAAAGGAATTAGGTTTTCAAGAATGATACTTGTTCTTATTTTAAATTATTTAATAAAAAAATTGTTTCTAATAATTTAAGTTACATTTTTGTTTAACAATGATTTAAGTAATTAAAATGCGGTTTTGCCTATAAGTAACTTCTAGATCATACTATCTGAAAAATTATTGTTTTACAATAAGTTTGATTCCAAAAACGTCAACATTATTTTCGATTTATTTAATCTATGGAATTGAAAGTGTTCTATAAAAGAATAGTCAATTAGATTTAGAAACGCATATAACGAAGGTCTGTTAGATGACCTCGGTGGTCTAGAGGTCTAGCACACCGCTTTACGTCCAATGGTCGCGGTTTTGATTCCTCGCACGGTACAAACATTTGTAATCATGAGTATAATTGTTTGTATCGGTCTGGGTGTTTTCTATGTATAATATGTATGTATTTACGAAAAAAAAATATCTATGTATTTGTATCAGTTATCTAGGACCCATAACAAAGCTTTAGCTAGCTGAACTTTGGTCTTTTGGGTTATCTGAGATTATTATTATTATTATAATTTGGTTTTAAGAACGTACAGGTCAACCTGACATGGTAAATTACTAGCAATTAACAGTTCACACAGTACTAGCAATTCCTGTTCCCCACAATATAGGGTAATATTATATCTATATGTTTCTAAAGTCGTATCCGTCAGGCGGGAGTTGTCCTTCAGCCGCTCCATAAGTCCTTCCTTTGGTTTGGAGTGTCATCTGTACTCGCCCCCTAATGTCCGGTGAAGCTGTAAAGGCCAGATGCGGCCAACAGTATTTTTTTTTTAAGAATGATATATAATGATTATATTTTTTTTTTTTTTTTGTGGATGATAATGTAATGGTGCACCCGCCTGCGCTAACGGTTTACGCTGCCAGATGCGGCCAACAGTATTTTTTTTAACACGACGGTTTCCAGGGGGAACCGCGTGGAGGTCGAACATTGAATGATATATAATGATTATATTAAAATAGTGGATTTATAACCCCATTGCTAGCAATGTACCACGTCAGGTTGACCACCACGCGGTTCCCCTGGAAACCATCAGGTTAAATTCCTGGTGAATTTTTCATGATGGGCTAACTGACCTGACCTCAAAGTTATTTAATCATCCTTCACTGGTGCCCCGCCAGCGTATACCGTTCGGGCAGGTGGGTGCACCATTCCATTATCATCATCATTGCCTTATCTTTATCCCATTATTTGTGGTCGGCGCAGTATGTCATTCTCTTCCACTGCTCTCTATCGGTCGTCATATCTGAACATACTCTTCTTTTATTCATATCATCTTTCACACAATCCATCCATCTTTTCTTAGGGCGTCCCATCCCTTTACATCTATCCACATTGATATTATACACTTTCCATAAGACATGGTCCGCGGTCCTCCGCATAACATGCCCATACCAGCTCAATTATTCCATTATCATCCCTCAAAAAATAAATAATAAGAAAGATAAGCGATTGTCGAGATATATATATATAGATTTAACTACAGCACTTGACAATAGATTGCTTAAAAAAACATTAATAACATTTATCCTTGAAACTTTGTTGTTTTAATGATAACTGATTGAGTATTCAATACACGATTGATAAATAATGAGTTATATAAATAGATTTATCAATATTAAATCAATACATTTTGTTATTACTACTTACCTGTGTAGTCTAGACCTAATACCCGTACTAATATTATAAATGCGATAAATGTATATGTTACGCATATACATTTATCGCTCCATAAAGACAGAGGGACCCATGCATAGAGGGAGCATGCAGGTTAACCTGACATTCTTTCCAATAAATCATAATTTCCAACCCCATGCTGAGCAAGCATCTCCCAATCATGGTACAATGCTAGATGCTACCACATCTAAGCAACAATGCACCTGACTACCGTCAGTGTAGTAAACAACTAGACTATGGTATGATTATGAGAAAGAAATACAACAAATAGTTATTTCTTGTATTTTTTCGTTATAGTTTGCATGTTAAAATTAGGTAACTTAAACATGCAAAATATAACGCTTATATTAGCTTTATATCATTAAATTTATGTCTGACTCTTGTTAATAAAAAACATTATTGCATCTTGTTTTCACGCCATAACTACTAAGCCGATTTAAATGAAATTTCGTACACGGATAGTCTAGACCCTGAGGAAGGACATAGGCTACTTTTTAATGCGAAGAAAGGGTTGTAAGGAGTTGAAAGGGGGAGATGAAATGTTAATTGTCTATTTCTATTTCTCATTTTTAGCAACGTAGGTTGACCTCCACGCGGCTCCCCTTGAAAACCATCGTGCTAAATTCATTATCAATTTACCTCGATGGGCTAACTGACCTGATCTCATGTTCATCTTATCATCCTCTACTGGTGCTCCGCCAGCGTAAACCGTTAGCGCAGGCGGGTGCACCATTCCATTCACATCAAACATCAACTAGTTGTTTTCACCCACGTTAAATTTCAAAATAAAATATGGCCTATGTGATATTCTGATATATAAGCTATATTACTGTAAAGTTTCATCAAAATTCGTTCAGTAGTTTTTGCGTGAAAGAGTAACAAACATCCATCTTAAACTCACACGGCCTTATTACAAAAAGATAAACCTGGTTTAGCACTAGTAATAAACCATTCACCAATGTATTCCTTATTACAAAATGAAGTTTATCTCTAAATCGTGATTCGTCTATGGTCTAAAGTTAGACCTGCGATGCCCCTAGTTTAACAGTGGTCTAAAGGCAAAAATACAAACTCCATTTTAAAAATTCTATTGTAAGTTGTAGTTTTTGGAAAAATATTTTAACCAAATTAAAAATAAACTTAACTAAAAATATCTAAAGCAAATTTTACGACAATAAAAATATATAAAAGACGTTATTTGTTATTTTTTCACTCATTTGACTTTGAAATAGTCACCATTCGAACGATCCAATAAAAATATCTCGCCGTTCCTTTTCTCTGTATAGGACTCCTACTTATAATTTAAAACTGATTTTCAGCCTAATAGTACATTAATAAATATTATATATTAATGAAATAGTTATAATGAAGACATAGATGAATAGAAATAAATTTATTTTTAGTTTATACATTTTTCTTTGAACTAATATTATTTTTGATCTTTTCAGTTTTCTGGTAAAATGGAACGTAATTGTACGGCGACAGACATGAGTGACTGATTTCTGTATGGAATACATAATGAACGATTTAACTGTAGTACTAAGTAGTCCTCTGTTAGATCTGGATTCGTAATAATGTTAGGCTTATTCCAAGTATTAACTTCAGGAATGGTTTAAACCACGACCATTTAGACCACGTTTCGTCCGAGTTTTAACAGATTTTTTGTAATAAGACCTACAAACTTTCGCGTTTATAATATAATTATTAAAATAAGAAAAAAAATAGTTAAGCTGCGTAATTTGGAGTCAGCGTGTTGTAATCAATTTATAGAGGGGCGTGTCACGGCGTCACAATCGCGTGATCGCATAAAGCTACTGTCCCAATGACTACTACTAGCGATAATCGTTTAATAAACTTTTAAATCGACGGGAAAATAAGTATAAAATCGCAAAGACATTAAGAAAGAAATAAGCAGTCTTAAATAAGGATAAGTTAATATAATGTAAATACTTTCTACCTTATAATAGTTCGTAGCTTAGTTTTTTTAAGTTTAAGTTAGTAGAGAATAGAGTTCACTAGAGAAATTATTCTCTGGTGAACTCTAATGAATTCTATAATTAATTAGTGTAATGTAGTAATAACGTAAACGTAGTAACTCTATTCATTTGTGCTTGAGATCATCGCGGACGTACAGACAAACGCGGCTGGAGAGTTTATTTTATAATATGTACAGTGGGTTGCCAAATTAATAGGGACAGTCACGAAATATTCGTTTTTTGTAAAACATTGGTCTATAATTAATTAAAAACGTCACTTTAGGCTATAATTATATTTAATAATATCAGACACATATCTTATAATGAATTTAGACTATAATAATTTAATATTTGAACAACTAGAAAATATAAACAAGTATAATAAAAATTATGATGGGAAATTATTAGTATTTTGTCACATTTCCTTTTGCTTCTATCAGTGCTTGAATCCGCCTCGGCATACTTTCAATACACTGTTTAGCACTTTCTTTTATTTTGGGATTGTGAAACCATACATTTATTAATTTTTCAATTAGTTTTACTTTGGTAGTTATGATTTCCTTAGCAATTTCCGCCTTGGTAATTTCCCACAAGTTTTCTATGGGATTCATATCAGGAGAATTGCCAGGCCAAGGTAAAACTGGAATGTTGTGGTCTTCCAAAAATTTGGTTACACTCCTCGCTTTATGACATGGAGCTGAATCGTGCATAAACACGAATTCCTACCCATTCGGGAACCATTCCTGAAGTTGCGGCAACAGGCGAGTTTCTAATACTTGCTTGTATTGGTCCTGTCTCATGGTTCCCTGGACGATATAGGGGCGCCCAACTCCTTTTGCGCTGATGACAGACCATACCATTATTTTTACAGGGTGTTTAATTCGTTCCACTATGCAATCAGGATGAAATTTCTCGCCTGGGCGCCGCCTCACGATTACTTTTGTTGGCCAAAATTTCAAAAGTTGACTCGTCTGAGAAACATATCTAAAAAAATATAGAAACTATTTATAATTTTTGAAAATATGATTTTATATAACACAAATAAACTTAACCATAGAACTGACCTTATGCCAGTCTTCAACAGTTTTCAGGCGGTGCTCACGAGCCCAAGCAAGCCTTTTCTTTTTCATCGCCTCTGTTAATCGGGGTTTCTTAACTGGCCTTCCTCTGCCAACCTTCGCTGTACAGTTCTTTTTGAAACATGTATTCCAGATTCCTGTACTATCTGAGTTAAAAATCCAGCACTTTTCTTTCTGTTTTACAAGCAGATATCTCGAATTTTCCTATCGGAACGTGTTGTTGTGATACGTTTTCTGCCACATTTGCCTTTTCTTTTGGGCGAAAGTGGCTGATTTTGATCTAAATTTATTTTTATTTTATTGATGGCAGATTTCTCTCTGATATCCCGGCCAGTTGTGCTATCATCCTCTGAGAGTGATTTGTGTGTAGGAGAAGGGTTTTAACCTCGGATTTTTTTCTCGGAGTCAAATCTACCCCTCGACCCATAGCCAAAGCTGAAAATATAAAAATAAATTAAAATTGTTCTAAAATCCGCTCCAAAATACTTTAATTTTAATTACAGTAAAATATTACTTACTTGCAGGTATTGATTATTTCACAAAACCACTAAAGAACTGTTTAAAAGAATAATTTACGTGTTTCACTTTTACACGTGTGAACGACTGTGTGTCTCTCCCGTCATTAAAATATATTTCCAAAATAAACAAATCGGTCTCTCAGCACTTGAAATTCACTTTGAATTTGAGTTATAGAGACAAGGTGAACATAAAAACATATCAGCAAAAAACTTTTACCACTTAAAAACGTAGTCAAGACCACTTGAAGAACAAAAATTATAAAAAATGTGACTGTCCCTATTAATTTGGCAACCCACTGTATATAGTTATTGCATAATAAATAAAAATAAATAGGATTTGTTGAAGTTCTAATTCCATCTGTAATATCTTCTGTGTTACGTTACAACTTTTTCCTAGTTCTATTATTTTCTACATATTATTTATTTATTTTAACTGTGCAGATTATTAAAAATAAATTAAAAAAAATACTCATATAACTGTGCTGTGATGTGTGTGCACTCCAAATGCAGGGTAATGCAAGGTGTCAGCCTGCTAGTATCACCAGAACTTTATGTTTATTTTATGTTTCAGTGTGTAGTTATATTTAATATTTATTTATATATGGTACTAAATGTTTGCTCTGTGTTATCCGCTTAGATCTATGTATGTATGTGTATTATTTTATTATATCTATGAAGGTATCCGCAGAATATCGTCGTGGCACCCCGTCACGACATATGCTGAGCGGAGACCTATTTGGTACTATGAAATTAATATAAACCTATATAATGTAAGTTAACATTTAAAAAAATATTTTTAGTATTGCTATGTACCAAATAAACAATTTTCTTTCTTTCTAATTCTTTTTTATTTAAAAGCTAATGCTTCTCACATAGTCACTTAGAAATTTAATCAAGACCTGGCGAGTAGTTTTTAAAATTATAACGCTTATTTATATAAAATCTTGTCTTGTCTTGTCGAAAAATGGTTAAAGATTTCAGCCAATTTTCTTGCCCAGAACACACCGATAATAATTTTTTTTTTCGGACCGCTCTAATGCTGTTGGCCGCAGCTGGCCTTTACAGCTTCACCGGACGATAGGGGGCGAGTGCAAATGGCACTCCAAACCAAAAGAAGGACTTATGGAGCGGTTGTAGGCCAACTCCCGCCTGACGCATACGACTTTAGTCTGAGGGCACCGCTAGGAGTTCGAACCTCGGCTCAGGCCGTCGTAATATCATAATTTTGTAGTATTTTTTAATAATTTTTTATGTCACTGAAATAGTCAACAAGCTGATTCTTATATAAAGTGATACCTACGTAGACGACATTCCAAAAAATGTACTTTTCTTTGTTTAGTAGCGGGTTAAAAAATCGCTATACGCTCATAAGCAGCAGGCAGACAGACGCCTAACTCGTAAAGTTCCATTGCACTTGATGATAAATAATTATTAACAGTCCATAGTTCCATATCGTACGAGTACATACTTACATACTTATATTATGAAAGCGAAAGTTTGTTTGTTTGTCTGTAACCCTATCGCGACTAAACTACTCGACGGATATTAATGAAATTTCACAGGTACATAGATTGTATCAAGAGGATGAATATAGGCAAATTTTTTAACTAAATGTTTTGTTTTTGGATTATATTGTCTTACTTAATATATTATCATTTCTCGTTTTATACATAATAAGTCATTTGTGCCGTGCGAGTAATCGAACTCGCGACCATCGGTAGTAAGGCGATGTAGTAAACCGTTGGACCACCCAGGTCGTCATATCTCTTGTCCTGTAATTTCACAATATCACCCTTGAACCAAAATACATCTTGCCAGAGTAAGCTGCTTGGCTTGAACGGTTAAGGAGATTAGCTCAACATACACACAAAATGTACGCTTTCTCTTTACAATATTAGAGTATTATTCTAACTTCAACTGAACTTCACCTAATTACTCTATCGAGGATAAATACAAGGATTATGTTCGTTAAAAATTATTAATATATCGTATAAAAAGTATTTAATAAAATGAACCTAAATATGTTAGTGTTAGGGTGCTTAATTGTTAATATTTCTATTTATCAATTGTAGTAATAAGGTCTAAATTGGTTTGAATTTTTCCGTTTTGTTATAATATTAAGATGTTTACACACTTGTCTCTTCTTTCAAATTGTCAATAGGAAGACCATCCTCAAATAGATTTTTAAATTAAATTCTTATAATAAGACTTCGAACAAGTTTTATGTGTTACCTGAACTCTTGTTAGGATTTTTTTAAATATTGGTGAGTCTCCCAAGTAAACAGCATGATTTAATGTATAGTTTTTGAGGTAAATTTAATAATCATGGGCGTCACATAATAACGTGATGTTTACCACTCACCATCAAGTGACTGTAAGCTTGCAACTTAGCACAATACAAATAATAATAAAAGTTCAAACTTGTGGCGGCGTGGTGGGCTGGTTCGATGTGCTCCCTCAAATATGGTTGGGTGCAATGATAGCTGTCTCATCCGTCATACTCGTGAACGTCCTGCTTGTGGGGACTGGTCTGTTCAGGTTGCGAACACTGATTAGATTTTTTGTACTTTGCGATAGCATATGTCACTCTATTCTCCCAAATTTGAATTTTAATGACTGTGTATTATTATAAACATGTTCCACTATTATTTGAAAAAAATACGAGCTGAGTTTCTTGTCAGTTCTTCTCATCTCGATATCATTCCGAACTGACAGTAAATTTGACATATCATAAGAGTCTGTAATGGACCTACATGAATAAAAATATTTTGAATTTTTTGAATACGTTTCTCCACTCTATCTCCCGTCCCGTCAAACGGAGATCGAAATTACAACGGCCGAACTAATGTCACGACGGCCTGAGCCGAGGTTCGAACTTCTAGCATTTTCCTCAGACTAAAGTTGTATCCGTCAGGCAGTTTTTCTTTTTATAACACAGAGGACAAACGAGGTTGCAGTTCACTTGATGGTAAGTGATTACCGTCGCCCATGAGCAACACCAGAAGAATTGTATGTTGCTGGCCTTAAGAAAGAATAAGCTCTTTTCTTGTAGATTTCAATGTCGTATCGGTTCGGAAATAACATTGCTCAAAAATGATTGCACAAATTGGTTGTGCGTAGCAAAAGTTTCTAGAAAACCGCACTATGGAGGACGGCCATTCATTCAGATGATCAGGGTGGTGTTTTAGTTTCTGGGTGTATACGGTGTTGGCCTTCAGCCGCTCCATAAGTCTTTGGTTGAAGTGCCATCTGCACTCGCCTCCTATCGTCCTGTGAAGCTGTAAAGGCCAGCTGCGGCCAACAGCATTAGAGTAGTCCGCAAAAAATATATAAATACACTTGTAAACTTGATTTTACACATTGTTACCAGTGTGTTCGCTCATTTATAAATATTTTGATATAATTGCTACGTGTAAGTAGATGTGTAGGGTTGCCACCTCTTGAAAAGACCAATCCGGAATTTCATTTTTAAGAATTTTATCAAGGATTGATTATTGAAAGAAAATCTCTCTCTCTGTCCAACCCGTGATCCCAGCTCTGGGGTCGGGGTCACCCTACACACCCTACATCTGCGCCAAAGAACTCTGTTCTGAGTCATCTGAGTAGTAAGGTTATCCTGGTCCATCTGCTTCTTAATATTGTTCCACCGAGTGGCGCGTGGGCTACCTCTGGTCGAGTTTGATATATTGAGCACTTTTTTTTAGTTTACACTTTTGGAGTTTTGTAATTAAAATAAATAATTGATGAATTTTTATATTCATATTTAATTTGTCCGCGATCATCTAATATTTGTCGGCTGACGGTCTCACATAATGCATTAGAGACAGAATTGGAAAGAACATGATCAGCTTGTCAATCTTTTCAATTCAGGATAGGCATTTATGTATTCTGTCTTTTTATTTTTTATACTAAGAAGGTGGCAAACTAACCTACGGTCCATCTGATGGTATGGACTGTGAGACTCCTAATCAACAAAAACTCCACGGTATTCTCGCCGCCATAGCGCCGGGGTCGCGGAAACGAGTTCACAGTCGACCGCGACCCCAGCAGCGGTTGCTCGCAAGCGGGCCCTCCTTAACACGTGGGGATCTCTTCCCAGTTCCCCCACCTCCGTCCACCATGGGGGAGGTGCACCGAATACGAAATGCTCCCCATTTTAGCTCCTGTTGTGTAGATGGCAGACTTGAACAAGAGTTGCCAACCCTACCTGTAGTGTATACAAGCGCGTGAGATCTGCTACAGATTATTTAGTTCAGTTGTTTTTCAAAGCCGCGAGAATGTGTAAGCTAACACGCGATTTTTATAAGGAATGCGTTGTTGAATATTAAAATGCATTTTTGTGTTAACAAGTACAGTGATACGAGTGATGGGTGTGCATGTATGGAAGAGAATGAAGGTGACGCAATAGATATTCTAACTAATAACTATGACGACCTCGGTAGTTTGGCGCTTTAGTACATTGTCTTACTTCCGATGGTCACAGATTCGATTTCACGCACAGTACAAACATTTATATTCATTAGTATGATTGTTTGTATCAGTCTGTATGTTTTCTATATATATTTATTATAAAAAATATGTTAAGTATCCATAACACAAGTTCTGCTTAGCTTGGGATTAGGACAATTCACACAGCGTCATCTAGCATTGTATGCATTGTCCTGAGATATTATATTATACTAGTTGTGCCCGCGACTTCGTTCACGTGTAATAATCTTGACCAAATAAAGAAAAAATATTACATACTCTAACCTAAAAATCAAAAATATCGATACTTCCATACAACACTAATTCCCCTTTCAACCTCTTACTACCCTTTTTCTTTATTTATATTCAATGAATACCCTTCAAATAAGTTTCAACCTTCTAGCTTTAAAAATCACAATGCTTTCATCTCCACTTTCGACCCTCACAACCCTTGTTTCGCATTAAAAAGTAGCCTATATCCTTTCTCAGAGTTTAGACAATCTGTGTACCAAATTATTAAATTACATTTAAATCTGTTCAGTAGTTTTAGCGTGAAAGCGTGACAGACAGACAGACAGAGTTACTTTGGCATTATAATATAAGTAAGGATAATAATAATAATAATGATAACATAAATCAACTTTAAATGAATGTTGGACCCGGCACTGTTTCCTAATTGTTGAATAATTTACTGACTTATATATCTCGTATATATATATACTTAAATTTTAAAGACAACAATACTAAACTAATTATATCATTTACATAACTTAATTATACAACTACAACCTAAAATTAAAAAGCTTAAAAAATATAATACAATAACTAAAATATATTATTAAAATCGTATTATGTGTAACTGCTTTGAATTTGAGATTTCTTTTGGCAGATCTTTTCTCCTAGCAACTTCGGTCTTTATTTTTTTCAAGGCGGACCAAAAAATAATAAGTGGTCAAGCCATAACGGCCAGCTATAGTCAATTGCACTTCTGCCAATTACACCTTCGACAGTCCATTAGGACTGTCGAAGGTGTGTTTAAGATGAATTGTGTATTCATTTACCAAATTTGAATTTGCCGCCTCGAGAACGCGGGCCCGTGTCGCCCTCCCCTACTAGATCCGGGGCTGTCTCCTAGTACATTCAGGGATGCGTCTTCGTCATTATCTATCTGAATTAATCAAATTCAAAAATCATTTATTCAGGTACGACATATTTGCCGCTTATGAACGTCAAATTTTTTACATTATAATTATATTTTTATTATAATTTTATTTTTTCCCTACCGTCCAATTCGGTATATATGTAGATCCAACTGCTCCAATTATGTTTTTCATCAAGTTTACAAATGTTGATAACATTTATAATCAATGTACTATTAAAAACTTAATTCTTTGAAGAAATTCTTCCACGATTGTTTTCCGGGACAGCTAGTACACTAATACAATAGAATTTTCTGAAGTTACCTTAATTAGACATAAGAAATTCACTACATTCCATTCTAGACTAACTTAAATGGTTACCAAAAAATGGATCTTAAACTCATTTGCAAAGTCACGGAGGATCTTCAGTAAATGCCGAGCTGCTTTGTCAGTTCTTGCTGCCCAAGCTTTGTCAGTTGTCAATCACTCTTAATGAGAACTGCTTGCCAAATGTTTTGGAAAGAAAATTATTTGAATGATACCTTTAGCATCTCAATTACTTTTTGTTTAATTTGTACAAAGTAGTCGAATTATCTCCATTCGGTCACATTCCAGCTCCAAGACTGGCGAATTGCCAAGCATCCAGTGCAGCTCTATTTATAAACCCATTGCTCTTTGGTTCAAATTTAATTAAACAGTGGAGGTAAAAGGAAGAAATAGACATTCAGCATTCGAGTATAAATAACAATGATATTTTTTTACTCACACTGTTTTCATAGCAAATTTATATTTATATATTTATTTTTGTGTATATTTTTAATATCTATACTAATATTATAAAGCTGATGGGTTTGTTTGTTTGAACGCAGGAACTACTGGTTCGAATGAAAAAAGTATTTTTGTGTTGGATAGTCCATTTGTCGAGGAAGGCTTTAAGCTATATAACATTACGCTACGACCAATAGGAGCGGAGTTTAAGCTCGCTCATTGTACTTTTTTTTATTGAAGTGGGCCGTCAGCATATTTATATTGCAATGACAAAAGAACCTTTTTAACAAAGAGTAAGGTATATGAATTGACAACGTGACGTATTCATCAGACATAATCCACTATGATTTCCAGTAGTGACTTCGTTAGAGGTTGTTTAATAGGTTATCTTCTTTTGAAGCAATAAAATGTATAATTAATGGATTTATATCACTTTGTTTAATTCCGTTACAATTACCAAACCGTAACTCTAACCAAGCCGAACAATCAACAGGCTTCCAAGCTATATTGGAACTCTATTCAATGCCTGATGATGCCTCGTTCAGAGGCGAAACACATGTTGCAATATGGGTGTAGACTGAACAACGTTCGGAATTTGATCACCATTAGAAGGTCGTAACGGTAGTCAAGTTTCCGCACTGAATATTTGTGGTCTCACACATGATAATTTTAGCGGAATTAAACAAAATATAAATCCATTAAGTACTGAAATGGACTTCCGCAAAATAACACCTAATTCGATTAAATATAATGAAATGTATAATTACTATAAAACTACAATTTCTTTATTATGTATCTTTACAATTATGTACATGCAATTCGACAATATTATAATACATTTAAATAATAAATATAACAAATATATATTTCTCTCCTGTTCTCTTACATCTCTGAATCTCCATACAATATTATTTCTTTTTTTTATGTCAGCATTTTGGCGCCAAAGTTATTTAACTTTTTTAATATTAACTAAAGGCAACGGAATGCCATCAAAGAGTTATATTTTCATTATTAAAATTAAGAAATTGATACTAATTATAATATAAAAAAAACATTAAAAGTTTTTTTATTTATTATAAATTGATATGCGCTTGGTCTTACCTCATCTGATGATAAATGATGGCAAGAACTAGGATGTAGCGCGCTTACTTAGAATAAATCTATTCACTGTAGACTTGTAGACTTCAAAAGTGGACCTGATATGGTATATTGTTAGTAATATTACAAAATAAATCGAAATTTCATAATGTCTCTGGCTACCACACATAGAAGAACCGTCGTAATAGTATCGCGTTGTACATTTAATAATGAACCAGATATATATGAAGAAACTTTATTAAAGGGATTTCAAGGGATAATAGTTATTGTTAAGGTAAGGATTAATAAATAAATTAATAAAAAAAGAAACTTAAAACCCTATTTTGTTTGTCCACAGTAAAACTCCCAGAAGATGAAGGTCCAGCAGTGGGAGCCGGTCGGTTCACCATCGGGCCAGCGCCGGAGAGGGACTGGGAGATGGTACCACCGGACGGCAAATGGGGATGGTGTGTGCTCGTAGGTAAACCGGTTGCATCTTCTCTGTATCAAATCAAATCAAAAAAGAAATTTAATAATAATATCCGCAAACTTTTGTCTGTAATAGGTATCTTTGAAGTTCAGACAGCTTTTTTTTTTCGGACTACTCTAATGCTGTTGGCCGCAGCTGGCCTTTACAGCTTCACCGGACGTTAAGGGGCGAGTGCAGGTGGCACTCCAAAGCCGCGGAAGGACTTATGGAGCGGCTGAAGGCCAACTCCTACCTGACAGATACGACTTTAGATCGATATATCGATCGATCGATATCGATCGGAGGGGCGCCTGTGTGGAGCGCCCAGGCGCGCGCAGGCGCCCGGTTGAATGCGCGATATTGTATGTTTGAGGTCGTCGTCTTCGCCGGCGAGGACGGTGTCGTGTGTGTGTGTAAAAATGTGGTCGGGGTGGAACGGGTGGGCCAGTGGGGAGGTTACCTGCCGTTATTGGGTCGTCGGGGTCAATGAGAACGTGCCTCGGGCGACGTTGTCGCGTATGTCGGATATTACTCCTCGGGTTCAGACAGCGTACAGTTATATTTTTAGTGTATTTATATACTAGCTGGCCCACGCAACTTCGTCTGCATCACACTTACTTGACATTTATCATTATATTTCGCCCAATTTACATAATATCTTTTTAAATTATAGCCTATATGTTATTCTAATATATAAGCTATATTACTATAAAGTTTCTTAACATTTTTTCATAACAATCCGTTCAGTAGTTTTTTCGTGAGAGTAACAAACATCCGTCCATACACACAAACTTTCGCGCTTGTAATATTAATGAGATATTTAAAACATGCTTTACAATATAACTTTTGATAATTACAGAGTTAAGATTTTTTCATTTTTCTGTTAGCTGTAATGTCTTTGTTTTATCTCTTCCGGTTTATCGTCGACTTATGGGACATGCTATACTACACATCCTTGGTGGTTGTAGCCCACTCATGCATAAACGAAATATCTCCTTTGAAAAGATTACACTTTCCCGAGGAGATAAAAACTATCGCTCCTAAGAATATCCTTCAATTCTTGTCCCTAACGGGTCTAAGTAGAGAACTCTGAAAAAGAGCGAGCAGAATAGATCTATCTAGGTCGCAGTGTTACAGGTGCTACAGGCACCTGAAAATAACCCAAACAACCCAATTAAAAAATATGGGACACGCTGTATAAAGTAATGGAGTATTTATTTAAATCTACTGACCATACATATTACTACATTACTTTATTGGGCAAATGCTAAAATGTCTTCAAATTGATTCACCTGTAGGTATCTTTATAGAGTACAGACAGCGTTTAATAACATTTTTATTATATGTTCGTTATATTCTGTTTTAGGAGCAACCCTGGTCAATATATTAATACCTGGAACTATTAAATCATTCGGCGTACTTCTGGTCGAGTTTAATGATGTATTCGACGCGTCTCCGACAGCATCATCAGGGATTGTTGCCTTGTGTTATTTCCTCTACAGCAGCTTAGGTAAGTATCACTAGAGGAAGAATATCTCTCATACATACTGACAATTTTGTCTCTTAGACACCACTGTTCGAACTCGCCGTTCACAGCTTAATGCCCGCATGATGCCAGCAGTGTGCGATAGAGACGATATAATGCATCCTTCTCTTTCCCATATATACTACAGGGGGTACCTCACGTACCTTTCACTCTACTCAATACACAATATTTGTAACATAGTATAACTTAAGAGCTAGTGCCATATTTGGGAACTTTTCTGTTTATTTTCTAGTGTCCATAACACTAACTCTAGCTTGAAACTAGATACTACGACGCGACGGCCTCGGTAGTCTAGTGGTTTAGTACACCGCATTACTTCCGATGGTCGCGGGTTCGATTCTTTGTACGGCATAAACATTTGTATTCATGAGTATGATTGTTTGTATCGATCTGGGTGTTTTCTGTGTATATTATATATGTATTTACCAAAAAAAATTATCTAACTTTTCTATCAGTTGTCTGATATCTATAACACAAGCTCTGCTTAGCTTTGAACTAGATGACATTGTGTAAATTATTCAGGATTATTATTATTATCAAACCGTGAGAAGCCAGAGCGTTTCGTTAGTATGAAATATGTTTGTCTGTGTGTTTCCAGGTCCGCTATCGTCAATTCTATCAGTGAAGTGGTCATACAGAACGGTGACGCTCATAGGCGGTAGCTTCGCAGCGTTCGGCATGATCTTCAGTAGTTACGCATTCTCAATTAGTTATCTGTACTTAAGGTTAGTTTCTTTCATTCATAATTTATACCTGAGCATGTTATATGACCATAACTTTTTTTATTTGTTAACACCAATCAGATTACAAGTACAGAATATGGACTTGATGCTATTACCATTATTTCTTTTTAATTTTATATATAAAAAAAATAAAAGTTTAACTTTAATTCATACAGTACAAAAAGTAACACAACTTTTCGCGCCATGCGGTATTTTCTACCAGTGAACCATACACACGTACATGCTCACGCACCCGCATACGAACACACACATACACACACGCACGCACTCACGCCCAGCCTGTACTTACTTCGGCCGGTAAGTGTGGTATACGCTATAAAGCGTAACAAACCAGCTAAGACTAAGAATATTGGACAAAATAATAATGGTCTCACACATGCTAATGGTAGCGGAAATAAACAAAATTTTTTTTATGGATGATAATGGAATGAAATGATATTTATTCAGTAAATGTTAATAAAACTAAATCATATATCAAACAAAATAAAAATACAAAACGTTGAAAGAATGGTTCACCTGCCTGCGCTAACGGATTACGCTGGCGGGGCACCAGTGGAGGATGATAAGATGAACATGAGGTCAGGTCAGTTAGCACCTCGTGACAAATTCACCAAGAATTTATCACGATGGTTTCCAGGACCGCGTGAAGGTCAACTTGACACGGTACTGCTAGCAATAAGATCAGTCCACGTTACTAACAATCCCATTTCACCACTCCATTAAGTAAGTGCTCTCAATATTTTTTTTCTATATTCCAGTTTCGGAGCTATGGTGGGGACAGGCGCGGGTCTAGCCTTCCCGCCCACAGTGTATATAGTGACGTCATACTTCGTCAGACTCCGAGGGCTGGCTAACGGCATCTGCATATCAGGGTCGGCCTTCGGTAGTATTATACTACCGCCGGTGCTGAGGTATCTACTGGAAACGTACGGGTATAAGTGAGTATCTACCGTATTCATACATTAAAGTAAAGTTAAAAAATCTTTTACCTCCTCCGATCGATCCCCCGTTCAATTCAAACGGAATTCGAAGTTATGACGGCCTGAGTTCAAACCTCGTTTGAATCCCTGCCCTCAGACTAAAGTCGTATCCGTCAGGCGGGAGTTGTCCTTCAGGCGCTCCATAAGCCTTTCCTTTGGTTTGGAGTGCCATCTGCACTCGCCCCCTATAGTCCGGCCCTAGCTGCGGACAACAGCATTAGAGAAATTCGAAAAAAAAATAGTAAATAAGAAATAAATAACCTTGGACAATTGACACAGCGCCATCTAGTCCCACGGTAAGCAGACTTGTATTATGGGTACTAAACAACTGATATAAATACTTAGATGATTTTCTTATGTATACACACATAGAAAATACCCAGACCGATACAAACAATCATACTCATGAATACAAATGTTTGCACCGTGCGAGGAATCGAACCCGCGACCATTGTAAGTAATCGCTTTGTACTAAATGAAGACCACCGAACTGTTGTAGCATGTACTCTAACTTCTGTACAATTTTACTAATAATTATTGTTTCCTTAATAATTTCGTAATATTTATCTCCTATTGGAAGCCGTTAAAAAATATTTGATTTGATTTGATAGGAAGTTTTAATACCAGATTGCATTATATAATTCCAGAGGGGCTGTATTAATTCTGGGCGGTATAATGCTGAACGTATGGGCTGCAGCGTTGCTGTTCCAGCCTGTTGAAGAACACATGGTGAAGAAGTACAAAGACCCGGAGGAAGATGAAGATGGCCCGCAGGTCAGTGATGAACTGATGATAAATTACTTTAGAGGAAATCACTGCAATGATAAATGCTAATTCAAATTTGGACATAATATATCTATAAAATTCTTATATATATAAATCGGCTTGACTCTCTAAATTATTTTCAGTTTTTTTGTATAATAACAAGTTTTATTATTATTTTCTTTTTATAATATGGCATTAAAAATACATATAACCCTAAATTTTTACCCTTCTATCACCAATGCCTATTTTTTAATAGCGATTTTAATTTATATGGCTAAACAACGTTTGTTAAATCATATATATATATATTACTAGAGTATCATACGTGAACCCGTACACGTTTAAATTCGTGGCCATTGTTTTGTATTAAGTAAAGGGACTTGCAAATGCGGACAAAATCTTTAAAATGAATAATATGTATGTATTTAATTGCATACTTTTCAAAATGTATGTTTGTATAAATGTACTTATTTGGTATAAATGATCATTATATTTCGCCCAATTTACATAATATTTTTTCAATTATAACTTATGTGTTATTCTGGTGTATAAGCTATATTACCGTAAAGTTTTACCAAAATCCGTTCAGTAGTTTTTGCGTGACAGAGTAACAAACATCCATATATACTCACAAACTTTCGCGTTTATAATATTAATAGGAATTACATCATATTTCCCATTGTCGCTTAAAAATTGCAGTGATTTCTATAACATTATTGAAAACAGGGTTTTTGGAGCTCTATATGTTTGAGGGTTTTCATTCTATTTGTAACTAACGTTCTGCTATTTAATGGTGATATAATTTACTCTAAGTTTCTAATCGGTCGCGAATTCTGGAGAACGGAATTAATGTTTTATTAAAAAGAAAACTACATAAAAAAATTACTTATACTTAGTAAGGGTTGTCAAATAATTCTTATTTCTATTGTGGTAACCCTAACACTATTTTTTTAATCTTATGTCTAATTGTATAATTAAATAGTTTAGAATTGAAATAAGTTCTGTATTTACACAAGTAACAATACAGGCATCAACAAAAACATTTGTACTTGAAGTTTTTGAAAGACTGATATTACTGAAATGAGGCTAGAAATTGCAGTCTTATTGTTGAATTTTAGTTTGTTATTTTTATATATTTTTATTTTCATGACCAGAGAGAAAACTATATTTTTAAATTAAATATATTATATATTTTATAGTAGTAACTAGCTACTAAAAAAACCGCTTCAAAATCTGTAGCGTAGTTTTAAAGATTCAAGCATACATAGGGACGGACAGACAGCGACAGCGACTTTATATTACACTATGTAACCATAAACAAAAGACGTCACGTCATGAAGTGCATAGAAAGCTTAAAGCCAAATAGAGTCCTCATGAAATTAAAAAACATGAAATAAAGTTCGTTTCCATTAGGTTGCACTAGCCGTGGTCATTAACAGACGTGAGGGGTAAATACCTTATCGCGGATAGCAATCTCCCGAAACGAGCCGATCGATTGCCAGCCCGCTATCGCTAGTTTCCGGACAAACTGTAGAGTTACGTCCGGTATTTATTAATAGACAACTCGAGCTAGCCCTGCCGTAAACTTTTAAAAATAAATAATATATATTAAAATAAACTTAATATAAGCACTTTTGAATAGTCATTTTTAATAATATAATATAAATAAAATATTATTTCTACTACCAGTTGCTGTATATTGAATGTTTTTTCTATTTTATTATTTCATTGATTAGTGCTAATCGGTGGTTTGTATTCACACACTTAAACTTAAATTGTAAGTAAGAATAAATTATTTAAAAGAGCAACACACAAGTTTCTTGCTTGTTCTTCTTGTGATGAGACAGCATTCCGAATGAGCGGTAGATTAAAAAAAAATGTTATGTCTATTCAAAAATGCTTCAATGTAAGTTTATTTGAATAAATGATTTTCTATTCTATTCTATTCTATTCTGATTATTTGTAATTTCATGAATACTTCATCAAGTCTTTAAGGTTATACCCATTAGGACACCTGTATTAAAATAAAATAATACACGTTTTTTTATTGCGGTTTACACAAGTGTTTTTGAAAATGAAACAAGCTCATCATTTCGCACGTATAGGCGAAATCATATTTGGTGACGTCACCACGCATAAAGTAAGCGATACATTTTTTTTTATATATATATTCTATGTTGATTCATGTTTGGACAGATTAAAAATATATTATCATAACCACTGTTTTAAAGTTTTTAAATGATTATGTACAATTGTACACATGTAAATGTGATATTTATCGTATCGAAATGTCTGGAACTCATAAATAATATAATTACGATAAATATACCGTTTCTAGACTATGTACATGTTATATTAATATTTGTATGAAAAAAATAGAAAATATGTAATTCATAACTTATAATATTATTAATGATTGTTTAAAAAATTTAATATTTTTTCCGAATACATTTGGCCTTTCGCTCAAAGGAACTTTCCAAGGCCGTCAATATTCTTAATAAAAAAAATATTTACAGTGACATAACATATTTTTAATCTGTATCTGTTTTGTCTTGTCTGTCTCGTTTATGTCTGAATGTTGGCTCTGCTTTTCCGTAACTGCTAAAATTTAGTGTATGCTTATTTTAGTTTCTAGTTTTAACTGTCTGGACAAATAATTTAACTGCTTTTAGTTAACAATATATTATATAATTAATACTTTTTGTAAGTAGATAAAATTCAATCAGTATTATTAATGTTTCATCCTTTTGTACAAACATTGAGTACTATCATCTACTCGCGACTTCGTTCGAATTACACCTACGTCGACAGGAAATATATTTCAGAATTACCTGTTTTTCTAATTAAATATAAAGGTGCTACTTCTTTCTTTTTTATGAATAAGTTTTATGCTTTTGCCTGCTTATATTTTATGTTTAGTTGAGATTAAAAAAATAATGACATTGACAGCTTTAATTCGCTAATATTTATCGCTTAACTAACATTCCATTAAATAATCACTTTCCTTAACAACACCGCCACTTAGTGGGAGTATAGTTTCATTTTCAAAACGCATAACTTAACCGTTATATTATAACCTGATAACGCTTATTATCGTGTGGTTTTTTTTTGTTCAAATAACGAAAGTGGTTATGTATCTGTGGTAGATCGTACAGCCAAAGCGCGGGAATATCTAAATAGACACCCGAACAAAATAGCAACTAAATGTAGTATATTTGTCTCGTTTTGACTTATGAAATGAATATAAGATAGAAAAGGTCGGATATACAAATGATAGGAACTACTAAACGAGCTGTCATTTAGCATACTTACCTTTTACTTAAAAGTCTTAAAATACTTTGTAATGAAATAGGTTATAATTTTAGAAACAAACTTATTTCTTATCAGGTACAGTCTGATATGCTGATAGTTATATATTATTTAATAAAAAAAATAACTATCATTCATCGATATTTCTTGAAATCTGTTTGCCAAAACAAACATATGTGTATAATACATACCAAATGACGTGTACTTTAGTGTATCAAAATATTTATATGTGTATCTGTATTTCACCAAAACATCCACCTAAATAGCAACATGTGCTATTTATATTCTTGTGATTACATTCAAAGGTACACCTACCTACCTACCTACCTTACTGCATTAATCATAAAAAAAATAAACGTCTTTCTTCAATGCGGGGGCAGGGATCGCGGTAGTCTGCAGACTTCGGGCGCAGTTACTGTTGTATCCGTAGAATGCGTGCGCAGTTACTGCTGTATCCGCAGAATGCGGGCGCAGTTACTGCTGTATCCTCAGAATGCGGACGCAGTTACTGCTGTATCCGCAGAAGGCAGTCGCACTATTACAGTAGCAGTTGAAAATACACTTGTCTATATTATTAATTAAATTACTATAATGATCGTGTTATTGTTTGCACCATTCTTTATATATATTTAATGTAAGGAATGGTGGATGTAATAAATTTACATCTGTTTCAACCATTAGTAGCCCTTAACAATAGTTACCCTCCGATAGATTTTAACGGAGCCGATTTTTTAAATTTCGAGTTTACGATGGCCTCAGCCGAGGTTCAAATCCTTAGCGATGCCCTCAGAATATAGTCGTATCCGTTAGCCAGGAGTTGGCCTTCCGAGCCGCTCTGCATCGCTACCTGTCGTCTGGTTAATCTGTAAAGACCAACTGCAGTCAACAGCATGAGAATAGTTCGAGAAAAAACGAAAATTCACGTTTTGGCTGTACGAATGATGTTGTACGTTGTAGATCTAAGTCTGTATTGTGTTGTACCGAGTCTGTGGTATATAATTCTATATTATGATGTTGCAATAGACAATATAGGTCTATGGAATAATATTTAGCATGCTGTTCTTAAATAGTTTGATTTAATAAAATAAAAATAGGAACTTAATATATTACATTTAGGTTATATACAATACTAGCTGTTCCCCCAACTTCATCCGAACTTCGTCGAACGTCTATGTGACAGACTCGACCCATTGGCTTTGCGGCGAGATATTGCATCTCTGTGCATTTTCTACCGCATATATCACGGGGAGTGTTCTGAGGAATTGTTCGGATTAATACCAGCTGCTGAGTTTCACCACCGTACCACCCGCCAGAAACTGAAATACCATCCTGATCATCTGGATGAATGGCGGTCTTCCACAGTACGGTTTTCTAGAAACTTTTTGCCTCGCACAACCACATTGTGGAATCACCTTCCAGCAATGGTATTTCCGAACCGATACGATATTGAAACCTTCAAGAAAAGAGCTTATTCCTTTTTAAAAGGCCGACAACGTACTTGCAATTCCCCTGGTGTTACGGGTGCTCATGGGCGGCGGTAATCACTTACCATCAGGTGAGCCGCATGCTCGTTTGTCCCCTGTGTTATAAAAAAAAAAATTAACTTTATTTTTCTAAAATAAAAGTACCCTAAGTCACTCCTTATTATATCAACTATCTGCCAAAAAGAGTCCCTTCAAAATTGGTGCAGCCATTTCAGAAATTAGCCGGAATAAATAGACAGAGAGACAAAAATTGTAAAAAATGTTATTTTGGTGTATGTACCGTATTTATATTCATATGCATGTAGTAAAAAACTGTTATTTCAATATTACAAACAGACACTCCACTTTTATTTGTATAGATGACAAACATGCCTGGCAATAGTTGTTCATGCACGGGATTTTCATTTAATATTACACCTATATAATTATACAATATAAATAAACTGGTTCTTCTTAATCGAATCTGTATAAAGAACTGGATCAACCATGATGTTGTATGAATTATAAGATAGTGCAGTAAAATTACTAAGGTAGGTACTTAGTCATAATACCTCAGGACTTGGAAATGTTTATCATTCTATTATACGTCAAAAGAGCATATAAGTTTTATATTAGTAATATTTTAAGAGTCGGCAACGCGCACGTGACACCCTGGTGTTTTATTTATGGATGTTAATGAAATGATGCACCCACCTGCGCTAACGGTTTACGCTGGCGGGGCACCAGTGGAGGATGATGAGATGAGCTCAGGTCAGTTAGCCCATCGTGACATATTCACCAAGAATTTATCACGATGGTTTCCAGGGAGAACCACGTGGAGGTCGACCTGACATGGTACATTGCTAGCAATAGGAGTTTCTAGGTAACATTATTAATTAGCATTCCCCATCCCCACACACCCCTGGTGATTCAGGCGTCAATATGCTACGGTTACCGTGTACCAATCACTGTTGGGAGCGTAGACTGTAGGTTGCTGGTAAAATATTATAAACACCTTTCTGCACCAAAATAGTGGATAATAACTTATAAATTACACTGAGCAAAGTATGTGAAGAGTGGACAAAACCAGAGAGATTTTTTTTTTCATATTCGTCCATCTCCTTTTCAATGATGGAACAGGCAAAGATCCTTAGACCGTACAGCCTAGTCTAAGTTTAAACTCAAAACCAGAGAAAACAAATCCATGTGGTACTCTGTGGCACTTGTCTTCATAGACTCAAAATGTAACATAATTAATTGTTGCTGGCAACAGCTACCATCGTTGTATAAAGAAATATAAATATCATTAACCAAAATAAAATATAAGTTTTTTTAAATAATATTATTAACTTTATTTAATCTAGTGTGTGGTTATAGAAATAATATTTATAATTTAACATCATTTAATTTGGGTTTTTTTTTATATTTAAATACGATTTGTGGCTTCTTAGCTTGCTGGATATAAAAATATCTTTAGAATAGTCATTAATGTTTGGTATTTGGTGATCAGTGTTTTTTAGGCCTGTTACATATCTGATGGGACGCAACTTTTTATTTGGGATTTCAAATGTATTAAACTAACTGTTACCCGCTACATCTTGTGCGTTTTTTTTAAATAAAAGATAGACTGTTTTCAATTATTACGACAATTTTCGTCAAGATTCGTTCAGCCGTCGCATTTGCATCATATTTTCGCTGTTATTGAAACGATTTTCATTGCAACTCCCCTCATATTGCCCGTAGCTTGATATTATGTAGCTTATAATTTTTCTATGTAAAAATCGGATTTAGTGTTAGTGAAAATTTTTCCGAATATTCAAAGTAATAAATAAAGTATTTATTATTTACTAACTGCTCGCCCCGGCTTCATATATTATACATGCAAACCTTCCTCTTGAATCTCTCTTCACATCTTTTGCTGAAAATTGTATTATAATCTATTGAGTAGTTACAAACATCTAAGCGAACTAACAGGGGAAGCGATTTCATTTTATACTGTGTAAAGATTTAGTATTTTTACAAGTTCATGTAATACTTTTGCTTCTTAAAAAGTAGTCAAAGTACAACATAGACAATAAACTTTTCCAAAATTAATAATAATAATATTTATTGACGTCAATATAAGTAGTTACAGTTAGTTAATTATCTGTTACAAATATACTGTCGACTAAGCACACAATAATTTTTACCGTTCCGTCAGATGTGTAACAGGCCTTATTATATTGTTGTTAGCACTTATATTTTCAACTAAATTTAAAAGGTAATAACTTATTCTGATTGTTTCTTCCAGGATGATATACTCTTCGAAGAGGAAGAACCAATAGAAGCCTACAACATGACACCGCAACACGCTAAAATCGAGAACGGACATCCGGAGATGACAAAGGAATACTCAGAAAAGAACCTTCCGCAATCTCTACATAACAGTCAAAATTGCATGCCATCGCTATCATCTAGTAATCAACTTCGTCACAATCTCTCCAAGAGGAAATTATCATACACCCGCCCAATACAAAAGCCAACTTTCAGTTCCACATCCATAACCAAATTAGGGTCACAAGAAGCCTTTACAAGACGTTTAAGTTCTGCGGGACCCAAAAGAAATTATTCCACTTCTAGCTTCGCTTACGTCACTACCCCATTCCACGGTTCAACTCTGTCAGCCTTTGAACGCCCAAATGAATTCGCTTCTCAATTCTCTTTAAAATCAATAACTGATTCCGTAGCAGATGTCGCATATTGCTGTTTTTGCTGCAAGAAGAAGGAACGCAAGGAACAATCTACCAATAAATTCTTTGACCTAAGTCTGCTGACTGATCCTACTTATTTAGTCATTTTAATATCAAGCAGTACAGTTGCTATTTCGTGTACCAATTTTATAATTCTATTACCGTCTCACGCTAAGGAAATTGGGTTCGATAAATCGGCTGGTGCCTTACTACTGAGTACAGTGTCAGCTTTGGATTTAGTCGGGAGAGTTGGAGGTTCAGCATTGTCGGATTTGAACTTGATACCTAAAACTTTTTACTTCGTTGGTGGTCTTTTCTTCTCAGGGTTGTCTTTAGTGATTCTACCATTCCTCAAATCCTATTCAGCTATAAGCGTGTGCTGCGCCTTCTTCGGTCTAGCATCTGGAATAAACAATGGCGTTACAACATTAGTAATGGCCGAAATATTAGGTTTAGAGAGATTTATGTCCACTTACGGCATTAGTTTGTTCGTGAACGGTATACTGCAGTTGATAGGTCCACCTATATGTGGTATTTGGTTTGAAAGAGAGGGAAATTATTTGAGTATGTTTATCACGTTTGGTTTTATTTTTATTGGTGGGGCGTCATTGTGGTTATTGATGCCGATTATTAATTGGAGGAAGAGAGTTAGAGGGTTAAGAGAGGCGGAGGTCAAAACTCCTAAAGTTTGATATGGCTGTGAGTTAGACTCAATGTTGCGGTTCGTTCCTCTTGGGTCTAGAAGTATTGCACCGTTATAGGAAAAATGTGTAGTATTAATTAAAAAAAGACAACATTAGATAGTGCACAGTAGAGTGCATATTGCCAAATCAGTTACGGTAAATATTAATTGTGACTTTTATTTACACTAAATTTATTTTTAATGTAACATTTGACAATGTTTAAAGATAATGTTGCACAAATACGAAACAATGTATTTTTCTACTCTCTACATTATATTTATTAAGTGTTTTTAGTGTTAACAACATATAGTTACCTTAACGAGGCTTCCATTATCGTATTCAGTTAAATTCATATGCAAGCCGAAGTCATACAGTTTGTATGTTATATTACACTGGTCAACACAAGTCTTGTTTCCTTCATTTTTTTTCTTATTTTGTATTTTTATGGCTCTGAGTATGAAGAAAATACTGGGAGATAGCTAATAGCTTCAATTTTTTAACATTGTTTTATCATTTTGATGAAAAAATGTAGTTCGATATGGGTTTTCTATATTTTACAAATACATATCCACCACAAATATAGCAAAAAGGATTAATTACACAACATCTTGTTGACGAAACCATATCGAAAACGATAACAAAATATATTTCAGTCAAATAAAAACCGCAAATCTAAGTTGAACATAGTAAATGAGGGAAGTTAGCTGTAACTCAAAAACAAAAGCTGTAAGAGAAAAATTGCTGCTATATACAAACAATACGCGTTAATTCATAATAAACGAAAAAAAATCGATGGAATCAAATTTTTTTTGTTGACCAGTGTTATAATTATTTACTAGTTTTAATACTGTTTAATAGATATTTATAAATGACTATTTAAAATCCAGTCGCCATTTTGATTTTATAATTATTGGCAGCCATAATTGGCATTATCTTTTTAATATAATTATGTAATATTCTTATATGTATTATTTACAACAATATATAAAATATATATTGATATATAAGACTGGGATGGTTTACTGACTTAATATTCTATAATTATAAAGATGAACGCCTACTTTTTCGTGCCAAAAGAGCCCAAGTTCAGATTTTTTCGGTAGTTTACCGGTTTGGCTCACCGCTTTACTTCTGTTCCTCCCACGGTACAAATATTTGTATTCCTGAGTGCTATTCTTTTACGGATGATAATGGAATGATGCACCCGCCTGCGCTAACGGTTTACGCTGGCGGGGCACCAGTGGACCATGATAAGATAATGTAATGATGTCAGGTCAGTTAGCCCATCGTGACAAATTCATCAAGAATTTATCACGATGGTTTCCAGGGGGAACCGCGTGGAGGTCGACCAGACATGGTACATTGCTAGCAATGAGATCATCAGTCCACATTACTAACAATCCCCTTTCCCCCTTCATGAGTGCTATTATTTGTATCGGTTTATTTACCTATGTATTTGTATCAGTTGTCTAGTACCCATACCACAAGCTTTAGCTAGCTTAACTTGAGTCTAGATGGCGCTGTGTGATTATAATTATTAACTCTGAAAAATTATAAACAAACCAATCTAGCTAGTGCAAGCTAGATAAAACGTCGAGAGAGGCTTTTTTTTACCATAAAATTATTCGTGTTAATACCCGGTTAACAATATAAATAATGCTTAGTCTCAAGCTAAGCAGTATGTGTTATGGTTACTAAACAACCAATAGAAATACTTAGATACATTTTAAATATATATATAAACCACCAAGGTCGATGTCGACTTACTATTATTGTCTTTCGACGCATATAAATGCGATTTCACCTCTCCATATCCCAAATTTAATATACATTTTTAAGATTCTTTCATTTTAACAATAGCATATAAGTTATACATTTGTAAGTTTTCTAACGAATTTATTCTTTTCTTGCCAACTTTAAAATCAAACCAAAATATCTTTATTCATATCTGTATATTAATTACAGACTCTTATGATATGTCAAATTTACCGTCAGCTCGGAGTGTCTTCGAGCTGAGAACTGACAAGAAACTCAGCTCTTATTCTTTTCAAATGAGCTTGTACATGATTAAAAAAAACAGATTCAGTTTTAAATTCAATTGGAACGACATTATCCCTAGTTGAATTAAAAAATGAGCATTGTATCCAATGCAGTCTTTGATACATTTTTTCTATAAGGTTAATATTGTCTTATTAGAAACAATTGCAATGTAGACACAAAATTGATGCCAATAAATTTGTCCTCTTCTTTTCACTCTCTAGACATTTCTAATAAGTTTAAGCGGGAGAAAACATTCAATATCATAATCTATCAGCGACTCTTGGTTATAAAATTTATAGAGGCGTCTGCGTGTGTACCTCTCTTTTTTCAGCAATCAAGTAGCTTGCCTTGTAAAATATCTTTGAGATGAGATATGGTAGTGACATGACAAGATATAGAAACTCTAATCCTCCTGAGATAACAATATCATATGATAACGTGAAGACCATGGTGCTGTTCATATATATGGTTACGGTTGAGGTGAGCGGTGAACAGCCATTCGAACTATATTTTAAAAAATGGAGATGCAAGCGCGAGGAGGAACATTCGAGAAAATATTATTGGCATCAATTTCATTGCAATCTTTATTTGGTTATTTAATCCTAATAGTAACCATTCCAAAGTCATTCCTACATCAATATAATTCTTGTAATGGATTAGAATAAATATACTAATTTCTAATATAATCTATGTGTTAATATTACCTTCTGTGGGCATTCATAAATTACGACATACAATTTTTTTATTCCCCCCCTCATTCGTTGTAACCGACGGTCACATGTGACATACTCCCCTCGCTAATAATGACGTCACATATTTTGCAATACACTTGTACAGTAGATGAACATAGGAATACTTTAAAGTTACTCATAAATAGTGCAAATATCGTATAACTAAGGTGTATTACATTTTAAAATGTGACGATATGAAATTTTAATACATCTCCCCCCTTGTCACATAATGTCACACTTTGTCCACCTCCTCTGACATGTGATAATATGAATGGACCCTTACTAATTTAAGTTTTTAAAGATGTTTTAATGTTTCTTAGTCAATTTTGCGTAATTGCTGTGCGGATTTGAATTCAATTTCATACACATATAGATCATATCCTAGATTAAGATATAGAATAATTTTATGCTGATTCACACAAGTAAAGCGTGATATACAGCTAGTGAAAGATATGGTCCAAAATGTATCAGAAACTTTATTCAAATTCGTTCAGTTAAGAATCTTTCAGGGTTGCTAATCAATATGTATAGTCTCTATAATTCGAAGTTTATAGATTAGACTAACCGTTTTGCATCAGGCAAGCCGTATATTTATAAACTTTAACAATTATGTTAATAGAAAAATGATCAATTTTCAGTCTCCCATCGAATTTATACGTATAATTAGTAAAAATCACGGGATCTTACCACGTTTTATATTTATTTGCTGAGTTCCCGATATTTCGGTAGTGTTTCAACCACAATGATCACGGGTAAACTGAAGAGCAGCGGGTAGATGGAAAATGAAATCTTTTTATGGGCAGACATGTGCGTCTACCTTCACACGTCTTCGTTTGTTGCTACTACTGGAACTCGCTCGATATTCATCTCGGCAAACTGTACTCACAGTATCTTTACGTACATTTTTGATCGCGTTTTTTGTTTTTGTTTAATTAAACCAATCACTGGATTCCAGGCATTAGAGAGCCTATAACCGTCTTCTCGATTGAAATTTTTATATTTCTGTATTTCAATGGCCTCTCTAACCATTCTTGGGATATAATGCCGTTCTGATGTTAATACTTTTGGTTGGTGTAGTTCAATCCAGTGATTGGGTCCCGATCCCATAATCCGATCCCAGTAATTATACGTATAAATAATGACCGCGTCAAGTTTAAAACAGTATATCCCATCGAATTATCAGTTTGGAACTATTTCGCCAGCAAAATGTATCGAAACTGATGCTAGCTTATTTAAAAGTAATTACATTAATACATTTATTTAAAATCAGTACATATTTTATAGAAACCCCGAGAATCTTCCCAGTTTATGTATACAGTATAAAGAATTATGTTTTGAACAACGAAGTTGATCCAATCAAATAAGCGTTTAAGTTAATAGTAACATTTTTTTTAAGTTACTTGAATGGCAAACAAGCTGATGGTAAGTGGTAACCGTCGTCTACATACATGAAGAGCATCAGGGTGTCTAGTAACGCCCGTTATCTCGCCATTATAAAAACATAATACTGTACTTTCAATGTATCGATTTGCGTAAAAAAATAAAAAAATAAACTATTCTGTTTTGGTTGGATAGGAATGTTTATCTAAAAACTATAATTATTAATTCCACACATTATATAAACGGAGTATTTATATATTCTATAGTTTATTACTATCATTATTTACTTGACCCGTGACGAAAATACTTGTACCCAATTATCGGAATAATTACATAATTCTAAACAATCTTGAAATAATGTTTGAATACAAATGGATAATGTTCTAAGAACTTGTAATTAATAATTTATATTAATCAATGACTTTAGCGGCAACTTAGTAATTTAATTATCGTAATATTATATTAATATTTTTAAACTTTATAAACATTTTTAATTTTTGTTATTAAAATTTATGTACAAGTAACTCGACTCATTCTTAACTAAATGTATAAAATGAACACCATTAATAAAAGAATAATATTTTAGACATGTATTTTTATTTTATTCCTAATTAGTTGAAGCTGTTAAATTAAGTCAATCCATTATTTTTTTATTGCCATATGGCAGTGTTCGTTTACTTCACTGGCAAGAAACTAGAATGGTATATTTTTTAAAATCATTACATCTAGTTCGTTTTAATAAAAATCCTGATTTTTTTCATTATTTGCCCAACTTTGTACATAGTCAACGTGAGTATCCACCTATGGCATCGTTTAAAAGATATTGCACTTTGTCTCAAAAATAAATCACCTCGTTTTTTTACAGCTGGAACCGTTCTTGGAAGAAGAGGCTGGCGATATGGAGGTGTCCTGTAACCCCAAGATGATGTTAACGCCAGACGATATCACCCCCATATGCGAAAAGCACCCCAACGGGTCGCCCCCCATTTTCAAAAACAATTCGAACGCGAACTTCGACGAGAAATCATCCCCAAACAAAAATGAACACTTCGCAAGATCAGCCAGCGCTGCATTAGTGTCGTCGCGAGTCGATATCGATAAAAGTAGAAAGACGACGCCTGCATCATCTAAACATGGGTTACAGAATATCTCCAGCAAAAATCATCTGCCAAGTAACCCATCTCTATTGGAGTCGGTCCCAGAAGGCAGGAGTTCAAGAGTGAACTCACAAGAAGCATTTGGTAAAAAGCTAGCCGTTCCAAAAACACCGAAACGCAGTCCTTCAACTTCCAGTTTTCAATATATGTCAACACCATTCCATGGTTCAACTTTATCCGCATTCGAAAAACCAAGTGAATTCGCATCACAATTCAGTCTAAAATCAGTTACTGAGAGTTTAGCTCCAATTAGCTACTGTTGTGGTTGGAAGAAGCGACCAAAGGACGACGAAACTAAAAAGGAACCAAGCAAATATTTCGATGTACAACTATTAAAAGATCCAATTTACTTAGTAATCCTAATTTCGAACTGTACATGCGCAATTTCATATACGAATTTTATTATACTAGTGCCTTCATACGCGCAGGAATGCGGTTTCGATAAATCATTAGGTGCGTATCTTTTATCGATAATATCAGCGCTCGATTTGATCGGCAGAATCGGTGGGTCAGCACTATCCGATATAGTAATGACACCGAAACGGTATTTCTTTATATTCGGTCTATTATTGTCGGGTATCAGTTTAGCTATAATACCGTTGGTATCGAGTTATTTAGCTGTTAGCGTTTTTTGTTCCATATTCGGTATCGCGTCTGGAATCAACGTAGGTGTCACCGCTTTGGTTATGACGGAAATGTTAGGTACAGAAAGGCTAATGTCGTCATATGGTATTAGCTTATTTGTAAACGGTATTGTCCAGTTGGTCGGCCCTCCTGTCTGTGGTATATGGTTTGAACGCACTAAATCTTATAAATCATTATTTATAACACTTGGATTTATACTTATTAGCGGTGCAGCGCTTTGGGGCTTCGTCCCTTTGATACATAGAAGAAGGAGGCTGGCTGAAAGAAAGTCTTTATCTGAAAAGGCGTAATACAGTTATAAACTTCTTTCACGGCTGTTTACAATTATACACACTATACAAAAGAGATACTTACCGCGATAATGTTATTTATGAGTTCCCGATATTTCGACGCTGTCACAACAGTGATTCCCACGAGCAGAGCTCTGTACTATAACGGCATCGGTATATCGGAAACTCGTAAATAATATCACGGTAAAAATCCCGTTTGTATAATGTGTACAAAAGCGTAATAATAAGTGAATGGTACAGGTATAGATGTAATACCTATTAATATAGGTTGATTGTTTTTAATAGCGTTTTGTAAGTACTTAATTTAATATGTCATACAGTATACTAATATTAGTGACATGCATATGGTGAGCACATCGGTATAAGAAAAGTAATCACAGTTGTAAACTTTTTTCACGGTTGTTCAATTGTACACATTTTATAAACATCCCATTTGTACAATGTGTACATGATAAATATGAAATAATTAAATTTAATTGTTATTCTCGTATCGGAATATGTATAATACAATACATTGTGTATTGATGATATCAATTTGCGTTTTTTAATTAAAACGTTTCAAATTGCATATTAATTGAAGTTACTAATACATTCCTAAACTCACCCGTGTCTTTTTGAAATGAATAGCAAATAATTTTTCTAAATTTAATTATTAAACTTAATGGATGTATGTATGATTAAAAATTATAAATAAATGTCATTTTATTAATAATACAGTCAATTAAAACGCTTTCTAATAAACTTTATAACAAAGTATTATAAAGGAAACAACAGACAAATAATATTGTTACATAATGTATACTGAAAAAGTCGTAATCGTAAAATAACTTTAAAAGTAGAAAAATTACGATTTAAAATTACATAATTGTATGATACAATAACATCGATACTTCTATCGATAGTTTTTGTGTCCCTTATTTTCCAATTTTTAATCGCAATGATGACTTAGCTTAAAAGACTTTGCTTCCATGTCAATAAAAATAAAAAAATAACTGCATATATATTATTTATGGTTGCTCATTATAGGTAACTAAACCCGTCCATAATTTATTTCATAACCGATTATAGGAAAAAGATGGCAATATAAAGGATATATTATTATTATAGTAAAGAATTATATACTTTTTTGCTGTTCAGAGAGAATTAGGGCGTAGTCAAACTACAATTACAATGAATACGTTTCTGAGGTTACACACAAACAGACAAAATTTGTAACAATTATTGGGTTCTATTATGTTGATAATACCTTCTATAATAGTTTTTGTATGTACAGACAGCGATCAGTCACATTTTAATTGTATGTTGTATGTATAACTTAGAAGGTTTCCACGTTATTTAATACTAAACAATTTTTGTACGAAACTGTACAAGTACTGTTTTAGTATAAAATTTCAATACTGCAGATTGTTACATAAATTCATTTTAATATTCATTCTTTTAAAGGCAGGTCTTAAAATATAGTTTTTAGTTATGTAGCGTCACAAAAGGGAGCATTTATAAATTACGTTACACATTCGTGTCAAGATTTTAAAGGAAGTATCGTGTTCCTTATTGTCACATTTGTGATAATAGAATAGAAATCTTTATTCACTTTGGAATAATAAAATACTTATATTTTTAATTTAGTGCACATTCGAAAATCTGTCATCATGACAAGAACGAGCAAGTAACTTGCCTATTTCTCTTTGAAAAAATTGTTGCAACGTTACATTTTTATTTCAATATACAGGTTTTAAAATTTTACATTTAGTAGTGATTACTTTGTTTTATTGAACCACCTGCCACTCTTTGTCACAAAGTATCACACTTTGTCGAACCATCCCCACTGTAATGTGACGTAATTTATAGAGGAGCTTTAACAGTGTATATTTACCTTAATAGACTGTTAAAATTGTTATATTGTTATAGCACACGTTTAATAAGTAAACAAATAGGTACATACACAATGTCTTCTCAATACAGTATCATTTTAATGTTCAGAAATTATTTATATTATAATGTATCTACTGTTTCGACATAACAACTATATCTTGTTCCGTAAAAATACCGACTGTCGAATAAATGTGAAATATTATACATAAAAACTATACTAAACTGTGTAGGGTGTAAGCAGTTTTGTATCCGGAAAGTCGTTTTAATTTTGGCAATAATAACGTAAATATTATATACATAAATAATACTACGGAATTATTAAACTTAGGGTTATCCAAAGCCGTAAAGCTATTTTAAAAATCTTGATACAGCCAATCAGAATGCCGCTTTAAAGCGCGAAAACTGTTCTTCCAATTTTTATAACCTCGAATAGTACTCGAATCAATCAAAAATTAACTGTATTAGAAAAGTTTAAAAAACAAACTCGTGTCATGGTTACACTTGGGACTCATAAGGTAACATATTTCTATAATCGTTATACCGCAGTCTATATTTCCCTTGGTATGGATACTATTACTTCCCCCTTGTAATATTATATAGATGCCTACTAAAGTTGAAAGAGTCGATTTTTGTTTGCAATCTATAATTAAAAAAACAAACTAAACCAATATCAATATTTTTTAATCTAGAAATAATTATTTAAATTATCAACCAATAACCTCCTTTTTTTTAAGTAGAGATGTCTATTATATTTGCTAAAGCACAATAAATATCTTGACTAAATGTTATCAATTAATAATTACAAGTTATATGTTAAGCTTACTCATTATTCCCCATCATTTAATATCTTGGCAAAGTATTTAAATCACAGTACTTAAAAAATATTTATAACCACAATACAAAAAGAATGTATAACAATAATTAAAAGTAAAAAGTGCAGCGTCAACGGCCAAAGGATCTTAAATACACAGCTATAGTTAACGTGATCATTTGTTTTTGTCAGCATGGGTCCTAGTTACGTAAAGATGTTATTAAAAAGTGACCATTGTAACAAATTAAAATTTATGGCATTGCGATTGTCTATGAACCATTTAAAAGTTGCAGATGCTAGTTAAGTTGTACGATTAAAATTTGCAAATAATGTATATTAAAAAAAAGGAAAAATTTGCAACTGGTACTGCATACTATAAATTTTAATTAATATGTTTAAATAAACTCAGAAGAATTAATTACTTTTTAACCGAAATGAAAGTCTATCGTGTTTTTTTTATGTGTTTATTATCTCAACACGGCATGTAAACCCATTTGGTAAAAACTTTTTGTTTTAAAGAATATTTATAAACGATATTTATTTAGATGATTTTTCTTTGGTTTTTAAGTCAAAATATTGTATGTATTCTTGGTCTGTATATAGCTGCAAAATTGTAGATTTTAATCCCTTTCAAATAAGAATTATTAGTAATATCGTCAAAATATTAAGGATTCATTGTCTTTTTTTTTAATTCTCTGACGGATATAGAAACTTGCATTTTTGTACTTGCTGGAGACAACTGAAATGGGTCGGATGGTTACGTTACCTATAGATTTTGCAAGATTTTGTATTCATATTTGAGCGTAGACAAAGTGTTAAAACGAAATGAAGAGATATCATGCCTTACTTACTGTATTACTAAAACATAGTTATTCCATTTAATAGTATTATTATGTGATTAGTGTAAATAATATGTTTATAACCCGCATTGTTCTATACTTTGTAATGTTAGCTATATATTATATTTTTCATTAACATATATTATATGTAATTTCAACGAAATAAATAAATATTATACACTATTTCACGGGACTATTTATATTTTATCAGTTGTTTATAAATTAAAATTGCTTTAGAGTACCATAGTGCGTGTTTACTGCACAACTTAATAAATCGTAATTATTAGTGAATAAATGCGGATAACAAACATAAGCCATGCCGCACTTTGTTAAAAAAATAAATTTGTGCTATCCACAAATTTCGTCACACAAATTTCAAGTTTTCGACTCGTTCCCCCTCGTCCTTGTCACAGCTGTCACCTTAGTGTGACCCTTATGTCATATATTTTACAATTTACCTAGATATGATTAAATTAACCTGCCACTAGATTGACGTCGATTTGTCTTACATGATTGTTGAAGACAGTCTCTTAGGCCGGGATTTTTAATATTTTTTTCAAGTATTGCTTATTAATAGTGCTTGTTGTTGGCTTAATGTTAAAATTTGTTATATTTGTGATAATAAAACAAAGGTGTATCATAATTCATAGTTGATTTATAAGGAATTTAACATCGATACTTGCTACACTTACTAGTTTTTGTTCATTCATGGGCCTACCATTACACTCTTATGATATGTCAAATCTACTGTCAGAGTGCTTTCGAGCCAAGAACTGACAGGAAAGTTAGCACATATATTTTTATAAATTCATAAACATACTTTGTCGACCGAAGGAGTCGACAAAGTGTGACTCTCAATCCCTTAACGTGTGACATAATTTTTATATGATTCATTTATGAACAACTTCTAACATTAATATGTTGGACTGTGTTGTTATCTAACCCTATTGATAATTCTACAATTTTAACAGATTATAAATTAAAGGTTTATAGTATTTCACATACTTATTAGAGAATTATAATCACAAACTAAGTTATACGGTTTGCAAATGCAACTATATAATCTTATATATAAAATTCTCGTGTCACAGTTTTCGTTCCCATACTCCTCCGAAACGGCTTGACCGATTCTCATGAAATTTTGTGAGCGTATTGAGTAGATCTGAGAATCGGCCAACATCTATTTTTCATGTTCGATGTTCCCCCTCAATGTTAGGGGTAGTCCGCCTCTAATTTTTTTTTAATTTTAAGGCAAAACAACGTTTGCCGGTACAGCTAGTGTTCTATAAAATTTTTAAATCTATATTTTAAACCCTTTAGAATGAAAAATGTTTGCGACCCACATTATTAACATCAATAAGAAGCGTTGTCCCATAATTCTTAGCAATCAATCTTCCTGAAAATATATATGAATGAAGGAATAGTGTATAAATTACACTAACGGTGTAAGCTGGTGCACCAGTGGGGCAGTAATGATGATAGGATGAGAATGAAATTGGCCAGTTAGCCCATTGTGACGAATTCACTTTGAATGAGCTGACTATCGATGTCGGTCTGACATGGAACATTATCAGCAGTAGGACCAACAGATATCCCATCCCCTATACTAGATAAGATTAAATAGTCCCGTACATAGTGGTCCAAGAATTTAAGCACCAATTTTTACTGTATTTTAATTGATAACGCGTATTTTATCTAAATTAAAATTATGAATATATTTTAACATTAAAATTGCACGCATATTGTAATTAATATATTCTCACATTTATGTATATAGTAGACATATATTATTTTTTGTACTATAAATAAAATTAACAGGCTTATAAAATATGTATATATTTTTAATAAATGAAAATGGAATGGTGCACCCGTTTGCACTAACGCTGTACGCTGTATGAGTTTGTTTGAGGATGGTTTTGCTACCAATGGGGTTAATAATCCCCATTACTAACAACCCCTACCCCCACATAGTAGCTTAGACTGTATGTATAGACAGTCCAAATAAACGATTTTATAAGTATGTACTATAACTAGATTTAACTGCATGGTTTAGATACAGTGAAATTACAAGATATGGAGGAATAACATCTTAGTTCTTCAAAATAAAAACCCAGTACAATTCACATAGTCATTCTGCCCCGAGCTAAGACCTTGTGTTATGGGTACTAGACAACTGAAGCAAATACTCGAAAACGTGTTTTGTAAACAGATACCTAATGTTACCGTGCGAGGAAACGGACCCGCGGCCATTGGATGTAAAGTGTGCTAAATCGCTAGACCACTAAGGTCATCAATGGCAACACATGAGGACAGGCTCACATGATGTCGCGATCTCCGTGGTGCTCTTTATGTAGATATATGTGTAGTCGGCAGTTGCTACGTATCACCAGGTGGGGGAGCTGTTTTACTATTCAAATCTTTTGCTATTGTGGTTACAAAAAATGAGTGACTCTAAGATGGAACCAAGCTACCTCTTTCGCACTAGCAATAAATAAACTATTGATTTTGTAACAAAATATAACATGGTTTATAAGGGACCATCCATAAATTCACGTTATAGGAATGGATAAAGTGTGACATTGTCAGTAAAGTCACTGATAATATAATATTACATACAGACACCCCATCCCATACAAGAAAATGGTTCCTTCCTAACTCGGGCTATTCTTCGGGCTATTTTATTTCGCCACCGTAGACGCTAGATGCCGCTATATCTGAAGCAGTTCGGATTACTAGTGGGTGATTAGTAATAAAGCATGAAAATAGATGGCAGGAAATTCGGTCTACATGACATCTGTTTTGCAAAGATACGTACATAATAGATATATAACTGTATCGAACTCCTGATTGAGTACGATCGAAAATTCAATGTAGGTACAACGTTGTTCGCTGACGAACGGCTAATGTACCTATATATCTATGTACTATCACAGATAATATATGGTAGTGTTGGAGAAGTATCAAACTTCGTAGAAAAATCATTAAATATAGATCTCCTTATCATACATGTCTTAGATTTCATGACGTCACATTTCAGTTTTAGTAATAAAACACCAAATTTCTAACTATTAAAATGTTGCCAGCTGTGGCAGATGGGAGGTTGAATAATACTGAAATTAGTGTGAGGTATGAATGACCCTAGTTACTTTTAAATTCTATATAAATATAAAGTAGAACTTAACCAGAATATTTCGAGTTATTTATCGTCTCCTTTAAGTTCTACATCTAAAGGGACTGCCTTATATAAGAGCGCACGTACTCAGCTTCTAAAAGGTAAAGGTTCTTCTGAAGGGTAAATTACATTTGCTTCTGGTAGAGAAATCACATTTATCGGTCGGGATGAAGTTTGTTCAAAACTCTGAGCAATTACATCGTACAAATTTCATTCCTAGTACCTCCCCTCTCTTTTCTCTTTAATACGCTGGATGGCGGGACACTAGTGGAGGTGATAAAACGAACATAAGGTTATGTTAAGTAGCCCATCGTGGTAATTTCACCATTACTTTATCACGATGGTTTCCACGGGGAGTTCAGCCAGATAGTAGATTGATAGCAATGTGATTATTAGTCCACATTACTAACAAACTCCTTCTTCCTTCCAACCCATTGTCACACTTTATCGAGCCCGTAATTCATGAATGATCCTTACAATTTATATGAGCCAGCCAAAGGAAGGGAAGTGTTGTCCCCTCTCCTGAATGATCCATATTGATTTTTAATATTTTTTTATAAATAACGATACAAATAGGTTTATATTTTACACAATATTTATGTAAATTAAAGGTTATATAATGTAGCCATGTTTAACTTACGCAATGTTAATTTACTTCATCATCATCATATATTAATTGTAAAAGATATATCAAGCTATAAGCCATATAGAATACACACGAAATTAAACCACTTTCCCCAACAAATAACGTTCAAATCTGAAAAGTAAATGTATGACGTCATAAATTTTATATCAAAATTTAGTAGAATCGACAATTTGTATGTAATTAAAAAAAAAGCAAATTTCGACTTTACTTCATTGTGAGTGTCGACGGCCTCAGTGGTATAGTGGTTTCACACACCGCACCGTCTTACTTGGTGGCGGATTCGATTATTTCTATTCATGAGCATGTTTGTATTAGTCTTGATGTTTTCTACATATATTATGTACATATTTCCAAACATATATTTAAGTATTTATATCAGTTGTCTAGTACCCATAACACAAGCTCTGCTTACAGTGGAACTAGAGATGCCCCTGTATGGCATATTATTGTCTGTTCAGTATCAGGAACACTGGCTTTCTGCTTGGTATACCGTTTACAACTCTTCTATTATTCAATACTAGCAGTTCCCGCGACTTCGTACGCGTGGAATTTAAGATAGATAGATAGATAGATAGATAGAATATACTTTATTTGCAACGTACAGTAATTATTTAACTTTATTGTTCTAAAATTTAGAGAATTTTCTAAAATAAAATTACCCTAAGCTACTCCTTACTACATCAGCTACCTGCCAAAAAAAGTCCCGTCAAAATCGGTCCAGCCATTTCAGAGATTAGCTGGAACAAACAGACCGACAGACAGACAAAAATGGTAAAAAATGTTATTTCAATATTACAAACAGACACTCCAATTTTATTTATATGTATAGATGTATAGATTAATTATTATATTAGTAATTCCTTCCAATATATTTATATGTTACAATATATATGTAAATTAATAAGTATAACAAAATTCATAGAACTAGAAGTCTTTAAGGCGTTTGTTGATTGTATACTTGCGGGTGTGTGGAATAAAATATTTTTATCTTTCATACACTTTTTTATTTATTCATGACATTTCACGTTCATTTTGAAGCAGAACCTTACTAATATTATAAACGCAAAACTTTGTGAATAAAAATTGAGGTAAAGTTAAAGAAAAGAACATATTTTTACAAGATATTTATTCCAAAGCTTACATAGTAAATGATCACAAAGTTTTAAGATATGCGAATGTTTATACTATTGATATAATTCGAATAAAATCACAAATTTTAATACTAGGAGTAAATAAAATTTCACTATGACTACATTTCCCAATAAATACAGATCAGGGTTACATAAATAAATTAAATGATATTAGACAGAGATCCATAAATTTAGTAATATTCTTTAATAACAAGAAAAAATACAATATCTTCCAAATGGTAGAAAAAACACGTCTGCGTGTGTACCTCAGTCTCACCTATTTCAGCCGCCAAGCTTGCTTTATAAGCTGTTTCGGTTGTAGGGTAAGGTAATACAGATAAATTACAGGGTCTAGAGACATGCATCTTGCTACTGAATAGATTTATATTATTTTGTTTAATTCCGCTACAATTAGCATGTGAGATCACAAATATGGAGTGCGGAAGCGCGACCTTCTCTATTGGTGATTAAATTCCGACCGTTATTGAGTCTACACCTATACTGCAACACGTGTTTCGCCTCTCAACGAGGCATCATCAGGTATTGAATAGAGTTCGGGTAAAGCTCGAAAATTCGACTTTTCGTCGAACAAACAAACGAAAAGTCTCACTAATTGTAGCGGAATTAAACAAAGTAATATATTATTAATTTTTAAGTAGTGTAAGCATTAAGTAGTGAAATGGACTTGCGTAAATTAACACATAATTCGATAAAAAAAAATTCTGAGCGGATGTATAGTTGTATAAAAATTCTGTTCCAAATTTAAAATTGTTAAATTGACAATTCGCTCACCTAATAATAACAATCGACTTTGTAGTTTTGCCATAAGATTGAATTTCCAAAATCTATAAATATTAATTCACCTAATAAAAATATTCGACTTAAGTTTTGTCAATAGGATCTAATTTCCAAAATCTGTAAATATTAATTCGAATACCAAATAATAATCGACTTTAAAATTTTGTCATAAGATCTAATTTCCAAAATTTAAAATATTAGAGTCAATGCATTTTATTACAAGACGTTGCGAATTGTTAATAACAGCCTTGTGTCTAAAAGTTGAAAGTTCAAATTCCAATATCATTAAATAAAATATTCTACGTTCAAAATTTGGTCCCAATTACAAATTATGTTTCAGTTTATCTATACTAATATTATAAGCGAGAGAGCGGATTTTATTATATTAATAGTAGGGCACAAGATGGCGGCCTATGAACAGTGACTCGGACAAAATGACATTACACGAGCAGCTCGCGAACGTAACGAAAGCTAGTGTCTAATAATACTTATGTGGATGTATAAATATATTTTTTCCATATATTATATACACATAAATGTCAATATTTTAGCTGCCATAACACTTTGCCTTCGTCTGTTTTTTTAAATAAAAGATAGCACTACATACATACTATAAACAATAATACGCACGACAACAATGTCGCGATAAAAATAAAAGTATCCAGTGCCGTAAAACATAAAAAAAGTAGTTTTCGTTTGTTTATTTTTCGTAATTGTCTATTTTTATACAAATTTGTGGTAGAAATTTATTATAGTGTTACTAGGGATACAATCGCAAACCTGAAGTTTGGAACTCCAACAACAAGAGCTCAAGGTAGATGCATTTATAATATTAGTATAGATTGCAAATATAGAAAATAACTGAAATATTACTCAATAATGTAGGGGACAAGTAGATAATAATCTTTTCAATATCAAAATGGACGTTATGTTAATTTTTACACTAATATTTTTATAACTAATTACGGGAATTTAATAAAACGTGGTAGAAATTCGATTATATTTGTTTTAAATTATAAGTTTGCACATCATTAAAGTTCTATTGTCAAAGATAATATTTCTATAACCACAGACACTGGCAGTCGCACAGGCAATAAACAAAAGATTATAAGTATACGTATGTGTGTCAAATAAATGGTGAACAAAGGAAAATATTGTTCACCTTTTTACGAAATATACGCAGACCGAGGAGTATGAAATTTTACACACTTACAGATTATAGAACAGATAGATAATATAGAAATTGAGAAGAATAGAGAAGAAATACAGAATTATAATATTTTGTAAAAAAAATATGGATAAAAAATACATTAAATCAATAAAAAAACATTACACAAACTTATATTTGAAACACACGCATATATACACTTTTGTTTATTATTAAAGTCTATGGTCAAATTGTGAATAGATTAATATTGTTTGTCTTTAATATTAGTCTATAGTCTTGTTGAATATAACTTAATTATGGTCGAATATAGACCACTGGCCGACCACTAATAAATTATTATTATTTAAACAAGTAATAATATGTACCTCACCTATATGAATATAGATTTCTTTGTTTTTTTTTTTATTAAATTCCCGAAAACAGTTATATAAATGTATAATCTTGTATTTAATATTATAATAATTCTTGTATGGGTTTATTGAGGGGTGTAAGGAACCCTCTTTTTCTCCTTACTCTATCTGATTTGATTACATAAAGAAATAAGCTATTATTCTATTATTGCTAGTGATGTGTATACATTTAAGTCTTAATATTATTGCTTACAATAGTAAAATTGCACGTCGTGTTAAAATTTTTATTAAAAATTGTATTATAAAAACACTTTATATAAAGTTAGTCCATAAAAGTACCAAAACCAAAAAGCCAGGTAGAATAATAATTAAACTAGAGTTGCCAACCGTCCTGTTTTCTCAGGACATGTCCTAGTTTTTGCAGTGTCCTGGGAAATCCATAATAGTTATTTGGCAGCGTCCTGGGTTTTTAAAATATCCGCGCCACTTAATTACTGATTTTCAAAAGTATAATTTTACCAAATACTTTTTATTAAAATACTGATTATATTAAATACTTGAATTTTACTACATATTAATATAACTATAAATGCGTTCTGTTTTTAACTGGTTAGTCCTGTTATTTTGAACTTTCAATACTATTTTTTTTAATTTGGGTTTGGCAACCCTAAATCAAACTAATGCACGTTCACAAAGAAATTAGGTGGTAATTCGTAAATGACTTTGAACTTTTCATAATAAACTATGACTAGTTTTCGTTACTATAGAAATTAATTTGATTTTAACTCAAAATTAAAGTTTCTTATGGATCACCAACGCGGATATGACACCCCTCAGCGTAACCGTTTACCATCAGATGGGCCGTATGCTTGTTTGCCACCATTGTAATATAAAAGAAAAGAGTACCAACTACTGGCTTTCGTTTTTGTATGCTGTTAAAGACTACTTTTATATACTGTTTTATTGTATATTAATAAAAAAAACTGTAAAAATGTATATAAAGACAATATTTTCATTATAAAAAGTTATTCTTTTTATTTTTATTCAAGTAAAAAACAATTGACAATGCCTCAGACCATAAGTAGAAGAAATTCCCTTAAAATTCTTGCTTTATTCTCATTCGTAATTATTTTCTTGCATGCAGGCCGATGTAGGAAACTGTTCGCTCCTCCGTCAAGCATAAGGTCTATAATTATCTGTACATTCCACAGTGAACTTACGACCTTTTTGTATTGCGTATCATACATATGACAAACTTGTTAATATTATGTCTATCTATGTATATATATATAAAAGTATAATTTTGTGCGTTTTGTAATAATAATAACGACTTATCAATATAGATATAGATAGGGGATCATCTATAAATTAAGTCACAAATCAGAGGCTGTAAGCAGTGTGACATAGTATGTGTGACAAAGGAGTGGACTCGTCACAAAAGTCATAAATTTCGAGATTCAATTTTCAAAATCTAATACATTTAAGTCAGTATTAAAACACGAAATTTGTATTATCATTAATAGATGATAATGTAATGGTGTATCCGTCTGCGCTGTACGATGGTTTCCAGAGGGAACCGCGTGGAGGTCAACCTGACATTGTTAGCAATGGGGTCATCAGTCCACATTACTCCCTCAACAATCTCCATTCCATTTTGGGTTATGAAGGGGACTAGTTTCACAATTGATTAAAAAAAATCACGAAATTCGTGTGACGTCATTTATAGATGGCCCCTACATAGATTGGTCAAATAATTACCAGCATATTTCTAAGATCAAAGAAATCATAAAAATCGGTTCAACAACTGCGACGACTATATAAAAATCGCAATTGAATTGAGATTAGTTTCCTTTAAAGTCGGTTAATAGAATACTTTTTATTAGAGATTCCGAATCTATAGATGCCAGTGAGATATTAAATGAAAAAAATAATTAATATAAATTGAACCTTATCGCATTGACATAAGGTTCTTGTTAGCTTTGATGGCTGCACGCAGCTTCTTGACTAGAGCCGCAGGCTGTATCAGCACTGATATCTCCGAGCCGTGCATGGAGAGGCGGTGCATTTCTTCTTCACCACCCTAATGGAGAAGAATAGTTTATAACAGGGATGAGCAACAAGCGGCCCGTAGACGCTTGCGGCCCCTTAAATATATTTATGCGGCCCGCAAACCATTATTAAAACTGATTTTTTTTGCACTTTCTTCCATCAATATATTGTTATAAAATTAATTATAATAAAATGGTAGTACATACTATAACTCAGCAACTTGTTTACACATGCAATATGAACGCTTCGCGATTATTAATAAGGGCAACATTATGTGCGGCCCCCAAAAAACAATATAATTTACATTGGCCCTTTTAATAGAAAAGATGCTCACCGCTGGTTTATAGAATAGTTTCTGTTTCACCCGATGGGTTGCATTATTAGATGAATGGTCCAGGGATATAGTTACATGAGGTGGTGTGTACCTTGAGGAGCGTGAGCGGGCGGTTGTTGACCTCCGTGACGGCCCAGCGGCCCGCGGGGGGGACGCCCGCGCGGCCCGCGGCCGACGCGCGCTCCACCGACACGATGCAGCACTCGCCGTCCAACTTTATACCTTAACGACATACAAACAAGACACTTCATCGATATTCTTTGCCTACACTACCGCCCGCGCGGCCCGCGGCCGACGCGCGCTCCACCGACACGATGCAGCACTCGCCGTCCAACTTTATACCTTAACGACATACAAACAAGACACTTCATCGATATTCTTTGCCTACACTACCGCCCGCGCGGCCCGCGGCCGACGCGCGCTCCACCGACACGATGCAGCACTCGCCGTCCAACTTTATACCTTAACGACATACAAACAAGACACTTCATCGATATTCTTTGCCTACACTACCGCCCGCGCGGCCCGCGGCCGACGCGCGCTCCACCGACACGATGCAGCACTCGCCGTCCAACTTTATACCTTAACGACATACAAACAAGACACTTCATCGATATTCTTTGCCTACACTACCGCCCGCGCGGCCCGCGGCCGACGCGCGCTCCACCGACACGATGCAGCACTCGCCGTCCAACTTTATACCTTAACGACATACAAACAAGACACTTCATCGATATTCTTTGCCTACACTACCGCCCGCGCGGCCCGCGGCCGACGCGCGCTCCACCGACACGATGCAGCACTCGCCGTCCAACTTTATACCTTAACGACATACAAACAAGACACTTCATCGATATTCTTTGCCTACACTACCGCCCGCGCGGCCCGCGGCCGACGCGCGCTCCACCGACACGATGCAGCACTCGCCGTCCAACTTTATACCTTAACGACATACAAACAAGACACTTCATCGATATTCTTTGCCTACACTACCGCCCGCGCGGCCCGCGGCCGACGCGCGCTCCACCGACACGATGCAGCACTCGCCGTCCAACTTTATACCTTAACGACATACAAACAAGACACTTCATCGATATTCTTTGCCTACACTACCGCCCGCGCGGCCCGCGGCCGACGCGCGCTCCACCGACACGATGCAGCACTCGCCGTCCAACTTTATACCTTAACGACATACAAACAAGACACTTCATCGATATTCTTTGCCTGAGGCGAGTGCAGATGGCACTCCAAACCAAAGGAAGGACAACTCCCACCTGACGGATACGACTAGTCTAAGGTGCCCTCAGCTAGGGAGTTCGGACCCCGGCTCAGGACGTCGTAATTTCTATAGCCGTTTGAATTATACACAGTATCAATAATAAATTGCTACAGCTTATAAGTAACCTCAAAAACGAAAATATAGCGCGTTGTAGCAATTGACAAGTGACAAATATATAATAACTAAATTTAGACGGTTACCACTTACCATCAGGTGGGCCGTTAGTTTGTTTACCATTTAATTATATAAAAAAATGCACACTTACCTAAACTTTCATTCTCTCTTCTATTTAATACGTAAATAATTCCTAAAGGCACACGATAAAACAGCATGTCCACCTGAAAACAAACAATCGTATAGAAATTACACTACAATTATATTATGATACTAGGTACACCCGCGTCTTCGTCCGCGTGGAATTTAACTTGATTTTTCTAAAATAAAAATAGCCTAAGTAAGTCCTTACTACATCAGCTACCTGCCAATAAAAATCCCGTCAAAATCAGTCCAGCCATTTCAGAGATTATCCGGAACAGACAGGCAAAAATTGTAAAAAATGTTATTTTGGTGTGTGTACGCTAATCACATGCATGTAGTAAAAAATTGTTATTTCAATATTGTTTTTCATTTAAATTTTCAAACTATATATCTGAATTATTATTGTTATGGTGAAATTACCTGATGCGAGGGTTCAGCCCGGAACAGCATCCGCGCGTGTGCGGCGTCCCGGGGGGCCGTGCCGCGGACGGCCGCCACGCGGTCACCCGCCCGCCCCCCCGCGCGCCACCCGCCGCCGCCCCACCGCGCCACCCTGACACGCACACATATGTTACGTCATCATTGTTACGTCCCGGGAGCCGTGTCTGATGATAAGTGATCCACCGGCCAAGAGCACCCGGAACACCAGGGGTATTGCAAGAGAATTGCCGGGCATTTAACAAGAAATGAGCACTTTATTGAATATATTAACTAGTCGTATTAAGCCAATCGTAGTTACAATCAGTTGATCACGTAACATCTTACGAGATCTGCAGTACTAACCACACGCAGCGCCGCCTGCCGCCGGTGCAGTGCTCAGTGCTCAGTGCTCAGCACTCAGCACTCAGCACTCAGCACTGGGTACTCACCACACGCGGGCGTCGTAGTCCGCGAACACCGGCGGGTCGCGGGCGGCGGCGGCGGCCGGCAGCGCGGCCCCGCGCCGCAGGTCGGCCCGCAGCGCCGCCTGCCGCCGGTGCAGTGCTCAGTGCTCAGCACTCAGCACTCAGCACTCAGCACTCAGCACTGGGTACTCACCACACGCGGGCGTCGTAGTCCGCGAACACGGGCGGGTCGCGGGCGGCGGCGGCGGCCGGCAGCGCGGCCCCGCGCCGCAGGTCGGCCCGCAGCGCCGCCTGCCGCCGGTGCAGTGCTCAGTGCTCAGTGCTCAGCACTCAGCACTCAGCACTGGGTACTCACCACACGCGGGCGTCGTAGTCCGCGAACACCGGCGGGTCGCGGGCGGCGGCGGCGGCCGGCAGCGCGGCCCCGCGCCGCAGGTCGGCCCGCAGCGCCGCCTGCCGCCGGTGCAGTGCTCAGTGCTCAGTGCTCAGCACTCAGCACTCAGCATGGGTACTCGCGGGCGTCGTAGTCCGCGAACCCGGGCGGGTCGCGGGCGGCGGCGGCGGCCGGCAGCGCGGCCCCGCGCCGCAGGTCGGCCCGCAGCGCCGCCTGCCGCCGGTGCAGTGCTCAGTGCTCAGTGCTCAGCACTCAGCACTCAGCACTCAGCACTGGGTACTCACCACACGCGGGCGTCGTAGTCCGCGAACACCGGCGGGTCGCGGGCGGCGGCGGCGGCCGGCAGCGCGGCCCCGCGCCGCAGGTCGGCCCGCAGCGCCGCCTGCCGCCGGTGCAGTGCTCAGTGCTCACCAGCACTCAGCACTCAGCACTGGGTACTCACCACACGCGGGCGTCGTAGTCCGCGAACACCGGCGGGTCGCGGGCGGCGGCGGCGGCCGGCAGCGCGGCCCCGCGCCGCAGGTCGGCCCGCAGCGCCGCCTGCCGCCGGTGCAGTGCTCAGTGCTCAGTGCTCAGCACACTCAGCACTCAGCACTGGGTACTCACCACACGCGGGCGTCGTAGTCCGCGAACACGGGCGGGTCGCGGGCGGCGGCGGCGGCCGGCAGCGCGGCCCCGCGCCGCAGGTCGGCCCGCAGCGCCGCCTGCCGCCGGTGCAGTGCTCAGTGCTCAGCACTCAGCACTCAGCACTCAGCACTGGGTACTCACCACACGCGGGCGTCGTAGTCCGCGAACACCGGCGGGTCGCGGGCGGCGGCGGCGGCCGGCAGCGCGGCCCCGCGCCGCAGGTCGGCCTGCAGCGCCGCCTGCCGCCGGTGCATAGTGCTCAGCACTCAGCACTCAGCACTCAGCACTGGGTACTCACCACACGCGGGCGTCGTAGTCCGCGAACACCGGCGGGTCGCGGGCGGCGGCGGCGGCCGGCAGCGCGGCCCCGCGCCGCAGGTCGGCCCGCAGCGCCGCCTGCCGCCGGTGCAGTGCTCAGTGCTCAGCACTCAGCAAGCACTGGGTACTCACCACACGCGGGCGTCGTAGTCCGCGAACACGGGCGGGTCGCGGGCGGCGGCGGCGGCCGGCAGCGCGGCCCCGCGCCGCAGGTCGGCCCGCAGCGCCGCCTGCCGCCGGTGCAGTGCTCACTCAGCACTCAGCACTCAGCACTGGGTACTCACCACACGCGGGCGTCGTAGTCCGCGAACACCGGCGGGTCGCGGGCGGCGGCGGCGGCCGGCAGCGCGGCCCCGCGCCGCAGGTCGGCCCGCAGCGCCGCCTGCCGCCGGTGCAGTGCTCAGTGCTCAGTGCTCAGCACTCAGCACTCAGCACTGGGTACTCACCACACGCGGGCGTCGTAGTCCGCGAACACGGGCGGGTCGCGGGCGGCGGCGGCGGCCGGCAGCGCGGCCCCGCGCCGCAGGTCGGCCCGCAGCGCCGCCTGCCGCCGGTGCAGTGCTCAGTGCTCAGTGCTCAGCACTCAGCACTCAGCACTCAGCACTGGGTACTCACCACACGCGGGCGTCGTAGTCCGCGAACACCGGCGGGTCGCGGGCGGCGGCGGCGGCCGGCAGCGCGGCCCCGCGCCGCAGGTCGGCCCGCAGCGCCGCCTGCCGCCGGTGCAGTGCTCAGTGCTCAGTGCTCAGCACTCAGCACTCAGCACTCAGCACTGGGTACTCACCACACGCGGGCGTCGTAGTCCGCGAACACCGGCGGGTCGCGGGCGGCGGCGGCGGCCGGCAGCGCGGCCCCGCGCCGCAGGTCGGCCCGCAGCGCCGCCTGCCGCCGGTGCAGTGCTCAGTGCTCAGTGCTCAGCACTCAGCACTCAGCACTCAGCACTGGGTACTCACCACACGCGGGCGTCGTAGTCCGCGAACACCGGCGGGTCGCGGGCGGCGGCGGCGGCCGGCAGCGCGGCCCCGCGCCGCAGGTCGGCCCGCAGCGCCGCCTGCCGCCGGTGCAGTGCTCAGTGCTCAGTGCTCAGCACTCAGCACTCAGCACTCAGCACTGGGTACTCACCACACGCGGGCGTCGTAGTCCGCGAACACCGGCGGGTCGCGGGCGGCGGCGGCGGCCGGCAGCGCGGCCCCGCGCCGCAGGTCGGCCCGCAGCGCCGCCTGCCGCCGGTGCAGTGCTCAGTGCTCAGTGCTCAGCACTCAGCACTCAGCACTCAGCACTGGGTACTCACCACACGCGGGCGTCGTAGTCCGCGAACACCGGCGGGTCGCGGGCGGCGGCGGCGGCCGGCAGCGCGGCCCCGCGCCGCAGGTCGGCCCGCAGCGCCGCCTGCCGCCGGTGCAGTGCTCAGTGCTCAGTGCTCAGCACTCAGCACTCAGCACTGGGTACTCACCACACGCGGGCGTCGTAGTCCGCGAACACGGGCGGGTCGCGGGCGGCGGCGGCGGCCGGCAGCGCGGCCCCGCGCCGCAGGTCGGCCCGCAGCGCCGCCTGCCGCCGGTGCAGTGCTCAGTGCTCAGCACTCAGCACTCAGCACTGGGTACTCACCACACGCGGGCGTCGTAGTCCGCGAACACGGGCGGGTCGCGGGCGGCGGCGGCGGCCGGCAGCGCGGCCCCGCGCCGCAGGTCGGCCCGCAGCGCCGCCTGCCGCCGGTGCAGTGCTCAGTGCTCAGTGCTCAGCACTCAGCACTCAGCACTCAGCACTGGGTACTCACCACACGCGGGCGTCGTAGTCCGCGAACACCGGCGGGTCGCGGGCGGCGGCGGCGGCCGGCAGCGCGGCCCCGCGCCGCAGGTCGGCCCGCAGCGCCGCCTGCCGCCGGTGCAGTGCTCAGTGCTCAGTGCTCAGCACTCAGCACTCAGCACTGGGTACTCACCACACGCGGGCGTCGTAGTCCGCGAACACGGGCGGGTCGCGGGCGGCGGCGGCGGCCGGCAGCGCGGCCCCGCGCCGCAGGTCGGCCCGCAGCGCCGCCTGCCGCCGGTGCAGTGCTCAGTGCTCAGCACTCAGCACTCAGCACTCAGCACTGGGTACTCACCACACGCGGGCGTCGTAGTCCGCGAACACCGGCGGGTCGCGGGCGGCGGCGGCGGCCGGCAGCGCGGCCCCGCGCCGCAGGTCGGCCCGCAGCGCCGCCTGCCGCCGGTGCAGTGCTCAGTGCTCAGCACTCAGCACTCAGCACTCAGCACTGGGTACTCACCACACGCGGGCGTCGTAGTCCGCGAACACCGGCGGGTCGCGGGCGGCGGCGGCGGCCGGCAGCGCGGCCCCGCGCCGCAGGTCGGCCCGCAGCGCCGCCTGCCGCCGGTGCAGTGCTCAGTTCAGCACTTTCAGCACTGGGTACTCACCACACGCGGGCGTCGTAGTCCGCGAACACCGGCGGGTCGCGGGCGGCGGCGGCGGCCGGCAGCGCGGCCCCGCGCCGCAGTTCGGCCGGGTTGGCCGCCTTCCTCCGGTGCGGTGCTCCGTGCTCAGTGCTCAGCACTCAGCACTCAGCACTCAGCACTGGGTACTCACCACACGCGGGCGTCGTAGTCCGCGAACACCGGCGGGTCGCGGGCGGCGGCGGCGGCCGGCAGCGCGGCCCCGCGCCGCAGGTCGGCCCGCAGCGCCGCCTTTATTTGGGTACTCACCACACGCGGGCGTCGTAGGCCGCGAACACCGGCGGGTCGCGGGCGGCGGCGGCGGCCGGCAGCGCGGCCCCGCGCCGCAGGTCGGCCCGCAGCGCCGCCTTGCAGTGCTCAGTGCTCAGTTTCAGCACTCAGCTCAGCACTCAGCACTGGGTACTCACCACACGCGGGCGTCGTAGTCCGCGAACACGGGCGGGTCGCGGGCGGCGGCGGCGGCCGGCAATGTTGCAGTGCTTTTGCACTCCGCACTGGGTACTCACCACACGCGGGCGTCGTAGTCCGCGAACACGGGCGGGTCGCGGGCGGCGGCGGCGGCCGGCAGCGCGGCCCCGCGCCGCAGGTCGGCCCGCAGCGCCGCCTGCCGCCGGTGCAGTGCTCAGTGCTCACTCAGCACTCAGCACTGGGTACTCACCACACGCGGGCGTCGTAGTCCGCGAACACGGGCTTCGCGGGCGGCGGCGGCGGCCGTTCCCGCGCCGCAGGTCGGCCCGCAGCGCCGCCTTTTGCAGTTACTCAGCACTCAGCACTGGGTACTCACCACACGCGGGCGTCGTAGTCCGCGAACACCGGCGGGTCGCGGGCGGCGGCGGCGGCCGGCACCAAAGGTCGGCTTATCTTCAATGTTAGTCCGCGAACACGGGCGGGTTTGGCGGCGGCCGGCAGCGCGGCCCCCCGCCGCAGGTCGGCCCGCAGCGCCGCCTGCCGCCGGTGCCGTGCTCAGTGCTCAGTGCTCAGCACTCAGCACCAAACTCAGCACTGGGTACTCACCACGCGGGCGTCGTAGTCCGCGAACACGGGCGGGTCGCGGGCGGCGGCGGCGGCCGGCGCGCGGCCCCGCGCCGCAGGTCGACCCGCAGCGCCGCCTGCCGCCGGTGCAGTGCTCAGTGCTCAGCACTCAAACTCAGCACTCAGCACTGGGTACTCACCACACGCGGGCGTCGTAGTCCGCGAACCCGGGCGGGTCGCGGGCGGCGGCGGCGGCCGGCAGCGCGGCCCCGCGCCGCAGGTTCGCCGCCTGCCGCCGGTTTTGTTCAGCACTCAGCACTCAGCAAGCACTGGGTACCACCACACGCGGGCGTCGTAGTCCGCGAACACCGGCGGGTCGCGGGCGGCGGCGGCGGCCGGCAGCGCGGCCCCGCGCCGCAGGTCGGCCCGCAGCGCCGCCTTCAGTGCTCATTTTCAGTGCTCAGCACTCAGCACTCAGCACTGGGTACTCACCACACGCGGGCGTCGTAGTCCGCGAACACGGGCGGGTCGCGGGCGGCGGCGGCCGGCAGCGCGGCCCCGCGCCGCAGGTCGGCCCGCAGCGCCGCCTGCCGCCGGTGCACTCAAATGCTCAGCATCTTCAATGTTCATTTTGTACTCACCACACGCGGGCGTCGTAGTCCGCGAACACGGGCAAATGCGCGGCCCCGCGCCGCAGGTCGGCCCGCAGCGCCGCCAATGTTCAGTGCTCATTTTGTTCACCACACGACGTCCGCGAAGGACCAAATGCTTATCTTCAGCACTCAGCACTGTACTCATTTTCGTAGTCCGCGAACACGGGCGGGTCGCGGGCGGCGGCGGCGGCTCGCCGCAGGTCGGCCCGCAGCGCCGCCTGCCGCCGGTGCAGTGCTCAGTGCTCAGTGCTCAGCACTCAGCACTCAGCACTCAGCACTGGGTACTCACCACACGCGGGCGTCGTAGTCCGCGAACACCGGCGGGTCGCGGGCGGCGGCGGCGGCCGGCAGCGCGGCCCCGGACCAAAGGCCGCAGGTGCTTATCTTCAATACAGTTCGGTGCTCGGTGCTGCAGCACTCAGCACTCAGCACTCAGCACTGGGTACTCACCACACGCGGGCGTCGTAGTCCGCGAACACCGGCGGGTCGCGGGCGGCGGCGGCGGCCGGCAGCGCGGCCCCGCGCCGCAGGTCGGCCCGCAGCGCCGCCGCCTGCCGCGACCGCAGCGTCGCCAGCGACGGAGCCGCGCCTGCACAGACGGACACAGACTCGCTTATATATATCTCTACACCATGACTATTGTTGAAGTTCGGTATAATTACGGCATGAAGTGCTTGCGACTTTAACGTTCATTTTTATGCACGATCTAAAATTAAAATGCTTATGTCATCGATGTTTATTTTGATACTGGCTCGAAGGACCAAATGCTTATCTTCAATGTTTATTTTGTTACTGACTCGAAGGACCAAATGCTTATCTTCAATGTTTATTTTGTTACTGACTCGAAGGACCAAATGCTTATCTTCAATGTTTATTTTGTTACTGACTCGAAGGACCAAATGCTTATCTTCAATGTTTATTTTGTTACTGACTCGAAGGACCAAATGCTTATCTTCAATGTTCATTTTGTTACTGACTCGAAGGACCAAATGCTTATCTTCAATGTTTATTTTGTTACTGACTCGAAGGACCAAATGCTTGTCTTCGATGTTTATTTTGATACTGGATCGAAGGACCAAATGCTTACCTTCAATGTTTATTTTGTTACTGGCTCGAAGGACCAAATGCTTGTCTTCGATGTTTATTTTGATACTGGATCGAAGGACCAAATGCTTACCTTCAATGTTTATTTTGTTACTGGCTCGAAGGACCAAATGCTTGTCTTCGATGTTTATTTTGATACTGGATCGAAGGACCAAATGCTTATCTTCAATATTTATTTTGTTACTGACTCGAAGGACCAAATGCTTATCTTCAATATTTATTTTGTTTCTGACTCGAAGGACCAAATGCTTATCTTCAATGTTTATTTTGTTACTGGCTCGAAGGACCAAAATGCTTACCTTCGATGTTTATTTTGATACTGGCTCGAAGGACTAATAGTTCTTCGATGTTCGTTTAGATAGAACTTATTAATTAAAAACAATTGTATGCACAACCATACACTACTAAAACTCCCCCATCCAATTTAAACGGGGATTGAAATTACAACGGCCTGAGCAGAGATTCGAACCCCTACCGTTGCCCTCAGACTAAAGTCGTATCCGTCAGGTAGGAGTCCTTACCTCCTCCATAAGTCTTTCTGCGGATTTGGAGAACCATCTGCACTCGTGCGCATTGTCTGATGAAGTAGTAAAAGCTAGCGGTAAAGCATCAAAATTCTTCGAAAAACAAAATCTATTAAAACTAAACGAATTTTGTGTTTAAACTAAACGAATTTTGTGTTTATATTAACTAGTGTTATATACATAGTATGCCTGTCTATCTGCTGGCTTAAATATATACATACCATTATTTAAAGAGCTGCTTCTTCTCCTCGCAGTGTCGACCCTCGCCTCTGGCCGAGACCGACGAACCACCGGCCCCGGTGCCGTCACACCATGTTGGCTGAAGAACAAAATAAAAAAACCCTAAAAAAAATGGTGGGTGAGTTCCCACTAACTAAGTCTCACTTAGTTTGGCCGGTAAGCAGCTTGCTTTGTAAATAAAAGTAGTATTGCGTAATGTATACAGGTTTAAAAAGTTCCTGCCTATAAGTAGGTGTCCTAGAGACGAGACCAGAAGACAGGGTCGTCAAAGAATACGTTGGAAAGATATGAACCTGACTCTGGGGCCATTTTGGAAGAGGGTTGCGGAAGACAGGGTTCAATGGAAATAGCTGGAGGAGGTCAAAAGGTATACCGGGTTGCGGGACATATTGTAAATCACAAAAAGTACCGCAACTTTGGGAAAAAAGGTTATATTATTACCTATAAGTACAAAAATTCTCCCTATCCAATCCTTAGTGCTTCCATCCCTCAATTATGATGATGTGTTTGACATAAATGTAGATCTTATAAACAAATTAGATTGTCCTGTGAACAACTCTATTCCCTTCAATTTTATATATATGATACAGTTCATAGGTGCACAACGCAATTTTTAAAGCAGAAACAAGTGGAACAAAGGTGTCATTGGTGACGACTCAATATGAAGTCTATCCGGGGTAATAATAATAATCTCAGAACAATTCACACAGCGCCATCTAGACCCAAGTTAAGCTTGCTAAAGCTTCTGTTATGGGTACTAGATAACTGATACAAATACATAGATAAGTTTTTTTTCGTACGTACATACATAGAAAATACCCAGACAGATACAAACAATCATACTCATGAATACGAATGATTAAACCGTGCGAGGAATCGAACCCGCGACCATCAGAAATAAGGCGGTGTGTTAAACCACTAGACCACTGAGGCCGATAAATCACTCTTATTTTCTGTTGAGGTATAAAAAAGGAGTTTTCTAACCTTTCATTGCGTTCCACTTCGTGCCTGGTTGGGCTCTCGTGCCGTTTACCATTGCCTATACCCCTCAGCCGTGTCAATAAAGACAGTTCCGTTAATCCACGCTTCCATATCGGTTTGGGTTGATTCACTTCAGATTTATCTAAAACAGATAAAAGGATTATGATCTACATTAGAACTGGAGCCGGAGACTTTTTTCCTCAATTATTTCCGCCCCGCCAAGACAGACTTCCCATTTTTTTCACATGCACGTGACATCCCTGGTTTTTCAGGCGTCCATAGGCTACGGTAACCATTTACCATCAGATGTCCCATATGTTTGTTTGCCTGTATATGTCCCTGATGTTTGCCACCAATGTGGTATAACGAAAAATGTAATTTCTAAGGACGGTTCTAAAATTAAATGTAACACTAGTATTTAAATGTAACATAATAGTCGCTAGTCGTTGTTGTCACACAAAATCAACATCAACGCGAGAGAAACCGCGAGTGAAAGCTAGTTATTCAATATATTTACCATTTTTGTTATCCCTTTTAGGGCTACTATTCTGCGCTCTTCTAATTAGATGCTGTCTCATTCTGTCCGATGTATCATAGGCACTTTGACTATACGATCTTTCAACATTCGACCTTAGTATCCTCACTGTAGACTCATTTTCCGTTGGCGCAGTATTAGATACACTAACATGAACATTCCTCGGTCTATTTTCTACTTCTAATTCTCTTCCACTACGATTAAACTCACGCGTACTTCCTTCAGTAGCGTTGGAATTATCTCTATTAATTCCATTGATGTTGGAATTACAATTATTAATTCCATTACTATTGGAATTACTCCCACTGTCAGGATTTAATTGATCATTTACATTTCCAGTAGTATCAATTGGATTACTAGTAATTTCTTCTACCCTTAACTGTATGTTCGTTCTGTTGTTATTGCTAGGAAACAGATATTCATATGTACTTTCCGCATCCAAATTGGGTAACGATGATTTTCTAACTTTATCAATATTTATAACTTTGTTAACTGGATTTTCAGTTGATGTAGATGCCATACACAACCTCTCGTAAACTCCCTCCGTCGCACTGACAGCGTCTGTCAGTTTGACAGCATCTGTCAGATTGACAGTCGTTGTCAAACTCAAGTGGCCATACTCATTGTCTTTGTACACAGTGCCGTAACTGTTTTCTGGTGTGGTAACATTGACTTCAGTGTTAACAATGTTGATGAAGGGCTGATCAGGTTGTATTGTCAGCTTTTGGTCAAAATTGAAGTTGAATATGTTAGTTTCTGGACCAAGGACCGGTATAGCTGTGTGGGGCGGTTTGTTTGATACTTGGATGACCGTAATGTTAGTTGCTTGGTGATCACTGTAAAAATATATACAGAGTAATAATATATCAGGACAATTCACACAGCGTCATCTAGTCCCAAGCTTGTGTTATGGGTACTATTTAATTGATACCTTTCTTTTGAAAACACATAATATATATTGAAACAACCAGACAATCATACTCCTGAATACATATATTTATACCATATGTTGGAGGAGAAATACTGTTACATATAACAAAAACAGTAGTTTAACGATTTATATAAGTGGCATATTGGAGCAAATAAAATGTTGAATTTAACACCAAAAAAATAAAATTAAACAAATCCCTAAATGTGAAACTATCGCTTAAGTTGGATTAAGCTGTCAATGACGGCCTCATTGGTCTAGTGATTTAACACACCGCTTTACTTACGACGCGGGTTCGATTCCTCGCATGGTGCAAACATTTGTATTAGTAAGTATGATTCTTTGAATCGTTCTGGATGTCTTTTATGTAAATTATGTATGTATTTACAAAAAAAATATCGTAAGTATTTATAACAGTTGTCTAGAACTCATAACACAAGCTCTGCTTACCATAAGACTAAATGGCGCTGTGTCAATTATCCAGGATAAAAATGAGGTTAATAAATATTCGTAAAAAACATGCTATCTAATACATTCAATCTGTACCTCGTTACATTTTCAGCCCCACTCGACTGAGCAGGTACATCATCCCCCACAACGAGCGTCTGTTTGAAACCTTCAAACTGATCTCCGAAACTTTCAGAATTATCATCACCATATTCATCATCGGCGGATGCGTGTATCCTATCCACTTCTGCGAAGAATTCTTCATCACTATCAGTGACGGTGATTCTCTTCAATATAGAATCGTCCAAGCAAATGTTCTGACCACAGATTTTGGTTACACTCCTCGGCTGTTGCGTCTCCTGGCTGGTACTTGGTTGTGGGTTCTCATCCCAGTTCGATATATCCACAGGGTCCGGTTGAGGGGGTGGGGGAGTTGGGGGCGGCTCTTCAGGGGGCGGACGTATGGACGGAACCAATTCAATACCTGGTACCCTGAAAGCATAGAATAATTCTAACTTTAAATATAATCTTCATCTCATTATAACATTAAATATACATAGCATATGCTCATAGCCCTGCTAGGACTATTTGTAAGTTGAATATTAAATAAAAGTAAAAAAATCTGTCCAAAAATTGAGACAGTCCTACATAGCAATTTATATATTACTAGCTGTGCCCGCGACTTCGTATGCGTTGAATAAATAACGAACAAAAATCCTTGAATAGCTTAAAATATTTAATAATTTCACACAAAAAAAAATGTAAAGAAAAAAGTTTCATCGTTCTACCTTTAAAATTGGCGAATTTCTATACAAAATTTCATCTCTAATTTGGTATACAGACAGAGTTACTTTCGTATTTATAATGTCAGTATGGAAGTATGGACTACTATATTATAGACTACACCCTATTTCTTTTATGGATGTTAATGGTATGTTGCAACCGCTGCGCTTAACCCGCAGCAACCCGCGCTGCGGTTTACCCATACTGCCTCAATAACGATTTGATTACTTATAGAGCTCATAACTCATCCAGTAAAATGAGAAGAAAAGACCAGTTTGAGGGGTAACGACCACACAGTACCTCGTTACCCCTCTAACCTGTCTTTTCTTCTCACTTTCTCTCACATCACTATTCTAACCAATGATGGTCTTTTGAAGATTTTTCCACATGGGGCCGTTCAAATATTACGTAAGCACTATAGGGCGGCAGGGGTAGGGGGAGGGGGTCTTTACTTTGCTTATTTAGTATGACATGGGGGAGTCTAGATGATGATGATTACGTCATCGGTAATTATTTACTTTTTTACACGAATGGCAACCCTCACATTGTCTTTGCTAAAAAAAAACAATACATTCGTTGAAAAATGTTCACGTAAGCATGGGGGGAAGGGGTTAGAGCTTTGCTGATAAGGGGGAAAGAGGGGGGGGGGGTAATAATTAGTAAAATAATTGTAATAATTTGCTTACGTAATACTTGAACGGCCCCATAATAAAAAAAAATATCACAGAGACACACAAGACTCACCTGTCGGGGGGCACGGGGGGCGTGGGGGGCAGCGGGCTGGTGGGGTCCCGTGCGGCAGCCCGGGGCACGGGAGCAGCCGGAGCAGCGCAGTACACGTTCTCACCCTTCGACAGTATCTTCAGCTCGTGCAATTTGTTGCGGAGCGTCGTCACCCAGTCTTGCATGGCATCCCTAGTAATTATAAAACAAACCTTAAGGTTGGGCTCGAAACGAGCTGTATCCAGAGCCGTAAAACATTCTAGCGAAAACTGCGTATTGGATTTTAATGAAATTTTATAGTAATATAACTTATGCATCAGGATTACACATAGGTTAATTTTTTTATTGAAATATATTCAAATTTAACGCGGATGAAACTGCGTGGACAGCTAGTATTATATATGAATAGGATAAGACGGATGTTTGTTACTCTTTCACGCAAAAACTACTGAATGGATTTTGATAAAACTTTACAATAATATAGATTATAGATAAGAATATCTTTCTAAATTATAGCCTATGTGTAAGGTTATAATTTAAAAAGATATTATGTAAATTAAATGATAAAAGTCAAGTAAGTGTGATGCAGACGAAATTACGCGTAAGTAGTAAGGTAAGTATTTTATGGTGAGAGGACTATACTATAGGATCCCTGGTCGTACCGGCGAAGTAAAAATGCTCGGTTGTTTGCACTTAGTAGGAAGGCACCTATCGGGTCGCTGTTTCGCCAGTGAATGCGGACCGCTGCTTTTTTTTTTCGGACTACTCTGATGCTGTTGGCCGCAGCTGGCCTTTACAGCTTCACCGGACGTTAGGGGGCGAGTGCAGATGACACTCCAAACCAAGGAAGGACTTATGGAACGGCTGAAGGCCAACTCCTGCCTGACGGATGCAACTTTAGTCTGAGGGCACCACTAGGGGCTCGAACCTCGGCTCAGGCCGTCGTAATTTCGATCCCCGTTTGAATTGGACGGGGGATCGATCGGAGGGGACGGACCGCTGTCCGGCCGCACTCTTTATATAGACGCCCGACGGGTGGCCCTCCCTACTGCAACTGTACGTTGCGTGTCTTTATTTTCTATCAGTTTTACATATTATTATTATTAACAAAATTGATCTTATTCACACATATATACAAATTCTACTTATACTAATTACTTACATTTAGGGCAATAAAAAACACTATATTATATATTTTATTAAGGATGACTTATTATACTAATTACAGCTAAAACTTATTTTCTAATTGATTCCGTCGTGTACAGTATTTATATATAACAAACCAAGCACTTGATTTGTTTTTAATTTAATTAAGAAACTGGATATACATTTATGGACTTGAAGGGATATTATATTACGCAATTCTATTGCAACATTGTGTGTATGTGTGTCACGCGATATTTATTTTTATGACTAATAATTTATACTAATAGATATTACAAAGATTAAGAGTTTTTTTGTTTGAACGCTCTAATCTCAGGAACTACAGGTTCGAATTGAATTGAATCTTTTTTGTGTTGGATAGTCCATTTGTCGAGGAAGGCTTTAAGCTATATAACATTACGCTACAATCAAAGAGGACCTGCAATGACAAAAATTTGGAAAAGGTGGGGAAATGAAATGCAAACAAAGTACGGGCCAGCTAATAATTGATCAGTTGCATGTGACTAACTCACGTGCAACTGATCAATTATTAAATAATATTTCCAATAAATCTTACCAATCTGGGGCTATCATCCTGACAGGTCCATGCTCAGTGTCTATCAGGAAGTCATACTCGACGCCTGCCCTCGGCTTCACGCTGGCCGTCACATGTCTGGCCGTACGGAGGCAGGCCCTCCACACAGGCTTGTGTGCGAGGGTCGCTGGAGATTCAGGCTCGGGATACTGCTCTAGGAATGGTGTGCGACCATTGTGTACGCAGAATAATGTCCACATCGCTTTAAGGGGAACTTTCTGAGGAAGAATTATAAATCTATTTTTAATTATGACTAGCTGTAACCGCAATTTCGTCCTTGTGGAATTAAATTTATAGACTTACATGAATTAAGATATTTTGAGTGATTGATTACCTTGACAATTAACACAAATAAAAATAAAGACCGATTGTCATAGAAGAAAAGAAGAAGAAGAAAAGAAGAAGAAGAAGAGAAAAAGAAATATAATTCTTTCCACTCCTGCGCCATCCACACCACCTTCTGTCTGAACAGTATTCTACAATAATTATCATTTACCTTATGACCCAAAGGTCTCAGCTTACTCCCGCTAGTTTCATTAGGGACCCTCTTGAGGTATGCATTCTTCTGTATTTCCCTGTAGTACACTGGGCCTTCCTCTTGTCCATATGACATTGTGCCGTTCGAGGCATTCAGAAGTACTGTAAATATAACATTGTTCATTTTTAGATAGTTCTTTTTTTAAAATGGGCTGAACAATCTGGTAGTTGTTACGACCATTAACATTGTGGATATTGAATAAAGCAAGATCTTCAGAATAAGAAGCAAGACATCTTAGTCCTCTGAAATGGAAACTCTTGAGTAATATTATATGTATTACATAATAATGTCATATAGATGCATATAAGTTAATTCTCTTTCATAATGTTTGAATATCAATAACATATAAATATTTCTTTTTATATATTAAAATTTGAGCATGTTTGACCGCAATATCACCTGATGTTAAGTGATGATGTGGTCTAAGCTGTTACACGCAAGCTCAAGTAATGCCTATACACTCTTGACTTGAAAGACACAATGTTGTAAGAGGCAGGAAAAATAGACACTGGTAGAGAGTTGCACTCCTTTGCTGCTTGCATAAGGAACGATGATGCAAAACAGTTAGTTCAAGCAGCTGGGATGTCAATAGTGTATGGGTGGAGCCACTCTCTACATCTTGTTGTATGTTGATGGAATGGTGCTGGAGGAATGAGGTTGTGTAGTTCTTGAGCACATTCGCCAAAATGAAGCCTTCCTTTCTTGTTTAATTATACACAGTGAATTTTATAGATTTAAACAAAATTATAAACAAAATAAAAATAATAATAACATAATTTTCTTTGTAAATGATTTAATGTAAATTACATATATGATGTTATTGAAAATGGCCCTTGACAAGTCCCTTACATTAAGCATACAAATCTTTAAGTTGATTAATCTTTAGGTATTAAATTATTGATTATTTATATAACTATTATTTATTCTAACTATATATCAATTTGTATGTAAATCTCAGTGGCATATTGATAATATGTATTTATTAATGTTAGACATAGACACCTATATGAATATATATTGTAAATAAACTGGCATAAGCCAGTTTTAATAATAATAAAATAAGAAATTCAATTGAGTTTCTTGCCAATTCATCACAATTGAATCTGTATAATGATTTGGATTATAAGGAAAAAATATAAAACATATAAAAACAAGTCCCATATGAATATTATTTAAATGAAGATTACTTTTTATCAATATAATTGCCTTGAGTATATAATTTTTGTGTAATTACTTGGTAGGTACAGATGACTAACTTACTAAGAATTAACGGATCAATCACTAATTGTCGCATGAGTGAATTCTAAACAGTAAAGCACAATTAATACTCTGACTCAGAGCAAAAGTATGTCCCCTACATCCATAATTGGGGTTGGCAGTCACAGAAAACGTGTTAGACCCATCAAGCGTAGGGAAAGCCGGAATTTCTATTGAAATCTTCATTATAACAGTGTTACGGACAAGCAAAAAGGTCAATGGTTATGTGAAGGAAGTATTTAAGTACTATTGTCATAGTAAATTATAGTAAAAAAAATGAATAGAAAAGAAAAAAAACAAACCTATACAAAATGTTTCTAAGGTTTTAATATCTTGCGGACTTCAGTGGTTGTTTTTCATTGTATAATTCAAAAACAATTGACGATTCTGTATTATTATATTGAAATAAATAAAGCAGCTTTGTATAATATCACAACCACATACATTTTTAATGTGAATCTGACAGACGCAATTGCAGATTGAGCGAACAAAGGGGATTCAATCTGTCAATCAGATTTGACACCATATTTTTTATGATACAGAATGTTACTGAAGACAATGGCTGTATGGGCTGAGTCCTTTTGCCTTTCCCTAAAAAGGGAAAAACAGAACCAAAAAAAAAAAAAATGATACAGAATGACATCCAGTGCTAAACATCGTCATTTATTTAATCATTCTCCATACATGGATTATATACCTACCGAATTAAGTTGCACATTTTAACTATGACAATTGTTATAGTCTACAAATTTAAAATAATAAATCATTAACATTAAATTATTTACTTTATTAACAGTAATAACATTAAATAAATATTCATAACATAACTAAACATATGCTTTTATAAAGCCTGCAGGTAATCCATGATATTTATACATTTTTTATTGAACTCAATACCGCCCTAGTTTGACTCAAACTGCAATTATAGGTGCATATTCAAGGTAATTTATGTATTGTGTCGTGTAACTAAAGCCCTATAAATTAAGAACAAAAAGTCTATTACTCTTTACATTGACTTTGACAATTTTTTTCTATTGTCAATGGTTAATAAAGTGACATTTTATTGCAGTGATTAATCAAGAAAAACAAATTGAAAACACAAGAAACACTAAGGTATTTAAATATTCTTGATAACATATTTCATCACGTTTTCTGAATAATGATCAGCGACTAAATTTTCTCTATTTTTTCATCGTTTTAATATTGTTTGTTTTCCTTTCTTAAAAGTGTCAAACTATTTAGTTTTTTTTAATTCTAGTTCCGTAATTTTCCGTTCAGCGCTATAGTCTGCACTTATTTTGATCACGTGACCAATTGAACCGCCAAAATAATTGTCACCTACCCATTTACAGTCGGTTACACCGCAAATTTCTATTCTTAAAAAAACGTTTGTTTCCATATTTCCGTTAAATTATTAATTTTAGATCGTTACAAAAGCATATTTGCTGTCTTCTGAAGTGTAGAGATTACTAAATAATGGCAAAAGTTCATATCACTAATGTCGTTGTACTGGACAATCCTAGCCCTTTTCTGAACCCGTTCCAATTTGAACTAACCTTTGAGTGCATAGAAGAGTTAAAAGAAGATCTCGAATGGCGGATGATATACGTGGGATCGGCGGAAACTGAGGAACATGACCAGGTTTTAGATACTATTTACGTTGGTCCCATACCAGAGGGCCGGCACATGTTTGTTTTCCAAGCGCCGCCACCGGACGTGACCCGTATACCTGAAAATGACGCTTTAGGTGTCACCGTCGTTCTCCTAACGTGTTCTTACCGAGGTCAAGAGTTTGTTAGAGTTGGTTACTTTATTAACAATGAATATAGTGAAAACGAACCTGAATTACGTGAAAATCCGCCACCGAAGCCCCAGTTCGACAAAGTAGTGAGGAATATATTAGCGTCGGAGCCGAGAGTGACGAGGTTCAAGATAAATTGGGCCGAACCAGACGCGGCGGCGGCTACGGACTCGGGAGATGGGAACTTGGAGACTTCTCATGCCCCAAGTAACGACTCATATGGAGCTTCCTTCAATGCGGACAGTCAAATTAGTGGTATTGAATTCCAAGGCAGTTTAAGTGGTTACGGAGATAATTCTAATTCAATAGCACCGATGGAATGCTGAAGTAAGTTTTTTTAAGTAACTATTTTTTTATGTTAACACATTATGAATGGGGCAGGTATTTGTACCCATATTAATAAATATATATGTTATATGTATATATATTTTCCCTTGTGTCACTTAAATTGACTTATTTGAAACAAGTACTAACTACCTTCCCCACTTTTAAATGGCAATGTGTGGAACAAGTTCTAGTACCTGCCCCGCTTATAAGTGGCAATTCTCGGAACGGGTACAAACACGGTATACATTGGTGGTACCAGTGGAGTATGATAGAAACAGGGTTAATGTCTTGACTTCTAGTCAAGACACTTACCCTATTGTGGAGTTTTCACATTGGTATTACACGACTGTCTTTTGTTTTCTCATTATTCATTCATAATTTATGAGTCCTTGGAGCTCTTACCACTGTCCAGGATCTTCCATCATACTCTTTAAACATTGATATGTCACGAGTCCAATTTGTTTTGTCATGTAATGAAATTCAGCATGCCTATTACAAAATGAGTTACTCTTTTGTTTCATATACAATCATAACCATAATTTTAAGTCATTGAGCCACTATTGATCCAATATTTGTGGACTGACTTTTTCTGAACCTCATACTTATTCTAGACTATTCTTGAAAATTAATATTTGCTCTTTGGGCATAAGTGCAAATAGACAATAAATCAGGAATTTATTACCTATTTGCACTTATGTACACACACTGTGTTATCAGATAACACTGTGGAATACGCTGGTATTATTATATACTAGCTATCCTGCGCAACTTTGCCTACATCACACTTGACATTCTATTTCACCCAATGTATACAATATCTTTTTAAATTATAGCCTATCTATTATTCTGATGTATAAGCTATATTACTGTAAAGTTTCATCAAAATCCGTTCAGTAGTTTTTGTGTGAAAACATCCATCCATACTCACAAACTTTCATATATATAATATGAATAACACTTGCACTTATGTACATCCACAGTTTTATCAGATAACACTGTGGTATACATTTCTATTATTATATATTGAACTAGCTGTCCTGGCAAACATTGTTTTGCCATATAAATTAATAACGCTATAAAAAAGGGGGTTGATGATAGAAGGTTGAAAATTTAGGATTGTATGTATTTTTGTATGTTGTATCATAGAAAAATAGAAACTAAAAATTTTGTCTAAAAAATAAAAAAAAAATTTAGGGGTGGACTACACCTAACATTTAGGGGGATGAAAAATAGATGTTGGCCAATTCTCAGACCTACTCAATACGCTCACAAAATTTCATGAGAATCGGTCAAGCCGTTTCAGAGGAGTTTGGGAACGAAAACTGTGACTCGAGAATTTTATATATAAGATATACATAAAAGTCTATTATTTCTTTCAATTCATATCTATTCAATTAATATCTTTATTCATGTAGGTCTATTACAAACTCTTATGATATGTCATTACGATTTTGAGATGAGAAGAACTGACAAGTGTCTGGAAAAACGTATATTTAAATTTAGTTACGCCAAGGCATGAAAAAATTCATTAATTTAGCAATATAAATTGTTTTTTTTTTATTTTAAGGCAAAACAACGTTTGCCGGGACAGCTAGTTGTAATATAAGTGTTTGCCCAGAAATCTGAGAATATTGTGTTATATGTTATATGTTATAATTTCTTAAATATATTTTCTTGTAATAAATGAAACAAATATTTAATGTTATATTGTCTTACATTTATATATTATATTGATAGTTCCTGTATTATTACTAACTGTGACTACACATGCTTTTACTTCATGTCAGTAAGCTAAGTATATATATAATCTTCACATAAAATTTCATTAGGATCATTCAGCCATTTTGTTTTAATAAAAAGTAAACAGAAATACTTTTGCATTTACTATTATTGGGTTATTTTCTAATAAAACATTATTTTTGTTTCAGACTACCAAATAATGTAGTAAATGTGTATGACAATGCTGTATAGAGAAGAATCTTGAAGAGGTGAAAGCCAAGAAGCCTAAATATATGATGCCGAATATTTGACAAAGCAGACCAGAGAGAATTATGTGTTTCACATCTCTATGGATGGACAGTAGTTTTATTTTCAACTGTCAAGGTTTTTAATTGAAATAAAATTAACATAGTAAATTTAGTTATTAAAGTTACTTAACATGTTAAAGATCACATGCTCACCAGTGGAGTCACTCTGCAATGAAAGTAAATTTACATGTTGGAACCGAGTGATCATACATATGTGGGCACTTTAAGGGGGTCTTCCTATGTGACGGCCTGTTTTTTAGGGATATTTTAGGATTTTTTTTCTACGACCAGTAAATATTTAGAGCTTCAAGTTTTTTTATCATTTATTAACATTTGGACACAGTATAAATATAAAATTTCAGCTAAAAATTTTCAGTAAAACTAGAGTTACAGCGCTCTTAACACCCCCGCCTCTAAAAAAAGAGCTCCCACTTCCTCCACGATTCCGGCTGATCGGCTTATCTTAAAAAAAAAAAAAAACGGCGTTTTAATTTGTAGGCTTAAAAGCACGGAATGACCTATAATCAAATGAATATTAAAAAAATTGGATTTTTGATAGACATTTGAAATAAAAGTTGCAAATTAGGCGTTTTTTTTTTTTGTTTTTTGCTATAAAAAAATCGAAGTTTTGAAAATTTTCGATTGATAATAGTTCATTCCATGCGTTTACATATATTGAGTGTGCCCTGTAAATTTAATTTCCAATCCAGCCGTTTCTGAGATACAATGGAGGAAAGTTTGAAAAACACAGTTTTGAGAAAAACGCGTTTAAAGTTTCAAGTCCGTTAAAAACTATTAAAATATCAACTTACTCTCAATCGGCAATGCCTGGTCCATAGAGTATTCCTTCCTCTTCCTCGTGAAACTCTTTTAAAGCAGATTGTTCAGCTCTTGAGTCAATCCTGGCTTGTTTAACGACATCACTTACGCGCCGCTCAGAGCGTAAGATTATTTTCATCCCGTTTCTCAACATACGCTTGGGCTTCACGACCAACAGGGCATCCCATAATCGACATAACTTTTAAAATACCTTGAAAACCTTCATTAAAGATAATAACTGCTAAGTATATGCAATTTCAACAACTCACACTCACACGATAAAATAATTTTAAAGCCTAGGCCTCGGAAACTTGATCGCGAAATAGACACGTCACTTTTACAAGTTTTACATATAACTATTTCAGAGATTGCAGCAAATACAGAAACAAACTCCAAAATGCAATATGCGTAAATTCGAAGCGATGGGAACATTCATGTTCATGTTATTTTTAAGTTTTTTGGCCGAAGCTGATGTAAATACCGTATCATTTTGGTGGGTAAAACGGTTTCCACTAAACTTTCTTTTTTTACTACTACCAGGATGAACACTTCCACTCGTACTTCCTTTCCGTCCACTCATTATGAAAAAAAATAATTTGTAGCTGTTGCTCTCTTCGAAGTTCAACCAAGACTAAAATAACTTCGGTAAAATATTATAACAATAGAAATTTCTGTTTAAGTCTGTAGAAACGTGTCTAAACTTGTATAAACAAATATATTAATAAAAGGGAGGCCAGGTATAAAGCCGACGGTACACAATAGGCCCGGTCTCTAACTGCCAACTCACCGCTCCGAACCGCTCTTTAATATTTACCTGCTGTATCTTTAAAACGACTTCGAATTTTCTAAAATCGCTTTACTACCGTATTCTAGACATGTTAAGGGAGCAATTTATGAAAAAAAAAATAATCGATTTTTTCAACCCATCACATAGGAAGACCCCCTTAATTGAAATAAATCTAGGGGTTAAATAATGTCTACCTCAAATATTGTACACTAAAAACATTATAAAAAATAATGTATGTATTTAACAATAAAAAAATGCCAGTCCCAATGTGAGAAATAACATTTTTCAATGTGGTCTTCAACATGTTAAGCCTCATATTGGAACTATTGTGAGTGTAGAGCCTGGACTATTATAATAACTATCCAAGCTAATAAGCTTGCAATACCAATAAGTTACAGTAAAATAATGCAATGTAAATGTATAGATTTAGTCCCACATTTGGACTATTGTAAGTGTTGATCTAGGACTATTTAATTGCCAATCAAGTCCGATCATACAGGGAACTATTGGAAGGCCAAGTGGACTATTTTTGTACTTACATTTGATTTGAATGTACATGTGGGACTACTGTAATATCTATCCAACTAGGTTTTTAGAAGGAAGCAACAAATTAATATATTGTAATGTAAAATAGTTACCTTTGCATTTAGTCCCATGTTGCTATTGTGAGTAGAACTGGAACTATTATAATAATCCAGAAGCATATAGTACAGTGTTTCCCAACATGGGCCCCATGATCCACAGGGTTTTGATTGTTAAGGAGGGCAATTCAAAAGTGAACTCGATATTATATGCACAACATTATAAAACATGCTGGATTTGTGTCCCAAATTTAACGAAAAAAGCAGATTCTTAAATTATTATTTTATCACTAAATTAAAATAAAACAATTGCAATAGAAAAATCTTTATTAAAATTATTTGGGATTTGAATTACTGCTTTTCATTATCTATTTAAAAATTTACTTTCTGTGTTTCTTTAATAATTTTAATTATTTCTTGCTAAAATATTTAAGTTTCTTGACCGAATATTTTTTTTTTTAATATGGCTGGGAGAGCATGAGAATTTTAGAAAGGATATGATGGGGCATGACGTAAAAAGGTTGGGAAACAATGTTAAGCATACAAGTATTTATGACTTTTGACAAAATTGTGTTATTTTTTGTTTCTGTCATGCAGTCTTTTGAAAATCTCTAGTAATCATGGTCTCATTAACATTAAGAGAATTGTAAAAAGTATTAAGTTATTGTTAAACACCTATTTACTTAAGTTTAGAAGCAGTAATTAATATTTATTAGTTTGAACATACACAATTATGAATTAGTTCAATTATTAATTAATTGGTACTAACTGAACTAATTTATAATTATATGCATTATCTTCTTAATATATAAAAATTTCGTGTCACATTTTTTTCTCGACGGGTCCTTTGAACTGGTTTCGATAGGTCTGTAAATAGGTTATCTATTTTTTATAAAAATTTGGCGTGGGCCACCCTTATCACTTTAGTGATAAGGGTGGCACACCCCACCCCAAATTTTTTCTTCTTTTTTTTCTTCTCACGTAATTTTTTATTTTTATTTTTTATGATTCGGCATTAAAAATAAACGCAGATCGTAATTTTCACCCTTCTACCATCAATCCCCATTCATTATTAGCGATATTAACTTATATGACAAAACAACGTTTGCCGGGACAAGTTGTAACATATACCATATGACTTTGTCTACGGCGTAGAAAATAATTATAAAAATAGGTTATAATAATATTGTTTATGTTATATAAGAGAAACTGACAAAAAACATTTCATCCGTTTTGCATCAATTTCCATTAATACTCCGCTCCCATTGGTCGTAGACTGATATTATATAACCTATAGTGCTCCTATACATATAGGCTATACAAGACTTAGCCTATAGGGTTCCTCAATATATGGGCTATACAATACTGGAAGGGTTTTTTAACTCGAACCAATAGTTCCCGAGGTATGCGCGTTCAACTAAACAAACAAACTTCTCAGCTTTATTTCAATATACATAGTACATGACAGTGACTCTAATGACATGTTTTTTGTTACCTTCTTTAATAGACGCTAGGCTATTTTATTATTTACTAACGATCCGTCCCGACTTCGAACGGATGCATTGCAATTCTTTGTATATCGGCTTGTTCTATACTATAACATACATGTATTATAAATACAAACCTTTCTCTTGAATCAGTCTATCTATAGCAGAAAGCAGTATTAAAATCTGTTGCGTAATTTAAAAGATAAAAAAGACACAGCGACTGCGACTTTGTTTTGTAATATATAAAGAAATAACCTTGGTAACAACATCTTCTGTATACTTTATATTATGTAGACATTTGACACTTATCGTCTGTTATATACCGACATAATCCTAACGCAATTAGATTGAATGAATAGTAAATAGTTGACATTTTCATGTTTTTTTTTTTATAGATGATAATGTAATGATACGCCCTCCTGCAGTAGTGGTTTATGTTGGTCGGGCAGTGGAGTATGATAAAATGAACTAACTACAGGTGAGTTAGTCCATTGTAGCTCAGTCTATATATAAGTGTCACTTCAAAACTCCAAACTGAGATTACTAGATAATTTTCTAAGGATTTGATAAAATGCATTCAAAACCTATTTTGTTGCAAGAATAGTTTGATCTGGTTTGTTTAATGGCGTTGTGTAAAGATAAGGAATTGGTTTTGTGAATAACGACTGAATTATGACGATGTACTAATTGTATTATAGTGTTTATAAATATTTTGAAATACATAATGTAATAAATGCATTTGTAATTATTTTAAATTATTTCATTATGGAATCACCTTCCAGCAATGGTATTTCCAAAACGGTATGATATTTTTTCGCTTATTTCTGTTTGAAATTGCGGCAACGCACTTTCAATTCCCCTGATTCGTTATTGAAACTTAAGAAAAGGGCTCATTCCTTCTTAAATGACCGGTAACGCACTTGCGATTCCCCTGGTATTGCGGGTGCTCATGGGCGGCGGTAATCGCTTGCCTTCAGGAGAGCCGCCAGATCATTTATTATAATGAATATTTGTTAGAGGCCCTTGCACAGTACGGCATAACAGTTTCAGTAAATTTATCCACGTCACAGCTGGAGTATTTCTCTCAAATTGAGAGGTGACATCCTCAATATGAGAAGATTCCTTCTCATATTGCGGATTTTGTGAATTTGTGGAATTAGTGCTACATTTCATGATGTTTTTACATCGTATTTCTGCCCCTACCAACACCTTTTCTATTAAATAAAATATATTTATTCATGTAGGCCATTTTAGCCGCTTATGAACGTCAAGTTTTTTCTATTAATAATTTTTCCCTATCGTCCAGCTCAGTATACAGATTCAATTTAGAAGAGCTATCAAGAAACTTAACTAAATTTCTTTGATTTAAAAAGCATCTATCCTAAATGGCAAACGAGAGATCATTAATGTAAACTAGAAATAAATATGGACCAAGAATAGATCCTTGAGGTACACCTATTTTTATACAATGTCACACTGTCGATTGTTGCAATTCTAATTATATGAAAAAAAAAAGGTATTGTATTGCTTATAACATAGTTATATCAATATATCGACAGAGATAGCTTAGGTATATCCTATTTCAGTTATTTCCAGTTCACTTCCTTCTATAGTGTAGGAAACAAAGCTTTGTGCACTGACCTTTATGCCTCCGCATCAGCGCCTACCTGAAAGGCTAGCTACATATATGTTTATATCTAAAGACTGTATCGCTAATCGTGCCTATAGAGAATTGTGTACTCGGCGGTCGGTTTCACACGTATTGTATTATATACTTTGTGAAATAGGGGAATATACGTAATAATAATTATTTTATTTATTTAGATTATTAAGTTTCATATCTATTAGGAGCAAGGACCTTAATAAATTACGGGGTTAAGGAGCAGTCGATTTATAAATAATGGAAAAAAAGGTAATGATGATGGAGTACCGAGGAAGTCATTCTCATCCTATATGATGTGTATAGTGTGTAAGGTTATTTAATTATGCTTATAAAATGTATGATTATCTATAATTGTATATTAAATATAGTGTGCCTCCTATGTTCGTCCGTCATACTCGTGAACGGGTGCTGCTTGTAGGGACTGGTCTGCTCTAATCACTGACTGATTTCCTCTTATTAATTGTTTAACCAGTTGTTGTATATTCAATATTTTTTATATTTGATTATTTAATTGAATTAGTGCAAATCGGTAGTTTGTATTCACACACTTAAACTTAAATTGTAAGTAAGAATAAAATTATTTCAAAGAGCAACACACATGTTTCTTGCTCGTTCTTCTTGTGATGAGACAGCTTTCCGAATGAGCGGTTGATTAAAAAAATGTATTTGAATAAATGATTTTCTATTTCTATGCTATTCTATTCTCTCTATGTAAACACTTGTCAATACTAAGATGTACTGTACTTATTGTTCTTTGTTTATCTAAACACAATGAAGAGGTATTATTATTATTTTTTGATGTACGAGTATGTAGTGCATTTTATGCTACGTTAACTCTCCATGAGGTTGGCCGTCAGCTTGTCTGCCAGTTACATAAAAAAATATAAATATAATGGCGGTGTTATCTCAATAAAGTGATTTATAGCAGTTTTCGATGACTGACAGGTAGGTTAAAAAAAAACAAATGTCAATGGAGAATAAGGAATTAATATATTGTCATTTTGTCTCAATGTAGACTAAAATGGCTCTACTAATGGGTACTTCAGTGTTACTTGGGAGTGGAAACATCTACAAAAAATATAATGAAAACTGAGAGCCAACACGTTTATTTTTTTTTAATGGATGATAATGGTATGATGCACCCGCATGCGCTAAGGGTTTATGTTGGTGGACCACCAGTGGAGGATGATAAGATGAATATGAGGTCAGGTCAGTTAGCCCATCGTGACAAATTCACCAGGAATTTATCATGATGGTTTCCAGGTGAAACCGCTGGAGGTCAACCTGACATGGTATATTACTCGCAATCTCCATCAGCACGTTATATATAATCTGGGTTAACGATGGTTTTTAAAAAAGTAATAATTTTATACTACGATGTTGGCAAACAAGCATACGGCCCATCTGATGGTAAACGGTTACCGTAACATATTAAATAAGTAGTAGGTGTAGTAGGTATTAAATAAGTAGTATTTACATTTTATAGTAGATTAACGATAACTAACTCTATTCTTAACCTAGGACTATTTCCTATAAATCTAAAATTCCTAAAGAGCTGTGGCAGCACGTATAAATATAGAACCTAATTTTAGCAATTTATTTTCGATATTACTCTACCATCTTTATAGGTATAAATAGATATATTTATAATTACCCATGACAGGAAAAACCGAAACAAAAAAAGTTACTTACAAAAATCTTAAATAAAAAAATACGAACTTCTCAATATCATAAACCGTTATGCATTTTTATGACATACAATATTGGACTCTATTTCCTTGCTATTTAAACACACCAATTTATAATAGGTTTTTGTCAACACATATACCGTTACAATGGTTCGAGGACTCTGACCCAATATAAAGTTTAGCAGAATCAATTGGACTCCATTGTGAACTGATGTATACGTTCCGTAGAGTTGGTACTTACGTAACATTTGTGTAAGCTGTATGCAGTGAGTTCTTTGTGTATTTTTATTTTTTAATTAAATGGCGCGCTAAATACAAAATGGATGTGATAATGTGGTTTCGTGTGCTTTGTTATTCAATATTTATGTAAGTTTCTACGTAACTTTATAAGTTTGCTTGTGTTATATGGGATATAATAGAGATTAATTACCAAGATATACTTATTTCAGCCACGAAGTAGTATTTTTAATTTCAATAGGATAAGAGGCATGATATCTTTGTCCTCCAGAATGGAGACGTATGTGTGATATCGCGGACTATTCTAATGCTGTTGTCCGCAGCTGGCCTTTACAGCTTCACCGGACGATAGGGGGCGAGTGCAGATGACACTCCAAAACAAACGAACTACTTATGCAGCGGCTGAAGGCCAACTCCCGCCTGACGGATACGACTTTAGTCTGAGGGCACCACTAGGGGTTCGAACCTCGACTCAGCCCGTCGTAATTTCGATCCCCGTTTGAATTTGACGTGACGTAATTGTTGATGTTATTTTTTATGTATATAACTCACGGTTGCCACTTACCATCAAGTGGGCCGATAGCTTGTTTACCATAATTTTATATATAATACATATATATATAATACTCCTCCGAAACGGCTTGACCGAGTGTTAAGAAATTTTATATGCATATTCAATAGGTCTTAGAATCGGCTACTATCTATTTTTCATACCCCTAAATTATAAGGGTTGTCCAACCCTAACATTTATTTTTTTATAATGTGGCTTTAAAAAATACATACAACCCTTAATTTTCAGCCTTCTACCATCAACGCCTATTTTTTAATAGCGATTTTAATTTATATGGTAAAACAACGTTTACAGGGTCTGCTAGTTATATATATATATATATATATATATAAGTCCTACTCATTCTTCATACATGTGTTGCCATTCTGGAATAATATAGTGTCACGCTACTATATACCTACTTTTATTTTAATGCTATAAACTCTTCAATCAAGACGCAACTTGCGAATTAAGCTCGTATAGTTTATAAAAGTCAATAGGTCTTTTATGGGAATAGGTATAAAAGTTTAAAATAACATACCAAAGGATATTCTGGAATTACCCTTAAATCAATTCAAAACAGTTAAATCATTGTTACTGAGCATAGCTTATTACTCACTAAACGATTACTTGAATGACGAGCGTGCATGGCAATAGTTGTTCATGCACAGGACTTTAATTTAATGTTAGACATAGACACCTATATAAATAAACTGGGTTTAAAAAAATATATTCAATTGTGGGTCTATGACGGTAGGGAAAAATTAAAATTATATTGTAAAAAATTTGACGTTCAAAAGTGGCTAAAGTGTCCTACATGAATAAATGATTTTTGAATTTGATAGTTTCGGTTCGCTCCCTGACATACCTGCTATATAAGTATCTACGTGATATGCTATGCTACATATACTATATTACATTTGTATTGCCCTTGTCACAGATTATCCACAAACTCTTTGCCAAGGATAAATGAGGAGAAATCAACATTCATAAATAAAGGTTGGTATGATATATTAATAAATACAAATATAAATTAAAAATAAATATTTTTTATGCAATTAGAATGACAAACAATCTTACGGCCCGCCTGATGGTAATTGGTAACCGTCGTCTGTATATATATACTAGCTTTTACCCGCGGCTTGCCGCAACAACAGTTACAGGGTGTTTCAGGCGTCCACGGGCCAAAGTAACCGTTTACCACCGCATGGGCCGTATGCTTGTTAGCAACCTATAGTATAAAAAATGAACAATTCATCGCCATCGACAGGGAATTCATCCCCACACGCTAAAACCTAAGTGGTCTCGGACAGTGCGGTTTCATTAGAGCTTCCTCCCGCGTACACTTAGATCGTGGAATGAACTAACTACCTGCCGAGGTTTTCTCTACAGACTACAGCATGGGGTTTTCAAGAAGGGTATATTAAGGTTTCTTAAGGGTCGGCAAAGCACATATGAAACCCCTGGTGTTTCAGGCGTCCATAGACTACGGCAACAGTTTACCATCACATGGGCCCTATGTATTATAAAAAAAATCTTGTTTATAAAAATACGTATAATTAGTAAAAATCCACCATATATATTATAAAAAAAAAATCTATATTTATCGTGAACAATTATAAAAAAACAGTATATAATTATAAAAATGTTGCAGATTATAGCACTATGTCGCTGCAGCGGTTGACAGCGCTTCGGGCGCTGATGGCGAGCCAACCCACCAAGCTGGCCGCATACATCGTGCCAACAGCTGATGCTCATCATGTAAGTATTTTACCTGACGACCTCGGTGGTCCTCGGTTTAGCATATCGCCTTACTTCCGATGGTCGCGGGTTCGATTCCTCGCACGCAAAGATTTGTATTCATGATATTGTTCTGACCTGTTCACAGTCTGAGTACATAGCCCCAGTGGACGCCCGCCGGGAATGGATATCAGGGTTCACGGGTTCCGCAGGTACAGCGGTGGTGACAGCTTCCCACGCGCTCGTCTGGACCGACGGGAGGTACTACACGCAGTTTGAGAAGGAGGCCGACCTGACGTTGTGGACGCTGATGAAGCAATGTTAGTATGATGAAACTAGTTCGAACCGGTTATATCCGGTTGTTTATATACTTTGTATACTGTTATTGTATAGTAGTGACCATCCCTTGCTTTCCACGAGTGTAAATATTCCAACTCAGATATTTCTAATATTGGAATTTAGACTGTAACATTAATATTTTAGAGTGGATATTCAGTTATTCAACGTGGCGTTGCCTGTACCCTTATAACCATTCAGATATATATGTATGTGAAACAGAATGATATCCACTCTAAAATATAGACATTAAAGGCTAATTTCCAAAATTAAATCATCAATCATATAGGATCTTTCAGTCTCTAGTGCACGTCATGATTTTTATCGATATCCCTACGGTCCAGTTCCGCTAGCTATCGAACTGGGTACTAGAAGAATCTAAGGTATATTAAGGTTTCTTAAGGGTCGACAACGCGCATGTGACACCCCTGGTGTCTCAGGCGTCCATAGGCTACGATAACCGTTTACCTTCAGATGGGCCGTGCATGTTTGCGACCTACACAGTATAAAAAATAGATAATATGTTACTGAATGTTATAAAAAAGTAAACTCTATTTTTCAGCTCTCCCTGACACCCTTTCCGTGGAAGCTTGGCTGTCCACAAACTTGACTGAAGGCGATGTGGTGGGGGTCGACCCTCACACCATGACCAGAGAAGAGTGGACGCCACTCCAAGTATGTGTTACAATATTTAGTGTTTAATTATAATAATAACTCGACGACCTCGGTGGTCTAGCGGTTTAGCACCCCGTTTTATCTCCGGTTGTCGCGGGTTCGATTCCTCGCACGACAACATTTGTATTCATGAATATGATTGTTTGTATTGTTCTGGGTGTTTTCTATGTATAATATTATGTTACATACATAATTTACGAAAAAAAATGTATCTATGTATTTGTATCAGTTATCTAGTACCCATAACAAGAATAAAAGATGAATGAATGAAATGAAAGAAAAGAATGAAAGATCTAGTTAGCTTAACTTGGGTCTAGATGGCGCTGTGTCTAAAAGTGACCATAGCAGATATCTCTCTCATCATCTGCTTCTTCCTTATCCCATTCATTTGGGGTTGACGTAATATGTTTTTCTCTTCTATTCACCCCTGTTCGCAGTCATCTCGTTATTCATCTCTTAGCATAGCAGACAATCTCTCTGTCCGTTGTAAATGTATTAAATCTATAATTACAGACAACACTAACCAGATCGAAAATGAAGTTGTTACCCGTGCCAAATAACCTGGTGGATGAAGCCAGGGTCCAGCTCAGCGATCCACCGCCAACAAGACCCAGTAACCAAATTATAGCACTACCTATCAAATATACTGGTAAGTATACATCAACCCTCTGTCTGGAGTGAGAACACAACGACTATTTATTGAAAATCAGATTAGTAGTGATAAATATATATATTTCCTAAAAAGGCTCACAGCCTGGGGCGGATCTACCTAAGGGATTTTTGGGCTGCAGGGCCCCGAGGATACAAAGAGCCCCCAGTCTCCACAGAAACGATATTTAGAATATAAAAATATCTAGAATGTTAAAAAACCTACCATAAGGTTGGCAACCCTAAGATCAATCAACCTATGCATCTATCTAAACGAACGGGGAATTTTTGGTTACTTGTTTTTGGCCTGTGTATTTTTTTAGTTGAGCAATATAATTAGGTCCCTGGGCCCCACAAATTCACGATCCACCCCTGCTCACAGCGAAAAGAAAGTAACAACAACTAGTTAAAAAGTGACATATAAAAACAGATACCAGAAATACAAAGTTTATAAAAATAATGGTAGACAAGCTGCCAGCAACAAACCCCTTATGATAACTAGTTATTGAGCGATCTTAGAGATCAAATTTGCGCTCTTAGTAACGATACTCCTCAAATTCAAATTCAAATTCAAAAATCATTTATTCATGTAGGACATTTTAGCCGCTTAAGAACGTCAAGTTTTTACATTATATTTTTTTTCCTTACCGTCCAGTTCGGTATATAGATCCAATTGAGAAGAACTGGCAAGTATTCAATTCAATTACTTTTTTTTTTAATCCAGTTTATTTACATTTATATAGGTGTCTATGTCTAACATTAAATGAAAATTCCGAACATGAAAACTATTGCCATGCACGCTCGTCATTCAAGTAATCGTTTAGTGAGTAAAAGGCCTGGCTCAGTAACAGTTAACTCCTCCGAAACAGTTTGACGGATCGACAATAAGTTTTCATCAAATGTCGACCTTCGGGCCTCCATCGTTTACCATTTAAAAAAATCCAGTGATATCCTTGAGGAATGGTCGGTGATAAAGGTTGGTTTAATAGACTTAGCGGCGGAAAAAGGCATTGTTCAAAATTAAAAATTCAAAAATCATTTATTCATGTAGGACATTTTAGTCGCTTATGAACGTCAAGTTTTTACATTATATATTTTTTCCCTACCGTTAGTAGGGATACCGTTAGTAGTGTCAGTGTTAGCACAGATAATATAATATGGCACTGATTAAAGTGTAATTAAGTACTGGAAATTAACAAAATGAGTAAATATATGAAAATTACTTTTCTAAATGCATTATTTCATTTTAACATGTATATATAACTTTTTAAAAATAGATTAAACATTTTTGAAAATACGGTTTTGTGTTATAAACGTTTGCAAAACTATGAAGAATTCCATCGATACCAATCACGCCATCTATATGCAATTTTTTAGAAATTATTATCAAATGTTCCCCATTGTGCCACACTGGTGTTAGTAATGTAGACTGATGATGTTATTGCTAGCAATGTCAGCTTGACATGGTTCCCCATGGAAACCATGGTAAATTTGTCGCAATGTCTCACTGACCTGACCTCATGCTCATTTTATCATCCTCCACTGGTGGTATATAGACTGGTCAGAGCCAAAATGGGTTTTTTTTTTGTGGTTGATAATGGAATGGTGCACCCGCCTGCGCTAACTGTTTACGCTGGCGGGGCACCAGTGGAGGATGATATGATGAACATGAAGTCAGATCAGTTAGCCCATCGTGATAAGTTCACCGGGAATTTATCAGGATGGTTTCCAGGGGGAACCGCGTGGAGGTCAACCTGACATGGTACATTGCTAGCAATGAGATAATCAATCTACATTACTAACAATCCCCTTTCCCCCTCCCCGTTTGAATTTTTTTTTGTGAATGATAGTGAAATGGTGCAACCGCCTGCGCTAACGGTTTACGCTGGCGGGGCACCAGGGGAGGATGATAAGATGAGCATGAGGTCAGGTCAGTTAGCCCATCGTGACAAATTCACCAGGAATTTAACACGATGCGCTGGAGGTCAACATGGTTTGCTAGTAATGGGTTCATTAGTCCACATTACTAACAATCCCATTTCCCCCCAGCCAAAATGGGTTAGGCGCCATGAAGTCAGCTCATTTTACAGTGGTGCCCAAGTAAAACTTCTATATAGACTGGCCAAAGAGCCAAAATGGGCTAATCAATCTGACATGAAGTCAGGTAGTTAGCTTATTTTATCATAATCCACTGGTGCCCCACCAGTGTAAACCGTTAGCACAAACGGGTGCACCATTTCATTATCATCCATAAAAAAATTGTCTAAGCAGAAATGAATAAAAGGGATTCGCTCAACATGTGACCTGGTGTGTCACACCGGTAACAAACCTAGTATTATAATTTGGTGAACAAGCTTATAGACGGATCCTCAAGGGTGTACTTGGATTAAGGTACTAAATGAAACTACAGAAAACCCTGGAATTCCCATAGTGGTTGTTCTATATGTATTAAAGTTTGGACTATTCTAATGTTGTTGATCGCAACTGGCCTTTACAGCTTCACCGAACGGTAGGGGACGAGTGTAGATGGCACTCCAAACTAAAGGAAGTACTTATATAAGAACGGTTATAGAACGGCTGAAGGACAACTCCTGACGGATACGACTTTGCTCTGAGGCCACCGCCAGGGGTTCGAATCTCGGCTCAGGCCGTCGTAATTCCCGTTTCAATTGGACAGAGGGACTTTATATTCCGGTCAAGAGTATTAGAATAGCCCGAAAATAATATTTTTTTTTCGGCTTCATCTTCCTGTCATTAATTTTTCTTCTTCAATTAAAGGTAAGACGGCCGGAGAGAAGATAAAAGAACTGAGAAAGAAGATAGCAGAAAAGAAAGCGTTCGCGCTTGTTGTGACAGCGTTGGACGAGGTTGCTTGTGAGTATATTTTTAACTGATTTAAAAAAGGAGTTTTAATTTTAGTAAGTTTCAATAATTTCCATGTAATTTTTGTTCCTGTGCTGAAAAACAGCGCTGTAGCGCTGGTAACAAACGGTGTGGCAATACGCTGAGTACAGACCTATTTAGTGTGCCACAAAAAAAAAAGAAAATATTAAAGATTTTAAAATCAACAAATGTGATGTGGGTGCTATTCAGAGCATACTATATGCCCCTACTACGGATATTGTGTGCGCTGATAAAAGCAACTTAATAAGTAGATCCCTCGCAGTTGGCAATTATTTCATTGTTTATTATTTTTAAGAATTGTTCCGATTAGTTTGCAATAATGGGGTTGACATGTCTGAAAACAAAAACCCCAAAATAAATCTAGATTAAAAAACAAAAGAAAAAAGTAAATTCTCTGTTCTATGTAGTGAACAGTGTGACAGACATATAAATGCACAGGAAGGAAAGGGATTGTTAGTAATGTGAATTAATTACTCAATTGCTAGCACTGTACCAAGTCAGGTTGACCTCCACGCGGTTCCTCCTGGAAACCAACGTGATGAATTCCTTGTGAATTTGTCACGATGGGTCAACTGACCTGACTTCATTCTCATGTAATCATCCTCCACTGGTGCCCTGTCAGCGTAAACTGTTAGTGCAGGTGGGTGCATCATTCCATAATCTATACATATAAATAAAATTGTCTGTTTGTAATATTGAAAAAAATTTTTACTACATGTATATGAATCTAAATACGGTACATACACCAAAATAAAAATTTTTGTCTGTCTCTCTGTCTGTTTATTCCGGCTAATCTCCGAAATGGCTGGACGGATTTTGACGGGATTCTTATTTTGGTATATGTAGCGTATTTATATTCATATGCATGTAGTAAAAAACGGTTATTTCAATATTACAAACAGACACTCCCATTTTATTTATATGTGTATACGTATAGATTAAAAAAATATTACCTTCTTTTATATTTCCACTAATGTTTAATTATATATATATATATATATATATATATATATATAATTCTTAATTAGAATAAATATTTAAAACCTTAAAACTTCGCTATTTATCAGTTTGTATGCATACAAAATTCTTCATAATGTAATAACTAAACATTTATTTCAGATTTCAACGCCGCCAACGTATATTAATAACGCAGGCAGGTGCACCATTACATTATCATCCATTAAAAATAAATAAAACTATACGTGTTTCCAGATATCCTAAACTTAAGAGGCAGTGATATTGACTACAACCCGGTCTTCTTCTCCTACCTGGTGATCACGCCGGCCACGACCGTTCTCTTCTGGTCCTCTGGCAGTCTACCTGATGCTGTGACAGAACAGCTCAAAGAGGAAGGCGTGAAGATTGATGCGAGACCTTATAGCAATATAGTGCCTTATTTACAGGAATTAGCGGTGAGTGAATCTCTTTGTTTACAAGAGCTTATTCCTTTTTAAAAGGCCGACAACGTACTTGTAATTCCCCTGGTGTTGCGGGTGCTCATGGGCGGCGGTAATCACTTACCATCAGGTGAGCCGCATGCTCGTTTGTCCCCTGTGTTATAAAAAAAAAATCCTTCTTAGTAATATTAAAAATGCGAAGGTAACTCTGTCTGTCTGTCTGTCCCGCTTTCACGCCAAAATTAGTGGACCGAGTTAAATGAAATTTGGTACGCAGATAGTCTAGACCCTAAGAAAGGATATAGGCTACTTTTTAATGCGATGAAGTGGTTGTAAGGGGTTGAAGGGGATGAAATATATGGAAGTATCGTCATTTTAATGCTAGAAGCTTGAAACTTATTTTTTAGGCTGTTTATTAAATATAAATAAATATGACGTTGAAAGTTTCTAAAAAATACCCTTAAGGGGGTAAAATAAAATAAGCAATGAAAAATTATATGGAATTTCATAATTTTTGTAACTAGAACAATGAAACTTTTGGGTTAGATTTATTATATATTTTTTTATTTGGTCAAGGTCACTATTCTACGTGGAAGAAGTCGCGGGCCGCGATTAGAAGGGAAATATTGTTTACAGCTAGTAAACAATATTTCTCTTCTATGTTCTATTCTAATTACTATTGAAAAAGTATGTGTGAGTGTATGTTTTTCATGTATTATTGTATGACTGTTACAGAAACACGAGGCAGCTGGCGGCGGTCGGTCCGTCTGGTTGTCTAGTGAGGCCAGTGAGGCGATACACAGGGCCGCCTCTGGGGTGAGCAAGTATACTGAGATATATTTATTACTATCATTTTAGACACTTATGTCCTTGTCTATACTAATATTATAAATACGAAAGTGTCTGTCTGTTTGTTACAATTTCACGACTAAACCACTGAATGGATCTTGATGAAATTTGGAGTGAAGATTAATGATGATTGTACTGTTTATCTTCCTAATTGTCGTCTCTTAAACACACACCACTGCTCTCGTCGTTCAGAGCATAATGGCCGCATGACGCCAGCATTATGCGATAGAGACATAATGCTTCCTTCTCTTTCCCACATATACTAAAATGATGATATATGAACAGTGCGAGGTGGTGGATCAGCCGCTCACGCTTGTCTCCGAGGTGTCGCCGGTGGCGCTGATGAAGCTGGTGAAGAACCAAGTGGAGCTGGAGGTTTGTGAGATCACATAATTTTTATTTATATATTTAAACTTTAATGATTGAGTGTTCCTGCCTTCTATGATCTATAAATTAGAGAAGAGATTATCTCTTCGGGTTGGTCGTTACAACATACAATATCTACTGTTTTATTACGTTTTTATTTTTTTTATCAAATATTGGTTAACATGCACTAACTACGTTTTTGTTACGTTTTTATATTTTATTTTTTTAGTGCTATCTCACTATTTCATTGTCAGATTCTTGTAGTAGTCTTAAGTATGTTATATGGTATATTTGATTTATGTATTTTATTCATATTTATTTATAGCTTTATATATATATATTGTATGTATAACATGTATTATTATAGATGTACTTACTTTACGTATATATGTATATACTTTTCATTACCTAAATATTATTTTTCTTATTAATTATATTGGCACCGCTTACAATCTTTCTCTGCACAACCTGAGGTTGACTGGTGGAAAATGCGGTAAGACGTTAAGTCCGCCATATATACTTTTACCTTGGTATGTTGCGCTTTCAAGTTATATAAATAAATAATTTGCAGGGCTTCCGGAACTGTCACGTACGGGACGGGGTAGCGGTAGTTCGATTCCTGAGGTGGTTGCATGAACAGGTTGATAGCAACCAGACCATCACTGAGATACAGGCCGCGGACAAACTGCTAGAGTTTAGAAAGTAAGTACCTCATTCAAATAGTTTTGAACAACTCCTTCGATCGATCCCCCGTCCAATTCAAACGAGGATCGATATTACAACGGCCTGAGCCGAGGTTCGAACCCCTAGTGGTGCCTTCAGACTAAAGTCGTATACGTCAGGCAGGAGTTGGCCTTCAGCCGCTCCATAAGTCCTTCCTTTGGTTTTGATTGCCATCTGCACACCCCTAACATCCGGTGAAGGTGTAAAGGCCAGCTGAGGCCAACAGCATTAGAGTTGTCCGAAAAAAAAATAGTTTTGAACATATACATAGAATCTGGAAGAAATCATTATGTTCTTTTTTTTGGGGGAGGGGGAGGGGAAAGTAGTAGTTTTTTAAAGACTGGATATATCATCATCGCAGCCCGGAAGACGTCCACTGCTGGCCATAGGCCTCCCTCAAAGTTCCCCACGACGATCGGTCCTTTAGATATATACTCTGTGCTAAAGAGAACCTATAGCACTGCGACCTGCATTGATCTATATGCTCGCCGTTGTATTTCCATGTGATATATTAGAATATATGTAGGTAGATGAATTATTAAATTAATTGTAGGTAAAACTGTTTACGGTTAGGCTTTATCTGTCATTAAACGCCGTTAAGCAAACATGTTATTTATTGCTCTCCGCTATAGAACATTCCAGTATTTCTCACTTCTTTACCCAAAAGTCTGGAAGAGATTACTTAAAGACACAGAGATTATAAGACCGCCTTTTGTTCTTACTCTATAAATAAGATCCATTTCTAGTAATAAATTTAAAAAAATTATAGAATAATGTGAAGTTTTTTTTAAATAAACTAAGCAAATTCTCAGATGGTATATGTAGTTACTGCACTGAATTGCGGCATATGATGTGCAACTTGCATGTAACATGGCATATAACTGGCACATAACTGCATGTAACCAAAAAAAGGCGAAAGAATAGAATGGAATAGAAAATCATTTATTCAAATAAACTTACATTGAAGCACTTTTGAATAGTCATTACATTTTTTTTTAATCTACCGCTCGTTCGGAAAGCTGTCTCATCACAAGAAAAGAAGAAAGTCCTAAATATCACAGCATCTACTTGCAAAATGTAATTATGAGATTTAGTTTTACAGGCAATTCTAAATATTATGGAACAGCGCCATCTAGTTGACACTAGTCAAAATTGTAATGTTGTACTATGCTAATGCAACTATGCAAGTACTGCAATATACTACTAGATGGCGCTGTAAAGCAAATTTTTTTTTAAGATTTTCTTTTTACGTTTAAATGTTTAATTTAAATTTATTTATTACTAGCTGTGCCCGCGGTTTCACTCCCATGAAATATATAAAGCCTGTATGTTATTCTGATGATTAAGCTATATTACTGTAAAGTTTCATCATAATCGAAAGAGTAACAAACATGGATGGATCCATACTCACAAACTTTCACGTTTATAATATTAATAAGGTTTAGAGCAGAGTTGTCAATTTTGCAGAGGGGCCAGATTCAAATAAAAAATGTTCCGAATGATTGTGTATTAAAAAGTGTTGTAACTTTTATTCCAGAGATGAAGCCGATTTTATGGGCCCCTCATTCGAAACAATAGCAGGGGCTGGGGCTAACGGGGCCATAATACATTACAGCCCCTCAAGAGGGGGACCACAGGTGGTGATCAATCAACGGGACATGTTTTTGTTAGACTCCGGAGGCCAATACAAGTAAGGATATACAGGAATTACATTTAAATAAATTTAAAATATCTGTTAAATTTTATTAAGCAAAAGCTATCATTTCGAAAAAGACAATGGGTCTACTGAATTGGACGGTAAGAAAAAAATGTTAATAAACTTGACTTTCATAAACAGCTAAAATGAAATGAATAAATATTTTTTTTATTTGATTAGACTCATTAATTTTTGTTTTTGTTGTAATCAATGGTAAAATATGAGCAGGTGAGGTAAAAGTTACATCGCGACTATTTGATACTCCGTAGAGTCATCGTCTGAGAATCAGTCAACATCTATTTTTCATACTCCTTAATGTTAATGTTGACCCACCCATTAAAGAATTTTTTTATATTTTGATTTGCCATTAAAATACTTACAATACTAAATTTTCAATCTTGTAACCACCAACCCCTATTTTTTAATAGCAGTATTACTACTTTTATTATTGCCAAAACAACGTTTTGACAACTAGTACTTTTTAAGTACTTTTACCCCTTGTATTATATATATTTTTCAATAATAATATCGCTTTTATACCTTACGATATAAGCGATTCCAAAAACATTAAAAAATTAATCATCAAAATCCGTTACTAGACATTTCTTACTCGGAGGGTATTTGTCCCACAGCAAAACGAAACGTTAGCGAGTTTCAATTTTGTACAGCGCCATCTAGTGACTACTGGCGAGAACTAATACTGAACATTGCGTACACTGCTTACTGATTTGAATTCTATCGAAACTATTATAAAATACTAATTATCTTATATTTTCAGTATATTAGTACGATTTAAATAAAAATATATTTATCTATATATATAAATAAAATTGGAGTGTCTGTTTGTAATATTGAAATAACCGTTTTTTACTACATGCATATGAATATAAATACGATACATACACCAAAATAACATTTTTTTTTAATTGTATGTATGTCTGTTTGTTTCGGCTAATCTCTGAAATGGCTGCGCCGATTTCGGCGGAATATTTTTGGCAGGTAGTTAATGTAATAAGTAGTAACTTAGGCTGCTTTTATTTTAGAAACTTTATTTTATTTTAGAAAAAAAAAAAGTATAATTCCACGCGGACGAAGTCACGGGTACAGCTAGTCACATATAATAGTGAATAACCTAATATGATATCTATAGTAATAGCTAGCTTTTTTTATGTTATTGTAATATCTGCCGCTTCCTTTGTGTCGACACTCGACATCCTTTTGACTTAATTTTTTTTTATCCTATAGATGTATAACCCTACAATAGTTGTTTTGTCATATAAATTAAAAATACTATTAATTAATAAGGGTTGATGTTTTTTTTTTTGTTGATGATAATGAAATGGTGCTACCGCCTGCGCTAACGGTTTACGCTGGCAGGACACCAGTGGAAGATGATAAGATGAGCATGAGGTCAGGTCAGTTAGCCCATCGTGACAAATTCACCAGGAATTTAACACGATGGTTTCCAGGGGGAACCGCGTGGAGGTCAACCTGAAATGGTACATTGCTAGCAATGGGGTCATGAGACTACATTACTAACAATTCCCTACCCCCCAAGGGTTGATGTTAGAAAGGTGAAAAGGATTATATTTCTAATACCATATTAAAAAATAAAATGTCCAAAAAATAAAAAAAAACTTAGGGGTGGACAATCGTTATCACTTAGGGATATGAAAAATAGATAGTAGCCGAATCTCAGACCTACTGAATATGCATATAAATTTTAATAAAATTTCATAGACATCGAAGGAGTATAGTTTTTTTTATAGATGATAATGGAATGGTATACCCACTTGCACTAACGGTTTACGCTGGCGGAACACCAATGGAGGATGGTAAGATGAGCATGAGGTCAGGTCCCATCGTGACAAATTCACCAAGAATTTATCACGATGGTTTCCAGGGGGAACCGCGTGGAGGTCAACCTGACATGGTACATTGCTAGTAATGGAGTCATGAGTCCACATTACTAACAATCCCCTTCCCCCCTATAGGCGACGGTTACAGCTCACCATCAGGCGGGTCGTAAGCTTGTTCGCCATTCGAGTTGTATATATTGATTGTTTTTACATAAATGTTTCAGGGACGGTACAACAGACATCACCAGGACTCGGATGATGAATAGATCACCATCATCAGAACAGAGGGATGCGTTCACAAGAGTGCTTAAGGGGCAGATTGCTATCGGCAGCGCTTTGTTCCCGGTTGGCGTTAAGGTACTTATTATATATATAGACCACTCGTTGCTGTGGCAAGGTTCTTGAATAAAATAATATTGCGACTATAAATTGAGATGTAAGCTATCCTATTTTTCAAGTTTGATCAAATTGCACACAATGTGCAAATCAACTTTGCATCGGTTCAGTAGTTTAGAGTCCATTGCGGACAAACAACGTGACACGTAATTTTTATATATAAAGATTATCTTATATATAAAATTCTCGTGTCACAGTTTTCGTTCCCATACTCCTCCGAAACGGCTTGACCGATTCTCATGAAATTTTGTGAGCGTATTGAGTAGGTCTGACAATCGGCCAACATCTATTTTTCATCCCCCTAAATGTTAGGGGTAGTCCAACCCAAAATTTTATTTTAATTTAAGGCAAAACAACATTTGCTAGTATTGTATAAAGATTTCCCTTGCTATCGGCAGCGGTTCGTTCCCAGTTGGCGTTAAGGTATATATCTTAATGTATCTTCACGGCTATATTACGAAATGGGGTTGCCAGAAGCATTATCCTCGTTGGTTTAGCGGTTTGGCATGCTTTATTTTCGATGGTCTCGGGTTCGATTCCTCGCACGGTACAAACGTTTGTATTGACGAGTATGATTGTTTGCATCGGTCTGGGTGTATATTATATATATTGTTGTGTTTACAAAAAAAACATCTAATAGATTTGTATAAGTGTAACATAAGCTCTGCTTACCGTGGGACTAGATGGCGCTGTGTTAATTGTCTAGGATTATTTGTTTATGTATCCATAATACAGGTTGGTTAGCTTATTTATTTATTTCAGGCTACATGGCCCATATTAGAAATATCTTATAGACTAACATACATATTTATCTATATAAATGTATATATTGTTAGTATATAAATATATTTTTATATTGTATTTGTAGTTATATATCACATTTGACGTTAATTCTTTAGTTTTAATTTTTAATATATCTTTTCCTAATTTTATTATATGCACTTCTGTAACCCACACACCACTTCCTGAGCCACGCTGTTTTGGGTTGACTGGAAGAGATCTCATTTAGAGATAAGCCCTCATTTGTAAACAAAACTTATAACATATATTCAAAACTTGTATTTAAAAGTGCAATAAAGTATATATATATATATATTAATTAACTAGCTGTGCCCTGTGTATGTGTAAAGAGTAACAAACATCCATACTTACATATTTTTGCGTTTATGTTAGTAAGATATTATAAAGCTTAGTACTAGATGGCGCTGTGTGAACTGTCCTGAGATATTATTATATTTAAAGTTATATAAATAAACAAATATATTTTTTATAATAAAATTTCAGGGTAACGTCCTGGATAGTTTGGCTCGTAAAGCGTTATGGGACGTGGGACTGGATTATGCCCACGGGACGGGCCACGGCGTGGGACACTACCTCAACGTGCACGAGGGACCCACCGGCATCTCGTGGAGGCCGTACCCGCACGACCCGGGAATGAAGCCCGGACAGATACTCAGCAACGGTATGCATACATACATTACATGTGGAAAAAAAATGTAGGTCCCGCTATATGTACGGTACGTCCCCCTCCGATCGATGCGAGGGAGAAGGGAATTGTTAGTAATGTGGACTAATAACCCTATTGCTGACCATGTACCTTATCAGGTTGACCTCCACGCGGTTCCCTCTGAAAACCATTGAAATAAATTCCATGAATTTACCACGATGAAATAGAAATAATTCAAATAAACTTAATATAAGCACTTTTGAATAGTCAAGGTTTTTTATTCTACCGCTTATTCGGAATGCAGATTCATCACAAGAAGAATAAGCAAGAAACTTGTGTGTTGCTCTTTTAAATAAATATTGATTTACTTATATTTAATTAACAACAAGGATTAGGCATGCGACAATCAACGTAGAAACCGCTACGCACTTAATCTCTGTTCAATCAGTTAACATTGTCAGCGCTATGATGTGCTAACTGACCTGACCTCCTGCTCATCCTATCATCCTCCACTGGTGCCCCGCCAGCGTAAACCGTTACCGCAGGCGGATGTACCATTACATTATCATCCATTTAAAAATAATACATATTTTAGTGTGTACTGTTTTTTTTAATGATTTAAGAGTATAAAAAAATACTACTAACACTATTCTGCACTCGTTCTCTATATACACTATAAGTGTGCGAAATTTCATACACAGACCGCACAATTTTAGTACAATGGGGTACAAAGTTTTGTCTTCACGTATTTATATAATTATATTATTCAAATATATATTTCTAGGAATTTTGTATGAATACAAACATATGTTAAGTATTATTTATGTATGTATTTACAAAAAAATGTATCTCAGTATATCTATCTGTTTTCTAGTACCCATAACACAAGCTTTAATAACCTTGGGAATATATGGCGTTGTGTCCAGGGATATTATTACTAAATTGGCAAACGTAATGTAGGACGGCCCGCTAGCGAAGCGACGACATACGTAGGGTTGTGGGTAATAACTGAAAGAGAAGGGCTGAAGTTCGTGCCTTGGGAGAGGCCAATGTCCAGCAGTGGACTGCAGTGAGCTGATGGCGATGACGATGATGAGTGAATGAATGAATGAATGAAAAACACTTTATTGTTCCTCTCACAGAAAGAGTAATTACATAAATTAATATGTACATTAAATATGAAAATAATAACAAAATAATTATAATATAGAGGTAACAATGAGCGGCCTTATCGCTAAATAGCGATTTCTTCCAGGCAACCTTAGGATGGAGAGGAGTGATTAGACTGTGTCTGGTCGAGGTATAACAATTTGTTGTTGGATGTAGAATTTACATATCATATACATATAACTACATAATAATCATTATATATAAAATATACATACACACATATATATACATACAAATAAATTAAATAATATCTATACAATAGCGACGTTACTATGCAGATAAGTTTCGTGAATAATATTTTTTTATGTGTGAGTGAGTGGTGAGTTATCAGAGCAGGCCGGTCTATTATTAGTACTGTTATTATCAGAGCATGTCTGTATGTCTGTATGTCATTTGTAATTGTATTTTTCAGAGCCGGGTTTCTACAAAGTGAATGAATATGGCATACGCCACGAGGACCTGGTCGAGATTGTGGCGATCACGAAGGACTCCGATCATCCCAGGGTTAGTAACGTATAATCTTATATATCAAATTCTAAAGTCACAATGTTAGTTACCATACGCCTCCGAAGCGGATTGACCGATTTTTATAAAATTTTATATACATTCAATAGCTCTGAGAATCGTCTACTATCTATTTTCATACCCATAAGTGATAAGTTTGTCCACCTGTAACATTTCTTTTATTTTTTATAATGTGCAATTAAAAATACACACACCCTAAATTTTCACCCTTCTATCATCAACCCTTATTTTTTAATAGCGATTTTAATTTATGTGGCGGTACAAAGTTTGCGGTGTCAGTATTCCATGTAATTACATAAATAGACAGTACGTATATGTTTTATGTGTGATATACAGTGAAGAAAACATATAAATAATATATTAAAATCAAAATATCTTTATTCAGGTAAGTCTATTCCAGACTCTTATATGTCCAATCTACCAAAGTACTTTGGAGGTAAGAAGAACTAACAAGAAAATCAGCTCGTATTCTTTTCAAATATGGTTGTACATGTTTACAGGAATAAAGATTCATTTTTAAATTCAAATTTAAGAGAATAGAGTGACCAACAGCATATGCTATTGCTATTTTGTCAAAAGCAAATAGTCTAATTAGTGACCGTAACAAGAACAGATCAAGTCAAACAGCACCCGTTCACGAGTATGACGAATAACGAATTATTATTTGTTTTGTGTGATTACAGGCGAAGAACTTGATTGGTGATTACGACGGGCGCGGGGTACTGGGGTTCAATACGTTGACGATGGTGCCCCATCAGCGGGAGTGTGTCGACGTCACCATGCTGGACGATTTGGAGGTAATATTGTTGACTGAATATATTATATGAGTAACATTAGAGTAGAGGTAGTATGAAAGTGGCGCCGGTGTCGGAGAGGTTGAAGAGTGATCGTCTACCGTGGTATGGGCATGTAATGTGTTTGAATGAAGATATTATTTTAAGGAAGGTGTTATATATGAATTCCACATTCATTCTTTCATTCGTATATACATATTATATATAGAAAACACCCTGACTGATACAAACAATCATACTTATGATACGAAATTTTGTGCCGTGCGAGGAATCGAACCCGCGACCATCATAAGGCATTTTCTCCCAGTCGACCATAGGGCAAACAGAGATTAGTGGGCGGTGCATTTAAGTAAATTAAATAATAAAAGGAGAAAGGTACAATTATAATAAAATTCATAAATTGAAATATATATATCCAACTACATACATACTTAAATAAGAATATATAAATATAAATATATTATATATATATATACATATACATATACATTCAAGTACATAATAAAATACTTTTAAAATTTATACATATATATCAAATACAAATCAACAATGAGATATAATCAATCATGACAAATCAAGAGTGAAAGCGGGAGATAAATTAACACTATATTAATGTATTCATTTAATTACAAAAGTCGTTGGAAAGATGTTTTCTTAACTTGGATTTGAAGGTAAATTTGGTAGTACTCGATTTAATGTCAAGGGGCAAAGCATTCCAGTGTTTAATAGCCTGAAGCATGAAAGATTTAGAGACGAAGCTCGTACGATGAGCAGGAACGTGCAAGAGTAGATTCCTAGACGGACGAAGATTACGGTGAGAGATGTCCCCATGAAAAAGAAATTTGGTCTTAAGATACTCAGGAGTGTTTGGATCGTATAGGACTGAATACAATGGTTATAAGGGCAGAGAAAGGCTGCAAAAGAGATGGATGGACTGTGTGAAAGATGATATGATAAGAAAGGAAGTAAATAACGAGATGACTGCGAACAGGGATGAATGGAAGAGAAGAACATATAAATGGGATAAGGAAGAAGCAGATGATGATTGTTGACTGGTTGTTGCCCCCGGCTTTGTTTGATCACCTCGGCTGTATAAAATAGACAGTAATCTTGTTCCAGTATTCTTGTTATATATATAATTGTACTGTATTTAAATAAATAAAATGCTAAATTGCGCTTCACATTTAATCCTGAAATCCTTCACATTGATTCCTGATTGTAAAAATGGCGGCAACGGCCTACGTTCCCGCCATTTTTACAATCAGGCTCTGTCAACTGCACAGAGTACGTTATGAACAATATTAATTATGCCAAAGACTACATATACTACAATAATACTAGGAAACTCATTAAGTTAACATTAAAAGATAGACATAGATGAATGAGAATTTTTTTAGAACTTTCAATAAAGAACAGTTCCGTAATTTTAACCGTTTACGAAGCATACCCAGAGGATGCAGTCAAAATAATAATAATAATAAGTCAATATAGTCAGTCATAGAAAATTTCTATCTTCATCACATAACTCATCCATGCTTGGCTAAGGCCCGCGTGTTTGAATATATTACCCCCGTAAAAAGGGAGATATAATATATATATATATATATATATATATATATATATATATATATATAAACACCTCTTTGGGCACTTTGTTGATCACGCCACAACCTAAACACTTGCCGATTCCACCTTTTGCACTGAATAACTTGACTCCTATCGCGTATATCTCAGGCGGTATGGCAACGTCGCATTCTACTTTGCGATGTGGCCATATATATTCGTCGATAGTACGATATACTCGACACATTTTTTACTAATAATTCGTGCATGACTGGCTCCGAACGGCTAAATTTTTGGTATACACAAAGACTTTTTGGCTCTGAATATATTTCAAAAATCAATTAATTATGTTGATCACTTTATATACTCGTCCTTACTGCGATACTTATTTTCATCCGAATATATATAGATACCGTAACGGTCTATCAATTATGAATTTATTAATTTACTAATGTAGATATTTTATATTCGCAATGCTCCATACATAGTAACTCCACCGTTGCAGGGGGAGCACCGTACACCGCACCCCGCGCACACAAACAAATTAGATATTTTTTGAATACACAAAGACTTTTTGGCTCCGTATATATATTTCAAAAATCAATTAATTGTATTGATCACTTTATATACTGGTCCTTACTGCGATACTTATTTTAATCCGAATATATATAGATACCGTAACGGTCTATCAATTATGAATTTATTAATTTACTAATCTAGATATTTTATATTCGCAATGCTCCATACATGCAAGCTCCAGCAACGGTGGAGGCAGGGGGAGCACCGTACACCGCACCCCGCGCACACAAACAAATTAGAATAAATTAAATTCATAAGATTATTTATGTATTTCGACTGCCTCGGTGGTCACACCGCTTTACATCCGATGGTCGCGGGTTCGATTTCTCGCACGGTGCAAACATTTGTACTCATCGGTCATCGATTGATTTCATCGGTCTGGGTGTTTTATATGTATATTATATATGTATTTACAAGATAAAAATATCTATTTATATCAGTTCAGTATCAGTCTGTGTTAATTGTCCAGCGCTATTTATTATATTTTTATAAACGGTTATCTTTTTCCATCGCACCGCTCGCTATCGACAGTGAATTCATAGAAATGTCACTCTAAAAACAAAAATAGTTTTGTATTTCAAATACTAAATGCAAAATAGGTATTTTCAAAATACTTTTTCAAAATAAAGTACCTTTTGAATTTTTGTCCAAACCTCAGATATTTTATTTATTTTACATAGGTATATCAATCATTACATAGTGTAGTATAAAACAAAGTCGATGTCGCATCTAACAGTACATAAATAAAGAAAGAAGACTTTTTGGCTCTGATACCGTAACGGTCTATCAATTATGAATTTATTATACCTAATCTAGATATTTTATATTCGCAATGCTACATACATTGTAATATCCGCCTCCATTCATTGTAACGGTGGAGGGACTAAATAGTTGAATAAAACTGAATAAGCAGTTGCTCCACTCTATAGGTATGCGTCGTCGTCGTATGCTGTTCATTTTTTCACTCGTTTTGGCGCCAAGAGAGGGTCACATAGTCGTGGTCAAGTTAAGAACTTATAATTTAATTTTGATGACAATAGATACAAGTAAAAAGTAGGTATTATATTAATGTACGTAAGTACTGTACTTAAAAATATTTATTCTTTATTGTACATTTGAAAAACTTAACACTTAAGGACTTGTACATATACACGTACATACTGCCATTTTCTCTTAAAGACATCCAGAGAAGCACTATTTATCAAATACGCGGGGTGCACCGACCTTTGACCTTATAACAGCTGATTCGCGCGTAACGAATTACATTGCTACTTACATTACTATTTTATAGTGGATATTTCACTATAAAATATTATTATTTCTTTAGATTATGACATAATAGCATAGTTTACATGATTTTAAGGGAAACATACGATAAAAAAAATTCCCGTAAAATGTAAAAGATAAAAAATGGTTATTGTTGGTTATCCTTGAGAGATAGACATATACCATCACGGACTTTTTTGTTGACCTTATTTTGATACATCTCAAAGCACTAGACAATACGCATTTTCATTAAACAGTATTGTATTTTTTTTATTTATTTAACTTTAATGCACAAAAAAATTTGTACATGTGGCGGACTTAATATCTTGCCGCGTTATTTACCAGGCAACCATGAGTGGTGCAGCGAAAGATTATTGGCGGTGCACTAATATAAATAAGAAATGTCAAAAAAAGATATATAAATACAAAGCAAAATATACATTTCTATAAAAAAATAACAATATACATACATAAATATATAACCCATAAATGTATAAATAAATACATAATGACCCGATAATCAAATTATAAGTACAGTCTCAAATTGAAAGTAAGAAAAACAGAAAATATAGAGAGAACTATAGGGATATAACAGAAAGATGTTAAAAAAGGAGAAGGACAGTAAAAAAGTTACAAATTTAAATAATATTCCCGCAATTTCTGTTTAAATGAATTTATTACATTATTATATATATTAGGCATACGACTAGCCTTATGACTGTTACTTTTTTTTTAATCTATACATCTATACATGTAAATAAAATTGGAGTGTCTGTTTGTAATATTGAAATAACCGTTTTTACTACTTGCATATGAATATAAATCCGGTACATACACCAAAATAACATATTTTACAAGTTTTGTCTGTCTGTCTGTCTGTTTGTTCCGGCTAATCTCTGAAATAGCTGGACCGATTTTGACGGGACTTTTTTTGGCAAGTAGCTGATGTAATAAGGAGTAACTTACGCTACTGTTATTTTAGAAAAATAAAATAAAATTTCACGCGGACGAAGTCGCTGGGGCCAGCTAGTCTATAGATATACTGAGATTTAATATTTAAGTTGCTATTATGTTGTTGACAAAATTTTACTGTAATGTTACTATTACGTTATCCTACACAATTTGTATTATTTTGGATGAATAAATAAATAAATAAATAATAATCTATACATCTATACATATAAATAAAATTGGAGTGTCTGTTTGTAATATTGAAATAACCGTTTTTTACTACATGCATATGAATATATATAAGGTACATATACCAAAATAACAATTTTTATAATTTTAGTCTGTCTGTCTGTCGGTCTGTTTGTTCCGGCTAATCTCTGAAATGGCTGGACCGATTTTGACGGTACTTCTTTTTGGCAGGTAGCTGATTTATAAGGAGTAACTTAGGTTACTTTTATTTTAGAAAAATAAAGTTTAATTCCACGCGGACGAAGTCGCGGGAACAGCTTGTTTTTAATAAAAACATCTTTTTTGTGGTACTTGAGAATGTTGAAGCCTGTTGTTTGTAATATTGAAATAACCGTTTTTTACTACTTGCATATGAATATAAATACGGTACATAATACACCAAAATAACATATTTTACAATTTTTGTCCGTCTGTCTGTTTGTTCCGGCTAATCTCTGAAATGGCTGGACCGATTTTGACGGGACTTTTTTTGGCAGGTAGCTGATGTAATAAGGCTACTACCTAGTAACTTAGGCTACTTTTATTTTAGAAAAATAAAGTTAAAAACCACGTGGACGAAGTCGCGGGAACAGCTACTGTATAATATATTAGAGATACCTACGTGTTTTTTTATTGATGACTAGCTGTACACGGGATTTCGTCCGTGTGGAATTTAACTTTATTTTTCTAAAATATAAGAAGTTAAATTCCACGCGGTACAGCTAGTTGTCGGTAGTCTAGCGATTTAGCTAGCACACTGCTTTGATTCCTGCTTGGTGGTCGAGGGTTCGATTCCTCGCACGCTGCAAACATTTGTATTCATGAGTAGGATTGTTTGTAACGGTCTGGGTGTTTTCTATGTATAGATAATATATATGTATTTACGAAAAAAATCTTTGTATTTATATCAGTTGTCTAGTACCCATAACATAATCTTCAGCTAGCTTAACTTGGGTCTAGATGAAGCTGTGTGAATTGTCCTGAGATTACTATTATTATTAATTGGTACACAGGTAAACTACTAACTAGGCCATATTGGTGTTGTTTGTTATGGTGAAAAAACTAGTATATATATAAGTTACACGTACAATTTCAAAGACTTATTTCTTCAAAACTGGCTATTATTACTGGCTATTCTGAAATAAAACTTTAGGGTTTGTATATGTAATGTTTGCATATAAAATATGATTAAAGGTTACCAGTGTATTTACACTTTTACTGAACAAACAGAGTTGTTTAATAGTGAAAATATTGTGTGGAAGACATCAATTACTTTCAGTACATGTATAGCTTTTCTCTTTTCCTAATTATTATTATTATTAAGTTTAAAGTGGTTGAATTTTACGTAAGGGGTATTTATACATTATTTCTAATTTACCATTTATTTTAAGTTTTTTAAACTCTATTCATCGAGACCTATCTAATGAGTCCAAACACGATATTTCTGCTGTAAGTTTTCGAAGAGTATGTTCATCATCTGATAATACTGGTGCCAGCATGAAGTCAAGGTTAACAGATAACTAATTACTTTTATTTCGTCAAAATCTTTAGATTACGTATAATAAATTCATAATATCGCTACCTATTCAAATCAAAACAAGTATTAGGTACTTCATGTACTAGTATATAAATTCATCAACACACAAGTAAATGATTTTTAAATATATTCAGAGCCAAAAAATCTTTGTGCATTTAAAAAAATTGCCGATACGGATTCACTATTGCAGGAAATTGTTGAAAAAATATATATCGCGTATAGGTATCTACTACTATCGACGAATACATTTGGCAACAACGCGCAACATATGCGATGTTGCCGTTCCGCCGAGACCATGCCGGAACGGCAACATCGCATATTCGAATACAAAGATAGTGATAGAAAGAGAGAGACAGTGGAATCAGCAATATCTACGGATCGTGGCTGGATCAACTAAGTGTGCAAGTTTATATAAATGTATATATATATATATATATACATTTGTCTTTAATTCAAAGGAAATATAAATAATGAACGCATCACATTTAAAACAGTATAAATAGTTAATAATTTAATAATAAGTTAATAGTTTAATAAGTACGTACGTAATATTATCACATGGTAACAGCACGTATTATGGCAAAAATAAACATCGGCTGATTTGAAAAGATTTATTATAGTAATAATAGTAATCTCAGGACAATTCACACAGCTTCATCTAGACCCAAGTTAAGCTAGCTGAAGATTATGTTATGGGTACTAGACAACTGATATAAATACAAAGATTTTTTTCGTAAATACATATATATTATCTATACATAGAAAACACCCAGACCGTTACAAACAATCCTACTCATGAATACAAATGTTTGCAGCGTGCGAGGAATCGAACCCTTGACCACCAAGCAGGAATCAAAGCAGTGTGCTAGCTAAATCGCTAGACTACCGACAACTAGCTGTACCGCGTGGAATTTAACTTCTTATATTTTAGAAAAATAAAGTTAAATTCCACACGGACGAAATCCCGTGTACAGCTAGTCATCAATAAAAAAACACGTAGGTATCTCTAATATATTATACAGTAGCTGTTCCCGCGACTTCGTCCACGTGGTTTTTAACTTTATTTTTCTAAAATAAAAGTAGCCTAAGTTACTAGGTAGTAGCCTTATTACATCAGCTACCTGCCAAAAAAAGTCCCGTCAAAATCGGTCCAGCCATTTCAGAGATTAGCCGGAACAAACAGACAGACGGACAAAAATTGTAAAATATGTTATTTTGGTGTATGTACCGTATTTATATTCATATGCAAGTAGTAAAAAACGGTTATTTCAATATTACAAACAACAGGCTTCAACATTCTCAAGTACCACAAAAAAGATGTTTTTATTAAAAACAAGCTGTTCCCGCGACTTCGTCCGCGTGGAATTAAACTTTATTTTTCTAAAATAAAAGTAACCTAAGTTACTCCTTATAAATCAGCTACCTGCCAAAAAGAAGTACCGTCAAAATCGGTCCAGCCATTTCAGAGATTAGCCGGAACAAACAGACCGACAGACAGACAGACTAAAATTATAAAAATTGTTATTTTGGTATATGTACCTTATATATATTCATATGCATGTAGTAAAAAACGGTTATTTCAATATTACAAACAGACACTCCAATTTTATTTGTATGTATAGATGTATAGATTATTATTTATTTATTTATTTATTCATCCAAAATAATACAAATTGTGTAGGATAACGTAATAGTAACATTACAGTAAAATTTTGTCAACAACATAATAGCAACTTAAATATTAAATCTCAGTATATCTATAGACTAGCTGGCCCCAGCGACTTCGTCCGCGTGAAATTTTATTTTATTTTTCTAAAATAACAGTAGCGTAAGTTACTCCTTATTACATCAGCTACTTGCCAAAAAAAGTCCCGTCAAAATCGGTCCAGCTATTTCAGAGATTAGCCGGAACAAACAGACAGACAGACAGACAAAACTTGTAAAATATGTTATTTTGGTGTATGTACCGGATTTATATTCATATGCAAGTAGTAAAAACGGTTATTTCAATATTACAAACAGACACTCCAATTTTATTTACATGTATAGATGTATAGATTAAAAAAAAAGTAACAGTCATAAGGCTAGTCGTATGCCTAATACATATAATAATGTAATAAATTCATTTAAACAGAAATTGCGGCAACATTATTTAAATTTGTAACTTTTTTACTGTCCTTCTCCATTTTTCACATCTTTCTGTTATATCCCTATAGTTCTCTCTATATTTTCTGTTTTTCTTACTTTCAATTTGAGACTGTACTTATAATTTGATTATCAGATCATTATGTATTTATTAGCTATTATATTATGCATAAAAAATATTTGTAATAATAAAGAAAATACATTTAAAATGTTTTACTTGTTGTGTTAGTTATTTATAAGATCTTACTATAATTGTTAGCTGCTTTACAATTTAGAAAGTACAATAGGTAATGTAAATTAAAATTAATTGAATACTTAACAACGTTTTGTTCGATTAAATTCATTTAATTATTAAAATAGTTAATTTAAAATTAGAATAAAGACAAAAAAAAAATAACAAAAAAAAATCGGTGGCGGGAATCGAACCTTGAGCGTCCGTTTGGTAAGTTGATTTGAAATTCAAAGGCTTATTTCTTCGAAATTACTGGTCATTTTGAAATAATACTTAGGGTTCGCATACCCTTATCGGATACTACTACTACACGGAGTTTCGTCAAAATAAAATATCTAGGTTAGGTATAATAAATTCATAATTAATAGACCGTTACGGTATCTGTATATATTCGGATCAAAACAAGTACTATGAAATAAGAACGAGTATATAAATTGATTAACACAAGTAATTGATTTTTGAAATATATTCAGAGCCAAAAAGTCTTGTTTCTTTATTTATGTACTTGTTAGATGCGACAGCGACTTTGTTTTATACTATACTATGTAATGATTGATATACCTAAAATAAATAAAATATCTGAGGTTTGGACAAAAACTCAAAGGGTAATTTATTTTGAAAAAGTATTTTGAAAATACCTATTTTGCTTTTAGTGTTATAGTACTTTAACTGTTATGTTTTAAGTAACAATGTTTAATTATAATTAATACTACTGCACCAACACTCCGATCGTGCAAAAAAATTTGCTGTTTCATTATTTTTTAGTTCAATTAGTGGTCTACCTAAGTCCTGGGCTAAGGGGGGAGAGTCATGACGCCCCCATGACTCCCATGACCTCCATGACGCTCCCCCCTGGATCCGCCGTTGCGTCTTCTCTTTATTCGCTCAGTAACTTTGTTACAAAAGAAAAGATTCCCGTCCAAAAAATAATAAGTATTGAGGTTTGATCTGGAGTCACGTTACTCCAGACTGATTTCTATAAATATTTAGATTAGATAGACTATTATTCTTGAAATACTAGCTAGACATTATTAAGTTACTGTAGCCATAATGTAGTAGCCCAAACGTGCCAATGAGGAAGCCCTTGGCAAATGCTGCACCCTGATTGGCCCGTTTGAATTGGATCAAGAACTGCTCGTATGCCAAAAAGGTGGATTTGTATAAAATCGTGTATAAATCGCTTAATTATTATTATTACTCGTCGTGACAGTTGTGGCTCAAAACGGATCAACATTTATATATGGTCAGCTGGCATTAGATCAACAAAAGGCCTCCGGATCAACAAGTGAAAAAGGATCAACAAAAAACTACCTATACGGCACGTCTGAGCCACAAAGTGCCCAAGGGGATATTTATATATATATATATATATATATAATAATAATAATAATAATAATTTATTGCGTATACATACATAAACTGACAGTAAGCATAAAACAATGAAAATAAATGATTTACAAAAGGCGGTCTTATCGCTATCAGCAATCTCTTACAGACAACCCGGTGTTAACACAGAGTATTTACATAAAGAGAGAAGGCAGGAGGCGCACTAAACACTCTATTTATTATACAACTCACTCACTCTATTGTACTCAATCACACTCTATTTATTTTACTTTACAAAAGAGGGCCTGTCCTTTTTGTGATGACTCTGCATTCCGAATGAGTGGTAGAATCAAAATATGACTATTCAATAGTGCTTGTAATGAGTTTATTTGAATAAAGATTATTTCTATTTCTATTTCTACAATTATAGATAAACATACATTTTATAAACATAATAAATAAACTTACACACCAATACATACAATATACATACATATACTACATAATAATGGACGAGAGGACGTGATACTATTCTATTACAGGGATAGATAATGCGATTAATATGTTTTAGCTCTCGAGGATAATATACCTTTGTGACAGTGAAAGAATTTTTAAAATCGGATCTGTCTGTAGATTGCTTTGAATATTTATTGCTTAAAAATGTGGTACATATGTGGTTTTTAAGGTCTTTTAGTTTCACACATTGTTGGAGCTTCAGCAGTACAATAATACAAATGTTGATATGATAAATACTTTAATTGCTGATTCTTTACAAGAATATAAAATTATGTGTAACTTTGCCGCCGTACTATGCACAAGTGGCGGTCGGCTCCGTTCGGGTATTGTCGGTGCCCTCCGGTCGCCGCTGGTCGCGGTACTGCTTCATTAGAGTACCGTGTAATGAACCCACATTTTGTCATTTCTGATATGCAACAGCAAAACAAATGTCGATTTTGGCTGTTATTATAATTAAGAGCCATTATTTATATGTTAATTACTTATTCATTAGCAGAACTGGAGATTACCACGAACAAACAAACAAACTTTCTGTCTTTGTAATTTTAGTACAGATAATAATATCATATAGTCCAAAACTAAATAGAGCTCGTGATATGGGATACTGGCAACTGATATAAATACATAATATGCAAGTACACAAATATACAAAGAAATTATTGTCAATATATATTACAAAAGAAGATTTATAAATGCAATACAAACACATTAATTTTGGAAATTCATTTATAAATTGGGATATTTCACCCTTATAACTTAGGGGTATAAAAAAATAACCTATTCTCAAACCTACCGACTATACTTATAGAATTTCATTAATATCACTGAAACCGTTTAGGAAGAGTATGGCGACTAACACTGAAATGAGAATTATATATCAGACTAGCTGTACCCGCGACTTCGTCCGTGTAAAATTTAACTTTATTTTTATAATATAAAAAAGTTTTTTTCTAAAATAAAAGTAGCCTAAATTACTCCAGCCATTTCTTTTTTTTTTTTTTTTTTTTTTTTTTTTATTAGGTCTACAAAACTGGATGTCTTACATAGTACATAACTTAATACACATAAAACAAACTATTTAAGTAACACATCCTTCTAGATGTAGACACAGCATGCATAACTTAATTTTTACACACACAAAATGACACTATACAATAATAATTTGCATTAATAGAGAATTATTTTATAAAGCTTTCTTGTATTTCAAGAAAATTACAATTTAATGTCCGTTTAATATTACTGACTGATGCACCGAAAATATCAAATATGTGTCTGACATTATTATAATTCTCACACATTCGATATACCGGGGAGTATTTGCCATAGTTAGTTCTACACTTGGGGAGATTAAAAGTTTTTCTATTAAGCAGTCTGCTACATGATCGTGGAACTAATATACCAATATTTTGTAGAATATCAGGGCAATCGACTATTCCGTGTAAGATTTTATATAAAAGTACCAATTCAGATGTTTCCCGACGTCTTGAAAGGGATATAATTCCATAATATTTGAGTCTAGAATTATACGAGGTAAGATGTTTACATTGATTATCCGAAAAAGCAAGATGGTAAAGAATTCTTTTTTGTACTTTCTCTAATCTCATATTGTGAACCTGGTACTTAGGATTCCAAACGGGGCTACAATATTCAAGAATACTCCGTACAAAACTATTATAAAGCAGAATGGCTATTTCAGAGCATTTGAAAAAATTATTTTGTCGTAATAATTTATTATAAAACCTGTAAGTTTAATACCTCTAGTTACTATTGCACTTATATGTTCGCGGTAGTCTAGTTTTTTGTCTAGTATCACTCCCAAGTCATTCAGCTGAGATACTTCTTTAAGTTGAACGCCATTAATGCTATAAAAGGCTTCTATTGGCTTTCTTTTTCGCGAAAATTTGATGTGTGCACATTTAGATACGTTGAGAACCATGTTATTGCAAGTACACCAATCAGAGACAGCATTAATGTCGTTTTGTAGGCATTTGATATCGTCCACCGATTTAATGATTCTATAGATTTTAAGATCGTCAGCGTAAAGCTTATATTGTGACGTAATGCATTCACTAAGATCATTAACGAAAATCAAAAAGAACAAAGGACCCAAATGGGAGCCTTGAGGAACGCCTGAAGGTACTACTCTTGATTTAGACTTGAATCCGCGTAGCATAACGAGTTGCGAACGGTTTCTTAAGTAGGAATCGCACCACCTCAACAAAGACCCACAGATACCAGCGTGTTCTAATTTATTAATGAGTATATCGTGGTTCACGACATCAAAAGCCTTGCTAAAGTCAGTGTAAATTGCATGTACCTCATAACCCTCCTCAAGCGCAAGTAAAATATCGTTTGTGTAACTTAGTAAATTGGTTGTTGTAGATTTTCCTGGCAGAAAACCGTGTTGATGGGGATCTATGGTGTGTTTAAGGTGAAAGTATATTGTTTTCTGGATGAGGGATTCGAAAAGTTTGGGTATGGCTGAGAGTATTGAAATTGGCCTGTAGTTACTAATATCGTTTAGATCTTCCTTTTTGTGTATTGGGGTGATATGTGCTAGTTTCCATAGGGCGGGGAAACATCCGTTTGACAATGACTTATTAAAAATAATTGTTAGTGGAGATGCAAGTTCTATTGCACATTTCTTTAAGAAAGTGGGAGGTATACCATCGGGCCCCGCTCCCTTCGTATGGTCTATAGCCTTAAGGGCCTCCAACACTTCTTTCACAGTAATGCAATAGTTGCTAAGATTAGTACTGTTCTGTTTTAAAGTTCTGATACTAGAACATGGAGGTTTGCGAGTGTCGTATGTGGAATGAAAGTATTGAGAGAAGAGTTCACTTATGTCCTGACCACCTTGAACAACTTGTGCGTCTAGAGACATTTCATCAGGAATTAAGGAACTATTTCGTTTCATATTATTTATAAATGTCCAGAAATATTTAGGATTTTTAATAATATTTGTTTTGGTAGTCGACTTAAACTTATTTAGATCTTCAGTGAGCATTTTATCGCAACGCGAGCGAAGCATATTGAATGTTAATCGATCTAAAGGGTTATTATGTTTTTTAAATTTTTTATGATAATTCGCTTTTTCTTTTAAAGACTTAATTAATGAAAAGCTAAACCAAATTGGGTATTTATTTTTACTTTTTCTTGTCAACGGTGTGTGATTAGTAATTACGGGCATAATTAGGCTATAGAATATATCTACCATTACGTCCACATCACTGATTTGTTCCAAATGTGCAAACCAGTCTATTTTTGATATTTCTTCCCTAACAGCAGCATAATCTGTCTTATGAAAGTTATATGTTTTATGAAAGTTAAATTTTGGTCTTTTCGTTAACTTAATGTTTAGGGTAATATCCAGAGCGGGGTGATGAGTATCTTGGTTCACTAAGGGATTGAGGTTTTGCGACACGTTTAGGCAGTTGCGAGTATTAGTAAAAACCAGATCCAGAATACGAGAATTCTGATTAAGGATGTTATTCATTTGTTGTAGATTATTAAATGCCATAGTATCGCAGAAGAGACATTCCACCTCACTGGACATGTTAACTGGGACAAAAGAGTTAGATGCACTGTCATAATTCCAATGCAAGTTAGATAGATTAAAGTCACCTAACAACAGTATTCGCGATTCGTCACTCAGGTTGTGTATCGTTTCCGTTATATTCGATAGCAGGCGTTCCATACACATATAGTTAATAGGTGGAGCTAAGTATACTGCACAAATAATGAGTTCGACAGCAGAATGACCCTTTGTAATCTTAACTGTCGCCCAAATGATTTCATCCAATTTCGACTCCCACTTAAATTTACGAGAAGGCTGTAGTCCCTTTAGAATTGCAATCATTACTCCGCCCCCGTCTGTTTTAGAGCTACCAGAAGTAGAACGATCACGCCGGAATATATAATACCTGTCATCCAAGATTTCATAGTCGTAAACAGTATCGTTTAGCCACGTTTCAGTTAATACAATAATGTCATAATTAAATTTCAATGCATTAGTCAGTATGGTATAAGTTTTAGTTCTAAGACCTCGAACATTTTGGTAATATAGTTTAAGATTGAATTTTGAACAAAATGTGCTAAATAGCATGGTAGAAAAAAAAAAACAATTAAATAAACTCAAACTACGGCTTTTAAATAGTCCATGTTCTTCACCAAATGTGCTCTTGAATTTGCATCTTTTCTAATAAAAATACGACCATTCCTGACCCAGACAAAATCATAATTCTTCTCTTTGGCGACTTTGCGAGCAGCAGCATGTAGTTGTTTGTTTATCGGAGATAAATGTTCACAGACGAAAATGGGTATTTTCTCTCCAGCAATTCCCAAGTGCGACGTATTTAATTTATCTTTTTCGTTTGCTTTATTGTAGGATTTAATGGCTCCAAGAAGATTATCGCGTACACGTGGACTGGAAAGCTTGACGACAATTGCACGGGGCCTGTTACTATCGGCATTGATCTTAGCCACTCGATGGTAGTTTTGTATGTCATTATCGGCCATTTTATAGCCCACCACTCTGGAAAGTTGCCGGATTGTCGTTGACAGGTTCTCCGATTTGTACTCTGGAATACATTGGATTTCAAGGTTGCATTCTCGTGATTGTTGTTCCAGCTGATTTAATCTGGATGTCAGATCATTTACTTCCAGACGTAGAACTTGATTCGTGTTTTGTAACTCATTAATTATTTCTACTTTACTTTCTAAAAGCCCTTTTAAATCTTCATATTTTGCAGCAAGGAAGTTAATACTCTGCGTGAGCTCATTAATTGCGGATCGCGTTTCAGATCCCTCTGATGAAAACTGTTGCTTGAGGCTTTTGGTAGAATCAGCTAGTTTATCATCAATGTATTTCTTCAGATCTGCGATGTCCGTGGATGATGATGGAGTTATATGAGAGGTGGACCTCACGGGAGTGTTTGTGTTATCGCCACGTTTCTCAACGGGTTTACACTGAGGGCACTTCCATGTTGATTTATAAGCTTTTGACTCTTTTGCATAATTTTCAGTCGAGAGTCCCAAACATTGGTAATGGTACACTCCTTTACATTGAAAGCATGATTTGATCTCAGTAGACTTCACCTGCTTGTTACACCCCAGACATGTATTCATCTTAAAATAGATAGTTGTTAATTTCGTCAATTTAATATCGCCCCAAAAATAGGGGAATAATTTTAATAACGGCAACACTGAGTTTGAAATAATGTCAGACTAAACCGACTACTGACAGCGACAGTCAAAAAAAAAAAAAAAAAAAAAATAACAGAATGTGAGGGTACTCTTTAAACACATATGACATAGACACTAAAATGAAAGTTGATAATTGTGATCTTATTTAAGTTAATAATACACTTTTTAGTGAATAATTTGACTTGCAAATAAGTACACTGAGAATGAGAATGTTTATAGTCACTTTGTTTTCACTTTTAATGCAGAATTTACACTGTTTCAATTTATTAACCGATAATAAGGTAAGGGATGTCAATCGTGTGCATGAACTTTACGACCTCTCATTTCAGAGATTAGTCGGAACAAACAGACAGACAGACAAAAATTGTATATAATATGTGATATAGGATGTATAGTAGATATATATTATATATATATATTTCAATATTTTATTTATATATCGCTATCGTATCGCATATAACGATACAAGCGATCCCAAAAACAATAAAAAAATCATCAAAATCGGTTCATCTATCATTCAACAACAAACACTCTAGTACTGACTTCCAAAACGAAACCATAGCGAGTTTTAATTTTTGTACAGCTCCATCTAGCGGTGAGGATGGGAAACTAGTTGCAAGTTGCTTTTTCTTGCTTTGTGATGTTTTAAACCCTTTCAATACGATTTGTTTATTTTAATCAATCATGTAAATTTTATAAGGGATGTTAATGGATATGAAATTTCGGATACGGATAGGTTTCGGATATAGTAATGATTATTATACCAGATATGGATACAGATGCGGATATGAAATTATTTCATATCATCCGTTACGGAGCTCCCTAACATCCCTGATGATATCCCTGTCTTCGCACGGGTGTACATATATTATACATATAAACCTTCCTCTTGAATCACTCTTATCTATTAAAAAAACCGCTTCAAAATCCGTTGCGTTTTAAGATTTATAAATGCAATACAAACATTAATTTTGGAAATTCATTTATAAATTGGGATATTCCGCCCTTATAACTTAGGGGTATAAAAAAATAACCTATTCTCAAACCTACCGACTATACTTATAGAATTTCATTAATATCACTGAAACCGTTTAGGAAGAGTATGGCGACTAACACTGAAATGAGAATTATATATCAGACTAGCTGTACATACATATGATCGGACAGACAGCGACAGCGATTTTGTTTTATACTATGTAATGATGAATTATTAAAAATTAAGTATATTCGGCATATAAATTAAAAAAATTGTCCGTCTGTTTGTTCCTAGCTGTCATACCTGAATGAGTATCACAATCGTGTGCTCTCGGTGCTGAGGCCCATACTGAAGGACAGGGGTCTGCGACAAGATCTCGAGTGGTTGCAGCGGGAGTGTCAGCCGATCGCCAGGGAATAGGTTTGTACATTTTTTTTATTTAAGTTTGTATGGATGTATGGATTGGATGTATGTTTGTTACTCTTTCACGCAAAAGTTATTGAATGGTTTTTGATGAAATTTTACAGTAATATAGTTTACTTGCTGTGCCCGTGGTTTCACACTTGGAATTTATAGCCTATATGTTATTCTAATGTATAAGCTATATTCCTATAAAGTTTCATCAAAATCCGTTCTGGTAGTTTTTGCGTGAAAGAGTAACAAACATCCATACTTACAAACTTTCGCATTTATGATATCACTTTTTCACACACACTTTACAAGTAAATATTTTGATTGTCTTTTTATAAATTGTAATTCTAACCATTGTGAATTATAAGAGGAGGGAACTAGTACCTAAAATACAAGATTCTACTCAGTTTAGATACCAACAATTTAAATTGTAGATATTGGATGCAAAATATTATTTTTTTTTACTCTCTGTTTTCACCGGTAATTTTGGTATGTGCGGGTCTAAGTCAAGTACATGTACAAGTACAATGCTATATTTTGAGGTGAATATATGTACTGATATTTATAATATCGGTCTAATCTGTTTGTAAAAATTTCTTTACAATGCGGCACGTGTTTAGAACTACAGCCTTCTGTAGTTGACAGTATATATTAGAGGGCAAGTTCAGTATTTATTGACTGATGCATCTGTTTCGTATTATTATTAAGATTAGGATTATTAACAATAAAGGATTATAAATAAATAACCCGAGCATAAATAAGTTGGGTTTTAGTTTTTAGAAATGTGTTAATTTGTTATATTTTTTTTTCAGATCTACATTGGTATTGAAAACGAGTTTAAATTAACGCTGCTGGTATAAATATGGGACAATGAACAAATGTGTACAATAAAAGTATTAAAAGTTTTATAAAATGATAATCTGCTTTTATTTTGTTTAACTAGCTTTTGCCCGCGGCTTCGCTCGCGTTAATTTTACCCCTTAGGGGTGGAATTTATCAAAACCCTTTCTTAGGGGATGCACACGTCATAGTAACTGTGTGGATGCAGTCTCAGCACGATCGGTTTAAAATTGACAGAATTTCATACAAACTTTCAATCCCTATTTTATCCCTTTGGGGGTAGAATTAATGAAAATCCTTTATTAGCGGATGCCTACGTCATAATATCTACCTGCATGCCAAATTTCAGCCCGATCCGTCCAGTGGTTTGGACTGTGCGTTGATAGATCACTATGTCAGTCAGTCACCTTTGAGTTATATGTATTTAGATTAGGGGATATTTTTTTAATCGTTTAGATCTTTGAGTTAGATAAAAAAAAATATTTAAAATCGACACAATATTCATTGTTGATTGTAAATAAAATAATAAATCTATAGTAATATATTATAGCAGAAGACTTTGTTTGTTTGGACGTGCTAATCTCAAGAATAACTGGTTCGAATTAAAATTTTGTGTTGGATAGTCCATTTGTCGAGGAAGGCTTTAAGCTATATAACATTACGCTACAATCAATAGAAGCGAAGCATCAGTGAAAAATGTTACAAAAACAGGGAAAATTATTTATATTTGAGGGCTTCCGTTGCGTGCGCGGAGCGAGCGAAGTCGCGGGCACAGCTAGTAATCTTATATATTTCTTAGTAAACCTTTGTTCTTATCATACATCAATATAGTACATTAACACAACAAGACATCTTAATTATATAGAGTGAATGATACACAGAACAACATACATAATCTATATATATAATTGAAGTGTCTGTTTGTAATATTAAAATAACCGTTTTTTACTACGTGCATAATGCATATGAATATAAATGGTACATCAAAATAACAACAATTTTTGTCTGTCTGTCTGTTTGTTCCGGCTAATCTCTGAAATGGCTGGAACTATTTTGACAGGACTTTCTTGGAAAGTAGCTGATGTAATAAGCAGTAACTTTTTATTTCAGAAAATATATTTTATTTTAAAAGAAAAGTAATGTTGCAAAATTCGACGCATACAGATATTGTATAATAAAATACTTCTTTTTCTAAATATATAGCTACATAGTATACATAGAAAACACTCAGATCAATGCAATCATGCTTATGAATATAACATTTGCATCGTGGGAGGAATCGAACCCGCTACCATCAACTAAAGCGTACTAAACCGCTAAACCAGCGAGGTGGATAGTTTGTAACATACAATCTTGATGTCACGTTATCTATAACAAACTTTATCAATAATGAATATGAATTTAAGTACTCATATGATAATATATGGTATATATTAGATATTACAGATTATCGTATGTAATATATTAGTATTTAGTTCAAGTATATAATAGCGGCGAGGAGCATGTTGGCACTCATATATTACTGGTAAGTTTTTTTATTTTTCTGATGACTCTCCGGCGATGGAAACACCAATAACTCAGTTGGCAGGTATATGTTACTAGTAATTTTTTTTACTTTTCTGATGACTCTCCGGCGATGGAAACACCAATAACTCAGTTGGCAGGTATATGTTACTGGTAAGTTTTTTATTTTTCTGATGACTCTCCGGCGATGGAAACACCAATAACTCAGTTGGCAGGTATATGTTACTGGTATTTTTTTTACTTTTCTGATGACTCTCCGGCGATGGAAACACCAATAACTCAGTTGGCAGGTATATGTTACTGGTATTTTTTTTTACTTTTCTGATGACTCTCCGGCGATGGAAACACCTATAACTCAGTTGGTAGTTATATGTTACTGGTAAGTTTTTTATTTTTCTGATGACTCTCCGGCGATGGAAACACCAATAACTCGCCCGGGTACACCAACATGCAATACAGCTGCCTACCATCATGAACTAGGACTACTGGCCGAAGGTGGTGTATCGGCGCTACCGTGGCAGATTGCCGTCGACAGTGCCATGACCACACAGACATGATCAATATATTAGTTTTATAATATTAATTCATATAGTTATTTTTGAACTTTCGTCTTTAATATACATTATTTTACATTATATACCGCGGCTTCGCACGGGTGTACATATATTATATATATATAAAACTTCCTCTTGAATCACTCTATCTATTAAAAAAAACCGCTTCAAAATCCGTTGTGTAGATTTAAGCATACATAGAGACGGACAGACATCGACTTTGTTTTATACTATGTAATAATTATCACCAGTCTACATTGACATCGCTGTTGCTCCAGTCAGCTCTTGATCACGGCTAGTGCAACCTAGTCGAAACGTCGAGATAGGTAAATAGCTTCATCTATACATATAAATAAAATTGGAGTATCTGTTTGTAATATTAAAATAACCGTTTTTTACTACATGCATATGAATATAAATGCGGTAAATACACCAAAATAACATATTTGTTAATTTTTGTCTGTCTGCCTGTCTGTTTGTTCTGGCTAATCTCTGAAATGGCTGGACCGATTTTGACGTGATTATTTTGGCAGGTAGGTGATGTAATAAGGAGTAACTTAGGCTACTTTTATTTTAGAAAAATAAAGTTTAATTCCACGCGGACGAAGTCACGGGTACAGCTAGTTTGCCATAAAATTAGTTCGTGTTAAGACCCGCTTAATAATATAAATTATTAATTCATCTGTATGTTAGTTTATAAGGTATTTATAATATGGACTATAGTAGCCTAAAATAAATAAATAAGAAAGTTGCAACGAAATGCAAAATGGTGGTCGGTGCGCTCAGTACTAATATTATCTGTGGTACTATGTTTAAACTAATATTATAAATATGAAAGTAACTCTGTTTGTCTGTCTCGCTTACACGCCTAAATTACTAAACCGATTTAAATGAAATCTGTGAAAGGACATAGGTAGCCTATGTATAGTATAGTTTATTAAATGTGTTAGTAATATTGGAAATGTGAAAACAACTCTGTCTGTCTGTCTCGCTTACACGCCAAAACTACTGAACCGATTTAAATGAAATTTGTGAAAGGACATAGGTAGCCTATGTATAGTGTAGTTTATTAAATGCCTTACTAATATTATAAATGTGAAAGTAACTCTGTCTGTCTGTCTTGCTTACAGGCCTAAACTACTAAACCGGTTTAAATGAAATTTGGTACACAGATAGTCTAGGAAGTCCCTGAGGAAGGACATGGGCTAGTTTTTAATGCAAAGATTGTAAGGGGTTGAAAGTTTAAAGTAGAAAGGTTGTATGGAAGTATCGTTTTCAAAGCTAGAACCTTTTTTGTTATAATTTTTTTTCGGTTCACATGAGAGACAAACATAAGTCTTTACAAAATACAAAAAACACACCGCTTTACGTCCGATGGTCGCGGGTTCGAGTCCTCGCACGGTACACACATTTGTATTCTTGAGTATGATTGTTTGTATCGATCTGTGTGTTTACTGTGTATATTATGTATGTAGTTGCAAAAATATGTATTGATTTGTTATCTAGTACCTAAAACACTTGCTCTGATTAGTTTGGGAGTAGCGTAATGTGAATTTTCCAGGGATATTAGTATTCTGAAAAATTATTGGAATATATATATATATATATATATATATATATATTTATATCAGTTGTCTAGTACCCATATCACAAGCTGTGCTTAACTTGAGACTAGATGGCGCTGTGTGAAGTGTCCTGAAATATTATTATCATTTTATTTATTTAATTCAGGCTTCTATTGGCCCATATTATAAATACCTTACAGACTAACATACATGTGAATGGTATTAAATTTAATATAAAAATATAATATATTTTTTTTATATATTACTAGCTGTCCCGGCAAACGTTGTTTTGCTTTAAAATAAAAAAAAAAATTAGGGGTGGACTACCCCTAATATTTAGGGAAATAGATGTTGACCGATTCTCAGGTCTACACAATACTCTCACTAAATTTTATGAGAATCGGTCAAGCCGTTTCGGAGGAGTATGGGAACGAAAACTGTGACACGAGAATTTTATATATAAAATATATAATATATGGTAATAATATATTTTGGTGTTTTGATAGTGTGGCCATAGGTCTGGTCAATGGAGAACTACATATGCGGTACTTCAACTGGGCCGAGCCAGATGGCGCCACTTCCGGTAAGTTTAATAAAATTAATTTCTATAAATTTATTGATTTCATTTTTAATTAATAAATGTAATTTTACGCATTATTCGGTTAATTTAATGTAATTTAATGTAATCATTTTATTTTATTTAGCTTTCACCAAAATAACACAAAAACTAAATTAACAAGTGAATTGACAATAATTTTTATGATTAAAATTTATCTAACACATGTTTATTTAATATGATGAAGCAATGACGAGTATGTATGTGTGTATGTATGTATGTAAGAATTATATGGAATGTGACTTTCAAATTGCCATTTTTGTTTCGAAAATTTCGTTAACAATTGTGAAAACCCTAGTGATTTCTTCCTAAAATCTATTATTTCAGTATCTTAAGTGTGCAATTCAATTTTTTAATGTTAGAAATTATGTATTACATAGCGCGGAAGGGATATAAGAATTTTTGATAGACTAAGGTGGGACATAGTAAAAAGTTTGGGAAACACTGTCTCAAGTAGAGTCAATATTTTTTTAAATTTTTTTTTTAAATTCTTAGTAATGAAATGGCATTCTGTTTTAGGTTTTGTAGATACATCCAGGATAACTATAGAGAACAGTTTGGAGCGACTGACGGCCGTACGGGCAGAACTAAAGTCCTACAATGTAACTGCTTATATAGTGCCGACATCTGATGCTCATGGTGTAAGTAAAGATTAAAATATCCAAAACAAATTGTCTAAGTATTATGTTACTTTAAATAATAAACACAGAACTCTCCAATTTTAAATATCATTATACTTCTATATCTATAGATCTTTACATAATTGATGCAACGATATGGACAGAACTTTAATAATTTTGAACACGAATGAAATAAACAATGAATAATTTCATTTAAGAATTGGCCTTTGGTCACCTTAACTATTACAAATATGAAGAAGTTTAAAAGTAGACTAGGTTGCACGGTCTAAGAATGTTTGCCTGTACCAACTTTGAAAAGATGGAAGAATATGTGGAAAAAATAATATTTAAATATGTCATTCTTAAGTGAATGATTGGCGGGAAAAACCAACAAAAAAAATGGCGGGAAAATACACTTTTAAATTAATTTCTTACATTTCCTTTAATATAACAAAAGATTCGTTTTACATATATTCGTTATATATATACATAAGAACACGGCCTCGGCAGTATAGCGGTTTATGCTATAAAAAATTGTAAATACATACATATGTAATATACAAAGAAAATATCCAGACCAATACAATCACACTCAAGAATACAAAGTTTTAATACAAACGAGGAATCGAACCCGCGACCATCGGAAATAATACGGTGTGTTAAACTGCTAGATCACGAACACATTGCTAGAAATACGACCCCTCACTCCCGTTACTAACATTTCCCCCCCTTTATCCAGTCCTCGAGCTTGTCCCCGGCGGATGCCCGTCGCGAATGGCTGTCCGGACTGTCCGGTTCATCCGGAACTCTTGTGGTGACTGACAACGAAGCACTTCTATGGACTGACGGGAGGTACTTCACTCAGTTCGAAATGCAAGTGGACACTACATTATGGACTCTCATGAGACAAGGTGAGTATCTTTCTTCCCTTCAAACTTTTCATTTATATTTGTTATAAATTAAACCTCCTAGTGAAAAAAAATTAGAATGGCCTAGTTAGGAGAGTACCTGTGTACCAACTTACCACACAGACACCCCGAGTTTGAATACCACCATTGACTTTTCCCCTCCGATCGATCCCCCGTCCAATTCAAACGGGGATCGAAATTACGACGGCCTGAGCCGAGGTTCGAACCCCTAGTGGTGCCCTCAGACTAAAGTCGTATCCGTCAGGCAGGAGTTGGCCTTCAGCCGCTCCATAAGTCTTTCCGCGGGTTTGGAGTGCCATCAGTCCGGTGAAGCTGTAAAGGCCAGCTGCGGCCAACAGCATTAGAGTAGTCCGAAAAAAAAAAGCCACGGCATTCGGTGTTTGAGCACAGGATGTGCTGGTTGTATTTTAATTGCTAAAGTGAATTGTGTTAGAGACATAGTTAAATTAATGTTATATAGTTGTTATTTTATTATAATACATACTTTTACTAGTACATAGAGTTCATATATCTTACATTTGTTAATACTTTTTTATAGTCATATCTATATTTTTAAATGTTACTGTACCAGTGTTCTTCTTTTGTTTTCATTGCAATTGATCTTTTCACATTATACAGTATACATATATATATATAGTAAATTATTGTCGTTTGTCCACAATTACCTAGTTGTATTACAATCACCATAATAACCAACTGTGATATAATAATAATAATCTCAGGACAATTCACACAGCGCCATCTAGACCCGAGTTAAGCCACTTAAAGCTTATGTTATGGGTACTATATAACTGATACATATACATAGATTTTGTTTTTGTAAATACATACATATTATATATAGAATAGAAAACACTCAGACCGATACAAACAATCATACTCATGAATACAAATGTTTGTGCCGTGTGAGGAATCGAACCCGCGACCATCGGTCGTAAAGCGGTGTGCTAGACCGCTAAACCACTGAGGTCCTAATATAAGTTCAATAAAGTTCACTCTTGACGAATAATTAAGTTATTCACCTTAGTTTTAAGCAGTAACAATTTCTTTCCAGAAAGATCTGAATTAACAATTCATTTCAGGAATTGACCTCTCAATTGATCAGTGGTTGACAGCGAATATGGCGCCAAATTCTGTGGTCGGAGTCGACCCTACCTTATACACGCGCAGTGCTTGGATTCCGTTACAGGTAATTTTTTTTAAACCAACCAGTCTCCTTATGGCAATATTGTTTGTTACCGCCAATGGCAACCGTTCGCCAGCGTGCCCCGCAAAAGCAGATTTTAGCGATTACATCGCCATTTGGTTTCAGTGAGATAACCACCACAATATATTTTTATTTAATTAATATTATAAACTTAAATATATAAATAGTAAAGATTAAATCTAATTGTAATTATGACATAAAATGTATGTTCTAGAAGTTTGATATAATCATGTTTATTATTGAGTACAAGATATAAGTTATGATTTGACCATAACAGTCCCACCTACCTACTGACTTTAAAAAGAACCACCATATCGTGTGCACAGTCCCCTCCGATCGATCCCCCGTCCAATTCAAACGGGGATCGATATTACGACGGCCTGAGGCGGTGCCCTCAGACTAAAGTCGTATCCGTCAGGCGGGAGTTGTCCTTCAGCTGCTCCATAAGTCCTTCCTTTGGTTTGGAGTGCCATTTGCACTCGTCTATCGTCCGGTGAAGCTGTAAAGGCCAGCTGCGGCCAACAGCAGTAGAGTAGTGCGAAAAAAAATTGTGTGCACAAACCAGTTCGGTTTAGACGGTCGAAGTGAAAATACATATAAGTGTAAGAAGAAATTAATATTCTCTCGTTGCTGCTGCTGCTACGTAACACGAAGGAGCCTTAAAAAAAGCTTCAGAGATGCAATATTCGAACAGTTCAAAAATTCATAAGTAATTCAATTTCTTGAGTTTCTTGTCCGTTCTTCGCATTGGATCTATACACTGAACTGGACGGTAGGGAAAACATTATAATATATACAAATTTCGCGTCACGTGGGCGATAATTTAGAGTTGTATATATTTTTCAATGTAAATCATAAAATAAAAATAAAAAAAATTGTAGATTAAATGAAAAAAAATTATAAACCTTATTCTCAGACCTACTGAATATACATATAAAATTTCATCAAAATCTGTCAAGCCGTTTTGGAGGTGTATAAATACGAAACCTGTGAGAATTTTATATACATCATTACATACTCGTAGTATAAAATAAAGTCGCTGTCGCTTGTAGTAAGTATGCTTAAATCTTTAAAAACACAAAGGATTTTGAAGCGAAATTCTATGTGTTAACAATTGGTGATTATATTAATAACGTATATTAAACATGAAAATTTAAAAGTAATGAATTCTCCCTTGTGTGAGAGTTAACATCAATATTCAAGAAAAAATCCGATATTTTAAAAATATATTAAAAGAAGGTAGTTTGTGTTTAGTACTAATGATGTACCCAATGTAAATATTATTACAAATATTATAAATAGCGCCATCTAGTATTTATAGACCGACCTACTACACTGACATCGGTCTATAAATACGGAGGTCGGTAGTTGAATAATCCTCTTTCGTTGCGCGAGCCGCGGCATTCAGTCGACGAGCGTAGAGCGTGCCGGTTGTGTTTTGGATATTGAAGTGAATTGTATCAGGAATGGGTTTATCCCGGTCTTAGTTGGACCTGAGGGGAAGCTGCAAGTGAAGGTGAGTGTTAATGCATTCTAAAAGGGCCTTTTAAACCTGCACCCGTGTCACAAGTCACGGGCGCTACTTGGGGTTTCCCTTGCGGTAACCGGCTTCAAAGCCTAAGTCGTCATTCATTATTAATGCTTCTTATATATGGTATAGACATAAGATTACAATGTAACATTCTTTTTACAGACTGCACTTGAAGCTGGTAATGTCACACTAAAGGCAATAGCAGAGAACTTAGTCGACAAAGCCAGGACAAAAATAGGCGACCCTCCGCCAGACAGACCGAACAATCCATTAATACCACTCACTAGAGAATTTACAGGTAAATACATGACCTATTGAAGTGATACTATAGACGGGATGTATTCAGGGCCGTCTTTCACCTATTAGAGGCACTGGACACAGTAGGATGAGGGGCCCCTATGAAAAATAATTTTAAAAAGTTATGTTCTGAAGAGTTCAAAGTCTTGCTAGACATTTATAAAAAAATAAATAAAAACAATCAAATTGAAATTGAGTAAGCATTTGTTAAGACTTATTTTCAGGCGAGAGTAGAGTAGCTATCGGTTATCGTTTACTAATGGAGACTAGACTAGACTAGGGGGCCCAATCCTTCGCGGAGCTCTGAGCACGCGCCCAGTGTGCCCCGTGGGGAAGAGGGGCTTGGACTGACTGACTGACTGGGTCGTCCGCTGATCCTTACGGACCGCCGGGTACGGGCCTCGAACATACGCTCCTTGCCCGGGCGTACTGCTGAGGTGTGCCACCCCAGCGTCGTTCATTTACCGGAAGCCGGCTGAGGGAATCGTGTTGCGGGAATCAGTGGTTGCTCGCCGAGCCGACTTAACGCCACGCCAACGCGTGATCACGTCACGCAAGTGACGTGATCACCCGGTGGAGAGTAGATCGCGCTGCAAAGTCGTCGAGTGTCCGCCTCTGATACCGAACTGTTCGTCATGAGGCAACAGAGTCGGTCTCAGGAGGCCCTCGAACGACTACGTCCGAGAGCAGAGTGATGGGCCGGTAGCTTGCCGGCCAGATGCTTGTCCTTGCCAGGTTTCGGGAGGACTATGTCTGGGGCCTGGATGTATTAAGATGTTTCGGTTATGAAAAAGCGTTACCTCGCGGTAGACACATATTCCGTTGTGAGAGACTGAAGGTGCAGGCGGAGAGAGGACAACGGCAGTTCGTTAGAGTTTCACAAATTAAACAAACTTATGGCAAACCTAGACCTATGCACAATAAAAGTAGATTTTTTCAAACTGAAGAGAAATCGCCACGTATTCTATGTGGTTGCAGCCCTCTCATGCATAAATGAAATGTCTCCTTTGGAAAGTGTGCGACGACGACACAATGATTCCTTCTCTTTCCCACATTTACTACAGTACCTAATCAAATTACGACCGTTATTGGATCTACATCCATATAGCTACAAGTGTTTCGCCTCAACGAGACATCGTTAGGCAATGAATAGTGCTCGGATATAATTTGAAAGTTTACTGACTTTATACAAAGTAAGTCTGTAAAAGACCCGAGTCCCCACCAACATTCTGCCCACCTTCATGAAAGAGGACTACTGGCCGAAGGGTATGGTGTACCGGCGCTACCGTGGCAGATTAGGTACCGTCGTCAGTGTCGTGACCGCACAGACAATTCATATTATTTTTTTCTATTCATTTTAATATAATTTATATTATTTTGTAAGATATTTATAATATGGGCTATTAAATAAATGAAATAAATAAATATTCTTCAATTCTTGTCCGTGACGGGTAGCGAACTCTGATAAAGGGCGAGCACAATAGCTCTATGTACGTAACAGTGCTACAGGTCCAAGCACCTGACAATAGACCGAACAACCCAATAAAAAAATTAAATAAAAGAATAGGTTTTTGTAATGTCCTAATAATGTTCCCAACTATCTTTGAAACAGGAAGAAGTTCAAGTGAGAAAATAGCAGAACTATCAAAGCAAATACAATCTGTTGGGGCGTCAGCATTAGTGTTGACTGCACTGGATGATATAGCATGTAAGTGTGTATTTTTTCTTTTTAAGATTTTTTTTTTATTTAACGGAAATGGCATACAGCCTTTTGACCTAACCGTAAATTTTGTTTACCTTGCAACCAATTACACAAAATCAATCGTATTATTTTTTAAACAAAATTATATAAATCCATTAATTAATATACGTTGGTATTATGTAATATTTATCTTATCTATGGTATAGTTTTTTTATAAAAACGTTTAATAGATAATACAACTTAAAATATTTATAATCATGACTATGATTTTTTGTATTGCTCTGGGTGTTGTCTATGTATATTTAAACTAGTCTTCTAACACCCATAACACCAACCTTCCGATCGATCTCCTTAAATTCAAACGGGGATCGATATTACGACGGCCTGAGCCGAGGTTCGAATCCCTAGAAGTGCCCTCAGACTAAAGTCGTATCCGTTAGGCGGGAGTTAGCCTTCAGCCGCTCCATAAGTCCTTCCTCTGGTTTGGAGTGCCATCTGCACTCGCCCCCTATCGTGAGGTAAACTATAAAGGCCAGCTGCGGCCAACAGCATTAGAGTAGTCCGAAAAACCATAACACCAGCTCTGCTTAGTTTAGGACTAGATGGCGCTGTGTCAGTTTTCCAGGGTTATTATTATATAAATCGGTTCCATGTGTATTATACCTGGCCTTTTAGCTTGGTAGGCATACTCTACAAATAAGCATATCTATACATATAAATAAAATTGGAGTGTCTGTTTGTAATATTGAAATAACCGTTTTTTACTACAAGCATATGAATATAAATACGGTACATACACCAAAATATACACATTTTTTACAATTTTTGTCTGTCCGTTTGTTCCGGCTATCTCTGAAATGGCTGTACCGATTTCGACGGGGATTTTTTTGGCAGGTAGCTGATGTAATAGGGAGTAATTTAGGCTACTTTAGAAAAATAAAATTAATATCCACGCGGACAAAGTCGCGGGTACAGCTATAGAGGATATATTGTTTCAGACACTCTAAACCTTCGCGGCTCCGATGTGCTCTTCAACCCGGTGTTTTTCTCTTATTTAATCATCAAAGATGTGGTAAGCATTTATATTGACGACCTCGGTGGTCTAGCGGTCTAGCCCACCGTCGCGGGTTCGATTCCTCGCACGGCACAAACGTTTGTATTCATGAGTATGATTGTTTGTATCGGTCTGGGTATTTTCTATGTATAATATGTATGTATTTCCGAAAAAAAAATTATCTATGTATTTGTATCAGTAATCTAATACCCATAACACAAACTTTAGCTAGCTTAACTTGGGCCTAGATGGCGCTGTGTGAATTGTCCTGAGATTATTATTATTATATTTATAGGGACTGGTCTGCTCTGATAACTGTGACTTATTTGTTACTTAAGTAATTATTTATTTATATTAACTTTGTATCTCAATAATGTCATATCTAGCATAGTACATCTGCTAAATATATATAACTCAAAGGTGACTGACTGACAGATCACTATGTCACCACCAGCCCAAAGCCCAAACCACTGGACGGATCGGGCTGAAATTTGGCATGCAGGTAGATATTATGACGTAGGCATCCGCTAAGAAAGGATTTTAATTAATTCTACCCCCAAGGGGATAATAAATAGGGAATTCTCAATTGAAAGTGTATACTGAACTGGATGGTAGGAAAAAAATATTAATACAAAAAACTCGACGTCCAGGCTAAAATGTGCTACATGAATAAATTATTTTTGATTTCATGGTGACGAATAAATAAATATATCTAATACAAAACTTGAGGTTCACAAGTGACTAAAATGTGCTACATGAATAAATGATTTGTTATATGATTTGATTTAATATTTTGTTTCTTTTTCAGCCCGCTCCTAACAACGTTATATTATTCTGGGGAGAGGGTGGATTACATACAAACATATCCACTCATCTCCAATCCGAAGAATTGGAGATTCAAACCAGAAATTACTTAGATATATTTGAATACTTATCTAATTATTCGGTTAGTTATTGTTTATTCTTACATGAGACTAGCTGTAGCTGCGACTTCGTCCGCGTGGAATTTTACTTTATTTTTCTAAAATGAAAGTAGCCTAAGTTACTCTTTATTACATCAACTACCTGCCAAAAAAAGTCTCGTCAAAATCGGTCCAGCCATTTCAGAGATTAGGAGGAACAAACAGACAGACATACAATAATTATAAAGAATGTTATTTTGGTATATGTACCGTATGTATATTCATATGCATGTAGTAAAAAACGGTTATTTCAATATTACAAACAGACACTACCATTTTATTTATATGTATAGATGAGCTTGCATTCCATGGCTTCACAGTGCGGGCGGTGCACAATTCTACAATTTTTTTAACAAGTCTAATGCTGTTGGCCGCAACTGGCCTTTACAGCTTCACCAGACGACAGGTGGCGAGTGCAGATGCCACTCCAAACCAAAGGAAGGACTTATGAAGCGACTAAAGGCCAACTCCTGCCTGACGGGCACGACTTTAATCTTTATTGCACTCCCATCATTACGTTTATTATACTTACTTGATGAATTAAATAACCCCTTAATTACTTTAAAAACTATTGGACATCAATGATATTGATCTTATGAATATTCAGACTTCAATAATATTGAATTTGACTCTTATATAATTTCAAATAGAGACTTATCTCTCAATAATTTTCGATTATTAAACTGATAATCGAATTATTCTTCCTATAAATAATCAAATCCGAATTCTAGTAACAGCAACAGATGTAATTCACTCCTGAACTAAATTACGATTCACCGTTACGGGTTCGAACCTCGGCCCAGGCCGTAGTGGTTTCCATCCCCGTTTGAAATGTACGGGATCCATTCTTAAAATGTTTTATGTTTTCAGAATTCTTTGCCAGATGATAGCACTATATGGCTAACGAGTGACGCGAGTCAAGCCATTTTTCTAGCAGCAGAATCGGTAAGTTTATACATTTTTAATTTAATTGTGAGTAGAACTGCGCCGTATAATTTCACTTCTTTATCTCACAATCAATCGGTACACATCTATAATAATAATCTGCCGGTAAATCTCCTTAAGAGGGGAGATGAGAATTTTTCTTAAGTTTAAAAAAAATATACCCTGACTTGCCCCCTAATATATGCCGCCTACTACAGAAGGCTGTAGTTCTAAACACATGCCGCATTGTTAGAAAATTTCTACAAACAGATTAGGCCAACATTTATTATATCTAAAGATATATAACTTAAAGGTGACTGACATAGTGATCTATCAACGCACAGCCCAAACCACTGGACGGATCGGGCTAAAATTTGGCATGCAGGTAGATGTTATGACGTAGGCATCTGCTAAGAAAGGATTTTGATTTGATTAATTCTACCCCCAAAGGGATAAAATAGGGATAAAAGTTTGTATGAAACTGCCCATTTTAAACCGATCGGGCTGAGACTTTGCATGCACAAAGCTACTATGACGTAGGCATCCTCTAAGAAAGGATTTTGATAAATTCTACCCCTAAGGATAAATTAACGCGAGCGAAGCCGCGGGCAAAAGTTAGTTATAGTATATTTACCTAAAAATAGAAAATTGTTATGTACTTGGCTTGGGCCCCTACATACCAAGATTACCGGCGAAAGTCGTGAGGAAAAATAAAAAAAAAAAAATAATAATAATAAAAGGAAGAGAAAGAAAGAGAAAAGATAAAAATAATAATAGTCATCTTTATTTGTCTCAAACAAAAACTAATACAATTGTTGCCCATACATATACATTAATTAAATTTAAAAGTAATGAAGGAGACAAAACGGTCTATAACTCAGCGAGGGCAGTGAGTCCACGCTCTCTGCTATTCTGTTATAACCTTTATTAATAAATCAATACAATAATCGACGACGATAGCACGTTATGTTCTCATTCAAATAATACTAGGCTCTCTAAAATATGGTCAAGCGCAGTGATGGCTAGCTCATCCGTCATACTCGTGAACGAGTGCTGCTTGTAGGGACTGGTCTGCTCTTATCATTTCCAATTTGAAACGTGCGAGTACAAACCACCAACTAGTACCAATTTATTAGCTTCAGATATTAAGTTGATAAACATAAAGATATACAACTAAATAATATTGACATTTTATTTAGTTGCATATCTTTATTTTATACCTTAATCCGTAATCATAAAATAATCAAGAAGACTTTGATAGACCACCAATGCGTTCATATTAAACACGCGCACAACACGTCCGTTCCGTTCGCGGGCTGCTCGTATAATGCCTTTTGTCCGAGTCCCTGTTCATAGGCCGCCATCTTGTGGCTCTCTCGAAAAACGGATTGTGTTAACACAAGCAAGCTGCTTGGCGTAATAAGTGATACATTTTAAAGTTTCCTTTTAAACTGTCTACTAACACGCATCTTCTAAAGAAAGTTGCGTTGAAGTTGAAATAATCAAGACTAATGTACTCACCCACAAAGTCTATCTCTTGTACTGCGTCAAGTTTAAAATAGTTCTATTAATTTGTTAATTACAGGACAAAGTAAATATTCGATCCACGCTCTCGCCGGTGGCTCTTATAAAATGTGTAAAGAACGACGTGGAGCTAAAGGTAAGAATAATTCAATTTTAATAATAATAAATTATCAATAACTCTATAAATATGTCTCTATTTTATAGTCAGATGTCCGCTTGATTTATTATATGACTCATACATAGAGTAATAATCACCAAAAACATAGACAATGTATCTTTATACTTTAAGGCTCTGAATACACAACAAGAACTTGCCATTCATACGCAGCTATACTATGTGCGCTGTAGCATGGGGTGTGACATTTACTAATTTTACATTTAACAATTACTACATTTAAGTTAATACAGTCATTAGTGGTTTAATATATTACGAATGTGGTACAGCTGAAATACTAAGTCATAATTTGTAAATCGCGGCAACTTTCAAGAGTGAAACGAAACGTTAATGAAACTGTCACCCGCACCATGCTACAGCGCATATGGTATAAAACCTCCTACATGAGTAAAGAAAGAAGAAGAAAGAAAATAAGTTTATTTGGTAAACATAACAATAAAAACGAAATTTTTAAATTTTAAATTAGTACCAAATAGGTCTCCGCTCAGCATATGTCATGGACGGGGTGCCACGACGCTGGTATTCTGCGGATATCTTCATATATAGATATGATAATAATATACATATATACCTATATAAATCTAGGCGCATAACACAGAGTAAACATTTAATATATATTGCTACGTCATACCACCACATATAAATTAATTATCAATCTACACACTGAAATATAAAATAACACATTGATCTGGTGACACTAGCAGACAGAATATGACACCATTACCCTGCATTTGGAGTGCAGACATATCACAGCACAGTTCTCTGAGTAAGGAGTAGTAGTTTTTTAAATTTATAAAAGTAAATGATTTGTACATATATTTTGTAGGGCATTAGGAACGCTCACATTAAAGATGCAATAGCCCTGATCAGAGGACTCAGGTGGGTAGAGGAGCAGGTCGCTGCCGGCACCAACGTCAGCGAAATTGATGTCTCTGATAAACTTGAAGAGTTGCGGCGGTAATTTCATTTTTTTTTTAGTTAAATTAATTTTGGTAGTTTCTTTTTTTAAATTAATTTAAATCAAAAGATTGGCAGTTTACCAAGATGGTTTCCAAAACCTCGTGGAGATTCAATTTTTATGACACAAAAGTTCAATGTTACATCCCCCATTTGATTTCGACCTGTCAGAAACGCAAAGTCTGAGCGACTGGACCTTCATCATCATCTCAGCCCGGAAGACGTCCACTGCTGAACAAAGGCCTCCCCCAAAGATCTCTGCGACGATCGGTCCTGCGCTGCTCGCATCCAATGCCTTCCGGCGATCTTGACCAGATCGTGGGTCCACCTTGTTGGAGGCCTACCTACAACAGCCATCCGTTCTACGAGCTATGTGCCCTGTCCATTGCCACTTCAGTTTTGCAATTCTTCGGACCGGACCTTAGTAGCCACTGAATAAAAAATTAAAATTACAGGTCCGAAGTTGATTCACATGGCCCATCGTTTTCAACGATAGCGGGGGCAGGTGAAAATGGCGCCATAATACATTACAGACCTCCACGGGAAGGCTCTCGAGTGATAGGACCTGATGATATGCTGTTGGTCGATTCTGGAGGCCAGTACAAGTAAGTTGGATTTAAATAAAAATGAATAGGATAGAGAAAGATAGAGTAGGATAGGATAGGATATATATAAATTACGTCACATTTGTTTCATTAATTTTAGTTGCCGCTTACAGTTGGTCAATTTTTAATAGTAAAAATTTCTTGGAAAATCTAACTGTTACTGGTTTATGACGAAACTGCTTAACGGATCTTAATGAAATTTAGCGTTAAGATAGATTGTATCACGACGATAAACATAGGCTGTCTTTCATTAAAAAAAGCAGACAGAATCACAAGAGACAACTAATACAAAAAATGGCCTAGATGGATACCCTGAGGTACTCCAAAGATAATTTTAAATTAATATAGATTTTTATTAACTGTATTGACTTAAAATGTAATTAATAATTAAGTGACATTGATCTGATTGTAGCTTAATTATTTTTATTTATAGATATGCTATCAATCGATTATGTCTGTCTAGTACATTCCATAGTAATCATATAAAAATGCATGTAATTCTGTTTCTTTATAACCTTTATACGCATAAATCGCTTAATCAATTGTGATGAGTTTTGGTATAGAGATAGATTGGATTACAGGAAAGACATATGCTTTTGTTATGAAGAAAAAACTTGAAAGAAGTGAAATAGAAAATAGAATAGAAATTCAAATCAGAAATAGGGAATAGAATAGAAAATACTTTGTTCAAATAAACCTAAATTTAATTGCTAATTAAAACTTAATTTAAGCACTTTTGTCTTTGTCTTTTGACTATTCGTCATAGTTTTATTTATCTACCGCTCGTTCTGAAAACTGTCTCATCACAAGAAGAACGAGCAAGAAACTTGCGTGATGCTCTTTTAAATCATTTAGTTGTAACTTTACATGAAAGTTTGTATGAATGTTGTATCAGTCATTTCTCAAATAAGAGAAATAAAACTCATTATACTTTTGGTTGTTAAAGAATTTGATGTAACTCGTAAGGAAAAATAGACAGAAGTTACGAAGCAGTCTCAATGCAGAAGTTGGTTGTATGAATTTATATTTAATATCTTATTAATATTATAAATGCGAAAGTTTGTAAGTATGGATGGATGGATGTATATTGCTCGTTCACACAAAACTACTGAACATATTTTATGAAACTTTACAGTGATATAGCTTATACATCAGAATAACATACAGGCTATAAATTATATGCGGGAGAAACTGAGGACAAAGCTACTACCTATATAATTATAACTGAGTAGCCTACTTAGAGTAGGTATAGATAACATTGATAATCAAATCTATAAAAAGAACATGATAATCTTTGACGACCTTGATGGTCTACCGGTTTAGCACACCGCTTTACTTCGGAAGGTCGCGGGTTCGATTCGCACGGTACAAACATATCGTATCGGTCTGGATGTTTTTTAATGTATGTATTTACAAAAAAAATCTAAGTATTTATATCAGAACCCGCGACCATCGGAAGTAAAGCAGTATTCTAAACCGCTAGATCACCGATGCCGTTACAATAATAATTAACAAATTATTCTCATAATTACAAATGTTTGTACCTTTCGAGGAATCCGACCCGCGACCAAAAGGGGACGGGGATTGTTAGTTATATGGACTAGTTTCATTGCTAGCAATGTACCAAATCAGCTGTCCTCCACGCAGTTCCCCCTGGAAACCATCGTTTCCAATATTTATATAAGATTTTTAAACCTGTTATACTATAGAAAAAAAGGCATAAGATCATAGTCTCCTGGAATGGCAACGCATGAGTGATACCAGGACTGTCACATGATAACGTAATCTCGGGGGGAAAGGAGACTGTTAGTAATGTGGACTGATGATTGCATTGCTAGCAGTGTAAAATATCAGGTTGACTTCCACGCAGTTCCCCCTGGAAACCATCGTGATAAATTCTTGGTGAATTTGTCACAGTGTGCTAATTGACCTGACCTCATGCTCATCCTAACATCCTCCACTGGTGCCCCGCCAACGTAAATCGTTCCAGGCAGGTGGACCATTCCATTATCATCCATTTAAAAAAACCCTCAATCTAAGTAGTTAGCTTAATCGCTACACCACCGTGTCCCCTCCGATCGATCCCCCGTCCAATTCAAACGGGGATCGAACTTACGACGGCCTGAGCCGATGTTCGAACCCCTAGTGGTGCCCTCAGACTAAAGTCGTATCCGTGAGGCAGGAGTTGGCCTTCAGAACCATCCATTCCTTTCACAAACGTTTGGAGTGCCATCTGCACTCGCCCCCAACGTCCGGTGAAGATGTTTATACTTCATTTTGTTCACGACTTTCCAGTCATTAAACTTATATATTACTCATTTTCTCACGAAAAAAACTTGTATATTAACCATTTTCCGAGGGTTTTCAGAATTATAACTTATATCTCTTCATTGTTTTGTTCAGAGACGGTACAACGGACATAACTCGTACCCGTCACATGAGCGGCTCACCATCTGACATTCAGCGTTTCATGTTCACAAACGTGATGAAGGGACAGATCAGCATGGCGACGGTCGTCTTCCCCAGAGGCACTGTGGTAAGATGTTTATACTTCATTTTCTTCACGACTTTCCAGTCATTAAACTTATATATTACTTCATTTTCTTCACGACTTTTTAATCATTAAACTTATATATTAACTCATTTTCTTCGCGACTTTTCAATCATTAAACTTATATATATCTTCATTTTTTGACTTCAATCATTAAACTTATATATTACCAGTCATTAAACTTATATATTTAATGATTACCTGTAAATAGGTTGTAGTGAGCCAATCTTAAAAGATGAACAAATGTATGTAGTCGCGCAATTTTTCATAGAAATTTTTTAGGAGAACAATTCTATCTATTTGCTGATTTCCCGATATTTCCGCAGTGTTTCAACCACCATGATCATTTCTATCGTTCAGCAGAACTCCTCAAAAATTTTTGACACTTTTCATTGCTGCTCCGCTCCTATTGGTCGTAGCGTAATGATGTATAGATGTAGCCTATAGCACTCGAGGATAATAAACTTTTGTGACAGTGGAGGAATTTTAAAAATCGGATTAGCGGAATCTCATAGGATATTACCCCGAAAGGGAAGTTACCTCTGTACTTCACTTTAACAGAATAACTATATTGTGTCCAAGTAAACAACGTAGAATAATAGGTAAAGAAAATATATTTCTAATCAAGATAAAGTAATATAAAAACACATTTAATACAATATATATTTATACGAGGGCAGACAAGATGACAGTATTCTGTCATGTCAGTTCACTTTCTTTTCAAACACTCAAACATACTTCGTCTGCCATACCGGCCAGTCTAGTCATCGATTCCAAACCTCGTTGTAACAATAACATTCGTATAGATATATTTTAACGTATAAATAATGACTGCGTCAAATTTAAAATAGTATATTTTAATTATTTTCTGTATTTGCTATAATAGAGTCAAATTCAAATTCAAAATATCTTTATTCATGTAGGTCTATTACAGACTTATGATATGTCAAATCTACCGTCAGTTCGGAATGATTTCACACAAACTCAGCTCGTATTCTTTTCAAATATATGTTGTAGATGTTTACAATAATACAGATTTATTTTTAAATTTAAATTAGGGTAGTATACTCTATCATCATCCATCTAATTGATAGAACTTATGTGATATGTCAAAGACTATAATACGGTGTGACACCACCAACACTTGAAGAGCAACTAGCTGTTCATGTTTTTAAGTTATGTTGGGCTAAAAATGACTTGTATCCAGATCCGTAAAATATTAATAAAAAAAAACTAGCTGTTCAAGATTCAAGGTAAGAATATCTTTTAAGTCTAATAAATGAAATAATTCCAGGGACATACATTGGATAGTTTCGCGCGCAGATATCTATGGAATTTAGGGGTTAGTTATGGTCATGGAACTGGCCACGGTCTGGGCCACTTCCTCAGAGTTCACGAGGGACCTTCCTGGATCCAAGCCGCACCAAGTAGCACAGACCCTGGGATTGTGGAAAAGATGATATTTAGCAACGGTGAGTTTGTTTCTGGATCTGTTTTCGAGGAGAGTGATGTATGGGAATCTATAACAGTGTTTTCTATTTTCAAGTAATATTATCTATTAATGGAAAAGTAAACTGTCCTCTCTCCGATGGGGTTACGAAGGGATGTGAGACATTCATACCCACTAAAAATCACAAGGTATACCTGCGCCATTGTCGGAGTCGCGAGGCCGCGATATAATAGGACACGGGGTCGATTCCTCGCATGGTACAAACATTTGTATTCATGGGTATGATTGTTTGTATCAGTCTGGGTGTTTTTTAAGTATATTATGTATGTTTTTACAAAAAGAAGTATAAGTATTTATCAGTTGTCCAGTAATCATTACAGAAGCTCTGCTTACCTACTTAGATAGTGCTGTTAATTGTCCAGAGTTATTATATAATGGAAATCATAGCTTGTTTTGTTGACGGTGTTTCCATCACCGAAAGTCAGTAAATCACACACACTTTTTTATTTGCAACTATTAAGGAGAAAAGGCGATTGCTAACAATGTATGGTACATCAGGTGCTCAGGTTGACCTCCACGTGGTTTCCCCTGGAAACCATTGTGATACATTCACGGTAATTTGCTACGACGGGTTAACTGACCTGACCTCATGTTCATTTTATCATCCTCCACTGGTGCCCCGCCAGCGTATACCGTTAGCACAGACGGGTGCACCATTCCATTAAAATACATTTAAAAAAAGCACTGAAATATATATCGGCGTTGTGAATCTATAGGTCGTGACTATACCATCATTTTTTACTATACCATGATTTTCATGACGACCTCGGTGGTCTAGCGGTCTAGCACACCGCTTTACATCCAATGGTCGCGGGTTCGATTCCTCGCACGGCACAAACATTTGTATTCATGAGTATGATTGTTTGTATCGGTCTGGTGGGTGTTTTCTATGTATAATATGTATGTATTTACAAAAAAATATCTATGTATTTGTACCAGTTATCTAGTACCCATAACACAAGCTTTAGCCAGCTTAACTTGGGTCTAGATGGCGCTGTGTGAATTGTCCTGAGATTTTTTTTTATAGAACCTGGGTATTACGAGGTTGGAGAATATGGGATCCGTCATGAGGATATCGTGGAAGTTATAACTGTGAACAAAGATGCTGATCATGTACATGTGAGTATGACTTCAAATATGATAAAGGAATGGTGCGGTTGTCTTATATAGTATGCCCTGCAGTATACCCTGGCGGGTTCCCGGTGGAGAATAGAATAGAAAAACATTTATTCAAATAAACTTAATTTAAGCATTTTTGAATAGTCATAGTTATCATTCTTTTAATCTACCATCATTCGGAAGGCTGTCTCATCACGAGAAGAACGAGCGAGAATCTTGCGTGTTGCTCTTTTAAATAATCAATGTAATTTTACATTTCCAATTCGAAACCACCAACTAGCACCAATTTATTTTGAACTAGCTGTTCCCGCGACTTCGTCCGCGTTGAGTTTAACTTTATTTTACTAAAATAAAAGTAGCCTAAGTTACTCCTTATTATATCAGCTACCTGCCAAAAAAATTCTCGTCAAAATCGGTCCAGCCAGTTCAGAGATTAACCGGAACAAACAGACAGACAGACAAAAATTGTAAAAAATGTTATTTTGGTGTATGTACCGTATTTATATTCATATACATGTAGTAAAAAACTTTTATTTCAATATTACAAAAAGACTCCAATTTTATTTATATTTTATATATAAAATTCTCGTGTCCCAGTTTTCATTCCCATACTCCTCCGAAACGGCTTGACCGATTCTTATGAAATTTTGTGAGCGTATTGAGTAGGTTCTGAGAATCGGCCAACATCTATTTTTCATTCCCCATAAATGTTAGGGGTAGTCCACCCCTAAATTTTTTATTTTTATTTTAAGGCAAAACAACGTTTGCCGGGACAGCTAGTGTACCTATAGATAAACAAAGCAGGATGCTGGTCGTCTGAGATATCTTAGTTTTAATAAAGGAAGAACTCAAATATTGGGCCAATGCGAAGCCGGGGCTGGTTACTAGTTGTAAAATATAATATACATTTGAAAACACACAGATTATTAAAATAAATCAATAATGTATTTGAATAAAGATTATTTCCACTGTTTTGTAAACAGGCCCAGGATATAATTGGTGACTTCGACGGTGCTGGAGCACTGGGTTTCTACACCATATCGTTGGTACCACATCAAACTGCGTCTCTCAACATCACTCTCTTGGACGATTTTGAAGTAAGTGCAGGAAGATTTTGAGTTAACGTTTTATCAAGGTACACTTTGGGGCCGTTCAAGTATTACGTGAGCAGATTTATTACAGTTATTTACCCCCATCCCTCTTGTCAGCAAAAGTAACAAAACCTCTTGACCCCTCCCCCCATGCCTACGTAAACATTTTCAATTAATGTATTGTTTTTTAGCAAAGACAATGTGAGGGTTGCCATTATGTAAAAAAGTAAATAACTACCGATGACGTAATCGTCATCTAGACTCGCCAACACCCCATGTCATCCAAAATAAGTGAAGCAAAGACACCCCCCCATAGTGCTTACGTAATACTAGAGCGGCCCTTTAGTAGAAAATCATATTTTTATAGGTTTACGGTAGTTTTATAGGCGTCTTAATATTAAATACGAGTGACCAGACGCCAAGTATTCAGAGAATCAAATAATTTATTAATTTCTAACGGCAATAGCAGATATTGGTGTCTATTTGAGAGTTCGTGTATGAATCTGTATTTTGGCGGGAGTTGGCCTTCAGCCGCTCCATAAGTCCTTCCGCGGGTTTTTTCAAGGGATAATAATGGAATGGTGCACTCGCCTGTGCTAACGGTATACGCTGCGGGGGCAGCAATGGAGGATAAGATGAGTATAAGGTACAAGATGGTTTCCAGGGTAGAGGTCAATCTGACATGGTCCATAGATAAGAATGGGATTATGAATCCACATTACTGACAATCCCCTTCCCCCTTGATGGCACTCTTAATCAAAGGAAGGCCTTTGATTAAGAGTGTCATCTGCACTCGCCTGCTATCGTCCGGTGAAGCTGTAAAGGCCAGCTGCAGCCCATTGGCTGCATTAAAGTAGTCTAAAAAAAACTGGAGAGTGACACATGACACTATAGGGTATAGAGAGATGACACCAGAGACATTACGCGTGCACGTTGGCTAGATTTGAACTCATGACCTAGTGTTCTGAGTAGTAAATTACGAGACGAGAATTTTTTAAAATTTCTTTTAAAATTTAGGGTCTTTTGTACTATCCAAAAGTACATGCCAATCCCATTGTACCCTAAAACTATTTACTTCATTAACGCACCCGTGAACACATTGCCTACCCGCACTGTCTGAAGGATCGGCTAAAACATTCTATGGTCTGACGTTATTCTATGTACCACATATAGGAGACATCTAATACTATTTTAATATTTCAGATTAAATATTTAAACACCTATCATGCGCGGGTTTTGGCTACAATCGGACCTATTTTGAAACAGAGAAACCTCACAGAAGATTACGATTGGTTGGAAAGAGAATGCGCGCCAATTTTACGTGACGCCGCCATTTTGGTCAAAACGTCGCCATTGCTTATACTTATCAGTGTTGTTACATTATGGTTCAGAGCATAAATTAAAGAAAATTATAAATTAATTACACTAATTACAACTCTCTGATGAGTTATAAATTTTGCAACTGTAATGTGAGATGTAACTTTAATGAAATAAATGATAAAATTTAAAATTCCATTATAAATCTACTTTTATTATTAAAGAAATTATATTATAAAATTCATTTAAAAATATTAATTAATTTTTTTTATTACATTATTATTACTGTATATGTGGCTGTGATATTATATGGTACCATGGGTGTTACATAATGTCTATGGTGCTGTTTATGTATATACAATCCGGCAGCTCCACCAATCGGGAATCAGTATCGACCAATCAACTATTTGTTATTGTAGTAATGTGACCAAATAACCTTGAAATAGCGCAGACTATGACTTGTTTCTATATTTGTTTACTTAACAAATATAAAAACAATAGTTTTTAAAAGTCAATAGTTTTAGCCCAAAATTAATACGCTTATTGTAAGTTAGAATAATCATTAAATTTTTAATGTTAATGAGGCAAATAAATGACTTAAAATTTTGCCGTACATTGGACGTCAGTTCAAAGTTACAGCGCCCATTCGATCCCGACCTGTCAAAAACGCAAGCTGAGCGGCCGGACAGTAGGCAATGGTAGCCACTTACCACCAAGACAGCCATAAACCTATTTGCTAAAATAATATATAGAGTATATGATAATTTGTACATATAGAATAGAAGATATATATAGAATAATAAAATATCAATTAATATTTATAATAACTTTACTTAATACATAATTGCATCACAAATTAACATTTTATGCCATAATCTACAATTGTCTATGGTTACTTAGTTCTTATCACGGTAGTGTTTAATGTTGACAAGTACCCAGACCGGGACAGCAGACCAACCGAGCACCATTGCACTTGCGAGGAAGATCAGCTCCTGGAATATAAGTAAACAATAATTAGATAAGATGATATAGGACCTCTTTTTGCCAAGCAGAAAAGGAAACTCCACACACATCTATGTGGTTGTAGCCCACTCATGCATAAATGAAATATCTTCTTTGGGAAGTATACACCCTATCCTGAGGAGATAGAAACCATCACTCATAAGAATATCCTTCAATTCTTGTCCCTCTTGCATCTAGGTAGCAAACTTTGAAAACAGCAAGCACAACAGATCTATGCAGGTCTTAGCACCTGACAATATTCCAAAAGTTATTAGGTAAAGTAATATAAGATCCTTTCAGGGATGAATGAGGAATTGTGTATTGAGTAATGGTATGCACTAGCGAGACATCTGTGAAGGGTTGATGAAAATGGTTGAGAATGAGATACTTGTACTCCTGAAGCATGGGAATAAAAATAATTACCCTTAGAGATTAGAAAAGTAACATTTATTTAAATAACTGGATAAGGAAAATTGATACAAACAAATCATAGATCATATATAAGTACAGAGAAGATAACTAGTGTTGTACAGTTACTTATTTATAAAATACAGAGTAATATTCTAATAAAGATGACAGAATGATCAAAATGTCAGGTCAGTTAGCTCCTTCTTGGTAAATTCACCAGGAATTTACAATGGTTCTGACATTGCTAGCAATTTGACTACTAGTTCCCATTACTCTTAGATTTGTAGATTTAAAATTCTATACTTCAAATAAGAGAGCCATGTTTATTTTCATAATGTATCATGTTTTTCAAAAATGGAACATGAAAATTTCTTGCTCTATTTCTAGTTCTGTCAAGAGGTTAGAATTAAAAATATGACTATTCCAAAGCACAGATATATTCATTTTACAATTTACAGCTATTACAAAGATATGTTTTTTACCTAAATATATGATATATTGCTAAAGCACAGATATTAAATTTATTTGAATAAAGATTACATCTATTTTGGACTGTTTTTTTTTATACCATTAGCTCTATAAACAATCATACTCCTGCATACAAATATCTGTATCTTGTGAGGAATCGAAACTGCATCCATGAGAAGCTGTGTTTGAAGAACCACGGTCACCGAGGTCGTCAAAATAATTATTTTGTTTCCTCTAACAGTAAAATGCAAATTTTTTTTGCGTCTATTTCTTGTCGGATTTACATACGATTTTCAGTAAGATTACGAATGTATAAGACATGAATATACATAAAATATGTATTTTCAAGACCTCCGTCATATACCCGTGTGTAAGCTATACACGGGTATATGACGGAGGTCTTGGTGGAGGTGGCTAACAAATTGGTTTATATAACATAACCTAAATATACACCAACTACAATTACGTAACTTTTGATTTTCAAATTATGAGAGGTAAATATATGTTTTCATTCAATAACAAAAAGTAAACGATAAATTAATGGAAATTAATTATAAAATTAATGATTTGAAAAGCGTTTGGAGAAGTAATTACTTTTAAAGTATTGTTATGAACATACCCCTTTGGATACTTTGTTTCTAGCTGGTACAGCCAATGCACTCATGTTCCGTTGTTGAACCACATTCTTGCTCATCTGAGCGCTGTTTCTAAGTAAGCTTCTGAGGGCCAGCATTTTGATTTAGTTAAAAAATTCACTACGTAAAAATACGATAGTCCAAAATGCAATAAAAATTATTAATCGATAAGGATTTGGGGATGCCATCTACATAAATTAAAAGCAGTATGCACAGATTAGAAAAACTTACTTGTTTTTGTCTTTAATATTTTGCTGACTTAGAAGAACATATTTTAGGCAACCTTTTTTTTAAATTTAATTATTAATCACAAAAGAGGCTGACTATGATATTATCAACTACTATACAACAACCCAATTAATGAAATTATTATTGATTAATTGTGGACCTACCACAGGCAAAATGAATAAATTTTGTTGAAGTGGGAAATATCTGAAGTATTCGGAGTGATAATAACAATAATTTATAGGATATTTTAGTATGTGAAACACAAGATATAACGTTATTTAATTTTCTTATCTTATCTATCTATCTACTCGTGCACCTTATGCTCATAGAGCTGCAACTATCAATTAATAAGCACAGATACAGCACAGATAATAAATAATGTTTCATATTATTTATTTCTCTATTGTATGGCTGTCACCAGAGGATATTGGTGTTCTGTGGCTGTCACTGTCAATATTTCTGATCTGTGAATGTGTGTATTGTTTTGTGTGGTGAAACAATTTATAAAATATTTTACTTACTACTGTGGACCAAATAATTATCCTTTAAAATGGCTGTAAGTATGTTTTTTTACAATGGCTACATATAAATTGAATAGGTATACCAAAATGGATAAAATAATAACTTTTAGCCGGTATTTTGTTCAATTTATAACCTCACTTTTTTATTCAATTTTGTAATTCTAGTCGATAGCAGCAGCCCAAGTGCAGGAAGTCCGTTCTATTACACGAATAGAGAGAATAGGAGCTCATTCCCATATTAGAGGACTGGGGTTAGATGATTCCCTTGAACCACGAGCGGTGTCGCAGGGCATGGTGGGGCAGAAGATGGCGAGGAAAGCCGCCGGAGTCATTCTGCAAATGATTCGAGAAGGTTCGTATTGAATCAACATTCTTGTTTCTATGGTAACAGTGTAAACAAACATTGCACTGTAACTCACAATGAAAGATTTGTAGTCATGACTATGATAGTTTGTAATGATTTATGTTTATATATGTGTGCACAACAAAAGTATATTTACTTAACGATAACTGTCTCACCCATGTAGCGGTAGACGGTTTAGCACACCAGATTAATTCCAATGGTTGCATTCCATTCCTTACAAACATGTGTCATGAGCCATACAAACATGCGTTGGGCTTGCCTTGCTGGTTCTTTGTATGATGTATGTTAGCATCCACTGATTCACCATGTGGGAGCTGCGTCTGTAGTGGCAGAGTAAGAAACTCCAAGTACTCATGACTCAGATTTTGATTAAGGGTACGAGACATTACATGCTATCATACATATACATAAAATATGAGACAACCTGGCGTAAATGGAAAATCAACTCACAGGAACTCTATGATAATGAATTAAAATTGGAATGTCTGTTTGTAATTCCAAATTTACAGCATTTCACTCTAATCATATGAATGTACTTCCATTATTTAAAAAAATTGGTCTGTTCTTACTAACCAGTGAAACATGGAGGAAAAGAAACTTTCATAATAAAAAATTTGCATACAAAATAAAAACCTTAATATGAAAAACCTATAAAAATCTTAAAATAAAAAACATGGGATCATGGGAAAACCTCGGCAGGAAGTGGTTGTGGTTGTTAAGGTTTTTTAATGGTCGGCAACATGCATGTGACACCCCTGTTGTTTCAGGTGTCCATAGGCTATGGTAACCATTTACCATCAGATGGGCCGTACGCTTGTTTGTTACCATAGTAGTTTAAAAAAAAAACAAAGTTGCAGCTAGTTGTCAATGAATATGCATATAGTCTGGTAGACTACAAAGTTAACAAAAATAATAATTAAGAAAACATATGTCTACAGGGAAAATAGCTGGTCGCGCCGTGTTGCTGGCTGGCCAGCCTGGTACAGGGAAGACTGCTATTGCCATGGGTCTCGCTCAGGCCCTTGGACCTGACACTCCATTCACCAGCATGGCGGGTGAGGTTTACTGATTTATTTAACCTAGTCAATATATTCAATAGAATCTATACATATGAATAAAATTAGAGTGGCTGTTTGTAATATCTCTGAAATGGCTTGATCAATTTTGACAGAACTTTTATTGGTATATTCGTTATTTAGCTGATGTAATAAGTAGTAACTTACGCTACTTTATTTTAGAGAAATAAAGTTAAATTCCATGCGGACGAAGTCGCGTGTACAGCTAGTAATATATAGATATAGGAGATGACTAGCACATCACGAATAACAGGATAGAAGATAATTTATCACAATTTGAAAATAAATAAAATTAATAATTTAATAAAAACATATTTTACCATAATCATAGTAGTCTACATAAGTAAGGATTGTGAAATGTCCTATCCTATTATGTTTTGACTAATTAGTATGTAAATATAAATATTTTAAAAAGTTTAGTACAAGAATTGAAGAATATTCTTAGGAGCGATGGTTTTTATCTTCTCAGGATATAATGTATATGTACTTTCTAAAGGTGATACTTCGTTTATGCATGACTGAGCTATGACTACATAGGATATGAGGTGGCGTTTTTTCTTCTGCTTGGCAAAATCTGCAAATTGTTAAGCTGAGGCCTAATTTATGCCATATGTGATGTAACAGTTTAATGTTACTGTGTAAGGCATATTTTGAAATAGAAACTTCTGTTACAGGTTCTGAGATCTATTCTCTGGAAATGAGCAAAACTGAAGCTCTAACACAAGCCATCAGAAAGTCAATTGGAATTAGGATTAAGTAAGTATTGCAATACCAAAACGATGATAAAATGTAGGATAATTCACACAGCGCCATCTAGTCCCAAGCTAAGCAGAGCTTGTGTTATGGGTACTAAACAACTGATATAAATGCTTAGATAGTTTTTTTGTAAATACAAACTTAATATAGGTATATAGAAAACACCCAGACCAATATAAATAATCATACTCATTGTACAATTTTTCTTCTTAATTATCGGTGCTCACACACACCGATGTTCTGACTCGCCGGGTACGCAATGGCCGCATGACGCCAGCTGTGTGCGCTAGAGACGACATAATGTTTCCTTCTCTTTCACACATATACTCCACTCGTGAATAAAAATTACATAAAACGTAAATTCATTACCATGCATGTTATAACAGTTGTAAAAAAATTAACTCATATCTTTCAGAGAAGAATCGGAAATAATAGAAGGCGAAGTGGTGGAAGTTGTGGTGGAGAGAGCGGCCGGTGGTGGCGGCGCGAGGGTCGGGAGGCTCACGCTGAAGACCACAGACATGGAGACCAACTACGATATGGGGGCCAAGATGATTGACTCACTGCTCAAAGAGAAGGTGACATACCTTACATATATATTTATTTTAAGACTAATAATAGCTAATCCGAGCACCGGAAAACGCAACGTGGGAAGGCCTCCGACAAGGTGGATCGACGATCTGGTCAAGATTGCTGGAAGCCGTTGGTTGCGAACAGCGCAGGACCAATCGTCATGGACATTTTTGGGGAAGGCTTTTATTCAGCAGTGGATGTCTTCTGAGCTGAAATAATGATGATGAGCTGGTACTTACTTGACATTTATTATTTTATTTGGCCCAAATTACATAATATCTTTTGAATTATAGCTTATTTATTATTCTGATGTATAAGCTATACTATTGTAAAGTTTCATCAAAATAAGTTCAGTTTTTGCGTGTAAGACTAACAAACATACATCTATCAATACTCACAAACTTTCGTGATTGTAACATTAATAGCAATGCCCGCGGATTCATCTGCGTCAAATTTATAGCCTCTGTTATTCTGATGTATAAGCTATATTATCGTAAAGTTTCATCAAAATCTGTTCTGTCTTTGCATCCACAAGGTGGGCCGTCGGTTCGTTTGTAATTCCAATAACATAAATAAAGTTTAAAGTGTGAGAAGCCTCATAATGGTGATGATGTCTTTTTATAGGTCCAAGCTGGCGATGTCATAACCATAGACAAAGCGACAGGAAAGATAAACAAATTGGGGCGGAGTTTCGCTCGAGCTCGCGACTATGATGCCACTGGTATGTACATGGAATAAAATAGAAAATCCTTTATTCAAATAAACTTAATTTAAGCTTTTTTGAATAGTCATATTGTTATGACTATTTAATCTACCGCTCATTCGGAAAGCGACTCATCACAAGAAGAACGAGCAAGAAACTTGTGTATAGCTCTTCTAAATAATTGTTGTAAGTTTATATTTTTCGAGTCCAAACATGTGAATACAAAATACCAACTAGCACAAATTTATTATGATCAAATATAAATACACAATAAGATTAAATGAGTCGTAATGATTATAGGTTAATAATAAAGATATTTACTTAGCATTCTATATTATTATTTCATTATGTGGTGTGATGACTTTGTCGGCAGAAACATCCATCCAATGTTTTCCAACCAGATTATTTTTTATATTGAATGTCTATGATGAAAATGTCTATATATAAACAAATGAACAAACTAACCTAAAACCCTGAAATATAGAAACAGATATAATTAATGGGAAAGTGACTTTATTCTGTTATTTTTCTTTATGTTTCTAATTTAAATTAATTTAATTTAATAAAAAATTTCTTTTTTTTTCTACTGCTAGACTTTTTAGGTTTATAACCTAAAAAGTCTTGTTCTGGGTGTTTACTATGTATATTATATATGTTTTTACAAAAAAAATGTATCTATTTATTTGTGTCAGTTGTTTAGTACCCATAACAAAGCTCAGCTTACCTTGGGACTAGCTGGCGCTGTGTGAATTGTTCTGAGATGTTATTTGTCATTAGGCCAACAAGCGCGCTTCGTGCAATGTCCCGAAGGTGAGCTGCAGAAGAGAAAAGAAGTGGTGCATACCGTTACTCTGCATGAAGTTGATGTCATCAACTCCAGGACGCACGGATTCCTAGCTTTGTTCTCTGGTAAGTGTTGGAAACTTCGACAAAAATAATTAAAAAAGCTCTTCAGTGATTCATTTATAATTTTCGAACTACTTTAATTATCATCATTTAAAATACATATAATGTAAAGTTAAATAAAATACAATACCATGTAATGAATATTTTATTAAAAAACATCTTAATTAGAACATATATAGTTATACATATATACTTAAACATATTAGCTTATTCATTGTGAACGTAGCAGGTTTTCGGACTTTTCTAATGCTGTCGGCCGCAGCTGGCCTTTACAGCTACCGGACGATAGGGCGTGAGTGCAGATGGCACTCCAAACCAAAGGACAGACTTATGGAGCGGCTGAAGGACAACTCCCGCCTGACGGATTCAAATTCTAAAATCATTTATTCATGTAGGACATTTTAGCCGCTTATGAACGACTTTAGTCTGAGGGCACCGCTATGGGTTCGAACCTCAGCTCAGGCCGTCGTAATTTCGATCTCCGTTTGAATTGTACGGGGATCGATCGGTTTTGTACAATGAGGAATCGAAACTGCGACCATCAGAAGTAAAGCTGTGTACAAAGTCACCGAGGCCGTCACTAAATAAATTATCTCTTTGAATACAGTGATTGACATACTTAATATTAAACTGCATTAAATAACATAACATTGTTTTTAAAAAATCAACTTAATATAAAGGCAATAAGAGATATAATCTATCTATCATCTACAGGTGATACGGGAGAAATAAAATCAGAGATTCGCGAACAAATCAACAGTAAGGTGGCAGAATGGCGCGAGGAAGGCAAGGCGGAGATGATACCAGGTGTGCTGTTCATAGACGAGGTAAGTTTCCTTCTATATCTGCAGTATTTTTTTATGGATGATAATGGAATGGTGCATCCGCCTGCGTTAACTGTTTACGCTGACGGGGCACCATGATAAGATGAGCACGAGGTCAGGTCAGTTAGCCCATCGTGACAAATTCACCAAGAACTTATCACGGTGGTGGTGGAACCGTGTAGTGGTCTACAATAATATAGCTAAGAATAACACATAGGTTATCAATTTCACGCGGGTGAAACCAGCACAGTACAGACACACACACACAGGTGAGCACAACTTGTAAAAAATATAGTTGAACTTGATACGACCAGAACAATGGACTTGTAGGCGTAAATACTGGACATATAATGCTTCTTCAGCATGAATATTAATATTAACAAGCCCAAATCTCTTAATAAAAAAAACATCCGACTTTCAGGCGCACATGCTGGACATAGAATGCTTCTCGTTCCTGAACCGCGCGCTGGAGTCGGAGACGGCGCCCGTGGTGATGATGGCCACCAACCGCGGCATCACGCGCATCCGGGGCACCAACTACCGCAGCCCCCACGGCCTGCCCCTCGACCTGCTCGACCGCATGATCATCGTGCCCACCGCGCCCTACTCGCACCAGGACCTGCGGGAGATACTCAACATAAGGTCACTTTTGTTTATTGTTTATAATTGTTGAATTAAAATCATAAGCAACCAAGTCTTAACACGAAGAATTTTATAAGGTGTAATGTATGAGGTAAAGAGAAGGAAGCATTGTAGAGGATCCCTCATTTGTAGAATGTATAGGATTTAACATTCCATTGAATTACGTGAGAAGTGTCACCCGTCGTCGTCCGACTGTTTGTAACTGCGGCCACAACGAGCCACGGTAATAAATCAAATTCAAAAATCATTTATTCATGTAGGACATTTTAGCCTCTGATGAACTTCAGTTTTTTTTATATTATAGCTAGCAGACTGGCCACTCGTTGCTGTAGCTAAAGTTCTTGAATAGAATAATATTGCGACTATAAATTGAGATGTAAGCTATCCTTTCTATCAAGTTGGATCAAATTGCACACAATGTGTAAATCAAATTTGCAATCGGTTCAGTAGTTTAGGAGTCCATCGCGGACAAACAACGTGATACGTAATTTTTATATATGGACAATTCACACAACGTCATCTAGTCCCAAGGTAAGGAGAGCATGTGTTATGGATAAGGTTTTTCTGCTAGATAACAAATATATACATTCCATCGTGTGGTCCGTTGTCTAGTACCCATAACAAAAGCTCTGCTTACAGTGGGACTAGATGGCGCTGTGTTTAATTGTCCAGGTTTATTATTATATTAATAAGGAATGTAAATTAGGTGTGAAGAAGAGGACTGCCAGATGTCAGCTGACGCTTTGACAGTGTTGACGCGAGTGGCCACGGAAACATCCCTGCGGTATGCCATACAGCTCATCACCACGGCTTCCCTCGTAGCCAGGAGACGGAAGGCCACTGAAGTGAGTTGACTTTAAAATGGTGTACCGGACGGCCCTAACGGTATACGCTGGCGTAGCACCAGTGGAGGGTGATACGATGGACATGAGGTCAGGTCGTCATGGTAAATTCACCATAAATTTGTCACTATGGTTTCCAGGGAGACAGCATAGTGGTGATGCAGATTGCATCATCTCTCCTTTAAATCCACAACCAATCTTTTTAATTTATTTTTATATAAATAAATAGGCTATCTTTAAAAGGATTCTAGCTTTAAAAATGATACTTCCATACAACCTTTCATCGCGCCTTTCAACCCCTTACAACCCTTTTTCGCATTAAAAAGTAGCCTATGTCCTTTCTTTTTTTTTTTTTAATTTATTTAGGTCAACAAACAGTTACACATTATATATATGACTTATGGCTATTTACTAATAAATTTTAACAAATGTGTCACCCACTAACTATGTCGTTTCTCGATGTCTAGAATATCTGTGTATCAAATACCAAAACTACTGACCGATTTAAATGAAATTGGTCAGTAGTTTTGGCGTGAAAGCGAGAGAGACGACAAGGATTAATATGTGACAGTTTATTTAATTATTTATAATTTTTAATTAGTGACTATGCCCAGTTGGGGCGGTGAAATGATATCACGTAGTGAACTGTAGAATTATGTATTTTCGTATATATTAAAGAAGTGTTTTATAAGAGAAAGTACGTGCGGTGCTCAATGCACGGAATGGCCGAGTGAGGCGTCGTGGTAGATCGGACTCGCTGCCGGCTCGGACGCCCCGCACCCGTCCACTGTCGTCGCTGGCGCGCCAACAACTACTAATAATAATTAATTAATAATTTTTTCAATTAGTAATTAATATTTGTTCACCAGGTCAGCATGGAGGACGTGAAAAAGGTCTACTCCTTGTTCCTGGACGAACACCGCTCGGAGCAGTTCCTTAAGGAATACCAGGATGAGTTCATGTTCGACGACGGTGCCGGTGGTATGTTATTTTTATGATTCTTTATCTATAGAAATAAATAAAAAAGACCATTTTTGTAGTTTAAATTAACAACTCTTCACTTAACGCTTATACACTTACGGTCCTTACAAAAAAAAATATTTCAATAGTTTTTATATGTCAGTCTGTCTGTTCACTAAATGCATATAAAAGTACATACGGTACTTCCATAAAAAAATGATTTTTTTTCTGTCTGTATGTTCTTGCTTATCCCTGAAACGGCTAAACCGATTATGATGGGATCATATGTTCTTGCTTATTCGTATGTTCTTGATTGTGAGGGGATCATTCCCAGATAGCTAATGTTTTTATATTTTACTATCAATTATTAAGTTGCACTACCCCGCTATCCCTGATCAGCGCTACTGTTGACTGGTAGATAATGCTATACATAAATACTTTTTTTTTCAGATGCACCTCAGTCAATGGAGGTCTCGCAGTAAATACAACATACTTATAAATACAGGCGGACCTAAGTAACAGAGCCAACGGTAGACCCTGATGCCGGTGGATCTATTCATGATATGTTATTCCATTATTTTTGATTTAATCCTAAAGAATTTCTAAATGTACTTCATGTGTTTTGGGTTACATTTGATTTAAAGCGTATAGCGTTGGTAATGATAATAATAAAATTATATGTTATAGATTATTTCTTCCACAGAAAAACAATGATATTCGAATAGAGTTTGATAACATTTCATTTTTTTGTCGACCATAAACGTAGACAGGATTTCAGGTGTGGGGGTGAGGTTACGGAAGGAAACAAAATTCTTCCAAAAATATTTTGTTAAGACACATGCAAAGTACATTTGTTTTTATAACATACCATGATGACTACTTATCATCGTTTCTAAGCATGATGTGGTATCACGTGAGTCATTATAAATGCTAAAAAAAGCTCTGTAACCGAAACCGAAACTATCGGATATCCGATATAAAAAAATATTCGTAACCGTAACCGAATCCGAAATAAGAGTTTTGGATAATATCGGATAGGGGCGGAGCCTAATTGAGACCCGTTATGTAACCATTTTATTAGCTATTTGTAATTTACTATTGAAACTCTATTGAATACTATTAAAAAATAATATCCGTAACCGAAATTATCCGAAACTAACGGATAATCCGAAATAATTTCACATCCGTATCCGTATCCGAAATTTCATATCCATAACATCCCTGCAAAAAAAAAACAACGATTAATGGACGACGTCTAAATAAAAAATGTGCGTATATTAGTCCAAAAAATAAGGCAATTCCGCACTAACTTTTATTACGAAAGAAAGAGAGTCTATAATCTATTTAGAAAAAAAAGAGGGAAAGAGGGAAGGCCTGCCAAAACGTGGCTTCAAACCCCAGCAGTGCCCTCAGACTAAAGTCAGGTCAGTCAGGCGGGAGTTGGCCTTCAGCCGCTCCATAAGTCCTTCCTTTGGTTTGGAGTGCCATCTGCACTCGCCTCCTATTGTCCGGTGAAGCTGTAAAGGACAGCTGCGGCCAACAGCATTAGAGTAGTCCGAAAACCTGCTACGTTCACAATGAATAAGCTAATATGTTTAAGTTAGTCATATATGTTCTAATTAAGATGTTTTTTAATAAAATATTCATTACATGGTATTGTATTTTATTTAACTTAACATTATATATTTTTTTAAATGATGATAATAGAATGGAGCACCCGCCTGCGCTAACGATTTACGCTGGCGGGGCACCAGTGGAGAATGATAAGATGAGCACGAGGTCAGGTCAGTTGGCCCATCGTGGCAAATTCACCAGGAATTTATCACGATGGTATTCAGAGGGAACCGCGTGGAGGTATTACTAGCAAGGGGGTTATTAGTCCACATTACTTTTCCTCCTTCCTATATAAGCCTTCGTCACATACGTACTTACTTAATCCGGTAGACAGGACAAACATACAGTGCGTAGCGTTTTCTATGTTGATTCTCGCAGGCCTAATCCTTGTTAATGTATATTTACACAGAAAAACATTTACTCAGAAGAGCAACACGCAACTTCTTGCTCGTTCTTATTCATCACAAGCCTGCATTTCGAATGAGCGGTAGAATAAAAAATATATGGCTATTCAAAAGCGCTTATATTAAATTTATTTATCATATCATTTATCTGCTGAATAATAATTAATATCTAAAGGTTGAATGAAATTAGTTAAGTGTTTAGTCCTTTTTTCACTACGATGTGACAAAAAAAAAAGGAATATTTTAATATTTCGGTGATTTTTTTATCCAGGACAATTAACACAGCGCCATCTAGTCCCAAACTAAGCAGAGCTTGTGTAACTGTACTGTACTAGACAACTGATATATTTACTTAGATATTTTTATAAATACATATATAGAAAACACCCAGACCAATACAAATAATCGTACTCATAAATACAAATGTTTGTACCGTGCGAGGAATCTAACCCGCGACCATCGGAAGTAAAGCGGTATGCTAAACCGCTAGACCACCGCGGCCTTCATTTATTAACAAAAAAAAATATCACAACCTTATTTTATTTATTTGTTCCATTCTTAAAAATACAGCAGTCGATTGTTACCTAAATGTCAGTCACATAGCCAAAGATGGAGGAGAAAAAAAGTAATATTTGAAGCGCAATGGACGTGAAAATACATAACATATATAATTACATGATTTGGTTGTAAAATTTCTATTTGCAGACAACTGTATAGGATATGTTTTGTGTTTCTCTTAAGAGAGTGAAGAATATAGAGGAAAAAACAAGGAACTGATACAGATAAGTTAAATTCACCTATATATGTATTCAAAAATATTAAGGACATGAAATCTATAGCTTATCTAGTGGTAAGTGGTAACAGTCGCCTATATATAGGAACAGCAAGCACTACGATATCACGTTATCATGTGACGCCCGCACCACTAATGCTTTGTCATTCCAGAGGTGTAAGATGTCACGCCTGTATTATCCTGTAATTTCACTAACTAATCTGCACCCTACAACCGGAATACAGCATTCTATGAAAGAGGTGTAAGATGCACCCTACAACCGAAACACATTTTAAAAAGCAAGAGATCTAAGATGTCACATCTCTTATCCTGTAATTTCACTAACTAATCTGCACCCTACAACTGGAACACAGCTTACAAAGAAAGAGATGTAAGATGTCACGCCTCTTATCCTGTATTTTCACTGCCTATTTTGCACCCTACTACCGAAACACAGCTTACAAAGAAAGAGATGTAAGATGTCACATCTCTTATCCTGTAATTTCACTCCGTATTTTGCACCCTACAACCGAAACACAGCTTACAAAGAAAGAGATGTAAGATGTAATCCTGTAATGTCACTCCGTATTTTGCACCCAACAATCGAAACACAGCTTACAAAGAAAGAGATGTGAGATGTCACATCTCTTATCCTGTAATTTCACTCCGTATTTTGCACCCTACAACCGAAACACAGCTTACAAAGAAAGAGATGTAAGAACACTCTTATCCTGTAATTTCAATTTTGCAGAAACACAGCTTACAAAGAAAGAGATGTAAGATGTCACATCTCTTATCCTGTAATTTCACTCCGTATTTTGCACCCTACAACCGAAACACAGCTTACAAAGAAAAAGATGTAAGATGTCACATCTCTTATCCTGTAATTTCACTGCGTATTTTGCAGCCTACAACCGAAACACAGCGTACAAAGAAAGAGAAGTAAGATGTCACATCTCTTATCCTGTAATTTCACTCCGTATTTTGCACCCTACAACCGAAACACAGCTTACAAAGAAAGAGATGTAAGATGTCACATCTCTTATCCTGTAATTTCACTCCGTATTTTGCACCCTACAACCGAAACACAGCTTACAAAGAAAGAGATGTAAGATGTCACTTCTCTTATCCTGTAATTTCACTCCGTATTTTGCACCCTACAATCGAAACACAGCTTACAAAGAAAGAGATGTGAGATGTCACATCTCTTATCCTGTAATTTCACTCCGTATTTTGCACCCTACAACCGAAACACAGCTTACAAAGAAAGAGATGTAAGATGTCACATCTCTTATCCTGTAATTTCACTCCGTATTTTGCACCCTACAACCGAAACACAGCTTACAAAGAAAGAGATGTAAGATGTCACATCTCTTATCCTGTAATTTCAATGCCTATTTTGCACCCTACAACCGAAACACAGCTTACAAAGAAAGATGTAAGATGTCACATCTCTTATCCTGTAATTTCACTGCGTATTTTGCACCCTACAACCGAAACACAGCGTACAAAGAAAGAGAAGTAAGATGTCACATCTCTTATCCTGTAATTTCACTCCGTATTTTGCACCCTACAACCGAAACACAGCTTACAAAGAAAGAGATGTAAGATGTCACTTCTCTTATCCTGTAATTTCACTGTCTATTTTGCACCCTGCAACCGAAACACAGCTTACAAAGAAAGAGGTGTAAGATGTCACATCTCTTATCCTGTAATTTAACTAACTAATCTGCACCCTACAACTGGAACACAGCTTTTAAAGAAAGAGGTGTAAGATGTCACGCCTCTTATCCTGTAATTTCACTAACTAATCTGCACCCTACAACCGAAACACAGCGGGGGGAAAGGAGATTGTTAGTAATGTGGAGTAATTACCCCATTGCTAGCATGCTGCTGTACCATATCAGGTTGACCTCTGGTTCCTGGAAACCATCGTGGTTGGTAAATCTTGGTAAATTTGTCATGATGTGCTAACTGACCTGACCTCATGCTCATCTTAACATCCTCCACTGGTGCCCCGCCACCGTTAGCACAGATTGCACCATTTGTATTGCACCATTCCATTATCATATATTAAAAAAAACCGAAACACAGCTTACAAAGTAAGCTGCTTGGCGGCTGAAGTGAGTGAGACTGAGTACATAAGTAAAAAAATACATAAAATGTATGGAAACCTGGGAAAAATAAATTCATATGAGGTTGAACATCAGAACATTGAGTTTAATAATCTTAGAATATTCATCCATCTAGTCCTAAGTCAAGCAGAGCTTGTGTTAAGGGTACTAGGCAACTGATATAAATGCTTACAATATTTTTTTTTACAAATACAGACACATGTATAAATGATATATTTGCATCGTGCTAGGAATCGAACCCGCAACCATTGCCAATAAGGTGTGCTAAATCGCTAGATCAGTGGCCGTAAAAACTATACAATTTTTATTGCATTCATATACTCATGTTTTACAGTCGGTTAAGTGCAAACATTGCAAAAGCCTACCAGTTGCCCAGTGCTCTAGTTACGATGCTCATGAGAGGAACACTGGAAATACAAGGGTATCGTTACTACGGACTCGAAACTAGAAGAAAGCAATCGAGTTCCATTCGAGTTCTTACGTGAGTTGCTAAAACATATTTTTACTGATAATGAAATGATGTATTCGCCTGCGCTAACAGTTTTCGCTGGCGGGGCACCAGTGGAGGATGATAGGATGAGCATGAGGTCAGGTCAGTTAGCCCATCGTGACAAATTCGCCAAGAATTTATCACGATGGTTTCCAGGGGAACCGCGTGGATGTTAACCTGACTTGGTACATCGTTAGAAATAAGATCATTAATCTACATTAGTAACAATAACCTTTCCGCCCAATAAAAAAGTTTTGTAAAACAGTTTCCGACAGCGACCTGCAACTGATGTGGTAAATTCTCAGGAATTCATTACGATGATTTCCCGGGGGAACTGTTTGGAGGTCAGACTGACCTTACTAGTAATGGAATTATTAATCCACATTACTAACAACCCCCTTTTACCCAACAATAAACGATGGTAAAGTGGCAGAATATGAAACAAATGGTAGGTATTTAACTGGAATGGTAAACAATCTAAAAGGTTCACATAATGAAAAGTTTACCACTTTCGCCTATTTGTATACATGAATAGCACCACGATACGTTTTTTTTATAACACAGGGGACAAATGAGCATACGGCTCACCTGATGGTAAGTGATTACCGCCGCCCATGAGCACCCGCAACACCAGGGGAATTGCAAGTGCGTTGACGTGACACAGTGGTGCCCCTAATTTGTTGTAATTCTGGACGATTGAGGTGAAAATGACGGCCTTGGTGGGGTTCCTTTAGTACAACGCGATTGCTTCCGATGATCGCGGGTTCGATTCCTCGCACGATGCAAACATTGTATTCATGAGCATGATTGTTTGTATCGATCTGGGTGTTTTGTATATATATTATATATATGCCTATATAAAAAAAATATTTATCTATATATTTAGATCTGTTGTCTAGTATCCATAACACAAGCTCTGCTTAGCTTGGGAGTAGATGACGTTGTGTGAATTGTCTAGAGGTATTATTATTATTATTTCACTGCCATATCTGTTCATTTAATAGATTTAATTTTATATTTACAGTCACCGTTCAATCGAAACACAACTTACAAAGCAAGCTGCTTGACTGCTGAAATATCATAGAGATACTCGAAACTAAATTTACTTTCAATCGAAAATTCGAGATACATTGGTAATTTGAAAACCAACCCTATTTTCTAGGGTTCAACACACCCACGTCTCCCCTCTGTATAGCTTCTTCGTATATTGTTCTCTCTCTACCGTATACCTAATATTATACTTGTCTCTTTCTAACATTAAGGAAGTTCTCTTTCCCGCGCAAAATCGATTTTGCCACATTGCCTCAGTACGCGCGTGTTTATGGTGAAAATTGCACCGAATTCTGTAGGAAAATAGACTTGCAAAGTGTTGAAAACGTATATGTACAAAAATTATATTAATAATTGTGTTTTTCCGTAAAAAAATAAAAGTAATCTTGGTTTCTTGCGAAGTTCACATCAAGAAGGACATTTATTTGTCCGGTGAGTGCTTTTGCGTATAAAATTATTGTAATGTTTTTTTTTAATATTGCTTGATTCTAAATATGAAAATTTTGTTTTCTTTTTCTCGCATTGCATTAGAAATGAGGTTTTATTGTTATTTTTTTATCTTTATAATGATTTTAATAACGAAATAAGATATGCTTTCTGTGTATTTATTAAAATAGATGTACTACAATTTTAGAAATCTCGAAACTAGGAAATGTATAAAAATTATGAAGAAATCGTTATTTCTTTTGTAGTTGTAGAATTCTCTATGAATGAACAATAATATTTGGTTGTGTACATATATTATAGGTTATTTTATCTCACGTACATCGTGAATATATGTTGTAAACATAACATATCAAAATGTTTTTTTCTTTTATAAATGAAAACTTATTACAGAAGAAATAAATATATAATAAATAAAAAAATAAATTTATTATGTACGATTTTGTGTATGTTGTATCGAATTGTAATACATATTGTGTATGTTGGTTACAATATCGTCAAGATTCACTTTACGTTTCACTGTGTTAGCAGATATTAACTATGTAGGATGTTTATCAATTCTCTATAGTAGGTAGTATGTAGTTATAGGACCTTATTTTAGAATATTCAGCACTTAATATAAGCAGTAATCACGCACCTCCGTTTAATGTTAAAGGTCGCCCAATATTTTGAAAGATGTTCATCCCTTTTGGGACTAACGGCACAGATAACATAATATTGCATCCTAACGAATATTAGTTTTCTTAACCGCTATAATATTATAATTTATTTATATTTAAAAACAAAATAAATTTTCCATCTCTTATTTCTAATTTATTATTATTATTAAACCTAAAATGTTGTATTAAGACAGATAATAATATAAAAAGGCACATTTTGAAATCTTATATATAAAATTCTCGTGTCACATTATTACTCCTCCGAAACGGCTTGACCGATTTTTATAATATTTTATATGCATATTCAGTAAGTCTGAGAATCGGCTACTATCTATTTTTCATACCACTCAGTGATAAGTGTGGTCCATATCTGACATTTTTTTTAAATTTTTTGGACAATATTTTGAGTTTAATTTTTATAATGTCGCATAAAAAATACATACAACCCTAAATTTTCACCCTTCTATCACCAACATCTATTTTATTATTATATTATCTTATATATAAAATCCTCGTGTCACAGTTTTCGTTCCCATACTCCTCCGAAACGGCTTGACCTATTCTCATGAAATTTTGTGAGCGTATTGAGTAGGTCTGAGAATCGGCCAACATCTATTTTTCATCCCCCTAAATGTTAGGGGTAGTCCACCCCTAATTTATTTTTATTTTAAGGCAAAACAACGTTTGCCGGGACAGCTAGTATTATTACATATATTAATAGCGATTTTAATTTATATTTATATATAACGTAAATATAAACTAAAATAAAGTATATAAAATAAATATAAAAATAACGTTTGCTCAGTCAACTAGTGATAATATAAAAGTGTAATAACTTGCATGTACCTAATGAATAAACTTTAAAAATTAAGATTCACGATGGTTTTGCGTATACTGCGTGAATGTAAATCTGACCTGAACAATCTTATTAATATTATAAACGCAAAAGTTTGTGTGTATGGATGGATGTTTGTTACTCTTTCACGCAAAAACTACTGAACAAATTTTGATGAACTTTTACATTAATATAACTTATACATCAATATGACAACAAGGCTATGAATTTCACACGGGTGTAAGTGCGAGCACAGGTATACTATCTCCTTCCCTCCTTGCAATAATTGCTCCCATGCAGTCTGGGTGGATCGTAATTCCCTCCACCACTATATAACGTACCTAGGTGTCTGGCCGTATACCTATATGACCAGACACGCTGTACGGTGATTCAGTATTAGATTGCAATTTCCGGGAGTCTAGCGGCAAATTCGATATAAACGAAGTGATTCACTGTTGCCACCGGGAATTGGATTCATGAGATTTAATCTCTGCTTCTCATTCAATTATTTATAGTCTGTATTTTTACCTCGGAGACAAATTTGACACTAGCTTTTCCCCACGACTTTAATTCAATTAATAATAACTAATAAATTCCGCGTGGAATTTAACTTTCATTTTCTAAAATAAAAGTAACCTAAGTTACTCCTTATTACATCAGTTACCTGCAAAAAAAAAGCTCATATTTTTTCCACTAATAATATTATTGCAAGCAATTAAATAATCAAAGGTTTTTATACATAAGTAATATAAATAATAATTTATGATGAATATTACACTTAACAATGAATAAAATTAATTAATGTAAAAGACTAAAAAATAAATAATGATGAATGAATCACTGCCACATTTATTATTCCCTTTCAAGATGGAAGTACTTTCATTTTAATTAAATGGAAGCCAAATATTTGAACACTTGATGGTAAGTGGTAAGAGTTACTTATGCACCACCACACTCAAATGCCATTCATGATGATGATTATGTCATCCGCTAGTCCTTATAGACTGCAGGGTGTGGGCCTGGAGCTAGGCTCTTTGCCCGGGCGTACTGCTGGGGTGAACCAGCGTCATTCGTTTACCGGCCGGCCTGCCTGCCAGCCGGCCGGAGGGCGTCTGCTTCTCAGCAGCCGCCTGTTGCCATTCATGCATTGCCATTCTCATGGTATTTCCCGTTTCTGTAAAGGCAAAAGGACTCAGCCTAAACAGCCAAAATATACTAATTTATCTAGAAAATTAATCTGACAGAATGTAAAATGATAAACTTAAAACGATAAATTAAATAAAAATATTTTGTGTCAGAATAAAAAATTATACAATAAAATAACAAAACAGCGAAATGCTCGGCAGTTTATTTCGCTCGCTTTTTTCTGTAAAACTGTCTATCTAGGAAATGAATGACTTCCTTTATGCTTCACCCTCATTAGGGCAGCAGGATAGGGTGTTACAGAGGGCTAGATCACGGTGCTATACCGCTTTGTTTGCATCTTCCCTCAACTTGACGCTTTTCAACTTTATAACAGGGTGGTTGAATGAGTATGTTCCCATTTACGTACCTTTTTGTCGTTTTTCTTTGTGGTTTGCGCGCGTAAACATAGTTTCTTGCAAAGTTTTTTTTTTCTTTTTTATGGCTAAGCAGCAGGCTAAGGCCTGTTAAGCTAAGGCAGCAGGTTAAGATCACGATGCTATACCGCTTTGTTTCTGTCTTATTCATCATGCCTCTTTCAACTTTATGGTTGAATGAGTATGTTTCCCTTTACCACAGATAAGATATAGTTTTTTGTCAAAGTTTTTCTTTGTGGATTGCGCGCGAAAATATAATTTCTTGTAAAGTTTATTTTTTTACATAATGGTTTTGCTAGTATACTATGTAACTGATACTATTAGTTTTTATTTACACTAATATTATACAGAAGTTTGGTAAGTTTTGTGAGGTTGTAGGGAGTAATCTCTGTATCTACTGAACGGATTTCGAAAATTCTTTTAGTTTTGCATATCCCATTTATCGAGGAATGCTATAGGCTAAATACCACCTCGCTGCAACCATTAGGTGCGGAGCTGCAATAAAAAAATGTAGCAAAAACGGAGGAAATGTGACACAGACGGAGTTAGCGGATCAGATTGTTCTTATAATGTACGTGTATTATTCGGAGTTTTGCTTTTAATATTATATAACTATCTTTTATTATCTTTTTTTAATATATATTATTCGGTAAATTTTACTTAGTTGTTATTTTCATAAATTTATTTATTCTTATTTTTCATTGGTTCTAATATGTCACTTTTGTTATCTTTTGTTATCTATTTTTTTTTAACATATCATTTGTTAAATCTGGTATAGTTGTTATTTTCATAAACTTAAATAAATTTATCTTTGTTGTTATTTCCCATGATTAACAATAAATAAACAATAACGTAATTGTTATTTTTTTGCTTGTAGATAAATATCGGCATGCCGTGGTTGGCGTGAGATGGATGGCATACAAATGGAGCCAATCGGCAAATACAAGGCCGATAGAAACGGTTCTGCTAAGGGTAAGTTTCCGATCCCCTACATAGATAGGCGACGTAAGGTACAACTCAATTCTCCGATATACAAAGTAATCTCTAAGCTCAATACATATATACATATATATATATATATAGATCTTCTTTATATACAAAAATTTCGTGTCACGTTGTTTGTCCACGATGGACTCCTTAAACTACTGTACTGATTGCAAATTTGATTTGCACATTGTGTGCAATTTGATCCAACTTGAAAGATACGATAACTTACATCCCAATTTATAGTCGCAATATTATTTAATTCAAGAACCTTAGCCATAGTAACGCATGGCCGGGTCTGCTATATAACTTAGCGGTTACTCGCTATTTCACTAGTTGCTGTTTTTAAGACAATATAAGATATACATAGATTTGTTTCGGATTACTCTAATGCTGTTAGCCTCAACTGGCCTTTACAGCTTCATCGGACGATAGGGCGAGTGCAGATGGCACTCCAAACTCCAAACTCGCGGAAGGACTTTTTTTTTGTGAATGATAGTGGAATGGTGCCCTCACCTGCGCTGACGGTTTACGCTGGCGGGGCACCAGTGGAGGATGACAAGATGAGCTGTCATCCTCCACTGGTGCCCCGCCAGCGTCAGCGCAGGCGGTTGCACCATTCCACTATCATTCACAAAAAAAAAATGAGGTTAGATCAGTTAGCCGATCGTGGTAAATTCACCATGAATTTATCACGATTGTTTGAACCGTGTGGAGGGGGGAACCGCGTGGAGGTCAACCTGACATGGTACATTGCTAGTAATGGGGGCATGAGTCCACATTACTAACAATCCCCTTCACCCCTCGCGGAAGGACTTATAGGAGCGGCTGATGTTCAACTCCTGCCTGACGGGTATGACTTTAGTCTGAGGGCACCGCTAGGGCTTCGAACCTCAGCTCAGGCCGTCGTAATGTAGAATTGGACGGGGGATCGATCGGAGGGGATAAATACATGTAATATACATAGCTCTATAAGATAATCGCCGTGATTCCATCTTTACGTTAAATTTCATTTAGAACTGTGATTTTCACACTTTCCATGAGGTAGAGTAGTTTTTTTTTATGAGAGGTTTGGGCTATTGTGAGGTGCATTTTGACCTGTAGCACTGCGACTGTTAAGGAAGGAGATCAAGACGAGACGAGCAAAGAAAACGTACAGTATAGTCACAGATATTATATTGACTTTAAAACAATATAGTTTTTTTTAAATATAGACAATAAAATCGATTTTTTTTATGGATGATAATGGAATGATGCACCCGCCTGCGTTAACGGTTTACGCAGACGGGGCACCAGTGGAGGATGACAAGATGAGCATGAGGTCAGGTCAGTTAGCCCATCGTGCCAAATTCACCAAGAATTTATCACGATGGTTTCCAGGGGAACCGCGTGGAGGTCAACCTGACTTGGTACATCGTTAGCAATAAGATCATTAATCTACATTACTAAAAATCCCCTTTCCGCCCAATAAAAAAGGTTTGTAAAACAGTTTCCAACAGTGATCTACATAGATCTAATGTTCTCGCTCTTTCAAAGTTCGCTACCTACAGCATCAGGGACAAGAATTGAGTAGAGTAGTCAGCCATTCTTTGTGACAACCATGAAGACAAAAATACAAGTCCTATTGTTAATTAATTTGCTTTTATCCTCAGCAGCTGCTTGGCGTAATATGGTTGATCAAGATTTAGACGATGTCGCATTTCTTGCTGGTAAGTGGAATTGCTAAAATATATACATATAATAAAATAATACATGTAAGATATATCTTTACATAGTATAAATCAAAGACGCAAAATAGAATAAACAACACATTTCTCCAATTTATAGAATCCACTGTTCTTGGAATCACACTAGATAATAAAACTCAATGCGATACTCGAATTCAGAGCTTTGCTCCAAAACTGTTTCGCAGCTTACGCCGTGCAGGTTAGACAATATGGTTCAGTTGAGTTTCTTGCCAGTTCTCAATTGAATCTGTATTCTGAATCCGGTTCAGAACGTTAGGGAAAATATCTTGGTTAGACGACACCAAAGACTTCACTAAAGTTAAACGGACCTCTCAAGAGAACCTATATTGTGGGCTGTTGTGAAGGAATACCATATTAGGTTTGTTTTCTAAAATCTCCAAAGCTAGAAGGACAAGCAAAGAGAAAAAAAAATAGAAGTTTTGTCATTCGACATCAAAAGGGAATAGAATAGTTTTGGATTACCAATCCGTACAAAATAAAATAATAGTGTGGCCTGTATTTTTTGAAACGAAAATAATTATTGGAAAAGGCAGGAGAAATACGATTTTTCCTAGGAAGAACATCAAAAGTAAAGAAAAGTAAACAAAGTAACACCAAACTTACACACCATTGGTCAGGAACGTCCCGATATACTACAGTTTAGTGGCCACGCACTCTGAAGTGTATATTTTAATAAAAACAATCATATTAATTCAAAATCAATAATTTTCTTGTTTTAAAATAGTTGAAATACGGTGAGTCGATGTTCTTCCAGATCTTATTTTAAATTGATTTTTTCTTCTAAATTTGAAACTTAAGTGGCCACATGTTTTTATTGGTGGGCAGTATTTTCAAACACCCTTTGCTCTAGTAATAAAGGTGATACAATCTGCTTAGACTAAAGAAGTTCTTATTATTTGAATAAAGTATAGAAAATTCTTTATTCGAATAAACTTACGTTTAAGCAATCATAAATAGTCATTACTTATTTTTTGATCTACCGCTCATTTGGAAAGTTATCTCATCAGAAGAAGAACGAGAAATAAAATGATGTTGCACTTCTAAATAATTTAGTTGTAACTTTACATTTTTAAGTTGAAATGTGTGAATACAAACTACCAATTACTAATTCATTAGAGTCAAAATATTAAGTATACAACTAATTGGTTGGCAAACTAGATGGAAACTAGAGGGAAGGGCAGGAACCTCTCAATTCGAATTTTCTTTTAGAAATCGATAGTATTTTCTCGCCATGCTCCTGCATAATCATTTCATAACGGAATTTGCGTTTTCTGCAAATCGAAACATTAATTCATAGGTTTTAAAAGGAGGTTTGAAACATAACTTTGTAATGTTTATATTGTTAATTTTTTTTAAGAATACAACACTTATATACAACATATTCAATATATAGATATATGTATAAACATACACATACATACATTTGTAAATGTAAATATATGTACAATTGTTGTGGAAGCAAGCAGAACAGATTAATCCGATATATACAGCTAAATATAAAATACCTACATATAAAAGAACCTAATCTAATTTATTATTTACTACCTCACTTCAGACGTAACTTTGTCGATTTGGGTTCGTGTGAAATAGGGTTGTCAACTCTCCCTAAAAAAATATTTAATGAATTATGGATTCTACAGCCGGAGGTTGTAAAAAAATTTAACCTTTTTCTTAATTATTCTTTATTATAATAAATATATGATATATACATATAATGTTTGTAGTCTGAAGTTAGAACACACAGTAATCTAAATATATATGACTCAAAGGTGACTGACATAGTGATCTATCAACGCACAGCCCAAACCACTGGACGGATCGGGCTGAAATTTGGCATGCAGGTAGATGTTATAACGCTAAGAAAGGATTTTGATGAATTGTACCCCCAAGGGGATAAAATAGGGGATGAAAGTTTGTATGAAACTTTGTAAATTTTAAACCGATCGGGCTGAGACTTCGCATGCATAAAGCTACTATAACGTAGACATCCCCTAAGAAAGGATTTTGATAAATTCCACCCCTAAGGGGTGGATAAAATAGGGGATGAAAGTTTATAAAAATCTTGTAGGCCCTAATTTTTACACACTCTAAACAAAAGTAAAACCGCAAAAACTACACCTAATTAAAAACCTAATTAATAATAATACTTACTACTACGCGAGCGAAGCCGCGGGCAAAAGCTAGTTACTTTTATAAAATTATATTATATGAAATGAAACCCATACAGGGTATGACGCGATATAGCGTGATACTAACAAAGCATTTGGTGCCGCGTGCACTGGTATGGACGACAGTGCAATTGCAGCGATTCTCACAGACTAGCTTTGCGTAACAAATGTAACTTTTTTATTATGTGTCAGCAACATATTTACCGTGATATAGCGTCGCCCTCGTCAACATATCAGGAGCTCTTTAACCATATTATCATGGTAAATCTCTAAATTATATAATACCCGTCCCGCCATTACAAATGTTTTAATTTCTCAGCTTGTTCTATACCATAATACATATGTATTATATATAAACCTTCCTCTTGAATCACTCTATGTATTGTTGAAAACTGCATTAAAATTCGTTGAGTAATTTAAAAGATATAAGTGAATAGACAGCCACCGCTGTACTTTGTTGTATATTATGTAAAGATGTTTATTGGTATTATATTTAATGTATACATATATGTAGCTTTGATATACTATATGTAGTAGTAGAAAAAAATATATGTAAGGTATAAATCTATAATAGTGGAGTCAACAAACACATCTATACATATAAATAAAATTGGAGTGTCTATTTGTAATATTGAAATAACCGTTTTTTACTACATGAATGTCTGTCTGTCTGTCTTTTTGTTCCAGCTAATCTCTGAAATAGTATACAATAAATACCGTAGTATGTATATAGCTACAATGCTCATAACCTTAACTTTTACCTTACCTTACATAGAATAAAAATATGAATACCTTACCATTTACTTATCTTAGTTGACAACCCTACAAATAATGCTCAGTTACAGTTGATGTAATAAAATATTCATCCCCATATGACAAAGGGCTTGCAGGGTCGGAACCCGATTAGCTTAGCGGCCGTCAGACAACACAATGACTCTACCTTCATAATACTAGTGGCTTAGTCCTCATAAGCCCTTATAAAAGCTAAGCCAAGTACAATTTGAGCAACACACAAGTTTCTTACTCTTCTTGTGATGAGTCTGCGTTCCGAATGAGTGGTAGAATAAAAAATATGTGACTATTCAAAAGTATATTTGAATAAAGAATATTTCTATTTCTATTTAATTATATCATGAATCTTATAGTTCTTAGTTTGAACTCTTTCCATAGACACATTCTATTTTTTTTTTAATTAGACACAGACAAAGTCCATTTAGGTATTCGAGGCGCCGGTCGTAGTGTATAGGTGGCGGTAGTGTTAGGTCGTCGACGATTTTACAGTCGACGCAACTAGACATTTTGTTGACGATGAACTATATTATAAAACTGTTTAAACTAATTTAAATGTGAACTGTAGACTAGTTTAATAGTTCACGCACCAAAAACATAACAAAACGGTTCGTTCATCCAACGGCCACCTCTAGTGTATAGTTCTCAGTTTCAGCACATTCCGTAGACGTCTTTGAGATTTATTTTTTTAATTAGACACAGAGAAAGCCGAGATGCGCGAGGCGCCGCTCGCAGTTATAGTTCATAGTTTATGTCCTTCCATAGACACGCCCTGGGTTGGTTTTTTTTTTATTAGATACAGACAAAGCCCGCGAGGCGCCCGAATTTGCACGAGGCGTAGCTCGCAGTTTTTTTTTTTTTGTCCATACATAGACACGACATTATGTTTTTTTTTTATCAGACGCAGACGAAACCCTCGAGGTACAATGACCCCGTTGCAGTGTATGGTTCTTAGTTTGAGCCCAGTCCATAGACACGTCTTTAATATTTCTTTATTTTTTTTAGACACAGACAAGGCCCGCGAGGCGCGTGAGCTGCGCGAGGCGCCGGTCGCCGTCTGTTCGCAGCGCCGCGCCCTCTGCCTCGCCGCCCTGGTTTTCTCGGCTATGTTTGCGACTGCCCTACTCGTTGTATACGCGACTCCACAACCTGGTGAGTCTCTTTACCTGTACTGTTGAATATAATAATAATAACAATCTCATGACAATTAACACAGACAGCCTTCTAGCCCCAAGTTAAGCTGACTAAAGCTTGTGTTATGGGTACTACACAGCTGATAGAAATGCATATTATAAATAGAAAACACAAAGACCGACACAAACAATCATATTCATGAATTCAAAAGTTTGTGCTGTGCGCGGAATCGAACCCGCGACCATCGGAACTAAGGCTAAGGTGTGCTAAACCGCTAGACCACTACCGAGGCCATCAAAGGCCATCATAACCCTGGACAATACATTAAAGGAAGTAAGAAAGTGGCGCCGGTGTCGGCAATATTACGCCGACTCCAAATAAATGGGATAAAAAGGCGCAATTGACGATGAACCCTGGACAATACACACAGCGCCAATAATGTAATGTTATGTTATCTTTCAGATTGTCCCTGTGCTGAAGACAACCCACTCGTACCTAGGAACCCTCCAACTGATGCTGAGGGTAATGCTGCGGCGGCTAACAAGTAAGTTTACTTTTACACTTGCTAGAGTTGTACCTTTTTTACGTGGGGAAAATCCCTCATGGAGACCCGTTCGTATCAGGGGTTGGACGGACGGGTACTATGAGACCCTTATCAAGAACTCCTACGATATTCCTCCTCGCCGCCATAGTGCCGGGGTCGCGGGATCGACTTCGTAATCGACCGCGATTCCAGCCGCAGTTGCCGGAAGCGGTCCCTTAACGCGTGGGGAACTCTTCCCAGTCCTCCCGCCTCTGCCCACGGTGCTGGAGACGCTCCGGAATACAAGATGCGCCTCCCCCTCCTCGCCTCCCGGCTCCTGTTGCGTGTACGCCAGATTGATTGATTTATTGAAGCTCAAGTTGCACATAAACTGTAAAATATACTGACAAAAAATAATAAAAAATTATAGGCAAAATATATAGGCAAAACTATATATTTGAGCGCAGAGATGGCTGGCTCATACTTCATACTGTGGACAAGTGCTGCTTGTAGTGTCTGCCCTAAATACTACGACTGATTTAATCTTATTTAGTTACTTAACCAGTTGTGTATTTAATATTTTGACTCTAATGAATTAGTGGTATTCACACTTTTTGACTGAAAAATGCAAAGTTACAATAATTATTTAATAAAGCACCGAGCAAAATTTTCTCGTTCTTCTTGTGTTGAGACAGCTTTCCGAATAAGCAGTAGATTAAAAAAATAAGCATAACTATCATCATCATCTGCTTCTTCCTTATCTCATATATTAGGGATCGGCGTACTATGTTCTTCTCTTCTATTCATCCCTGTTCGCAGTCATTAACGAGATGACTGCGAACAGGGATGAATGGAAGAGAGCAATCAACACGCAAGTTTTTTTCCGTTCTGGTGATGAGACATATTTCCGAATGAGCGGTAAATTAAGAAAATAAGCATGACTATCATCATCATCATCTGCTTCTTCCTTATCCCATTCATTTGTGGTCGTCGTAATATGTACGTCTCCTCCATTATTCATCATTTACTCCCTTTCTTGCCATATCATCTTTCACGCAGTCCATCCATCTCTCTTTCGACGTTCCCCTGCTCTTATAACCATCCATATTCATATGTAACACCTTCCCTATGCATGACTATATGTATTTAAACTAAAAATACTTTTTTTTTAACCATAGAGAACGAATAGCGAGTAACGGCGCAGTATTCCCATGGCGCGGAGCTCGACTACCGACATTCGTAATACCAAAGCACTACAGTCTGTGGTTGCATCCCAATCTCACTACAGGAGAGCTACGAGGTAAATATGATATCCACTAATATACTAAACAATGGAAATATTTCATTTATTTTATTTGTAAAAGATTTTGGGTACTTTACGTTATGGACAACATTACCCTTTTTTATTGGGGGGTTTAGGCTATTGTCAGGTGCTTGGACCTGCAGCACTGCGACCTACATAGATCTATTGTGCTCGCCCTTTTTTGCCAAACTGAAGAGGAAACGCCACTACACATCATATGTGATTGTAGCCCACTCATGCATAAACGAGATATCTCCTTTGGAAAGTGCACACTCTATCCTGAGGAGATAACCATCGCTCATATGAATATCCTGAAATTCTTGTCCCTGACGGGTCTAGGTAGCGAACTCTGATAAAACTGCGTGCACAGTAGATCTATGCTGGTTGCAGTACTACAGGTCTTCAGCATCAAGTAATAGCCCAAAGCCTCTAATAAACATGTCTATGATAATGTTGATGATGGTAATGATGATGTCGTTGGTGGTGGTGATAATGATGATGATACTCAAATCCCCAGGTGAGGTGTCCATTGACTTCAAAGTAGACCGGGACACCACCTTCGTGGTGCTGAATGTACGGGATATGAATGTGACAGAACGGGCGTTGTTCAAGAGCGGGGGCTCCTTAGGACCCAAAGTTGTGAAGACCCTGGATTACCCGCCAGCTGATCAAACTTACATCGAGTTTAAGGTAAATAGGTTCAAACATTAGTGTCAAGAAGTGTACTAGAGCAATAAATGCATATTTGATGATAGCTGCAGACCAGCTGGAGGTACTTCGGCAATTCTTTTACCATTTCCATGCATGTATATTTTTTAATGAGTGATAATGGTATGTACACCCACTTGCGCAAACGGTTTACGCTGGCGGGGCACCAGTGGAAGATACGATAAGCAGATCAGGTCAGTTAGCACATCGTGCTAAATACACCATTCAGCATGGACCACCTCGTGGCGATTTCTTGAAATTTATCACGATTGTTTCCAGGGGAAATCGCGTGGAGGTCAACCTGACACGGTACATTGTTTGCAATGAGGTTATTAGTCCACATTACTAACGACCTCCCATACATGTACATATATTAGAGACGTGTGTTTTTGTTAATTCCCTAGAAAATGGTGAATTGAATCAAAGGCAAACCAGAGACTCGGTACACCTTGGTAGTCTAAATATGTACATGGAACTTAAGTTCTAATGGTCGCGAGATATTGACCGGCACGTTCCGAATTTACTTTAATATAAATTTCAGGCGAGTAAAAGCGCGGGCACAGCTAGTACAGTATATACGGTACTCAAAAAAATAGTATATGTAAAAAAATGTACTCTTTGTCTGAGTATGTTCTTAATCTATAAATTGGCTGGATCTATTATGACGGGACTTTCACTCGCAGATAGCTAATGTTATAAGCAGTAACTTTTAAATTGGCTGGATCTATTATGACGGGACTTTCACTATCAATTTTATTTATTTTAATAAAAAAAAGTTAAAAGAAACCGCAAGTAACAGTTAATAAATGAGTGTTTCTTCATCAGGAAAAACTTCGCCGCAAATACAATTACACTCTGAGTCTTCGGTTCATCACCAAATTGGAGAGGAATGATAAGCAGAGGGGCTTCTTTCTGACTGGCAGCCACAAACAGTGAGTCCTTTTTTTTCGGACTACTCTAATGCTGTTAACCGCAGCTGGCCGTTACAGCTTCACTGGACCTTCCTCCGATCTGACATAGAGGCCACCACTGACTATCTCTCACTGCACAAGGTATTCAACATTCTGTTAGGGTTCACATCAATTTAAAAATTAATTTAGTCTTAGGGCACCGCTAGGGGTCTCGAACCTCGGCTCAGGTCCCCGTTTGAATTGCACGGGGGATTGATCGTGAATGTAGAGGTATTTAATTGGAATGGTAAACAATCTGACGGCCCACCTGATGGTAAGTGGTAACCGTCGCCTATATACATGGACAGCACTACAGACATCACGTTATCTTATGGATGATGGAATGGTGCATCCTGATAGAGATATTGAGTGGATTACATATATAGTAGTAAATATAATTTACTTCGTTCCGATTGCAGTTGCACGATACATACAAACTGTTACTTAGCAACAATACTTATTTTAAATGTGATGGATTATACTTTTTCTACTTCAATCAATGTGCCTAATACATCCGTCTGTGCTAACGGTATACGCTGGCGGGGCACCAGTGGAGGATGATAAGATGAGCATCAGGTCAGGTCAGTTAGCCCATTGTGACAGTTCACCAAAGATTTATCACGATAGTTTCCTGGGGGAACCGCGGTCAAACTGATATGGTACATTGCTAGCAATAACATCATCAGTCCACATTACTAACAATCCCCTTTCCCCAGACATCACGTTATCATGTGATACGCCTGGTATTACTCATGCATTGTCATTCCAGAAGACTTCTTATCAGAAGAATCTTATGCCTCTTATTCTGTAGTATAACTAGGTACTCGGCCCGGCTTCGCACGGGTGTACATGTATTATATATATAAACCTTCCTCTTGAATCACTACATCTATTTAAAAAAAACGCTTCAAAATCCGGTGCGTAGCTTTAAAAAAATAAGCATACATAGGGATGGACAGACAGCGACAGCGACTTTGTTTTATGCTATGTAATGATGGGTTTAAAAACTTTATTTAAAAGAGCAACACACACGTTTCTATCTCATTCTTCTTGTGTTGTCTGCATTCCGAATGAGTGGTGGAATAAAAAAATGTGACTATTCAAAAGTGCTTATATTAAGTTTATTTGAATAAAGATTATTTCTATTTCTATTTCTATTTAATTGTATCACTAACCTTATAGTTCTTAGTTTAAACTCTTACCATAGACACATCCTAAGATTTGTTTTTTTTTTAATTAGACTCAGACGTAGTGTACGTAGTAGTGGTAGGTCGTCGACGATTAAGTTTATTTGAATAAAGAATATTTCTATTTATGTTTCTTATATAATAAGTATTGTTTTTTTTTTATTTTACATTTTATTTAAATTTATTACTAGTATTTACATAGCCTAATTGTACAACTAAGAACCTAAAATTAAAAAGCTTAAAAAATATATATAATATGATGACTAAAATATATTAAAATGAGTGCCTTTAGGCAAGGTTCAGAAGATACTGGCAGCGTTCCCTTTTGAATAGCTAGACTAATTCTTTGTCCAAGGTCATAAAATAAATTTATTTCTAATATATTTTTCTAGCCGATGTGCTGTTTCGCGGTTCTGGTTGACGCATGCGCGGTCAGCGTTCCCTTGCTTGGATGAACCGCATCTGAGGGCTACCTTCAAGCTCACGATAGTCCGAGACAGGTAAGCATCTATTAGACAGGTCTGAGAATCTAGCTGCTTTAATCAAGCGATGCCGCTGTTTCACACATTTCGACTTGACAATGTATAGTTTTTATTTAAAAGCGCAACACGCAAGTTTCTTGTTCTTTCTTCTTGTGATGAGAAAGCTTTCCGAATGATGCGGTAGATTGAAAAAATGATAACTATGACAATTCAAAAATGCTTAAATTAAGTTTTTTGAATAAAGGATTTTCTATTATATTGTTTATAAGCTGCTGAATTTGATTTGGGTTCTAAATCCAGTAGGTTAAATCCTTATGATAGATGCACCATCTTTGTCTGTACGTCACAAATAAATCAATTAAAACATCTTTAATGTAAACAAATAGACGGCGTCGATGATCTAGCGATCTACCACCGCCGTACTTCCGATGGTCGTGGGTTCGATTCCTCGCACCCTACAAACATTTTTATTCATTGTTGGTATAGCACATCTCTTTACCTCTGATAGTCGCGGGTTCGATTCCTCGCACGCTACAAACATTTTTATTCATTGTTGGTATAGCACACCGCTTTACCTCTGATAGTCGCAGGTTCGATTCCTCGCACGCTACAAACATTTTTATTCATTGTTGGTATAGCACACCGCTTTACCTCCGATAGTCGCGGATTCGATTCCTCGCACGCTACAAACATTTTTATTCATTATTGGTATAGCACACCTCTTTACCTCTGATAGTCGCGGATTCGATTCCTCGCACGCTACAAACATTTATTAATTTGGGTTTTCTATAGTTATATATTGTGTGTAATTAGAAAAAAATGTATTTAAGTATATCTATCAGTTGTCTAGTGCCCATAACACAAGATCTCCTTAACTTGGGGCTAGATGGCATTCTGTGAATAGTCTATGGAAAGTGGATTGATGTAAAGGGAGGGGACGCCCTAAGAAAAGATGGATGGATTGTGTGAAAGATGATATGAATAAAAGTTGTATGTTATATGACAGATATGACGACCGATAGAGAGCAGTGGAAGAGAATGATATACTGCGACGACCCCAAATAATGGGATAAAGGCAAGGCAATGATGATGAATGTATTTACGAGTATGAATATCTCTTCATATTGCAGGTTCCACGTGTCTCTAACTAACATGCCCATTATGGCGACAGAGGAGGCAGGCTTCTACTTGGGACATAGATTGGTGAGATACCTTTTTTTATAACTATTTATTGATATATTACTTTTATATTGTATAGAAAAATTCTTCATAATATCCGTCCCCCCGTTCAGAAGGGTGATGAGAGGCGTGTGAGATTGTTCCCCACTATAAAAGCACTCGGTGTACCTATGAGAGTCATTGCCGGAGTTATGAGGTCTGGTTATCATTCTACCGCAACCTTGCTGTTGACGAGTGCTGCTTGTAGGGACTGGTCTGCTCCTATCACTACGACTGATTTAATCTTATTCTGTTTTTATATTTGAGCCCAAATAAATTAGTGCTGGTTGGTAGTTTGTATTCTCACGTTTCGACTTGTAAAATGTGAACTTACAAGGATTGATTAAAAGAGCAACACACAAGTTTCTTGCTTATTCTTCTTGTGATGAGACAGCTTTCCGAATAAGCGGTAGATTTAAAAAATGTTGACTATTCAAAAGTGCTTAAATTAAGTTTATTTGAATAAATGATTTTCTATTGTATTCTATATTCTATTCTTTGCCGGCGTTGGTCCGTTTTGTAGATGTTGTAGGTAGACCCATCTCGTTGTTAGGGCGACCTATTTCGCCCTATCCAATTGTGGAAGCATGTGAGTATATGCACGCCTTCGGGACTACTTAGCTAGAGCGCTACCAAACTCTAAAACTAAAGGTCATGTGTTCAAATTAGGACCGAAGTTTTTTCCTAATGAGTTGAGTTTTATCCTAATGCTGTTGGGCGCATCCGCCTTTACAGCTTCACCGGACGATACGGGGCGAGTGGAGATGTCACTCCAAACTAAAGGAAGGACTTATGGGGCGGCTAAAGGCCTTAGTAAACCGAAGAGAAATCTTTTTGTGCCCAGGTTTAGGACACCTTCCAATGGTCGTGGGTTAGATTCTTTTATGATACAAAAATCTATAATGGTGTGTTTAATAGTTTATTTAGTTTTAGTACAAGCTCTTATTTTTATACTAGATGGTGCAGTGTGAACGGTCCTGGACTAATATTTTTTATTACTTCATGTGACAAGCTCACCAGGAATTTGTTACAATGGTTTCCAGGGGGAACCGCGTGGAGGTCGACCTGACATTGTACATTGCTAGCAATGTTTATGCCTTTAGGAATAAAGTATAAGTGAAATATGTTAGCGGACTGTAAACTATTACATTTAATACTTGAAGTTATATTACATAGGAACCTGAGTTATTGAATTAATTAGGTTGCGTGCGATGACATCGTAGGGGCAAGGCAAAGTGAAAATGGCCCGGCCTGGCGGCTGTTGATACTCGTAATCAATACCGCTCGAACATAGACCATACCTGTCTCGTCTACACGCCACTAAGGAACAGGACATTGTCCATTATATCCGTACCAAAAGTGACCTGACATTGAGGGTGACGCAGCTGGAGTCGAGCCACAACGCGAGTTGCAAGGCGTTTGTGGCCCGGGTCCTTAACATGCTGCCCACCTTCATGAAGGAGGACTACTGGCCGAAGAGGATGTACCGGCGCTACCGTGGCAGATTACCGCCGTCAGTACCGTGATCACACAGACAATTCCAACATCTTAATTTTATATTATTTCATGTGTATGTTAGTCTATAAGATATTTATAATATGGGCCTAATAGCCTGAAATGAATAATGTAACAATGATTTCAGCTACAAGACGAGTTCGTCCAATCCCCCCCAATGCCCCCCCACATGATGTCGGTGGCTGTTTGCCGCCTCCAACGTCGAGCCGCACCCCCACTCCCCTCAGACCACAACTATAACGACACGGAGGTGACAACCATACCGGATACCATGATACCCATGACCACAGAACCGGATGAAGACTATGTACTCCCCCCACCGGAGATCAGCTTGTACAGTGATCAACAAGTCATCCTGGATGAATCTGGGTAAGTATATTGTTTTCTTTACGCAATCTTAATGATCTCATCGCCATTGTAGAATAGTAAACTGGGAGGTAGCTCACAGTTTTTAAATAGTCAATACATTTACATTTACTTTAACAATGCAAGTAGATAAAATGGTTATTAAATATGATAAAGAAGCGGATCCTCAGGCAATTAAAATAGAACAAATATAGTAATCATGAATAACTGTTGATGACACTAATATCTATTGTTATTTTCCAGCCCTCTCCTGGATTGGGTCCAGAAAACGATCCAGCACTTCGCGTATGAATTAAACACGTCATACCCTCTCCCTAAATTTGGTAAGATTTATATAATATATAGATAGACTATACTTTATTAGTAACATACAACAAAGGCAATATATTAAAGAACACATGTACAGTTACAATAAGGCGGCCTTATTGCTGAAAGCAATCAAAGCAAAGTAACATTTATACCTATTTCGTATATAAAATTATTACAGGCATTACGGTAATGTTTATTAATATAAAACTATTACTTTATATATTTAAATTATTAAGTTGTAGCATTACGGATATCACTTCATCACTTTAGCGTTATATATGATGTGATGTAATAATAGTACTACATTAGTAAGTTTATTTGATAGTATAGCTACGTGGCTTATTAGTTACATGTATATTTGACGCGGAGTCGTAACGTGGACTGACTTTACACTGAACTTAAATCTATATTATCTGGAAAGATATTAATGGAAGGGTCTCGAGTGTTGGCAGAAATATTACAAGTGTAGGCACAAAGTTAATGATTATATACTAGTATAGGAACATATTGATGAATATTTTTAATTTCATTATTCGCGGAAATATTGTTAAATTAATTTTATAATTGTGTGTTGTATATTAAGGTTTCTTACGAGTTAGCAATGCACACGTAACATCTCTGATGTTTCACGCGTCCACAGACTATATGCTTGATTACCACCAGTGTGGTATATAAAAGATAAAACTTTTTTTAGATATTGTGGTGGTGGAAGGTGGTAACTCGTACTCTGAAGGTTGGGGTCTCATTACCCTGGCTCCGTCCACGCTAACTGATACCAAAACTATTGCCAGGTTGCTGGCACAGCAGGTATGTATACAATATGTTTAACAGAATTTTTAAATTTTATTGGGATTTTGCGTGAAGATTAATTATGATATAATAATAATGACTCCAGACAATTTATACATTTTAATGTATGGTAAAAATTCAATAGTCTGTCTCCCGGCCAGAGGGAATGTGAGAGGAAGTGTTGGGTTCTTATTCACTAAAAAACCACCCGGTGTACCTACAAACCCCATTGCCGAAGTCGTGAGGTTGCGTTAGTATTCTACCGCGACTCCGCCGGCGTTGGCCGCCCTGTAGATGGTGTAGGGCGGGCCCCATCTCTTTGTTAGGCCGACCTATTTCGCCCGACACAATTGTAGAAGCGTGCGGCCCCATTTAATTTACACAACTGCCAGTCCCAAGCAGAACTTGTATTATGGGTACTAGACAACTGATGTTATTGTTTTTGTAAATATATAATATACAGATTAAACACCCAGACCAATAGAAACAATCATACTTATGAATATTGAATAATGTTTGTTGCGAGAATGGAACCCGCAACTATCAGCAGTAAACTGATATGCTAAACCACTGAATTACAGAAGCCGTCTAATAGGCTAATAAACATTTGTAGTGGGGTTGTTGTTTCAAAATATTTTTTAATTTAATACACATATATTTCACTAAAACAAAGATTAAATTACCTTTTTTATAAAACAAATGATTTGGTGTAATGTTTCATAAAACGCCTATTTAAAATATATTGGTGTTTGAAAGAAAAAAATAGATGATTTGTAATTGAATACCGTAAAATTACTGTATATATGGATACCACAAAAAATGTATTTTATACAAAGATTTGGTCCATATGTGCAGTGGTTTGGAGGGTTGGTGTCACCACGCTGGTGGAGTTCCCAGTGGCTGATGGAGGCCCTGACGTCAGTGCTCGCTGAGAAGGCGCCCCCACTTGGAGATGTCATCGCCGAGCGACCACTCGACACCCTGCTCCTTGACCACGTTTTACCAGCTCTTAGGTGAGGACTATTTCTGAACGTGAAACAAAAACGTGCGTACGTGCTTGATTTCCACATATATTTAGAATTATTTTGCGTGTATGCATACATGCGTGGGTGCGTGTGAGTGTGTTTCATACTTGATATATGAATTAACTACTATCTTGCCTTCTACATATATAATTATTCTAAACTCGGGTATTGATATATTTTCAGGCTGGATTCAAGCAATTCAGTGCGCGCGGTAGCATCTCCGAGGTTGGATAGGGCCGACATAGAGGCCACCACTGACGATCTTTCACTGCACAAGGTATTGTATTCAGGCAATTGTTTATCACTAGACCATTTATGATGCTTGATACATATAGTGAACTGGGGTTTATAATGCTGTTGACCACAGTTGCTTTATCGAACGACCCTATCGTTCGATAAAGCAGTGCAGGCGAGTGCACATAGCACTCCAAACCCGCAGAAGGACTTATCGAGCGACTGAAGGCCAACTCCCGCCTGAGGGATACGATTTTAGTTTGAGGGCATTATATATATCTACGGGTTCGAAACTCGGCTCAGGCCGTCGTAATTTCGATCCACATTTGAATTGGACGGTGAATCCATAGGAAAGGAAAACGATGGTGGTACATAAGTCATCATCATCATCATCTGCTTCATCCTTATCCCATTTATTTGGGGTCGGCGTAATATGTTTTTCGTTTCCATTCATCCCTGTTCGCAGTCATCGCGTTATTTACTTCCTTTCTTACCATATCATCTTTCACATCCATCCATCCATCTCTTTTTTGGCCTTCCTCTGCCCTTATAACCATCCACATTCATTTGTAACATCTTTCTTAAAATATTATCCTCGTTCCTACGCATTACATGGTGGTACATAAGTATAATATGAAAATATGATGTGGACCGTGGGTCGGTTGTTTGTTTGTTCGTTGGCCTGTGGTGCGTGCAGGGCGCGGCCATCGTGAGCATGGCGGTGGAGGCGGCGGGCGAGGCGGCGGGCCGCGCCGCGCTGGCCCGCCTGCTGCGGCTGCACCGCGCCGCCAGCGCGGACGCCAGGTTCATTCTCACTTGTATTTTATTCACCACACTGACCATCATCTGCTTCTTTATCCCGTTTACTTGTGGCCGGTGTAATACATTTTTCTCTTCCATTCATCCCTGTTCGCAGTCATCTCGTTATTTAGTACCTTTCTTACCATATTTTATGTGCCATATGGTTTATCGTACTATAACTTACTGTAAAGATGTATGAATTGAGTGAGTAGTATTAAAACTATTGATTATAACAATAAAGCATTCAGTATGCACTTAAATGTCGTACCTGTCATTTGCCTAACGAGTACCAACCACCCATATGCTACTTCAAAATATAAAAAAAATGTAGTTACCATATTGGCCATGTGGTTTGGCATACCATATTACATAGTTTGTAAAGTATAAATTTTACGGTTATTACGCTAGCTATGTGATTTAGCATACTATATAACCTACTTATTTAGCATTTTTTACAATTACCACGCAGATCTTAAGGCCTGGAATATAGTATATCATATATTATCTATTTAAAAATTATACAATTACCACGTTATGTTCTTTAGTACACCATATGTTGGAGAATGCAACCTTTTAGATTGATTTTTTTATATATTATTGTATTCAATATTTTGACGTTATGTTCCTTATTCTGTATACTGATTGTTTTTCTAATGTCATTCTTCAATTTTATATATTTGTATACATTAGTTAAAAACGGGCATAAGTTTTAAATATAACATTGATATTGTTATTATAGGGATTTATGGAGGGCGCTGGAACGTGATGATGCCACGGAGAGTACTGCCGGTGCTGGTGGTGGTGGTGGTGGTGGTGGTGGTGGTGGTGGTGGTGTGGGTGGTGGCGGCGGTGGTGGCGCGGCTGGTGCGGCGTGGGACGGGTGGTGCGAGCGCGCCGGGTACCCGCTGGTGCGGGCCGCCTCCCGCGGGAACGACGTCGTCCTGCACCAGGAACGGTAACCTGCTCACTGCCGTCGTAGTACTCTTGCTACTATCAACTTAATATTAATTAGTTTAATACCGACCAACTTAATATTAATATATTTAATACTAACCGACCTAATATCAATCAATACAGAACAAAATCAACTTAATGCCGATCGACTTAATATTAATCAACTTTACAGCGATCAACTTAATACCAACCGGCATGATACTAACCAACTTATTGCGCCGTCGACAGTTTCGTGATGTCTGCTGACCCACCGGAAGTAGACCCGCCGATGATGACCGACTTCCTCACCCAAGATCTCAGGGCTGATCTTGATTTGCTGTTTTACGAGCCTGGTAAGTTACAGTCACATGAATCCATGAAATAAGTTTGATCGTGGCAGTGAAACTACAGGGTATAGAGAACGAACAACTTTAAAGATGCCGATCATGCGGTGCCACTAAGATGTTATGCCTTTGATTCACTGCCTAATCTGTACCCTACACCCGAAACACATCCTAAAAAGCAAGAAATCTAAGATATCATGCCTCTTATCCTAATTTCATTGCGCAATCTGCACCATACAACCGAAACAGCTTAAAAATCAAGCAGCTTGGCGGCTGAAATAGTTTTTAAGATCGTACCCTTGTAGACAACTTTTTACAAAGTCTACTTATATTTTTTTTTCAGAAAATCTAACAGAAATAATAGAAGACGAGAATAGCACGACGACGACACCACCACCGACCACGAAGCGCCCCACCACAGTGAAACCAGGCCCCACCACCGGGCCTCCGCCGCGGTGGACCATCCCCCTCACCTTTGTGGTGGGCCCTCTTCTCCCAATAGAGGAACCCGATAACGTGACCAAAGTGTGGAAGAATGTGACAGAAGCTGTTCACAATACTACCTGGTAGGTTCTAAATACATAGTACTGACGGCCTCGATGATGAAGCGGTTTAGCACACCGCTTTACTTCCGATGATCGCGATCTGTGTGATCTGCGTCTGATATGTATTTGTATCAGAGGCATTTTTTTTCGTAGTAAATACATACTCGTATATAGTATAGTATAAAGTTCGTGCGCGCGCACTCTTCGTTACGGACGTATTATATTATATTATCCGTTAAATTTGATCTGCATTTAATATTGTGTATTAAGATAGTTATTATCATGAATCAGTGTAAAAAGTTCAAATAAAATCAAAGCAAATTGTTCGCATCAACGAACAAGCAGTAAAAATAAATTGTATATATGTAATACTTATAAATAAAAAAAAGTATACATAGAAAACATACGGTCTGTGACCGATACAAACAATCACACTCATGAATACAAATGTTTGTGTAGTGCGAGGAATCGAACCCGCAATCATCGGATGTAAGGCCGTGTGCTAAACCGTTGATCACCGAGGCCGCCGTGGCTCAGTAGTAACGCATACATTCGACGCGGAGTCGGTACGTAGACTGTACTTAAATGTATGTTATCTGGAGAGGTAAACTAATGGAAGGGTGCCGAGTGTTGACAATAATATTAAAAGTGTAGGCACAATTAAAATAAATAAGTATGATTAATAAAAACATTTTAAAATAATATATTAATTTCCTCTCTTTCGGAATACAACTTCCGAGAAGAATAAGCAAGAAGCTTCTCTATTGCTCTTTTAAACAGATATAGTTATAATCATAACATAATATAAATGGTTATTATTATTTTATGTTACAGGTACGATGTAGGTAATGATACCAAAGCAGCAAGAAGTTCAAGATGGGCTGAGAACGTCACGCATCTGATATGGATGAACGAAACTGAGAGTAAGTAGCTATAGTATATATATGAAACATACGTCACGTACATCACTTGAGGGGTAATGTTACGAGTGGGTCAAAATACAGTTTAATAAAAAAAACAATTATTTCTATGTTATGCAGAAGCGCTTTTCTGCATAATATTGAAATAATTATCTTAGGAATATTCCTAATAGACTAACTTTTTTTTTGTGTCTTAGCCGAAACCGCGAGTAATTGGAAAGGGATAAAGACAGTGTATTATTATTCAGAAAGCTAACACCACGATTTCAGAACTATTCTTTAGAATCATGTTTGTCAAACTGTAACAGTGGCGCAAACGTCACATGAGGGGTACCGCAAATGTCACATGAGGGATACCTCAAACGTCATATGAGGGGGTACCTCAAACTTCACAAGAGGGCGTACCGCAGACGTCACATGATGACGTGATATGATCAATGATCCGTGCCTCCGTTCATGTGTATAGGTGAGGTTACAACTTACAACAAAGTGGTGTGATTTGCCATTCTAGTTGTAATAAAAATAAAAAAAATATCGATATTGGTGTTCTCACAGTGGTGATCCCCGACCTGGGTAAGCACAAGTGGGTCCGGTACAACGTGGGAGCCCGGGGGCTCTACAGGGTGGCGCCGCACTCGCCCGCCGGCGACGGCGCTGAGGTGAGTCCAACTAACATGAACTATTGACGGCCTCACTGCCAGGTTTAGTGTCACTTACGATGGTCACATGTTCGGTTCCTCACACGGTATAAATATTTGTTTTCATGAGTATGATTGTTTGTATTTGTTTGTCTGGTGTTATCTATGTACATTATGTACGTATTTATGAAAAAAATGTATCTTAATTATTTATATCGGTTGTCTAGTATCTATAACACAAGCTCTGCTTACCGTGGGACTGAATTGTGGTAGAGTTATTAATATTATTATTAAAAAACTGGTTATCTCTAACATATAAAAATTACAGCTTGACCCATTGTTATGAAATTTTGAAGGAGAATAGGACGTAAACTATTATTGATAGGTGTGAACTCCAAAAATTTAAGTTTATAAAAAAAATATTTAGATTTGATACGTATTATCTATATTTACACAAACAGACAGAAGAAGAAGCAGCTAAACGCGCTGCAGAGTTATACGACAGCGGCGCCCCGGCGGAACGGGCTCTCCTTCTAGATGATGCTTTCGTGCTGAGTCGTGCTGGTAGACTTCCAGCCAGCAGGGCCATAGCAGCTGCAAGTGAGTTCCTGTTGTGAATGAATGAATGAAATTCTTGATTGTTCCTCTCATAGAAACTACAGTTAAATATACAAATTGTAGCGTGGTGGTTATCCTCCACCAGTGTAACGTTATATATGATGTAATGAGGTGTCGCTACATAATATATTGTTTATTGTAATATGTAGGATAACATAATATTACATAAATTATCCCATACAAGAAATTGGTACATTAGTAAGTTTATTCGGGCTGGGCTATTTTATTTCGCCACCGTAGTGTGCACATAGCTTATTTGTAAACAAAGCATGAAAATAGACGTGGAGTCGTAACATGACATGATTTGCAAAGATATGTATATAATGAACTTAAATGTATATTATCTGAAGGACGATTCAAGATTAATGGAAATGTGGTCTCGAGTGTTGGCAGAAATATTACAAGTTAATAATTATAATCTGAAATATTCTTAAGTTAATGAGTATATTTTAGTGAATGAATTTATTTATTGTAAATAGGAATTTATTGATAAATATATTCAATTTTATCAAAAAGATGGTTGTACAATCTGACTGTGTTTCATCTACAAAATATCAAATTAAGTTGTAGATAAAAACTACTATATTAATTCCAGCGCGCCTCAGCACAGAAACCCACTGGGCTCCATGGCGAGTGGTGCTGAACCATCTATCCTGGTGGAGAGAACTGCTCAGGTTTAGCTTGTCTGGACCTCAGCTCAACAAGCTATTGAGTAGCATCCACCCGCCCAATGTGAAGATATATAGCCCCAAGGAGATCGAGAGTGGGAGACTCAGTGAAGATGAACTGTGAGTTAACCCTTTACTTACGCCCTCTGTGGTCTAGCGGTTTAGTACACCTCTTTACTTCCGATGGTTGCGGGTTCGATTGCTTGATACAAGCAATAAGATATTTATGTATATACAGAAATGTATTTAAGTGAGTTTTTTAGAACTTTAACTTATTTAATCTTTCAATTACATTTCTTCTTTTTATTTCTAGATGGCTCAGTGGTGCCCTCCTGACCGCCGGCGTGGAATGGGAGAACCCAAAAGTCACGAAACAAGCTGTGAAATTATTCGACGCGTGGCTCAACGATAACCAAACTATACCAGATATATACCAAGAGGTAACAGATTTATTTGTATTTATTATTTAAGATAATTGATAATTTATTTTTAGGAATTTATTTCTTTTCTTCTTCAACTTTTCGTTCATGTAACTTGTTACAAAGAGCTCACGGACAAAGATAAGGTTATTCTATATCCGGCTCGAAGGACGTAGTTGGAGCTTTTGTAGTTTAAATGATACAAATATTGATATTTAAATTTGTTTAGTAGCTCATTCGTTATAAAGTATAATTTTATGACTGAATTTGCTGCTGCATTAAGAACAAGTGGCGGTCGGCTTCGTTAGGGGCTTGTCGGTGTCTTGCGGACGGTCTCCGCTTTAGCGCTGCTGTTTCATTACCTTAGGGTACTTTGTATTTAACAGTAAACATATATAATATAAATCTCGACGGTACATTTAAAGCGAAGTCTTACGGTTAATTAATTTTTATTTTTATTAAAATTCAATTGGTTAATGGTTGAGAACAAATTGCAAAAAAATATATGTGCTGTGATACATAGTAGAAGTGAAACTTCAACGGTCAAAGTGGCTGAGTACACGTCGTTGAAATTTTAGAGGACTCCTGGCTCACCGCGCGCTGCGCGTTTCCCTCTGTTCTCTCGTCGCCGTCACAAACCTATCTTTTTCTCACAACGTGATATATCGTCTACCCCTCCACGCGACGGTGGAGGATGCGTTTTCGTGACCGAAAAATCCTAATACGGCTCGTCTATATAGAAGTCTCAATTCCAAAACTTGTCACGTCCGACCGCGGCGTCGCGGCGAGCCGCGGTGTCACTCGCGTCGCGTCCGAGACGCTCAAATAAAGCCCGCACCGGACGATGCGCAGGCCGCGTTCACTGCGGGGGTGCGCGCGCGCGGCCCGCCCGCCTGGGACGCCTGCTGGCGCGCGCTCGCGGCCGACGGCGCCGCCCCGCGCCCGCCGCACGGCCACCGCGCGCTGCTCGCCGCGCTCGCCTCGCCCGCCGACGACTGGCTCCACACCAGGTGCCTGCCGCTCTGTGTACGCTGTACGCTGTACGCTGTACGCTGTACACCCGCGTGATACATGAGTACGTGCGCCGCCCCGCGCCCGCGGCACAGCCACCGCGCGCTGCTCGCCGCGCTCGCCTCGCCCGCCGACGACTGGCTCCACACCAGGTGCCTGCCGCTCTGTGTACGCTGTACGCTGTACGCTGTACGCTGTACACCCGCGTGATACATGAGTACGTGCGCCGCCCCGCGCTGGCACATGATATTAGCGCTGCTCGCCGCGCTCGCCTCGCCCGCCGACGACTGGCTCCACACCAGGTGCCTGCCGCTCTGTGTACGCTGTACGCTGTACGCTGTACGCTGTACACCTGCGTGATCACCTATTTCAGCTACCAAGATATTTTGTAAGCTATGCTTCGGTTGAAGTGGGAGGTACAGTGACGAAATGAATTTAATGACATTTTAGCCCTTCGAAATGACAACGGGTAAGTCGTTCCAACGCAGTTACATGACAACATGATGTAAGTAGTCCAGTTAATGTGAGCGACGGTTACCACTTACGAGCTGGGCAGTCAGCGTTTGCCATTTCTGTTGGATGACATAAAAGTTATAAGAGATGTATTATCCGCAGGTTCGCGTGGACGGCGCTATCGCGGGAAGCTCGGCGCGGGCGTGAGTGGCGAGCGTGGGCCACCGCACTGCTCGCCGCCGCATGCAGGTGGGTCGCACCTTCAATTCAAAAACATTCGATCCTTTAATGTGGATGTTTTTTAGGTTTACGCTTAAATGTATATAAGGCGAAAACTGTTTGTTCATTTGTTTGAACGTTAATGTTTTGCTTCAACAGATCTGAAGGATTTATGATAAAATTTTCACAGAATATGTCGTTAAATATCAATCAAAGTATAGGTGTGTGCTGTGAAAAATATCCTCCAAAATGGGTAATAATGAATTAAATTAGCCCCGGATAGCGAAATATTTATAAAAGGTAGGTTTCACTTTACGGGTGGTTGTGTGTGTGTGACCGTGCGTGAGTATGTGTGTGGGGACATATCATGTGCTTGGCGTATCGCCGGCGTTTTGGGTGCACGTGTTCAGTGTGTGTGACGGTGCGTGTGTGTGCAGGTGGCGCGGCGCGGGCGGCGTGTGGCGCGTGCTGCCCGACCCGCCGCCGCCGCTGTGTGTGTGTGACTGTGTGTGACTGTGTGTGACGGTGCGTGTGTGTGCAGGTGGCGCGGCGCGGGCGGCGTGTGGCGCGCGTGACTGTGTGTGACTGTGTGTGACGGTGTGTGTGTGTGCAGGTGGCGCGGCGCGGGCGGCGTGTGGCGCGTGCTGCCCGACCCGCCGCCGCCGCTGTGTGTGTGTGACTGTGTGTGACGGTGCGTGTGTGTGCAGGGGGCGCGGCGCGGGCGGCGTGTGGCGCGTGCTGCCCGACCCGCCGCCGCCGCTGTGTGTGTGTGACTGTGTGTGACTGTGCGTGTGTGTGTGCAGGTGGCGCGGCGCGGGCGGCGTGTGGCGCGTGCTGCCCGACCCGCCGCCGCCGCTGTGTGTGTGTGACTGTGTGTGACTGTGTGTGACGTGTGTGTGTGCAGGTGGCGCGGCGCGGGCGGCGTGTGGCGCGTGCTGCCCGACCCGCCGCCGCCGCTGTGTGTGTGTGACTGTGTGTGACTGTGTGTGACGGTGCGTGTGTGTGCAGGTGGCGCGGCGCGGGCGGCGTGTGGCGCGTGCTGCCCGACCCGCCGCCGCCGCTGTGTGTGTGTGACTGTGTGTGACTGTGTGTGACGTGTGTGTGCAGGTGGCGCGGCGCGGGCGGCGTGTGGCGCGTGCTGCCCGACCCGCCGCCGCCGCTGTGTGTGTGTGACTGTGTGTGACTGTGTGTGACGGTGCGTGTGTGTGCAGGTGGCGCGGCGCGGGCGGCGTGTGGCGCGTGCTGCCCGACCCGCCGCCGCCGCTGTGTGTGTGTGACTGTGTGTGACTGTGTGTGACGGTGCGTGTGTGTGCAGGTGGCGCGGCGCGGGCGGCGTGTGGCGCGTGCTGCCCGACCCGCCGCCGCCGCTGTGTGTGTGTGACTGTGTGTGACGGTGCGTGTGTGTGCAGGTGGCGCGGCGCGGGCGGCGTGTGGCGCGTGCTGCCCGACCCGCCGCCGCCGCTGTGTGTGTGTGACTGTGTGTGACGGTGCGTGTGTGTGCAGGTGGCGCGGCGCGGGCGGCGTGTGGCGCGTGCTGCCCGACCCGCCGCCTCCTCTGCCGCCGGCCGCGCTGCTGGCGGCCGCTCGCTGCCTACATCAGCCCACAGACTACTACCGGGTGAGTATCACTTCATCATCGAGGTCACGATGCTTTAATTTTTTTTTTTTCGAACTATTCTACTGAGGTTCGACGGTAGGGGGCGAGTGCAGATGCCACTCCAAACCCGATGAAGAACTTATGTAGCGGCTGAAGGCCAACTCTTACCTGCCTGATACGACTTTAGTTTGAAGGTACCGCTAGAGGTTCGAACCCAAATCGGGCCGTCGTAATTTCGATCCTCGTTTAAGTCGGACGAGGGACCGATCGGAGTCCTAATAGTAGGGACATTTTTAATAATGGAGAACACTATTATTAGAATCGTCTTTGCTAGTAAAATCGTCAAATTTTAATTGTTCATATGTGATCTGTGTTTCCGTAACCGGAAACGTCTTCCGTCCACATACTCCGCGAAATGGTGGGTAAGTCGAGCATCGAGCCCGCGTCCTCTGACTGCCCCATGTGGGCGGCGAGTGGTAGAGTACAGAGTAGATGGTGTGGTACGGACGCAGCTGAAGGCGCTGTACGGGTCGTCCCGCGGCGGCCCGGCGGCGCTGGACGTGGCGGCGCTGAACGCGCGCTGGGTGCCGCGCGCCGACCGCGACCTGCACCGACACTTCGCCGCGCTCGCGCCGCGCTAGGGCCGCCGCCCACGCGCCGCGCTCGGCCATGCATTGCACTTCCGTCACCCCGCACGTCGGACGGTCGAGTGCGCAGGGCCGGCGCAGGTGACTCCGGTTTCGAGTTCTTTTGTTTTTTATCGTGTGACAAAATCTTTAAAATATGGTCACCCCGTCTATGGGGTGCCGGGGGGGATGTGTGGGATTGTTGCCCATTAAAAAAACGATACGACGTAGCTAGAAGCGCCATTGCCGGAGTCGCGAGGTTGCGCTTGCATTTTACCGCGACGCCGGCGGCTCGGTTCGATGCCCTTCGACAATTTTCAGGCAGAGTTAGCTGAACTCCCGCGCCGTGGGCTTAACCAGCTTCTAGGTTCGTCTAAAGGAAAGGGGGGATTAGGTTTGCTGCTTGTCCAAGGGGTCAAGTTTTATTCTGACCCTCTGACATTTTTCAGGGACCTGCCCTCCCCTGTCCTATTTATGATTTTGATTACCGTACGGTAAATGTCACATGAAAGCGTTCCGATTCATATTTAATTTTTATTTGTTCAGTCATATTTATTTCCAATTTAATGACATGTAATATTATTAACCACTTTAACGTGACATTACCGTACGGTAAATGTCACACGAAAGCATTTCGATACATATTTAATTTTTACTTGGTCACTATTTGTATTTTTCTCAATTTAATGACACGTAATTTTATAAACCACTTTAACGTGACTAATTAAATGTCATTAAACAATATTAACATTCATTAAATGTTATATATATATATATTTTTATATTTATTTTTATTTACAATTTAATGACATGTAATTTTATAAACCACTTTAACGTGACTAATTAAATGTCATTAAACAATATTAACATTCATTAAATATTATATATATTTTTTTATATTTATTTTGATTTACAATTTAATGACATGTAATTTTACTAACCACTTTAACGTGACTAATTAAATGTCATTAAAGAATATTACCATTCATAAATTTCTTTAAATGTCATGTTTATATTTTTTTAATTATTAATAATTTGAGTTACTGATAATTTTATGTTGTGTGCAATAAATGTAAACATTATATTATATCAAAATAACATCTCATATGATAGATCTATCTACTTATCTCATAAGTTCGTTGTATCTACTTATAGAATATCTGTAAATTTTGCTAGAAATTGTATAACTTAAAATATAATCTTAAGATCTATTTTGTATCTTACTGCTCATCAGCGGCCATATTTGTGTAATAAAGTTAAAATATATATGGGGTGTCAACATAACTTCATAACCTATTAGTTTTTTTTTTCTTCGTAGAAAAATATTCAAAATTAATTCCTGTTAGTCATTAATTTCTTAAAAGTAAGTAGTTAAGAATATTTGAAATTTCAAATATATTAATATTTATTTTACATGTATTAATGTGATTAATGTTGAAATTATTAATTAATCTTTTTTACATTATAATAATTAATTATTAATTGAGTGTGTCAGGTAAGAAATGAAATGTTTTCTCTTTATATTAGTAGTTTATGTGAAGTAAAGTCGAAAGTCATTATTAGCTTAAGTATTTATTTATAAGAGCATAAATTACATGTTGTAAGTATATTTTTAGAATAATTTTAATAAAAAAAATACTTAATAATTCGTGATATCTCGTACATTATAAGTACTTATATCAATTTTTAAATCATCAATTTTATCATAATCGATTGTGAACATTGGCACCCCGTATATGCATATTAAAATATAAAACTTAATTAAAATATATGAATACATACTTAGTTAATTGCAATATTGATGAATACTAAAGTCTGTATGTAATATGGATCTTAACAAATCCACAATTAATACAAATATTATATACTTATGCGATAATGAGTTTGTCTGTACGTTTGTAGCCTTATTGCGGCTAAGTAGGTAGAATGGATCATAATTTCATTGACTCTTCCTTTTATAATACTTTGTATGCTTTTTGCCTTTATCAAAATATACCTTTACGTCAAAATACGTGAAGATAGATTCAGGGAAAGGCAAAAAATTTACGTGTAGGTAGGTATATTAAGATAAAAGTAAAAAATTGATGTGACGTTATATTCAAATAAAGGCAAAAAAGCAGACGAATTATTTATATATAAATGGAAGAGTCAGTTTGTTTGTCATGCTCAATCTATCATGGTTGATTGTATACAAAATCTGTTTATAATTGCAATACGGTAGAGTTGCATATATTTTGGTCAGGCTTTATATCGTCGCTTATTGCGGAAAAGTCATGGGCATTGCTAGATTTTCGTATAATTTCAGACTAAAATATTCTCGTTTTATTGCTAAAACTATCAAATCAAATCAAAATATATATATATTCATGTAGATCTAATACAGACTCATAATTTGTTAAAATCTATCGTCAGTATGAAGAGCATTCGGGCTAAGAACTGACAAGAAACTCGGCTTTTATTCTATCTAGAACATTCTTATGATATGTTTATAAATTTGTGAATTGGTTTGTGATAGTAATCAGCTTCATAGTAATGTAAATCAGTATTAAACAGTTAAGTTAATGAATATAGAAACGCAGTGGGAGGTTTCTTTACCTTTCTCCCTCGCCGCTAATATATATTTATATGTATAAACAAGGAACTTTATTTATGTAAGGCAGGTGTAATAAATCCTCATTTGAAACCGATAGAAACTCAGAATATTTCCATTATTCACAAAATCACATGTGTGTAACGGATTGTCAAACTGTTTTATCGAAAGAAGGTTACTGCTGTGTTATTTTATCAAACCTAAGTTATATATTCGGGCTGTACCGTAAAGGATGCGATAATTAAAATTCAGCGATAGACCTTATGAATAATTTTCTCCTAGGAACGTCCGTCGAAATATGAATGTTTTTTTAACTATAATTGATTTTGTATATATATATATATATATAAGTTTAAGTTTCTGTAAATATATATTTATGAAATATTGTGTGAAGTATATTTCGAACAATTGTCAAGTGCCCATTGTGTGGCTCCAGATTTGCTTAGTTTGGGACTAGGTGGCGCTGTGAGAATTATCCGGAATTAATTATTTGCTATTATTTATTTATTAAATTTAATTGTTGTAACAATTAAATTTAATGACATGTAATATTGTAAACCAATAAACAATATTAACATTCATTAATTTTTAGTTCTGCTTAGTTTTTTAAATATATTTTTTATTATAATTACAATTATCATAATTATAACTATAATAAACAATAAATAAATACATTATTATTTAGTATATATTAAACAAATATTTTGATATTTCGATTGTTTCTTGGAGAAACTGCATTTAGGATTAGAATATATAAAAATAAGTAATCTATGTATGTAGGTATATGTATATATACTTAAATATCTATAATATATAAAGCTGCATTACGGTGACTCACTCACTGATTGACATAGTTGTTCTCCCAGAAGGAGCGTCCGGGGGTCGAGACGATGTATGGGGGAAATGTTCCTTTGGCTAGGGTGACCACGAGAAAATTCCGAAATTTGGGAAAATCCAAGATGGCGGACAAAGATGGCGGCTAACTTTTACAGTTTCGCTCGGATCGATTCCGTTCAAAGAGTGATTTGGCACGTCTCGGCGGGACCCAGAATGTGGCGTAAAAACAAAAAATTAAAATCCAAGATGGCGGCGAAAAAATTGCCAAAAACTGGTTGAAAATTTTCTAGGGCGACAAAAACCGAAATTCCCAGGGTAGTTGCGGGGTGCTGGCGACACCGGTTGTAGGGCATAGGAAACTCGAAGGACCCGACCTCTAGGGAAAATTATGAAATTTCGAAAATCCAAGATGGCCGACGAGTTGGGGGCGTGTGAATTTGGTCCTAAAAATCCGGATTATTTTCAAAATCATTTTTTAGGTACAGGGCAACCCCGCAGCGAGTCGGCTTCTATGGGGCGATGATGGGTCTCGGTAAGAAGTATTGCCAGCGATAAAAAGAATTTCCGAATTTAGGGTAATTTGGGAGAAATGTCCCAAAAAGTGGGAAAAAATTTTTTCGCCATTTTTGACAAAAGAGGCATCAAGGCCTATCGAGAAACATAAAGGGTTTTAGGTGGGTTTTGTTGGAATTTGCTGGCAACACCCATACATGGTTTGACCAAAATAGAAATTGGGGTGTCTCTCCAAAAACTGAAATTCCTAGGGTACTTGCGGGGGAGCTACCGATCCCTATTATAGGGCATTGGGAGGCTGAAAGACCCGGCCTCTAGGGAAAATTATGAAATTTCAAAAATCCAAGATGGCGACCAAGCTATGGGAGATTTAGTTTTTGGAAAAAATTTGGGATATTTTCAATCGAGTTTTTGCTGCACATGGCAACCCTGCATCTAAACGCCACCTACTGACATGGGTAAGTCTGAGTAAGAAGATTTGCCAGGTCTAAAATTTTTCCCCGATTTTGGGTTAATTTTGGAAAAAGTCCCATAAAGTGGGAAATTTTTTTTTTGACATTTTAAATGAAGAACTCGTTTTGGTCTACTACAAATCGTCCCCTGAAGGGTTTTAGGTGGATTTCTTCAGAATTTGCTGGCAACACCCATACATCATCGGACAAATTTTGAAATTGAGGTCTAGCTTCAAAAACTGAAATTGATAGGGTACCTACGAGTATGCTAGCTCAACGCACTGTACGGCGTCGGATAGCCGAAGGACTCGGCCTCTAGGGAAAATTATGAAATTTTAGAAATCCAAGATGGCGGCACAGATAGGGGAGTTTTGCTTTTCGGAGAAAAATTGGGATATTTTTAAATGTAGTTTTAGGACACTTGGCAACCCCACAGCCAGTCGACTACTATGGAGAGATGATGTGTCTCAACACAAAGTATTACCTGGTATAAAAATTTTCCCCGATTTTAGGGTAATTTTTGATATAGGTCCTAAAAAGTGGGAAAATTTTTTTTTAGACATTTCAAACAAAAGAATGATGAAAATCTGTCAAAAACAATCCCCCTATTGAGTTTAGGTGTTTTTTGTCAGAATTATCTGGCAACACCTTACATCAGTTTTCTTAGAGAATAGAACTAGAAGGAGTTGAGGCTCTATACAATGTATGAACGAAATGTTTCTGTCACTGGGTGAATATGTCAAAAGTATTAAAAAGTAAAAATCTAAGATGGCGGCCGAGTTAGGGTACTTAATTTATGTTGACAATTTTAGGGACTTTTTAAAATTCAATTTTGGGGTACAATTAATCCTGACGCGAGTTGACTTCTATAGAGCAATGGAAACTCTCGGTGGAAAATTTTACCTGGTCTAAAAATTTTCCCCGATTTTGGGGTAATTTCGGAGAAAAGTAAAAAAACGTGGGAATTTTTTTTTTCGTTAATTTGAACAAAACAGTGATGAGCATTGGTTCAAAATCATCCCCCAAAGGATCCTAGGTGGTTTTTGTCAAAATCATCTGGCAGCACCATACATCGATTTTCATAGTAAACCGTACTAAGGAACTAGAGGTGTAACCTTCTGTACAATGTATATATGAAGTGTTTCTGTCACCAAAATGTATGTGTTAAAAGTATTTAAAAAGGAAAAATCCAAGATGGCGGCCGAATTAGGATACTTTATTTATTATGACAATTTTAAGGTCTTTTTAGTAAATTCAGTTTTGTGGCACCTATCAACCCTGCAGCGAACTGACTTCTATTGAGGAATGGAAACTCTCGGTGCGAAGTATTAACTAATTTTCATAGTAAACAGTACTAAGGAAGTACTAGAAGGAGTCACCTTACATCTGTACAATGTATGGACAAAATGTTTCTGTCACCAAAGTGGATAAGTTAAAAGTATTTAAAAAAAAAAATCCAAGGTGGCGGCCGAGTTTGAGTATTTTTTCTCTGATGATAAATTTACCTGGCTTCCCTGCAAGTCGACCTTATTGAGCCGTGGTAGATTTCGGTTCGAAATATTACCTAGGTTACAAATGTTCCCCGTTTTTTGGGTAATTTTGCAAACCCAAAATGTGGGATTTTTTTTTTTCGACAAACTATATATAAGAGCAACGGAGATCTATAATAAATATCATTTTAATAGTTATATGCGATTTTTTGTAAAATTAGGTGGCAACACCATGCATCGATTTTCGTAAAAAGTAATATTTACTAAGGACCCACTAGAAGGATCGTGTCTCTGTACAATATATGGACGAAAAAGGAAAAATGGTATGAAAATTTTCCCCGATTTTGGGTAATTTAGAAGACAAGTCCAAAATGTGGGATTTTTTTTTCGATATTTCAAACAAAATAATGATGGATATCTGTCAAAAATCATCCCCTTATTGGTTTTTGTCACAATTATTTGGCAACATCTTAGATCAGTTTTCTTAGGGAATAGTACAAGAAGAAGTCACCGAGACTCTACATAATGTATGGACGAAATGTTTCTGTTATTAGGGTGAATACGTCAAAAGTATTAAGAAGTAAAAATCTAAGATGGCGGCCGAGTTAGGGTACTTTTTTATATATAAATTTTCAGGTACCCATCGTCACTGCAGCGAGTTGACTTTTATGGAACAGTGGAAACTCTGGGTACGAAGCACTATCTGGTCTAAAAATTTTCCCCGATTTTAGGGTAATATCGGAGAGAAGTAAAAAAAACGTGGAATTTTTTGTTTCATCATTTTAGACCAAACAATGATGACGATCTGTCAAAAATAATCCCCAAGGGGTCTTAGGTGTTTTTTGTTAAAATGAGCTGGCAACACCATATATAGATTTCCATTGTAAACAGTATAGGAACTACTAGAAGGAGTATATATATGTACAATGTATGGACGAAATGTTTCTCACCAAGGTGTATATGTTAAAACAACTATTTAAAATGGAATCATTCAAGATGGCGGCCGAGTTAGGGTACTTTATTCCCGATGACAAGTTTAGGGACGTTTTAAAACTCATTTTTGGGGTAGTATTTTATTTCTTACAGCAAGTTACTTCTATGGAGCAAAGACGTGAAGTATTATATAGGCTACAAATTTTCCCCGATTTTTGGGTAATTTTGCAAACCTTAAATGTGGGAATTTTTTTTCGACATTTAAACATAAAAGTGACGGGTATCTATAATAAATCTCATCTTAATAGTTTTATGCAATTTTTTGTAAAATTAGGGGGCAACACCATGCATAGATTTTCGTAGAAAGTAATATTTACTAAGGAACCGACCGAATATTTTAAAAGGACCGTGTCTCTGTACATTATATGGACGAAATATATCTGTCGTCATGTAATATATACGTCAGAAGTATCAAAATGGAAAAATCCAAGATGGTCGCCGAGGTTGGCTTTGAACAAAATTTGGAAGATTTTTTTATTTTGGTACATTGTAACCATGCAGCGAGTCCGCTTTTATGGGATGGCATTGAATCTTAGTATTGCCAGCGCTAAAAACTTTCTCCGATTTTAATATTTATGATATTTTAATTAAAAGAGTGTTGAGTGGTTATTATTTATATATATTTATATATAAATAATAACCCTAAGGCTTTTATCAAAATTATATATTTACTATGAAAACCGATGTAAGTTTGATACATCGGTTTTCATAGTAAACTATTAGAAGGAGTTGACAATGTATGGACGAAATGTTTTTGTCACCCGGGTAGCTAAGCCAAAATAAAAAAAAATAAAAAGTCGAAATGGTATATAGAAAGGTAGGTTAGGTTAGGTTTTGTATTGCGACTCTTACAGTAGAAATTATGGCCTCAGAATAATATAGTAAACAAAAAAGTAGGTTAGGTTAGGTTTTGTATTATGATTTCTACATTATAAACTGTGAACCCAAATTAATATAGTATACAGAAAGGTAGGTAATGTGAGGTTTTGTATTGTGCCTATTGCAATAAAAATTAAAGCCACAGGTCGAAATGGTATACTGAAAGTTACGTTTGGTTAGATTTCTATTGCGACTCTTACAGTAGAAATTATGCCCTCAGAATAATATAGTAAACAAAAAGGTAGGTTAATCTCTACATTAAAAACTTGACCCTAGACTAATATAGTATACAGAAAGGTAGGTTAGGTTAGGTTTTGTATTGTGAACATTACAACATAAAGTTTTGCCACACTGTTACAATTTGAAGTCACATGAATGATTTCGTATCAAAACAGACAACTCTACTTGCAAACCAAGTATTCTAAAAGAAAACCGTCTTCACAAAAAAAATCAGCGACAACGCCTCGCGGGCCTCTATATATACGCGCACACACGCACCCCTAGTATTATATAAAGACAGTTATCTCTTCACAGTTAATTGCGCACAGTAAATATATTTTTATTCTAAAATATAAGATTACATAGCTTTATTCTTTTAATTATTACTTGTGTATAACAAAGGAACAAAACTATACAGTCTAATATTCAGATTGCATAATACTAGTGAAAAACGACTTCCAGATTTTGTATTGGTAATAAACTTTTTTTTTGTGAAATTGACATTACTGATGTAGATACAGTGAATTTAAATTTATACTTTGGAATGTATAAATCATAATTTAATATTAACTATTAATTGACGAAATCTAAATTTTGATATGTAGATATATTTTTTTTTATTAAGTTAATTTTTTATTTTTCATAACAAAAGAAATATTACGACTGTATTCACAAATAGAAATAACAGAGCCAGAATAAGTATTTTGTATCGAAAAAGGTATACAGTTCCAAATAATAGTAATTATATAATTTAATATTATTTGCTCGACAATAGGAAAAATTAATAATACAAAAGAAACATTTTTTTTTTCTTTTTGTGGCTTAGCACGTTGATGCATTTGCCAAAGACAAAAAAAAACATTCTAAATTAAGTATTTACAGGTTCTTGGCGGGAAAAATCTTGACTAAACAAAACCATAGACGAAGCAATTGCGCAGTGGAATATTTTTGTATCTAAAATTGTTACTGCGCATGTCACGTGGTTTCAAAATGTCGGCTCATGTTTTTTGCCGGTATTCTATACTTAATTGTAAAATAAATAATTGTCGCATAAGTGGAATAAAATTATCATTGTTAATCGTAAATTCTGTAGCAAGTCTGTCATGACACTTGATATTTAGTGAATAGTCCAAATATTTCTAAATTGAAAATTGTAAGGTTTTAAAATATTTGGCCTTAGTAAAAAAAAGTAGCAAAATTTTTACTAAGACATCTAGAATGATCGATTAGTAACTTCTTGTGACCAAAATTTACAAAAAAAAGAACTTTTTGTATATTTTTGTAGCGTGATAAAAAACAAGTTTTTATATGTGACTTTTTCTAGACTTCGTGTGTATTTCGATATTCCGACCAGTAGCGTTAGAATGTTGGCAATAGACAAGTTTTTATAAAAATTATATTATTTTCTTAATATAAATAAATTATTATTCTTATGAAGTAATATTATAAATGCGAAATTTTATCTTTTTGTCTTGTTACCTTTTTACGATACTTTTTATGTCCGAGGATAGAACTATCATCTTTCTTGAACAATAATCTGTAAAAGAAGCAAACAAAGGCAGGAAAAACTGGTAGTCTGCAATAAAAATGACGACGCCAAAGAGACGCCTATACAGACTATAATTAAAAAAAATTGCTCTTGAAAAAATAATGTAATTTTAATAAAAGCTTGTAAAATTTCATGTATCAAATCGGTTGTGCGACATTCGCGTTCGATGTTGCCATGTAAATGTAAAAAATGCAAATCTAGCACAAAAAAAATTATGAAAATGTGTCTTGAATTTCGTAGTTAAGTATAAATGTAAAGTGTAATTGCCTAATTCTACTCTACATTGTTTATAAAACTGGAAATTACCTCTTCTATAATCTAATTTAACAACATTTGTACAATAGTCACGTGGCATGCCTGCATGATGACTTCTGGATGAGGAATGAACATTTAATGAATTATAAAAATAGAAAACGCAGGTTTTTAAAAGCAAAAAAATTGTATTAACACTTTTGTCGTTTTATTTTCTATAATACCCACCGAGGTCCACTGCTGGACATACTATACCTCTACCAAGGCACGCCATTGGGCACTATCTTTAACATATAATACATATTATTTATGTACATTAATAACTTAAAACTTAAATAGAAAGGTAATTTCCAGTACTATTGTGTAAATGGTAATCAATCCGTCATGAATAGAATATAAGCTACATCATAATATTTTCATTATTTGGCATCGCGAACTAACACTAGCACTTCATACGCCATAACTCGCCATATGCTATGCATATGCATAGACGGCATATGTTTCACATGTTATACAAGTGTTGGTTTATACTTTTTATATTTATTTATTTATTTACACGAAACAAGCCCATGAGATAGAACGAAACAACAATATCATTCGTCCTGTTCTTTCTAATGTGCAGTTTCGGATCCACAGATAAAAAATGCCGGAATGTTTTGCGGTAAAAGATAAAATATAGGTTAGTCGATAAAATTTATTTCTGCCAATCTAACCTGCCGGTCTACTCGTCTACTAGACGAATTTAATTTAATGACATTAGATAACAGCATTTCTGCCTATTTTATTATATACTAGCAATGTAATAATTTAATATTTCATGATCAATAAAGGAACTAGGTAACTGATATTATAATAAATTTATTTGGTTTTAAAATTGATTTTTATATACTATTGCGATCAAATGTAACTACGGCTGTATAATCTCATCCATTAATTCCTTGCCAGCTTTATATATATTTCTCATACATAATGTACTTGTATGCTCATTTGGATGACTTTGTGAGTGAATTGTAATTGTAGGTCGTTATTACAGGTGGAAAACTTACTTATTATTTCTGATTATTCACAATTAGGACAAACCTAGAGAAATGACACACATTAAATAGAATTTTGGTGCAGTAAACTCAAAGTAGGTAGTCCTATAAATTACAAATCAAAAGTAATTGTTGTAAATTATTTTTTTATTCAAATATCATGTATTGCTACATATATAAAATCAAACATTATGAATAATTTCCCGCCAAAAGTTTTTTATTCCAACCAGCAAGCAAAAATACCTCATCCATACTGCCGAATTTCGTAATTATAGTAGGTTATAAGTACCTAAATGTTTTCTACGCCCAAGACAACGACCTATTATTACATTATGTATATTAAAGTATGTGACTATAAAGATTTTGTATCTGCTTTTTGTAATAAACTTTCCCAATGTAATAGTTGTTTTTTATATACTATCCTCATTGACAAGTAATACGATAAATACTAGGAGAGCATAAATTATAAGGCGAAACAAAGACGGTGTCTGCATTGGTGCGAGCGAATACAACTGATTCGAGCGAGTCGAAAAGTAAGCTGTTAACTTCGCCGTCAATTAGAAATTCAACAGACTGAGTGAAATAAACCTATATGAAGACAACACGATAAAGAGGGATAGCATCAACTTGTCTCTTATTTTAACTAAATTAACTAGGATAAATACTTTGATGCATGCAGTCCGCGTATACTCATCACCCCATCTCTTTTACACATCTTTTTATTTCAGTAAACTTGTGAATAAAATAATGTAACCTCACATAGATTATGCTCGCCTGGTACAGTCCGAACAAATTTTACGAAAAACTGACTACAAGCGTTTAGAATTTCTACCCCATGTGGTAGAACCTCTTTTAATTTATGTGTACCTTGTATATAGTAATGCTAGAAACGCTTGATCCCAAATCAAAAGTAATTTTAATCGCTTATGAACTTTTTGTGTTAACATTTTATTCCCTACCGTCCAGTTCAGTTGATAAGAAACTCAACAGATGTCTTTATAAAGCCAGTTTACTACTTAATGTCTAACATTAAATGGAAATCCTGTATGCGATAGGGGGCCCTTCGTATTACTGCTTTGCTTATTTTGGATGAAATGAGGGGTGGGGGAGTCTAGATGATGATTGCGTCATTGGTAGTTATTTACTTTTTTTACACGAATGGCAACCCTCACATTGTCTTTGCTAAAAAACAATACATTAATTGAAAAATGTTTACGTAAGCTTGGGGGGAGGGGGTACGATCTTTGCATACTTTTGCTGACACAGGGGATTGGGGAGGGGGGGGCGGTATATAATTGTGGTAAATCTGCTTACGTAATACTTAAACGGCTCCTAGTTGTACAATAAATATGATTTAACAGGTGTTAAAAAAATGTATTTAAGTATTTCATTTAATAGTTTACCCATAATACAATTTGGCCTTAATTTGGAATTAAATATATTGTTATAATGAAATAGAAGGTGGTGTATTTAAACCCATTAATAAAATTCTCCCCTTCATTCTACAAATTCTATTTTGGTAAAATTTCATCCTAAAATAAATTTCATCTAGCCATTTTTAAACGAAAGCTCAAATGCAATAACGAGCAATGAATTATGTACTTCTTAATTATTACAATATGCAATTATAAACGCATGAGGCGAAGCAAGTCAGGCGTTGTATTACAACGGCCACAGATTATTAATAATATTGCACTATTGTTTGCATACAGCATTGTTCACAATACATAATAAAAGCGTTTTTCATGTTTCGGCACTGAATATTAGGTATGATAATATATTTATATATATATATATAATATATAATATATATATATATATATATATATAATATATAAATTTATATTCAGTTTTTTGTATAGGTATTTTATTATAATAAAAGTAAATTGCAGACATAAATAGTATAAAATAAGTAAGAATTACGAGTACAACAATTAATCAGTATGTCTGAAAAAGAAGCCAGCCATTAGTTTTTATTTTCCCGCGCAAACGCAATGCGCCACAGATTCATAATATTGCACGGCGTGCAGCAGCAGCAGAAACAGCAGGATGACGAGCACGTCACACATGCTAATGGTAGAGAAATTAAAAATAATTTTTAGTAACTAATTAGGTAATGGAAAATAACATCTATTTCAGTAAAATGTGTAGACGGATATGTTTTATTGACTTCAACAAACAAATGTCTGCATTATACTATGTATATATATACACTGATAACTACGTAAGTAGGTATGTGTGTGTGTGAGGTAACTCGGCTAGTAGCAATAAAATTGATTGCAACAAATTTTGTTTTAACAAACATTGTGTGAACAAATTAGTATGTTGAGTATATACTTCAATTTGTTATTTCATTCTCTGTTCACTTTGGGTATGTAGTTTTTATTTAATGAATGATAAAGGAGTAATGCAACCGTTTGCGCTAACGGTATACGATGGCGCTGGCACCAGTTGAGGATGATAAGAGGAACATGAGGTCAAGTCAGTTTGCACATCGTGATAAATACACTAGGAATTTATCTATATATATGGTTTCTATGTAAAAACCATATATATAAATAATATATATAGATATTATAGATAATAACCATATTATATAAAGATCAACTTGACATAGTGCATAGCTGGCAATACGTTCATCAGTTTAAATTACTTACAAACCCCTTTCCCCCTGGTACCATAGTACATTTATTAACTACGGCCTTGATGATCTAACGGTGTCGCACACCGCCATAAGACGGTCGCGGGTTCGACTCCACGTACGATACAAACATATGTCATGAGTATGATTGTTGGTATCCATCTTGGTGTTTTCAATGTATATTATGTATGTATTTACAAAAATGTAGCTATGTACTCAATACAATCTCTACTTAACTTGGGCACCACACGTCATCGAATCTTCATATCACACCTATGATACCGCCAATGCGTTGCAATTCTGAAGGACAAATATATTCAACCACATCACACAAAGCATGGCGGTTGAAATAGGTAAGACTGAAGATTTTATACAAAAAAGACTGGATGAGACTAAAGTTTTAGCTGCACAATAACCATATTAATTGAATTTCAGTTATATTACGACCAATAGATGGCACGGTGTTACTTATAGACGTAACAAATAAATTAGTGGACGCGGTAGATCTAAATAAATTTAATAACAAATTAATACCATCAGTTAATGAATCGCAAGTAGAAACATTTAAAAAAACATCACACAATCATGAAAACAAATCAAATGACTTATTAAAGAATCTATTACGATTAATTACTAAAGATAATAATGAGAAACAGACAATAAACTGCAACAGACATTTTGGCAGTATGTACGGTACGAAAATACAAAAGTTACTTTGCGTTCAAAAATTGAAAACTATCAATAGAGTTGTGAGAAAGTTAAAAAACCAAAAACATAAAGATGTTTGGAAATATACTAAGCATAGATCTCTAGAGAATCTGAATAATAACGGAAAGAAATTCATCGATTTAACTAGGGCGGATGTGACGTCTGTAGAAGATTTTGTGAGGAATAATATTAAAGGCCCACCGTACACGCGCGATTTTTCAATGGACTACATTGATTTTAATAATTTAAGATCTAAAAGCCGTTCATTATTAAACTTTACTATAGATAGCAACGAAAATAACTATTTGAGATCAGATCGTAGAAAAGGAGTAATGAAAGTTAAACCGAAAAAGTACTATGATTCTCGTCAATCATCAGCATTGAAGAAAAAAGACCATAGACACAGTCACAGAAAACCGAAAAGATTTAAAATTATTAGCAAACATAAATCAGAAAACGATTACTCATTTAAAAAAAAGTATAATAAAAAGAAAAACAAAGGCAAAGACAAGTACTTGTACGTCCAAGGAGGCAGTAACGTTGTAGATTTAGACTCGAACGATTACAGAAGGAGGTTAGAACATTTTTTGCCAAAAAGATACCATTGGAATGAAGACGATATTGGTAATTTGGGTTATTATTGGTTTAATGGACCCCGCGGAAAATATTCCGGTGAATACTTACCTTAGTTTTATGGGCATAATAAATGATTTAATTAAAGTTTTCATCAGTTTCAAAGAATATTTAATATGCAATTTTATTTTTACATAAAACTATGACTCCCCTTCTTCATTAACGGTGGGTTCATAATCAACCCTTTCTCCAACCATAGGTGTTAGGATAGTTTTTTTAAAATGGCGACCAATCGTTTCTTCGGAATTTCGATTTGACATTTGTACGTGCGATTTGTTCTTAGTAACCCCGTAAATCAAAAGGTTTGTTTGGTATTTTATGTTAGTGCTAGTTAATAATAATAATAATCTCAGGACAATTCACACAGCGCCATCTAGACCCAAGTTAAGCTATCTAAAGCTTGTGTTACGGGTAGGTACTAGATAACTGATACAAGTACATAGATATTTTGTTTTCGTAAATACATACTATACATAGAAAACACCTAGATGAAGAGTACAAAATGTTTGTGCCGTGCGAGGAATCGAACTCGCGACCATCGGACTTAAAGCGGTGTGCTAGACCGCTAGGCCACCGAGGTCGTCACCGAAGTTAGTTTCTGCTTAATAGTTCTCTTCTTGTGCCTCTGTAAATGGTATGGTATTCGCAAATAAAACGCATATTAATTTGGAAAAAAATATATAATTCACTGGATAAAAACAACAAGATATCAACAATCTACAATTTATGTCTAAATACTCACATAATAGTCAACATAAAATATTCGATAGGTACCTACCGTGGCCGGTAGGCGGGAACCCCAATACAATTAAATTAACTACACTATAGGGAATAATACTTATAAAAGAATGGCAACCCTACATTCGGACGACAGTCCGCACCGGACGTCCTATTCATAGAATTCTATTTTATACATAATTACATTAATAGCAGACTAAAGTTATAATAATTATAATTCAATTTTAATTGAAATTGTAAACAAGCTGACGGCCTATTAGTAAAATGGAAGTTTTTGCTTATATACGCTGGCAATACCATAGACATCACATGACGCCCGTGATTTTTTATTTAAATTACGTATGGAAGCATAACTTGAAGGATTGGCAAATAATTCTGCACCACAGGCGTCACATAATGACGTCCTAACTTTTATGTATATAAGCAACAGTTGCAAATTTTATCAGGTAGGACGACAGTTCCTTTGCCATTTCAATTATATAAAAAAAAAGAATAAAGTGGCGGGAAATCATATATTCATAATACTAGAAGGTTATATTAAATACAATTTGAAATCAAGGCATAGACAATATGACGCCATCTCCAAAGTGTTTTAAGTCATAGACAAATAGGACGCCCGGAAAAGAACACAGCCGGGACAAACACCGGAATTCATGCAAGAAGATTTTCACAAAAATACCTTCGAGATTCCGTTTTTGGAAGCGCACGTTGGCAACACTGGCATTCTAATTTTGATTTTATCCGTAGCGTATATCACAAACATGTACTTAGAGCAAAATATTGTTAAGAAAATGTATTAAATTTCTTTAGCATTGCAACATTTTTTGTTTGTAATAACTTGTATACATTATTTGGAAGGTTTCACCATCATAAGCAGACCCGCGTCACTTAAAACTAAACAATTTTTGTATGAAATTGTACAAGCACATTTTTTTTAATAACATCTCTACACTACCGGTGATTGTAAAAAATTATTCAGATATAATTCTCATTAAGGGCAGTGCCAACTCTTAAAATACAGTGATTATTTGCTCGTTGGTATATAATTCCAATTGAATGGTGCTATTTTAACATCCTCATAATTGTAACGCTAAACATATGTATATTATTACTCTTATGACAAATTAGATCCAGAGTAACAAATAAATAAAGTTCTCTCTTAAGTGTGTTTGTATATTGTATATGTAACAACCAGTAGACATACAAATAACAGATAAATAATTCACTATTCAGTTGTCTATGAAATCTAATTTATTCTAATTAATTATGTCCATGATTAGTTTATTCACTAAACCTTCGTATTTATCTCGATTATGATTACGAAATTTTACATACGATCGGACTGTATAGTATACTCGCCTTTGCATTAATAAAAAATTAAAAAACAAAACCTGTCAGCCATTATAAAAATATAGGAACTCAAGAACATTTTTTACGACTATATTATTTCAACAATTCTAAACATAAAAGTATAAAAAAATTAACAATACGGAAAACAAAGAGACATGGCTATAAGTTCACAGTGCCTTTGATCTTTAGTTAAGGATAAATAGAACCAAAAAGAAACAAATATAAATATTTGTGGTAACTTCTTAGCGGGAAAACTAAAACGTATATTTAATACTATATCTACATTATCACCTCCGCCATTGTTTTGGATTGACTGGAAAAGATCACTTCTAGATATAAAACAACCTTTGCCCACATTATCTCTTAAATTATTTCAATACTGAGTGCAATAAAAAAATATATTTATCAATTGTAAAAAAACGACAAGTAATATTGTTTTTCTTATACAAATGTAAATATATGGCAACACTAGCCTCTTGCTAAAAAAACAGAAAAGAACAATATTTTTAACTTAAATAAAATTAATTTGTTCTATTGTATTGTTCTGAATATACTTTTACTGCAGTAAGTAAACCCGTTTTTTATAATAAAATAATAATTAACAAATTAATTAATTCATTACTCTGGATCTATATTTTAGTATGGAATGGAATAAATTTAATGTATTATATTTATTTGGACATTCATTACTGTAACACACGGTTGACTTAGAAACTCAACTTTAATAGCATTACATTAAGACCAAAATTTAAACGACCACCACCACTTTCACAGTAATGACCTTATTCTTTCGCCAAGATGCCAACCTATAAAGGCTCCAACACATTACTTCTATACTATGGAAATTTCAACCTTATGTCATTTTAATTAGCATTCATTTTCAAAATATACAAATTTAGAACGGCCTTTCATTCAAGATTTAATTTAAAATTTTGACATTGACATTTGAATTTGACTACTCAAATTGAGTAACAAATGGCTGTATGTATTTAGTCACTTTGCCTGCCAACGATATGAACAAAAAAGAAAAAGTTTTTGTACATAATAAATTTCAGGATTATAAATATTTATGTATTTTATTATGTACCGTAAAAGTATATACTCGTGTAATTTGCTAGCTTCGTTGAATAGTGGTACCTTGAAATACTCCCAAGAAGTCATGAATTCAATACTGATCAAAACTAAAAAAATATGTCAATTTAAATTTCTGACTCTCCGGTGATAGAAACACCGTTAAACCAAAACCCGAAGGTTACAGGCTAACCTTTGCTACGTTGTATATATACGGAGCGAAATGTGGACATGTCAAGTGTTGCGTCCACGACCACGTTGTACAGTTGACAATGACTGAGTATCCCATATGGGATTTCAGTGGTAATGGTATTTTGTGTATATATTTATATTCATGTAAGAATAATGAAAATGTGATGTAATTCTAATTTTATTGAAGACAATAATTTAGATAAGCATTTATATTATACGCAATCTTCATAATATCAATATCCTGTAAGAATGTATGACTTCCATACATTAATATTATATACAATTAATTTTTATATCTCGATAAAGAACTTAGATAAAGTAAATCTGTAACTCCACTTTGTTTATACCTTTACGAAATCGGTACAAGGTTACGGCTCGTCTAATGGTAAGTGGACAGTCATTTGTATATATAGGCAACATCAACATGTAACGTCACATCAAGTTTAATTTAAAATACGAAGTTTTACTAATCCCCCCCTCCTCTTTGTCACATATGGTCACATTTTAATAGTATTACTATTAAAATGTGTGTGTGTGTGAATTTCATTTACTAAAATTATTGTTATATTGTGTGTGGTTGGTCGCTAAGGAAATTATAGTTATTTTTGACAAATTGAGATACCTACACAGGTGCCAGTTTTCCAGAAATATTCATATATTTTTGGAATATATTTTACTTTAGTAATATATATCCAAATCGCTCTGTTGAGCTTTATGTATATTATGTCAAACTTCTTGTGAAAAAAATATGTTTTTTTAGCAATGGACGTAAAAATATTTAACAAAGTGGAGTTACAACAATTACAACTACATATGTAGGTCAGAACTATACAAAATAGTATTTTTTTATAATTAATCAATAATTTTAGTAATCTAGTCACATTACAATATACAATAAACAAGCTCAATTTAGACTAAACATCTAAAATATATGGACAACTGTAAAATATGTACAGTAAGACAACATTAATGGTGTAATGATTTCAAATTTAGATCAATTCAAAATACGCATTTGTCACAAACTCGTCAACAGTCATGACTTCAAATTTTCAACGAGTTTTAATTCGACGATTTGACTTAAAACTCGTCATAAATTTTATTCGGTTAATAATAACTCTAACATTAGACTTTAGTAAAGTAAAGTCTAATGCTTGAACTGGTGCCAACCATTAACTCAAACTCTACAAAACTTCGATAGTAAACCACGCCTGCTTTGAACACGATACCATGCAAAGTACAAAAATATGTAACTAATATTAAAACCTCTACACAAAACAATCATTAGCTTGAACTTACGCTTCAACTGACACTTATCAAACGCTCGAATACTAAAAGTCTTTAATTCAGACTCGTCAAAAGTACAAGGGGCGACGAAATTCAGTTAAAACTCGTCAAGAATTTGAAATAAAAAGACACCATTAACATTTCTAACAAATACAAAAACATAGAAAGCTCTTGCGATTAAATTATATATTGTTTGATCGTGCATCAATAATATTTCAAATTGTAATTTATAATTGAATCCTTGTTAGTAATTCATAGTTAACTACGATTGTAGTAATAATTTTAGGACTCAAGTGTCTTGTAACATGTAAACTTATATAAAAGTCTTGTCTTCTGTTTGTTTCTAGCCTGATGCATGTCAGCGGAAGAGTTCGAACGCCAAATAATAGAAAAAGGAGCAAGAACAAAATTGGCATTTTCGTTACGTTAATTTCAATACAAAACTGATATACGACTCTCTCTCTTATATTTGAAATAATAAAACATTTATTACCATTTCAAGAAACTAAATAGTACATTTCTTAGTCCTTCGAGTCGGACAAAAATTTAATTAAATTGTTTTTTGACGATTCTTTCGAACGATGTACATAACTCAATACTTGTTGTTAAGGGAAAGCGTATGCATGAATAAAGTTTCAATTCTAAACTTGAATTTCGATTTGAAATAATATTGATACAGTCAGTTCAATTTACTCGACAAAAATAATTACACCAATCTCTAAAAAATATGGAGTTTCCTTACAAATATACAATATATTATTTGAAAATGACAGGAGCCAGGAAAGCATGAAAATTTTTTGAAATTTCAATATAGTTTTTAATTTGATACTTGTCAACTTATTAGCGAATTCATTTTATGTTGATAACTCATCGTATAACTATAACCATCTATATTTCATGTATTTATAAACTGTTTAGGGATGTGAATTTATTTCCTTATCAATACACAATTACTTATCGATATTGGCATAATTATATTCGTCAAATACAAAAGTGTCTTCATAATTAACTAAATTGGTCGATGTATAATTAATAGAAACATTTGCGTGGCGTTCTCGATAAAAAAGTATCGACTATCGATAACTATAGCACATGACTAGTATATTTGTCTCTTTATTATATGTCAAAAACTAAGTGGATAGAAGTAGAAATTATCAAATCTGCTTTGCGTGGTGCGATAAGCGAATTTTCATAGTAAATATATAGAATTTCGGGAATGTAAAATTTCTAATATAATGTAAATTTATTAACATTCAAAATATAACGAATAAGGACTTTTATTCATTTTTAGATTAATATTTTTGTATCTATGTACGGGAATTTAATGAAATTACTAGGTGATAGTTGATGTGCATTGGAAAAAGGACCTTATCACTTCCAAATTCTGTTCAAAGTATCTTTCTTTCCACGTGGCGGTATTCAGCACTATATGTTTACTCATATAAGAATAATGTAATTCTAATTTTATTAGGGACAATAATTTAAGTAAGTATTTATTTTATACGGAATAATATCAATCCTGTATGAATTTAACACTTCCATACATTAAACTATGTATAATTAACTTTAGATATATCGATAAAGAACTTCTCCAAGTTTCTCCAACCACAAGACGGAACCGGCACTGATACGAGCTCGAAATAAGAATAGAAAATAATGTATTCAAATAAACTTACATGGAAACACTTTTGAATAGTCATAATTTTTTTTCAATCTACCGCTCATTCGGAAATATGTCTCATCACAAGAAGAATGAGCAAGAAACAGTTGTTGTTGTTACATTTTTAAGTTGAAATATGTGAATACAACGAATGTTAAAAATATCGTATCCATTCTTTATAAACACGCTATATTCACAATGAAGAAGACTCTAGCGTTATCTGAGGTCTAAGATGTCACGCCTCTTACCCTGTAATTTCACTCCCACATCTCTTCTAATGTTACGTTTACATTCAGCCACTTCCCCTGCCACTCGCGCTGCCGGAAATATTGACGCGTCAGCGTCGACAGGAGTCGACGCGAGTGATTGTCGTTTACATTTAGCCCTCATACTTATTTACTTTTTTATAGGGACTCTTCCTTACTTTCCGCTTAAAATGCAATGTAAACACACGTTGTCACTCGCGCTGCCAGTCCTTAGACTCGCGCACGAAAAACCAACAATCGAGGTAGCGCCGGGCAGCGCGAATGGCAGCGCCAATGGCATGAGAAGTATCGTGTTTACACTCTCGCGCTGCTCACTTCCCTGTTTACTTGGGCTGAGTGTAAATTGGGCTTAAAAGCCCTATTTCAAAACTTCAGATGAAGTCGTAATAATTGTTAAGAAGGACGAAAGCACAGTTCATTACCTCGTACATCACCATTCTGCAGTCAAACCTCGACAGAAGTTTTGCAGGACAGTAATTGTAAATATACTGTTTCATTTGATTACGCGGTCATTATTTATACGTATAATTAGTAAAAATCACGGGATCTTACCACGTTTTATATTTATTTGCTATATTTAGTTCCCGATAGTGGTAGTAGTGGTAAGATCCCGTGATTTTTACTAAGTAATTGTAAACTTTGTATTTTTTGGAAAAATAAAGCTTTAAATCTATTAAAACCCCGTACACAGTTAAAAAATAATCTATCAAACCATTCATAAACAAACGGACCACTCTATACCACAGAGTAAAGAGAAAAAATAAAATAAAATTACAATTCAATATATACAATTCCACAATAAAAATATCGCATGGGAACATTACTAACAACACTAATACCACACGTATAAGACACATAACCGGATCGGACCGGTTCAATCCGGTCGTAACTGGTACTGAACGCGGCAATATCCGCACGGAATAGCGGTGTGGGCACCGAGAACGCCACAGCGATTTAGGTTCAGTCTTTTTGATGGAATATCCAATTGAGTAACGCTTGTAGTACAATAGCGAGTACGAACCCGCCGAGGAGTTCCCAGTAGTGGGCGGCGCCCGGGGCCCGGCCCACGGCCTGGGCGCGGAACGCGGCGGCGCGATGGGTTTCGCCCATGGCTTCTACCGTTTTGGATAGACGCTCTATGGCCGTGGTGTGGTCCCGTAGAGCCGTGTCTATGGAGTGCAGCGTCTGTTTTATTGTGCGTCTGCGAACAGAAATTGTATTCTGAGTGTGCAGTAAGTTTACTTATTTTAGAGATCCCCTCTGGTCTCCGTCTAATTTAAACGGAGTTCGAAATTACGACGGCCTGAGTCGAGGATCGAACCCCTAGAGGTGCCCTCAGACAAAAGTCATATCCGTCAGGCGAGAGTTGGCCTTTAGCCGCTCCATAAGTCCTTCCGTTGGTTTGGAGTGCCATCTGATTAACAATAATCTTATGATATAACATGTTGTGTTTGAAACCACAACATGTTATATCATAAGAAGAAGAAAAGTTAACATTGTGAGTTTGAAAAAAACAATAAGAAAATCATTCACAATTGATTGGACGCGTTGCTTTTTCCATTTCGAACGGCGCCTAATCACGTGAAGATCCGTGTCGTGTAAAGATATCTAACAGTAAACTATGCCAAAGACGTGGAAGCTTTTTTTATTAGTTTTACTTACGTGGAAGCCTTCGCCCGGGGGGCGGCTCCGTCGTGGCTGTCCGAGTCGGAGGGGGGCCGGGGGGGGCGCGCGGGGGGCGACACGTGTCCCGCGCCGCCCCCCGGGAGGCTGCCGATCACGAACTCCTCCTCGTACTCCACCACCTCGTCCAGTTGCCACGGACTGTCAACGAGAAAGTATGTATAGAAATCAAATCAAAATATCTTTATTCATGTAGGTCTATTACAGATTCTTATGATATGTCAAATCTACCGTCAATTCGGAGTGCTTTCAAGCTGAGAAGAACTGACAAGAAACTCAGCTCTTATTGTTGTCAAATGTTATAAAATGAGCTTGTACATGTTCACAAAAATACAGATTTAAAATTAATTACTAATATTTAAAACGCGAAAGTTTGTGAGTATGGATGTTTGTTACTCTTTACACAAAAACTGCTGAATGAATTTTGATGAAACTTTACAATAATATAGATTATACATCAGAATAACACAGGCTATAAATTTCACGCGGTTGAAATCTCGGGCACAGCTAATAAATAATAATTCTAAAATAGCTTAAGAGTCGGCAACACGCATGTGACTTAATCTTTCTAGCGTCTATAGGCTAAGTAACCGTTTACCATCAGATGAGCCGTATGCTTGTTACCCACTTACGTAGTATAAAAACGTGTATAACAGTATGGTGTATACCACACACAAATTTTTTGTTTGATATTGCTCCCTTCACCGGAGAGTCAAAAATATTTATATGTATTTATTTATATAATCTTTATTGAACTAGGAAAATTACGTTAATAAAATTAATAGAGTAATTAAAATTAAGAGGGTACAAAAGGCGGCCATATTGCTTATGCAATCTATCTAATATCAATTAACACAGTATTTTTGGTATCAATTATATTTGAACTCACGATCTCTTGGGAGTCTTACCGCTCCGAATTAGGATTCAGGGTGATAAACCACTTGGCACTATGCGCTACCTAATATATTTTTAAGTTTTTTTTTATTTCTAGTTTGCACATAAATAGTAATAAAAATACTCACGTTGTATTTAAGTGGTTATATTTCCACCCTTGATCGACAATACCTGTAACAAAATGATATTCTAATTTGAAAATAAGATTATAATAATATAATAGATAATAATAACTCTATATTGCGCACAGATAAAGAAAAATTAAGTACATTGTGTAATAAGTGTGTAGTAAGTACGAAGTATTTTACAAAATAAAATTAATAACACAGGCAAAAGGCGGTCTTATCGCTGTTAGGAATCCGTTACAGACAACCTAGTATAGGTAGAGAGTATTTATATAGAGAGAAGGCAGGAGGCGCACACTAGACACTATATCTCATATACACTTACATAAAAACCTACGTTTTATATACTTAAACTAGGTACTCGCCTTCGCCCGGGTGTACGTGTATTATATATATAAACCTTCCTCTTGAATCATTCTATCTATTAAACAAAACGGTTTCAAAATCCATTGCCCCGTTTTAAAGATTTAAGCATACATAGAGACGAACAGACAACGACAGCGACTTTATTTTATACTATGTAATGATAAATAGATTTACACACTAATACATCATTACATAATATAAAACAAAGTCGCTGTCTCTGTCTGTCCGTCCCTATATATGCTTAAATCTTTAAAACAACGCAACGTATTTTGACACGGTTTTTTAAACAGATTCAAGAGGTAGGTTTATATGTATAATACATGTACATCCGTGCGATTAATAGATAGAGTGATTCAAGAGGAATGTTTATATGTATAATACATGTACACGCGTGCGAAGCCGGGGCGAGTAGCTAGTATTATATAAAAATACTACATATTGGATGAGAACAAAAGGAAATTCAGGTATAAATACGCAAATAGTAATCAAGGCCGGCATAGCCCGAAGAATTGCAAAACTGAAATGGCAATGGGCAGGGCACATAGCTCGTAGGACAGATGGCCGCTGGGGCAGTAAAGTCCTCGAGTGGCGACCACGGACCGGAAGACGCAGCGTGGGAAGGCCTCCAGCAACGTGGACCGACGATCTGGTCAAGATCGCTGGATGGCATTGGATGCGAGCAGCGCAGGACCGATCACCGTGGAGATCTTTGGAGGGAGGCCTTTGTTCAGCAGTGGAAGTCTTCCGGGCTGAGATGATGAAGCAAGGACTACAAGCACCATAACCCGTGTGTTAACATTCCAGAAGACTAATATATCCTACCTCTTACCCTGTAACATCACTGCCTAATCTGCACCCTACAAGCGAAACAGCTTACAAAGCAAGCTGCTTTGCGGCTGAATTACGTGAGACTGATACACGCAGACGAGTTTCTTCTGTATTCTATATAAAGCCAGGTAACGGAATACTTTACCCACCATCAAGGGTCTGCGCGTGGAGGTCCTTGTGGAAGAATCTGGGCACCCATGGAGCCACCAGGTTCCTGGCGCGAGCTCTCTGAGCCTCCTCTATTATTGTCTTCTCTTCTGTTGCAGCCACCTGGAAGAGAAACAGGATTTTTCTTTAATTAAATAGAATGACAAACAAACTGACCGACCAATTGGTGGTAAGTTAGCTATATACAGTATATATATATAAAGCACCATCTTCAACTGACCCATAGTATACTTAAATATAACGTCATACGTGCTCAATACTTAAATATATATTATGTATACATACTCGTACATTATGTATATATTCACAAAAACATATCTATGTGTACATGTATATCAGTTGTCTAGTACCCATAACACAAGTTCTGCTTAGCTTGGGACTAGATGGCGCTGTGTAAATTGAACAGAAATATTATTATTTCATATTGTTTTGTAAATGTATACATAATATACATATAAAACACCCAAATCAATACAAACACTCATGCTCAATAATAAACGTTTGCATTTTGCGAGGAATCAAACCAATGAGCATCGGATAAGATAGTATTGATCCACTACACCACCTAGAGCGCCATTAGTATTGATAATTATTTAGTCTCTCTGACCTGATCATCATTTCCGATGGCTTCAGACACCTTCAGCCAGAGCCGCTGCGATTCATACTCTTGCTGATGGTCCAGGGTCATCAGGTACCGCGGCAATCGCTGGTCCTTCAGTAAGGCCACGTCTAGAAGGTTGCTTTCCTCCTGTAATGGTAAAATCATAGAAAAATTAATAATAACCAAAGAGAATTCACACAGCGTTATCTAATACCCATAACACAAGTATTAGGGTATTAGATGTCGCTATTAAAACGTTTAAACGAGTTCAAAGCTTCATTTTGCATTTCACTGCTACAATCTGAACTAGATTGCGCTAAGGTCATTACAAATTCTGAACGCCTTATTTCCTACGGTTAACTTTTAAACGTGGTTAAAGCAGCTGTCTGTTGTCAAATAGTCGTCAATCAAATTTTTGACAATATAATATCAGGAATAAAAATAATTGTAAGTAGTGTAAAAAAATCTTTAATAAAATAATGTTTTACCTTGTTTATAGGTAAAGGTTGTTGCTATATATTTTGTAGTCAACAGAACTTATTAAATTAAAAAAACTTGTCCTAATGATCACAGGACTGAATTGCAAATACATGTATCTTAAAATAATACCCATTGCATCAACTATTATTTTATGAGCGTGTAACAATGTGAACGAATGAAAATCTAAACTTCATTTTGATAAACGCGATCTGTACAACGCTGGTGAATTCCATTTACAGTAAAACGAGATCAACGTCGTTCTTTTTTTCGAGTTTACGCTGAACTCCGTTTCCTTGAACATGTTTATACTACGATTGGTGAAATCCAGAGTTAGTGTCTAATAAATAATTGTGATAGACAACAATAACGTTTTAGTATATATATATATATAGTATATAAGAAAACATGTCTTACCCCAGTTTTCTTGTCTTTTATGTCTATTTTCCCGTCCCAATAACCTTCTATTGTGGCAACTGTGTCCTTCCCTTTCTTGATTCGTCCGGATATTGCATTTGTCTGCTCAGCGCTGCCCAGGAACGACTAGAAAAAAGACAAATTCAAAATATCTTTATCCATGTAGGTCTATTACAGACTCTTATGATATATTAAATCTACCGTCAGTTTGCAATGATTTCGAGATGAGAACTGATATAAAACTCAGCTCGTATTCTTTTCAAATAAATGTTTTACATGTTTACAATAATACAGATTCATTTTTAATTATAAATTTGGGAGAACAGAGTGACCACCAGCATATGCTATTGCAATAGCAAATAGTTCAATCAGCGTTCGTAACCTGAACAGACCAGTTCAGCTATATGCAGTCTATCACTTTCCAACCAACAATCTTTACATAGTATAAAAAATAGTATAAAAAGAAAGTCGCGTCCGGTGTCTGTTCGCTTAGATCTTTGAAACTACGTAACCGATTTCAATACAGTTTTTAGCATAGAGTGATTCAAGAGGAAGCTTTATCTGTAATACATGTACACCCGTGAATAGTCAGGGCGTGTCGCTAGTTATCTACAAATAAAATACAAAACTTACCCTTAACTTAAATTCTATATCAGCATGGTATCCCGTATCCGAACATAATATGTGTACCTAGAAAAATATAACATAAGACTTATTGTAAATGTAGTAAACCTATATTATAAACAAACTGTAGTACACAACTATATTTTTTATGTAATTATAATAATTATTGTTACGGAAGGACTGTAGTAAGGCTGGTTTAAAATGAGACACGTTCCTTGATCTGGTAAAATATGTGTAATCAGCTCACTATCAAAAAAGAATAGAATAGAATAGAAAATCATTTATTAAAATAAACTTAATTTAAGTACTTTTGAATAGTCAAATTTTTTTTTAAATCTACCGCTTATTCGGAAAGCTGTCTCATCACAAGAAGAATAAGCAAGAAATTTGTGTGTTGCTCTTTTAAACAATCCTTGTAAGTTCACATTTTACAAGTTGAAACGTGTGAATACAATATACCAGCCAGCACTAATTTATTTAGGCTCAAATATAAAAACACAATAAGATTAAATCAGTAGTAGTGATAAGAGCAGACCAGTCCCTACAAGCAGCACTCGTTCACGAGTATGACGGATGAGCCAGCCATCACTGCGCTCGACCATATTTTAGGGAGCCCAATGATCCGGCCCACCACGCCGCCACATGTCTGGACATTTTAGTGAGCATGACTACTCATTCCACTCGACCACGTCACAGCTACAAAAATTACTACATATATGGTAGTTACAGTATTCGAACTTTACATGAGGATGCATGCAGCAATCAATACAAAAGCCGCTACGCTATCATATATCAAGAAAGCAGTATGAAAAGGTAAAGACAATCAATATGGCATAAGAAAACAAACGGTATATAAAAACAGAACGTTAAAATATAAAATTTAAAAATATATAAAAAACATAAAAACTATCAAAAAGGCTGCCATCGACAACAATGATGATACGGTCTCGGTGGTCTAGCGGTTAAGACACCGTCTTAACTCCACTATTTCTCCGTTCCTTACTGTTCAAAGTATAATGCTGGCCATCAGGAATTAATTGTTTGTACATTTGTATAGAATGTCACTTTTAATATCTCAGGAATTTTCTTATGTCAACGTGTAAACTTTATCATTTTAATATATTTTAACATTTAATCTACTGCTGCTTTCTCTTATTTCCAAAACTTACTCCTTATTTGCCAATACAATCGAATTTCAACGTAAAGTGGAACCTAAGAACCTAGGAGAGTGCAGTTTCATGTTATTCCAATTGAATCTAAACCTAATCTAACCTAATCTAACCTAACCGAAAAATGAGGAGAGGGGATTGTTAGTATTGTGGACTAATGATCCCATTGCTAGCATAGCAATGTACCATGTCAGGTCGACCTCCACGCGGTTCCCCCTAGAAACCATCGTGATAAATTCCCGGTAAATTTGTCACGTTAGGCTAACTGATCTGACTTCATGTTCATCTTATCATCCTCCACTGGTGCCCCGCCAGCGTAGACCGTTAGCGCAGGCGGGTGCACCATTCCATTATCATCCACTAAAAAAAAACCGAAACATGGAACCTAAGTGGTCTCGGACAGTGCAGTTTCAGAGGAGCTTCCTCCCGCGTACACTTACATTGTGGAATGAACTACCTGCCGAAGTTTTCTTGAGAGAGTACAGTATGTGGTTTTTCAAGAAGATTATATTAAGGTTTCTTAATGGTCGACAACTCGCACGTGACACCCCTGATGTTTATCATCAGATAGGCCGTATGGTTGTTTGCCACCATTATAGTATAAAAAAAATTTACAGTATTATGTGTAATGACATACCTTCCCCCCGAGCTCCATGCTGAGTGTCCCTATGACGATGCCCTTGCAGTGCGCGTAGGGCGCGGTGGTGACGTACGTCTCACCCCAACTCAGCAAGTGCACCCTCGCACAACCCTCCAATATGGCCGACGTTGAATTACCTGCCGCGAATATGATACATTAAGAATATTTATTTCATATATTTCATTAGACGGTTTTGAATATTTAATAATAATAATAATAACTCTTTATTGCGCATACATAAACATAGGACAGTAAGTACAAAACAATGAAAATATTTAGTGTATGTAACCTAAACCTTCTTCCAAAATTCATCCGAATATTGGAATATAGAATAAAGAGAGACGAAAGCAGCACTCTCTGTTTCACTTGGTTTATTATAGAACCTTAATGAAGACTAATAACTGAAGGGAGTGTACCGACGCCATAGCGAGTGTGGTGAACACAAAGTATAAATGGATCGGACTAAAATGGTCAAATTTAAAGTTGTACTTTTTTTAACTTATTGGATACTTACCATAAAACTTAGATCTAGCTAGTAGGCTCCCTTCTATAACATAACCGTCCTTTCTGTTGGAGACATAGAAGGCTGAGACAGGCGGATGGTGAGAGACCTGGCAACAAGTGAAACACATATTTTTTTAATCTCATGTAATTAGAATTGTGGTATGGGTCGACAGAGTGTCGGTCGCCCTCCTGCAAGACGGACCGATGACATTATAAAGGTGGCCGGGAGTGGATGGATGCGGAAGGCGAAAGAGAGCACATGGTGGAAGTCTATGTCCAACAGTGGACAGACACAAGCTGATGGTGATGGTGATGAATCAGAATTGTAATGGTCCACCTGATGGGGGACCCTCCTTTTTCAGGTTTAAATGGAGGCTTCAACAGTTATATAGAATTTAGTAAAAATTGTGTTACCTAAATAAAGAATTATCAATTTTGAATTTCATGGTAAAGGGCCGTTCAAGTATTAAGTAAGCAGATTTGTTACAATTATTTACAATCCTTCTTTTCAGCAAAAGTATGCAAAGCTCTTAGGGGTAAAAATCAATATATAGGGGTCTTAGGCGCTCAAAGGGGTAAAAAAGAATATATAAACAATTAATGTATTGTTTTTTTAGCAAAGACAATGTGAGGGTTGCCATTCGTGTATAAAAGTAAATAAATATCGATGACGTAATCATGATCTAGACTCCCCACTCCGCATGTCATCCAAATAAGCAAAAGCAAAGCGGAACAAACAAACAAACAGACAAAAATTGTATAAAATATTATTTTGGTGTGTGTACCGTATTTATATTTATATGTATATGTAGTAAAAATGGTTATTTCAACATATAGATACACCTTTACTTTAGATACATACAATTTTATTTATATGTATAGATTTTGTTTCAAAATTCACCATTCAATCATATGTCATTCCTCAATTACTTTTATGAGTTTTATGTTCTATGGTTTTCTTACCTGTTCTGCTATATAATACGTATAAGTGTCAGTGTTGCGATGTTTCCAGCAGCACCTGAAGGTTTCCCCCAGCACCGGGTTGTACGGCTTCTTCAACCCCTTCGGCTTCCGGTACAACCCCGAGAGGTACCACCTCAGCACGCATTTAAACCTTTGGTACGGGTCTTCTATATTTTGGGCTCTGGAAAAAAATAACGACATCTTTTTCAACTGATTACAACAAATATTCGACGGTGTCAATGATCTAGCGGTTTAAGACACTGCCTTACTTCCAATGGTCGCGGGTTTGATTCCTCGCACGACACAAACATTTGTATTCGTGAGCATGATAATTTGAACCAGTCAAGGTGTTTACTATGTATAATATATATGTAATTACGAAAAAAAACAATGTATTTGTATCAGTTATATAGTACCCAAAAACAAGCTTTAGCTAGATTAACTTTGGTCTAGATGGCTCTGTGTGAATTGTCCGTGCGAAGTCGGGGTGGATAGCTAGTAACTTATAAAGCAAGCTGCTATGGCTGAAATAGGGGAGACTAGGGGTTAAAAAAATCCAGTATATCCCTCACGTCTATTGTCAGCATCGCAGGGGCTCATTACCCCTCTTACCCTTCATCTGCGACTGCAGAGGTAATACTCAATATTTATTGCATTCCTTTATATTCACAGAGAAATGTTTTTCTTGCTTTATTATTACCTATATAGCTTAGACGAATATATTCTTTTAAGCTATTCATGCGCCACCAACAACTTTTGTTGTTTTTCCCTACCTAAAGATTGTCTGTAAAAGATTGTTTGCTGGCGATAGTCCGCCTTTTGTACATCTATATCTATTGTCTGTGTAATTCTATGTGTACAATGCTATTGAAGTTTGTAATCTCATATACAGAAAAAGAAAATTATTTGTTACTTAGTAACGGTTGTTTGCAGGAGAATAAAATTTACATCTTTACACCGTCTAGCTTCACGAGTACGAGGAAGTCTGGCTGTTCGCGACATTGCCGAAAAATGCAGGAAAGCAGGCTGCAGGATGCGCACGTGAAACGAAGACCACCTGACTACGCTGGCAATCTGGCGCTACAGCTTTCCATCCCGGGTAAAAGAGGCAGAGGCAGACCAAGGAGGGAGTGGGAAGAGGTAATTGCTGGAGATATGGTGGAGTGCAAGGTTTCTGAAGGCGATGTCTGCGACAGGGAAAAGTGGCGAAGAAAAACAAGGAAAGCTGACCTCACCACCATGTGGGATACATAGCTGGGAGGAGAGAGAGAGAGAGAGAGAGAGAGAGACCGTCTAGCTTCAGGCCTCCCTTCCCCGCTGAGCTTACTGGGCACGTGCTCAGGGCCCCGCGATGGATTGAGGCGCCCTAGTCTAGTCTCCACTCCATTACCATAGCTACTACATATCCGATAGATACTCTACTCTCGCCTGAAAATCAGTCTTAACAAATGCACTGACTATGGTCAATTTGTTCGTTTTTGACATTTTTTTAATATAAATGTCTAGTAAGAACTTGAAACCCTCACATAACGACTTTTTAAAATTTGTTTGTCTGGTTTGTTGTAAACATAGGCCTTCTACATATCTCTAAAAAGTCATGTTCAAATATGACTTTCGTGTATTCTAACAAAATAGTGCTTTATTACTATGGTCATAGGGGCTCTATTATCCTAACGTGACCAGGGCCTCTAATAGGTGAATGACGGCTCTGTCTAGCTTGTTTCTCTAACATGGTATATAACAGAGAGGTAAAAACTACGATTTATACACACAAATCCTCTTCAAAATTACAACTTTATCTATGGATAATTTATCGGGATGGCAAATTACGGCAATTGGACATTCCAGATGGAAATGACACTCATATATGAAGATTTTAACTATTGCGTTGTCGCTACTAAAAAAAAAATACACTCATACACGAACTACTACTCAAAATGAAGAACCCGAATGCACGGACAAGCAAATCAGGACAACGTTTGTAAATAAATAAATAAAGATATTTATAATTGACTAACTACTCGCCCGGGTTTCGCACGGGTGTACATGTATTATACAAATAAACCTTCCTCTTGAATCACTATATTTATTTTAAAAAACCTGCGACAAAATCCGTTGTGTAGTTTTAAAGAATTAAGCATACATAGAGACAGACAGCGACAGCGACTTTATTTTATACTATGTAATGATGATACATAAATTAATATAGACCCTGCATACTGCAGACTATTATTATAAACTTTGCTGCAGTATTGATTCTGGCCTATACAACAGGGGGCGTATTATGAACTCTTTAAAATCCAGTCAGTTTCCAGGCAGTTCAGTTTACGGCCTTAAACTGAATTGTTCTTTTTCGTATTATGAGGGTCCAAATTCAAACCGTATTCTGCCTGGATAGTTTGTCTCTGGCTGGTTAGTGGATTTTCTCGCGCTGCGTTCGGATACGCATACATTCGTTGCAGCGTTAAGTCGAGTTTTTGTATATCACTTTTTGGACAAAATATTAATTAAATAAATGTAAATTAAATATAGAAAACAGTAAATAAGATACAATGGTAGAATTTGTGTAATATACAAAAATATTCCAGACAGTTTTATTGCCTTTTTTAATAATTCGGATTTATTTGTAAAAAATATTTTCATTGTAATATCCAAACGAACTTTGTGCATCTACTACTTAAAATTACGCGCAAAGTACTTAATTCTGATTTTAATGTACAATTTGAAACTTAGTCTTTCCATAACTTTATACGCAAGTTAAATTTAATAATTCAATTATTGTGAAAAATATACCTAATGTAACGTAAGTATTCCTAACATTTTCTTAGTAATGTTTTTTTTTAAAATGATGCAAATATTTGTACATTTATCTAACTAAATTGTAGATCACGGACTGAAACCTCTCGCCAACGTCGTGTATCGTACCGGTAATTTGAAATTATATGGGATTTTTAAAATCCCATAGGGAAATATCAAGTGGCTTTAATAAGTCCGCCCGAGAATACCATACCAATCGCTTGTGTGAGGACGTCGCTCAACAATTAAACTCTTTAGGAAAAGGGGGTTTTAAAGACTGGAAAGGATTGTCAAGTTTAAGTGTTATAAGGTAACCATCTGAATTTTAATTTATTTCATTTAATAGGAATCTCAGTAAAATCTGAAATACATGTATCTATGCAAATAAATTGAAGTATCTGTTTGTTATTTTGAAGTTCACCATACAACAGCTTTTCATTAAATTCATACATATATAAGGTAAGATAAATGACATTAAAAAAAATATATTTGTCTGTTCGTTTGTTTGTTCATGCTAATCTTTGAAACAGCTGGACCAAATTTGAGGGATACTTTCACTGTCATATGTAATGAGTTGTGTAAAGGAGTAACTTAAGTTACTTTTATTTGAGATATTTATTTTAACAAAAACTAGGTATGCCATATGGACAAAATCATAGGTAATAACTAGTATATAATAAAATTATCATATCCCTTTAATTATAACTACCAATAAAAGACATAAATTATGTAGCTATATCATTTATTATAAAAACAAATAATTAAAACATTGGCCTATTAACAATATTATTATTTATAAATGTTTCAATTTCTTAGTTCCACAACTAAACAACATGGGTTTGTCTAGCAGCTAGACCTTCATTTAGTTCTCTATAAGAGCTCAAAGTACATGTAGGCATCTAAATCTAGAAGCCCAATTGTGCTCTCAATGATATTCCATGTTCTTCCAGTGTAATATGCTTCTTGTGGTCCTGGTATAGCATTTGAGATGGGAGTATACTTCTCTAAAGCATATCCTGGTTCTCCTAAAAAAAAACAACATATATACTATAATATTAATATTTATTTACAAAAAGTATTATTTCATTAAAAACACAGCACAATAACTGTTGGTGCTGATAAATAACTATGTTTCTAAATTACTGAAGTTTACAGCTTAGATGTAATGATGTTTGTAGTTTCATAATAAAATTTTGTGCTTACCAAGTAATCATAAGGATTTATTCCAGCTTAAGTCCTCTAGATGTTGCTTAGTGCCTCTGGTTTGCCCAAATGTCATGAGTAGCTCCAGTTCCAGTTGGCATCCACACTTATAATCTCCATGTCAGCATTACTAACCTAAATTTTTTTTCCAGATTAATTACATAGATGAAGATTATTTGAAACATAACAGAATAATTAATGGATAAATATTATTTGAAACATATGAGATTAATTACATGGATACAGATTATTTGAAACATATGTCTAAGTGTTATGGTCATTTAATATTTAAGTAAACAATTTATTGTGAGTATATTAGTAGCTTTAGAGATGTATAATCATTAACATATTTTGCATGTCTAAAATCTTGTTTATTGTTAATTTATATAATTATATTAAAAAAAGATATTAAAAGTGCTTATATTATTAAACATGTCTTTTAATTTATATTTCACTTACCAATTATATATTTAATGAATGGTATTGTTTTCTACAGCAATATCTCTTCTTAATTTACAATTGGGTGGCATGTGTACAGTCAAATACAGCCCAATACACCCAGCATTCCAAATTCCAATTATAAAACCTAAAATATAATTAATTTAATTTAATTAATTGTCCTCGGAGGAAATTGCCGGAGAGACTGCACATCATCAGACTGTTGGCTTTACTTGTATGCATACATTTTACCATATATATTATCACTATATCATATGGTATGGTACATGGTACTCATAGATGTATTTGCAACAATAACAGTTGCTAATTGTATAGAAATAGACACCTTTGAATATTTATTATCTATCCTTTACTCAGATGTCCTTGGAATTTTATATATGTATTTACTTTTGGATGTTGGGTAAATGCAATAAATCGGTTATTTGCCATTGGCTGTGCTAGCGAATGGACAGCAATATCACTAGTAGGCCGTTGATAAATATGCCTGTAGCATAAATAATAATGCTACTAAAATCTGACATAGTCAGCTACTGATTTAGTGAAATAATTACAATACATTTTAGTAAAGTTATATATATACCTTAGTTTCCACTGGTAGGTCTGTAAATTTCGATGATACCGGCATATGAGTTCACACGCATATTACGCACCAAATCTTTATTGAGATTATAACGTTTTATAAATTGTTCATTGTCTATATCAATTGGATTGGATTGGTCGCGTAATCGCCGTCTTTTCACTTTCCTTCCTTCTTTTTCGTAGGGTGCACACATTTCCAAAAACTCCAATACTTCGAGTTCATCACACAATTAAAATTAAAACGAAACAAAAACAATCGAAATAACTGCACAAACATGTTTTAAACATAATAAAAACTGACATAGAAATAGAAATAATAACCAAATTACAATAATGAAGCTATAAATTAGAAAACAATTCTATAAAAGCTAATATGAAGCCACCGTAAACTGAATTGTTTTTAAACGGTCTTTTTGACAGTTGCGTCCGCTTAGATCTGTCAAATGAAACGCTCATAATACGAAATAGCCGGTCAGTTTTCGGGCAGAAGACGTTCAGCTGTCACGTGACCGCTGACTGGCTGGCTAATAGCGTTCGTAATACGAAATTGCCAGGCAGTTCAGTTTAAGCCGTAAACTGAATGGGAATAAGAGTTCATAATACGGCCCCAGGCCCTATCTGAGAGGTATATTTTTTATTTTTATTTATTTATCTATTTCAGGCTACTAGGCCCATATTATAAATATTTTATAGACTAAAATACATATAAAATAATATAGAATTACTAGCAGTCTCGGCAAACGTTGTTTTGCCTTACAATAAAAAAAAATTAGGGGTGGACTACCCCTAACATTTAGGGGGATGAAAAATAGATGTTGGCCGATTCTCAGACCTACTCAATACGCTCATAAAATTTCATGAGAATCGGTAAGTTTCGGAGGAATATGGGAACGAAAACTGTGACACGAGAATTTTATATATAAGAAGATATTGAAATTGTCTGTGTGATCACGGCACTGACGGCGGCAATCTGCCACGGTAGCGCCGGTACACCACACCCTTCGGCCAGTAGTCCTCCTCCATGAAGGTGGGCAGCATGTTGGTGGAGACCCGGGCGTACTACGATGGTGGCAATCAAGCATACAGCCCATCGATAGTAAACGATTACTGTAGCCTATGGACGTCTGAAACACCAGGGGTATCACGTGCGCGTTGCCGACCCTTAAGAAACCTTAATATACCCATTTTAAAGACCCCAGGTATTAGAGACTATGCATACAATTTAATAAGAAAAAAACAAACTTACTGTCCTAGTAAATCCGCGTGGTAATAATTATCAGATAGCTTGTCGAGGAACGACCTCGGCTCCAATATGAAGGTGGGCAGCACCACTTTGCTGAGGTCCATGCCGGGACGGACCTGCTTCAATAGGAACCAAAGCAGAGACTTATTCTCTTCTGCCACCTCCTCTACCAATTCTCCAGCCTGTAAAAGATTAAAAAAATATATAATGAGGTACGACATAGTACTGATTTGATGGCCTCGGTGTCTGGACCATCGGCGCCACCACCGGAAGAGGAGACTACCGGTTTAGCACACCGCTTTACTTCTGATGGTCGCGGATTCAAATAAAGATATTTTAAGTAATATATATATATATATTAGAGATGAAACGGATAGCGGTTTGGTCGGATACCGGATATTCGGCCAAGCACGTGGCGTGTGGCGGATATCCGGCATATATATATATAAATAATTTTTTTTACCTACAGAATATACATAGAAAACACTCAGATCAATACAATCAAACAAATATTTGCATCATGAGAGGAATCGAACCCGCAACCATTGGAAGTAAGGTATTCTGCTCAACCGCTAGGCCACGGTGACCCTCAAATATGTAGCCAGGGTAAGGTACAGTTACTCACCACACCAATCTCCCTGTCTGGATCCTCCACGTAGACCCTCTCGATCCTTGATAGGATATCATGCTTCCTGCTCGCCATGTCTGCCGTCTGCTCCTGCAGCCCAACCCTGGAACCCTCGCTGTCGGTATCAGACGCCGCGCCTGCTAACTCTGGAGTGGTGAAGAGGGGAGGTGTAATATGAGCAGAAACTCTACTAGCATCTACTACTAAACAGTCAAAATAGCTTTACTTTATATACTTCAGCGATTCCACTGTTTTGTCCTTTTCTAACGAACTAAATTCCAGTTTGAAAGACAGAGACAAAACTATGCTCGTTTATATTTTTCTATTTATGATAGAGCTATGTAATATATGTTATGTAGATTCCCCACTCTAGCTGCGTACAAACATTACAAACTAAGTGAAAATCAAAATTACTTTTAAAAATTGCTATATTTATCAGACAAACTAGCTTCCTATAAGCATAAGAAAGTTACCATATGAATCACGGCATAAATCAAAAATGGGCGGACTCTGTCTCCGTACGAACATTGTATAATAAGTCAAAATACGCCACTTTGAAACTGAAGTTTTGCCCTATTTAATAGAAATAGAAATAGAAATAATCTTTATTCAAATAAACTTAATATCAGCACTTTTGAACAGTCACATTTTTTTATTCTACCCCTCATTCGGAACGCAGACTCATAAAGAATGAGCAAGAAACTTGTGTGTTGCTCTTTTATAAATGTTGTTTTAAATAGATTTACATTAACAAGGATTAGGCATGCGACAATCAACATAGCAACCGCTACGCACTTAACCTCTGTTCAATCAGATAACATTGTCAGCGCTATGAATTTTAAGTTAGATATTTTCTACAAAAAAACAATTATCATTTATAAATTCTTAAATTTTATAATAAGCTTTTAACTGAATATTTTATAAAACTTTTGAATCTTTTTTCTGGCAAATTGAGTGCATTTATCAGACGGACTCGAGCTCCGTATCAGACTCTTTAAGTGACTTTACACTTGACTTTTATTCGATGGTTTAGGCGTGCTCTCCCCTGGACCATCGAGAACGTCAAGGTAGTTGAATTTAGCAGTGCAGATGTCTTAAAGTAGTCCTAAGAGAGAGAAAACTAAACACCATCCTTCTTCCGGGATTTTCGTCCTTATATTTTTTTAATTAAAATCAAACTAAACTTCATGTCTCGAAAACAAACCTTCGTCACTAACAGATAAGGCATCATTTAGAATAACGCCATTCTTCCATACTCCATTCGTGGTTATATCCGTTGAAATTAAGGAGTCGGCCGAATATTTCCTATCCAACCGCAGTGGCCCAACTTGAGAGGGCTCCGAAAACTGTCTGGTTAATTTTTTTTGAAATTTCAATAGAGAGAATATGCTCGATCTCCTCCTGTCGGGTTTCTCCGTCTTTTCCGTTTTGTCCTTCATTCTTGCTGATGTTTGTGATCCGTAATCCAAAACTCATAGGGACCAAAATGCCTTACTTTAAAATTCCACTTATAGAGCACAGTTCTTTCATAGTTTTCACATTGTTATTTTTTTCTCTTTATGTTTTAAGGCTTTAGATTCTTGCGAATTTGCTTCTTTTAGTAAATATTTTTATGTTATGGGTTTGATGTTAATACAATTTAATCGAGAATTGTTTTGAAGTCGGTTCAAAACTTTCATACTAGTGAACAAAGCAAATATATATATAATAAATGAAGGAAATAATAAATCATTGTAGAGACTAACGCATTATATATGTACATATTAAGATTCTTAAGTTTATAAGTTATATATGTTCAAAGAGCTTTGTAGCCCACTAGTTAACTACCCTTATTCACACTCCAAACGTCTCAAATTCTAATCTGGACGACACAAAAAAATCAACTTGTCAACATTTCCTACTAACTCTCCGGTGATGGAACCACCGATAACAAACATTCAACACGTGCTCTATTAAGTACAAGTATTGAACGTCGCAATTTCGCAGGTACTAGCGTAATTATAATTGTCCAGTGTCGGATTAATGGGCATAAATTAGGTCTACGACAGATAATATAATCTGTATCTATATCACAGATTAGCATAGATAATCCGAGTGTAGATTATAAATTGGGTCGAGTAACGTCAACATAATGCTTTTTTTTTTAATTGGTATGGCGAACAAACTGACATCATATATAAATTAACAGCATCTCGGCTACCACGTAATCATGTGATGCCCGTGATGCCACTCATGCATCACCGTTCTAGACAGAATAAGTCATAATAATAATTCACACAACGTCATCTAGTCCCACGGTCAGCAGAGCTCGTGTTATGGGTACTAGACAACTGATATAAGTACACACAATTTTTTTGTAAATACATATATGTATCTATGTATATTATATACATAGAAACCACCCAGACAAATATAAAAAAATCCAACTCATGAATACAAATGTTTGTGCGAATTCGAACCCGCGACGGAAATAAAGCGTCGTGCTAAACCGATTGCCAATGCTCTTGTGATAATTACTAACACCCAGACCAATACAATTAGATGCATTAATACAAATGTTTGATCGTGTGAGGAATCGAACCTGTGACCATCGGAAATAAAGCGGTATGCCAAACCGCTACACCACTGAGGCCGTCGATGTTTTTCTGATGATTACTACTATGAGTAACATTACATATAAATGTGAATAATATATATCTATGATAAGATATATCTTTTACTCTACTTCCTTTGATTCGTTTTACTTCTATTTATTGATATTATTCTAATTAATTGTGCTAAATCATAGAATTCACTTTTTTTTCGGCCTCGGTGGTCTAGCAGTTTAGCAAACCGCTTTATTTCCGATGTCACGGGTTCGATTCCTCATCTTTCCTCACTCATTACTTTGTAGGTAAAACATTCTTGAGTTTTAAGTCTGACTGACACAAAAATAGTGTTAACACTCCGGTGATGGAAAACACCGACAACAAACCAAACAAATCCGAGAATCGTAAATATAACGTCATACATTGAGGAAGGTAGTGCTAAATACATTTAAATGTAACTCGTTACGTAGGCAACACAGCGAGAATCGAACTCACGATTAAGGTCAATGTAACGAGAGTCAGCAAATAAATATGATATTGTATATTGCGACATATGGTCATATGACCTCATAACCATAGCTGAACGTTGCAGTTAATATAAATATACTACATAATAAACACACAAACTCGTGACAAGCCGAAACTGTCTATCAGTTAATAACCCAAGTAAAAAAGTCAATCATGATGACAGGATTACCATCAGGCGGGCCAAGCTATATAGCATTACGCTACGACCAATAGGAGCGAAGCATCAGTGAAAAATGTTGCAAAAATGTTTACCATCAGGCGGGCCGTCAGCTTGTCTGCCATTCCAATCTATACATATAAATAAAATTAGAGTGTCTGTTTGTAATATTGAAATAAACGTTTTTTACTACATGCATATGAATATAAATACGCTACACACACCAAAATAACATTTTTTACAATTTTTGTCTGTCTGTTTGTTCCGGCTAATATCTGAAATGGCTGGACCGATTTTAACTGGACTTTTTTTGGCAAGTAACTGTACATCAGTATAAGGAGTAACTGAGGCTACATTTATTTTAGAAAAATAAAGTTAAATTCAACATAGACGAAGTCGCGGGAACAGCTAGTTATTATTATTATTATTATTAATAGTTACCATCAGGCAGGCCGTCAGCGTGTTTGCCATTCCAATTACATAGTATAAAACAAAGTCGCTATCGCTGTCTGTCCGTCCCTACGTATGCTTAAAATTTTAAAACTACGCAACGGATTTTATTTTTATATTTATATAACTTCAATACACAAAATACCAAGGAAAAAGTACATATGGCGGACTTAACGCCTTACGGTATTTTCTACCAGTCAACCACAGGTTGTGCAGAGATAAATTGTAGGCGGTGCAAATGTAATCAATAAGAAACAATTTTGCAGTGGTTTTTTTAATACATAAGAGGATGGTTTATATATATAATACATGTACACCCGTGCGAAGCCGGGGCGAGTAGCTAGTAACATAGAAAAATCTGAATAAACAATACATACTGTTAGCTTCAATACCTAAAGAACACTCGGTTGACTAATTTGTTACTTACATTTCATTCATTAAAAGCCATAGTAAGTCACGTGAAGTTGGTGGCGTCACGATTATGCCGCCACCAATAGGAATAGAGATAAAGACCGGGAACAAGGAAGGACGGGCTGCCCTCTTTTTCTCCGACCGAGACGACCAGTCGTGAATGTATATACGCAATTTATCTTCATTATTAAGAAGTAATAAACTAAATGTACTACTGTATCGACGTATCATTTCTGAAACTTCCCAATAATACGTATTGTCCCTGCTAATGATAGTTTTCAATTACCAGACTGTAAACATGTCACAAACAGATGACATTTATGACGTCCCTCTCCATTGTTATTAGATATTACGTCTATGTTAACGCAATTTTTTTTCTCCATCTTTGCCTTCGCAAGTATATACTTATCTTCATTATTACATAGTATAAAATAAAGTCGCTGTCGCTGTCTGTCCGTCCTTATCTATGTTTAAATCTTTAAAACTACGCAAAGGATTTTGAAGCGTTTTTTTTAAAAGAAAGAGTGATTCAAGAGGATGGTTTATATGTATCATGTACATCCGAGCGAAGCCGGGGCGAGTAGCTAGTTACATAGTATAAAATAAAGTCGCTGTCGCTGTCTGTCGGTCCCTATGTATGCTTAAATCTTTAAAACTACGCAAAGGATTTTCCAGTTTTTGTCTTTTTAAATAGTTATTCTTGAGGAGGGTTTATATATATAATACATGTACACCCGTGCGAAGCCAGGGCAATTAGATAGTGTGATATATACAAATCTTACTCGTATTAATATTATAAACGCAGAAATTTGAGTGTATGATTGGATGCTTGTTACTCTGTTCCGCAAAAACTACCGTACGAATTTTGTTGAAACTTTACAGTAATATAGCTTATACATCAGAGTAACATATAGGCTATAATTTCATAAGATATTATGTAAATAGAGCGAAAATAATGATGAATGTTAAGTAAGTGTGATGCAGACAAAGTTGCGTGGGTTAGTAAGTCTAATAGGTATATATTATTTACTTCGTCCGCGTGGAATTTAACTTTATTTTTCTAAAATAAAACTAGCCCAAGTTACTTCTTATTACATCAGCTACCTGCCAAAAAAAGTCCCGTCAAAATCGGTCCAGCCATTTCAGAGATTAGCCGGAACAAACAGACAGACAGACAGACAAAATTAGTAAAATATGTTATTTTGGTGCATGTACCATATGTATTTATATATATGTAGTAAAAAACGGATATTTCAATATTACAAACACACTCCAATTTTATTTATATGTATATATATATACTAACTAGCTGACCCGTGTCGTCTTGCAATATAAATTAAAATCGCTTTTACAAAATAGGGGTTGTTAATAGAAGGGTGAAAATTTAGGGTTGTATAAATATTGATGAAATTTAATATGAATCTAAACAGTATCACAACCATAGACACATACTATCTTTTATCTCAAAAAAAGGCAGACAAAGTCATGGCAACACATGAGTGGTATCGCGGTGTCATATAATAAGGCGAAGTACGTTGTTACTCTATATAATATACTCATGCATATAGGTGACGGTACCATCAGGTGGGCCGTAAGTAAAAAAAATCGTAATACCATCAGACATTTTAAAAGTGACCGTTATCGACCACTTTTACTGTAACACAAAATATTTTCCAATACTATTTGAGGCATATACAAAAGATTCTTATTTATTCCAATTTGGACCATATTCCTATACAAATAAGATTCAATTTAGATGAGCAACGCATATTTTTCTTTATTCCAATATGCACCGTATTTCTATACCTCTAAGATCCATTTTAACAGAGCAATATATTTTATAATCCCACGCTGATAGCAATATGGCGTCGCATATATTATTGTACATAAATGGAGTTGAATGATTGCGAATTTATCTATAATATATACAGGGTGGCCCAGAAGTCACTTTACATTTTGAAAATTAAATAACTTTTTTTCTATTAAATATTTCTTTTTCTCTTTTCAGAATTAAAAAATATAATCCCTGGAAATTTTTATCATGGATAAGTTTACAACAGAACAAAGTGAAGATAATTGAATTTTACTTTGAAAATGGATGGTCAATTGTTGCAACGCAAAGATCGTATATGCGCCATTTTAATGTTCGACATCCCCCTAGTAGACCTGCAATAAGGAACTTAGTGAAGTGTTTTCAACAGCATGACTCTGTTAGTGATAGGAGTACAAGTGGACGAGGTCTTTCAGTACATATACGTGAAAGTACCCTGTATAAAATTGTCGTGTCATAATGTTACATACTCCTCCGAAACGGCTTTACCGATTTTTATCAAATTGTTGTGTTCATATCGGGTAGGTCTGAGAATAGAGGAAGGAAGTAAATAATGAGATGACTGCGAACAGAGATGAATAGAAGAGAAAAACATATTACGACGACCACAAATAAATTGTATAAGGAAGAAGCAGATGATGAGAATCGGCCAACATCTATTTTTCATACCCCTCAGTGATTGGGGTGACCCATACCTAAATAATTTTTTTATGATTTAACATCGAGATGACTGCGAACAGAGATGAATAGAAGAGAAAAACATATTACGACGACCACAAATAAATTGTATAAGGAAGAAGCAGATGATGAGAATCGGCCAACATCTATTTTTCATACCCCTCAGTGATTGGGGTGACCCATACCTAAATAATTTTTTTATGATTTAACATCGAGATGACTGCGAACAGAGATGAATAGAAGAGAAAAACATATTACGACGACCACAAATAAATTGTATAAGGAAGAAGCAGATGATGAGAATCGGCCAACATCTATTTTTCATACCCCTCAGTGATTGGGGTGACCCATACCTAAATAATTTTTTTATGATTTAACATTGAAAAATAATTGTAGTACAAGTTTCTACCTTTCTACCATCAACCCAATTTTTAAGGGTGATATATATTTTTATGGCAAAACAACGTTTTCTGTCTTAGCTAGTTATCTCATATATTTAACTATTTTGCACTTTCGACTACAAAAACTTTCACCCCCTTGCAAATTATTGTACCCTGTATGTTCATCCCTGTTACACCCCTTATCTTCATATCAAATTACATTTCAAAAGGTAAAAAACTTACATACAGATGGGCACACACTTGCGCATTAATATAAAGAATTAAAAACAAACAGATTATTGTATGTGATAAAATAGATAGCCTATGTTCATCCCTATTGTACCCCTTATCATATTCAAATTACATCCGAGTTGGATCAGCTATTTAATCGTAAAAAAGTTAAAAAACAGACGGACAGATGGACACACTTTCGCATTTTACATACATATGTTTATATATATTTAATATGCGATATATATTTATATTGATTGATATATTACATGCGATTATCTTAATCTTAATAATATTATAAACCAGAATGTTTGTAAGTATGGATGTTTGTTACTCTTTCACGCAAAAACTACTGAACGGACTTTGATAAAACTATAATTTAAAAAGATATAATGTAAATTGAGCAAGTGTGAAGCAGACGATGATGCGCGGGTCAGCTAGCATATGCAAACATACGATTTCAAACATAGAGCCCCTTTTTTTATTTGGTTAATATATATATATTTCTATACCAAGATACAAAAACCGACTTTAAGCACATTGTTAAGGATAACTCCTAAACTACTGATCAGATCTTTATCAAATTTATATAGAAACATGAGAAGCACCAAGATTTAAACAAAAATAAAACAAGCAAAATTCGTTGACATTGAAAAAAGTTCCTGAGATGGAATAATCAAGAACTAACTTATAAATCAAGAACACACTTGAATCACTCCACTTTAGCACAGTTTATATTATAAAGATGTTTACTTTTACACGAAAGATAAGGTAGTCAGGAGTAAATAACCTATTACGCCATGCTATATCATAAAATTACACAATTTGAAAACATTTTAACATCAAACCCATAACTTACGCCACATAAAACCATAAAAGTATAACGTAAAAAAGAAGATATAACAATTAAATCAAAATTCCAAATTAAAAACACAATTAATCGAATTCACAACACTAACAACATGATAAAAAAAAAACAATTACAATAAATCACAATTTAAAAAATAAAACCATTCATATTTGGAACGTGTTAATATGATAACAGAGAACACCACGCGTCTGCGCGGGCGATATGCAACTAATGTTTTTCGAAAAAAAATACATTATCTATGGACCAAAATGGCGGTGTCATTTCGACTTAATGGCAATAGTTACAAAGTACATTTTCCTTTGTTATCGCTAATGACTTATTGTGAATAGACGACGTATGGAGGTTAAGGATAAAATAATATTTATTTAGAAGGCTTATTTACTTTGCGGCCAATTGTTTTGTGTTTAATTATGCTGTTATAACATTACAGGTTTATTTCTTCCGCTCAATTAGAATTCTTTATAAAGAAAAAAAAATTCAAATATAGAACTAGTATTAATAACGAACAGCGTTGGTGGTCTAGTAGTTTCGCACATCGCTTTTCTTCCGATGGTCACAGGTTCGAGTATAGTGCAAATATTTGTATTCATGAGTATGTATGTTTGCCCGTACGAAGAACCGAACCTGTGTTAAAACTAGACCACCTTCCAATATATAGGATTGTCGTATATTCACTCTATTCTCCCAAATTTAAAAATGAACCTGTATTATTGTAAACATATGCAACCTTATTTGAAAAGAATACGAGCTGAGTTTCTTGACAAATCTCATCTCGAAATCATTCCGAACTGCCGGTAGATCTGACACATAAGTCTGTAATAGACCTACATGAATGAAGATATTTTGATTTGATTTTATTGTAAACACATTGTAACTTTTTCTGTGACAATTCCCTATTATTATAAGTATTTACCATTTTTTATTCGTTGTTTTATTCATCCACATAGCCACCTCTATCTATAGGGGGCTATATAGCCTATAAGGGGGCCATCTGTTAATCACGTGAGGGGTTTGACAAAAATCACGAAATATCACAAGGGAGGGGCGAGAGGGGGGGATCTCTAGTAAGACATCACGTGTATTTATTATATGCCAATCAAAAACGATTTGCAACTATTCTGTCTAGACATTTTTATCATGGTCCTTAATTTCAAAATAAAAGATTATACTTTATACCTGTATTTGAAGATAATATTCTAAAAATTTTAAAAATACACGTGATGTTGGGTGGAGGAGGGGGGGGGGGGGTTAGTTTTAAACCTCACCACGTAACACCACGGGAGAGTGGGAGTTAAAAAATGATTAAAAAAAGATCACGTGATTAATGGACGGCCTCTAATGAGAATTAGCATGCTATATATTACAACTACATTTAGCATAACTACTGTCAACCCTACAAACACACAGAAACACTATGTACAGGTATTACTCTTGTACGCTACCAACCTCACATTCACAACAACCATATCTTAATCTATACATATAAATAAAATTGTAGTTTTTTTTTCAATTTTTACTGTCTGTCTGTTTGTTTCGGCTAATCTCTGAAATGGTGGACTGACCGATTTTGACGGGACTTTTTTTGGCAGGTAGCTGATGTAATAAGAAGTAACTTAGGCCACTTTTATTTTAGAAAAATAAAGTTCCACGCGGACGAAGTCGCGGGTACAGCTAGTAAAAATATAAATGATAGATAAAAAATTAAAATATTAGAGGAAGTAAGAAAGTGACGTTTGGACATTTTTTTTATTATTTATACTGTCGTGGATATTTCACAGGTTATTTTACTTTATGAAAATACTTTCTCATCATCATCATCTGCTTCTTCCTCATCCCATTTATTTGTGGTCGGCGTAATATGTTTTTCTCTTCCATTCATCCCTGTTCGCAGTCATCTCGTTATTTACTCCCTTTCTCACCATATCATCTTTCACACAGTCCATCCATCTCTTTTTCGGTCTTCCTCTACCCTTATAACCATCCACATTCATATGTATCTTCAGTCCTACGCATTACATGCCCATACCACGATAGACGATTACTCTTTAACCTCTCCGACATCGGATTCTTCTATATGTAAACCGTCCTTAGGATATCTTCATTCCTACGCATTATATGCCCATACCACGACAAACGGACAGACAGACTCTCCGACATCGGGTTTTCTTTAGTTACGTGTAATTCATGAGACTTCCTGTGCTGAGACAGCTTTCCGAATGAGCGGATTATTTGAACAAATTTTTTTCAATTCTCACCATTCGGTATAATTTTCCCAGCTATATAGAAATTCTGAGATGTTATCCTTTCGTCTGTCTTTTGTAATTTTATAGCATCTAAACTGGTCGATGGTAATTTTCCATAGTCAATTAAAGAATATTTCTCCGGTGTATGACACGGTGTCGGTGTATGAGATTTGTATGGTGGTGATAACCTAAAATAGGGTTACGGATTACACCTTGAATGAGACATTTGTCGAACCCACGACCGTACGAAACCGGCGTAACATCTGACTCATCTGTATGAGTCATCTATACATCTATAACTCCTCCGATTGGGGGAAGGTGATTGTTAGTAATGGGAACTAGTAACCCCATTGCTAGCAATGTACCATGTTAGGTCGACCTCCACGCGGTTCCTCCTGGAAACCATCGTTATAAATTCCTAGTGAATTTGTCACGACGGGCTAACTGACCCTGACCTCATTTTCATCTTATCATCCTCCACTGGTGTCCTGCCGGCGTAAACCGTTAGCGCAGGCGGGACCACCATTTCATTGTCATCCACAAAAAAATCCCCTCCAATCGATCCCCCGTCCAATTCAAACGTGGACCGTTTATGGCGGCCTGAGCCGAGGTTCGAATCCCTAGTGGTGCCCTCAGACTAAAGTCGTATCAGTCAGGCGGGAGTTGGTCTTCAGCCGCTCCATAAGTCCTTCCTTTGGTTTGGAGTGCCATCTGCACTCGCCCCCTATCGTCCGGTGAAGCTGTAAGCGCCAGCTGCGGCCAACAGCATTAGAGTAGTCCGAAAAAAAGATCTATACATATAAATAAAATTGGAGTGTCTGTTTTTAATATTTAAATATCCGTTTTTTACTATATATATATATGAATATAAATACGGTACATACACCAAAATGACATTTTTAACAATTTTTGTCTATCTGTTTATTACGGCTAATCTCTGAAATGACTGAACCGATTTTGACGGGACGTTTTTTTGGCAGGTAACTGATGTAATAAGGCGTAACTTAGGCTACTTTTTTATTAGAAAAATAAAGATAAATTCCACACGGACGAAGTTGCGGGAACAGCTAGTCCAATATAAAAAAACTAATTCTGTGATTTGGCACAATTAATCACAACATAATAATAATATCCTGGACAATTCACACAGCGCCATCTAGTCCCAAGCTAGGCAGAGCTTGTGCTATGGTTACTAGACAACTGGTAGATATACTTAGATATCTATTTTCTGTAAATACATACATAATATAGGTACACAGAAAACACCCAGACCAATACAAAGAATAATACTCTCTTTGTACTGTTGGAGGAATCGACTCCGCGATCGTCAGAAGTAAGGCTTTATACCGCTGACTCACCGAGATCGTTTAAACTTTTATTGATAAAAAACACCAAACAGTGTAACTATTTTGTCACTGTCCTATGAGTCCTTATTGCACAATCATGATAGCAGTCTCATTCATCATCAATAACAATCATCAATAAAAGTTATTATTCACAGGTCTTAATCATAATTATTAAGTAATACTTCGCTCACATCAACCGCGTCATCATTTTCATGATTGACCGGGACAAAAATGTAGCCAACATTTCTCAGTACAAAATGATACATGTATGATAAACTTCATCATAATTGATTAAGCCGTAATAACATCTCATCATGCCCTCCGTAAACTACAATTGTAAAAAAATGCCCTTATATCTTCAAGGAAAACTTCAGTCATCAATTTTCCTGTGCCTATTGGTGACGTAAGGGAAGCAGAAGCAACGTCGTGAAAAGAAATGTAAAGCAAAAGATTGCGTTTTATGAACGGTATTGGGTACGATACGACGATCTGGTCAAGATTGCTGGAAGGCGAAGAATGCGAGCAGCGCAGCACCGATCGTCGTAGAGATCCTTGGGGGAGGCCTATGTCCAGAAGTGGACGTCTTCCGGGCTGATATGATGATTGGATACGCAATAAATTCATTAGGAATACATACAGGCCGTGATAACTATGTTTCTTATAGTTATTTAAATATTCATGAATCTGGTAGTTTACGCTCAAAGTAATTACAACTTTAGATATATCGTAAGAGGACTGAATTTAAAAGTAATAAATATACCTGTTGGAATTCTTATGACCGCAATCATCAGTCGAAGATGTACTATACCTCCCAAATGTCTCAACAGATGGCGCTGTTTTAGTTATTAATATATTTTCAGGGGTGTCGCATATAACTTCCGAATCTTTCAACCTTCTACGATTAGATAAATCGCTCTGTAAATAATCATCATTCTCGGAGTCAGTCTTAACGCCTGATTCTCTCAATTCACTTATACGTTTCTGTGTGAACGATTTGTACGTCGTCGGCGTCGAACTTCTACGTTTCGGAAAGGCAGAGATGAATTTAACGAGATTATCTTCTAGAATATTTGTCGTTGTTGATTTTTCTTTAACATTCTTCTTGTCAAATGTCAATTTCGGCAAATCAAAACACTTCAATATTGGCGTTCTTCTCTCTAATCTCGAAGGACTGGATGCAATGCTTTTGCTAGGCTTTTTATAATCTTTCGAAGTGCTGGCAACCCTGACAGATGATGTACACGGTGCGTTGCGATCTATCTCTTTCTTCCTCAAGAAATTTAGGAATCCTCCGTCTCTTTTCTCGTCAGAATCGCTCGATACGTCATGTTCTTTCGCCAGAACATCGATTGTATCTACGAATTGCGCCCACTTTGATGTTTTGACGGGTTTCTTTTTAGTTACATATGATTTTTCTAGATTTTTCTTTGGTGAATAATCCGATACGGACATTATAGGTGTTGGTGAGTTGCTACATAATGTCTGTGACATTTTCAGTACTATGGTATTAATATGTTTTAGTTTGAAATGAATTGTATAAGTATATAGTAAATTCAGACGTTCATAGTCCAGTATTATGAAGAAAATAGGCATTACTTTGTCAAAAACCGAACATAATACAACGTTATCACAGAATTCGGTTTAAAATAACCACAAATCATTGAATACTCATTTATTTTTTAAGTAGCCAGTCATAGAAGGTAAATTTTAAAATATTGATAAATTGGGAAAGAATATTTGTGTACATTTATATTATTAAATCATTAACAATATAGTTTTATAAAGACGATGGTGTTGTTCATAGGAATAGTATATTATTTATAATTTAGCATTATAGTTATTATAAAATAGTTTATTTAGCATTTACAAATTAGCATACAGTGCGTAAGGATTGAACGGGTGATAATATACATATTAGAAAATTTAGAATTTACCTTATTATATGTAATTAATGTAATTATTGCTAAATTTTGAAAACAATTATAATTATTAGTATTAAGGTAAAAAATCACCAACTTATTTATACAAATATCGAATATTTCTTATTAATAAGAAATATTTTAAACGCTAGAGTTGGATGGATGTTTGTACTCTTTCACGTAAAAACTACTAAACGTATTTTGATGAAACTTTACTGTAATGTAGCTTATACATCGGAATAACACATAGGCTATATATATACAATAATATATACTGGCAACTACAGAAGGCTGTAGTTCTAAACACATGCCGCATTGTTAGAAAGTTTCTACAGACAGATTAGGCCTACATTTGTATTATGGTATATCCACCTAAGATAGAACATTGTTATGTACTTGGCTTAGGCCCGTACATACCAAGATCACCGGCGAAGTCGAGAAAAAAATAATATAAAAAAAAACAATAATAAATAATAATAATAATAATAATAATAATAGCCCTGGACAATTCACACAGCGCTATCTAGTCTCAAGCTAAACATAGGTTTATTATGGGTACTAGACAACTGACACAAACACTTATTTACATTCTTTAAATATACGTAATATATAATTATATGTAAGAGGGGGAAGGGAATTATTAGTAATGTGGACTCGTGACCCCATAGCTAGCAATATACCAAGTTAGGTTGACCTCCACGCGGTCAGGAAATCATCCTGGTAAATTTCTATATATTGTTTTAAATGTGACTGTGTTTGATATGTACCATTAGAATAAAATCACTGGATCTTACCACGTTTTATTTATTTTTAATGGTAACGATGTTTGTATGTTATAATTCAATCAAAATAAATAAAACTAGGTAAGATCTCATGATTTTTCCTAATCCTAGTGAATTTGTCACGAGCAACGAAACTCATGCTCATCCTATCCATCCTCGACTGGTAGCAGTGTAAACTGTTAGTGCAGTCGGTGCACCATTCCATTATCATCCAACAAAATACCATCATAATAAATTCCTAGTGAATTTGTCACGATGGCCAAACTGACCTGACCTCATGCACATCTTACCGTCCTCCACTGGTGTCCCGCCAGGGAGAACCGTTAGCGCAGTCATCAGTTAGCGGGTACGCCATTACATTATCATCCATTAAAAAAAACCATCGTGATAAATTCCTAGTGAATTTGTCACGATGGGCAAACTGATCTAATCTCATGCTCATCTTTTCGCCCTCCACTGGTGCCCCGCCAGGGGAACCGTTAGCGCAGTCATCAGTTAGCGGGTACACCATTACATTATCATCCATAAAAAAAACCATCGTGATAAATTCCTAGTGAATTTGTCACGATGGGCAAACTGATCTAATCTCATGCTCATCTTTTCGCCCTCCACTGGTGCCCCGCCAGGGGAACCGTTAGCGCAGTCATCAGTTAGCGGGTACACCATTACATTATCATCCATAAAAAAAACCATCGTGATAAATTCCTAGTGAATTTGTCACGATGGGCAAACTGATCTAATCTCATGCTCATCTTTTCGCCCTCCACTGGTGCCCCGCCAGGGAGAACCGTTAGCGCAGTCATCAGTTAGCGGGTACACCATTACATTATCATCCATAAAAAAAACCATCGTGATAAATTCCTAGTGAATTGACCTAACCTTATGCTAATCCTATCACTGGCGCCCGACGTAAACCGCTAGCGCAGGCGGGACCACCATTCCATTATCATCCATAAAAAATGGTGGTAAAATGTGGTAGTGGTACTGACCGTGCTCGTTGAAGTGCATCTCCAGCTCCTCATGAGAGATGGTCTGCGTAGCGGGCGCCTCCGCTGCCACGGTCTGCTCTGGTCGAGACCGGGAACATCTACACCAATACAATTAAATTATTTATTATAATTTAAGTAATTTAGGTACAATTTTTTGACTGAATTTCGACCACAAATAATTTAAATTATAAGTTCATTCATTACATTCGGTAAGACTATAGACAGATGATATTAATGACAAACAATATTAATCTAATCTCAATTTGAGCACAGAATTTAACAATAAACAAAGTGTATATATGTTATATATGTTCGCCTGAACATGGCATTGGACAGCACTAGTGCGCGTGAGTGCCTGAGCATGGCACTGAGACAACACTAGTGCGCGTGAGTCAAGTACTCACGCGCACTAGCACGCCATTGGGGCAACACTAATGCGCGTGAGTACCTGAGCATGGCATCGGGTACCACTAGTGCGCCTGAGTACTTGAGCATGGCAATGGGGCACCACTAGTGCGCGTGAGTACCTGAGCATGTTACTGAAACAACACTAGTGCGCGTGAGTACCTGAGCATGGTATTGAGACAACACTAGTGCGCGTGAGTACCTGAGCATGGTATTGAGACAACACTAGTGCGCGTGAGTACCTGAGCATGGCGTGGGTGTACCACTAACGCGGTGAGTAATTCAGCATGGCGTTGGTGTAGCATTAGTGCGCGTGAGTACCTGAGCATAGCATTAGTGCAGCGCAGGGCCAGCTCGAGTCCGTCGAGCCAGCAGTGTCCTGCTGCCTGTGAGGGCGCGCGGAAGATCAGGTGCGCCGTCGGCAGCGGCTGCACCACCGCACCTGGACATCATCATCACCGACATGACATCATTGACTTAACAACTCACAATATAATAGAAATAGAAATAATATCAATATAAGCACTTTTAAATAGTCATATGTTTTTGGTTCCACCTCATTCGGAACGCAGGCTCATCACAATAAAACGAGCAAGAAACTTGTATGTTGAATTAATGTTATCTATACATATAAATAAAAATGGAGTGTCTGCTTGTAATACTAAAATAACCGTTTTTTATTATATTCATATGCGGCTAATCTCTGAAATGGCTGGACCGATTTTGACGGGTAGCTGATGTAATAAGGAGTAACTTAGGCTACTTTTATTTTAGAAAAATAAAGTTAAATTCCACGCTGGCGAAGCGCAGCAGCAGCTGCACCATCGCACCTGCCCACCATCATCATTACTTAAAGGTGGTATATGATATATATTTAATTAAATTAACATTCAAGCACTTTTGAATAGTCATTACTTATTTTTTTTAATCAACCGCTCATTCTGAAAGATGCCTTATCATAAGACGAACAAGCAAGTAACTTGCGTGCTGCTCTTTTATATGATTAATTTTATCTTATTATTACTATATCGGAATATTATTATTATTATTGACCTATGGTCTCGTTGTGTGGCCCCCTAGGTGCCCAGATGCTCTGCTCCAGAGGGTGGTACAACTTGAAACAGAAGCCGTCCTTCTTGCTCGGCCTCTCTATCACTTGGCACGACGTCAGTAGCACCGTGCCCACCCAGTGACTGCTCTGTACGTACAGAAAACATTACAGACGGTTAAATATAATATTAATCTATACTAAAATTACAAAACTGAAGAGTTTGTTTGTGTAATATATGGTTAAAATAAGGTAGTTTATATAACTGTCATAAGTAGGTAGTTGTAACTTGTAGCGGTATAAATAACTGTTGTATCATGATCAACTGTTTGTCGGCTAATAAAAGCACTCCAGGTGGTATTTGAGAGCAAGAGATGTTTCAATTATTACTTTTAATTATTAATGTTTCTAAGGACTGTATTTTTAATATATATTTTAATTTTAGTTTTAAGAGAAACTACGGTCGCTGATGGTAAAAAGATATATATTTTTTAAATGTGACAAATAATAGAACAATTGAAAATGGATTTTTAATATATATAAAAAGTACAATAAAAGTCTAAGAAGGTACGTCGTGCACAATTACAGTTTGAAAGCGCTAATCTCAATAACTATTGGTTCGAATTGAAAAAATATTTTTGTGTTGGATAGTCCATTTGTCGAGGAAGGCTTTAAGCTATATAACATTACGCTACGACCAATAGAACCGAAGCATCAGTGAAAAAAGTTGCAAAAACGAGGAAATTATTCATATTTGAATTATTTTAGAAGTAGACTGTTATTTTAGAAAATTAAAGTTAAATTCCACACCGACGAAGTCGCGGGAACAGCTAGTCAGAAATAAACAACGTTTAAACATTCACAATAACACAAAGAAAAAAAAACAAAAATGCTTTACCACGAAATTCACCTTAGCTTTAGGGCTCTTGTACAATAGCAGTAACCCTGGCTTCAGGACACACCACAACTTCGTCCATGACTTTAGGGAACCTCGAACCTGAAAGTAAAAAAAAAATAAACATCTCTTGATAAACTCCGAAACGAAGTAATGTTACAATACTTTTTTTTATAACACAGGGGACAATGAGCTTGCGGCTCACCTGATGGTAAGTGATTACCGCCGCCCATGAGCACCCGCAACACCAGAAGAATTGCAAGTACGTTGTCGGCCTAAAAAGGTATAAGCTCTTTTCTTGAAGTTTTCAATATCGTATCGGTAATACATCGCAATAATATACATAATCGAATGTCAGAAAAATGTTTTTAAACTATAAAAACATTTTCATATATTTAAAGTACTTGTCTACTGTCTGTTTGTCCTTGCTAATCTTTGCAACGATTGGACTCATTTTGACGAGACTTTCACTCACAGATAGGTAATATTATAGGGTGCAACTTAGGCTACTTTTATTTTTGAAATTTTATATATTTACAAGTTAAATTTCACGCGGACGAAGTCGCGGGTAATATCTGGCACAAAATAAAAATAGCAAATACCTTCAACCAATCTGATAGAACAACGACCGAGGGATCTTCTATAGAGTGCAGCAGCGCGGACGCCGCTCTCTTCTTTTCTCTTCTGTAGTGCTGCCGTTGTGCTTTGTAACTTTCTTTGCGAGATAGGGCCGTGTTTGCCGCGCGTGGTGTACCGACGGCTGTTTCTGAAGACTGCGTAGCAAATATAGAGATATTTTTACAATTATAAATGGATAAGTAATTGTTTAAACAAAAACATACACATTACAATAACCCAGCGACAAATACAGAGATATTTTTGTGTATGTGTGAAAGATGATATAGTTAGAAAGGAGTAAATAACGAGATGACTACAACCCCGCTCCACAAGTCATTCCGCGGGTTTGGAGTGCCATCTACACTCGCCCCGGTGAATATATATATATATATATATATATATATATAATATAATAACACACAGCGCCATATAGTCTCAAATAAATCAAAAACCTGTGTTTTTTTTTGTGAATGATAGTGGAATGGTGCATCCGCCTGCGCTAACGGTTTACGCTGGCGAGGCACCAGTGGAGCATGATAAGATGAACATGAGGTCAGGTCAGTTAGCCCATCGTAACAAATTCACTAGGAATTTGTCACGATGGTTTCCAGGGGGAACCGAGTGGAGGTCAAACTGACATGGTACATTGCTAGTGATGAGGTCATAAGTCCACATTACTAACAATCCCCTTCCCCCCCTAAACTTGTGTTATGGGTACTACTAAACAACTGATGTATAACTTAATACTTAAATACATTTTTCTTTAAATATATTCATAATATACATAGGGAGGGGAAAGGAGACTGTTATTAATGTGGATTAATTAACCCATTGCTGGCAGTGTACCATATCAGGTTGACATCCACGCGCTTCTCTCAGGAAACCATTGTGATAAATTCCTGGTGAATTTGTCACGATGGACTGACAATCTTCTGACTTCATACTCATAACATCATCCTCCACTGGTGCCCCGCCAGCGTCAACAGTTAGCGTAGCAGTTGCCGTTCTATTATCATGAATTAAAAAATATATATACATAGAAAACATACAGACAAATACAAACACTCATGAATACATATGTTTGTGTCATTTTATTAGATATTTTCCTATGTATATGCGCTGTAGCATGGGGTGTGACATTTACTAATTTTACATTTAACAATTACTACATTTAAGTTAATACAGTCATTAGTGGTTTAATATATTACGAATGTGGTGCAGCTGAAATACTAAGTCATAATTTGTAAATCGCGGCAACTTTCAAGAGTGAAACGAAACGTTAATGAAACTGTCAACCGCACCATGCTACAGCGCACATGGTATAAACAAATTATAGGAGCTCACCTTATCCGAGGATGTGCCGTCAGGCGGATGGTTACGACCGTCTCCTGACGCTGGTGTGGCGACGGTAGCTGCTGGTGACCGAGGCGGCGGCGTCAGAGTCGGCTCCCCTACAATATAACGTAGTAATTAAAACACTGCAATATTTTCCGATGAAAACATTTTGGGGTCAACGTACTTGCCGGCGAGGACGGCGTCATGTTGAGGTGATCAATACTCACTGATTTACCTATTTCAGCCATACGCAACTTACTTTTTAAGCTGTAATTCAGTTGTGGAGTGCGAGGTAAAATTCTATTTGCCAAGATGTGTTAACTGATCTGCTCTTCATGCTGACGACCTAATATCCTAACCTACATAACCTAATATCCTGACCTAATATATATACTATATTGATACCCTACCAGCGTAAACCTTTAGCGAAGGCAAGTGCACTGTTCCATTATCATCCATAAAAAAGAAGGATACCACTTACCATCAAATCGTCATTTTGACTTTCCAATTACATAAAAATAAAAAAAATACCAAGGTTAAATTAAAAAAACTGTTTCTAAACCTACGCAGATTTTGTCTCAGTGGCATAATGCACATTTTTTCTATGACTTCACTATGCTATGTCTGTAATTAATTAATAAAAAATGTATGTTGCTATCTAAATGTAATAAATAGAGAGAGTTTTATATCACTCTATTCCTAAACTATTCACGGCCTGTAATTCAGCCTCGTATTGAAACTGCGTCATGAACTTAAGTAAACAAATAACTAGATCAATTTAACTAGCTGTTTACACAACCGAACTGCCTTACCTTTGCGATCATAAATCCATCAGTCAGGCCACACCTTTAAATTACTAGTGCTCGCTCAGTGGTCGAAATATTACTAGCTTACTAATATTATAAATGAGAAAGTAATTATGTCTGTCTGTGTCGCTTTCACGTCAAAACTACTGAACCTATTTAAAAGAAATTATGGTCAAATCTACCGTCAGTTCGAGATATCGAGATGGAAGACATAAGAAACTCAGCATGTATTTTTTATTCAAAAAATATTGAACATGTTTACAATAATACTGATTCATTATAAATTCAAATTTGGGAAAATAGAGTGACCACCAGCATGTGCTATTGCAAAACAAAAAGTCTAATCAGTGTTCGTAACCTGAACAGACAGGTCCCCAATGTTAATCTATTCTCAATTTGACCACAGACTTCAACAATAAACAAAAGAGTATATATGCGTGTGAGAGTCACATACATGGGGCTATAACGCCAAAACTACTGAGCCTATTTTTATTCAATTTGATAAACAAATAGTCTAGACCCTGAGAAAGTAAATAGACTACTTTTAATGCGAAAAAAGAGTTGCAAGGGAGTTGAAAGAGGAGATGAAAGTTTGTATGGAAGTTAGATTTTTAAAGCTTGAAACTTATTTTTTAGGCTGTTGATTAAATATAAATAAATATGACATTCAAAGTTTGTAACAATGTTACCCTTAATGAGGTAAAAAAGGAGATGAAAGTTTGTATGGGAAATCGTCTCTTTTGAAGCTATAACGATGAATCTTTTTTCGTTGGCTTCATTGTGTTAGATTTTTTTTTATTTGGTCAAGGCGCGGACACAGCTAGTAATACTTCATAAGTACCGTAAATAGGTGGAGTCGCCGGTGCAGTGGACGGCAACACGACGTGAAGAGGGGGTTGATGCTGCTTCTGTAACATAAAACATTATCTTAATAATATTATAAACGCGAAAGTTTCTGACTATGGATGGATGTTTGTTACTTTTTCACGCAAAAACTACTAAATGGATTTGGTGAAACTTTACAGTAATATAGCTTATCAGAATAACATATAGACTATAAATTTTACGCGAATGAAACCGTGTACAAATATTTGTAATGTACGAGGAATCAAACCCGCGTCCATCGCAAGTAAAGCGTGTACTCCGCCGTTAGAATATAATATCTTTACATAGTATATAATTAAGTCGTTTCCGTTGTTTTTTCTTAGATTTTTTAACCATGTAACAGATTTTAATGCAGTTTTTAGCAATAACAAAGCAAGATGTACACCTTGCTCTTGAATCGTTCTATCATATAATATCATATTATATCTATGTTTGTGTCTGTTTGTTCCGGCTAATCTCTGAAATGGCTGGACCGATTTTGTCGGGACTTTTTTTGACAGGTAGCTGATGTAATAAGGAGTAACTTAGGCTACTTTTATTTTAGAAAAATTCTTTTATTTTAGAATCATAAAGTTAAATTCCACGCGGACGAATTCGCGAGAACAGCTTGTTACATAGTATAAAACAAAGTCGCTGTCGCTGTCTGTCTGTCCTTATGTATGCTTAAATCTTTAAAACTACGCAACGGCTTTCGAAGCGATTTTTTTTAATAGACAGAGTGATTGAAGAGGAAGGTTTATATGTATAATACATGTACACCGGGCACAGCCGGGGCGAGTAGCTAGTATCTTATATAAGAACATTATCATTATCACCAACATACCTTTCCAATGTAGTTTGGTGTCGACGTGTGGAATTGCACGCAGTCCGCCTTCAGCGCAGGGGATGAGGGTGTGGTTGACGGGGACGAGGGTTCCAATACTGGGGATGAACTCATGTTTGTGTCAGAACATCGTGACGGGTATGAGAATGTACAACGGTCACGACTCGTTTTGATTGGCACGCCAAACTGGTGTATGACTGTCCGAGTTGGCGACACAAAATGGTTGGGGTTGATCCCGGGTATTACGGGATCAAGTTGCTCCAACGTATGGGGTACAAGTGGCGATTCGATTGGATCCACGATGTCAATTTACTATGACATACAATTATGTAAATAGCGTTTAAAAATAAGATTAATATATGATATATGTCAATTAATAATATATTTTTGGAATGGTATATATGTCATTGTTTGTAATATATAATTATTAGTTTGGAAGAATTATTTTGGAATGAAAATGGAAGTACAGGATTAAAGAGGAAAAAATGGATTTCCTGTAACATAAAACAATAGAATAATTTTATACCTATCATAACAATATTTCAACAAATTTATGACATCTATAATATGCTTATCATAGTAGTTTATATATATAATATAAATATATATAAATATGATGCGGTGTCGCTACATAATATATTAGTTTATTATAGTGTGTAGGTAGTGAGTACAGAGGTAGAATAATTGTACTTTTTACTGTACATTAGTAAGTTTATTTGGTAGTGTACTACATGGCTTATTAGTAACGCGTACATTCGACGCGGAATCGGAACATAGACTGATTTTAAACTGAAGTTAAATCTATGTTATCTGGAGAGGAATATATATGTATATTATATAAATAAAATTAGAGTGTCTGTTTGTAATATTGAAATAACCGTTTTTTACTACATGCATATGAATATAAATACGGTACATACACCAAAATAACATTTTTTACTATTTTTCTCTGTCTGTCTGTTTGTTCCGGTTAATCTCTGAAATGGCTGGACCTATTTTAACGGGACTTTTATTGGCAGATAGCTGATGTAATATTGTAGAAAAATAAACTTTATTTTTCTACAATGTTACATAAACTTTATTTTTCTACAATATTACATCAGCTCTCCTCCTCATATCAGCTCTCCACCTCATATATATATATATAAGGAAGACTAGTCGCTTAATGGATTTGTATTATTTTGTTGAATAATGCTATTATTATCATGTGTAAAACCACAAAATTTCAATGCGGATAACTGACCACCGCTGATGAAAGCGTTATGAATTTCCCTATTAGTAATCAATTTCTAACCATTACTGTTTATATATACCTATATTGCGTCATATCTTTCGCCTCGATACTAGGAATAGAATAATCAGCCAATAAACTGAGTTTGGATATATAATATATACATTGTTTTGAAGCTGCTTTGTTGACTGTTTGGTGACCAGATTTCTGTCGGGGTAGGTACTATGATTTTTGGTTGTCACATAAGAAATAGTGACAAAAACCTATGGCCCCCGACAACATTGTAATTGCGGCCTATTCTTCAGGCATGAATACTTTGCGTTTGATAGTTTTAAATTACGGGCCCTAGATATGTGCCTAGATTGTCAAAGCTTTGGTCCTGTAGGCAACTGATACTTACTATTCATTTAAATATTAAGTTTGAGAAAAACAATGTCACAACTATTATCCTAGGTGGGGTATTTTTTTTATAGATGATAATGGAATGGTGCACCCGCCTGCGCTAACGGTTTACGCTGGCGGGGCACCAGTGGAGGATGAGCATGAGGTCAGTTAGCCAAGTTCAAGTCAACTGAAGCCAAGCCAAGCCAAGCCAAATTCAACAAGAATTTATCACGATGGTTTCCAAGGGGAACCGCGTGGAGGTAAACCTGACAGCAAGGTAGCAATGTACCATACATTGCTAGTAATAAGATAATCAATCCACATTACTAACAATCCCCTTTCCCCCCTCCTAGGTGGGGTGTAGTCAGAGTCATTGTCAACTGTCGACGTTGAGGAGGGATTATTAGTCATGGAAACTCGTGACCTCATTGCTAGCAATTTAGTTGGTCTCCATGCAATCCCCATTAGAATCCAAAAGGATTATTTCCAAGTGAATTCACAACGATGGGCTAACTTACCTGACCTTATGCTCATCCTATCATCCTCGACTAGTCGGGCAACCAGCGTATACTAGCAAAAACGGGTATAACAAACCAACCACGCACAATCCCATTATGGAATCACCTTCCAGCAATGGAATTTACGAACAGATATGATATTGAAACCTTCCAGAAAAGAGTTTGTTCCTTCTGAAAAGGCAGACAACGCACTCGCAATTTCCCTGGTGTTGCGGGTGCTCAGGTACAGCGGTAATCTCTTACCATCACGCGAACCGCAAGATGTTTTATTCCCTTGTCATAAAAAATCACAAAAAACAGCACTGCCTAAGAAGCAGTCGCGCCTGCGAGAAACTTGGTTATCAATCACTTTTCACATTCTCTTGCCGACAAGATAAACCGATTTATCTATGAGTGTATATCTTATCATATTGAAGAGATTTAAATTTATGTATGTATAACAGCAATCCAATAAAATGACTCAACGCTTGCAATATTATAATCTGTTTAATAATTCATACTATTATTTAAATCCGAATGTGTTTGTTTGTTACCTTTTCATGACTAAACCGCTGAATAAAACTTAATAAAATTTGATTTGATTGTATAGCGAAGACATGTGAACGTGATAAGCAACGTTTGACGAAATCTTGGTTATTTTTCTTTAAAGTATTTGGGCTATTACTAGGTGCATTAGGCCCGTAGCACTGCGACCTACAGAGAAACAGTGTGCTGGCCCTTTTTTAGAGGTCGCTGCCTGGACCCGTCAGGGAAACCATCGCTCCTAAGAATATTCTTCAATTCTTGAAGGACATTCTTAGGGGTGATGGTTTTAATCTCCTCAGGATAATGTGTACTTTCCAAAGGAGATATTTCATTTATGTGAGTGAGCTACAACTACATAGAATGTATAGTAGCGTTGCCTCTTTAGCTTGGAAAAATCTGAAATCTCTGTTAAGGACAGTACTAAGTTGCTTTTATAGCATAGGGAACAAACGCGCTTGCGGATCAAGTAATTACCGCCGTCCATGAGCACCCGCAACACCAGGGGAAATGCAAGTACGTTGCCAACCTTTTAAGAAGGAATAAGCTCTTTTCTTGTAGGTTTCAATATCGTATCATTTCGGAAATACTATCGATGGAAGGTGATTCCACAATGTGCGTGACAAAAAGTTTCTGGTAAAAACGCACGGTGGAGGACCGCCATTCATCCTGATGATCAGGATGATATTTCAGTTAAAAGTTTGCCATGTATTTATTTAGTTTGCTGTGTCCAGTGAGGGGCCTAGTCATGATGTTTTTATTGTTTTTACTGTCTATCAATATCAGTTTGTCTCTAAGAGATTGCTAATAGCGATAAGACCGCCTTTTGTAAAACATGTTTAATGTACTTTGATTGTTATTTGTTTATCTGTGCGCAATAAAAATGTATTGTTATTATTTATAATTGCTAGTGTCTGTCAGTCTGTTTATTACTTTATGATGGCTAAATCACTGTAACGACAATGCTATTGACTGAGTTCTAGAGATAACAGATTAGATGAAGAAAGATATAGGCTACATATACTAGACGTAGAGTTTGAAAAAAGTCATTTACGTGGGTACCTCTGTCTAAATCAACTAAGCAACTTTTTTACATAGTATAAAACAAAGTCGTCGTCGCTGTCTGTTCGCTTATATCTTTTAAACTACGCAACGGACTATAATGATGTTTTTTGCAACAGAGAGATTCAAGAGGAAGATTTATATGTATCACTAGCTGTACCTGCAACTTCTTCCGCAATTATTTTTTCATTATTTGGTCAAGGTCACTATTTTACTGACTATTTTAGTGATATGTACAAAGCGTTTATTTTTATTGTATTCAACCGCATAAAGATAACCTTGCATTTCCATTTTCAACCCCTTACAACCCTTTTTACGCATTAAAAAGTAGTCTATGTCCTTCCTCGGAGTCTAGACTATCTGCGTGCCAAATTTCATTTAAATCGGTTCAGTAGTTTTGGCGTGAAAGCGAGACAGACAGACAGACAGAGTTGCTTTCGCATTTATAATATTAGTAAGGACAGACGACGTACACCCATGCGAAGCCGGGGCGGGTAGCTACTGTACTATAAGATTCTATTCTGTATGAAGCATTGAAAGCACAGATCATGCAGCCATACATCTCAGTTCTTCGGAATGGTAACGCATGAGTGGTAACCATCACATGATAACGTAACGTCTGTGTTGCTATTTATGGAAGTACTATATATAACGATTATCGAGAGGAAAGTGAATGTGGACTAATAACCCCATTGCTAACAATGTATGGTACATAGTCAGGTTGACCTCCACGCGGTTCCTCCTATAAACCATCGTGATAAATTCCTGGTGAATTTACACAATGGGCCAACTGACCTGACCTCATGCTCATCCTATCCTCCATTGGTGCAATGCCAGCGGCAACCGTAGCGCAGTATATAGTTTTTTTTTTAAGTTTTCGGAGTCGGTTTATTCATATATATATATATATATATATATATGTAAGTACGTTCAGTGCAAATTAAATATCTGTTTATTTATAACATCAATGTTGTAAATCCTTGTATAATAGATAAGACAACACCTGTTTATTATAAACATTTATAAACAATTTTTAACGGAGCCGTGGCCTAGGATTTTACTACGCTGAATTGCCCAAGAATAGAATAGAAAAGAATAGAAATATTCTTTATTCAAATAAACTTAATGTAAGCTCATTTGAATAGTCACATTTGTTTTTATTCTACCACTCATTCGGAAGACTCATCACATGAAGAACGAGGGGGAATCTTGCGTGTTGCTCTTTTAAATAAAAAATTATAAATAATACAAGATGTCGTAAATTCAAGTTTGGCTGATACCATAAATCTTTATATGTCTTACTGACTCTCAAGGAAACATCGATCAAACTAAAAATTAAAGGCGCCCGGTGAAGGTAACACCGTTATCAAACCAGAATATAATCCAAGAGAAAGCGATAGGCTGCTGGCCCCTGCCATCTTGGAGTCAAACATACCGACAGGGAAGGGAATTGTTAGTAATGTGGACTGATAAACCCATTGCTAGCTTTTGTGTTCACGATTATAATTTTTTTTATGGATGATAATGGAATGATTCACCCACCTGCGCTAACGGTTTACGCTGATGGGGCACCAGTGGAGGATATAGGATGAACATGAGGTCAGATCAGTTAGCCAATCGTGATAAACTCACCAAGAATTTATCACGATGGTTTCTAGGGGGAACCACGGGGAGCAATCGGTTGGGGGGAAAGGGGATTGTTAGTGATGGGAACTAGTAACTCCCATTGCTAGCAATGTACCATGTCAGGTCGACCTCCACGCAGCTCCCCCTGGAAACCATCGTGATAAATTCTTGGTTAATTTGTCACGATGGGCTAACTGATCTGACCTCATGTCATTCCTATCATCCTCCACTGGTGTCCTGCTAGCGTATACATTAGCGAAGGGGGAGCGAAATGTGAAAATGTCTAGTGTTGCTTCCAGTGCATCATTTGATTATTTGTGTATAGATCTTATGCTACGTTTACATTCAGCTGCTTCCCCTGCCACTCGCACTGCCGGTCGACAGCTGAGAGAGAGGCCTGAATGTAAACACATGCTGCCACTCGCGCTGGCAGTCCTTTGACTCGCGCAAGAAAATCCGACAATCGAGAGTGCGCCGTGCAGCGCGAATGGCGTGTTTACACTCTCGCGCTGCTCACTTCCCTAAAGTGAGTGAGTGTAAACGTAGCATTATATGTTTGCATGTGTGCGTATACATTTTTTTTTCTTTTTGAATACTGCTAATTGGCAACCTGCTTTTTTATATACAATAGTTCAATCTGATGAAAAAATTTTTTTATAACACGGTACAAACGAGCATTCGGCTGACCTGATGTTAAGTGAATACCGCCGCCCATGAGCACCCGCAACACCAGGGGAATTGCAAGTACGTTGTCTGCCTTTTAAAAGGGAATAAGCTCTTTTCTTGAAGGTTTCAATATCGTATCGGTTCGGAAATACCATTGCTGGAAGGTGATTATCGGTTCGGAAATACCATTGCTGGAAGGTGATTCCACAATGTGGTTGTGCATGGCAAAAAGTTTCTAGAAAACCGCACTGTGGAAGACCGCCATTCATCTAGATGATCAGGATGATATTTTAGGAATAATTCTTTACCTTATAGTTTTTTTCTTTACCTTTACTTTATAGTTTGTCTTAAACTATAGGCAGACGTTATAAAAATTAACCACCAACCGATGCTGTGAACGCTCGACCATACTAATTTAGAACATTTATCGGCTGTTTGCCACCACTCGCCTTGACCTACAGTTAGCCATTGTTACTTGCACGTTCCATGTATGTACAATACACTGAAACAGTGGTTGTCAACCTTTTATACCGATACTTTTTAGAGGATGGGTAGAATATAATAAGTTATAGTTGTTTATAAGTTCAATTTAAAAATATAAAGTTATAACAATTACTTAAAAGAGCAACACGCAACTTACTCGTTCATCTTGTGATGACACAGGTTTCCGAATGGGCGATAGATTAAAAAACATAAGTATGACTATACAAAAGTTCTCAAATGTACTAATACACCATACATATAAATAAAATTGCAGTGTCTGTTTGTAATATTGAAATAACCGTTTTTTACTACATGCATATGAATACAAATACGGTACATACACCAAAATAACATTTTTTACAATTTTTGTCTGTCTGTTTGTTCCGGCTAATCTCTGAAATGGCTGGACCGATTTTGATGGGGCTTTTTTTGGCAGGTAGCTGATGTAATAAGGAGAACTTAGGCTACTTTTATTTTAGAAAAATAAAGTGTACAGGTAGTTATTTATAATAATAGTTTTCAAAGAGGAATAGTACACAAGGCTGCGCTAACGATAAACGCTGGCGTGATATCAGTGGAGGATAAAGCTATGAGAAAAAGTTTTTTTTTTAATCTGAGAATTCATTTGAAAGACTCTAAGGCTGTGGTGCGGTTTACGCTCGCTTCAGCAGACGTGAAAAAAATATGTAAATTTATGTTTTTCTTAGATATATGATTTCTATTACATTATTGTTACATATAAATTTTTATAAATATTATATTATTGATAGGAGACAAAACAAAAACAAAACAATACGAAAACAAAATAATAAACAAAACGATAGAAACAAAACAACGATGTAAGGTAAACGCAAGATAAAACATACGAAATAAACAAAAGACTACTACAATAAAAATGGTGGTGTTGTTGATGATGATGGTACGGGAACGTTGATGGTGATGATACTCATCACCATCAACATTCCCATACCGGTCAACATGCATTTGATTGAAATGTTTCAAATTGTGAGTAATGAGAAAGTCAGATCAGTTAGTCCCACTCTACCATCCCACCATGGCGAATTTTAGAATTGATCACAATGGATTTTAAAGCATAGTGTGGAGGTCAACCTGACATAGCATATTGTTATCAATGAAACCACTATTTCCCAATGCTAAAAATATTTTTTTGATGGACAACAGGTTGAAAACCACTGCTCTATTTGGACCAATTAATTTGGTGTTACATTTCAGTTTGTTTAGTATTACTAGTCCAAATTAACACCAGCAAGTTAGTTCGAAAGAAAGCATTGTAATCTAAGATTTCGTGCTACTTAAATAGCATCTTTGGCAAAATTGGGAGAACACAAAATCTCTACCTACATATGAATAAAATTGGAGTGTCTGTTTGTAATATTGAAATAACCATTTTCTACTACATGCATATGAATCTAAATATGGTACATAGACCAAAATAACATTAATTACAACTTTTATCTGTCTGTTTGTTCTGGCTAATCTCAGAACTGTTTAGGTAGCTGACGTAACAAGAAGTAACTTAGTCTACTTTTATTTTAGAAAAATAAAGTTAAATTCCATGCAGGTAGCTGGTGTAATAAACAAATATTGCTATATTGTAATGTCTATGCTTTACTTCAGATAGATAAATGCTTTATTCATCAATTACAAACACATAACATACAGGGGATATAGAAATATAAATTAAACAAATTAAAACATGGAGGTGGCTTTATGTGTCACAAAGATGATGCAACCAACTCAGCATAAAGCATAAATTTAATTATAGGATAATTAAATATATATATTGTATGTATGTATGTATTACAGTTGCTTGCACTTCTTCATGTCATGCAAGTGCCAACTTCAAGCTAGGTTTAAACAGATTATATTTTATCCAAAACTATAACTGTAATTTGGTCAAATATATCTTGTCTTTTCTTTAATCTACACACATGTTCGGTTATTATATAGTACAGTATTTTATAACTAACTAGCTGTTCCCGTGACTTTGTCCGCATGGAATTATATTATATTTTTCTAAAATAAAAGTAGCCTAATGTACTCCTTATTACATCAGCTACCTGCCAAAAAAAGTCCCCTCAAAATCGGTCCAGCCATTTCAGAGATTAGCCGGAATAAACAGACCGACAGACAGACAAAAATGGTAATAAATGTTATTTTGGTGTATGTACCATGCTTATATTCATATGCATGTAGTAAACGGTTGTTTCAATCTTACAAACAGACACTGCATTTTTATTTATATGTATAGATTAAGGAAGTTTATTGAACTTACTATGTCCATGTCTTACACATCAATTGTTTTGAAGTCTGAAACATTGTTGTGAAAAACTAAAACATACTAAGTTGTAAAAATTATATTTTGTTTAACAACAGTTGCCTGCTGCTAGCAATGGATTGTTGCCAAGTTTACAATAAAAACACTACACTCCACTTCCTTCAGATACTGTTAGTTATCTCATATGCAACTCTATAAACATTTACAAACATCTTTAAACATAATAAAATCGTAAAATTGTCTGTAGTCAGTTGTTTTTTTTTCTAGAAATTATGTAAGGACAAATGGGCGTGCAAGTAATGCTTCCAGAGCTGAAATGTTTTTGTTTTTTGTAATTGGAATAGCATTTCTTAAGATAAAATTGTTATAAGAAATTTTAGAGGAGACCTATGTCTTGTCTTAGCTAGGAACCTAGGTAGTGAAATAATAATTGACAAAACCAACATTAACTATAACCATGAGTACAAACAATAAAATAAATATTGGAATAGCAAACAAGTTGAGTTAGCACTATCCTATTAAGACTTAAATCAAAAATAAATCTATGTAACAAATCACAATGGAAAAAAAAGTAAAAATAATATTGTTTATTTTAAGGGCAATGGGATTGAACATCAATCAAACCTTTAACATGAATGTATGCAAAGAATTTCTTGTAAATATGCCCTAATATAAAAAACCTATATCACAGTTTTATACTAAAATGATTTAGCTTCAAGTGACTACTAATTGTTATAAGATTAAAAAAAATGCAAATTTTAATAAGTATCTATATCCAACTCTAATCTGTATCACGCCTAAAACCTTAGTATCATGTGATACAATTTTAAATTGGCATGTAAATATTATACAACCATTTAAGAAACATAAATAGTACTTAAAATGTTAGCATATATTATTCAAATGTGTTTTATATGCAAATAAATTATTTTCTATTATACCATTCACTCACCCGGTATCCAATTAGAATCTTATTGAACCGTATATGTGATACACCTGTGACCCATTGTCGTCACTTCATAATTGAATTTAAAGAAGTAGCCCATTCGATATTTAACCTATAAAAAAATAAAAAATACTCACAGTCACCAGAGACAACGTCCAATTGGTAGATCATCAAACTGATTGTTTATTACCGACAATTCGCGCTTAAAAATTGTGTAAACCGGTAACAAACATTGCAAAACTTCGCAAACGGTCAGAGGTCACTCTATAAACTGTGACTAGTAGAATTTATACACAATGTTCATGAATATACTGCTCACAATTGCGAGCAGTTACACAAACGTGTTTATTATACAAGTCCTCACAGCCAATTTCAGGGCATATCCGCGGTATGGGCCTCTTACGAGAGACTATTACATTAACTACAATCATTCACACAAACACACTTTTAATATTGAAAGTTTCAAATACAACACTTCGTTGCAATTTATAAAATATTTGTTAGGTCAGTAGTTATATTTCGAAATTAAATTTACGGGAACGTAGGGTTTGAAGTATGATTTTTTTAATTTTTTCTAAATTTTGACATGTTCCGTGTCGTGTCGATTCGTTTCGTTAAGTATGTAGTGTTGCGATACGATGCTTTGGTCCGAATTTAATCTAATAAGTAACGATATCTACTCGACTTGCATTGCTAATTTTCAATTTTAATAATTTGGATTATTGAGTAGCCTAGGAGGGTCTACTAAGAATCTAGGATTGAATACCATGCATGGTCATTCAGGAATCAGCGGTAAACACGGAACTCTAAAGTGATTATTATCAAAAATAATGATTATTTATTCAAACGAGCGTGTCTGTATCAAACATTAGTTACTGAAAACTCATGATTGTAAATAGATTTGTTGAAATTTACATAATTAAAACGTCTCAATAGCATTTCTAAATGGCGATATCGAAGAAAATATTTACATGAAAGTATCTCTAAATATAAAAACCCATATTTGGCAATTTTCTTAGGTCAACGCTATCGGCCATGCAGGATTGCAATCTATGTTCTTAATTACTTGTTACACAAAATATCGTCATTTTCATTCAGCAAGTGTTCATTGAACAAATTTCAAAACTGTAAAATATTTTTCAATTAATAAGTCCTAAAATAGATTCATCAGTTATCGTCTAAGTGAGGAAGGCCATCACTTAAACATTTTTATTTGACAGCTAAATCTGATTTGGCATATTGATTGACGTTTTGACAGTTTATTCGAATTTTAGTTTCGAAACTGACATATTCATCCATCAGATTTAATTGTTTTGTTTTGATTTGAGAATTGATTATATTCGAATTTCTATATTACGTTCATTATTTTATTTATGTACAAATTTCTTGATAAATAATAAAAATGTCTACTATTATATGTTTTGTATGCCATAGCGCTGAATTGTGTGATCTAAATGATGAAATATCGGATAAATTTAAAGATATAATCGGAATTGATGTGAGTTTGTTTTTATATTAATTTAAAAATGTTTAACAAGCGTGTAATGTATTAAAATATTGTTACAGATTTTACCTGACTATGGTTTGTGTTATATTTGTCATCACTTGTTAAAGAAACTTTGGATTTTCAAGTGTATTTGCAAACAACGGCTTTACCAAGAACCTACAATTTTCAGGTATGTTTTTTTATTATTATTTTTTTTTTTCCAAATATTCTCATCTCCCCTCTTAAGGAGAGGAGATGGCAACATACACCCGGTAGAAGCACAGTCGGCCGGGGTTAAGGGCCCCAGGGAGAGAAACCGGCGTACAATGCGGGCAGAATATTATTATTATTATTATAAAATTAATTAGCCGTGCTTACGAGCTGTGACTATGTATGCTTGGTATTAGGAATATATATTATTCTGAACATTCTGTAATGGAGCAAACAACAATTATCTGAAAACTTCATGTGGTTTCTGAAAATACCTTTAATTAGACTTTCTTAGGTCACTAAAGTTATCCATATTAATATTAAACTAAAGTGCCTCTAAATATAACTTTTTTTAGAGAAATCTGCTTCTTTCTTTCTCTATATTATGGGCTGTCTTATAACTAAAAAAAAAGATTGATAAAGTTGCAGAAAACAGCTAGTCTGCTAATATATCTTTATAACTTTTTTAGAGAAATTAATGTATATAAATATTTGGAGAGTGAAGTTCAAATACACACATTAGGCTGTGAAGATAGTGAAAATCAATTTGAATCTATCAATAATGATTATTATTATATTTATAATGATAACGAAGATACTGATAATGAAGCTAATGAACCCAACAATATAGAAACTGAACAAGAATTACCTGAAAATATATCAAATGTAATAGCTGATGATAATATTGAATTGAATGATGAATCTTTTGATGATAACCAAACGGATAATATTGAGGAATTAATAAACAATGACTCATCAATACAGACAAAAAAGAAAAAGTCAAAAAAGAAAAAAAAGGAGTTTGAGAAGATAATTTTAAGTTTAGAAGAACAGAAGGCAGAATTAGAATGGAATAGGAAACAGAAGAAGTATATAGAAGCAGAGTTTAAATGTTATAATTGTGCATTGGGGTTTCTGTTCAAGGATACCTACCAAGCTCATATGATGAGGCATGAAGAGGTAAGATACATAAAATGATAATTTGTCTACCTGTTTGCATTTTAAATATTTTTTTAATCACTTGCCTGCGCTAACGGCATGATGTGGGCCTCCAGTGAAGAGTATAAGGTTAGGTCAGTTAGTACCATCAGGGCTAATTCACCAGGAATTTATCACTATAGTTACCAGGTGAAACCGCATGGAGGTTAATCTGACATGGTACATTGCTAGCAATAGCACTCTCCTCAGTAATACAATCACTGCATATATTACAATTTACATGAGTATGATTATTTGTATCGATCTGGGTGTTCTCTATGTATATACAAAAAAAATCTATCTTTTCTATCAGACTTCTGACAACACAAGCTCAGCTCAGTTTGTGGCTAGTTGGTGTGAATTGTCCAGGCATATTATTGTTTCTTCCACAATCCGTAGTCGAACGGCGAGTTTCGATGTGAAACCTGCACGCTGAGGTTTGCGAGCGCGCGCGTGCTGCGTGTCCACGTGGCGGCGCACGCGTGCCGGCTGCGGTGCGCGCGCTGCGCACGTGCGATGTGCCTGCCCGCACGTGGCCGCGCGCCGCGCTGCACGTGCAGCACGTGCAGCACGTACAGCCCGCGGCCTGTACATCGCGGCGACCCTCGCGCCTGTCACCTCTGTGGAGCCGTCTTCAGGTTAGTCGCATCAATATATTTAATGTCATTAAAATACTAGTGATTTCGAATTCATACATTTTACGTTCAGTATAACTATAGACAAATAATATTAAAGATAAACGGTATATTAATCTATTCTTAATTTGACCACAGACTTTAACATACTACATACATACATAAACAAATATACTTGTTTTTATGAATAATGGAATGGTACACCTGCCTGCACTAACTTAACTGACAGTTTAATCGACTATCGACTAATTCCTAAACCGCGCGCTTCTGAAAAATGTGTTCTGTTAAGGTAGCTACATTTTTTTATAAAATATTAAAATCTAGAGAGGCCAGCGGATTACAACAACATTTAAGGCGGTTCCATCAGGCGAACGCCAGCAAACGGAATTACTCGTGCAGCGTTTGCGGCAAGAGTTACGCCAACCAAGCAGCTGTCAGGACGCATATGATGTAAGTCACAATTTTTTATTTAAATCAAAAATAATTTATTAATGTAGGAAAAATAGATATTTTAGCCGCTTATGAACGTCAAATTTTTTGCATTATAATTTTTTCCCTACCATCTAATTCAGTGTAGAGATTCAATTAGAAGAACTGGCACCAAACTCAACTGGTAGATTTTTAATAGTTATGATTAATTTTCAATCAGTCTTTATATTTTTTTTGTGTGTGAAAAAGTGCCTTTCTATGGCTACAATGAAAAGAGGATGAGGCCACCAACTACTTGTTCGACTAACGTCCATAGGGACATGAAGGAGTTGAGCCTGCCAAATGACGATGTTTACCAGCGAAACGTATGGCCCTTCAAGATTAGAAAACCCGACGACGGGTAACGAAGAGGATGGAGATTGTTAGTAATGTGGACTAACCACATTGCTAGCAATGTGTCATGTCAGGTTGACCTCCACGCGGTTCCCCTGGAAATCATCGTAGTAAATTTTTTTGTTATGTTCTATCTACTGTTGCTATTTCATTGTCAGACTATTAAGTATGTTATATGATATGTAAATGGTATATTTAGGTATGTATTTTATTCATATTTATCTATAGCTTTATATATATTGTATGTATTTGTATATGTATGTTTATATGTACTTACGTTTAGTAAATATATATTATTTATGACATAGGTATTATTTTTCTTATTGATTACATTTGCACCGCCTACCAGTTCTCTGCACAACATGTGGTTGACTGGTAGAAAATGCCGTAAGGAGTTAAGTCCGCCATATGTACTTTTACCTTGGTATTTTGTGCATTGAAGTTATATAAATAAATAAATAAATTGTCATTTGCCAAGATGGGGTAACTGACCTGACTTCATGCTCATCCTATCATACTTCACTGGTGCCCCGCCTGCGTAAAGCGTCAGCGCAGGCGGGTGCATCATTCCATCATCATCCATTAAAAGACTCCGCGTAACGGGAAGAGGCGAGGATAAAGAAAATCATCAACAAAAACAAACCTAAGTTTGGTTTACTTAACACAGGGGACAAACGAGCATGCGGCTCACCTGATGGTAAGTGATTACCGCCGCCCATGAGCACCCACAACACCAGGGGAATTGCAAGTACATTATCGGCCTTTTAAAAAGGTATAAGCTCTTTTATTGAAGGTTTCAATATCGTATCGGTTCGTACTTCTTTGTATGAACACTATATAAATATTTCTTCTTTCACCTTCCAGTACCCACATCCGGCGGAAATTCAACTGCGACCAGTGCTCATCAACCTTCAAAAGTCCATACACTCTGACCCAGCATAAAAAGAAGCACAACCCTGGTGAAACGGCCATGTTCTTCTGCGAGACTTGCAGTGTCAGTTACTCAAGTAAGAAGAGTCTGCTAGCTCATAGAAGAAACTCTATTAATCATCAGGAAAGTGTGTAAGTTTAGAATTTTGTTATGTATTTTTACGGTCTCTGTGGTCTAGTGGATTACCATACTGCCTTACATCCGATGGTCGTGTGTTCGATTCCTCCCACGGTACAACATTTGTATGTGTATGAGTATGATAGTTTATATCGATCTGGTTGTTTTCTATGTATTTATTATGTATGTATTTACAAAAAAAATATAAGTACTCGTATCTATGTTTTTATATCAGTTGTCTAGTAGGTACCGATAACACAGGCTCTGTTTAGCTTGGGACTCTTCTGAAACGGCTTGACCGATTTTTATGAAACTTTATATACATATTCACTAGGTCTGCGAATCGGCTACTATTCATGCTCCTAAGTGATAAGGGTTGTCTACCCCTAACATTATTTATTTATTGATTGGACAATTTTTAAACTTCTTTTATTAAAAAATAGATACAACCCTAAATTTTCACTCTTCTACCTTAACCCCTATTTTAATAGCGATTTTAATTTATATGTCAAAACAACGTTTCCAGGATCAGCTGGTATTGTATTATAATTTTTCTAATTCTTCATCAGTCCAGAATGCCCGATCTGCGGCAAGATCTGCCCCAACCAGCGTTCCCTGACCAACCACATCGCTGGAGTCCACTCCTCGACGAAGAACTACTGGTGCCCTCGATGCCCAGCCCGGTACACCACCAGAAAGTCGTTGGTGCGGCATGTGAGGAACCATGATGCGCCTGAACAGCATCAGGTAGCTGTGTGTCATCTGTGTGGACTCAGTTTCAAGGTGCTTAGTCTTTTCTTTATTATAAGGGGATATATACACAGATTACATCACACTTTAAAGAGAGGATGGGTTCGATGAAGTGTGACATTAATTAACAAGGGGGGTAGTTAGATAAAGTGTGACATTAATTAACATGGGGTTAGTTCGATAAATTGTGACAATGTGCGGAAAATTTTTCATAAGACCGGTCTACCGTCGGAGGGATGGACAGGAGGGGCTGTGTGGAATGTACCCACTAAAAACCGTGTACCTACGAGTGCCATTGCCGGTGTTGAGAGATCGCGTTATCATTCTACCGCGACTCCGTTACGTTGGCCCGGTCTATAGATGTTGTAGGCCCCATCTTGTTGTTAGGGCGACCTATTTCGCCCTACTCATTTGTATAAACAAACACTATAGCTACTTACTGACGTAACTTGTGGATGGCCCCTAAACCCTAAAACAACCGTTTCTTTTGTTTTTTTTTTCAGGGAAAAAGCAAATTGAACCGGCATTTGCGAGAAGTTTGTGAGAAGCAGAAGCTGGAGGAAGAATTATCTTCTTATTATGAACAAGATGACATTATTAATTAATAATATTAAAGATAGACACTGCGATTTTATATATTTGTATAGACTTGTTTGACTTCTAAAGGGTCTTCTTTTTAATAGATGATAATGATATGGTTCACCCGCCTGCGCTAACAGTTTACGCTAGCGGGGCACCAGTGGAGGATGATAAGATGAGCTTTTCGGACTACTCTAATGCTGTTGGCCGCAGCTGGCCTTTACAGCTTCACCGGACGTTAGGGGGCGAGTGCAGATGGCACTCCAAACCCGCGGAAGAACTTATGGAGCGGCTGAAGGCCAACTCCTGCCTGACGGATACGACTTTAATCTGAAGGCACCACTAGGGGTTCGAACCTCGGCTCAGGCCGTCGTAATTTCGATCCCCGTTTGAATTGGACGGGGGATCGATCGGAGGGGATAAGATGAGCAATGAGGTCAGGTCAGTAAGCCTATTGTAATAAATTGACCAGATGGTTTCCAGGAGGTACTGCGTGGAGGTCAACCTGACATGGTACATTGCTAGGAATGGAGTCATCAATCCACTTTACTAACAATTCCCTTCCCCCCGCCGGAAGTGTCAACAAGCTACAAGTGCAATGGAGCGATCTATGCTCGGTATCTGTCTACGAGATACAATACGGAACACTGAGACCAGAAGACGCAGTAGAGTTACAGGCATCAAAAGAATCGCGCAGCTAAAGTGACGTTGGGCCGGTCAATTATGTCAGAGAAAGAGTATATATTCTATTTTTGAATCCCGGAGACTAAATTGACAGGTCTAAATGTCAAATTTCAATCAAATAATGTTACCAGGTATAGCGGAGTAGTGGTGTACCTGTGATACCGATTTGTTTAATCGGAAACTTTTGTTTTAACATATTAGTTTTAAACCTTTACCGGACGTTTCCACGACAGTTTTTAAAATTTACGTACATGTACCACGATCGGCCTTGGGCTGCTCGCATTTATTTTAGTGAAACATAAAAAAAATCTATTTTTATACAACAACCATATATTTATTAATACCTATACGTTATTAATTTTATGATATTGCGTATAAAATAAACACCCACATATTATTTCTGAATATAAAAATAACCTATAAAATGGGTAATTTATATTAATTGCCGATAATGCCACAACACTATTTAAAAAATTCAAAAACCTGACAACATCGGTAATGTCAAATTTGTCTTAGGGATTAAATAACATACTAGATTAGTTGATATAAGTGTGTTAACGTTTATTTATCGTTTTTTATTTATGATTGCAACAAATTAAAGCACTGTAACGCAGAGAAAGCTACTAAACTGTACCCGTTCATGCAGTCCACAACGATCTTATTCAATACTTCACCACATTTTGTTAAAACACAACTTTTTCCCTGACTCCCCTCAGTTTTCCGGTCCTTGCAACCGATGTTCCATCTACGTCGCCATATTTCCGATATGTCGCTTCTCCTAAGCGAGATATCTTGAGATTTTTGTGAAATATCCTCAAATGTGTCTCGGGATTTTAAACATCTTTTAATTAGTATTTCTAGTATATGAAACATGTATGGTATGTTCTCAGTTTGTATGATATCGTTCAATTCATACAAGTCCTCTTGTGTGAAGTTTGTATGTATTTTCTCTAATGTTTTCGTTATTTTTTCTATACTGTACTTTACTATGTGTACAGACTTGTTGAATAGAGAGAGACGGTGGATATTCTCTTCTTTTTTCAGTAACTGAAAATAGTTTTACCATATTTTTTTTATGTATAACTATCTGTGCCCGGTTTCACCCGCGTCATATTTATAGCCTGTATGTTATTCTGATGTATAATCTACTGTAATGTTTCATAAAAATCCGTTGAGTATATTTTGCGTGACAGAGTAACAAACATCCATCGCACCGCTCGCCATCGACAGGGAATTCATCCCTACACGCTAGAACCTAAGTGGTCTCGGACAGTGCTGTTTCAGAAGAGCTTCCTCCCGCGTACACTTAGATTGCCGAGGTTTTCTCGAGAGACTATGGGGTTTTTCAAGAAGGGTATATTAAGATTTCCTAAGAGTCGGCAACGCGCATGTGACACCCCTGGTGTTTCAGGCGTCCATAGGCTACGGTAACCGTTTACCATCAGATGGGCCGTATGCTTGTTTGTCACCTAAGTGGTATAAAGAAAAAAAAATCCATCCATACTCACAAACTTTGGCGTTTATAATAATAATAATAATTTTATTTATTTATAATATTGTTATTTTCATATAGTGTAGATAAGGCAGTAAAATTACATCTATTTATCATTTGTAGGAAAGGTATCACGGCACATCACATGATAACGTGATATCCATAGTGCTGTTTATGTGTATTATTATATAGGCGACGATTACCACTTACCATCAGGTGGGCCGAAAGTTTATGTGCCATTGCAATTATATATATAAAAAATATACTAACAACTTGATCGTCTGTATATAGTCCATTCAGCATTGCCTCAATATGTTCCAATAATTCTTCTAGAAATGATGGGCATGCCTCTTCAACATGGAGTCTGTCAATCAGTTGGCCTAGAACCTGTAATAATATTACAAATGAAATATAAGCATATAAATACAGGGGTCTAGGCTCCGAATATGATTTTGTCCCATTCGGTGTCGTCATCATTCTCATATTATCACCTTCCACTGGTGCCCCGCCAGCGTAAACCGTTAGTGCAGGCGGGGGCACCATTTCCTTGTCGGGGGGAAGGAGATTGTTAGTAATGTGGACTAATGATCCCATTGCTAGCAAAGTACCATGTCAGGTTGACCTCCACGCGGTTCCCCCTGGAAACCATCGTGTTAAATTCCTGGTGAATTTGTCATATATCATGTTCATCTTATCATTCTTCACTGGTGCCCCGCCATAAACCGTATATATATCATCCGTAAAAAAAAAACCATTTCCTTGTCATATACAAATATATATATATATATATATATACTTATAAATAAAATTAAAGAATTCATTTAAAGCAATACAAAATTATTACAATAACATTATAAAATAAAAACTGTAACTGTATAAAAACTGTATTGCAATTATTTTCCTATCCCCATCTCCAGGGCAATGTAGGTATACAATTTAACTAAAAAACATATTAATATTATTGAAAATTAAAAACCCAAAATTGAGACAAAGAATCCATATAAAAAAATATTCTAAAATTATATTTATAACTAGCTGTTCCCGCGACTTTGTCTGTGTGGAATTTAACTTTATTTTTCTAAAATAAAAGTAGCCTAAGTTACTCCTTATTACATCTGCTACCTGCCAAAAAAGTTCCATCAAAATCGGTCCAGCCATTTCAGAGAATAGCCGGAACAAACAGACCGACAAAAATTATAAAAAATGTTATTTTGGTGTATGTACCGTATTTATATTCATATGCATGTACTAAAAGACGGTTATTTCAATATTACAAACAGACACTCCAATTTTATTTATATGTAGATTAAAAACCCAAATTTGAGACAAAGAATCCATATAAAAAAATATTTAAAAATTATATTTATAACTCGTTGTTCCCGCGACTTCGTCCGCGTGGAATTTAACTTTATTTTGCTAAAATAAAAGTAGCCCAAGTTACTCCTTATTACATCAGCTACCTGCCAAAAAATGTCCTGTCCAAATTGGTCCAGCCATTTCAGAGATTAACCGGTACAAACAGACAGGTAGACAGACAAAAATTGTAAAAAATGTTATTTTGGTGTATGTACCATATTTATGGGCATATGCATGTAGTAAAAATTTATTATTTCAATATTAGAATAGAATAGAATAGAATTTTTTATTAACTCGTTTTTACAGTAATAGCATAAGAAATACAAGAATAATTTACACATTAAAAAACGGAGTCAATGTGGGCCACAACTCAGCATAATGCTGGAAATAGTTTCCAGCGCTGATTTTCAGTTGGGCCCCCAGTACGGACGCGCAAATATTACAATTAAAAAATACTTATACATTAACTTAATAAATCAGATACTATGCAATTAAAATAAACATAATAATATCAAGAGAAAAGTATATAAATAATAAAAAGTAAAATTATATATTAATAATCTTAAATAATAATCCTAAAACATTATATACGTAATGGATAAAAGAAAAAATAAACAATTACAAAGAAATAAAATTAAAAAAAATATATATATACATGTACCCACAGTGATGCGTACGGTGCATTTTACGTATTCTAATAACGGTATCGCAGTATTAAAATAAAAATATCCATAACACTTGCTCTCTGGTACCAGCAAATAGTTTCAGCCAAGGTAAATGTCGCCACCCACGCGCCTTTAATGAATCCTTTATCGTTATTATCAATTATTTTTTTGAACTTGTAGCAAATGTTCTTTAAAATGCTTTCGGAAAGTATATTTTGTTTTCACTTCACGCATAGGTGGTGGGAGAACATTCCATGTTTTTGAGGCCGCTATTTTAAATGATCCCCGGCAAAGAGTAGTTTTATGAATTGGCGTTACAAGAAGAAATGGCGAAGCCCTTGTATGATATCTATTATAACCACTAGCCCACGATAGCTTCTCATACAGATAATCAGGAGATTTCGACTTTATAACGCCAAAAAGTAAAACTGCAAAATGCAACTGCATTCGTGACTTCATTTTAAGAAGATTACTCTTATTCAGATATGGGGTTACGTGCGACCGCGGAGGGATGTTGAAGCAAAAACGCGCGCATGCGTTTTGTACGCGTTGAATAATCCTCTCTGTTTTAGCATTGATGCCTGGTCCATAAACAACATCGGCATAATTTAGTTTAGAAAGGACAAGACTTTCACATATTCTGACACGCAAATCAGTACTTAAATATGGTCTAATGCTATATAGAAGTCTAAGCCTGTAAAAACAATTTCTAACAGCTTCACTAATATGACTTTCAAACTTTAGGTTTGAGTCAATTATTACACCTAAATTTTTTGCTTTGGGTATATTTTGAATAATTTTGCCTTCTACTCTAATTTGAGGATACTGATTTTTAATTCGTATAACTTGCCTTTTAGTACCTAATACCATAAATTTAGATTTATTTGGATTAATTACGAGACAATTCCTATTAGCCCAGGCAGCGATGTATGCCAAATCCTCATTCAACTTTCTTACCGCTTCAGATAAATCGTTTGGATGAGAATGAATATAGATCTGGAGGTCATCTGCATATAGGTGATAATTGCAATGGCGAATACATTTTGTCAAATCAGTACTGTACAAAATGAACAATAGTGGACCCAAAATTGACCCTTGTGGTACTCCTCTTGTGACAGGCAAGCAGCTAGAAGATATTTGTTGACCATCTTCGCTTTTCAACTCAACATATTGGTATCTCATGTGAAGATAGCTTTCAAACCAGCGAACAGTGTCACAGTGGAAACCGTAATAAGACAACTTTGATAAGAGTAGTGCAGAATTTAAAGTTTCGAATGCCCTGGAGAAGTCCAGAAGCACTAGCAAGGTTCCCTGTCCAGAATCCTGGGCTGAGAGTATGTTGTCCATGACATTCAGTAAAGCTGTAGCTGTACTATGCCCTTTCCGGAATCCAGACTGAAGCTTAGGTAGAATATGCTTAGATTCCAAGTATTTTGTCATCTGGTCACTCACTACCCTTTCCAAGATCTTTGATAGAAAAGGCAATATATTTATGGGTCTTAAGTCCTGTTCTTGTGTGGGGTTAGCTGTTTTAGGTATTGGTCTAATCATGGCTATCTTCCACATATCTGGGAAGATACCTGTAGTAATGGAACTGTTTACAATAGCAGTAATTGCATGTAGTGAATGTGGCAGTGTGAGATTAATCATACACCTTGAGATTTGATCTATTCCGTAGGCATCAGAGGTAAATGACTTCAAAATAGTTGCTATGGTGTCCTCGCCTACTGGTTGCAAATGGAATGTACTCGTGCCAAATCTATGAAACTCAAAATAGGTCAAATCGGATATAGTAACTGAATCATTTCCAGGTAAATTTAAAAAGTGATAATTAAGAACGTCTGGAACAGAGTGTCTGTTCGTAATATTGAAATAATCAATTTTTTTTATATGTATAGATTTATGAGTGCTAGAGCATTTATTTCGTACTACTCTAATGCTGTTTCCCGCAGTTGGCCTTTACAGCTTCCCTTCACGATATGGGGCGAATGCAGATGGCACTCCAAACCAAAGGAAGGACTTATGGAGCGGCTGATGACCAACTCCCCGCCTGACGGATACTTCCGTGAGGACACTGCTAGGGGTTCGAACCTCGGCTCAGGCCGTCGTAATTTCGCATCCCGTTTGAGTTGGACGGGGGATCGATAGGAGGGAATGGTAGAGCTCTAGCATTTCCCTCCAATGAGCACCTCCTAAAAGCATTTAAACGTGCATGCATGTGCTTGTGTGTTTGTGTGACATATTGCACGTATATTCAAGTATATGGTGAATGGATATCTTCTGGGTAAGCTCGCTACATCCTAGGTCTTGCCATCATTTACCATCAGATGAGGTAAAAAAATATTATACTTACCCGAGATATTTCGGTGGTGATTTCGTTAGTGGTAGCCACTAGTGGGCATCGCATGATGTACTCATAGAGACAGTGGGCCGACTGACTCATACTGAGGCTGGATAACTGGAGCGCTGAAAAATAAAATTTTATTCTGCAACGGCCTTGGTCTAACGGTTTAGCGGTATGCTTTACTGGTGGTCCCGTGTTCGATTCCTCGCACGGTGCAAATTTTGTATTCATGAGTATTATTGTTTATATCGGTCTGAGCGTTTCCTATACAAAAGAAATATCTATGTATTTATATCAGTTGTCTAGTCCCCATAACACAAGCTCTGCTTACAGTGGGATTATATGACGCTGTGTAGTTGATTATTATTATTTTTAGTTACACTTTTATTATATAACTGGTTTGGCAAACATGCCTGATGGTAAATGGTAACAATATTTCAGGCTTCACCCCATCATGAAACAGCCGTGGTTTATCTCAACCGTTGCCATTCTAGAAGACTAATACATCGTGCCTCTTATATATAAAATTCTCGTGTCACAGTTTTCGTTCCCATACTCCTCCGAAACGGCTTGACCGATTCTCATGAAATTTTGTGAGCGTATTGAGTAGGTCTGAGAATCGACCAACATATATTTTTCATCCCCCTACATGTTAGGGGTAGTCCACCCCTAATTTTTTATTTTTTTATTTTAAGGCAAACGACGTTTGCTTGACAGCTAGTATATATATATATATATATATATATATATATATATATATATAATAATAATGGAATCAGAGTGACCAATTTATGGAGCCCCTTATGAACCTCTGGTCTAGCAGTTTAGTAACCGATACTTGATATTAATTTGATCTTAATTGAAAATGTATCTACGACTTCATTCATTTGTCTAATACCATTGATGTGTGAATTGTCCTGTGATAAAATATAGCCTATTAGCTTTTACCCGCGCATTCGCTCGCATTGAATAAAAATATTTGTTTTTTTTATTAAATAGTCCTGTTCTTTCTTATCTGCTCCAAGAAAATGTGTAATAAATTTCATGATGATCAGTTCAGTAGTTTTTGCGTGAAAGCGTAACAAACGTCCCTACTTTCACATTTATAATATTAGTGTTACATCAAAATACGTTCAGTAGTTTTTACGTGAAAGAGTAACATACATCCATACTCACAAACTTTCGCGTTTATAATATTACTAGCTTTTGCCCGCGGCTTCGCTCGCGTTACTTATCCCCTTAGGGGTGGAATTTATCAAAATCCTTTATTAGGGGATGCATACGTCATAGTAGCTTTATGCATGCGAAGTCTCAGCACGATCGGTTTAAAATTGACAAGCTTTCATCCCCTATTTTATCCCCTTGGGGGTAGAATTAATCAAAATCCTTTCTTAGCGGATGCCTACGTCATAACATCTATCTGCATGCCAAATTTCAGCCCGATCCGCCCAGTGGTTTGGGCTGTGCGTTGATAGATCACTACGTCAGTCACCTTTCAGTTTAAGTATTTATTTTATTTAGATTAAGATAATTCAATAAATATAATATTATTAACTTATTTACAAATGTGTAAACTATACTATATAAATTCACCAAACTTACCGCTCCTATGACTCCTTGTCTGCGAATCACTCTTATATGCTGAATCAACCGAACCATCATTACTCATTCTATTTTCACCAAATTTATTCAAGTACAGTTTTATTTTATTCAATTCTTCTATAACTTTGAATGGTACTAATTCTGCTTGCGAAGTTGTTAATTCTTCTAACATATCTTCTTCTAAATCTTTATCAGATTCTAATGATATTTCATTATTTAAAGGCAGTGACATATTTGGAGCATTGTCTTTGAATGTTTTAAATGTATTTTCGTTTATAATCTGTGTGTTCTCAGTGAGGACTGTTTCATTATCAATTTTCTTTCTATTTGGATCATTAACAACATTTGCATCTATTAAATTGTCTTGCGAATGTAATTTAATATTTTCATCAGTTTGTGTCCTATTATTATTAATATTAGAGTTTATATTTGATATTTCATTACCTTTGATAAATTTTTCCGTTATAACAACATTATTATTTTGACTTTGACTAACATGGGTGTAATTGTCCGTAAAACCATGGACACTATACAATTCTGTAGCTTGACTATCAAATTTAAAGTTGTTGGTACTTCTTCTAATATTAATATTAGCTTGAGTATTTCTAGTTTTACAATTATCTGTTTCTGTAAAACCGTGCACTGTGTATAACTCGGTTGCTTCTAAATCAGTTGTTATATTATCCTTATTAATAAATCTAGGATTTGCTTTTAAATTCAAATGTGTAGGAATATTCAATTCATTTAGTGTATACATATTTGTTGCTTGAGTCTCTAAAGTTATATTATTTCTTTTATTAGATGTATGTGCTAACTTATCAGATTCATCAATAGATTGTTTATTTTGTGTAAATCCATGAACTGTATAGATTTCTGTAGCTTGCGAGTCAAAATTATTGCTTTCATCCACTTTTGTATCTTTAACGATATTTTTACATCTACAATTTGAGTCTAGATTTTCTGTGAAGCCATGCAGTGTGTATATTCCTGTACATTGCGAATCCAAAGCTTTACATCTGTTTTCTTGTATAATGTCTTTTCGATTTTGTGTGTTTACATTTAGTGGTTTGTTTATTTGCTTTTCTTCATTAACAGGTACATTATTGTATATATGTTGTTCATACCGTTCCTGAGTGCAAGCTATACTTTCACAAAATGTTTCATCTATATCGGTATATTGGCTGATTTGAGAACTCTCGTAGATCTCTGGTTGTGTTAGAATTCCATTGTAATAATTATATTTGCTTTGCTTAAATATAAAATTAAGGTAATTATTAATTTCATTATAGCAATACCTTCAAAATTAAATGGATAGTCTCGGTGATTTAGCGGTTTAGCACACTGCTTTACTTCCGATGGCCGAATCGAATGCACGACCATCTGAAATAAATCAATGCTCTACACCACTCGACCACCGAAGCCGTAAAATGACGTGTGTCAGACCTCGGGAACTGCAAATGCAACGCATGAATACCACAAGCGTGGCATGACGAAGTAATATCACGAATATAGAAGGCAGTTGCCACTTACCATCAAGTGGGTCATTACTATTCCTATTACATAAGAAAAAATAAATAGAAATAAGAAAAATTACCACTATATGACTTGTATTATCTATATCTTCTAAAACATGTAGAACCTCACATAATTCATTGCTTGACTTATCATTATTTCCATTATTTTCGATATAGTCATCAAAATCTTTAAGTACAGTAACACTGTCTTGACTTAACTCACAATCGTCAACTTTAACACGATCATTGTTGTTTTTATCGTTGCTTTCATTAATCATTTCTGTTTCGTTGTTATCATTAAAATTAAAGTCTTCACTACATACTGTGATATCTAGATCGTCTGTTAGCATTGTTTCATTATTAATATTTAATTTTATATCCTCTATATGCTGCTCCGTAGTTTTGTTTTCAGGTTTTGTATTTATAACAGCTATTGCAACAGCAACAGCGTATTTTTGGGAAATATGACGTACTGAAATGAATTTGTTTTATACATAACTAGCTACTCGCCCCGGCTTTGCACGGGTGTACATGTATTATATATACAAACCTTCCTATTGAATCACTCTATCAATTAAAAAAACCGCTTCAAAATCCGTTGCGTAGTTTTGCAGATTTAAGCATACATAGGGACAGACAGCGACAGCGACTTTATTTTATACTATGTAATAATGATAATGATTATAATGATGATGATGATTATTAGCCGCGACTTCATCTGTTTTTAGATAAAGCGTGTACTATAGTAATAATAATAATACCAACTCTTTATAGCATCCAGGCATCAAACAAGTAATAAAAATGCTTATTAAAAAAAGGATTTTAAAAGGTGGTCATATCCCCAATAAGCAATTTATTATAGACAACCTAGTAGAGGATATTTACATAGACTTATATAAAATATCGATGTAATCACATGCCGTATTTTTTAAAATAATAATAATCACAGGACAGTTCACACAGCGCCATCTCGACCCAAGTTAAGTTAGCTAAATACATCGATTTTTTTTTGTAAATACATACCTATTATATATAGAAAATACCCAGACCGATACAAACAATCATACTCATGAATACAAATGTTTGTGCCGTGCGAGGAATCGAACCCGCTACCATCGGTCGTAATGCGGTGTGCTAAACCGCTAGACCACCGAGGTCGTCTCTCTCTCTCTCTGTAATTTAACTATACCTAAATTTCCTCTAGTTCTCATCCAATATTTACGACGAGCTGTGCCCGCGGTTTCACGCGCATGAAATTTATAGCCTACGTGTTATTCTGATGTAAGTATAAGCTATATTGCTGTAAAGTTTCATCAAAATCCTTTCAGTAGTTTTTGCGAGAAAGAATAACAAACATCTTTCCATCGACACTCACAAATTTTCGCGTTTATAATATCAGTGAGACTATGGTTACTAATAACACAGATAACATAATATTACATACTAATAATGTTGGAATATAAGTTTCATTACAAGTTTTTCGAATATTGCAGTTACACAGTACAGTTAGTTTTCGTATTTACAGTGTGCTTACACTTGTAATATTTCTGTCGACACTTGAGACCCTTCCATTAGTTTACGTCTCCACTACATACATTGAAGTGTAAAATTAGTCTACGTCCCGACTCTGCGTCGACTGTACGCGTTATTAATAAACCATGTAGCACACTACCAATAAACTTAATAATGTACAATAAATAGTACAATCATTTTACCGGTATACTCTAGTGAGTATACCTACATACTACAATAAATAACATATTATGTAGCGCCAGCTTATCACATTATACAGCTACAGTGATGTGGATAACCACCGCGCTACAACAGTTTGTTTCACTTTCTTGTTATTATGATACCAAAATGAAATAGAATAATTTACTTATCGTTAAGTTATATTAAATTACACATGAAGAGTGAAGTAAGGTTATCTTATTCAAGAATTATGTAACAAAAAGTTCAGATTAACAAATAATACAATGGCTTACGATGAAATATGTTACCATACCGTATTCGTCACAATTCATTTTTAAATCACACATTCATTATGTTTAATAAAACAATACATCTTTATTTTCAGATCAAATTGTTTGTAGTAAATTTTAATTTCACAGGTACAATATACTCGATTTTAAATAATTCTAAATTTTAAAATGTTTATATAATAAGTATTTCGCGCCACAATGCAACCGCTTCTTGCCCAACATATTTTTATTTCCATTCAACATTGAAAAATGCAAAGGTACCAAATTTATACAGCCTAATCTTATTAAAACTATTTTTGTTCTAACGTTTTACTGATGAATATATTTTGCCAAATTTTTCATCGCTACTCGCTTCTATTGATCGTATCGTGATGTTATATAGCCTATAGCACTCTGCGATGTATGTATCTTATTAAAAGTGAACGATTTTTTAAAATCGGATCAGTAGGATCGGGTATTACACTGAACAAACAAACATACAAGCTTTACCTCTTTATAATATTAGTATCGTCTTCTCAACCTTCGACTGAAACTTCTTACAAAGCAACTTGCTCGACTGAGGTGTTGCTGCAGATAACTTCGTGGAGCTTCCTTCCGCATACACTTAGATTGTGGACTGAACTACCGAGATCTTCTCGAGAGATTATAGCATGGGTTTTTTCAAGAAGGGTATATTAAGGTTTCTTACAGGTCACAACGCGCAAGACACCCCTGTTTCAGGCGTCCATAGACAACGGTAACAGTTTACAATCAGATAGGCCGAAAGCTTGTTTGCCAGGAACGTAGCAAAAAAAAAATATTGTAGACCGTACTACATTCCTTAAACATCCATTAAAAAACCATTTTACATTAAAAGTGTATATATTTTAAAAGTCCATTCCTTTATACACAATTGAAATACAATAATCATACTTAATTTATTTTACATTGGGTTTTAACATTACATAATTAGACTGTAAGCGTATATAACTATTATAACTGGGTCAACACAACACAGAAGATTGCCTCTTAGGCTGCTTATATACAGCCGGTTAGTCGCCAGGTTGTCTGGTTCGCCGCATTTCTATATAGAAATTGGACGCTGCAACAAAACGGGCAATCGAAGTATTTTAATAACAATCAGGAATTACTGATCGACTGTATACCAGCACCCATATTTATATAAACAAAAACCTATCCATACCGCTAAGCAAGCTTGTTATGTAAGATATGTTAAATTACATGATATAGCACAATAATAATAATAACCTTAGACAATTCACATAGACATCCAGTCTCAAGTTAGCAGAACTTTTATTATAATTACTAGACAACTAATAGAAATACTTGATTATTTATTTGTAAAAGATATATATACATAGAAAACACCAGTCCACCAGCTATCATCATCAGGAAAATGTTCGCATCGTGTGAGGCATCGAACTTGCGACCACCGAACGTAAAACGTGCTAAACCGCTAGAACACCGTTTTTTTATAATTACTTACTGACTGTTAGCAAAACTACTTGGTGAGCAAGGTTTCTTTATTTTCTTTCATGTATTTTATTTTCTACCTGTGCTGTGATGGGGATTTTTAGTTCTTTTATGTTAGAATAGAAGAAATTACAAGTAAGGAAAGCACAACAAATACGTTTATAGCACATATACAATATATAATTAGCGAATTAAAAAAATTTAATCAGACATAAACCAACTTTCAATGACTGGTCGGTGGTTGGTAATACTTTTATACTAACTAAGTATAATTGCGCTGCATGCCGTCGGTCTAGTAAAAATGTACAAAATTATTAATTTGAGTTTCACTCCTAATACTAGCGAGCATACACTGATAGCGCAACCGCTGTATGGAAAGGAAATCCAATATATGAGCACATAATTTTTTTTTAAAAAAAAAGTCCTCTTATGTCAAGATCGGTTAGAGGAGACTGTCTTTATTGTATACGACGGTCTCGATGGTCTAGTGGTTTAACACAGGCTTACTTTAAATAGTAACGGGTTCAATTCCTTGCACGATACAAACATGAGTATGTTTTTTTGTATGTAGGTAACTATGGCATTCTCGTTAGCATATTCAATGATTTAAGATATACAGGGTGATGTCTATAGATTACTGTCATATGGCTCTTCACGTAGAGTATTTCAGCATCACAGATCGGGCAGTCTGCCGTTTGTAATCTTTGCTTAAATATCTCTCACATATCCTGTTAATTATCCATATGATCCTGATAAATACACAATAACAAGCATGAGGCATGCGATAATAAACATAGAAACCGCTACGCACTCCTTCCTAGTGCAGATAATATCTGCGCTATGAATTTTAAGTTGTTTCTACAAAACTATTATCATAATTTATAAATTCTTCAATTTCATAAGCACGTTTACAGATTTTAAAATAGACTGGTAATTTGTTGTAAAACTTTCCGCAAAAAACGAATTACTAACTTTAGTTAAATATAGTGAAATCCGGATATAATGAACTTCAAGGTACAAAACTACTTAGGAAACAGGGTTTCTTTATTTTCCTTCATGTATTTTATTTTCTCTATGGACAGAACCGGATTTCTCGTTAGCGTATTCAATGATTTAAGATATACAGGGTGATGTCTATGGGTTTCTGTAATATGCCTCTTCACGTCGGAGTATTTCCGGAATGCAGCATCACAGATCGGGCAGTCGGCCGCTTGTGATCTTTGCTTATGTTTGTCCCACATATGATCCCATTTGTTTTTCAGCGACTTGAATTTCTTGTTACAGGTCATGCATTTGAACTTGAGGCTGTTTTTATCGTGTTTTTGACGGATGTGTTTTTTTAGACTGGACATGGTGTAGAAGTTTTGGGAACAATCTGCGCAAATAAATGGATCTGCATTTGTGTGTACCTGTAAGGAGAAATATTAAACATAATTAATAATAATAATCTCAGGACAATTCACACAGCGCCATCTAGACTCAAGTTAAGATAGCTAAAGCTTCTGTTATGGGTACTAGATTACTGATACAAATATATAGATATATATTTTTTTGTAAAAACATATACAAGAAAACACCGGGGCAGACACAAATATAAACGCGAAAGTTTACGAGTACGGATGTATGTTTGTTACTCTTTCACGCAAAAACTACTAAACGCATTTTGATGAAACTTTACAGTAATACGTAGAATAACACATAGGGTATAATTTAAAATATTATATAAACTGGGCTGAAGAATATTAATAAATGTCAAGTAAGAGTGATGCAAAAGAAGTTGCGTCAGTCAAATCAGCTGTTATAAAAAAATATACAATATTAAAAATGTGGAATACACAGCACTTCAAGTCAGTTAATAAATAATATTGCTAAAACCTAAGAAGTCACACCTCCTAACAGAGATTAAGTTTTTTTGTTTTTCGGACTACTCTAATGATGTTGGCCGCAGCTGGCCTTTACAGCTTCACCGGACGTTAGGGGGCGAGTGCAGATGGCACTCCAAACCCGCGGAAGGACTTATGGAGCGGCTGAAGGCCAACTCCTGTCTGACGGATACGACTATAATCTGAGGGCACCGCTAGGGGTTTGAAACTCGGCTCAGGCCGTCGTAATATCGATCCCCGTTTGAATTGGACGGGTGATCGATCGGAGGGAAAGAGATTAAGTGCGTAGCGGTTTCTATGCTTAGGGGCCGTTCAAGTATTACGTAAGCACTATAGGGGGGCGGGGGGTATTTTCTTTGCTTATTTTGGATGACATGGGGGTGGGGGAGTCTGTATGATGATTACGTCATCGGTCGTAATTTACTTTTTTACACGAATGGCAACCCTCACATTGTCTTTGCTAAAAAAACAATACATTAATTAAGAAATGTTTACGTAAGCATGGGTGGAGGGGGTAAGAGCTTTGCTTACTTTTGCTGACAAGGGGGATGGGGCGTAAATAATTGTGATAAATCTGCTTACGTAATACTTGAACAGCCCCTTATTGTCGCATCCCTAATCCTTGTTAATGTAAATATAATTAAAACAATATTTATTTAAAAGAGCAACACACAAGTTTCTTGCTTATTCTTCTTGTAATGACTCTGCAATCCGAATGAACGGTGGAATAAAAAAACTTGACTACTCAAAAGTGCTTATATGAAGTTTATTTGAATAAAGATTATTTCTATTTCTATTTCTTACGTAACACAGGTTATATCAATACTGTATTATTGTTATCAAATTGGTTTTGAAACAAATCTACATTTTTTTTTCAACATAAAAAAGAAGATACCGCATATATCACGGGGAGTGTTCTGAGGATAGATAGATAGATAAGTTCTTTATTCAACAATTACAAATACATAGCATACATGAGATATATATACATAAAGTTTATAAATAGATTCAATATAATATTACAAAATAAAATAAAAATACATGTGTCGCAATGATGAAGAGGCAACCAACTCAGCATGAAGCTACAGATAAGTCTGCAGCGCTGATATTCTGTTGGCTCATATAATTAAATACATACTTACATACATATATACGTGAATGTTTACATATTACACTTCGAGCTCTTAAAAAAATTATACAATTACAAAACATTATACAATATATAAATAGATAGAAACTACGTACATAAATAATAGGAATTGTTCGGAGTAATACCAGCTGCTGAGTTTCACCACCGTACCACCCGCCAGAAACTGAAATAAAATCCTGATCATCTGGATAAATGGCGGTCCTCAACAGAGCGATTTTTTAAAACCTTTTTGCCTCGCACAACCACATTGTGAAATCACCTTCCAGCAATGGTATTTCCCAACCGATACGATATTGAAACCTTCAAATAAAGAGCTTATTCCTTTTTATAAGGCCGACAACGTACTTGCAATTCCCGTTGTGTTGCTGTTCTCATGGGCGGCGGTAATCACTTACCATCGGGTGAGCCGTACGTTCGTTTGTCTCCTGCGTTAAAAAAAAATCGAGAATTTTAATTATAATACTCACCATGCCTATATGTTTTACTAGGGACGCCTTCATTTGGAACTTCTTATCGCAAATATGACACTGGTAGATGGACAGATTGTGGACCTTCTTGTGTTTAGTAAAATTGCTCGAGTCACTGAACGCCTTGTTGCATAATTCACACAAATACACAGGCAAAGATGCGTGATCACGCATGTGTTGCTTGTACCTGTAATATTAATTTGTATATTGCTTATGTGATAAGACCGCCTTTATGTAAGGAATAGCTTGTTTTGTTTAAGTTATTTATGAAATTAAGAGTAATTTTTTTTCTCTTCCTATCTGCAATCAGTCCCAGAACTATGTGCAGATTTTTTGAAAGAAAGAAAAATATTTTATTCAGTGCAATGTAAAAAATACAATATAAACAACAAACGAAAAAAAAAGAGCAAATAAAATGTACATATAATTAAACTTAATTTACCATGTAGATAATTAAAAATAAACATAAAATAATCATTTTTTACATCCAAAAATGCACTGAAATGGCTCCACTCAGCTTTAATGTATGTCCTAGGTGAACATACAGCTGGTTTTCAGTGGCACCAAAAAATATATATATCAAAGGGGGAGAGAGAGAGGGCACTATGTAAAATATTAATGATAGTAATTAAAACAATAATTAAAATTTGGGTGTGGGAACTAAGAATGGAATGTCCACCCCAGCGGGAGGATCTACTCCTTAAGCATAATGCAAACATTACACAATGTCGCTTCTTTCTAGTCGCTTGGGGTAAATATTTGTAGTAATTAAGCAGCCAGTTGATTTGGGTGGTAACAAAATAGCTTTTTATATTTTTCTTTGCAATTTAGGATCTCCTTATTTAATGATAGTATGCCAAGTTCCTTGTGAATTTCATTGATGGTGATGTACCAAGGGACACCCGATACTGTTCTCAGTATAATATTTTGGGCCCTTTGATGATGTTGATATTTGACTGACGCAGTTCCCCAAAGTTGTAAGCCATACAAGTTTTAGAATGGACTTATAAATAAGTAGTTTATTGTCATAGACAGTTTTGTATTTCGACCAGGGATGTTATGGATATGATATTTCGGATACGGATAGGTTTCGGATATAGCAATGATTATTATACCGGATACGGATGCGGATATGAAATTATTTCGGAATATCCGTTAGTTTCGGATGAAATTATCCGAAACTAACGGATTATACTACTACTGTTACATATTATATATTTTAAGGAATTTCAAAAGTACAATATAAATAGATAATAAAATGATTACATAACGTGTCTCAATTAGGCTCCGCCCCTATCCGATATTGTCCAGAATTTTTATTTCGATATTTCGTTATATATATTTTTTATTTTTTTATATCCGATAGTTTCGGTTACGGTTACGGTTCTCCTTAACGGTTTTTAAAGCGAATCATTAAACATTCGCTCTTTAAAACCAAGAGATGTTCTCTATAAAGAGTAAATAAATAAATATTTTTTATTTCTATTTATTTATTCATAATAATAATAATCTCAGGACAATTCAAAGAGCGCCATCTAGACCCAAGGTAGGCTAGCTAATGCTTTTGTTATGGGTATAACTGATGATACAAAGATATATCTTTTTTTCGAAAATACATACATAATATACATAAAAAAACACCCAGACCGATACAAACAATCATACTCATGAATATAAATGTTTGCAACGTAATAGGAATCGAACTCACGACCGTCGAATGTAAAGCGGTCTAAATTGTGTTAAATGTTACTAAAAAATTGTTATAGTTTTATAATAATAATAAATATATAAATTAATATCATCCGTCATACTCGGGAACTGCAGTTCGAGTATGACGGATAACTTGTTGCGATAAAATGTTAGTGTGTCACTTACGAATCTCGCTTCTGGAACAGCTCCGAGCATATCTGACACTTGAGTCCTTTGTCAGGCGCAATTTTGGCGTATGCGTCCATCAGGAGGTGTTCAATGATGTGCCTCTTACACTCGTGGTAGCGGTTGAAGAGTCGATTGCAGTGTGGACATGCCTTTACTCTCTTCGATGCAGACATGCTCGACATGCCCTTTTGTAAGCCTGCGGGAAACAGTTATTTTTAAACTTTCGTGTTTAATATACATTATATATTAACCGGGCCTTAACACAAACTAAATAAATTCAAGCAAAGTTCAGTAGCATCAATAGTCAACAAGTGTGCGGATACAGTGAGTGCTGTGTGTCACGAACTTTCGTTGAACAACCTAGTGACGGTAGAAGAAAAAACTGCTGTCACCTACACCTACTAAAACAGACACTCCAATTTTATTTATATGTATAATTTACGAATCACGTTGTTTGTCCGGGATAAACTCCTAAACTACTGAACGGATTGCGAATTTGATTTGATCCAACTTGAAAGATACGATAGCTTATATCTCAATTTATGGTCGCAATATTATTTTATTCAAGAACCTTAGCCATAGCAATGCATTGCCGGATCTGCTAATATAATAAGTTATAAACCTAAACTCTAATCGTTCCACTTAATTTACAAAACTATACATACCGTTTACAAGGGATTTGAGAGCCTCTGGTTCTAACAAGCCTTCCATACCATTATCCTCAGTTGGCGACGACGGTTCCTCATAGGTACTGCTCGCTGCCCACTCATCAGGTATTTCGAAATGTGACTCCCAGTGAGCAAACTGTTCATCGACCATAACTATTTCTTTACACTTCTTGCACTGTGATACGACCTTTGATGTACTTGGATTATCAATACTTGCTTTAATTGAGAACGATCTCCTTATATGAGTTCTTATGTGTGAAATAAATGCATACATATTTGAATAAACCCGTCCACATAACGGACACTCTTTTTCTCTAACATTATGATCCTTAGAGAGATGAATCACATAACCTTTTAATGTCATATAGCTTTTAAAACATTTAGTGCAAACTAAACTGTCAAATGGAGTATTTTTTTTAACATATCCCTGATTATCTGGGTCCAACTCGATTTTACGCCTGATGGTTTTAACTGTTTCCTGTTCACCCACTTCCAATCTTGTTTCTGGCTGTACGTTATCTGATGCGTTGTTTTCTTCTTCAGCGTCATTACTGTTTAAAACTATTATATCATCCTGATAATATTCTTCTGGTTCTGGTTCTTCTTTAATTTCAACCTTAATTTCTGGCTTGTTTCTCAATTCTCGGGACACTTGAAATATATTTGATAGGTAATAATCGGGTTCTTCAACGTCATATTCCTCTTTAATTTCTACTTTGATCTTCACCATTTCGATATGTTGGTTGTGGATTTCTTCATCATCAATGTTATTATTTGGTTGATTATCATTTGATTTGTCGTTATCCGGTTGATTATCATTTGAATTGTCGTCATTCGGTTGATTATCATTTGAATTGTCGTTATTTGGTTCATTATCATTTGAATTGTCGTTATTTGGTTGATTATCATTTGAATTGTCGTTAATTGGTTGATTATTATTTGAATTAGCATCATTTGAATTGTCGTTATTTGATTGTTTATCATTTGAATTAGCATTATTTGGTAGACTATCATTAGAATTGGCATCACTTGAATTGTCATTATTTGGATGATTATCATATGAATTAGCATCATTTGAATTATCAGGATTTGAATTATTATCAATTAAATTATTATCATTTGCATTATCATCATTTGAATGATCATTATTTGTACGTATACTGTTACCATCATCATCATTTAAGGTTGCAGTTTTACTATGTGATTGTAATTTTTTAGAATTAGGTAAATTTAATGATGATATCTTACAGCCCTGATTACCCATATGCATATCAAAATTAATCGTAATTATGTCTGCTGCTCGTATTGCTGGTTTTTCTGGAGTCTTATCATTCTGGTCGTTTGATTCGTCCATTTCTTCTGCAAATTAGAGAAAATAATAATTAATATTAGATTAAAAACCATTTTCAATGGTAAACTTGTTGATTCTCTGTTGGAACATTAATTTGTCTGTACATTACATTAGTATGTTCTGACTTTTCCCCGTCAACTTCGGTAAGAACATTGATTTCTTTTGAATTGAGTTTATGTATACCCATAATCCAATTCTGCTGTGGTACTAGATGGCGCTGTGTTATTATTATAGATTGTCCAGTGTTGTTTATTATTATATGGTTTTAATTAAAAAAGGTAAGTTCTGATTGATTCAATTATATTATCGCAAAGTTTCATCCAAATCCTACTGAATGAATTCTGATTAAATTTGTAATAATGATAAACAAAGATTCATCCACATAAACAAAAATATTTATAGTATAAATTATGTTCAGCTATAAATAATTAAGTTCTAATCACTAACAATGCAAATATATGTATTCATGAGTATGATTGTTTGTGCTTTGTCTATGCATTGTCTATAGATATATACTAGATGGCGCTGTGAGAATTATGTAGGATAAAAAAAAGTACTCACTCATTAAATTGTCGATTGCCAGCCTCTGTTCGTCTGATGCACTCATAACTTTTTTGGATTCTGGCATGGTCTTTTTCATTATTAACACCTAAAAAAAATGTTTTTAAGTACTTTTATCAGTTGTTTAGTACACAATGTACTAGGAATGTATTTGTCTGGGTGTTTCTATGTATATATAGACAGACTCGACCAATTGGCTTGGCTTCCCTCCGATCATTCCCCCGTCCAAATCAAACGGGGATCGAAATTACGACGGCCCGAGCCGAGGTTCGAACACCTATCGGTGCCCTCAAACGTATCCGTCAGACGGGAGTTTACCTTCAGCCGCTCCATAAGTCCTTCCGCGGATTTGGAGTGCCATCTGCACTTGCCCCTATCGTCCGATAAAGCTATAAAGGTCAGCTGCGGCCAACAGCATTAGAGTAGTCCGAAAAAAAAATTGCCTTACGAAGTATTGTTACATCTGCCCATTTTCTACTGCTTATATTACGGACACACACAACCTCAGGACACTGTTCTGAGGTTTTGTTCGGATTAATACCAGCTGGTGAATTTCAACATCGCTAACAAACTAAAATACCATCATTTGGCTGAATGGCGATCCTCCACAGTGCGTTTTTCTAGAAACTTTTTACCACGTACAACCACTTTATGGAATCAACTTTCAGCAATGGTATTTACGAACCGATACGATATTGAAGCCTTCAAGAAAAAAGTTTAAAAGGCCGGCAACACACTTGCAATTCCCTTGGTGTGCTCTTGGTCGGCGGTAATCACTTACCATCAAGCAAGCTCGTTTGTGCCCCCTGCTATAAAAGAAATTGTTAAGTGTATCTATCAGTACTTTACTAGATAACTCTATGTGAGTTGTTCAGGGTAATTCGCCACGATGTGCCGACCTGACTTCATATTCGTCCTAATATCCTCATCTGATGTACCATCAACTTAGGCTAATATCCCACAATTAAAAATGTTATTAGACTTAAGATAAATTATAATTAATATAAGTAGTAAGGGATATCCTTAAATTACGTCACATGTATTTCAGTAAATGTTTAAAAGTGCAGGCAGTTGCACCATATTCATCCGTAAGAAAAATTTTGCCACACAATGGCCATCCCCCTTCTCCTGAACGTGTAACGGAAATTAAGGATACCCCAATAAGTAAAACAAAACACTTACGATACTATAGTAGCCCTTTTTATTAAAAAATCGCAGGTGATCCGCGCCTATGTGTGATTTAAGAGTGTCGAAGTGGTAGAATATTTTGTTAACACACAAATTACATCGATACACCTTCATGAACTGTTCACTGTGTGCTAACAAGTGCAAACGTTCCATGCACTGTCTGTCCAACCTTACGTTACAGATCCTACATTTGTAGTTGCTCTTAGACATATTCAAATGGAGTTGTACCATCAATCTTGAAGGAAAACAAGTCTGGCAGTACGTACACACGTTGGATCCATGTTTATTTGGACAGTCATGCATAAGGAAAATTATATAATTTTGATTGCACAATTTGCAAGACTTAAAATTGGAATTATTTGGGATGTCTGACCATACTCTATGAAATATCGATAAGTGCTCCAACACTTGCTTCTCATTGGAAAAGAACATGGGGCATATAGAACACTTGTGCATATCAATAGGAATGGAGTCCTTCGTACAGCGCTTCTTAGTCAAAAAGCCACACACTCCCTCGTGGAGTCTCAGGGCTCTGCACGTGAAGTAAGGTATTAGGCATAACCTGCATTTATAATCATCATATGGTTCTTTCACTGTTGGATGGGAATCAAAACTTTTATTGCACTTTAAGCAATTGGATTCAATGGGGAAATGCAGCATGGTAAAATTCGTGCCAAAATTATCTTCTGCCACGTAGGCACTTATGTGGCATTCATGGTATACAGTCTCCAGCGCCATCTTTATATTCTCATGGCCAGGTGTAGCGATATGGTCACGGAATAGAGACAAACGCCAAAATCCTACTTTGCATAAATAGCATTTGTAGGTCATGGGAGTTTCTCTGCACCAAGAGAGGCTTTGCCAATGTCTCCATTTGTCTAACACTGCTTGCAGAATCATTTCATTATTAGACTCTTCCATTACTCCATTCTTCCGCTGCCCCCACGAATTCAATAATTCTACAGCTAATAATCTATCTGCTGGATTTGCTGCCGTATTTCTAATAAGAATAGCATCTCTGAACAATTCATTATGATTTATCGACAGTGGTTCTGAAGACAAATAGTCAGTTTTTTGTGAATCTGAAGTTAATGCTTGGTCATTATTAGCCGTAGTATTAGTGATTACTATATTTTCAGTTGCATCATTCTCATCAACATTATCTTTAGATGTTTGCTCATGTTCCTTGGTAGACATACGCTCCAGATCTTTCGTCGATAAAGAGAAAACTTTGTACATACCAGTGTCAGAATCATGTTGATCAATATAATCAGGTATTGTATCATTACCACAATTTTTCTTTAATATACTATGTACAGATTTATCAAGTAATACCTCAAGGGAACCATTGTCTTTGAGTGTTTTAGTTAGTGTTTCGTTTATTTCATTTTCCAGCTTTAATTCATTTTCGAGTAGTTCATCTTCATTCTTATCACTATCATCATTAGACTCATCAACAACAATTGCATTTTCATCATATTCTTCTACTTCTATATTTATATTGAAGCTAATGGGTGGCTTACTAATGATTTTCAGTGCATTTCCAGAAGGTGTTGGACAGTTTAACTTTGGTAGAAGCCTCGGCAGCTTTTTCGGTACATACTGAAAAGGAAATTTTAATTGTTTAAATATTATTGCATTAATAGTTTCTGTTGTAACTATTCTGCATTATTTTTTATATTACTATTATCGGGAGGATTATTATTATTATTAATTTATGAATATTTGGACATCATTTAAATTTTAAAACTATAATTTAAATGAAGGTAATATTTTTTATTTTTAATTCAACACAATACAATAAGTATTGTTTGTATTATATACAATAAGTATTATGTTAAAAGTTTAAAAATTAAAAAAGAAATTACATAGATTTACTAGCAATTTGCTGTTTTTTTTTTATATCTTTTTTTACGTAATAGAAATGGCAAACAAGCTAACGGTCCGCCTGATGGTAAATGGTAACCGTAGCCCATTCATACATAAACGAAATATCTCCTTTGGAAAGTTTACACTCTTTCTTGAGGAGATAATAAGCTCCTATGAATATCCTTCAATTCTTGTCCCTGACGGGTCTAGGTAGCGAATTCTATCTATGTAGGTCGCAGTGCTACAGGTGCTACAAACACCTGAAAATAGCCCAAACAACCCAATAAAAAAAAACCTTAGCTTAGCTTAGACTGCATCATTACTTAACATCAGGTGAGATTGCAGTCACACTCAAACGCTCAAAACGTCAATATTACATAGTATGAAACAAAGTCGCGGTCGTTGTCTGTCCGTCCCTATGTATGCTTAAATCTTTAAAACTACGCAACGGATTTTGAAGCAGTTTTTTTTAATACATAGAGTGATTCTATATAAAGGTTTATATATATAAAGCATGTACCCAGGCGAAGTCGGGGCGACTAGCTAGTTTAGAAAAAAAACTTCTTATAGGTTCTTGTATTAATATAAAATAACGATTAATAAATGCATACCTAAACAAAAAATAAAATTGAAAACAAAACATAAAAAAAATTGGATTACAAGGGGTATTAAAGTCTCTTGCCAAAATAAAAGACATTTAAAGATACTTGCATCAAAAACAGAAAATCGATTGAGTAGCATTAAAATTCTTAAAAATGTAATGCTGAGAAAAACATTTGTTTAAATGAGTTATATGCTCATTCTTCTTGTGATGAGTCTGCGTTCTGAATTAGTGGTAGAATAAAAAACTATATAAGAATTTTTATAATAATAATATCTCAGGACAATTCACACAGCGCCATCTAGATGGCGCTGTACCGATATCACAAGCTCTGCTTAGCTTGGGACTAGTCCCAAGCTAAGCAGAGCATGTGTTATAGGTACTAGACAACTGATATAAATACATGGATACATTTTATTTGTAAATAAATACATATTATACATAGAAAACACCCAGACCGATATAAACAATCATATTCATGAATACAAATGTTTGTACCGTAGGAGGAATCAAATCCACAACCATTAGATAGTAAAGTGGTGTACTAAACCACTAGACCACCGAGGCTGTCAAATATAATATATATATTATATTAAATTTATTTGACAATATGGAATTTAAAATAACTATATTTTTTTTTTATACCACTTAGGTGGCAAACAAGCATATGGCCCATCTGATGGTAAATGGTTACCGTTGCCTATGGACGCCTGAAACACCAGGGGTGTCACATACGCGTTGCCGACCCTTAAGAAATGTTAATACACTCTTCTTGAAAATTTATAATATATCTATTATATAAATTGTATTATAATAATAGTATATAAATTGTATTATATATGTAAGTAGTATATGTAAATTATTATTATTTAGTATTCCTATGCCTTTTTTATTTCTCTAGTCCATTCTTGCCTCATCTCCCACTTTCTGACATCTCTCCTCTACACAAAGGTTGTCTAGAAGAGATTGCTTAAAAGAGAAGACTGCCTTTTGTACCTTATTATCTGTTTGTTCTTTGTTTATTTGTTTGTTTTTGTATATTTGTTTGTTCTTTGTATAATTGTTTGTATTATTGGTGCAATAAAGTGTTAATAAATAAAAAAAAATATATATTTCATAAGAGCTAAACCCGTGCACTCTGTTCCGCCTTAAAATTAAATATGTCTAAGGTTTTTTGAAGTTTAATTATGCAATAAATTTCTGAATGCACCCTGTTTGACAGGTATCGGCAGTTTGCATAGGAAAATAAAATTGTCGTTTTACTATTTTGCATGCAATTTCTTCATATTAGCCAAATCAGTTCAACCGTTCTAGAGTTTTAGCGAGACTAACCAACATCAACTTATTTATATATATAGATCTCATTTGTGACATTATGAGAACATGGTAAAGGCTTCAAGTTTGTATAGAGTTCCAAAATAAATAAAAAGCTATATGAACTCCATTGTTTATATCACAATGGATTTATGACAACTCATTTTATTCTATCTGTATAAAAATAGATAAATTCATTGATTACACAATTATCTAAACTATCAGGGACTTTAAAAGAAAAATAACATCATAGAATTTAGAAGTAAAATATTTTTAGTTCATATTTATTTAAATATATATACATATGTACACACAAGAAGTAATAGATATTAAGCATTATTCATAATAAAAAAAACAGTTATATTGATTTTTTTATTATATAACTTTTGTATACTATATTAATTTGCATGTCATGTTCGCCTATAAATAATAGTGCATTTAGACCATAACCCATTAAATAAACTGTAAGTTTGTAACAATTGTTGGTGCCTAAATAAAATAAAAAGAAAAAACGTCTTGGATTTATATATAAATTAATTAAAGATAAATTAAAATTCATCCACACTCACAAGATGTATGTGGGTATTACTCAGAGTGTATATGCCCTATTTCTGAAAATGCACTGTGTTTGTGTGCTCTTTACATAAGAGCAGTTTAATAAATTGTAAGTTTATTTGAATAAATTATTTTCTATTCTACTAAAAAATCCATCCATACCCACATCTTCTGTTTTTATAACATTAATAATAATAAGATTTAGTGCAATGTTATGAATTGATCTTACTTTGGAATGGAAGCTATTTGGAGGTCTTATTTAAATTATTAACGAGGTCTTAACACAAATCATTTTATGGCAAATAAAGGTATTTATTTGCCATTATTATATGTATTTATCTACACATATAAAAAAAAATTGGAGTGTCTGTTTTTAATATTGAAATAATCGTTTTTTACTACACGCATATGAAGATAAATACGGTACATACACTAAAAAATTTTCAATTTTTGTCTGTCTGTCAGTTTGTTTGTTCCGGTAATGTCTGAAATGGCTGGACCGATTTTGACGGAACTTTTTTTGGCAGGTAGCTGATGTAATAGGGAGTAACTTAGGGAGACTACTGTTATTTTAAATGAAATTAAATTTGATTCCATGCAGATGATGTCGTGGGAACAGCTAGTTTACCATAATTTTTTTTGTGTTAAGACCCAGTTAATAATTTAAATAATGTATATTAAACATGTAAGTTTAAAAATAACTATTTGTAGGTCTACTCTGATCACTGAGGCAGATTTGTTATGTTATTACTTAACCGAATATAAATACTATAATTATTTTTAAGAATTGTTTGAAAGAAGAAGCCGAAAAAGAGATACTTGACTATAGGGCTGACTCCCAATTATCTCTTCCAAGCTGCTCTTTAAAAGCTGCTCTCCACAAGAAGTCCAAAGAGAAGTAAAAAACTTAGAACTAAATAAAGCCCCTGGCTTCTGCCTGATTACAGCTGAAGTTCTCCAACAGCTTCCTAAAAAAGGTATAGTCGGTATAACACAACTTTTCAATAGTATAATTAGGATTGGACATGTGCCAAAGCTATGGAAAGTTTCAGAGATAGTCATGATTCCCAAGCCTGGCAAACCTCCACACCTTGTGTCTTCGTACAGACCAATAAGCTTACTTCCAACCTTATCAAAATTATTTGAGAAGATAATTTTACGAAGGTTAACACAGGTATTAAATGAAAAAGAAATTATCCCTCAACATCAGTTTGGATTCAGAGTTGGCCATTCAACAATTGAACAAGTCAATAGAGTTGTCAACAAAATAAGAGAAGCTCTAGAGAAGAAGCAATACTGCTCTGCTATTTTTCTTGACGTACAACAGGCATTTGACAAGGTTTGGCACCCGGGACTGCTATTCAAACTGAAGAAACACCTTCCACATAAACTTTTACATACTTTTAAAATCTTATTTAAAGGACAGATTGTTTAGAGTCAAAATCAATGACACCTACTCTACCTTTCAAGATATAAAAGCCGGAGTACCGCAGGGTTCCAACTTGGGTCCCATTCTGTATCTTATGTACACTACAGACATACCAACATCGGATAATATATTGGTCTGCTATGTTTGCCGATGACACTGCCGCACTTTGCAACAATGAAAATCCGAACATTGCGTCCATGGTTTTGCAGAGTCACCTGAATAAGGTACATGAATGGATGGAAAAGTGGCGCATTAAAGTGAGCTCCAGCAGAGGCAGAGGATCATATGTAACCATGGAAAACAAGATACTCATTTATAAAACCATAATAAAGTCAATCTGGACATACGGCATCGAGTTATGGGGATCATTCCAACATAGAGATTTTGCAACGGTTTCAGAATAAAGCATAAAACCATAACTGCTGCACCTCTATTCATTAGAACAACAGAATTGCATGAGTACACAGGAATGAGAACAATCAGAGAAGAAATAGAGCACAGAACAAGAGTATACAGAGATTGTATAGGGGCGCATACCAATATCCTTGCAACAGCACTACGAGACCCATTGCAATGCAGAAGGCTTAAGAGACTAAATGCATGGAATCTTATTCACCGATGAGACAGTTTCCTCACTGGGGGTATAGTTCTCTCCCGTCAACAGTCCCACAAACAATCTGTTAAAGGCTTGGTAAGCCGATTGCAGGATAAAAATAATAATAAAAAATAAAAAAAAAGAATTGTTTGAGGATTTATCTACTTAATGAGATTGACATGTTTGGAAACAAAAACCTTAAAATAAATTTACATAATAAAAACAATACTATAATAATTTCACACACACAAATTTTCATTTATAAATTTATACTTTTACATTTCCAAAGTGAAAATTGTTTATTCATATAAGACACTATTGGCCATTTATGATGTACTTTATCACTAACCCTATCCGCCAACTCTACTACCCACTGCAGTTTAGACGAAAAATAACAAATTAAATAAACTGGTACATTTTTAATGCTACGTATTTTCTATCAATTGCGTTTGTTACTTGAATAACTTGACTTGACTTCATGCTCAACCCATCATCCTCTAGCACCATTGCATGATCATTATCACCAATTAAAAAAATTATATTGAATTATTTCTTTTACAGTACCATAAACGGATATAAATAACTGCAGTAATCATATTTATAACAAAAAATAAGTAAGATTAATGAGTATTCTTAGTAATTTATACAATGTTGACAAAATTATAGTTTAAACTAATATTATGTGAAGGTACTTCTGAATTCACTGTCAAGTTGTCAAAATGGTGGTATTCACCTACCTCCACTTGCGGAATATTATCATCGACGTCTGGACACACACGCGGCACTAATTTGGACTTTCTAGACCTCTTATTGCAATTCTCCGTCATTTTGATTCAGATTAAACACATTATAAAAGCACATAAAACTTCAAACAACTTTTATTTCCACATTTAAGCCGAACTCGGCATGAGAGATATAATATAAAATTAGTGTAGTACCTGCAAATGCGACAAGAAAAGAAATGTCAACAAATTAAATAGCACTCTCTCCATAAATTATCTGTCATGGAAACTTAAACACATCTCTTTCTAACATGTTATTAATGCCGCAAAACTAACACAGCTGTATTGGTTTTCTGATATGCAATAATGTTTTTAATTTACCCGGATTATAAATTTCGTGACGTTTTCAACATGTTCATGCTTGTGTAGGTAGTTCACTAACATTAATTTACGTTCGGAAAGTAATTTGATACATTTAATTTTAATTATCTGCAACACTGTGTCAACATGTTAATAAATAATGTACCAATATTATGTGACATATATTTAAGGAGTACATTTTTGGAGTTATATTAATTAATGCACTTCTTATAACAATTTCATTTCATTAGTTTTTTGACGATACTCAAGACCACAAGGCGTAGTGATTAATTGCTCTGTGAATAAGATTACATGTTACCCAAAATTTACGATAGATCTCACAAATAGTGCTGCTGGATTGAAGGTTTTCCCTCTAATCTTGGAGAGTTTTGAGACAATGATGTGAACAAATATATCATTGATAGTTAACAGAAGCACATTTTGTGATCTAAGAAACAAGAATACAACAGAATATTGTCTGTGTACTGAAAGGTAATTAGAATAATAATCTTTTGAAAAAAGTAGTAAAAGTAGAACTCGTGATCTATAATATATAAATATGAATTAATATATAATGATAAAAAAAAAAATATTAGTATTTTTTGTCGGAAATGGTAACTATTTCACAGACTAAAGTCTGATGAAGAAGATTTTGAGAAAAACTGGGAATCAGCAAGACGTTTATCTTGCAACACTGTCAAGACCACAGACTATCATTATTTACTTTCTCTGTCTTAACTAAATAACCTAAAATACTAAATATGAGTTTTATGAATTTGTAAATAAATAACTTTATTATAATAAAAAATGAGTATTTTAATAAAATATTACAAGCCTGGAGGCTTTAACATTGCCTTGAATACAATATGGCGATGCAACTCGACCGGCACAGATGTTGCAGTAAATAAAATTGAAGAGGATGAAGAATTCCGTGTCTTAGATATTTTAAAGAAAAGGCAGAGGCTACAGAGAAGAGTAAATAAAAGAGCTGATATACAGCCAGATAGGGCTGACAGAATGGCCACAGATCAAGTAAGTATATTTTCAGAAATCTGCATACAGCTACCCAGCTGAATGTTCTTTTTTACATAAGGTTTTGTGTCCAAAATATATTACTAAATAGTAACCCAGGACAATTCACATAGCGCTATCTTATCCCTAACTGTGTACAACTTACCGTTTGTGCAAAACAGTTAATTAAAATACTTAATTTAAAAATATTATTTTGCTTTTATGTTGAATTATTTTTCTCAGGTATTACTCTATATGCATGTCACTCAACTAGAATTCAATTGTATCAGTTACTTAGACAAAAATACTATTAACAATAAGGTTGTCTGCATGGGTGCCTCAACCTACATCTATTTCAGTTGTCTAGTACCCATAACACAAGCTCTGCTTAACTTGGGACGAGATGATTATGTGTGAATTGTCCAGACTATTATTATTATACTCTAATTTCAATGCCATATCTACCTGCCTACCTACAACTAAAGCAGCTTACTTAACACATTAATACCAGCTAACAGCCATGATAATATCAGAATAAATTTCACATGGGCCATGGTCCCCTCCGACCGATCCCCTGTCCTATACAAACGGGGATCGATATTACGACGGCCTGTGCTGAGACTAAACCCTCAGACTAAAATCGTATCAGTCAGGTGGGACAAGGCCTTCAGCCGCTCCATAAGTCCATCCGCGGGTTTGGAGTGCCATCTGCACTCGCACCCTATCGTTTGGGGAAGCTGTAAAGTGTCAGACATATATAACTGACATAGTGATTAACATGTTAAATACTTTAGCAGATGACTTTTTACAGTATAATAACATATTAGTGTTGCCGATGGCAACCTTTCAATAGTTTTTATGTTTTTTATATAATAATAATAATAATAATTTATTTCATTAACATAGATGTTTTACAATTTTTTTTTTTCATTATATTTATATATATTTGAATTTTATATTTTGACATTCTGTTTTTATATACCGTTTGTTTTCTTATGCCAAAATGTCTTTTATATTTTTGCTAGAGCGCTGATTACACCTATTTTACCTCACCTAGGAACGTGTCTCATTTTTAACCAGCCTTAATACAGTCCTTCCGTAACAATTAGTATACTTATTTTATTTGGTCATTTAATTAGTATGTCCATCCATACTATGTTAGTAAATTACAATGTATTTAAACAAATACAAAATATCCTTATTACCCCTATTAGTGCAACTAAATAATAATGTTTCATTACAATTCCAGAATTGGGGTAATGTCTGGCCAGGACCAAAAACTTTTCACCCATCATCTGTTCCTTTACCATTACGCCAAGGGTATGTACCTAAAGGCCAAGCACCACCTGGCAAGAAAGCCAATGCTGAACTCATGAAGGTTCCCAACTTCCTGCATCTCACACCCCCTGTTGTTAAAGCCCAATGCGAATCTATTAAGCAATACTGCACAGAATGGCCAAAACTCCTAAACTCTGAAGAGGCAATAGAACGCCACTATCCTGTAGAAGTTATAACATCTGATTACTGTCATGCTAGTCCATCGATTCGTAATCCGTTAGCTCGTATAGTGACTTTGAGGGTTAAGCTATCAACTTTAAACCTCGACAAGCATTCTCGTGACAAATTCATAAGGTTAGTTGGTAATCGTTATGACGAAGCTACAGATTTGGTAACGATTACAGCAGACCGCTGTCCAGTCAGGAAGCAAAACCAGGATTACGTAAATTATTTGCTGACAGCATGCTATCATGAGTCTTGGAACCTTGAGGAGTGGGAACGAGAGAAGATGGAAGAAGACATGGAATATTATAACTGGGATAAGAATCCCTCGAAAAGGAATCTAGTGAAATGGTACTTAAAGACGCAGAACCAGAGTACAGATTTGGCAGAGGATGAGTTAACAAATTTTGACGTAACACAAATACCAAATGGGGAGGAATATAAAGTAGCAGTATCCAGTTACATGAATGATGGTGAAAGTGCGGAAACCGTGGAGAAGTACGGCGAAGCTGTTAGGAAGTTATTAGGGTTGCCACAAAAAAAAATTGTAGAATAGAAATTTGTAATTAATATAGATTTAGTATATAATTAATGTTTTTAATTTTCCTGCTGCACCCTCGTCAATTATTATATTCAGTACAGACTATAAGTATCCTAAAAACTCATAAACTTTTAGGATAGGAGGCTAAATGCCGAAAATAGCAGTCCATTACATTACATACGTCTATACCCGACGGTTACCACGTGTCATTACAATTACGAAAAAAAAAAGTAAAAGACCCTTGTAGTCACTTAATTTTTTTTTTCAACGGTATGTAACCGTCTGGTATAGATTTAAAGACAACAGCCAGATTGTCGTTAAATACTAGATTTATTAATCTTTATTTTTTATTTAAATTAAGTCAACAAGACTTGCTGTTAATAACTATCTTTTAGAAAAAGGGTTTTTTATATGGTAGTTGGTATAAAATTTATAATAAGATACCAAAGAATATACTAGAAGTAGCTTTAAATAAATTCAAAACATTTGTTAAATCATATTTATTGAGCAAATCCTCTAACACACTAAACAATTACTTGAATAACAAAACGTGCATGGCCATAGTGGTTCATGCTCATAAGTACAGAATGTAAATAAATAGGCTATAGGAAAAAAAATCAAAATGCGTTGCGTAATTTAAAAGTAACTGTAGAAACAAACAGACGAAAATTGCAACTTTATAACAAACATTGTAAAAAATAAAGCTTATCAAATTTTCCGAGAACCAATAAAGCAATGTTTATATTCACTTGAATAAAACTAATACAGTTTGTGTAATAAAATCATAAATAAAATTAATTTTACTTATTTTAGTGTAGCTATGTGGCGAAAGTGGTACCTTTTTATTGTGTTTTTATATTATATATCTTCAGTTTGCAGTATGTTAGATCAATTAGAAGGGGGTGAAATTAATGAAGGTAATGTTATAATAATAATCCTGGACGATACACACAGCGCCATCTAGTTCCAATCTAGACATCGATCTTCTTTATGGATAATATGAACTAATGTATCACCAGTAGAGGATGATAAACTGAGCATAAAGTCTGATCCGTTATCCCATCTTACCGTAGTAAACAAGTGGTAGAAATATTTATATACCTACTATTGAGCAGTACAGCAGACCCAATATATATATATAATAATAGGTATTTAATTATAATTAGGTTCGTAGATAGGGCATCAATAAAAGAGGAAAGTAAAATTTGTTATATTCACAATTATATTTCACGATGAAGTCTAAATTTACAGTCCTTTATTTTCTATTGTTCTAACGATGACAAGGAATGTAGAATTTAAAAAAATATATTTTCCTTATATAAACTAAAGAGTTATTAACATCTACATTTATTTGTAAATACCTACGTTTATATAGTTTTTTGTAAATAATACTCATAAATATGTTTACCGTGCGAGGAATCAAACCAGCGACCATTGGAAGTAAGGCCATGTGCTAATACGCTAAAGGCCGGGGCCGTCTATAGTACCACTCACTATACTAGACTAGTATTTACTCCCTGACATAGCAGCTTTTTATAACTGAATTATTATTTTAAAATTATTCTAGTATTTTTTTGATTTATTCATATACCACCACTGGATACCACCACCACCAGTGAATAATGGCAAGATGAACATGAGGTCGGGTCAGTTAGCCCGTCGTGACAAATTCACTAGCAATTAGTCACATGGTTTCCAGGGCGACCGCGTGGAAGTCGACCTAACATGGTTCATTTCATTGAATGGTTTAGAATTTCAAATCATGAAAATAACAATGATTTTCATTCTAGAAATATCGACGAAAACATTTGTGTTCTGGCCTAATGGTACGATACCATTTTATATAAACCCGAAGCATTTTGGTAAGTTTATTATATTTCTTACTAACACTTACCCGTAACTTTCAACCCCTTCCTAAATATTTTTTTGTGATAAAAGGTACTATGTCTACCGTCCATAACCGTGGCAATTTTTATCTGCCTTAGAATAGAATAGAATAGAAAATCATTTATTCAAATAAACTTACATTGAAGCACTTTTGAATAGTCATTACATTTTTTTTAATCTACCGCTCGTTCGGAAAGCTTTCTCATCACAAGAAGAACGAGCAAGAAACTTGCGTGTTGCTCTTTTAAATAATTTTATTATTACTTTACATTTTTAAGTTTAAGTGTGTGAATACAAACCACCAATTAGCACTAATTCAATTAAATACTCAAAAAGAAAAAATATAGAATACATAACCAACTGGTTAAACAATTAATAAGAGGAAATCAGTCATAGTGATTAGAGCAGACCAGTCCCTACAAGCAGCACCCGTTCACGAGTATGACGGATGAGCCAGCCATCACTGCGCTCGACCATATTTTTTTTAGGGAGCCCAATGACCCGGCCCACCACGCCGCCACAAGTCTGGACATTTTAGTGAGCATGACTACTCAAAACACTAGACCACGTCAAAGCTACTCACAATTGCCATCTGATAGTTATAGTATTCACATTTTACATAAGAATGCATGCGGCAATTAATACAAAAACCGCTACGCTTTCATATTTCTAAAATCAATCAATTAAATCAAGAAAGCAATGAGTAAATACTTACTCCACCTATGTACGTAAATATATCGCTGATTAAGTGCCAGGGCCACAACACAAAAAAAACTGACATTATTTATTTCCAAAAATTGTATCTAATCGTTATAATTTTTATATTATAAAAAACACACATGATTCTAGAGCTAACACATAGATATACCACTTATAGATTCGTAAAAAAAAGTAAACATATCACAGTGAAAATTTTGATGTGGCCGTTTGGCATTTAATCATCGATATGTGCTACTACATTGTCTACAATAACTGATTAAACTCGATGAAGTGTTGTCCATACGAAATAATATCTGTTATATTAAAAACGTTCACAAAATCGGTTTATAATTCTTAATTAATAATAAAATAACCCTGGACAATTCACACAACGTCATCAAGCAGAGCTTGTATTATGGCTACTAGAAAACTTATATAAATACCAAAATTTTCTTTTTTGTAAATACAAAAAATACCCAGACCGATACTAACAATCATACTCACGAATACGCCTGTACGGTGCGAGGAACGATCTCGCGACAATCGGAAGTAAAGCGGTGTGCTAAATCGCTAAACCAGCGAGGCCATCTCTAATTAATTATATGTTGCTAATTAATAATGTATGTATATGGATATACACAACAATATCAATGTTATACACTAGTCCGTTTTTTTAAACAAATCGTTTTTGAATACAAACTTAAATAAAACTGGCAGAACTGTGCGACTTCCAGTTCCAGTAATTATAAAACAGTCTATGTCAATTATTATTAATGTTAAAATTTATAATTTAATTTAATTATGTCCTCTATATAATGCTATAGTTTCCCAAACTTTCTTGGCAAATGCACAACATGGCACTATTGTGCATTTGCCAAGAAAGTTTGGGATCCAAAAAATATGGCCAAACTTCGATTTTTTTTTAATTTTTTTTTTAATTCTATCAGGCTCTTACCAGCTAAAAACACTAAGTTATTCATTCTCTTAACTTTTTTTTTAATGGCTAATGGCAACACAAACCGCCGGAGCCAAAAGAAGAGAAAAAAAACCTTTTTTTTAAAGTTACGGGAGTTCGCAAGCAATCTTCCGAAACCCTGAAGACCTGATGAACCTCGACCATTTGGTGATCACTAATACAAATTGACACACTTGCAGATTACGAGCAATCCTTGGCGATTATGACTACGCTATCAGCCTTTGCATTCAAAACGTGCCTGAAATTCATGCCTGCACTAGTGGCCCCTGAAGGAGCTCAACATGTACTGGTCTTTGAAAACCCAACTGGAATTAGGAAGTGCGTCTTGGAATCTGATGGACATTCAATGGATGAGCCTCATGTAAGTGAGGTTTCCCGCGGCTTCACTTGCATAACAATAAATATGATTTATAACTTTGTTACTGGCTGCTAGATGGCGCTGAAGTAGCAAAATGCTGATGTTTAATTTTTTTGTTTTTTTTTATAAATAATATTTGTTTTTTTTATAAATAGTCTCCTATATTCATTCTAACACCTCAAAAAACATGTGTAAAAAATGTCATGATGATCGGTTCAGTAGTTTTTACGTGAAAGCGTAACAAACACCCCTACTTTCACATTTAGAATATTCGTAAGGATAATAACAATATGTAAAATATATATTAGTTGTCTAGACCGGTGTTTCCCAATTAGTGGTACCTACTCGTACCCACAGGGGTACGAGTAGCTAACAGTAAAACAAACATACACACTAACAAACTTTCGCATTTATAATATTAGTGTGTTTGCTACAATAAGGGGTATGCAAGGTTTGAGGTCTTTTTTGAAGTGGTACGCAGCAAATACTATTTACAAATAAATGTATATAAATATTTCTATCACTTGTTTACTACGATAAGATGGGATAACGGATCAGACTTTATGCTCAGTTTATCATCCTCTACTGGTGATGTATTATTCCATATTATCCATAAAAAAGATCGATGTCTAGCTTGGAACTAGATGGCGCTGTGTGTATCATCCAGGATTATTATTATTACATTACCTTCATTAATTTCACACACACTCACAAACTTTCACATTTATAATATTAGTGTGTTTGCTATAATAAGGCCTTTTGTAAAAATAATTGGGAATCACTGGTCTAGATAACCTATATATTTCTTAAATAGTACACACATAACACAATCTTCGCTTAGCTTGGGACTAGGTGGCGCTGTGCGAATTGTTCTGAGTTACTATCATTATGGAATACAGGTCAGTCATTTAGTCTATAATCTATTTTATAAGTATCATATTTCAAATACCAAATTCTATTCTAAATTGTCACTTCTTTATATTGTTCCGCTCGGTTTCCCTTCCTGGTCCTAGTTAGTAGTGTTTCTTTGTATATTACATACTAGCTACTCGGCCCGGCTTCAGACGGGTGTACATGAATTCTATATATATAAACCTTCCTCTTGAATCACTCTATTTATTAAACCGCTTCAAAATCCGTTGCGTTGTTTTAAAGATTTTAGCATACATAGGGATAGACAGCGACAGCGACTTCGTTTTATACTATGTACTAATTGACAATATATTTATACATATTACGACAAGTCCCTGGTTTCCTTTATCGCCGACAATTATGTTATTTATTATTACAGAAAATAATCCTTGGCTACGAGTGCCTGCGTTCGCCTCAGATCGACATGATCCTCATGAGGGCGCTGGGCTTCCCGTTCGAGCACAACCGAGCCAGTAGGGACCTGTATGTTGACGTACTGCTGGAAAACATAGAGCCAGGTAGGTTTTTTCATTGGCAAGAAGGGATTGTTAGTAAAAGGGCTTTCACTAGAGATTACATCATGGGGATTTTCACGAGTATAGAATAGAAAATAATTTATTCAAATAAACTTAATTTAAGCACTTCTGAATAGTCATATTCTGTCTCATCACAAGAAGAATGTGACACTCAGGGTACTCATTGTCGTTCCAGAGGACTACCTAGGTTTAACTTACCCTGTAATTTCATTGCCATACCTCAACTTTTTTCAAAAACAAGTTGTTTGGCGTCTGAAATAGGTAAGACTTAGAATATAAGATAATATTACGGAAGGGGATCGCAATGTTACATGTTAGGTTGACCCCCACGCGGTTCCCCTTAGGAAACCATCGTTATAAATTCTTGGTGAATTTGTCACGATTCGCTCACCTGACCTCATGCTCATCTTATCATCCTTCACTAGTGCCCCGCTATCTCATACCTTTTTTTTTAAGGATTTATAATGGCATAGGCCACTACGCCATTCCGTTATGTCTTTTAAAAAAGTAATCCTTTAAAATAACGTAAGGTAAGGTAGGTAAGTAGACCACTTTCTACAAACTGTACCTCGATCGATATAGATTAGGAAGAACACTGCCACCCAGAATCAGGAATGAAGTTAATCATTTTATCTAAATACCTACACAATATCAATTCGAATTGCAAGTAAATATTCGATTTATTATTGTTAAAAACAAAATATGAGTAATAAATAATATAGCGGTAAAGTAAATATTTATAATTTACTGATAAATGCATACCTATTTTGAGTTATCATTGTTTTGTTAGTTTGACCTCTGTTTAATAATGATGCATTATGCAGTATGTTGTGGCTCTATACGGCGACGTTTTATTTGTATTATTATAAACAGAGCCTAATCTAGGATATTATCTATACAAATACGTAAATAAAATAAAATTGATGTGTCTGTTTCACTAACATTATGTAATATTATCTTATGTCTGCTAACATCAACGTATAATATAATAATCATATGTACCATACATAAAAAAATTTATACAAAAATAGTTTAACTGTCTGTTTGTTTGCTCTTGCAATTCTCTGAAATGGTCGGACAGATATTGACGGGACTCGTATGTACTTAATGTTAAAAAGAGTAATTTAGGCTACTTTTAGTTTTTAAAGATTTATTTTAATAAAAAAAAAATCTCGCGGGTATTTAGTTATATAGTTCTTTCATAATTGATTCAGAAACCAATAAATTATACAAAACGACGAAAAACACATCACATAACACATCATATAATAATCCAAAAGATTATTTACTATTTGATAATTTAACATAAGTTTATAAATAAAAAAAAAAGTTTATAAATGATCATGGTGGTTGAAACACTACCGAAATATCGGGAACTCAGCAAATAAATATAAAACATGGTAAGATCCCGTGATTTTTACTAATTATACGTATAAGTTTATAAATGATTCTCTAAATTAGAGTTATTTAGGAACTTTTATCATAATATGAAATTTATAATTGTAGTAAATAATATTAAATTTCGTCAAGACGCTCAGGAGTTATTGACATAAAAAATTTTGGCTTAATAAAATTCTTGTTAATATTTTATTATTAATTATATATAATAAATAAGAAAAATTGTTCGAAGTTTAGTTGTTAGTTAATGCAGATTTCAATGATATTTCGCGTTCAAATACATTATTATATGAGCTGCTACTAGTCAAATTTACGGTAGTAATAAATCTTTAGTAATCATTAAGATTATGAGTAAATATAAAATGATGAATAATTAGTAATATGAAATTAAAACAATAGTACTCGGTGCAAATGACACAAAGACAGAATGGGTACGGCACTTGGTTCATTAGGTGCTTCTCCAGCTGATCCAGCTATATCCATATGCGTATACTTGATATTCTTATTCTCCAGTCCTCCAACCTTAATCAGAAATCCAGCAGCTAGCTGATGATGTCGCGATTTAGTTTCCATATCAACTTGAACCAAATCATCACCTTTAGATTTCCCAACGTTGACTGCTAGATCGTCCTGTCTGATCACAGACACTTCTATCCCTTCACCAACTCTTGATCCTGAAAACTGCAGCCTACCTGCGTGATTCGCAGCTCTTGCACTATGGTTGTCCATTACAGCCGTGTATTTACCGTAACAAGCTCTGGCGTGACCGGTTAATGTTGCAATCGTGTAAATGTGAGGATTAAGTTCCTTATCAGCGACCTCTGATAATTTAAATACAGAATCTGCCATTGCGAATCGACCTTCTGCATCTGTATTAGTCACTCTAACAGTCTTGTTACTTCTTGACACTAACAATTCGTCAGCTACATAGGAATCTTCGCCTACTGAATTTCTGCAAAGACATAATACTCCAATGACCTTCAAATGAGGTGGTTTTAATATCGAGCAAGCCTTCAAAAACCCAGCTACAGCTGCAGCACCACATTTATCCCTCGACATTCCAGGCATCTTGCCGGAAATTTTAATATCAGCACCACCAGTATCGTAGGTAACTCCTTTACCAACAAGCATGACAGTTTCAGTTATTCTGGTCGGGTCAGATGGTTTGTATTCGATTTCTACAATCCTAGCTTTGTGTCTGTCTATACGATTCGCCGCTCTAGACACCGCAGCCAAAAGCGGATATTCCTTAGCAATAATATTTTCATCTCGAATTACAGTTACTTTAATATTTGTGTCTCCAGCGAAAGAATTTGTAACGAACTGCGCTACGTTTTCCGGCGTCATCCTCTCAGGATCAGCGCCGCCGATGTCTCTAGCGAAGACCCTAGCTCTTTCCAAAGCGATTGCGTTTCTAACAATCCTATCGAAACCATCATTGTTTTTATCTTCTGCGTAAAAGCCAATTTTTATGTAATTCCTACCTCCTTCTCGTTCTCTTATTTGCAACGGAGTGTACAAAGCTTCTAATGCTCCAAGAATGCACACCAATTGAGCATCAGGGTACTCCACTAAATTCTGGACAACTAACAATGGGTTTCTGGCGCCTGCATCTAAAGCTCTTAACATGCCTTTTCTTGCGGCCTGCTTGACAACGGTGACATCATGGTAAGCGCTGATCTGACCAGTTGGTGATATGATCAGTCGACCACCGGATACATACTCGCAATTCCACACAGTTGTCGTGCTATGGATATGTCTGTCCACTTTAAAACACTTCTCGACAAATCCCCCAATATGTCTGGGCAACTGCACCTTCAATTCTTCAGGGTATAATATCAAAATCATAGCATCGTAGTCAGGAGATTGCAGATTTGTTTCCACAAACGCGTTTAAACCTAATTTAAATTCTATATCATTAGTAGACATGTTGCTTGTCTCAACTTTGATAACATACTAGAAATAGTAATTGCGGCTTATCATTTTGTATTTAATTAGCCCACGTTTGCTCTTGTTATCAACTTTATTATCAAGCATAATTTATATGTAGATAGATACCTTGTCTTTTGTTATTCTGTCCATAAGATTTATATATTTCATTTGTTATCAATGTTTATGAGTTCTATGCGTTATTATACATTGTTTTCAACTGTTGTTAAGGAAATATACTGTGTACCAGGCTACATTATGACATTGCCAGTGCAGTATACTATAAAAGTGCCTATATAATATAATTTTATTTATGAAAATAAGTGGCCTTGTAAATATATTGAACAATAAAAAGCAGAAATAATAAAAATATTTTATCTTCGAGTATGTCTGCATTCCCTAAGATTAGGAGTAGAGAATGCTAGCATTAAGCCCGCCAATTGTAAATCAATATTTTAAATTATTAGTATTTATATTACATATTAGTAATTAATATATTACATTAATATATTCGTAAAAATTTTGTTAAATTCATGAGCAGTAACAAAAATTAATAAAAATAAAAAATCGTATTTCTCAAACAAGACCTAGGATAATAAAACTGATGGTACCAATAAAAGTTAATAACTTTCCTATCATCGACGTTTTGTTCGTCCACACCTTGCGAGACACCCTGTATATATGTATAACTTCATTTATAACCAATATTTGACCTGTTTATAATATATCTTTTAGCCGCAGTACAATTGTTCATGAAAGATATGAAACTGCCGCTGGAGTGGCGACATCTACCCTATGATGTGAACAGTGTAATGCATTTTGGGGAGCGTGAATACAGCAAGAATGGACATCGTACTATCATGTTTAAGGTAAAACTGTTTTTATTAATTATTTACTATTTTATGTATAAAATTCTCGTGTCACAGTTTTCGTTCCCATACTCCTACGAAACGGCTTGACCGATTCTCATGAAATTTTGTGAGCGTATTGAGTAGGTCTGAGAATCGGCCAACATCTATTTTTCATCCCCCTAAATGTTAGGGGTAGTCCACCCCTAAATTTTTTTTATTTTAAGGCAAAACAACGTTTGCCGGGACAGCTAGTTTTACTATAAATAACAACCCAGATGGGGTTGGCAGAGGCATTATCAAAAATATAATTTGTGGTGAATGTAATGCTAAACATCCCTGGAAAGATGGAAATTAACGTAGCAGGGGGCATGGTTCGGATTAATTTGGTTCGTTATCAGTATTGTCTATCAATAGAGTCAGTCAGAATGCATGTCGGAATTAATTGATTATATTTCAGGACCACAATGTAAAACAAGATAGAGTCAGTTTAACAAGTCTAGATATTCGGAAGATTGATATAGTCTATGGTCCTGAATGTCGGCGAAGAGATCGACAAGAAAAGATAGAACTATGCCAGAACTACCCTGGAGTAGCTCGTAAGAAGAGAGCTGTAGAAGAGAATAGAAGTTTACGTGTGAATCCAAATATCACTCCACCATCAGATACTGTAAATGGTTCCAAAAAAGACACAGAAAAGAGTGCAGATGAATCAAATATTACTATAGTAGATGAAACATTAAAAGATCTCGGAATAGAAGAAGAATTGCAAAATATCGTCGATCAAATCTATAAGATGTCGTCTCTGGCCTTGGATAACGCTAAACATAAATATTGCAATAATTCTAAATCTATTACAAACAGTTCTAAATTACGAATGGGTACTGACTCTGAAAATGCAAATCCAGACATTTTAGGCATTGTTGAAATTGTGGCCAATTACGCTAAAAATATGGTCAAACATGCTGTTTCTAATTTAACGTTATTTTGTCAAGAATATGATTCGATTGAATCTTATTTACGTGCAAGATGTAACTGGCATGAGCCAAATAGATGCCCCAAAACTTACAAATCTACTAAATCTGGACCTGTCAGACATTCTACGCAACACAGACCAATATATTTTCAATCCACAAAACATGATAGTAGAGGACTTCAGAAACCGTACCACAACTTCCGTTCTGGAAACGAAAATAATGAAACAAATACAGACAATGTAAGAAGGAAAAGAAATATAAAAGAAAATGACAAAAGAATAGCGCAATTGGAAGATAGGAGGCACTCCCGACGGTTGATGTAAGTGTAAACAAACTCTGTATCACTTTGAGTTAAATAAAGATCCTGTATATTGAACACCGTTTATCTATTCCACAATTTCACCCATAGTATGAAAAACTAAATAAAAAATATTAACAATAAAAAATAATCTAACATACACGAAATTATACAAAAATTATATAATTCGGTTTATAATTACAATATATTGCGTATTCGAGTAAAAATTTCAAATTCTAAAAAATATATAAACTATGCATTGAGATCGTTGTATGTATCTTAAAGATTGTTTATTGTAGAGCAGTAGAGAGACAATACTTACGGTTTAATTTGGCAGAGCTTTCCTATAAAGTTTACATATTTGTTAACATACATCACTTAAACAGGGTCAAAAGCAAACGGACTACTAAAAAAGAACGAGATTCATCTGCATTGTCATTAGAAGAAGAAGAACATACAATGAATCAGTATCGTAAAGGTAAAAAGAATAGACATCAAAAGGACAAAAGTAACACAGAAGATTATCAATATGATAAATCAAAGAATTTAAAAGATAATGATCCAACGGACTCGAATATCCATAGATATATTATACAAGAGCGTAAAAGAAAAGAGAGCGAAACAAAACACAAATATATTGAACATAATCGTAAACCGAAGAAAATAAGACATGAGAATAGCAGAGAAGACAATAGACACAAAGAAAGAAAGCGAAAGAGACAGAAGCGTATAGAAGAATATAGAGAGAATAATGATCAAAAGTATGTATTTATTTTACAATCAAATTAAACCCATATTGTGAATAAAATCATAATAAAAGATTTATTAAAATAATTTTAGCAAATAATTTAAATTTTGAAAGATGGCATATATATCTTGTGATCAACTACTTTAGATCCAGATGAAATTGCTAAATTAATAATTTCTTAATGTTTTCTCAAGCCCACAACTAAAACTAATAGATGTACACGCAGTCGAGTCACCTGAAGTTAAAACAGAAAGGAATAGAGCACAATTTATACCTAAAACTGTACGTATTTCGAAAAAGAACCGTGAATTTTATGACGACAGGAAGTGGCCGGATGGTATCGTCAGATATATTATTAAGGACGATCCTGCATGTGAGTACTACATATATATTTAAGGCATCATGAAAGTTCATGCAATAAACAGTAATTAGAGACAAAAATTACATAATGTCGAAGAAAGAACAAAATATTAAATTATAATATGTATATATATATATAAAAACATCAAATGTTCTTTCTAAAAAAAGTTTAAAAGTACAGAATACTAAGTAGTAGGCAAGACAAAGTTACTTACACAAATTAATTAGTACAAAGCATAAATCGTTGTAAGGTACACTAAAATTTCAAAAATAAAAGTAAGTGTACATTTTAGATGACATAGCAGACATGCGTCGCCGTCTTGAAGAAGTCAATAGCATTTTAAAAAAGAAAACGTGTGTGAAACTTGACGAGATCACAGAGGAAGAAGCAGAGAGGTACACCGATTATCTACACCTGGACACGAGTCCAGATTACGTTACAGGACGTGTGGGGGACAGGCAAGTGAGTCTGCACAAGTATTTTTCATTACGGTCATTCTTCCTTATCCCATTTATTTGTGGTCGGCGTAATATGTTTTCGTCCATTCATCCCTGTTTGCAGACATCTCGTACTCTCTTACTCCCTTTCTTAACCTTACCGTCAATAATTGGATTATTTCTAACAATTTTTCTAAAGATAAAACACTTTAGCACGTCTTACATCGGATGGTTGCAGATTCGTCTCCTCGCATGGTATAACATTTGTATTCATGAGTATGATTGTTTATATTTTTTATTAATTATAATGGAATGATGGCCAATGGAGGATGATAAGATGAGCATGTGGTCAGGTCAGTTGACATATCGTGACAGAATTAATCAGGAATTTATCACTGTGGTTTCCAGGGAAACAGAAGCAGTGGGACTCCCAGAAGCAATGGTAGTATTAATACACATTACTAACAATCTGTTTCCTCCTGATTGATTATATTTACAAAAATTGTCTTCTAGCCATAAGACAGCTCTGGTTAGCTTGGGACTGGATGGCTCTGTGTGATTATTATCAATCTAATTCTTATTACCACTTGTTCAGGTGTTTGGATGCCTGGAACTGTTCCGCGGTGGTCAGCACCGACAGCACGCCGCCATGATGGTGATGGCGATGCTTGGCTTCTACTTCGAGGTGGCCAGGCACGATCGGGACAAGTACATCAGAGTGCATATGAGGCATGTACGACCTGGTTAGTTGTTTGACGATCTATATATTTAAGTGGATGATAATGGAATGATGCACACGCCTGCGCTCGGTTTACACTGGCAAGACACCAGTAGAGGATGATAAGATGAACACAAGGTCAGGTCAATTAGCCCTCATGACATGTTCATCCGGAATTTATCATGATAGTTTCCAGGAGGAACCGCGTTGAGGTCAACCTGCCATAATATATTACTAGTAATGACATCATTAGTCCACATTAGTAACGTAAGTGTCTGCGTATCTGTTTATTACCTTATCACGATTAAGGGGAGTATACTGTTTATCTTCCTAATTATCGTCTCTCAGACTCACACCACTGTTTTCACACTCGCCATTCAGCATAATACTCGCATGACGCCAGCAGTTTGCGATAGAGACGACATAATACCTCCTTCTCTTTCCCACATAAACTACAAGCTGTCCCATAAATTGCGTCACACCAATTTCAGTAACTTTTACCCCCTACTTTAAAATTCAACGCAACAAGAATGACCTGTTGGTAGGAGGTAACTCTCGTGTACGTAATTTGTTATAGAACAGTTTTTAGGTATTTAGAACTAATTGTTATACGTGACTTTTTCTGCTTTTATTGGAACTGATGTGCTATATATGTTGTACCATGGACAGTACATCACGATGTCCTTGTGGCGGAATGGCAAACAAGTTGACGGTAAGTGGTAACCGTCGCCTATGTACACGAACAACATGTGACATCCGTGATACTTCCATATGTTGCCATTCTAGAGGATTAAGATATTACTATTGCCTCTTATCCTGAAATTTATCGGTTTCGTTTAAAAAAAATTCTTGATCTATTTATAAGCACTGAATAAATATTTCTTCGTTTTTTCGTAATGTATTTTTTTAAGATAAAATGCACCATTTCGAAAAGATAAGAGAGGACGCCACTTTTCCTTTACCCTACGATTATGCCAGTGCGACGCATCCGGCTTGGCAGTTTTGGCGCAAAATTGGCAAAACTGGCATATCCACGGTCGCCACTTACAAAGAGCAGGTGAGTAGTTTTAAACTAACCTAAAAATAAGTAGAGGTGCTCAGTTCGATTCTGTTTCTTTATCTGTGTAAAACCTGTCTCACCTATTTCATCCAACAAGCATCTTTCTTTGTAAGTATATTTCGGTTTAAAGGTAGATAGAAATAAAGCAGTAAATTCATCAGCTTCCAGCTTAGTATTAAGTGAATCGTCACCTTATTTGTGAGTAGATATATTATAGATATGTGAAAGACGAATAAACTATTATCAATATCACAACCCTTATAAATTATCTATGTATAAAGGATCGGTAGCCTAGTGGTTTAGCACACCGCTTTACTTCCGATGGTCGCGGGTTCGATTCCTCGCACGATGCAAATATTTGTATTCATAAGTATGATTGTTTCCATCGGTCTGGGTGTTTTCTATGTATATTATGTAACATTCAGTGCATTGCCTTTATCCTATAATTTGGGGCCGGCACTTATGTATGCATTTACAAAAAATAGTATCTAAGTATTTATATCAGTTGTCTAGTACCTATAATACAAGCTCTGCTTACCATGGAACTAGATGGCGCTGTATTAATTGTCCAGAGTTATTTAAAATCTATTTATTTATTTCTTAAGTATATCTTATTATCGACAATATCTCTATCCACCTCATTTAGTATTATAACTATATTTTTTTAGGATTCAGACGGTTCGGTCATGAAGTCGCTCGGGCAGAACGAAAATCTATTATCAGAATTGGACTTGATAAAAATAAATACAGTGTATGGAATACAGTGCTTTCGGAAGCCAAGTGGAGAGGCTGAAAGGAGTAAGAAACGGGTAGAAGAGAAAGATGAGGAGTCAAGAGAAGAAGTGAGAATTGAAGATAATTCAGAATAGGATATCAGATAAAAGAAGAGTGACAATATTGAAATGGAGTTTGATGTTATTGAATGCAATATTAATAATAAAATATTGCATTTTTATTTATAACGTACACCTAATAAGGCAAAATAATCGCCAGCCATACTAATATTGACATTTTGTTGGGGGTGCAGCGCGGTGGTTATCCTCATCACTGTACCCTTATATATGTTGTGATGAGGTGGTGCTACATAATATATTATTTATTGTAGTATGTAGGTAGTGAGTATACCAGTAAAATAATTGCACTATTTATTAGACATTATTAAGTTTGTTGATAGTGTGCTACATGGTTTATTAATAACGCGTACAGTCGACGTGGAGTCGGGACGTAGACTGATTTTACACTGATGTTAGTGGTGACGTAAACTACATAATTGGAAGGGTCTCAAGTGTCCACAGAAATATTACACGGGGGGAATGGGATTATTAGTAATGTCACATATAAAATAATATTCATTACTAGTAATGTACCATGTCAGACTGACTTCCACGAAGGTTCCACCCAGAAACCATCGTGATAAATTCCTGGTGAATTTGTTTACGATGTACTAACTGACCTGACCTCATCCTCATGCTCGTCTTATCATACCATTGGTGCCCAGCCATCGTAAACCGTTAGCGCAAGCGGAAGGACCGTTTCATCATGATACATTAAAAACAAACTATTGACAATTTCAAAAAAGTTAGCAAATTATACACTAATAAAAGCCTAATAACACTGATTAAAAACAGCTTCAAATGTCTTATGAAAGTGTTTTATAAGACATTTGAAGCTGTTTTCCGGCAGATGAAGGTCAAATTCTTAGGTAAACTAAGTGCCGTTTGACGAAAGTTAGTAATGCGGTTTATGAGAATTGAGTAGGATTTTTGAATAAATTGCCAGAATTTGACCTTCATCTGCCGGAAAACAGCTTCAAATGTCTTATAAAACACTTTCTTTATATTAAAGCTTAGTATAAAATTGAAGAGTTTATAAATAATAATAATGTTTTCGTAGAAAAAATGTAACTTAAAATTCATAGTGTTGACAATATTATCTGATTGCATAAGATACTCACGTTTCTGTGTTGATTGTCGCATGTTTAATCCTTGTTAATGGGTATTTACTTGGAATAATATTTATTTATACAAATAACACAAAAGTTCGTTGCTCATTCTTCTTGTGATGTTTATCTGCGTTCCGAATGAGTGGTAGAATAAAAAATATAACTATTCAAAAGTGCTTGTACCTACTAAGTTTATTTGAATGAAGAATATTTCTATTTCTATTATTAATGCGAAAATATGTCTGTCAGTGTGATGGAACGGATTTTAATGTAAGACAAATGTGTATTATTTCTCGAAAAATAGTAGACGTAGTCTACCTACCACATATATAATGAAATAAACTAACAGTAACACTTACCTGCTGGTGGGCTGTCAGCCTCTTTGCGGTTGCAATTATTAAAAATAGCTCATTTTATATACAACAATAAATAACAAGATGCAATATTGGTAAAAGATTTTTATCATCATAGACAAAATCGGCGTTTGATTTAGAAAAAAACTATTATATATGAAAGAGGGCTACCCATATTTTAAGTCACAAAATTTTCACAATTTTTAATCCACCTTCGTTATTGTCACATTTGTGAAAGATTCTCCAACCACTGTTCCAATGGCGACTAGTTTTGAATTTAGTTTTATTTTCATATAAAATATTTGTAAATAAAATGTAAATTTTGAAATGTGACATCACATATTTTATTACTTCTCCCGTACCTTGTCACGCTATCTCACACTTTGTCACTCTTCCCTCCCTTGAAGTGTGAAGTAATTTATGAAAGACCCTTAAGAAGTATAATCAAACGTATAAATAGTGTATTATTTATTATTAAAATATAAATGCTATAACAGTCACGTTGATTCGTTAGGTTTCGTAAGACTTACGTCACTCTTAGAGATAATGTCATAAACGATGGTATCATTGCAGTACAGCCGCCGGCGGAACACGCATTTTTCTGTATAAATCATTAGACTTACAGCTGGAAATAAACAAACTACTAAAATAGCTAATTAACGATCAAATCTCCTCTGTAATCAACCAGTGGCGTAGTTAGGTAACCAAGGGCCCTAGGGCAAATCAAAAAATGGGACCCCACTGCTCAGCAGTGGGGCCCTATATTACAGTTTTACTAAAGCGCACATATCGCTACCCGTTAAAAAGACAACATTGCCAAACCATAGAAAAAAATTTGGGGAATTTCGAAGGTATAACTTTCGAATTTCTCTCAACTGAGTTGCCATGATTAAAGTTGGATTACAACCTGTCATATTTATTTTGAAATAGGCAGAGAAATTTCAGTGCGAAAAGTTCAGTGGGATCGAGATTTTCTGCTAAGGGCCCCCTGAGCTTCAGGGCCCCGGGGCACTGCCCCGCCTAGGCCCTAGGTAGCTACGCCACTGGTCTCAACTATTCAGTTTGTGTTGTCAGGAGGACTCGGATATCATAATTTCGTATTTTAAAATTTAACACGTTGAAGATCGCATTGAAAAATCTTATTTCTCACATAGAGACCGGCATTTTTTTTTATTGTTAATTACCTATATTATTTTTTATATATGTTTTTAGTGTACAATAATTTGAGGTACCTAGACATTATTTAACACCTAGATTTATTTAAATTGAAGTGCCCACGGGTACTCACCCGTCACTCCGAAACGAAAGTAAATTTACACGTTGGGTTTGGGCATGCGGTCTTCAACGTGTTAAGTGCCATATCTGATACTATCAAACCGGTACAAAGGAACTTCGCGGCAGAAGTTGCGACTATGGTACCTACAGCGATGATTCTGTACAAAGTGTATAAGTACACTTACAGCGTCCTGGCTTAGGGTTTGCCCAACAGCCAACAGGTTCTTAATTCAAAACTGTCTTATATCAGAAAGCTGAGTGGAGCCATTTCAGTGCATTATTGGATGTAAAAAATGTTTATTTTATGTTTATTTTTTAATTATGGTAAATTAAGTTTAATTATATGTACATTTAATTTGCTCTTTTTTTTCGTTTGTTGTTTATATTGTATTTTTACATTGCACTGAATAAAATATTTTTCTTTCTTTCTTTCTTTCTTTTTCAGAAAGAAAAAACAGGTGTACAAGTTCATATTTCTGTTTTACTCTATGGTGGAGCAAAGAGGGTTAACAATAATTCGAGAGACAGCGGTAGGCTCGCTCTCTGCCACGTTATATTAAAATATACCGAGCGAAATGTGAACATGTCAAATGTTGCGTTCACCATAAGGTCGACAATTGACAATAGCTACCCCATCTGGCATAATAGCCGTGAGGGTATGTTCTTTTTTTGTATTTCGCACAGTACAATCATTTGTATTCATGAGTATGATTGTATGTATTGGTCTGAATGTTTACTACTTGTGTATAATATGTATGTATTTAAGTATTTCTGTCAGGTGTCAAAAACACATCTCAGCTTAACTTGGGACTAGATGGCTTTGTGTGATTTATACTAGGCTTATTATTTTTACATTACACTACGCAATTTTATTTATTCTTTAAACTTGTACAAAGGCGAGCTTAATGCCGTATGGCATTCTCCACCAGCTAACCTTAAGGTATACAGAAACCGTTGTGGGGCAGTGATGTCAAAAAACAATCACAGGGTTACTAATAAATATTATATAATATATATAAAATTCTTGTGTCACAGTTTTCGTTCTCATCTCCTCCGAAACGATTTGACCGATTCTCATGAAATTTTGTGAGCGTATTGAGTAGGTCTGAGAATTGGCCAACATCTATTTTTCATCCCCCTAAATGTTAGGGGTAGTCCACCCCTAAATTTTTATTTTTTATTTTTTAGACAACATTTTTAGTTTCTATTTTTTTATGATACAACATACAAAAATACATACAATCCTAAATTTTCACCCTTCTATCATCAACCCCTATTTTTTTATAGCGTTATTAATTTATATGGCAAAACAACGTTTGCCGGGACAGCTAGTATTATATAATATATATTAAATGCAAATAAATACATACATATAATAATATATATAGTACCTGATATTATATAATGTCATACATTAATGTTAAATATGGACAAATATAATACTAATACAATGCAATACAGTTATAATACTTTTTAATTTTAATGTAGTTTTCAGCAATATATAGAGTGATTAAAGAGGAATGTTTGATATGTATAATACATGTACACCCGTGATTGAATTGAAGGATATTCTTAGGAGCGATGGTTTTATCTCCTCAGGATAGTAATAGATTCAAGAGGAAGTCTTATATATATAATACATATCCACTCATGGGAAGCCGGGGTGTGTAGCTAGTTATTATATAAATAGCTTTTTACCTGGTCGTTCGACTGTGGACACCTGCATGCGTTCGATCTTGTGCTCTTCTTGCCAATGAAAAAACATCTTCTTTATAATTGCTATTACTAATGCAATAAGAAATATGCTCAGTCCAAATAATATTGTATATAGAGCCATTACATTGCGTTTGTTGAAGCATTTTGTGTATTTTTAAAACGATTTTGTATTGTAACTATTTTTGACATTGTATTGTCATATATATAAACTCATCAATTTGCCCAAAGGCTAAGTATGGCCATTCAAAGAGGCAACGCTGCCAGTATCTTGTGTACGCAGCCTCGATGTGCCGCGTTGGATTATAATTATTATTTATATTATGTATAATATTAATAAAAAGTTTGAATTAAAAAATAAGTTAAAAACTTTGATAGAAAGAAATATATTTTATTCAGTGCTTTTCAACCATGTTACAATATAAAAAACAAACAAATGAAAAAAATGCAAGGGTTGAAAAGGTTTATAAATCGTTTTATTTATGATTAGCTGATCCTCGTAACTTCCTCAACAGCACACTTTTGTGACATTTATCACTACACTTCTCCCAATTTAAATAAATTAATGTGATAATATAAAGTCACATCAAAATTTGTTCTCTAGTTTTTGCATGAAAGAGTAACAAACATCCATCCGTCCATACTAACAAACTTTCGCGTTTATTACATTGGAATGAAGTTTTAGTAAGGAATGGAATGGTGCACCAGCCTGCGCTAACTTTACACTAATATAGCTTATACATCAGAATGACGCTAAGTTTCACGTGGGTGATACTACAGTACAGCTAGTTATTTATACTTTTTGATATAATCGAAATGGCAAACTAATGGCCAACCTGTTAGTAAACCGCGGTCGCCTATACACATGAACAGCACTACGGACATCACGTCATCATGTGACCCCCGTTATACCACACATATGTTGCCATTTCAGAGGATGTCATGCCTCCTAACCTGTAATGTCTGCCTAATCTGACCCTACAGGCAGTGGCGTAGTTAAGTAACCAAGGGCCCTAGGGCAAATAAAAAAAATGGGGACCCACTACTTAGCAGTGGAGCCCTACATTGCAGTTTTATTAAAACCCACATATCGCTATCCGTCATATTGACAACACTGACAACTCACAGAAAGAATTTAGGGTAATTCCGAAGGTATAATTTTCGAATTTCTCTCAACTGAGATCCCATGATTAAAGTCGGATTGCAACCTGTCACATTTATTTTGGAAATGGGAGAAATTTTCAAGAGTTTAGTTCGATCGAGATTTTCTGGTAAGGGTTCGTTTCGTTACTGAGCTCGAGGGCCCCGGGGCACTGCCTAGCTCTTAGGTAGCTACGACAATGCCTACAAGCGAATCACAAATAAAATTTGTTTGTAAAAAAACACAAGTCTATATAAGTTATGATTGTAAAATATAATGTCCCAAGATGTTTCGCTTTCAAACAATAGTCAAGACGCTTGACGGCTAAAATAGGTGATTCTTTTTTTTTATTGAGGGATTTGGGCCATTTTTTAACACAGGGGACAAACGATCATTCGGCTCACCTGATTGTAAGTGATTACCGCCGCCCATGAGCGCCCGCAACACCAGGGGAATTGCAAGTACGTTGTCTGCCTTTTAAAAGGGAATAAGCTCTTTTCTTGAAAGTTTTAATATCGTATCGGTTCGGAAATACCATTGCTGGAAGGTGATTCCACAATGTGGTTGGTTCATTGTCAGATGCTTTTTTAATTATTTTTTTAAATGGGTTGTTTGGGTTATTGTCAGGTGTTTGTAGGACCTGTAGCGACCTACATAGATACTACGACTACTATTGTGCTCGCCGTTTTTCAAAGTTCGCTACCTAGACAAGACAACTCTCAGAGAGAAGAATAGAAGGATATTCTTAGGAGCGATGGTTTTTATCTCCTCAGGATATAGTGTATACTTTCCAAAGGAGATATTTCGTTTATGTATTAATGGGCTACAACCAGCGGATGTGTAGTGGCGTCCTGCCCAGATTTGCCATAGATTTATTCAATTGGCAGTGTCCAGTGAGGGCCCTAGTCATAATACATATGTTGTTTTTACTCAATAGCAATAGTCTATTGGAGTATTTGTTCGAGTAGGTTATTAGGGCTTTCAGACTACAGGTACCCACGCATACAAATTTTTACATTCTACCTCTGGTCATAAGGTACAAAATAAAAAACATTATGTATATATATATATCTCTTAATCTTCCTTAACATAAACAATAATTCATTAAGTAATAAATAAAAACAGTACATCTGTTTTTTAATAACATGCTATTACTCAACTCGACGACCTCGGTGGTCTAGCGGTCTAGCACATCGCTTTACGTCCGATGGTCGCGGGTTCGATTCCTCGCACGGCACTAACATTTGTATTCATGAGTATGATTGTTTGTATCGGTCTGGGTATTTTCTATGTATGTATTTACGAAAAAAAATATGTATGTAATTGTATCAGTTGTCTAGTACCCATAACACAAGCTTCAGCTAGCTTAACTTGGGTCTAGATGGCAATGTGTGAATTGTCCTGAGATTATTGCTATACTGCTGTATACCAACGAATTTTGATACAATTCTACTATTGATACAAGATTTTCCTGAATGTTTATATAAATTTAGTTGTATATTAATTCAAGAAATCCTTGAAGGTGTAAATAATGTTAATTGTACATATCTTTATCATTACATACTATAATAGTTTTTTCCCGAAGTCAAACTCAATGGCATAGCGCTGGAAAGGGTGTATAAATTCAAATACTTGGGACATCTATTGAACTCTGACCAGAGATGACGACGATATTGAACGAGAAAGGAGAGCGCTGGCGGTGAGGGCGAATATGATAGCGCACAGATTTGCGCGGTGCTCTAGAGATGTCAAAATCACTCTGTTTAGATCATTTTGTACATCCTGTTACACTTGCAATCTGTGGGCTGCATACACCCGAAAATCCTACAGCGGGCTTCGCGTTCACTATAACAACGCATTCAGGGTGTTGATGGGGCTGTCGCGATTCTGCAGTGCATCAGGGATGTTCGCGGAGTACCGTGTGGATTGTTTTTATGCTACAATGCGGAAAAGATGCGCATCCCTGGTGCGGAGGGTACGTGCCAGTACCAACAGCATCCTGAGCATGATTGCGGGCAGGCTGGACTGTGCGTATGTTAATCACTACTGTACTATTTCTAATGGAATAGTACAGCGGTGATTTTTATACAGATTTTTTTTTATATATTTATATGTGAATGTATTTTAATTTATATTTTAACTTAATTTAGCATTTACTAACAAAGTGGGCAATTAAGCCTGATAATAAATACATTATTATAATTATTATAAAACAAAGTCGCTGTCGTTGTCGGTCCGTCCCTATGTATACTTAAACCTTTAAAACTACGCAACGGATTTTGAAGCGGTTTTTTTAATAGATACAGTGATTCAAGACGAAGGTTTATATGTACAATATATGTACACCCGTGCGAAGTCGGGGTGGATAACTAGTATAGTATAAAATGAAGCCGCTTGCTTTGTCTCTTCGCTTCTTTTAAACTACGCCACGGCTTTTAGTGCAGTTTTCAACAATAGAGTGATTCAAGAGGACGGTTTATATTTATAATACATGAACATGCGAAGCCAGGTAGATGGTATATGATAAAAAAACTATCACATGCATAAAACAACATACGGTAATAAACAGACAGTAAACATTTTATAATGTAATTAGAGTAGCAAACAATCTAACGGTCTACCACCACCATCAAGTGGTAAAAACCATTTACGAGTAAGAGGTACCTTTTTCATTGTTTCTGTTATATTCTATTTAATTCATTGTATGTGTATATTAATAGATTTATATACTTCGGTCGACATTCGATACGGCAAAAACCAGCGTCGTGGCACCCCGTCACGACATATGCTGAGCGGAGACCTAGTTGGTACTCTAATTATTAATATTAAATGTAAATTAAATTTTAAAAATTTATTTCAGTGTACCAAATAAACCATTTTCTGTCTTTCTTTTCTTTCTTTTCAAAAGTTTTTAAAGTGTTTCTCTGGAGGGGAGAACGGTAAACTGTAGCCGTTATCTACAGTCCGGCCACTCAGTTTGCGTCTCTGGCAGGTCAGGATCTAATGGGTGATGTAACATTGAACTGACGTATATTACAATTTACGGCAAAATTTTAAATATGTTTTATTTGCCTTATTAACGAGTTATTAAAAATTTAATAATTAGTCCAACTTACAATAAACATTGTTTGTAACACTTTATTGTACAGTAAATACATTTAAATTAACTAAAGATACAACGATCTTAAAAAAATAAGTTGTACAATGGAGGAAAACACATTGATTTTTAGCTAAAATTATTAACTATTTAACAAATATAAAAACAATAGTTTTTAAAAGTCAAACCACATCAAACTGCGCTGTTTCAAGGTTATGTCAATTGTTTACTTTTGTAGTGATGCGACCAAATAACCATTAAAAATTTTGCCATAAATTGTACGTCAATTCAAAGTTATATCGCCCATTAGATCTCACCTGTCAGAAACGCAAACTCTGAGCAGCCAGAACTTATACATAAATACTACGGACATCACGTTATCATGTGACGCCAGTGATACAGTGATACCACTCAAGCCATAATGGAGGACTAAGATGTCATGTCTCGTAACCTGTAATTTCACTGCCTAATCTCACCCTTCAACTCAAAACAGCTTCCAAAGCAAGATGCTGGATAGCTGAAATCGAACATACACTTGGTATAAAGGCCTCTTTAATAATATTAATGGACTTTCATTTCTTAATCACACCATCCAACGGAAACACAGCTTACAAAGCTAGCTGTTTGGTGTGTGAAATATAACAAAGACAAACTTTGTAATAAATTTAGAGATGAAACGGATAGCAGTTTGGCCAGATACCGGACACCGGATATTCGGCCAACCATGTGACCGAATAGCCGGATATCCGGCGGAACTCAACTAACTAATATTTTTTTTTCTATAACAGTCATTTACTATTGATTGATTAAAAATTTAAAATTAAAACTAATTTTATTCCTTATGTAATACTAAGACTAACTAAATAAAGCAAATATTTACTTAAAAAAAAATATTTTTTTACCCAGAATTTTGTTTTAATTCGTGCTGATACCTATCCGCCCGAATAGTAGTTATCCGGTATTCGGCCGGATAGTATTAACGCCGCCGAATAGGCCGGATACCGGATAGTTATCGGATATCCGTTTCATCTCTAATTATAATACTATTGCATTATGATTATTGCTCTTCATCTGAATTCCTCGTTGAAGCACCAGGTATTACCAGATGTGATTCCCAATGAGAGAACAGCTTCTCAACTCCACTCACATTGGACTTACAGGTTTTGCATCGGAACTTTCTTTCCGATTTACCAAAACTCTCCTTATTTATCACCGTTACTGGAACAAACATTTGTTTTATATGTGGCCCAATATGCGTTTTCAGTGTAGAATATGTGTCACATATTTTGTTACATTGCACACACATTAACCTCTGCAATTTATGTTCCTTGTACAGATGCACTAGATATTTCTTCATCGATACATAATCGTTGGAACATTTGCTGCAATGATGCAATTTATAATCTGTAATTTGTTCACATTCAGGATTGCCCAGGTGCTCCTCTTCAATATGTTCCTGGTATTTCATCTTCGTGCCTGCAAAGGTGCATTGATTACATCTATATAGTCTTTTAACGCGAGGCTTCTTAAGTAGTTTCACTGCATCACAATTTTCCACATGAATCTTGTACTTTTTATGTATAGCTTGAAAGCCACAATGATTGCATTTATAAATTTTCTTTTCTCGTGACTTTCTAGAAGGACATTCGTCTAAATGTAGTCTAAATTGTTTATATGTTGATTCGAAATCACAACTTCCGCATTTGTATGTTTTAGCTCGATATCTTTCGTCGTCACTATTTGAAGCGTTGAAGTCATTCACGGGTATGTCTATTGGCTCATCTTTAACTCGTAGTTCAACAGTGTACAACGATCCAGTATCTTGATATTCCTGTCCATCATCTTGAGGCTCTATAAATTCATACATTTCATTATCTTCTGTTTCTTGTTTAATTTTAATGTCGCAAATATTATTAACAATGTCATCATTATTACTGGAATTACAGGAACCAATAGCAAATTCATGATTTTCTTCCTTTATTTTTGATGTATCTATGCCTTGTTCTATATTGTTAGTTATGCCAACTTCGGTATCATTATCTGTATTGTTTATATATTCAATTTTCATGTGTTGTTGTTGTAGTAGTTCCTTCTGACTGTTTGAATTGTTTGTTTCTTCTGTAAATTAAAGTATGGAAAAAATTAAAATATATTTTTTAAATTGTACACAGTCAATATTTTTAGTGATACTATAGTAATAAGTTGTTGACCGATATGAGTACAGCCGAAAAAAAATATATTCATCCTATATGAATATTTTTCGAATTTTTAAATAGCTAGTTACGGCCACACCGTTCAGTTTGACTAGCTACTTCAGTCGAGAAGAACAATCAAGAAAATTATATTTCAATCTTAAAAAAAAAACATAGCGTCCAAATAGTGTTATCACTTGTTACGAATCTAAAATTTCGCACAATTATAGTTTAGAGAGTGTTATTTTTGTTAGTGAGCAGTGTTATTTTTATCACGAATTATATTATAGCCTTCCCAAGTTCTATTTAATTGTTCCGAAAATGTGTTATCTAAAAAGCAAGGATGTTATGGATATGAAATTTCGGATACGGATGCGGGTATGAAATTATTTCGGATTATCCGTTAGTTTCGGATAATTTCGGTTACGTATATCAATTTTTTAAGGAATTTCTAAAGTAAAATACTAATTGCTAATAAAATTGTTACATAACGTGTCTCAATTAGGCTCCGCCTATCCGATATTATCCGAAACTTTTATTTCGGATTCGGTTACGGATATTTTTTATATCGGATATCCGATACAATCGGTTACGGTTACGGAGCTCCTTAATAATCCTGCTAAAAAGATATCCGATATATGTTATCTAAAAAATGGATATAAAGTTCAAAACTCACTTATAATATTTTTGTTGTCGTGGTGTTCTCCATCAGTTGTACTTTCGTTATTACTCGGCCGAAACATTTTGATTGGCACTACCACCTGGAATGTAGATAAGAAATATTACTTTAATTACTTATCACATTAAAAACGACATACCCACCGGTGGGTAACTCCGCAATGAAAGTAAATTTACTTTAATCTAGGGGTTAAATAATGTCTACCTCAAAAATAATGTACACTAAAACAGGGATGTTATGGATATGAAATTTCGGATACGGATAGGTTTCAGATACATTAATGATTATTATACCGGATACGGATACGGATGCGGATATAAATTTTTTTCGGATCATCCGGAAAATATTCGTTACGGATATTATTTTTTTAAGGAATTTCAAAAATATAAATAGCTAATAAAATGGTTACATAAAGTATCTCAATTTGGCTCCGCCCCTATCCGATATTATCCGAAACTTTTATTTCGGATTCGGTTACGGATATTTTTTTATATCGGTTACCCGATAGCTTCGGTTATAGTTACGGAGCTCCTTAACATCCCTGCACAAAAAACATATTTAAAAAAGAATGAACGTAATTAACTACAAAAAAATATGATTTTTCAATGCAGTCTTTAAATTGTTAAATATGTAGCCCTCACCTATATACATGAACAGCACTACAGTCCAGAAGAGAGAGGCTTCTTCCCGCGTACATTGTGGAACTAACTACCTACTAGTTTTCTCACGAGACTACAGCATGGGGTTTCTCAAGAAAGAAGTATATTAACGTTTCATAAGAGACGCCAACGTGCACCCGACCCTGTTTCAGGCGTCCATCGGCTACGGTAACTATTTAGAATCAGATGGGCCGTATGCTTGTTTGCCACCTACATAGTATAAAAAATATAGATCACATTATTATGTGACACCAGTAATGTGTTACAATTACGACCTCAGTGGTCTAGCGGATTAACATACCACCTTACTTCTAATGATCGCGGCTTCGATTCCTTGCACAATGCAAAGTGTGTGTTTCTAGGTATTGTCATAATATTTGATCAGAGACTGTAATTTTTTTATTTATATATCTTATGTACGATATACAAAAAAAATAATTAAAATAATAAATATACATGAACACATATAGTAGGTGGTCTTATTACTAAGCAATTTCTTACAGACTAACTTTGGGTGAATAGATAAAGTAAAAATAAGAAAATGGTTAGTCAGTTAGTAATATAAATTGATTCAGTTTTTTTGTATTAGCAGCCAAATATGAACCTACAACTTTACTAATAAACACTCAAAATCTAATTATAATAAGAACACCAAAGAAAAATTATCTTATACATATATAAAATTCTCGTGTCACAATGTTACTCCTCTGAAACGGCTTAACCGATTTTTATAAAATTTTATATGCATATTCAGTAGATCTGAGAATCGGCTACTATCTATTTTTCATACCACTAAGTGGTAAGGCATATCCTAAATTTTTTATTTCAATATATTATTTTATTTTCATTTTATTATTTAGGATTGTAAAATACATACAACCCTAAATTTTCACCCATCTAGCATCAACCTCTATTTTTTAATAGCGATTTTAATTTATATTGTATATTTAGGTAATCTTGAATCTTGAATGGCAAAACAATCTTGAATCTTGGCAAAACAATGTTTCCGGGACAGCTAGTTATTTTACATATATGTATTTTCAAGCCAAACTTCTTTAGAGGGGTAGGCAGAGAGAACCAGTGGCTTTTTATTCTTAAACAAAACTGCAACTTCCTTTACATTCTTGCCTAGAAATTAGTTCTTTTTTACCCCTCCCCCCAGCCTTGTCATATTTGGGAGATTAAATTGAATATGGGAATATTTTGAAGTTATCGTAAACAGTTCTTTAATACTTAAATAGATTACATTTTGAAATGTGACTGCAAAATTTAAGACCCATCCAAGCCCCTGTCAATGTCACACTTTGTCCCTCTTTAAGGTCACAATTTACATATAAACCCTCAAAAATAAATATTATATATATAGTTTATACATCATAATAACACACAGGCTATAAATGTCACAGCTAGTATTAAAATAATTACATTATTCTTACATTTTCTTGTTATGTGACCCTCAAAGATTGGCAGTCTGCATTCAATCTTTTCCCACATTCATGTCATCAGCCTATAATTTTGATTTCTCTTCTTTTGCCAGAGGGGAGGGGATTGTTAGTAATGAGATATACCAGCTCCATTGCTAGCTATGTATCATGTTAGATTGACCTCCCTGCAGTACCCTGGAAACTATCATGGATAATTCCTTGTTAATTTGCAAGGATAGATATGAGACCTAACCATGTTCATACTACCATTCTCCATTGATGCCGTAGAAGCATGCCATTCAAACTGGTTGGCATTTAATAAAAATTATTCATCTCCCTTAGGCATACTATTTTGTTGTTAGTAGAATCAATCTCTAATATATAAGATGGTGATAATATTGTTTACATACCTCATTCTCATCAGGCATTTCTTTTTTTATCTTTACACCAATTTTCCGTACCACTATCATCTTTTTAGAGCTCTGTGATATTTCAGACATCTTCTATTTGTTATGACAGAATTCGTAGTGGACCAATTTAATGTATAATGTAATTTTTTATGTCTGGGTATAGACTGAAAAGAAACTATATATATTACAATTGTTTATTTATATCATGGATAAGGAACTATACACATTAGCTTGTTTATACTGTTTATGAACAATTAATTGAATATTTATACCAATATTATAAACAGAAAGTGGATTTTATTATAAACTCTGGGACCACTGCACCAATTTGAGTAATTTTTTCTGTATGATAAGCACATGACATGTATTCCTTCATCATCATCATCTGCTTCATCTTCCATGTCACATGTATTTTTGGTCGGCATATGTTTTTCTCTTCCATTCATCCCTGTTCGCAGTCATCTAGTTACTTACTCCCGTTACCATATCATCTTTTACACAGACCATTCATCTCTTTTTCAGCCTTCCTCTGACATTATAACAATCCATATCATAAGTCAGTAAGTCTGTCGCTGTGTTACCTTTTCACTATAAACAGCTGAACGGAACTTAAAGAAATTTGACATGTTACGAACATAGCCTATCATCTTAAAATTTTGTAATTTATTTGTCTGTCGTGGTTAAAGCTATAGTCTATATACAGTGTATATATGTATATAATGTATATAATGTAAATAGAAAACTCACAAAGTGAAAAGCACAACCGGTTGTTTGGAAACTAATATCACTTGATAGGAAATATTAATATAGAAAAATAGTATAACAAATTTATAGTATACCTACAAAAAAAGCACCTATGGTAATTGCAGTCATAAATTATTTTTAAATTTACCAATTATTATTATTAAATGCAAACAATTTGCATTTGTGTATACACATTAAACCTCTAATAGTTTGTAACCAACAAGTTTTTTGTAAATAAACCTTCCTCTAAGTTGATTATCGTTTAGCAAATTAAGTAAATGAATATGAGAGTTTTATAATTTCTCTTTTGACATTAATGAGATTCACTTTTATTTTTATATGGTTTTATACGGCTTTGGGTTATTGGTAGGGTTGCCAATCTTAAAATTTTTTGGCTCTTCCAAAGGTAAAAATCACATACATTCTCTATCAAGGCTCTCCAACCTCGTACAACTGACAATTTGTTCAGGGCGAATAATGCATTCTACTGTGCTAACCGTAGGCGTTAGTGGAGTATGAAGATATTTTTTTTTACTACGATGGTGACAAACAAGCATACAGCCCATCTGATGGTAAGTGGATTCCGTAGCCCATGGCCGGCTAAGACACCAAGGATGACACATGCGCGTTGCCGACTCTTAACAAACCTTATTGAAAAACTTCATTCTGTAGTCTCGCGAAAAAACCTCGGTAGGTTTACTACTGATGGATTTATATTATTTAAGTAGGTTTAATTAAAACCTATAGGATGGTAATGGAATGGGCGACCACCTAAGGCGAAGTCAATCTAATGAGATTGAGTTCACTTCAGTTACCTCACTTTTTATTCCAATTATATTTATCAGTTCACGGTTTAAACTACATTCTGAAATAACAACTTAAGATTATACTTATTGTACTATACCAATTCATATTTACACCCTATTCACAGGAATGGAGGAATCATTAGTCAAAAATAAACATCAATATAATTTTATATAACTTTATTTATATTTAGTCCAAATCACTTTTTGGGTGCTGGCTTTGCAACTTTCGCTACTGGCTTCGCCACTTTTGCCGCTGGTTTGCCGTCCTTGCCCTTCTCTGCCTTCTTTTTGGGGGGCGGCGGTGGTGTTTTCTTCGGCGCTGGCTTCTTGGGTCGTTTAGCGGCCGCTGCCTTCCTAGCTTTGGCTCTGCATTCACGGAGTTTCTGCGCTCGAACCGCGGGATCGCTGGCCGGCAGCTTGATCTAGAAAATTCGATGAAATTAGCAATGTTCGGCTTTTGTTAGTTGTTTTCGTAAGCGATTGGTAGTCAGTAGTAGTCAACGTGATTGAGTAATCATAGATTTCATAACCCAATGCTCTGTTAGAGAATATCATCATGTAAAATTGGATACAAACTGTTTATGTGATTTACTGAACATTATATATTTGTTTAATCTTAATTGAATTGTATAATAGGCAGGCTTAATGCTACGAGCATTCTCTACCAGCCAACCTTATGGAATGTAGTGATATTTGAAGGTGGTTTAGTTAACTAAATAACAATTATATATAGATCGCACCTTTAGATATAGATACATAATAAAGACAAAAAACAGTCAACAGTTGCACGCCACAAATGTCTTACACACCATCTGGAAACTCATATTTGATAATCAAATCAGGGATGTTATGGATAATTTCGGATACGGATAGGTTTCGGATATAGTAATGGTTATTATACCGAATACGGATACGGATGCAGATGTGAAATTATTTCGGATTATCCGTTAATTTCAGTTATGGATATTCAAAAGGAAAATACAAATAGCTAATAATTTGGTTACATAACGTGTCTCAATTCGGCTCTGCCCCTATCCGGTATTATCCGAAACTCTTATTTTGGATTTGGTTATGGTTAAGAATATTATTTTATATCGGATAGCCGATAGTTTCGGTTATGGTTACGTAGCTCCCTAACATCCCTGAATCAAATACTCACCCCTCGCTTCTCAGCTAACACCAACGCCCTCTGGTTGTTGATTCTGGCCTGGTCCAATACGGCCTTCCTCCTCAGTACAGCCGAGTACGGGTTCAATCTCAACATAGCGCGAGTGTTGGTCAGCGGGTTGAGTTTCCTCGTAGCACGGATCACACGTTTGCTGTAAATAATTTGTATTATTTAGTTACGGTTAACTTTGGTGGCATTTGGGAAGCTGGAATGTTGATCAGAAAGTGTCAACGTGATTGAGTAATCATGGTAATCATAACCCAATGCTCTGATAGAGTATATCATCATATAAAAAATCATAAATTTATAAAAAAATTACATTATTGAGGTGTAATATTATATATATTAAATAATATTATATAAGGGTAATGTTATATATGTAAATAAACTGGCTTTTAAAAAAGAAAAAAGTTATTCACTTAAGATTCTTGCCAGTACTTCTCAATTGGATGGCATGAAAAAAATTATAATATAAAAAAAAATTATTTCATACGCGGTAAAAATGCCCTACATGAATAAATGATTTTTCAATTTGAATTTAAATACTAGTAGTGTTCAATTCGGTCACTGGCGCGGGATATAACTAGAATATTTATATAAATTTTGATGAAGAATTGTTAATTAACCTGTTTTAATAAACTAATTTAATAAATATAGGGGCTAGACACTTGGAAAAGTTATTTAAAATTCTGGTCCAGTAACAATTAGATTTTTTGGACCAATAAAGTGTTTAATACAAACATTATTGCATTACATATGTACTCATATTTTACATATTTTTAGCAGTCTTATTATCATTCTCTGTACGTACTTGGGAGCGCGGAGCACCTTTCTGATCTCGTCCGACTTCAGCAGGCGGCTGAGGTCAGTGTTGGCCATCTTGGGCTGAGGAAGGTTGAAGTTCTTCTTTAATTTTGATGGGGTCTTCCATGAGCCGAATAGGGCATCTGAAATTAAAGTGCTTATTAAAAAGATAATCAGGAGTGAGAACGAAAGTGAATGGTCCATCCATTCACTTCCGGAGGAAGACCAGGTCCTATCATAATCAGATTGATCATGTGTTGTCTGATACAGCAGTCAGCAGTCTCCAGAGTCCGCGTGAATTAAGTTATTCAGTAATTTAATTAGCAGCTTAGTGGTATTATTATATTACCAACACACTGAGCGAAAGTTGGGAGGCTTGTTGGATGCAAAGTTGGTGTTTAGACAGCACCACCTTAAAGACAAATTTGAATTCACTTCCAGCACCAATAAGGTTTGTTTGACCCTACACATCGAGTACCCATTATATTGTTTATACAGGCTTTAAAAGATCCTTTATGGAGTTAATTGTGTTCCTCATGTCGACACACTAGCCAGCTTATAGTTGTTGCTAATGTTTCCTTTGGGAAAGTCAATATACCCCGGATTATCGTAACTCCAATTGTAATGAACAAAAAGAGTAAGGCTATCTGGGGATTATTTTTTTTCAGACAAACTGACGGCGATCCTGATTGTGTTAAGTAGTTATGAAGGTGACATGGGAGTAATGAACTCACCGAGCTTGTTGAAAGCAGATTGGGTCCAGATGATGAAGCGGCCAATGTGGCCTCCAGGAGCCAGTTTAAGCAGGTTTAGCTTGTTGACATGCAGCATTTCCACACCGGGAATATTGCGGAAGGCACGCGACAAGCCCTGGAAATTAAGAATTAATACTATAGAGCCATCAATAAATTACGTTATATTAATTTAATTAATTTTTGGCCCCGTCTTTGTTGCAGCCAGTCTAATTTACGAAATTTTCCCTTCCCCCTTCCCCCTATTGTAATGTTGTACTGTTTGTCTTCCTAAAGACACACACTACAGTTCTCAGCCGTTCACAGCTTAATGGATGCACGACGCCAGCAGTGTGCGATAGAGACAACATAAGCTTCCTTCTCTTTCACACATACAGATGTTACATATTTGCAATACCCCATAAATTTTTGTATGGTAAACCAATAAATTAATTATATGTTAAAGTTTATCGTTAACTTTCATACTTTAATGCTTATATAAAATTATATACTGAAACCAGATGCCACTAAATTTATGGAATAATTGTGTTCCTCATGTCGACACACTAGCCAGCTTACAGCTGCTGCTAATGTTTCCTTTGGGAAAGTCAATATACCCCCGATTATCGTAACTAACATTGCATAGAACAATATCAGTAAGGCTTTCCGGGGAGATTTTTTTATTATTCGGAATGACAAACACCTGATGGTAAGCTGTAACCGTCGCCTATATACATGACCAGAACTACGATCATCACGTTATCATTAAATTCCGCTGTTATTAAAACTCATGTCAAATTCTGTTTTTATTTTGAAAACTTTGGATGTCTTGCAGCTTATCTTGTAATTTCCCTGCCTTCTCAAAACTGTATGTCAAAGGTGATGGACTTTTTTTTATTTTGAGGAGTTTGGAGCTTACGACGTCTTACATGTTATCTTGTAATTCCACTGCCTTTTTAAAACTGCATGTCAAAGGTGATGAAACTGTTTTTATTTTGAGGAGTTTGGTGCTTACGACGTCTTACATGTTATCTTGTAATTCCACTGCCTTCTTAAAACTGCATGTCAAAGGTGATGTAACTGTTTTTATTTTGAGGAGTTTGGCAGCTTACAAATTTCGACGTGTGTCGAAAAAAGGCGTGATATATTTGACCAAGATAGTGAGACAGCTGGTCAAATTTCATTCAGGTTGAAGCACCTGGTAATACCCCAAACCCCTCAATATTTTTTTCTGTAGTTCAATATTTGATGGAACTTACCTGATCTTTATTGTAGATGATCAGAGGTCCCTTGCGTTGGATGCGTCTGCGGTTACGCATTTTACCCTTGCCGGCGCGCAGACGTTGCGACTTGTATACCTGTACAAAAAATTATAATAAGAATACTATCTCAGGATAATTCACACAGCGCCATCTAGGGTCAAGCTAAGCAGAGCTTGTGTTTATGGGTACTAAACATCAGATATAAATATATAGATACATAGAAACGACACAGACCGATACAAACAATCAGTATGTTTGTTTGTCTGGGTCTTTTCTACATACATACATAACACAAAACACCCAGATCAATACAGTCATGAATACCAATATTTGTACTGAGCGAGGAATCATGCGTAATTTGGAAATAAGATGATGTGAAAACAAGAAAATTCCTTCCAATATCTATTGGCATATGCATTTTACATATGTCCAAACGGTCCCTTACCCCATTACAATTGTTGTTTATAACAGGGATGTTAAGGAGATCCATAAACGCAATCGATTGTATCGGATATCCGATGTAAAAAAATATCCGTAACCGTAACCGAATCAGAAATAAAAGTTTCGGTCAATATCGGATAGGGTCGGAGCCTAATTGAGACACGTTATGTAATATAACCATTTTATTAGCTATTTGTATTTTACTTTTGAAATTCCTTAATAAAATATTATCCGTAACTAACGGATAATCATTCCTATATCCGAAACCTATCCATATCCGAAATTTCATATCCATAACATCTTTGGTTTATAACAAAATTTAGAGGACAAAATCGAGACAAAGGACAAATCGAGACAAAACGGTCTATATATAACCCAGAGGGTGCCGTGAGTCCACCCTCTCTGCTATTCTATATATATGTATTCCATTGTCTATGACAGAAAAGAAAGTGTTCCAATCCGTTTGTTGGTTATGGAATATCATCTCGTCCCATTTAGAATCATAAACAAGAGGATCTTGAATGTGAATAGAATATGGGACGACTGAGTATACTTGACATAAATTACATAAATTAATATTCTAAAAAAAGAAAACACATATACTGATACATACAAATATTGGTATCATACGAGGAATCAATCCATCGGAAAGAGATGTGCTAAACTGCTAGATCACAAGGCCATCTTATGTTATATAGAAATATGCTTACCTTGAGCACATCAGACCAGGCCTTGATGCGCCTGAGGAAGATCACCGCCTGCTTGGTCTTGTTGATCTCTTGCACTTTGTCGGAGACCACCAGTGGCACTTCTGGCACCTTGTCAATTATGTGACCTGTTACAAGTAATGTTGTTAGAGAGTAGATATTTAAACACTATGTTATAGAATATTTAAAACTGGACTAAAATCAGCTCTGGAAACTATGTCTCCAGCATTATGCTGAGTTGTGATCCACATTGACTCTGTTTTTTAATGAGTAAATTGTTGATTATATTTCTTATGTCATTATTGTGTAAAATGAGTTAAAGAAATTATATTCTATTTTGTGTTATGGGCATTAGACAACTTAATGCCCATAACACAAAATAGAACTTAATCTTATCACTACGACTGATTTAATCTTATTGCATATTTATATTTGACCCAAAAATTAGTGCTTGTTGGTAGTTTGTATTCACACGTTTCGACTTGTAAATGTAAACTTACAAGGATTATTTAAAAGAGCAACACACAAGTTTCTTGCTCGTTGTGCTTAAATTAAGTTTATTTGAATAAATGATTTTCTATTCTATTCTATTCTATTCTTAAATAAATAAAAATATAATAATTCTCTCTTAGTAGATAAGAGAGAATTATTATATTTTTATTTATCAGTCAAATGCCATTTTGCAATGACAAATTGGCGCTAAAACATACATGACTAACGTAGGTTTAAAGGCTATAGTCCATGACGCTCTTCATGTATTTTTATTTTTTTTTATTTATTTAATATTTTACTGGATACAAGTCCTTTTTAGCCCAACATAAAATACAAAAACTTAAAATATATGGGACGGTTGCCACCTATGTCATTCTAATTACATGAAAAAATAAATAATGTTACCAGTGTGCTTATATTTGATGTGTAAAAGCAATGGAGAATGAACGGTGGACGGTACCTCTGGCCTGGACGAGGGCGGGGACGCCAGCGGCGGCCACCGCGGCTGCGATGGCGGCTCGTCGCAGGCGGAGGTTGACGCGGCGGTGCCAGCGGCGCCAGGGCTTCGTGGGCGCGAACATGCGGCCTCCACGGCACATGTTACCGAACGCACCCTGTCCGGACCTGGCACAACTCTACTATTAGCCTATAACTTCAAAGTATCATTCCTAACCATAATACTCAAGAGTCTCAAGGTTTCAGTAGCAACCTGCTGCTTGTAGGGACTGGTCTGCTGTAATTAATTATGCTAGATTTGGCATAGTTTTACGTTGTTTAACATATAGCATATTTTTTAGCATATAATTATAATTATTTCATAAAAATTTAACAATAATATGAACAATCCAAAAACTGTCATATTTTGTCCTTATCACAGCTGCGAGTTGGTATAAAGGGCACAGATTCTTGTTATAGAATTTTTTTCATATGTTTGGGGAGATCCCTGTCGACTACGAGCATCATGTTGTACATGTTACTTATAATAATCTCTGGAGAATTGTCACAGCGCCATCTTGTCTCAAGTAAAGTAGAGCTTTTGTTACGGCTACTAAACGACTGACATAAAAACATAGATATATTTTTCTGTAAATACATTCACAATATACATAGAAAAGACCCAGACCGATACAAATCATCATAGTCATCCATACAAATGTTTGTACCATGTGAGGAATTGAATCATCGTAGGATTGAACCCATGACTATCAAAAGTAAAGTGGTGAGCTAAACAACTTGACAGCCAAGATCATCACCTTAATCATAAATAGCTTAACACATACCTGTGGGTACCACCACCGCGTACACGAGGTATACGGGCTACAGCACGGCCGGTACCCCAGGACTCGGCACTGGTTTGGTGACCTGATAACAAATGGACGTTGTTTAGTTTTCAAAATTAATATAATAATGTGGGAAAGAGAAGGAAGCCTTACGTCGTCTCTAGCGCACACTGCTGGCGTCTTGCGTGTCAATAAGAATCTATATGTAAATTATATCACACATATTTGATGATTACAATGTACAATGTTAGATTGACCTCCAACCATCATGATAAATTTCTCGGCTAACTAATGGACATCATGATCATCTTATCGTCTTCTACTGGTGCCCCACCAGCGTAAACCGTTAGCGTGTGCACCTTTTTATTACCATTGAAACTATAGGACTCATACTTCACAACATACTTCAACACCATTTATATGCTCTTAAAGTCCTATATACAACATAGGATATTTCATGTTAAGTATGAAGATCACCTATCAGATTATTTTGAAATAAAAGCCGGAGTGCCACAGGGTTCTGTCCTTGGCCCAGTATTGTACACAATATATACTGCTGACCTTCCCACTACTAATGGTATAGTTACAGCAACATATGCAGACGACACAGCAGTGCTGTCATGTAATAAAGACCCACATATTGCATCTACAGAGCTTCAGAAACATCTGAATGGAATTAAAGAATGGTTGAATAAGTGGAGAATTCAAGTGAGCACCACAAAGTCGGTCCATATCACATTCTCACTGAAAAGAGGAAATTGCACACCAGTATCCTTAGATGGAACTATTTTGCCACAACAAACGGTGGTAAAATATCTCGGAATGCATCTGGACAGAAGACTTACTTGGAGAGACCACATAAAAGCAAAAAAAAACCAAGCTGATAGAAAACTTAAAGACATGTACTGGCTGATAGGTAGACAGTCTAAATTAAGTCTGGAAAACAAACTCCTCATCTATAAGAGCATCATAAAACCAGTGTGGACATATGCAATGGAACTATGGGGATCAGCTTCACACTCTAACATAGAAATTCTTCAGCGCTTCCAAAACAAGGCATTAAAAACCATAGCCAGAGCTCCTTGGTTCATAAAAAACATTGAACTACATACACATCTAGAAATTCCAACTGTAAAAGAAGAGATACAGAAAGCCTGTGGAAGATATAAACACAGATTAGCCGGCCATAAGAACCAGTTAGCTTCAAAACTACTGGATATAAATAACTGTCCATCTAGATTAAAAAGAGCTCGCCTTGCCAACATCTAAAGAAAGTAAATGAGATGGCACCTTACTGGAGGGGCCTCATCTCAAAAAGCCAATAACTTCAAAAAATCTGATTATAGCCGGAAGGGCTGATCGCAGATAGAGAGAAAAAAAAAAAAAAAAAAAAAAAAAAAAATTTATCTCTGCTGACTGTATTACCTCTTAATCTAAAGGTGTTTAGTCAACCAGACAAGATATGTCCAGGCTGGTTGATTAAAGACCTATTATTACTTGTAGTAGCCACAATGCACCCGTACCGACTATGGAGAAGGCCCGGAACGCCATATGATTACGTCACTGTAGCACTAATCCGCAGTAACACACAGGAGCATGACAGGCTATCTGTATGTGGACATTTAGTGCAAGAACTCAGATTCTTATACATTAATATAGATTCAATGGTAAAGGAATTTCTTTACAATGATTATAAGGAACACTAAGTTTCAATTGCGTAAGGTTTTACAATAAAATACCAGAGTCTGTTATAAATCTGCCAGAAAAAAGATTTAAATGTCAAATAAAACACTTCCTTTGCAAAAAAGCTTACTATAAAATTGAAGAATTCGTTAACGATAATAATGTTTTTGTAGAAAAATTTTAAATACATAGCACTGACAATATTATCTGATTACACTAATAATGAGTGCATAGCGATTTCTATGTTGATTATCACATGCCTCTTACTTGTTACACTGTACTTATTTATATAAAAAAACATCTATTTAAAAGATTATTTTAAGATTACTAACTACCCCTGCCAGGCTTTGTAGGGATATACATCCTTTTAATTAATACTATAAACGGAAAAGTTTGTAAGTATGGATGGATGTTTCTTACTCTTTCACAAAAAAACTACTGAACTGATTTTGATGACATTTTTAATAATACATGTATAACCTATATATATTATTATAAAATTAGAAATCAGAATAACATATAAGCTATAAATTTCATGTGGTGACACCAACTACAGGATCAGCTAGTGTAATATAAATATAAACCTTCCTCTTGAATCAGTCTAATTTCTAGTGAATTCTTCACTTGACTTATTGTTATTCTCCACTGGTTCAATGTGTAAATAATTAGCACACCATTATTCTTTTACTATTAATAAAAAGTCTCCTAAAAAGATTTTTATTACTGCTTTAATTAATTCATGGTTCAATGTGATGAAACACGAGTATATGACTCACCTGCCTCCTTGCTGACACAGTAGGGTTGGCGCGCATTCTTAGACAATGAAATGTGGACATCATTGACGATGTCAGGGCGGATGGGCGCCTTGAAGACGAAGGGCAGAGAGAGCGACGCCCCAGCTACCACCTCACTCTTCTCAGAGTACACCGACACGAGCGGTCGGGCTACAGACAGACTCTGAAACAGAATTAATTATATATTTGGGATTATAGTAAACTGTACTTACTAATCAGAAATTAAATTAAATTAAAAACTCTTCATTGTTCCTCTCACAGAAAGAAAATAACAATAGATAGCACATTGTGAAAATGAAATTATGCAGCCAACTACACTAAGGTTATGTCTATCAGAAAAATTATAAGTATATATATATACACTGATGATTAAGTAGTCAAATGTGTTCCACAAGTCGACACAATGTAAGTTAGAACAACTATACAATGTTTCCAATGGGAACTATAATTTACCCCTTTCTGTACCTGAAGGCCCATGGATGGAGTAACCAGGAAGAGTTAGGGGTACCTACATTCTAATTGATAATTAATGAAATAAATAGATAATAGTACTCAGTATTTAATATATAAGTACATGTCGAACTAACAAAGAATTGAATAACAATTAGACAAAACTAACCTGAAAATATTTTGTGATTCGAATCACAAATAAAGTTTTAGGTGACTAAATAAACATATTATAATCACAATGACTGTCACAAACAATATATTATTCGAATATTCAAGAATAACCCTTTAAAATGTTCAATAGATTCAGGATGTAGGAGTATGATTCGTAGAACCATGTTCATAGTACTTGCAGTACAAAGTACTGTTATTACACTGTATAAATTGTACTTAATAAGCAAATGAACACTACATTGAAATAATATAGCATTAAAAAATAATTATTAATGATAATTGTTGATATTTCACGATTTTATTACCAAACACGTGGGGCATTACGCCAAACTTCTACGGATTAAAGTGAGGACCAACACATAAGATATTTCGTATTTTTCACAATATTTATAGGAATTAAATATATCTTCTCGATATGAACTTACCATTTCGCTATATTAGCGAATGTTATCCTCCAAAAAAACACTATTAGCGGCGGTAAAGACAATCCGCCATGCCACGGAGGAGTAAAAAGACCGGAAACGTTTCGGAAAAATGTGACAGCGCTAAAGGACAGTTGCCATATAAAATAATATGCGGATATGTGAAATTAAATTATTAACAATATTCTATTTATTAAAATTCGAGGCTTTTAGTAGTAATATAAATTTATATATATTGTATACTTTTTTGTGTAATTGTTTAATTATTGTCTTCATAATAAATTTAATGTAATTATAGAAATTTCAGTTAGAGATACATGTGTGTAGACTTTATAAACATTCTTTTTAAATAATAAATCGGCAAAGACATTCTATACAATGCCTAATTAGTCAATAATACATGAGATAATCCTAAAGTTATCTGCGGTCATGAATGGAAACCAAGCTAAGTAATGACAATACATATATTTTCACTGACATATTTGACAATTGTAATAATTAATTATTTCATTTTTTAATTATTTAATTTTTACCGCATGAATAAAATGAATCAAATAAAATGAATAATAAAGGAGCTCCTATGTGTAGCCATGATGAAGATGTAAATATACAAACTATATCACAAGATAATCAAGATTCAGAGAAATCAACAGAAATTATTCCTAACTCAAATGATGAGAAAGCTGCAGAATGTATTAATTTAGAAACCCCGAAATCGTTCAGTATCTCATCATCATTATCACCACACGTAAATCAACTACAAAATAGTACAAATACATTAGCCGCACCTCTCTCCTTTGTTTTCTGTAATAATTCTTCGGTTATAACTAATCAACCTTGTCTTATGACGAATTTATCTTCGCCTATGGAAATTATTTTAAAACCCGGCCAACCACAGTCTTTATTTTTACAGGCATTATCAAAATTAAACGAAAGTTCTACAAATGTTTCTGTCCTAAAGTTAGACAACAGAAAAACTACTAATGAGATAGATTTATCAACAAATCAAAGGGTGATTGAAGATAATTCCAAATCACCTGAATTATCACCACCAGATTCACTATGTAGCGCTCCGCCCTCGTATTCTTTTGTATTAAGACAAATGACAATTAGAAGACGGCCAAGAATCATTAGCACATTCATACCTTCTTCTTCTTTCGTTCACCATACACCTCCACCGCATTACGCCGCTTCTTTTGATATTTTTTTAGATACTATTCCCATCCCAGCTCCTAGAGTCCATCACTTTGGCTTCACACCCATGCCAGCGCTGTGCCCTGTCTGCGGTTACACAGGGATGACTGTAGTAACAACTAAAATAACATTATGTACGCATTTTTGTGCAATAATTTTATGTTTATTGTGTTGTTGGATCTGCGCACCTTTACCGTATATTTTGAGATCATGTAAAAATGTGTCCCACTAATGCAGAAATTGTAGAAATTTCTTGGGTATGTATTGCCCAACTAATCCTGAATGTATGTAAATGGAATAATAAATATTTTCATCACAAATAGTATTTTCCATTAATTATTATTTAGAGCCATTTATATTATTTCAATATGTTCTAAATAGATATATAAATGAAATAAGAATTCCTACACTTTTAATGTTTTTGTCAAGAAGTTTATGTAGTAAACGAGCTGAAATTACGATTTGAGTACTAATGAAAGTTACATAAACGCACAATTTATTGACTTGTAGGGGGCACTACCGTACCTTGATTATATGTTATTTCCTGCAAAAGTTCCACCGACAAAGGCGTGGATTAGGAATGAATGAATTCTTGGTAAAAATATAAGGAAGAAATATCAAACATTTTCAAGTTTAATTGAAGGCATTTATTTACAATTTCATTTAGAACAGAGAAAAAATATTACGAATATTTCCTTAAAAAAATATTGGTAGCTGATATTGTACTTTATTTTGGAATATTTCTTTTTATTCTTATTTTGGTCTTAATATTTTTGCCGGATATAATACAAAAGTAAATATAGGTCACATAGGAAAACGGGTAATTTCTGTTTTTCTATTATTGCGCAATTCAGGATTATCGCTAACAAGATTCGTAAACGTTTCAGTTTGAAGAATGAATGTGATTTTTGGCTATGATAGCATTCATGCGAATTAAATTTTTTTGCAATAATTGTAATTTTGTAAAGGAGGAGTATTGTAAGTTCATATTGTGTTATATAATTACTCTTTATACGGTTTACTTGTAGAGTGTATTTCTATTATGCAAACTGCAATGTGTAAATTAATATTCACTGTATACCTATTGACTTATTTGAACGCACCTGCTGTCAATGATGTTACAGCGCCCTCTAGTGACAAAATGTCCGCCGTGTAAATTTAGAAGTCACAGCCTTTGCAAGTTCCGTGTGTGTTGCGGAAAAATCCCTTTTTGGGCGTCCGACCACATGTGAGAATAGTGAACAAAATATAGTTCTTTAGTGATTTTCTATTCCGGAAGTCCGATTTCAAAGTGTATTGTATACTAGATCGATAGATACAGTGCATAGGGAGCATCCAGTGTGCAAAAAGAGTTGGAATTGTCCGACGGAAGTGATTTTTTTTGATGTAAATACGGTTTTGCCAGGGTCAGTCCGGTGTGCTCCGAGTGGTGTTCCTATATTTTCTTTCGTTCCACGTTAAATAGCGACAGTTCTTCGTGACAGTCGATCTACATTCGCTCGGCTTTGGCTTGGTGCGCGTCCGTGTGTCAATCTCCATTACTTGGGTTAGGTCGGCACGATGCCGTGCTGAGGAGCATGGTCGCGCGCTCGTGACCGTCGGCGCGGAGCGCGCGCCCCGCTTACATAACGAGGTGGTGACGGCATGGCCGCTCGCGTATCGTCCGAGGGGGCCGGTCCCTCTTACGCGTCGGTGCTAAATTTTAGAGGTGGTGATAGCAATAAAGAAAACATTGAGTCGTCAGAGGAGGTGGCGGACGCGCCACCGAGGCATGATGACGAGGAGGAGGAGGGCTTCGTGCCGGTCATATCGCACGGGCGCCGTCCTGGGAAAGGGAGGAGAGACCGGGAGAGGCGAGCTCCCCCACGGCCCCACAAGACGCCGCAGCCTCAATCCGAGCCTCAGCCCAGTGCCGAACAGCAGCAACAATCTGAAGATGCCCAGCCAAAGAAGTTTGTGGAGGCACCAATACCGAAAGTCAATCCTTGGCAGGTAAGTGTTAACATGTAAACAATGGGCTCTTAAATACATGTGTATTGTTGTTGTACAAATATGAATATGGAAATCATGTATAATAATGATATATATTAATAAAGATGTGAATAGGGTATTACAACCACATTTTCAATATTCGGCAATACAGTTAACGAGCAAAGTCGAACCATTTTGGACATTATATTTACTTGGAATAAAATACTTATTGCATAAAACTGTGTAAGCACCTTTTTTACAGTAATTATAAAAGCTACAGAATTATACAGTGGTATTCGATTCAGGTTTAATTCTCATAAGGACATTAGATAACCTGAAAATAGTATTATTTGCTTATCGGATGTCACTTTAACTGGATTTTATGACTTTGTGTTTTAAACATGTGCTTTTTTAAATAACCATAGATAAAAGAAACATATGCTACTATATGCATGCATGCCAAGAAATGTGCTCCTTTTATACTACTTGAACATACAAAAAATCATATAACTGTATGTAAACTATGTTATAATGTATAATGAGAATAAGTAAATTATTGCACAATGCATACATAAATAATGTTGTGTAATATTTATGTACATACATATAAACATGTACAACATCTATTTGAAAAGAATAAAAGCTGAGTTACTTGTCAGTTCTCATCTTGAATCATTCCGAACTGATGGTTCAAATTCAAATTCAAAATATCTTTATCATGGAGATTTCACAATATATAAATATTCTTTATTGCACTTAAATACATTTATAAGTAAATTAATTACAGCTAATGTTAACAAAGGAGGACTTATCTCTAAAAGAGATCTCTTCCAGTCAACCCAATAGAGCGTGGCATAGGAAGTGTTGAGTGGGTTAAAATGTGCAAATTATATTTTTTATGAAAATGTCAAAATAATTAAAACTAAACATAAAAATATAATGTCCAAAATACAGATACTAATACAATATACATAAAGATAAAAAAAAAATATATTAATCCTTATAATATTATAAATGCGAAAGTAACTCTGTCTGTCTGTCTGTCTGTCTCGCTTTCACGCCAAAACTACTGAACCGATTTAAATGAAATTTAGTACGCAGATAGTCTAGACGCCGAGGATGGACATAGGCTACTTTTTAATGCGAAAAAAGGGTTGTAAGGGGTTCAAAATGGAAATACAAGGTTATCTTTATGCGGTTGAATCCTTATTCGTCATATATATATAAGAGTCTGTAATAGTATCTGCAATAGTAGGTCTATTACAGACTCTTATATGTCAAATCTACATGAATAAAGATATTTTGAATTCAAATTTGAACATATTGTTTTAGACCAATGGTAAAATAGAACAGAAGTGTTCTAATAACTATTACTAGTGTTGCCAGTATCATGATCTTGTAATTGGAATGATAAACCAACTACAGGTAAATGGTCTCTCTTTCTTTAGGTGCCATCTCCTATCGGAGGCTGTTATTATGGCAATCTTTACTAAGTCCACGGCGGTCCTGAAAAGGGACCTGGTGCTGAAACCAAACCACTGCCTGATGTTTTTTAACCATGAAGTACGGCAGACTGTACTTATTTACATAATCTACACTATGGACGTCATGTTATCATGTGACATAGGACCACTCATGTATTACCATTCAGAGTAAACCAACTGATAACCTTGTAAATGGTAACTACTTAGGTACATGATCAACACTATGGACATCATGTTATCATGTGACATAGGACCACTCATGCATTACCATTCAGAGTAAACCAACTGATAGCCTTGTAAATGGTAACTACTTAGGTACATGATCAACACTATGGACATCATGTTATCATGTGACATAGGACCACTCATGCATTACCATTCAGAGTAAACCAACTGATAGCCTTGTAAATGGTAACTACTTAGGTACATGATCAACACTATGGACATCATGTTATCATGTGACATAGGACCACTCATGCATTACCATTCAGAATGATTATGATATCATTCCTCTGACTATATATTTCCACTGCCCTATCTCATTATTGGACCAGCCTCATCACTTGAATGGGATATAAGCTTTTACATTTAAGATACATCAGCTACATACATTACACTATTATTTAAAAATAAACAGATTTCTAATATGCAGCATAGAAAAAAAACCTTTGACTGAAACCTATCATACAAATTGTGATGACCTCTGTGGTCTAACGGCTTAGCACACTGCCTTACTTCCGATGGTCCTGGATTCAATTTCTCATCAGTTACAAAAATTTGTATTCATGAGTATGATTGTTTGTATCAGTCTTAGTATTTTCTATGTATAATATGTATATATTTAAAAAAAAAAATCTACGTATTTGTATCAATTGTCTAGTCTCCATAATACAAGCTTTAGTTAGCTTAACTTGTGTCTAGATGGCGTTGTGTGAATTCAGATGATTATTATTATTAAAGCAAGCAGCTTGGTGCCTGAAATAATTAAGGCTGTGAGTATTCACTTTGTATAAAGTCAACCACATAATTTATGATTCTATCTCATTATTACTAATGGAAAAGGTTAAAATGATGATGCTAATAACGATATGGTAATATTGTAGTATTATTTCTGACAGTATGTTATAAATAACTGTGTTATAACATTTTTACATACAACCACAACACATGTTTTATTTATTTATAGCCTTAGTAAAGTTAGTGTTGGTTTTGTTTATTTATTATTACTCTGCCTAGGTACATCAGCTTGTCCTAAGACAGAGGCCTCCTCCAAAAGACTCCATGTTCATTTACAAGACTCCATGTTCATTTACAAGACTCCATGTTCATTTACAAGACTCCATGTTCATTTACAAGACTCTATGTTCATTTACAAGACTCCATGTTCCTCTGTTCAACGCTTTCCTTCTCCATGTTGGTCCATCCACTGCCCTTATGTCATCCTTCCACCTCTTTTTCGGTCACCCTCATTTTCTTTTCTGTTCTCTTGGATACCAACCTAAGACATCCTTGGTCCATTTCTGTAATCTTTTTCATACAACACATGTAATCACATTTAAATAAATTTCAACACATTTAACTCTTACCAGAAATATGTTCTGTTTTTTTCTATGTTACATTTTATCTATAATTCAATATAGTTCAGTGGTCATGGTCACATAGATATCTTAAATTGTGGAATAAACAAAAATTGGAGTATGCCCTGAGAGTGATAACATTCTAAAATGTACCACTTTCTAACCGACCAGCTGTTTACCGAATCATATTCCTAGTAATTCCTAGTGAATTTGCCACGATGGGCTCACCGACTTCACCTCATGTTCTTCTTATCATCATCCACTGGTGCCCCGCTAGCGTATACCGTTACCGTATCATCTATATATATAAATAAAATTGGAGTGTGTTTGTAATATTACATGCATATCAATATAAATAAGGTACATACACCAAAATAACATTTTTTATAATTTTTGTCTGTCTGTCTGTTTGTTCCGGCCAACCTCTGAAATGGTTGGACCGATTTTGACGGGACTTTTATTGGCAGGTAGTTGATGTAATAAGGAGTAACATAGGCTACTTTTATTTTAGAAAAATAAAGTTAAATTCCATGCGGACGAAGTCGCGTGTACAGCTAGTATATAAAAACATTTAATAGTCTTTCTTGCTTGGCCTTAATAAACCATTTAGCATGCAATATAATTATAAAAATTGTTACATTAAATACATTATTCATTTTCACAAATAGAAAAAAAAATTGTGTCCCAAAATTATTTACAAGTCTTAAAGCTAGTGATGTAAGCAGAAAACATTGAAACTCTAATTAATGATAATGATATGTAAGTATACTAATGATAAAACTCGTTTTAATTGTGTTCCTGGTACAGATTAAATATTTGTAGGCATACCGCACTTTGTACAGTCATCTGGATGGGTGCCTCTGATTTCACTACGTCTATGGACATGACAAAATTTTTTAACATTCTATTAATATTATAAACGCGGAAGTTTGTGAGTGTGGAGGGATGGATGTTTGTCTCTTTTTCACTCTTTTACGCAAAACCTCCCCTCCGATCGATCCCTCGTCTAAAACAAACGGGGGTCGAAATTAAGACGGCCTGCGCCGAGGTTCCAGGAAACCCCTAGTGGTGCCATCATAATAAGTCGTATCCTTCGGGCGGGAGTTAGCCTTCAGCCGCTCCGTAAGTCCTTCCTTTGGTTTCGAGTGCCATCTGCACTCGCCCCCTATAGTCTGTAAAGGCCAGATGCGGACAACAGCATTAGAGTAGTCCGAAAACAAAACGCAAAAACTATTGAATGGATTTTAATGAAACTTACAATAATATAGCTTAGCTTATATGTACATAAGAATAATACTCTACCTACCCAGCGGCGTTTCAGGGTTACAGAAGAAATAATGCGTGGAGAACTTGGCCTACAAAATTCGGACTTGTCCCTGGACTGATACTGGGTACGCCCGGGGGGAAATGGGACTAATGAACCCATTACTAGCAATGTACCATGTCAGGTTGACCTTCATGCGGTTCCCCCTGGAAACCATCGTCATAAATTTCTTGATCAATTTCTCACAATGGGCTGACTAACCTGACCTCATGTTTATCTTATCATCCTCCACTGGTGCCCCGCCAGCGTAAACCGTTAGCGCAGGCGGGTGCATCATTCCATTGTCATCCAGTAAAAACTGGGTACGCCCATGCTACCTGTTATTGTTATTATCCACTAGCTGTGCCCTCGGTTTCACCCGCGTCATATTTATAGCCTGTATGTTATTCTGATGTATAAGCTATATTACTGTACAGTTTCATCAAAATCCGTTCAGTTTTTGCGTGAAAGGGTAATAATTATCTGTCCGTACTTATAAACTTTCGCGTTTATAATATTAATAAGATGTACAGACAATGGTTAGTTCTATTTTTATTATATATATATATATACGTAAAGATTTCAAAATCGTATTCACAGTGTAATGAATGACATAACGTGGATGATTTTTTAGGTTAAGCTTATCAGCTATTATCACAAGTAGTGTTGTAATATCAGACAGTCGGTTTAGGAGATAATACTGTCTCTGTTATAAATAAAAATATGTGGTCAAGTGTGAGTCGTATATTTTTAATGAATGGCACCCGATTGTGCTAACGTTTACGCTGGCGGGACACCAGTGATGGATGATAATATGAGCATGAGGTCCGGGCAGTTAGCCCGTCGTGACAAATTCACCAGGAATTTATTGTGATGGTTTCCAAGGTGAACCACGTGGAGGTCAGCCTCCCATTACTAGGAAACCCTCTCCCTGGGGGGAAAGGGGACGGCATTGCTAAAAATGTACCATGTTAGGTCGACCTCTACGCGGTTCCCCCTGGAAACCAGCGTGATAAATTCATGGCGAATTTACCACGATGCGCTAACTGACCTGACCTCATGCTCATCTTGTCATCCTCCACTGGTGCCCCGCCAGCGTAGACCGTTAGCGCAGGCGGGTGCACCATGCCACTATCATTCATAAAAAAAACCTCTCCCAGGGGGGAAAGGAGATTGTTAGCAATGTGGACTGATGATCTTATTGCTGACAATGTACCGTGTAAGGTTGACCTCCACGCGGTTCTCCTTGGAAACCTTCGTGGTTAATTCCTGGTTATTTAATCACGATGGACTAATTGACCTGACATCATGCTCACCTTATCATTCTCCACTGGTGCCCCGCCAGCGTAGACCGTTAGCGCAGAGGGGTGAACCATTCCATTACCATTCACAAAAAAAAACCTCTCCCAGGGGGGAAAGGGGATTGTTAGCAATGTGGACTGATGATCTTATTGCTGACACTGTACCGTGTAAGGTTGACCTCCACGCAGTTCTCCTTGGAAACCTTCGTGGTTAATTCCTGGTTATTTAATCACTATGGGCTAACTGACCTGACATCATGCTCACCTTATTATTCTCCACTGGTGCCCCGCCAGCGTAAACTTTTAGCGCAGGAGGGTGAACCATTCTATTATCATACATGAAAAAATAAACCCTCGGGGACTACTTTAACTACATACTCATCGTAAAAGCGCAAGCATGTATACAATGATTCATTGTCAGATCAGTAATAATTTACGAAGTGTTCTAACGAGACTACAGCATAGGGTTTTTCAAGAAGGGTATATTTAGGTTACTTAATCGTTGACAACATGCATGTAACACCCCTGGTGTTTCAGGCGTCGTACTGGAACCATTTACCATCATATGGGCCGTATGTTTGATTGCTACTTGAGTAGTATAAAAAAATACTATATTCATCAATTAAAAAGAATCCCATCAAAAACATAAATGTGAAATGATAGCCGAGTTTAATATTATGATATATGCCTTGATTGTTGACTTCTACGACAAAAGAGATGAGATCTGAATGGGTGCCAAGTTCAATGGTCTGTCCTGAAATGTGTTTATAACAATATACAATATCATTTCTTCTTATAACTTAGGATAATATACTGTAGCCTAAGTTCTAACTTGGCCAGTTCTCATATACCAATTATTACTTTCGATTGCTAGTTACTACTAATATTAAAATAGGAACCGACAAGTAACATGTTTAGAACTTGCGAAGGCTACAGTATATTTCGTATATGAAAACTAGCCAAGTTAGACCTTAGGCTACAGTATATTATCCTAAGTTATAAGAAGAAATGATATTGTATATTGTTATAAACACATTTCAGGACAGACCATTGAACTTGGCACCCATTTAGATCTCATCTCTTTTGTCGTAGAAGTCAATAATCAAGGCATATATCATAATATTAAACTCGGCTATCATTTCACATTAATGTTTTTGATGGGATATCATTACTTTTTGTACATAAATTATACGAGGTACTTATTTATAACTAAATTAATACCAAATTATTTTTGGTAAATTACTGTATTTTCGTATATTTACGGGGTATAATTGTCTTTTTTTGTGTTATTTTCTATATTTTCTTGTAACTTTTAAATGTTCAAGTGCATTGCCAATTCAGTATCAGGAATTTTTGGGCAAATCGGGGCGGTATAACGTCCACAGATGGTTGTACTCTACAATAGAGCTCTCGTGACTTGGATCTAAATTGTTAAGACGTACCTACTCCATCTAAGGTTTTAACTCTGGAGAGTCCAACGTAAACCTCCCCTTTATTAAATATAGAGGAGCCTATGTTGAGAAGAGGACTGCCAAAACTAAGGCCTTGTGATTTGTGGATAGTAATAGCATATGTTAAGCAAATACGGAATTGTTCTCTTTCAACATATACATTATTTAATATCTGAAACTTCGTATTGACACGTTTTAGTTCGTAAAGACGATTATGTAACAAATTGACTGTTATCTATTGAATTCTCAAGAAAACAATTTGTTACCAATGAGGTGTCATTCTCGAGTTAACTATACATTCCTACTTATAACTATACTAAAATTGTTATTAATTTTTGGTTTAAACTATTGTCTATACCATACGTATTTACTAAAATAATGTAATAATAATATAACCACAAATATATAAGTATAATTTAAGAAAGCTATGAATTTCGTAGCATAAATCGCAACCTTATAGGTTAGATATCGAGAAACAAAACATTGAGTTTTATCGCACCGCTCCCACACGGCGCCGCCGCGGCGCCAATATACCGAAATGCCTATTATTTAATAATTATTTATAAAAATAATGCTTTTACACTATCGATGTGCGCTAAATATTGAAACAATAATTAATACCAAATCTCAGTTAATAACATAATAAATACGAAATTCGACTATACTCCTAGTTATAAGTACGAGTATATTTTAGACAGAATCTAAATTATAGCAACTAGTGTTTACCGCTCAATGCAATATTTGAAGTTTGCTAGTTATCGACACTGATGTGAAGGGGTCAACGTAAATTGGTAATGATCGACGTTTTCATACAATATTAGTTTCCGTCCAGTACAAGATGAGATATTTCGCCAGGGATCAATGTCAATTGGTGGCTATCGACGTTTTCATAGAATTTTAGTGTTCGTCCAGTATAAGTTGAAATAGAATCAATTAAAGTGAAAAATTGTAGTAAAATGATAACAATTTACCAGTTTCAGATTTTTTCCTTTATATTCACCTAATTACCTATCTGCATGCCAAATTTGAACTTCCTAGGTCATCTGGAAGTGGGTTATAATTTTGATCTATAGTTGATCAGTGATAAAAATGACGATTTTTGGACATTAATATCTAAATAACCGTTTGAGATATGTTTATGAAATTTGGAACACATATTTATCTCGCAAGTCTCAATATATGAACCAAATTTGACAGGTTTGTGTGAAAGAGTTTTTGAGTTATGAGGGGTTCAAAAGTGGCTCCAAATGGTTCGTGTAAATATACACACGGTGCTGCTTGCCAGTTTACTTGAAACTCGGCTTTGACACGCTACCGCGTGTCTAGATTGTATTTATTACAATATTTGAATGGCATTGAATATAAGCGGAAGCAATAAACTTAATATGTGTTAAACCATCTACAACATCTAAATCTTCTTTTATATTGTAAATTCATTGGATCTACTGTTATAAATTAATGGTAATAAATGTGGGTAATCAGAGATAACCATACAAAGTAGCCACCGGTTATCGTACTTATCGAAGAACTAAGACTACTGAAATATAAAGAACAATACACTATAATATACAATCTTTACATAGTACAAAACAAACTCGCCACTGCTTTCTTTTCCCTTATCATCATTATCATCATCATCATCATCATCAGTGTCATCATCTGCTTCTTCCTTATCCCATTTATTTGTGGTCGACATAATATATTTTCTCTTCCATTCATCTCTGTTCGCAGTCATTTCATTATATTCACTTAATATATCTTTTAAATTATGCAACGGATTTTAATGCAGTTTTCAGTAATGGATAGTGATTCAAGAGGATGGTTTATATCCTTAATAATATTATAAATGCGAAAGTAACTCTGTCTGTCACGCCAAAACATGCCAAAACGAATTATTTAAATGTTTGGTACACAGACAGTCTAAACCCTGAAAAAGGACTGTCTTTTTACTTACTGTTACTTTTTAATGCTAATAAGAGTTTTTAGGCTGTTGATTAAATATAAATAAATATGACAATCAAAGTTTCTAAAAATTTTACCCTTAAGGGAGTAAAATAAAATAAGGGATGAAAGTTTAAATGGAAATTCGTTACTCGTCGTCTATTCCACGGAGATGATGTCCAGGCACAATAGTTATAGAACAACCTGAGAATTTTAAAGATTTGTAATGCATCCGTGCGAAGCCGGGGCGGATTGCTAGTATACTGTAATCCAAATGTACAGGTACAAGTTATAGTGTGAGATTAGTTACGTTATAGAGGTGAGGTTGTTGTGAGAAATTCTGTCACCGTTGAGTTGGTGTGACAATTATCTTTCGAACTTAATCGATTTATATTAATTTGTTTAATTAAACTATCATTAACAGGTGAGACCACAAAATTTTCTTAATATCTCACGACAATTCACACAGCGCCATTCAGTTCCAAGCTAAGCAGAACTTGTATAATTTAAGGTGGACTCTATATTCCAATTAGTTAGTATATTAGAAGTAAGAATTAATATATTAGAATTAGTCTCTCATTTGGGCCGTTGTGCGTGTAGAGCCAAGACTACTAAAGTATCCAGCCAAGCTACTCGCAAAAGCGCAGAAGTCTCATGGTGTCCTCACAGGCTTCACGAAGCGACCTCACCGTTCCGAGGATTTGTGTTCGTTGTGTGGCCACTGCTATTACTTATATATATTATGTATGTATTTACAAAAGAAGTATCGATGTGTGTATACATATGAGCGTGTAGTACTCATAACGCAAGCTCTGCTTAGCTTGAAACTAGATGGCGTTGTGTGAATTATCCAGAGATATTATATTATGCGTAGGGTACTTTTTACCAAAAAAACCTCAAAAACCAGAAATCACAAAGAAATCACCGAAATAAACATGTCACCACATCGTCTCGTGAACCCAGCCGTTGACATTGTGACGTAGACCTGGACTGGTGCCAGGTACCCAGTCATAAATCACTGAAATGCTATATATCTGACCATCAAAATCAGAACAAGCTGAATTAAGGTCTTGCTTACCGTTAGATCATTGTTTTTTTTTTAAATAATATCACACATCGTCCCGGTTATCAATTTCCAGTCTTATTATTATACTAATTCATAAATATTTATATATACTAGCTGTGTCTGTGGTTTCCCCCTCATCAAATTTATAGCTTATGGGTTATTATGATGTATAATTCCGTATGCCTGTTTGCCACCATAGTAGTATAAAAAAAAGCAATGTTACTGTAAAGGACGGATCGGAAATAAAGCGGTGCGTTAAACCGCTAGACCACCGAGACCGTCACAAATTTATATTCTGACATGTCCACGGTGGTGTTCATGACTACGCGACGTTACCACTTTAATTCTACAATATGCTGATTTTTATTTCAGGCTACTAGGCCCATATTATAAATATCTTATAGACTAACATACATATGAAATAATATAAAATTAAGATGTTGAAATTGTCTGTGTGATCACGGCTCTGACGGCGGCAATCTGCCACGGTAGCGCCGATACACCACACCCTTCGGCCAGTAGTCCTCCTTCATGAAGGTGGGCAGCATGTTGGTGGGACTCACTTGCTTAGGTGGTGGACTGTTGTAATGCATTTAGAAGTAGGTCTGAAATACATGCTCTACGTGCTATGTTTCTGTTTCGGCCCCTTAGGGTCTTTAAGTTGAGGTCCAATTCAATACTCGTGACTATGAGCTAAGTCGTAAGATGGTATGATAATAGTGACATAAGAAACTGACCTACCTCTGTCACACTCGGGTTGTTACTGCCAAGTGTTTGTGCTTAATTGGCTGTGTTTCTGCATACCTACCACGTCTGGCGCCATTATTTGTGATGCGTTCGGTGACGTAGTTATAGAAATGGGATCGTTAGCCACTAATTACAATATAAAAGAATTACAGGATTACAAGATGAAGTCTTTCGGAATGCCGAAGGACGTATTACAGGATAAAAGGCAACAAATGAGAACAGGTGTCACATAATAACGTAATGTACCTAGTGCTGTTCACCGCGCCCGGGCGCTCTACACCACCGCCCCAGGTCGCCCCATTGATCGATCCCCCGTCCAATTCAAACGGGGGTCGAAATTACGACGAACCCCTAGTGGTGCCCTGAGACTAAAATCGTAAGTGTCACGCGGGAGGCTGATGTCCTTAAGACGTTCCTTTGATTTGAACCACCTGCACTCGCCCCCTATCATCCGGTGAAACTGTAAAAGCCAGATGCAGCCTATAGCATTTTAATAGTCCGAAAAAAAAGTGCTATTCATGTATATAGGCAACGGCTACTGTTTAAATATGAGGACAGCTTATTTGCCATTCAAATTACATAAAAAATTAACAGTCCCCTCTCGTTTACACTTTTGGAAACTGGTCCGTTCGGGTTAAGAACACTGATTAGACTTTGCTTTTGCTATAGCAAATACTGGTGGTTACTCTATTCTCCCAAAATTTAAATTAAAAAAATTATCTGTATTATTGTAAAAATGTACCTACAACATTTTTTTGTAAAGAATACGAGGTGAGCTTCTTTTTAGTTCTTCTCATCTCAAAATCATTCCGAACTGACGGTAGATTTGACATATCATAAATGTTTCTAATAGACCTACACGAATAAAGATATTTTGGTTTTTTTTTTTATTTACGGTTATTGGTAACATTGTACAGCAATTTCAGTTTACCTGAAAGAAACCATTAATTCCACAAAGCTCGGAATATACAGTCGTTTGCTCCAGGCTACAATGGCGTTTGATTATGTTGGAATTGAGCCAAGCGTTTTTCTGATCTGTTTAATTTACGTAACAAACAGAATTATGTTTGCACTGTTAATTACAGTGCGTACATATTTTGATTGTTAGTGCATCTTACGTAGAAGGTTTTGTATTCTTTTCTATACTATTTATATAGAAATAAAAATAATATTTATTCAAATAAACACAATTTAAACTCTTTTGAATAGTTATATTGTATTTTGGAAAGATATATTTTTTATTTTATTAGAAATACTAGTAATGAATTCAGGTAATTTAAGCGTGCGTTTTTAGGCGTCGGTAACGTCGGTACGTACGGTAACCGTTTACCATCAGATAGACCGTATGCTTGTTTCCCCCATTGTGTGCACATTTTCTTGTTCGTTCTTCTTGCGATAAGAATGACTGGTAGCAAAAAATGTATATATACTATCCAAAAGTACTTAAATTTAAGTTTATTTGAATAAAGGACTTTCTATTCTATAAATAAACAGCTTTGCGACTGACCAAAACGGAGGTACCTACGTAGATGACTCCGACCATCTACCCCTAAAAATTATGTGAGGACCTTACTCTTGGCCGTTTCGCCAAGTCGTCCATCAGAAACTGTCATGGCCGACTTATCGCTGCCACGTGTATATTTAGCATAAAGTTTATTTTCATATGCCACTCAAGTATTTTTCATTCTATTATGAAATTATTGATGTTCAAACGAAACTAAGTGTAACGAAGCCAAAATAACACATCAGTTGGTTATGAATCCTGTTGCAATAGGTCTCTTCTCTTGCGTCTATGTATTGGATTTGCCGAACTATAAAATTATAGTCTCGACAACCTTTGCGATAGCGATCTTTCTATAAAGCTGGGACATATTTTAATAATGAGTTGTGGCTCGTAGTATATTACGCTTACCAAAAGCTGACTGGCATCAGTCCTACATATTTAATTCAAAGAGAAAATTGTACTGATAAAGATATGATGAGAAGGAAATATATTTTGTATATCTTTCTGTAATATCAGTGAAATTTCACTTTAAATTGAACTGATTAAAAAGTTACTACTTATTTTTTTTGTCCTCTCCGCATATTTTTTCTTCCTCTCACTCTCTCTTGCTCTGTCGTACACCTCTTTGTTTTTCACACATCGCTTTATATAGTGTTCTTATTTATTATGAAAATTATTGGAAAATTAACTTTTACTTATTATGAAAAATTTGTAATGTTTAAATTTTAAAGTTGCTTTTATATTTTTTAATGGAATAAAAAATATATATATAGATAATTCAGCTGCCTTGCCTTGAAATAGTGAAGTGTAGGATAAGCGTGAAGTTCAGCCCATTATGGGCAATTTAGTATGAATTAACAGCAAAATTTTACAAAGTGTACTGCGTGGACTTGGTACATTGTTTCTTTCGTTTTTTTTTATCGTGTGCAAATATTGATAAGATCGTACCTCCCCGCTGGTGGGGAGACGATGGGGTGTGTGGGATTCTTACCTACTAAAAAGCCATACGGTGTACCTACGACCGTCATTGGCGGTGACGAAGTCTCATTACCATTTTATCGCTACTCAGTAGTACTAGAAATATTGGTGTGAGTAACCATTAACAAGAACATATGGTCAGCGATTCTAGAATCTTGTAAGCAGAAATGTTTGGTACCTTACACAGGTGAGGTCAGGTACAGGTCTGGGTGCTGTTACCTCGTCTTTAATAAGGTCACCTGTCTTCCATGTTACCTCGTCACCTTGACCACTATAAAAGTTATATAAGTAAAGTTTGGCAGTGAGGTGGTAGGGTCACGGCTCGTTATAATTAGACATTTATAAGCGTATTCCTCGGGAATGACCTTGCGTACTTGAGAGGTTTGTTATAAAAATGTTGGGCAAGCGTGTGTCTGCGAAAAATTAAACAACTTTAACGGTTGTGTAAAGTTTTAGGGGTATACATTTATGGTTTAAGGTACATAAAATGTTAGCTGTTAACCTCGACTTAGTCCATAAACTTTCGGGCAATATTTGACGGGCTCGGTGGTATGGCTGTTTAGCAGACCGCACTGATGATCGCGGATTCGATTCCTCGCACGGTGCAGGAATATTATTATTGTCTGTGGTTTTTGTCTATGTATTCATATAGAGGACAGTTGCCACTTACCACCAGGTAGCCATTCCAACTATATATAAAAATAATTACGTGGTTTAAACTAAGAGCGGAAAAACCACGATCAAAATGAATTGGAGATAGGATTGATTTAGATTGGTAAATGGCATCATAGAAGATTCAAGGCGGACGTGTATAGGATTGGAATCATCACTAATGTTTGAAACAAGCAATCGACTAAATATTTGTAAGTTTCTCAAAAACCATATTATAGCGTTTTATAAAACGAACAGCGCCATCTAGTGAAATAAAAGGATTTTTTTTATAAAAGAAACATTGAGAACATACGTTAATAAATTCGAGATCCTTCGTGATATCGAATTGTTTACGAAGGAAAACGGGGTCAGAAGGACGCGACCTTTAACACTGAGGGTCAATGTCAACAGTGTGCGAAAAGAAAGTCCCCTTGCAAATTGTAACGACTAGAACTTGCAGAAAATGTTTACTCTTTTTAAATTATAATAATAACTAGCTACTCGCCGCGGCTTCGCACGGGGTGTACATGTATTATATATGTACAAACATATATAGGTATAGACAGCGACTTTATTTTATACTAAGTAATGATGATTAATCAGGAAAATTTACACGCTGTCATCTAGTTCAAAGCTATGCAGAGATGTTGATGAAATTTGACATCATAATATTAATATATATGATGATGTGGATCTTTTATCTAGAAGAACAGATAAATCTAAAAGGGGATGAAATTACATAAATATTTTAATGAAATTCGACACCAAGACAGATTGAAGATTGATAACGTGGACGGACGGACGGAAATAAATGACAGCCTATGAATCTCAAAGAGGATGACAGTACGTATATAAATAGTATATATATACAGAAATGTAATATATATATACGCATATCAATCTACAATCTACCTTGATGTAAAATTTCATTAAGAGCGATTCAGCCGTTTAATATATATATACACGCTACTGTAATAATAGTTTGCGTCTAAGTTACATCACAATCGGTACAGCAAGTAGGTATACCTACGTCTAAACTGCCCACTGTCTGAGGCTGGCCTTTTGCCAAATCTCTACAAATTGTTCGGACCGTCTTGTTCACAGCCACATTACTGTTAATAGCGTTGGGTTTTGTCGCTGATTAGTTTTTAACCGACTTGAAAAAAGGTGTGTTTGTGATTTTTTTTTGTGTTAATACATAGTATAAAATAAAGTTGCTGTCGCTATCTGTCCCTCCCTATATAAGTTTAAATCTTTAAAACTGCGCAACGGATTTTGAAGCGGTTTTTTTTTAATATATTGTGTGATTCTAGTGGCAGGTTTATATATATAATACGCGTACACCCGTGCTAGTAGCTAGTAAATCATAAATGCGACGGTATCTAATAACTAAACAATTGAATGGATGTTGTTGATATGTATGGTATTCATATATAGTCGTCCACCCCAAGAAATTTTTCTGTTATAATTTCTTTATTAAAAAATACATACAACACTATATTTTCACCCTTCCACCATCAACCTTTAATAATTTTCTACTCTCGGTTGTCGATAACAGGTTAATTAACATGGCAAAACAACGTTTGCCCAGTCAGCTAGTAAGATATAAAATTAAAAAAGTGTTTTTGCATCCGCCGTTCGTCGTCGCCAGTCTTCATTAGATAAATAATCTTCTAAAAGTTAGAAAAACAAATTCAGACCATAAATAGAAAGAACACAAGATGGAATGGTTGAAAGACTGTTAGCATACCGCTTGGAGACGTGCCAAACTGTGACATTTTGTTTTTATTTAATTAAGAACATGTTCTTTACAGAGAATTTTTTTAATGGATGGTAATGGTACATTATTCATCCGCATGCGCTAACGGTTTACGCTGCGGGGCACCGTGGAGGATGATAGGATGAGCATGAGGTCAGGTCAGTTAGCCCATCGTGGTTCACCAGTTAAATAACTTGTGAAATACCACGATGGTATCCAGGGGTTTCGAGGAGGCCAACCTGACATGGTATGTAACATCAGACCCCACTACTAACAATTCCCTTCTCCCATCTTCACAAAGGTTAACTTTGGACAAAGTCGCCCGCGTGGTAATTAGATAGATAAATTCTTTATTCACCAGTTACAAATAATATAATATAAAAGGCACATAGCATAAACATACAAATATATAACGAAGGAAGGTAGCTTAAATGTGAACCAATCAACACGGCTTAAAGCTGCAGATAAACCTATAGAGCAGAACACGTCCGCTCCGTTCGCGAGCTGCTCGTATAATGCCTTTTTGTCCGTGTCCCTGTTCATAGGCCGCCATCTTGTGCCCCGCTACTCTCTAAATCCGGAAGTGATAAGAATGTTCGCTATTATTTCACTGCCTTACCTCTACCCTTTTACCGAAAATGATCTTACAGAGAGACAGGTATTTTTTTTTACTGTCTGGTAATACCTAGCTGTATTAAAATAAATTCGCTGTCTGTCGAACCATTTTAATTTCAATAGAATTAAAATCTATACAGGTATTGTTTGTAGTGTAACGTTTAATGTACCGATTTTGTAGTGACGACACGACCTTGTCACCGACATAACAATGTGTGAAATATTGCCTTCTATGGCTGACGTAATACCAAATTTGTTTACCCAGCTGATAAATGGTGTAAGACAGTCGTTCTCAAAGTTGGCGGTAATGCCCCTTAGTTACATATATATGTAACACCTGTAGTTCGTTACCGATATATGTAACTACTGTGGTTCGTTACCGATATATGTAACTAAGTTAACTACTTCCATACAGGTATCGATATTCATATAGGGATATAGATAATTTCTTTCTTTCTAATTTCGAAAACATTTGAAGATCAACCATTTACAGTGGAATTATAGTAATGTAATTTCTTAAGGGTCGGCGACGCGAACATAACACCCCTATTTCAGGTGTTCATAGGCTACAATAACCGTTTACCATCAGATGGGCCGTATGCTTGTTTGCCACCTAGGTAGTATTAAAAAAATGAATTGGACGGGAGATCGATCGGAAGGGTCGATAGTTTTGAAATTATTTTAAAATAACCAAAAATGGTATTGATTTTCTGGCATGTTGAATTCGAATTTCTTTTCTTAGGTCATCAGGGGTAGACTTCTGATGTCATGTCATTTTCAATTCTATACCAAGTAAGCGCAAGATTAATTCTATGTTAAAAGTATTTGGTATCGAAACTAAAGTGTCGAGTACTTGTATTTAATTGTAACGGAATAATCCTACCCTTGGAGACTATCACTACTAGGCTGTCAGGTATGAGGGTTTCTTTTTCGGACTCTAATGTTGGCCGCAGCTGGCCTTTACAGGTTCACGGGATGATAGGGGGCGAGTACACATTCGCGGAAGGCCTTATAAGAGTGGCTGAAGTCCAACTCCCACCTGACGGACTACTTTAGTCTGAGAGGGTATGAGAGTGTTAAAGCAACGTAAAAGACGAGGACATATTCATAAATGACTAGCCAAATATTGTCTGTTATTTGTACATACGGTACGTTGTACGGTTTCCCTAACTACGAGGATTTAATTAATTTAGCCCTGACCGTGTTTTGGTTGTAGGATGAGTTAGGCAGTGAAATTATAGAATAAGCAACATGACGTCTCAGTTCTCCGGATTGTTACATGATTACGTGATGTCAGTAGTGAGGTTCTTGAATATACGGTTACCATTTATCGTCAGGTGGGTCGTTATTGAAGATCGTATGCCCTTTCAATTATATTAAAAAAATGTTTTAAAACACTATACATATATCTAAATAGATTTTAGATTTTTATAAAAAAGTAATAAGTAGCCGCCATTTTATTTTGAGTTTGAGAGGAGTTTAAACTTAATGAACATACGTAATAACTTTGGGAACCTGTGGTAAAAGTTGTTGACAAGGTACCTTAATACTGTGTTCTTCAACTTAAATTAAATTATGGCGAAATTAATATGAGATTAAAGGTGTTTATTGCAAAAATAGTCATCAAAATCGGGGCAAAATTTACATATATCTATTGATTCTTGTTTATTATCTACCGCTTTTTTGTCTTTATCCCTCTAGCCAAAGGTACTTAAGCGATAAGACCACGATATGTTATTCTGTAAATGTTCTTTGTTGTACCTTTCTGAAATAGTAGCCTTTTTTCGAAGTCTAATGCCGTTATCCGCTGGCCTTTACAGCTTCACCGGACGATAGGGGGCGAGTGCAGAAGACACACCAAACCAAAGGATGGACTTATGGAGCGGCTGAAGGCCAACTCCTAACAGATACGACTTTAGTTTGAGGCACCGCTAAGGGTTCGAACTTTGACTCAGACCGAATTTCGACCTGTTTGAATTGGACGGGGGATCGAACGGAGAGGATAATACAATAAAATAAATAAATTTCGGAATAGCAACACAGAGATAAGATCATTGCAGTCACATGATAAAGTGATGTAGTGCTGTTCATGTATATAGGCAATGGTGACCACTCACCATCATGCTGGTCGTTACCTTACTTAACTTTACGTAAAACAGTCTATCGTTGGATTTCGACTTGGTGTACCCTTTATAATTTGAACTAGCAACAGTTCACATCTTATCATGAAACCTTGAGATAAGGAGAGTGATAACTGCGTTACAGGAGTGTGGTCAGTCATCAATCACGTTTGCGGTAGTCTATGGTTAGAGCGTATTTGTAAATTACCTAAATTATTATAAATCAAATTTATTTTGCATTAAACATAGGTAATATATACTGTATGGGACATTGTATATATGTTTTGCCTCATTAGTCATGCAAAATTTTAAATTCAATCTAAATAATACTTTATCATAGAAAATGGCGTAAGTTCAATATGTAAACACTAGCTGTGCCCGTGGTTGCACCCGCGTGAAAATTATAGCCTATATGGATGTGTGGTGTGACGAGGATAGACAAGATAAAGAATGAATACATCAGAGGAAGTATGAAAGTGGCGCCGGTGTCAGAGAGGTTGAAGAGTAATCGTCTATCGTGGTATGGGCATGTAATGCGTAGGAATGAAGATCATATCCTAAGGACGGTGTTACATATGAATGTGGATGGTTATAGGGGTAGAGGAAGACCGAAAAAGAGATGGATAGACTGTGTGAAAGATGATATGGTGAGAAAGGGAGTAAATAACGGAATGACTGCGAACAGAGATGAATGGAAGAGAAAAACATATTACGCCGACCCCAAATAAATGGGATAAGGAAGAAGCAGATGATGATGTTTTATGATGTATAAACTATATTATTGTAAAGTTTTATTCAAATATTTTTGGTAGTTTTTACGTGAAAGAGTAACAAACCCGTTCGTCTGTTCATCCATCGCTCGCAAACTTCCGCGTTTATAATATTATTAATTAGGTTATCACTTTATTAGGTAGCCACTAGCCATCCTACTAAACCTGAATGTTAATAATTTCATTTAACATTAAGCTCGCCAATTATTGGTACTTCAGAACTGGTAGAAATATTTAAATTTATTTTTTTCTAAATACATACATAATATTGATAGAATACTTAGATTGATACAAACAATACTCGCGAATACAAATATTACTACCGTTCGCGGAATCGAACCCGCGAGTATCGGGAGTCAACCGCTAGACCACCGAGGCCGTCAAATAGCTTAAAACAACTTTTAATCAATATAAACCAAACAGACATCTAAACATCATTAAATATTGACGTTTATAATATTAGTAGGATAATGTTTAATTTAGTTATTTCAATTTCATCACCGGCTGCGTAAGCGAGTCAATGACCACTACAGTTTTGGCGGCAAAAAGTGGCGGCCATTTTTATTTATACGGCCGAAACTCGACGTGCCATTTGCTTGTTGGGCCATTAGATTAGCGATGTCTATTTAATTGAATTTAATCAATTAAATTTAAAATCAAACGACGACTCAATAAATTTTAGTGATATTCTAAAATTATATATCCAATATGTTGGTTATAGAGTACATAATTATCTGTATTTATACCAGCAATTGTTACTTATGTATAATAAATAAATAATTAAAATTTTTATCTAAAACTAAACGAGTTTCACAATTTTTTTTTTCCAATTGACAGGGATTATTTTTGGGTTTATTAAATGTATTTTTTGTGATATAAAATATACCTACTTGTACTTGTTTCGATGTGTATGCAAATTTTGTTACGTTCCCTTTTTATATATCCATTGTCTTGCTTTTGAATAACAATTGTTTAAATAATATTGGCTCCAGAAAATTGATAAAAACAACAACAAAAATTTGAATATCAATGAAATCTTTGTTGTTGTTTTTTATATACCTATTGTACCATATTTATTACGTATTATTATTATTCGTGATTTATTTTGTGAAATTAATTTGTCAATATAATTTTTTTATTATATTCTGAAAAATGTTAATTAAAACTGTTCATGGTCTTCGTTAAGCTTTTTCATTCGATTGAGTCGGGTGATAACGTCGGAACCAACTAACCGTGTAAAACGTTGGCACGAATGTTACCGGCAAAGAAATGGCTACTATTAATTCATATTTATGGTGCTTACCCACGTTTGTCTGAAAAACTTAACTGAATAACGAGTAGTATCTGTGATTAATTACACAGAGAAACACGAACAATTCACATGTGCCAACAGTAGACGTCGTTTCGCACAACTACAATATACAATACAATGTATGAAATTGGACTTTAAAGTTGAAAGTTTAGAGTAGATTTTCCAAAATTTATAAATTTTGAGTTAATTCAGAATTGTATGTGTGATGTATGAGGTACTACCAAATTATCTACATTCTCAACTCCAGGGCACAGTGTTATTTATATATATATACGATAATAGAAAAGTTTTGTAATTTAGTAGTAAGTATTAAATTATAAAAAAAAAAGATAATACCAAAAATTCTTTACAAAGACACACTTAACTGAATAACGAGTAGATCCGTGATTAATTACAGAGAAACACGAACAATTCACTTGTGCCAACAACAGAAGTAATTTCGCATACCTAATACAAAACAATGTAGGAAATTAGACTTTAAAATTGAAACTTTAGAGTAAATTTTCCAAAATTTGTAATTTTTTTAGTTGAGTCAGTATTATATTATGTATGCGATGTATAAGATACTACCAAAATTAACTACATTCGCAACTACATGGTAACATAGTGTTATTTACATATATATATTACGATACATGTATTTTATGGCTTGATAATTAGAAATTATAAAAAAAGATCATACCAAAATCTCTTCACAATGTACAAAATTGCATAGGCATGTATGCATAAATTGGTTTAAAACAACATACTAGTAGCCATTCCTACAGCTATTTATAAGAATAATAAGTCAAGGTAAAAATAAAGTATAACCATCTTTTATTTCTTGCGCATATAAAATTATTATGTTTTACACAGCTATTTCAAATATTTATAAATACTTTTATTTTTTCGTATTTCAAACATTTGTTGTTACTATGTTTACAACTATGTAAATATCTTGATAGATATAATGATTTGAAATTTAAATATATTTAAAATATAGTTTAACGAAATATACAGTTATAAGGACCCCTCCTATATGAGAGTGAAAATCTCCTGTTGACTTTTTGTTTCTTCCATTAGTCTCTGTGTTTGGTAATTGTTCAAAAAGCCAAGATATACAACCGGCGACGGCCTCGGCGGTCTAGCAGTTTAACACACCGTTTTACTTTCGACGTTCGCGGGTTCGATCCCTCGCACGGTGCAAAAATTTGTATTCATGAGCATGATTGTTTGTATCTATCTGGGTATTTTCTATCTATGTTATGTATGCATTTACAAAAAAAAAATATCGAAGTATTTACATCAGTTGTCTAACACCCATAACACAAGCTCTGCTTAACGTAGGACTGGATGGCGCTGTTAATTGTCCAGGGTTATTTATTTAATTACATTTTCAGATATAGAATTTCGGAAATAAACCGTTACTTGTGATGAAACGCTATTTTTGTGGCCACAATGAACTCGCAAAAACGCTCACTCGTAGCTTTTTGTTAAACTTCGAACGTAGTTCTGTAAAAACGCCGGTGTACGCGAGTTGTACTCGCTTATTGAAGTGTTCCGTGCATTATTATGATTCTGTAAGCTTTACCCGGACAATTTCGTCTGCATCACACTGACTTGACATTTATTCTTATATTACGCCCAATTTACATCTTTGTCCAACCCATGTTCCTAGTTTATCTGGGGTCGGGTCTCATCTGCGCCAGAGAACTCTGTTCTGGGTTGTCTGTATATTAAGCTTGTCCTGGTCCATCTGCTTCTTAATTTTATTCCACCAAGTAGCCCGTGACCTGTCCCTAGTAGATATGTAAATTGGGCGTAATTTACATATCTTTTTAAATTATAGCCTATGTGTTATTAAAATGTATAAGCTATATTACTGTAAAGTTTCATCAAAATCCGTTCAGTAGTTTTTGTGTGAAAGCGTAACAAACATTTATGCTCACAGACTTTCGCCCTTATAATATTAATAAGATTTTTTAAGCCATGCAATAAATAAAATGTCTTAGTATTTATATCAGTTGTCTAGTACCCATAACACAAGATCTGCATACCGGAAAACTATGTTAATTGTCCAGGATTACTTATTTTTAATTTACGATGTAGGTATTCTTCAGTGTTCGTTCTATCTCTTTCAGAGACCTTGCGTCTGCCCTCGTCCAAGCGCGACAGCAATACTTTTATTAGAAATTTTCGCTGAAATATTTATATTCCTCTCTACTCGGCTATTTTATTATTACAGAAAATATAAAGTATTTCGTTGGTTTTTCTGAAAATTCATTATAACTTAAATATCTTGCCATTTTAACAAGTTTTTATACAGTCTTGGATTGTTCTTATGAACTGTATAAAAACTTACTGTACTAACTGTATAAAAGCTCATTCTTATGAACAATCCAAGACTTGATCTTCACCAAAATAGGCCTATTTTGGTGAAGATCAAGTTTTGTCAACTAACTAACAACGAGTAGAACTATTGAACAGATCTTAATTAAAATTTTTGCGGAAACAGATTGTACTCTCTCTTTCTTGTATTTCTTAAATGTCCTAAATCACTGAAATATCTTAAATTTTTATCTCAAACAAAAACAGATTAAGTTAATAACTAACAGCTAATTTACTATAATAAAAAAAAATAGACCGCTTCCTTATGATTTCATCTGAATCTGAAACTTGATAATGCCGACTTTGGAGACGCTTACCTTATCCCGCATTTGCTATACGACTTCAAACCCTGTGAAAACAGAATAAGGTTCAAATTTAAAAGGCAATTTCTTTCTGAAACTACATAATGCCGGGTCCAGAGAATCTTGCCTTGTCTCGTAGTTCCTACACGACTTCAAACCTTGTGATAACAGCATAAGGTTCAAATTGAAACGGCATGTTGTTTGTGAGTTGTGCTGTTTTGTTGATGAGTAAATGTTTATGCGTATGAATAAATCATCCGATCTGTAAATGATGATGGCGATCTATGATGACATCATTATTTTAGATTTTGGGTTCCGTATAATTTTTTTTATATGATTGGAATAGATGGACTGTGTGAAAGATGATATGGTAAGAAAAGGAGTAAATAACGAGATGACTGCGAACAGGGATGAATGGAAGAGAGAAACATATTTCGCTGACCACATATGAATGGGATAAGGAAGAAGCAGATGATGATGACGATGATAGAATGACAAACATAATTCGTATTTCATACAGGCAACGCCGCGGGTTAGCTAGTTGTCAAATTTGGTTACAATCCAATTAGTTGTTTTATCTGAAGAAAGTCTTAAATAATAATTTTAATGTGTAGTAGGTATATTCTATATAATGTATATGCTATCATTCAGAAGTAACTTAAAAAGTAACTTTATTTCAATGCCTTTAAAGTTCTAATTAAAAGTAACAGAATAACATGTATGTATCAGTAAAAAACAAAGTGTTTAATACAATTGGCGTGTGGTGCAATTTGAAACTGTTAGCGAATTATCTAATAAATTTTATATTCATTAAAATGAAAAATATTATTGATAACTAGTTGGGCCCGCGGTTTCGCCCGCGTGTAATACATAGCCTGTTATTCTGATGCTTAATCTATAATAATAATAAATGATTTATTTGTGAACGATTTTCGGTATAGTACAAGAAGTTTTGGGAGACATGGCCCTTACAACTATTGCTTATATGAAACGTTTAAAATTACTATTAAAAATAGGGGTTGATGATAGAAGAGTGGAAATTTTCACTTCACTTAGGGGTAAGAAAAATAGATAGTAGCCTATTCTCAGACCTACTGAATATGCATATGAAAAAAAATACACGGCTGGTCACGATTTTATTCAATTTAAAGATTAAGCTCTTTATTTTACTAGAAGTGTTTTGCAATCAGAAGGTACATGAATGTGCGTTCCGAATGAGTGGTTGAATAAAAATTAGGCCATTCAAAAGTGCTTGTACACAGTTTATTTCAATAAAGATTATTTGTATTTCATAAAAGGGGTAAAAAAGAGCAATATGTTATCACTATCTACCTATCTCAATATTCTGTCTTACTGTTTTGTTGGTGAAATGAAATTTATTGCTTAAAAATGTGGTTTTACTCTTTGGTCTGAATTTTTATCGCCATGAACTTTAACTCTTATGATTTGCGCCATACAACTTTTGAAATTAAATGAAAAACCGGTCGCCGATAGAACTGGATTCGTTGTAAAAAATGCCACAAGTCTTTGTGTATGTGTGCCGAGTGGGGAATTGGTGACAAATATAGGGAACTAGTGGCGCGTCCCGGCGTCGCTCGGGTGCATGCGGCTTTTTTATGTAATGGAATGGCAAAGAAATTGACGCGTTTCCTGATGTTATTATCAATATCAAAAATAACCGTACTCTAAGGAGGGGGGAGGGGGGGTTGTTAATTAAGTAATGTGGACTGATGATATTATTGCTAGTAATGTATCATGTCAGGTTGACCTTCCGCTTCTATTGGTCGTATTGTAATAAAGCCTTCCTCGACAAATGGACTATCCAACACAAAAAGAAATTTTCAATTCGAACCAGTAGTTCCTGAGATTAGCATGTTCAAACAAACTCATATATAACATTAGTATAGATTTGTTGCCTTATTTCTAGAAATGTAATGATTGTTTTTTTACAGTTGCGTGGTGGCGCCACGGGTGCTCCGCCCCCGCCTCCCCCAGCAGTCTTAGAGGAGAAGAGGTCTCCATTACAGCCGCAGCAGCAGGGCAGGGCGCAGCCACCACCAGGTATCCCCCTCCTACCATTGTATATAATCTTATTAATATTACAAACGCGAAAGTTTGCTAGTATGAATGGATCTATGTTACTTTTCTACTACTGAACAGATTTTGATGAAACTTTACAATAATATATAGTTTGTATATCAGAATAACATGTAGGCTATAAATTTCATGATGGTGAAACTTTAGACACAACTAGTAATTTATAAATCTCCCAATTTTCATAATCGCTAATTTCGTAAGAAGGGTTATAAAGTTTTTGCTTCACGTATACATGGATATTGCGTGCGAGTCGTGTATGCATTGTTCATTGAATGCCACTTGTAATTAATGTAACAATGTTTGTCAACAGAGCCCATAGTCGCGCCTCCAGCACCGAAGCCCGCAATTGTGAAGCCGACCAAGAATGCCAAGATTCACCAGAAGGTAGGATTGGTTTCTTTTATCAGATATTAGGAGCGGTTCATCCAGGTTCACTATGCACAAAATCATCTTCAGGTTACGAGCACTGATTACACTTTTTGCTTTTGCAATAGCATATTCTGGTGGTCACTCTATTCTAATTTGAATTTAAAATGGATCTGTGTTATTGTAAGCATATACTACATTTATTTGAAAAGACTACGAGTTTCTTGTCAGTTCTTCTCATCTCGAAATCATTCCGAACTGTCGTTAGATTTGACATATAAGAGTCTATAATAGATCTACATGAATGAAGATATTTTGAATTAGAAAAACAATCTGTATGGACATGTGTCTCAGCTATATTAGCCGTCAAGCAGCTTGCTTTGTAAGCTTTATTTCGATGCAGCCAAGTTATTGTACTACATGGTATCACATAGTTTAAGTTTTTTAAGTTGATTTTTTAGTTATTTAATATAAGCCGCCTACCCCAAGTAATGATATAAAGGCAGGGCAGTGATGATGTTATTCAGTATAGGTACGATGGGATTGTTATCGTCAAATTTTGTTACAAAATCCCAAAAAAATAAACAGAAAAAAAAGATACGTTTCGGTTGTGGGCTGTGTTTTTGCAGCTAAATGGATAATTAAAGTAAATTTTGATAAATGATGGTAACAATATAGCACGTACTGGTGCGATAACAAAAATCTAACATACTGTACATTCCTGTATGTAGAGTATGTTAGATTTTGTTTCAGATATCTTTAGAACCCCACAGATCGATCCCCCCGTCCAAATCAAACGGTGATCGAAACGACGGCCTGAGTCGAGACTCGACTAGCGGTGTCGTCAAACTAAAGTCTATCCGTCAGGCGGGAGTTTATTAGGCACATGATAGCAGATATCTTGACGAAATGTGTATCAGGTCCGAAGTTAAAGGTAGTTGTGACTCAAATATTACAAAATTATTCTGTTAAGGGGGCGGTATAGGTCCAACAGAAATTATTAGTATTTTAACAGATTTAATTTTGGATATGTTTTTTGCTAGTAGTTCTATTGTTTACTCTTCTGTATATTGTTTTATATTATGTATGTTATTTAAATGTAGAGATGGAGAATGTCAAATGTGCACTCCCCACTATCGTCAGTTTGTATGTAACGGTGAAGCTAAATTATATTTACTACTATATATGTAATCCACTGAATATCTCTATCAGAGTTGGCCTTTAGTTCTATAAGTCGACTGCGTGTCTGGTGAAGCTGCTGCGACTGCGTGTAGCTCTTTTAAATTAATGTTGTTCAGCATTTTTGAGAGTTTGTGTGAATACAAAATGTTAAGAATGGTTCTGTGTGTACGAGGTACCCACGCAATCTTTATCTGTACATCTATACATATAAATAAAATTGAAGTGTCTGTATGTAATATTGAAATAACCGTTTTTTATTACATGCATATGTATATAAATACGGTACATACACCAAAATAACATTTTTTACAATTTTTGTCTATCTGTCTGTTTGTTCCGGCTAATCTCTAAAATGGCTGGACCGATTTTGACGGGACTTTTATTGGCAGGTAGCTGATGTAATAAGGAGTAACTTTGGTTATTTTTATTTTTGAAAAATTCATTTATTTTAGAAAAAAAAAGTTAAATTCCACGCGAAGTCGCGGGAACAGTTACTGTATATAAAATGAAGTCGCTTTCGCTGTCTGTTCGCTTAGATCTATTAAACTACGCCACGGATTTTAATGCAGTTTATAACAATAGATGCGAGTAATTCAGGAAGGTTTATGTGTATAACTAGCTCAATCGCGAAACTTCTGTATCACACTTACTTTACATTCATCATTATATTTCGTACAATTTAAACATATTTTTAATAGCTTATGCGTTATTCTGATATATATGCTACTAGTAGACCAGGCCAGGCGTTGCTGTGGCTGAGGTACTTGAATAAAATAATATTGCAACTATAAATTGAGATGTAAGCTATCCTATTTTTCAAGTTGGATCAAATTGCACACAATGTGCAAATAAAATTTGCAATCAGTTCAATAGTTTAGGATTCCATCGTGAACAAACAACGTGACGCGTAATTTTTATATGAAAATATGACTGAAAAGTTTTATCAAAATCCGTTGAGTAGTTTTTGAGTGAAAGAGTAACAAACATTCATCCATAGTCACAAACTTTGGCGTTTATAATATTAGTAAGATACTCGTGCGAAGCCGGGGCGAGTAGCTAGTGTAATATAAAATGTAGCTATAGGTAAAAGAATTTCTTTTATTATCCATAATGTCCCATCTAGACTTATTGTCAGATTGTTGTGTAACATTTAAACGATCTACTTTTGTGTGGATGACATGGTTATATTTAAATCAGCAATAAAATTATGTAAATATCTGCGACGCCGGACACGAAAACACGTTTGAATCCGCCAACGTGGACAATTTATTGTCGATAAATTGCTAGTGTTGTGCTTTGCAGTTTTAAATCGATATGCCTCGATAATTCAATACGTTAGTCTGTACATTCGATCGATTCAATTTACTTATTACTGTTGTATTTTGTAGTATGAAAATATATATATATAGAGGTATATGTATCCATAAATATATTTTTATTGTTTATAATGTAATGTAGATAAATACTTGTATACAATGGTAGGAGTGTTCTAATGTATATTTCAAGCAACACTTTATAGATGAACTTTCATATTAATCTTTAATTTTTTTTTATTTTATTATTTTGGCTTCATAATATATGACATATGTTATATGTTCGCGAATTTTTAAGCCTCAAAAGAACGATATCTCAAGTGTTTCCCTATCACCATGAATGTACAAAGTTTAACCAAGTGTCAATAATTAGTGTCAGTGCAATGGCTAGTTATCAGATTTTTTATCGTTACTTAAAATCTATGCTTTATATACCTAGATTTTTTTCTTCAGTATTATTAAAAGACTTTTTTTTATTTGGTTTTGGTTTTGGTTTTATATAAGATGAATACTCTTAAAATTTATTGATTCTATAATTTACTTAACACTGAATAACAATGAAGGAAAATCTATTACTATAATACTATATAAAAGAAAAACACTAAAAATATAACAAATTGATTATATTATCGCTATATATAAAATGGTGTATATACCTATAATATATATATGTTTATTCAAGTCACGTTTGAATATAACGAATTAAATTGATACAGGGAATTAATATTGCCAATACGATAAATTGATTTCTGGTTGAGTTATCGAGAAACTATTATGTTAGTGACATATGAAGTTAATTACCGGATCAACTGATGGAAATATAAAAGAGTTGCTACGACGACATAACAATCCACTTTGTAAACTAGCGAATCGCTCTTGCTTACACATATTCCATAAGTATATGTATATATTCAAAGAAATTGAAATCACTTTTGAATATCTATACTTATAAATAAAATTGGAGTGTCTGTTTGTAATATTTAAATAACCTTTTTTTATTACATGCATATGAATATAAATACAGTACTTACATACTCCAAAATAGCATTTTCGTCTGATGTTCCGGCTGATCTCTGAAATGGCTGGACCGATTTTAACGGGATTTTTCTGGCTGATAGCTGATGTAATAAGGAGTAACTTAGGCTACTTATATTTAGAAAAATAAAGTTAAATTCCACGCGGACGAAGTCGCGGGAACAGCTAGTAGGAATGAAATTAATTCTCAAGACCGTAAATTGCTTTCTGGTCAAGTTATCGAAAAACTATTATGTTAGTGCTAATGACACATGAAGTTAATTACCATGTCAATTGATGAAACTAAAAAAAGATGTTGCTATGACAACTATCTTAGTTTCTACTTATAAACTAGCGACTCACTCTTGCTTCACACGATATTAGATAGTTTTATGCAATACTTCTTACAGTACTTTGTAGTTTCTTATAGAGCTTATATTCTAAGTTACACCTCTAGCTATATGTATAATATGTATGTATTAACGTAAAATATATATATCTATGTATTTGTATCAGTTGTCTAGTACCCATAATACAAGCTTCAGCTAGCTTAACTCGTCTCTAGATGGCGCTATATGAATTGTCCTGAGATTATTATATTATAGATAGGTATCAGTGAAAAGTACCTATATTAAATTCCATACAGTAGTTTTTCAGTGATGCGTGTACAAACAGACATGTAGACTGACAGACATAAATTATAAAAACTGTTTGCCGCTATAACATAAACTCTCATATTAGTTTATTTTATACTAGCTACTCGCCCCGACTTCGCCAGGGTGTATATATATTGTTGGAATATGAAAAAACTTCAAAATTCGTTGCGTAGTTTCAAAGATTTAAGCATACATAGGGACGGACAGACAGCGATAGTTATACTATGTAATAATGATAATTTGTATATACAGACAGCCTGTTATTTATTATTGTGTGGTTAACAAATGAACGTAAAACACCTGTGTTGTTAATTAGCAAACTAATTGTATAGTCTTTTATGTTAGTTTATAAATACATATTTTCCTCAAACTATTTCATATCGGGAAAATATTGATGTCTCATGATGAGAATACTTGTTTCTGATTTGTTTACGCACTAGTTTCTGGCCTCGACTTCGTCCGCTTTACTCCGATACTCCGATTTATTCATTCATAATTTAAGAGCTACGATCCTGTCGGTGGAGCTCTTTACTCCGATATGCTAGGTATATTTTTTATGGATGATAATGGATTGCACGTGTCTGTGCATGGTTAGGCTGGTGTGGCACCAGTAGAGGATGATAAGATGAGCATGAGGAGGATGGTGACAAATTCACCAGGTATTTATTTATCACGCGATTTTAAGAAAGACGTGGAGGTCAATCTTTCATAGTACATTGCTAGCAATGGTCCACATTACTAACAATCCTATTCCCTCCCATATACCTATATTCCAAATTTAATGATGATTGCAATTGGTTCAGCCATCAAGTCGTAAAAGTGTAACAAACTCACTTTTGCATTCAAAACATTGTGTAATTATTCTGTAGAATTTTTATCATCTATACTAACATTATACAGAAGAAATATTGATTCTTTGTATAGATATATGGGCTGTATATTATGCCGATATATACAAATATAATCACCCGGGCGAAGCCGAAAAGGACTACTAAATAATACATACTTAGATAGTTTATTTGATTTAAAAATTACGTTATTTCACTTTTTTTTAATTATGCTTAGTTTTTATGACGTTTATATTTTATTTATATCATAAGGTCCTGTTAAGATTTAACGACTGTTATTGATTTTATCAAGGTTGCTTCCATAAATTACTCGTAAACATCTGTTTCATGATATATAAGTACTATGTAAGTTCTACTTGCTCTAGATGATACTACATAGATTTATTATAAACGCGTATCGTTTAATTTTATTATACAACCACCATTGTATACAAAGTTAACAAAATAATTAATCTTCTCGCTGATGTTATTCGATTAACCAATTTCCTCGCTAACCGTGTCACATCACTACGCCAGTTGTTTGCGAAGCAGCACCGCATACGGTCGCGCGCGTTCGTACTTTTTGAATTTCGAATGCCCAAATTCGAAATTCACGTTCCATTTTCAAAATTCGCGTCACTCTAATATTTGTCTATACCAGTGTTATTATTTTTAAATTGGTTTCTAGGTATTCTGCCATATATATATTTTTTTTAATATCGATCGACATTTTTTTGTTGCGTACACAGTTTATAAATTGGTATTTCTATTGTGGCGAGTGTAATATTTATTGGAATGTGTTTTTATTGCAGTATTCGTTCTGGTGACTCGAATTGCACTGTGTTTCGCGAATTGGAAATGCGTTGTTAATGTGTATACCTACGGAAAATAATTATATTTATAATACGGTGTGCATTACTTCTAGTCGTTTCCAGCCAGTATTGAGTTTTGTTTGTGAATTGTAATCCTACTGAGAGTTAATACGAACGAAGGTCGACTTGACTGTAACGATTGTTGTGCTTGCCAAGGGTCACGGGTTGATTCCCGTGTCGGAATATTAGGGATAAAGTTCACAATGAGTTGGCTATAATTGACTAGCTTTTACTTCGTAATGCTGTGGAAGAAAGAAAATTTACTTAATGTAGGTAGATATATATATGTATCTAATATATATACTATAAATTCATATAAGAGACTTTGTATAAGACGTTTAAGTGGGTACCTCAGTCTCACCTATTTCAGCAACCAAGCCCGCTTTAATGCTGTATTTCGGCTGGATGGTGAGATATGGCAGTGACATTACTGGGTAAGGAAGGAGCACATTACATCTTAGTGCTGAGGAAGGGTAACGATTGGTTACATGATATCGTGATGTACTGTTCATATATATAGGCGACGGTTACCACCTTCGATAGATAGATAGATAAAAATAATATTTTATTTACGTTAAAGGCACAAAGCACAGTAATATTAACAACAAAAATAAAAAAGTACATTGATACACTTTTTTTTTTAATCAATTCAATCGGATACGTCATCAGTTTGTGTATCCAGTTACGTAAAAAATATTAATGTACTTAAAAAAAGTATGTCTTTTATATTAGACAATAGAGAAAGCGAAATTCTAATATGTAACACCATGTTTTTGTTTTTCCATTGTATGACCTTGACCGGGGTCAAAGACAAGGTTGAATTGTATTAATGTTACTATACTTATTTATAATGGGCCACCTGTTGGAAAGCGTTTTTTTTAGTCATATATGGTTGATAATGGAATGGTGCACCCGTCTGCGCTAACGGTATACGCTGGCGGGGCACCAGAGATTGATAGGATGAGCATGAAATCGGGTCAATTAGTTCGTGGTGATTTAACCAGGAATTAAGCCCGTTGCTTGGGGGAAAGGTTAGTAAAGTGGATTGATGAGCAAATGCACAGCAATGTACCATGTCAGATTGACCCCCATGCGGTTCCCCCTGGAAACCTTCATGATAAATTCCTGGTGAATTTATCATGATGGGCTAACTGACCTGACCTCATATTCATTATATCATCGTCCACTGGTGTCCCGCCAGCATAAACCGTTAGCGCAGGCGGGTGCACCACTCATTATCATCGTTAATTGAGCGGAGCGCGGAGCTATCTTAGAGATTGAGATGAAGAAATGAAAGAGAGATTTGCACTCTTTGTAACGATACTTCTCCGAAATGGCTTGACGGATCCTTGAGGAATGGTCGGTGATAAAGGTTTGCCATAGGCTTAGCATAGCGGAAAACTCAAGCACCTAATGCGAACAATTAATTTTAAAGGCCTGATGTAAACAACACAACGGTAACAAACTATTACGGTACGGAACGGTAACGGAAAAATATTAAACTGTAATGAAAAGATTGGAAATAGACAAAAAAGAACAGCGTCAAATCCCACCGCTGGATTAAGTAATCTGAGATCGACTACTACCGCTCGTCGTGTCATGTTTATGTTATTATCTGCTTCCGTGCAGATGGCTATTATGTAATTCCACAAATTGTCCAGGAATTATCCAGAGTGATTTATAAGAGGAACTGTTAATCTTTAATGAGAATTGGATTTGACATGTGCGTCGTCGCCCTGTACTGGTATATCATACTATTATATCATCATTTGCTTCTTCCTTCTCCCATTTATTTGTGGTCGGCGTATTATATTTCTCTCTTCCATTCATCCCTGTTCGCAGTCATCTCGTTATTTGCTCCCTTTCTTGCCATACCATCTTTCACACAGTCCTTCCATCTCTTTTTCGACCTTCCTCTGTCCTTATAACCATCCAGTTATATGTAACACTTTCCTTAAAATATTATATCCATTCCTACGCATTACATGCCCATACCACGGCGAACGATTATAAATAAATCAGCAATCAGTTAGGACGGTCGGGTAATCAGTGTAGTACACTAGTGGACATCAAATTGACGACCCCACGCGGTTGCCCTGGTAAGCAACATGAACTCTTAATTGAATCTTGTAGCCGGAGTCGCGGTGGACTGTCATTGCGATCCCATGATTTGGGTAATTGGTGCTTTGTCTGTATATCTTGGAGATTTTAGTCACTTAAAGTATCACATTACCTATTCACTTCCCCCGAAGCGGACGGATCTCAATGAGGGATTTTTTCAAAAAAAAAAAAAAGGTTAACTCCACTGGTGTTCCGTGTGTACGATTAGTGCTGAAGGGTGTACCAGTTGTTCATCATTCTTAAGAAATTGACAGTGCTATTTATTTTGTGCATATTTGTCACCATCGTGATAAATTTCTGGTGAATTTGTCATGCTCATACTATCCTTCACCACTGGTGCCCCACCAGTGTAAACCGTTATCGCAGGCTGGTTCCATTATCATGGCATGGCATGACAAACGAAATCACTTTGGTTTCCAGGGGTGGAGGTCGACTTAATACCCACTAGTGTGCTACACCAATTTTATGCAAATTATTTCGATATTTTACGTTTACGTTTTTTTATCACTCCTATTTTTGATTAGATAATTATAATATGCAAGATTATTTAGAAATGGTTTTATAAACGGTTTTTCCGTACTGATGACGTTTCATTATAAAAAAATATAACCATTGATAACAATATGGCGGTCGCGGTTTGCTTACAACTACAAGTACAAGATGGTAAACGGTAGAGTCTCGAGCATAATTCTCTGATAACAAGTACATATATTTGCTGGAAAAACTACTTAGAGGCCTCTAGGCCTATAAGTAGGGAATTATCATCTAATTGTCTTGACTTGACCAGGGTTTTCTTCTGATTGACTGTAGATTGAAATTTAGTCCAATCCGGAACCAGAACGTTTGTTGTAACAGCGTCGAAATATCGGTAACTAAGTAATATTGTTATGGAAATTATCCCGTTTATATAATTTCCTTACATTGTTTGCTTGATTTTTTGTGTGGTTACATCATTTTAACTGATGTGGTGCCATCCATAAATAACGTTATGAAATATTTCATTCCAGTTGTGACAGACTGTGTCATTGTCACAGTTGGTCACATTGGTCATGTTTGTCTTTTCCGTAATATAAATAAACAACATTTAATTTTGTATGTATGATGACAAAAATAGGCTCAATTACATTAATGATCTTTAATTGATGATGATATTATTTAACTATCTAATCGATAAACTATTAAGAGTTGAGATATCTAATCTACATTCCTAAATACTTAGATAAAAATAAGCTATATGTATACATACAAGCATATTAATAGCACAAGTAGTTATTACAAGTAATACTTATTACAGGGGGAAGGGTACTGATAGTGTGTGACATTGTGACAATAGATGGTCCACCGTCTAGTCACATATTGTCACACAGGAGAGGAGGGAGAGGTTAATTTCGTGACTTCACTTTTCAAATCTAATATGTCTAAGTATGTATTAAAATAAGAAGTTCAAACTACTAACAATTTTTTTCGCTATGTATAGTAAAACGGGGTGTGTCACACAAATGTGACCAACTGTGACAAGGATGGAGATGGGGTAAAAAATGGAATGACGTAATTAATGTATGGCCTTTAGTTAAAACGTGCAATTACACCGAGTTGTATCATAATAAATAGCTATTTCTATGTCTCCGCGAATAGTTCTAAATAAACGTTGGCATGTTGTTCAAACAGACTGCTCTATAAATATCACTCTTTATTAGCAGTTGGAATTGCTATATATATACAATGTAGACGTCGTCCTACACAAACAGACAAACGGTTTAATCGTCTTACGATGATCACCATCAGGAATTAGTGGTTTAGGAAACCGCTTTACTTTCGATGTTGGCGGGTTCGTTTCCTCGCACGGTACAAACATTTGTATTTATGAGTATGAGACTGTTTGACTTTCATTTATAATAAAAAATATTTATATCAGTTGTCTAGTACCCATAACACAAGCTATACTTAGCTTGGGACTTGATGGCGCATTAATAGTGTGTCAAATGAATGACAGATTCTTCCTATGGTCGCGGGTTGATGACCATAGGTAGTAAGGTGGTGTGCTAAACCTGTAAACTACCGATGCCGTCAAGATATATATATCTTATATATATAAAATTCTCGTGTCACAATGTTAGTTACCATACTCCTCAGAAACGGCTTGACAGATTTTTATGAAATTTTATATGCATATTCAGTAGATCTGAGAATCGGCCACCATCTATTTTTCATACCGCTAAGTGGTAATGGATATCTACCCTTAAATATATATATTTTTTTATTTTTACGACATATATTTTTTGTTTTATTATTATTTAGGATTGAAAAATACATACAACTCTAATTTTCACCCTTCTATCAGCAACCCCTATTTTTTTATAGCGTTATTAATTTATATGGCAAAACAAGTTTGCCGGGACATTTAGTTTTATATATATATATATATATTTGGATGCCCTATCAGTTATGAGTTATCGTGAGCTTGTTATCAATTGTTGTATTTTACCTTATCTATCAACAACTAATGACGTAATTTATAAATTATTACACTTGCCTTAATGGCTAGTTATTAAACGAGCATCACGAACGGACGTGGGGAATAACATATTCTACTGCATATTGTCGGTATATTGCAGTAATATTTTCTTTGATTGAGCTTTTTTTTCGTACTACTCTAATGCTGTGGCAGCAGTTGGCCTTTACAGCTTCACCGGACGATAGGGGGCGAGTACAGGTGGCACTCCAAACCAAAGGAATTATGAAGCGGCTGAAGGACAACTCTCGCTTGAAGGATACGACTTTAGTCTGAAGGCACCGCTAGGGGTTAGAACCTCGCATGAGGCCGTCGTAATTTCGATCCCTGTTTGAATTGGACGAGGGATCGATCGGAGGGGGTTTTGTTGAACGAAGTGTGAAACGCGGAGCGATCTTAGAGATCAGATTTGCACTCTTTGTAACGATACTCCTCCGGAACGACTCGATCAATCGAGACGCGTCCTAGTCATCCCTCAGATCCCCCATCAAATTCAAACAGTTATCGAAATTACGACGGCTTCAACCCGAGGTTCGAATCCTTAGCGTTGCCCTCAGACTAAAGTATCCGTTAGACATGGATGTGCTCCCTTAAACGGACCCAATGGGTTGGACCACCAGCCCTCTCTATTCGTGGTGTCTTTTTCTTCAGCAAATATTAGTCCACTGCTAGATATGCGCCTCTTGGATTTTTTTCCAACTTCTTCTGTCTACGGCGTATCTTGTCCAGGTCGGCCGTTTTTGACGTCCGACCATTTGGCAGCTGGTCTGCCTACGCTTCTGTTTCCCATCCTAGGTCACCCTGGCAGTGGACATTGAATCTGCTGCGTTAAATATATATAAATTGTTCTCAGTTAATATAAGGTCAGCGCGAGTAAGACAAAACATAATTGTGAAACACATCTAACGAAAATAACACAACGCATTATTACACAACGCAGTTGGGTAACGTATTTTAATTAAGATTAATCTTTTAATGATATATTTGAAGATATCACAAGTTCAAAGTATGTTTTATTTACCGATTAAAAAGGATAGAATAGAAAATTCTCGGTTCAAATAAACCAAAATTTTAGTACTTTTAAATAGTCATATTTATTAATCTACCTCACTAGAAGAATCAGCTAGAAACTTGTGATGAGTCTGGGTTTCGAATGAGTGGTAGAATAAAAAAATATCACTATTCAAAAGTGCTTATATTGAGTTTATTTGAATAAAGATTATTTCTATTTAATAATTACAAACAACAGTAAAAATAATAATTTAATTTTTTTTTTCGGAATACTCTAATGGTTTTGGCTGCAGCTGGCCTTTAACAGCTTCACCGGACCATAGAGTAATGTGGTTTAGTAACCCCATTGATAGCAATGTACAATATCAGGTTAACCTCCGACTGGAAACCATCATGTAAATTTCCTAGTGAATCTGCCACGATGGGCTAACTGACCTGACCTCATACTCATCTTATCATCCTCCACTGGTACCCCGCCAGCGTAGGTTATACTATTAGTGCAGTGAACATTTCATTATCATCCCTTAAACTGGTTTTAAAAAAAAAGTTATTGAGTTTCTTGTCAGTTCTTCTCAATTTAAACTGAACAGGACGGTGTAGGTAAAAAATTGTAATATTAAAAATTTTACGTTCATAAGCGGCTAAAAGGTCCTACATGAATAAGTGATTTTTGAGAAAATTATTTTTAAAAATTCGTGTTTAATATACATTACTTAAATTATTACCCGGGTCTTGTGACGGTAGATGAAAAACTGCTGTCACCTATCTACATTGATATCGCTGTTGCTCCAGTCAGCTCGTGACCACGGCTAGTGCAACCTAGTCTTTCGGCTCGAGAGAGGTAAATACCTTTATTTGCCATAAAATTATTCGTGTTAAGACCCGGTTAATAATATAAATAATGTAAATGATTTTTGAATAGAAACACAAATACTTCTTTATATAGCGTATATACCCAATTATTTCTCAGAACGGTAAAAAAATTCGTTCGGTATAGACATAAACAAATTATGTAATGTACTTGATCTATAGACATTTTTATTGTCTATAGCACTTGTATTATGTAAAAAACAATATTCTAACCGAGTGTTCTGTTTTTCACGACTCGAACAAGTAATGTGTGTACAGTCAGTCAATATTTACATTCCACTGTACCAGTACAGTCAGCGGCATTGTTAATCAACAATACACCGTATTTGTATAGTATACATTGTTATATCTATGTTACTGATGTACATCAGTTGCATGATCAAGTAGCACGATGAAATACGAATATTTGTCGAAAACCAATAAATACCACAGTGTATAGACAGATAAATAGTTTATTTGATTGTTACTGATCACACACAATTGCATATTAGAGATGCAGCGAATAGTCGAAGTCGTGGCGAGTTACGCCATTATTATTCGACATGATCAAGGAATATTAAATTTTTTTTTTATTGTTATTAAATAATAATATCACGCTTGTACATCTTACAGTACTCTTGAACTTGCCGCACATTTATTTGTTACTGTAACCATGTTTTTTCTAAGGTTATCATAAAAGAAAGCAATAAAGTTAGAAAAATCAGTTTCATATCATAATATTGGTAGTAATTTTTCATTAAATGCTGGCAACGCTTTTATTATATACTATTATACGGGGAATACCTAGTTTTGTCTATTTTTTTCATTCAAACTTTATTTTAGACGATTTTTCGCCGAATGTCGAATAATACTGGCTATTATGCGGTATTCGACGAATAAAAAAAAATGTCGAGTAATGCGGAATACCGAATAATAGCGAGTATTTCCGGCAACTGTATTGCATATCCGTAAATGTGGACTTATGATAGTTTAATTATAGTCAATAAATATTCGTACGCTTCATTTAAGCAGATTTTGTAAAATCGTTGACAAAAAAATAAAGTATCATTGTTAATATTAATACAAACAAGTCATAAGCTTAGTGTGGAAAATTGTTCAGAGACCAAAATACCGATTTGCATCCCTTTTGAGTGCACGTGAAAATCTTATACATAAAATTTTCGTGTCACAATGTTATTTACTATACTCCTCCGAAACGGTTTGACCGATTTTTATGAAATTTTGTATGCATATTCAATAGTCCTGAGAATTGGCTGCTATTTATTTTTCATAACCCTAAGTGATAAGGGTTGTCCACCTCTAACATTTATTTTTTATATTGTGCACAAAATTTTTTATAATGTGGCATTAAAAATACATACAACCCTAAATTTTCGTCCTTCTACCATCAACCCCTATTTTTAATGGTGATTTTAAATTCAGTTTAGTTTAATTTAATCAATTTAAGTTCATAAATTAATACAATTAAAAAACTCATAATATACGTTTTTGATTTCGTTGTTCTAAAGATTATTACTATTTTTTTAAATTTAGATAAGTATGTATATTTTTTTTATTTGAATAAAGACTTACTATGACTATTCTATTCGAGTTGTCGACATAGCGACATTACAAAAATACCAAACGAAAGGCCAAGGTCGTATTATATCCGTTAATTACTGTTAATGTCACCGGCAGAGCATTATGCTAATTACGTCTCTTGGTTACCACTGTCTCCCCATACACACGCGTCATACATACAGTCGTCATACATACATATATACAGTCTACACGATGACGCCACGCACAGAGCCTGATATGTTACATTTTTTAAAATAATTTTACTTTCTGTCTGACCGTTTGTCCTTGCTAATCTCTGAAGCGGCTGGACCGATTTTGACAATATTTTCACTCGCAGATATCTAATGTTAGAAGGAGTAACTTATGTACTTTTATTACAGAAGATTTTTTAATATAAAAAAATAATAATTCAACGCTATTAGAAAAACTTTAAATCTATAGCACTGACAATATTATCTGATTACATTAATAATGAGTGCGTAGCGACTTCTATGTTGATTATCGCATGCCTCTTACTTGTTATACTGTAATTATTTATATAAAAAAAAACATCGATTAAAAAGAGCAACACACAAGTTTCTTGCTCATTCTTCTTGTGATGAATCTGCATTCCGAATGAGTGGTAGATTCAAAATATGACTATTCAAAAGTGCTTGTAATGAGTTTATTTGAATGAAGATTATTTCTATTTCTATTACGGGCACTAAGTTAATTTAAAAAATGACATGAAGTTAATAGTTATAGGGTTCATGTTTAATACATAGAGATTGACCAATAAATTAAGTAATTATAAACATTGTAATAGGTCTCAGTTAATAAAAAGAGGACTCAAATTTGAATTTAAATTGATCTATATTATTGTAAATATGTACAACATTTATTTGAAAATAATACGAGCTGAGTTTCTTGTCAGTTCTTCTCATCTCGAAATCATTCCGAACTGACGGTAGATTGACATATTACCTGTAATAGACTTACATGAATAAAGATATTTTGAATTTGAATTTAAATAGACCAATAAATGCTACGAACATTGTAATAGGTCTCATGTTTAATTAATAGAGATTGACCAATAAATTAAATAAGTCAAAACTACGTGTGCTTTCTAATCACACTGTAAGTTGTCATACTGATTGTTGCTTCATCGGTATTTCAATTTTTAATTGTATTAATTATTCAAAAGAAACTTATTAATTCAAGGTGAATTATTTAGACACAATACTTTCTTCATATTCACTGTATATTTATCATATTTTATAGGATTGCTAACATATTTAAATGTTATCTAGGCAGGCTTAAAGTTACTTATGAACTAGGGTCATATATTTAGTATTGACGTTAAGTCTCGTAGTGGTCTAGCGGTTTAAGCCTTACTTCCGATGGTCGCGGGTTCGATTCCTCGCACGGTACATTTGTATTAATGAGTATGATTGTTTGTATCGGTCTGGGTGTGTCTTTTCTATGTATAATAGGTATGTATTTACAAAAAAATCTATGTATTTGTTTCAGTTGTCTAGAACCCATAACGCAAGCTTTAGCTAACTTAATTTGGTTCTAGATGGCACTGTGTGAATTGTCCTGAAGTTATTATTATTTATTATCTATTGTAGATTGAGCTGCGACAAGACCCAATAATTTACCCCGTCATGTTCAATTTAGCCTTGCACAGAAAAAACATTGAAAAGATTGGAAAATACTGGTCTAGACTATTCAGATCTAGTCAAACCTATTACAGTACGTAGACCATTATAATTCTTAAAATAGATGTAGAGGAATGCACTGCGAATTTATTGCATTTTTTTAATTTGCCGAAGCATTTGGGTGGCTGCCAATTCATTTACACTACGAAAGTGCAGTTACTATACTAAATGTTGTCTTTATGACATTTTTGCCTCCTCCGATAGAAACCCCGTCCAATTCAAATGGAGATCGAAATTACAAAGGCCTGTGCCGCGGTTCGAACACCTAGCGGTGCCCTTAGACTACAGTCGTATCCGTCAGGCAGGGGTTGGACTTCAACCGCGCCAGTAGTCCTTTCGGTTTGGAGTGCCATCTGCACTCTCCCTCTATCGTTCGGTGAAGCTGTAGAGGCCAGCTGCGGCCAACAGCATTAGAATAGTTCGAAAAAATCTATGTAATATCTTATATACATCTATTAACGATATTAATGTAAAGTCTTAGTAAAATTCATTCTCTGGTTGTAATATTAGTAAGAATAAAAATTTACATTTTGCTATCGCGTGGCAACTATTACTGCGTCAGTGTGAGTGGAGTCTTAATGGAGTCGCTCGCAAATTGATTTGTATTACGTGTATGTTTTATGTATGTATATATACGGCTATTTGAGTATCTATTGCGCAATACGACCTTGCACGATCATAGCTGTTATCTCTTATGTATCTATACGTGTATGTATATAGAATATACTACTAGTTACGAGTGAAAATTTGATTATATTAGAGTTGTAAATGTACTGACTTCTCAGGACATGTTCTAGGTTTTGCAGTGTGCTGAATAGATTTTTTAATAACTATTTTTTAACACGTATGTTATTATTCTATACTATGTATAAACGTGATGTTGCAGAAGAATTGAGGGAATTAGTTGGAAAGATAAAATCAGAAATAACGAAGTACTGTAAAGAGTTAAAGAACAGAGACAGGAATGTTAGATACTACACGACGAACTTAGACCAAGATATAGCTATATTAAGCAGATCAAGAAAAAAGAAAAAGAAAAGAGTCCTATTGTATCGACAACTAAAGAGATGAAATGAAATCGTGGAAAATGACAAGAGCCCAGCTCTTAAATAATGAAGAGCTATATATATATTTACTATTTTTCTCTATCTGTTTGTTCCGGCTAATCTCTGAAACGGTTGGAGTTTTGACGGGATATTTTTTAGTTAGTAGTTCATGTAATAAGGAGTAACTTAGGCTTCTTTTATTTCAGAAAAATCTTTTATTTTAGAAAAATAAAAAGATAAAGTCCACGCGCATTAAAAATATGATTATTCTAATTACTTAAATTTCATTTTACCTATTATAACGCAATGCTATTTCTGCGTCTTGCTTTTAAACTGAAATTTGGGGTTGGCAACCCTAGACTAGACTAGGTATATATTATCAGTTTTATACTATGAAGTATTGTTTACGTTTGTGTACTACTAGACTAGGATAGTAATAGGCGAGTCTCTTATCTGTTTATAATATGTTATTTCCCTAAATAATGTCTGAGAAATTAATGAATGAATGTTACCAAAGTAGACTTTGAACAAAGTCGTATCAAGTTAAAGTTTTAAGTTCAATAAATCAAGTTAGCAAGTAATTCTTCAATTATGGTCCCTAAGGGGTCTAGGAAGGGTAAGGAACTTAGATTCTGCCAAGCAGAAGAGGAAACGCCACTGCACATCCTATGTGGTTGTAGCCCACTCATGCATAAACGAAATATCGCCTTTGGAAAGTATATCCAGGATATATAGGAGATAAAATCCATCGCTCCTAAGAATATCCTCCAATTCTTGTACCTGACGGGTAGATAGCGAACTTTGAAAAAGGGTGTGCACAATAGATTGCAGTGCTACAGGTCTTAACACCTGACAATAGGCCAAAATCCTCAATAAAAAAAATACCATGCAGTCCCAAACTTATCAGGCCTGGAGACGGTATGTGGTACTGCAGAGTCATCTTTATGACCCTTCGGTTGGTAAAACGATGTTTATGTCACGGAGGCCCCATTGCTAGCAATGCACCATGTCAGATCATGGTTTCCAGGGATCTCCAGGTGGTCCCTGGAAACCATCGTAATAAATTCCAGGTGAATTTGTAAGGCTGGGCTAACAAACATGATCTCATCATCCACCACTAGTACCCCGCCAGCGTATATCGTTATCGCAATCGGGTGTAGCATTCCATTATCATCCTTTAAATAAGATCAGTATATCCACGCAGATGACTTTGCAATAAGTCTACTTCAGTTTTAATTAAAATATAAATAAATTTGAAAATTTAAGTGATAAAGAATGAATTCTCAAATTAAAATCGTTCGTATATAGATTAGAGAGTGATTAGATAATTGTAAGTGTTATTTATTGGGGTTTAAACTGTAGACGTAAGAATAGAGTTGTATATATACAACTAGCTGACCCGCACGACTTCGTCTGCATCACACTTATCATTATATATTACCCATTTTACATAATATATTTTTAATTTTTAGACTATATGTTATTCTGACGTAAAAACTTTCATCCACTATTTTATTTTAACCCCTTTAATGGTAAATTTTTTACAAACTTTGAATGACATATTTATTCATATTTAATCAACAGCTTCAAAAATAAATTTCAAGCTTTCAGCTTCAAAAATGACGATTCTTGCATACAATCTTTCATGCCCACTTTGAGCATCTTACAATCCTTTTTTCGCATTCAAAAGTAGGCTATGTCCTTTCTCAGGGTCTAGACTATATGTGTACCAAATTTCATTTAAATCGGTTCGGTAGTTTTGACGTCAAAGCGAGAAAGACAGGGTTACTTTCGTATTTATAATATTAGTAAGGAGTAAGGATTGTAATTTATACTATATATACTAATACTGCCAGACCCAGCCACGCGTTGCTATGGTTGAGGTTCTTGAATAAAATAATATTGCGACTATAAATTGAGATGGACGCTATCCTATCTTTCAAGTTGGATCAAATACAACACAATATGCATATCAAATTTGCAATCGGTTCAGTAGTTTAGGAGTCCGTCGCGGACAAACAACGTGACACGTAATTTTTATATATAAAGATTGTATAACAATTGTAATATATACGTAGACAGTCTCAGATTTATATGCTTTACGTGACGGTCGTGGTGGTCTAGCAGTTGAGCACACCGGTCGCGGTTTCGATTCCTCGCACAGAAACTTTTACTTATTATTATACATTCATGAGTATAATTGTATCTGGGTGTTTTCTATGTATATTATGTGCGAATTTACAAAAATATACATATAAGTATTAATATCAGGTGTCTAGTACCCATAACACAAGCACTATTTATCTTAGGACTAGTGAATTGTCCAGGTTTATTGTGTTATGATATGACCATAGGTTCATTGTATAATACATGCCTGTTATAGTATAGAACGAGCCGAGAAATTCAAAGATTTGTAATGCAACCGTGCGGAGCCGGGACGCGTCGCTAGTTTAATATAAACCTATTAATATCTTTGATTATTATACTTTCATTAAAACACTATTAAAGTTGCCGAACAAGTTATATCGTAATAATATCAAGGACCAAAAGTGACAGATATGAATAAAATATCATAAGTAACAATCGAATGGTCGATACGGCCTTGCAAGAGAGAGGGACGGAACGAGACGCAGATATGATTGTGTGCGGGTTAGTGCGGGACGGCGATACCGGCGCGCGCGCAACGTGTCTACCACGTTTTAAGTTTTTAGGTTAAGTTCATTTTGTAACTGCTCGGTGTTGGTGTCTCGTGGTTCTTTTTTTTTTATTTCAGTTCCTTGCCCTTTGTTTTATTGTTTCACTCTTGGTTTGAAACTGTTGTGTGTTAAGTGCTTTAATTCTTAATTTAGTGTAATAAATAGTGTTTATTCTGATGTTGCATTATGTTTGCGTATTGCATAGGGTAATGGTTGATTGATATTGATAATAGGATTGATTAAACGGTTGATAATGGTCAGCCATATTTATTACTTTACTAGTGGTCGTACCCCGACTTTGTATGGATGGTAGTAACTGTAGGTTTTTATGTCTTAACTTAATATAACCTATGTCGCTCGGGAATTATAACTTGCATTATTCGAGTTGGTGCAAATAAGTGGTTGTGGAGTTTGCTTTCTTGATAGTGAAATGTGTCTCTTTATGGTATTAATATAGATCTTATTCTTGACAATTTTGCAAAAATATTATAGGCATATTCTGTTCTGTTCTGACTGACACTCGACTGAGGTAGTGAGGTTTGTGTCTGATATAGTTATAAGTAGGTTTTAATTTATTTTAAATTGTCAAGTTTCCTTTTAACTAAATATGCAATTTTTATTTAGATAAATTAAAGTACGATAGGATTGACTTACAAAGTACGGACAAGGCTCAACTCTCCCTAAATAAATAAGAAGTTAAAAAATTAACAATTTTGTATTGATGTATGAAGTTAAAGTAGTATTCCCATACAATATACTTATTTGTTATTTTTAAAGACATTACTCATACAAATGAAAGTCTGATTATATTATAATTTAAATTGACTTTGACAATTATTATAATTATTATGATGTAAATGAATAATGAATTAATTTCTTGAGAAGCTATTTTAACCAATTTTGCATTGATGTATGAAATAGTATTCCCATACAATATATTTATTTAAATGTAATTTTTAAAGACATTACTCATGCAAATGAAAACCTAAGTATATTATACAATTTAAATTGACTTTAACAATTATTAGAATTAAAGTAATTATGGTGTAAAATAATTAATAATTAATTTTTTGACAAGTTATTTTAATGATTTATGTAATTTAATTTAATTTAATTTTCAAGATAGTTAAGTAGTTACTTAAATGTATAGTTAATATTGGTATTGTTGTAATAATCTATTTGTTTATAATAGCATTCTGTTACTTTCTTTCAAATTGAGAAGTCATTGCGACAGAGAGAGATAGAACAGTTCAATAGTAAATTTATTTATTCATCCAAAACAATACTAATTGTGTATGATAACATAATAGTAACATTACTGTAAATTTTCGTCAACAAATAATAGAAACTTAAGCAGTAAATCTCGTTATTCAAATAGCATAGTGCAGTAGGTCCTTATAAGTCTTTATGGTCATCTATACATCTATACATATAAATAAAATTGGAGTGTCTGTTTGTAATATTGAAATAACCGGGTTTTACATCCATATGAATATAAATACGGTACATACGCCAAAATAGCATTTTTTACAATTTTTGACTGTCTGTCTGTCTCTTTGTTCCCGCTAATCTCTAAATTATATTATTAATAGCTGGATTGATTTTGGCGGGACTTTTTTTGGCAGGTAGCTGATGTAATAAGAAGTAACTTAGCTATTTTTATTTTATAAAAAATCTCTAATTAAGTTTATTGTTAAATTCCACGCGGACGTAGCCACGGGTACTGTTAGAGTTATTATATATAGAAGTAAATGTGAGTGACTTAACCAATGTTAGTATGACTTAACATGGTTAACATTAACGTCTATAATAAAAAGAAGAATCCAATGCTTCTTTCCTATTACATAATCTTGGTTTCTTATCAATGTTTCGTATCATAGAAATAGAGACAGAAAAAAAGAAATTACTTTTAGCATTACAAGGTTAAGAAGCCAATGCTTCTTCTTCTTTCCTCTTACATTCTATTCATGCGCCACCTACCACTTTTGTTATATTTTCTCTACCTAAAGGTTGTCTGGAAGAGATTGCTTCTAGCGATAAGACCGCCTTTTGTACTTCCATATCTCTTTTCTGTCTAATTCTCTTATGTATTAATTCGATTGGTGCAATAAAGAGTTTATAAATAAATAAATAAATAATTTTGAGTTCTTATCAGTGTTTCGTATCACAGAGACTAAAAAAATAAAATACCATGTTATTTTTAGCATTACAAGGTTAGGTGTATTTTTATACTACGATTGTGGTAAACAAACGTACGGCCCATCTACTAGTAAAAGGTTACCGGAGCCTATAGACGCCTGAAACAGCAGCGGTGTCGCGTTGCCGACCCTCAAGAAACCTTAATGTCTTATAACGTCTTAGACTTCTAGAATGGTCGAGAGGAGTACACACGGATGTCACATGATAACGTGATGTCTGTGCGAGCTGTTCATGTATATAGGCGACCTCGGTGTTACAAAGAATTTATCGCGACGGTTTCCAGGGGAAACCGCGTGGAGGTCAACCTGACATGATGTTACATTGCTAGCAATGGGATCATTAGCCCACATTACTAACAATCCTCTTCCCCCCTATAGGCGACGGTTACCACTTACCATCAGGCGGGCCTGATGTCTCGGTTGCTATTCCAGTCACAGAAACATATGCTAAAAATAAGAGCATTGTCAAAGTTGATATATTGGTTTTGATCGAAACAACCAGTTGGTTAATCGTTTCCTTATACTGCAGACAAAATGTCAACCGTATACATATACATAAATTAATTAAATATTGTCTTTTCGTTTTGATAAACTGGCCGTGGAGCGCCGGTCGAGCTTTCAATGCCGTCCAAAAACTTGATTTGTTTATACCCATTTTTGTTGTATACCATTACGGTTATTATCACAGACGGTGTAGTCAGGGATATCTGTGTTAATACGTAAAACCAAAATTTTATACTATTTTTTAAAGAAGTTACGCTGATGTAAGTATGTGAAATTTCGGACACCTTTTTTTTATATAGATAGTGCAATGCTAATATTTTTTTTTAATTATAAAAAATACATTTAATTAATAAAACAAAAACAATGTGCAATGTCATGTATTTGACATACACAGACATAAACCCTATAGTCTGTGGTGAAACTGACAATAGATTAATATTGTTTGTCTTTGATATTATTTGTCTATAGCCTTACTAGAACGTTAAACAGTGCTGAATGGTAATGTTAAAAAAAATACATAGGGCCTCTTACTACCTCTTTTTACTAACAATCTCTCGTGCACCACGATGCATTGTAAGCTGCCGATGTTTGGTAAATGCAGCACTTGATAGGGCCACAGCTCGCTCGGTATATTTGATTTTTTTTTATATATCTCTTTAAATTTAGGGACTTTGTACCATCTAAGTACATGTTAGTCCCATTGTACCCTAAAACCAATCACCCCATTACCTCACCAGTGAACAGATTGCTTTAGCCATACCCCCCGAACGATCGGCTAAAACAGTATATTTGAATTAAACTTGACAAAGACGGCACAGTCTTACATTTTAATTTGATATAATCAGGGTTTCTAAAACCAAGACTCAGATATATAAATAGATACATACTTTTTTAGATTGGAACTCCTGACCTTTAGGACGTAAGTCGTTATAGTAAACCACTAGGTCATTACGGTCTCTGAAGTTTATGTATTTATAAATAAGAGTGATAAGATTTCGCTTGCCGTATTGTATTATATAAAATATTAATTATATAATTGTCCACCTCGTGGAATAGTACTGGTAGGAGATATAATAAAAATATGTATACAAGTGTACTTAAATGTAGAATGTTATTCATAAAATTGTAATAGGTGTTGCTATATGAAAAGCAAAGTATACTTAAGCTTTCCAGAGATACACATTGTAGAAACTCCTCTGCGTGGCTACCTCAGTCTCACTTATTTCATGAGCCAGGCAGCTTGCTTTGTTATGTGAAAGGGAGATAGGGCAGTGAAATTATAGGATACAGAGGTATGACATCATTGTCCTCTAGAATGGCAACACCTGGATACAGTTGCGGTTATTATTTTTTGTTTATGCTGCGATGGTGGCAAACAAGTATACGGCCCATCAATTGGGTTACCGCAGCCTGTAGACGACTGAAACACCAGGTCACATGCGCTCTGCTGACCCTGGCGAATAACCATGGTATTCTAACTGATTTGATTTCATGCTCGTCCTACTATTCACTACTATTCACTGTATACTGTATACTATATATATGTATACACTGTATACTGTATTACTTACTATTCACTGGTGCGGCGGCGGTTGTGCAACTGTATGTATGATATACCATTTTTACCTATTAATAATATTTTTGATGTTTTATATAGAAAATAAATATATATACATTCCAATAAAGAACATATGCCAACATTAGAACAAAATATTGTTAATATAATTAATAAGTTGTGACGATCAAGTGACGAATTATAACGATAAGTGACAAGTTGTAAACTGTGACGATGACGAGAGTGTGACAAGTGTGACAACCGTCAGAATGACAGCTGGCGTCGCGACACGCAGGAAGTCGCGGGCGAGGAAGAGCTGGGCTAGAATTGAGACTGATGCACAGGTATTATCATATGTTTTACGGATATGTGGATTCTAAATATCTATAGTTGATCGTAGAATGGTGTAAGTTTACGATTGTATGTATTTTTTAATGTGGAATTATGAAAGCAGAGTCTAAATAATAATAAAAAAAATTGAGATGGGCCATCTTTAACACTTATAATAGTTCCTCCTATATAATAGTTACGTCCAATTCTTAGACCTGCAGAATATACACTCCAACTGTCAAGAGATATTATATATCAGCCAAAAAAAGTTCTTAAAATGTTTCCATTGGTGAATATGTTGAGGTGTGGGATGTAAGTTATGAAAATTGTTACGACTTGCCTACGTCGCGTGCCCACAATAAAATGGAAACTGTAAAATATAGGGTGTAATGTAAAGAATATAATCCCAAATCCAGTAATCGTCATAAAACTCGGTTATGAAATGTACCTAATGTACATTTTATATCATCCAACCTAATATTATACGAAAATGTGTCTGTCTTTCTATGTTAAATATTACAGTATTAATATTACAGAAGGTAACAAACCTTCTCATTGTAATATTTATATACAATAGTTGTCGTACGTTACGACTTAACGGCTGTACGTATTTTCGTCTGCTTTGTGATTCAAGATAGCTCATGTTCAACCTCGTGATATAGTCTGTCTTTAGTTAAATAATAAATTTGTATTGAGATATTGTAAATGTTGTTTGCGCGTGTACGTGTACCTGTCTCACCTAATTTAGCCGCCAAGCAACTTGCTTCTTAAGCTGCTTTGGTTTAGGGTGCAAATTAGGCAGTGAAAGTACAGGATTAGAGCCATGATATCTTAATCTTCAGGGATGGCAACCTATGAGTGGCATCACTAACGTGATGACCGTAGTGAAGTTCATGTATCTAGACGACGTGGACGGTTCCCACTTACCAGCGGATGAGACGTCAGCTTGTTTGCCATTGCCATTCCTCTTATGTAAAAATAAAGTCATAAGATCCTAGTCAGACCTTTGAACTAACCTAATTCTAAACTGTATCTGAACAACATTAATTTAAAAAGAGCAACACGCAAGTTCTCAGGTCGTTCTTCTTGTGATGAATCTGCGTTCCGAATGAGTGGTAGAATATAAAAACTATTTAAAAATGCTTATATTAAGTTTATTTGAATAAAATATTATTTCTATTGTTCACAGTCATCCGATTTCACGGATATAGGCGACTGGCCTACACTTGGAGCGGCTGTGGCCGGAGCTCGGTGTCACTCCACTCCACCACCACAAGATGGAGACTCATCCCATCACAATGGCGTCGTGGTGAGTACAGTTTCTTTATCTATATATATTTTTATTAATATACTTCCGAGCTTTCTCCAAGGTAGACTTGGTACTTGGTAGAGTTGGTTAGTTGTACGAACTAGGAGTTTAGAAGGAGTACGAGTACGAGTACGAGGAGAAGAGTGTAGGAGTTAGAACATCTTAATTGATGATAATAGAATGGTGCAGCTCCCTGCGCGAACGGTTTACGCTGGCGGTCACCAGTGGAGCATGATAAGATAACCATGAGCTCACGTCAGTTAGCCCATCGACACATTCACCAGGATATCACGATGGTTTCCAGGTGAATGGCATGTGGTCTACCTGACATAGGAACGTAAGTGATCTCGAACAATGCGTACACTTAGACTGTGGAACTATATACCGAGGGTTTTCTCGAGAGACTACAGCATGGGGTTTTCAAGAAGGGTTTATAAATGTTTCTTAAGGGTTGATTTATACTCGTCATTATGATTGTTTGTATTGGACAGGGTGTTTTCTAGGTATATTATATATTTAGTTATAAAGAAATGAATTTAAGCATTTCTATCAGGTGTCTGTACCCATGACACAAGCTTAACTAGAGACTTGATGACGCCGTGTGAATTGTCCCGGGTTATTATAATGTATTAATAACATCAAAAACTTTGTCTGTTTCCAGGACCAAGAACGTAAACCCCTGGAGGAACATCATCATCAGACGAAGGTGGAGAAATTGGAGCCCACGCACAACCATCACGCCCACAACGATAAACACGAAAAGAACATAGATAAAGCGAAAGCCTCAGGTTGGTACATGCCAGAGGTAGAATGTAAAAAGTCGTTTTGCGTCGGTACCTCAGTCTCACCTATTTTAGCCGCCAAACAATTGCCTTTACGGCGAATCGCAGTTTTGTCGCCGAACGGAATATTCAACACTATGCTTTCAAGCTACATCCAAACCCTATTCAATGTCTGATAATGCCTCGTTCAGAGACGAAACACGTGCCCCATTATGACTATTGATTTAATGACAGTCGGAATTTGATCACCATGAAGAGGACGAAGTCTGGTCAGTCAGCGCATCGTGGCGATATCACCAGGAATTAACTATGATGGTATCTACCACCACGTGGAGTTTGACCTGATGTACCCAGAATGTACCCTACATTGCTAGCAATGGGGCTACTAGATCTCATTACTAATATATTAAAAAGTAGATAGGTACGATGGTGATTTATAAACGTGAGTCTTATGCCTGAATGTTATAAAATAAGCGATTTGTAAACGTTGTAATTGAATATTCTGCAGGTGTTGGAAAAGGCGGAAGCAAATCCGGGAAACACAAATGGGTCCCGTTGGACATAGACGTGAAGGCGGCGAGGCCGGGCAAACATGGACCCCAGCACAATGCGAGGCCCGACCATGGTATTTAAATTTATTCTTCTTATGTACGTCATGCTCGGGAACGTTCACGATATGATATTTTTAAAAAGTTAATTTTGTAGGTTTTTAAAATGCAAATTATTTATATTTTTGTCATACTCGTCAACCTTCCCGAGTATGATGATTTGTCTATTGTGGCTGTACTTGCAAAATGTTATCCCGTAATTTAGGCCTCTCGTCACTTCTCTATAGAGACGTTGGGTTACGCACTCGGGTATATTATAGTTTTTCTATGTAGTAGTGTATATTGCATTGATCCTCGAAGCTTAATGTGATTACTATATAGATAATACATGTTGATCATAAAAAGTATATGCAGTTAATCTAGTGATAGTATAGTATTCATGAAACTGAATTAAAAATATGTTATGGTTAATTATTAGGAAATATGATTCTTCCACACGTTCTGTAAATCCAATATAAACATCGCGTTTTAATCAAGCTGTAGTTTGAATAGAGTTATTATCCACTTTAATAACAAATGTTTTGGCAGACACAGTGTCGCTGAACGGCGAGGAGGTCCGGAGCCGCGGGGCCCCGGGCCGGGGCCGCGGCGCTCGGGGCCCGGGCGCGGGCCCGCCGCGGGCCGGGGCCCGGCGCCCCAGGCCCGCGTCGGCCCTGCCCGCGCCGCACCACGCGCACCTGCCCTTCCACCCGCACGACTTCCCGCACCACCCGGACCTCGCGCAGGTATTGTACATGCGAAGACGGTTATTAAACACCATACAGTCTGAACTGCAGCTACAGACGAAGGTGGAAATATCTAAAATCTACATTCGTTCGCGGCTCATATATGCGTTCCCCGAATGGTACGCAGTGTGCTCGGCTTCACAGTGGTGGAGACTACAGCTCCAACAGAACAACTACTACGTCTGTGTATAAATGCTGGACGTTCGGAATGACGTCCCTTAAGATCCTCACGGTGGAGCATTTTGTCGCCCGGTTGACGCATGCGAAGTTCTCACGCGCGAACAACGGGCGCCCACCGGACGTAACTCGCGACTTACTCTCCATTTCCATCCATTCATTCGCGACGGGGCGGTGGTCAACGTCAACCCTGCTAGCGACTTTAACTCTCACTCTCGTCCCAGTACTTTTTCAGCCGGCTACATAACCGTAGCTGGCTTCGCCACAACGGCTTTAACGAACGACGCTGGGGTGGGTGATTTACCCCAGTAATACGTCCGGGTTATCACACGCATAGGCCCGTACCCGGCAGAGGACAACAAGCAACAATCAAGCTTGTAAAAATGCATTTTTCGTTATTAACGGTTAATTAACCGCATTTTATGCCTGATACTTTCCGTAGCTAAAGCTTAAACATAAGACAAACTACACTAGCTTTACAAAAGAAATCTCAACTAGAAACTTCAAAACAAGCCCTTCTCAGTTCTTCTCTTTATTATTATTACTTTAATGGACGCCATCAGGGTCATCCATGCCCATGTGATTGAGTTAATAAGTCGACCATTTTCATGTAAGCATGTCTTATGTTTCAGAATTTAAAAAAAATTGTATTTAAAGTGTTTAAAGTTTTACATTATTTCCATAATTTGCGTCGCACCTTAAACAGGGGTTAAGAAAGTATTACAAGAATTTGAGGAAATCACAAATTTAAATGTAAATGTAAAATGACTAAAATTGGTGCGACGTAATTTATAAATTGACCCTAGTTAATAAAATGTTAAGGTACATAATTGCTGAGCATTATTTTGTCTATGACTTATGTACTATTCTGAATGAGTTCTCTTCTAAACAGTAGTTTTAATGGTTACAATGAAATATATAAATCATATATATATGAAACTAATATACGCGGTTGAAATACAGTTTATAATCGCTTGTTTGCAACTATAGTGTTTTTAAATATTTAAAATCTATAAAAACGATATTTACAAATTATAATGTTACTTAATATATAATGGTTAACGTCTAATTTCCTATAACGCACCTTGATTTTAAATTAAAAGGAATATTATTAACTGCTATTAAAATAATCGTTAAGAAAAGAAGAGTGGTACATAAGTCGTAGTGTATTCCTATCCCTCCTTTGAATTCATCTCCATTTTGTATCATTGACATAAGTAAATCATGCTTGTTGGGCTTTTGAAATATTAACCAATAATTATTTATAATATGCAATTTTATATAATTAACATATATATTTGAATTTATAAAATATATGATATATTAACAGAACTATTTTATAACATTGTTGAAATTTATCTAAAGGCTAAACTTCTTACAGTCCATAATCTCTGCATATTTTATTAATATTATAAACGCGGAAGTTTGTGGTATGGTTGGATGTTTGTCACTCTTTCATGAAAAAACAACTCAATAATCACAAACTTTCGCTTTTATATTATTAGAAAGAAAGAAAGAAAAATATTTTATTATATTAGTTAATTTGTTAACGCTAATGTTATTAAGAAGTCTTTATAGTGGATTTTTATTCTTCTTTTTTAAGTTTTACACTGTAATTATTAATTTATTATTATTAACTTAATAATACATACTAAAATATAAAATAAAACGATGAAATTTGAAAAGTTACTTGTAAACTACTATGTTTTATTACTGCAACATGTAAAGGTAATCTTCCGTCTACACCTGCCATGCTGTTGTATGTTGATTTGGTGAGATATGGCAGTGCAATTACAGGATAAGAGGCATGAAACCTTACTTCTCAGAAGCATATGAAGGATACCTAAGGCAAATGTCCATGGCACTGTTAGTGTATATAGACGTTTGGCACTTTTCATCCCGTTAGCTTGTTTGTCACTAAATGAAGAATTTCTGTATTTTGCCTTTAATTCCAAGCAGTCCTCATTCAATCATACATATACGCTTCTAAGCAATGCTACATTTATTTACGCATATAAGCTCTTGATTTATATTTCTAACTAGCATTATTCGCGACTTCGGCCGCGTGGAATTTAACTTTATTTTTCTAAAATAAAAGTAGCCTAAGTTACTTCTAATTACATCAGCTACCCACCAAAAGAAGTGTCGTCAAAATCGGTCCAGACATTTAAGAGATTAGCCTGAACAGACAGACGGACGAAATTTGAAAAAAATGTTATTTTGGTATATGTACCGTATTTATATTCATATGCATGTAGCAAAAAACGGCAATATCAATATTACAAACAGACACTCCAATTTCATTTATATGTATGATTTAGTATTAATTAAAAAGTATATTGGTTCTCAAAATACACAAAAATATGATGGGCCTATATTATATATATTATAAAATGTATATATGTATTGAAATATAATAGTTATGTATATATTGGAATGTCATTTGATCATTACTGAGGTTTGCGGTTTCACCTCCATGTCTGAATGATGGGTGTCCATACAAAATGTCTTTGGTTTTCAATACAAAATAAACTGAATATTATCCTTAGAAATAGAATAGAATAAAATAGAAATAATACTTGTTTAACTAAAAGTTTATTAAAAATTACTGTTGCTAATTATTTTCTAGTATATTTGATTTGCAGTACTTGTTTATAAAACATATACAATGTTTATAAAAAAATACAGTAATAATACTAATAATAATAAAGATGTTTATTCAGTATTACATCAGTATTCTTATACACAATAATATTTACTATATTTACTGGTAACACTGAATGTGACCCAATCAGCATTTATACTGTAGTATAACTAAATACTACAGCGCTGATTTTCAGTGTGGCCACCACACACGAGACAGCGTACGTAAAAATAACAAAAGAAAATAAAATATACGTTTAAGACTATTTTATAAATAGTACTCGATGTTATTTCTATTCTATTCTATTGCGGTTTAATATTGCTAAAGATAATGTATTCCGAATACTGTTTTATACTTTTTTTTTTCAATATTGTTTATTATTATATCAATTATATAACCGGGATACTTTCTGTATTATTTATACAGAAGTTTACAAATGAAATTATAATTGTTAATAAATCCCGTATATATTATGTATAATAAATACATTTTACCTTAAAAATTCGTAATTGACATTAGTTTCAACAAAAACCAAAGGCAGTCCGTCTGACTGGTCCCCTCCCTCCCCCTCCAGCTGCGGGTGGCTCAAGCTGGCGTGGCACAGGGGCTGGTGCTGCAGTACTCGGCGCTGGCTCCGCTGGGAGCCCCGATGGGCGCTCCGCTGGCGCAGGCCTTCTACTACGGCGCGGCCGCCGCCACCGCAGCCCCCTATGGCATGGGTCTCGACCAGGCTACGCTCAAGGACTTCATCAAGAAGCAGATGTGAGTGATGCTATTTTTAAACTTTCGTGTTTAATATACATTATGTATATTATTAACCGGGTCTTAACACGAATAATTTTATGGCAAATAAAGGTGTTTACTTCTCTAGTTGAAAGACTAGGTTGCACTAGCCGTGGTCACGAGCTGACTGGAGTATTAGTGATGTCAATGTAGATAGGGTCCAGCAGAGTTTTCATTTACAGTCACAAGATTGTTCAACGAAAGTTCGCCACACACAGCACTTACGGTATCCGTATACTTACTGACTGTTGATGCTACTGAACTTTGCTTGAATTTATTTATGACTGGATTCCATGCAGAAGACCACGCTTTCATCTATCTAAATCGCTGTTACTGCAGTCAGCTCGTGACCACGGCTAGTGCAACCTAGTCGAAACGTCGAGATAGGTAAATACTTTTATTTGCCATAAAATTATTCGTGTTAAGACCCGGTTAATAATATAAATAAGATGTAAGTATGGGTTTTTATATTGATTGATGTTGGGCGGCCTAGGTGGTCTACTGGTTTAGCAGATCAGCATATTAATAAATAAATAAAGTATTATTAAAATGATTATTTGTTCACAGCGAATACTACTTCAGTCCGGACAATTTGGCCCGCGACTTCTTCCTCCGTCGCAAGATGGCGGCGGACGGTACAATACCAGTTACGCTAATAGCTTCGTTCCACCGCGTCCGCGCTCTTACAGCTGACGTCCAGCTCGTGTTAGATGCTATTAAGGACTCGGATAAGCTGCAGCTTGTTGCCGGGTTCAAGGTTAGCCCTTATTAAATTATTATATTTTTTTTTTAATTTGCCAAATGAATTTAAAAATGTTTTCAGTTTTACATTGTTTACAACTAGATTGAGGACTTATTCAATAAGTGTTGCTATTCCGTTGATAATTATTAAAATGATGACCATAAAGACTTCAATTGGCCTAATGCACTATGCTTGCTGACATAAAGAGGACCATAAGCTTGTTTACCATTTCAATATAGTGCTGACCTAATTTCTACAGATAGGATATTTATAAAAATGTTTATGATTTCATACCATATTTGATGTTGCCTTCCTCTATATGTAAATATAGTATATATACATATACATAATATATATACTTGTATATTATTTTGCAGGTGCGAACGGCGTTCGAGCCGACAAAATGGCCGATCTTGGATATCGCGTCAGGCACGAATTCGGACGACGGTGAGAAGTCGAAGTTACCCGAAGAGAAGCCGACAGTTGCCGAAGATAATACGAAGGTAAGATTAAGATTAACATTAATGATCAAATAAAAACGAAATGTTTCTGGGATTTAAAAAAAATGTTATAATGAAGTTGAATTTAAAAAATATATAAATATACTAGCTGCCTCAAGGGAACTTCGGCTTCGCGTCATATTTTCCCTGTATTTGTAACATATTTAATTGTAGCTGTAATCCTATTTAGCCTCTCTCGGTAAATGGGTTATATTACACTAAAAATATTTGCAACATGATCAGTAATAATAGTATTAGACTTAGCCTGTTGGCATAGGTTTATAATGTTAATTTTGATAGATCTTAGATATATAATTGCATCACATGTTTTAAATGTTTTAAAAACCCATTTTTTTAACCTACGACCCAAATAAGCAGAGCTTGTTCAATCTAACTGTCTGCATATAGAATAATCGTGGGTGATTCTGTCCCTCTGCCTTTTATTACGCACATTTTTAATCTACTAATGTTTTTATTTAATCTACGGCCCAACTAAACAGACGTATGCTAAAAAAGTCTACAATCAATAATGACACTTAATATATAATGGTTAGCTTCTGATTTCCTATGACACATCTTGATTTTAAATTAAAAGGTATACTTCAATTTTAAAGGTATCCGAAACTGAAGCCTCCAACGGCTCCGATGACCAATCAACCATTCCCACAAACGAACCAACCGTAGCCCAAACAGAACCGACCGTGTCCCAAGTAGAAACAACGGTAGCAGAAGAGAAACAAGCCACGCCGAAAGAAACCGTACAGGAAGTAAAGCCGACAGAGCCAGAAACGCCTGAGGTGGTTGCAAATGAGGTAGCAGAAGAAGCACCGAGCATAGAGGGTGCGAGCGAGACAGTCGTAGAAGATAGTGAAGTCACAGCTAGCGCTGAGGGGGAAGATGAGGTGAGTTTGATTTATGATTATGTAGGGTTTGCTCTAATCACTATTACGCTCCCCCCTCCCCCCCTCTGCGTCTCTCCACTCTCTCTATCTCTCTCTGTCTAACCATTTCTCATTTCATTGGGGGATGGCTCTCCTAGTCTTTCTTCGCCAGGCATATCTGTCCAGGGTCGTCGAGACACTTATTTCGGTTTTCTTCAGGTCGTTATTGATAACAGACTGCCAAGTTAGTAGGGGTCTTCCTCTACGACTGATTTAATCTTATTGTCTATTTAATATTCTGACCCTAATAAATTAGTGCTAGTTGGTAGCTTGTATTCACACATTTCGACTTAAAAATGTAAAATTACAACGATTATTTAAAAAAGTAGCTCGCAATTTCTCATTCTTTTTGTGATGAATAAGCTTTCCGAATGAGCGGTAGATTAAAAGAAACTATGACTACTCAAAAGTTCTTAAAGTAAGTTTATTTGAATAAAGGGTTTTCTATTCTATTCTATTCAGTCTGTACTTATTTATTTTGACGACCACGGTGGTCTTGTTGTTGCTTGTTTGCTAGCACATCAGTTTACTTCCGATGGTCGCGGTTTCGATTCCTCGCACGATGTAAACATGATTGTTTCGGTCTGGGTGTTTGGTAATAATAATAAATAAATAAATTTTATTTCATCTCCACAAAATACATTATTCCAGTTTTTTTATATAAATGCCAACAATAAAAATCACAAATATAATTTGTGGGAAATCTGGAGCCCAAACTGCCACAGCCTGTACCTCAGACACCAGGTCTCCCCTTCATATCAATTTGTTATACATCTAGTTTTAAGTTTAAACGTGGAGTGCATTGAGCACGTGTGGGTGTATATGTGTATGTTTGTATATGTGTGTGTGTGTGTGTGTGTGTGTGAGATGTGAGTGGGTGATCTGTGTAAAATTTATATATAAACTTATAATTACTATTTTACTTATATTATGTGTATTTAATTTATGTATAATGAATTATGGTAATGTATATTATGTATGTATTTACAAAAAAAGTCTTAATGTTGTATTATAATAGATATTATAAATCATATTAAAGAAAACAATATTTTACCATTACCATGTCTATATATATTTGAAATGTGTTTATTTGTAAAAAGAAATATTGTTCGAAATTAATTCTAAAAATCGAAGACTAAGAATACAAAATAAATTGATGATACCGATGCAGAGACTTCACATGTTTCAAAGAAATGGTTATTGCATGGCCATTAAATTATACAATAAATTGTCTGATGGTGTAAAAATATTACCATACGCTCAATTTAAAGCGAAATTGTTTTTATTCTGTAGAAGATCTTATATCTAACTGTAATTTATGAGAATTTAATATATTTATCTAATATCTATTAATCTAATTTTATTATAATTTAAAAATTTATTTATATTGGTAGTAGTTTACACAATTTTATGGTTTTAAATAATTTACACACTTTTAATGGTAAATATGCTGAACACCTTATTAATTGTTGTGTAAGATCTGCTCTATGCAATTACCAGTATTTTGTAAATAAACATTCATTTCATTTCATTTCAACTTGATGTTATTTACTTCAGGAAACAGAGAGAAAGGGCGATTCTAACGATGACCCACCACTGCAGTCGGAACACACCGATGATAAACCTGGAGAGAAGAGGTAAGATTTGATTCATTATGAATGAATGAATTAAGAGCCACGCTCTTGCCGGTGGAGCTCTCAACTTTCTACCGTCTTGATTTGATTAGAAAATAATAACACAAATACGTATAACTAGCGGGTTAACCCGCGTGAAATAGCCTGTGTTATTTTTAAATATAAGCTATATTACTGCAGTTTAATTAAAACCTGTTAAGTAGTTTTTGCGTAAAAGAGTAACAAAGATCTATCCGTACTCACAAACTTTCGCGGAGATTTTCTACTCGGGGATTATACCTGGCTTCCCATTAGTTAGACAAACTATAGCTCAGCATCCTTGGATAAAAAATATATTCACATTGGTAAGGGGATCGTGTAATAATCCCTAGTATTGTACATTAGTGTACTATGAACCTCGTAACGATAGTGGTCGCAGCCCGACTGCGGCCACTTTGAACCGAGGTGAGAGAGACGCGGCGCAACCGAACTGAGAAGGCGCACTGCCTTCTACGGCTCATACGCGACGCTACAGTGTTTATATATAGTATATGTAATGCGTTATACTAGATTATATGTACTATACTAATATTATAAATGCAAAAGTAACTCTGTCTGTCTGTCTGTCTCGCATTCACGCCAAAACTAGTGAACCGATTTAAATGAAATTTTGTACACTCATTTTCTAGACCCTGAGAAAGGACATAGACTTTTTAATGCGAAAAAGGGTTCTAAGGACTTGAAAGCGGAGATCAAAGATTGTATGGTATTATCGTCATTTTTAAAGCTAGAAGCTTCAATTTTTTAAACTGTTGATTAAATATAAACAAATATGACATTCAAAGTTTGTATATGGAAAATCGTTATTCGTCGTCTATTTCTCGCGGACGAAGCCGCGGGCACAGCTAGTTATACTATACTAGCTGTCCAGGCAAACATTGTTTTGCCTTAAAATAAAAATAAAAAATAGAGGTGGACTACCCCTAATATTTAGGGGGATGAAAAATAGATGTTGGCCGATTCACAGACCTACTCAATACGCTCACAAAATTTCATGAGAATCGGTCAAGCCGTTTCGGAGGAGTATGGGAACGAAAACTGTGACACGAGAATTTTATATTTAACATATACACGTACATAAATACACATTTTTATAAGTGTGTGTATTGTCACAGACGCAAGAAACAAATGGTGGGGATATTCCCCCTGGCCACAATGGGGGGTCCGTTAGTTGCGCCGGTGTCGAGTCTGTTGCGCGCTGTACCGCCTCCACCGTTGCCCAGGTATGTGCTTTGTTTTATATTAACGAATATGCAACGGTCTTTTTAAACTACGTAGATGGCAAACAAGGATACGGCCCGTCTGATGGAAAACGGTTAACAAATTTATAGCCTATATGTTAGTATAAATATTATCGTAATGTTTCATTAAAATCCATTCAGTAGTTTTTATTTGAAAGAGCAACAAATCATCCATCCATATACACACACGCTTCCACATTTATAATATTAGTGTTAGAGTTAAAAATCTTCAAAATGAAACTTTGGTTGTATTCAACAGTTTATAATTCTGAACATTGACCCCTTCGTTCACATTTCAAAATCAACTCCCCGTTCAGAGGAGTGGCGTTCATTTAAAGACTTCCATTAAGTCGTTAAACAACTTATTTTGTTTAGCAACTGAAATTAATTTACAACGCTTATAAAGTTTTATAAATATCTACATTAAATAATAAATATGAAAATAAAATGTTAACAATCCATACTAAATACACTTTCTGCAAATAAAACAAATATCTTTATACAGAATGTTCCGGACAAACCGCGGAACAACCCCACTATTGGGCAGCACGCCCCCACTGCTGGGCGGATCGAGCGGTGGTGTTCCGCATCACGATTTTCTCAACCCTGATGTACCAGAGTTCGTGCCACAGGCCAGGAGACAAGGTAAGAAACCTAACGACTCTCAACCGTCTTAACAGTTAAGACTAAAGTCTAGAGTTATACTATATACCAAACTATATACGAACTCTAGTCAATGCCTGATAAACCAGACTGCTGCCTCTCAACTGCCTAGCAGTCAACACTAGGCTTCCAAGCTATATCCGATCTCTATTCAATGCCTGATGATGCCTTGATCAGAGGCGAAACACGTGCCCCGATATGGATGTAAACTATAGTTTTAAAAACTCGAATTTACATACTTTCAATATATAAATAAATGGAAGATTTAGTATTTGGTTATTGATAAAATGTTTGTTTTATATTTACAATGATTATTATTAGTTTTTTTAGTTTAGTTTTGTTTTTAATTAAGTTTTTAAGCTTCTGCAGACATACTGATTTGTTGTTGTACTAATAATTATTAATTATTTTATACTATTTATGTCTGCAATTAACTTTGATTATAATAAAATACCTATATACACAACACACTTGAATGTAAATACATGCCTATAATTAGTCAAAATCACGGGATCTTACCACGTACCACCACGATCACGGGTAAACAGTTTACACGTGAAACAATAAACAGTTTACTCAGCAAATAAATATAAAACGTGGTAAGATCCCGTGATTTTTACTAATTATACGTATAAATAATGACCGCGTCAAGCTTAAAACAGTATATAAATACATGTCCTAGTAACATACCTAACAATGTAATATTTTCTTAACAGAAGAGTTAAGTGCCGATAAATCCGAGGCGGAGGACCGGCAAGGTTCAACTACGATCAGCCCCAGTTCTGAAAGAAGCGGCACCGATGTCTGGACTGAGGTGAGTTTTGTATAATATCATATATGTATATATATACACACACATAAAAAAATGTTTGTGTTGTACAATACAGCAACAGTAATTGAAACAATAGTAGGTGTACATAAAGTAAAAAATATGTTGTGGAAACTTCATATATAAAGTTTTAAAACTAATATTCAAAAATAAAAACTTACGATTAGACAGTAAACCACTATCCTGCTATACCTGGTAACATTATTTGAAAAGTTTACATTTACACCTGTCTCCGAGACTAAAATACAAACTGTAGTTGCTTAACTAGTTGGTTGTATATTTATTATTTTGATTGTATGTGTATTTAACATATTTATGAACTGATGAATAACTAGCACTAAGCTAGTTGGTAGTTAGTATACACCCATTTCAACTTAAAAATCTAGTTACAACAATTATTTAAAAGAGCAACACGCAATTAAGTTTCTTGATCGTTCATCTTGTAATGAGACAGCTTCCCGAATGAGCGGTAGATTAATAAAATAAATATCACTATTCGTGCTGAAATTTAAGTATATTTGAATAAAGAATTTTCTATTCTATTCTATGATATTGATGAAGGAATTGTTTAGTAGTGCCTAGTGTTGTACATTAGTGTACTATGAACCTCGTAACGATAGTGGTCGCATCCCGAGTGCGGCCACTTTGAACCGAGGTGAGAGAGACGCGGCGCAACCGAACTGAGAAGGCGCACTGCCTTCTACGGCTCATACGCGACGCTACAATGTAATATCCAATAGAAAATAACTATCAGTAGACTAGTAGGAGAGAAAATCGTCTTTGTGGTTACCCCAGACTCACTTATTTCAGTCGCCAAGCTTGTTTTGTCGTGTCATTGAAACACGAATGTATAATTGTATAGACTGCATATTGGGCAGTGAAATTACAGTCTAAGTGCCATGAAGTCAATCTTCTAGAATGACAACACATCAGTGGTATCAAAGATGTTACATGATAACGTGGTGCCATATCTTAGCCAACAACATAACATATCTTAGTAAGAAAGCTGCTTGACAACTGATATATTCGAGACTGCACTACTTACTTTCGTGGTAAACAACCCTGAATAACACAGTATTTGTAAGAAATTAAATATCTTTATTCATGTAGGTCTATTAAAGACTCTTATGATATGTCAAATCTACCGTCAATTCGGAGTGCTTTCAAGCTGTGAACTGACAAGAAACTCAGCTCTTATTATTTACAAATGAACTTGTACATGTTTTTATAAAAATACAGATTGATTTTTAATTCTAATTTATTAAGATTAGTTCGAAATGGTTAATGTTTATTTAAATGTGCAGGTGAAACGTCGCACAAAAGCGGGGTCCCGCGAGCGAGCGCCTCCTCCGTCAGCGGAGCCCGAGTACGAGGAGCAGCGCGAGGAGCTGCACTTTCAGCTCGACGAGGAGCTGGACCTACCGCCGCCGAGGCACAACACCTTCACTGATACCTGGTTAGTGTCATTGGTTTTATATCTTTTGAATGGCATTTGTTTGATAGTCCATTTATTGGTGAATGGTAAGCGTCGTCTTTAGACATATGTTTGTTTAATGTGTGTTTTAGTTTTCTACTGAATAAATATCATTTCATTTCATTTTATTTCATTACATAAGCATGAATACAACGTTAAACTGTTTAAAGAATGAAATAATCGTACTTCCTTCTTATTTTTTTTCGAATTATTCTAACTTTCGGCCACAGCTGGCTTTTACAGCTTTACATAATACAGAAGGGGGCGAGTGCAGATGGCACTCCAAACCAAAGAACTTATGGAGCGGCTGAAGATCAACTCCCGCTAACGGATACGACTTTAGTCTGAGGGCACCGCTAGGAATTAGAACTTCTGCTCAGTTTTGTGTTTTATTTAGATTCCTGTTTGAATTGTACTGTCATGTTTTAATGGAAATGCATGTATTGTTGCTAACACAGTTTGACAATATTTAAGTACTTAAGTATGAAGGTGATAATAAAAAAACACAATTATTGTTATACAACAAATTGGACGGGGATCAATCGTAGGCCACTAGTATGTTAATATAATTTGCTTATAAAACAATATAGTATCTACATACTACATGTAATAAAGATACTAGTAATTTCCACCCCAGTCTGACAGGGGATCGATCGTAGTGGAGACTAGTACGCGGGTAAATATATATTGAAAGAAGTCATCCCGTATATATAAAAATGCACTGTATGTCCACTGTATATGAATGAATATAGCATATATAGTTACTGCGAATAAAGTGCGAAATTATAGTACTTACTAGGCGTTCCAGGTGATTCGCAAAGTGGGTTGATTGGGTGCATTGTTGGTACTACAATTGTATAAAAATCATGTGTTTTATGGTATTTTTTATGTACTACTAACTCTTGGTGAGTTGAAATCTTTATTTTTTAATGATTTAAACGTTCAAATAATATAGATTTTACTTTTTATTATTTGTCACAATAGTGGCATATAACCCATCTGATGGTATTATTTTTTTCTGCTACCGTCACTAGATTGTCCAACGAAAGATCGCGACACTGTTTAAAAATAACTGTAATTATCTTTACACCTATGTAAATAGTTATAAGAGTAGAAATAAATAAATAATAATTATAATGACCCATACGTACGGTGGTCGCCAGGTCGGATTCGGAGTCGGAGTTGGAGTTCACGGACCGGGACATCGGGCGGCTGCTGATCGTGACGCAGACTCCCGCGCGCGTCGCCAAGCACGACCACGACCGGCAGGGGGACTGGACCACGCGCACCAAGATCTCCCAGGACCTCGAGCAGGTGACACCCACGATACTTCTTACTATATAATATACGACCTTCCGTCCAATATTAGAGATATTATAATAGAATTTAATTCCGACCATTTAGAAATTCTGTTTAGATCTTTATTTATATATTAAGTAGAAGTAGAAGTCTCACTAGGCATTAATGATATATACAGCTGAAAATCATCAGCATATAGTTAATAATAATGTAATAATAATCTCAGGACAATTCACACAGCGCCATCTAGATCCAAGTTAAGCTAGCCAAAGCTTCTGTTATGGGTAATAGATAATTGATACAAATACATAGATATTTTTTTTCGTAAATATATACATATTATACATAGAAAATACCCAGACCTATACGAACAATCATACTCATGAATACAAATGTTTGTGCCGTGCGAGGAATCGAATCCGCGACCATCGGACGTAAAGCGGTGTGCTAGATCGCCAGACCACCGTCAAATAGTTGGTTCTGACAGTAATTTATAAAAAGCAGTGGTCCAAGAATTGAGCCCTGAGGAATATCTCTACGTATTGCAAGTGGCTGTGACGATAAAATATACATATATATAAGGAAAACATTGTATAGATATATTACTAGTTGACCCAGCAACATTAAACTAAACAGGAAATACATAGTCTGTTTATGATAATGAAATGGTGCACCCACCTGCGCTAACGGTTTACGCTGGCGGAGCACCAGTAGAGGATGATAAGATGAGCATGAGATCAGGTTAGTTAGTCCATCGTGACAAATTCAGCAAAAATTTATCACGATGGTTTCCAAGGGGAACCGCGTGGAGGTCAACCTGATGTGGTACATTGCTAGCAATAAGACCAATAATAAGGTATCAGTTCACATCACTGACAACCCCTTTTCCTGCTGGAAATACATAAGTCTGCCCCCTGCTACACAGGATACGTTTAGTGCAGAGACCGTTGTAAATAAAAGCAACTGATCACTTTGTTTAATTGTCATAGGTTAAGTTAAGTTATAATCTATATCTGAAAAGCTGTGTCACATGTGAAATGTTTTTCTTGAAATAAATATTATTATTATTATAACTAAAGATATTTTTATTTTTTGAATAGAAAATATTCAATGTATTGATTTGTTACAGGTCATAACTGATGGTCTAAGATATTATGAAGAGGATTTGTGGAATGATTCCGAATATACATCGGTAAGTTACATTACACTAGCTGTTTCTCTTAACTTTGTCTGCATTTTTTGATATCAAACAATCTTTGCCCATCCTTGTTGTATAATCTATTGTCACGTTAAATTTCATTAAGATTCGTTCAAACCTTTAGTTGCGAATATTATCTTAAACTTACGTCATATGTTATTAAGGTGGGGGTAGGTTGACAAAGTGTGACATTGTATGTCAAAGTATGACATTGTATGTCAAAGAGTGACGTTGTATGACAAAGTGTGACATTGTAACACAAGATGTTGGGGCAATCACAAACTTTGTGGAAAAAATTAAATCACCAAAAATTATAAAATTTAGGATTTCTCCTTAGAGGAATTCTTATCACATTTCAATTTTATTATACTATACTAGTATTAAGCATTTATAATAGTTTTATGGATACTGCTATATATTATATATTATACTAGCAGACCCGGCCACGCGTTGCTGTGTTGTGTTAGCCAATGGTTAAGGTTAAATAATATTGCGACTATAAATTGTAAGCTATCCTATCTTTCAAGTTGGATCAAATTGCACACAATGTGCAAATCAAATTTGTAATCGGTTCAGTAGTTTAGGAGTCCATCGGGGACAAACAACGTGACACGTAATTTTTATATATAGAGATTACTTCAAGACATCATCTGGTTTGTTTTTTTTCTGAAATGTCGTAAAAGTTCTTTTAAATTATGATAATGCACTGTATGTCCACTGTATATGAATCAAAATAGCATATATAGTCACTGCGAATAAAGTGCGAAATGATAGTACTGACTAGGCGTTCCAGGTGACTCGTTAAATGGGTTGATTGGGTGCAATGTTGGTACTACAATGATTTATCTGAATGTATTTATTGTAAATCAATATAAGAAATAAATTGCAGAATGTAATTTTACTATGTCTGTATAGTTAATTCTTATGTATTGAAGATAAATTTTAGTATAGTATGTTAAAGGAAATATATGTAAAAAAAAAATTCAAAATAGCTTTAAAAATTATTACAGATTCTTATTGCAGATTCTATTGGAATCTGTATAAAAAGAAATTCAAATTTGAGAGTCATTGCGGTTTCTATTGGAATTGCACTGTCTATTTGTAATTGGGGTATTAGTACGGGTGTAGTAATATCAGGAGTAATAGTTAAAAATTTCTTCCAAGAGTATGTTTGTAAAATGTGGTAGAATATACCTGGATTAATTGCAACTAGCAATTAATCCACTATCTCCCTTGAAATTGGGAGTAAGCTATATACATTTTTTCAAAGAGAATAGTCAGTTATCGAGTAGAATAGAACAATTTGTTCGTTCGCTAGGTCGGCTGGAAGATATCTCTCTCAGAGACGAGCCCATCCTTGCTCTTTTTATAGATATGGTGCTTTTTATTACATATATAAGTGAGATAAAGAATATTAAAAAAAATATTGTCGTGTGGGTACAATAATTCGTAGAAGCATATCGGTACCATAGACGCCTCGAAACTCGCGGCGTGACTAGACTCTCGACGTCGAGTCAGTCCCGGTCCGCGTGCGTGTAGGTGTGTAAGTGTGTATGTCTGCGTCACAGTGGGGCGGCAGCCAGTCGTCGTACCGCACGGTGTGCGTCATCAGCCGCGAGCAGTTCGAGGCGGCGGTGCCGCCGGACAGGCATCCCAACCCCGCCGAGCCCCCGCCGCCGCCCCCGCGCGCCGCCCGCGACCACCAGCGCAGGGTGAGTCCGCCACACACCCGCCCTACACACGCACCACACCCCAACCCCGCCGAGCCCCCGCCGCCGCCCCCGCGCGCCGCCCGCGACCACCAGCGCAGGGTGAGTCCGCCACACACCCGCCCTACACACGCACCACACCCCAACCCCGCCGAGCCCCCGCCGCCGCCCCCGCGCGCCGCCCGCGACCACCAGCGCAGGGTGAGTCCGCCACACACCCGCCCTACACACGCACCACACCCCAACCCCGCCGAGCCCCCGCCGCCGCCCCCGCGCGCCGCCCGCGACCACCAGCGCAGGGTGAGTCCGCCACACACCCGCCCTACACACGCACCACACCCCAACCCCGCCGAGCCCCCGCCGCCGCCCCCGCGCGCCGCCCGCGACCACCAGCGCAGGGTGAGTCCGCCACACACCCGCCCTACACACGCACCACACCCCAACCCCGCCGAGCCCCCGCCGCCGCCCCCGCGCGCCGCCCGCGACCACCAGCGCAGGGTGAGTCCGCCACACACCCGCCCTACACACGCACCACACCCCAACCCCGCCGAGCCCCCGCCGCCGCCCCCGCGCGCCGCCCGCGACCACCAGCGCAGGGTGAGTCCGCCACACACCCGCCCTACACACGCACCACACCCCAACCCCGCCGAGCCCCCGCCGCCGCCCCCGCGCGCCGCCCGCGACCACCAGCGCAGGGTGAGTCCGCCACACACCCGCCCTACACACGCACCACACCCCAACCCCGCCGAGCCCCCGCCGCCGCCCCCGCGCGCCGCCCGCGACCACCAGCGCAGGGTGAGTCCGCCACATTCACCCGCCCTACACACGCACCACACCCCAACCCCGCCGAGCCCCCGCCGCCGCCCCCGCGCGCCGCCCGCGACCACCAGCGCAGGGTGAGTCCGCCACACACCCGCCCTACACACGCACCACACCCCAACCCCGCCGAGCCCCCGCCGCCGCCCCCGCGCGCCGCCCGCGACCACCAGCGCAGGGTGAGTCCGCCACACACCCGCCCTACACACGCACCACACCCCAACCCCGCCGAGCCCCCGCCGCCGCCCCCGCGCGCCGCCCGCGACCACCAGCGCAGGGTGAGTCCGCCACACACCCGCCCTACACACGCACCACACCCCAACCCCGCCGAGCCCCCGCCGCCGCCCCCGCGCGCCGCCCGCGACCACCAGCGCAGGGTGAGTCCGCCACACACCCGCCCTACACACGCACCACACCCCAACCCCGCCGAGCCCCCGCCGCCGCCCCCGCGCGCCGCCCGCGACCACCAGCGCAGGGTGAGTCCGCCACACACCCGCCCTACACACGCACCACACCCCAACCCCGCCGAGCCCCCGCCGCCGCCCCCGCGCGCCGCCCGCGACCACCAGCGCAGGGTGAGTCCGCCACACACCCGCCCTACACACGCACCACATCCCAACCCCGCCGAGCCCCCGCCGCCGCCCCCGCGCGCCGCCCGCGACCACCAGCGCAGGGTGAGTCCGCCACACACCCGCCCTACACACGCACCACATCCCAACCCCGCCGAGCCCCCGCCGCCGCCCCCGCGCGCCGCCCGCGACCACCAGCGCAGGGTGAGTCCGCCACACACCCGCCCTACACACGCACCACACCCCAACCCCGCCGAGCCCCCGCCGCCGCCCCCGCGCGCCGCCCGCGACCACCAGCGCAGGGTGAGTCCGCCACACACCCACCCTACACACGCACCACACCCCAACCCCGCCGAGCCCCCGCCGCCGCCCCCGCGCGCCGCCCGCGACCACCAGCGCAGGGTGAGTCCGCCACACACCCGCCCTACACACGCACCACACCCGCAACCCCGCCGAGCCCCCGCCGCCGCCCCCGCGCGCCGCCCGCGACCACCAGCGCAGGGTGAGTCCGCCACACACCCACCCTACACACGCACCACACCCCAACCCCGCCGAGCCCCCGCCGCCGCCCCCGCGCGCCGCCCGCGACCACCAGCGCAGGGTGAGTCCGCCACACACCCGCCCTACACACGCACCACACCCCAACCCCGCCGAGCCCCCGCCGCCGCCCCCGCGCGCCGCCCGCGACCACCAGCGCAGGGTGAGTCCGCCACACACCCGCCCTACACACGCACCACACCCCAACCCCGCCGAGCCCCCGCCGCCGCCCCCGCGCGCCGCCCGCGACCACCAGCGCAGGGTGAGTCCGCCACACACCCGCCCTACACACGCACCACACCCCAACCCCGCAAACCCCAAAGTTCACGGCTCTGAAACGGTTAAGAACAACACATATATGATTAGAATAAGGTGCTCTTATTGCTAAAAACAATCTTTTCAAGACGCGCTCACACCCTGCCACCACCACCCCCGCAATCTTCAGAGTATTTACCCTTCTGGAAATGGCGGGTGCTACATATACATTACAAATAGATAGACTAAACTTTATTAAAAACAAATGTATAATTACAATAAAGCAGCCTTATTGCTAAAAGCAATCTTTTCATAACACGCTCACACACCTACGCACATACGCGTATTAGATAATTGTTTAGTACTTCTAACTAACACTCAAACATTGACTAAAATGAAAATGCTTCAAATGGGCATGTTACTTAATGTATTTCTTGTACAGGGTGCTCAAAATGAACAAGGCACACAAGAAACCGGCAGTAAGGCCAAGAGACCGCGCCGTACAGCACGTTTCTACGCCGCTAACAAGGACCCGCACGCTACTGATGTCATGTACGTATTACTTTCTTTATATCGAATCGAATCGAAGGATCATGATCCGTCGAGCCGGATATTAGAAATTCTACACAGATTTTTTTTATTAAAATGTCTATCTGTAATAACGCTACTGCAACACAGTTTATTGTCCAAGCTATTTTGTGTAAGCCATGACTGATCACATGGACGCCCAAAGGCCATAAGCTTGATAGACAAAAAAGAATTATAAGAATAATGGTTGGCAACCCTGAACGTGGATAGATGGAAAGGGAGAGGACGACCGAAATAAAGACTGGATTGTGAGAAAATGATATGAGTAAAAGGAGAGTAAGGTCACGACCGATAGGGTTCAATGAAAGAAGATGACATATTGCGCCGACCACAAATAATGGGATAAAGGCAAGGCAATGATGATGATTGGCAACCCTATACTACGTTATAATAATATATATTACCAATTGGTAAGTATATTAATATTATTTTTGTATTACAGTACGAGCAGGAAGCACAAGACGAGGCATAGCCTCAACCCTCCCGTGGAGCACCACGTGGGCTGGATCATGGACGTACGCGAGCATCGCCCGCGCACACACAGCACCGGGTTAGTACGCACACACGCACACACATCACTCGAAATCAGTAGAAATTACTGGCTCATCCAATTCTGCCTATAAACGCAATACTGAGTGGTACTACATCACGTCATATGTATTTAAAATATATATATATATATATATATATTTGTATCTGTTGTCTAGAACCCATAACACAAGTTCTAGCTAGCTAACTAGAGACAAGACGGCGTGGTGTGCATTATCCTGATATATAAAAAGCAGAGTTGTAAAAAAAACTATAAATTTACATACAAACTTTAGTTTAACAGTTCCAACATCAATTTATTACTATTACTATAACACAAGCAACATACTCGTGTTAAATTTCGTGTTGTTTGTACGTCTAGTTCATCGCTGGGCACCTCCCCAACGCTGGGCTCGTCGTGTGGTTCAGTGCCGCAGTCGCTACCCGCGTTCCAGCATCCGAGCCACGGACTGCTCAGAGAGAATCACTTCACGCAGCAGGCCTACCACAAGTACCACTCGCGGTGTCTTAAAGGTAAAGTTTATATATATAGTTTTACTATTACCTGCCTTTATATGTACGCTCTTTCACACGGGAATCGCCTTTCACGCAGGAAAGAAATAATCTTTATTCAAATAAACTTAATATAAGCACTTTTATTTATTTATTCCTATTAGTAAATAATAAATAAATTACATTTAATCATATACAATTTGCAGAGCATTACAAATCGCAATAATCAATGAATTGTTACAGAACGAAAGAAGCTCGGCATCGGCCAATCGCAGGAGATGAACACCCTGTTTAGATTCTGGTCGTTCTTCCTAAGGGACCACTTCAATCGCACCATGTATAATGAGTTCAGGTGAGTTACAAATAGACATATATTTCAGCAAGCTGTATCTATAATATACTAAAATTATATTTTTAATAAATATTTAAGAATCTATCAATTTTTTTTTATTCTTGGGAGTTTCAGTATTACATAAAAATTTATGGAAAATTTTAAAGGGGTTTCCACTAATGTAATACCTAAGGGCCTGGCTAAAATTAGTTACAATATTTCAACATAGATGGCGCTCTAGTGTTAGGTGATTGAAGCGCATTTACTTTTTTATTTATGATTGTTGTAAAGTCAGTCTTTAATACAGATACGTCAAATCTATACCGGTGTTTTAATTAATAACATATTAGGAAGTTAAACAAACATTGTTTTTTTTTTTTTTTAGATCATAATGTTTGTTTAACTTCCTAATATGTTATTAATTAAAACACCGGTATAGATTTGACGTATCTGTATTAAAGACTGACTTTACAACAATCATAAATAAAAAAGTAAATGCGCTTCAATCACCTAACACTAGAGCGCCATCTATGTTGAAATATTGTAACTAATTTTAGCCATTCCGCCCACCAAGAATATAATTCTTTCTCAATCCGCCCACCAAACCGCATTAATTATCTCCTTGTGTAGGTTTGGGGATATCATTGGGCAAAGGAATTAATTTTGAAAGTGGACGTTTCAAAATGGAATTTTTGCATTTAACAGTGACAACTCTCACTTCTCTATCTGGTCCTGTATGTAATTCTATTATTCGTGCCAGCAACCATTTTGAGGGTGGCATGTCCCTTTCTTTAAGTATTACCAGGTCACCTATTTTTGGATTTTCAGATTTTGAATTCCATTTATATCTTTGTTGCATAGTATGTAAAACCTCCTTGGACCAGCGGTCCCAAAAATGTTTCATCATTCTTTGTACCAGTTTCCATCTATGGAGTGGACTAATAACATCTCCTGTATCCTGCTTATCTGGTATCATTATTACTGGTTCTCCTATAAGAAAATGTGACGGTGTTAAGGGAATCAAATCATCTGGATGGTCGCTAAGTTGACATAGAGGCCTGGAATTTAGACATCCCTCTATCTGGCACAATACAGTAGACATTTCTTCGAATGTTAATGTTGTATCTCCGATTGTTTTAAGTAGATGTGTCTTCAGGGATCTTATATTGCTCTCCCAAAGACCTCCGAAATTAGGTGATCTTGGAGGAATAAAATGCCAAGTAGTTCCATCATTTTCTAGTAATTCAGCGACTTCTTTGATAACACCACTCATACTCTGATTCAACATTTGTGTTAACTCATTCGCTGCACCAACAAAATTCAAGCCATTGTCACTCCACATGTCAGAACAGTGACCACGACGTGATACGAATCTGCGGAATGCTGCCATGAAACCATCAGTAGTAAGGTCGCTCACGGCTTCTAGATGAATGGCCTTAATCTTCATACAAATAAAAAGAGAAATGTACCCTTTATAGGATTTTTGTCCTCTACCCTTTGACACACGCATCTGTATGGGGCCAGCAAAATCCACACCACATGACTGAAATGGTCTCCCTGGATTGACACGTACAGACGGTAATTCTCCCATGAGTGGTTGTTGTGGTTTAGCGTTATATCTGATACATAATGTACATTTACTTAGGATTTTTTTTACTAACGGTTTCAATCTAATTATCCAATAACGGGATCTGATGTAATTCATCGTCAGAGCAGTTCCTCCGTGCATCACTCTTTTATGTGCATCTCTTATCAACAACTCCGCCAAGTGAGTTTTATTTGGTATTATTATTGGATGTTTATGTTCTTGAGATATTTTTGCAGCTTGCAAACGACCACCCACTCGCAATAAGTCATTTTCATCTATATATGGTGTTAAGGAGATGAGCTTACTACGCCTTTTTAATATATTTTTCTCCTTTAAATCTGCAATTTCTTCTTCAAAATTATAAATTTGAATTACCTTAATACAATTATCTAATGTAGTCTTCATTTCAGCAGCAGTAAGGTAAGCGGGCAATATTTTTCTACTATTCTTTTTGTCTTTTAAATTTAGAAATCTTCTGCAATATGTAAGTACTCTTATCATTTTTTGTAAGTCTGAAAATCTTTGTATAATTGTTTGTGATTCATTTGTAACAAGGAATATATTTGTGTATTGTTTCTTTTCTTCCAGTTGAGTTGTAGGTACCACTGTCTTCTTTGTATTTAGTAATCTTTCACTTAGCCAGTATGGTCCTCTCCACCACAATTGGTTTTTATTTAAATCTGCAGGGTCAAGTCCTCGTGAAGCAATATCAGCTGGATTTTCTTCTGAAGAAACATGGTTCCATCTATCATTATCCAGACGTGTTTGTATTTCTGTTATACGGTTTGCTACAAAAGTTTGCCATCTGATTGGTTGTGATTGTATCCAAGCCAGGACTACCTTTGAGTCTGTATATGCATAAACTTGATTTTTAGGTACCTTAGATTTCATTATGTTGTTTGCTTCTGACAGAAGTTTCGCCAAAAGAACAGCAGCACATAATTCTAATCTTGCTATCGAAATTTGTTTCAGAGGTGCTACCTTTGTTTTACTTTCAAGAATGTTAACTGTTACATTTTCTCCTTGTATGACTCTCACGTAAACTACGGCAGCATAGGCAGAAATTGATGCGTCAGCAAATCCAACAAGCTCAATTCGTTCATTTTCTGGATGTATATGAAGCCATCTATCTATCTGTATATTTTGTAGTGTATATAATTGATTTCTAAAATGTAACCATTCTCGTGCTATGTCATGTGATATCTCTTCATCCCATTCTGCATTTGATAACCATAATTTTTGTATTAATATTTTAGCTTTAATAATCACAGGGGAGAGCCAGCCAAAGGGGTCAAATAGTCTAGCTACGTCAGATAAAATGTTGCGTTTTGTTATGGGTTTCATTACTTCTGGTAGGTTTACTGAAATTTTAAATTTATCATCATTTCTGTCCCATGAAATTCCTAAAATTTTAATAATTTGATCAAATTTTATTTCGTAACTTTCAGTTGATTCACTATTCTGTTTTATTTTTTTCAATAGATTGTCAGAGTTGCTCGACCACTTCTGCAGTACAAAACCAGCACTCTTTAACAAAGCAGTTACTTCATGATAAATCTCTAAAGCCTGTGTTTCATCACTTGCTCCAGACATCATATCATCCATGTAAAAGGAATTTTTAACAATTTTTGCACCCAGTGGATATTTGCTTTGTTCGTCTTCGGCTACTTGCATTAAAGTTCTTACTGCCAAGTATGGAGAACTTGCCGTTCCAAAAGTCAAGGTCAGCAATTTGTATGTTTTAAGATCTTCGTGTGGATTGTCTCTCCAAATAATAAGTTGGTAAGAGGTATGATTTTCTGCTACCAACACTTGGCGATACATTTTAATAATATCACTAACTAATGCTATTTTGTGTTGTCGCCATTCTATAATCAATGTACATAAATCTTTTTGTATTACAGGTCCAGTAAGAAGGGTATCATTCAATGATTGTCCTTTGGATCCCTTCGCAGAAGCATCATATACTACTCTTAACTTAGTTGTATCTTTATCTTCTCTTATTATTGCATGATGTGGTAAATATATACTATCTTCATAATCTGTCTCAACTAGTGACATATGTCCTAATTCTTCATATTCTTTTATGACCTTTCTATATTCTTCTTTTAAGTTTTTATTGTTTGCAAATTTTTTCTCTAATTGTAAAAATCTATATGTTGCCATTTCCTTTGTTCTTCCACATTTGTCTACTGGAGTTATTACGTCCTGCTTGAAAGGTAAGTTAACCATATATCTTCCTGATTCTGTTCTAACAGTAGTCTCTTTATATATCTCCTCAGATCTTTTTTCATCCTTTGTTAATTTTCTCTCACAGGTGAGTACTTCATTTTCTACTTCCCAGAACTTTCTTAATAACTCATTATCACATACACATAAATGCATGCTAATTGTTTGTTTTTGTTTTACAGGTTGTTTGTCCTCAGTATCACCGGAAAGAATCCAGCCCAGGTGTGTTTTTTGAGCTAAATACCCAGATGGACTCTTTATCAATCCCATATCTATGATTTTACAATATACTTCTGACCCAAGCAGCAGATGAACCTTGCTTGGTGTGTTAAAATATGGATCTGCTAATACAATTTCTTGCAGTTCGGGCCAGTTAGATATGTTGATTGATTGTGTAGGTAAGTATTTTGTAATAGACTTTAAAATAGAAGCCTTGACGATTATTGTGAAATTAGGGTTGTGTCTAGACTGCAGTGGTACTTCAACCATGTATTTGGTCTGAAGTTGATTTCTGTCATCCAAACCTGACACTACCCCGTCGATTCTTATCTTCTTCAAACCCATAGTTTGAACTAAATCCTCTGTTACAAAAGAGGATTGTGATCCTTGGTCAATGAGGGCACGGTAGATGTGTGTTTGTCCCTGACGTGAAGTCACATCTACTAGTGCGGTGGCTAAGAGTACTTGACCAGGTTGATATGCAAAATGTGATACTGTGTTTTGATTTGAGTCTTTATGACATTCTTCCCTTACAGATTCATTTCTTTCCGGATGAAGCAATGAATGATGCTTTTTATTACATATACGACAAGCCGTCTTCCTCATACATCTTTGTGCCTGATGATTTGGTATTAAACAGTTAAAACACAGATTATTATTTTGTACAAATTCATGTTTTTCTTTATACTGTAAGTTTGCAAACTGTTTACATTGGTAAATATAATGAGCACTTTTGCAATATGAACATTTTACTGTCTCTATTATACCATGAAATGTTTTTTGTTTGTTTGACTTGGATGTATGATCTGTCATCTCTAATGACTTAAATCTGGTTTCTAAAAATTCTTTTAATTTGTCAAAATTTGGAAATTCATCTTTTTCATTTGAAACTTGTTGCTCCCACAGGCGATGAGTATCTGGATCTAATTTGGAAACTGTTAAATAAATAATTATTGTATCCCACTTGTGTGTAGGCAATCCCAGGTTTTTTAGTGAATTCAAACATTCCACTGTTGTATCTAATAATTGTTTAATATATATGGCATTTTCATTGTTTATATTTCTTAAGCCAAAAAGTTTTTTAAAAATGCAATTTGATATATATCTTTTGTTGTTATATCTATTTCTCAAAATTTCCCATGCTTGTATGTAATTTTCACTAGTTACTGAAATTGTCCGGAGTAATTGCTCAGCTTCGCCTGATAGACTTGATTTCAAATAGTGTAGTTTCTGAACATTATCTAGAGATTGATTCGTATGTATGATAGATTGGAATAAATCATGATATGACGGCCAATCTGTATATCTTCCTGAGAATAGCGGAATAGAAATAACCGGAAGCTTTATTTCTGCATTTGTTTTACTGGTATTTGTTAAGGCAGTACAATTTGAGAGAGAAAGATCTTGAATTTTTGTTTTTAAATCACTTTTGTAGGTTATGTATGTTTCCTCACATGTTTCATATACACTGGTACTAAAATAATTCAAATTGATTCTTTGTTCTTTAGAAATATTTGTTATTAAATGTTCATGAGTACTACTAAAACTTTGCCATGTTGTTTCTGGTTCTCTAATCGTGTTTCCACATGAGTTAATGTAATTCTTGCTTTCGGCGTCTTGCCATAATTAATTTGAGATTTTTTAATAATTTCCAATCGTTCCTCTTGAAGAGCTAATAATTGACTTAATTTGTCCATTATAACTGTTCAATGTTTAATAAAATAACACTTAAATGAGTTTTTAGCACTAATTTTAGTTTATTGTCACTGATACCTAACCTCTCAGTCACTTTATTAACGTTTTTATTTTTAGTGAATCTCGAAGTATTTCATGTAAATTATTTAATGTACTGAGTTATTATTGTAAACTGCACAAAACACATCCGGCTGAAGGACCATAATGTTTGTTTAACTTCCTAATATGTTATTAATTAAAACACCGGTATAGATTTGACGTATCTGTATTAAAGACTGACTTTACAACAATCATAAATAAAAAAGTAAATGCGCTTCAATCACCTAACACTAGAGCGCCATCTATGTTGAAATATTGTAACTAATTTTAGCCATTCCGCCCACCAAGAATATAATTGATGGCGCTCTAGTGTTAGGTGATTGAAGCGCATTTACTTTTTTATTTATGATTGTTGTAAAGTCAGTCTTTAATACAGATACGTCAAATCTATACCGGTGTTTTAATTAATAACATATTAGGAAGTTAAACAAACAGGGCCTGTGTACGATCTTAGAAACATATCACCACGCTTTCATTTTAGGAGCAAAGCGTATTTAAGTCATATATTCTCAAAATATGTTAAAACCAGTAAGTGTGTTACTGTACCCACAAAGTGTTAAAGATTTATTCTATTTTATTCTGTTCTATTAAATTCTATACTAACTACCCACCCCGGCTTCGCACGGGTGTTCATGTATTATACATATAAACCTTCCTCTTGAATCACTCTATCTATTATACCGCTTCAAAATCCGTTGCGTAGTTAAGATTTAAGCATACATAGGGACTGACAGACAGCGACAGCGACAGCGAATAGAATAGAATAGAATAGAATAGAAAAGAAAATCATTTATTCAAATAAACTTAATTTAAGCACTTTTGAATAGTCATAACAATTTGTTTTTTATCTACCACTCGTTCGGAAAGCTGTCTCATCACAAGAAGAACGAGCAAGAAACTTGTGTGTTTGCGACTTTGTTATATACTATGTAATGACTATACTATTCGCATTAGTAAGGATTAAGTACGTTATTACCAGTGTGATGATGAAGTGGATTGTTCTAGAACGTTGGCGAACGAGGACGCAAGCGCAGGGTTCCGCTACGGACTCGAGTGCCTGTTCAGATTCTACTCGTACGGTCTGGAGAGGAAGTTCCGCCCGGAGCTGTACCACGACTTCCAATTGGAGACGATAGCTGATTACGAGAAAGGTGAGTACATTTTTTTGAATAATTGAATATTATTACAACAATAGGTCTCTGTAAGTCGCCTTAAATAATCTGATTTGGTTAGTCTGATTACTCTGAACACCTGCCATCAGCTTGACATTCAAGTTAATAAGTTAATATTCAAGATTATTATCACGAACTACCCGACTATTTATTATTTATTATAACCTTTATTCAGATCAACTTATACATTACTACCTGACTATAAACCCGTAGGTCTATATTTGGTTAGACCTTAACTGACTAATCTTTAAGATCTAACCAAATATAGGGGTTGAGAATTTAGGATATTCTAGTATATGTTTTTTCATATCTTATTAATATTATATGGTATACTTATAGTCAGGTAGTACGATAATATTAGTAAGATATGAAAAAAAATTACTAGAAAATCCTAAATTCTCGACCTATGGGTACTATAGTCAGGTAGTAGTACCCATATAATATTAGTAATATGAAAAAAAATTACTAGAAATTCCTAAATTCTCGACCTACAGGTACTATAGTCAGGTAGTAATGTATAAGTTGACGATGATCGTGATAATAATCCTGAAGTTAACTGGAATATTAAATTATTAACTTGAATGTCAAACAAGCTGATTGTAAGTGATAACCGTCGCTTATATATCGTTGATTAAATAGAAAATTTTCATTTTTCATAATTAGAAGCTAGATTTGCCTACTTTTATATAAGTCAATTTAACTAGGCCGTCTTAATCATTATCTAAATACTTTTAAAATTATATATAATACTTCGGTGTAAATTTTTGTTAAAACGTTAAAGGAAAATATAATCATTTAAATAAATTAAAAAAAACTTTAAATGCTTGTCTTATAAAAAATGTACAGTTTGAATAGTTTATTTAACTTCAATGCACACAATATACAAAATATAGTAAAGTACATTTGGCGGACTTAACACCATGCGGCATTTTCAGATTAGTGCCATTTTTTCTATTTAACCGACGATATAATATCTGGATAGCCGTGATACTGTTCATATTATGAACAGTATCACGGCCACGGAACAGTATCCAGATGTTTATTGCAAGTTCTTCGCAACTCAAGTATTCGAAATGGATGGTGATGTGGCCTACACTTGTAATATTTCAGTCAACACTTGAGACCCTTCCATTAGTTACGTCTCCACAAACATAGATTTAAGTTAAGTGTAAAACAGTCCGCATTACGACTACGCGTTGTGTACTCGCGTTTCTAATAAATATTGTAGCACATTACCAATACCAATAAATGCTAACTACAATAAATAGTACAATTATTTAGCGGTATACTCACTACCTACATACTACAGTAAATAATATATTATGTAGCGACACCTCATCACTTTACAACATACATAACGCTACAGTGGTGAGGATAAACTAGCACTACAGTATGTATAGTGATAAAAAATTATGACACGTACAAGAGGCTGTAAGGTCCTATATGAATATACTAGCTGTGTTCACAGTTTCACTCGTATGTTTATAGCCTATGTGTTATTCTGATGTATAAGTTATATTATTGTAATGTTTCGTCAAAATCCGTTGAGTAGTTTTTGCGTGCAAGAGTGACAAACATCCATCCATCTACACGTGCATACTCACAAACGTTCAAGTTTATAATAATAATCTCAGGACAATTCACACAGCGCCATCTAGACCCAAGTTAAGCTAGCTAAAGCTTGTGTTATGGGTACTACACAACTGATACAAATACATAGATTTTTTTTTTCGTAAATACATACATATTATACATAGAAAATACCCAGACCGATACAAACAATCATACTCATGAATACAAATGTTTGTGCCGTGCGAGGAATCGAACCCGCGACCATCGGTCGTAAAGCGGTGTGCTAGACCGCTAGACCACCGAGGTCGTCAAATTATAATATTAGTAAGATCATTTTAAATTTGAGTTTTTAATATATCTACAACAATATAGGCTATTACGTTAATAATGATTATGTCACAGGTCAGCTATATGGTTTGGAAAAGTTTTGGGCGTTCCTCAAGTACTACAAGCATGCTTCGGAGCTGCAGGTGGATCCCAAACTTGACGGGTTCCTCGCCAAGTTCAAGAGTATTGAGGACTTCAGGGTTTTGGAGGTGAGTCAACCACAAATGTATATATTTGATATAGGTAGAGTATGTACAACATCGTTGCGTTGGTACCTATCGAGTTGGCGGGTATCGAGCCACTTAGTTTGATGCGAGACTTCGCTTCGCTTTGTGTGTTCTACCGATTATACAACGGACTGTGTTCTGAGGAATTGTTTGACATGATGCCTACGGGCACCTTTTACCATCGCACCGCTCGCCATCGATTCCCACATGCTGGAACCTAAGTAGTTTCAGAGGAGCTTCCTCCCGCGTACACTTAGATTGTGGAATGAACTTCCTGCCGAGGTTTTTGCAGAAGACTAGAGCATGGGGTTTTTCAAGAAGGGTATATTGTGCTACGTTTACATTCAGCCGCTTGCCCTGCCACTCGCGCTGCCGGAAATATTGCCGGGCGACAACTGAGCGAGAGGGCTGAATGTAAACACACGCTGCCATTCCTTTGACTTGCGCACGAAAAAGAGTGTTTACACTCTCGCGCTGAACACTACCGTGCTCTCTTCCCTGCCCACTCGGGCTGAGTGTAAACGTAGCATTAAGGTTTCCTAAGGATTGGCAACGCACACGTGGCACCCTTGGTGTTTCAGGCGTCCATAGGCTGCGGTAACCATTTACCATCAGATGGGCCGTATCCTTGTTTGTCACCATAGTAGTATAAAAAGAAAAACCTCAATTTCACTTATTTCAGCTAAACAACTTGCTTTGTAAGCTGTGATTTGGCTGTAGGGTGAAGTCTATCGGTGTTCTGTAGGTCGTATTTTGGCATATATGCTCATGAACTCCATAATATTATTCCTCCAGTACTGTCTAGTGGAGCGTCTTGTACGGTGACGGAATCACCGTACAAGACTCTCCACTCATACACTGTTGACATCCCTGCTGTTCATACCAACCGATTTGTGTCATCTTTCCTTATGCGAGCAGCAGTTGAACTCTTTCAGCGTTAGTATTTAGAAAGAAAGAAAGAATGAAAGAAATAGTGCCATACTTCGACTATAATGTACTTTTTTTTTGTATTTGATTTATTTTTTTTGTACATCCAAATATGGCACTTACATAAATACAACCTATTTGGTTTTCCTTTCGCCCCGCGACCCCGCGCCACGTCGGGAACAATGGCATAGAGGAATGTAGTGCGAACGTATCGTGTAACGGTGTGTTCTGTTATGACACAGCCGCAACTGAACGAGCTGCTAGCGACCCAGGGCCCGCAGGCGGCCGGACGCGGCCCGCACGCGCGGCCCTACGACCGGCACCGCTCCGTGTCAGAGAGCGACCGCCCGCAGCCCGGCCCGCCGCACAGGAACCAGGAGTGGTGAGTTACCTCGACGCAGGGCCCGCAGGCGGCCCTACGACCGGCACCGCTCCGTGTCAGAGAGCGACCGCCCGCAGCCCGGCCCGCCGCACAGGAACCAGGAGTGGTGAGTTACCTCGACGCAGGGCCCGCAGGCGGCCCTACGACCGGCACCGCTCCGTGTCAGAGAGCGACCGCCCGCAGCCCGGCCCGCCGCACAGGAACCAGGAGTGGTGAGTTACCTCGACGCAGGGCCCGCAGGCGGCCCTACGACCGGCACCGCTCCGTGTCAGAGAGCGACCGCCCGCAGCCCGGCCCGCCGCACAGGAACCAGGAGTGGTGAGTTACCTCCACATTTTTCAGTCTACGGACTCCTAGAAAATCGATTGTCCCGCCCTGCACCACAAGAACGACTTCAGGTAAGTATACTTGTCATTACACCATCATTATTTAACACTTTTCAGTCACCCCTCCGATCGATCCCCCGTCCAATTCAAACGGAGATTGAAATTGCGAGGACCCGAGCCGAGGTTCGAACCCTAGCGGTGCCCTCAGACTAAAGTCATATCCGTCAGGCGGTAGTTGGCTTTCAGCCGCTCTATAAGTCCTTCCTCTGGTTTGTAGTGCCATCTGCACTGGTCTCCTATCGTCCGGTGAAGCTGTAAATGACAGCAGCGACCAACAGCATTAAAATAGTCTGAAATATAAAAAACCTTTGAGTCAATGGACTCTTGGAAAAGATATAAAATAATACTATAATAACCACCTCTAGTACTCTCACTTGCTATCAGACTTTCTTCACATATTGCAGTCCATGAAGTTCTATATAATCAAACACAATTTCAAGGACCCTCTGAATAAGTTAGCGTGACTATTACAAACTTTTTTTTCGAACTATTTTAATACTATTGGTCGTAGCTAGCCATTACAACTCGCCGGCCGATAGGGGACGAGTGCAGGTGCCACTCCAAATGCGCAGAAGGAATTGCCGCTGAAGGGCAACTCCTACTGGACGAATACAAAATCTAAGACCTATTAGGAGTTTGAACCTCGACGGATGAGATAGAGTAGAATAGAATAATATATAGCCCTGAAAATAGTAATTTACCCTTAATTAGACTTCTCTAAAACGATGGTAATTATAAAGATTGGACTGCATTGTAACGTATGTAACCTGTACAGCCGGCCGGCGGCCCTATCGAGCGTTACGAGCGGTGTGAGCGCTTCTCACAAGGAGAAGGACAGCCGCGGACGTGCAGGCTCCTGCGGCTCGCAGAGCGTCATCGCAGCTGTAAGTCTCTACACTCATTTTACTCACTCCGACCACTAATTCTGTGTACAAAAAGTGCGATTGGTAAAGCTTTGTTAAGCTCAATTACGAACTGAAACCTTTTGTTTTACAGAAGTACAATAATATTAACCTATAGAGAAATATTAAGACTCTATATTTAAAATTGAATCTTGTAGCATTTGTTAAATTCTATAATGTTAATTTGTACAAGGTTAGTCATAAAACTTACATAAAACCAAAAGTAAATAAAACTGTCAAACTTTCGCAAATCAAAGTGAATACCCAGAATAATCCACACGCAGCTATCTAGTCCAAGCTAAGCAGAGCTTCTGCTATCGATACTAAACAGCTGATATAATTATTAACTTATTTAATAGTAATAATGATTGTTTCAGCGTCGACCAAAAAACCAGAAGCCGTACCCCCATCTAAATTAAAACCGGTCGCAGCGAACACGCAGTAAATACGCAGTGACAACGCAGCACGCAGTAACTCATCAGTGTATATAGACTCGACGCGAACTTGTGTTACTTAACGTAGTTTTAAAATTAAAAGGAATGCATTTTTTTTATATAAATATTAATAAACGTACATAAACGAAAAAAAATTAGTGCTGACGGACACTGCAATGACGTTTCAGTGTTTTTTTTTTGTCCGGTGTGTTTTGTGACTGGTTGCGGCCGGCTCGAACCGGTTTGAACTGGTATCGGCCGGTCGTTATGGACAATGGGAACGGAGTCTGGGAATGCAGGCTGATTATTACATGGAGCCTAGGTGAGTTCTCTAGTCATATTTTTTAGAATTTCTCTAGATATTGAATATTAATTATCTGTATTAACTAAAAAAAAGAATGGTTTTGTCTGTGAATTTGTTGACGCTATTCTCAGAAACTACTTAACAGATTTGGTTTTCACTACTGTATTATTATTATAGTTAAAGTTGTGTGTATATTTTATACAAATAAGTACATGGATGAGCTTACTTATCTGGGCTGAATCTTAGCCACGACGTAAAGTGGTCTATAAGTGTTCCATAGGCTGCATTTCGGCGAATATGCTCAGGAACTTCATAACCTCATTCCTCCAGTACTGTTCCATCACCGTACAACAAGACGTAGTGTCTAGACACTCCGCCTATACACTGTTGACATTCCAGCTGCTCGTACCAACATATTTGCATCGTCTTTCCTTATGCGAGCAGCTAAGGAGTGGAACTCTCTCCTAGCATATGTTTCTTGCCTCTTACAACATTAGATCTAGTACTCAGTCACTGTTAGATAGTTGATTAAAAAAATATTTAACACTAACTGTACCGCCCATCGTCTGCATCACACTTACCCAATTCACATGTGTTATTCTGATGTATAATAAGCTATATATAACTGTGAAGTTTCATCAAAATCCATTCAGGAGTTTTTGTGTGAAGGAGTAATAAATATCGATACATATTCACAAACTTTCGCGTTTATAATATTAGTAGAGTAATTACAAATATTGTAGTCCTGTATAGTTCCTGAATACATTTAGATTGTGTCATGAACTACCTGCTGAGGGTTTCTCTGGAACACTAGTTACACTAACGGTAACCGTTTGTCATGAGTTGGACCTTCTTGGTATAAAAGAAATGGTTTAGTACATGTGGACATTTTTTTACACCTTGGGTTACATTATTGAAGTTTCAATAGGATTCCCTATATACTCTGGGATTGCTGCAATGATCTTGTCTTATTAATATTATAAACACGAAAGTTTGTGAGTATCGATAGATCTTTGTTACTCTTTCACGCAAAAACTACTCAACGGATTTTGATGAAAGTTTACTGTAATATAGCTTATATTAGGGGTACCGGAAAGTAATGACGTTTCTGCGCATGCATGCAATGCTATACTGTCATTTGTCAGCTCATTTTATTGTTTAGAGGGATGCAAAGACGTTGTGAGGTTATAGTTAGATCTTGACTTGTGGAAAATTAATTTTGCATAAGTCAAGATCTCACAATAAAATGAGCTTGAAAATCAAGTATTGAAATGTGCAGATACGACGTTACTTTTCGGTACCCTTAATACATCAGAATAATATTTAAGCTATAAATTTCACGCGGTTGAAACAGCTTGCACAGCTAGAGGTGATGTAGTTTTAGAAATCAGATGATAGACGAACACTTGTCAAATAATATGTTTTTAAGCTTTTCATTTCGTTTTCTTTTTCAGCTTGTACGCAACGACAATAAGCAATGCTAAGCAAGAAATCACCGAGGCGCGTCTGACTATTGGCTTCTTCTAGTGTGTAAACTTAATATTAACTATTATTGTAATACTATATATATTTTTGACATGTATCAACCGAAATTCAGTCATCAGAGATAGCCAATTCGTTTTTATAGGTTATAATTAATAATATATTGCAAAAAGATAAAAAAGAGTAATTAATTACGTTTTTTTTTTGTTAGTTATCGCTTGTAGGTAAGTTTTTTAAGTGGCAACACTTTTTTTTAATTCACAAGTGGTGCTGCGGTTTTTCGGATTTCAGTTTTCGGATCTCTCCCGTAGGACCGGTTTTTAGCGTTTTTGTTTCTAGACATCCGGGACTTGATTTTTGTTCTCGTACGCACGTATGTAAGTTAAAAATTACTCGGATTTTTAGGAATGGTAGGTGTTCTTGTGTTTGCGTCATCGAAATGGATAATGTAATTTGGGTTTGGCAGTTACGTCTCTTATACTCTTTAAAATTCGAATATTCGATGTAACTATAGGAAATCGCCGGAAAAAACGGTGCCCGCAAACACACGTGACCGGACGCGTATTGTATTTAAGAACGTTAGAATCGGAATTGTGTACAGATGTTAATATTGTTCAGGTAGACAAATTGATATTAGCGAGACGTCATAGGACTACGGAAATGTAAATCGTCAGAAAGACTGGCTATAAATTTTAAAGTGTTGATGAATAAAATGAATTGTGTTGTGCGATGCGTTTGATAACTGGATGTATTTGACAATTATTATTATTTATATTCAGACCCTATAAGATGGATGTTATTATATTAAAGTAATAGATTCATGGATTTCATTGATATTAATAGAAACCTGCCGTTAGAAATTTTTTATTACTTAACTTATAATAAGAAATTTTTGTTTAGTAATATTTGGCATCTAAAGTCTTAATAAATCTTTAAAAAAAACACGGCAATATATATTTATGAGCGGGATGTACCTGATACAGGCGTTGCTATGTTTATTAGGTAATCCCAACATTGTTATTGTAATCCAAACATTTTTTCATTTCATTTTCAGATTAAAACATATCTCAACTTCTATAGGATACCAAAATAAACTAGGATTATTACAGCAAATCTAGGTACATTCTACAGGCGTTACATTTTATATCTCTAATGGCAACTTCTGTGTAATAATATAAATAAGTTGTAAACTGTAATGTTCTGTATTTAATAGTTACCATACATTCTGATTGCTTTGTGAAACTGTTTAAGACATATAATCTTTAATTGACCAATAACAAACATATGTTGAACATCTAGGTAATGATTGAGACAGGAAAATCGTTCTAAACAATGAGCAATACCGTTTACTGTTTTAATAGAAAAAGAAAATAAAAAAGCTTAATGATAATGACATATTTTAGGATTTAATGAGACAAATTATACCTGCGTATTAAAAAGAAAATAATGATAGGAAAATAAAAGGAAAAAATTGAGTCCGATTTTAATTTTAATAATCTCCATCTGTTAGGGTCTGCCTGTTATACTGCCACATTGTTCGGGTGACACAAGCGAGCACACAATTTAGTAATGTTCTGTCTTGTACAGTTAATAAGAATTTCTAAGTTTGACAGTTGTAAAGGTAATGTTAACTCTCGATGTATACGACGGTTATAACCAAGTACCCGTTCCATATGTTTCTTTTATAAAAACGAATTTCTTTAAAAACAAAACATTTATGATTATTTTTAATAACGGGAAACAGGTTTCCTAATTCGAAAATGTATGTTACCTTCGTGGAATATTTATAATTTTTTTTGTTTTCGACTTTGTGTATATGGATGATTTAGACGGTTATTGTGGAAAGTGTCATTCAATGCTGTGTTGTAAAAAATGTAAATAAACTGCAATTTGTATGTTGTATGAGGGGGTAAATTTACTTTTTTTTATTGTTTAGGAAACCCACAGAGAATGCGAGGCGTGTCATGTGTATGTTAAAAGATGTAATGTCACTACGTCAAGGTTTTGCGCTTGCGTATTCGTTTTCCTTTCCATTATTATTTTTATATTTGTTTTTACCTTTACCATTGTCAACAGTCTATAATGTTGTTCTTAATATGATTCCTATTGTAGTCTAAGATCCCACAGCACGGTTGTACACCTAAAGATTTCAAATCAAAAAATTGTAATGCAATAAAACGCTGTCGGAGCTTGAACTATAAGACAACCTCGAAATCTTCAATTGACGATGTTAAAAATTCACATGTAAAAAAATTACTAACTTGCTCAATTTTTTTTGTGTACGAAATGATGAAGTGATGTGATTGTGACTTGATGCACTGGAATGTTTTATCCAAATTGAATTTTACAATACCGATCTTCTCCATTCTTCAAATGGAATTACTTCACCATCACCCTGATTGACGGTGAATGTGGATAGTGTTAGAAGTTACGAAAATTGTTAAAAACGAATGAATTTACTAGTTGTAAAGTTGGCAGTATTTTCTTTGAGACAAAGACAATATTTGCTCAGCAAGGCATAGTTTATTTAGTACGAGATGAAATCCAGTTTCGTCACTATTGAAGGACTATTGATTCCTAATAGCAAATGACAGCTAACCGGCGCCAAAAACTATAACTAAATAGCGCTGAATATGTATTAATGTAGTGCTATTAAAGACTAATAAAATTATTTGGCAGTTTAAAACCCCACTATTCCTTGAACAAATCAAGTGCTTACGCCTTAGATATTATAAATTTAATAATTAAATTGTTTTAATGTAACAACAAGTAATAAAAATAAAAAAATAACCCCCAACACAAAGTAGAACTCTAAAATATAAAAAAAATGCTACTGACTATGAAACACCTTCATAAATTATAGCTAAGAACGATCTTGATCCGTTAGCTTTAAAATAAAAAGCTTTCAGACCAGACCAGAAGATGCTACAGACAGACACACAGGGACAACAAATTTATAACATCCCTCTTGTTGTGTTAGGGGTTAAAAAAATTACTCAAATGTTGTAAATAAGGAATAGGATATAAGCAGCTCTAATTATCGCGAGAATATTATTTTAAAGGCATCTAGTAGCTCCATTCAAGTCATAGACAATTGGCGCGAACGATTATATTTATATTCTATAAACATAGTACCAACGCGAAATTATAGGTCATTCAACCATTAAAATGGTTTAGTCAGGAATATAAACACCATTTAGTTTATACTATAGTTGTTTTTGACCTGTGCGTGAGTTTATATTAAAAAAAAAATAACCCCCCCATTTTGAATTAATTTCGCGCGCTTTTGTGATCATGTTGAAATTTGATTACGAGTGAATTTGTCTTTGGTATACTCTTCGTATGATTTGCATTCAATTTGGATAAATACATTATTATTATTTCTTATGTATAACTGTATATTACTAAATATAATACAGATTAACATGAGTCGATATAATTTTTTAAGTTTCTTAGTTTTTAAGTGTGCTTTTTATTTTTAAACACCGTGATATTATGCTGGCATGTGATTGAAGGTGTTAAAAATAATAATAAAACACTTGACAAATGTTTGGAAAGAGAATATGTTTTTTAAAGAGACACCATTGTTCTTTTTTCAAATTATAATTATAATGTTGACAGTTCTTATTTTTTCTGTAATTGTAGATTATTTTATCTATGTAATTTTGTTACTAGATTTCAAACAATTCTCTTACAACTTAACAATATTGTGAACTTATACTAGGGGAATAAGTCATATAATCAGCAAATGCAATTCTTCAAACACTATACTGGCATATATCGCGTTTATTTCATAACTATTAGTATATAAAATAAAAAAAAATATAATAACTGCAGGCTTAGATCGCTTCTAAATAAAAATAGTTCCTATACGTTATTTTGTAGTTTCCATGGCGCGGCAGTCGTGTTTTTGGTTTGTATAATAAAAAATATCCTTCAGTAATAGTCGAGAGTTATTCGCAACCTCGCAACGTTGATAAATATTATTTTAAATGTACTAAATTTCAATTTGTATTGGATGATTTCCGCGTCGCAGTCCCAGCGGTAGTCTGTCAACATTGTAAATGTCAATTTTGACAGCACTTATGTCAAAATGACAACACTTGTGACAAATTCACTGCAGACTAGTCAAACGTTTGTCACAATTGACATTTTCAATTGTATATTAAAAATTTTAAAAATGCGTACTTTTGTAGACAGAGATTGAAAGAGTTCATACTAAAATTAAATGTTGCAGATAATGCAAGATTTTTGTATGAACACTTAGAATAAATCAAAATATATATAATAAATAATGATATTGTCTGTATTTCTCTCACAATTACTCGATGATTGGACGCATACTTTTACCTCTCTTATGCACACGTAGAATTTCTTGAAATCAATTTACTCTATGGTTTTCCGTTAATTATTTGTCAATGTCATGTAATAAGAATGGCTATTTAACTATCATATGTTATTTTTCAGTGTTTTCTTTATTTATTTACTAGGCAGATATTAAACTAAATAAATATAATATATCTTAATTTAAGATTATCAATTCATACAATAAGAGCTAAAAAAACGCTACTCCTAGTATCAAGTTTAGCAATTGTCTGTCTTATTTGCATGCAAAAAAAGTAATAAAAGAACTCACACTTTGACATTATAGCAAAGTTATTATTTTTAATAAAGGCGCGAAATCCTAAATTAGAAATGCGGCGGTAACGGATTATTCATATTATATGCATAGTATGAACGTAACCACTATTTAGTGAGATCAATGGCTTCATCAATAATGTTTTAAAAAATAATACTCTTTCGGATTATGCTTATCATCATCAGCAGCTCACTGCAGTGCACTGCTGGACATAATTATGGGCATATGTGCGTCCAATCTGTTTTAGTTAATTACCGTCCCATAAAATTACTCTTAGAGTTATAAATGTTAACCATAGTTCCATTAGAATTGATAGGAAGCGATCAAGAGCGTACGTCGTCATGTTTTCAAAATATTTTGTAAAAAATATATATATATATATATATTTTTAATATGTTTCACGCATATTAAGTTGGGCTAAAAAAGACTTTTAAAAAAATATATATATATTGAAATATCTTGCCATATGTGAAATATCAAATTCAAAATATAACACACGTAAAGGGAGTTATTTTTTATTGTCTATACTTTTTGAAATGAGATAAGGTAGACTGGGGTTAAATAAACCATATAACTTGATCTATGATCTTATTTTGAACAGTTCATTTTCATATATATATGCTATTGATAATAGTATATGTAAATAATGAACATTTCATATATAACGAACATTCATATATAAAAATATTGGCAAACTATCATTTTTGTATTTTAACAACATATTTGTCTTCAAGTTTCATGAACCGCCTATCCCTTTATTTATTCTTTAATAATTATATTCTATTAAATTTCACTTGCTTTTTACATTTTATATTGCATCGTTTATAACCAATTTGGGAGTATAAATGATAAATAATTTAATCGAGTTAATTGAGACTTTCAAAGTTTAAAAATAAATAAACTTATAAAATACACGTTTTCTTCTATTAGTAACGTTGGAGTAGAGCTGAGAAAAACTGATACGAAACTCAACTGGCCACTTTGTATCTAAGTTACCGTATCATCATATAAATCATAAGACACTATCTGTTATATATGAATAAAATTGAACTCTATATACGACTGGATTTTGACTGTCTGAAAACTGAAAATATTTTGAAAACGTGACGTCACAAATGAATACTTATGAGAATTGTGTTATTGTTAAGTTTTTTTTCTTTAATTTAATTCGTGACGATTGTTGCAATTTATTATAAGTATGCCAAAGTAGAGGAAAGCCTGTAATGCACATCTATACATATAAAATGTAACTGATCGCTGTCTGTACATTGACTATATATGAGAAAATCTATTTTTGGCGGACTCTGTCAACGTAACAGAGTTTCTGTGCGTTTGTACGCGCTAATCTCAGAAACGGCTTAACCGATTTTCGTGCAGTTTTCACTAATGTGGTAATATTTAGTGTTTGTTATGTTCCAATCGCCTAACAAACAAACTTATGAACAATTGTTACTCCAAAGCCGCGGTCTCAGCTGGTACAAAATATAGGATTACGTAATAACGAAAATATAAAAAAAATGCTGTTTAACTGTATCATAAGGTATTTAGGATACTCCAAGGATGATTGTTATTTTTTTTTTCATTTTATAATTTGAAGGTACTTTTTTCTGAATTATAAAACAAATTGGTTGTTGTAATTATAGAATGCGTAGGTGTTTAATAGTATTAGATATAAAATATAGATAGTTAGGGATACCCCTTGAAAGGAAGTTTTTTAAGTGTGCTTTTTCGACGCCAGCATCGGATGTGTCCCGACATGCAACGCTGACTTGTGGAAATAATATTGGTGTATGTTTTCTTAATTTCTTTTTCACAACTTAAACTGCCGACACGGCAATATCGGGCGCCTTCGTTGCGGGCGATCTTTATGGCTGTAAGTTATACACTATATACATAATATTATTATATTGATAAATAAATTAATAATAAAAGCAATGTTGTTATTTTATTTTATATTCTTAGTTTACAGTTCCTGTTTTATTTTGAAACTTAACTTTCACGTGTTTTATTTAGCAATTTAACGTTACTATATATTATGAAGACGTAAACTTTGTGAGCTTGATTGATTTTTATAATATAATTAGAATATGTAGATAACTCATGGGCGCGACTAGTTTTTTTTATGTAAGTGGTATGGCAAACAAGTTGAAGGACAATATGAGCAGTATTGCGTTACGATTTCATATAACGCACGTAGTATCATTCTGACATTACTATTCCAGAGAAATACGTTTCCATACCCTGTATGTCCTCAACCGAAATTCAACCTACACAGCAAGATTCGCGGTACGATTAATTATAAAATGTGTAGTCGTTTCTGATCGGCCTACATTGCAAAACTGCAGGTAATTACTTTTTATTCTTTATTCTTTATTCTTTATTCTTTATTGTACACACACAGGGAAAAAAAATAGCAATAATAAAATAAAAGTAATGTACAAGGGCGAGCTTATCTCTAAAAAGAGATTTCTTCCAGCAAACCTAGAAAATGTTATAGGATAATTTGGTCATTAGATCAGCCATACATACGTGTACGAGAAAAGAGAAGAAAAAAAAGGGAAAGGAAGACATTAAAATCATATAAATATTAATAAGTCACACTATAAGAAGGAATAAACATACACAAATATATAAATATATAGACATACATAAATTGTACATAAATAGTATATAAGGTTTCGGTTAATATATAATTGTAATACATATATATGTATAATAATACGTCAGCATTGTGAAAGATAATATTTTTTTAAGCGGCTTTTAAATATACCAATGCTAGCGCTGTCACGCAGTTCGTGTGGTAATGAATTCCACAATCTAATAGCCGACACAACAAAAGAGTTTGAGTATGCCTGCCCAGAGTGTACAGGAGTCCGTAAGACTAATCTATTTTGGGATCGAATGTGTACTTCTGTCGGATGGAGAAAATGGAAACGTTCGCGGAGATAGGAAGGTGCAGAAGGATTATGCAATATATTGTATAAAAGACTGAGGACGTGTACGTTAAGTCGTAGTTGAAAGGGCAACCATTTTAACTGTTTACGGTACTGTGATATATGGTCGAACTTTCGCAAACCAAAAATAAAGCGAATGCACACGTTCTGGAGACGTTCCATTTTGCTAAGCAATTCGACAGTGGCATCGAGAAAACAAACATCTGCATAATCAAGAAGAGGTAAAAGGAGCGTATTGGATAATTCGACCTTCGTTTTGAATGGCAGAAAACTTTGAAGACGCCTCAAGGAGTGAATTGCCCCGTAAATTTTCTTACTAACGTGCTTAATGTGAGAAGACCAAGAAAGGTCACTGTCTATGTAAACACCCAAATCCTTTACAGTTTTAACGCATGATATTATATCTCCATTATATACTACTGACGGTATGTGCGTTGTATCTAATAAATTCACCATATATTTGCTGCCAACAATGATGGACTGTGATTTTTTAGCATTCACGAGCAGACCATATGCCTTAGCCCATTCACAAATGTCATCGAGATCCGTATTCACCAAGGAGATGACGTTATCTATGGATCGGAGTTCGAAGCTGCGATACAGTTGCAGATCATCAGCATAGAGATGGAAGTTGCAAGAGAGTACTTTTGTCAATGAATTAATGAAAACAGAAAAAAGTAAGGGAGAGAGAACGCCACCTTGAGGGACGCCGGCAGTCAATTCGCACCAGTCTGAGGTGATTCCATCCAGATGAACGCATTGCCTGCGGCCCCTCAAATATGAATCAAACCATTCTAATACCAGTGGAGATACGTTAAAAGAATCAAGGACGCCAAGGAGGATATCGAAGTCAATAGAATTGAAAGCGTTGCTGAAGTCTAATAAAGTAAGGATTGTGAGCTGTTTATTATCCTTAGCAAGGTGAATGTCATCTAGAACTTTGAGTAAGGCAGAAATTGTACTATGCGCAGGACGAAACCCCGACTGAAAGGGAGATAGTAAGTTGTTACTGTATAGATAGAAAGAAAATTGTTCATGAACAACATTTTCTAAAATTTTGGATAATACGGGTAGAATAGAAATGGGACGAAATTCGTTAAAAGAGCTAGGATTATTGGTTTTGGGAAGGGGAATTACACGAGCATTTTTCCAGGCAGACGGGAAAGAACAAGTGACCAAAGAATGATTGATTATGTGAGAAATTATGGGCACGAGCTCGTCAATTATCAGTCGAATCATTTGTAAGCAAATATTGTCATCACCGACTGCCTTGGAGGAAATGGAAAGGATAGATTTTTTAACGTCACACTGGCTAATGATTTTGAAGTAAAATGGTTCACAGTTGGGTTTAGACTGGCGGCGAAGATTATCAAGAGTAAAAGCTTTGATACTGTCAGCAACGGAGACAGGAGGCGAAGAGAAATGCTGGTTGAGCGCATTATAGTCCAAATTAGGAGGACAATTTGAAAAAGACGATTTGCCAATACCCAATGATTTAAGAAGTCTCCAAGTCTGAGCTGAGTTACAGCTGTGAATGGATTCATGAATATGGCGTCTCTTTGCATCTCTACACATCCGATTACACCTATTCCGCAGCTTTTTATAGGATAATAAGTTATCCTCAGATGGAAACCGCTTGTATTTCCGTTTGGCCTTATCCCGTCTCGCCATAGTATTCCTTATATTTTGAGATAACCATGGAGCTGGGAGATGTTTGACCTTCACTTTTCTAATCGGAGCGTGCTTATTGTATAGTTCAAGTAAAATTGAATTGAAGTTTGCGATCATTTTATACACTAAACTGAGTTATTCATACCGTCAATAAGATATCGGTCTACCGAATAGGTGGTTAGGAGTCATGTGTATGCCAGCGACAAGGATGCAATATAAGAAAATATTAATATTATGAAAATATCTAATGCCTGAGAGGTTACGCAATCGAATTGTGTAGTATCGAACGGTGGCTGATTGGCCATCATTTCTAGACTAATCGGTGTCAAGGTGGTACAGTTTACAACTATTTTATTTAGGTACACAACAAATCGAAGTAGTAATTACGGATATCAATTTATAATTATATTGCACTATCATGCAGACAAACCCACAGGAAACGGAACGTATTAAGTAAAGACTGATAATAACTACAATATGTAAATAAACATCTAAAATCAAGTGTTTATAATTGATAACCTACTTCCTACTTGATACATATACATAAAGTCAGTTTAAGTCAGTATCACTTTTATTCATATGTATCCTAATAACCTTGTAGCTTTTTAGTACTCTCTGCGTAGTGCTTAAAATACCCCAACTTCCTCAAAGTTCAATCAAAATAATCAAATCGATTTGACTGACATGGTGACAAACATGCAGGGCAGAGATGTCAAGTCAATTTGTCAACCTTTAATATTATCTTGTCATCTTGTCAATCATTATTTTGACAATCGCTGAATATAATTACAAAAATATAGCCTCTTTAAAAAGATTTCTGCATTGAAATAAGTATACAATACAAATCAATTGTATATTAGAGATTCATTACCGGATGTACGTATATTGAGTAATAATGCTATGATCATCAGCTTTGTCTATGATTACTAGCATTAATGAAATACTTCGAAGAATTACAATAAGAAAAAATCTTAGGTGTATTTAATTATTTTATCATCGACATACTTAATTTTAGCTCGAATTACAAGGAAATTGGCACTCTGAGCTAATTTTACAGTATCCATATAATTTCATGACAACACATATTTGTAGGAATTAAAAACATAAGAATTTGTCTATAGATAAATTTCTAGTATAGCAACACACGAGTATCGGCTACTGATTCCGATTCAATTCGATTATTCCAGTAATTAAAATGTTATATAGTTGTTATAGTTTTTATTTGTATTTAACTGGTAAAACCTATAGTTCCAATAAAAACATTATTTTTATATTTACATATTATAAAACGAATCGAAAGCTAGTATTGAACAAATAAATCTTTGTATTATTTTTAAAGTTACACTATATTAAAGAAAGAAAATTATTGTCTTGATCAGAATTTGTTACTTAATTCGCTTGTCTGCTTAGGCTTAATTCTAGATACTTGTTACTCTAATAAAGGAATTCTATCTTTTGATTAGTTAGGTACTTTCATTGTTGTAGTTGTCAACTCGAGTAAGTAAATTTAGACAGTAACTCTAATATAATATTGAATAAATTAAATTATTATTTGTATGAATCACAGTAATTATATTTTTTAATATATAAGTAAAGACAATTCCGGTTTTGTAGATATGTTAATATTTTAAATCGAGTCAAGCCAATATTCGATTAAAAGAACATCGGTGTTGCTAGCATATAATATTGAGAAAAATTACATCACCATTTCATGGCACGCGTTTGACGGCATTTGTTAAATTTTTCGACTTTTCGTGACAGCACGTCATTTTCGACATTTGATTGATAATTTTCCAAAGATCCATCAAATTAGTTTGTTTGAAAGTTAGTTTTAGCGCTAAGTGTTATGTTGTGATATTTTTGGTTTCGTTTAAGTATGTGATATAGCGTGGCCCTAAATTTAGAGAGGGTCCATCATGACTGCACAAAAGTGCGTCGTGGAGGGCTGCAATTTGGAATACGATGTGGTTTGCAGCTTCTCCTTTTACAAGTAAGCTGTTTACATTCTACTTTTCTCCTACAAATAGCTCCTGCAACCTCTTTTTCCCTGGGGCGTATTACGCGTGACCTCGAAACGCAAGATTTCACCCAAAATGGTCGAATACAGTATTTATGGTTTGAATGGGCGTCCTTCCTATTAGATAGTGATTTCCCGCTTTTTTTTGTACTTGCCACTATGGCTTGTGTTTATTAAGATAAAATCAATAATAATTCTAAGAGAAATAGAGAATAATATATATATTTTTTATTAAAGTAATAAATAAATATTATTTTATAATTGGTTGGTGGTTGAAAACTGCCATTTATGTATTCGTATAGAATAATTTCTATTATACAGTGCAGAGTACTATAGTGTTATTGGTTATTCTTAATCTTTGATAAATTAAATGATACTTAGCAAATTTTGAATTATTAGTTCCTCTATAAGACCTTGTTAAACATAATAGAGAACTAATTATTAAAACAAATAACTCGAATGTTAATAAGATTGCATTGTTTGAGTACAACATACATTTTTATACAAGTGTATTCCAATTTTTGTTAAACATTATTACAATTTACATTAAACATTACATGAATAGTGTTTAATTTGGGGTTACTAGTCTTGATGGAAGACTGTGCTTTGTGTAAATTGTCTATATTTACATTCAGTTTAATGATGTCACTACAATAATACACAATAATAATAATATTATAATACATGATATTAAAAATATAACTGAATAATCCATAATAATCAAAGTACTGTAATATAGTGTTATTAATCCATTTATTATATGGAACTTTAAGATGTTAATGAAAGATTTCTATTTCTATTTGCTTGCTTACTTGCTTATTTATATTAAAAATATATCTGAGATAACTGGATGGATTAATTCAGTAAAAATAATAAGATCTAAAAGCATTTTGTTTTATGGATAATGGATTGTTGCTCTCAACTGTGGTCATGGTATACAGTGGGGCATCAGTGAAGTATGACAAGATGAGCATCAAGTCAGCTTAATTAGATATTCATGGCAAATATACCACAAATTAATATAAACACATTATTGTGGGAGGCCTTTGTTCAGCAGTTGATATTTTCTGGGCTGAAATGATATTACTGACTATGAGATGTTTAACCTAATTACCACCAATTATCTCCTCTCAGTGGCCTAGCGGTTTAGCATACAGCCTTCCTTCCTTGGTTGCTGATTTGATTCCTCGCATGGTACAAACATTTGTATTCATGAGTGTGATGATTTGTATTGGTCTGGTTATTTTCTATGTATATTATGTATGTATTTACAAAAGTATCTATGTATTTGTATCAGTTATCTAGTTCCCACACAAGCTTTAGCTACATGATACAATACATATATATATATTGTAAATACATAAATATTATACATAGAAAACATCCAGACCAATAACAAGCAATCATATAAATGTTTGTACTGTGTGAGGAATGGAATCCGCGGCCATCGGAAGTAAGACGGTATGCTAAACAGCTAGACCACTAAGGCTGTCATATGAATTTATATTTATCTATTAAAGTATTAATAAATAAATAAAGTAAATATTTTCCATTTTCAGCACAAACACATCATACGACAGTGATGGCAAGCGACAGGAATGGATCGAGGGAGCCATGCAGGAGGAGAGTGAGTGCCTCTGGCGACATGTCAGCCTACATCTGTGTGGGTGAGAATATTGACTTGGAAGCCAGCAACAGGTTCTGGTGACCAATTTCCTCTTGGTTAAAAACTACTAAGATATATTTTTTTAAATCTCAGAATAATTCACACAGCACCATCTGGACTCAAGCTATCGAAAACTTGTGTTATGGGTACTAGATATCTGATACTAATATACAGAAATTTTTTTTTTTCCATAAATATATACATAGCAAACACCCAGACCAATAAAAACAATTATACTAATGAATACAAATGTTTACTAATATTACCTCGTGAGGAATCGAACCCGCGACCGTCGAGAAATAAGTAAATTATATTATTACTATAAGAATTTCTCAACATATACCTGATAGCATGGATTACATTATATGTAATGGTTATTTTTATATTATGTTTTAATATAGATACCACTTTGAGTTGGACACCCAGGGACTGTGGATCGACTCTCCAATGTTGCCTGAACTGCTCATGCCTCAAGAGAAAGAGGCACCGGTCCAGACGGAAGCTGATAAGAAAGGTTTGTAATTAATTAATTATAATTCAATAATTAATATCTTGTAGTGTAATGGTTATCACCTCACCACTGTACCGTTATATATGATGTGATGAGGTGTCGCTACATAATATTGTTTATTATAGTATGTAGGTAGTGAGTATACAGGTGTAATAATTGTACTATTCATTGTACATTAGTAAGTTTATTACATAGTGTGCTACATGGGTTATTAGTAACTAGCGACCTGTCCTGGCTACACACAGATGTATTACAAAATTTTGAATTTCTCAACTTGTTCTATACTATAACACGCATGTATTATACATATAAACCTTCATCTTTAAACACTATCTATTACTGAAAACTACATTAAAGTCTGTTGCGTAGTTTAAAATATATAAGCGAATAGACAACGGCTGTTACTTAGTTTTATACTATGTAATGCGTACATTCGACGCGGAGTCGTAACGTGGACTGACTGTACACTGAACTTAAATCTATGTTATCTGGAGGGGTACTAATGGAAGGGTTGCAAGTGTTGACAGAAATATTACAAGTGTAGGCACATCGTCATATATTTATCGAGATAGTTTAAAATTATTATGTATTTAACCAATTTTCAACTTTCATCTTCATATAGGTATGAGTTATTATTTTTTAAGTGTTTTTTGGCTCTGGTGTAAAGTTAGGTTTTCAAATTACTTATTTACTCTTTCTTCCGTCATTATGGTATTCGTTATAGCACTAGAAATATATAACAAAAAACATTAACAGAGTAAGAAAGTACGAAAGCCGGTCTTATCGCTTAAGCAATCTGTTCCAAACAAACTTTGGTTAAAGTAATAAAAAGAAAAGGTGGTAAAGGTAGATTGGGCATGATTGAAATAAAAAAAATAAGTATAGTTATTTATGGTCATTCATTCCCATTGCCATGCTTAGAAAGACAGTGGAATATGTAGCTATGGTTTTCCTGAAATCACTCAGCATTTTTTTTTTGGCTTGTCATTCTTGTATATTATTGTAAGAATGGGATAGCAAAGCGGCTATTACACTATGTGACTTAGCCCCAAGGGGATCCTGGTTCGTTAAACCTAACATTTATAAATAACGTACTAAAAAAATTGTGTTGAACCAACTCAGTTTCATTTTACCAAGACGGTTAAAAATGTGGCAGTGTAATTACAGGGTATAGAGTCATAACCTCTTAGTTCTCTGGAATGGCAACGCATATAAGGTACCACAGTCGTAATGTCCTTAGTGCTATACATCTATACACATATGCAGTATGTCACTTTCTACAACTTCATAGATTACAAGACTACACTGTGTAAGCAGTACAGATATATATGCACTTCACTTCTATCACTTTCTAACGTGTCACATATTCTTTTGGGGTTTACAATTTCCATCATAGGTTATAGTTCCCACTTAAAAATTTGACTGTCAGCTTTTTTGCCATTCAAATAAAAAAACTAGGCTAGGGCTGTCGCTTTGCACTGACCACCGCTCTGGTTGCAGGCGGCGGCCAGGCGGCGACTCGTGACACCTACCAGGCTCTATTTGAGAGGTTCCTAATGAATACTCCTAAAGGTACTGTTACCATCACAGATCTGGTTACCAATCATAGGACACGTCTGTGGTACTGTCCGTGTGACACTGTCAAACAAGAAGTTTTGAAACAAAATCATACAAGGAATGAATAAAAAAATCATCCAACAAAGACACTGATGAAACTGAGCCAATCTGGTCGCAGACTAAAACGCAAAATGCCTCAGGATCTTATCAAATAAGATGACCCCATGAACTCCATTCCGCCTCAAAATTAAAGGAATTTTGAAGTTTGGTTACGCAATAAATTCTAAACGCAAAACAATATTTTTGTGTTTTGTTCCCATAAAAAATATTGTTTTTACTATCCTCTATGCAAGTTCTTCATATTTTATCACCGTTTAAACCTTCCCTAGACTTCCACGAATACTTCAAGACTAAAATTAGCCAATTCGGTTCAGCCGTTCTCATTTTTTATATCAAATAAATAGAGACCTTATCAAACGTGTATAAGTAGAGTAAGATGTATGTGACCGAGCATGCAGTGACGAGAATCTAACAAACATAATGTTCAATTGCGACAGATAGAAGTACAGGCAGTTCTCGACTTACGTCGAACAATGTTTGACACTATTCCTCAAACATACAATTGTTTCTATTTCCGGCATAGGTAAAATCACTTGTCACGAGGTCAATGTCCGTGCTTGTTTAGTTAGTTCTTTCGGTTACTAACCCTGTTGGATACTAACCCTTGAGTTTTAAGCCCAATTTACACTCAGCCCGAGTGGGCAGGGAAGTGAGAAGCGCGAGAGTTTAAACACGATACTTTCCGTGCCACTCGCGCTGCCCGGCGCTCTCTCGGTTGTCGGTTTTGCGCGAGTCAAAGGTCTGGCAGCGCGAGTGGCAGCGTGTGTTTACATTCAGCCCTCTCGCTCAGTTGCCGCCCGGCAATATTTCCGGCAGCACGAGTGGCAGGAGAAGCGGCTGAATGTAAACGTAGCATTACATGTGAACATACAAAAAAAATATGTTTCGACTTGCGTCGTTCCGATTTACGTTGCGTATTTCGTGAACCTAACATGTTGTAAGTACGAGGACTACCTATACTCGAAAAATAAAAAAATAAAATGGTTTTTATTTTATTTTTTTTAATTAGTGTGTCGTGTGTGCCATCCCCTTTTCTGTATACATTAGTCCTCTCTTCTAGGTTATCTGTATGAAATTGCTTATAGCTATATAAGACCGCCTTTTGTTATTAATTCTCCACTTGCTGTTTATCTTAGTGTATTTCTTCAATGTGCACAATAGTTTATTATATTATAAATAACGCCAAACATTTTCTTGTCAACAGCTGTAGATGTCATTCGCATGGAACACAATTACTGCGTGGAGTCTGTCAAGAAGGAGCCGCCGCAAAATGTCTCGCGGTTGAATGTACGACAACTGGTCGACACGCTCGGATACCTGTGAGTATCTACCAAGTATCATATACACTAGTAACTCACCCAGACCTGTTATATTAATAGTAATTATATACACTTAACTATATTCAGAGAAATACATTATTATTGTATTTATTAGAGCAGATATAGCGTCTGTGTACAAGTCAGCATCTTGGATAGGATAACCACTGCCACCCTATACTTATTATCTTATAAAAAGCAGATGAAGTCGCGGGTAATAATAAGTATCTTACAAATAAACTAGCTCACCCCGCAAACATTGCTTTTCTATATAAATTGAAATCGCTATTAAAGAAATAGGGGTTAGTTTTAATATCACATTATAAAACGTGAAAAAAAAACATTTTAGTAAGAGCTTTTAAACTATAACCACTAGCCACCCGCTAGTGGTTATAGTTTAAAAATTAGTTATAAACCTATTCTCAGACCTATTGAATTTACATATAAAATTTCATCAAAATTGGTCAAATTTCGCAGGAGAAAACTGTGACACGAGAATTTTATATATTAGATCCTAAAAAAAGCAATATCGCGTCTAATAGTTCGTATTTTATATATTTTTGTTGATAGTTCACTGAAGAATTTGCAACGCAAGCAGCTGTGGGTGGTCAGAGTGGAAACCGACAAAGCGGAGGCATCCATCACGCAGTCAGAGCAGGTCATCACCAAGATGCAAGACCCGAAACAGATCATCGAGGTGAGGACATCATCTTACTGATAATGTCAATGTGTACGTTTGATTATTATTTAAACATTTTTGACCGCCACGATGGTCTGCCGGCTTAGCACACCGCTTTGCGGGTTTGATGCACATTACAAACATTTGTTTTTACGAGTATGATTGTTTGTATCGGTCTGGGTGTTTTCTATGTATATTATGTATGTATTTACGAAAAAATGTATAAAGTATTTATATCAGTAATCGAGTAGCCACAGCACACTACGCCATGTAGTCCCAAACTAAGAAGAGGTTCTGCTTAGTTTGGGACTACATGGCGCTGTGTGAATTGTCTAGGTACTCGATAGATATATATTTTTGTCAACTGAATTGATTTTAATAAAATTGCTTAAAAAGACACATCTAAAGTGAATCTTTAGACGTGTCTATTTCACAAACAGTTTTGATTACGGGTTGATATCCCCGTCTTCGCAAACGGTATATGCTGGCGGGGCACCAGTTGGGGATGATAGGGATAGTATGTAGTCAGGCCATTTAGTCTACCGTGGTTTTACCAGCAATTAACCAATAGGTAGTTTTCTTTCGAAGCACTTCGACTTCACGCAAGTTCTATTGTCTTCCATTGGTGCCCCGCCAGCGTATACCGTTAGCACAGACGGGTGCAACATTCCATTATCACCCTTAGACAAATTAACTCACTCTCAATGTAAGTCTGATGTGTTTAAAAGTCACAAAAAGTATTCTACTGAATAATTCTGACAAAAAATTATTCAATAGTATCATTGTGACTTAAAAAATACCTCTGACTGACTGGAATGGTAACGCATGAGACGCGTTATGTAACAACTTGATGTCCTTGTAAATATAATCATTAAAGTTATTGTAATATTGACGAATTTACTTTCTTGTTATATCCACACTTTATTTATTATACTCATATAATAAATAAAAACACAATTACTACTATATCAAAAATGTATATGACAGAAACACTATCAATTTCAGAAATATTTCATTATGATTTGAATATAGCCTATGCCTCCCGATATAAATGCAGAAGTGTCTGTTTGTATTATACCATTTCACGAATAAACCCCTGAATGAATAGAAATGAAATTTCATGTACATAGACTTTCTTTTATATAAAAAAAGTAATTGGTAATTCCTTGTAAATATTTATGATTCGGGTATGGAACACGTGACCTTCAGATATTAAAGCATTATACTAAACCCCTAGACCGCAAAAGGTCATCATGTTATTCTCTACCGAAACTACATCGGTCTCTTCTATAACCAGTTACCAAATTTCAGATAATACCTCAGACTTCATCAGCAGAACCCCAAACCAGTCAGAACGAGGTGCTACAAATCATGGAAGACACAACCATACCCGATACATTCATATATGAAATCGCCGAGGAACAGGAAATAAGTATGGAAGAGGTAAAAGAGATACCTATCACTGATAACAGGGAATGGATGGTCAATATTATACCTGAAGAGAGCAGACCAAAGTATGCATACATAAAACACTGCAATACAGGCAAGAAAAAACGTCACTTCACAGCAGAAATGAACGAGATCACGCTACAAGGGGATTATGATAATTACTACATTCTCCCCGATGTCGACCCATCAGTTGGGGTAGAAATCACTACCAGTTATGAACCGGAGAACTATATCGTCCAAGAGTACGAACATTTGGTACTAGAAGATCGGCAGCCGAAGAAGAGAAGTAAAGAGCCGACCGAGTCCGCAAAGAAGAAGAAAAAGAAGTACACGGTTGTGCACGAGGAGGACCAGATACGGATAAAGAGTGAGGACGATTGGGCCGTGGAGGATAGGACGTCCTTCGAGCCGGATGGAGAGGAGTACGACGATAAAAAAGCGGCTCGAGTGCGGCGAAAAAATAAAAAATATCTCGGTTACGATTTTGTTACTTAACTCTCATTTGTTTTCATAGATGGCGCAACAGACAAACATTTCAATCGATCTTGGATTGCAGCTGAATTAATATTTTATGAGGTCTGTAAAATTATTTTGTTCATACAGTATAGAGTATATCAAAAGAAATGTCAGGTAGAATACTCATGACGCTGAGGTACTTTCGCTACGACACTAGTCGCAAAAAATAAATCATAATATTGCAGTTCCTGCTAGCGACAAGGTATTCATCCTCATACCCAGGGGCGGATCTACCTATTTGTTTTTTCGGCTGCAGCCCAGGGCTCCGGATACAAAGGGCCCCCAGCCCCCATTGAAACGATATTTAGTATATAAAAAAATATCTAGAATATTAAAAAACCTATCATAAGATCAATCAATCCATGCAAGTGCGCGTCTATTGAAAGGAACGGGGAATCTCTGGTCGCTTGTTTTTGGTGGGTGTATTTTTTTTAGTTGAGTAACATAATTAGGTAGGCCCCTAAGTAGATATAGCCCAGGGCCTCACAAATTCACGATCCGCCCCTGCTCTGCCTTAGAACCTAAGTGGTCACGGACAGACATTTCAGAGGAGTTTCCTTCCGCCCACAATTAGATTGTGGAATGAACTACCAGCTAAGGTTTTCTCTAGATATTACAGTATGAGATTCTTCTAGAAAATATTAAGATCGTAACATGTGACACCCCTGGTGTTTCAGGCTTCCATAGGCTACGGTAACCGTTTACCATAAGATGGGCCGTATGTTGTCATCACTGTGATATAAAAAAAAAAATAAATTGATGACGTGATCGCGCAATTTGTATATAGGTTTTAAAATTCCAATTTTCAACTTTGCTTCTTTGACGGCCTCGGTGGTCTAACAGTTTAGCAATACCGCTTTATAGTTGTCGCTAGTTCGATTCCTCGCACGGTACAAAATTTATATTTCTGAATACGATACAAATGGTATCGGTCTGAGGGTTTTTTTGTGTATATATTATATGTAAATTATAAAAAAAATGTATTTAAATATTTCTATATGTTATATAGTACCCATAACACAAGCTCTGCTATCTTTGGACTAGATGGCGCTGTGTGAATTGTCCCGGGTCATTATTATTTGTGAAACTTTGTTAGTTTCATTATCTTTGAGTTTATTGTACGTTTTGTAACTAGCCCTGTACATTTAATATTATAGAATTTCAAATATTGCGAAAATATTATTTAAAATCCTATAATAGAGATAGATATTAATATTTCTTGAAGCCAACATTAATTACTCCAGTATTTAATGTAATTTTGTATAAAATATGAGGTACTTTTATGGTCATTTATATATTTGAAAATATTCTAGCTAATGCATTTCCAGGGTCGATATGACGATTAATTACTTAACGATGTTATTAACATTTCACAATTGTATTGTAATCTACAGTGCTACAATTATTTATTTACGAACAGTTGCAAATTTCTCAATTGCAGCTGTTTAATGATCTTTACACAATAAGAAACGAATTCTTAACATTCCATAAATTCACGGTGCGGATGCCTGGTCCATCGTGTGGCAGAGAAACTACGAGCAGTTCCCGGGGCTTGTGACCCGGGTGTAGGTTTAATTCTCATCTCCCGACGTACATCAACATTCACCTTGACCGCTCCAGATTTGTGTGAGCACGGAGTGTTTCTCTCCCTGCTCACACAAATCTGGTAGGAGCCTGCTAGTGCAGCTTTAGATACACGTTCTAATATAGAATCCACTGCAGTTCTAGACAGGCCAAGATCTTTTAGAAGATTGTAGACAGATTTCGCTGGTATATCTCTCGCTACCGCTTCGACCGCATATAAATTAACCACATAGATATTTTTCGTTAATTCGTTTAATAGTTCTTTAATAGAAATATAGATATTGTTTATTAAAATAAACTAATTAATTTAAAAAAAATAATGACTATTCAAAAGTGCTTGTATTGACAAGAACTTCTCAATAGTCATATGTTTTTATTCTAACACTCGTTCGGAACGCCGACTCATCACATGAAGAATGAGCAAGATACTCGTTTCTTGTTGCTCTTTTGAATAAATGTTAATTTAAATAAATAATTACACAATAACAAGTAAGAGGGATGTAATATAAAATTGTAGTTATTCGCTACAAATGAGATTTTTTTATAATATCGTTAGAAAATTAAGTCCCTTTAAAATTGAAATGTATGCCTGTTGCGTCATTTAATAATATCTCATTGATTGAGACTGTAAATTTTACAACAACCACAATGTATGGTTCATTTTTTATTATAATAACATATAATCTATGCTGTACAGATAAAAAATACTTATCAAATATAATTATGGAAATATAGCTTCTTTTAAACATTTGCCACGTATCAGTAGACGTATTTTTTGTTGTATTTCTTTAAATAAACAACATATGACTTATTGTTGATGTAAAAAAATATTTGTACTAATTTAGTACTGACCTTGTTTTGTATATTAGTCCATATTGTACACGGTAATGGATTTGTCACTTGTATGCTTGCAAATAATTTGTTACTTGTAAACACTTGTAATAATTCTCACGCTATGCTTCGGAAGATGAATAAATTGCATTAACTGAAATATATAATAAGGAAAATTCAATTTTAAAAACAGTAACTTTAGAGTCCGTTTTCTATTAGCGTTTATTTTTAGTTAATGCATTTTATTAATATGTGTGATGATGGAAATGATACTTGTAAACATAACTGATATATATATATACATATATTATATTAACACTTTAGCTGCTGAGTGTTATCGTAGATAAGCCGTCTATGCTAAGGGGTCATTGATAAATTACGTCACATGTTAAGGAGGCAAGGTGGTGGACAATATGTGACATTGTGTGGCAAAGGAGTAGAAATGGTCATTGAATCATCATCAATTTCATGACGTCACATTTAAAATTCTGATTTATCTAAGGTGGTCATATAAATGTGACCAACTGTGAAAAGACTGGGGTGTCAAAAAATAACAGAAGTAAGGAATTTGTGAATGGCCCCTAACTCGTACCTTTACTGGCGTAAGCGGTGAACACTGTTAACTTTTAGTTTGTAAGTACTAGCCATCGACAGGCGAGTCCAGGTGCCTACATATGTATACAGTATACAGGGTGGAGGCCATATATCCTGTATATATATGTGGACAGATTGGACTCACCACGTGAATTCTCAGCGGTTAAAATGTATGAGGGTTACTTGTAAATCTTGGCAATATTAGAAAATTATAGGCCTTTCAAAAAGTGTTGTCATTATTAGGAAAGGGTTTGAATAAAATTTATAAACGCTTTTACAGAAATCACTTATATCCTTAGATAAATGGTTTTATACATATTTGTACTTTGTCATCAATGAAAAATCATATTTTAACGATTTTATTTTCATTAATATTGCTATTCAAAATCGTAATAATATGTGAATGTGGAAGTTGGTGTGTTTGTTACTCAATCTGGTATAAATTGGTTGAATCGTATCGAATGAAATTTAACTAGCTGATAACGTAGCTGTTTATAGGTCAAAGTATGTTTAAAATCGGACAAGTATTTTTGAGTTTATTATACAAACAAAAATTAAATCATTTGTCTCGGTAATTAATTTAAATTACGATATCTTGCAATATAAGAACGCTTCTGAATCGTGATTTGCACATTTATAAACAATTGTTTATCATAAGGGGCCATCTATAAATTACGTCACACATTATCGATAGAGTGTGACATTGTCACATGGGGGTGGGATGGTAATAATAACATATATATTTCTAAATCTCTTATCTTAAAAAATATTTCAGACTTTATCTATATTAGCATAAAGTTTAAATTGATCTTTTGACTAGTTTACACTCTGTCTACAAGCAATATAGAAAAAACACTAGGAGGGAGTATCACAAATAACCAGCTATGAAGTTACAAACTTTGTGTGAATATTATATCTAAGACCTTTCTACGAGTGATTTCTGGTGAGATCACATTACAATTTTAATATTAAAACACTAAATTATGACTTTAATTTGACAATCTGTTACAAGATCATACTTTTATTTTAGTACATACACATAAAAAAAAATTAACATAAAAAAGTATTTTATCACCTGGATTAAAAATCAGTAAAATTGTTGTGACGTAGTTTATATATGCCCCGTAACTAGTCAGTAAGTGAGTCCAATGTAATAATGTATGCGAGAGTATTGTATAAACGAATGGACGAACTGACAGAAATGTAGTTGTAAGTTAGAAATTTTGCTTAAAATTTGTAATATAAAAATTTGTCATGCTTCATTTATCCTAATGTTTGTGATGCCACAGTTGTAGTTTAATTTCCTATTATGTTACGATCGAAGTGTTATAATGAAAACTGATGGAATGGAAACTATGTTTAAATCCAGGTTTGGGTTTTTATCAGAGAAATAAATGTCAGTATAATGTTTATATTGTTTTAAATATCAAAGTGATTTCATTGCTGAACCATTTTATAATGAAAATTCTGTTAAGATCAATCATTTATTCTTTGTTTATAGACACGGTTTGGGTGGAAAAAATATTAGTTTGAAATAATGAATTTAAAATATATATAAGTTGCAACTAAATTATCTGCATTCATTTTATGCGTAGTATTGGATTAATTATTATTGCAATAATGATGGAATTTCCTGTTTCTAATATCGTTAATAAATTTAAAAAAAATCGTTACTAAATGCAAATTAACCGATTTTTGTAAAATGGACTTTAATAAACGTTGCCGTTTTTCTCTAGAGTATAATTTGGTAAGTGCAACTAATGACCTGTTCTGGAATCTGAATAAAGATTCCAGAACAGGTCATTAGTTATTTGCATTTAGTGAAGATTTTTTTTTAATAATTTAATATACCAACATATGAAAGTTCTTTATTATCGCAATATGTAATATAATAAATAATCCATTACAGCAGTTAAAAATCAAATCTTTATTCATGTAGGTCTATTACGGACTCTTGTGATATATTAAACCTACCGTCAGTTTGGAGTGCTTTCGAGCTAAGAACTGACGAGAAACTCAGCTCTTATACTTAAATGAGCTGGTACATGTTTACAAACATATGTGAATACAGTTTATTTAGTAGCAACTTACATACTTGTGTTAGACAAAGTGGCAATGTAGTGCTATCTCGTTCATATCTCAGAAACGCCTTGACTGTATGCATTTTTAATACAAAACTATGAAACACGTAACGTTCCTGATTGGGTATCGAGCTCTGACATTAGTTTTAAGTATTATTTCTCAATATATTAATGGTGTTTAAATTACTATTTGTACAGACAAATCAACTTACATACTTTTTTGTACGAGTGTTATACAGTCGCAAAAACTACTTTTAATGGACTTTTGACGGAATTTTAACACAAAAATGTCTTTAAGTTGATTCACCTGTACTTGTAGTGTTGTTTGTCATTACCAACAAAGTGTGTTGTGTAATTTACCCCCTTATTTATAAACTAACGACCGTCCCCTGGTTCGCACGGGTATATTACAAATCTTTGAATTTTAGTGATATTTTAAAAATAGTTTAGATCTCTACTAAAAATGTAACATTGTGTTTGTTAATGGTAAACTATACTAACTGTATACCGCGGCGTCGTATGAAATTATAGGCCATATTATTCCCGATTGTAGATCTATTTATGTGAATAAAAATCTGTTTAGTATTTTATTTAATGAGTTTTTACTCATTACAAAGAAATAAACAACTTGATAATATTAATAACTGAAACGAGAATCATATGTTATTATTTAAGAAAACCAAGATATATGTGTGTTAGTCTCAAAGAAGTTCACAATAACGTCAAATATGAAAAATAATAAGTATTTAAGAGCTGCCAACAACAATATAAGTCTGGATTTCAACACTACAAAACAATGTTAGATATTAAAGTGTTTTTGTCACTTTTTTATAAAAATTAACAAGCACGACCGCATATTTCTATAGTTAATAGTTTTATAAATTAGGGGGTTTTTTTCATATAAATTACAATATAGTTATTTTTTATTAACAAATATGTAAATAACTGGTTTTATACAGGTTGAGTTGTAAAAGTTACACCAAGCCTATACATGTTTTTATACTGGCTAGTGGTTCCATTAATTAATTAAATTTGATCTGAAAGAAGTGAAGTGAGAAATTGAAAATATATTTTTTACGCTTCATACTGCGCGGTCATTTGATTACTAGACCAGAAAAGTTGTACTACATTAAATTTAGTTTCAAATTTTCACTTTGTTTCTTGGCGACCTTCCATAAATTACGATACACGTTAAGACAGATAAAGTATGACAGTGTGACAAGAAAGAATCGATGAAGTATGACAATGTGTGACAAAGAAGAATTGATAAAGTATGACATTGTGACAAGTGAGGGTAATAAATTTAGTTATTGAGGTTTGTAAGTAGGTATATTACCTAGGTTTGGGGTTGGTGTAACCTTTATAATTGAGACTACGCATAACAATGCTTATATTTTATATATAGCCAAATAGTGTAGACAAAAAATAAAAAAAATTGTGTGGAGGTTATAATAATGTCAATGATTTTACAAAGTTACAAGTGCAAAGCAAGTGGTAAGGGCGTTTTTAACTCTGGCCTTATTATGGTATTCTTTTTTTATATAATTTCCAAATAAACAAAAATAAAAATGTTTGAAAACATATAACTTAATTTTCATGAAATAAATAATTTAATTCAGTGTACGCCCTCGATCGATCCCCCGCCCAATTCAAACAGGGATCGAAATTACGACGACCTGAGCCATCAGGTTGTAGTTGGCATTCAACCGGTCCATAAGTCCTTTGGTTTGGAGTGCCATCTGCACTCGCCACCTATCGTCCGCTGAAGCTGTAAAGGCCAGCCGTGGCCAACAGCATTAGAGCAGTCCGGAAAAGAAAACCAGTGTATGCAGAATAAATCATCCATATTCATGATTTATTCTGCTTACAGTAGTGAAAATATTTGTATGTTCTTAAATAACTCAACCAACCATCATATTAGGCATGTGCATATTATTTGGTATGAAATTGTATATAAGTTTCTGTTTATAAATCAATAAATATATAATTTGTAATGCGAACGAAGTAGCGGGCAAAAATAGTATTACATATTAATTACAGTACATCTTGACTTAATTATTTTTATTTATCATCTTACTGCAGCATTTGAATGGTAAATGCTACTAAAACCTACCACGGTTTTCGTAGCGTTTACCATTCAAATACTACTAAAACCTACCACGCTGCATTCACGCCATTACTACTAAAAACCACTTTGCTACTGTATTACATGTATTTGGACCGTTCTTTGAATTTACTTTCTGTAAAAAATTAACAAGCGGAAGCCCTTACCAGCTTCCTATTTGCCGCGCTGTAATTTTGGGAGAACTTGTTGACTAGAATATAAATATATTAAAATGCTATACAGTGACAGAAATCAATAATAAAATATATTTTCTGTTATAGAACTTTGCCTTTATATATATGTATATATACAGGATTAGTTGTAAAAGGTATATATATTAAAAATAAAAGGTAGAATATACATAAATTAACAAAGTGGAAATATGATAATAAATAATAAAATTTTCATACTAATTTGAATTTATTATTTGTAAAATTTATGTACATTTTAAGCTATATTTTATAAACTATGTACTTTTTTTTTATTTCGACTTCTTTTCGATTCTTCTTTCAACCTTACTTCCGGACGTCGTGAGTTCAATTCCTAACACAAACCAAATATTTGTATTCAACAGTATGATTGTTTTTTTTTGGTATTTTCTATCTATATTGTGAATGTATTTATATTAGTTATCTAGTACTCAATAACACAAGCTCTGTTTAGCTTGGGACTAGATGGCGCTGTGTAAATTGTCTAATTGTAATTATTATAATTACTTCAACTAGAAGTCTTGAGGTTGAGTACTGTGATTTACAGCGTCTCGCATCTTACTGGAGGTTTAAGAATATAATATAAATTTAATATTAATATAAATTTCCACTTTGTTCCTTAATGAGTTGTTCAGTGTAATATATAGTAAAATAGGGTAGTCAATGTAATTATCATAAGTAGGTTCATATTCCTTATTTCCATTTATACTAACACTGTCTTTCGGTTTTGTCTACCCTTTACGATTAGTCCTGTATAGTGACTTGGTTTGTCTTGTGAAACCAACAATATTTTATTTACCGTAATATAACAATTTCAAATATTTACTGTATATACATATATTGTGTTTTGTACTTATCTTTCGAGGGAATATCTTAATTTAAAATTAACAACTTCTCTTATAAAGGTATTCGTGTTGTCTACTCTGCAAAACTATTGTTGTTTTTTTCCTCAGATTAAGAAAATAATTCGATGGGAGGGGGTGGCTATTTGTGGGGACTGTTCTATTCCCTGCAATGCGCCATGTCAGGTCGACCTCCACGCGGTCCCCCTGGAAACTATCGTGGTTATTAGTGACAATAACACGGTGGGCTAACTGACCTGACTATCCTCGTCCCATCATTCTCTGGAGCCCCGCCAGAGTATACAGTTAGCGTAGGCGGGTATTTAAAAAAATCGATAGAAAGTACATGATATAATAGCTGTATTAGTTGTTTGAAGATTTTATAACATGGTAACACTTTTTTTATGAATAATAATGTTTAGTAGAATAAATAAAAATAGTATGTTTTTTTCGTTTAATGAAATATGTACTGCATACACTTGGGTTTTGAAGATCATGTAAATTTTATCATAATACATTATCCATGTTTCTTTTAAGAAATGTTATATTAGTTTAAGTGTTCACTATTACATATTATGAGTCTGTATATTTGTTTTATTTTTTTACAAAACCTTCCCAACTTTGATATTAACATATTGATTTTTACATATAGGAAGAAAAATAAACAAGTTATCTACTCATTCTTGTGCTGAGACAGTTTTTCGAATGAGTGATTAAAAAAACGACTATTCAAAAGTGCTTAACCGACCTGATCTGAAATTGTTCTACATGTTGCCCACGGCTACTTACATACACTTTTACCGTCGCGCCGCACGCCATCGACAGGGAAGTCATTATCCTACGCTGTACCCTAAGTGGTGTCGAACATATGCGGTTTCAGAGGAGTTTCTTCCCGCGTATACTTAGATTGTGGAATGAACTACCTGCCGATGTTTTCTCGAGAGACCAAAGCATGGGGTTTTTCAAGAAGGGCTTATTAAGATTTCTTAAGGCAAAGCACACAAAACCTCATTCTCATCCTATAATCTTTCACTGGAGCCCCGCCAGCGTATATCGTGCTTACACATGTAATATTTGTGCCAACACTGCACACTACATTAATTTGCGTCTCCAGATAACATAGATTGAAGTTCAGTATAAAGTCAGTCCACATTACGACTCCGCGTTGATTGTACGTAAATAATAAATGTAATGTGTAATTATTACACATGTAAAATACAACAAACGAATATATTTTATAACAACACATCACATCATAGATAACGCTACAATGGTGAGGTGATAACCACCGCGCTACATCGTGAACACAGACAGGTGCACTATTCCAGTATCATCCAATTATAAAATAAAATATCGTCATTCAGCAGAATGTAACTATTGCAATACCCAAATTGTAAGGGGTATATTCGAATAAAAAAACTTAATTTAATTAAATACATATTTATTTAAGTACAAAAATATTTACAATAAATACATATTACTATGTATTTTATAAAAAAAAACCTATTGGCGTAGTCAAATTGGATCATGGGAATGATTACTGTACCTCAGTAGTGTAATAATTTAATGTGCTAAACCGTCGGGTTAATATTATTATCACAGGGAGGATTATTATTCTTAATTTACGAATATTTCGACATTCTTATGATTTTAGAATTAGATTATAATTTTGTACAATAAATTCGACACAATAATTATTGTTAAAATTTAAGAAATAATAACTGACATTATATCTAATTGACAAAACAATATTTATAGAAAATCATGACAAAAGTATGATTTGCATAAGAGACCTAAAGGTTCTATATGAATAAATATCAAAGAAAACTGACAAAGGCATCAATTTACATAGTGAACCATTTGGAGGCGGCAGTAGAGTTCAGTAGTCTGCAGCTGTGTTGGCCAAGTAGTCTCGTCTGCCAATGTTGGACGCTTGTTTGTTCTGCACAGCTTCCAATTTCGGACATTCTGAAAAAAAAATTTAAGTTAAATTTAAATTACCAATTAAAATTGACACAAAATCTGTTTTAGTGACAAATATATAGAGACTGTCCCAGATGTCGATAATTTGGAACTGTTTTGAACGGTTTGTTGATTTCTGTGACTATGATTTTTGGGTGAGTCATAACAGTTATCAGAAAAGACTGACGGTCTTTTCACTACATATATGTATTTTTAATATTTAATTTGTTTTGTAATCTCAAATTCTTTAAATGCTGACCTATACTTTAAAATTTAGACCTGCTGCTTGAAAGTAATGTCACTTTTTTCCTAACCAAAAATTAAAAACCAATACATAACACAGTTTTAACTGACCAGACTAAAAAAAAACACTATGCGGGTTTGGCAAGTAACTTTAAAACAGGAAAAGAATTCCAAAATAATATGACACTTAATAATTTATTACTTAAATTGCGAACATTTAATTTTTTCCTATAAAAGCTAGTTTTGAACATGTATACTTAAAAATGATTCTAATCTTTAATTCTTTTTTTAATTATAATTCTAATCGAACCATGGATTTCCTCCGGGCCGTAACGTTTAAAATTTCAGTTGGAGTGAGATGGACAATGTCATTATAAATAAAGTGTGAGTGGGACAGTGAAAGCAAACATAATTTAAAGTACAATACTTGCAAGGACCACTATTAAAATTAATTTGAATGATCATGTATAAATATTAAATATGTGTGTGTAAATCTCACCTGTGATTCTGTGGCCCAGACCACCACAGTAGGAGCACCCTTGGCCATCTGCCACAGGCACATCTGGCTCTCCGATCATGTCCAAAAGGAACGGAGGCACCTATAAACATATAAAATTGCTTATCAACTTTAAGGATAGTCGCAATATATAATTATACTGAATAGAACTATTTTTTATTAAATACACAATTAAATTGATAAATATTTTTTTTTTTATAGTTTGATATCATATTATAATTATGTATATATTATTTAAAACAAACGCCATTAAAACGCGAGAATGAACGCGTTTTTTTTAACCTACCTATATAATCACACACCTGTCAGGCCTTCCGCAGCAGATGCACCAGGACCCCCAGCACGCTGTCACCAGCTATTCTTACTCCCAGGCCTCATTAACACCTGCTCACCTTCTGTCCGGCCTCCCGCAGCAGATGCACTAGGTCCCGCAGCACGCTGTCATCCGCTGCTCTCCCCAGCAACGTGGTGGCGACTCCCTCGCCGCCAGCTCTCCCCGTACGGCCGATCCTGTGCACGTAGTTCTCGATATCCTCCGGCATGTCGTAGTTGATCACATGCTGGATGTTAGCGAAATCCAAGCCTGGAGAATTAATTAATTGGAAATTAATATTACTTTGGTGTGTCCAGAAAAAATCGAATTTCATTAATCCATAATTAATACATGTAGCAAAAACTTTAACCATGAAATTTCGCACACTTATAGTTTATATAGAGTGAGGAGAGAATGCTAATATATTTTAATGTATGCATAAAAAATGTATTAAGACATTAAAAAAAACATTACAAACACTACATAGTACATTTTACACTCTCACGCATATATACTCGTTTATTTATTGTTAACTAGCTACTCGCCCCGACTTCGCCCGGGTGTATATGTACATATAAACCTTCCTCTAGAATCACAAAATCCGTTGCGTAGTTTTAAAGATTGAAGCATACATAGGGACGGACAGACAGCGACCGCGACTTTGTTTTATACTATGTAATTAAATCTGTGGTTAAATTGAGAATAGATTAATATTTAATATATATCTTGTCTTATCGTGAGATCAGGGAATACAAATAAATATATATACATATAGTTCATATGTGAAAATAATAATATGAACCTATTACCTTTGCTAGCTACATCCGTAGCCACAAGCACGTCCTTCTCACCGCGCCGGAACGCCTCCACGGCTCGCGACCGTTCCTCCTGGTCCTTGCCACCGTGTATCGCAACTGCTTCTACACCTGCATTATATAGAATAATTTTACTAAAATTATAAACTCGGAAATTTTCAAGTATCAATATGTATGAATATACATATTACATTATTACGATACAATGGATGAATGTTTGTTAGTCTTTCATGCAAATAATACAAAACTAATTTTGATGCAAATTTACAGTAATATAGCATATACATCAGAATAAAGATAATTATTATTATTATTACATATAACTTTAACATCGTACCTATCTATACAATCGTATAGATAGGTACGATGGAATATTAGATATATAACATCAGAATAATACATGATAATACAATAAGACTTAATTGTCACAACAACGCCCCCCCCCCCATCCCCCGCTTTGTCACAGTTAGTTATACTGTTAACAGTAAAACAGTAAGGAATATCATGTGACGTTAGTTATAAATGGACCTTTACCGCCATCTCTCATCATTAAATAATTCCACTCACCTTTCAACAACAAATACTCGTGTATAGCATCCACGTCTTGTTTCCTCTCAGCGAAGACGAGGACAGGTGGTGGTGTCTTCTGGAGACACTGCAGCAGGTGGACCGTCCTCGCTTCAGCTTTCACCGGCTCCAGCTCTTGGCGAACGTTGAGGGAAGCGGCCCCTGCACGACCTACGTTCACTGTGACTGGTTTCACTAGGGCTGATCTGGAGTGATAACAAATAAGTGAGGTTAGAATAATAATCCAGTATTTTTCACGCAGAGCCATCTAGTCCCAAGCTAAGCAGAAGAATATAGTCACTAGAAAATTCTTTATTCTTTATAGAAATTTATATATGTATATACTAGCTACTCGCCCCGGCTTCGCCCGAGTGTACATGTCATACATATAACCACATATTATTTATTTATTTTTAAGGATTACCGACATAAGATACAGCAATAATAAATTTGTTATCATTCTATACAATTCTAATGGTCTTAAACTAACTGTTCTCATAATTATAGGTAACCACAGCATGCTTTGAGTTACAAGATTATATCACTACTATTACATATGTCATTAAAATTAATTAATAAATTAAATTTAAACTTAAATGCTACTAACAACAATACAATAAACACATATTTGTTATATACGTTGTGATATGACAAGGAACGTCAACTTTTGAGCTTAGTTATGAACTCGGAGTGATTGTCAAAAATAATATCAAAATCAGGATTTTCCTCTGCAAGATCGTTGTACAGGCGCGATAAACGGACGACAGGTGAAACACGACCCAAATTAGTTCTGCAAACTTTACTTTTGAATAAGTTGCAAGGATGGCGTGGTATTCTTGTGGGTATTATACATATAACCCTCATCTACAACCACTCTATCTATTAAAAAAAACCCGCTTCAAAATTTGTTGCGTAGTTTTAAAGATTTAAGCATTCATAGGGACGGACCGACAGCGTCAACGACTTTCTTTTATACTATGTAATGATTATCTTATATATATATTTTTGACATGTCTTATGTATATTAGTCACCGCCAACAATCTTTCTCCGCACCACTCATGGTTGCCTGGTAGATAGCGCTTAAGCTATTAAGTCCACTATATGTACACTATATGCTCGTGCATTGACATTAAATATATAATAAATAAAATAATTAAAAACTGATAGAAATATTTAAATAGGTTTTATATGTAAATCTATCCCTTATCGTCCGGTGAAGCTGTAAAGGCCAGCTGCGGCCAATAACATTAGAAACAAAATGGCAATTACCTGGCAAAATTCTGAATCTTCCTCGGCATGGTAGCACTGAACAGCAACGTCTGCCGCTGACCAGCGAAGTATGAGAATATAGTTCGCACGTCCTCCTCGAAACCCATGTCTATCATGCGATCAGCTTCGTCCATGCACAGGTACCGGCACACATTCAAGCGGACCTGAGTTCGATTTTAAAGCTATTTTATATTGTTAAAAATATTATTCTGTTAATTTTTTTTTATACTACGATGAAATAATTACATATATTAATCTGTACAGAGGTTGATTTTAATATATATCATATTATACTTATTATTATTTTCCTTCATCATCACTATATGTTTGTAATTTTTCTCCTGTTTGTATATTACCTACCTGTTTGTATAATCGTTTCCCTAAGGTTGCCTTGAAAAGATTACTTTCAGCAATAAGGCTGCCTTATTGTAACTATACATGTGTCCTTTAATATATTGTTTAAGCATTTTCTTTACTGTAAGTTACAAATAAAGTATATTTCATTCTATCTTTTTAAAAAAGTTACATTCATTAGTCTTTGTTTTTTCTTTCTTTCTTTCTTCTTTCTTTGCTAAGAAGGCGTAAAAAAAATTAAGTTCAAAATTAAAGAACGAACAGATAAGTAAAATATTTTCTATAACTCACATAATAAATTTATTAACAGAGTTTCGTCTCTTATTAAGAGGCCAAATATTCTAACAGGTTATCTACTAAGTGACGTCGATGTGTTGATGTTTTTCTTACCATTTTCTTATCGAGCATGTCCATGAGTCGGCCCGGCGTGGCCACCATTATGTGCACTCCTCGCTGTACCACCTCCATACATTCCGACACCGCCACACCTACAACATTGTTAATATAATATATGTATACATTTTACTAGCATTGTACTTATGTTTGTACTTAGGATACCCAGTTAAATTTGGTAGGAGCCTACTAATGCAGTCTTAGATACAGGTTCTAGTACAGTGCTTACTGCAGTTCTAGATTGGCTAAGATATTTTAGAATATTGTACAGAGTTTTGGTTGGTATACCTCTCGCTTTCTCTTCAACCGTATATAAATTAACCACATAATATATAATCGTAATATAAATACTTTTTCAGTAACTTAATCCAAGAGTAAAAACTCACTGGCAGTAATAATTCACCTTCAATGGCTAGACAAACTCACTGCCAATAGTAACTCACCTCCAATGGCTAGACATCTCATCTCATCATCATTTGTTATAAACTTTTGTATGACTGGAGATAGATTTTATCTGCCTAAAAAACAAATAAGAAATATAGCTAGTTTACTAGCTTATAATATAAATGACCCCATTATAAGTAATATAATGGGTTGCACTAATCCAATTAGTAGTATTTGTACTAATGTTAATACTAAACATTCTGAAAATATTGACATAAATATTGATTCTAGTAAGAATCCTTTTATTTACAATAATTTAAATATGACTGCAGATTTAAACTGCTGAAAAAGACAAAGGGAAAGCTATCAGAATTGAAAATTGTTCACCAGAACATACAAAGTTTTCTCGGCTGTGAATTAATTATTCAATTGTTTTTAGAAAAAAATAATATAGATGTTCTATGTTTAACTGAACATTGGCTCAAAGTGAGCAATATGATGTTAAGCTTAAACAATTATAATATTGTCAGCTGCTTTAATAGAAAAATAGTAAATAGAGGAGGTTCCATGATATTGGTGAAAAATAATATAAAAGTAAAAGAACGTAGTGATATTGGCAATCTTTCCGTTGAGTGTTGTATTGAAATTTCCTGCGTGGAACTAGAAAATTATATAGTTATGTGTGTATATAGACCTCCAAATAGTGATTATAATTTATTTGAAGAGGTAATGGAGGATATTTTAAAAAGAGTATTTAATATTAACAAAAAATTTATAGTGTGTGGTGATTTCAATGTTGACATTTTATCACATAACACCACAAAAACTAAATTAATGAGTTTATTTCAATCTTTTGACTTGAGTAATGTCTTCCACGAACCCACTCGTATCACAGCCACGTCTGCTACTTGTTTGGATAACATATTTAGCAACAGTGAATATTTAGATAAAATAATATTAAACAACCTTCCTTCTGATCACTGTGGTCAATTAGTAATTTTTCCAAATCACGTAAACAAAATTAGGAAAATTAATTTATTAAAAAGAGACTTGACTAGTTATAAGATCAATAAATTTAAAATATCAGTTCGTAGTAAATTAGATTTTTGTCCTCAATCTGATGAACCAAACAAACTTTATACAGATTTCTTCAATATTGTTTCTTACGAGTATAATAAGGCTTTTAACAAAAAAACTATCAGTATTAGTAACAAAACAAAATTTTCAGAATGGGCTACAAAGGGAATTCTTAAAAGTAGAAATATATTATTTGATTTATATGATCAAAAAAAATACCGTTTCGATAGTACATTCGTAAATTATGTAAAAAGATACTCAAAAACTTTTAAAAAGGTATGTAATGTAGCAAAGTCTAATTATCTAAATAAAAAAATTAAAGAATCCAAGGATAAGATTAGGACAGTGTGGAATATTATTAATAAAGAAACTGGCAAAGTTAAAAGTCCATATAATGATTTTACGTTAAATTATAATGATAAACTAGTAACGTCCACAAAAGAAATAGTCAATATTTTTGAAAAATTTTTCGCTAGTATTCCAACTGATATTACGTCCTCTTTGGACTCTTCTCCAAGTACAGCTAAATCATTCCTTATTGACAATGTTGCTTCGTGTCCGGTTACATTTAAATTTACATTTATTGACATTGCTACAATTACGAAAACATTTAAACAATTAAATTTAAAAAATACTGAAGACCATTGGGGCATGTCTGTTAAAGTTATTAACACCGCTATAGATGTTATTGCTCCATATTTAGTAACTATCTTCAATAAATGTATTTTTGACGGTGTTTTTCCCAATTTAATGAAACATAGTAAAATAACTCCACTTTTTAAGTTAGGGGATAAAACTGAAGTAGGTAATTATAGGCCCATTTCTATCTTACCAGTACTAAGTAAAGTGTTTGAAAAAATTATGCTCAATCAGATGCTTCACCACTTTAAAATAAATAGACTGCTTCACAGTCGGCAATTTGGTTTCACGGCCGGTAAATCAACTACTGACGCTGGTGTAGCTTTAATGAAACACATTTTTGACTGTTGGGAGAGGTCACAGGATGCTATCGGTGTATTCTGTGACCTCTCAAAAGCATTTGATTGCGTTGATCATGAAACACTCTTACTCAAATTAGAATATTACGGTATTAGATATGAAGCACTATGCATGATGAAATCCTATCTAAATAATAGAATGCAAGTTGTTGAAATAAATGGTGTAAAGTCTGAGGGAACTAGTATTAAAATGGGTGTTCCTCAGGGCTCTATTCTAGGTCCTTTCTTATTTTTAGTTTACATAAACGATCTTCCTTATATGGTAGAAAAGATAGCTGACATAGTTCTGTTTGCTGATGATACTTCATTAGTATTCAAAGTCAATCGACATATTGATGATATGGACGAAGTAAACGGTTCTCTCTCTTATGTTTTAAAATGGTTTACGGCAAATAATATGCTACTAAATGCAAATAAAACTAAATGTATCAAATTTACTCTCCCCAATGTAAGGCCGGTAGATTCAAAAATCGTATTGGACAATAAATCTATTAATTTTGTTGACGATACTGTATTTCTAGGTATCACATTAGATTCCAAGTTGCAATGGGGTGCTCATATTACTAAATTGGCGAGTCGACTTAGTTCTGCCGCTTACGCGGTAAGAAGAATTAGACAATTAACAGACGTGGCAACGGCTAAACTTGTCTATTTTAGCTATTTCCATAGCATTATGTCGTATGGTATTTTGTTATGGGGCAAAGCAGCTGATATAAATACAATATTTACTTTACAAAAGAGGGCCATTCGCTCCATTTATGGTATGGGTTCCAGGGAGTCATTGCGAGAGTGTTTTAAGGAATCAAATATCCTCACCGTTGCTTCTCAATACATTTATGAAAATATCATCTATGCCAGAAGGAATATAGACAGTTTCAAAAGAGTTAGTGATTGCACTAATAAAAGCTTACGTAACAATAACAAACTGATTTTACCTAAATGTCGTTTGGCTAAAGTTAGTAATTCGTTTTATGGCAATTGCGTAAGGTTTTACAATAAAATACCAGAGTCTGTTATAAATCTGCCAGAAAAAGATTTAAATGTCAAATAAAACAGTTCCTTTGCAAAAAAGCTTACTATAAAATTGAAGAATTCGTTAACGATAATAATGTTTTTATAGAAAAACTTTAAATCTATAGCACTGACAATATTATCTGATTACATTAATAATGAGTGCGTAGCGACTTCTATGTTGATTATCGCATGCCTCTTACTTGTTATACTGTAATTATTTATATAAAAAAAAACATCTATTAAAAAGAGCAACACACAAGTTTCTTGCTCATTCTTCTTGTGATGAATCTGCATTCCGAATGAGTGGTAGAATCAAAATATGACTATTCAAAAGTGCTTGTAATGAGTTTATTTGAATAAAGATTATTTCTATTTCTATTTCTATTTCTCACTGCCAATAGTAACTGACCCACAATGTCTAGACAACTCACTGCCAATAGTAAGTCACCTCCAATAGTTAGACAACTCGCTGCCAATAGTAAGTCACCTCCAATAGTTAGACAACTCACTGCCAATAGTAACTGACCCCCAATGACTAGACAACTCACTGCCAATAATAACTCACCTCCAATGGCTAGACAACTGCGTATTTCCGGGTTTCCGGCCATCTTGAGACTCCGCACGAAGTGTTGTATGATGTCGTGTGTTTGCTTGGCAAGTTCCCGGGACGGACAGATGATGAGACCGTATGGACCTTCGTTTCTGTAAACAAATATTTAATTTAAATTATAAAAGGAAATCAATTTAATTTTTATTTGCTTAAGACACAAAATTTAAAGTTGTATGCAATTGTAACTACCTCATTATATGTAAAGGTAATATTTGTTTCTTTAACTATCTCTACATAAGTGTATGACACATGCAAACTCAACTAATCTTATGATGGGGACGGGGATTGTTAGGACGTCAGGTTGACCTCCACGCGGTTTCCCCTGGAAACTATGGTGATAAATATCAGGTAAATCTGCCACGATGGGCTAACTGACGACCTCATGCTCATCTCATCATCCTCCACTGGTACCTCGCCAGCGCAAACCGTAAACGCAGGCGAGCACCTGTCCATTATCATCCATCACAAAAAAAACTAACCTTATGAATGGCATCTTCATCTCCTGTTCAAGACAAAACATGATGATGGGTAATGTGAAGACCAGGGTCTTGCCCGAGCCTGTGAACGCTATCCCGATCATGTCACGCCCGCTGAGCACCGCCGGGATACCCTGCACTTGGATGGGGGTGGGTTTCTTGATACCTTTAGCTTCCAGTCCTCTCAAAATGCCTGCAAATATGTTATAGTCTTACAATTGTCATGAGAATAGAATAGAAAATTCTATATTCAAATAAATACATTTAAGCAATTATTAATAGTCACTACTTTTTTTTTTAATTTACCCTCCGAATGAGTTAATTCAAGCTGTCTCATCACAATACATTATATATTACACTCTAGTGTTAGGGTTCACATCAATATTGTCGAAAAAACTGATATTTTATATTAAAAGAAGGTAGTTTCATTATTACTCGGTATCGTTAAACTAGTTGCATATAGCCCCCACTCATATCTTCTCTGTATAAAAGGAAGGGTTTTTGTAGGCCGCGGCATTCGGTCTTTGTGCACAGGATGTTCTGGTTGTATTTTAATTGCTAAAGTGAATTGTGTTAGAGACATAGTTAAATTAATGTTATATAGTTGTTATTTTATTATAATACATACTTTTACTAGAGATTATACATAGAGTTGATATATCTAACACTAATTACCCACCCTGGCTTCGCACGGGTGTACATGTATTATACATATAAACCTTCCTCTTGAATCACTCTATCTATTAAAAAACTGATTCATGAACAGTTGTCTTTTTTTAAAGATTTAAACATACATAGGGACGGACAGACAACGACCGCGACTTTGTTTTATACTATGTAATGATTACGTCATACTACTTGATGGATTTACAATACAATTTGTTTAATTCCATTCCAATTAGTAAACGGTCGGTGTTTGATCATTATTAGAGAAGGTCGGAACCAATTCATGATGAGTTTATATACTTCCTTACCTTTAGGAAACTTCATGTGTTGAAAGGTTCTGATTGGAGGCGGTACATCTTCACCTTCGACTAAAATACGCAACTGTCTTCTGACCCTATCGTGCCGCTCCTCAGACATGTCCAGTATTGTCCGCGGTGGGCGCCATGACGTCTTTATAGGATCCTCATACTGAATACCTGGACAAATGTATTTAAGGTAATAATTAAAAGCATATGTGACGACCTCGGTGGTCTAGCATTCTAGCATACCGCTTTACGACCGATGGTCGCGGGTTCGATTCCTCGCACATATGGCAGTGAAATTACAGTTTGTAGTGACAGTACAGAGGAGTGATAACTTAGTCCTCATAGACAACATACATACATAGACATGGACAGCAGCCACCAAAGCAGTTCTCTGTAAGCTATGTTTAGGTTGGATTGAGATATGAAAGTGCAATTACAGTGTATAGAGGAGTGACATGTTAGCCCTAGAATGGCGATGTATCAGACATGCTAAGGACATGGCATGCATGGCAATGGCAATAAGCATGTTTATGGTGCTGTATATAAAGGTGACAGTTACCACTTAACTTAGGGCTTAGGTAACGAACTTGTGTAGTAGTGTAGCATACTCATTAATGAAATATCTCCTTTGGAAAGTTTAAAAACCATTGCAACTATGAAAATCCTTTAATTCTTGTCCCTGACGAATCTTGGAAAAGGGTGAGTACAATAGATCTATGTAGGTCGCAGTGTAACAAGTCTTAATACCTGACAATAGCCCAAATCCCTCAATAATAAAAAACTACTTGGCTTAAGGCAGGCCATCATTTGCTATTTTCTGTTAAAAATAATATTTTTTTTTTATTATTCCATTTATTTCTGATATTTATCCATCCATATTATGTTAGTAAACAAGTTATAAACTATGTTAGTAAATTACAATTTTATATATTTAATTCATATATTTATATTTATGTCTTTGTCCACGTCCAGAAGCCCGGGATCCGCAGCAATGCAGCGATATCCAGTGCCCCTGAAGTGGACAATCGGACATATTGGATATGGTGTTTATAATGCTTCTGCTAAATTGTGTAATAATAAAAATACCTTTAGCCAGTTCAGCAACACCCATCAAAGCCTTGCTTTGCGCAACACTCTCAAGTATATGCTCCTCTTCTCTTGCTTGTCTCTCGGCGGCGGATAGTGCTCGAGCCTCAGCTATACGCTTCAGTTCGCTATGTTGATCCAGTAGAGATACATTGTATCGGCGGCCCCACTCTTCTTGTGATGCTGAAAGTAATTTATATTGATAGGTAAAATTATATATAATGGGGACTAGTGATCCCACTGCCAGCTAGGAACCCAAGCCCCAGTAGATACAAAGGGCCCCAAGCCCCCACTGAAAACAATAGGTGATATTTTAAATGAAAAAAAAATTAGAATATTATAAAACTTATTAGGTTGGTAACCCTGAGATCAACCAACCCATGCTTATGCACATCTATGCTAGTTTACAGGGATTTCTGTCCCTTGTTTTTGGTATTTTTTATTTTTATATAATTAGGAAGGCTGCTAAGTAGTTTTACTACACATTTTATGTGGTTGTAGACCACTTATATTTCCTTTTGTTTACACTCTTGAGGTATCTTGAGGAGATAAAAATTCCCAATAAAAAAAAGTAGTTTTAACTGAGGACCTTACAAATTCAACATCTGCCTATGTTGCCAGCGATGTGTGGTAACATGTTAAATATTACTCATAATATGAGTTAAATCCCGAGAGCATGCTACCCTCCATTCCGCCACAGACACCTGAGCACTCATCTCACCTCACCTGAGCATTAACCTTTTGTTTTATATTCTAATTCTAGCAGTGCTGCGATTTCACCCGCCTGTAATTTATAGCTTATATCCTGATGTATAAGCTATATTTCTGAAGTTTCATCAAAATCTATTCAGTAGTCTTGTGACTGTGAATGTGAAAGAGTAACAAACATGCATACTTATAAACTCATGTGTTTATAACATTATTAAGATTCAGATATTTAAACTTTGTCATTTACCAACCAATCCAATTACAGTACACTGATTGCAGATATACAAGGAACAAAAAAAACTTTGAAGTAAATGCTTCTGTTAAATTGTGTAATTATGTGTCAATTAACAAAGGTTTTGAATTTGAATATAAAGAGTGACTGACATAAACAAGGATTGGAGTGAAAATACTGCTATACTGCTACATAAAATATTTATAGTATAGAATAATACTAACTCTCGTCATCAGGGTCATTGTCGCTGGAGCTTTTCGTTTCGGCGGCAGCCTCGGCAGCAATCTGGCCTATTCTACCAAGTTTCAGTAACTTCTGTTTCTTGCGTTCTTTAACAGGGATGTACGGTTCATAATTATCTACATCTTCTTCTGAATCTGAGGATTTCTCCTCTCTTCTGTATCTTTTGATAGGAGGTGCAGTATCTCCTGTTTTTCCAGACATTACAGCTTTACTAACCACAGAAAAAATAAACTAATAACCACAAATTAGTAATAATTAATTATCACGAACTATTTATGTTCATTGTCAACAAATATTCGTATTTTTGTGGCCCTTAATAATGCATGTAATGGTAAATTTCTTTATGAAATATTCCTTTTGGTATATTTACTTTACTCTTTGATGAAATAATAATATTAAAAGTAAATATTATTCGTTTAGTTTGACAGATACAGCACAGATAAGAAAAGGATTAAAGAGTCTGTGACTCTGTGTCAACATTCCGAATGTCAACAGCACGATCAAATATATTATATAAATAATGCATAATTTAACTTTTACAATCTTTTTTTTGTTAAGAAAAAAATCGCAATAAATAATACAAAAAAAATCTTTTCAAAAACCAGTCACCAAATATGGTACTACTTCTGAAGTTAGGTTTAGTTAATATTTTTTTATATGTGTAATAATATCCCTACACAGAATACTCCTAGCTTAGATTTTATAATTAAAGTTAGTTTTAGAGGTTTTAATAACCCGCCCCAAGAGGCTATCAATTCAGTCACCCGGGAGTTGTTACCCCCGGAGGCCCCAACCTTCTACCCTCCAGGGGGTGCAGAAGACCAGTCAAATCAGACAAGTCAGTCAGATCAAGTGGCAGTGAAGTTTGTATTTTTTTGTATGGAGCCTTCATACAAATTTCTCTGTTATAATTTATTTATAATTTTCCATTATCGTTTCACAGTAATAACGTTTTATGTGATTTGTACTTGCGCTGTCTCGTGTGTGGTGACCATATTGAAAATCAGCACTGTTGTATGACTTAGTTCTACTACAGTATAAATGCTGAGTAGGGGTTATTGTGCGTGTAAGATAAGAACATTCAGCGTTACAAGTATGTTTTAACTTTTAAGTTGTATAGCAAAATATTATTGTGGACAAGAATATTGATGTAATGCTGAATAAATGTCTTTATTGTTATTATTATTTAAGCCTTGCATTCCATAATGTACTAGTTAGTAGGTGGTTAAGTTGAAAGCAGATTAATTATGGTCCCTGTTAGGCATAACTACCAGAAAAGAAGGGAGGAGGACGAGTTCATTGTTATGTAATTATAAAATGTTTGAAATTGAAATTGCTACTGGTTTGAATTTTGGCTAAAATAAAATCAAGATGAAGGCCATACAAAAAAGTCTTGCTGTCATGTAAGTGTCACTGTCAGCCTGTCATATCAATGCAATAAAAAATTGTCAAAATATGCAAGTGACACGTAACTTCACGTAATTAATTAAATTACATTTTCGCGACCTCCAAATGTGTAAATTAATGAAAATTTGTGTTCCGACTAATGTATAAATTCATGACAATATGTCCGACAAAAGTTTTGGTGATCACACAAACAAGAACGTTCTGAAAAATCCTCTCCTCTCGTCCGCCGTGACTGGTCTGTCTCTCGATGATTTGACACATAACGCTGTTTTGCTGCCTGTTATACAAAGCCAGGAGTCGATCCGACAACAAGGTGAGTTTTAATATTTATTTTTATCACATGTCTACGTTGAAAACTCAATCAGTGCGACCTTGGTAATACAAACATGCCAACTGTGTGACAGAGATTTTGCGCGCGCGATACCAGCGTCATTACTGCGCTATTCACTTATTATTTTCGGAAATAACAGTGTTTTTTTGTGCTTTCTGTAATCAGCTTTATAGTGTATCTGTGCGTACGTTTGTAGAATAAAAATATTGTACAATAACAAGGTGTAAATACAGCGTTAAAATATGTCATCGTTTTTGTATAAGTCATATAGGAATGCACCTTTCGACAATGGTTTCGTACCGGAGATTCGTATGCCGACAAATTTCAAGTACAAAAAGGTTGAGAAGTATCTCACTCATGTTTTATTTGTAAGTTTAAATCTGTAGGGATGTGTCAATTTGGTGTAATCGTGATCACAAGTGTGTTATTTTATATAATTGAAATAACAAACAAACTAAGGGCCCGCTTGATGGTAACTGTTGCCTATGTACATGAACAGCTCTATGGACATCACATTATCATGTGATACATGCAATACCACTCATGCATTCCCATTTCAGAGGACTACCATGTATAGTATTACTAGCTGTGCCTGCGACTTTGCATTGTTATCAAAAACACCATTGCAATTATCTTTGGAAGCTCTCAAATATGAATAATTTTCCCTGTTTTTGCAATATTTTTCACTGATGCTTAGCTTCTATTGGTTGTATCGTAATGTTATATAGATTAAAGCCTTCTTCGACAAATGGACTATCCAACACAGAAATAATTTTTCAATTCGAACCAGTAGTTCCTGAGATTAGAGTTTCGAACAAACAAACAAACTCTTCAGCTTTATAATATTACTGTAGATCACAGGGCAATAAAAAATACAATGACAGTTGTAATAAATATATTTAATTGCATTTTTTTAAACAAAAAAATATGGCTGCTCTTAAAATTAGCACTTAAAATATAGAAGCTACCCGTATTAGTAAAGTTTTACATTGTTAGTTGTATAAAATATACTAAGCTTGAATTAAGGTGGAATATAGAAGAATAATCCTATTTCACCAAGACATAAAGTTGAAAATTGATTATTTTTATGTAATTATAAATATTTTTTATGAATAGTCAACAAACTGATGACCTACCTGTTTTAATTTAAGTAATCAGCATGATGGACTAATAATATACCACTCTTGCATTGCCATTAAGGACTATGTCATGCCTCTTATCCTGTAATTTGACTGCCAAATCTACAACCAAAACACAGCACATCACATTATCATGTGACAACCGTAATACCACTCATACATTGTCATTCGAGAGGACTTAGATGCCCATGCCACTTATCCTGTAATTTTACTGCCTAACCTGCAAACTACATCTGAAACGTGTCTTACAAAGCAAGCATAGAAATAAGTGAGAATGAGGGTGAAAGTACTAGGAGTTAATGTCCATTAGAATTTACCCACAGTACAAGAAGAGCTTGCTAGCACATACTCCAAATACAAGACTCGGCTGAGTGTCTAATGAACTAGCTCAGAGGTTACTGACAACCCCCCAAAAAATATATGCACATAAATGCATAATAATATATAATAATAATAATTTCACTTTGTTTCTCTGGGAAGTTTTTAGTTTTTATCAAAGATTCTACCTAGATTTTAGCTTAGTATACAGTATACAATTAAGTCTGTATGATTTTTTGTAAATAACAATTAATAATGTTGTAATTACTCTAATTAAAACAATGTGTTATTACATATTAGAAGCTATGTTGCCAACTGATACTAAAATATATATATTTTAGACCATAAAAAACCATAAAAAATAGTATCCATCAAGAAACTAATTGTAACAATCAGAGCTGAAATGGTTTGTTAAATCACTAGAACGCATAGACAATTTTATAAACACTTTGGATGTCAAGATGTTAATATGATAAAGAAAATATTTTTTTAAATTGTCATACTAGCGTTCCACCCTGGCTTCGCACGGGTGCATGTAAATCTTTTAGTGTGGATTTTGTATACTATAATATGCAGTATATACTATAATATGCTGTATTATACATTTATTTATTAATATAAAACTTCCTCTTGACTGACTTTGTCTATTGCCGAAAGCTGCATTAAAGTTGGCAACTTTGTTTTATATTATAAAAAAGTAAAGAAGTCTAATATGAAATTAGAAGATATTCTAATCACAATTTCCATTATTTGATATTTAAAACTTTACTTAATGTAAAAATGCCATTCTACAGAATGGTTTGATGATAAAATAAATATAATAAATTATGTTTCTATTTCTTCTCAATATGGAGCAACAAAATAATATAAAGTAAAAACTAAAATTACTGCACTTGCATTAGATGTTACATTTTTTAAGCTATTATATTTTAATTTTAATAAAAACACATTAATATAAGCTCTTACACTTAAATCTAAAGGTAACTTAATAGTAATATTTAACTTTATTAATACTTAAATTGGAAGCTTTGAAATGTGGTGTCAGAGAAGGATGGAAAGAATTAGCTGGAACGATAAAGAAATGAACAAACACAGGGTGAAAGAAAAAAGGCAGATAATGAATATTATAGAAAAAGGAAGAGGGAAAACTTTAGGACACTTGATACAACGCGATGAATTTATAGAAGTTATTATTGAGGGAAAGAGGGAGAGAGAAAGACACAGCTACATCAACCAAATTAAAGACAGAATTGTAGTCTTGATGTATAAATGTTTAAAGAGCATGATGGAAGTTCGTGGAAAGTGGCAAAAGCTCCACCGACAAGAGTGGCTCTTAAATTATGAATGAATACTTAAACATAACTTATAATCACAAAAGCTCAATTATTTTTGTTCAAATAAATATTCCGAAAGACTTATTAATATTTATCTTATACTTTATTAATATTGCTAGAAATTTGGAAGGATTAAATTCGTATTCTAAATGGCTGCCAAGTCAGAAATTTAATTATGGAATCATTTATCTATTTCATAAACTTAAAACCTTCGTCTTGAATTTCATTTCAAATATGGAACCGTTGTTAATCTAAAAAACGATTATTTATTCATGATCTTCAACCATGAACTTTAGTAACCGTTATTTTTTATTCTAATTTGAATATGGAATTTAAAAATGTTATGTGGTTTATTGACTATATTCAATTTTGAATTTTTAAAATGGAATAGTGTATGGTTGACCAGCCATTAACTTAATTTAGAAAACGTTATTTTTTATTCATAATATTCGTAATTTATTTTCCACTTCGATTTTTAAATATGGAATGATTTGTGGTAATTTCTAACTTATATTTCTTGGTGATGTTGCATATGAGGGTAGTTCTCTTGATTTCCGCTGTCTCTTCACACACCAGTAGATAAGATATATAATAAATGCAATTATTGCTATCGCCAACAATACACTGAGCACGATGGCTGCTATTGCAGCTGGTGTGAAATAATCTGAAAAAATATATAACTTTAATGCATGCAATACAGAGGTAAAAGTACATATGGTACCCTTAAAACCTAGTGGCTAAATCGAATAAAATCAAAATATCTTTAATCACGTAGGTTTATTACAGACTTATGATATGGCAAAATCTACCGTCATTTCGGTAGTGCATTCGAGCAGAGAAGAACTGACAAGAAACTCTTATTATTTTTCAATGAGCTTGTATATGTTTACAAAAATACAGATATTTTTAAATTAAAATTTGAGAGAATAGAGATTTGTAATTTTGTCAAAAGGAAATAGTCTAATCAGTGGCAGTAAGCAGGATAAGCAGCACCCGTTCACGAGTATGACAAAAAACCACTTACTCGATATATCGATGACGTAGCTGTTGGAGTTGCCGAACGAATCGACAGCAGTCACCATGACTCTTGGGGCGCAGCAAGTCGATCTATAGGTGGCAATGACTTCTTCACGGGAACCCGCTATGAAGTTACTGTCGTACATTAATCCGAGAGGGGACGATGACAGCCGAAGTAATCCTGCAAAACAATGTAAAATCACACTTAAATTATTTGTATAACTGATGATAAAAAGCAATTCACAAAATTGTGAAGTATGTGGTACAATAGAGTATGTATATCATTTGCTGATGCAGTGTGTCAGGAACGAGAGTCTACGAAATAGAATAACATCCAGAAAGTAGGATAAATAAATTGGATGTTGGTGCCTTCAGACAGTGCGGCTAAGTTTGTAATTGCGGCAATTTGTTCACTGGTGAGGTAATGGAGTAATTAGGTTTAGGGTACAATGGGACTGGCATGTAATTTTAGATTGTACAAGTCTCTAAATTTTAAAAGAAATAAAATAAAACTTAGTGCATGCGACCTTTAACGTGTTAAAGAGCCCAATGCTGCAGTCTCGCGAGAAAGCCCCGGATTTATTATTGTTGTGATGAGAAAGCTTTCCGAATGAATGGTACTTTAAAAAAAATAAGAAATGACCATTTAAATGTGCTTAAATATAAGTTTATTTGACGAAGAATTTTCTATATTGTTCTATTCGGTCTAGGGCTTTAGCTACCGGTTTACGTCCTATGGTCGTGGGTTCGATATTCAATTTAAACATTTGTATTCATGTGTATGATTGTTTGTATCGGGCTGGGTATTTTCTATGGTATGTAATATGTATGTATTTACGAAAAAAAATCTATGTATTTGTAACAGTTGTCTAGTACCCATAATACAAGCTTTAACTAGCTTAACTTGGGTCTAGATGGCGCTGTGTGAATTGTCTTGAGATTACTATTACTACTATAATATACAATAAAGAGATGCGGTTCTCCTCACATACATTTCTATATGTATACTGAGTGAGTTTAACCAATATTCTATAAAAAATATATAAAGATCTTTTATAACGATATATTTAGAGCAGATTTTGTAACGCGTATAGATTTTTGATGCTCCGCCATAATGAGAGGGTGTAGTGGTTTGGGTGGAGGAAGGATTTCATTTGCTCGATCTACTTGAATTGAATAAATAAAATTAGTGTTCTAAATAATGCATTATCTGAATTATTTGTCAATTTATAATTACGTTATCTATCATCTTCTATCCAGCTTGGCACGCGTGCATACTAATATGGTATAGTGTAGAGCAATTAATAAGTTATTTAACATATCCTGCAGTATAGACATACTACAGGATATCTATTATAACAATAATCAGTAATAAAAATGACGTATTTTGGACATTAATATCTAAATTACCGTTTGAGATATGTTTATGAAATTTGGAACACATTTATTCGCAAGTCTCAATATATGAACCAAATTTGACAGGTTTATGTGAAAGAGTTTTTGAGTTATGCGGGGGTCAAAAGTGGCTCCAAATGATTCGTGTAAAACTGCACACGGTGCTGCTCGACAGTTCTCTTACTTGAACTTGGCTTTGACATGCTCCCGCGTGTCTAGATTTACACCTAATTTGTCATGAACGCGTATTAATTTTTGATGCTCCGTCTTTGCTTTGGGTGGAGGAAAAAATTCATTTGCTCGTCAGTCTATCTTCTAATATATCTGTTTTAATGAAATACTGCTAAAACCAGCCTTTCTTATAACAGAATTCTAATAAGTAATAGTCATAATTTCGATACTTGTTTGAAATCCATTTTAATGAAATACTACTAAAAGCAATTTTGATTTACTTAATACTTGTATTGAATAAATGGAATCGTGACTAAGTAATGCAATATCTGAATTATTTGCCAATTTATAATTATATTATCGATCTGCGCCAGCTTGGCACCGGTGTATAGTAATATGGGGTAGTGTAAAGCAATTAATAATGTCACTAGTTATTTAAGATATCTTTAGTATGTCTATACTACACCTTGTATTCAATATTCACAGCAGATGAACGCGTATGATGATTTTTGATGTTTATATTGAGAGGGTGTAGTGGTTGCCCGTCAGCCTATATTCTAATATATCCTTTTCAATGATATACTGCTAAAAGTAGTTTTGAATTACATGATATGTACAACATGTATAATTGTATACATTATTTACAGCAGATTTATTGATCCGCCTTTGCTTTGGATGGAGGAAAAATTTCATTTACCCGTCAGTATATCTTCTAATATATCCGTTTTAATGAAACACTGCTAAAAGCAGCCTTTCTTATAACAGAATTCTAATAAGTAATAGTCATAATTTCGAGACCTGTTTGAAATTAATGGGGGATCAATAGGCGTAGCTGCCGTACGTACCCGCATTAAAAAGCATATGTCCTTTCTCAGGGTCTAGACTGCCTGCACACAAAATTTCATTTAAATCGGTTCAGTAGTTTTGACGTAAACGAGACAGACAGATAGACTGAGAAAGTTACACTTTCGCATTTGTAATATCAGTAAGGATTAAGTATTAAATATTAATTATCAGTAGTCTAGTACCCATAACACAAACTCTGCTTAACGTGGACCTAGATGTAACTGTGTTAATTGTCCTGAGATTATTACTATTATAATAATATTAATAATAATCACAGGACAATTCACACAGTACCATCTAGACCCAAGTGAAGCTAGTTAAAGCTAGTGTTGTGGGTACTAGGTAACTGATACAAATACATAGATATTTTTCCGTAAATACATTTATAATATACATAGAAAACACCCAGAGCGATACAAACAATCATACTCATGAATACAAATGTTTGTGCAGTACGAGGAATCGAACCCGCGACCATTGGAAGTAAGGTGCTAAACTGCTACACCACCGAGGCCGTCACGTTAGGTAAATATACAATGAAAGACTTACCACCAATAGAGTCCCTTGCGATGACACTCGCTGACCAAACATGCTGGGCGCAGTCATCTCCCATGCGTTGGTAGCAGGTGCCTTGGAAGTTGTGCCGCAACTCAGGAGCCCACGTGTCTATCGTTGCCTCGCCTGAATTTACCACGTAGACGTACGCCGATATTGACACCTCTTCTTGCCCTGCTGACCATAATGTACAGGGTCCATTATTGGTTGGTTAAAAGTTACGGATTAAAAATATACCCCATAAACTTAATTGAAACTAAAGTTTTGTTAGTTACATTTGTATTGAAACAGATTTGCTTTAATAAGCTGGTGATGATTTTAAGTCAGATCATTCTGACTTAACTCTTGGCACGTTTTTTATATTATATTATACATTAAATTTATCAATATCGTAAACTACTGCTGCCTCGAACTAGAATGCTAAAATTTTCCCGCGTTTTCCAATAAGGGGACAATTTTGCGTCCCAGAGTTCATTTCGGGGATACCGGGTCTCGTAATTATAAAAAGGGACAGTCCCGTTAAAAACGGGACGTCTGGTCACGTTAGGTATATTTAATCACGCGCGGTTTGGTCGCCGAATAGTCAACACTGGCTTTCATGCTATGCAATGTCTGATGATGCCTCGTTCAGAGGCGAAAAACGTGTCGCAACGTGTGGCATTTTCTACTAGTCAACCATTGGTGGTGCACAGACTAATTATTGGCGGTGCAAATATAATTAATGATGAACAAAAAGTAACCCAGCTGACAACCCCGGACAGATTGTCCTGGCGCCTCAAAATTTGGAGAGCCAAACCTGCATAAAGTGGGACAGTGCTAAGAGGAAGAAGAAGATAAACAATAAGCAATAAAATATAAACAAAACGATAAACATAATATTCACATATAACCTAAGGGATGCAATAATATATTACATAATGAAATTTGGCATTGCTTACCGTAAGCCGTAAAGGTGACGAGATCTCGTGCTCCGGGTTGCGCCGATGCTGTAATTGTTAGACTTACAATGACGTTGACTGTTTGACCAGACTGTATTGTTTGTCTGAAAATGAAATATGGATTACCTTTTTATTCATATACTGGCCGATCAAGCCGAACAAATCAAATCGTCAATCAATGAGCAAGAGGAAGAGGATTTTTAGTAATGTGCAGGGGCAGATCTGCCTAAGGACTTTTTGGGCTCCATCCAACCCCGTGGATACAAAGGGCGCCCAGACCCCACTGAAAACCACAGGCGATATTTAGAATCTAACATATCAAAAAACCTACCATGAGGTTTACAACTCTGAGATCAATCAATACATGTATAACTTTTGAATGGAACAGGGTCAATTCCCCGTCCCTTGATTTTGATGATGTATTTTTTCAGTTAAGTAATATAATTAGGTAGGCCGCTAGTATAATAGCTTTAGCCCAGGGCCCAACAAATTCTCGATACACTCCTGGTCCATGTCCATATACCAAGTCCGGTTCACACTTGTTTGTATCAGTTGTCTTTTTTTATGCTACGATGGTGACAAATAAATATACGGTCCATCTGATGGTAAACGGTTACAGTAGCTTATGGATGCCTGAAACACCAGGGGTGTCACGTGTGCGTTGCCAACCCTTAAGAAACCCAGATTCCAGAGATTCCAGGGTTTTCATGTTCCCTGTTGATGCCGAGCAATGCGATGATAAAAGGTAACTGTAGGCATCATGTCGAACAATTCTACTCTAGTAACAAGCTCTGGTTAGCTAGGGACTAGATAACGCTGTATAAGTTGTTCAGGGATATTATTATTATTACACCAATCCGTTACAATCTCTATTGACTTGCCATTGTTCAACGAGACATGTAAAGTAATGTGAAACAAGAAATTTTAAAATATTTAATACTTACGATGAAGGATTGATGCCCGTTAAAAATCTCAGTTCTCCAACGGCACCGAAACGAAACGATACCGATTGTGGACGATGGTTTGTGACTTCGAAATGTAACTGAAATGGTATTATCGTTACAAATATTATTGACTCGTTATTTAAATTATTTGCCATCGGGATTGGTAAATGGATAAGTTTGATCTTAAGACTTTATCTTTTTCTATTTGATGCCATCAAAGACTGCAATTATAACTACATCACACCAATTTCATTAGTTAAGTCACAGATAGTGTGCCCAACGTTATAATAGTTTTAATTTCGTGTTTTGCATCTGTAATTATAATGTTCTGTCACAAAATCTAATACCACTCCCAGGAGAGTGCAAGCGTTTAAATTTATTGTCGTTAAATTTTATTTTTAAAATGGAACTCGATTTTCGTTATTAATGTTTTCGCAACTTGTGAAGAATTTTACCTGTAAATTATCACCGGGAGCACCGTAAAGTCTGGTGCTGAGTCCGATTTGTACAGTTGTTAAAAGTGCACCACCTTGGTTGACCACCTGCAAAGCATTGTTATTTAAGTTTTGGCAATCAAGAAAATCTGGAATAGGATTTCGAAACACAGCTAAGTGAAGGGAGCTGGAGCAGGCTTATGCCAAAAGGTACATCGAGTTGCGCGACATTTTGTAAACTACAGTATGTACCCTAACTTTGGGAAAAAAGGCTTTATTATTAAAATGAAGCAGTTATGGAAGTATTTTGAATGATTTGCTTTCATTAATTCTGACTCTCATTATGTTTAATATCTCCAAAGAGAATAATTAAGAAAAAAAATGTTAAGACTATATTCTCTGTCTGTTTGTAGGAACTAGTTAATGAAATCTATATTATATCTATATATAGATAATGCCATACCAATTAGTATGTGCGTCTATCCGAGATCTATGGAAAGAAGAATAATAATATCTACAAATTAGTTACGTACAAAAAAAAATACGATTTATATTATAATAAGTTTTATGCATGTTTTTGATGGTATGCTTTAAAAAAGCGTAACTTACTTGTGACATAGCTCTACTATAAGGTAGAATATTACTGTCATTGTATCTTAGTCTCTGATTGTATATCCTAGAGTTGAATTCCTCAGCAATTTCGAGATCGTTTCTAGAATCAGGGAACACTATAGATGCAGATCTTCCAGTACGTTCAGGTGATTTGCTTAAGGGTCCAGCGAGGCGAACGAACGGATCTCCTGAAAGTTAAAGATCTTGTTAGTTAAAGTTAAAGATCTAGCCTGCATAGTGTTTAGCAGTGAGTGGGCAATGGTCATATGGTACAAACCAAGTAAGAACATAATCTTTTCAGTAAATTCAATAGCTGGTAGTTCAAACATCCGTGGGATAAACTCTTAAGAGTCGTATCTGATGTACAAAGTTTGTCTTAAGCAATAAGTTTTCAGATTACCTTGCAAGTCTCTTCCCACAATCTTAGCGTACACTTTTGATCCCTTCACAGTAGGTAGATCCACTTCAGCGACAACTTCCGTGATGGGAACGTGTATGTTTTCACCATTGTTGTCTGTAGACATCGGTTGGTAACTGCGGAAAAGATAAAGATTTTTACGTCAAGATACGGCGTAAAATCTAAAATGGTCTTCTTCCGCATTTTCTTCTTTCATTGAGGGCATTGTTCATTCAGAGCAGTTATTAAGACAGTCAGCTATGCTCTTTCCATTAGCGATCTGGTAGACCTCTTGTAGTAAGTACATTTGCGCTAAGCAAAGAAAGAAGTGTTCCTTCATTCATTACTTGGTTTACCTAATATTATAACTTATTTCATATAGGTAGGTACCTTTGCGTAGGATATTTCTTTATTTCTCAGCTACGATATCGTGTTCTTTGCTATGTTTTGTCTAAATGAGATTGAAATTTACTCCTCTACTATAACGAATGAGTTTTCTATATTTTCTTTATTATAGTTTCAAATACATTGTGTAAGTTGATTAGAAACATTGTATGTATGTTATATATCCATACTGTCAACTTCACCAGACTATTGACAACTTTGTGTAGTCTCTCTTTGACCTCTGATAACATTTCTCCTCCTCTTTCTTTCTAACAATCAGTAAATCATGAGTTCATGACATGTTATGTTAGTATTCATGATAATGAATACGGATAATACATTATTATTCCTTGATCTTTTCGGGTCGTAAGGTCTACTTACATTCATCTGATATTACCTCTATATTCATAGAATACATATACATACTATAGTGACTCCAGGTTAAAAGACGCATTTTGACAATTGCTAAATAGGTGCGTAAAAATATTGTTATCTCTCTTTTATGTATCATAGAATTATAGTTTTCTCAAAAGGCTGAATTGTGTAATGATAATATGTGCCAAAATATGTGTCCAGGGTTTTTATAATTATTATATTTATTCATAGAACACCTCTTATGCCACCATGTGATTGATGTGCATGACCAAGTGATTGTTTTAAATTAGTTATATCCAGTTGTGCTGCTGCTTTAGAAATACTGACAAGAAATCTGCCAGGAACTAATGTACCGCTTACTTAGAAACTGAATTAACTCAGATATTATACATTTTGTAAATTAGACCTTGAAGCAAAATCATAAAGTCGATTTCAGAAATAGTTTATATTTTGAGTTAATGCAGTTTATGATTAAGTGTGCGAAATTATTTATGTCATTCAATTGGTCAAAACTCTAGGTATTATCTCTAGTATATTAAGATGAGTGATATTATCAATGAGATATAGTACTACAGGTTAAGAGTCTTTGCTATTAGAGCAGGATAGATATACTCCTAAGTAATAATTATAAGATGTTTGTACTCACGTAAACGGCAACTTGGCGAGTTCAGTTCCATACTCGTCGATTAATAGTGAGTCCCTGATGCTAGCCACTGGTCCTGATATCCGAAGCTTCAGCATGTCTGCAAAAGGCAGACAATTTATTATATAGACAGATATTTTTTTTATTCTCAAAAACGTATACATGAGGTATAGATAAATAAATCTACAAATAGAAGAAATGTAGGTGATTCTATATAATTAACGAGTTTCCAATTTTGTGTACAGTCAGGTCAGGTTTCTTAAGGGTCAGCGACACCCTTGGGGTTTCAGGCGTTTATGGTTACCGTAGCCTATAAACGCCTGAAACCCCAAGGGTGGGCCGAATGGTTGTTTTGCCACCATCGTAGTATAAAAAAGCATAATGATAGGAGCTTATCACAATAGGTAGACATGCTCGTTATAAAGTTCAAACTTGTAGCGGCGTGTGGCTCTTTTCTGATGTAAAGCTATATTACTTATTCTAAAGTTTCATTAAAATCCGTTCGGTAGTTTTTGGGTGAAAGAGTAACAAATATCCATCAATCCAATTCTCCATTCGCACTCCCAAACTTCCGGCTTTTAATAGTACATCAACCTGGTTTAACATAAAATAATTTAAAATCATTACGTTTTTGAAGTCAGTAAAATATCTAGAACCCATAACACATGGTTTGTTTAGCGATGGCGCTGAGAGTAACCAAATTAAATCAAATAAATAAAAAATCATTTATTAATTTAGGATATGTTATCCGTTTATGAATGGCAAATTTTTTGGTGTAATATTTTTCTCGATGTGAATTGTTCAGGATTATTATTATTGGTGTAACTTGAAAGCATTTAGAATGTTTAGAACAGGAATGTTGGAATGCTCCGTAACTGTAACCGAATCCGATATTTGGGATAGTATCGGATAGGGGCGGAGCCTAATTGAGACACTTTATGTAACCATTTTATTATCTATTTGTATTTTACTTTGAAATAACTTAAAAAAATAATATCCGTAACCGAAGTTCGGTTACGGATATTATTTTTTTAAGTTATATTATTATATTATTATTTAGTTATATTATTTTTTTAAGTTGTATCCGAAACTAACTAATAATTTTTATATACAAATATAAGTAACTATACAGACATTCTTATTGTTTATTAATTGGTATCCTAGACAATAATGAATGGTCTATGACAAATTTCATATCTGTATCCGGTATAATAGTAATTCCTATATCCGAAACATATCCGTATCCAAAATTTCATATCTATAACATCCCTAGTTCAGAACGCTCACGTTTTTGAAGTCAGTAAACAACGTACAATTTGTATGGTCGTTCTACAATGTTATCACTAGTCTATGGTCATATAGTGGCGTCGTGTCTCTGGCTGCGATAACCCTCGGCCTGATGCACGTCATGTTTCCTTATTTACGTTAATTGATGACGAAACAGTTTGTTTTTTACTATACACAAGACGTCAAGAGTATCTTGACTGTTTGTCCAACACATACATGTGTATTTTATGTATATGTATATATATATTATATTTTTTTAATATATATATATAAACACCTCTTTGGGCACTTTGTTGATCACGCCACAACCTAAACACTTGCTGATTCCACCTTTTGCACTGAATAACTTGACCTCTATCGCGTATATCTCAGGCGGTATGGCAACGTCGCATTCTATTTTGCGATGCGGCCATATATATTCGTCGATAGTACGATATACTCGACACTTTTTTTACTAATAATTCGTGACTGAATGGCTCCGAACGGCTAAATTTTTGGTATACACAAAGACTTTTTGGCTCTGAATATATTCCAAAAATCAATTAATTATGTTGATCACTTTATATACTCGTCCTTACTGCGATACTTATTTTCATCCGAATATATATAGATACCGTAACGGTCTATCAATTATGACTTTATTAATTTACTAATGTAGATATTTTATATTCGCAATGCTCCATACATGCAAGCTCCAGCAACGGTGGAGGCAGGGTCCCCCCTGCACCGTACACCGCACCCCGCGCACACAAACAAATTAGATATTTTTTGAATACACAAAGACTTTTTGGCTCTGTATATATATTTCAAAAATCAGTTAATTGTGTTGATCACTTTATATACTGGTCCTTACTGCGATACTTATTTTAATCCGAATATATATAGATACGGTAACGGTCTATCAATTATGAATTTACTAATCTAGATATTTTATATTCGCAATGCTCCATACATGCAAGCTCCAGCAACGGTGGAGGCAGGGGGTAGCACCGTACACCGCACCCCGCGCACATAAACAAATTAGAATAAATTAAATTCATAAGATTATTTATATATTTCGACTGCCTCGGTGGTCACACCGCTTTACATCCGATGGTCGCGGGTTCGATTTCTCGCACGATGCAAACATTTGTACTCATCGGTCATCGATTGTTTTCATCGGTCTGGGTGTTTTATATGTATATTATATATGTATTTACAAAATAAAAATATCTATTTATATCAGTTCAGTATCAGTCTGTGTTAATTGTCCAGGGTTATTTATTATATTTTTATAAACGGTTATCTTTTTCCATCGCACCGCTCGCTATCGACAGTGAATTCATAGAAATGTCACTCTAAAAACAAAAATAGTTTTGTGTTTTGTATTTCAAATACTAAATGCAAAATAGGTATTTTCAAAATACTTTTTAAAAATTAAGTACCTTTTGAATTTTTGTCCAAACCTCAGATATTTTATTTATTTTAGGTATATCAATCATTACATAGTAATATAAAAACAAAGTCGCTGTCGCATCTAACAGTACATAAACAAAGAAAGAAGACTTTGGCTCTGATACCGTAACGGCCTATGAATTATGAATTTATTATACCTAATCTAGATATTTTATATTCGCAATGCTACGTACATTGTAATATCCGCCTCCATTCATTGTAACGGTGGAGGGACTAAATAGTTGAATAAAACTGAATAAGCAGTTGCTCCACTCTATAGGTACTGCGTCGTCGTCGTATGCTGTTCATTTTTTCACTCGTTTTGGCGCCAAGAGAGGGTCACATAGTCGTGGTCAAGTTAAGAACTTATAATTTAATTTTGATAACAATAGATACAAGTAAAAAGTAGGTATTATATTAATGTACGTAAGTACTGTACTTAAAAATATTTATTCTTTACTGTATGTACATTTGAAAAACTTAACACTTAAGGACTTGTACATATACACGGACATACTGCCATTTTCTCTTAAAGACATCCAGAGAAGCACTATTTATCAAATACGCGGGGTGCACCGACCTTTGACCTTATAACACCTGATTCGCGCGTAACGAATTACATTGCTACTTTTTGGTATTTTATAGTGGATATGTCACTATAAAATATTATTATTTCTTTAGATTATGACATAATAACATAGTTTACATGATTTTAAGGGAAACATACGATAAAAAAAAATCCCGTAAAATGTAAAAGATAAAAAATGGTTATTGTTGGTTATCCTTAAGAGATAGACATATACTATCACGGACTTTTTTGTTGACCTTATTTTGATACATCTCAAAGCACTAGACAACACGCATTTTCATTAAACAGTATTGTATTTTTTTATTTCTTTAACTTTAATGCACAAAAAAATTTGTACATGTGGCGGACTTAATATTTTGCCGCGTTATTTACCAGGCAACCATGAGTGGTGCAGCGAAAGATTATTGGCGGTGCACTAATATAAATAAGAAATGTCAAAAAAAGATTTATAAAGATAATAAAGATAAGCAAAATATACATTTCTATAAAAAAATAACAATATACATACATAAATATATATCTAAATATAACCCATAATAAATGTATAAATATTATATATAAGTAAATACATAATGATCCGATAATCAAATTATAAGTACAGTCTCAAATTGAAAGTAAGAAAATCAGAAAATATAGAGAGAACTATATGGATATAACAGAAAGATGTGAAAAAAGGAGAAGGACAGTAAAAAAGTTACAAATTTAAATAATGTTCCCGCAATTTCTGTTTAAATGAATTTATTACATTATTATATATATTAGGCATACGACTAGCCTTATGACTGTTACTTTTTTTTTAATCTATACATCTATACATGTAAATAAAATTGGAGTGTCTGTTTGTTATATTGAAACAACAATTTTTTCCTACATGCATATGAATATAAATACGGTACATACACCAAAATAACATATTTTACAAGTTTTGTCTGTCTGTCTGTCTGTTTGTTCCGGCTAATCTCTGAAATAGCTGGACCGATTTTGACGGGACTTTTTTTGGCAAGTAGCTGATGTAATAAGGAGTAACTTACGCTACTGTTATTTTAGAAAAATAAAATAAAATTTCACGCGGACGAAGTCGCTGGGGCCAACTAGTCTATAGATATACCGAGATTTAATGTTTAAGTTGCTATTATGTTGTTGACAAAATTTTACTGTAATGTTACTATTACGTTATCCTACACAATTTGTATTATTTTGGATGAATAAATAAATAAATAAATAATAATCTATACATATATACATTTAATAAAAATTGGAGTGTCTGTTTGTAATATAGAAAAAACCGTTTTTTACTACATGCATATGAATATATATAAGGTACATATACCAAAATAACAATTTTTATAATTTTTGTCTGTCTGTCTGTCGGTCTGTTTGTTCCGGCTAATCTCTGAAATGGCGGGACCGATTTTGACGGTACTTTTTTTGGCAGGTAGCTGATTTATAAGGAGTAACTTAGGTTACTTTTATTTTAGAAAAATAAAGTTAATTCCACGCGGTCGAAGTCGCGGGGACAGCTTGTTTTTAATAAAAACGGTTTATTTGATAAAAAAACATCTTTTTTGTGGTACTTGAGAATGTTGAAGCCTGTTGTTTGTAATATTGAAATAACCGTTTTTTACTACTTGCATATGAATATAAATACGGTACATACACCAAAATAACATATTTTACAATTTTTGTCTGTCTGTCTGTTTGTTCCGGCTAATCTCTGAAATGGCTGGACCGATTTTGACGGGACTTTTTTTGGCAGGTAGCTGATGTAATAAGGAGTAACTTAGGCTACTTTTATTTTAGAAAAATAAAGTTAAAAACCACGTGGACGAAGTCGCGGGAACAGCTAGTGTATAATATATTAGAGATACCTACGTGTTTTTTTAGTGATGACTAGCTGTACACGGGATTTCGTCCGTGTTGAATTTAACTTTATTTTTCTAAAATATAAGAAGTTAAATTCCACGCGGACGAAGTCGCGTGTACAGCTAGTTGTCGGTAGTCTAGCGATTTAGCTAGCACACTGCTTTGATTCCTGCTTGGTGGTCGAGGGTTCGATTCCTCGCACGCTGCAAACATTTGTATTCATGAGTATGATTGTTTGTAACGGTCTGGGTGTTTTCTATGTATAGATAATATATATGTATTTACGAAAAAAAATCTTTGTATTTATATCAGTACCCATAACATAATCTTCAGCTAGCTTAACTTTGGTCTAGATGAAGCTGTGTGAATTGTCCTGAGATTACTATTATTACTATAATAAATCTTTTCAAATCAGCCGATGTTTATTTTTGCCATAATACGTGCTGTTACCATGTGATAATATTACGTACGTACTTATTAAACTATTAACTTATTATTAAATTGTTTGTAACGGTCTGGGTGTTTTCTATGTATAGATAATATATATGTATTTACGAAAAAAATCTTTGTATTTATATCAGTACCCATAACATAATCTTCAGCTAGCTTAACTTGGGTCTAGATGAAGCTGTATGAATTGTCCTGAGATTACTATTATTATTAATTGGTACACAGGTAAACTACTAACTAGGCCATATTGGTGTTGTTTGTTATGGTGAAAAAACTAGTAGGTATATATATAAGTTACACGTACAATTTCAAAGACTTATTTCTTGAAAACTACTGGCTATTCTGAAATAAAACTTTAGTGTTTGTATATGTAATGTTTGCATATAAAATATGATTAAAGGTTACCAGTGTATTTACACTTTTACTGAACAAACAGAGTTGTTTAATACTGAAAATATTGTGTGGAAGGCATCAATTACTTTCAGTGCATGTATAGCTTTTCTCTTTTCCTAATTATTATTATTATTAAGTTTAAAGTGGTTGAATTTTACGTAAGGGGTTTTTATACATTATTTCTAATGTACCATTTATTTTAAGTTTTTTAAACTCTATTCATCGAGATCTATCTAATGAGTCCAAACACGATATTTCTGCTGTAAGTTTTCGAAGAGTATGTTCATCATCTGATAATACTGGTGCCAGCATGAAGTCAAGGTTAACAGATAACTAATTACTCTTATTTCGTCAAAATCTTTAGATTACGTATAATAAATTCATAATATCGCTACCTATTCAAATCAAAACAAGTATTAGGTACTTCATGTACTAGTATATAAATTCATCAACACACAAGTAAATGATTTTTAAATATATTCAGAGCCAAAAAATCTTTGTGCATTTAAAAAAAATGCCGATACGGATTCACTATTGCAGGAAATTGTTGAAAAAATATATATCGAGTATAACTATCTACTACTATCGACGAATACATTTGGCAACAACGCATGGTCTCGGCCGGAACGGCAACATCGCATATTAGAATACAAAGATAGTGATAGAAAGAGAGAGACAGTGGATCAGCAATATCTACGGATCGTGGCTGGATCAACTAAGTGTGCAAGTGTATATAAATATATATATATATATATATACATTTGTCTTTAATTCAAAGGAAATATAAATAATGAACGCATCACATTTAAAACAGTATAAATAGTTAATAATTTAATAATAAGTTAATAGTTTAATAAGTACGTACGTAATATTATCACATGGTATCAGCACGTATTATGGCAAAAATAAACATCGGCTGATTTGAAAAGATTTATTATAGTAATAATAGTAATCTCAGGACAATTCACACAGCTTCATCTAGACCAAAGTTAAGCTAGCTGAAGATTATGTTATGGGTACTGATATAAATACAAAGATTTTTTTTTCGTAAATACATATATATTATCTATACATAGAAAACACCCAGACCGTTACAAACAATCATACTCATGAATACAAATGTTTGCAGCGTGCGAGGAATCGAACCCTCGACCACCAAGCAGGAATCAAAGCAGTGTGCTAGCTAAATCGCTAGACTACCGACAACTAGCTGTACACGCGACTTCGTCCGCGTGGAATTTAACTTCTTATATTTTAGAAAAATAAAGTTAAATTCAACACGGACGAAATCCCGTGTACAGCTAGTCATCAATAAAAAAACACGTAGGTATCTCTAATATATTATACACTAGCTGTTCCCGCGACTTCGTCCACGTGGTTTTTAACTTTATTTTTCTAAAATAAAAGTAGCCTAAGTTACTCCTTATTACATCAGCTACCTGCCAAAAAAAGTCCCGTCAAAATCGGTCCAGCCATTTCAGAGATTAGCCGGAACAAACAGACAGACAGACAAAAATTGTAAAATATGTTATTTTGGTGTATGTGCCGTATTTATATTCATATGCAAGTAGTAAAAAACGGTTATTTCAATATTACAAACAACAGGCTTCAACATTCTCAAGTACCACAAAAAAGATGTTTTTATTAAAAACAAGGTGTTCCCGCGACTTCGTCCGCGTGGAATTTAACTTTATTTTTCTAAAATAAAAGTAACCTAAGTTACTCCTTATAAATCAGCTACCTGCCAAAAAAAAGTACCGTCAAAATCGGTCCAGTCATTTCAGAGATTAGCCGGAACAAACAGACAGACAGACAGACAGACTAAAATTATAAAAATAGTTATTTTGGTATATGTACCTTATATATATTCATATGCATGTAGTAAAAAACGGTTTTTTCAATATTACAAACAGACACTCCAATTTTTATTAAATGTATAGATGTATAGATTATTATTTATTTATTTATTTATTTATTCATCCAAAATAATACAAATTGTGTAGGATAACGTAATAGTAACATTACAGTAAAATTTTGTCAATAACATAATAGCAACTTAAACATTAAATCTCGGTATATCTATAGACTAGCTGGCCCCAGCGACTTCGTCCGCGTGAAATTTTATTTTATTTTTCTAAAATAACAGTAGCGTAAGTTACTCCTTATTACATCAGCTACTTGCCAAAAAAAGTCCCGTCAAAATCGGTCCAGCTATTTCAGAGATTAGCCGCAACAAACAGACAGACAGACAGACTGTACTATGCTATACTATGTATTGATTGATATACCTAAAATAAATATAATATCTGAGGTTTGAACAAAAACTCAAAGGGTAATTTATTTTGAAAAAGTATTTTGAAAATACCTATTTTGCTTTTAGTGTTATAGTACTTTAACTGTTATGTTTTAAGTAACAATGTTTAATTATAATTAATACTACTGCACCAACACTCCGATCGTGCAAAAAATTTAGCTGTTTCATTATTGTTTAGTTCAATTAGTGGTCTACCTAAGTCCTGGGCTAAGGGGGGGGAGAGTCATGACCCCCCATGACGCTCCCCCCTGGATCCGCCGTTACGTCTTCTCTTCATTCGCTCAGTAACGTTGTTACAAAAGGAAAAATTCCCGTCCAAAAAATAACAAGTATTGAGGTTTGATCTGGAGTCACGTTACTCCAGACTGATTTCTATAAATATTTAGATTAGGTAGACTATTATTTTTGAAATACTAGCTAGACATTATTAAGTTACTGTAGCCATAATGTAGTAGCCCAAACGTGCCAATGAGGAAGCCCTTGGCAAATGCTGCACCCTGATTGGCCCGTTTGAATTGGATCAAGAAGTGGTCGTATGCCAAAAAGGTGGATTTGTATAAAATCGTGTATAAATCGCTTAATTATTATTATTACTCGTCGTGACAGTTGTGGCTCAAAACGGAGCAACATTTACATATGGTCATCTGGCATTAGATCAACAAAAGGCCTCCGGATCAACAAGTGAAAAAGGATCAACAAAAAACTACCTATACGGCACGTCTGAGCCACAAAGTGCCCAAGGGGATATTTATATATATATATATATATATATATATATATATATTCCTGTCTTTGCAACATTTTTCACTGATGCTTCGCTTCTATTGGTCGTAGCGTAATGTAATATAGCTAAAAACAAATGGACTATCCAACACAAAAATATTTTTCAATTCTAACCAGTAATTTTTGAGATTAGCGCGTTCAAACAAACAAAGAATCAAACTCTTCAGCTTTATAATATCAGTATAGATGTTTTTGCGTGAAAGAGTAACAAACATCCACTCATACTCACAAACTGTCGTATTTATAAATATGTATATATTAATAATATATATGTAAGTGGGGAATATTACGGGATGTCATTTGAAGAATAGTGTTATAATGTTTATTATTTATTTTGTATTACAATCTTTTCATCGTCTTAAGTCTTTCTATCATTTCGTTCAATAAGAAATAAAGAAAATAAAAATTAAAAACATAAATACATTTCCACGCCGCCATCTTGTTCATTCATATATATATATATATAGATTCCTCGCACGGCACAAATATTTGTATTTATGAGTATGATTGTTTGTATCGGTCTGGGGGTTTTCTATATAATGTATGTATTTAGAAAAAAATATATACCTAAGTATTTATATCAGTTGCCTAGTACCCATAACACAAGCTCTGCTTAGCTTGGGACTAGATGGCGCTGTGTTATTATTATTATTATATAAACTGATTTAATAATAATAAACTTGATATACTCACCAGAATCGGAGCATAAATGAGGTCAGAGGCTGATACAAAATTGGGATAATTATAATTAAAGATGCCGTTTTAATTAAATGAAAAAATATCGATATTTATTATTAATAATCTTATCATTTCAACTATCACGCACAACAGCTACTAATAGCAACAAATTGATAAGAAACAAACTACAACTGTCGATAATAAATGTACTTTGGTTATGTTTAGTTACTGGTTAGTTTGTCCGAGGCACGACGTGTCGTCTTTCGCGCCAAAATCGCCATTTTTAATTTCTTACGTGCCAGTATTTTTCGTGTCTATGGATACATTGTGATGTTTTAAAAAAGTAAACAAAGATATAATTCATATCATATCAGACGGGTTAAACGTATCAATATTTTTAAATATCACGATTTTAAGTTGTTTACGCGAATCAAAACAACATCATGCCATGCCATGCCATGATTAATGGTTTTATATGTATTTCAATATAAAAATGTGAAATGCAATGCAAAGATTGCTTGATATAAAAAATATATAAATTATAACGATCTATAACAAACGGTTCTAAATGCGATTTATTAAAAAAAATACTAATGTAACTTGTCATTACAATTCTTTTGTGTAAAATATCATTATTAGACTCCATTGTTACAGCAATAATCTCATAGGATTTTTTTCCTTAAATTATAATCGTTTCCTCTAGTTTTACACGCTATTTTAATAATGACAACATTTTAAACACAGTACAGAGGTTTCAACAGTATTATGTAGTCACGTAACACTTGAAGATTTAAAAAACTGGTTATGATGTCATTGTTGAGTCGAGAACGTACATAGAAAGCATTCGACATTTGAATCTGCCGATTATAAATCAAGATTGTGTTAAGCAGTGCTATGTTTGTGTCCTTGGCCTAGAAAAAGTGCGTCGCCATATTGGGGATATGCCCGCGCTGTCATCGTGACATTTCGAGGTTAGATATTTTTTTTTTATTAATGTCTTGAGACTTGTTTTGTGCCAGCATGTTTTATGCCAATGTTATTAAATAATTGATTTATTGCCTCCACTTATTCCGTTATACCACACTAACACCTGTATTCACTAGTATGAATCATTAATATTTTATTGTAAAAGTACATTAACTTATTTTTCTTGTAATTTATGACTTGCAGGGAAATTATAAACTTATTGAATTTTGAGGATGTATTTAATAATGTATTGTAATCAATTTAACACCGGTTGTAAATCTTATATTGCAGGCTTAATAATAATCTGCAATAATTAAATAATTGTTATTATACGTAATGGACTTAACAGTCCGAAATGTAAAGTCGATTTCAAAAATTTCAGATTTTATACTTAATGCATTTTGATATTAAGTGTGCGGTGTCTAAAATCAATATTTGTTTGTTTGTTAATGCATTATGCGCTTCAATACCGTTCATTGCGATAAAACTTTGTCAACATATTGCTCGCACTTAGGAAGGTTACAGGTTTAATACAGTTGACTTACAGCAGGTGGCACCGTATCGTATTGTAACATATTTTATTTTACACATAGTACATACTTTGGGCCTTCGAGCCGGATTTATATAGATTTTATTTTTATTTTTATTTTAAATTTGCTCTGTGTGTATCGACACACACTTAACCCAAGATCCTTGTTAGCTTATTTAAATTTCTGACGCTCATCTTGTGTATTTGTATGTCTTGTATGAATACTTGAATACTATGAGCACGCCCTTTAACTCTACGTAATACAACTGAACTGAGATCATGATTAGGGTTGTCGACTTATCTATACTAATATTATAAGGCTGAAGAGTTTTTTGTTTGAACGCGCTAATCGCAGGAACTACTGGTTCGAATTGTAAAATTATTTTTGTGTTGGATAGTCCATTTGTCGAGGAAGGATTTAAGCTATATACTTTACGCTACGACCAATAGGAGCTGCAATGAAAAATATTGTAAAAGGTGTGGAAATGAAACGCAGACGAAATTGCGCGGGTCAGCTAGTATATACTGTCTTTCTACCTTTTACACATATTTCTGGTATTTCCCTATAGCTCTCTCTCTATATTTATATATATATTTTCTTACTTTCAACTTGAGGCTGTACTTATAATTTGATTATCAGATCAAATATATATGTGCACCGCCAACAATCTTTCTCTGCACCACTCATGGTTGACTGGTAGATAACGCCGCATGGTGTTAAGTCCGCCATATGTACACATTGGTTTTGTGCATTAAAGTTAAATAAATAAAAAAAAAATATAATATTAATAGTACTCATACACATGGCACAGGAAAAATAGAAAAGCTTATTCCTTAAAAGGTTGGCAACGCACTTGCAATTCTCGTCGTGTTGCGGATGCTCATGTGCGGGGACAATCATTTACCATCAGGTGAACCGTAAGTTCATTTATCCCCTATGCTAACTTATTAATATTATAAATGCGAAAGTTTGTAAGTATAAAAATATTTTTTCAATTCGAACCAGGTAGTTCCTGAGATTAGTGCGTTCATACAACAAACAAAATCTTCAGCTTTATATTAGTATGTATATATATCTATAATATATAAAGCTGCATTACGGTGACTCACTCACTGATTGACATAGTTGTTCTCCCAGAAGGAGCGTCCGGGGGTCGAGACGATGTATGGGGGAAATGTTCCTTTGGCTAGGGTGACCACGAGAAAATTCCGAAATTTGGGAAAATCCAAGATGGCGGACAAAGATGGCGGCTAACTTTTACAGTTTCGCTCGGATCGATTCCGTTCAAAGAGTGATTTGGCACGTCTCGGCGGGACCCAGAATATGGCGTAAAAATAAAAAATTAAAATCCAAGATGGCGGCGAAAAAATTGCCAAAAACTGGTTGAAAATTTTCTAGGGTTTCAAAAACCGAAATTCCCAGGGTAGTTGCGGGGGTGCTGGCGACACCGGTTGTAGGGCATAGGAAACTCGAAGGACCCGACCTCTAGGGAAAATTATGAAATTTCGAAAATCCAAGATGGCCGACGAGTTGGGGGCGTGTGAATTTGGTCCTAAAAATCCGGATTATTTTCAAAATCATTTTTTAGGTACAGGGCAACCCCGCAGCGAGTCGGCTTCTATGGGGCGATGATGGGTCTCGGTAAGAAGTATTGCCAGCGCTAAAAAGAATTCCCGAATTTGGGGTAATTTGGGAGAAATGGTCCAAAAAGTGGGAAAAATTTTTTTCGACATTTTTGACAAAAGAGGCATCAAGGCCTATCGAGAAACATCCCCTAAAGGGTTTTAGGTGGGATTTTTTGGAATTTGCTGGCAACACCCATACATGGTTTGACCAAAATAGAAATTGGGGTGTCTCTCCAAAAACTGAAATTCCTAGGTTACTTGCGGGGATACTACCGATCCCTATTGTAGGCCATTGGGAGGCTGAAAGACCCGGCCTCTAGGGAAAATTATGAAATTTCAGAAATCCAAGATGGCGGCCAAGCTATGGGAGATTTAGTTTTTGGAAAAATTTTGGGATATTTTCAATCGCGTTTTTGCTGCACATGGCAATCTCGAAGCTTGTCTCTTCCTACGGACTTGGATAACTCTCAGTAGAAAGGTTTATAAAGCATAAAAAATTTCCCCGATTTTGGGTTAAATTTGGAGAAAAGTCCCATAAAGTGGGAAAAATTTTTTTCGACATTTTAAATGAATAAGTCTTGTTGGTCTACCAAAAATCGTCCCCCGAAGGGGTTTAGGTGGATTTTATCGATATTTGCTGGCAACACCCATACAACATGGTACAAATTTTGAAATTGAGATGTAGCTTCAAAAACTGAAATTGATAGGGTACCTACGAGTGTGCTAGCTCAACACACTGTGTGGCGTCGGATAGCCAAAGGACTTGGCCTCTAGGGAAAATTATGAAATTTTAGAAATCCAAGATGGCGGCACAGATAGGGAGTTTTGCTTTTCGGAGAAAATTTGGGACATTTTTAAATGTTGTTTTAGGACACATGGCAACCCCGCAGCGAGTCGACTTCTATGGAGAGATGATGTCTCTTGACACAAAGTATTACCTGGTATGAAAATTTTCCCCGGTTTTGGGGTATTTTTTGAGACAGGTCCTAAAAAGTGGGAAAATTTTTTTTCGACATTTCAAACAAAAGAATGATGAAAATCTGTCAAAAGTCATCCCCTTAAGGATTTTTGGTGGTTTTTGTCAAAATTATCTGGCAACACCTCAGATCAGTTTTCTTAGGGAATAGTACAAGAAGAAGTCACCGAAGCTCTACATAATGTATGGACGAAATGTTTCTGTTACTAAGGTGAATACGTCAAAACTATTAGGAAGTAAAAATCCAAAATGGCGGTAGAGATAGGGGAGTTTTGCTTTTCGGAGAAAATTTGGGATATTTTTAAATGTAGTTTTAGGACACTTGCCAACCCCACAGCCAGTCGACTTCTATGGAGAGATGTTGTGTCTCAACACAAAGTATTACCTGCTATAAAAAATTTCCCCAATTTTAGGGTAATTTTTGAGATAAGTCCTAAAAAGTAGGACAATAATTTTCGGACATTTCAAACAAAAGAATGATGAAAATCTGTCAAAAACAATCCCCCTATTGATTTTAGGTGGTTTTTGTCAGAATTATCTGGCAACACCTTACATCAGTTTTCTTAGAGAATAGTACTAGAAGGAGTCACTGAGGCTCTATACAATGTATGAACGAAATGTTTCTGTCACTAGGGTGAATACGTCAAAAGTATTAAAAAGTAAAAATCTAAGATGGCGGCCGAGTTAGGGTACTTAATTTATGTTGACATTTTTAGGGACTTTTAAAAATTCAATTTTGGGGTACCACTAAACCTTGCAGCGAGTTGACTTCTATAGAGCAATGGAAATTCTCGGTGGGAAATATTACCTGGTCCAAAAAATTTTCCCAATTTTGGGGTAATTTTGAAGAAAAGTAAAAAAACGTGGAACTTTTTTCGTCAATTTGAACAAAACAGTGATAAGCATTGGTCCAAAATTATCCCTCAAAGGGCCCTAGGTGGTTTTTGTCAAAATCTCCTGGCAACACCATACATCGATTTTCATAGTAAACCGTACTAAGGAACTCTTAGGTGTATGTAACCTGGGCTCTGTACAATATATGGATGAAATGTTTCTATCACCAGTGTATATGTTAAAAGTATTTAAAAATAAAAAATCCAAGATGGCGGCCGAATTAGGATACTTTATCTATGATGACAATTTTAAGAACTTTTTAAAATTCAGTTTTGTGGCATCATCCCTGCAACGAATTGACTTGTATTGAGGAATGGAAACTCTCGGTGCGAAGTATTAACTAATTTTCATAGTAAACAGTACTAAGGAACTACTAAGAGTCACCTTAGCTCTGTACAATGTATGGACAAAATGTTTCAATCGCCAAAGTGGATAAGTTAAAAGTATTCAAAAAGGAAAAATCCAAGATGGCGGCCGAGTTCGAGTATTTTATCTCTGATGATAAATTTAGGAATACATTTTGGGGTACCTGGCTTCCCTGCAGCGAGTCGGCCTTTATTGAGCCATGGTAGATTTCGGTTTGAAATATTATCTAGGCTACAAATTTTCCCCGATTTTTAGGTAATTTTGCAAACCCAAAATGTGGGAATTTTTTTTTTCGACATTCTAACATAAGAGTGACGGGGATCTATAATAAATCTCATCTTAATAGTTTCATGCGATTTTTTTGTAAAATTAGGTGGCAACACTAAGCATACATTTCTGTATACTAATACAGAAAGGTAGGTAATGTGAGGTTTTGTATTGTGACCATTGCAATAAAAATTAAAGCCACAGAATAATATAGTAAACAAAAAGGTAGGTTAGGTTAGGTTTCGTATTATGATCTCTACATTAAAAACTTTGACCCTAGACTAATATAGTATACAGAAAGGTAGGTTAGGTCAGGTTTTGTATTGTGACCATTACAATACAAAGTTTCGCCACAGGATGGTACACGTGAAACAAAAATTCACTGTTACAATAGGAAGTCACCTAATCGTATCAAAACAGACAACTCTACTTGCCAACCAAGTCTATTCGAAAAGAAAACCGTCTGCACAAAAAAAATCAACGACAACGCCTCGCGGGCCTCTTGAGGCCCGCGCACACACGCACCCTCTAGTCTATAATATATAAAGCTGCATTACGGTGACTCACTCACTGATTGACATAGTTGTTCTCCCAGAAGGAGCGTCCGGGGGTCGAGACGATGTATGGGGGAAATGTTCCTTTGGCTAGGGTGACCACGAGAAAATTCCGAAATTTGGGAAAATCCAAGATGGCGGACAAAGATGGCGGCTAACTTTTACAGTTTCGCTCGGATCGATTCCGTTCAAAGAGTGATTTGGCACGTCTCGGCGGGACCCAGAATATGGCGTAAAAACAAAAAATTAAAATCCAAGATGGCGGCGAAAAAATTGCCAAAAACTGGTTGAAAATTTTCTACAGTTTCAAAAACCGAAATTCCCAGGGTAGTTGCGGGGGTGCTGGCGACTCCGGTTGTGGGGCATAGGAAACTCGAAGGACCCGACCTCTAGGGAAAATTATGAAATTTCGAAAATCCAAGATGGCCGCCGAGTTGGGGGCGTGTGAAATTGGTCCTAAAAATCCGGATTATTTTCAAAGTCATTTTTTAGGTACAGGGCAACCCCGCAGCGAGTCGGCTTCTATGGGGCGATGATGGGTCTCGGTAAGAAGTATTGCCAGCGCTAAAAAGAATTCCCGAATTTGGGGTAATTTGGGAGAAATGGTCCAAAAAGTGGGAAAAATTTTTTTCGACATTTTTGACAAAAGAGGCATCAAGGCCTATCGAGAAACATCCCCTAAAGGGTTTTAGATGTGTTTTGTTGGAATTTGCTGGCAACACCCATACATGGTTTGACCAAAATAGAAATTGGGGTGTCTCTCCAAAAACTGAAATTCCTAGGGTACTTGCGGGGATACTACCGATCCCTATTGTAGGCCATTGGGAGGCTGAAAAACCCGGCCTCTAGGGAAAATTATGAAATTTCAGAAATCCAAGATGGCGGCCAAGCTATGGGAGATTTAGTTTTTGGAAAAATTTTGGGATATTTTCAATCGCGTTTTTGCTGCTCATGGCAACCCCGTAGCTAAACGCCACCTACTAACATGGGTAAGTCTCAGTAAGAAGATTTGCCAGGGCTAAAAATTTTCCCCGATTTTGGGTTAAATTTGGAGAAAAGTCCCATAAAGTGGGAAAAATTTTTTTCGACATTTCAAATGAAAAAGTCTTGTTGGTCTACCAAAAATCGTCCCCTGAAGGGTTTTAGGGGAATTTTGTCAGAATTCGCTGGCAACACCCATACATCATGGGACAAATATTGAAATTGAGGTCTAGCTTTAAAAACTGAAATTGATAGGGTACCTACGAGTGTGCTAGGTCAACGCACTGTGCGGCGTCGGATAGCCGAAGGACCCGGCATCTAGTGAAAATTATGAAATTTTAGAAATCCAAGATGGCGGCACAGATAGGGAGTTTTGCTTTTCGGATAAAATTTGGGACATTTTTAAATGTTGTTTTAGGACACATGGCAACACCGCAGCGAGTCGACTTCTACGGAGAGATGATGTCTATTGACACAAAGTATTACCTGGTATGAAAATTTTCCCCGATTTTGGGGTATTTTTTGAGACAGGTCCTAAAAAGTGGAAAAATTTTTTTTCGACATTTCAAACTAAAGAATGATGAAAATCTGTCAAAAGTCATCCCCTTAAGGATTTTTGGTGGTTTTTGTCAAAATTATCTGGCAACACCTCAGATCAGTTTTCTTAGGGAATAGTACAAGAAGAAGTCACCGAGGCTCTACATAATGTATGGACGAAATGTTTCTGTTACTAAGGTGAATACGTCAAAAGTATTAAGAAGTAAAAATCCAAAATGGCGGCAGAGATAGGGGAGTTTTGCTTTTCGGAGAAAATTTGGGATATTTTTAAATGTAGTTTTAGGACACTTGGCAACCCCACAGCCAGTCGACTTCTATGGAGATATGATGTGTCTCAACACAAAGTATTACCTGGTATAAAAATTTTCCCCGATTTTAGGGTAATTTTTGAGATATGTCTAAAAAGTGGGAAAATATTTTTTGGACATTTCAAACAAAAGTACGATGAAAATCTGTCAAAAACAATCCCTCTATTGATTTTAGGTGGTTTTTGTCAGAATTATCTGGCAACACCTTACATCAGTTTTCTTAGAGAATAGTACTAGAAGGAGTCACTGAGGCTCTATACAATGTATGAACGAAATGTTTCTGTCACTAGGGTGAATACGTCAAAAGTATTAAAAAGTAAAAATCTAAGATGGCGGCCGAGTTAGGGTACTTAATTTATGTTGACATTTTTAGGGACTTTTAAAAATTCAATTTTGGGGTACCACTAAACGTTGCAGCGAGTTGACTTCTATAGAGCAATGGAAATTCTCGGTGGGAAATATTACCTGGTCCAAAAAATTTTCCCGATTTTGGGGTAATTTCGAAGAAAAGTAAAAAAACGTGGAATTTTTTTTCGTCAATTTGAACAAAACAGTGATAAGCATTGGTCCAAAATTATCCCTCAAAGGGCCCTAGGTGGTTTTTGTCAAAATCTCCTGGCAACACCATACATCGATTTTCATAGTAAACCGTACTAAGGAACTCTTAGGTGTATGTAACCTGGGCTCTGTACAATATATGGATGAAATGTTTCTATCACCAGTGTATATGTTAAAAGTATTTAAAAATAAAAAATCCAAGATGGCGGCCGAATTAGGATACTTTATCTATGATGACAATTTTAAGAACTTTTTAAAATTCAGTTCTGTGGCATCATCCCTGCAACGAATTGACTTGTATTGAGGAATGGAAACTCTCGGTGCGAAGTATTAACTAATTTTCATAGTAAACAGTACTAAGGAACTACTAGGAGTCACCTTAGCTCTGTACAATGTATGGACAAAATGTTTCAATCGCCAAAGTGGATAAGTTAAAAGTATTCAAAAAGGAAAAATCCAAGATGGCGGCCGAGTTCGAGTATTTTATCTCTGATGATAAATTTAGGAATACATTTTGGGGTACCTGGCTTCCCTGCAGCGAGTCGGCCTTTATTGAGCCATGGTAGATTTCGGTTTGAAATATTATCTAGGCTACAAATTTTCCCCGATTTTTAGGTAATTTTGCAAACCCAAAATGTGGGAATTTTTTGTTTCGACATTCTAACATAAGAGTGACGGGGATCTATAATAAATCTCATCTTAATAGTTTCATGCGATTTTTTTGTAAAATTAGGTGGCAACACTAAGCATACATTTCTGTATACTAATACAGAAAGGTAGGTAATGTGAGGTTTTGTATTGTGACCATTGCAATAAAAATTAAAGCCACAGAATAATATAGTAAACAAAAAGGTAGGTTAGGTTAGGTTTTGTATTGTGACCATTACAATACAAAGTTTCGCCACAGGATGGTACACGTGAAACAAAAATTCACTGTTACAATAGGAAGTCACCTAATCGTATCAAAACAGACAACTCTACTTGCCAACCAAGTCTATTCGAAAAGAAAACCGTCTGCACAAAAAAAATCAACGACAACGCCTCGCGGGCCTCTTGAGGCCCGCGCACACACACACCCTCTAGTTATATATATATATATATATATATAGATTATAATAGTTGACAACCCTGTTTGAAACAGTCAAATTAAGTCATAAATCAGTCAGTTTTGAATATTCAATCAATTTTGACTGTGGAGCGTAATGACCCGGAATTTTAATGACTTTGCATTTTTTCACGACTAACCAAAAAGGTTGTGTATTGTTTTTTTACGTACATGTCAGTATGTGAGACTATTTGGTTGATTGTAACTGCAGTACTACTTAAATTTCGTAGATAAGATACTAAACATTCCTACCAGGAATGGTATTGCCTTTCTTTTATATACTAGCGACGCGTACCGGCTTCGCATGGACGCATTACAAATCTTAATTTCTCGGTTTATTCAATACTATAACACGCATGTGTTGTACATATAAACGTTACTCTTGAATCACTATTATCTATTGCTGAAGACTGCATTAAAATAAGCGATAAGGTCGCGTTTACTTTAATTTTTATTTATTTTAAATCTGATGAGGGGGAAGGGGATTGTGAGTAATGTGGACGAATATCCCCATTGCTAGCAATGTACCATGTCAGGTTGACCTCCACAGTTCCACTTTGAAAACATCGTAGTAAATTTCAAATGATTCGCTGACTGTCCTGACCTCATCCCCATTTTATCATCCTTCACTGGTGCCCCGCCAGTGTATGCCGTTAGCGAAGACAGGTGATTCAACCCATTATCATTCGTAAAATAATACAAGAGTATATATGAATAAAAGTATGAATGAATGAATAAAAAAAAAACATTTTCAAAGAATACCTGGGGTATCAGTTTCGATGTCAAAGTGTAATTGCGCCCGCGCAGCAATGCACAGTCGGTAGTCGCACGTGTTGCAGCGCACGCTCAGGTGCCACACGCCCACCATGCCGGAATATTGCTCAAGGCTGGACGGATGTGCTGGTATCACTGACAGTCTAAAGGACAGAAGAATGGGAATTATTCTTTCTACGCTATAAAAAATAACAAAATAAGGTATAAGTTGAGGTTCTTGTCAATTCTTCTGATAGTAGCTAGCCGGATGGTAAGGAAAGTGAGTCTAAAAGAAGAATGTAAATTATTATTCAGAAATACGTATAGTCTGTAAATAACAGAATTTTTTTTGGCAGAAATTTCATCTTAAAAAATATATACAAGGGAACAAACATATATATTACTAGACAGACAAAGCCTGTAAAACATGGTTATATCAATATTACAAACAGACTCCAATTTTATTTATATGTATAGATGTATGTAATTACAAAATAGTATTTATATCACTTGTCTAGTACCCATAACACAAGCTCTGCTTACCATAGGACTAGATGACGTGTGAATTGTCAAGGGGTATAGAAATTATTCAAATATTCCGAGTTGATGGAACATGTGGTGATCAACTTACGTGTCCATATTTAGATCAACTCCTGGGAACACCAAGTAGACGTCCCTTGGTGCCTGACCTTCGCTCTTGGAGGCTGGTGAAAAGGCGCTCACAGATGTCTCGTTATACAGATCAATTTGTGGCGCTGTATTAAATGAAGACATAATATGTAGAGTTTTTTTATTCTGTGGAACTTCTATTACGTTGTTTATATAAAGGACTAAGATGTTATTTTTTTTTATTTATTTATTCATTTATTTCAGGCAACTAGGCCATATTATAAATACCTTATAGACTAACATACATATAATATAATATTTATAAACTAATACAATGATATTGTCTGTGTGATCACGGCACTGAAGACGGCAATCTGCCACGGTAGCGCCGATATAGCACACCTTTCGGCCAGTAGTCATCTTTCATGAAGGTGGGCAGAAAGTCGGTGGGGACCAGGGCCACAAACGCTTTGAAACTCGCGTTGTGACTCGGATTTCAGCTGCGTTACCCTCAATGTCAGATTACTCTTGGTACGAATATAATCGATAATGTCCTGCTCCTTAGTGGCGTAATGTAGACGGGACAGGTACATTGTCGTGGTCGGTGTAGCAGCACGCAGCAGAAAGTTGGGCCCAGTAAGTGCAGTGCCACAATGATTATGCTTCTGGTCTTATAATTTCATTGTATGAAATATGAAAGTAAGTGGGTGAAGCTGAAATGACACCCGTAGACGAAATAATAATTGGTAGAGTTGTTACTGCTTCTACCTGCCATTGCATTTTTAGTTCTATTGCTAGTAAGTATATACTTAGTAATTTTTTTCTGTATGTGTGGATAGAAAATTATGCGTGTTTGGTACTGCAATATCTATAAGGTAAACTATTTTATTTTTCTTATCATGTAGTGTTATATCTGGTCTGTTGTTGGTGACGTACAGTTATTTCTGTTATTTATTATTATTATTTTACAAAAATTCTCATCTCCCCTCTTAAGGAGAGGAGATGGCAACTTGCCCCCGGCAGAAACACAGTCGGCCGGGGTTCAGGGCCCCAGGGAGAGAAACCGGCGTACAATGCGGGCAGAATCTAAGACCTCTTATTATTATTATAATTATAAGAGAGAGATCTGATTGTTATTATTATTATAGGATATACTAAGAACAGGTACTTAAACACCATAGAGTGCGTGTGTAAAAATGAGTTTTTTCGCATCAATTTGAGTAAACTAGTTAATACCAGCCGCATGGCGGACAAATTGCTGATTATTATCATTATTCTGAGTAAACCAACTGTGACTCGAATTGCGTTTGCAAGGTTAATGTTGGACCTGTCTTCGCATGGGATTACATGTCATAATTTCACTAACGTGTAGTAGTATAGAACTTCGACGGTTTCAGTGGTCTATCTGTTAAACACATAGCGTTACTTGATACTTCTGATGCTCGCAGGTTGGGTTCCTCGCACGGTACAAAGATTTGAATTTATGAGTATGATTGTTTGTATGTATATACATAGAAAAGACCTGGACCGATACAAACAATGTATGTAAATACAAAAGAAAATCTATGTTTATTTATGTCAGTTGTCTAGTACCCAAAACACAAGCTCTGCTTAGCTTGAACTAGATGGCGCTGTGTGAATTGTCCTGAGACATGGGATAGAAATATCTAGACAGATTTGTGATGTGTGTTTCAAATAATAATAGTTTTAATAAAGTTTTTTTTATAGATTTAATGCATAGTTATAATAAAATATTGGAATTATCTATACCTTCACTATATAAATGATAAGTGTGGGAAATGTCCGCGTAATTTTCGTAAAAAGGGCTACAAAGTTTTTGCTTCACGTATTTCATATAATGATTGTTATAATAATTACCGTCATTTGGCGGGTATAAAACCGCATGCTCCACAGCGCCCTCAATGTAGATCCTCAATGCAGTGACTCCAGAATCCACGGGCACTCCTAAGGATATAGCTTCTCCCCCTCCACGTCTCACAAGAAGGGTCTGAAAACGGGCAAACTAAATGGAACCGTGTTCTTAACTGCTTTATACATTATTGGTTGATTTTGGTTCAAATCTTTCAAACGTGGTCGTGTATGCACATTACTGACATCGAAGAGGTCGTGAGTTCAAATTTCGAAGACATAAAAAAGTATATATGTGCATATTCTTGTTTAATTCTACGATGATGGTAACACCGATAAAAATCCAAAGATTCTATTGTGCTCGCCGTTTTTCAGAGTTCGCTACCTACACCCGTCAGGACATGAATTAAAGGATATTCTTAGGAGTGATGGTTTTTATCTCCTCAGAATAGAGTGTAAACTTTCCAAAGGAATTATTTCGTTTACGCCTAGGTGGGCTACAACCACAGACCGTGTAGTGACGTTCCTCTTCAGTTTAGCAAAATCTGCAGATTTTGTTGTGCACAATGTTCAAGTTGAGGTATGCAATATGTTCATTCAATTTGCCGTGTCCAGTGAGGGGCCTAGTCATGTATATGTTGTTTTTACTCTATAGCAATAGTCTATTGGAGTATTTGTTCGAGTAGCCCATTGTTAAGTCTTTTAAACTCTGACATTTTCTGCCAAAGATT